>NW_028327178.1:2445000-5310000 GCF_987537825.1 Furipterus horrens | reverse complement strand
GGAAGGCCCTGTTTAATTTATTTAGACCATATCAAGAAGGGGCAAGAAGGTCCATGGGGTCCTTTTTTGTCTAGCCAATTTGTAACTGCCAAAGACTTAATGTAATTTTAATTTATTATTCATTAGGTCAGAACATCTATGCCCTCCATGAGGTATTTTGGGGCAACGGCGCCCTGACTGTGGGAAATTTAAGCACACCGGTTTGTCCTCGACTTCAGCATCCTCTCTACATTAATCACTAGGGGGTATCATGTTTAAATGTAGTGGAGTCTCCAGGTCTAACTTTTCATTTGAGTCCCAGTATTGATTAAGGCCAGGGAGGTTTGCAGTTGGTGCATTTTCTGCAGGTGTTATAATTCATTCAAAATCTGTACAAAAGAGGGGCAAAAACCATCCAGCGCTCTTCATTGCTTTTCTCTCTGTACCGTATCATTTTCTAATGTTGCCTTTCCGATTGGGTCCGATTGGGAGCCTTGGTTTCGAGTTTGCCTCTGGTTTCCATTGCTCCCTTTCCCTGTCTCCAGCTCTGCTTCTGTTTTTTATTTGTTTTTTCTCTCTCTCTCTCTCTGCTGTACTCAGGGCAATCCACGTCCTCTCTACTCTGCTCCCCTATAATTTTCTGCCTGCGTTCGGTTTGAATGAGCCTCGTTGCGGTGCCGCAGGCGGGCCCAGACTGTCCTTTGGCAGCACCCCGAGGACTAAGCTCTGTCCTGTGATAGAAGTCCAGGCGGTGGCAGCAATAGCAACAGGGGTCAGGGGTATTTAAGTCCCGGTGACCCACCTGCAATGAAGAGGTTGGGTCTCAAAATGCCACCCAGTCTCTCTCTCTCCTCTCTCTCTCCTGCTCCTTCTCCCACTCTCCCCTCCTTCTCCTCCCCCCCTCTTCCTCCCTCCCTCTCCATATTTGTCTCTGTCTTTACCTTCTAAGGGCTGCAGCTTCAATCTCTCACAAAGCACAGCTTTTCCTCTGAGTGCTCTGTAGACCAGAGGGCACCCCACCGTCTGATGGAACCACACAACCAGTGGGTCACAGGGCATAGTTCCCCGGGAGTCTAGCCTCAGTCACAGCTTCCTTCTGAAACACAGGATGTGAGTTTGGGCTGAGACACAGCACCCAGGGCCCCTTTCAGGGGGGCTCCAAGCCCACAGTCCTCTACCAAAATGCCAAAGTCATTTCAAAACTGTGGACTGAGTTCGGCTAAGGCTACAAGTGAGGCTTGGTAGGGCTCAGCGACGCGACGCAACGCAGACAAGCCCCGCGCCAAGCACAGGCTGCCCAGCGGACAGCGGCTGGAAGGGCGCGTTTCACGTTGAGCGAGAATGGGAAGACTCCAGCTCCCACAGCCACCTCGTTATGCAACCCCCCGTCATTGCAGGTGAAAACCTCTCCCCTGGTGAATGACCGAACCCCAAGCCTGACCCCAGGGTCTGCTTCTGATGGATCCAATTTCAGGCATAACCCTTTTATTCCGGGAACCGAATCACCCACCTTGACTGAACAACTGTTTTTCACTTAGGCTGTGCGTGGGTGCTCATCACGCTCCCCATGTTCTTTGGCCACAGGAGAGAGTGCTTAGCCCGTGGGGAGCCAGTCAGAGCCACCCCGGTAATGGACCCACGTCCAAGGATTGAGAAGTGATTCAATCTAGGTCAGTGCCAAGTCTTTCTTTGGGATTTCAGTTCTCATCTGTTTTGTGGAAGAAATAAGCTTTCTTCACCGAGGAGTTAAGTGGAGATTACATAAACTTCCTGTCCTGTTTGCTAACACCTGGCAAAGGTGTATCTGCAGAAACAGGGACAGATCGTGGGTTGGAGGTGGAGAGGAAGACTGAGAGCCAAAGAAAGAGCCAGAGGAGGAGAAAGACAGAAAATGGTATAGTGAACAATTTTGTATGAGATCATGCATCCAGCAGGGCTAGTGTCAAATATTAAAAAGAAAAAAGGCACACACACACACACACACGTGCTTAGGCTAGTTTGACTTGGATTTACTTACTTGCCGAAGATCCCAGATAGTCTTTATTTTTCCTGTATTTGCTTCTAGATGGCACGTCTTATGAAAAAAATACCATTAATGTAAAAGTTGAACCATAAATATGAGATCTAATGAAACTGGTAAGGAAAGAAAAATTAATAAATATGTATATTCTGGACATCCAACTACCTTAGGTAACTCTGTTATCCAGTCAAATAAAAATTCTTAATTTACTATCACCATTCTTTGACATTCCTCTTCATTTGTACCTAATTTATTTTATTGCATTGCAAGTAGATTTACAAGTATAAGATATATAATAGTTAAAATGACCAAGATAGTTGACATTATAAAACTTCTTAAATTTTCTAAATAAGCCATACCTGTATTTTCTATTTCACGTTTTCTCTAAGACTATGCTGGAGTGTAATGATATTGCTATTGTTCACCAGCCTACAATCCTTTATTGTCTCTGTTTGTAATAGTGATGTTTATTCATTACTGTGACTATGGTTTTAAAGTCATGTATGGAAACATGTGGTATTAAAGGAGTTTCTACTACACTCAAAGCCATTTAATCTGAACTGAATGTAAAAAAAATTATTTAGTCCAGCTCTTGACATATGTTTTTAAATGAATTCTTTGTTGTCTTAAAAGCAATTACAGGTAAGAGTAGTACTCTCCTGTCACTCAGATCTCAGGGTCTGAATCCCCAGAACACAGTGTGCTGGGTTTGGAGCAGAGCTGAATCACTTTTGTGAAGTTAGCTCTTTGTGTTGTTTTTTAAATTTTTTTTAAAGTATATTTTATTCATTATGCTATTACAATTATCCTGGTACCCTCTGCTGGGCACCCCTTCCCTCCAGCAATCCCACCCCCCTTAGTTCATGTCCATGGGTCATGCATGTAAGTTCTTTGGCTTCTCCACTTCCTATACTATTCTTAACATCCCCCTGTCTTTTTTGTACCTACCAGTTATGCTTCTTAGTCCCTGTACCTTTATCCCCATTCTCCTCCTTCCCGCTCTCCACATGATCTCCCTAAGATTCTGTTTCCACTCTAGTTGTTTGCTTAGTTTTTTTCTTTATTATTTAGATTCAGTTGTTGATAATTGTAAGTTTGCTGTCATTTTACTGTTCATAGTTTTGATCTTATTCTTAAATAAGTCCCTTTAACATTTCATATAATAAGGGCTTGTTGATGATGAATTCCTTTAGGTTTACCTTGTCTGGGAGGCACGTTATCTGCCCCTCCACTCCAAATGATAGCTCTGCTGGATAGACTAGTTTTGGTTATAGGTCCTTGCTTTTCATCACATTGAATACTTGTTGCCAGTCCCTTATTGCCTACAAAGTTTCTTTTGAGAAATCAGCTGATAGCCCTATGGGAACTCCTTTATAGGTAATGCTCCTCTTTTCTCTTGCTGCTTTTAAGATTCTTCTCTTTGTCTTTAGCTGTGGGCATTTTAATTATGATGTGTCTTGGTGTGGTCTTCTTTGGGTCCAATTTGTTTGGGACTCTCTGTGCTTCCTGGACTTGTATGTCTATTTCCTTCACTAAACTAGGGAAGTTTTCTTTCATTATTTTTTCAACTGAATTTTTAATTTCTTGCTCTTCCTCTTTTCCTTCTGGATCCCTATGATTTGGATGTTGGCACTTCTGGAGATGTCCCAGTATCTTCTTATTCTCTCTTTGTTTTTTTGAATTCTTGTTCTTTATTCTATACTGGTTGACTGTTTATTTCTTCCTTATATTCTAATTCATTGATTTGAACCCTGGCTTTCTTCCCTTCTTTATTGGTTCCCTGTGGGTTTTTCTTTATTTCACTTAGTGTAGCCTTCATTTCTCATGTGTATGCCATATTCAGTGAGTTCTCTTAGCATCGTTATCACCAGTGTTGTGAACTCTGCATCTGATAAATTGACTACCTCCATTTCACTTAGTTCTTTTTCTGAAATTTTGATCTGTTCTTTTATTTGGGCCATATTTCTTTGTCTCTTCAATTTGACTGTTTCCCTGTGTTTGCTTCTGTGTATTAGGTAGAGATGTCACACCTGTTATGTTTTAAGGCATGGAGACTTAGGTATTCGTCAGTGCAGAGTGATCAATTTCACTGTTTTGAGGGACTGTATGTGTGGAAGGGGTCAGAGAGGGAACAGTGCCTCTTGTTCAACACTTTCCCTACTTCCAGTCACTTCACCCTCTTCCCAGATGTGACTGGCACCCCTCTAGCTGTTGCCCTGGTGATGGTTCCCAGAGCGGGTGGGCTTGTGTATGTTCTACGACTGTGGGAACTCTCTAAATGGACTCTCCTGAGACATGAAGAGACCGGCAGTTTCTTTCATTGCCCCAATCCCTACTGGTTTCCACAGGCAAAAGCTATTAGGCTTTATTTTCCTGGCACTGGAACCATGGGCTACACAGTCTTGCCTAGGGCTGGAGTCACTCCCCAGGTGTCCTTCCCAGCTTTTATCCACCACATGTGGATGTGGGGCACCTGTTCTGCTGGCGGCCACTGTAAATTGGCTCTTTGTACAAAGCTTTGTGACCCAAACATTTCTGCTGATGGTTAATTCTGTAATTTTTGTAAATAATTAGCACAGCACTCTTGGCTTTTGTGAGTCCTTTGATAATACAATGAAGATTCTCAGAGTACATGAGAGAAAAAGAAATTGTTGAAGTCTCAAGATTTCTAACCTGCTGTTATGAGTCATTTCTGTCTTCGTTACAAAACTCTAAACAGCTCAGAGACAAGAATTTCCTCATCTTCTTTATTTTCTTCACAAAATCTTGGAAAATGCTTTGCACCCCATATCCCTGAAAACCCTGATGTGTTATGGACACAATGCAAAAGGCTCTGGAACCCACCAATAATTCAGAAAGAAATCTTGTGTACAGAGCAATCGTCTAAAGCAACAAGGAAAGCACATAGTAAAACAAAGATAAAAGAAAGAAGCCATCACTTCCAGGCACTCATTAAAGAGTGAAGATCTGAGTTGAAGGTCCAGCGTTGGGGTTCTCTGACACATTGAACTTCTCCACGTGCCTCTTCTCAACTTCAGTTGCTCTAGTCTCCATGTTCTGTGAGCTGAAGTGTGCACTTTAACCCAAATGATATTTGTATAATAGAGTACAGGGAGGAGGGAAGGAAAGCAAGAAAGGAAGGGAAGGAAGGGGAGGGAGTGAAGGGAAAGGAAAGAAAAGGAAGGGGAAAGGGGAACGAAGGACAGACTCCCCTACTTGACTTTTGCCCATTCAAATTACAACATTTTGCTGCATAATGAGGTTGATGCAGAATATTCTACCAATGACTAAATGAAACCAGGGGAACACCAGTTAAAATTTAGGAAGTATCTATTTACCCAGCATGAGTTAATTTGTATAAACCCATTACAAAATGAAGAGGGCATTGATAGTTTTCCAGTAAATTTTATCACTGGCACTGGAGGTTGGGTTCAAAGCTCCACAATGCCATTTTCTCTAGTTTTTTTTTTTTTTTTTTCAATCTGAGTTTCCTCCCTGCATAAACCTTTTCATTTCTGCCTCCAAACTTTGTACATTTTGAATTCCTCTCACATCTAGTTATTTTTATTTCCTACTGTTTCCAATCTGTATACTCATCCAAAACTGTGTGTCTACAAACCTTTTGGAAATTTAGGCTCAAAACATATTTTTCCCTATTTTCCTAGAGGTGTTTGAGTCAGGAAAAATAGAACTAAAGTAGAAGTTATTAATTAACCTTATATCACTCTTTAAGGTCTAAAATTTTACTTATTACAAAACAAAAATAGTTCTGTGAAGTTTGGATAAACCTGAACCAAATCTCAAAGTGGTTTTATGTAATGTACTAAGGAGTTTTCTCTCTTTTTTCCCACCCCTCCACTGTTCATGACCCCAGTGTGAGAAGTTGAGGGTTCTCTTGAGGTTGATACCTTTCTATATTGGCTTCCACAACAGACTGCTCTCTGCTACTTCTAGTCTTAGACCAGGCTTTGTTTAAAATATTCTTCTTAGCCAAATCTACTCTGTAATATCTAACTTATAGTCAAAGCTAATATGTATTAGCTAATATGAGTGAAATCTCTCCCGTATGTTCTTGTTTTCTAAACAAATGATTTATGTGTACCCAGTATGAATATAAATCAATAGAAAAACATATGTAGACTTTGTTGATCATAAGAAAAGAAATCCTCACATATATTAATAAAATAAGTAGATCACATCTTTCTGGAAGTACTATTTTTAAAACACATGCTGCTTATTCCATTCCATAGATAGTCATTCAGAACTTACTATGTGAGGCCCATGTCTGGGTCAGAACATGTCACGATAAAGCCTCTCGTCTATTTTAAGAACCAAACAAAGCCTGTTGGTCACTAGGAGTGTGTGAGGGTGCTTCTCCTTCAGGAAATCCTAGGAACATTGTTTGAGTTTAGAAGGTAGGTGAGCATGAGCAGGCAACCTGCGTGACTTCAGCAAAGGAGAACAGGCACTTCAAATTACGCCATTTGGAAGTCTGAAATTGCCTCATGAAAACCAACCCAAGGAAGGGACATTTCAGAGGTCAAGTTATTTGCATCGATGATTCCCTACTATTGAGGATAATCCATATTATTTGGAAAAAAAAACTGTTACACAGAAAGTACTTATTTTGCCATCCAATAGAGAAGTTAATGGAAAGTATTTCAGAATCATCTGGTGATTAATTTTAACAAGATTTATGAGGATTCATGTGCTAAGACATTTTGAACTGATCTACAATAAAATATGCATAGATTAGATATTAAATTACACAACCCTCCCACATAGCCAACTATTTAAAAAACACTACATTAGCATTCATATGCATATCTGCTTTATAACATACTATCAACAATCTGATTTTTAGTTTACACTCAACAATAACCAATGTACAATTAAAACTGTCTTTGAAAGCCGCACTCATAATGTTCACAGCTATAAGAACACCCCCAGAGCCATCCATCCCATGCCATCCCCTGCACAGAAAGTACTTAAGGAAGTATCCTACTTACTAAAGAATTATTCCTAATATATCTTATCATTTATTCAATAAGCAACATTATTAGTTACTAGTGGTCAATTGTCAAGAAGAAGCTATACACTAAATCCTCTTTCCAATGAGTTCTTGAAATGTGGTAATAATATTGGGATGGCCAGAATATGGGAGAAATAGAAAAGCTGGTGATGACTGACTTTGGAATAGGAGCATCTTTGAGAAAAGACAGGAAGGACTAAATCAGAGCGGTGGTGGTTCTCACAGAATGTGTCTTCTTAATATTGTAAACACTGGGGATTGCCTGGGTTGGCTCAACCCCCAAAGGACTGAGTCATCTCACTATTTGAAATAATAATATTTAAATGATAAGCTTGGCTCATTTAAGATGATAAATGTCACTTGCCTATTAATATACCTCAAAACCCAAATTTGAGGTTAGGTATGTGTTACAATCTAGATCAAGAGGAAAATGGCCCTGGCTTGTGTGGCTCAGTGGATTCAGCACTGGCTTGCAAACCAAAGGGTCACCAGTTCAATTCTCAGCCAGAGCACTCGCCTGGGTTGTGGGCCAGGCCCCCAACTGGGGGCGTGTGAAAGGCAACCACACATTGATGTTTCCCTCCCTTCTTTCTCTCTCCCTTCCTCTCTCTCTAAAAATAAATAAATACATAAATCTATTTAAAAAAAGAAGAAAAGGAATCATCAGAAACGTTTTATCTTGCACTCAAAAACTGTGTGGGCCCTGGCCAGTGTGGCTCACTTAGTTGGAGCATCATCCCGTAAACCAAAGGTCATGGGTTTGATTCCCAATTAGGGTATATGCGTGAGTTGCAGCTTTAGTCCCTGGTGGGTCCTAGGTGGGGGCACATATGAGAAGCAGCCAATCAATGTTTTTCTCTCATCTTGAAGTTTCTCCCTCTCTCTCTTTCCCTCTCTTCTCCTTTCTCTAAAATCAATACACATGTTTTCAGGAGAGGATTAAAAAAAATCTGTGTGGTACAGCCAACAAAAAAATTTGAAGAGTCAAAGGGGAGATATTTTCTGAAAGTCAACACTGAGCACTTGGCAAGGAAAATGACAGAGATCATGTTTTCTCTACTGTTTTATTAACTTTTCTGTAAAAACCACAGCCTTTGATATTTATTTTATGGATTCTCAGGAAAAGATTGCCTTCCTGTGGCTGATTCAGTGAGTGGAAGCAAAGAGCCAGAATACTAAGTTGAGTAATGAGGGATGTTGTCAATACCTGTACAGATGTTGCTACTTCATTCCCAAGTTGAACAATGTTTTCAATATACAAGATGCTGCATTACCATAGTGACATTGGAACAAAGGTCTGGTGACATGTCTCATAAAGAGTTAAATAGGAAGCAAGACTACTTTTGTGAAATGTTAAAGTAGAGAAGTATCAGACAGATTCTCAGAAAAAATATTATGGGTCTTGGGAAATTTAAAATCTAGTTAAAACTGTGTCGTAGACAGAGAACTATTTTTGGAGTGAGAAAGGACCAGAAATATCATTGTTCACCTAACAGATATTCAGAGCAGCCTGAGAAACTAAGTCAGAAGGCATAGATGGAAATGATTTCAGAGCAAATCCTAAAGGGTCAGTTGTTAAATCTGTGCAAAATTACATAGGCCCACAGAGGATAGGCAGGTGTTCTGAAAGTCCACAGTGAAGTCAAACTTCGAAAATAAGAGAGGCGCTATTATTAGGAGTCTTCAGGAAATAAGCAATTTCCTAAATCCAAAGTAATTGGAAAGTTAGTAACTATAAAGAAGTGAAACAATCGCTGTCCTGAAGAAGAGAACCAGACATAAATCTCCTCACGTCGAGATACACTTTCTATAATTGTGTTGCAAAGCCAGTGTTTGGCCATCAGGAAGCAAGGCAGGAACTAAAGCCACTAAATGAGGAGAATAGAACGGACAGGTCCAATCCCACTGCTACCCAGACCTGGCAGGTCCCCATTACCAGCATCAGAGTCTGCGCTGGGCTGGAGTTGTGAGTAGGGGGTGGGAATAAGCAGAGGCCGCCCACATGAGGACAAGCAAAGGCTGTCAGGCCGGCGATGCAGGGGAGCCGGAAATGGGGCAGCTAGAAGCCAGTTATCACGTGCGATTGTTTAGGGGTGCTTCTTCGTTTCTTCTAAGTTGGAAGTGGGGCAACCTGGAGGGAAGCCAGTGGATTTTGATTGAGCCAGGACTTTTTGGAGCTGACTGCTAGAGGAGTCACGGCTCAGCTCCCAGGTGAGGTGCTGGAGAGACTATGGGTCAGCGTCCAGCTGCTATGTGGGATCTGGCAGCTAGTGGCTTTAAACGTAAGGTGGGCAAACAAGGAGACAGCAGATAACAAATGCTCAGTCCTCTGTCCAAGAAAAAGTGTGGGACTCGGTGAATGGCAACTCAGGAGTTCCTGAACAGTAATGAAGAACTTCATCCCCAGCAGACATGCTGAGAACCAGCTAGAAGACAATGCCCAAGTACCTGGAACCCAGAGAAAGGGCCATAGGAAGGAAGAAACAGGGCTAGTCTCAAGCAAAATGTCAAGAAACAACGCCATTTACTTTTTTTTTTTTGAGTTATAATTGACATTTTGTAAGCTTATGGTCTACAACATATTAATTGGATACATTTATGTATTGCAATGATTCCCACCTTAAGTTTAGCTAATACCTTCATCCCATCACACAGTTGCCATTTCCTTTGTGTGGAGAGAGCATTTAAGATCCAGTTTCAAGAACAAAGTATGAGGTCCCAAGATTACACTGTTGCTAAAGTACTGACCTATGAATTTCTAACAATCAATAGATTGAAGCAGAATTTGCAGCAGGGTTTGACCTAATTTTGGTTGGCAGGGGCCCGAAGGCCCAGCCTCACATCTCAGCAGATGCTGATGCAGAAGGTTCATGGATATTGACTGGGTGTCCCCACCTTTGTGGAGCCCGGGTTCAGCTCAGAGAGGAAGAAGCACTGTGGAGAAAATCCTAATTCATGGAATTAAACTCTCAGTAATTTAAAGAGAAGGAAGGAAGGAAGGAAGGGAGGGAGGGAGGGAGGGAGGAAGGAAGGGAGGAAGGAAAGGAGGGACGGAGGGAGGGAGGGAGGAAGGAAGGAAGGAAGGAAGGAAGGAAGGAAGGAAGGGAGGGAGGGAGGGAGAACAGCATGAACTGATTCGATTTTGCCCTGAAGTCTCCAAACTCAGTTTCTACTTTTGAAATAATTCAGATCAGTTAAATTTTTAAAAATTCCATTGTGAATAGCTGAGTTCATATAGTCACAATTATATATCTTATAAATGCCAGCTCCTCCTCCTGGTAGAATGAGGTGTATCACTTAGGAATGTGTCTCCACATTCAGGTTTAGCAGAAAGAATGAAGTTACCCAAAGCGGAAAGAAAAAGAATCAAACAAATAAACCAAAAGAAGAAGGTTCCCTTGGAGGATTTTTTTGAGGTTCTTAGAGTAAGTTTACCTTTTTTATGTATATAAAATTAATGTGAACTTTTTACAGGAAATCTAGAATGTTATTAAAAGTCGACCCGTATATAAAACAAGCTTTCTAAATGATCTTTTTCTTTTTAGGTTTTAGCAAATCAGCAAAGATTAACTCTAGGAGAAGCACGACACCAGAACACACACCTAGATCTTTTCTCAGCATGTCATTTGGCAAACACTAAGGCCTAGTCTGCTTTGCTCAAAACAGCTACCCCTCTCACATCATTGGTAATGCCAGGGCACTCCCTCTTCCTCTTGCGCCTGAAGAGGTCAAAGGCTCTCAGAAATCCTGTCTTAAAGAAACCTGGTCAATTCGCTTAGACCACCAGCCCATTTAAGTGCCAGGAGGGCCCAGTCGGACGTGGCAGAACACACAAAGAGAAGGGCGGGTCCCTCAAACAACCCAAGGGGCAGGGGTGCACAGTGAGCAGGCGCAGGAAGGAGTCTCTGAGCATCATCAGTACTGAAGCCCCAGAGAGGAAAGCCACATGCCATGACCGATGTGTTTTTGATGGAAGATTTATTGTAGACGAGACAGAGAACACAAGCCCTAGCGGGGCGTTTAGCTTGCATTTAGCAAAATAGGTCACAAAAGGTTGGACAGCAAATGAGACTGAACATGGTTGGACCATTTAAAACAGAATAAAGGGTCAGAAAATACAATCAAAATAAACGAAGAGTAAACTTCAGATACTACAAGCAAAAGTAGTCTCTGTAATAAAGGAGGAGTGGATGGGAAACGCTCTGTGATTTTAAAAGGATTTGGACCAAAATGGGAGGCAGGATCAATAATCAGGAATATAAGCAAAAGCAAGGCACAGAGATTCAGGGATGATTTGTTAAAGCTTCACTAATGATATGAAATTTATGAAAAGTCAGCAGGCAATTAAGAAAAAGAAAACTAGCTCTCCTTTAAACAACAAGAAAACATAGAAAAACTACCTGGTGGGGATAAGGAGGGAGAGCCAATAATCTCCTCTGTGTCTAATTTCTTCTGAAGAAAGCATAATTCCCTCCAAATCGTAAGCAACAAAGTTAGCTCAAATGTAATTGAAGGCCACATGGGTTGAACAGTCAAAAGAGAGCCTTTTATGTGAGGTCATTGCTTTAACTATTTAAGCCCCCATTAATGAAGAAAATGGAACACATTTTCAAAATTTGAAGGATCACAGGAAACAATTTAGAAGGAAAACGTTCTGAATTTTAGTAAGAAATAAAAGGCGAGTTTTATAGAAAGCAAAGTTCAGATTATACAAACTGGCTAATTCAGTCTTCTGATATATCCTCAAAAGGATTCTTAAAATGATGCACGACGAACCTTGGAAAAGAAAACGGTGAACACTATGAATAAGCAGATTTTAAGACTTGGTGGTTCTAGTCTGAGTGCTGCAGGAGAAAGTTCACAAATCTCTACATCCGAGCGCTTTCACCTCCGGCCACACTTCGTCGATGGCTGGAATGCTCCCTGTTCCTGATAAGTGATTTCCACCCCCACCGCGGAATTCAGGGTGGGAAGCTGACCTCTCCGGCCTCACCAGCTCCTCCTCTGTCCCAAACCATGATCTCATGGTTTATGGGGAAAAGGTGCCTACCAATGAAATGATTTGTGTTTAAGATCTACATGTATTTACACCAGTAAACGCTTCAGGCAGCAGAGTGGCAATATTGTCTCTGTTACAATTCGGTTCTGATCAGCCCCGCCCAACACGAAAACAGATCAGCATGGCTGTGTGCTAATAAAACTTTACTTGCAAAACCAGACGGCAGGCTGGACTTGGTAGACAGGCCATAGCTTTTCCATCACTGATTTAAGGGACAGAATCTATCAGATGCTCTGGCTTTCCAGAGAACTATTGGATAGTCCATGTTCATATGGCACCGGCAGATCTGGGTCCTTATAAACACTGTATTTGAAAGTCAAGGCACTTTGCACTTTTTTTCTTAATAATTTCATTCCTAAAATATTCTGTCTTTAAGTGCATTGTTGTGAGATTGGTATATAGTTGTGTATTCTTTACAATGATGCATGACGGAGTTGACAAGGGTTAGCTAATTATGCCAGTAAAGAATTTTTTTTCATATGGACCTTCACATGTATTCAAAGAATATTATATATTCAGGTAAATGGGATAATAAGGCTTGAACAAAGGAGGGAATATATTTCATTTCTGTCTGGTATTCCACACAGTAACCACTCTGCAGCGGCTCTTGATTGAACAGTCATTGATTTAAGTGTGATGTTTCCCTTTATTTCTCTAAAAGGAGTTAAGATCTCCTGTCTGGAGTAGGGCATTATTTTTTTTAATCACAATAAAAATACCTGTGTTCAAAATGCAAAGATTCCTCCGCATAATATCAGCAAAACATTCAACAACGTAAGTCTAAGGTAACTTTTTAAAATGAGAAGAAAATATTGCATTGTATTACAATACATTAGTTTTTTAACATTCCATCTTTTACTTGTGGTATGCATTAAAGAACACAGCAATATGAACACAACATCCCTGGCATTTCTTGTGAATCATTGTACCAAGAGAACATTCTATTTTAATCTGTATCATTGCAGGACACAGGTCACTTTGTCTCTCTCACCTAAATTCGGCCTCGCCGTGGTGTGGGCCAGCCAGCGAGCCTCGGAAGGCTGCGCTTGTTTCTAGTCTGCAGTCTAACATACGTGGTTCCTTCCCAGTTAGAGCCTCACCCTCAGGCAACTCCTTATTTACTTTGTTTCTCGTAAGACTTGGGAAAATCGGGCTTCAGTCTCTTCCACAAGCTTTTGCAATGAGAGGAAACGTCCTGTGTGAACAGAGCTTCAAGGCAATAAGATGCATCTGCAAAGAAGCATCGCTAACGTGCCTTTTATACTGAGAACGGCCTGCTACAAATGGCATTTATCTTGTATTTATATATTGCTGGATCTACATGGCGCATGGAAGCCTATCTGCCTATGTTTCTGGTCATTAAGTGAAGACGGAATAGATTGCTATCCTCTTGAAACCTCTCTTGAATCAAATGATAATAAATTTGAAGCAACTGAGAATAAAATTTCACTCCACACTTCCAAAAAAATAATCTCTCCTCTTCACTTATTTTATAGCAAATGTGCAACAAATAGTTACTCTTTTAAATTGAGTATATCTCTAATCATATGACTCGTTAGGAGGATGTAAGCAGCTTCCACGATCTTTTCATCATAATACAGAGACTTACGACAACAAAGACATGGCCGAAACAGTACTTCAAAGCTCTAAACCAGCTTCTGGGTTTATAAGTATGAAAGTCTACGCAAACAGGCGAAATATGCCAGAGACAGAACGAACTCCTGACGAAGCCATGAAGCGGTCTAGAACCGAACTGAACGCTGATCTCCTTCTCTGGCATGCTGCCTTCCCAGGAGCAATCCCCCCTGAGCAATTAGCAGGGATGCCCTATTAAAAGGGGAGAGTAGGGAGCTTTGGGGGCACATCAATGAAAAATTATAATAGTTCAAGACTGGAAGCTAAAGTAGAAGGAACAGGAGCCAATTGATACCATAAACAAAAATGCAGAGAGTAAAATAGAGAATAGGAAAGAGGAGTGAAGAAAATAAATATAAATACCAAATGAAAGAAAAGGCTACAGAGGGGAATGAGTGATATAAAAGATGAGCTAAGAAGCTTATATTAGCATAGGCTACCTGATTGTGGGACCTGGTGCAAAATGAAAATCCTGAGGGTCTTGTTCAAAAAGTAGGAAAATTACAACTTTCGAGGTACAATTATTGACACATTCAAGGCAGCCACCTCGAAGCATTAAACTCCAAGTGCAAGGTCCTTCTGAGCCTGGGTCTCCCTGCAGTTGCCTTGGTCACACATTTAGCAAGCTTGTCTTGGATCTGATTTAGGCATAACTGAAGTCCTGAAAGCAGAAAACCGAAGAAGACTAAGTAGTTGAAATAATAATTAACAAAACTTCCCCCCCCCAAAAAATGAGCTTACACATTGGAAGGCACAATATGTAGATGACAATCCAGCTCATAATATTCAGTGAGACAGTCTCCCCAGATTCCTCCTAAAAGCAAGATAATCAGACTGTCATCAGACGTCTGACAGCAACACGTTATGCCAGAAAGCAAAAGAGTAACATTTAAAAACCACTCAAGGAAAGAAAACTGTGATTGAAGGATTTTAGATTCAGCTAGGCTGTCCCTCAATTACTAAAGGCACATTAAAATCAGTTATAAATAGGCAAAACTTCAAGGACTATTGTACTCGTGAGCCTTCCTGGGGAATGGATTAGCAAATGAATTTATGGCAACCGAAAAGATGTAGAGAAACTACGGCATGTTTCTGGTGTTGTGGCTCAGGAAAATTGGAAAGAGCATGATGGAAATTGTGTTCTTTCCCCGGAGGCAGTGCAGATCAATCCCCCGCACATTCAATTATCAAGAACTCCTTCACATGTTCTGTCGCGAGCGTATGTTCGTGACACAGTCTTTCCTGGAAGTCAGCCGGGCAGCTGCGTGGCCCGCCACCTCCTGGGCAGCCCGGCACCGCGGCGCAGACAGGAAGGAGTCCCACACGGTAACTGTGCTCTTCACTCGGCTTTACTGATGCAGGTTCACTCAGAGCAGAACGTCAACCTGCATTAGAATCCCACTCACACTCTAACGATCTGAGTAAAATACAACACGCGCACACAGCCATCAATGGGGAACAACACCCCGAGTCCCAGAGTCTCAGCCTGCAGGTCCGGGAGAGAGCACGGGGGGCAGAGGGGTTGTCAGCGTCTTGCAGGGAAGGACCTCTGGAGCCAGGTGGGCAGTAGGGCAGGTGAGGTCCTCAGTCCAGCCGGGCAGAGCCCCCCATGGCCGATGCCAAGGGAGGTCAGCGTGGCGTGGAGCAGCGCTCTGGTGTGTGGGGCTCGGCTGTCTCAGCAGTGGTCTGGGACCTGCCTCAGTTGTACCTTGGGTATAACTGTACTCCTCCCTTCTGGGTCACTTGGTAAGTGTCTTGACGCCTCCGATGGCAAGTAGGGAATTTGCCCAGGAGTCTATCTATGGGTGGTCCTGCTCTGCAGACATGGCTGTTCTGATCACATGGGCAGGTATCTTGGATGTGTCTCCTTGCCGAACATGTCTGCTCTGACTTCGGTAGTTTCCCTCTTGAACCAAAGTGTCACGGCTGACTGGCAGCTGTCTTAGTTGACATGACTAACTCCATTTTGTTTTATATATTTTATGCTATCTCGACCGGACCAATGCCATTTTATTGGTCCTGCTCTCCACATGTTCTCAAGATTCTGCAAGGGGGAGAGGCCCTGTGTCCAGCTTCAATTCCATTACTCTGTAAAAAATGGAAATAAATGCGGGGGGAATGGCCAAAAGGCCAGGTCACACAGGATTTGTCATTTCCGACTAGTCTTATCCATGTTTGTTTTACATATTTTGAGGCTGGCTGCATGCAAGTTCAGAACTGCATTCTCTTTGTGAATTTAACATTCTATCATTTATCATGATATCTATTTGATATATCAATTATTAAAATGTAAACATTAGAATATCTGTTAGGATATTTATGGGCCCTGGAAATTTATGCTCTGCCACACTTTCACCCTAAAAGAGATTTTTCTCAATAATTGAGAAATAATTTTTTAAATGCTCTCTACTGCAAAGGCTTTATATTTTATTTTATTGTCTAGACAATATGTAAAAATGCCTAAGATTTAAACTCAGTTGCTGAAATACAGCTTATAGGAAATACATGATACCAGTTAACCATATGGTTTAAATCATAAACAGAAAACTCAGAAGTTCCATTTATATCCTTAATATTAAAAAGAATTCATATATCACTAATTCTCTGAATGCATGTATACTTTCTCTGTTCACAGTTTTAATAAAACTTAAAAAATACCATAAACAAACATTTATCTAGAAAGAATTATTCTAATTAATGTACAATATTTGAATGCACAGCTGAATGTTTTTTAAAAGGTTTTGAATCAAATCAATTAATAATCATAATGACTTTCTCAAGTAATGTCATTTATAGGAAGTGTCAAAAATATTAATTTACCAAAATCAAAATGAGTAGTGTTTCTTAATTGGCTGTACATTTATTCTAAGTCAAACTGTTTTTATATTAATAAGAAAATGCTGTACAAATTTAAAATATATTTTAGAAATGTGAGCTGTTTCACAAGCAGATATGAGAATTGTTTTCCTGAGGAATAAAAACAAAAGTATCTATTTCATAATGTTCATAAGCATTTAACACATATAGAAATCTCCAGCTTTCATCAAAGTCTAAAATTTGATTTAAAAACTCAAATTTGTTTCAATTAAAAACAATACATTTAAATTAAATAATATTTTAAAACTTTTTCATTGTAAAAATATATACAAAAATGTGCAGGAAAAAAGTGCCATCAGTTGAAGTATGTCTCCAGAAAGATGTATTGAGGTCCTAACCCCTAGTATTTGTGAAAGCAACCTTAACCTTGGAAAAAGCGTCTGCAGAGGTGACCAAATGAAGAAGCAGTCCTGCTGTGTAGGGGCCTAACCCAATACAGCTGGTGTTCCCTTCAGGTGAGAAGAGGCACAGACGCCGATGAGGAAGCCACTTGAAGAGGTCGGGTTGTGCTGCCAGGAGCCGAGGGGTGCCTGCAGCTCCCAGAAACCAGAAGACAAAGGACGGATCTTCCCCTGGAGGCTTCAGAAAGAGCACGGCCAGCCCGGACCACAATGGATTTCAGACTTCTAGTCTCCAGAACCCTCCCAGGGCATATTTCTGATTTTCAGCCACTCGGTGTGCAGTAATTTCTCAGGGCAGGCCTAGGAAACTAACACAAACAGGCTGTACTTCTCCTGTTTATTGTAGGGTGAGTATTCATGGAATTATGAGACCCCCTCCCAAAGCCCCTCGCGCCTACACTACTTCCCCAAATGCTTCCGTCTTCTCAAAATGTAATTACTTTCATGAGTTCTAGGATAATCACATCTTGCTTTTCTATGTAGTTTTACCACCGAAGTGTGCATCTGTAAACACGGCAGTTTCGTTTTCCTTCCATTTTGAAGGTTGTGCGTGTCTCAGATTATGCTACTTGATTCCCCTGTCACTGTGAGTATATATGATTTGAATTTCCACTGACGTTTAGCACTGCAGTGTGTGAACGCACCATCATATATGTATTCATTAGCCTCTTGGGGAACTTGTAGGTTGTTTCAGTTGGGAACGATTCCAGAATGTTCTTACATACGACGCTTGTGACTCATGCGGATTATTTGAAGGGTTTCTTTCCATGAGCATTTCACTCACTCCACAGCCCCACCGGTATGTGATATTGTCAATCTTCTTCATTGTAAAAATGAAACAGAAACAAAAAAATGATTGTACTTTATATTAGAATTATATAGCTGTTTTTGTATGCAGACATTCCAGAATTATCAGAATAATCAGAATTAAAGGATGTAGCTGGGACGAGTTAACAGATTTATCTTGAAGCAAAGTCATTAATAAAGAAAAAAATGAAATGATAAGCAAGGCTGCTGGAAAGGGAAAAGAAATGCATTCCTAATGAACAAAAAGCAGCGTGCGTATGCCTTGTGTATCTGCATATTCATGAGTTATCTAAGGACCTGGATGCGATGTACCACCAGCCATCAGAAATTCTCCCCTGCCATCGCCCTGCAGGCCTGCTTGCAGGGAAATAAAGGACATGTGGACACATTTTCACTTACTTAACAAATTGAGAGGGGTAGGGATAATTAACTACAGTTGGGTCTTGCCAAGACACCTACCTGAACTTTGAAACTCCACCTTCACTGTAATTAGCTCATGGATCATCACCCCCTTGTATTCATGCACCGTGTCAGTAATTAATGGGCAGCTATTAAAACCACTAGGCAGAATTTACTTGAAAAATCGGCCTTATTTAATGTTCGAAAGGACATTATGTAGGGATCCTGTCAAAGTGTACAAAGTGCCTTAGATAAAGGTCCTCTCTGGGTAAATGTTCAAAATAAATGAAGAAGAGAAAAGTCATGTTGTCAGCCTTGCTGGGAGTGCATTGAGTATCACAGAAACTGTTGCTGACTGGTTCCAAATGGACACCTGGTGAGTCCCCAAAGCACCAGGAATCTAACCACGGTCCCTGGAACTCTTGTATCCATACCAAGTCAAGGACAGTGTGGCCATTCCAGCATGAAAAAGGCCAGAATAGGAGGTAAGGTTTTTCCAAAATGGGCAAGATGGAGGGATTTATGCTTAACGCTACCAAGATCCAGACATCCAGCCAAGCATTCGGTAAGGGTCCCTTAGGTGCTAAGAAAGGCTATTGACATTTTATGACAGAAATTCTCAAAACCTCCTGCACGACAGTGACAACATTGGCCATGGGCTAGCCTACCCCAGACCCGTGGTACTGGACTTGTGGTCGGTGCGATAGAGGCGTGACTGTTTACTGACGTTCCAGGTGGTTTCAGTGTGCATGCGGGACCGAGCCTACTTCCTGAGATGGATGGAAACTGTACTTAACAACCTCTGGCTCAAATCGGAGGCCCCAGTACGTTTCCTAATAGGAGTCGGAAAAAAAGCCCCATTGACCCTCTAACTTTTCCTTCTTTATCCATTAAGTTTTAAATGTCAGAGCCTAGTAATACATTGTTGAGAACAAACCAGAATCTCCATACTAGAGAGTAGGTTTTATTTCACTTTCTAGCCAGTTGAAGAGATGGAGCAATTAAAGGTTTCAATGCAGAAGAAAGACTATGAAGGAGGAGTAGGTTCAATGCCAAGTGGACACACAGTGCCTGGTGGTCTCACCTTCTCTGCAGAGACCAAGTACAGACTAACCCAATGCCTGTAAAGAGCAGCCTCAACAAGCCAGTGTAGAATCTGAGCTTCTGAAAGGCCATGTTCATGTTCTGCCAGATGCAGGCAGACAGGGGGACAGAATGGGTCTTTCCCTTATAATTTAAGGGAACCTGGTGCTTCACAGATTGAAGTGACCAAACCCCTTCTGACTTCCTGGTTGACATTTATATTCATTTCTGAAGACATCAATTCAAATAATTAAAGTCACAGCCGATCGTAAGGTCTGGTATTACAGAGTAGTGTCTCCTTTGGCTGACAGACTTTACCACTAAGCAATATTTATGAACAGTTTCCAATTCACAGCCCCACAATAATAAAAAGTAAATCACAATGAAAGCACTATGTTCATTTCAAGCTCCACTAGGAACCGGGGGTAGGGAAAGGCTCCTGTTTTCCAACGGAAAAGGATAAAATTAGTGGGTAACCAAATCCAGGTCCATGTCTTAAAGGGGGATCGCAAACAAAAGCAGTAAAGAAAACCACACTATGGAAAACTATGTTGACAGTATCATTTTAAGGCACATTATCTCACTTAATGGAAATAGACAGCACTCGGTTAATTTCATCAGTTTTCATGAAATGAGGTAATGTACTGTAAAAGTTAAGCCCTTGTAAGGGGGAAGAATTACTATGAAAGTTTAATGCTAACTGCTAAAACCCTTTATAATATCCTTGGTACATGTTGATGTATTAAATGCTATGTGCCACTCTAAGCTTGAAATGATCAAGAGGTAATTTTTCATTAAAATCAGTTTAATTGCTCTATTCATTGTATATCCAAAGTATTTCTTTAGGTTGCTTAAGCAATAGACTGGTTAGAGTAGATGATAAAATTCAATATGAAAAGAAAAAAATGAAACATGAATAACTGTAATATCAAGGAGTACTAATTTGTTTTCAACTACCACTAACACTTAACATCCAGGAATCTTTGTTGAAATTTTCATTCTATTTCTCAAGGAGCATTCAAAAACGCACATTCTCTGTGTTCAAAAGCATTCTCAATATACCGTTCTATGTTAAATAAAATAAATTTGATAATACTTCAGAGACTATCAAGGTAAAACAGAACATTGTTAGGAAAGCTTATGCTTCCTGAACTGACTAGGGAACCATCTGAGTGACCTTTATAATCAATATAATTGGTGTCATCTCTTCTACAGCATAAATATGCTCCTGTATGTCAATGCCTGTCGTAATAGGAAAACTCTACTTTTCCATGCAGATTGCAAATATAACCTTTGTTCAGACACTTTGCTAATTTAAAATGCTTACAAGTAGCAATGGCTCAAAAAAAGTGGGGGGGGGAGTGTTGCTGGGATGTTTCATCCCTATCGAAATGTTGAATAAAAACATTTAGTTAAACAAACCCCAGCATGAGACATAAAGAACTGGCTACCAGGCAACATTGGCTTTCTTTATAGATTAATTTATTACAAGGAAATGAGGCTGAGGTAAATTGTATACCTGTCCCTTACTACATAAGCTTCGTGAGAATAAGGAGTTTATTTCCTATCTGTTACCTATTGTGTTGATGGATGCAAGCTTCCAGCAGTGGTAAGAAAAGCAATCCCCGCGATTACCTCTGAAGGAGAAACAATGCCGAAGAGTTAAGACTGAATTTTCTCTTAGAGGTAATCTAAAATGTTTTCAGTTGTGTGAGGAATTGGTAGCACCTCTATTTCCTGCGGATTTCATCTTTATTTTTTAATTCCCTATTGCTCGAATTTCCTTGTTAGTCTCCTATCACAGGGGAGTGAGGAAAGAAGAGGAGAAAAGAATTCACTCCCATCGGTTCATCTCAGTCAGATCTGATGTTTTCCACAGTCTCCAGGGGTCCTCGGTTTTGTGGAAACACTAGCACATGTTCTTCTGCTTTCAGGGTCCCTGTGTCTGAGTGTGTCTGCAAGGCATCGTCCAGGATACGGGATGCTCCATGGCTGACCCATGCTGACCACTGAGGTTTGACTGGTTACATCTGGTGTGTGGGGACACGGAGACACGGTCTGGTCATGCTCACTGCTAGTGCTGTGGCTTCATCATTCACTACTGGTCTTGAAGCATCCAAACATTATAGATTCTTCCTTCCAACTCCATGCCTCCACCAGAAGCCACTCAGCAGCCAGCAACAAGGCGCAAATTTTACATCCTTACATAAGAAGTGGCTACAGAGAACCAGGAAATGCCACACGTCTCGTTCTATTCACTTTCTGCCAACACATCAGTGACATCACTTTCATGCCCTTTCGAAAGGGGCCTCGTTTTGCTTCTCCTGATATGTGCAAGGAGTGGCTCCAGGCGCGATGTCTCTACAGCAGGCGTAGGGTCGGGGTAGTGAGAGGTTAAAGCCACAGCGGGGATTTTCTCGCCTGATTTTTCTTTCTTTTTTCTTTTCTTTTCCTTAATAAAAAATTTTATTTACTTATTCATTTTTAGAGAGAGGGGAAAGGAGAGAGAAAAAGAGAGAGAGAAACACTAATGTGTGGTTGCTTCTTGTGTACCCCCAACTGGGGACCTGGCCCTCAAACTAGGCATGTGCCCTGACTGGGAATCAAACTTGCAACCCTTTTGTTTGCAGATCAGGATTCAATCTACTGAGCCACACCAGCCAGGGCTCACCTGAGTTTCTTGATTTTCCTCAGTATGTTTAAGTTAAAATCACCTGAAATGATAAAAAAGCAGATTGTCTGGAAGAGCATCTAAAAGCCCTGTCAGTTTTTTAGTGATCAGTTCTAAAGGCTAGAACTCTAACGTGCTTTCTAGTTACGTGATTCTGCGATGATTTCATGGGTGTAGTCCTACATATGACCTGTTTCCCCTATTGATTCTGTCAAAAAGAACAGAGATGCGATTTACAAAATCCTAACAATGAAAAAAAATATATGTATTTCTATTTTTGTGTTTAAATAATCCATTTAAGTTATATCATTCCATTCAAAAGAGTACTTATCCACTTCTTAGCAAATCTATTCCTTTTGAAAGAATTGATATTGAAAGAGACAATTTACTCTTATGATTAAGACTACTCTTAGAGAGCAGTCATCTTCTCTGGGAGTAACCCCTAATGATCCCAGGCAGCATCAGGGCTCCTGCCTGTGGTCTAGCACCACTCTGTGCTCCTCCATTCCACTGAATACCCCATTCCAGGCCACTGACACTTGCCCAGCTAATGTCCTGAGAAATGTACATCCCAGGAAACATCCCATGTGAAAACAAGTTGGGAGATTCTGTGTATAGCCCATCTCATCCCTGGAATTACATTAATACACTAAAATATTCAGTAGCCTTGAAGATGTCACAGAAATCTTTTTAACGTTCCCAAGTTTGTTTCATCACTGAAAGCTTTCCTCTCTTCCTGTACACACATTTTTTAAAAAATATGACAGAGACTTGGTGAAAAACTGGGTTAAATCATTTTAAATGCGGTTCCATAATGCAGGGCAATCAGACTTTCATTTGGGGTAATTACTTGATTACTTGTCTGTTGCTAATACTAGGATTTAATGACTTAAAAGCAGGAACTGTATTATTACTTTTTCTTTTCCAAGTGCCATCAGCACAGACAGCATATAGTGAACTATCATGAGACATCACTCTTTTTTTATAAAACTTACAATAAAAGAAAAACCTTTTGAGAACGATTTATTCTAGTCGGTTGCCAAAATTCTATGGGGTAAAATGAGAAATACTCAGATTGTTAAAGCCAATTCAAAATGCACATTTATTTAATCCCTCATTTTGTTGTTTCATCTTAAAACATATTAACTTTATTGAAAACCTCCTTATAAATATTCTATAGATGGAGCAGGTTCAAGAACAGGGAGAACAGAGCCGTTGAGCTCAGTCTCAGAGGCAGTGTATCTTCTATCGGGATATACATGGGAGCCCCATTAGATAATGGATTTGCCTGATTCCTATTTGTTTATCCTGCTTTTAGCACATTTCTTGGCCCATATGAGCAGCTTCATAAGCATTAAAAGATTTAATTGCTTCCCAAATATTATTTTGTATTCAAAATGTTTTCCTCTAAACTTTGAATTCAGCTCTTTAGTATTATTCTGGAGGCATTTGATTATAGAGTCATCCTTTTTCCATCCCCTTGTGCCCCCATGTGCTTTGAAGATACTTAACCTGCATTCGTGAACTAAATGACTTAAACAGTGACTACCTGGGAAAATATCCTCAGGCGTCGGGTGTGTTAGAAAGCGAGGCTGAATAAATGTCAATAGTTGTCCCAAATGAGTTGGGTAGAAAACTCCCAGCTGAGCACCTACAATCAGATAAAATAAAAAGGAGAGCGAGAGAGTGAGAGAGAGAACTTCAGAAATGAAGAAACTCTCAAGGGCTCTCCATCAGTTTTCGCAGCAGAATTGTCAGGACAAGGGTCAGGAAACACAGGGAGGGAGCAAGACATCAGCGTCGAGAAGAGGAAAATGTCGAGCCGGTGAGGCAGAGACCTTGAGGGGCACAATCGTATGAGAAAATCAGGTCAAGAGGCTGCAGAAATACCAGCGGCCCTTGCCGTACAAAGTGTGAGGAACATGACGCTGGGAGTATAAGAGGGAGACGGGCCGTCACCGTGTCCTCTCCGAACGGCCTCTTGGAAAGGCCGTGGCCAACTGCAAGTTGGGAAACACATGGCAACCTGGGAAATCCTGCCAAGTTGAAGGGCAGCTTCTCTCACAGTTTATAGTGTTCGTGTCTGGAGAAGAGAGGGTCGGGAGGAGGGTGTATTCACTGTCATTCCCCTTCCTTTTGTAGAAAAGCCTTCATTGGGCGCAGATGAGGAGGAAAGATGTAGTGTCGATTTTTAAATTGCAACGCCCTGGAGCTAAATGTGATCCAGGAATTCGCTCTTCTGTTAAAAGTTTCCATGGAAAATAGGAAAGATGAGCTTCGGTCAAACCACTATTAAAAGTAGAAGAGTCAGCTAAACTGAGCACTTTCTATATATAAATTAAGCGTTAATGTATTTTTAAATATTGAACTCTTGCCAAATTCTCTTTACTGCAGTAGCGTATGTCATTCAACCTGCATGCCTCACTTCCAGATTCTTTCCAAACTAAGTTATTTTCCAAAATGAAGTCCGATTAATTTTCCAAAGGACATTATTTTTTAAAATCGCTTTTCTGCTGAAAAACATTTGTAGCTCTTCATGACTCGTATTTAAGGTCTTCCATGCCTGCCCCTACTTAGTTTATCATGGGTTCCTCTTTTATTCATTTCTGCAGACTTTATACCCAAGTCAGTACTAAGTACTAAGATTCCCCTTATTGATCTTAGTTTTCTCAATCCATGCTTAACTCATTGTCGCCAGTGATCACTGTATTATATCTAGTTCCCACTTACTCTTCAAATCCCATCTGAAAACAACAGTCTGTGAAATATCCTGTGATTACAGAAGTAATGTTTTTATGGCATCTACTAGTTCGTGATAAGGTCTTACTAACTTTAGGAAACCACGTCTTATTTCCTTACATCGGAAATATCTATGAGGGCTTTATATTTTGCATCTGCCCTAGAGCTCATTACAGTACCTTGTAAACATAATGTTAATTACAAAATTATGGCAGATAAATAAGTGCTGGATCGAACAATACAACTTTAATTTTTTAATTTATAACCTGCTTAATCATGGCCCATTCAGCTAATAACAGAGCTAAATACTTCAAAATACCCTAAGTTATCAGTTAATGCATCTCAGAAAACACTGCCAGTACTTTAAGATCAAGCTAAGATTTCTATAGGATTAGAGCCCAGAGTCTATTTCCATGAATCCATGGAGGTCCAGCTCAGTAAGTGTGTGGAATGACAGCATTAGTAAACATACAATATGTTTACTGTCTATCAAGACTAATAAACAACGGCATTATCTCACAGCCTCTGACCCAAACTATAACCAGAAACCTCAGAGCGTCACCAAAATGACCCGGCTAAATAATTTAAATATCGAGAAGCATGGTAAAAAATGGTGACAAATGGCCAGATTATAGATACTTTTAAGGAAAGGTCCACAAGATGTGTTGATAATTTGTTTGTGAAATGCTGGAAAATGAGAGAAGCCATGTAACAGGAAAGAGATAACAAAAATTACATTGAATTAGCCACTAAGAGCAAGGAGCATCATTTCTGTCTGCAGGTATTGGAATCTGAATTTCAGGGGAGGAAACAGCATCCATGGAGAGGGAGACAAAGGATGGGGGTGTCCTGGAGGACGGCGGGGGCAAAAGGCTGGAAAAGAAGGTGAACAAAGAAAAGGTGGGACTGAGTTTCCTGAAGACTCAGTGGATGTCTGGAAATGGAGGGATGTTTGGGGGTGGGGAGACACAGAGCTTTATGGGATGAATGTTTTCTGGGATAGGGGACTGCCTGGGAGTCTAGTGCTTCTTGGAATGGAGGGAGCTTCGGGATATGTCAGAAGGATGTCTTAGGAAAATTAGGGTGGTGAAGTTAACACTGAGGGGTGAGGTGGCTGGAAAGGGGGCAGAATCGCACCCCTAATTCGTAGAGCTAGAAGGACATCTTTTTGGTCACATCAGCCATATCAAGATGGTGGTGTTGAGGACTCGGTGACGGGTCCTTCCAGGGCAGATTTCCTTCCTACTTTATGTCAAACCGATCAGCTGCTGTGACTCATCAACAGGAAAAACTTAAGATGATTATTTTTAGATTCCTAAGTAAAATAATATTTTGAATAATTTAAGAGAAAAGGGAAACGTACTTTTTAAAAATCTTCCATTAACCATGCAAATTTGATTAATTACAATCAATTACAAGTGCATTCAGCACTTTGAGGCATAATCATTCATGTCATTAATATTTAACATGACAACTACAAAGTTATCAAATACAATGCAGGATTTTTCTGTCTTTGGTTTTATAAGCAAAGAAGGTCAAGGTTTAAATGAGCAGAATAAATTGATTTTAAGCTCCAGCTCTTCCAATAAAAGTGCAACCTAATTAAGTCTAACAGCTACAGCTTTAGACAAATGTAAAATGCTCAGTAGAAATTCTGACAAAAATGTATTTGCCACAAATTGGATGTAGCTATGATGTGTGGACTTGGAAAGAAATGTAATGAGCTGTTAACAGACACTTTTAACCAAGGAACTCTGAATCGAATGTGGTCCCATTTCCCGTCTGTTACAATGAGTTACACAGAAGCTGATAAAGCGGATGAAGTACAGTGGTCTGGAAGAGAGTTCACACTGAATTATGTGTACCGGCGAGAAACGCTTCTCCAAATCCAGTGAACCGACTCACACACGATCTCTTCTCTCTGTGCGCGCTACAGAGACAGGCTTTCTGGAGCAAACGTGGAAAACACTTAAAAACCGGGTTGCCCCGGAGCAAGCCAGGCAGTTGCCACCGCTGCCGAGACACAGATCAGGACAGAAGGGAGCAGGAGGCGTGGAGCATTCGCATTTCTTGGTTTCTGCACATTTAGCGCACGCGCTCTCGTCAAAAGCCAGTGCGGTTAACCCAGGCTTTTCTTCAGATTCCATTTCAGTGTTCAATGTGTTCCAAAGAGGCAGTAGGAGAAATCTTTCCGAGCCAATTTCAAGTTTAGTGGGGAAGGCAGCCTTGTTTCCAGAAAGGAATTTTATTCATATTTACTGAAAGAGCTCTGTAAGTTAATATATTGCAACTTGTATTTTGAAATAACTTCAGGTTTATGGAGGAACTACAAAAATAGTACAGAGATTTTCTGTACTGTTGATTTTCCTTCCCCTGATGTAATCCTTACAAAACCAGGTCCAAGCATGATTATGCTCTCGTAACTATTTAAGACTAAAAAGTGGAGGGAACTGAGCTGGAACCCTTCCCGACAGGCCCGGGGCCACCGGAAGACTGGCGTTGGTTCTACCTGCCCTGCAGTAGTAACATAAGAACCTTTTACTGTATCCAGCAACTGCTCCATGGCCGTTCATGAATTAGCAAGCACAGAGAATCAAAACAAAAATAATTTAAAGGACTTCCGCAACCAGAGCCAGAAAGTAATAAATGAATTGCTATACATAATAGACTCAGAAGTATTTATTACCAGATATTCCAAAAACTGTCTTTATTTTTTTTTTCTGATCTTATTAGATTAAACAGACTTTGGGTTGAAAATTGAGCGATTGATACACATTGAGGGCATAGCAGCCTAACGAGCTATTGTAGGTGTGATGAAGTGAGTAATGGCTTCCCTAAGAAGTTTTCTAATTCCTGGAATCTTTGCTGAACATGTTAGCAAAGGGACTTGGCAGATGTGGTAGTTAATTATCTTGGGATGTGAAGAATAGATTTGGATTATCCTGCTGGGCCCGATGTGAGCACCAGGTCCTTATAAAGGGCGGCAGGAGGTTCAAGGTCAGGAAGAGGGACGAGACCATGCTATACTGCTGGCCTTGAATATGGAACGTGGGGTGCTGAGTTCAGGCCACCTTGAGAAGCTACAAAAGACAAGGAAATGAATTCTGCTCTAGAGCCCAAAGGAAGGAGCACACCTTGTGGAATTCTGGACTTTGGACCAAGAATGAGCCTTTGGAGACAGGCAATCAACCAATATTTTTGAATGTTTCAATAATTTAACCTCTCCAATCTTTCTTGTAAATGCAAAATACACAGTTGAAATGGCCAAATTGATAAAGCTGTGTTAAACTCTGAGGATTGCAATTCACTAAATTGAATTGTTAAAACTCAGAGGAGCAAACTGAGTTTTAACTGTAGAATACAGGAATTTAACTCCATAAAAAAGAAATCAGTCCAAGATACCCAAAAGCTAAAGTCAATTCAAAGGGGATTATTTTCCATTAAAAGTGTTTGAGCTATTGAATTGCAACTTCAGAGAGAAGAAAGTGGGCATCCGTGGCAGTGAAAGCCATCACCATGTGGCATGAAGTACATCACTACCATTACTCTTTGCTTTTTAACTGCACTTTGAATCTTTAGAAATCTTGCAGTAATTTAATTTCTTCTGGGTTTTTTTTATAATATACATAAATAACACGAAAAAGGAAAAGTTCAGAAGTAGCTTTCTGCTTTGCTATAAAGGTTTGCTGAGCTCAGACATAGGTATTGATTCAGTAATGCTAAAGTTAATACTGACCTTAATTTTAAAGCATCATGAAATTGATAAAATCACTAATAAATTCAATTATAATTTCAAATGGACACATTTAATATCACATAAGACTGCATTAAGCAATGTCTTCAGGTGAAGTAGAGCTTAAGTGAACTAAATGATCACTGTTAACTTAAGGCCTAATTGACTGGAAATTGTATAAAGAAGATGCTATTTTTTAGACACTAAATTTTTCACTGTGATTTTCGTTTATTCGAATGAGGCAATTGTGCATACTTTGAATATGAATTACTATTGTTTCATTTTATTAGTTTGGGTTCTGTCTCAGCCAGTTCAGGATGTATAACAAATATACCGTGGACTGGGCGACTTTCCAGCAACAATCGCTTACTTCTCCAGCTCTGGAGGTTGAGAAGTCTGAGACCAAGGTGCCAGCAGATCAGAGTCTGGTGCTGTCATGCTTCCTGGTTTGCAGGTGGCTGTCTTCTCCGTGTGCCGTGCCACAGTGACAGCAGGAAGACAGCAAGTATGTTCTCATGTCTCTTCTTATGAGGGCACTAATCCTGTGCATGGGGGCTCCATCGCCATGACCTAATGGCCTCACAAAGACCCCATCTGCTAAGACCATCCCACCAGCAGTTAGAATATCAACTTACGGATTTTGAGGGGACACAGACTTTCAGTCCATAGCAGAGACTGAGCAAGGATATGGGAACAGGCTGTTTATTCGGGAGGCGACACTAGAGGCCAGAATGGAGACGTGCAGACAGCGAGTCAGTAAAGCAGAAAGAGCCAACGGTGAGGACAGTACCGAGTGGCCACGAGTGGGCTGTGCCAATGAGGAAGCCGCCGCCTCTCAGCCCCACGCCCACCCTTGCGCACCACGCCCGCGCTCAGCAGTGCACAGTTCCGTCCCGCCTGCCTGCTCCTTGCTGGGGTCTGTCGGAGCGAGACGACAGGCCTGGAGGGGAGAGAAGGCATCCCCTCCTTTGCCTTTGCTCCCCGGGGCACCTGATCGGCCTGCTGTTCCTACTACTCCTCACAGGCCGTGGCTGCCCCAGGCCGCAGCTCCCTTCTGGAACAATGTCAACCAAGTCCCTCTACGACTTGCAGAATTAGCCTGATGAAACCCCCCACGCCCCCCAGACACCAGAATCAGAATGGGTCCTTCCTAGACTTCCAGAATATTCCCCACTTCCTGTTCAGCAGATACGATCCTATGACTTCACAATGTTCTTTAAAATTCCAAGACAGCCAGAGTTCCTGTGGACCCCAGGTGACAAACAGCAGAGAAGCTGGAATAGCCTTGCTGCCCTTCCCAAGGAACGCAAATAACTGCATATTCCGCCGTCTGATCGGACTAGAAGGAACACACTCACCACGTTCACTTGCTGATCTGCTGCAGGAGAGACATGTCCGGCCCCACAGGGGTGAGCTGCACAGCTTATTGGTCGAGGTTACAACACTCCCTGGTTTTATGTCACGATCCGCCTGGTAGTTGCAGGGGTCGCCACACAGACGTGACAGGGACTTTGAGACTCTAGTTATGGTTTCACTGGTGCAGAGCATTACCAAGCTTTATCATCATGGCTATGGTGTGAAGGGTAGTTTGGGGGCTTCTGGCTGGGTTTTCTACTGTGGTAGCTCTTTCTCTATAGGGAAGGAAATTACCTGCTAAATATATTCACCCCGGTTATGTGCTTTAGCACTAGGACAGCGAGGCCAGAGGACCCGAAGGGACACGGATTTGAGCCGTTGCTCTGCTCATGCGTGAGCTCTGCCTGCCTGCCTCCCTCTGCGGGGCCTTGCTGGTTTTTGGGGTCCCTTCTGTCTGTTTTAACTGCTCTCACAAAGCCTGGCATTCCTGTCCCCTCCGAGAACAGTCAAGCTGAGAAACGGGTACAGATAAACTAGAGTAAGATTTATTGTTTGTTGCTTGAATGGCACATTGGGGTTTTTTCTCGGAGGGAACCAGCCGATCTCTAGTCATTGGGCCGCAGACCTGAGAACGGGCTCAGGGTATAGACTGGGCGGGGCATCGCACTTGTCCCTGCTGGGAGATGACATGTCTCCTGTGAGTGGCACCTAATTTTTTTGGTTGTGCAAGGTTAGGCGTGCCCTGGCTGGCCGCCCATCTTCACGGCCTCTAGGAACACCGAGCAAGGTCTGCTAGACATCACCATAAACCTCTGCAGGCCACGTTCTTTGTCCCTCCTATTTAGCTGATCATGACAGTAATTATGTCAACTCTGCCCCTGACAGGTAAATGCCGCCACCTGGACTGAGCTCGTTCAGAATTCTGTCAATCTCATTGACCTTCGGGAGTGCGGTTCTCCCTTAGCAGTTGCTACAGTGATGCCCTGACCTGCACCCGACAGCCACCCCTGGAGCTTAAAGGCACAGGTGCTGCTTTCTGCTTCTCCCTTATGGGCCTGATATTCATGTCCTTCCCACAGTGGTAAGTCACCGGTCATAGGAAAGGACATAGGAAACAAATAGATTCTTCTCTACCCGGCCTTGTAACGTAATCTGCCCAGCGCCTTGGTCTGACACCCTCAAGTTCCACCAGGAGATCTGTAACCTGAGTGAATGTCTGTATATATGAGCCCAACCTTGCCTGTCTCCCAGTATCTGGGGCTGTATTTCTTGGATGAGACTATGCATAAACTTGCTCTAAATATTGGTGGCATCCAAACATGAATCTTGAGGAAAAACAGTTACTACCTTGTGATAATAATTGTTAGCCTCCAGGCAATGGGGGACCCTCTTAGTGCCCCGAGTGGGGAGGGAACTATAATCGTTTAGCTTTCCTGGAGTTTTCCCAGGTTCTTGGATTCATCCATCCATCTGTCTCAAGTTTCTACTCATTTCATGCTAGGGCTCCAACTTCAGTGCAGAAACTTTTTGACACTGCACATTTATTTGCCTTGAAGTTCTTCCAAAATCATAATTAAAACCTAGCCCTAATCTTTATCACTGCTTGCTTTTCATCTGAAAGAGTCAAATACCTCTATAAGCACTTCCCTGAGGGCCTTCTGGTTTTCAGAGTGTGCCCTGCATTGACAGCTTTCCGCGTTAGCCTGCTGTTCATGTTTTCCAAAGCTTCTAAGGTAGCTAATAAAAGGGCCAACTCCACAGTCTTAATCACTGTTATCTCCATACCATTCAAGCGCTGGAGCTACTACAGAAGCCAGAGCTTCCCTCTCTGCTGCCAATTCAGCACATGGAAAAGTCGCAAGAATTCCGAAGCTGCCCCCAGAGCTCATATCCGCTCCGCTTCCGCCAGGACACCGTCACCCCTTGTCCGGCAGCCTCTGAGTGACCCAGGTCAGGGGCCCACCCCGAGGTGCTGCTTTCTTGGGCCACTTCCAATATAATCATCACATTTGGGGTGCCACCCAAAAGCAGAGCTTGAGACAAGGCTGTCATTTCAAGCATAGAATTTGGGAGGCACTTTTGAGACCTGGAAGAGAGATGGGAAGTGCATCAAGGATACGGGAATGACAGCAAGGCATGCATTGTTGATCTGGCCACCACTGTGGGACCTGTCCCCGTGCCTGGGGGCATCCTCTGGGGATCCAGGAGGGGTGTGCCTCAGCGCTTTGCCTCTGAAAGGATAAAAAGCAACTTATCCACTAACCCCCATCAAAACCCATTGATTGCTGCTGGGGCCTTAATTTTCCAAGATTTTCAAGCTGCTTCTTTATGCTACTTGGAGGCTTTCCTTGGCTTCAGCAGGGGCGGGGGGAGGAAGGAAGGAAGGAAAGAAAGAAAGAAAGAGAAAGAAAGAAAGAAAGAAAGAAAGGAAGGAAGGAAGGAAGGAAGGAAGGAAGAAAGAAAGAAAGAAAGAAAGAAAGAAAGAAAGAAAGAAAGAAAGAAAGAAAGAAAGAAAGAAAGGAAGAAAGAGAGAAAGAGAGAGAGAGGGAGAGAGAGGGAGGGAGAGAGAGGGGAAGAAAGAAAGAAAAAGGAAAGAAAAAGCGAACCAGGCTGTAGGAGCTTGTCTGTGGCTGCTTCTGGAATTAGATACCATTGATATCATCAGATGTGCAGCAGGGAATATGAAATGGGCACAAAACTAATAGACTGTAAAGTTATATTGGGTGGTGAAAACAATGTTTCAATTTAGTAGACTAGTATAGACTGTTCACAATGTGATTTTAGAATTAATGAATCATCTATTGTCTGACTCAGTTACATGACTATCCCATCATCTTGGGATAAAAGTAATGAAATACACCATAGCGGTTCTACCATGTTAAGGAGAACTGGATTCACGTTACTTTTAAGGTCACAGTCTTATCCTGGGCTGTGTGTTTAACCATCACTTGGTGTCACATCCAGTTTTTACAGAGAGGCACACTTTTAACTTATACAAAGAAACCTAATGACATTACTTCCTCTGATTGGATAAAAAGCAATTTATCCACTAACTCCCATCCTAGTTGATTGAGCTACCATTGTGAATCAGTATAATTCAAAAATGTTATTTTTCTGTGTATTATAACATGTAAAAGAAAAAAAGATTGGAAGCACTTTTTGCATGAAGCTAAGGTTTTTTGTTTTTGTTTTTTTAATAAGGCATACATTTCTGAACAAATCATTGGTTCCTAATTTGTTTTTCATAGAAATGTAACAGGTAAAATTATATGTAGTTATTGTGATGAACGTACAAACTATGATATAAACGCAGAGAAGAAAAATTAGAAAGAGCATCAAGAGAAGGATTCAGCCCTGGCCAGTGTGGCCCAGTTCGTTGAAGTATCATCCTATCACCTAAAGGTTACAGGTTTGATTCCTGGTCTGGGCACATACCTAGGTTGCGGGTTCGACCCCCCCATTTGAGGCACACATGAGAAGGCAACCAATCGATGTTTCTGTCTCGTATTGATATTTCTCTCTCTCTTTCTCTCTTTCTTCCTGTCTCTCTAAAAAAGCAATGACAAATGTCCTCAGGTGAGGGTTAGGGGAGAAGAGGATGATTAGGACAGTTGCCTACAGTAAAGAGCCTTAGAAATCGCTCTAAGATTTGAAAACATTTGTGACGCCTAAGAAAATTGAATGTGTGCCGATGAAAGAAAAATACAATCTGGAAGAGCACAGAAGGAAATGGACAAATCTTTTAGAAAAGAAAAAAAAAAAAAAGCCCATTGGCAATATTTGGAGAGACTTTTGTCTGAAGTCCACAGGATAAAGAATGTGAGAACTGGAGATTAAGAGATATTCACAAAGCCAAATACCAAGGGAAACAAGACCGATAGCCTACTATTGATGGATTTCAAATCCTAGAGGAGAAAAAAGAAGCAATGGGCCAAAATGGGCCAAAAAGGACAAAGTAGAGATGCCATATAGACTGTACTATACAATAAATGGGAAATAAAACCAACATAGGCTTCTCATAATGAAAAAAAAGAAGGAATTTTGTTCTAAATATGATTGTGAATATACCACTGTTGGAAACATCTTTGGGTATATCCACAAAATAAACAAAATGCAGTTGCTTTAAATACCAGTGTAAAGGAAGTATTTACTCAATGATGTCAGAAGAAACTACCCAGTCAAAAAACAGATAAAGAACTGATAAAATAAACCTACACACGAAAGAGCCTAAAAATAAAATAAAAATAAAAACGAGTCAAGAAAGAGATGTGTTTCTTTAGGATCTAAAGTTCCAATATTATAAAAACAACAATTCTCCTTTAATTAATTCATAATTAAGTGCACTCCCAGTATAACTTTTATTTTGCATTTGAAAGAATGTCTCTAAAATTACACCTCTTCGTGTATAAAAATTTGCTAGGAAATGTTTTGAAAACAATTAGTAACAAGGAAAGACGTGCTCTTCTATAAAAATAATAATTGCTGATTAGACACTCAGATTAATAAAGAACCCAGACATAGGCTCAAGTTCATATAAAATTGTATTACATGATGAAAGCATATTTTCAATGTAATGGACAAAATATAATCACAAAATGATGCTGATCCAATAACATTTTTGGTACAAAATGTATATGTGATTTTTTGGTTCTAATGTTTGGGAAATTCCCATTTTTTGGTCCTGGGCCTATAAACAGTGTTCTCCCTTTGTTTACCAGAGTAGTCACTAAATTTCCAAAACCTAAAAATCTCAGTGGTAAGTAAGGTGATGCAATGTTGCAAAAGTAAACTAGTTTGACATTACATTGAAGTGCTAGGTTGAATTTAAGAGCGTGATTGATTTTTATGACAAGTTTAAATAATTGCCAGCTACAATTTTCTTCAGTTCCCAGTTGTTAAATGCCTGGATGCTGCTATTATCTTGATATCTCCATTCAACCCAATTTAAGAAATCCCTCTCGCTGTCTTACTTAAGCATACAGTCATACACAGCATGTAGGGAACAAGCTGTGAGTTAGTTCCCATTTGGTTCGGATCCAGGTGGAAAGAAGTAAAAAGAGCCAACTCTTAGGGCTACAGCTGGAAGCAACAAATTAGACTCTGAACAGACTCAAGTATACAATATCCTAGCATGAACTCTGTGTCATTTGCCTACCATGAACTGCAACTTAAGAAAAGGCTTTGGGGACTTCAGATCACAGCTTGGAGGTGTAAGAAGTTGGAAACTGCCAGTCCCATAGGTAAAACAAGAAAAATCTGGACAAACTCAAAATCAATGACTTTTTTGGACCCCCTAGAGAACTGAGTTTACAGGACAAACTACCATTAGGAATCTGGAAAGACAGTCAAAGTCGAAAAGACAGAGGCAAGATGTGTTTACCTGGCACAGAAACCACTGGAGTGATACACTGGTAATAACAGGTACGTGTAATTCTGACTCATTGGTTGAGGCCGACCGTGAACTAAAATGAGAGTGAACTAGCTTTGGGGCGCAGTCTTAGGACAGACCCCAACACATTATAGGCTTTTCCCCCAGGTAATCCAGTGGGTTTCCATGAAAAAAATAAAACAGCTGCAAGGACAAACAGGTAAGCTGAGCAGAGAAGTGGAAACTCCAAGAACAAATCAAAAGGAAATGCTAGGCATCACAAACAATGCAACAGTCATGTAACACATCCTCCGTGGGTTTGGTAGGATCTTGGGTGCAACTGTTGAGAGAATCTGTGGGGGTCAAGACCGATCAAAATAGAAATTCCTCAACCTGAAATGCAAGGAAAAGATAACAATAATTTTTAAAAAGAACTGAACACTCAGAAGTATGGGATGAAGTCAAAGGTAAAGTGCACATGTAAGTAGAATACCAGAAGAAAGAGCAAATGAAGAAGAAGAAATATTTGAAGTAATAAGAGCCAATAATGTTCCAAAATCAATAACAGGCAAGAAACACAGATCTAGGAAGCTCAGAGAATATCGGGAAGAAAAAGAAGTCCTATAAAAAGGGCACCAAAGAATATATTAAACCTGCAAAATAAATAAATGCATTTTAAAAGAAGATTTTGAGAACAAGGAGATACCTTACCCATCGAAGAAGGGTCAATTACAGAAAAGTTTTCATAAGACACCAAGCAAGGAAGCAAATAGGGACGTGGAGGTTTTACAGTGTTGAAAGAATAAAACACCAACCTAGAGTTCCATATTAAATGAATTTTCCTCCAAATATAGAAGAGAAATAAGGACTTTCTTGACAAACAAAAACTGGGGGAATTGCCTGAAGACCTGTCCTACAAGAAATGTTGAAGGATTTTCATCAAGGAGATGAAAAGTCCTATGTGCACCTACATAAAAAAAAAAAAAAAAAAAAAGTGTCAGGAGAGGAATAAATGCAGTTAGACAGCCCTTGTTTAATTTCTACTTCCAGTACAAATGGTGGTGATGCACTCAACTGTTATAGCATACGGGTGAGAGAAATGATTGACAAATTGTAACAAAGGAAGGGGGGAAGTTGAGAAGATTTGGTCACAGGCACTTGTGTGACACATGAAGCCCAAGAGTGTTATTTGGAGGTTAACGCGGGTTGTTGAAGAATGCATATCATAAACTCTAGAGCAAGCACTCTGTTTTACTGACGTTAAACTGATACGCTAGAGGAGATTAAAGGAAATCGTAGAAAGGCGGTAGAGCTCAGTGCAAGACGGTCCTTCTTGTCCCCCAGTTTCACCAGTGGGGGAAGGTTGAGCATGGGAGGACCCTGCCAAGGAGCCCCACTTTGTAGTCGCCCCATCCAGGAGGCAGAGGTGTGATGTGGGGATGAGGGGTGGGGAGCAGCAGCAACCACAGCACTGGCTGGTTACACAGGGTGGGCAAAAGTAGGTTGAATTGCCAGCCATCACTACCTAAAGGTTAAATCATAAGTTAGAATATGAAACACTCATAGCAATGAGGAGACAAATCATATAACCAAGTAATACAATAATTAGTAAATAAATAATACAAGAATAAAGTGTGTTTCATGTACTCACAGCTGTAAGCCTTCTTCTGCCCACCCCTGTGTATTTAAAAGGGGACCTCAGGCCCAGAAGTTTCACAAATGAACTGATTCCACCTGACACGTAAGGGAGGAATGACATCAACTGTGCGCGCCCTCACCCATGGGGGAGAAAAGGAAGGAAGGCTCTCCAGTTCATGAGAACTGCATTACTCTAATAACAGGACAAAAGAGTTTTGCAGAATAAATAAATATACTAACAGATTTTAACGACCTACTAGTTTCCCTCAGGAACAGAGATGGAGAAAACCCCTAACAAAATCTGAAACCAACAATACATAACTAGGGTGATACGTTATGGATGCAAAGCTGAGTCGCTGGAAAGAAAGCTAGCGATGCAAATCAGCGCGGCAATGACCTAAACGAGAAAGGATTGCACTCATGCATGGATGAAGACGTTCAACAGCATTCTCATGTATGATGATAAAAACGAAGAGCACTTCCGTGATCTAATAAAGTATATTTACGAAAAGCCTACAGTTAACATCACACTTAATGATGAGAATCTAAGTGCTTTTCCCACGAGATCGCACACAATACAAATGCCTTCTCTCACCACCCCCACTCAGCACTACTGAAAGTCTTCCTTGTGGTCATAAGTAAATTAATTTTTAAATCATATAGACTAGAAAGAAAGAAAAAAAAAACTGTCCTTATTTGTGGATGACATGACTGCCTATTTAGAAAGTCTAAAGGATCTATAAAGTTACTATGGAAACTGGGAAGTAAATTTAGCAATGTCATAGGTATGAGGTTAATATAGAAAAGTCAATTGTACTCCTATAGGCCAGCATTGAAGAAATGCAATCTGACATTAAAAAGAGAAATACAATTTACACTGCCTTCAAAGAAATATAGGACTTCGGTATAAACCTAACAAAATATATCTAAGATCTATATGCAAGAAACTAGAAAACACTGAAAATATCAAATAAGTATATGTACCTACTATGTTAATGCGTTACATAACTAAATACTGACAAGATGTCAATGTCCCTAAATTTGATCTATGTACTTAACACAATTCCAATACAAATCCTAAAAGAACTATTTGGGGATATCAGCAAGCTGTTTCTGAAATTTACATTGAAAGACAAACATACTCAAACAGCCAAAACAATTCTTAAAACGAAGACCACAATCAGAGCTCACAGTACCCAATTTCAACTCTTACCATAAAGTTACCGTACACAAGACTTGGTGATATTGATGAAAGAATAAATAAATGAATTAAATAATGTAAATTAATATAGCTGCCCAAAATAGACCCACATAAATATGGTGAACTGATTTTTGAGAAAAATATGAAGGCGTATGGATAAAAGATGGATTTTTCAAGTGCTGGAAAAACTGGACACTGGATGGGAAATATGAACCTTGAGATGCTCTTCACAGTGTATACAAAAAGTTCCCTCAAAAGAATGACAGTCTTAAGTATAAAATGTAAATAGATGAAGTATTTAGTTCTTAAATATGACACTGAGCATGATCTGTACAAGACATAAAACTACACATTTGACTTTAGCACAATTAAAATATTTGCTTTGTGTAAGACACAAATAATAGAATAAAAACTCAAGCTACAGGTGGGAGAATATACATGTAAATAACATATCTTTCATAGGACTTATGTCCAGAATGTATATATCATTCTTTAGCCACACAATTCAATTAAAAAGAAGAAAGAATTGGTAAAGGAAAAAGGACTCGTGGACAACAGTGTGGTGATTGCAGGAGGGAGGAAGAATAAGGGGAGTAAATGGTAATGGAAAAAATGTGATAAAAATTTTTAGAAAGAAATGGTAAAGGTTTTATAAGACACCACAAAAGGACATATTTAAATAACAATGAGCACATGAGTAGATTTAAATATGACTTGTCAATAGGGAAAATAAATACTGAAGTGAAATGCCATCGCACCCCTATCTGAATGTCTAAAATCTGAAATTGCAATAACACCAAGTACTGGCAGCACACATGGATCATGTGCTCACCTGGAATGTATTTTTATGTTTGGTGTAAATTAGGTGTCAAGACCCATTTGGAAAATGATCCATCATCAATTATTGAAATGATCACACTTTCCCCACTGCGCGGTAGTCACCTTTGTCATAATCCATCTAATGGAATAGGTGTATTTTTAGACCCTGTTACTTTCTATCGATCGCTGAGTCTGTCTGTCTTGTGCTAAGTCTGCTTGGTAGATATTAATATTGCTAGGGCCTGGGAACACAGTATAAATGTTGCAGCTGTCTTCTTCCAATGTCAAGGCTGCTCTTGGACATCAGCTTTTTCATAAGTGTTCTGGAATTTTTGTTAACTTGTGGTCTCCACCCCCAAAGAACTCAGGGTTTTGATTGATGTTACTTTGAATCTATTGATTATTTTGTGGGGAATTTGCCTCTTTAAAATTGTCTTCCAGTCATTGACTATATTTCTCTTTCATTCAGTTAGGTCTTTAATTCCTTTCACTAACATTCTGTGATTTTCCAACATAGAAGTTCTGCTCATCTTTCATTATATTCACGCCTGTTTGATACTATTAATTCTACTTTAAGTGGAATATTGTTAACTGTTGCATTTTATTTCTTTGCTGCTGACATCTAGAAACATGATTAAATTGTGTATGTTGACCTGGTGTCTAGAAAGACTGGTAAATTTATCGATTGTTTCTAAAATTACATCCAGATACACTTTTGAATTTTTCATGTAGATGTGGCATCAGTGAGTAATGGAAGTTTTATTTCTTTTCCAATTTTTATTACCCGTTTAATTTCTTGCCTATTACACGTGTCAGTGTCTCTGGTAAAATAATCAGTAGAGATGGTGAGAGTGAGCACCCTTGTTCCAATCTATTACTATCAAAGGAAACTAAAACAAATGTTTACAAATGAAAGAATTTCATTTTGAAATACATTTTAAATAGAGACAAAATCTCTCAAAAGCAGAAGAAAAGCAAAAAAGTGTGGCAATTTAAGTTCTTAAACATTTATAACTTTTTTTTAGCCTATTAACTCATTTGCTTAAAACATTCGTGGATGCATATTAAAAAAATAAGAGCGGATATAAAATGGAGTTCATTACTGAAACATTAGATTAATATGTATCACATCTCAGACAAAACACCAATGCCAAGAAACAAGTAATGCCCAGAAATAACATATATTCGTCCCTTCTCAAATTGTCTGCTTTCAATTTATTGACTTTACCAGTTTGTTTTATAACTATTAGGAAGCACAATAATGCTTAGTAACAGCACAAATAGCAGTATGTCATTTATTTACAACACAATACAGACATTCAGAAGCATAAATCCCAGAGTTGTGCAGGACTGGAAATAAAAAAAAAAAAAAAGCTCGATGAATAATTCCACTCTACTTAACTGACTGAGAGAAGGAGTCAACATGCACAAACAGAAAAGAACTATCAATCTCTCCATGTAGCACAATTCTCCAAATTAGTTCACTTGTGAAGAATAAACTTAGCAATCAAAGCCCAATACATGGAAGAAAAATTGCATTGTTTAGGGAGTCTATTAGCTACTTTGACTTCCAGAAAAGTAAACAAAGTAATGCACTGAAATGCAATTCGGATACAATTTCCTCTTGGTTTCCGAAGCTTGTACATTTCATTTCTGCATAGTTTAATGCTGAACTCCCCCCACCCACACACAAAGAATTGGCTTAATATAACTAAGTACTTGATATGTTCCCTGAAACATTTCACATGCCATCCCACAAAGGCTTCAAAATGCTAGCATAAAGATATTCTCCTTAAGCATTCTACAATTATTAAATTTAAATTTGCCAAAGACCAATAGACAGAGAAGAGAGTAAAAAAGCTATGTGTAAATTAATTCCTCTCAAAAATGGAATCTGACCACTTGATATTAAATTGTCAGGTATATCAAACGTTTCACTCAGGATAAAATCATAATGTTTGTGACATCAGTATTCGGATGCATTCCTTTTCCTCCACTGTATTTGCTCTCTATTTCTGTCATTGAAAAGTATGAAAAAGTTAGCAGTTGGTGCAACACCAATCTATTATCTCGCAGTTCTGTAGGTCAAAAGTCAATTTAGGTCTTAAATTATAATCAAGGTATTGGCAGGCCTGCATTCTTTTCTGAAGGCTCTTGGATGGAGAACCCAGTTCTAAGCTCATTCAAACTGTTGGCAGAACTCAGCTATTTGTGGCTGCAGGAGTGAGGACCCCATTGCCTTGCTGACTGTCAGATGAATGTCATTCTCAACTTCTAGAGGTCACTGCATTCCTTGGCTCATGACCACTTACCTCATCACCAAGCCATCCAGTCATGGTGGAGTGAGTTCCTCTTACTTCCACCCAGCGGTCTCCTGCCTCATCTCCTCTCCCCGCTTCTGACACACCTCTCTACCTTCCTGTCCCCCTTTTAGAGATGAACGATTACCCAGATCATCCAGGAGAATCTCCTATCATATGTCATATAATAAAGTTTCATCTTATCGGTCACGTCACATAATAAGGTTGCGTCTGATTGGTTAATGTTAATTCTTGGTACCAGAAATCCTTATATCCAAGAAAAGGCATCTGATTTTTCAAAAAGTCACTTTGGAAAAAAAAAGGATAGATAATTACTATAATTATTTTGTAACTCAATTACAATTACACCTATTTTTGTCAAACTGGCAAAAATGATATGTTTTTCTGATGTGCCGCAGAATTTTATGCATTAGTTTATGTGTGCCATGAAATAAGCAAGGTTGGAAATCGCTGAGTTAGGCTACCAGGAGAGGTGTTAGGACAAAGTAAAACCAGGCAAACTGACTTCAAGTTTATCAAGATGATGACTCCATTATATTAGTGCAAGAAAAATTGTACGCCAACTAGTATAACTAACTGTCATAGCCAATTAAGTGTTAAGGCAAATACTGTTTTTGCTTTACTTTAGAAACAGAATCACATATAAATAAGTGGTGAAAGGCGCTTGCCCACACCCCATTGCCCTGAGCTATTGGCATAAACATAGAGGCCTTGTGCATGAGGAAGATTAGAGATGTGACAGCTGTGCCTTAACATGGGGACATGAGGGATGGAAATGGGGAACAGGCCGGTAGGTCTGACTAGATACAATTTGTCTCAGAGTAACAGTGATAGACCATACAGCTCTGCAGAACTGAAATCATTCAGGCTAAAAAGGAGGGGGATGGGAGGAGAAAGAAGCCCTTCAAGAGGAGAAAAGTGATTTGCAGGATGCATGTAGTGGTCTTGCGCACAGACGACCCAGAACGCTCTCACTGCTAAGCACTCCCCTGCGAAGACCGCAGACCAATGAGTAGCACTGACCCCTCAGCAGTGGCATTCCAGCAGGGGGCCCCCTGCGGACCCAAGACCACCCTCAGGGATCCAGCCGCTTCCTCACAGAGCTGACACTCCCACCAAATCCTCTCCAGGGAGACAGAATACATCACTGTGGATTCTTTCTTGGTTCTGCGAAGGTCTGACACCTTCAACCCTCGTTATCGGAGAGGGAGCAGTGTCGTTCAGACGTGGTCTAATTACTTAAATTAAGTAATTAACAAAATTAGAAAATTAACCCCCTTTCAAAATTAATTTTGAAAATAAAGTGAATAATGAAGATTAAACACTACACCGGACAAGCTATGGGATATGATTGAATCGCGCTGAGAAGATAATATCGAATTTTAAACAATCATATCAGTAAATAAATAACTTTTCGAATAAATTTAGAATTTATTTCAAAGAGAGAATACAACCCACCAAATCCAGGGGAAATTGAAAAAAGCAACTAATTTCTTAAAAATAGGGGAAAAGCTCACTTGATAATTAAATCCTTGAAAGGTTTCTTTGAAAAATGTATATATTCTCTCATAGCTATTTTAGAATTTTGCAATTACATAATTTATGTTAAGAAAAGCAATGATTAATAGAAAAATATCCCTGTGTTCTACCACTTTTCTTGTTAAAACATTGTAATATTTATTTTGACTAACTTATCTGTTAAATGAATAAGCTTTGCATTTTTTTCAAAATTGAAAACAATTACTGAACATTCAGAAGGCATTTCATAATAGGTTTCATAAAAAAAAAATCCATAGAAAGTATGTGACATTGACGCTTCTCTGTAGCGAGTATCTGAACAAGCAGAACTATCTGTCCTAAAGCTACCACTCTGTGTCATGGCGGACTCAGCAAAATCAGCAATGCAAATGTTTCTCAGAATCATATGCTGTTTTAATCATTTGTTAAAGAAATAAAACTCTTAAATAGTACCTTTGGCTTATTGTCCCAAAAGTCAATTTTAACCATACTGGAAAAACCATGTTTTTGTTGCTATTTGAATTTTTCAAAGAATGCCTACATAAATTTTACCTGGAATAACACAGTACATCAGTGGAGTTAAAAACAGACTGACAAACTTTTATGACTTGCAGTATTGAGAAAGTGATCTCAAAGATTCCACCAGGAGGGCTCCAGCACGTTTGGATGGACCTGAACTTAGTCAGTGGGACGCTCAGCGACTGCCCACCAGAACTGCGCTCTCACTGTAACCCGGTCACCGAAGCTGTCCTGACCTGGCCTCTGATGTGTGCTGACCATCAGCAGGTATTGCTAGGCGTGGTGGCCAGAGAAGCCCCACTGGGAGACCTGGGACTGCAGACGTCCCTCCATGGCTTCTCACCACACATTGTCATCTGCCACGGCCGGCTTTCATGTCGGGCACCGGAAAGCTGGTGCTGTGAGGCCAACCCAATCTCATTATTGGTTTTAAAGGATCAGCAAAAACGTTTTGAGGAAAAGAACTAATCATTATGGGATAGAAAGTTTGCAACCCACCTCAAGGGAGAAAGTCAGAATCGTCGGCAGCCGTCCGTCTCGAGAGACGATGGTGTAGCTTCTTAAGAGTCTATCTGCACCGCCGAGAATGGCTGTGCAGTCCGACTCGGGAGTGACACGGTATCTGTCTCCTCCCGTGTTGAATCGACATCTTGCGATGACGCTGGAGTGTCCTCTCCAGTGAAGCTGAAGCTACAGAGCCTGGGCGGGGTGATATGGAGGGTCTGCTGTTGCCCATGCAGCAGACCCCCCCTCTCTTCGCAGCTGAAGGGTCCAAGGGAAAGACAGAGTCAATACAGCTTGGCTTCAGGTGCGCCGCAGGAGTTGCCGGTGTTGACTGCAACGTCAAACCGCCTTAGGGACTCCGGCTCCGGATTTTCTGTCGGGGTTTACTCCCTTAGCCTTTCCCCTGAAGAGGTATGCCGCAAGGCAGCGGAGGTTTTTTGGAGACAGAGTTTTCCTTCTCTGATGTGCCCTGACTGGAAGATCGAACCAGCGACACTTAGCTCGCAGGCCGACGCTCAATCCACTGAGCCAAACCAGCCAGGATTGAGAAAGTCAGAATAACCAAAATATAAAAACATTTCACTCTTCCAGTTGAAAATAGCCTATTTGTCTCTCTTTCTGTCTGTCCACCCACTTCTTATTTATTTCCCTTCACGCAAAGCTAACCAGCAACCGGCTAGTGTATTCAGGCCGCTGGGCGAGGGACAGTGAATAGAGGGGAAACGAGACCACGCAGCAGTCACAGTCACGGAGCATACTGCCGGGTCCACACTTGGTCCTGTCCAGCAGGCTTCCCAGGACTTCAGTTTATTAGATGACCGGCTCCCAATGGCTGCAAAATTAATCTGATTCATCACAGGACACGCTGCCACCATGTTGACTTCGTGGTCAGTTGTTTCTCTGACTCTTTGCTCCCACTGTTCTTCTCCCTTCCACACCCCCTTCTTAAGGTCTGAGTAGTAGCATCTACCTACTCACTTGAGCCCAAAACCTAAATTTACTCTTTTCTTCCTTTCTCTTATTCCGCAAAGTCAATCCCACAGTGCGCCTTTCCAATTCCACCCCCGAAAATACATCTTAGCGTTATTACAGCCGTTGGCAAAATTATAATCCCAGTTATCAAATTCTTTCTCCTAAACTACTGGATTAGACGCTCGGTTTTCCCTGTTTCTACTTAAAATTCACTCAGCATGCAACAAGCACAGTTATACAGTTGAAATGCATATGAGGTCATGCCAATTCCATGTCTACAGTCTTCTAGCTGCAGTTGAAGAATAAATGCACCACGTTAATCACGGTACACAAAGGTCTTCCCGACGTGGCCCCACCAAACTTTGCACACTGACGCCGCCTGCCTCTGGGGCCCGCTGCGGTAGCCACAGTCCTTGTTGCGTCCCCTGGGGTGTTTGCTGTACTGTTTCTCTCTGCTAGAAGATTTCTTATCCCATTATCCCTGAAATTTGTTTTTTTTCTTATTTGCTTCTTTTCATCCTTCAGATTTCAGTACAAAACCTCGTGGGTGTTTGTGACCTGCAGTCAAGGAAAATCATCACAGACTATGTTTACCTTGAAGAACAAAAAGAAATTGGATAGAGAAAGCATAATGAAAGGAAAATTCAACTGTGTCTGAGAAAGCAACTCCCAAGAATAAGGCCCCAACAAAAAGAGTAAGCAGAGAGTGGGCGTGGCCACAGTGAGGCAGGACATGACTGTGAATTTCAAGCTGGCAAGTAGCCAGATTATTAGCTGTGTGAACATCTCAATATTTAGTGGATCAAAACAATCCTTTATGTAACTGACAGTCCCGTGTGTTGGAAACTGGAACTGGGACTGGGAGGTGTTCTTCTGGCCTGTGCTAGGTTTGGGTGACTTCCTCTTCTTGGCTGGGATGTTTCTGGGCTCAGGTCGCTGTCACCAGGGGCTGCTTGGCCTCCTCTGGGACCTGGGACCAGTTGACTCTCCTCTGTATGGAATTTCATCTTAAAACAGGAGGGACTGGGGCACGTTCACAGAGCGGCGAAGCAAGGTCGCAAGGAACCCAGGGGAGTGTGGGCTTGGAACTGACATGATACCCCTTCTGAGGAACACTGTCTGTCAGAGGAGATCACAGGGCCCATCCACCGTCAGTGGGACAGCACACAGGCTCCATTCACTGCTGCGTGAGTTGCAGTCACAAGGCAACAAGGCGAGGCCGTAAGGAAGGGAATGACCAGGGCCATTTCCACTACCTGTAACTATAGTCACAGCTGGAAAGAAAAACGTGAGGAAACAGAAATAGAGTGGCATTTACCAAGCCCTCATACCCTACTATCCACGTGTCTTGGTTAGAACTCCTCTGGCTGTAAAAAATTTGAATTGACTGACGTAAGTGAAAATGAGACTTGACTTAAATAGTATCTCATAGAGTCCAGGGACAAGATGTAACAATTTTTTCTTCTGGTTATTTTATGGACTTGCCTAGAAATAAATAAAGTGGTTTCAAGAAGTAGTCTGCTTTGTACTCTAGTACATTTTCATATGTATTACCTGCTGGTAGTATGATTTTTAAAACATATATTCTCTATCATTGACTTCATGGATTTCAGTTTGTAAGTCTAATCACCACCAGCATTTAACGAAAACATTGTTTGAGAGAGCAGCCAGCTCTTTCATGACTCTGAACTCATACATTTTCATTTCAACTCAACTGAAGCATGAATTCAACTAACATTTTCAGTATAGAATACGATCTGTAATTCCGTAGTGCTTTTGTGTGGACATGAGCGATATTTTTCCCCCTTTAATCTGGAGGATACCCTGCCTATGTAGAGAATTGTAAGCATACCCGTTTGCCTTTAAAACTATGCAAAGATTTTCCACTTCCTGCTGGCATCTAGAGGCATGAGAACTCTGGGGCCAGCCTCAAGCTCGCCCCAGCTTCAGGGACTGCCTGCCTGCCTTGCTCTGCCTAGATAACTGTTAAGAAACAGTTGTTTTTTACCAGAAGTTCAGCTTTACTTTCTTTTTTAATTTTAGGAACTCAATTCATTTTATTGGGAGAGTGAACAATATAGTGCTATGCTCATGATTTATTATTTTTTCTAAATAAAAAATAACCATCTTAAGTTCATGATGAATTTTCACTGCGTTTTCTTCCATTGGAATACTTGTTACACAGAATGTTTGTGGAGTCTGTTTAATTTATCATTTTTATTTCTTTATTTTATTCCAGTGTGTTCCACACTTGTATTTATTCATTTTTCATACTTTTTAAATATATTAATTCATTTTTCCAAAAGCACTGTTCCTACATATTAACTTTTAGAAATTGTTTTACATTTCCAAAATGATTTTTACTTTTTCTATTCTCATATCATCCCTTTAAAGCCTTGTAGTTTTAGATTATTTTCATGTAAAATTTTATATCAAAAGACATCTATTTTCTTGCACTTTATTTTTTAAGTTACAACTCTGACTCCAACCCAAACTTTTTTAAAATTTTCTACATCCCAGTTTGGTTTATTAAGAAATATTTAACTAACGTTAGCATATCCTTTTCTACACACATTACAGAAACACAAATCCAATAATTTATTTCTAAAAGTTCTTAGAACTACCTATATGTCAACCCCTTGGGCTTAGCTCTGACAATGACCTACGGCAATGCACTTTTCATATCTCTGATGTCCCCAGACCCGCCCTTCCCTCACCCCTGTTTGAATGTATGGGGCCACTTCCAGTCTAAGTAAAATCCGTATAAGCCAAAGACCTAATCTAGCAGTTTTCAAACTTTATTTCATCCCTCTCCAAGAGTTGGTTAAAGTGCCCCTGGACTGCTATTGGATAAAAGAATGAAAAATGGATGTGGCTCCTAGTTTCTTCCTTTAATCTAATCGGTGTGTCTCTAATTGCATCATTGCATAAAGTTCCCTTTACATGTTGAATAAGGTTCTGCTTATTTAAAATATTTCAAAGTTCAAATTATACTCTTAAGTATAACAATAGTCATGGAAACATGTTAGCAAATGATGTGATGTTCATGGCGAACTCCGATTAAAACTTCACACATTAAGTGCTAGGGGCAGTGTCTCAACCAACGGCATTCTAGCAAATCGGGGTGCGAGTAAGCTTGGCAGACCGCCATTGGATATTTACAGACCAATGATAACTGTGTAATCCCACCCATTAGGAAAATAACTTAGACTTTGCCAGTAATATAAAAGATAGGTGATACAAGGACAAGAAATTTGGCAGAAATGAAGAAACATCCTAATTTTTCATACAGTATTTCTTATTTTCTCTTATCCAACTTGTTTTCTCTAAGGCATTCAAATATATACTGTTGTTTTCTTCTTAATTGTAACAAATAATTTAGTTAATATATATATATTTTTCTTACATATTAATTTTAATATACATATTCAAAGATAAAAATTGCAATTCTAGATTAAATGTAATATCTTTTGAAATGTACTTATTTCAACTCCTTTTAATTTGTTTAGTCTTTTTCCATGTAGAATATTGATTATTTTTAATTTATAAAGCTATTAAAGCAGTGCTAGAACAATTCTCGTTGTTCAGAGAGATAAGAAGAGTAAAACACTTCTGTGTAAATTAAAAACAAAGTAAAGGCCCTGAACAAGCAACCTCTTAATCTGACGAGCAGATGCTGGTAGTTGGGGGAAAAACATGAGTTTCAGAAACTACCAACTGATCTTCAAGGATATTTGATTCTTATTTATTGTGTTTCTATTTCTTGTCAGGATCCTGCTGGTGTCTAGGAAACAGTGCTTTGTCATTGTTGGGTGTTCAGCTATTTCACAGAAACTGAAGTCATCCCCGAGGAGGATCGTCTGCTCCTGATTAGCGTTTGAAAGAAAGTCACCTACGGCAGCATGTGGCCGGTCTGGTGTGCGCTGCAGGGGGCGTCCTGGTGAAGGTGATATTAAACACCGCGTGGCTCTGATGATTAAGAAAAACAACAACATTTTGATGGCCTCAGCCGTTACTTAGACCTGACAATGGTGAGTGGGAGGAAGTTCTTTCTTTATGTAGATCTGTTTTTATTAAAACATACCTGCAGGCTCTTACTCCTTGAATCACCTCACAACACCTTTTAAACATAATGACCACTAGTGGAAAAGAGAGTTATTCAACTTGGAATGGTCAAGTCCAAAATGCCCCACAGTAGACTTTTAAAAATTATATTAAAGAATGGGAGACACTGAAATTCCTTAAAAATATAAAATTTTCTAATCAATAAGTAACCAATTGAATACAGTAGATATTTTTGCCACATCACATGCAAGTGTATATAAACATTTGGGGGATCTGTCATGTAATAGGTACATAAATGTAAAATCAGAAGCATAGAATATGTGTTATGTTTAATATATACTTACACATCTGTGACTCCCTGGCTTACAACATATCCTTGGATATTCATAGTATGTATTTCTAATACATGGCTTGAAAAATCCAAAATTTTAGTTTTCTTGAAATTAACATTTTATATTCTCCGAATACACATATAATTTAATTAAGAAATTGCTCTGTAATGTGTAAGTGTTCGCAACTATTGAAAAATCAAACTTGGTGTTTTTAGCCTGAGCAGGTCCTCGGAATGTCCCCCTTCTTGCTCTCACTGACATTTCACGCTCCCCTGAGGATGCTCCTCTCCCAGCGGCCTCTACGGTTTTTCTGTGTTTATCCCGCACCCCTCAGACACCTTGGCTCCATGGTCAATGTGCGACGTCCTATTCTGTGTTGCTCCTTCTAGAGCATTCCTGCTCTCCCTGAAATCCCTCAGCTCGAACTGTCAGATCGGTAGGCCACGCGTCATCTTAGAGTGGTCCCTGAGCCAGGGTCACCCCCCTTTTTCTTTGATTCTTATCTCCTTGCTCCCTGGATCTTTCTGTGACACAGCCTCTTTCTCATTCTTGGTTACCTTGGGATACTTTCACGTGATCTTTCCAAATCCCGGCACGTCAGCCGTTCAGCCTCAGACCCCCTTCACCGGTTGCCTCCATAATCTTATACCTGGTCAGCACCATCGATTTCAAAACAGCTACGACCTGACTGCTAAAATCTTCCTCCAAGTGTCCTTACATGGGGACATGGAAGGGTTAGAAAATATGTCACAAACTCTCAACATCAAAAATGACACCAAATCCACGCATTTTCCTTTCTTCTGTTAATGCCAGTCAGTTGTGAGCACCCTCGTCAATACAAACCAGTCAGTATCCTGACTTTTTCTCTCATGCTATCAAGGCTAATTCTTAGCAATTATCTTCACGCTCTCCATCTTTAAACTATCCCTGACGTCAACACACGTCTTCCTATGAAGATAAAAATGATAAAATAATAATCTCCAGCTCCTCTTCCCTTTACAACTACCACCCTCCTGTTCTGTTCCATCCTCCCAGAAACACTGATCAGAAATCATCTCTGCCCACTCTTTCCATACCAGCTCCTCGCCCTTCTCATTTCCTTCCCTTGAAATCCAGTCGTCACCCCTCCATTCTCATTTACGTGCTTGTTCACCAAGTTCAGATACAGTCGATTAACTTTTCTCTTTGAATACGTTTTATCTTGGTATCTGACAAACTGCTTTTTTGGACGGCCCTCATCAGTGTCTTCTTCTGGTTCCCAAACACAAGTGACCTTGAATGTGTATGTGCTTCCTAGACTCATCTCTTAGCTTCAGACTAGAACATTCGGTCTCTACGTGGATGTCACAAAGACGTCTCGAACCGAACCTGGCCATCTTTGGGGGAATGTCCACTTTCAGCATCTTTAGGCCTCCTAATCTTCCACCCGGATGGTAAACATCTGGTGGCTGGTGTTCTGGAAGTGGACCAAATGTCTCAGAATTAAAAGATCAGGGTTCCTTAATCTTACCTTTTTAATTTTGGCTCCCATACCTCCAAGTATGATTGACACTCCACAGGCCATAGGCCTCCTTTATCCCCTCCAGAGAATAAATCTCCAAGTCTCTAGAGCCAGGGCAGGAGGGCAGCCTCTCAGAAGTGAGTTATAAGGAAAAGCACAAGGGGATCTGCGATCTCAAGCGACTTTCCCCTGTTCCTCCTTACTGGAGACAGGCCTCTTGACCTCCCTAGGAGGAACCAATTATCAGCAGTTCTGTGACCTTTGCGTTATCTCCTTGGCAAATATGCTCGACTCTTGGTTTTGCAGCTTCCCTCCCCATATGGTTGGGACTCAGCTAAGTGAGTGACCGGTGGCCCATCTTTTACCCTGTTCTCTAAACTTCTGTTGCTGTTCTTCCTCTCCACCTTTTCCTGGCTTGGTAAGTGCATCTATTAAAACAGCAACAAAAATATTAAAGAAAAAAAAAAAAAACAAAAAAACCCCATTGACTGGGGTCCCCGGAGAGAAGAGTTAGCTGAATGCATTCACGTCGTCACTTCATCGGCACCACAGCGGTCACTGCTGCAGTCCGGAGGGGAATGAAATGATGAAGCCACTGTTAAGACCTAAAAATCACCTTTCCCTGCCACGCATTTCACACCATGAAATTAAGCGTTAATTTATTGATTTAAGGGATTCGCAGAGTAGCTTTGCAGTGTTAAAAGATTTACTCTATTCATTTAGGTTAATATAATTTCGCAGTGCTATTCAGTGTTTCCTTGCAGACTGAATTAAAATACTGTGAAAAGTGAAACTGGGAGGGACAATATCATGACACAGGTAATATCAAGTGGCAATGTAGTATGTATCCTAAGAGCTAGAGACAATTTTTAGGCAAATAGGACATTTATTTCTCGGTATATAGAAAAATCTAAATAAATATTTTTTGAAGTTAATCTAAAAATAAAATAAAACTGTCCTTTTTGATGATATTTGTTGATTTAAATTAGTGTGCATAAAATAAATAATACTTATTAATTAGGTAAAAATTGGTCATGTAATTTATATAATATCTATAATTTTGCAAAATTGACAATATTAATCATCCTTCATATATGAGAAAACCAAGGTTTATATTAATTCAAATAACTTGCCTAATATAATTAACTGGAAGAGCTGAAATTCAAACTCAAACTTATCTAACTCAAAAGCCTGTTCATACCACTGTGTCCTCTTTTGGCTTGAAAACATTCTAAATGTAAGATATATTTTATAATTAACTGAGGATACACGTCTCCATTAAATGAGCCATCCCATTGCACTATTTACTGGATGAACTAATTGATGGATCTAACTTATTTTATGACAAAATAGTCTCCATTATACATGCAGTTGAAATGTTTACATTAATTACAATCGTATACCTGGTGGCAAAATAACTCTCAACCAACTGAGATATTCAATACTTACTAGGTAGTAAGCACATACAAACACAGTGTGTATTGTGTTCAATTTTAAACAATCTATATTCACAGAGTTTATAATTAAAGTACAAAGACAAGATATTGAACAAATATTTGATTACATAATATCAAAGTGCCGATGTTGTGAAGGACATCTATAGCTTGCTGCTGGAGATTAGACAGGAAAACTCACCTTGGGTGATGGTTAGAGATGCTTCCCTGAAAAAATCTATTAAGCAGAGTCCCAACAAAGCATAAGGACAAGTGTAAGTGGGAAATGTGACATAGAGAGGACAGACAGATGAATGAGGTAGCCAACGGGGACAAACAGCTATACAGCCATGACAAGAATGTCCCTGCATGGAGAAGTGGAGGGGGTACAATTTAATCTGATCAGTAAGACTGAAGGACCTTCATTGAGGCCAACCCTCTGTGGGTAAAAGAAAATGGCTAGACTTCCTGAATTTCTGCCATAATTATGCACCCAATGAGCCCGTGACGGCCTATTTCCAGGCGGCTTTCTTTGACTTGGGGATGGAGTTATCACCCACTTGACTGCCCACTGAAGCCAAAAAAATTTCTGCCCTTGTTTTCTAGTTCCCATGGAGTATTGCTACTCAGGGCTAAAAGCAAAAATAATTTTAATAAAGGATTTCTAATAATTGGTTAATAAGCAAAAACCCAGAGAGAAAAATTAGGACCATAGTGGTGGTCGTTGTTCAGCACCCGTTGGGGACGTTGGGAATTTGAATTTTCTTACGACAACACATTACGAGACAGCTGAATCACGGCTGCACTTACACAGTGAAACGAGCTTCCATATGATGCGTATTACAAATAAACTAGACCAGCGGCACCTGACAATGAACTCCGGGGCGGGCTCACCTCCCTGTGAACTACACACCTTTCGTTGATTCTGAAGCACAGTCAATGTCGGAACCCATTGTCCACAATGAGTTGCCTCTGTGGCTTGGCTTTATTCCAAAGCCACAGTGTTCTCTCCTCTCTTCCTTCCTCCTATATGCTTTTAGTAACGTTATGGAGAACGGTAAAACTACTTCTTGTCCTAGGAGGGTTCTAAAAGTTGTTCCGAATGGGCAAGCACTCCTCAGGGAGCGGTCTCTTGCTGATGCTCCTACGTTCCATTTGTAGCTCACCTGCCCAGGCTGGGGTGTGTGGTCCCGTGTGAGCAGTGGGGTCAAGGATGCTGGCCCCCAAACCAGGCCACTGCAGTGTCCTTCACCACATTACATGCCACATGTCTGAAAAATAAAATACGGGGTAAAACGATGTTACAATAAAATGCAGGTAATTTAATATTCTAGGGATTGAATATATTTTTAGTATAACTTGAAAAATGTTGAAATTATTTCTATTATAAATAGGTACATAAAAAAATAGGTTCATTTTGAAGTCAAGTTCTGTGACCCATCAAGGACTATACTGGTTGATGGCAATAGTTCTTTATTAATTCTAATTTCACTTCCAAATATATTTGATTTTTGTCAATTCAGGCATGTCTTTAACACCTTTCTTAGTCATAATTTGGTTAATTTTGGCCTACATGTAAAGGGAGAAAGTGGCAAGAGGATAGTTTTTGAAGTAGGTTAAGTTTATGACAAAGGATGGACTTTGAACATAGTTTTTAGGAGTAAAAGTTTGACAAAATGTGGGAAAGAATGAAGTGAGGGACGATAGATTATTTTCAAAGGGAGAAAACAGGGGGCGAGTGAATCATTCGTCAGACAACTGCACTACCCACTAGGGTGTTAGACTCTTGCGCTGACCCGCTTGCAGAGTAGAAGGTGAGTGGAAGGACGCATTAAGGGAATCCCCAGCCTGGATGGACGGAGGAAGAGGCTCAGATCCAGCAGGCCAATTTGTGTGCATGAGATGCTTTCAGTCTGGGTGTTCCTGACTACCTCTGGTCAAAGCCATGTTCAGTAGGCATCACAGAGGTAGCCATCTTTTTATGCTAAGCAGTTGTTCCTGTCTCTTTAGGATGATTTTCTTCAGGTCAGCTATAGATAAACCACGTTATACCTGCTTCTGGCCATTGGTAACATGGTGAATTGGATGACTTCTAAGAATGAGAAAAGTTTACCTGAGTACAAATTATGCCTGGAATGTCATCATCAATTGCTTACCTTGCTTTTAGGAATTAAAATCACTCTCTAGAAAGCCAGCCACATTTTTTCCTATCATCATATACTGACATTACCTGTTATTGTTTTTAATGACTTTTTAAAATTCCATAATGCTATAAGACAATTCTCAAATTGCCAACCTTAAAGGGACTAGGTTTATAATAAGTTATTGACATAAGTTCAACCACATCCCCCTACTTAGGGACACTGTATGATGACAGTGGCTTTCTCCCAACACAGCTGGTATTTGACAGACCCACTCAGGGTCTAAGACAGTGCTCTGCTCCCCACACTGAGCATTTCTAGGCTACATTATGGGTTATTTCAAATGGCATTTCACCTCTATAGTAAAATTAATTCATTCAAAACTTCAAATATTTATTAAAGTCCCTCTGTTCTAGTTTGGTAACTAATGATAAATGAAATAAAATCCTAATGTTAGATTCTTGGATATTACATTCTAAATATTTTCCAAAATATGCTAATATTTAAACAAAGGTAATAGCTAGCTTTTAGAATTACTATTTTTAAAGGATGAACTGAGATAAACAAAAATATAATGGCATTAGAAATGTATGTATATATTTTTTAATTTAAATAAATGAAGAATCATTTTAAGTTACATGATGGTACAAAAATATTCTAACTTTTCTTGTGCGATAGAGGAGGAATATCGCATTCTGTAGTAATGAATTAGCAGTAGAGACTCCTAAAAAAGAGTCCCACTCCTGTGATATCTTTTTAAAAAAATTATTGATTTGTTTATCCTCACCCAAGGACATCTTTGCATTGCTTTTATACAGAGAGGAAGAGAGAGAGAGAAACATTCATGTGAGAGAGGAACATCAACTGTTTGCCTCCCATAAGCACCCAGACCAGGGATGGAACCCACAACCTCTCTGTAGGGGACAGGACTCCAACCAGCTGAATCACCCGACCAGGGCTGGCATCCAAAACACAAAATATCACCAGCCCTGCCTGCTACAGTTCGGTCCCTTCCCAGGTCTAAAATCCCATGTACTTCCATGAAAAAAGCCCCATGAGCTCTCTCTCAGAATCCACCACTCCCAATGCAAATAAACATCTTACACATGTGGCTTTCTTGTTGCCTCATGCACAGACCGTTTAAGATAACAGAAAAAAGGAAAGATAAACTCTAAACGTTAACAACTCACAGCTCAAGAGCCCAGGAGGAGATGAGAGCTACTAACATTTTTCAAGAACCCAGGAAAGAGACCAGCCTCCCATCCGCCCTGCCCTGGCCCCAGCTCCCAGGATTATGTAAGTGAAACACGAGCAAACAGATGGCTGGGAAAAGCTAGAAAAGGCTCCGTTGTGTTCTCAAAACGCTCTGAATGGAACGCAAACATACACAAAAGCATGAGAAAGTATTCACTAAAGGTCAAAATTTATGTTTTAGAAAACAGAGAGAAGGTGAGAACCTATTAAGGGGTTTTAAGAAATGCTCATTAATAGAAGCTTATTTTTTTAAAGGCTTTACCTGAAGTGGCGCTAAGCAGATGACCAAGGGGCCCGGCTCTTCTCATTCACAGCGGCAAACAGCTCCTCGGTGCTTAATAAGTAAGTAGGTGACAACGGTGGCAGGAGTTCATTACAGCGGCAGCGCTGCAGGGAACTTCCATGATTGCTGTCACTCTATATCAAAAGGACATTCTGATTCATGTTGCTCTAAACTTTTATTCTACTCTAAAAATGGATTTAGTGGATAATTCTCTTCTGTCTCCAATGAAAGGCATTCACCTTGAAATGTACAGATAAATACTATGAAGTGTCAGCACAATTAACTGTCTGGGGCATAAGAATTACTTCTGTGAAATTATTTTTTCTAAGATGATGTGGTTAATTTAATCCTTTCCCCCTCAAATGCATTGAGTGGCACTAGGTACAAGGCGAGTTTATCATTTATCGGCACTGTGGAAGGATGGACGCGGGCCAATATATTGTTTCTATCCTAAAAAGTGGGTATCCCTCAAAAAGAAGTAAAGCATGCCCCCAAAGAGCTGTACTATGAGGTAGGAAGTGAAATTAAGATGTGTGTTGTATGTAATGTGTAACATTCATTCCTTTGTGCTCTCCAAACCCCACTCCAACCTAAAGAGACATCACCATCTAACTGAGGCGCTGCAGAACGGAAGTGGCAGAGACAAAGCGAGACCGTGAACTTTAACATTACTGGCTAAGCCTCAAAGACAAACATTATTTCTAGTTTCTGACCCTGTGACTCTAATTAGACCAGGTGAGACACCATGGGTTTCTCTTTCTCTTTTAATAAATGCCTAAGAGTAGAGGAAGTGCAAATTCTTTTTAGAGCAGTAGCTCTTCGACTTTAGTGTTCATCCCAATCATCCAGAGGGCTTATTAAAATTCAAATTGCTGGGCATGACAGTTTGCATTCCTCATAGTGCCTAGGGGGTGTTCTTAGTCCTGGGACCAGACGTAGAGAACCAGCGTGAAGGCGCTCACTGTGGAATTGGCCCTCGGAATCTCGCCACATCCAATTCAATGGAAGGCTGAGTGAAAAGGAGAGTATGTTCTTGCAAACATCTGACCCAGATGCAGTCAGTCCCACCACGTACTCTACACTCCTTATTACGCTTCAAAAATGCCCAACGCACTTTTTTATGTGCTGCACCCATATCAGAATATTTTTCCTTGGAAGTGTGTGGGGCGTTTGGTGTTGGGAGAAAAGAGCTTTGAGTAACCATGAGCTCTTCATGAAGTAAAAAATATATATCCACGATCTCGGTGAAAATAACCTGAAAATTGTGTGTGGAACCAAACAGATCCAAGTCCAAACTGGGTCTATTCCACTTACTGGCTGGGTCCCCTAGGGCATGTGAGGGTTTTTTACAATTATAACTTTTTGTTTATAGTGTACGACTGGACCGAATGGTGCGCCCAAATCCATGGACACTTGGAGCCTGTGAGTGGGACATTTGGGAACAGGGTCTTTGCAGATATAGTCAAGTTAAGATGAGGCCATACTTGCAATATTATGATTTATAAGAAATATAATAGTAGATTTGATCATATATAGTTGGTCTTCCTTCATTGTTTCTGGCTCACAGCTCCCCAAACACTTGAGATCTTCCAACTGTTGAGAGTGGTACAGATGTCTTCTGTTATGGTAATAAGGTAGCTTTGGGGAAGCCACCTAAGGATGGGAGCCAGTTGTTAATGGAGTCAACCATGTAATTCCAGGGTTGCAACTTTCAGTCCCACGCCCTGACCTTCAGAGAGGGCGGAGGGGAGAGAGGCTGGGTGATTTTCTCTATCACGAAGGGCCATCGATTTCATCAGTCAGGCCGATGTAATGAAGCCACCATAAAAACCTAAAAGAACATGGTTTCAAAAGCTCTGGGTTGGTGCACACACCTGGAGATGTGGGGGGAGTGGCACAGCTGGAGCAGGTATGGAGCCGATCGCCCTTTTTCCACACCTTGCCGCTGCATGTCTTCTATCTGCCTCTTCTTGAGTCCTAGGCTTTTACAAGAAATCAGTGATCTGGTGAGTAGTATATTTCTTTGAGATCTGTGAATTGCTCTAGCAAATCAATCAAACCCAAGGGAGGGGGGTCACTGGAACATTTGATGTATAACGCATTAGTCAGAGGCACAGATGACAACCTTGTCTTGCAAAGGGCATCTTGTGGGACTGAACCCTTAACCTGTGGACTGAGATGCTATATGCTGGTACTTGAGAATTGCTTGTTGGAGGTGTGAGGGAACCCCCCATCCCCATTCACACGCACACATGAGAAGTGATCTGAGAACCAATTTATACTGGATTAGCGTCGGGACTAAATCCAATAAAACTGATATCCTCATAAGAAAAGAGGAAGAGACCCAGGCAGACAGATACAAAATGAAGGTAGCCAGGTGTCCTAGCAAGGCGTCCGGGGAGGCAGAGATGGGCAGCGATACAGCTGCAAGTCCAGAACACCCAGGATACAGGCAACCACCAGAAGCCAAGGCAAAGAACCAATTCTCACAGCCAATAGAAGCAGCCAGTCCTGTAGACACCTTGACTTCACAGGAAGGTAACCTGTTTTTCTCTAGACCCTTCTGAAATGATTCTGGGTGATCCACAATTCTAGCACGACTAATTCTTTCCTGTACATAAAATGTAGCTCTTTATAGCAACTTACACCTTGTTGTTCAAAGACCAAGCGAAACTGAGTTTTGAAAAGAAATGGTCATCAGGTGAGCACCCTTATTTTGCTGTATCTTCAATGCATTGTTTTCTTATTCCGTAGCTTCATACTCTATACACTCCTTCTCTCGGGCTTAAAACTTTTTTTTTTTTTTGCTCCAACTTAATGCTGCGCCTTCTCATTTCCAACAAGAGGGTTTAGATGAGGAGGAGAGCGATCTCGAGAGGCACGTCTTGTGCCTTAAGCACACAACCAAGTGCCTACAGCGAATACTTGTTTATTCGTATAAAACATGTTTCCTAGGAATTCTTATCCTACACCTAAACTTTTACCCTTTAGATGTTTTCTTTTCTTTTTAACTTAGTTTATGGGTAGTTGGTTCTACAAGAAAAATAAAAAAGATTTTTACTGGAAGAAATAGTTGCATTTTCTGCCAACTCAAAGAGCTGTTTTAATGTGAATGATTTCTGCATGCTGAGTGGGAAAGTAGCCTCAGGGTTGCCATATTACATTTCCTTAATTTATTTTTTGGTTTCATTGTGAAGGCCCAGAAAGTCTAAATAGAAAAGAATCCTTGTTACCAAGAGTCACAAGCATTTTAGGAAGACATCAATTCGGTGGACACAAACATTCACAAAAGGGACCAAATACCGGAAACGTACAAAATGCAGTGTCAGAGAAAACAGGAAGGTTACAGACAACCAAAGTCGATCTTTTCAAGTACAAAAAAATAGCCTCCCCAAAAGACTTAACGTCCTGTGTGACCTTAATTGGAGACCTGAATAGAATGTTCTTTGAGTTCGGGGCTGCCATCACTCACTGAAGCATGTATTGACTGAAACAGCCTCATGAGAATTCTGACTCTCCTACCGTTCTTCACTTGGAGTGAAAGGGTCAGCTTTTTAATTTCATTTTATGCAAAATTACAGTAATTGGTGTCTGACCTTTTTGATGTGGACTGTTAAGCACTGCACTGCTGGGTTTAAGTAAAATGGAAAGTAAGTTTTTGGTACATAACACAAAAGGACTATTGATGATGAACTGAACATTGTGAGCTTTGAGCACTTGCAGTTTAAGTCCAATTCTCATTTCAAATAATTACACTTTCATGGACAAAGGCAATTTATATAACGCATACACTTAATAAAAACTTGTACTCTCTCAAAAAATAAAGGCAAAAAATTGGGAAAAAATAAACAAAAATGAAACTCTAAATCTCTAAATATGACTTGGTGTGTTGTAGAGTGGCATTTTCTTGGAAGACTCAGAAAACAGATAATGAAACATTTTAAAGGATATGTCCTACATACCAATGTAAATCTATGCCCTTAAGGTTAAAATCTATCTTAATTTTTTTTAAATGACAATAAAAACTCTAAGGTATTAAGTATTACATTAGATGAGTTTTCATTTTCAACCAATAGAAAGAACTAGAAATTATTTCTATTATTAGTCCCACTGCCCCCGCCCCTCCACAGTGGGAGTCATCAGTTATAAAAGGTGGCATGAATTATGTCCCTGATTTTATCTATGACATCATCTCTAAAAGGGAAGCAGGCCAGCCACCCTCACTGACCAGTGCCATTACAGGTGACAGAATGGATGTCCCTAGATTCCCTCCTTATGGGTCACGGAGGAGCTCTGTAATCACTGACACTTGCTGCTGTAGCTGGTTAATTCCTCACATCAAGCGGAAACTTCAGTTCAGAAAACCGAGGAAACACGTGACTGACTAAGGCAGACCTAAGGGTTCATGGATGTGTCCCGTGGCTGGGTCCAGGACGCGGGGACACAGCTGAAATGCACACCGTGCATAGGTTGGTCTCATCCTACAGCCTGGTGCTGAGTTGGTAGTTGTAGGAAACACAATGAGTGGATATGGTTCTGGCCTCTTTCAGATGAAGCAGAGAGGCCGCCAGGAGTGATGGATGCCCTTGTAGGAAAATTTACCCAAATCCAAAACAACGTACAAACCAGGCGGATACATTTTGGAGAGACAATTGTCTAAGGCTCTCTCACATCACTGCACGTCTTGTCGGCAAAGGCACGGGCAGCCTTTGTTCTAGACTTTTCTAGGATGTTGGCATAGAAAAATACTGAAAAGACAAAGAGAGTGTGTCCGTCCGTCTACCGCCAAGGGAGGCTCTGCACGGACTCCTAGTCATTGCCTTTCTCTGCAGCAAAGGACATGCTGAAGGTCCTGCCTGAAAGATCGGGGTTTCCCAAGCTCCAGCTGCTTTTCCTGCGATGCCATCCGCGCTGTGTGCAGAGTTTGGCTTACCTGTTGTTGTCACACTGCCAGGGAGCCAGCCTAAGAAATGCTGATACCCTGGCTGGTATTCCTCTGGGGGCCAGAGGCCTTTTACTGGGATCAAGAGACCCCTGTCTTCAGTCAGCATCCATGATACTGGCAGGCTAACCTCGCCGTCTGCAGCGAAGGTTAAATTTCACACTCACAGCAGTCCTTGACAAGTGCACTTTCTGTGACCTGATCCGTACCTAACTCGTTTCTACGTCAATGTCTTTCTGTCTTTATACAGGAAATGACATTAATCCTGTCCTTTTATGTACTTCCAAATACCATCTAAATCAATATATTTAGAGGTATGTAATACTTTCTTTGTCTTTATTATCTATCTTTTCCTACAAAGAACAGTGTGTCATGGAAATGGACAGTTAAGGAACCTGAAATTGGAGGCTCTGCTATGCAAAATCATTTGCATAAAGAATGTAGCATAAATAAAAGAAAAACCATTATCAGAATGGTCCGCAACTGTGAGTCTTTCTGTTGCTACATAATAAAATATATTGCAGGATGCTGAACTACTTTAATTTATTCACACAGAGAAAAATCTGTCTGTCTTTGGCAAGAATAATGAGATCCATTTATTCATCTATCATATTTTCATCACTTAAGTCTTAAGCTCTACAAAGACAAGATCCTTATTTAAAGGTAACTTCTGGTAAATACACAAAATTATACATATTATTCAGAAACCGATGGGACAGACCTACAGCGCAAGAAGCGAGGATAGTGATTGTCTTTGGGTGAACCTGTCTGCGGAGGTGACATAAAGGAGGCTTCTACGCTACAGATAATGTCCTGTTTCTCATCCTTGGTGCCAGGTACACCTAATAGTGTATGCCCTTCACAGGGCTGGCCTTTGTGCTTCCAGAAAAGGGTACATACTTTAAAATGTAGTTTTATGAGGACACAGAGAAAAGACAGCTAACCAAGCCTTGGTGGCCGAGGCTTCCTGGAGAAAGGAAAGCCTGACATGCTGTTTAAAGAGAGGGCTCCCTGGGTAAAGCTGGGACACAAGGGACCGCATGTAGGTAGAGGGGACTGACTACGTTTCGTCGGGGTCAGACCAAAGTAGCTGCTTCCAAGAAGGTGCTGGAAAACATTTGCAAGAAACAGCTTAAAGAGATGACATCAGAGAGGATACACGAGCAGGTGACAGAGGACCTTTCAGGTCACATCACGGAATTTAGGTTGTATAAGCCAACAGAGAGCTGAGGAAAGTCTCAATGTTTTGAATTTCAGACACATTCTTGTGGAACCCTAGTGAAGACTGATTTCAAGGGGTGGGGGTAGTGGGGGAGAGATGACCAAAGGCTCAGGGCTGGCTCAGTATCTTTGCAGAAAACTTCAGGAGAAAAAGTAAAATGTCCCTCAGAACCGATGCCAGTAGCAGATGTCCCGTGGGGACCCAGCAATGACTCTGCTGCCCAATAATGTGCATCCTCACCTGCGTCTTTCCCTTGAGGACCAAACGGAGAGGCTCTCTGGTTCTATTGCCATTTACTCATAAGAGTTCTATAATCTTCATTTTTACAACTGGAATCCATGGTTTTCATTAATTATACAGTACAAGTCCTTTTCATATTGCACTCCTTCGTTTTGCTGGAGTTATGATAACAAAACAACACTCTGGAAGGCTGAAAACAGACTTCATTCAGCCCAGTTGATTTTTGCATACTGATTACTTGATATCCTGGCAGCTAATCATCGAGCTTAGTGTTATTTCAGATTTCTTAATTTACACCCAGCACAGACCCTGGACACAGAACAAGCGTACGTGGGAAAAACTGTGAACGCTCACAATGCTTTCTTCCTTTGTAGGGTTCTCCTTCCATCCGTTACCACCATTCCAAGGGCGGCTGTTCCTTTTGACACTGAGCTCCTCCACGTACGCTTTTCTAATGACTATGCTGGAATCCAAAGGAAAGGCTTTTTTATAAAAGAGCACACAACACATATCACGTGGAGTGTCATATATCACACAATGCAGTGCAATGCAATTAAGCATTATAATATTGTGTGTATGCATACATCTATCTAGCTATTTACACACACACATATTTACACTCACACACACTTACTGAAAGCTGGAGGGTGGGAGGAGGGCAAATTCTGCCTTCAAGGTCAAATAAGATTTTCATACATATAAATCCATTAAATATCATAGTAGTATTTAACTTTTAGTAATATAATTTTTTCCATAAGAAAGCACAAACATACTTTGCTACAAATTATTTATCAACCTTCATCATCAGTGGGGTTGTCTTATAAAAACAAGTGAGTCATAGACAGAGCCCAATACTGAATATAACTTATTTGAAATGGTTTTCAAATTGCAAATTTCCTTTTCTTTCTTTTATTATCTTTCAGTTTTTTTCTTTAAAAAATTAGCATTTATTGATTTTATAATATACTCAGTATGAGATTTTCCTAAAATATACAGAGAAGCAAACAAATGATAAAATTCTTAATTGTCAAAATTTTACTAAAAGACACAGTATTTAAGAAAGACAAAAATATACACACATGCTAGTGTTTGTGCCCAAAGCAGGAAGTACTACGACCTGGAAGAAAGAAGAAAGATTCCTGAATGTGCTGACTACTAAGGCGACTTAAATTAAAAAATGTGATAAAAAGTGGCTGCAGGATTATTGGGGGCTGTCACACTGAACAACAGAAAAAAAAAAAAGAAAGAAAAAGAGGCAGGAAAATAAGAGTAGATAGAAGAACGTTGAGAAACCTAATAGATGAAAAAGTTAAGGAAAAGAGACAGAAAGACAGGATTCGAATGGTCCGTCAGAACACAAGCGCAGACACAATTTCTGGTCCTAAGTGCGGCGTCTAATCAAAGGTGCCTTCCCGAGCCTTCACATTCTGATACACTGCATCTGGAGAGCCAATCAGATGTTACGGAAGGTATTGGAGTATTGAAATTAAGTAACTCGTGATGTGTCTAAAGAGAAACTTGGTTTCATGTTGGTTTGGACTGAAACACTATTGATAGAAAAATGCACAAAAGGGAAACAATAGCTCATCCAATCTCATAGCTGCGAGATACATTAGTGTTCATTTGATATCACCCCAAGGTCCATCTACATTTAACTCCTTTCAAAAACTACTTGATAACGATTCAATGTTAGCCACTGTGATTCCACGGTCTCTTCCACATTTTTTTGTTGTGTGTATTTGAAGAGTGGAGACACTGATAATTGTTGTTCCTCCTGTGTTTCTAAGGGGTCCGTAGTTTTATCTGATGTGGCATTATGCATACCTCAAACTAATTAACTTCACCAATACTGTTTCAACAAGGATAGTCATGTGACAAAGTTCTCGTCCATGAGATAGAGTGAAAGTCTGCTAGCGATTTCCATGTATGTTTTGCTCACTCCATCTTGCTCTCTCCCTCTTCGTCGTCCTCCAACGTGGGCCAACGTCCCTTGCCTGATAGAGAAAGCCACCTGTGGCCGAGAGAATGAAGCCACCTGCCAAGAGTTACTTAGATAGGGAAGATTTGGGAATCCTGACCCTTAATTGCACCCTGAGAACTCTGAGCAGATCTGAAGTGTCTGCTTTCTGATTTCTTCTCAAGTGTGCTTAACTAAAAAACTTTATGAAGTTAAACCATGTTACTTGCAGCCAACTACAACCCAGACACACTTAACCAGACCAAAAAAAAACTGAAATTCATGGAGAAAACCTATATACTTGCTTTCAATCTTTTGACTAAACTTAGATATTATAACCTCAACTTCCGGTCCGCTTTTTAGGTATGGTCCTCTGTCCCACAAAGAAGAGGAAAATAACTCAGAAATGTATTAGCTCTGCACTTTCTCTTCTACAGATTCATGTTAGACCACTATGATTACACAAAGTATTGAATGGACAGATTAGACGCGCAGGAATCATAGGCTTTTCTCAGTAACGAAGCTTTCATTCATTTTACTAGAGAATCAAAGGATACAAGCCATCCTAAGAGACAAAGCGCTGGGGATGCTCAGTCTGTCTGGAAGAGCTGCCCAGTATGGTCATTTATCTCTGGCTTTAATGCGCATTTGGGGTGAGCTGCTCTGTGAAGGTTGTTCTGAGCAATGAACGCTCAGTGATACCTGAGATGTGAAGGAACGTCCTCATTTTAGCCCATGATTGCATGGCTTATGTGACTGTACCCTGCTTCCCAACTGGTCATAACCACAACTCCATAAACCCCAGATTTGCTTACAGTAAACAGCCTAACCAAAGCGGATAGATTCTGTCAAAGTATTTTATGTATAATGACTCTCTCTCATCTTTACTCTAAAAAATACCATCTATGAGTTTATTAGGTCTAATTACTAGGATGACAAGGACATGATTGGTGTCACTTCTGCTTTGCAGGTTTCTCAGGAAGAGAGAAAGAATAGCTTACAGTCTTCGGACCCTTTCTTGGCCAACCACTTACCCCCCGACCGAACTTGAGACTTCACTGAACTTGTCGGGGCTTCCTTCGTGACCGGATCTGGATTGACATTGTAGTGAGTGAGAAATAAACTTTTCGTACATTCAGTGATGAGCTGTGTGGGCTCTCTAATGCAGCAGGTAGGGACCCTTGCTGAAACAGTGCCTTTAACCACACATTCTGGGTTCCTTTCTCACACCAAGATCGACCAGACCACATCTTAACACTAGAGAACATATTTTTCAAATAAAACCAATTCTCAATTCATTTCTGCCAAATTCCATCATCTGAGAACACAAACAGAGCCATGATATTCAATCATGATGAAACTGTGAGGTTTTATTTACCTCTTTCTAGAAAGATCATGCCAATATATCAATAACACCGTATCAATGTCTGAAAGCATAAGGACTGTACTCAATGTATGACTCATCTGGCATTGCCAGGTGGGTATAAGTTAACCAGACAATAGTCTGGAAAACCTCTTAGAAGAAAGGGTAGACTTTGGCAAGAGCTAATAAGGATATTTTTTTCCCCATGCCATCCCTGGTAACCTCCAATGTACTAAAAGGAATAAATACTAGATTTAATTGCCAGCCTTTAAAAACTGACATCAATGCCACATTAACACAGTCAGCATGCCAAAAGCAATTGAAAGGGATTCACGTTGGTGCAAACCTTCTGTCTGGTATGCTATCGACATTATCTTAACATAGTGAATATTTGGGAAATTTTAATTCCATACCCGGTAACTGTGGCCAGAAAAGAAAAATGAACATGCCATAGTGAGCTGACAGTTACCTTATTATTATTGTAATTTTCTAAAACTGTGCATTCACCACCCCTAATGTGCAGGGAAGATGATAAAGATCCAGAAGGGAAAAAAAGGGAACCAAGAAAGAAGGGAGGAAAAACCTGTTTATATATGTTTGGTATTTGCTTATGATTGTATGAAAATTCTTAGAAGAAGATACCTTTTCAACAGAAGAAAGGGGAGAGAAAGAAAAAAAGGGGTGAGAAAGTGGTTGCCAAATTCTGACACAAGAGGAAAAAAAAGAAGACTGAGTTCTGCTTCTTCTTCCTCTTGTCTTCTTATTAGGGAAGAAAAATATGCCTCAAAGCAGTAGTCGGGGGGTCTGGTGGAGCTCTTCAAGATGGAGCCTGAAAGCACATTTGCAGTCACACAAAATAGAAACGCTTGTTTCAGAAGAGGCCCTCGTGTTAGCGGGGGGTGGGGGGGGTCTCCATGCCCAGGCACCCCGCGTTGTACTGGGCTACACTTCATGGCGCTTCACAGCCATTGTGGTTTTTACAAACTGACAACGAGACCCTCTGCCAGCAGAAGATGATGGCTCACTTCATTGTAATGGCCTGGAACAGCCACTGGTCTGACCTCAAATACTTTCACCTCTTCTGTGCCTCTAGCTCTTCATTGATAACACAATTGGTTTTGCCTGCTAGCCCGCAAATTCCTCCTGCGTGGAAGCCAGGTCTACGTCCTTTCTTGTTATTGCCCGAAGAGCTGAGATCTCAGAAGTTCAATCATTATAGTAATAGGACAACATGTTGAATGGATGAAAGAAAATAAAAACAAACCTCTTTAAAAACTATACTTTCTGAGCTGTAGGACTCAGAGAGTACGCAACAGATGCAGGTAGCTAGAGGCAGAGGCAGAGAGGCTGACCTGCTTCGGTGTAAGGAGGCAGCGGGAATGCACGCTAGCAGGTCAATGACAGGTGGACGGACTCGCGGTGCCCGGCTGGGCTGTGTTTAATTTGCGCCGAAGGCATTGGCCGGCCCTGGGCGGCCCAGGCTCATTTAAACGGGCCCGGCTTTAGAGGACGAATCATCTGCAGCGAGACGAGCAGTAGAGGCACCTGCTGTGATGAGTGCGGTGATCTGATGACATTCATTCCCGCGGCCCCCTGGCTGGCGCAGCGCACAGCTCCGAGTCTCCTAGCAACAGGGATGTGCGCATGTGAATATGGCCATGTGAGCAGCAGATGCAGGGAATCAAGTTTCCATTCGCTCATGGGGATGACAGCTTGAATTTTCAGACCTTGTTGATACCAACCCAATATGTTCCAACACTGCTTCAAGGGAGCCTGGGCCCGGCAGACATCACTGTATAAAACTTGACAAAGGAGTCACTGAATTGCCTGCAGCGCCTGGGCCAGGAGCGCAGGTGTGGAAGTAAAGAGTCATTTCCTGCCTCGGACTTTACAGTCCTGAGCCTTGCGGGCGGCAGCATTTGGAAGGTTTGTGGAAACAATCTCTTTCCCAAAATATGTAAGATAAGGAAAACATAGATCAACAAATGAATTTTTTTTTCCTTTTCATTTGGAACGAAACTACTAAAACTTTGTCCTAAAATTACTTTTTACTGTGGAGGTTTTCGTGGGCTCTCCTGCCACATGCGATCTGTGACGTGCTTTTATACTTACTCGGACCCTGGGCCATGGTATCGGCACCCGGACTCAAAAAAGACCCTTAGTAAGAGCCAAACGCAATGTGTGTATGTGCAGGGTCCTGGGCATTCATATGTTTAACAAGTATTTATTTTGTTTAAGTGAGTGCGTGAAAGCTATTCTAACACCAAAGGAAATGCGGCTCTCAGAATTATTTTAACTGATGAGTAGTTGCTGGGATGGGAGGCAGCCAAGATTATTTTTCTGACTCAGTAAGTACAGAGTGCAGCTTCTCATCTAGAAAGCAGCCGCTTATCTGAAAACGCCCAACTCTGTTCCGTCTGCGGGGAAGAAAATGGGGGCAATTTCACATCGTTTGTTACTTCATTGAGCGAGGACTGTGCTCACTCCTCCTGGAACCGCACGGAACCCCCCATCTAGTTAGCCCCTTAGTGCTCTCCTATTGCCCGCTGCTGGACGAGACACCCAGCCACTTCGTGTTCTAGACTGCCACATGCGTTCTTCAAAAATAAACAAAAGCCTTTCCAGAAAAAAACAAAAAAGATTTTGTAAAAGTATGCTCAGTCACTAGAGCAAATGGCCATACCTTCAGGAGGATTTTTCCCTCTTATTGATAGGATTAAGTCGTTCTTATTTTTCCTTCTGTACCTATTAACATGAAGCTTGGTGTAGGCACACAAAAAATCTAAATCTAAAAATATGTGGTGTCACCACATTCTGTGGCTGTAAATATGTTGCTCATTGTAAAAGAAAAATATTAAATAAATTGTGGTTAGGTAAATTTAACCAGAAGTACCAAGACGTTAACAAGAGCAAATCGCATCCAGATCCAGGTAAAACAAATCTCATCTTACTCAAATTCACATTTCACACAATTTTAGAGACAATATTTAAAGAAAGCATCTGGTTTACTTTATCAGTGTTTGTTTATTTTTATCTTTCTTTACAAATATAATTGTTAGAGTATAACTGTTTACTGGCAAAAATAAGAGAAAATTATTAAAGAAAATGGAAGGGAAAAAACCCTGATATTTTGCCATTCAGTGTCAATCAATAACAAATTGGTTATTCATGTTTACATTTTTTTCACAAAATGATTATTTTTAATATGCATATTTTAATCCTGATTTAAAAATCTAAAACTGTATCTTTAATATTTTCCAGAATCTCTAAATACAATTGAAGACCATTGTTTTTAACTACTGCTCATGTTCTATAACATGAATTTATTATAATTAATGATCCTTTGTTGGACATTGCAGTTTTTCTCTATGTATGAATATATATATTTATTATAAATAAATGGCATGCTTAATTTCCTTGTGTATTGAGTGCATACACATTTATATACATATATATAAGTACATTTTTTACCTTAAAAAATAAAATTACTGGGCCAAGGGTTATAGTTAATGAACTGATATTGCATGGCCTAAAATTGCACTTCTAACGGCTGTGCCAATTTACTTTTCTAAGAGCCGTAGGTGAGAATATACATTTGACCATAAGCTGGTTTATTATAGGATGAGAGTATCACAAAGACTCAGGAAGTGCAGAGGGTCGCATGGTGTCAATCAGAAATCCATTGCATCACAAAATCACACACGTGTGGGCTCTGCATGAGAACTTTTTAGGTGGTGGAAACACAAGAGCCAAAGCCATGTGGTCTGCAGATTTCTGTCCTGCTTAAATTACAGATCACTTTCTCCTCTGCCTCCAACCATCACCCTTGCCTGTTGCTAAAAGTCAGGCAACCAACACCGACCACATGTGACAGAAAAACCACGGGATCTCTGAAATATTTAAAGGTAACATAAAAAGCAAGGATTTAATTTCCACATGGTTTTAGTTACTATGTGAAGATAAACTTCTTGAGTAACCATACTGCTTAGCAAAAGTCAACGGCATTATCTTTTAAATTTATTTATAAACATGAATACAATTATTTTCAAAGACACTAGAATTTGCACTAAAAAAGACTTGCAGTAGTTTGTACCATATTTTTGCTAGTATCCTAAGAGGTTGTGCATAATTTGTAAGAAACTAATTTGGTCTTGAACATACATTTTCTGGTGGTGACAAAGATCTCTTTATTGTGCATGTTCTATGACTTAGTATTTTCTCCTTTCCCTGATTCTGACTGTATGGATTACAGACCAGTAGGGACCACTGTGAAAGTCTCTAGACACGCTTGTTACAGTTGTGGATATAAAATTTTTATTTATAATCCAATGAAAAATCAGATTAACATTTTAAACTTCTCTCTTTAGGCACCGCACTTTACAATCTAATAAAATCCCACTCAGTTGATAGATAACATTTTGGGGACTGAGCCTGCAAGAAGCATTTTTGTGTTTTAGATTAAAAATATATATCTCCAACAGCAACACTAAATATCTGGAACGATATACAAAATTCCATCTTTCTGGTCTCATCATGAGACGCATTTTCCGCCATTCAGGCACCAAGGTCCTTGCAAGCATTTGGTGGCCGTGCCATGCTGCGTGCCATTTCCGTCCCCCCAAATCTCCTTTGATCAGGGCACCCAGCATGCCCTAGGCTTACTGCACAGCATCTAGCATGGCCGGATAGGAAAGAAAATCCCCTGTATCTCAGGGGCGGTTCCAGTGTACCATCCCTTAACGCTGCCCCATCATATTTGCCCGACCTCAGTAGGTCTATCACTCACCACGTAGGCCTATGTCACAGTTGTCTCGTGGAAAAGAAAACAACTAATCTGGTTTTTCCTGGTGGGAAGAGAGTGTTGATTTTGAGTTGTGGAGGAAGAGAGGTCCGGGGCACGTAGTATTCCAGGACTGAGGAGATCTAAGGGGTGTGTAAGGAAGACAGGAAGGCCTTCCGAGAGGGGGAAGGGTCAAGAAGACAGGTGTGATGGGCAAGCCTATGTACTGTGTCCCGACTGTGGCCCTGGGGACTGAACACCAGGGCCTCCAGGATCCCATCTGGAAGGCTGAAATGTCTCCCCTGCCATTTGTGGCCGTCACTACGTCAGCCAGTGTAAACGAAAATCTTGGTAAACTACGCGGCAGCCCCGAGAGACAAAACCATCACCGAGTAAGGAGAAGGAAATGCACAATGCGGCTGAGGGAGGAACCTTGGCCCGCTTTCTCTTCCTCGCAATATTGCCCCGTTTTGTTTTATTTTGTTTTGTTTTTGTTGCTGTTTTGTTTTGACCAAAAAAAATGTACTTGTAATATATTTCCTGTTGTCCTGAAGTCAACATATGTAGAGGCTAAAGAGTCCATATAAGTAGAAAGATAACCATTTTATTTATTTTTTTGGTAAAAGTTAAGTTTCTAAGTTCAGAGATGCGGCCAAATTTATTTTTCTCCTTATTCGGTGACACTTGATAACTGTTCACAAAAGCAAATGCCTCACGAAGCGCCCCTTTCCCAGCTCTGCGGTGACTGGGTACAGAGAGTGAAGAACACAGTCAAGAACAGGAGCGCTTGGCTGCAAAGCAATGTCTGTAGACAACAGGTGTTTAATAAAAAAAAACCTGTGCTATCTGACCCGAAACCTAAGGTATCCAGGTAGTAAAAGGTAAGTAAGTGTGTAAGTGCTTATTCTAAACAAACGGGTAAGTTATAGTCGGGCATCGCTGAAATAAATTCATGTATTTTTATGCCGGGGGCTGGAAGGGACCACAAGCACGTTGTCGCTAACTGACCTGTCACAGCTGAGAACCCCGGGGCGATTTGGGAGCCCCAACAGCCGCGGGTGTAAAGCGCATTGACATCAGTTTCTAGAAGGCGTCCCAGGCTGAGCTCTTCCCAGGCACAGATCGATCAGCCTGCGCGCGTCACCTGCTGAGGGTTCTCGGGGCAGGTTATGAACCATCGCAGAGGGCACCTGGTCCCTGCAGCGAAGCTGGGTGTCGGGGCGATGGCCCCCGCCCGCTGGCTGGTTGCTGCCCAGCCGCTGGAGGGGCAGTTCCCACCTGACTGCTACACTGCAAACAGCTGGGGACCGTTCTGGCAAGAAACGCACCCAGGAATTAGCATATCATGCGTGACATGGAGCAAGTGGCGAAGACCTCGCCCTGCAGTTATTGTCATCGCGGTGCAGGAGTTGGGGTGTGTGAGGACGTGCTGGTCACCAAGGCAGAAGAGCAGACCATCAGAGCTACTCACAAAAAAGGGGGGGGGGTGGGCGGACAAGGGCTTAAGTTATTCAAGAAGAGGAACCAGAGGAAGAGCTGACGCAGCAAAGCAAAGCCCACTCAAGCGTGCGGGCCGCCCGGCGCTTCACGCGCCTCGAAGTCATTCCACATTGGACTCCGCCGATTTTCTTAATAACCCTATCTGACATAGCAGGTTTAACTAGAACCTTATACATATCTATATATCATATATATATATATATCATATATATATATCTCTTATATTTTTTAAAATGTGGCAAATATGCATTTTTGTTGTCTTTTGAAAAATTGATTCTGTGCCATGTTTTACATGTGGGAAGTTATTTCTACATGTTCATTGTAAATTGCTGGTTTTTTACCAAAGCCATGATATCATTTGCATATACTAGCAGTAAACTTGAGGAGAGAGTGTTAATATATTTCTTTTTTTTAATTGCAGGTTATTGATTATGCTATTACAGCTGTCCCAGTTTTTCTCCCTTTGCCCCCCTCCACCCAGCACCCACACTCCCTCAGTCAGTCCCCCACCACACCTCTGCCCTTCCTACCAGTCTGGATGGATGTAGATTCTTTAATTCTGTAGTTATCAGACTTCCATTCACCTTGATTTCTGGTGGTTCTGAGTAATGGTTGTTCTATAATTTAGTTGTAATTTTGACGTGGTTGTGCGAGGAGGCGAGCCATGTTTACCTGTGCTGTTACCTTTGCTAATATACTTCTGTCCCTCAACTCCTAAACCCGTTTTTAAATCTTTTCAGCAGCACTTTTCTTATTCTTTTCTGAATAAAAATGTATAAAGGTGAAAGCTAGACCTAATTTAGGCCTGTGGGACTTTATGATGGACTTTGTTCTCTTGAACAGTCAATTAAATCGTTACTATCACTCCACAATCTGCCCAAATTACTCACTGCACCAGTAACTTGTCCTTCAGAGTGTGTGATATGCAAAATACAATTTCCTGAATATCTCAAAATGCATCCTTTTCCTTACACCCTCCCCCTATATATTAGGTTAATAGAGAAAAATTAGCATTTTGGTGATAGTTGTATATGCTCATGTTTAATGCCAAAATATTATAAAGTGGTTATCATAGATTATTTTCAATATTTTCATTTTTTGTAAGCAATGCCACTCTTATCTTAAACATTTAGGACATTTACATTTTAAATACAGAATCAAATTATTGATAAACAGAGAGGCCTCCCCAATATCTTTTTGTTGTTGTTCTCATGTGTAGTCGACTAGCCACGATTCGGGTGACAGAAGGACAACTCCACCAGCTGAGCACAGGTTTTCCTTCTCCGGAAAGGCTGTGTTGGGTCCGCATGCAGGGTCCCTCCAAAGATCATTCAGCGTGTTTAAGACTAAAAGTCACAATCTCTGAATCTAACTGGCAGAAAGCCAGAGACCAACAGGAAGGGCTGGACTTCTGTCCAACTTGGTTGGTGTCGTGAGTTGTATCAGGGCATCAGTGGACTCTCAGGACCCCCCACATGAGAGTGGGGACTTCACGAGTGAGTGAACAGAGACAGTGGAACCAGAGACCAGGCAAAGGACCTGTGACTTCTGTTTTCACCAACCACATTTGTTATATAAGACAGAAGGCAGAAGGCTTGTTTGTAGACACAACTGATTTTCTTTTTGCTTTTCTTTAACATGATGTCATTGTATTTGCTGTTGCTTCAAATCGGCGATTTTTTTTAACAAGGAGCTGAAAAGGAAATTAAAAGGTAATATTATTTAATGCAACACCTAACCTTGAGTGGGTGAAGCAAGTGGAATACAATTTAAAAGCAAAAGCATAGGCCTTGTTTGGTTTAAGATCAACATGAGAAATAGCATGGAGCCTACTAATCACACATGACCTTCTGCACAGTGCAGTGACAATTTCTGTGCTTTTCTGTGCTGTGGGACTTCAGAGAAGGTGGTTCCCTGGGACGGGAAAACACACGAGCTGATGAAGGAAGCGGCCACTGTGTCAGGGCCCTGGATGGGAAATTAGAAGAGTGCTCATTACGGTAATTGTTAAGATGAAAAATATTGAGCCAGCAGGTGTACGTTAGATTTAGCCTAATAATGATGAAAATGTGTCCACAAAGGGATTTAATCACTAAAAAATAAATATAATGTATAAACTGGCAGTGATTTAAGGGAAAAAATCCCTGCTCTACTTCAGCCACATGTGTACACTGATAACATGGGTGAAATCCTAAAATAGTTTCATAGCTTTTTTTGTATCTTATGTGTTAAAAAATTTAATGTGTGGGTTTTTTTTTTTCCTTTAATTTTGCTAAGGGTAGAGATCAAATTTAATCTACTATTACTATTCATACCAGACAGCGGTTAGGGGATTTTTGAATCATCATAAATGCCCAAATTTTGCTGGGTGCTTAATAAATTATCTCTTTCAATCAAACTACAGTGCTGAGCAGTATGTGCTATTATCCCTGTTTTACAGATAAGAAACTTAGGGTACAATGATACAAGGTGGCTTGTCTAGGACCATAGATGGGGACAAGTTCTCAGAGCAACCAGATTCAATACAACTCAGGAGAAACGGGGGCCCAACTTTTCCTAAAGAGTCAGGAAAGACAAATTATTCCACAATGGAGATCAGCAGTCAATTAGTCATGTTACAGCATTGAAAAAATTAAATAATAGAAAATTAGACTAAAAGAACAAAAATAAAGAAGGCAAAATTGTTGCCAAGAATGTAGTGGAATGATTTTATAAATAAAACGCATTCATAACAAAACACAAGATACAATGAACAAAGAGATAAAACCAGATAAAAACTTGGAATTCTGCATTTCAACCCCTTCCCGTCCTTTAGACGTTAGCATAGTTGACAGCACTAAGATCTGCACATGCGTGTCCTTGAGGTGTCTGTCTCATTCACGTGTGCAGAGGCCTCTTATCTGCCATCTCAACTTGTCTCAACGGAATCACTCAGGTGTCTTTGGCCCTCCTCATTTTTTCTTCTCTTGATAGAAAACACCTTTAGAGAAAGAAAACCAAAGGAGATTTGTCATGAAGAATTGGCTCATGGTTACGGAGACTGCGAAGTCTCAGCGTCTGTTATCTGCAGGCTGGAGATTCAGGAGAGTCCATGGGATGATTCTGAGTCCCAGGGCCTGAGAACTGGGAGCAGATGATGCAAATCCCCAGTCCAAGGGAAGAGAAGATGGAATGAGACATCACAGCTTGAGCAATGCAGCAGGAAAAAGAGGTGTCTTATTTTTTCCTTCACTTTTCTGTTTTACTCTGACCCTCAAGGGATTGTGTGTTGCCTACAGCATTGGGGAGGGCAGTTTACCAAGTCCGTAGACTCAAATAGCTCATCTGCAAACACCTGCTCAGACAAAGAGTAATGTTTAAATAGATATCTAGGTATCTCCTGATTCAGCTGAGTGAACACACAAAATTAGCATACACACTCACCTATGACTTGGTTAAATACTGCTCTGTTAGTGACAATTTATAGCCAAGTTTTTTAAAAAATGTGTGTGGTTGTGGTAATTATGGCTTATTTTTATTTTTATGTATTTTGTTTATTAAAGATGCACCAGGGTCTTGATTGAGTTGAATGAGGTTGGGTCAAATGCGTCATGATACATTATAAGTCAGAGGACCCAAGGGACACGGTCCTCTGCTTAGGAACCTCCTGTGGGGTGGGGGGAGGTGGGCCTTTCCCACACTCAGGCTTCATCATACATGGCAGAGTCTGAAGAGTAGCAGGGTGGGGTCTAGGACAGATGTCAGACCTCCTGAGACAGAATCTCCCCCGAAGAAAGAAGGAGTCTTGCCAGGAGAACGAGATTCCACAACAGAGCCTAAGTGTTAGAGGAGAGGGGTCCTGGGGTGCTTCCCAGCCTCTGGGTTCAGATCCTGTCCTCAGGGTGGTGGGTGACACGCCTTTGCGTCATGGGAAGAAACGTCTATGTGACATGAGAAAGTGCTTTATTCTAGTGGCAACATTCTGAGGCAGGAAACGAGCCTGTTATGGGAAACCTCCTTAGAGTGACTCTCCAGGGGCAAGCACTGGGAGGATCCTAGCTTCGTAAGAAATAATTGTAGCAACAAGAAAACGAAGAGTATCGGTTCTGGGGCAAATTGGCAAGAATCTGGCTCTCGGTAGAGACAGGGAGGTGTGGAGCGGTCAGGCTTCTGTCCTTGCGGGCCTCTCTCCTTGGGAGGCCCCCACAGAGACAGGGTGGCTCCCAGGCCAGCTGCCAGCAGGGGGCCACCTGGAAGATTACAGAGCCGCAGGCTTACGTGAAAAGGTAAGGCTTGCCTTCAGCGCATTGCAGAGTAAAATAAACGTGACCTGGATTTTACCTTCAGGTTATATGCTGCCCAGACATTAGGGTTACATAATGATTTGCAAAACCACAAATAGAGGATTGCCTTCATGTCTGTCTATTTCATCAAGAATCCCACAGGAGAGTTTTTTTGTATTTTTTTTTTTTTTTTTACGGAGCGTATTTGTTCAAAAGCATGAAGAAACAAGGTTAATAATTAGAGACACCTTTGGAGAGAAATCATTGCTCCTGGAAAAAGCTTAAAAGCTGCTGTAAGGTGAAAAGTCTTATATCATGCACGCATAAGCACAGAAAGTAAAACTCTCATGTGCGAACGTTATTTATCCTCTCAGGCTCCAGCAATCCATAAATTCCCAGACCCTGGAATTAGTCCTTTGAGGCCATGGTTACTCTACAGTGGCGCTGTGGACATTTTGGACAAGATGATTCTTTGTTGTTAAGCAACATCTCTCGTCCTGACTGATTTGTCGTGATGATCAAAGACATGTCTGAACATTTTCCTTCACATTCATGGTCAGTTGTCCTCGAACGGGAACTAAATGACCTTGACCTCAGCGAGAACCGCTGCTTTCAGTCAATGAGCATGAAGCTCCAGTTCGACCTCATACATTTATGTCAGAGAAGTGTAAGGAAAGCAGGTAAAGACCCAGAGCTTCCTCGTGTTATGTAACTGAACACAGTATAGTATTTACCACTAGGGATGAATCCAGATTAACAGTTAAATGTCAAAGCCAACAATGAATTAAGTTGTTTTAAGATAAATGTTACAAATAACATTTAGAATATTTTATGAAAAGCAGAAGGATCCTTAAAGCCTTCTTATGGGCCAAACATAAAAACGTGACTTTTACTCTATAGAGAGGTTTTCTTGGTTGTTTTTATTTTTTAAACAAATCCCAGTAAGGGAGTAAACAAATTACATAGGAAAGTCATATTCAGTGCTTTTATCTTATTCTTGTACGTTGTGGTAATAAACAGTTTTCCTGCCATTTGTGGCTCTTTGTTCCAGGTGATTTACATGATATTAAGAAGCAACTGAATTAAAATAAAAAGAAGACTCTTTCTATTTTAAGCGACATCTTTATAAAGGAAAAGCGGCTTTTTTCTATTCACAGAATATGTACTTTGAATTACCCACAGTGAATTACACATGAAAACATTTCAAAACAGATAAAATGACAAAAATTGAGACATTATAAATGATAAACTGATGTCTTTTCTCTGTTGAATTATGAAAGAAACTTATCAGAGAACAGCACAAAAATGGAATGTGGAGACACACGGTTTTATTCCTTCTGCAGGAAAAAAAGGTGCAAAAATGAACCCACCTCCACACTCACGACGATCAATTTTAAAACCTGTCAAACCCATGGGTACAATCTCCGAAACAGAAAGGAAACGCGGCAAACGTGGTTTCACTCAACATTTGCCGATAGGCCTATATATTAGAAGTTTTCCTTTTATTTGTTTACACTGACATTTCTCTATAACAGTAACCTGTAGAGGATAGTCCGCGAAAACGCTGCCTAGAAGAAACACACATTAAAAGTTAACGCAGTGATGTCATACCATTGCTCAGACTAATTTTTTTTTTTTTATCTCCAGTCTTATTGCATGATAAAGAAAATCAAAGCGCAGTATGAGGCTTTCCCCCGGCGCTTCTGATTGACAGTGGACATGCCAGGTGCAAACCCCAAACTAACCGTCGACCCCCTCCGCAGTGGGGTGGGGCGGGACCCAGCCCGAGAAAGCACGAGCACAGCCCCCTGGGCACGGGTGGTTCTCCACGGGACATCTGCGCGCAACACCCAGTCGAGAGCCGGTCGCCAGTTAATTAATGCAGATGCAGAATTAAAAAGGGATATTTCTTTTCACAAACAAGATGGAGCACGTGCATTTTCTCCCTTCTGCCCCTGACAGGTACGGCTAAAACCTCTGGACACGCCCGAAGGAACTCAGAAGGGCGAAGAGAAGGTGGATCAGCTGGAGACCTCCCGGTCCCAGTGTCGGCTCCACCGCGAATTCCTGCATCTTCTCTTAGCCTCTTGAGGGCTGGAGAAGCCGGCTACTGGCAAAGCAACAGCCCAGGAGAAGCCTGATGCCTGTAGCCAAAGGACAGGGAAAGAGCAGTCAGCAATATTTCTCGAGCAAGAACTCCCTTAACGCCAGGCAAACAAGGCAGTGGAGAAACAAAACCTCTTGCCCCCTTCGCGGTGCCATGGCCGTAGGAGCCGGCCCCAAGGAGGCTGCCCGGCCCAGCGGAAGTGACTCCATCCTGGCTATTGGAAAGGGCTTCCTGGGCCTATGTTTTTTATGATCTAAACGAAAGAGAAGTGGTACATATCATTCCTCTAGAGTCACAGAGCGATTTATTCCTGCTACATCTGTTTACTCCTTTAACACTCCACGAGATTTTAAGCTCCGCGTATGCAGGGGCACATCGGACTGGTTCATAAATTTATTCTTCCTGCCTGGCTATGACTCCCCTTTGTCACGTCTAGGCTATAAGAAGATAAGAAAAATAATGCTACCAAAACAAAACGAAATCAAAAAGTTACACTTTTGGACCTTAGGTCAACTATGACAAACAGGATACATCTCAAAAAGCAGGTTATATTTAAAAAAAAAAATTTAATGTGATCAAATAAATTGTTTTTAATGACACCAAGAAATAAACCAATTTGACTAAGATATTTTCAATTTTATTTCTCGGTCAGAATAAAATAACTTTTTTACACACAGAGATAAAGATCTGCTACTGGGTTATTTACATATTAAGAGCCAAATTCTTGGCTAGAATTAGGAGAGTCATCAAGATATTTTAAAGGACACCAGAGTCGAGTATTATTTTTCCAATATTATACATGAAAATCTATATAAATGTATATTTGCCCATCTGTACCAACCCCTTTTAGTTAAATTGCTAAATTGAACAAAGAATAAAACATCTTTCAAAAGGTACGGGATTGGAACTTCACATTACATAGAAAAAGTCAGACAGCAACTCCAGCCCCTCAAAAGCATACCCTGAGATCTATGGGTTCTAAGACCATGACCGTTCGCATTACGAGAGACCAGGTGCTGTGCCCCAGGAAAAGGGCAGGTGAGGCCAACAGGTCTATCCAGAACGCGGAAGACTGCGAAGCTAACCTTCACCGCAGGCAGGGGGTAGGGGGGGCGGGGACCCTGGGTAGGTAACCAGAGCAGAGTGCGTGCCGCTGAAAAATCAGCTCTCAGTCCATTTTGTAGGACCTCGGATGCCTTTCAGACAATATTGGCTCTTACGAAAAGTAAAATGTATAAAATAAAGGACAAATTATGTTGACCCCCAAAAAGAAGTGACGTTAAGTCAACTTCTGGAAAGAACCAAATGAAGAGGGGTTTTAAATGGATTCCAAGCTGAGGAGCCGGCATTTCCAAAACTACATATTAAGAAAGGCCTGGGGTACTCAGAGAAAAGCAAGTATTTTCTAGAATTTCTTCAGGGAGCAAGGCCACTGCCCTGTGTATTTCTCTGCACCCCTAAGTGCTGCTCATAAGCCTCTGCTTCACCTGAGACTCAGCAAAGGCCCGTCAACTGCGCCTGGGCTCCGAGTGAAGCCCGAGCTTGAGAGACGGACCTCCCACGCCCCCTTTGTAAAGCCTGCAGCGTGGAGCGCGGCGGGCTCAGCTGAGCCCCAAACTCCACCTTTTACACCCAGAGAGTATGGGATGTTTTTGCAAATCATGCCCAGAAACAACCGTGATATGTATACACTCTCCAGAGTGTATAAATTCTGCTGTGTTTGATAAAGCTTTAAACAAAGTCCCTAATTGATTTTCACGAGGCAAAGTAATAATCTGTTCTTTGCAGGCCTGCTCACTCTTTCAGAAGACAAACACAATTCTTGATAGGCAATGGTTCGACAGGGAAAATCCATTACGGAGACTTGCGTTTTCAAGATAAAAATGTACCAGCTTTAGTTTCGTTTGAGGGTCTGTGGGTAATTTAGAGGTTATGACGAACCCTATACATCTCAATAGGGAACCATGTTTCTGCGTTCTCTGACAGTATCCCCACCACCTCAGGCTCATTTTATCCAGGAAACAGTTCTTTACAGGTGACCTTTGCTCTTCTCTTTGCAAAGCACTCATCTTAGTAAGTGTGTTCTCTTTAATCTCACATTAATACATTTATTTTGAGAACTAGATGAAGAAAATGTTTTTCTTTCTGCACAGTCTATATAAATTAAACACAATGCAGTCTTAAAAAAAATTACTTTAGAAAAGAAAATGTCACGCCGGTAGTTCTCACTGGAGTAAATAAAGGGATAGAGGGTCTTCATTGCCCACCGAAGACCCCTGACCACCTGAGTTGTGCCTCCTTTCCTCATCACCTCTATGCTGCGGGGCTACCAACAAGTGTGACAACCAGACTTTGAACGGTCTGCTGCCTGCCCTTCACCTTGTCCTAAGCCCAAGGGCAAAGGCCTGAACACTGATAGGAGGTGAATAGCACCTGTGATGCCACCCTTCCACCACAGAAGCTGTGATACTTGTTCTGTCTTGCTCACGCAAGCATACACTCTTTTCAATAAAGTTAAAAGGCACTGCTAAGGAAAGAGAGAGAAAGTAGATGCAAAAATCGATTTTTCAGTGACTCAGAGTATTTCACTATGGCCCACTATATTTTATGACATATTTTCATGTGTCAGCATCCTGGGAAATAAGAGGGCCTATTTGGGGGTAAATATAAGCCAGCTGACTTTGCATTTGCTTAACGAAACTTTGCCCTGCACTAAGATTCTTGAAAAATTGTATAATTTAAAAAAATAATATGAAAAAGATGAAAGATGATGACTATAATAATACATGTGCCATTTTACAATATAGCTTAAAAGATTTTCAGTGGAGGAAAGATTTAGAAAACTAAATGTTCTACTTAAAATAAAACAAATTGACAAAAAGATAACATTCATGTTTAGGAATAAATTAGGTAGATAGACAGTAGACAGATTATGGTATTAAATATCATGTGTAATATTAGATATTATATATATAATAAACAATATCTAATTTTATAATGTATATCATGATCAATCCATAACATGCAATAAGGCTACATGGATCCCACCAATAAAAAAGATGATAATTTTCTAATAATATTAGAGGTAAAAGTGCGTAGTAGAAATACAAATCAAATAAGGTCTTATGACGCAATCAAAACAACTTGAGACAGATTAGGAACTAAATGGAAACATAAAACTGAAGGAAAAATTACTATGATCAAAAATAGTGACAATGTTTCCGATTTGCAGCACTGAGCGGCCCCTGACTTTCCTAATTCTATACACAGCACAGTGATTCTCTGTGTAAAATACGCTCAAACAATTCCAACATTGTCTCTGATGACTTTTATTTCTCTCTTACCATTTTCACGGTATTGTCATTATTTCTGTAGCGTCACAGACAGCTTTGGTATTATTCCTTTCAAAGCAGGTTCCGATTATATCAGTTTTTTAAAGATTTTCTTTTTTTTTAGTTTCCACTGGGTTTCAGTGTGGTCTTTATCCTGACATTAACACACACCCTTAATGTCCCTTCATGTGTCTTTCTGAGTCCATGCTTCCTGGAAGTAGGCCCTGCTCTTCCTCCTCGTTTCAAATTCCCTTCATCTGAAATGCTGGCTTCTTCTCCACCGGGACCACTTACAATCCAAGCCACGTCTAGGAAAGTCATCTCAATACCACCCTGGCTGACAGTTCCCCCTGCTTGCTGCCTGCCTGACGATCACCTGTGGTTCCTCTGAACGTGACGTAATGCACTCACCTACAGCCACCCTGGGAACAGGCATTTGTTTCCGTGTGTCTGGCACCTGGAAAGAGAACAAAACAGAAAACCAGACACAAATGCAAACGAACAAATCAATCAATCAAAATATAAATGAAAACTAGAGAACTGAGGAGAGAGATAAGTGCTTACATAAGTCACTGAGTGAGTATAGGCCCACCTGGAATGTGAGAGAGAGAAAGATTCTGCTTCTCACTGAGCTCCTCTATTTCTGTCGGGCTTATTATAGCAGAAGCTCACAATTCTGAACACGATTTGACCAGAGAAATTGCTGTTTGTTCCAAGGCTGGAGTATTGTCTGGAGTTTAGGTTTCCTCTACTTGGGCATTTTTCTTAGCAGTTCTCAGGGGCAATTGTGCCTAGGTGTGGCTTTCAACTTACATGCTGATTCTAAAACTTAACTCGTATTTTTTAAACCCTCCTGTTACAAGAGTTGTAAACACCTTGGCGAGGATCATTTACTTCTTCAATCCTTGACATTCTGTCTTAGTACATTATTTGTATTACATAACATGAAGTGTGGAATTGTTTAATTGAGATGTTTTCACTAAATTTCCAATCGCACTCCTGAGTACTAACAATCTGACAGGAAAGTTCATAATACAAAGAGGAGAAGAAATTCCTAATTTTCTATTTTAGCAGCTAAAGTGCAGTCCTATGGAAAACGTAGCAATAAACACAGACTCTAAGACATATTCATATAAAATTTTGAAAATTCTTTCTAGAAAAATATCCGTGATATTTATAATGTAGAAGACCTAAGTTATGCCAAAACCTATGGCGAGTCTTTGAAAATAATAATCATATGACTTTTTCCATAGCATTCATCAGTCCCGGTGGCACTAACAACATTGCATAACCTATACTAAGAAGGCAAAAACTCTTAATAGAGGTGAACTGTCTTTGGATTTACTTCCGTTGCGGTAACATATTTCTGAGCCTACTTCTCCAGCAGGTGCTGCCCACAGACCCGGAGAGCAGGAGACTCGGAGCCTGTGTTGCCGAGTAGAAATGTGAAAACGCCACACATGCACACCCTGCAACATTTCCGCCACTGCACCTGCAAGGATCTAAAAACTGTGACTGAAGACTTCTGGTCAAGATGGAGACACAGGTAGACATGCTTCGCCTCCTTGTGCAACCACAGGGAGAATTACAGTTATTTCTCAAAACAAGTAACAACAAGAACCATCCGAAAATCAAGCTGTATGGAAATCTGACAACCAAGGGTTTAAAAAGCCACATTCATCCAGATGCTGTAAGAGGGGTGGAGTCATGGAGGTGGGAGGAGAGGAAAGGAGACATGGTGTGATGCAGAGAGGCAGCAGTGGCGGTGGCAGAAGGGGAGGTCCCACATTCATGAGTGGTGGATAAAAATTGGGAGGGACACCTTGGGAGCGAGCAATCCCAGCCCGAAGCCAGGCCACACTTCCCAGGGGCCAGTGCCAGAAAGATAAATCCCCATAACTTCTGGCTGTAAAAACCAGTGGGGGTTGGGGCAGCAGAAGAAACTACAAGGCTTTCAAGAGAGTTCATGTACAGGATCTGCCCATACTTAGAACACACACAAACCCACCCACACTGGGAGCTTGAAAGGTGCCAGTTGCATATGGGAAGCAGGTGAAATGACTGGAAAGAGCTGAGTGCCGGGAAAACCTCCAGAAGCCAGGCAGCAGCATTATCCGCCTCTTGGAACCCTCCCCCCACACAGAGCCACAAAGCAGTGAAGCAGGTTGCTCTGCCCTGGTGATTGCCCAAGGCTCTGCCCCACACAGTTTACGGGTGCCTTTTATAGGGAGTCAAAGCAGCTCTGCCTGATGCACAGAAACAAGCACAGGGAGAGGCTGCTGAATTGAGGAGACAAAGAAATGTGGCCCAAATGAAAGAACAGAAGAAAATCCCAGAAAACGAACTAATAAAACAGAGACAGACAACCTATCAGATGCAGAGTTCAAAACACCGGTGATCAGGATGCTTAGGGTACTCACTGAATATGGCAAAAGCATAAGGGAAGAAATGAAGTTTACACTAAATGAAATAAAGAAAAATCTATAGGGAACCAACTGTGGAGAGGAAGAAGCTGAGAATCAAACCAATGAATTGGAACACAAGGAAGAAAAAAAACATTCAATCAGAACAGCAGGAAAAAAATTTTTTTTAAATGAGGAGAGGCTCAGGAACCTCTGGGACAACTTTAAACATACCAACATCTGAATTATAGGGCTGCCAGAAAGATAAGAGGAAGAGCAAAAAATAGAAAACTTATTTGAAAAAACTGAAAGGAAACTCCCCTAATTTGACAAAGGAAATAAACATACAACTCCAGGAAGTATATAGAGTCCCAAATAAGCTAGACTCAAAAAGAACCACACCAAGATCCATCATAATTAAAATGCCAAAGGTTAAAGATAAAGAGAAAATCTTAAAAGCAGCAAGAGGAAAGCAGAGATTTCACTGCAAAGGAGTTTCCATAAGGCTATCAGTGGATTTCTCAAAAGAAACTTTGCAGGCAAGGAGAGATTGTCAAAAAGTATTCAAAGTGATGAAAAGTAAGGACCTACAACCTAGGTTACTCTATCCTCTAAACAAACAAGCAGAACAGGAACAGAGTCATAGGTAAGTTACAGGGATTAAAAGCATAACTGGTAGGTACAAAATAGACATGGGGATATCAAGAACAGTATAAGAAATGGAGAATCCAAAGAACTTATTTGCATGACCCATGGACATGAACTAAGAAGAGGGGTTGCTGGAGGGAAGGGGGGGTACCCAGTGGAGGAGAGCAAAGGGGGAAGCATTGGGACAACTATAATAGCACAATCAATAAAATATTTTTTTTAAATCTGCTACTTTACTGGGGAGTTATTTCAAATTTAGAACTCAGATTTTAACCTTCTTTTCACAAATGTACCGTTAGTATCATCAGACATGGATTATTTAGCAAAAGATCAGTATTATATTACTCCTTGAGTAAAAGGACTATCCAAGGACGTTAATTATTAAAAAATAATGCATTTTCTTTAAAATATGTCCCCATTATAAAGACTACCCCAAATCTTAAATCTTGCCATTACTGAATACATGAATGTCTGTTCTGAAGAAGAGCAGTGGGAGAGTTACTGGTGCATTCATACGGAAAATATTACATCCAGATCACTAAGTGTTTTAAGCATAGAAATGAACATCAATATCTAATTTTTATTCCATGTTAATCCATGTGTAATGGAGCAAATATAGCTTAGTTTCTTAGTAGTGGAAGGCAGCTATGAAATAATTCTTCCTTCACTATGCAGTTTCATCAAGCTCTCTGTTTTGTATTTCAATGAGAGAAATGATAATGCCCATAACTTTGACACTCAGGCAGATAACTTAAAACCTGTTGCTGACTGATATATGAACTTTACAAACTCTTCTTGTGCATCATCAGCTTAGTTAAAACCTGACTGATGACATAATCCTGTTCATGAAACACAGGTCAGAACCTTCTTTCCTCACCGTTGGTTCAGTTGTCATAAAGGAAAGACTTTCTTCTCTTTAGGTCACCCTGTCCCACAGTATAAAAAGGCCATGACAATCAGTTGTTACAAATCTGCTAGTGTTACTGTGGCTTGATCCTTGCTATTGCAAAAAATAACGCATTTTAAAAGATTGGGTATTACAATAGCATTGTCTGAACACAGAAAAACACATCACAAATATGGATAGAAACCAAATAAGGTAGCAAATCCCACAGGCAGATGTTGAACCTGACCGATTACTTCCAAGACATCCATCTGACCTCATTGTGTAGATACGATGAGGTATGTATGCAAACCTCCCTGCTATATAAGCATCTGAGATTTTTAACAAGGTCTTTACATGTTAGTTAGTTAACAATAACCAACATGGCCTCTGTCTGCCTAAAATTTTACAGGTATGGTTAAAATAGTTTTATAAAACAAACAAATAAATAAACAAAAAACCTAGAGAGCTTTGTTGCATCTTCTTTGCCTGAAGTTTCTTTACATGAAAAGAGAACATTGATTTCCTGTTCCTTCTTTCATCATATACCGGGAGTGTTTACTCTGTGACCTTTGTAAGCCATGCTAGTTCGGCATCATGAGAGAAATGATCTATATCAATAAATGTAAGCATATCGATAAATTAATCCACTATTAAGCTACAGTCACTTTAGAGTACAGCAAGATAGTTTGTTTACTGGTGGCAGGCAGATAACTGAGGAGGACTTCAGAGAAATACTAAGCTCTCTCATGGGATCAAAGAATTTCTGGAACTAAAATACTGCTGGAAATGAATTGCTTGGAAACAAAAATTCCTAACACAAGCTCTGTCTCATAAAATGATACTTTATCCTTTACCTAATTGGTGAAATGCATTAACACACTAAACTTTAATATTTCAGGTAAATATTTAACTTGATTAATAAATGACAGATATTCAGACTCAAATCGAATGTGTGATTCAAGCAAATGGTGTATTATTGATCTCCTGGGGTCAGTGGAATTCGCTGTGAAGAATGACAGAAGAATAAGGGACAGTGGACCCCGTTACATACAGAATAACTGGTAAAATTTTCAACCTAAGCTCTGAGCTCAGTCCAGGAAGCCAAGTCCAAGTACAAATTTACCAGACATAATTTTACCTGTTTATCTACTTTCATCTATTGACTCCCTAAGGAGAGAGTAAGCCCCATGCCTTCGGAAAGTTGGACTGCAATTTCTCCAGAGTTTCCAATCAAATGCCGTCTCCAGCTTTTCTCACAGTCAAGGCTACATTTTGTGGATCCAATTTCCATCTGAACAAATAAAAATCCCACAATGCACCTGACCTCCCCTTACCTCATTCAGAGAAGTGAATGGGAACTCAAAATGACATTGAGTCATGTTGCAACCTTGTGGCATCCAAGTTATGTGCAAACCAGATCAATTATGATTGCATTACAAAGGAGGAGCCCTGGCTGGTTTAGCTCAGTGGATTGAGCGTCGGCCTGCGAGCTAAGTGTCGCTGGTTCGATCTTCCAGTCAGGGCACATCAGAGAAGGAAAACTCTGACTCCAAAAAACCTCCGCTGCCTTGCGGCATACCTCTTCAGGGGAAAGGCTAAGGGAGTAAACCCCGACAGAAAATCCGGAGCCGGAGTCCCTAAGGCGGTTTGACGTTGTAGTCAACACCGGCAACTCCTGCGGCGCACCTGAACCCAAGCTGTATCGACTCCGTCTTTCCCTTGGACCCTTCAGCTGCGAAGAGAGGGGGGGTCTGCTGCATGGGCAACAGCAGACCCTCCATATCACCCTGCCCAGGCTCTGTAGCTTCAGCTTCACTGGAGAGGACACTCCAGCGTCATCGCAAGATGTCGATTCAACACGGGAGGAGACAGATACCGTGTCACTCCCGAGTCGGACTGCACAGCCATTCTCGGCGGTGCAGATAGACTCTTAAGAAGCTACACCATCGTCTCTCGAGACGGACGGCTGCCGACAACAAAGGAGGAGCGCTGAAGCCTGCCAGCCACCGAGCCACACCCACTTCCAGCTGCCTTCTGGGAGGCCATCCAGGCAAACCCTCAGCCTCGGTAACAGCTACGAAGCATGGGAACAGGCCACAGACGTTCTGGACTGCAATTGAAAAGGCATAAATGTACTCAGGTGCAAGTAAAGGCAGGTAAGCAAGGAGCCACATCCAAGCACTATTCTCTCCACCTCCCTCTGCATCTTCTTGGGAGATGTCCTCATTCACCTTGACTCTTGGAGGTAGAAGGGCTCCTTGGATCATGCCCCACACCTGAAAAATTCTGCTTGGTTTTGACGTCACTGGATATTAATTTAATTCCATCCTTGGACTGAAAAATAAAGCAAAGTAATGCTTAACAGTGGCTATCCCTCTGAGGTATCCCCCACATCTTCTGTGGAAAGAATTTGATCCTTTGATGGGCCAATTATTCATTTTAGGCAGAAACTGAGGCAATTGTTTTATGATGAGACATTTTCCTGTAAAAAAACATGGGTCAGTCCATCTGAGGACAGATCTATGGATTAGGACACATGGTTGGATATTTTAGCAAAATAATAAATAATCTTTAACTACAGCTATGCCTTCAGGCGTCATTTCATTTTCAACATAAAAAATTAATAGTACTGGCTGTTTTAAATACAAAGTTAGATACATACTAATGTTAGAATAGGAAACAGGATTTTAAACATGAGAGTTGATGTGAAAATATCTTGTCCAGGAGACAGGCACCAAGCTGGACAGGCAACATCAGATGCACGTAGTGTCAGCTGGGTAACTAGAAGTATAAGGTATGGGGGCAGCTCCAGGGAAGAGCAGGGGCCTGTGGTGTTTATTCTCCGGTTAAGGCAAAGGGAGGGACAGGAGCAACCACACTGGAAGGATCAATGACAACCCAGGCACTAACTAAATACCTCGTGGTCGAGCGAATAATAAGTAAAGTGTCACAGAACTGCTAAAAATAGAAAGTGACATTAGAGGATCTAATGTCATCTTTCATGATTTGGGAACCAAATCATGGCTCAAAATCACATAATTCTTTGTCGGCTGAGTAGGGACAAGGGCCGTGACTGGTCACGTACAGGGAGAGGTGACTTGGTCTGCTGTGTGAGCAGGTGAAGCCACTGGTTAGATCCCCATAGTCCTGGGGAAATGACAGGGTAGGATCTGGCACTGATGCCATTGGGAGTCTGGTTCTATTACCACTTCTGCTGTCATGCCAGTGTTTCTCCTCTCGTCTCAGGTTCTTTCACACCCTCAAGACAGCTGCCATCGTCCTAGGCAATCCACCGGAGAGACCTGGCAATGTCCAGAAAATCGCATTTTTTGTATGATCAAGGTACTCTTCCTCCAAAATCTCAGAGCAGACAGACTCTCAGGTCTCAGACGTTTCCTACACCTGGAGTCCAGCTTCCTATCCAACTTCCTAGTTTGATTGAGAATAAATGTTCTGTTGTCTAAGCATGTGTGACTCCATTTTTCTTTATTTGTAACTAAAATCATCCTAGCAGGTACAACACATAAAATAGATTCCTGTCATTACAAAGCAGGATGGTTCCTGAGCGGTATAAATATCATGAGAAGAAATGAATTGATGTCAAATAAATCTTCTAAATCCAATAGTGGTTCTAGGTAGTCATCCCTTGAATCTATTGTTTCTTGGTGCTCCAGGTAAATGTAAGTCTCAAAAAAGATAAAATGCTAATGAAAATCACACCACCCAGCATGGTAAGGGAGTTCAAAAAAGGAGAGTTATTTGTTTAGAGCATCGAGAAAATGTGCATCTGTCAATATAAAGATTTACCAGTTTGGAAATTATTAAAGTCTGAAAATAAGTACATGAAACAGAACACAAAGCCACACAAGCCCGCATTTGGTTCCTGAGGTTTCTGGTTCGATACCTCTTCTAAGGCCACTAAGAAAGTTTCAGAGAGAACTCAGACTCACAAAGTTTTAGGTAACTCTACACAGCCTTTTGTTCTTACTTTTGTTTTTTCCATGGATTCAGACTATAAAAGCTCTTTTATGAGAGAGAAGAGAAGCCATTTGGTCCTTGAATATAGAGAATCTTTGAAACTGTGCTTTTAAAATTGCTGCTGTCTCCTTGATCCTAGAATATTTTGACAGGCCCTTTCATGATCTTTATTAAGTGAACTTTAGCATTTTTCTTTCCTTTCATGACGTTAAAAATCTCTCTCTGTACAGTAAGTATTTTTCATGCTTTCCTGTCTCCCACAGGACACAAAATAACTTAAAAAGCAGAACATTAAAAATATCTGCATTGAGAAACCAAATATATAATTTATTATAAGCAAAAGTACAGCTAATGAAAGCTTCATTTTCACTTTTGATACTGAACCATAAATATGACATTATCTGAGTTATGTTTAAATTGAAATATGATTTCTGAAAATATTCTATCTCCTCCATTCATAACCCAAATAAAAAATTTAAGGATTTCTCAAATATAAATTAATAGAATTGAATGGTCAATACTTTTTAAAACTTCTTCATGTACTTCTTTTGAGTTGCTGAAGAATGAACCAAAACTATTACAGTGTATTAAGATGCTTATGCTAAAAGTATGTTTTTATGTAGAGTTTTAATAAGCTCCTGTCTACATTTAAGTTTTCAGGTTAACTCTTTCTTTCTATCCATCTCAGAAGTTGAAGTTTTGCATGTAGAGCTGCCAAGACACAGTTTTCTACCTTGTCTGAATCCCAAAACACCAGGCTGGGGGGTAGTCCAGTGGTGAAGATTTGCTGCTAAAATACTCACGTCCATCAAATATGATTGACTCAACATAACCGTAAAAGCATGGAATATAATTTTAATAAAAGCTTGGGAGTGGGAGGACCTTGCTGAAGCCAAGTAAATCAATGGAAATTATAGCAGATGATTTTTATCATATTTACAATGCACAACAGTACCAGGTTCTGTGAGATTGAAAAGAAGGACATTTTGGCCTGATTAGGAAGTTATTTACATTCTAGATTGGAGCTATATGTTACTTTGACACTTTCTTTGTTAATTTGGGTGGGTGTCACCTGAAATCCAATGTGTGCACAGCAGATGAATGTCAATGCAGGACGATCTGAATGGCTGGCTGTACCTGACCCCAAAATTGGGGAACAAATTGCCTTTCTTTGATTGCTCCAGCTGGAACTTGTGGCTGCCTCTGGTGAACTCTTGTAACCTTTACTGGTGCCACTGCACACCCGATGTGTGTGTGCGTCTCACTCCTCCAAATATGTAAGAAACTCATGGAAGATAGAAAGCACATCTCATCTCAAATCTTTGAGCAAAACTATGGCTCCCAGAGTAGCTGACCCACATAGGAGCGCGCTCCAATAAGTGAGATCAGATGCGTGAGAAGGACACAGCTTTATCTTTGTTTCGGTTGTGGGAAGGAAGTGTACAGGGAAGGAACTGATGGGAACACTTTTTCTAATGGACAAAGTGACTAGTCACCATAGATTTTGGAATTGGATACAAAAAGTGGAAATGAAGATCAAACGTGTAAATGGTGGCTTCCTGAGTCACTCCTCACCTGGAGATCTATGCTTCTTCCATTTTTACCACCAGCTTACATTTTTAAAAGAATGTGACCTTGATGCTAATTTTGGGTTAGCACTGGAAAAAGCAGACCTTAGAATGTTATAATTCCAACCAACAGCCTTTATGTTTTGCTTCCAAAACTGTCTAGCTTCTTAAGAAATAACAGGGCTTGACAGTTTCAGGGGAAAGAATAATATCTTGGTGCCTGTTGTCTTGTGTCCCTAAAGACACCCGCTGAGCAATTTATCACAGTTCAGAGAGCATGGCTCTGTTATCTCATATTAAATGCAAGAGTCTTACCTAAAGTGTGATTCCCTGCGTGTTCAGAGAACTTGCTTTGGAAAACTGCATATTTATTGAGATCTTTGTTTTAGTGTTAATCCCCCATCTGACAGCACCTCACAACTCTTGTTTAAACATTCCTCTACAAATGTCACCTCCTACTAATTATAGTGAAATATTTCAGCTACTGTTTATTTATTAATTCAACTAAGTCTTCCTGTAAATAAGAAGGATCCAAGAGGGAAAAAGCATACATTTGACTTGCAAATTATATCTGCAGAGTGTCAACTTTGTCCATGAAAATTAGTGCTTTGTAACCAGCTAGGTATTTCCTCTTATCTTGCCCCGTGCATTACAACCCAATTATAAACAAACAGTAATTTCAATGTAATTACAATTATAATACAGATAGCAAAATAGAAAATTCCACTTGGATTAAAGAAAAGCCCTTTATTCACATTAAGGATACTAAACACAGCAAATCTGTAATGAAGTGAATGCTTTCGTTTGGGTGAGATGGAAGTCGTCTGTCTGAGAAAAGGGAGGGCAGAAGAGTTGCTATTCCCCACTTAATATCTTTAACAATCCCAGGTTTCAATTCCATTGCTTTTATTAAAATAAAAAGCAATGACTTTGGGGTTCTGGACTATATTTCTGCTCTCTGCTACCGGGATCCCTTTTTTCTAACATGTCAGGTTTATTAATATAAGCAATGAATATCTATTGCCCTTTTCATAAAATCATAATAATACTGTTCTTATCTATATAGCAAAGTATATAGACTGTTTTATTATAAATACTCTACCCAAGTTATGTTACATGGTCACTGATAGAATAGAGTGATAAAAAAGTCAGTCACCATCAAGTCAGAGGCCTTAGTACATCCCTTATATCTTGTTTGCAAATTTCTAGTTTTGAAGTTTCTCAATTGACTCCACTACTGCTAAAGTTGGCAGTTAATATTTAATGACTAGTATCTATTCTCTCACTATTAAAAGGAGGATTTCCCCTAACCGCTGGCTTCCTAGAAGTATAGACAATTGTGATTTTAATAAAGATGTTCTGCTAAGCAAAACCAAAGATGGCAATCTTTCCTACCACCTGCTTCTAGTCTGCCTATGGATTTACAGGGAAAACTCCCTTCTCTCCCTTTCTATGCCCACACACTGTGGACGTATTTTCAGGGGAAAGGGTCAGGTGCTTCCTAGACTTGGCTTAAGGTCTCAGTCACGTCAATCCAGACATCCTGCAGAGAACATGTAGAGGCGGGAGTGAGTGGCGTGTGGGCATCCCCTTCTCTCATGACTTCCTTCCCACGCGTGTGGGTATCATGTATTTGAAATCAAGTAGTAAGACGTCCTGAGATCTCGAATGAGCAAGCCTGGCGAGCCTCGCTGCAGTGCCCCCGATTAGGAAAGCCCACCCGTGCCTGGGCAGCCAACAGAGGCGAGGATGTCTGATGAGCTGCGTTGGAAGGACCAATGACGAGGGCTGGCCCTCCCATGTTAGGGGATCCGAACGTGCAAACGAGAACTGGGCTGACTTCAGGGAAAAACTCAATATTGTTTAAGCCTTCCGTGTTTTTCTTTCCCACACCTTCTCTAAGGACTAACAGCTCTCCCGCGTTTCCACGAAAAGCTTTGATTGCAAACTGTCCTGATAAGAATACATTCTGTGACGCTGCATGCTCTCTCTGGGGCCTTACGGGGAGGGGAGTGTGTTTCTCCTCCTCGCCTGGCAGCACTGTTATTTGACAAACTTGGGCAGGGCCTCTGCCAGAGGGCAGGCACTGGCCTAAGGGCTTATAAATATCACTCATTTCATCTTCGTAGTGTCAGATGAGGACCTTACTATTAATCCCCACCATCTCCCCCATCAGGAAGCAGAAACACAGGGAACCCCTGTAATTTAATGACCAAGCGTCATACAGTCAGCAGCAGAGAAAGCCGGGCTAGCAGGCAGGCTTCCGACTAGACTGTTCTCCTCTAGTTTAGGGAGGAAGTAGCCTTTTAACAGAAGTGCCAACTATTAATGGGAAATGATACCTGGTGAATCTTAGTGGTGGTTCATGTTTTAATATTATTAATAAAAGACCATGTAAATGGGGAAAATCCAAATTAGATAGACATTTCTCAACTTTTTGCTCATATTTATAAATAAGTTTGCACATTAGCCACAAAATCTAAAAATCAAAAGTTTTTTTTATTTTTAAATACTTTATTTATTTGTTTGCTTATTTATTTTATTTTTAGAGAGAGGGAAAGGAGAAAGAGAGGGAGAGAAACATAAAAATGTTCTTATTAACAGCATTAATCTTCTGTGACAGGCTGAAAGTGGGTTTTACAGAAAAAATATATTATGACAAGACTTATATCACATTTAATATTTACAAATACTGAAATCAGTAACAAGTATGGAGCAATCACATTTTGTTATGAGATTGGAATTATTAATGTCAAAGTTCAGTTGGCTGGCTCAGAATAATTGGACCTCATATTTAATCAGAATAACTCTAAGCGAGCAATTCTCAAAATTCAATTGTAATTAGGTATTTCATAACTGCATAGCTGCCTCAGCCACTTGAACTTCAGAATTATTTCATTACTAACAATTCCTATCCTTCAGTAACTAGGACTCAGAACTAGAAATTAAAGTCTACATTTAATTTTTATTATTGCAGAACTGGGGACAAATACTTAGACCCAGAAATTACTTTGGTGACGAGTATCAGTAAATTGTTCTAACTAATCCAAACCATTTCAGAACTGGCGTGAATGTAAATTACGTTTTCATTTCTATTTTGTCTTCAGCATTGAATATTTGACCTACTAAAAAAATTCTCATTTCTACAGCACATGAGGACAGCTTTTACCTTTTACCACCTACATTTTGATCTTAAACAGATTCCAGCCCAATATTCCTCCAACATGATGTGTGTTCACTTGGGAGCAACAAAGAATTGCCATTTAGGATGCGAAGCCTCACTGTGACGCAGGGGCAAGTCCAGAGGAACGAGGAGGGGGCTGCTCTTCCCAGCACTTGGGAGGGGCTCCTGGAAATGATGAATCCATTGGAGGAAACTGAAAGTTTGAAGTGCAGTGACTTTGCATTCGCGGGCAGAGGTGGTCAAGGACCACCCCTTCTTGCCGGAGAGACAAGGTGCTGTTTCTTCCCATTGGGGGTAATGTGTGGGTGCAGTGGCACGTGCTTTAGAGTTCTCTCTTCTAGCTTCCCAACTCCATTTTAATGGGGTTTATTAACTTCCAAGTTTATGTCCGCATTTTCTGATGTCCTTGGAACAATTAAAGTTGTAAATCTCTCTACAATATTGCTATGGCCATGCTATCAACTCAAAATCCTAATCTGCTTAAGAAACAAAAGCCATGTATTATATCTGTCCTGCATAACTACCAAATAGAAATTTTATCTTAAGGTGAATTATTTTAACACTGACACAAAGGTAAACATCCCATAATTGTTGGATGTCCCTCTTCTTTGCCTCTACATTTGGAGAATTCATCTAGTCACAGCATTTTATGGGCATTGGTGCCAAATTAGTTGCAAACCTGTATTTACCTTTCTGTCCTTTCACTAAGATACTATTCCAGTCTCAGATGTTGATTGGAATTTAACGACTGTTTCAAAATTGATTATTTATTTGAAAGTTGTACTCTGAAATTCCCTGTCCCTTGTCACTGGATCATCAAATTCTGGTTCAGAATGTATCAACATCTTGGTTTTGTCTTTGTGTTAATATTAAATATCAGATAACAGCCAGTTCCTCTGAAAGTATCATTTAAAGTAAGATAACTTCGTTACATAGGTTTTAAGAACTGTGCAGACCCTTAACTACGTGTAGCAATATTGTCACATTGTGAAAACGAGAACACTTAGAAAGAGGTGGGGAGGTGGGGACTGTCCTGATAATCACTTCAGTGCTTCTATTTACCTTTTCACATCTTCCTAGACACTGTTTAGAAATGTTTGCTTACAAAGTGGCTGCCAAAAGTTCTGGACATAATTCAATTAGGAATTTTTTTCTTTCCATATTTCACTGAATCCAAAGGCCTACACTATGTGAGCACAATGATTCCTGTTATTATAGTAGCTGCATTGGCTATAATTTACTCCTGGCAAATGAGATGCATCTTAGTTGCTTTATGAGCCTTCAATAATAAAGAGCTGTTACAACGTTGACTCCAATATGTATTTGCAACTTACCTGAGATGTGAGAGACTGAATGGAAAATTGAATACACTCCCATCTTCCTGTGCACGTATATTTAAGGAATATCCCGCTGTGTTTGTTTATTCCGTTTCAATCCATTTTACAACTCATACACTTCAGAGAGCACGTGGTCCTCATAAACGGACAAGTTCCGGAAACGGGAAACAAACGAGCCCAGGTTTGACCTTACAGCGATGGGGGACCGGGTTAACCTGCTTCTCTTCCTTTGTATGCATTTTACGTTCAAAGATATTTAACACTGAAAGCAAAAAGCGAAATACAGTTTATAAACATTTCCATTCCTACAAACCATAGCATGTGTTTCCTTCTTTCGAACACAAGGTTTGTGGCAGGGCTCGCTTCCAAGTCCCGGAACGTGACGCTGTCACACAGACAGGGGGCAGCGCGCCCGCCCGTGGTGACAGCATTTGGTGCGGCCCACGGCGCCGCCTCTCCCCGCGGAGCGAACACCTGCTTCTCTGAAGATCCAGGTGCACGATGACTCACTTGCTGTCTCCTTTATCTGCTACCCTAGCGGCACTTTTTAATGAGGCAACGCATCCAATTCTTGAAGAAATTGCAAAATGTAGCATTGCTTCGCAGTAGCTGCGTTTTTGTTCTGTAAGAGCAGTAGAGGAAAGTGTAGAATTCTTTGCGGGAAAACCCCCCATACAGCCCAATCATAGAAGCTATATGCTTACCAAATAATGAATAGCGTAAGATTTTTAAAATTCTATGATCAAAAACAAGTTTCCTTGTTAAACTAATTAAAGCAAAATATTTCTTTAAAAATATATTTCTTAAAAAGAGACCAAGAAGAGGTACCGTGCATGATAAGGTATTGAAAATGACCCAAATGGATTCAACTGCATATGCAATATATCATAACTTTTACGTTTTATACATATAGTATATTTTGGATATATTTATTCTTCAAATGCAATTCATCCCCCCACCGTGATTCCCTGCTGACTACCTCTCCAGCCCCTTCTTGTACTCCTGCCTGGCACCATCTGCACTCAGGCCAAACTGCCTTCGGAGATAGCAACGCGCTGAGCTCCGGCTGCCCCTACACCTCCCCTTGGGTGTTGCCCTTGAATGGCTGACCCTGTCTTTCAGTCAGATCTCATTGTTAAATGTCGTTTCCCCGAAGGCCACCCCGGACCTCCCAGTGATTCCACAGTCTTCGTAGCACTTGCCACAACTGACATTTTTATTGACTCCTTGCTTTATTGCTAAGTCCGACAGAATCTAAGGACTGAAATGACTCCACTCTGCCTTATCCTCGGCTTCACTGGGGTATTGCAGATACCATCTGGCACGGTCACTGTGTATTTGCTGGGCAGAGGCAACCCATGCCAGAGCCTGCGGGTCACTGGGAGGGAACCGAGGCTGACAATAAGAAAGCAATGTGGTTTGCAACACAAATGCCAGTCATGGCCTTTCTCGGGCTATTTTTTTAATGGCTGAATTGATCTCATCATTCAGTTTTCAGTGCGTAAGAGTCTTCCTAACCACCATATTTAAGTAGATTCACTCTTACCATTCTTGACCAAGGCTCACTGTTTCTCGCAAGGTAGCTTCTTATGGAATTACCGGATTAGCGTATTGGCTTCAGTGTTTTCTGTCTTTCCCACTGTACTGCAGTCCATGAGAGCAGCGACTGCTTGTCCTGCTCACCGTCACATACTTCAGTGAATATCCCTGCGCCTGGTACATGATGCTCAAAACTGTGGGCAGAATGGCTGAATAATGGATTTAAGATATATTTTATAGGCTACGTCTGCAGGCTACATAGAAGAAGTTTGGTGTTAATTCCAATAGATATTAAGGGAAAAGGGAGAGAAAAATAAGAGATGATTTCTGGCTCCTGCTCTAAGCCATTCTGGCTAAGTGGCTGAAGGAAGACACCACTTACTAAGAAAATATGTGTGGGGCTGGATGGAGGATCAGTCAGCGGTAGAAGGTGTATGGGAAGAAAATGAAGACATATTATATATTTTTGAGGTTTATAAGACAGTCTAGTATATATAGGTTATGTTCAGTGGAAATGTCGGGGCAAAGATTTTGTTTATGAGCATATAGCAGGTAATTAAAGTCATGAGGATGAATGAACTCACCTAAAGAAAGACTATACATGTTTAGAAAGGTGATAAAAAACAAGGTTTTCCCCATTGTATTCTAAAATATTGAGGTTTAAGGAAAGACCCTGAACTGGCTGAGTGTCAGAAGAAAAGTGACAGACAAAGGAGGAAAATTACCAAGGAAGTCATAACCGAAGTGCATTTCTAGAGGCGGAAGTCATCAGCACTTTTTATAAAAATGTAATATTAAGAGGACTGACGATACATAGAGTTAACATGACTTACATAAGAATGATATTCCAACACAATGAAATGTAGTTCAGGGCTATTTACAGGCTAACCTATGTTAATTTTCCCTGCCTTAATTATGAACAATCAAGAAGTATTCCACATCAATCTGCAGTTGTTCATAGGATGACCTTTGGCAAATTCCTCTGGCCAGTCCAAGAACAGACTCACAGCAGAAATTCCATTTTAGGTGATTAATTAACCTCCTGTGAGAAACCACTCACAGGAATACTCCTTCAGGTTTTCTGCTACATAAACAATTCTCTACTACCCAACCAAAAGGAAAACTCTAGTTGTATTTTCTTTTCTCCTTTCTCCTAACACCAACAATTATAATTTACTTCTGATGGTCTTGCCTTTAACAGAATTAATAAATAACTGTAGTTAGAGTACGAATGGTATTCCAATTTTCTCCAACATATTCAATCCGAAGTAGAACACAGAAAGGGAATTTAGAAGGAAAAACAGCCAGTTAAACACAGTGTGTTTTTTGTGACCATTTATCCAAAGCCTAGAAAAACACTTAAATGTAGAAGAGGCAAAAGCAGCCACAGGACTGTTCTATAATCTTTAGGAATATTTGGAAGGGTCTTTGGATCGATGGTTATGATCAGTTGTTATGACTCTCTTTCCCTGCGCCATCGATGGGGTCCCCAGGACGGCTCTATCTTATTTTCAAGCTTCACTAAAGAATGCCAAGGCTTTTGGCCAAGCAGACCTTGCTAACCAAGCTCCAGAACTAGATTAGCATCGAGAGCCAAGTTTCAGGTGCTCTAATTACTGCAATTACGACTGAGCTCGTGAGCTCCACTGATTCTTATGTACACAGTGGCCTCCCTCAAGTTTTCCTGAGCAAGTGAAATCCAGAAACCATGTTCTGTATGCCAGAGGAGCAAACAGGAATGACTCCTAGAACATTCGTTTTATTCTATTAAATGCATTTAATCAGTATTCGGGGTAAGATACATAAGACCAAGTTGGAAAATAGCATCAAGTTTTCTTATCATCAGTTCCCCCCCCCAAATATCTTCTATATACACTCTGCATGTTTATTGATTTCTAACTTTTAAAACTTGTATCTCCAAATTCTGTTCTCTCCATCTTTATTTTTATAAACTACACATATTTTAAATTCGTGAAGAGCAGTGATTTATATAATGCTCATAAACAGTGGCACTTTAGTAAGATTTAGAAGTATAATTTTTCAGTAAGTTAGTTGGAGAAAACATTCACTCCTAAACCCAAAAAAAAGAAAAGAGTAAGTTATATTTTTTGAAAATGTTCACCAAAATAAAATTAATAAAATTAATGTAATTTACTAAAATTAAACTGATTTATAAAACAAAGATCAGGATTGGGGGGAGCAATGGAGGAAAAAGTGGGACAACTGTAATAAAAATAAAAAATTAAAAATTAAAAAAAAACAAACAAACTAGAGATCAAACCGAACCGATGTGAATCAGGGATGCATGAGACCAGGCCTCTGGGCGGGTTCTGGCCCTGCGATGAGGGACTGGCTTGGGTGAGTCACATCGATTTCTGAAACTTGGCTTCCTTGTCTCCTTCCAACAGAGTAGAAATATCTGTCCTGACTAGATGAGACTTCACTATGGTCTGATGGGATGGTGTTCTGAACTGACGAAATGCTCTTCTAAATCAAGGGAGCGAAGTAAGCCGTGGCTGGAATCGTGGGCGTTGGAATTATGGGGACTGTGCCTAGTTCTGACCACAAAACAGTGTTCCCTGGAGACCCCAGTTACTCCAGCTCTCTGACTCTCAGTTCCCAAAACCTATAAAACATTGACGTGATATCTCACCATCATAGTATCATGATTATTAATTAACAGTGGCCATTCTCATCATTTCATTGTTAATACATGAAAGCTATTGGGGGAATAAAATTCATCTGATTTTGTGTCTGTGAATTCACTGTTCCACAAAAAATTTCTCAATATAGCTTCTCAAAGCAGTGAAAGCAAAAAAAAAAAAAAAAAAAAAAAAAAAGAGGCAATTAAGAAGTATGTGTGGCATATGGAAAAAGAAATAGCTAGTTACAAAAATATTGTTTTGTTTACTTATTTACCCAAATCCTGGAACGACAGCTAAAAGACAAATTACATTGAAAACTAATTATAAAGGTTTGTTTTGATCTGCTTCAATACAGCAAGGTACAAACATGAAATGTTTTTATTTTTCCTAATGACTGATAGCAAGATTTTTTTTTAAGTCCCCAGCACCTGAATATTAGTGGCAGAGTAATGAAACAGTGCAAAGGTAGCAGTTAATAGCTTTTTCAGCTCATGGAATAATTTGCACGATGACCTTGAGACCTTTAGAGATAATGAACATCTCTGAGGCTGCAGAGCTCCACGTCCCTCATCCTGGTCTGTCTGCAGGAGGACTGGCAGGTGCACTCGGTGCATTCCTGCTCACCCTTTCCCCACCTGTGGCCCGTGCGCAGGCCGCCTGCAGGAGCCGTGTGGAGAGCCGTGTGCTTCTGAAGGGGTCGCCCAGTTTGCATGAACCCAGAGAGCGCACAGAACAGAGAGAAGGCCAAAGACACCGACGTCGAGCATTTCCTGAATTTGTAGATTGGGCTTTAATGTAATTGTAAAATACTGATCTGCAGATCCTGGACTGAAGTGCGTCCCCTCCAAAACTCCTATGTTGAAGCTCTAATTCCCTGAATTCTACAGTGTGACCTTATTTGGAGACGAGTCCTTGACCAGGTAATCAAGTTAAAGTGGGTAACTAATTAAAATGACTAGTTGTCCTTATAAAAAGAGGAAATTTGCGCAGAGACACACACGGAGGGATAATGATGTGAAAAGACACAGGGGAAAAACGGCCATTTATAAGCCAAAGGGGCACCTGTCACAGTCCCTTCCCTCACAGCCTCAGAAGGAGCCGAGCCTGCCACCACCTTGCTTTTGAACTCCCAGCCTCCGGAGCGTGAGGAAGCAAATGTCTCTTGTCTGGTTATCCAGCCTAGGGCACAGGGCTGCGGCTGCCCTAGCAAACTAACTCGGCCTCCAACCCAGATCTGCTCACACGGATTTCCCACACGGGGCCCGGAAATTTGCCTTTAAAAAAAAACCATTGTCTGATCATTCTAATGTAAACCAGGTACTTAGAACACTGCTCAAAGCTCTAGTATCTCAGGCATTGAGGTGGCCGGGGAAGGGTCTACAAAAGAGCAATAGAAAGTAAAGTCAAACCAAAGATGGGAAGAACCAAGGAAGCCAAGGGAACATCTGTTGTGCAGAGGTAGAGGTCCAACGTTTTCTTTTTCCTTAGAAAACCAAGAGCAGAAAAGGTGACTCCCCTTTCCACGTTAGGAAACGGCAGTTTCAGGTCGCTGATGTGCAGGAGATTGCTGACTGTAACTGTCTCCTTCAGACTGCTTTCCTTTGTGACCTTCTCCTGCGACCCACCGCGGAGTGCATTTGCGGACGCAGAACACCCAAGCGCTGATGATACACGGACTCCTCAGGAGCCACATATTTATGATGCTCAACTGCAAGTCTTACGTTGGGAGCAGCAAAGGAAGACAAGGAAGATCTTAGATGAAGAAAAGGCTAGAAACAAGCACTGGAAATTTTCAGTCATGCCCAGCAGGCTTCGAACACAGTTTCAATACCAATTCGATGGTGTTTTAGAGAAACTAGAAATAGCGCATCAATCCGATAGTCTAAGGTTATGAAGTTTTCTCTCGAGGAAAAGAAAAAGGAGATAGGGAAAAAAATAAAAGAAGCTAACTCAGAATGAATTCAAATTTAGAACGCTTTAGAAACTGATGAGAAAATAACTTTAAAAATCACATTTAAATGTGATTTTTAAAAAAAGATCATTAAAGCAAGTTGACCTCATTTCTGCCATACTTTTAAGTATTTTTAAAGTTTATAAATCCAGTGTACATTCAAGGCAGCTTTAAATAACACATATTTTGTGAAATTGTTGAACTCTTGGAGGGGAAAAAGATCAGATAAAAAAGGTGCTTTGAGCAGGCTAGTTTGTTAAATCATGCTTTTCTGATTTATAGCAATACTTAACCACCATCTCACTGCCATTTTCTTCCTTGTGAAACATCACTCCTTCTAGTACCATCTTACTGCATAATCTATATTAAAGAAATACCTGAAAGAGCCCTGGCTGCTGTGGCTCAGTGGATTGAGCATCAGCTTGTGAGCTAAGTGTCGCTGGTTCGATTCCCAGTCAGGGCACATTACTCGGTTGCATGTCAGGTTCCCAGTTGGGGGCGCAAGTGAGAGGTAACCACACAGTTATGTTTCTCTCTCCCTCTTTCTCCTTTCCCCTCTCTCTAAAAAATAAATAAACAAACAAATAAATAAAAAATTTCTTAATAACTGAAATACTGTTGAATCATGTATTTACTCCAAGGAAGAATCAGAAATAGGAAATTCAGTTTATATGCCCCCCCTTGAGTTTCAAGAAGGTGAATGAATATATTTGCATATATTTGCATGACAATGTTTATTAATTTCTCCAGTTCCCTTGTGCATCAACACCAAGAAGCTGCTCACCTGAGTTTTCTTCTTATTCTTTGACTCCATCACGTTATGCTTCTTTGATGAGGTCATTCTGTGAGGTCTCAATTTGAGTTAGGAAAACGGGGCTTTGTGTATGTTTTTGATGAAATGAATAACACTGAAGTAAAAAATGCCACAGTGCAGTGAATACATAGTTCTCATTCTGAAGACGTTACATTGTGAATACTGTAATCATCTGAATGCATGGTAATAATTAAAATAAACGAGGTATTGGAGGTACCAACACACCACAATGGTTAAGGCCTCAGCTGTAACTAAGTTCAATGTGTTTTAATAGTATTTCCTTTAAAGACATGTCATCTTTAGGGTGGATAAAGAATATCTTCCTTAAAGGGTTTTGTGAGGATTAAAAGATATTTTGTGTATACTCTTAGCATGTTGCCTGACATAAAGCTAACATGAGATTCTTATTATTTTAACTTATATTTCAGATTTGTTAAAGGATTGTAGGTGTGAGAATTAACACCAACATATTTTCACTTGTAGCACAGAAATACTCTATATTTATAGTCATAAAAAACTCTGTTTTTATTATTATTTTTAGGTTTCAGAAGTTTCATGTACCCAGATCAGTATCAAGCCCAAACAGATAAAAATTGTAAAATGAGTCTAGGAGTAGTGACTGGAAGTTTTCAGGATTTAATTTTACCTACAGGCACAACATGTGACTTGTTTTTGTCCCACACAAGTGATTTGCATTAACATTAAAATAAACAACAACAGAGCTCATGGCCGCCTTAAGCTCTCCCTGGCATTTTGCTTCAGCTTACTAAACCCATTTCCCACAGAGCTGACCAGACGTGTTATACTTCAATATCACATTCCTCAAATCTGTAAAATAATTCTTAGTACCAAAATAATTTAAATTATTCATTATATCACTGACAAAGAGAAAATATTACAATTTTGTTTTTAACATACAATTCCTTCATCATTATTATTATTTTTTGCAAATATATGTAGCCTCTAGTCAAGGTAAAATTGCTTACATTTTAGTCAAAGAGAAAAAAGTCAATGGGATATATCATATATATGATGTGTAAATATATATGTGGTAGGGGAGATTAAAGTAGAAAAATAACTGACTTAATAATGAAGTCTTCATTTTTTTAATTGTTGTAGTGAGAGAAAAATGAAGAAAATCAGATTATCTTAAAATTTTCAAAACTATTGGTTTCAACCCACTAGTGACTGTTGATTTAAATTTACTGGATCTCAACTAGTATATTTTTCACAAAATAAACTAAAACAAAATGAAGCAAAAGAAAATGGAAAATATCAGGGGCATAACAAATATGTCTGTCTATGTGTGGGGGTGTGTAGTGGATTCTAAGGGAAAATGCATTTCTTATTGTATGTGAATCATTATCCAAAAATTGAAAAGAGGAACCCTAAATTTTATTAGCAATTGAAAATATTGAGTTAAAAATGGTAACAGAAAAAATAAAAACATGGGCTTTATGAAAAACCGCTCTATAAATGTCAAATTATATAATCAGGTTTGAGAGAAACTTCAGACACGGAATTTTCACTCTAATTTCAATCATAAAATAGAGTGTGGGGCGAATCGTCTCCCCCACATTACGGCACTTCCTTGAGTAATGCCAAAATAGCTTCAACGTAGTCTCAGAGATCATCATCAGCAAACCCAGCCAGTCAGTGATCCTGATAATGTGTCTGGCTTCACCATCAGTGAATAGTGATTATTAGTATCACATCTTCTCAAAGCTTCTACGAGTAGAAAATCTTTAAGTTGTACATCGCCCACCCACATCTAGTGGAAACCAGCCAGTAAAGTCATGCTCATAAAGTTCAGGTACATTGTTAAGCCAGGGGAGTGAGCCCCAGCCCATGAAAAACAAATAGTGTCTAGACACAAGTTAGATATAACACGATAACAATTGTAAACATTCCGAAGTATAAGATGACTGCACATCCTCAGTGGATATGCTATATATGGATGTGTACTTAGCCGTAGTAATGATGCAACGTAAAAATATTTCTTGGAGCTCTTTTATTCTTTCCAAATTTACGTTATGTTGGGAACTTGCCTCGGCCACAGAACATACATTTTTCTAATCTGTCCTTGGCTTCGATGATAATTAGAACACTACCATGCAGCCTTGTCTACCACTGAACATGACTCCAATAGGAATCTCCTGTTTACTTCCTTTGTATACTGCCTGGGGTGCTCTTTTTCAGCATCCCTGTCAACCTTTCTCTTATTGAAAGTCTGACTTAAACTAATCCCTCACCACTTTCTCCCAGAGATCTTTATTTTCATTAGACTTTTTCTCCGTGTTTCTATTTCTCTCTGAATAATTGATTATAAATTCCTTAAAGGTAAGTTCGTCATAATCATCTTTACTTCATATAATGCCTTGAACATATTTGATATTCTATGTATGCGTGTGAAAATAAATGAAGGAATGATTAAACGCATTAATAAATAAATAATATATGCAGAGCTCTTCAACTGACCTTTGAAGTGGCATTATCAACTGTTTTCCTTTTACTGCTTGCATTTAGAACAAGGAATTTGAGTCACCTTAACATGACACCCTCTGGAATGGTAAATCGCTGCAAAACATCTATCAACTTCTCATCAATAACCTAAGCAATATTGGCATGAGAATGAGGTGAGGGGCCACTTATTAGTGGGGGCACTATGTTGATGGATTCCACATAGTTTACTTAGAATACCAGCTTAGACTTGACACTCCAATATGCCTTTCATATTCTGCTGCCTTTCTGAAATATTTTAAGCATTGACGTGAATAAATCAAAGAGACCTCTGACATTCAATTTGGAAATTATCTTAAAAGCAGGTGTTGAATGTTGTCATAGTAACTAACCAGTGCTGCAAATGTCACTGTGTCAAAATAAAGAACAGAAATGCCTGATACAGTCCCATTCAGGTCTGGAAAACTGATTTTTAATTGAATCTTTTAGACTATGTAAGTATAGTTGCTTACTAGGAAAGCATTCAAATAGCTTTTCAAATTCTATTGCGAAGTTTCTGAAGTACTGCTTTTCCAGTTTTCTCTCTATTAACATCTTTTACATGCTTCATATTCTAACAAAAACATTATACGAGGCTTATGTCTTGATGTTCCTCTCATTCATTTTTCAAAAATCAGTAAGAATTATACAGTCCTTCAACATTTTTCTCTCACACTTTGCTCCCTGGTAAAACTTACTGGCCCTTATCTATATATCTTTAGCAATAAGAGTAACTTTTGAATAACATAATTAAATATATTTTAGTTTTCAGAAATTGATTATTCCTGTTTTGGTATGTCTATACAATGTCAGGATACACAGTTCTATGTAATCTTTCTCCTTGATGGGGAAAAGAACAGCTTCACTGCTTAAACAAAAAAAAAAATTAGATATGCCTAAGCAAGTTAAAATAGGAGTAAGAAAGTCACTTTGCCATTAAAGAGAAAAAAACAACCTTTCCCAAAGCAGAATACAGAGAAAAGACTATTACAGCCCAGGGTCTAGATAGTTGGGTTTATCAGATAAATCAGCATTATTATAGTTTGAGATATGAAGGAACATTGAATGGTGTAGGGTTCTTTTTTTTTAAATTAAGTCTTTTAATTATTCTTAAAAGAATAGAAAATGAAAGGTTATAGCTTCCTTCATATTACCTTGGAGTGAGATTTGTATCAGTTCTCCGAGCTAAGCAGAATCAAATCTGTTCATTAATTCCCTGGGAACTGGCTAACACAAGGTTGTCTGCGGAGCGTGCAGACAATGCCACTGAGTGCAGGTACTTTTATGCTGAGTCAGCGTTCACATTCCCGTGAAGGATTCTGATACCCCTGTTTCTACAGAGAAACTACATACTGGTCTAAGAATAGCATATTTCTTTGCTACTTTCCTGAAGTGACTTAATATAATGTTAATTAACTTGGTTAACTTTCACCACCATATTAAATTGACACTCTTGGCTGAAAGTGAGTGTTTATGAAATTTTGCAATACAAGCACAATTTAAATAAGTGGGTTTTTTAAGGTTTTTATTTTTTTTTAATTAAAGAAAAAAGAAAAAAAAACCCACGTATACAGGAAACCTTTATTAACTTTCTCAGGAAAGCTGGCATGTAATACCCTCTTCAATTAGTAATTAAAACTGTATCCAAAAGGTTAGAATAATGGCAAAGAATATTTGCTTTTCATTACATATTGTAAAGTGGAAATAATGATGGCAGGGAAAATACTGTATGTTTAGATATATATGCCAAAAGAAAACTTTCCCTTTCAGCTTTTTGCACATGGATTGTGGTCATGTGACTGGGAATAAGTCAATGTCATGCAGAACAAAGGGATAGGGGCCACTTGTAGGTCTGGCCCATGGAAAAAGCCTGGGAAATTACTTGGCCTCATATGCTTTCTAATCATTCGTGATGACCGAAGGGAAAGTTATAAAACTATCCAAACTCAAGACAGTTCTATTTCCGAAATGAGGATAGGAAAGGGAGCTAAATAACTCTAAATTTCCTACCTTCACATGCCACTCAAAGTGATAAAATATGATACGTGTCCTATGCATATTGTTGTTTGTAATAACCACAGCATTGACTAGGAAAACTCTACAAAGCAATACACTAAAAAGTTACTATAAACAAATCAAGATCACATCCTTAAAAATAATGTGCAAGTAATCCACAATAAGATGAGAAAATAGAAAACAGAAAAATGAGAACAGAGAGAAGAAATAGAAATCAAATAATTTGGCAGACGTAAGCCCTAACATGTCAAAAATTATTTTAACTCTAAGTTGCCTAAATATTCCCAGAAAACAGGAGCTTGGAAGAATAGATGAGAAGCTGTGGCTTGGTGAAGCCACTGTGGAAAACAGTATGGAGCTTCCTCAAAAAATTAAAAATGGAACTGCCTTTTGATGCAGCCATTCCACTGCTGGGAATATACTCTAACAAGCCCAAAACCCCAATTCAGAAGAACCTACGCACCCCTATGTTCATAGCAGCCCTGTTTATAATAGCCAAGTGCTGGAAACAGCCTAAGTGCCCATCTGTAGATGAGTAGATTAAAAAACTGTGGTACATTCACACAATGGAATACTATGCGGCAGAGAGAAAGAACGAACTCCTGCCATTTGCAACAACATGGATGGAACTGGAGAGAATTATGCTTAGTGAAATAAGCCAGTCGGTGAAAGACAAGTACTATATGATCTCACTTATAAGAGGAATCTAATGAACAAAATAAACTAATGAGCAAAACAGAACCAGAGACATGGAATCAGGTAACAGGCTGACAGCTGCCAGAGGAAAGCGGAGAGGGACGGTGGAAGGAAGGGGAAGGAACTAGTCAAAGACATGGACGACTGACCCAGGGACATGGACAACGGGGCGGGGACTGACTGTGGGAGCGGGGGGCGGGGCAAAGGGGGAAACTGAGACAACTGTAATAGAATAAACGAGAATAAAAAAAACGGTTTTAAATCATGGCTCAAGTACATGCTGTTCACAGGAAACTCACTTTAACTTTAGTGACATTGGTGGGTTGAAAGAAAAGAATCAAAAAAGGTATACCGTGTAAACATTAGTTTTAATTAAATAGCAGAAATTACCATATTTATATCAAAGAATGTAGACTTCAGAGTAAAAAATTATTTGAGACAAAGAGGGACATTAAGTAATGATAGTAGATCAATTCACCAGAAAGAAATAATTATTATAAATATGTATACATGAAGCAACACAAAACACCTGTTAAAATTGACAGGGAAAAGAGACAAATCCACAATCACATGTGGGGAATTTAACACCCCTGTCAGAAATTGATATAATGCCAAGACAAGGTTATAAATGATCTGAACACCAAAATCAACGCTCAAGATCAAATTGAAATTCTTGAACACCCCAGTAAGCATGAGCAGGTAATACTAATAATTCAAGCATCTATGAAATATTCACTGAACTAGATCATATTCTAGTCCATAAAACACATCAAATGTAAAATAATTGATATCATAAAGATCATGTTGTCTGAACTTAAAGGAAGAAAAACAGAAATCAATAACAGAAAAACTGCAGGAAATTTGTAATATGTGGAAATTAGACCATCCACTTCTAAATAATCCCTAGGTCAAAGAAAGCCTTAAAGGAAATTTTAAAAAATACATAAACTGAACGAAAGTGAAAATAAAATAAATCAGAATGTACAGGACACTATATCAACATGTATGTGTTGAGAGGAAAATTTACAACTGTCAACGGTTATATTACAAAACAAGAAGAGGTCTGAAATCAATCATGTAAGTTCCTATCTCAATAAACTAAGAATAAAAGATCAGCATATAATCAAAGAGTTAAATCAAGAAACTCAAAAATAAGAGCAGGAATCAATTAAATTAAAGCAGAAAATAATGGACAGATCAAAAATTAAAATGCTAATTCTTTGAAATAACGGAAAACATTTTATAAACCCTTAGCAAGATAGACAAGAGTAAAAGAGAGAAAACACAAGTCACCAATATCAGAAATTAAATAGGTTGTATCCCTACAGATCCTGCTACCGTTAGGAAGATAAGGGAACACTACACCTAAGTTTACATTTGTAAATGCAAACAACTTAGAAAACTTGGTGAAAGGCAGGGCTCGCCATGAAGGCCAGAACCCTGGGGGCCCCTGAGAAGCCGCTGCCACTCCCCCCGCCCCATCTCATCTATTATTGGGCCCTGCCTATTTCACTCCCTCCACAGCCCCATCCACACGGCACACACACCCACGCCTGGACCTCTGATTACTGTTGGGTGATCTTGCGGCCCATGCTGCCACGGTTATCATCGCTCTCACTCCCTGGATCCAAATCCAAGCACACCAATCCATTCCTTAAAAAGTTAAGAGGCTCCTTTCTTTTATTTGACCAAGTCCAACCCTATTATGTCCTATGCAAAAGTCTTCATGGTATGGCTCCTGCCCAAATCATGGGTCCCTTTCCTAACAAGCTCTTCCCAGGCCATTCTTAATGCTACAGCCACTCGGAATCCTCCATCGCCCCCTAAGATACCCCCACCCTGTGCCTCCTAGCCCTGCCCCCTGAAATGCTCTTGCCTGTCTCACTCATCAGAATGATGATTATATTTCCTTTAAACTGTTCTCAAGTGCCATCAGTTCTTGGGAAGTATGCCTCGATCATCTTCCCGGTTCTTTTTCTACACTCTACACTGGCTGTCCTTTGAAAGTCCTTGCTCCATTTCCATGAAGTGCTTTGTGAATTTCCACTTCACTTATTGCATCAATCACTCACATAGCTAAGGATCAGCATCAGCACTTTTGAGGTAGAGAGTAATTAGAACAATATTTATTGAGCAATTTCTCTGAGTCAGTGAATACTGAGAATTTTATAAATATTATGTCATTCAATATTTATAGCAACCTTACAAAATAAATTATAAAGGATTCATTTACTCTTAAGAAAATACTAATACTACAAGTTAGATATTATTATCTACATCATACAGATTAGGGAGACCATAATTCAAACTCAAGTTGATCTAAATCCAGACAGCACATTCTTAGATGGCACCTGAGAATGGCGCCTTCTTGGAGGAATAATTTGTCTTTTGTCATATCTGACCTATATTAAATGTATACACATGTGTATTCATATACACGTGCCCCACCCTTTAATACTGAGCAGGTCGCACATTCCGAAACCAGTCAGTGTCCCCTGAGCACCACAGAGTGTGTGTGCTGGTTGTCCATTCTTATCATCCTGCTCTTCCTCCTCTGGGTCCTGTTTCCTCACAGCCTTGCTCACAAGGACCAAAACTGAAAGTCAGGAAACAAATCGGGGGCAGCGCCTTATCAATAAAAATCTAAGGCGTTGGCACAGGTTCCAAACCTTGCCAAGGTGTTTGCCATCAAGGGGGAATCCTGGAAACAAGAAAATTTAAATCCCAAATAGTAACACCCTCATCACGGAAACGGGGGATCACAGGCACACGTGGAGCAGAATGAGGACATATTTTTCTTCATGTCTCCTATCAGCGCCAAGTTCATCGGCACTCTAGCCTCCTTCTGTATTACACAAAATCGTATAAAATATTATAGCTTATTTTTAAGCTCCCAGCTTCTAATGAATAAAATGTGATAATAGTTGACCCCTCCTGCTGTCTACCATTTCTGATTTCTTGAAACATTTTTTGTAAATCACAGGCCATGATCCAACACACTGCAATCCAGAGTTAGCCGATTTACTCTGAAAAGGAACGGGGACGACAATTCTCTAGGTAACAGCTTCTCATTACACCTGGAAGTGCTGATGAAGTCACATCACAGCTTTCTCTCCCTCCCATCATAACTAATCATGGTCCCTGTGGTCTTCCAGATCTGACATCTACTCCACTGTTCAGTTCAGCCTGGACTTCAGTCAAGTGGAATGGCACGGAATTGAAAAGAGTTTTATCTACCTGTTTTAAACCGGTAATTTTCACTCATGTTCAGGGTGGAAAGGAGATGGCTCAGAAACATCGACTTGAAATCCACCTAATTTGGAATCTGGTTATAAATTTTGGCAGGTGAACCAGACATGGGACATGTAATCACAGACTGAAGGAAAAGCTGCCTGCTACTAGGCAGATGTAAAGTTTCCTATGACTTTCACTAAAAAGTACAAAACAGTGATGCTATGATTAGCTAATATTTATGGGACTCACAGGCTTTAGAAATTGGGCTTAGATTACTTTGAAAGGTGTCCTATTACAGCTAAGCAAAGTCCTTTATAAGAAGCGCTTTTAATTAATAATCAGTTATAGAGACTAAGTGTACATATGTATAACAGTAATTCAAACTGAATTAGGTATGATCTGATCATTAGATGATGAATGTTCTGATCTGTGTAGCACAGTTAAAATGTGTACCTATATAATTGGAAATTTAAATTTAAATAAAAAATCATATCAATTTACCGTTGACTATGGACTCCAATTTATCAGTATGCAATAAATGCCATAGAGTCACCGTGGTTCAGGTGCACAAGTGAACCCCTATATAATGCGCCTCCAGACTGACGATGCCTGCTTGCAGCAGAGTGGGCAAATCAGTCATGGTGACAACTTTTTTCCTGGGAGACATGTCCCTGGGGTGACAGCCACACATGTAGATCCAGTGGTCACTGATGAATCTCACACTGACACAGTTTCGTAGCTTCATCCATTCAGATTCGCACACCCACCACGAACAAGGATGGCGTTACCCGTCCTTGTCCCTGCAGACACTGAGGCCCTGGCAGGAGCACCAATGTCCTCGTCTGGGTCGGAACCTTGTGCTTTGTGCCAAGGGCTCAGGCCTTCTTAGCTTTCCACTGCTTTGATTCGGACGCAGGCTCTTCTGTCGTCTGCCAAACAAATGCTTTCTGCTACGTGAAGACAGAGGGAAAAGTCTTCATCAAGGATGCAAGTGTGGGTGCCAGTCATTAGATTGGGTGGAAAGAAAAACACAGGTTCTTTGTTCTGTAATAAGATAGACGTTCTCCCTCTTTTAAAGGCTTAGAGCCCATTCTATGTAGAGGTAACAGTGTGGTGTGATCACAGTCAAGTTTGAGATGAAGCAAAGCTCGTCCCACCACTGCCGAGCTGCCCGGCTGCCGAGAAGGAGGTGACACCAGATGGAAATCCTCCTCATCTCTAAAATCAGAACAAGAATGGCAACGTACCATTCACTATATTGTGCCACTAAGAAGCCAAAGATGCTGCCAACTAAAATACAATTCATCGTTTAGAATAATTTTATATTCACTGCGCTAGCTTTTTAGACCTGATCAAGCATGAACTTTTCACTGTGCATGAATAACATGAGAAAAACACAGGATAGAGAAATCAGACAACTTCACTTGCAGCACCTGACTTTTCCCAACTGCTTTTTGATTTCGAATTCATACACATCTGCTGTGTGCCGCCCAATCGGCGGGTCTTCCAAACCGCGGGCGAACCAGGGGTTCGTTACATGATACATCAAAGAACACAGGGACATGGGCGCTGCGTGCCCAGGCCGGCTTAGCTATTTCAGACAGCTGATCTCCTTTGCGCTCCCGGTCCAGGGAAGTTTTTAAAATGTCTGCATCACATATTGTTCCTTTCTAGGATGCATCACCTTTGGGACCCGAGCCCTGAAAGAGGGGCCCGCTATTGTCTCTGAGGTTTTCCCTCACACTTCTGACATGGGATCGGGATTTCTTACACCGGCACCTCTGCTGTTCACGAGGGCACAGGAAAAGCCATGCACACCAAGGCTGCCACCTCGCCAACAGAAATCATGGCGCGTCGTGATGGCAAAGTACATCACACGGCGCTTCTGCTTACAACGTGAAAATAACAGTGTCTTCGGATGAATGAACTGCAGCCGTGCCCACCGCACGGGCTGTATCAGGAAGATGAACCTGTGCCCGGGGTGCATAAAGCACACTAGTGTCCCAGTCTTTCGTCAGTTTGCCAGGCACCCCATTAATACAGGCCCCCATGGAGTAACTTACAGCCTTCTAGGGCTTATGAGGCATCCGAGCTTATAGGTAACATATCATGAACTGAATCGTGTCTCCGAAGGAAACAATGAAAATGATTTCCAAGCAGTCTCAAAGTAGACCTGTTTTAGTTATTTATTGTTTTCTGTAAGAAAAATGAACCTTCTTAAATGGTTGAAACTACTAAGTTTTGGTCCCTTCTCTCTTCTCTGGTTGAAGGTCACCTATGAGAAAATACCGTCCTCTGGAGACACCTGCCTGCAAGCTGCCCCAGCTTGCTATGCTTCTGAAGCAGACGATGTGACTGCGGGAGAGGCACAGCCTTGTCCCAGAAGATGATGGAGATCCGCTCGGGTTCCGGGTTCCAGCACAGGAGCCGTCTCCCAAGGGCTCGGCAAGGCTGTGCTTCACCCCACAGGGGACGGGAGAGGCTGCATGGGCTTCTGGAGGCAGGGTTTCCACGCCCTGGTGTCACTTAAGACTGAGACCAAAGTGCTTCCTTGAGAGGGACTGTATCGGGACACCAGCGTGCCCTGCGTCGCCCTTTGCCTCCTGCTCTTCCCACTGGGTAATCCATGCGGGCCAGCTCCGGCGACCCAGAGCAGATGCAGCAGGAGGAAGCACAGGACAGTCATCTCAGACACCCAGGGACGGGACCATCTCAAACGGCACTGAGCCTGCAGTCCCCTAGTCGTCACAGGAGCGAGACCCAGTGAGCCCACAGCAGCACGAGCTTAGCAGATGAGGCCTTCAATTCTCTCCTAACCAAGTCCTCTGCATTTCAGGGACAGATGGGGCCAAGCCCAGACCCATCAGCATTCCTGCAACGGCCACCTCAACAGCACAAGGGCCAGGCGCAGCCTCCGCGGAACCAGTCAGTCCGGTGGGCTTCCAACATTCCTCCCTGTTTAGGGGAAACTGGGGTCTGCAGTTGTTTACGTTAGAATTATGGCTTTGGGCCAGCAATGGTTACTCTAGGCCACACCTCGGGATTTCCAGGCCCGTGGGACTCCCAAGAACTGTGGATGTTTCCTTATTGATCCTTGACCTGCTCCCATCTGGATGCAGACAGCGCTCTTGTTCGGCAGACCTCTGTCCTTTGGATCAGCTTCGAGCACTCACTCCAGAAGAAGAGTTTATTTTATCTGGCTTGGGGATTTTTCTCATCTAAGCTATGAAATCAGCCAATTTCCCAAGGATCCCTAATGCCCTCACACAGAGAAGAGTGACAGGATAAATTTGTGTGATTTCAATGAGTCCATAAGACCCTGCAGTAGAATTCCAGGAAAGAAGCATTAAAAAAAAAAAAAAAGTAGTATCCAGAAGGACTGCCACAATTGTAGGCTCTGTGAAGACACCTTGAACTATCCGCATAGGATGTGTGCATTTCCCTGCATGTAAATTATACCGCAGCTTGTAAAAGAAACACTTTGGGGGCTAACCATGATAATCAAAAACAAGTTAAACGATTATAGCCTCAGGCTGGTATTCACTTTAAGTTCCTTTGACTTCTCTAGAAGGTTTCATTAGTTAAAGTTCTCTTTAATTTCAATAAGTTATATTACATGTTATATGTTAACATGCTTGTTATATGTGACTGGGCCAAAAAGGTTTTCAAAATGGAATGTGGTCCCTGAATTTAGAAATATCGCATTCTTCTTCTTCCTTTTTTAAAATAGACTTTCTGTTCATGTGTCAAGAGTTATCCCCAGTATGCAAATTCATAGTGTCACTCTTGCCAGCATTATTTGGGCACAACTATCCAAAAATATACATTTACTTATATATCTCAAAAACAAAAATAAACTTTCCCCCAAGGGAACATCAAAGAATCCCTAAGCACAAAACACGCTCTACCCAATGAAAACCCAATAAAAGTAAACAATAGCAACAGGAGAGGAAAGAAACAAATACAGCGCTTGAGTATCATTTAGAGCCATCTTTTAACTTCATTCTCTTGGGCTCAGCTGTCATTACTTACCTTTGATCAAAGGCAGATTTGGTGCTAAGCTCCAATTTTCCTACAGGATTTAATAGATGCAGATATTCTCCAACTCAGAGCACAGACTAGCTCACCGTGTTCATTGACAATACTTGTGAGTTAAGTCAACTAATATGAAGAATCAAACATTTGAAAATATTTCACTAAAATTCAAAGTAAAACAAGATCTGTAGGTTGCAATGTTGGTTTGGTCTCACACACACATACAAAAATCAAATAATCTGTAGTGTATTTGAATTTTCACACATTTAATTGACCTGGGTCAGTGTTCCACCTGTAAGCCTTCTCTCTGATTTTTTTTTTTTTTAATGAGAGTCAAGGAAATAAATTTCTCCAGTTAGGTTTTGCTGACTATGAGCTCAGTCACATGAGCCTGTGCCCTGCACATCAGCTTTTACAGAAGGTAGGACCACCTTTATTTACTCTAGAAAGTCTTGGTTCATTTTCTGAAATTCCAATTTAACTGATAAGCCTATATTCCATCCCAGCCCAGCCCATTCCATTGTTTTCTATTCTGATTCTTTTTTATTTTATTTTGTTTTGCTAAATCTGGTCATTCATCCACAGGAGATGAGCTACAACCCAGAATCTAGAAATACCACTTTGATGGGATTGTAAAACTTCAACACATGTTAAACACTGAGTGATTTCAAGAGCAACAAATTTATGAAGCCATTATGTGGTACATATATATATATATATGAGAGTCCCATGGCTGATGTCACAAATTCCCACAAGTTTGGCGGCTTAAGACAACATAAATTATTTTCTCACAGTTCAGGAGGCCGGAATCTGTCCAAAATCAGTATCGCTGAGCTCTACTGTGAAAAACGTAGAGCATAAACCTTTCTTGCCTCTTCCAGTTTTGGGTGGCCCCTGTCATTCCTGGGCTTGGGGCCCCATCGCTCCCGCCTCTGCCTCCCTGGTCTCCTGCCTGGAATCTCCCTCTGCCTCCGTTAGGTAAAGACAGTGTGATTGCAGGTAGGGCTCACCTGGGAAACCCAGGCTACTACTCCCTTCTCAAGAGCTTTAACTAAGTCACACATGCAAGGGTTTAATCTCCAAAATATATAAAGAATTTATATAACTCAACACCAGGCAGACAAACAATCCAATTTAAAAATCAGCAGAAGACCTGAATAGACACTTCTTCAAGGAGAACATACGAAAAAAATGGTCAACATCACTAGAGAGGTGCAAATTAAAACCACAATGAGAAACCACCTCGCACCGGTCAGAATGGCCATCATCAACAAATGAACAAACAGTAAGTGCTGGTGAGGATGCAGAGAAAAGGGAACCTTATTATACTATTGGTGAGAATGCAGACTGGTGCAGCCACTGTGGAAAACAGTATGGAGCTTCCTCAAAAAATAAAAAATGGACTGCTTTTCAACCCAGTGATTCCATTGCTGGGAGTATACCCTAAGAAGCCCAAAATACCAGTTCAGAATAATTTAAGTACCCTAAGTTCATAGCATCATTATTTACAATAGCCAAGTGCTGGAAAATGCCTAAGTGCCCATCAGTAGATGAGTGGATTAGAAACTGTGGCACATTTACACAATGGAGTACTATGCAGCAGTAAAAAAAGAAGAAGGCATTCCGACCTTTTGCAACAGCATAGATGTAACTGGAGACTATTATGCTAAGTGAGAGAAGCCCCATGGGGCCATAATTCAGCCTACCACTGTGTACTGTATGGACTTTTCAAACTCGAGTTGGTTGAAAGTGAATTCACCATTTTGGAGAGGCATCTACCATGCTCTAGTTCCAAACAGGGTAGCCTATGAAGCAAGACCTCAATCTGATTCTCCACAGGTGGGGTCTGGGAATGAACAAGGAAGCCAACTCCCTTATGATATGTGGGGGTACTAGATTGGGGTTCAAATGCAGAATTCCTAAAAATAGGGATCATGAATAGGCTGTTTCAGTTCCAATCCACAGTTTACTTACTAGAAAATTCACATTAATTCTTCTAGCTTCCATTTTCTCTGATGTGATAAAATGTTGGTATCATACCTAAATTATCTGGTTTGGGATAAGAGTGAATGAAACTATGTCAGGTACTTAAGACAAGGTTTAAGTTATAGAAAATGCTCAGTAAATGTTAGTTGTCTTATCAGAATTAGTAGTATTGCTGCTATATTATTGTTATTAATCTGAATTAGTTGTAGATAAGAAAAGTACAAAGGAAAGCATTCTAGTGAGGATTCATTTAAATAATCCAAGTTCCTGACAACTGAAAATAAATTTATAGCGTAAAGGTAAGGCTTATAAGTAATATATTTAATGCTTCAAATGTAAAACCTATGTGTACATATGACCTAATATATAAAGCAGATACAAAAAGATATTTTGGAAGTATAATGTCATAGAAAATGAGATCATTACAGTTTCATCTCATGATACCAACTTAAAAAATATTGGCAATAAGAAAAATTGTAAACACAATGCTGATGTAGAAAAAGCTTCACATACACTATGCTGTGTTGAAAATACTCTTTTATATAATAGGATACATTGATTTTATTTAAATCCAAAAATGAATTTATAAAAGAAATATTTCCTCTAATCTAAAACTTTAAAAATCAATGGTAATATAAATCCATATATTTAACAATGGAATCCCTAAGCTAATATATTTTCAAGTACCTACAGGTTTAATAAGCAGAGATAAACATATTTATCTCAGTTCAATGTATATGATTGGATGTTGTATAAGCTAAGTCTCTTTATAAAAATAAGATTTTGAAAGGTACATTGAATTGAGTTCATGGTTCCAACTAACTCACACATATGTGGTCAGCTAAGTTTTGCCGCTGTCTTTCAGACAACTCGATGAAAAAATGCAAATGAGGTTGCACATTTCAAACTCAACCACAGATTTCTCCTAAGAAAAGGTATAAAATAGCAGGCTTTGGGAGAGCATACACACGCGCGCACACACACACACACACACACACACACACACACACTCTCTCTCTCTCTCTCTCTCTCTAAATATATTTACCAGACCACTTATTTAAATGGCCATGTTTGCTCTATTAGTCAGCCCCGGCTCTATGGCAACACGCCACAGACAGGGCGGCTTAAACTTCAGAAACGTATCTTCTCACATTTCTGGGGGCTGGAGGGCCGGCATCAAAGTGCCAACAGAAGCAGGTTTGGCTTCTCCTAAGGCCTCTGGCTTCCCAGACGGCCATCTTCTCTGTCTCCCCATGTAGTTTTCCTTCGTGTGCTCAAACTCCTGGTACATCTTCCTCTTCTTATAAGGACACTGATGCTGATGATTTAGGGCCCCGGTTTTATGGCCTCATTTAACCCTAATAACCTCCTTAATGGCTTCATCTCCAAATACAGTCACATTGGGGGTTAGAACTTCAACCTATCAATTTTTGGGGGGGGCTGAGGGGTGGTGTTGACACAATTCAGTCCATCACATTTACTAAATAATTATATTAAAAGATTAATATCATCCTTTGTAATTTTAATGTCACTTAGGAATTTACACTAGTACATGAGTGTAAATAGGGGTTATAGGACTTACGAGTGTTCATCTCTGCCAGTCACCAAACATTCCTGGCTTTCTGCCTTCTTAGGACCACGTGGTTGGGACACACCTTGTGACTAGTGCTCTCCCGTGAGTGAGTGACAGAAACTATGGATGTCACTTCTGACCAGAACATAGAATTATTGGCTCAGGCCTTCCCTAAGACTATTCCTCTGGCGCCTGGACAAGCATTTTCTAGACAGGTAGTAAAGATCCAGCTGCATCACGTGTACCGTGTGGCAGAACCTAACCTATCCTGGCTGATAGGAGAAGTGTGCGCTGATCGTCGTCGGCAGCCGTCCGTCTCGAGAGACGGTGTAGCTTCTTAAGAGTCTATCTGCACCGCCGAGAATGGCTGTGCAGTCCGACTCGGGAGTGACACGGTATCTGTCTCCTCCCATGTTGAATCGACATCTTGCGATGACGCTGGAGTGTCCTCTCCAGTGGAGCTGAAGCTACAGAGCCTGGGCAGGGTGATATGGAGGGTCTGCTGTTGCCCATGCAGCAGACCCCCCCTCTCTTCACAGCTGAAGGGTCCAAGGGAAAGACGGAGTCAATACAGCTTGGCTTCAGGTGCGCCGCAGGAGTTGCCGGTGTTGACTACAACGTCAAACCGCCTTAGGGACTCCGGCTCCGGATTTTCTGTCGGGGTTTACTCCCTTAGCCTTTCCCCTGAAGAGGTATGCCGCAAGGCAGCGGAGGTTTTTTGGAGTCAGAGTTTTCCTTCTCTGATGTGCGCTGATACAACAACACATTAACACACAATATGCACAGCGCGGGCAATGACGGGACAGTTACTGGAGGTGGCTAGAGCTATAGTCGTCTGTTTACATACAGTGGAAAACCACCTGTCAAAGACACACCATTTATAAAATAATGTTGTGTCCCTGGGGAATATAGATGATTGATATGGGGAGAACGCCATTGGTTATATTTAGCAAAATGGTAGGAGAAAAACACCGACTTAAAAATGAATCGGCCTATGTGTAAGCAAAAATGATAGGAGATAAAGAAAGGTCACAAGTATGTGGGCTTGAGTATTTATTTGGTGGAGGTAACGGCTTCTCACCTCCTTTTCAAAGAGTGAAAACTAAAATTAAATAACAAGGTATATTAAAACACGGCAGCATTTAATCAGCATTACTTTCACCCCCACTGGTAAAAATCCCTCACTGGATTTAAGTGGCGCTCTGTAAATCCTTTGAGTTGGACCAGATGGAACAAACATAAAAGAATAAGAAAGTGACACCTTCATAATGCCAACACAGTGTCAGTACATTGAAAAAAAACAAACAAACAAAAAAAACAAAAACAGAGAGAAGCACAGGAACAAGAAACAAAGCATGATGGTTAATTTTAGTGTCAGTCTGGCTTGACTATCGTGACCCATTTTTTGGTGAAACGCCATTCTAGATGTTGCCGTGAATATATATTTTTAGATGTGATTAACATTTAAGTCGGGAGACTTGGAGTAAAACAGATTAAGCTCCATTATGTGAATGGGCCTCACCCTAGGAGTTGAAAGCCCTAAAGGCAAAGACAGGTTTCCCAAAGAAGAACCCGTTTCACCTGCAGCTTAGATGCCATGCCTGAGTTTCCAGCTACAGAGTTTAGACACAAGCCTGGCCATCAACTCTTCCCAGAATGCCCAGCCTGCCCACCTGCTCTACAGATTTCAGACTTTCCGGTTCTCATGATTTCATGAGCCACCTACATGGATCTCTTATGGGTTCTGTTTCTCTGGGGAACCCTAACTAATACACAAGGGAATACGGCAAATCCAAGAAGCAGGTCTCACTACTGATAGAGGAGCCCTACTGAAATAGCAAAGAAGGCTAATCAGATCAAGAACATTAGGTTGACAGAGATCAAAAAGTAGCTTAGAAGTCTGTGACCCCGTGAGAATGAACAGGGCCACTGTGTTCCCCGTGTGCTATCGGAAAGAAACGCACTGAGAAAGGGCCTGTGACCCCGGGAAAAATGGGGAAACACATTTCCTTTATGTTCAAATAATAGTGAAAATGAAGAAGCTGGGCCCCGCTGATTTCAGCTCCGTCGAGGCTTCCACCCTCCCAAGGAGAAGCTGGGTGGACGGAACACCGGTGACTTCTCGTGGACCCATCAGAGCACTGAGGCTGGGGTTGGGATGAGGGTTTCAGGAAAACGGGTTCACCCAGAGAGCCCCAGCTGGGCCCTGCTCGCCCAGAGCAGAAGCAGCGGGCACCACGGACCGGCAGGGACACGGGCGGTGACTTTTCCATGGGGCTGAGCACGAACCAGCGTGTTAGAAATAAATTCTCAGCAGCCACAGCGGCCGTGGGCCCTGCACACTTTTCTGAGATTTGCCTTCAGTAAAGATCCCAAAGGCCCATGTCTGTCTCTTCCACGAGCAGCGGAGAAGCGATCACTAGGAAATACACCAAGAGCCTGCACCCTAACGAAGACACTCTCCAGAGAAAGCAAAATGCCCCAGCTTCAGCCCAGCTGGGGGAAAGGCATGTCTCCTCGCCGACCTCCTGTCTACACCCAAAGGGACAAATACAGTCAACAAAGGTCCGGGCTCCAAGGAAGTAGCTTGGGAACGCGACAGCCAGGGAAGGCGAGGGCGGGAGGGGGAGAGCAAAGCTACATCGCGGGACAAACGTTTGTGTACAGGTCGCATTCCAAAGAGACAGGCTCCCGACAACTCCGATGCAGAAGGGGAAGAAGATGGGACAGGGGACGCGCCCCTCCTTCCCTGCCTCCCCAGCGCGACGACAGGGCAGTGGGTCAGGCCGAAGGCACTGCGCCACCGCACACACTCTCTTGGGGGGCCACACACTCTCTTGGGGGGATACTTAGCAGAGTCTGCAGTGGAGGGGAGGGACCAAAACGAAAGCACTCGTGGAATGTGAAGCCTCTGGAACATCTCATGATAAGAACATTTAACGCAGCCTTAACCTTAGCCAGATTACTGTGAATCCTCACAATAAAAGTCTCCTGCCTTCACTGCCTATTATCTGATGCAGTGTGTCCAGCTTTCAACCAAAAAAATGTTACAAATCAGGTTTAAAGGCAAGAAGAGACAAAGCAATTACTAGAACCAGATACAGCTGGAATGCAGATTTTAAAACTGTTGGTGGATTGAGTGCCGGCCTGCGAGCCAAGTGTCGCTGGTTGGATTCCCAGTCAGGGCACATGACTAGGTTGCACGTCAGGTCCCCAGTTGGGGGCGCGAGTGAGAGGCAACCACACAGTGATGTTTCTCTCCCTCTCTTTCTCCTTCCCCTCTCTCTAAAAATAAATAAAGAAACAAATAAACAAATAAATAAATTATTTAAAAAAAACTATCAGGCAGGGAATTTAGAATAATCATGATTCCTGTGATAAAGGCTCTAATGGGAAAAAGTAGGCCAAGTGCAAGACCAGACAGCTGACGTAAGCAGAAAGTTGGAACTCTAAGGAAAAAAATGCTTTCAAGTCAGAAATCAAAAACACTGTAACAAATAAAAGGTATCTTCATTTGGCTCATTTTCTTCGTGGCTGAAGAAAAAAATCAGTGAGCTTGAAGATATGTCAAAACTTCCCAAAACTACAAAGGGAAAAAATAAATTAATTAATTAAAAAAAGAAACAGAACAGAACATCCAAGAATAGCTAGACAACTTCAAAAGATATAACATATACAGAGAAGAAAGAAGAAGTGTTTGAAACAGTAATGGCCAAAAACTTCAAAAAAACATGAAAGTCACCAAATTACATATCCAGGAAGCAGAAAACAACGAAGCCAAAATAACATCAAAACACACATACAAATACATAACACACACTGAGATGATCATACTCAAACCGTAAAAAACAAAGATAGAGGAAACCTTGAAAAAAGTCAGAGGAAGAAAAACACTTTAACTATAGTGAAATAAAGACAAGACTTAATGTTATACATATAGTGTTAAAAACTGTATCAGCATAGAGAGAAATATTTAAAGTGTTGTAGAAAAAACAAACCAGCATTTTATACTCGGCAAAATTATCCTCTAAAAGTGACGGAGATGTTCTCAGACAAACACAATGTGAAATAATTCATTTCGAGGCGACCTGTCCTGCAAGAAACGTTGGAGGTTTTTCATGGCGTAAGACATGATATAGGTCAGAAAATTGGATTTACTTAAAGAAAGGAATAACTTGTAGAAGGAATAATGAGAGCGAGAATACAACTTGTACTGCTATTAGTTCAAAATGATCAAAGAGCTAACTTTGTTTAAAGTGAGAATGTGTTGCATAATTATAGCCAATGGAGCAGTGACAGACGTTTACAAGGGATGTCGGGGAAGAATTGGAAAAACACTGTTATAAATTACTTAGACATGCTCTAACATAATTTTGGTAAGAAAAGGACACTCTATTTATGCCCTTCACCAACTATTTCCAGCACTCTACCTTCTAGGCACAGGATAGAATTGAAGTTCCTGCCAACCTAGTGACTGGCTGTGGCCATATTGACAATGGCTTGTACACAGAGAAAATGAGTGTTGCCTGTTAGAAATCTGAGTGCTCTGCCCTCCTTCTCCCTACGAAGTCACTCCTCCCCATAGTACCTGAGGTGCTGGAAGATGACCCGGCGGAGAACCCTGCACTGAATCGGGAATGAACACTTGGCATCAGCAAGAAACCTACATTTGTTTTGTAAAGCCACTGAGATTTGGGGAACTTCCTTTTAACCTAGCTCATCTTGACCTATTCAAGCCTTTTTAGCACCTGTAGGAATGAGTGTAAGCTTTAGTGGGAATCTCTAGTCCATTGTTTCTGGCTAAGTCTGCTAAAATTAGTAAATATAATCATGTAAAAGGAAATTTGGTTGAACTTTCTCTCTATCTGTTCCTGTCAGGAAGTACATATAAAATTTAGGAACAGAAATATATGATCAACAGGTACCCAATGGAAAAACACTTGGGGAAATATTAGAAGTATTGGAAAATACTATTGAAAACTCCTGAGTCCCACTAACTCATGATATCATCTCCAAACTCAGTGGAAAAATAAAAATGAGACTCAGATGTGACATCTGCGTGCTCTCTCCCCGCCATCTTCTTGCCTGTATTCTCCTTTCTTTTGGTCTCATTAAATCTCTGATTTCAACTAGAAATTTCTTCCCAATATTATGAAGGAATACTATCAAAATTTTTTAAATATTGCTAGCAATCATGATTGCAATCCTATTGTATTAGATAATCATGTTTTAATTTATCTTTAAGTTCAAGAATTTCAGAAAGTGACTAACAGGCAGAAAATGTCTTTATTGGTTTCAGCACAAAATTTTAATGAGGACTTTTATATTAATCATCAAGATATATCTACTGTCATTAGCCGTGAAGAAGACCAGAATAGGGGGGAAAATGTTGTAAACCCCAAAATAAGCAAATAATGGTGTTAATCTATTTAGGTGCGCGGTGAAGACATTTAGCGATCCTTGCCTCTCCCAGCAAATCTCTCTTTGAGGCCCCATTCCACATACATCCTTGAAAAGAAACAGGAACTGCTGTCTTGGTATGTCTGATCAGTCATCCCTGGTCAATTGCACATTGTCTGCTTCTCAGATATGTATAATTTGTTGTTTTGGCATAGTGATTCATGCCTGGCGACACTAGGAACTTGGCTCTTAATTGATGAGCTCCCAAGTTTAGCTCATGTCAACTGATAAAGTAAGGTAATTTTTCAGGTCTAACAGATTTATAACCACATGAACTAGACTAGCATCTGCCCTTAGCAACCTAGCTACTTCCATAAACATTTTCTCATTTGCGATATATAAAATCCTTCTCCTCAATACCGCTCTGACCTGACACAGCCTATTATCTCCTTGTGAGCTCCTTCATTAACAAGCTAATATACTTTGACATGTGCTCAAGATCAATTTTTCTATGAAATTTTGTTCTAACAAGCCATAACCCACACACTCCATCAACTGATGATATTGCCTCCAAATTCCAGGAGAATAAAATGAACTTGTCAAGAGTAAGAATTATTCTATTACCCCCTACTCCTCACTTATCTACAAAGCTATAATTATCTGTCGTCAAAATTATATCCTTTCCTGCAGTGTCCTTGATACTTTCCTACATCAAAATACCCCTAGTGCCCTATGATACCTCCCATCAAATACAGGGCAGGGCAAAAGTAGGTTGACAGTTGTGAATGCATTAAACAGAGAGTTTATTTCTTTATTATTAGTTATTAATTATTGTATTATTTTCCATATGAACAACTGTAAACTTACTTTTCTCCCGCCCTGTATATATCATTTATGTGTATTTATGCACATTTACCTGTTCCTCTAATTAGGCTTCTTCCTGTGGCTTTTAAGTGTCTTCTGATAAGGAGCAATCATTATTCCATCCAAGAGCACCAATGCTAAGTTCTAAATGAAGCAACTACATTCAGTGCCCCTTTTCCTAGTTCCCTACACCTTTTCTCTGACCTAAAGCAATACACACACACACACACACACATACACACAAATAAATAAATAAATAAATAAATAAATAAATAAATAAATAAAACAGGAAGAAAGTAAGGGACAAAGTACAGCAAGAGAAAAAAGGTGAACATTCCTTGAGCCCATTCCAACTGTAGGTTTCCAAAGCTGACATTGACCCAGGCTAAAAGAAGGAAAAAAATCTTAAACTTTAAGTTGAATTCAGCATGAATCTAGACTTAGTCTGGGCTACACTTTTTATTAAGTTGGGAAACTTTTCATTAATATGATATTGAAAAATCAAACTCTGGGGTATGGCCAAGATTTTATCAAAGAGGCAAGAAAGAAACAACAAACAATGTAAAACATGTAGTGGGAAAAAATAAGGTTGCTTCTGCCTGCACAGTCTGAGTCCATCTTAGTCAGGAATTCTACACTAAATTTTTACAACTTCCATTCAGTCAACTAAATGTCTCAGTGCTTACTATGTGCTAGGCATATATGATACAATGTTAAAGATAAGAGACATGGAACTTTAATCTAATAGGGGGAAACAGACATTTAACCGCATCACACCAATAAGTACATAATCCCAACTGGGATATTTGTGGAAAAGGAAAATATATGGTTTGTGTTGAGGTATAGATAAGAGACTAATCTAGACCGGGGAATGTGAAGAGAATTTAGACCAGAGGCATAATCATACTTAAAGAGAAGGCAAGAAGCATACTGAAGGGGAACAGCTCGTATGAATGTCCTGAAATGCAAAGGAGCATTTTAAGGCAATGGAAACAAAGCCACTGTGATGAGCAGAGGAACTTGATATTGGGTGACAATTGACAATTAGGTTGGTAAATATGGGCTGGATCATGCAAGACCTAAAGTATCTTTAAGGTTGTCCTAATAATGCTGAGGATCTTTAAAGTTTTGATCAGAGTAAAGACATGAACAAATCTGCTTTGTCAAACTATACTGGAGTTGCAGCATGCTAATTACGGAGGGGCAGAAAGGGATAGAAATGGGTAAAAGAGAGTTTCATTTGGTGATTTTCAGTAGAGGCCGCTGTCAGTGAAGACAGAAAAGAATGTATTCAAGACACATTGTTGACATACAATGGACAAGATGAGAGATGAGATGTAGGGAAAGAGAGCTATGTTTTTTAAATGGGGCACCATGGGAAAGGAGCAGGCTTAGAGGTGATGGTAAAGAGTTTAGTTTGGCCATATTAACCTTGAGAGTCCTACAAGACAGCCAAGTCAAGATGGACACACACATGGCTGGACAGCAGTAACTGCCTGGATAGAGAAATAAATATGGTGGTCCTTGGCAGCAGAGGGGTCAAATTCAACTCCAGACAGTAGATGAGATAACCATGGAACAAACACAGAGAGAACCAGAAAGACCGTCTAAGAACAAGGGTCCAGGACATCATAGTACATACATATCAGTAAGTAGAGAAGGAGAAGCCTGGCAAGAATGACTTAGAAAGGAAGGAGAAAGGCAGGAAAGTGTGCTGTCAGGAAGCCAAGAACAGCAGTGTTTCATGGACAAAATATTCAACCACGAGGTCAAGAAATTGAGTAATGTGTTGATTGGCTATTTGCCTCATTAAGACTTTAAATGAGCATCACAGATGTAATTTTCGTGGAGTAAAAAGGGCAAGACCCAGATTAGAGTGGGCTCAGCAGTGAATACAAAGTGATGAAATAGGATACAGATAGCTTGTGTCTAAGATGGGTAACCACAGTTACCCCTGGAGTCCTGTGTTATGTCTGTTGTTAAGGCAAAAGTTAAAAATAATTTGTTTTTTTAACTCAAACATATTCTCCTTGTATAGTCACCCTGTGGGGGGCGGTGGGGGCTGAGATAAATGTATGATTATTTGAGTGGCAAATAAGGACCCAGAACATAATACACCAGAAAATTGTAAATTAAACACATACACCTCTCTGGATGATTGAAAAATTTTCCATATATTTTTAATCATTACAATGTTCTGTATGTCATAGTTTTAATGGGGATCTTCTGAAACATATTAAAAATTCTCTCACATTCTAAAATAAAGTAGAATGAATGGGATTTATTTTTTCTGGATCATTAACTTATGGCTGCATGCTGACTTAGACATCCTACCCCTGAAGGGAATTTTATAGGAATATTAGTCATTCACTAAGTTTTAAGTATATGTGTTCAGTTACACGTGTGTGTGCATAAGGGGATGAGGTATATACAGGTGATTCACGTGGGAGAAAAAAAGATACAAGAAACCTGGTACAGAAGGGTGGTGAAGTGGGGTGGAACGAGGACAGGAACTGTGGGATAAAAAGTTAGTTTCAAGGAGAGTTGGGGAAGTGAGAGAGGAGGTGTGCTGATACATGTCAACATTGACATGTGTGTGCTAAAATGTGTATGTGTTGGGATTGTGAGCAACTTGTGTATGTTGCTATTGGCTGTGGCCTGTGTATTTGTATTATCTACACAAATGTTAGGACTTAAAATAGTATGTATGCTAAGATGAGGGATTGTGTGTGTGCTAGGATAGGGGTGTGCACGTGTGTGTGTGTGTGTGTGTTAAGAAGACTGTGTATGCATTGAACAGATGTTTATTGGTGGGTGTTGTATATGCTATGTGGGCATTGAATTGTATGTGTGTGTGGGATGTGTGGGTATTTGCCTTAATTTACTGTCTTTTCCTTTCTTTTAAGTTTTTAACTTTTTAAGTTAACTAATATGATTGATTGAGATTCCTCTTCTACATCCTTATATATTTCTGTATCTAATCCACTATAAAATGTAAAATCAAATACCCATGTATATGAAAATTATGTGTAAAATGGGACAATATCTTTTGAATAATGACTTGAGTGGCACTGTCATTAGTGAGCAAATATTTAAGTTAAACTGGTTGTGACAAAGAATTGGTGATTCAAGGATTTTTCTTCCTTAAAAATTCTCATCTTGATTATGGAAAAAGATTTTGCAAAGTGTTTCTACAGAAATCACATAAACAAAAATGATCATCTTTGTAAATTCAGGTCCCCAGAGATAACACACCTTAGGAAAAAATTTAAATCTACCAGTGGATTTAGATAATGGCAGAAATATCACAGCAAAGGAAGAACAGGTGAATATAGAAAATAGAGAGCAGTGTCTTGAGGTCTAGAACAGAATTTAAATTGTATCTCGTTTCCAACTTCTACCAAAATATTTGTTTTAGAGGCAATATTTCTGACCAGCACTTCCTGACTGGCTGCCAGCCAATCTCCCCTCTTCTCTCCTTTTAGCACAATTTACAGCTCCTCCTAGACCATTAGTACTGAGGAAATTAGAGAAATGTTTGGCTGCAACTCCTGAAATGCCTCATCTGCATATAATTAGCCTTGATGAGACTTATAATAAAATCAGATGCATGTGAGGAAATGCAAGACTGAAGAACACAAGTAAAATCAAAGAAATTTCAGGGTCAATGTGAAAATTCCTGACCACAGACAATGTTCTCTCCTAACAGACGAAAGGGTAAAAATTAATCACCTTGAATGGAGTCTCCAAAGGCAGGAAAGAGCCAACTGGAACAACTTAAGCTGAAGTTGCAAGTTCAGGCAGAGAAATTGTCTGAATCAGGGGCCTTGGCCCAATCCATTTCATCTGACAGTGCAAGAAAGATTTGCAGGAACGAAATCACATCAGGGCAGAGAGAACAAAGCACCAGAGGAGAGCAAACAAGAAGCTTGGCTCTCACACCAAGGGCAGAGCTAACAGTAAGATGCTTTAATTTACTGGCTTCAGAGATGGAATACAAGTATTTTTCCAGTAAGTATCGTCGAGGGATTTGTGGGAGCAAATTTATACGCATCTCCAAGTGCTGTGCTGAGATGATGCAGCTTTCACTCAGTGCCCACTTTCAAACTTAAGTTGTCGTCTGCACTTCAAAGGATCGGGAGGAACTTTTCATGAAGTCAGATTAAAAAAAAAAGAAATAGGGAATTGTTGAAGAGGTATTACAAGTGGCCAAACAACAAATTCTAAGTCACTTGGGTGTTGGTTATCCCGTCACTGAGCTGTTAGGATTTTCCAGGTCGGCAGGGCAGTGTCGAGGAGAGAGGCTGCAAATGGAGGGCAGAGATGTGCTGTTAGTGCCCGAGATGGCCCCTCCCACCATACACGTTCATCTAAGTCAGAAGAGGTGCAAAAACGAGGGTCTAGGTTTGAGAACTGCCTGCAACCATGTTATCCTTTAAGACAGCTGATGCCATTAAGAGAGAGAGAAACAAAAAGCCACCTAAAGGGCATAACATATATAGGAAATGAAACTGAACAACCCGTACGGGCGTGCCAAACGAGGCAGGATAAATGCGATGGAGAATAGGAACTCCAGATCAGCAAAGGAGGACATACGCAAAATGAAACAAGTTTCAGTAGTGGTAAGTGACCAATTAGAAATGTTGTGAGTGAAAATTAGAATAGTCTGAAAGAGGAATGCAACAGATAAGATCAACAGCAGAACAGAAACAGCCAAAGAAAGAATTAGTGACCTGGAAGGTCAGGTCAAGGAAAAGCAACAGAGGAAACAACAGGAAGATTGAAAATGTGAAGGAAGAATGAAATATCAACCTCTCTTCAGGAGGGAGAAAAATAAGTGAAGGGACTGTGTGCAGGAATGTTGAGCAATAAAGATTCTGAATAAAGGACCACAGCAAGCAGGGGCTGTGTAGCCCACGGCGTGATTTACAAAACAAAACCCGAGGAAAAGCGTTTCGAATAATGAGGCGATCAATTCGAGAAGAAGCGTTTAAAGTATTCCCACAGAAAGAGCAGACCTTGAAGTGGTCACGTTCTCCAGAGGAGCAGCGCCAACAGGATGAATGTCTGTAAAGGAAGAAATCCGTTTCAATGAATGGGCTCACGTGATCACAGAAGAGGGGGTCCAACTCGGCGGGACGGGCTGACTCACGTGATCACAGAAGACGGGGTCCAAATCGGCGGGACGGGCTGGCTGCCAGGCGCGCCGGGCATCCGCTCACGTCGCAGCTCAGAGGCAAAGGCAGCCCAGGGCAGAAGGACCTCTTGCTTGGGGGAAGTTGGTCTTTTGTTCTATTTAGGCATTCAGCTGATTGGGTGGGGTTCACCCAATTACTGAAAGCAATCTCCCTTAAATCCACCTACTTGAATGTTAACATTAATCTCATCCAAAAGCACCCTCACAGAAACATTCAAAATGATTTATCACATGTCAGGGCACCCTGGTCTAGCCACGTTGACATATAAAATGAACCATCACCATCCCCAACATACATACACACACACACACACACACACACACTAACTCTCAGATCAGACATTTCCATGGGAAATCAGGATGTATGAAAAAAATAGTTTTAAAATGTTAAAGAAAACGAACTTTAAATATAAAATGTTATAGCCAAATAATTTTTTAATCAGAGGGTAAATAAAGTTATTATCAATCAAAAACTCATCAAAAGTCTGTAACAGAAAAACTGTTTTAAAAAGTTATTCAGAAGAAGTAACTGAGCTAAAAGTGAATTAAATTTATGAACACTATCTGAGCTTCTGGGAAACAGAAGGGATAAAATAATTTTTCAAATTTTAATGTTGCCTTAAAAACGAGAGGAAAATCAATGCATACATGTAACAGCCCAACAAAAACATGCCCAGCTGGCGCTGCCCCACAGAAATGTAATGAAAGCCATAAATGCGGGCCACTCGGTAATTACAAGTGTTTAGTAATATCGCCATGATATACTACATATCCAATATTACATATATCCAAATGTTATATATTCAAAACATTATCACTTTAAGATGTCATCAATCTAAACCATTGTCAACGAGATCATTTACATGTCTGTTTTCCACTGAGCCTTTGCAATCCGGTGCGTAGTTTACACTTCAGTACCAACTTGGGCTAACCACAGTTCAAGTACTGGGTAGCCGCACGCGGTTAATGGCGACCGTCTTGGCAGAGCGCGGTTGTGGAGGACGGCACCGGGCCGGTGGTCAGCCCGCCACGGCCTCATGCTCCCCAGCAGACCGCGGGCAGACGCTGAGGGCGGGACACCTAACGAGGCAGCGTCGGGCTGTGATGAACGACCAACTGAGTCTGGTACAGAGGAATTCCAACTCCAGAAAATGCTCGATTTATTCCAGAATATATTTTGAGTGAGCATTTCTGGCTATCATCCCAATGCATCGATGTTTACTGACTTTAGAGCTGCATTTTTATTTTTGTTCTGGATAGAAATGTATTTAATAAAAACATTACATTAAAATCAGCGTACGATTATGAGACAATTTAAAGAAGGTGCTTTTATTATTTACAGCTGTGATTTTCTTGATCCGTTAATCTTCACCCCTCACCTCATTTTGCACGTGGCATATTGAATGCATAATTAATAGACCAGATATGCATCTAGTGGAAAAATAATAGCTTTAATTTCCAGCTGCCATCACCTTCCGAGAAAAACTGCCTTCATGAATCCTGATGAGTCATCATCCTCCGAGAATAAGCATCGTATTTTGTGCAGAATGACTTTCATCCTCACCGAAAGCTCAGAAATCCTCATCCTCGTCTGCAAAAAGTGAAAACATGAAGCGCTTTGAGACCCTTCACCCGGCTGCTAATGTGGTTGGCACCCTGTCCTCGTCACTCAAGCTTCACGGCAGGCTTTTAGCATCTGCCATGAAATGTCAGGAGCTAAAACCCAGAAACACAAAACAGTGGCAAAGTAACGGGAAGGAAACGACCACATGAATAGAGCGGGTGTTGGTCTGATTCATGCCAAGGCTGCAGGTCTGATCTACCTCTCCCGGGGACAAAGACATTTAAAAAGTGTGACACGAAAAGGAAGAGCTGAAGCACATTTTTCTTACTGACTTGGCCTCTGCTTATTTTCCCAGAAAAGTCCCCCGGACATTCCTCCCTTGGTTCTTGCTGCAAAGGACCTCCTGTTCTGTGAACACTGCCCCCCTGTCCCCGCCTCCCAAAGCTTCTCCTCTTCTTCATATCCCTCCTCTTAGAGTTCTGCTCGGCCAGCTCCTCACCCCAACGGCCAGGGAAACCGTAGAGCCTGACATCCCCGGTCTGCCACTTAGCCCACGTAGGCTGAGGGTCCCTTAGGTCTGTCTCCCCCCACGGAGTCCTGCTGACTGCCCAGCATCTTCAGATGCTTTGCAATTTAAATGAGTTCCTCTAAGAAGCCATACTTAAAAATCCACAGCATCTCATTCCCTTTCTTTTACCGAAAAAGTACGTGATGGTGACTCCAAGGTGTATTACGAGATTTTATAAAAGGTAATTGCGACTGTTAAGTGCCTTGGTTGACAAGACCGTGTCAGACAAATGCCGTCTCTCAGTAAAAAAGAGAACTCTTCTGACAATAATGGGAATCGACTGGGGTATGCTAACATGTAGCTCCTTTTGCAGCGCCTTCAATTTCAGTGACACTCTCACAGGAGACCTCCCAGTTAGTTACCCTTGGACTTGATGTCTCACACCAAAAACTGTGTATGGGAAGATATTTACTGATCCTTGTGGTCTGATCTGCTGCATTTCTACACAGTCATTTTGGTTTTCTTATTTTCGTTGCTCTTCACATCGCTGACAGGATTATCCAGGTTAGCCCTGCAATTTCTCCTGGAGCAAACAATAAAGTCTTCCCCGTGCCGTTCCCTGAGGGGTCTGTGCTGACGACCAGTAATCTCTTTCACCAGAAAAAATACTAGGAATGGGCAAGAACTGACCAGAGCAGTGACAAGGATGCCTGATCACCTGATCACCTGGACTGAGTACACGTCTCACACCTGCTGCCAGACCGGTTGGTGCCTCTTTGTGGGCATCGGGTTAGGGTTAGGGTTAGGGTTAGGGAGCAGCTAAGGAACCAAAGAGAGCAAAAGACAAACTATGGAAAAGAGAGATAAGTCACTGTGGGGACCCAGAGCTGGTCCCCAGAGAAGCTGGCTGCGGGGCTGAGAACTGACTCTCCGCCCACTGGCTGATGCCTTGCATCTTGCTCGTCCTCATCTTTCTTCCTGAGCCAGAAGATACAGAGAATTTGCTTTCTTTAGTCACAAGATGACAAACACAGGGGGCTCTGATGACCTCTTCTCCCGAGTCAGGGGGTGTCCTGTGGAAGCGGGATGCGCCCTAGGGTAAATCTTGCCAGCTATTTCCAGTCTGCATGTGCCAGCTATTTATGTGTTAGGCTGTTCCCCCGACCACCACCCCACCACATCTTTAACAGAAATAGTAACATTACACACAGAATGCTTATGGTGTGTGAATTATCTTAACGCTCTTCTTCACATGGGTTGTCTTAGTAAATCATCAAAGCAGCTTTGCATGTTTAGACATGATCTGCCAAAACACTACCATTAGCATCAGGCACCAGTCAGCAAGAACACTCTCAGATGCATCTGGGCACCAGAGTCATCAAATAAAGGCAGGTTAAGATCAGAAAGGAGAAAGCCCAGAAGGAACAAACTTTACCTCTGACCTGTATTTTTCAGAAAGAATAGGATCCGTTAGTAATTCTATTGTGTTATTGCAAAACTGAATTGCCACAGCCAATCAAATAAAACTGATTTTTAACAAAGACATAAACACCATGATTCTCAAATAAAGATTTAAAGCAGTTTAAGTGGGTGAGGAATTTACTTTCTCAAGTCAAGTGTACTTTCAATAGAAGCTTCTGTTAAAGACACAACAAAAAATGTAGAGGACTTACTTGAACATATTTAAGTGTGCCTTAAGTGAAGTGTTACTACATCAACGGAATCAAAATACAGTGTTTAAACTCTTCGGAGCCCTCCCCTTCTCACGAGGAAAACGCACCCAGAAGTAGGAACAGAGTGTACCCAGATATCCTGAAAACCGATAATCTCATCTCCTCTATACCTGCTCTTCTGTAACATCACTTTCATTCATTTAAAACCATATTTAAGGGATTCTGTAAACCTCTGTGTTTTTATTAATAACCCTTATCTGCCCTATATTAACCAAGTCACGTGCTTTAAGAATCTCTCTAAATCAATATGAAGAAGATGCTGTATCCCTTTTATATCAATATACCTATAAAATGGATCTGCCTTAAGCCCTACTCCCAATGTAATGATACAGGGAACACCATGGGCAAAAAGAATATTTTAAATAAACACATACAAGGTACTTAAGTATATGTCAGCATTGCGCTCAGCACAGGCATGTGGCATATCTGAGTTCAGTAGTATTTCTATTATCTGTCATTTTATAAATCATAAAATGAGGAACAGAGAAGCTAAATATTGTGCCCAAGATCACACAGCAAGCAAGAAGCCAAGGCATGTTCTCTACATACCCAGTCTAACTCCTGAGGTGTGTTCTTAAAGAATAGGTGTGTGTGTGTGTGTGTGTGTGTGTGAGAGAGAGAGAGAGAGAAAGAGAGAGAGAGATTGATTTTCTAAGACACTGCCAATATTTTATTTCATCTGGATAGTGGTGACATGGGAGTTTTATTTATTTCTCTTCTTTTAAAGGATATGCATTGATTCCATACACTCTTCTCTGTATTCTGCTTTTCAGAATAAAAACTAAATATTTAAACACACACAAAAATGTGTTTAAAAATTACCACTTCAAATGTTCATACTAAAGAACAAAATGCCCGTTCTCAGGGGCACAGAACTTCAATTTCTGGGAATATATTTTCAGGATATTATAGGAAAAACTCGATTTTAAAAATATAGAAAACAACACTGATACCCAAACAATTCAGATCAGAGCTTAGCATCTCATGTACAAGAGGGGACGGATGCACATAACAGCTGGGTGGGGAGTAGGGGCAGGGTGTGGCCGTAGCATGGGTGTGTGCCGCCCGAGGCTGCAGACCGCCGCCCTGGTGGCCAGAAGTGAGAACCACCTCTTCCCTTGTTCAGAAATAGGCCTTCCGTCCCTTTTAGCCCTGAGAAAAATGTGGTGGACACAGCCCAGCATAGACTTGCCTATTTTCCTAACCCTGCAGGGAGTCCTTGTACAATCCTAGCATTGTCCTGTTTTCAGATATTTTAGTTACACATTCTCTCTCTTTTGTTCTCTCTGTCCCTGACCCCTTCTCTCCTTCCTCTCTCACTTTCTCTATTAAAAAAAAAAAAAAACCTTAAATACTTTTGGTAGAGTACTCCTAACTTGGAGACCTGAAAGAAACTCTCATTATATTAAAATACAGTGTGATCGGAAAAATTGTACTAGTCCTTTAAAACAAGTAGAAACATGATAAATATATGCACCAGTTCTTACAAAGTTCTCAGAAGCCACAGGGAAGCCTCAGGCCTTCGTACGCGTCCACACTCCACAGTTCCCGGACTGGCAAATGGAGCTAGAGGACGTAAGAGATAAGAGAGCTAGATAAATAAGTTAATCAATAAATGTTGACTTTCCAGAAAATTTGGTTGTGCGCATATTTCCTTGAAAACGTCAGTCTACTTTCAAATCACAGAAAGCTCGCAGATTGAGATAACATGGCAAATATTATTTAAGATGCTCCGATATGCTTTAAACACAATCGTGCAGTCTGAAGGTGCTGATGTGAAAGGGGATATCTGGTGGGATTTAATGGGGTGGTTCATAAATCTAAAGTCTAGAAACTATAAGTAACAAAGAAGTATACCATGACCGATGAAGCCGAGCTAATTGTACATTGGACTTCGGGTGATATATCATTTCCCCAACTTAATTTCTCAGTGGCGGCTTGCAGAGCTCCCCTGAACACAATTAGAAGTGAGAAGGTCAAGGAAGCTGTAAATGACTGATTCCTACTTGGGTTCAGAAAACAGACCAGACAGAGTCTGAGAGAACAGGGCAGCATGGAGATCGGATCCAGCTCCGCAGCACTGGATCAGGTAAAGGGGGACCCCCCAGATCGCTGCTCATTTCTCAGGGCTGTGCTCTGGGGACAGCTGTTCACATTTCACTACCATGTCAGCTTCTGCGTAGCTGCGTGAACTCCTGTAAAACTGACTTAAAGTTACAAAGCCACAGGTAATTATATAATAAAAACCATTGAATAGGAACAATGGTTCCCTATTACACCTCGTTCATAAATCAAGGCTCAGGTGGGGGGCTCCTTAAGGCACATGCCACAATTATCCTTCCTTGTCAAATCATAGTCTACCAGTTTCAAAAGCATCTTCATATTTTAGAAACAAATGAGACTCTGTGTTTTTTTGTTTTATTTTTTTCAATATCACTGTACACGGCATCAGCGCAGACAGAGGGTCATTGTTCTGGGAAGCGAGGCTGCACTCCTGCTTCATCGGGTGCGTGCTATTTAACAACATGTCGTCTTTTGGGGGAGGACATGGGGCCTGCTCTCCTCCCCCTTCCATTTGAAGCACAGGTGTACATTTCCTACCAGGGTCGACGCCCTGCAAAGCTGAAGTGAGAATTAATACGTGATCCTGAGGACGAGCCAAGCCATGCGGAGGGAAAAATGGTCACTCGCTGAAACTTCAACACACCACAGCTTACAGGACATTTAACAGAATCGCCCAGGAACTTCCAAGGTGACCGCCGCTGTCAGTCAAGCGCTGTAGAAGCCCAAAGTTCAATCTTGCTCTTCCTGCCAAGGAAACGGGGCTATAAAACCCACTCAATGATGTAGAACCACATCTCACGGAAGGAGCTGAATTGAGGGCATAAACATAAAACTCAAAACACTCAGAACAGAGCAAATTCATTGTTCATGGGCCACACATATTCATTTAAGGGTGAGCAGGAGCCAGTAGCAGGAATCTTTCAATGTGGACCAAAGAAAGAAAAGGAGAAGAAAAATACTGTGTACTTGGTTATTTATTTACAATGAGCGTCCAAAAATTACTGATGTATGAAACTAAGGTAAGGCTGATTACAGTTAATGTGAAAAGTTCCAATAAACTCGAACCTGTGAGTCAAAAGAAATACATAGGATCGGAAGAAACTGGCATATAGACAAAGTGAGAAAATAAGAAATTACATTATATCATCAGTTCTTAATGGGGAGAAATTGGAGGTCATTTGAATACCAATACATACATACATAGCATACAATATTATATATAACATGCAACATGTATTCATTCCTACTTATCCTATTTATTCCATTATGTAAACTGAATGTGGGAAAAACATGACGTTATGGGTACAATCCAAAAATAACTTTATTTTATCCTTTTAAATTAACACATTGGGGCTAATCTTTTTTTTTTTTTTGCCCCTATGCGAAAATTTATTTTCTGCCATATAGTTCTCTGGTCAGCCTTATAAAATAGAAAATCCTATAGTCACTCAAAATAACAAACACAATCTCAACTTAGTGACTAAATAAGTTTAGTCCCAAACAATCCCTCCCTGGGTTATTAGAAGATCGTTCCTCTTCACCATAGCTCTCTAACCTGCAATGTCCTTACTGTAACTAATAGTCAGTCATCAGCCCCTGGAAATCCAAGGGCAGTCTATTTTCTCCTAGTTAATTCAGCTTCACGTCCTTCTATGATTTTATTGAACAGAACCCAATACAATTTCATATAAGTACTCCTTCACAGGTGGCCTATATCTGGTTCATGTAAAACACACACCCTTTGCCCAAACAAATCTTAGACTACAAAGGTCAGTACCAATTTCGCCACCAGGGGACACATTGTAGACTCTCCTTGTTCCCACTACACACCTCTCATTAGGACTGAGTTGAGAAAGGCACCCCAACCTCCCATTTTCCTATTCTTTCTAGAGATTTCTTGTTTGATAATGTGTGTCTTTAAATATAGGTGGATGACAGACAGATAGATGACAGACAGGTAGATATACAATATAGACATTGTCCCCCTTTTAGATTAATATCTCAGGCCAAGGGGAAATTTCAGTCACGGGATCTTAAGGGGAAAGCTACCTGCCTTTCTAGGGTGGGCCCCAATAGGTGTGCTCAGTTAGGTTTGGAACCCTGAGAGGACACAAGGATAGTTGAGGTCAATCCTGCAAGTTGGCCTCATCTTGATATTTGAGGCCATGTTGATAGTAAAGGCTGTTTAGATGAATCGAACACACGTGGAATGGTCATATTTATCAGAGCGGTTGACATAGCTATGTACTTACAGGAAAGTTCTTCAGAAGTTACTGTAGGGACAACGATCCACTGATCACATTTCTGCATATCTTCAATACAGAGGTACTACTGACCTTTGTTTTGGAACAAAAAGCAGGCATGCTTACTCTCCAATGTATAAACATAGGCTCCCTTTCTAGAGCCAATGTCAGGCATACTTACGACCCATTATAAAAGACTTGGGTTCCCTAAACATAGGGTCCTCTCCTGCAGTATGTGCGCAAGCATCCATCTGGGCATGTCTGCAGTACCCCAGTGGGATCTGGGGATGAGGAGAATGGGTGCAAATACACAGATGCCCATGCTTCTTGCTGCGCTGTGACTAATAAAAAATAAACTAAGCAAACAACCAGAACAAGACCAGAATCATAGACAATGGAGATCATCTGAAGCGTTATCAGCTAGGAGGGGGAAGGAGGAAGATGGGAGAATGGGGATAAAGGTGCAGGGATTAAGAAGCATAACTGGTAGGTACAAAACAGACAGGGGGAAGTTAAGAATAGTATAGGAAGTGGAGAATCCAAAGTACTTACATGCATGACCCATGGACATGAACTAAGGGGTGGGGATTGCTGGAGGGGGGCAAAGAGGGAAAAATTGGGACAACTGTAATAGCATAATCAATAAAAATATATTTTAAAATATTACTTATCTCCCACCTAAGAGTCTCCTGTCTTTTTTCAGGATCCAGGAAAACCGTGGCTGACTAACTAGTTAACCTCTAAGTAGGATAAAACCCCCACAGAACTTGACAGACTTCCAGTCCAGCATGATTTTCATGTTTTAACTACTAGAAAGTAACATTTTGAGTATACTAAGATTTATACAATGCACAGTCACTTCACTAAATTTTTAGCTCCTTAAAGAAAATAAAGTCAGTTTTTTTTATTATTTAGAAAACTAAAATGCATATGAAAAATATTTTAGCCATTTTCTACGTTTCTAGAATTTTAAATAAAAAATTCAAGTTGAGCCAGGAAAGTTAGACTTCTGAATATTAATATTTAGAAGAGTTGAAAATGCCCTCGAGTTAGGCTGCTTTGAGACCTCATCATAAAGTAGAAAGCAGGCTAGCCAAGGTCTTGAAGGGCGTCCGTGGTTTGTTAAGATGGATGATGGCACGGAGTAAGTCTACCTGGGAAAGTAGCGCGAGCAAAGTTATAGAAACAGAAATTTATAAAAGAAATAATGAAACATTAACTCCCAGAAAATATAGAACCTTATTTGGAACGAGCAAGAGAAAACAAAAACAGTGAGCATCAGGGGTTTTGTGTGGCATAAGCAATGCTACCCAGTGAAAATTATAATGTCAAAATTCTCACACGATTTTCGTATCCATCTTTACTGAATTCTATTACTGCTCTAGAACGAAGAAGCTTTTATCAGATTCAGCCTCACAGAACGCACGGCTTTTCCCACAGGTGTCTGTCAGCACACATCCAGGGACGTTTGGCTTCCGATGAATCTCAAACCAGGTTATTAATATGGAGCAGTCGAGTTAACAATTTGCATGGTGTCAAAGATTTTCATCTCATGGTGACAGTGCCCTGCCTTTCAAGCAATTCCAAACACTAACCGGGGAGAACAAACAAAGGCTTTTGAATTTCATGATGTTTGTGCGTGAAAGCCACGCATGATTTCCATTCTGGTTAAAGCAAGCCCAATGATGTTTTTAAAAGAACCTTTCTGACAAAGCACGTTGACTTGCAGAAGCGGTAGTTCTGAAGTGAGCAGGTGGTAGGCCCCCCCACCCCGTGCCAGGCCAGGGCAGACACATGGCTCCTCGCTGCAGCCATTCATGGGGGGCAGCTGTCTCGGAGAATTGAACAGCACATGCTGTCAACTTCATGTCAATGCAGTTCTGCAAAGTGACTCAACCGCTCCATTTTAATGGGCTACTTCAGATATCCCCCCACCCAGCATACACCACAACTTTCATAAGAAAAAGGATTGATTAGTACTTACATACCAGTTCACCTTCCTCCTTTCGCAGATAATTCTACCTTACGAGGAGGAAGCTGTCCCCAGCCCATGATGGACTTGGCCATGCTGGCTTCCCACAAATATCATCCTGCGTCAGCACACTACAGTTCCTGAGACACGCATGTTGTATGTTTAGCCCACGAGTATAAGACATTTGTCCTCAAATGCAAATTCTCCTTGGAGTAACACTGAGCCATTAGCAGGTATGAAGGATTTCTTCTGACAGATTTATTGTATCAGAAACTGACCAGGTGGGTCTGACATTAGCAGTAAGGATAGCAAGTTTCACAGGATAAGAGCAGTTGATCGTAACTGGCTCTGCACCGTTATTTTGGACGCTTGTTAAAAATAAAAGCTTTCAGGCTTCATTTTCAGAGACTCTTAGTAAATCTAGGTGAGTCTCCAGAATGCACTTTTATCTAAGGAGGTTGGCTGAGGCTGGTATGCCTGGTTCATAGATCAATGTTTGTGAATAATTGATAGGACATCACTTACTATGGTAATTCAAATACACCCGAGATGCTGCAGATCCAGGTGAGTGTGTGTGTGTGTGTGTGAGTGTGTGTGTGTGTGTGTGTGGTGGTTGTGGTGGTTGTGGTAAGAAGAGGGGGCACCTTGAACCATGTGCACAATTCTGCCCCCAGGGCCCGAGGAGATGCCTGCTGCATGGTCTGCGTGCAAGAGTTTGTGAATAGATGCATATGTAATGAGGAGGATGTGAGGGAGAAAATGAGAGACGGATGGCAGGATAAAGACAGAATAACTAACTCCGAAGTGGGTCTGCCCGTGTGTTTTTCTCCATGGGATAAAACGCCCAACAGAGCTTAACAATGGTCCTGCATCCACTAAAATCTCTCCTTTCCTTACGGCAGCAAGTAGCTTGTCCTGACCAAAAGCGGCACCGATTGCTTGAATGAGTGAGGAAAACCCCTGAGCAATGGGATGGAAGAGGAACGATACAAAAGTTCCGCACCTTCAGAGGCTGCGTAAGGGCAGGCTTGCAAACCATTTAAGTTCCCTGGTTATTTTACTTCCCAAACTAGTTATAGGTTATATCTGACACAGGACGTCAACACTTGAGGTTGCTAATCAGAAAGGGGGAGGCTGTTGAGCAGAAAATGAAAATAAAATGGAGTTTAACGATAGTGCCGAGATCTGGGGCGAGGCACTCACATTTATTGTGTTTGTATTTTTCCCTCTGCAAACGCATCAATGCGGCCCCGAAATAATGTGGGGTTTTGTAATGAGCATTATGTGCGATGAAATGGAGTAAAAGCACAGCAGAAGTGAAAGTAAAGTTGCTTCTCACAGCTGGGGATGTTTTCCTTCATAGGTCTCCCCCCCCCCCCCCCCCGCCCCACTCTGCCAATTCTGGCCAATAAAAGTAACTGAATTAGACTACTCTGTTAATTTTTTCCTTCAAATGGTTGGAGAGAGATAGAGCTTCATGTTCACCTGGTAATTTTCCCATGGGTCTAGGAATTCCACAACCATCGAAGGTGATATAAATGGCAGAGAAACTAAGTTTCTTTAATATGAGCTTTTCTCCTTTCTTTCCTCTTGATTCAAACCCGCCGCCCCCAGCACCCTGGCTCCCCCTCCTCCTCCTCCCTTGCATGTCCACGCCCTGAATCACTGAGCCCTCAGGACAAGGAGTTCTGATCAGCATCAGATGATCTTAGGAACAAAGCCTTGGGTCTGTCAACCACAGACGGAGTTTCAGTCAACCTAGACATAGCATGTCAGCCTTAGTTGTGTTTCAGCTCCAGACCCAGAATATTAGATCAACACCTGCAGCCACACTTTCAAAAACAGGGAGCAATGCCAAACGCAGCGACCAACAGCCGCCCGCTCTAGCGTCCAACAATCAATAGAGCACACAGCCCTAACCACGGCCCCCACTGCCTTCGTCACCACGACGGATGATTTTCTCCCTAAAACCCATGCCCTGGAAACCACCGGAGAGCCCGGTTTTAGAGCACCGTTCACCTGTGCCTCAGGGTTTGGTGTCATGAAATAAACCTTGACTTTCTTTGCTGCCAACCCCTGTCTGCGTCTGATCGGGCTTTGAGGCACACAGGCGAGAGTCAACAACCCCTTTAGTTAGGTCATACTGGTGGAGGAAGAACGTGTTTTCAATATTTGTTAGTATGCCAAAAATTGTCACTTAGTACTAGTTGTAACAATCCTACCAAGCAAGTATCAAGGTGCCTTTTTAAATAGAATCTAGACACAGGGAGGTTCAGAAAACTTTTCGATGCTCACGTGATAATGCATAATAAAAGCTGCCTCATCATGGTTGCTGGAAACTAGAAATGCAAAGATAAGGTCACCGCAGAGGAGAGCAGAAGTCAGTAAATTGTAGGAGGAATGGCTGAGCCAGCTGAGATCAAAGAACACAGCAGCAGTGGTTTGTGTCTTCCTCGGTGGGAAAGGGTCACAGGAATAAGAACTAAGAAAATGCCCGAGGTTCTCCCCAGCGCTCCGAGGGGAAGTTATCTGTTTGCTCACACAGACAGATGCCCAGGCGGTTCCCAAGAGTGAAATGGTTTCACTCTGTAGTCCGGTGAGCAACGCGTGTCTTTCCTTTCGGGGGGACACGCAGCCCCCGGCTGGGGAAGAGCGGTGAGGGCAGCCTCTAGGCTCACTGGGCCGACAGCCTGGTCCTGCCCAGTCCTCCGGCTCCCACACGACGCGGGGCCTGGGTGGACTGGATGGCACAGCACTCAGAAGCAAACACGGCCCCGTTCTGCTTCACAGCAGAAGCCCAGGGCGGGCGAACGCTGGCCCGACGGGGCTGCTTTCCTGAATTCTGAGGCGAGATTCTTACAGAATGGAGAAACTCCCGTGGCGCTTCACATGTGGTCAGAACCATGTCCTGCTCCCAGATATAGGGACTATAGAGTGAGAAGGGAGATTTTTGTCTTTATCTGAGGGTAATCTCTTCAGGAATTTTCTGGCAAAGGGACAGAGCAACAGCCTCACCCTGAGCCCCGTGGGCAAACCACAGAGAAGGAAGGACTCCCAGAGCTATAGCTCAGGGGCGGTCTTTTCCGTCTGTGACCTAAGATCAGAATGACTTCCTTGTTTTTCAGCTGGTTTCTTCCTAGGCTGTTACCTCGAACCTTGTAGGCAAAAATTCTGACTAAATCTTTTTGTCTAATACCTTGGATTTGTCTTGAAATGTTGACACTTTCCTCCCAAATCTGCCTACTACCATCACTTTAGATGAGCTCGAACTGAACTTGACCTTACGACTACTGCTCTTGAGTCTAGGAACTCCAGTATGGTACCCCTGGAGGGCTGAAGCATGTGGGGTGACTGCTGAACAAGCGTGAGAATAAAACAAAATTGTTATAGAACACATGCTCTGTGATAGGAACTGTTCTGTGGATGTTACACGAGCTGACTTATTTAATATTTACAACTGCTCAAGATAGATCCTCTTATGTTGCCCGCTTTATACGTGCACAAACTGAAACTCAAAGTCACATGGCACAGAAGTGGCAGAACCAGGATCCTAATGGTACAGAGTAGTATATATCCAATAAGTAGTTCCTAGAACTCAGAGCTGGGAAAGAAAATTCACGTGGGAGTGCAGTCAGAAAATTTTCACTCGAAAGTTCCAACATCTGCTAAATTTTAAACTGACATAAATGAATGGAGACCAGAAAAAAAAAAAAAAAAAAGAGTCTAAATAAAGAGATAAAAGGTGTAGAAGCATATAGGAGTTAGTAAGAACTGGGGTGTAAAAATCTGCTTGATTTTGGTAATAAAACAACCAAAAAGAAAAAACAATGGGTACTGCTCATGAACTAGAAATTTCAGACAGGAACAGGTCAGCCATGGAAAGCCATTCAGGGGTCTTGGTGAAATGACGTAACAAAAACTCGAGTTAATGAAGAATAATCTGACAGCTGTGGAAAGAAGAATTCAGAAAAGAATTTGATTGGATGATAAGACTTTGTGGGGGACAAACAAAATTTGCTCTACCCTCAGGGTTCTTCTAGCTGGTCCAATAATCAAATCGACCTGAAACAGATGAGCAAGAGAAAATACACACACTTAATACATGCATAGGCATGGGAAGCCTGCATACATGAGAGTGGCAGGGACCCCACGTGCACCAGAGGTTCGGAGACAGACAGGGAACATGGGATATAAGACATCCTGAGCTAAGGATGAAACAGGGGGCCCTGGGGCACTTCAAAGGGTCCGCGCAGGATGAGAAGAGCGGATGCTTAGAGAATCTCTGACCTGCTCCACGGAAAGCCCAAAAGAGGTTATCGCTGACCACCGCTCATCACGGGCAAAGGCCCCTAACTCCGGTTCTTCTAAGGAGGTCAGGGAGGGGCAGAGGTTGCTCTTGAGCCCGTGGCCGGAGTCGCCTTTAGCTAAAAATAACCCGCATAGCAGTGAGTCACATTTTGGGGTGTCCCACTCAGAACCCTCACAACGTGAAAGATTACAGCCGTAAGAAAAATGCGAAGGATCAAATTTATAAGACATTGCTCTAAAGGAACAAATGGAATCCAAAATTGTTAAACAGCTAGTGAAAAGTGAAGTTAATATGCCTGCACTATTTTAAGTTTGGTAAACAGACAAACCGAGGTGCCAGCTATAAGAGAAAAGTTTGAAAATTACAGTTAAAGTATAGGTAAAAAAAATAATTTACCTTAGGTATCACATGACTTTAGTCCTATATCTCTGATTGTACCTATGAGTTATTCTTCATGGTACGTGGGACCAAAGGAACATTAGTTATAAGAATAGAGCTATAAAGTTAACTTGGCCACCAGTAGCTTTTCCACAAGGAGTCGTTGAATGCTCACTAGCTGCTGAGCACACGGTATTGAGCAACACCCCGGTTATCTGTGCCTTCAGGGGGAGATGGATGCTGAGTGAACTAGGGTGGCCAGAGAGGAGGTATCACCTGCTCTGGGCCACTGGAGTTCAGCTGATATGGCCACGAGGAATCACGTTTAGTTATTTATATAAGAGTGTTCCAAGAAGGGACCATGTGGAGATGTCGGCATGGCAGGGTTGAGATAAAGCACAGAGTCTGGGTTAAGATGGAGCATCTGAACAAACACATGAGAAGGACGAGGTTTAAGGGGGAGGAAAAAATGATGAATTATAGGGAAACATTATTTCTCAATACTATGTGTCTGAAGGATAATGAAAGAAAAATATTACATAAATATACTGATGCATTCTATCGCAGGCCACTTAAAACTCTGGGAGAAACTTACCTATTTGGGAGAATGGGAAGAATACTTCAGCAAGTCATGGAGCATTTCCAAAATCAAAAATGATTGAGACGGGAGCATCGCACATGTAAGAGGAGCTCAGGGACTCACACAGACGATGACTCAAATCTGACGTCTGACACGGTCGTGATTCTCTGCATCTCCGTTTCAACACTGAGGGAAATTAGGGGCTAACAGCTCTGCTTTGTTAGGATTCTCAGAATACTCGGTGCAGCAGAAGAGCATAAAAACGGCATTTTCATTATCTCTATATGTGTGAAATAATTCAGCTACTTTCCATATCAAATAAAGTAAGAATTAATCTGGATCTAATAGCAAACTGTTCTTATATTCAAAAATATTTTCAATTATTTCCTTTTCTATAACAAAAAAAATAGAGAATATAATGATAATATGTGGGCACTTAATAAATGTTTATGGGTTGAATTGCAGTAATATAACAAGTGAGTTTTATAGATCATATTGTTAAAATTATCCAGAAGAGGGAAGCCCCCTGCAGCAGGTGAGGTGAATTGTGGAGAAGACAGTTTAAATTGACAGGGACGGTGGGAGATAGAATTTTAGTTTGGGGAATGAACATGAGCAAAGGAATAAAAACTGGAGCTTTAATTGTAGTAAAGGCAGTGGGAAATGCCCCAGCTAGAGCAAAGATATAACAATACTATCCAATCAATTTCTAAAGGCTGTCTTTCTTTTCTAGACATGTAAGTCAAAAACTAGCATATATTTATTTAATATTTGACTGTTGTTCAAATTACAACGTCTGAGAGTGGTTTCTCCAGAAAACTTAATGTTGTTAAAATGGTCCATGTTTACCAGTACATATTATAAGAATATTTCTTTCTTTCTTTCTTTGCCTCCACAGAAAAAATTATTGCCTTTATTATTAAAATTTAATAAGAAATTAAATACTTGAGCACATGAGAATGTAATAATCAATATGTATTTTATTTCAAGTCATTTTAGTAATTTTTCTTCTCAGCTAAATTAAGTAAGTGACTGTTCAAATAATATCAAACTGTTGAAATTTTTTGGAAGCTTCATCAGCCATTTTCATACCCCCTGTGACCTCAGAATCTGTTTCATATCAAAAGGAGAGATGTCCAGAACTTTAATTAGATCCGCTGAGAAAAATTTACATTTCTAGAAAAAATAAATGGTTGTACATCCAGTTTTGAAGTTGTACCACGTGTACAACTTTCCTAGGAAGAAAAAAATCTAACCGCATAAGTGTATAGCAGTTCGGACAAGTTCCCTGTACTTCAGCTTAATGAGCGCAAAGATTACTAGACCCATCAAACGTCAGGCTGCTGCGTATCCTGCAGACGGATGCCATGACGTCATTTTGCTGCAATAAACCAAGAGACTGGTGTTCACCCCCATCATGCGCATTTTGCCTCCGTCCTTTTCCTAAACTGTGACCTCTGGGACCTATTCAAAATTCAGAATTTAAAAGACCTACTTATTTGAAAAAAAGTTACACATCTAACATTGTTTCCTAGAAGAGATGGATGTCAGGCAGTTTTAATAAGATTTTTTAAAAATGATTTATAAGCTAAGTTGAAGAATGTCTATTTTAATATCAGTTGAAAGGGTCCTTCCCAATTAGTTTACCTCGTCACCCTCTCCTGTACCTCACATCTCACCCCTTCTCAAGGAGCTGCTGTGGGCACCAGGCATGCGACTGAAAACATCAGAACACGTGCGTTCACCCCTGTAATGAGCAGTAATTATATATTTGTCAAATGAACAATCAAAAAAGCCTTTAAAAAACTCATATTTAACTCAACTATATTTTATTTTTTTCAGTGAGTTCACATGCTTCTGGTACATTCCACATATATTAATTGAATAAGGAAATGTATTTGATAAATGCACTCTGAGCATCGTATTCAGCACCGGGGATTTGACGGAGGACGGACGGCCTCATGATGTTTATAGTATAGGGCAGTACTTCTCAATTTTCCGTGTTTGTATGAACCCCTGGGGTATTGTTAACATGTAGATTGCTCTAGTAGATCTGTGATTGAAGCCATATTCTGTTTTTCTAATGAGGTCCCAGGCGACAGCCATAATGCGATATATACATGTATGAGCCATACATTAAGTAGAAAGGGTCTAAGAAGATACAACTGACACTAACCACACAACTAAATAAACAAAATGCAAAATTACAGTTATGATGCCATGTTGCACAGGGGACCGCGTAACAGCGCATGTGTCCCGACAGGGTAAAGCCGGGAAGTCGCCCCTGAGGACGTAAACGATGAGTTGTCACCTGCGGGACGGGAGGCACTGTCTCAGCGAAAGGTGAAGGGAAGAGCGAGCAGAGGGAGGAGAGCGGGAGAGGCAGCCCAGGCTTCCGCGCAAAATCGCCGTCATGAATACTCTGTGGAACACGCACCCACACACGCCCAAATGAAGAGAGGAGTCAGCTCGGTCACTTTGTCCCCTTCAATAACGTGTCAGAGTAGAATCTCAGGATTGACGGCCCAATAAAGAATTGCACTTTGCTTCCCATGTCTAGACTTCAGTCCGTTTCACATGAGTGTTTGCCTCCTGAACTAAATATTGTGTCTGGATTTTCAATCCACTTGACAGCCATGCTCTGTGCTGGGAAGTTGGCGAGAAGCAGAGGGTTAAGTAATGGAATGTGTGTGAGCGGAGACTTAAATCGAGGTCCCTCAAGTGACGCCTGGATCAAGTTCTGAGCAAAAACAAAGCATAGTTTCCCACATATGGCAGAAAACACTCTCGGTGACACTGTACTCACACCACCCGTCTGCGTGAAACTGGGCCCTCTAAAAACATCTTCATGAAAACAGAATATAGAAAAAATTAATAGATAATATCAAATATCGCAGTGGTAGAAAAACACATGTTAAGGCCATCACATTTCATTTCATATGATGACACTTGGTAGTAAGATTTACTAATCTAAAACATTGTTTCCTAAAATTTCTTATATATTTAGTGGCATATTTGATGTGGTAAAACTACTTGAAATTCACAGAAGAGAGTTAGTATTAACACCACAAATTTATTTAGAGAAGGGTTTTACTTCTAGACCCATCACGTAGTCATGGGATATAACTCTTCTCTAAATCTATTATGTTTTGGTTTCTCCCCAAGAAAGAAATCACTGAGATGTAAAGTCAAATAAACAGCTCTCTAAACTAAAACCTACTCTTTGTCCCACGGAATCTCTTTAGTCAACTAAAATACGAAAGAAGAAATCCGGAATGCTAAAGGTATATCAAAATCCAAAATGTTCCAATTCTTGCCAACATGATTGCCACTTCCACAGTAAAATATCGATTTTTGCTTTTGAAAAATGTCTCTGCCTTTCTTGTGTTTCTGCCTTGTTCGTTACCTCATTGGCAACACAGCAGGGATTGGAAGATTTGCTTGTCAAGAAAAGAGCGAACTGACAATATTCCAGAAATACGAGAGAAAGAGAGAGGAAGGAATGAGTGGGGAGAAGAAACCAAGAAGCCATGCTGCAGCTCTCCAGAGGAAAACACACGTCGGAAGAGAAGAAAAGGACGGCTGCAGGGAGTTCACCCTCAGGCCCCTGGGCTGGTTAGCGTAGACTCGCCTGCAGCAACACACAGACAAACTCAGTGGCTTACAAGGCGCTTCTCACTCATGACCTTGGGAGGAAGAGACCATTCGTGGCTCCTGTCAGTGCAAGGAGATGGAGTGCTAGTCCCCTTGATAACGTGGGTCACAGCCCCTTCTGTCTGGAGCTCCAGCAAGCCCTCAGTCCTCGTGGGCATCTGCATCCAGCCAGCCCAGAGGAAAGGGAATGGAGTCGCCCCCGGGAGGTTTCCTCAGCTTGGCAATGACCCACTTCCCTTGTCCTTATCACATTGATGAAACCTAATTGCAAGGGAAGACGGGAAATGTTAGTCTAGCTATGGGCTAAGAAAGGAGAAAAGGTAGATTTTAAAATCAGACGATGATTTTCACAACCTCATACGAACCACCAATTACAGAAGTCACGCACATGGCACTGCAGGGTCACGTGGTGATGCCTGCATCTGTGTACACATCTGTGAAGTATTTAGCTTTTATCCTGTCGATAGCTGATGACCTTATTTAGGACTGCATAATCTGCTCCATTTTGTTGTGTTCATTTTGAAAGAAAGCTCCTGAAACGTAATCGAGGTGAGACATTCTGGATCTCCCATGCAAAGAGCACATACCCACGGAGCCAAATGTCCTTGACTAAATGCCATTCCCCTGTAACATTCCTTTCTCAGACTTCTAATTTTCTTTCAAAGTTTTGCTTTGAAAGAACTTGCTTCTTTCATTGCAAAGAGACAGCCAGCTGGAGATCAGCTCGTTTGCTGACCCAGAAGGCTTTACAGCAGGTTTTGCGCTCTCAGGGTACGGAGACATAGATGCTGGTGTTCTGCTCTTCACTACGCGAGGGTTATGTGACAGAGGGGTGGGCGGTGCCTCTGCTGGGTGTGAGGGAGTCATCTTCAAGTTTCAGCTGGCATGCTAGGCACCAGAATGAGAGGAAGCACGGACGCTTCTGGAGATTTTAAAGCCGAGAAGCCTGGCCCAGGCGCCAGCCGTGTATTCTGCCGATATTACAAATGCCTCTGCCTCCGTGTTAAGAATAGACTGTTCTTTTATTGATGAGACAAGGATAACTTAGGAGAAGGTGCTACCGTGGGAAAGGGGGCCCAGCGACCCACTGAGAAACTCAGCTCCGGCCCCCACGGAAGCCGGCTGACACACAGGAGCCCAGGGGGCCTCCCATTAAAGGGCTTCTCAAGAGAATCGTGTGCGAACATCTGTCCAAGTTTTATTTCAAGCTTGTAATCAGAGGACAGGCACCCGAGAAAACCAATTCGAAGATTTTCTCGTGGTAGAGACACAGAGCCTTGCGAGGCACATCCTCATGTCCCCACAGCCAGGAGCACACGCTGGTTAGAAATTATCTGCATAAACCCCCATGCATTCTTTGAGGCCCAGAGCTCAGTACCACTTCCCACTAACATGTATGATCTACTATCTAGCAAATTCCACCCAATGCATTTGCCTAAATAAATGAGTCAAACAACGAGCAGGTTAAAGCACGCATGTACAAAAGAAGGACCCGCTGTCCCTCTTTTCATTTTTTACTTCCATAACCAAATTAATGTTCTTATTTCCCCTCTCAGAGCTGCTAAGGAAGGCAAAGACTAAGTCTCCCTTTGTCCATCATCCCTCCCGTAAAATGTGCCTGGTGCAGCGTCAACACAACCGTCCTTAAACCTGCAGGTAATAAATATACCGCCCCGCTGTTACAACGTTTGCGGCCATGTTGTTTCCCAGCAGAATCTAAGCAGCCTGGCCTGGCCTTCGTGGCCCTCCGTCCTCTGCCCCCACCACGATCTTCTGTCTTATCACCAGTTTCTGACCCTCAGTGAAAACCGCACTCTTAGCGCTTTTCGCGTTGGGCTTCTAGACTTTGGTGCATGCTGTTTACTGCTTCAAAATGCTTTCTTCTCAACAGTTATTAAAATTGGACCCAATCTATAAATCCATCGTGGGGAGTGGGCATGAAGATTTCTTTTACCTCTTCAGATAAAATCGTTCTTGGTATTCCTAAACTCGCGGACATTTTTAATCTTCTCCTTGTACGTCTGAAACACAGCCTTGTAGTATAATTTCTTACTCATGCATTTTGCAGATACCCTTCTGGACTGCAACCCAGAACTCAGGGCAGTGGTCATAGACTTTCACACAATGGCTTGCACATGCAGGAGCTCAATAGATATTGTTTATGTTAATTGTGTAAAAAATGAATTTGGCTTCATGTCAGCTATCCAAAATGTCCTCTGCTCTTTTGTCATCCTCAGATTCTTTTCCTGCTGATTAACATAAAACTAAAAAAGAAAAAAAATGAAATTATATCAATTTAATTTTACAAAATGATACTTTAAAAAACCTGGCATACAAGGAGGTAGGAAAAATTTATACAATAGGCATCTCTTTTCTTTCTAGTCAATAATACATGGATTGGAAAGCAAGAACTATGTGGCAAAATTCATGTTGCTTTTGGCAACTTTTTATTTAAGAATAAAGGTTCCTTCTCTTCCAACATTATTTCCATTCTCTTCTAATTCTGGAACTGCATAATAGAATTATCCTTAAATGAAACTCTTACGTTTTCCGTTTAAATTAAATCTATGCCACCTTTTCTGTTGTGCCGCTCACAGTATTATGTCAACACCGAAAAGCCGCGACTACCTTTGAACCCAGAAGAACAGGACGTACCTCGTATCTCCCCAGCGCAGAGGCCTGTGTTGGACAAGAGAGACGATGTGACTCCAAAATGAAGGCGTAAAAACAATAACCTTTAAATTACAAACATTCATGGCTAAAAACAACATTCTTAAGAAGAATTTTAAAACTCTAAAACCCAAGCTCCTGCATAATAAGCCTCCTTGGCAAAAAGAGGCTTTATTATTTTCTTTTTATTCTCTCAATGAAAAGCACACAATTTTAAAAGATCTACAGCTTCTGACACAGGAATTATTTCTCATCCTAATCTACTTCCTATCCATTCTCCTTTTGTTGAGCTTGACAATACAATTTTGTTGCAGTGGGCTTTCTGTTCTGCTCAAAGTTGAGAACCACAGGTGAGTCCAATCTTAGGCTGGTTTCAAATAAAGATTAATGTATTCGTGACTGTTACGGGTTGAGTTGTATCCCCCAAATTCATAGGTTGAAGTCTTACTCCCAGTACCTCAGAATGACCTTGTCTGTAAATAGCCTCTGAATTGTGAGGCAGTGAATTTCTCTTGTTGTTCAGTTTGTGGCTTGATAATGGCAGCCCCAGGAAGCTACCACAGTGACCTGATGTGTAGTTATCATTTATAAGTAGCTTTATAGTAATAATGCAGCTGCAGAAGTATGCCGCATTATAAGCAAAATTTCTTTATGCCAGCAAGGCCAAATAAAGCGTGAGCCAGTGAGCCAGAATCAGAATCTAGAACCAGTGCTCAGAGCAAGGGGGGCTTTGGCTGGGCTAGCAAGAAGGCGAGGACAATGCAGAGAGAGTGATATTCCAGTGCGAGTACTTCCCCCCTTTCTCAGAAGAAAAGTGTACCATTCACTCTAAGGCGGCTGTGAGTAGTGACGTCAAGTCACCTGAAAGTGAAGCTCTTAGTGTAGATCGTCCCTATCATCCAGGCCCGGCCATGAAAGGCCTATCTGCATGCATGTGCTGACTCACGGTCACCATCTGCCTGCAATCAGACATTGACAGCCTAGAAAGGAACTGACATCATACGCTCTTCTGGGTCTGTCAGTTTCGGACGGCAGATGTGCGCACACAGATGCACACACACACACACACACACACACACACACTCATATACTAATTGAAGTGTTGGAAGACTCGGAAGGCAAAAGGGTAAGGAAAAGATATGTTCTAACTCTTTAAAGCTTTGGATCAAGACCCTGCTTACTTACTGCAGAGATTTCTGATAGCTCTACAGTAGAACCAGACAGACGTTCTTTTACTTTCCGATTTTAGAAAATCAGAAGTAAGGGTTTTACCATTTATTGCTCCTTAGACCTTTGTGCAGCTAGATTACAGCCACCATTGTAACACAGTGGCAGTGTCTCACGTGTGTAATCAGTCTCACAAGGAGGCCAGAGTGAACACTGCAGACAGATCTTTTCTTCAATATTCTATTAAAAAAACAAAGAGGGCAATTAAATATAGTAATGTACTGTATGATACATCACTATGAAAATATGCTCGAAGAACCAAACTGAGTTTCCAGAACTGGAAAAGATGGTATCTGGCAAAGAAAGCAAAGAAGTCCACAGATTGGCTCCACAACAAAGGCAGACCACAGAGGAAAGAATCTTTGAACTTAACGGTAAATTAAGAGAAATCATCTCATCCGAAGAACAACAAAAAGTAACCAATTGGAAAGAAATGAACATATTTTCAGGAACCTGTGAGATAATATAAAAATGTTTAGCATATATGTGGTTAGTCACAAAAGGAGAGAAGGACAAATAAGGCAGAAAAATACTGAAAAAAATAATGACTGAAAATTCCTAAATTTGTTGAAAGATACAAATTCACAGATATAAGAATCTCAGTAGCTTCCAAGCAGACTATATTCTAGGACAGCTATGCCTAAACATATCCCAGAAAAAAAAGATTAAAATAAAAGGTGCAAAAAGTTTCTCAAGGGCTGAACGACATATAACAAATAAGAGAACAAACCTTCAAAGGGCTGGAACAAAAGCCACCTGACCCTTCGCTACATTGGCTGCAGCCACTGGCTCCCTTATCCAGGAGTTTGAATGACGTTGTACCAGAAATACGTTAGTGGGAGTGGAGTGGGAAATATGTCAGGGTAGCATGTTCTCAGGAAATTCCGAGGCTGTGTTCTGCAGAAATATCCTGCCAGTGTATTGCCATGATATCACACATGCTAATAAATGTCCTCTTTAGAAAGCTTTTAAATGCATACACTTTGAAAGCAGAAGCCTGGACTACATTAGACAATATTATAATAACTCATTTCCCTATTACCTTGCACCATGTCTGTTTGTATCCGGATCATTACACAAGTGCTTTTCGTGAAAGGGAAGAGTTTCTAAGACCCTAAGGTATGAGAATCATAGTGGGGAATTCTGAGTTATTAGGGGCCGCATGTGAGTCCAGGTATCGGGGGTCCTAAGAGAGAAGACAGGAGCTAGCCCAGAAGAAGCCGACCATTCACAATAATAACCAGTGCAAACCACTGCCACGGATTCAGTTCTACGTGTTTGCTGCTGCGAAAGTGAGGGAACACTCACGCACTCCTTTCTAGGGTGGCTGGGGGTAAATGGATCCAAATCTAAGCAGACTGGGAAGAGACAGAACCCGAATCTCCCATTGAGCCTCAACTCTGTGCTGCAGACGCACTATCCATGGTCACGTTTGGCCGGCTTGAAAATGGCAGAGGGCAGAGCAACGTCAGATCTACTGCAGCTCAGCCGAGCCACAGCAGCCCCGGACAAAGCTCCCGTTCCGGCACACGTAACAAATGTGGCCACCCATTTTAAAAATGAGATCATGGTATGTTTCCCGTGTTCTATCAGTGCAGGCTCTTCCTAGCCTCATCTTTTCTTTTAGAGAAGAAAGAAAACCAATTAAGCATTTTTTAAAACAAATCTTTTCCCATTTAAAGCTTTAAGATAACTTTTTCAAAGGACAAACAGCTGGGCGGATGTGAATCACGGATGTTGGGCCCGTGCGCGTCAGTGTGAACGCTGACTTAAAAACACAGGAGAGGGTCCGGTCGCCTTTACTGGCGCCGTCTGCTTGATGAAACAGAAGGGACTTTATGTCAAACAGTCACGAGAACATGTATGTCCTTCCAGTCGCATATGTCGCGGTAATTTTCACCATCGAGGCCACTTGTAAATGGAGCCGTTTCCATACTGACTGTCCAAAGACGAAATGTAAATTACCCCAATAAAATTGAGCACCGTAGAGAAAATGGCTGAAGTTCAGAGTCATTTTTAAAAGGCACACCTGGTCTTCATTATAATATAAAGGCTCTAATTTCTCTGTTTAAAAAAAATGTTCAATATGTAAGAACACTGGCAAAGGATGTACAAATATTTCAATTTCCTAAACCTGGTGAAACGCAGGGAAGTATTATTTTACGATTGAGAATCCGTGTTGGTTTGTGATCAAATAAATAGCAGCATTAGAAATCTAGCCAGCTTCCTGTGTTCTGTGATGTAAATTCTTGAAAGATTAGAGCATTTCTGCCTGAAGAGCCAGAGACATTGACGTTTTGAAAACCAAAAAAGAGCATCTACACAATAGGCCTTTCAAAAGCGACGAGACCTGAACATCTGTTGATAGAGTAGCATTAGAAATAAACCAGCCACAGAGCCAAGCGGCTGCCACGTACTGAGTCCCAAAGTGAGGAATTACTCGCTGAGGAACTCAGTGATTCTACACACGGACCTGAATCTGTACTCGGATTAGAGTAACATGATAGCAAATAACCTGCCTCACTCCCATTTCCTGCTGAAAGAATTCAGTCCTTGTTTATTTCTACACAGACTGGAGTCAGAAGGAGACCTTCAAACATTACGATGATAGTAAAAGTCATAATTATTCAGGAACCAAACCAATCCTATATAAAATTATAAAAAGCAAGAAGAGTGACCTTCCGCCTTTCCGGTTTATTTTTTTATTTCTTTGTCAATCTCACTTTTCATTCACTATGTTCAGAGTGAAAAACAAACAAGCCAACCAACTACCTAAAACAGCAAATTCACTGTAAGTGTAAAAAGCTTAATTTTCTGGATTTTTCATAGTCTGAAGTCCTCAGATTAAAAAAAAAAAAAACCTAAATAAATAAGTATGGGTCAATAAATTTGAGACCTAGCAGATAAGAAGCGCTGCTGCAGATGGCCTTCCTAGGTAGTCCCTTCGCTCAATATCACACCAAACTTTCCTGGGGAAGGGACAGTGTCAGAGAAAGGTTGACCCCCTCCTCGCTAAGCAGTTGGAGCCAATTCCCTGGAATACGTCGTGTGTTTATTCTCTGCATCACTGAAAAAGCGTCACCAGCTGCCCGGCCCTGTGTGTGATGGTTGGGAGTCCGAGGCAGTAAGACAGCTCTCTCCTTGAAGGACCTCACAGTCCATACGAAGATAAGAGGCTCGCATCACAAATGCATGTTGGAAATACGGAGCGGGAAACCTAAGTGTCCAGGAGGGAAAAGTTTCTACTCTTTCTCGTTTCTCTGTAAGTCAGAACTAAGGACAAGTTACCATCTACATGACGGGAAATACTTACTATTCTTTTGTAGGTATTATCTTTCCTCTCTGGGGGCTCCTGAGATTCTTTTTATCTCTAGATAGAACTGTTATGCCTGCATTTGCAGTTATTTTAGTTTTTCCTATCCTGAGAAGTTTTATCTTTTATAAATTCAATAGTCGTCTCAGAATTTTCTCAAGATTCTTCTTCCAAGGGGCCACATGAGCACATTTCCTCTATTTTCTTTGTTTTCTTCTAGAAGATCTATTAGCTGTTCATTGAAAATCCTTATTCTATCATGTAAGATAATTAAACCCTCTTTTTATATTTATTTTCTATGTTTATCCATGTCTGCTAACTTCTGAGTTCTTACCATAATTTATTCCACTCATTAATTAAACTTTGTCTAATCTTCTCATTATTCTGGCTATTCCAATATTTTGTTTCCCCAGCTTCCCCAACTCCAGACTACATACTCGTTGGAAATGATTCGGTTACAAGAAATAGAGCCCAACAGACTTCTATATGGACTGTACCTTCAACGTGAGGACCCAGAGGAGATCCTGAAAGTCACAGCTGGGCGGTGCCCTCCTGCTTCAGGGAGGCGGGATGCGTAACCTGGAAGGCCGTCAGCAGCTGCAACATGCTCATTTATTTCTTAAATCCCACAGTCTTAGGAGAAATACGGGACCTTGAAAAATGTGAAGAATTATTTTAAAAAATACGTAATGATTTGTTAAGCAAAGCCATTACTGATCAGGGAAGGATTCTGGGGCTCTCCACCTTTACAGGCGGCTGTGTTCCTGGACATCTGATATGCCTTCCAGGACGTGGCTCGGTGGTGTTGGAGCGTTAGCAGGCCTGGAGAACTGGCGATATAACTCCGTTCAATGGCTCCCGCTGGCTGGGATGGCTCTCAGAAATGACTCTCCTGACTGACTTCTAACCTCTGATACTGAGTTCAGGTTTAATTATTAACATTACCTGTATGACACCTAGACTGTGCCCAGGTACCTCTCTGAATGAGGAAGGACTCATGTGACCTCACAACGTCACGACGGCAGTGAAGGCAGTTGTATTTTTTCCCCCAGGAGTTGGGAAGCGGTACTCAGAGACCCAGCCTCATACGCTCTCGCTGCAGGACAACAGCTTAGAAGGACATTCAGCGTGAATTCTTAGATGTGAACCTGGTTCACGGAAAGTAAAGGGAGGCATGTAGAGTGGAATGAAATCAACACAGAGAAGCAGACACAAGACAATGAGGAGAACAAGAAGGAACAACTATACTACCTAATGGCTTTGGCAAATCTGGTTTCATCCTTCTAAGGCCTCTTGTTTCTTTATAATAGATCCCCTTTCCCAAGGTGGATCAATTAATGATGCCATCCCTAAGATAAAGCCCAGCAATATATATTCCAGAGTTTGGATACATGGAAGAGACCAAGTACTGGAATGAAATATAAACAATGATTTAGGAATGCTTCATCTAGATTTTGGTTCTCAGCCTTTAATTCATAAGTTTCATTAAAAACCTAATCAAAGCTATAAACCTTTCATCCAGAAATTTTTATGTTCATACAATATTTTCCATACAATTTTGCAGGGCTTATAAGCCCCATGAAAGCCATCTACAGATGCTAAAATGGGATCTAAGTGAGTTATGGTAATACCTAAAATATAATTTTTTCATATATTAAAAAAAGCATTACAAAAACACTTACAAAGCTTTAATTGGCATTTGAATTAAAAACAGATCTTATTCAAACAAAGAATGTTACACTTTATTACAACTTTTCTTTCCTGTAGAGAATACAATACTCTGGGCCCCATTTAAAATACGGTTAATAGAAAGTAAATTATGTGTCATTTTGGATTATTCAAGTTGTTTGAAGATTTCACAAGGAAATATAAATTTCCTCTTTCAGGCTTAAGAACATAAAATAAGACAATCTATGTTAAGCATATAAAATCCCAGCTGTACCCAATTCCCTTTGTTAGCATAGATGCAAAGTGAAAATGCCATTATATAATGCCTTTTTTCCCTTTTAATGGAGAATCTATAGAAGTGGAAGTTTCTGTGAAAAATCTGAACTCTTATATGCACAGGCGTTCTATCAAAGTGTCTTTCAACAAAGGAATATACATACAGTACGGCTCAGGACACCCAAGAGCACACCTGCCCCCAAATCGCCCTCTTGATGATCTGTCATTTTCTTGTCTGTGTGGTTCACTCTTCCCGAGCGGTCCCTCTGCAGGCACCTGCTGTTCAGATGCCATTCCTGATGGTCTCCTGGTGTCGAGAAATGGCAGTTCTGCATAATTGTCTTCCACAGTTGTGTTCCGTAAGAAGTGGGGTGGTTTGTTTTTTTTTTTCCCTTGGTCCCATTAGAAGGCAGGTAGTCAATTGCTGTTGATTGGCAGGCAGTGCTCCTGCCTATAGAAAAAGAGGCAGAAAAGTCCCCACAGGGGTCACCCGGGACAATAGCCAGAACAGCGGCATCAAGGGAAACAGGGCTGTTCTTTGGGGTGTGTTTAACTGTCAAGGTGAAGCTAGGGAGCACTCCACAGGAGAGCCCTGTCTCACAGCAGCTGTGGGTGAGAGAAGCTGCTGCCATCGACACAGCTTCTTCTCCGGCTCCATGAGAAGCCACGGGGGAGATAATTGGCTTGCACTCTTGGAAAAAAAAAATAACACGATTAGTTAGTGTTTGGAAGAAAATGAATTTTTAAAATTTGATACATATGAAGCTTCTTATAATTCTGAGACCAGCCAGGCCAAAAGATTTTTAAAAAAAAGCAGACTTTAAAAAATCCTGTGTGTCAAGTTCTGGATAGAAAAAAAAAAAAAAAGATAAGTGTCGTGTGACTTTCTATTTCAGTAATCAATGCTGAAGAGGACATTTGCTCCCTGGATCAATGCTACATTAACAACTCAATCGGCTGCTGGCAGGGCTGACTGACAGCACACAACCCCTACAGTGGCTCAAACCTCTCAGGACTGTGTCCAGTGGAAACACTTCATTTCTGGGATGGCAAATGTCATGGAAGAAATCGCCCCATCAGTTAAACAGGAGTGATTCAATTATATGATTTTAGGTGGAAAAATGCTAGAAACTATCGGTTTCAAGGCCCTAATGTTGCAGAGAGGGAAGGAAAAAAAAAAAAGAAAACCCCACAAGGGACAGAAAGGTTAAATGATGTGATGAAGTCCCCGACCATTCAACAATGTGGAGCCACGACCCCAGCCATCTGGTTTGCCGATTGCAGAGGTGGGTCCTGGCAGAAGCACCCAGCCGCCTCCTCAACCTCAGCTGCATCAGGTCACACACCAGAACATCACTGACACCTGTCCTTGGCAAAAGGACACACCCATCTGATTCCAGAAACTAAAGTCACGCACAAAAGGGAATCATGTTTCAACTCCCCTCTTTTGCCCAGAGATGACCTGAGATCTCTGTGATCAAAGGCACCAGCTCCACATGACCATTTTTAACTGACGTCGGGCAGGAAACGGGTTCTCTTGGAGTCCGATGCCACATGCCCTCTGTCCCCCTTTCTGACTGTCCCACTGTTCTTCTGAGTTCCCTTAAATTCAGCAAAGCTCCTCACCATGCCACGGACCCTCTCCCTCGCCAGTGAAAACGGCGGAAGCCTGCACTTGGCAAAAAGCGGAAAATAACAAAGGAACAAAATTGAGCAGTGAGAGCGGTTTCCTGTCCTTGGTCTCAGCCAGCTCTTCCTTTCGAACCCAAAGGACTGGGTTCCAACTCCAAGGGAGTGTGTGCTGCGGCCTCCGGCTCACACCCAGCAGTGAAAAGCTTCTGTCTGGGCTGTGTTTCCCGCAGGGTGTCTGTCTGTTTTCTGCTCAGAAGGAAGACATTGCAAGATGAACACCTACCTACTCTCCTCCCTGATGTTCAGGGCCCTGCCTTCCTTCCTGCCTTGGGGTGGCCGTCCCAGCCCCACCTGAGACTCTTTCCACTGTTCATCTTGGGGACAAGCGATGGAGCCCTGGCCAGGGCCTGACGCTCCTCCCATTCTGGGTCATTGCCAGCAGCAAGGCTGTCACCACAGACACTCTCCATGACTCCAGGACACATGTCTATGTCCAGCGCTGTCCCTGCTCCGCAGCAAGGTGCTCATACCCCTGCGCACCCGCCATCTATTCGCACACCTTCAACCGCCTGGATTCCTAAGTGTATCAAGTTGAAAAACTTTCCCAGTTTTCCCAAGGAAGCTGTGCGAGAAGGATCTCAGGGATTTCACCGGTTTACAAATGTTTGGGATTCAATTACCCTATGACTCGGTATGCTCCCTTTAAAAAAGGTCAGTTGGGGATATTTATTTTCATTTATAATTTTAACACAGGTACACATATTTCAGTCTTGAAAAGTATAATCTCAAATCCATATAAGCAAAAGTGATGTTGGTTTTGAACACACAGTTTTGATTGCAAAGATGTGCCATATAAAATGTCCTAACTCTAACAAATCAAATAATTCATGACCAGATATCCTTTACAATGAATGGGTCATTGTATCCTGATCCTGTTTGTTGCATTATGTTCTCAGATCTCTAGTTCTTTGAATATGATTATTAAATTATCATTACACCTACATCATAATATTATATTGGGGTAATTTAACTTACCAGTTACACCTATAATACTCATTTACCGATAATCTTCAAATTGTCTAAGTAAAGCCCTCTTAATAAAATGTTATTCTTTATTATTTTATTATATTTATATAAGCTTTACTTATATTGGATATGTCTATCCATGCAAATTCACAATGAAGAGCATATTTTATTTACTTTTCTGAATAGTATAAATGTCATTCATAAGAAATATGATAGAATATCCTTATATAAGCAAATTTCACCAGAACCCTTTGAATATAATTAGATCTAACCAACTAAAATTCGAGGAATGTCCTATATCAGCTTCTAGTCTGGAAATATGGTTTCTTTGTTCCAATATTTAGACACTTCAAAGCAATGTAAAAAATAGTATGATTTTTTAAAAATCACTTTAAAAGTAGCCTCCTTGAAGCTATTATAATTATCCTTTGAAAACCAATCCAAGGAGAGGAAGAGAAAACTAGCTTCAAATAAATAAAGCTATCTTCCAATAGTAGCTCTGGATTTAAAAAGTGTTACTTTCTAAAAGCTGAATTTCATGAATATTTGAAACAACAGAGACCACCATGTATTTACAAGGAAATATACACACCACAGAAATCTCTTGGAGATTGTTTATGTGGTTTATTGATAGCTGCATGCATAGGTAAGAAGTGGCTAATCATAGGCCCACAACTTTGATGTTAATTTTGTTAACTTAGTCATAGATGATGATTGGTTGACACTAATTAGTCCTTAAAATGTTTTTATAATCACTCATAAAAAGCAATCTTCCATGAAAGATGGTTGTAGCAGAAAAAAATCCTGCTTAAGTCATTCAGATCAATGTTCTTTAACATGCCCTGTGTATGTGTTGTGTTAGCAAATCGCCGCTGTTTCATAAACAAACTCAGATTTCTTACCAACATACTAGAAATAAAGGCTCTGGATCAGAATACATTGTTACCAAGTTCATCTTAGTGAGTATAAATATCACTAACGCCTTATTAGCAGGAATTAATGTTCTACAATTTAAGTTGTAGAGCCTCTAAATGAACAAAAAAAAAATCTACCAACTGCTACTCCAAAGTTCAAAATTGCTTGACAATTTACAAGCAGCAGAAATCATGTGAAAATATTATGAATATCTCAAATAAAAACAACGTAAAAGCTTAGTTATTCATCAGTTATTGCATACATACTAGTATGTTAGCACAGTATTTTTAGCTCAATTAAACTATCATATCATTTTCTTATTAAGTGTATGTTTTTCTCATTATGGGTCCCTAGTAGTATTCATTGTGGTTCATATGTCAATGTGAGAGAGATTGGCTTATCATATAAGTCAGCTCACTCAATTATGGAGAGCTAGGCAGAGTCAGTGGTAAGATCCAGTCCCAGTGTGAAGGCTGGAGAACCAGGGGAGCTGATGGTGTTCAGTCCCAGTCCAAGTGTGAAGACCCAGGAACCAGGAAGGGTTGATGGCTGAGGGCAGTATATGGATGGCTTAGCTCAAGAAGAGAAAGCAAATTTGCCCTTCGTGTGAACATTGTGTTCTCTCTGGATAGGTCAGCAATGGATTGGGTGATGCCTATCAGACTGGGACAGCCACTTAGATTACTCAGTCTACTGGCCAAAATGCTAATGCCTTCCAGAAACATCAACACAGACACAACCAGAAACAACGGTTTTACCGGTTATCTTGCAATGAATCCCTTAGGCCAGTCGAACTGATACATAAAATTAAGGATCATAATTATCATACAGCATTTATTCTATAGGACATTCTTCTCTATCTCCTTATAGGGCATTTTGCTTCATTTCCAAACAACAGGAAACCAATGACAAGTAACAAGAATAGCCCAACGTCTTTCATATTAGGTTTCAGAATGAAGCTTTAGTTCTTACTTAAACATGGATTTGACTGAAATTCTGGGAAGATAATTCCAATAAAAAAGTCAAAACTATGGTGAATGCTTACTCTTCAAACTCCCTATTTTGCTAAATTCTATTGACAACTCCATTACATGTCAACAGTCTTCAGCCCTTTCAGATAAATCTGCCAATGTAGTCAACACTTCTATTTCTGGGACAGTGAGTAAAGAGTTGGAGTGTCAAAGAGTGTCCTTGGTACATTAAAAAAAAAAAAAGTCCTTATAGATATTGTGACTGAAAAGGTGAGGGATGCAACATTCACCTTGAAGAGAAAAATTAATTCTCTTCATATAAAACCAATATTCTGAAAATGACCACCAATTATAAATGGCCTTTGTGTAGCTTTGTTTGAGTCAAGTGTGCTAGCTTAGATAAGGTATAAAACTAAAGGAACTATAACTACACACTTGTGTTCTACAAATTAAATTACATATTTTTTCTTTTGAAGAGATGAGGTATAACATTATATTATACTATCTAAATATAATGTGTTACTTTCTTGCTTTTTATAAATACTGGAGCATTTTTTTCTGACTATTACATGGGGGAGTGCGGGGTGAGAAAAAAATGGGTGAACTGCTTTTTGTCTTTTTTTTAGTTTAAATAAATTGAATTTTTATAAAAACCTATTACAAAAATGATATAAAAGGGGTAGAGAAAAGCACAAGCTTGAGTCTCTAAATACGGTTTTGACATTTATAACTATGTGATATTTCCAAGGCCATGCCTGACCAACTGTAAAGGGAGGTAAACACCACCTTGTACAGAAAGAGTTGCAGTTATCAATAACACAGATCTAGCAGATATTTAGAACTCATTCAAAGACAGATGTTAATATCTTCATCACAAACCTTTAACGCAGGCAGGGTCAGAGGAAGGGTCCTCCTTCCGAAGGTGGAGGTGGGCACAGAAGTAGCACGCGGTCCCCTTGCCAGACTGAGACGGCGCAGCGCCTCCAGGACATACGGACCCGTGCGTGCGGCCGGCTGCGCGCTCAGGGCGGACAGGTACGCTCTGTCGATTCCATCTGGGTATCTTTGCGTCCGCAAATTGAGTTGAGCCTTTCTCAAAGTAAGTTGCTTTTGGCCCTCATCCTATTTATAATAGAATTATTTATTTCAGTGATGTGCATCATGCTTTTCTACAATCTCCTGAGAAGCTTTAAACATTAATATCCAAACCTAGTCCCTACCCAAAACATTTCAATGAATTGAGTCTGGGTGGGTTTAGATAAAGGCATTTTTTACTCCTACCCCAAGTGATTACAGTAAGAGATTTTAGTAGACGTACTCTGTATTCGGTTGTTCTGCGAATATTGTTAACTTTTCTTTCGGTGTCAAATAAGCCAAAACCCTAAATGGCGGGAGACGTGGTGTAGGTTATGCAATATAAATACTCTGGCGGTAGCAAAATGCCCCAAGATTTTTAACAGAATTTTTTGACTTGGACTTCTACTTCTGGGCAAGATGAAGAAAGAACCTTTCCTCCTAGGTCCTCACTCAAACAAATAAATAAGAAGAGCTGTGAAAAAGAAGAATCAATCACTCGGTCTTCTCTGTTTTTCAGAAGGAATGAGTTCCAGTTCTATGTTCTAATTCTCTGATTTTCCTCTTCTGAACTTTTATTTTTGAACGTGAATGCATCCAATGAAATTTCACTCTATTTTATTTGCTTTTTTCGCCATATAGGAGTTTATTTTTCTCAAATGATAGTTAAATGTGGGTCTGGAGCAACTGCTTAATGATGTCTTAGGGATTCCTGTTATCTTCCTATTCCATCGTTGGTGTTGTTTTAACTACATGAAATTTTATTTTGGTGGTTGTATATTTAAGGTTTCTAAATGCCATGTGACTCTTCTTTTCCACATAGTTTCTTAAGTGAGGAGCAAAGTGTACTGTAGAAAGATATACATCTTGTAGAGCTATGGGTGCCTTTAGGAGCAGAAACTGGAAGCACAAAGATCACATCAGTGGGATGATAAACATGGAAAGATAATAAATACTAGTTTACTGGGATCATTTACACTTGGCAGGTAATTTAGTCAGGATATTTCAAAGGTGTCCTCAGGGAATCATGTAAGGTCACAGAACTATCAACTCTGCTCAAATAAAACTGAACTTCTAAATTATGCCAAAGAGAGGCTCTCTCCCCCTAAGTTTTGTCTACATCAGAAAAAGAATGCATCAGATAGACATCAAATAGCACATAATATCAGAGTGTATAAAGTGTATAAGAAAAGTAGTTGTTAAGAATAGATTCTAGAGAGTAAATTAGATGCTCTGAAGAACACCTGAAAAAAAGAGGTGGCAGCATAGCCCAGGGGGCACTACACCTCCCGCTGAAAGCTTGCATAGAAATGTGGAGAAGCATGTGACGGGTGTGTTTCAAAGCCAGGTGCTGCATTTGCAGAAATGCACATGGTCTTCCAGCCAGCCAGGAACCTGCTGTATAATTGTTACAGCAATCAAAGCCGAGCAGGTCTTTGTAGAGAAATGAAGCCCAAACTACTTAGATGGTAATTCGATTGCCTGATATTGTATCTGGTTCTGAAGGATTTCTCCAGTCTTTGTCTGGATGTTTTTCCACGACTTCAACTCATTAACACCAGTTTTCTTGTTTCCTACGCATATGTGTGCTCTGAACATAGGTAGTTAATTGAAAAAACATGTGCAATATTAAATACATGCCAAATGAAAAATCAAAACAGGCCGAGAAAGATATTCCTGCTCTTGAAGTCGGAATGTGGCATGTCAGGTTAGACACGGCATAGAGTGACACACCGTTCAAGGCCTTGGTCTTTTGTATGTTTTGCGCCATTTTCTCTCAGAGGAGGAGCTTCTAGCTCATTAAGGCTGTTTCCTCAATTATTGAAGCAATCCTTCCTTAATCAAGAAGATGGAAGAGAAAGACAATTATTCAAGTAGTAAATGAATCAAAAGCTGAAAAATGGGTTTTCCTTTCTGGGTTAGAAGCTTAAGATGATTATTTCACTAATTGCAGTTCATGAGGTTTGCTCTATATTATTACCCAAGAACAAAAGTCATTTATAACAATAAGGTTTATATTAATAGAGGATATCACCTTCAAATAGTCCAATATTTATCGCTAGAATTTTCCAGGGTATGCATGAGAAAGCTGGAATCATTGGTCTGGTTTTGAACCGAGCCTTTGTTACACACTGAGCTGTTTCTACTATCTGGAAGGGCAGCGGGTTTCCTTGCCACGTGGGAGAGGCTGATGTATAGAATTTTTTCTTTTTTAAAATAATGATCATCTAAAACAATTCATTAAAGGAAAGTGTGTGTTTCTAAAGGCGCCATCACATTGGCCCCAGTAACACGCATATGATGTTGATGGTGGAAGTGACTACTTCTGGCAACTTAAGCAGGAAACACCGGAGCAGAAATGACTGGAGACCTTGCTTGTCGTCACAATGTAAATTTCAAAACCCACAAGGTCATTCTGTTGCATACTGTGCTCCAGGTCACACCACTTTCCCGTTTGGTATATACACCCACCCCCCACCCCGGAAGCCCACAGGAGGAATTATTGGAGCACGCTGCCGAGTTCCAGTCGCCTTCACCTGACCAGCTCCTACTAGCTCTGGAAACACTCACCACCCAGTAGAGGCTGCTGGGCGCGTGTGGCCTCTGCCCGGACAGACTCTCGGGGATGCCGCACACTTGGGTGGCTGCAGCCTCTTGTCAATGCCATGTGCTGCGTTGAGTCTGGACGATGTGTAAGTCACGGATGACAGCTGCCACTTGAGGTCCACACTTCTCCCCCTAAGTCACTTCCCTAGTCTTCTATCTGCCCCTTCTCCCGGCGGTTCCCTGGGACCGCCCCGGGGGTACATTTTCTATTCACCTGTTACTCCTTCCTCCCATCCTCTGATTTTTGACCTAAACAAACAAACAAACAAACGAATAAACAAAAAACTCACTGAGGGACATGAATCAAATTTCCACACGAAGCTTGATGCTAATTATAAAAGATGCATGCATATCTTCTTGTGTGTGTGTGTGTGTGTGTGTGTGTGTGTGTGTTTGACTTCCTGGAAAATAACTAGAACTAGCACAATTTATTTTAAAAATAACTGCATAAAAAGGCAATAAATTACAAAAGCCACATAGACGTTTTAGTAGATTATTCTTGCCCCTTCTCAAATTCAGTACTTCTTTCCTGCTATTTAATGATTTTTAAGATCTCCTTTTAAACTGCACAAGCAGTTCTTGTTTACTGTAAACTGCCCAACATACAGGAATTCAAAACATCAAAATAGAGGCCCCTCTGTTATACAAACTGCTGCATGGTACTGCCACAGACATGTGGAGGGTTAGCATCCAGAGGGGGTTCCACCTTCTTGTGGAGTTTTGCCTGCCCTGCCCACTGAGATGCTAAGCAATCCCAAACCAGGCCGCTCACAGTGTGTTTCCCTCCCCTTTATAGAGTCCTCTGGCTCTTCATCTATTCCTTCACAAATCTATTATTTATGGCCAAAATGCTGCCTTTTCACACAGTACATCATGGCTGGCATCACACAACACCTTATTCTCAAAGCTCCTCTGTCCACTGTAAGTGCCAAAAGTCTGCTCTGATAGTCAAGGCTGAAGAATGATTCCCTCTCTTATGGTAACAACTCTAGATAAGGTTAAAGCGTAAATGAGATTTCAGTTTAGAGGCATGTTTTTTCTGCTGTAGTATATTATAGGCATATTTACATGTCAGCAGATACTTACTTCCCAATAGTTGTATGTTCTTCTATTGTTTGGACATATCAGCTGTCATTGTTCCCTTATTGAAAAACTCGGTAGTGAACATCTTCACACATATATTACTGAAAAATCCCAAAAGGAGAATTACTGATACCTGAAAGTGGATCAGAGTTTGTCATATTTTAAATGTTATATAGTTCCACCAAACGCCATCCTTCAAAACCAAAGAAATCTAACCATTGTTATACCTGTTTCTAGAAGCACAAAGTAAACATTCCTGCTTCTTCACACATTTTCCAGCTTAAGAACGTTTTCATTCATTGAGAATATTCAACAAATAGTTACTGATACTACCAAAAAAATAAGCCTCTTTGTAAAAATAAAATATTATTTTTTGTGAGTCTTCTTTTAAGACAAGAATTATCTTCAATTAAGATATGGCTGAAGCAAAACATTTGAGTGACAGGAGAAATCCTCCCTTTAAGCTAAAAATAGAAATCATTTAGGTAGAAAAAATGATGGTTGCCTTATTTAAAGAGAAAATGAACTACATATATGCATTTGTTATTAATATAAATTTCTTGCTTCCCTACATAGAAAATAAAATGAAATTTTGAACATGAGTATCAGATGTGCAATTTTTATCACTGAGTTGTGAACATTAAGTATCACCTTGTAGACACTGCAAATTCAGTATGAAGTTACATTCTGCTGTGGATTTGCTGCAGGCTGGTTGATAGTTAACCTGCTATGATACAAGCAGACTCTTCAGATGAAAGAAGCTTCTGGCCTGCAGAGTTCTCTGTGGTCAGACGTCATTGCAAGTGTCATTTGCAGGTCACTCTAGACTCATTCGTTACACTGTGACTGTTCCCACTTTCTCTGAGGAAATGCAGTGACATTACTTGTGAGTTTCGGTCATAACATTAAAAAAAAAAAAAAAAGCTCGAGAGCGGAAGGGTAATCGTGATGATAACAGAGCAAGACAGCCGGTACGTGAGGGAGGTTTAATTAAGTGAAAGGTTCAGCTGGGGCAGAAATGTCTTACGGAAAGAATTACTCACGGTACCTGAAGGGCTGTCAGAGGAAGAGGGTGAAATACACCCTGCGAGGCTCCAGGGAACGGAACTCGCACCAGGGTGTGAAAACGCAGTAAGACGGAACTTTCCAGCGCTTCTCAGAGCTCCTGCCATTGGAATCGGCTGCTATATAAAGCCTGTCTCTAAAAATAATCAAGCAGAAATTGACTACTGTAGAGGAATATCTGCTTTGGACGAGGATCGTTAGACTTGAGCATTTTAATGTAACTTAGAATTTTTTTATTCTTTAAATTTTAAAATTCCTTTTCTTGGATCAGTTTGAAAATAAAATTGGATATTGATTTTCTTCATATTACATTTCTGATCATGAAACATATTCATTACAAAAAAGTTGTAAAATTGTACACATGAGATATGATGTAAACTTGTATAAAAACAGGGAACTCTTAAATGTATTTATTATAAATTTTGTTTATTTCCACACAGAGTGGAAAAAAACAATGTATTGATAACTCAGACATTGTACATTGCAAAACATTTACATCACTATTTTGGCATGTAAAAACATGCTTATTTCCTAACTCATAGTTAACCTGTTCGTAGTGTGATAATGTCGGTACGATATGCCGGGGTGTGAAACGAATGTTTGCTTCACTGAACCTCTCATAAAGGCCCCCACTATTGAACCCAGTAACGTTAGCGATGGGGGTACTGGGGAGACGAAGACGGAGCAACTTTACATCGCCGCCTTCGTGGGGGTCTTGCAAGTGAGGTTCTTCCCAACCTGGTGCCGATGGAGGAGCTGAAGGATTTAAATGAAGAGAAGCACCTTTGGATATTTATGTATATAATTTCTTAACCTACAACCGTAGCTGATTACGCCAATAATAACCTGCATTGGACATTTATGCCCAAATTTTTTTTCACAAGAAAAACAGTGCGTATTAGAAGATTACACTAGAGCGTGCACAATAAAACCAACCTCATACCAGAATATGAGCAAAGAAGGCACGTCCTGGATGCGCTACGTTAAGCTGCCGAGGGATCAGGGAAACGATGCTCTTCCAGTCTGTTGGGTCCAGCACTAACCGTATCCACACAAGACTGTTTAATTTATAAACACCCAGCACGCGCAGCCCTGAAGGGCAGGGACACCTGCTCAGACATTCTGCTCAGCAGGAGAGAGTCAGAGAGCATCGGACCTTGGGAACGGTGACGGGCCGGCCGCGCCTGAGCGCAGAGCGCAACGGGCTAAGGTGTGTCGTGGCCACAGCGCGCACCCAGGCAGCCGTTCTCGGCCATGGGAACGAAGACAAGACTCGGACCCAGGACGGAGCAGGGACTCGGGCGAAGGCAGGAAGGCAGAGCTAGTTCTCAAGGGCACGGCCCTTAGAGAAAGAGCGAATGCAATAAGTTACGGCTCCTTATTTGGAAAAGAAAAGTGTCGTGACTTAGACCTGAAGCAGTCACAGGTAGCTGAGGTTAACGTGAACTTATTCAGAAACAGAAGAGTCAGGCATTCAGAAACAAAACAAAACAAAACAAACAAAACAGACAAACTGCCCAGCTCTTAAGTAATTTATCACCTCCAGCTCGTCCTTCAGCCCCTCCAAACTTTGGATTTTCTAGGCTTTCATTTATATGTCAGGCCTGGGTTTTGTTGGCATTATTACCAAGAAATGTCTTTCACAAAGACCTGGAAGTCAGGCTTCTGAGCCTAATCATCGAGAAAGGTAGGGCTTTCTTTTTTTTTTTTTTTTTTTAATTGATTGATTTTTGAGAGAGACACAGAGACATCAATTTGTTGCACTTATTTACGCATTTATTGGTTGATTCTTGTATTGCCCTGACCAGGGATCAAACCCACAACCCTGCACCAGGGCGATGCTCTAACCACCCAAGCTTCCCTACAAAAGGCATGTGTTAGGGGGGCTGTGAGACTCCCCATTCTCCAGGGCCTAAAGAAAGGGCACTCCTGCACGCTGCTGGTTCCAGCGTAAAAGCTACCCTGTTTCTGTGAGGCACTTGAATCCACACTATAAAGTGAGTACTCTTTCCTCTAAACCCGTTATGGATGGACAGTGTCCCCCCAAAGCCCTATGCTGAGGTCCTGTGCCACAATGTCATGGGGGTGGCCTTTGGGAAGTGATTGGGTTTAGATGAGGTCTTGATGGAACTGGCGATTTTATCAGAAGAAGAGAGGCCAGAGCTGACTCGCTGTCCCTCCGCCATGCCCCCTTTTCACAGACGAGGAGACAGAAAGAGAAGAGGTCACTGAGCAGTTGGGGAGCACAGGGGCTGCGGCGGGGGAGAGGGGGCCCTGCGGCCCCTGCACAGCCTGGCCTCCTGCACCCGCCCAGAAGCAGGTATGATGCCTCTTCCTCCCAAATCCCAGACAAAGGACGCAAAACAAGGAGGCAGCCCATGTTCACCCGGGACTTAGAGGAGAAGATATTTCTGAAAAATGGTGTTCCAGTTTAGCCGAGTTGACACAGGACAAATCTAAATCACCCAAGGCTGTCTCCTTACTCCACTGAATCCCAAAGAGCTTGCTTTCCAAACAAAGGGTCCCTGAATGAGAAGTTGGAAGCAATGCCTCACTTTAAAAAATTCTCCCTTAACTTGTAAAGTGAAAGTTGCTGCTAAGTCCTCAGAGCTTGGTTTTCTCAGCCAATTCTATTGCCCTTGCTCTCAAGAGTAATAAAAATTCTTATGAACAAGCAAAATAGAAAGTCTCTCATCTTACTCCTGAGAGTTTGAGGAAACCAAACTCCGTTTCCCTTACTCTCGGGAGTAAAAGGGACTTCACATGCTTTTTCCCTGGCAGAAGAGAGAATATTTATTAGAGTATTTATTAGACGTGACGTTGCTGCCTCCAACTTTTCAGTTACAGATTTGCTGTAAGAACAATGAAAAGGAAAAAGCCGGGGTGGGATGGGGGTGGGTTATTCTTAACCAGACAACAAAACATTGCCACAGACTAACACCAGAATGGTTATCTTCTCTAGTGAGAGGCCTCTGCCCCATCTGAAACGGCGCTGCGGTTGGTTACAATAAATAATATTTGGCGTCGGCCTGCGAGCCAAGTGTCGCTGGTTCGATTCCCAGTCGGGGCACATGACTAGGTTGCATGTCAGGTCCCCAGTTGGGGGCGTGAGTGAGAGGCAACCACACAGTGACGTTTCTCTCCCTCTCTTTCTCCTTTCCCCTCTCTCTAAAAATAAATAAATAATAAATAAACATTAAATAAATAAATAAATTCTATGTGGGAGAAGTTCAAATACCCTTTTCTAACGTGGCAACAACCAGACCCAGCTGCCTTAAATCTTTGCTGAAAAGGGCAAGTTATAAATAAATAAACATGCGGGCAGACACATCGGTGTATTTTCACTACACAATGACAATTGTGTCCATTTCTTATCATTTGTCCTCTTGGTGCTTCTGGAATCTGGAACACCTTTGTGAATGTACATCATTTATCTGAAAAGCCAATCTAGAAAAGGCCCAATCTGGCAGACTTGCAAAATGGGGTGCATTGCAGGGTTCCCACAATCATTCTCACACCGACAAAAATATACCATATCCACAGTGTCTCAAGTTCACCTGAACTCACATCTTCCCATAAAATTCCTGTGTCTTTCGCTGGTTGGTGGTTCGGTTGGTTGGAGCAATGTCCGGTACACCAAAAGGCTGCAAGTTTGATTCCTGGTCAGGGCATATATGCAGGTCGTGGGTTGGATCCCCAGTCAGGGCATGTCTGGTCAGCAACTGGCTGATGATTCTCGGGTGCATGAATGTTTCTCCCCCTCTCTCCCCCTTCCTCTCTCTCTCTCTCTGAAATCAATAAGCATAACCTCAGTTGAAGATTTTTAACAAATTGTGTCTTTTTGAGACTCACAAAAGCATAGATACAAATTCTGTCTATAAGAACATTTTTAAAGTAATAAACAAAATAAACTAAAAGTGATAAAATTTGGAGGACAGTTGGAGTTAAATAGAACAAATGGATTTGAAAATATTGTTTAAATGGGGAAAAGATTATTTGCAAATACATTATTGTTCATTATGATTTTCTTCTGCAAAAAAAACTGGGCAATAACACATATTAAATGAGTCCCTGGAATAGTGTAGTAAATTCAGGAGTAGGAAAACAGAAACTGAAAGGCACCAAGGGAGAAGGGAAAGCATTTCAAATATGGAGAAATGGGGGGTATATGAAAATATTAAGACTACAGGCTACATTCATTTTCCTTGTCAAATTCTGGGAGGTGCGGATGATACTTTTTCTCTCAGCTTTTTGTAAAGACTATCACGTCTATCAATCTGAAACTTTTTTTCAATGAAGTAATTTTTAATAGGCCATTATTTTCCCCCATAGGTCATGCCTTCTCAATACAAAACAAACAAAAAAATCAGATTACTAAGTAAATATTGTTTGTGATCACCAATAGAGAGTTATACCAAATTTTTTAAGGGCAAGTCATTTTTTTTTAAGTTTAAATTCTTCTTATCACTTAAAAGACTCTTCAGGACATTTCTTTTCCGTATGCACGTATTTACATCACACCGAATAATTAGCATATATGACAGGTTGATACATTTCAGCCCCAGCTCTGTCAGCCAGCTCATGGATCGATGCCACCAGTCACAGGAATGGGAGGGAGCAGAACACCTTTTTAGAGAAAAGCGCTTCAGTTCCCCTTGTGAGGAAATGTTGTCTCCGTTGCTGTATTTTAGCACAGAAGTGTTTGAAAAGAAAGGACACAGCTCTTCACGTTTTAGAAATCGGATGCGGGTGAATTGGTGACGATGCCAGGGACAGACAAACCTCAGGTGTGACAGATTTCAACCACACCTGGTACATCATTTCACTCCCCTATACCAGGGATGCATCTTGCAACCCCCAGAAGATGCCATGGACTTGAAGGGTTTTGTAAGAATCCCTAGCGTCATGAGGACTTTCTCAGGCCCATTGTGAGTGGGTTCTTCTCTCCTCCTTGCACAATCGTCCTGGCTTAGCGCCCCAATAGAAACCAAGGGCAAACGCCAACTCAGCAGGCGCTCCGTGGGTGGCCCACTCTCTGTCAACGTTTCAACCACCGCACAGGGACTCCGATATTTCAGATAAAACAGGGAGTATTATGTGAGCTGACAGGATGGAGTATATTCAAGACACTCCCTTGTAGAATAACCAGCTGGAACTTCCATTTAACCTAGCTTCGACCGACAGACCGTTTTCCAAAACTCAGGAAGCACAGCTCTGATGACTGTAGGTTGTTGAGGGTCCCACGTGCTCCTCCTGTTGAACCGACATTCCCTACCAGCTGCATTGGCGTCTGGCTCTTGATCAGACTCTGGAGCCGGGGACCCGCATTGCCTTTCCCGCTCTGTCCCAGTCAAATCCAGCTGACTTCTGTGCACCGTTAAAGAGACTGGAGTGGACTCGCCGCCTGCCAAATGTGCTGCAGCTAAACCCGAAGGGCTCTGTCATGCACTGCGCTCATCTTTTCAGTTTTAATGGTGTGAGCTGCAATCGTCTGCCCTTTCCCAAAAGGAAAGTCCAACATGCCCCAAACCTCCTGAACTCTTACAAACCGCTGGCACATGCGGGACAGCTGGAGCATCACTGCGCTTCTTTCCCACCCTCTGTAGTGCGCGACTCAAGACCTCACCCCACCGGCCGCTTCTGGCTCACGCCATCTGATTAGCCTCACTTGGTGCCGTTGATCGAAAGAACCTTTCATACGCTCTGCGCCACGTCCACATGGCCCGGGGGCCACCCGGTGCTGTGGCGGAGGGAAGAAGACTTGGCACAGCCCTGGGGCAGGAGCGGGATGCTCACCACTGAAGGCTCCCGGCTGCGTTACTCGTGTTCCCCATTCCACGTTTCAGGGTCGTGACCTTGGCTGGAGCCGCGATTAGTGCCCACTCCCTGCACAGCCCCACTCCCCGCACAGGCAGACCCTACTCCTCCCTGTGATTAGACCCTGAGCTGTCCTCTACTCTGTGCGCCCTCTGGCGGCGGGATGCTAGGGTTTTAGTCAAGGTCATCAAAAGGCTTTCTGGCTTTCAGAGTCTGCCTGGCCTGTTGATTGATCATTATCCGCCCCCACCCCTGCCCCAGAGTCAGCGATGCTTGGCAGCTGTTACCCAGTCCCATAACCCTCCAGACACCTCTCCTCTCATACCTTTCCTGGGCACCCCCACGCCCACCCTCGGCCCTTGGCTCCCCATCAGTGTTCACCTTTGGGGAACCTTTCAACAGCGTCACCACTGTGGCAAGCCGGGGACTGTCAGCACTGCCTCTGCCACCAGAGATGTGCTCCTCCTCCCCCTCTCACTGGCAGGTGACCATTGTCCTGCGTGGGAGTCGGCCACCCAGGGCCACTTCTGATACCGCCTGTACATGCCTGAGTTCCCCAGTAACCAACATGGGTATGGAAATGCCACAGGTCTCCTGGGAGGTGTTTTTGTGGAAAACACCAGTGAGGAAGTGGGAAAGGTCCTTCTGGGAAGAGGCCGAAACCAGCGTGCAATGTGATTGCAACAGAAGCTTGAGATGCTACTACAGGGGACTCGGGAGTTGGAATGACACTTCAGAATTACTCCGAACTGAGGCACAAGGCCAGGCCTCCCCACCGTGTGAACCGATCATTGGTCATAGGTGACACCCGGGAGAAGGCGTGAGTTTGCAGAAGTCATGATCTCCGACCAAAGGTGAGTCCTGGGGGCGCTCCGTGCTCAGTGATGGGCACATGAGGGTGAGGGTGTCAGCCCTGAGGATGGGGTCTGGGCCATGGCTCCATCACCCACTGCTCTGCAGGAAAGGCTACAAGACGAAATGAGTCAGTCCTGAGGCTCTGAAGGCAGAGAAGAGAACCTTGAATTATGGTTAGACTGCGCTGCTGAAATGTACCAGGCTGACAGGCCTTGCAGGAGGCAGAGTAACACGGATTCATGGAAACTTCACAGGTCTTCAAGGCGAGAATTATATGGAGTCACAGACCAGCCTATCCCTTTGTCTCCGGATGAATGACTAGCAGGACTGGACCAGACATTTGTTTATATGAGACTTTGCCAAGGTTCTGACGTCCAATTCCTCATTGTCCATCAAAAGGAAGGAGAAAAGACCTGGTTGTGTGTGTTGAGACTTACGAGCCCTTCTGTGGGTTGTAAAACACGGCACCGCGTGATGGAGTTCGGGAAGAATGGGGCCCGGGGGGTGAACGCTGCTACAGGACGGATTTAGAGCGAAGTCTTGCAGAGGCAACTTTGACTTCGCAGGAGACCAGAGGGACATTTTTAGTGTTGGTGAAACAATCCGGGAAGATGGATAGGAGTCACATTCACAGCCTCAGAGAAGAAAGCCAGAGAGGAGCTGGGTCTGGAGATTCTGTTGAGACTTGGAAGGCAGCCGGCGGCCATGATCCAGCTCCGTGAAGCGGCTTCTTGAAAAGAGGAGAAGACAAACCCCCATCTCTTTGAAAAAAAGCTCCCAGGAACAAGCTGCTGGGGGGGGAACGTCCCCCATGAATTGCTCTAGATGTGAGAGACCCTGCCACCTAAGTAACCTTCTGGGTACTGGGTCCCCGCGTGCGTGTCAGGAGCACCTGGCTGTTCTGCTTTGGGAACACCACACACAGAATCCCCAGAAGGTAGGACGAGACTGGAGTAAGGAACACATCATGGCTTAAATGATGCATTAGTCTGGACCCAGGAAGACAAGACCAAGTCCCTGATCAAAGGAGTTCAAGGGACTGGAAGCCCATCCAGCACACCCTTCGTGTTCTGTGGGCATCAGACGCAGAGAGCTCAGCCTGGCTCTGAGGATAAAGAACAGGGTCATTTCTTCTGGTGTCAGAACGTTCAAATTGATGGGTCTAATTATTCCGCCAGCTTCCTAGACACACAGTACCCGCTAAGAACTGAGGGACAGGAGGTGACCCGAGGGGGAATGCTCCCTCTGCATTGGAGCCAGGTGACAGACAGACTACAGGACATAAATCCTGGAACAGGAGGGGAATTCATGTTTAACATGTTTTTTTTCAAGTCTCTGGGGTTCTGTTCAACTTTTTAATCCATTTTTTTCTTAAACTTTTGTTTGCCTTCTGTTGAAGTCTCTCTGTCTACCACCCCTGTGTCTTAGGGCCTCTTCATTATTTTCGTCTTGCCATCCACCTTCACCACATTTTGTATAAATATCACTCTAATCCTTACAAACCCACTGCTTGTCAGAATGCATCCTGCCTACTGAAAGGTTTATTTGTATATAAAATTATGTTCTCCTAGGATTTCCACTTGGTTCTTTTCACAGCTATCATTTCTCACAGCTGTTCTTTATTTTCTCTCTTGAAGGATATTAACCATTCCTACAGCCATGTTTATTTAGATTGCTTTACTTGGTTTATTTGATCTTTTCAGAGCAAATTACACCAGGGCTCTTACTTTCTTACATTCATTTTCTTTATGCCCTTTGCGGTCGCGTCTTAAACAGGTGTTCGTTTTTAATTAGTGTCTTCTTGCTCGCTGCCTGCCTTTACTCCATCTGTCTGGCTTCCTCTGAAAATCAAAGACCCCCAAGCCAGCAACAGTTCTGAGATGGCAGAACCAAGCCCGCACACAGAAATTCTACTGCAGATGTCACAGATCCCTTTGCTGAGCCCAAGTGGCTTGCCTCACACCTTGGCCAGATGCACCTGTGCTTGTCCTCCCCGGCTGTCTCACGTACTTAGCTTCGTGCCGGCCATGGCCTGAGAGAGCGGCCAGCCTCCGCTTTGTTCAGCTCCCGCCTCAGACCCAGCTCAGTCCACAACCTTGGCCTCAGTGCCAGACCTACGTCAGATGATTTTAGTAACTATTGTCCTACTGGTATCTCAATTCATATGAATAAAAAAAAAAAAACATACAAAGCAATAATGAGGACTAAAGCCGTAAACCAAATGTTCCATGATTCACTCAGCTAACTGGTGAACCATGAGAAGCTAAGATGCCTACAGAACCGGGCAGCTTGGAAGTCAGGAATACCATGCACGGAAGTGTTTACTCTCCTAAATCTAATACAAGTGCTATTAATGCGCAGAAAAGGCCACCTGAAAGACAGTTCACATCGCAACCTGAGACATCAGCCTGACAGGAGCATCCGTGCTCGCCGGAGGGCAAGGTGCCTAGCGAATCACTCCCTGTGTTGTACCAACAGGTGAGCTGCTACTGGGTGTAATAATACAGCAATCCAAGGGGACAGACGCTACCGAAGTCCCCTTCCGGTCCAGAAAACTGAGGGTGCCCACGGTAACAGTTCAACAGTGCAGCCATCACCCGAACGGCCGGCGTGAACTTCAGTGGTTATCAGTATTTGAGCATGAATTTTATCTCTGTCTTTTAAAAGGTAGTTTAAACGAGTTTTCATATCATTTCAATGCTTTCTCCAGTATGCATTTCTGAACACGGTAGATACCTTCCTATATAACTGCACTGCATTTTCAGCCGAACACAATGAAGAATTCCTTTGTATCCCCTAAAATTATGCCTATAATTAAATTTTCCCAATTATTTAAATGTGTGTATCATTTTATATAGCACATACTGCTCCTGCCTTTTCTGTGCATGAGAGAGAGAGAGAGTGTGTGTGTGTGTGTGTGTGTGTGTCCACATGCAGCAAACCCACCTTCTTACCCACCATTACTGATTAAGTGCTTGGGGGCCTCCATGGCCTTACTGACTCCTCCCCAGCTGGTGCGTTTAGGTCTGTGAGCAGAGTGTTGGCATCTCCTGTTATTAATGGCAGCTCATTCTCTTTGCCCCTCCTTGCGGCCCATCACTTACGTAGTATGCAAGTGGCTGCTGTGTTGTTTCATGAATATATATTGATAAGTAATTTATCTTCAATGTGAATTGCATTCTGCAGAAGTACACCGTGCTTCTTTGTCTTATATAATGCTTTTTCGGACCTAAATTTATCCTGCCATCAATATCGCATCTATGATGTTATTTTTATCTGCATTCGCCCGATATATACGCACCCATCCTTCTGTTTATAACTTCCTTGGATCCTTCCAGCTAGTGTGTGTTCACATATGGCATAGAGTTGAATTTAGCTCCGTTAGCCAAACTGAGACTTTTCTTTTAATGGATACTTTTTATTCATTCACATTTCTGTGTGGTCCTCATTCTGTCCAAATTGCTTATATTTATTTACCTGATGCTATGTGGTCTGTTACTTTTTCTCATTCTTTTTCACTATTTCTTTTAATAATTAGGAGTTTTCTTTTTCTGTTGTCTGCTGGTTACTTGTATTATTATTTATTATTGGATTAGTTTCCATATGAACACCTGTAAAATGATTTTGCCCACCGCTGTATAAAACCCACTGGTTTAGTTGCATTTAGGAAGAATGGAGAAAAATACAATTGGCCCATCACCTCAGAGACACAATTCTCATACCAACCTCTTAAACAATTTCAATGGATATAAACAATTCTGTTAATGAATTAATGCCATAAATTTTCATTAGGTAATCACCTCAAGGCAGAACAAATAGACAAAGGATAACTCGAAGAATAAAGAAGAATCAAGTAACAGTCAACCAAGACATGAATGAAGTAGCAGCAAGTGATGCTGGGAAAAGCTTTTGAGCATGTTTTATATAACCTCACTATTTTCCAAGACTTCATTTTATGCATGACCCAGGGTACTTCTCTAGCATTAAAGACAATGTAGACAGTAACCAAGACTCAGAAAAGGTAGAAAAGTTTCTACTCAGGATCAGAAAGAATTTTGTGAGGCACAGTGACATGCTGGAATTCACAGGCAAGTATCAGAAGACAAATCGTCACCCACACCACTTGGCCAGCTGTGGGCCATTTTGAAATGCCTCCTATTGAGTCTCCAAGGCACACCTTCCTATCTGAAAGTATATATGCTTCCTGACTTGAAAAAGTAAGAGAAAAACAAGTTTGCCAAACTCTTTGTCTCTTCAAGTCTCAATATCCATTATCAAGGTTAAATTTAAATTTCAACACTATTTTTCTTCCTAGTATGCCTCTTCTATGTATAAAAATTATTACTATTGTCTCCTATATTAACAAAATATATTACTGTTATATTTATTAATAATTATTAAATTATTATTTCTGTATCTCTAGCTACCAAAATTGATATTTATTTACTGAGACAATTGCTGGTGTACTTATGATAGATTCATGTGTAGTGTGGAATGTTTATCTCTCTAACTTATTTTTTGCATTAATGCATTTGTTATTCTTCAAATAATTATTTGTCTTCTTTCTGTTCCCACTAAATACCTTTTTCCCTTTAAGTAAATAGGTAGGTGTTTTCTCGATACAATATATACCTAGAAAATATTTCATCCTTTCTTTTATATGATAATGAAGATTTTATTTCTCAAACAAGAAATATCATCAGAAGCAAATAAGATATTTACTAATATAATGCATATAAATTTTTATGCCAGAGGAAGAATATGTTATCAACTGACAGGAAAATAAAACTATTTCAAGAAAATAATAGAAAAAATGAGCAATGTGTTAATTTCAAAGAAAGATAGCTTAAAATTATATCTTGCAACCATGAACCATTTCTGAAATGTTTCAAAACATCTGTAAACATAAATTGTACTGTTCTAATAATTTAATGAAGATAGAATTAGTGAAAGTACTTTATATCACAGGTGAGAAAACTGAGCAGAGGGAGGTTCAAAGTCTTGGTTAAAAGCATTTTTAAGGCAGAAGTAGACCACCAATTCATATATCATTTTTTTCCCTGAGTGACAAATCCATTATACATGCCTTGGGGAAGATTTACGCAGGAGCAAGCAGAGATCAGAAAATGGGTTTCGCTCACCCACCTCTCTCTCACACACGCACGTGCACTACAACGAGTTAAAATGCAGAGTGCAATCCTAGAGTAGTCACACAATTCTAATACCATCCTGAGACATGGGATTCTAAATTATAATGTGACGCAGAAGAAAAAGGCCTTGGGCTTTTGTCAAAGAGAGGCATGGGCTGGAATTTTCAGAGTTCTATAAAATCTACTGCTTATTCCTCAAGAGAAATTTAACTGAGTGCATAGAGATTTTGTTTTTAGCTGGTTTTGCTGACTTGTTGTCCTTCATTATATCACCAAATCTGGTGCGACACCTGCTGCCTAGGGGCATGGAGAAGCCTGGCCATAGCCCCTGGGATTGTCATAGGCTCAGAGGTGCACAGTGAGAACCGGCTTCAAACCACTGAGATGAACATTGTTTTATTGTTTTCTGAAATTTCAAGAACCATTAAAAAAAACTTGTATTCTTATTCCCCTTACTGTTCAACAGCAGTGCAACACACACACACACACACACACACACAGACTCACAGACACACACACACACACACACACACACATACACATACACCTGGCTTTGATGTCCAAGTAAATCCACCACTGAGATTGAAAAAGCAGTTCCTTGCAGAAAGGCTCCGTGAGGAGCTGCGCCGCGATGCTCTAACCACCCACACATGATGCCACCCACGTGTGCTCTACTGAACAATTAGCATGACGCTCCACTGCCCCCTCTGTCAGCGGCACCGACATAAAAGTACCTGTCACTTCTGTAAGGCATCAATTCTGCAAAAGCTAAGAGAACATGGAGAGCTTCGATTTGTGTAAAATATCATTAACTTTATTATATAATGTTGATAATACTAAGAGCAAGAAATATCCTAGACTTGGCATTCCAGTAACCTAAGATACATAAACCATTTCTCATAGAGTGGCAACAGTTATTCCTACAGAAACCCATCAGTCTTAGGGGACATTGTTTTCTCAACGAAAGGCAATATATTATGTAAAGTTAAAAAAATATATTGTTGCTCTTTTCCTACAGAGACAGTTCAAATGCTAACAACATTTACGTTATCAGTGAGTAGTTTTTTTCACAGTCAGTTTCATGAGAACGACCCTAACGTGCATTTTCTTCCATCTTTTTTCATGGTTACTTCTGTGCACATCTTATCGCCATCATGGAAAAAATCATTCTAAAGACGAGCTGCACCTATGATTCATGTCTGTATTTAGTTACAATGTTGCAACATAAGTGTGTGTGACACTTTAACACATGGCTTTTACAGGGGTTTTGTAGACACAGTCTCCCTTGACCATCACAACAATGTACCATCAACTCAGATATCACCCCCTTGGAGGAGCAAAAGAACCAGAGAGATTAGTGTCCCTCAGCTTGCAAGAAGCCAGCTCAGTAAGGTACGCTCAGAGTTCCTGATGTCTAAATCCATGTTCTTCTCTTCCCTCTCTCTGTCTTTAACACACCTCTGTATAAAGAAATAGCACGAGCTGCTCTCTGTGAGCTAAGTCTGAAACGAAATACATAAATCGTCACACTTCACCTGCCAAGCAGAACGCGTCCTCTGCAGATAAGCGGTGGTCAGAGCCTGGCATGCCAGACGGGGCAGAAGCATGAATTGTCAAACTCAATAACTTATATCTTTTTATTCAATTCAAGAGGGAAAATATAACACAAATCCTCAATGACAACAGTGAGGTTAAACATTTGTTTCAACCAGCTGCTGGATGGGCAACTTTGACCCAGCAAATTACGGAGCTGAGCTTTGGATCTCATCTGCAAAAGGTGGATAATGATTCAAATTTCTCATGGTTGTGTAAAGGTGTCCCTCCCAATTTTCTAGTTGTACCCAGACACTCATGTCTGGCTATTTTCTTTCATTCAGATACTGATCTCAGAAAAAATAGATATAATTTTAAGTGAATTTAGCCAACAGTGGTTTGATTGCAGATCCTTCAAGGAATGTTATCTAACCACTAATAGAGCTTCAAAGAAATATTAAACTGAATTCAGAAGCCTCATTGTTAGTTGTAATACCGTTCTTTTCTTGTTGATGTTTTGTAATGAATAGTCTGAAGTTGCTCTTGGAAGAGGAATCCAGCGATGACTGTCATTCTGGGAGTCACAATATTGATCTCCCACCACACGTTTGATTGCGTACATACTGCACTTTATTTCACAAAGTTCCTGTCTTGCTTGAAATTTTAAAATGTATTTTAATATTTAACCTTTTTATGTAAATTATTGAATACAATTGACCTTTAAAAAGGTGCAATGCTTTCATCCTATGATTTTTAAATACCAAAGCTCCTTGCCATGAGTAGGCTCAGTGAAGCATGACACTCTCGGGAAGTCTTTGAAAAACTTGGCTGATTAACGATGTACTCTCTTTGTGAAGCCACCTGTTATGCCAAAGGACGAGACCCCCCAAATAGTGCAGAGAAGCCTAGCGAGGAGAATCTCACTTCTCACCTTCCTAGAAATGCTCCTTTGACAAATGTACCCAACCCAGAAGAGACGGCAACACTCGCTATGTTCCTTAGTGAATTGTATTGCGTCAGAAATCCCACGTCTACCTGTAACAGAAAAGATACACACTGAAATATATTGCAAGTATAAAAGAAATCCAATCGCAGGTTTCAAATATTAGACTGCAGAGAGAAGTCACAGCTTGCATGGCACCACAGCACATTACCGGCAGAAACGTGGTGCAGGAAGGATATTGTTTTGATGGATCATTATCCCCGGGATACCTGAGGGTATAGAAGTGACTTCATGTGATATTCATTCCATTTTCTGCACCTGGTTCATGTGGAAACTCTGGCAAGAGATTGCCCCCGTCACGTAGCAGAGCTGGAGCTAGAACTCGATGCCCTTGATTTCAGGCCTGGATTCCAGGTGTCTGCACGGGGCTCCCTCAGAAATGTCTGTATGGCAAACAGCACTGCTCACGTCCTTCGAGTTTAGTTGATTTTTGCCAACATCTTGAATTGTCTGTCTGCTTTATCCCACTTTTAAAATAGAATCAACTATTCCTCTGTAGCATTCAATGTACTGAATACCGATATATCTATTTTAGTCTAAGTATCATATTTATTGCAAAAAGAACCCCAGTGTCTATTTTAAAATACGGGCACTTGAAGCTATGCAAATAGTATTACTTCCCTCAAAATGTCAATCCATTCATTCTATTTAAGATTTACAAATAAAATATAGTATAAACTGTTTTGGAAAACAGCATCTCCAACTCCTTAAACAGCATGCTGCCTACATTTTTATTGAAGACAAAAAAACGTTATACCTTAGCATAATGATATGTTCCTAAAACACACACACGGGGCCTCAAGGGGAGTGGAACGCCCCGCGTCCACATTTGGCGGTCAGGTGCTGCAGACAAGCTCCCAGGGAAATGAGAGGCTGGAGAATCCGGTTGAGAAATGCTGTAGAAACCCGTGTCCAATATTTTAGCCAAGTGTTTCTACGCTGCGTACATAATTGAAGAAAAAAAGCTAATAGATGGCCAGCAGATCACCGTGATCAGGATGCAACGTCTGTTCTTATTGGAAGCGTTGCTCTTTGAAAATTCTAGTGGCTTGTTCCTCTCCCCCAGCGAGCCTAGGGTGGTGGATAACACCTGCTGCCCCCCCACTGTGGTGGCCTCTTCGTATTCTTGGTAGAGCCCACCAGTTATGCAGTCAACCGGATTCCCGAGGGACGGCAGATTTTCTATCCCAGGACCACTGCAGGGCCCATTCAGTGCAAACTGCTGTACAGCTCTCAAGCCCTTTGAGGAACTCCAGGCTACCGTCTCATCAACATCATTTCTGCGGATTTCCCCAACGCATTCTTGTGCACAACCGGAGAGAATCTCATCAGATCCTCCGAACCTTGTTTTTCTCCGGTGCCGGCAGCCTTAACTTCTCACTGGACTTTACTTGAGTTGATCAGTTCAATGTAATCCAACTCCCCAAACGTAACCACGGAACAGCTGCAAGGATTCAAAGCTATGCCTTGGACAAAGGTGCGCATCTGTATATGAAGAGTCAGACATATAAAGACAGAAATGCGCCCCAACCGTTCCCTTTGCACGCGATCCACGCTCTCCTTTTTCCTGCCACAGCCTTCCTTCCTTCTGTGGTCAGGGAACAAGCCCTTGACTCCCTCACCCACTGCCAGGTCCTCTGCTGGTCCCTAAGCATTCAATGTGTTACCGTATTACTCTCCCAGGCGGTAGGTAGCTTAGCGCCCTCTTCCTGGGACGTGATGGCAGGAAATGCTTGGGGATGTGTTCCCGAGCAAAGGGAAGGACAAGGCTGAAAGGTGCGCCAGAAATGAAATAACCCTTTCTCCCTGATTTCACTGGCACGTGAGGGAAGAGGCTGTGTCTTCATCTTTCCCTTCCTGTACACCTGCTTTGGTTTCACTCAGAGCAGGTTTCACATATTCCTCCGAATCTGCTGCACTTGGCTCATCCCAGAATGCAGAGCCAAGGAAATGCCTAAGAGCAGCATAACCACGCGCCTCATCAAATCAAGCACGTCCGGGTGCTGTGTGAGTGAAGGGAGCTCTTCCAGAGACAGCATCTGGGCTCCTGGCTGACTCCACGGGCAGATGGCGGAGGCTTTCCCATGTGGACTGTGTTTACTTGTGACACACTTTGTGTTGCGCAGAAACAAGTGTCTCCCACTCAGCTTGTTACTGTAATTTGTTAGGGTCAAAGTTTTCACATGACAAGTTAGTGGCTTAAAAAAAAAAAACCAGAATTTGAATTTCTAAGCAATTGCATTCCAAAGAAATATTGTCCCACAATTTTGCACTTATTCTATAAATACTCGGTGGAAGTAAATGATGGGCTGACAGCATTATGGCCCGGTGGCGCCCTCACGTGCGCGGGGACCCTTTGTTCCCTTTCCACGCAGCAGCTCTATAGCACTGGCAGCCACGGGTTTCCCATTCTTGCTCTGTATCTTTCACATAAATCAACCTCAAGTCTCTCTATTAAGCACCGCTATTTGGATTTATTTAAGCTGCTAATATAAGACTAATTTTTATCCTGTTTTGTACAAACCTCAGAAGTAGGTAGTTTTTTTCTCCTTCCCTGAAATCTATAATCAGAAATAGAAGTCAGGATTCATGTCAGGCTCTGAAAGGGGGGAAAGTAAAGACTTCGGCCTACAGAAGAGCACAGTGCTGTCATTTTCGTACACGTACCGAGAAGAACTTCTGGGTTTAGCGTGTTATAAACAGCTAAGGAATTGAAATTGTTCTCTTCATCAAAGTAAATGGATTTGAAAGCTACATTTGAAATTAACAAAATAAATACTCCTTTGCTTTTCCATCTTGGATATTGAATGCAAATTAGGATGATTCTCCTTCGATGATAAGCCTTTCCGCTTGAGATTCTAATTGAGAATGGAGAGAAGACAGAAGAGGGGAAGCAAAAGCCAACCAGGATCGTATCAATAACACCCGGATCAATTACTCCAAGGAACGCTGCCCCTAAGACATGAGAACATGATCAGAGAGGTGCCTACTCTGAGTAACTCCACTGGAGACATCAGGGAGGAAGTCTCACTTCAGAGTCAAGTTGGAGAACCGTCGCTAAATCTTTGAGTTTATCATCACTGCTCCCTTGCTTTAAAAAGAAAAGCAACAAATAAAAAGGGAGACCGAAAGACTTGTCAGCAGAAGGCACAACAACGCACACAGCACGTCAGCTCAAACACGTTTTACAACGATCTTCTATAATGATGTTTTTGTTACTACTACCATCAAATGCAATATACGTAATAACTAAATAAGCGCACTCTGCCACATTGCTGATTTTATTCCTCCTTATGTGTAAACAAGTTATCTAGGGTTCGACCTGGCCTGAGTATTAGAACGCACGTTAATGACACGCTCCCTTCAGAATAGAATCGCGTCCTATGAGTCAGCGCGGGCTACATCACACGCAGCCAAGGAAAGGCACGTTATCTGATGAATGGTGTAGCAATGGAAGCTAGTGTGCCCATGACTGGCTTCGCCACCCAGAAACAATCTTTGACCAGGCTAAGGAGCAAGCAAACCAGGACCTACAAAATGATTTTTTTTAAGAAGCCTTCTAATTCATCCTGCAAGATTTACCAAACGCTGGCACAAAAGCAGGCAGTAGTGGCACACACGAACACACACAGAATAGCCTAGGTAATGGTACTGATGAATACAGAAGCAGAAATCCTAAATATAATAGCAACACATCATATCCAGCAAGAGATTAAGAGAAAAATACATCCGGTTGAATAGGCGAAGTGAAAGTGTAAAGATGTTTTAAAGGTTTAAAAATGTTATTGCTGTAATTAACTATATTAGCCAATTTTAGGCAAAAAGCAGACGCTGCTCTCCTTAAATGGCTAGAGAGCTTTGGGTAAAATTCAACAAACATTAACAACTCAAAAAAATATATTTCTTTAATTTGATAAAGGTTATATAGCAAAAACCAATTATAAGCTATATAACTACTGAAGAAAATTAGAAGAATTTCATTAAAGTTAAGAAAAAATTAAGAATATACTTTATTATCAACATTATCTTGCATTTCCCTAGAACTCCAGCAAGTGCATTAAAAATATTTTTTAATTTAACATATTGGAAAAATAATCTAAACTGACATTATAGCAAATAATTTAATTGGCCATCTAAAATTCAAGAGAGGATGTTAAAGTGATCATGACAAATAAAATAACAAACTAATGTGATTGGATACAAAATCAACAGGCAAAAATAAATAATTATCCCATTAAAAACAATATTTTATTGAAAAATGATAAAAAGCAAACCTTAATTTACAATAGTAAGTAAAATTAAATTGTATATAGGAATGAATAAACCCAGAAATATCCAAGACTTGATGCAGAAAATTATAAATCTCATGGAAAAAGGCAAAAGTACTGAACACAAGAAAAGACATCCTATGTTTGGGATGAAACTGATGGGCATTTCAGCCATCTCCAAATTTATTCATTTGATGTAAACCTCCATAGAATTTTTAACACAGAACTTCACAACATGACCCCAAGTTGTACTTAAAAAAATAAATGGGAACTATTGGTTGTATTTTGTAAGAACTATGAGGACTAATTTGCCTTACCATGTTAAAATATACTCAAAAGTTGTTTTTTTAAGTTAACGTGTGATATTGGTATAAGAATAGACAAATATATCAATGGCACAGAATTGAAAGTACTGAAATGGACCCAAGATCAATGAAATGTTATTGTAGATAAAGGTGTTATTTCAAATAAGTGGACTTCACTAATGGGGTTGGGACCATTGGAGATTATATATATACATGGTATATAGTAGATCGTTAATTCACACCACACTGATTAGTGAGCTAAATAGATATATGTTCTAAAATGGCCACATGAAACATAAAATAATAGTAGTCTAATCTCTTCCCTTATGGCAGATTAATGGCAAAAACCATAAACAAAACACTGAGAAATTTCAATACGTAATAACATAAAGCTCCCATGCTACAAAAGACAACGCCAAGAAAGTTAAAAGTGAACAAATAGGGAGAAATATTTGCAACACATATAACAAAACACTGATATCCAAAGATGAATAATCTTTAAAGGCAACAAAATACGAACAGCACAATAGAAGACTCAGGACAGAAACGACGGACAGAAAGAAATGAAAATCGTCACGACTAATCGGACAGCTGCATATTGAAACCATGGGAAGGCAGCAGGTCTTGTCCGTCAGAGTGCAGAAGGGTAAAGGCTGGTTTTAATCGTTGTTGGGGACCGTGTGGCGAAACGGGAATGTTCATCCACCAGTGGACATTTTGGCAAAAACCTGTCAATAGAAAACATGCCTAACTTTTGATCGACTACATCCACTTTTGAAAATCTTTTCTACAAAAATGTTCACTTTACATGGTGTATAATATAAAAATTGTTTAAAGTCACATCTGTAAGTAGCAGATTCTTTAAATTACATGTCGTGAGCAATGCTATAACAATCATGAAGAAAGAGGTAAAACTCATTGTCTATAGAAAAAATCTGTAAGGTATAACGTTAACTGGAAAAATGTACGTTCTCTGTAGATAAAATATGGTTAATTCTAGAACATGTTAAACTATAAGCCACTCCTCCCATCACTGCCTCTTGGATGCTCTCTGCCCTGCTGTGATCTCTCCCATGCCCATGAAATGCAGAGAAAAAAAGTTATTAGAGAGCAGATGAATCTGTACAACTTTTAAATCTGCCTATTATGTGCTTTATATCAGGAGATGAGGGCAGGGAGGGCAGGGAAGAGAAAATGAGTAAGATTCACTATTATAGTGCCTACGAAACAAAAACTTGAGGAATAAAAACATAAAGCTGTATGAAACTCTACTTGAGGGAGGAAGCGTACCAAGCTGGGCTTCAGGAAGAAGATGGTATTTCAGACCCCAGGTGGCGGTTGGGAATCAGGAAGGCTGGGACAGAGGTGAGCTGGGAAGTGTGTCCTCTCAGGGTCTGGAAGACAAAACTAGAAAAGGGAGCTTGCTTGTCCTCTGATAGGAAGCGTTCTCAGCGTCTCAAATACTCACGGTGGAACAGCGCGGCCGTGGAGAAAGTGGCCGTGTTTTGTAGGGGCAGCAGCGGGGATCTAACGATGGGGAGCCTCTACCCGGCAGGGGCCAGCCTACCTCTCCTTTGCCCTCCGGCCCTCCCACAAACTTTAGTTTCTCCGTGTTCTTTCACTGATTCTGTTTCTAAGCACTTAGATTTTAAAGTATCTTAAATCTTGTTTTCATAATTTCATAAGAAGGATCTTGTATTATCCCAATAGTGGTTTTTGATTACTGACACAGTATACAAAATAGAATAATTTTAGACTCTATCTGTAGAAAAACTTAAAGATCTTTCAATGCAAGTAACCCACTTGTTATACAGATGGAGAAACTGAGACGCAGTCCTCAATGAAGTGATTAGTAATGAAGATTAACAACCATATAATTTGACTGGGGTGCATTATGGGAGAACTGGAGAACTCTTTGTTGTACAGGAATCCACTCTGAACTAAAGACACTGTGAGGCTTTCTTGGAGTTATTAGGTTACAATATCACTTTTGACAGGAGCCTTGTTGAGCTGCACTGAAACTGAACATCTTGCCCCAATTGGGCTTATTTAGTACAAAATCCTGTACATTGCTCTTTTTGAAACTGGCTATTTGAAATTCTTCCTTTAAATTCAACCAAGCAGACAGCTAGTTGATTTTGTACAAGGAAGAAAAAAATATATATGGATTGTTAATGAGTGAAAGAGATTAACTCTGATGGTGGGTTCAGTTTTCATTTGGGAACACAGGGAGAGGGGAGTTAAAAAGTATTTCTTTCACTGAAAATCAAAGACTTTCATTCAGGAGAAATGGCTTTGCATTAGAGTGGGAAAGACATAAAGGACGAGAGGTGGTGTGTGTAGGAGGCTTGGATGGGAATGAACATTTCTCAGCTGGAACCTCTCAGGAAGCTTTCCTTCTCTCAAAGGTCTTTGAAATCTTGAACTTGAAAGAATAACATAAGTTGTGGTTTTTTCTTGTTGAAACTATTCATCTTCCTTCCCATACCATACAAAGAAAAGTCCAATAATTAAACATCGAGGTAATACAATACAAAATCAGAGGTTATGAGGAGATTATTTTGACACCTGAATATTCCCTCAGACATAGCTGACCTTATTCATCCCATTCCAAAGCCGAAGAATTACATTCCCTTGTAGGGACACAGGAAGTCAGGCCAGTCTTCTACCCGGTTCTCTAGGTGTGACTGAAATCATATTGCAATATATGAAAAAGGAACCGATGTCACAGACCAATGCATATCTTGATCATCTTGATATCTGGGGCACTAATTCCCTCCCAAATATAGAAGATTCTTGGAGTTTTCGTTTTTAGAATAATACGATAATACTAATTGCCACTCAGTTGATGGTAAAGATAATTATAAAAAATCTTCAATGCACTTTGTCACAAATACTTATTTATATATTCTAAGTTATCTCATATAGAATTTGAGGCATTTTGTTTACAATAATTATCATAAACACACATGTTTCATATCGCAGATATGAATATTAACAAGTAATACAGTAACATATAAGTAAACTATTTATATTAAAATGAGCAGCTCACGTAAGTGGAAAATCATTAGCACCTAACACTCGAATAAATAGCTTAGTTTGCCAAAGATGTGAAGTTTCTCTCTGCCCAAGAAAGGGTTAGACTCTAAGGGAATTCTAAAGGATTCTAAAGAAATTTATTTCTAAAATGGCAACTGTCTCGTGGAAAGTTGTATAGCATCCAGATTACTGATTTATGAAAACTAGCTCACATTCCAGAAAATGTTTTAGTTAGCCCTTTTATTTGTTTCTACTACTATAATGAGTCTAGTTGCCAATCCAGACATGGAAGATGTCCCCGAATTTGGTGTGTGGGAAAAGGCAGTTTTAATTTTCCTTGAGGGTTGGTTTGTTGGAATATATCCCAGTTTTGGGATATTTTTTCTAGCTGGGTTAGCATGCCAGTGTGATGTATTGTTTGGGATAATAAAGCATGTAGTGGTCTTGTGCTCGACCCTGGCTGGTTTGCTCAGTGGATTGAGCGTCGGCCTGCGAGCTAAGTGTCGCTGGTTCGATCTTCCAGTCAGGGCACATCAGAGAAGGAAAACTCTGATTCCAAAAAACCTCCGCTGCCTTGCGGCATACCTCTTCAGGGGAAAGGCTAAGGGAGTAAACCCCGACAGAAAATCCGGAGCCGGAGTCCCTAAGGCGGTTTGACGTTGTAGTCAACACCGGCAACTCCTGCGGAGCACCTGAAGCCAAGCTGTATTGACTCCGTCTTTCCCTTGGACCCTTCAGCTGCGAAGAGAGGGGGGGTCTGCTGCATGGGCAACAGCAGACCCTCCATATCACCCCGCCCAGGCTCTGTAGCTTCAGCTTCACTGGAGAGGACACTCCAGTGTCATCGCAAGATGTCGATTCAACACGGGAGGAGACAGATACCGTGTCACTCCCGAGTCGGACTGCACAGCCATTCTCGGCGGTGCAGATAGACTCTTAAGAAGCTACACCATCGTCTCTCGAGACGGATGGCTGCCGACGACGACTACTATAATGTTTCAGGAAGTTTCTCTCGATATGAACATTCATCATCAAAGAATTTACTGAGTAACTGCTATGTGTTAGCCAAGACTTAAGAGATATTAGGTTAAATCAAGCATTTTCCTTACTCCACAGGAGGAGCCTATGTGTGTGGGGGTGGGGGCAAGGGGGGGAGGTCAAAGGGGAGGCCCAAACACACGAAGAAATAGCTACTTGTAAACATGACACCAGGTGTCCAAGTAGCCATTCATCCGAATGTTCTAGGATTATTCTCCACCTTTGACTCCCAAGGGGCTCAGTAGAATAATATGAAAGGTAGAGCTTAATAAACATACATTTTTAAAAACATAAAATGAAGTACTTTGGGAATAATATATATAAATTTCAAAATTCCTATAAAAGATGAATCTACCTGGTTGTTTCAATCTTTTCGGTTTATTTTCTTCCTTCCAGCATTGCAGACAGAAATGTTTCCCTTATCAGATTTATATACAACTTTTATTATCTCTAATGATATTTTATATTGTTTCATTGTTATTAAACCACTAAAATTAGTTTATACCTGTTATATTTTAAGATGTCTCAGGAGACTACTGCAAATGTGTCTTATGAACAATAAAATGAAAGGTGCCTCATGTTTCATCTTCACACAATAAAGAATCACATCTCCGCATATATATGCTATGGGATATTATATAAAGAACAACATAGATGCATTATATTTTCTGCAGAGTACAGACAAAAATATCTTAACAGGTACCACACAGTAACCACTGGCTTTGTAGGCATTTGCTGTTAGAAGGGAATATCATGGTACAAGGAGGGCTAAGTAAAATTCCTAAAAGTAAAAAAATAGCCATTGAAATAAAAGAGACAACAGGCGGGCTATACATGGACCACACAGAGTTAAAGGGGGAACCGGGGTCTGTAACAGATAAATCAAAAGAAATGACCGGAGTGGCACACATAGATATGACAGATATTAAAATTTTCAGAGATTAGAGAAATGTAAAATCAAAAAGCTTCAATATTTATCTCAGAGGAATTTCAAAATGAAAGAATAAAGAGAATGAAATGGAGACAGGGTTAGGCTGAGAATTTTTCAGAACTGAACAAAGATACGGCTCCTCAAGTTTTAAAAAAATTAAATTCTATAACCATTTCAATTAAGTATTATTTCTGGTAAAGAAAATAAGCACAGAGAGGACAAGTAAATGGCTTAAATACTGCTCAGTGACCGAGCAGGGCTCTCTGGCCGTCTTGATTCCCAAGCCCCGCCACCCCCGCCCCATGAGCACCTACATCTCAGTCAGTTTCACCCCCAGATGCCTCATGGGGGTCCCTGCGCCTAACTCAAAGGCACTTCCTCTTCCTGACTACCCGTTTGCTATGCTCACCTGGGCAGACCAAACAGACTCCAGCGTTTGAAAGGACAAACAAGATTGAGCATCCATCCGGGCAAATAAAACGCCAGCAGCATCAACAAAGCATTTTCTGCAGAAGAGTAAGTGCCTTTTAGTGAGAAAAGGGTCCTTTCGGGGAGAACCTCAAGCTGATACTCAGATGTTTGAATTCCACTCTGCACATTGAACATGAACTATTTCTCTATTGTACCACAAATTCCTTGAATCAAAGGCACGCCTTACCCATCTTGTTTCACGAGGGCACCCTCAGAGTGGCGGGCACAAGAGACCCTCTGCACTGAGACGTTTGAGAACCAGGGTCTGTGAGACCCCATGTTTAGGGGACAGAAACAGAAAAGGGGGTTAATTTAGAAGACAGAGAAGGGTTCAAAGAGATAAAAAGTATTATAGTTCAAAGGAAGTTAGAAGAGAGTCTTAGAAAGAGAAAATAATAATGCCCAATGTCTCTGCAAAGAAGTGGCCAAACACCTGTACCAGACCGTCGGATGTGGCAGCTATGTGGTAACTGAGAGGTGAATAGTGGACCCTGGAGAGTCTATTTTCAGTAGCGTATAAAGAAGAGAAACCAGGTATAGCCGGTCATCTCGGCCCTCTAGGAATTTATAATCCAATTGGAAGGCCAAGAGGTAATCAAAGTAATGAGCAAGAAGAGTTAAGAGCCACAACATTTTAAGAATTTCAACAGTCTTCGTTGTTTATGTAAAATCACACCTGCTAATGTACAAAAACAGGCACTAAAAAATAACAATCTGATTTGGAGACTATTTTGAGATAGTCAAAGGTAATCAACACCAGAAAGATGGAATGCTGTCATGAAGCTCATATTATCTGTTCTAGTAACTACAACAGTTAACTTTAATCATCACATAATCTCTCCCTAGATCTGAAGACTCATAGTTTTGAACCTCTTTATTCCTTAAAAAGTAGAAGTAACACTTGCAATGGTCATTTTAGACATAGTAATTTTCTCTTTTAAAATTTAAAGAATACACTTAATAAGGGCAATGTTACTTGCTAGTTACCTTAGAAGTAATTTGTATATTAGAGCACATTCCCCTTAAAAAATGATTCTCCCTAAGACTTACGAAAGAGTTTTTGGTTTTTCTATTTTCTCTTCAAAGGGCACAGTCTTTGCTCATGATATTAGCATTCATATTTATTCCTTGTGAAATGAACCCTGAATAGCTTCATACACATGTAAATATGGCATATGTGTGGTATACCTGGTGCAAGTATACTCAGTATGCACGGCCCACACAGAGCAGGAAGGGCTTACCCTGCTGGGGTCTGGGAAGGAAAATCGGGAGACACCTGCTAACCTTCCAACCCAAGCCAAGAAGAGTAAGCTGAAAAATATGTGTGTTTGATATCAGTGAGGAAGATTCTAATCAACTTTCCCGCAAGGCAAATAAGTCCCATCGGCAGAAGCTTCTTATAACTAAGATCCATTTACATTCCCACATGCTATGCTTCTTGAAAGTCAAAGCCCTCAAGAGAGGAGCATTTAACAGCTACATTCAAGGCCAACAGAAGAGCAGAAAATGAGTCACAGACGTGGAGTCTGTTTTGACAGAGAGAAATAACTGCAATCTAATGTTTGTTTGCTAATATGCCAGATGACCGGCTCACTTTTTCCTGAAATTTTCACTTCCCTCAATTCGGGCTTTTATTTTTATGTTCTTAGCATTTTCTCTCCCTTTTATGCCCAAATTCTCATGTTTAATAGCAACTTGCAAGAATAAAAGCCTTCGGGTCTGTGGAAAACATGGCCCTAGCAGAGTACACAGCGGAAGGAAGTGGGAAAACGCTCCCAAATATGGATACACCAGTGGGCTTCTCTACAATTGGAGTAATCCCCAGTGTTATCCTGTACAAAACTAAGGGTTGGAAGCACTTGTAAAAATTATTTAGAAACCATTAACATTGCCAATAAGTAATCAGTGAGTCAATCAATAACTTGTTTTAAATAAATGGTTTGATTTTCAAAAATTGACTTCCACATGTGAACAACGGGATTGAGATGCCCAGGGTGCCCCTTCACCCTGTCTCTGCAACTGCTTTCTTTTCATCTATATTTTAACAATTTCTAGTCATTTCCACATTGAAAACAAACAGGCACGGTGAACCCTACGGTCAGTGGTCAGTCCCTCCAGCCACCTGTCCCTCTCTCCCCTCACCTTTCCAATGCATCTTGAGAAAATTGTCTCCTGGTTATTTTTGCTTCTTGCTCTTTAAGACATCTAACAGTGACCTCTGACCTCTCAAATTCAGCATCTACCAATGTTCATGCCCATTCCCATGGTGGACGTAAGCATGCCATGTGGAAATTTGAATGATAAAGCCCCGAAGGTGACGCAGTGAGCGCATGGAGAACAGCCGCTCTGGAGCAGGTCCTAGGATCTGAGAGGCTGGGCTGGTAACCAGGGAGCAGGTGTGTAGGAAGCCCTGCTGGTTTAAACCCCTGTGATACTTCTAATCACTTTGACAGTGTTTTCTCCGCTAGATCCCAGGTATTGGTCACATTTTGTCTTAAGCTCGATGGAGTTGTCCCAGTGTGGAGGACACTTGAGCTGAAGTGCAGGTCCCATTGACTGACAGCTCTATCATGTGTTTGTTTGTTTGTTTGCTGAGATCCAATGTGCAGCCCATTTGGCCGAGAGACAAGCATCTGCTTTACCATTGACTTTTATTTCAGGGGACAGGTAGCGAACTTAAGCTATGGAGGAAGGTAACATGCATGAGGTCAGAGCTCACTCCTTTTAGGAAAGGTGTGGATGCAGAACTACACACGTGGCAAGAGAAGAAACCAGAGTGAGCGTGAACTCCATCCTAGCACGCAAGAGGTCCTTATTCTGGACTGAACGTAATGTGCGCATCTGAGTTATAAATCTGCTTCACCCACGGATGATCTCTGACTCCCAGCAAATTCTTTTTATACTTTGTGAGCTAGTTTCCACTCATCTACGAAAGGAGTAATAAAATTGACTTGGGCCTTCTGGGGAGGTTGGCCAAATGGGGTAATATTTCAAAGAGTGTGAGAATTTCCTTAGAAAAAAATGATTATATTAACCCAAGGTATAAATGTAATGGCAACTGGCCTTCTTGTCATGAATGCAACTAAGAACAGTATCTAGTCCTTATAAAGGGATTTGTCATGGCTGACATGAGCTAGTGAAAACCCAGAGAGATCAGATCAATTGCCTTATGGCATTTTATTCTGCATGTCACCTTGCATATATGTAAATGGGGAGATAGATAAACATGCAGGTGAGCATGTAGATTGAGATATAGATAGGTAGCTCCTCTTAGGTACATAGCATGATACGAGGGATACCAAGAGGTATTGTGAAATATTGAAAAAATAATCACCAGTAGCCAGAATTTAAAATAAAGTTAGAAAAACAAAGCAATTGTGCAAGGTCTGTCCAGAAAGCAACTAGCCATGTCCTGTGAAAAACAGAGACATTTATTGAGAAGATGCAAGATGCAAGAAACCTTGTACACAGGACAATGACACCTCAGTCCCCTTCAAAGTAGGCACCTTGGGACCTCACACAGTTCTCCCAATCGCCATTAGCTGCCCCATCATATTTTCCAGAATCTCACTGACAGTCTGAAATCTCTTCCCTTTCAGAGGTGATTTTCACTTTGGGGGAAAGCCAGAAGTCACAGAGCGCCAAGTCTGATTCATTGGTAGCTGTTTGAATCAAGTCATCAGCAACTGCAGCACAAAGTTCCTTCTGCTCTGGGGGCAGAAGCTGAGAAATCAGTTTTGCCGTGACATGTTTCATACCAAGATCCTGTGTCAAAATCTTGGACACGAGAGTTTCTGGAATCCCCAGAGCAGCTTCTGGTTCTCACACTGGCAGTTGTTGATCTTTGCTGATTGCAGTCCTACACAGTCAGCATCCTCAGGTGTCTGCTTGTTGCAGGCCTTCCAGAACGTGGGTCACTTTCAACAGATTCTTGACCATCTTTGAAGAGTTTTTACCATGCCTTTATTTGCACTGCACTCGTTGATCATCCCCGAAGGCCTGTTGAATCATCCAAACAGTTTTCACAGAGGACTGTTCAAACTTAATGCAAAATTTGGTGCAGATTTATTGCTCTACTTTGAATGTGACGGCTGCACAGCACACATGCTCACTCCATGGAGTCTACCACCCCCTCTGATGAGTACAGTGAAGGTGTCATTGTTCATGCATGTGCATTCCAGTCCACTCTCCTTGGTTACCAGGTTACAGCAATGCCACGTAAACCGTTCTGGTTATATTAACAATGTCTGGACTTCTTCCAGACATACCTCGTATATTCTTGTGTGTGATTATTCATGTTTTTCAGATAGTTTGAACATAAAGATCAATACATTATGGTTTTAAATATTCTTCTCAAAAATAATATTCCTGTACTAGCAAATACTTTGTTCTCATTGTAATAGATTAAGTCATCATAGATGTAAGATTGACTGCATGAAAATAGAAATCTTCAGAATATTAAAAACGGTGTTTGAAGAATGTACAGTAGCTTTCAGAACTGTTAAATAAATGGATTCATGCACACAGAAACAAATATCATTATATATGAGATTTCAGTATGTGAAATTGGCATCTTAATGTTTTATGAAAATTGTATCTGCTCTAAAACTCTTACCACAAGGACAGTTATCAAAATACAAACCATACAGTTATTTAATTTCATGATGGCACTTTCAAATGTCCCAACAACAACAAAAAAAATCAATTGTTAACACTTCCACCTGTGGCAAACTGGGAGCGCAGACCAGTGGAAGAGGCTACGTAGGAGTGAGGAAAAAATCAGCCACTTGAGGAAGTTGAGGGCAGGGTAACTAAGGACGGTGAACCTTGGTGGCTGTTGCTGGGTGGGGGGAACGTTCAGGGAAAAGACCACGGAAGCCTGAGGTTAGCACTGAAGGCTCAAGGTGACGGTTGGGATGACAAGACCCCCAAAGAGACACCATTCTACAGGCAAGGGTGTCACAGGAGCAGTGGATTGTATCTCTGCTCAAAATATGGCCCTCTCCTCCTGAAGACACTTCATATACTTCTCTGTCCCAAGGATGCCAGGCTCGGTGTGTGACTCGAAATTGTGTGACTTACAGAGTCTTTCCCTGAGGTCAGCTTGGTCACGGCACGTGTGCCCTACCCCAGAGGGAACATCACATGTGATCAACCTGTTGGCTACAGGAGTCATCATGTGACTTGCTCTGGGTAGCGGAGTGTGGACCGCAGTGGCATGTGCCTTCCTGAGCAGAAGCTTTGGAAACCAGCACACAGCTGCGACACCCCTTAACCGCTGCCTCAAGCCTGACTGTTCCAGACATAGGCCTCTTCCGTCTAGGAAAAAGCAGCTACAGATTGAAAGGTAGGATTGCAGCAGGAGGGATGTGGGGAAATAGAATTTCTGATGCATTGGCAGAGGTCAAACAAATTGTTGATCCCCACTTAGACAGGACTGGAACCTCAATTACGACCCTCATTAGGGACATCACCTTGGCCAAATTGCTAAACCTCACTCTGCCTTCATTTCCTGATCTGTAAATTGTAGATAATGACAATATTTTTAGAGATAAGCTTGTTTTGAAGATTAAGGGGATCAGACCAGTAGCATATGCAGAGCAGAACTGAGGACTGGGCAGGAGGTGAACGCTATCGCCATGATTCATTTCACTTAGGGAATTCGGGACGAACTGAAAAGCTGATTTGGGGTAACCGAATGGACAGCTACTGATAAAATGTGTTGTTTGTCTTCATTCTTGAACTTTCTCCTGCTATGATTGTGCATCAGAATATTTGTTTTGAGTATGAGATCCCAGAGGAACAAAAACATTGCTTGGCAGGCCCAGAGGAAAAACCATTAGCACTTTCATCAAGCCTGGCAGATGGCCCCACAGAGGGCACAGGAGGGGACTATGTTAAGGGCCAGGAGACTGGGAAGAGTTTTCTTACAGAAGATTGTCCCTTGAAAAGTAAAAGAAAGGAGAGATAGGAATGTCTACAGGGAAGAATAAAAGAAATCTGGAAGTCATGGTAATTTTATCTAATCTTAAAAGCTTCTTATAGAAAAGAATCTTTTTTTTTTTTTGATACCCAGTAAAGTTTGGTATTGTAATTACTCTGATATTTACATATAAAAATAATCTAATTAATTATATTCTGGCTGTCCCACCTGTGTGTAAAAGACAATTTTTTTAAAAGAGGGTCAGGAGGAATATATAACATTCATAAGCAATCTAGAGAAGCTCAGCCTTGCTGTGGCTCAGTTGGTTGGAGCATCACCCCATGCACCAAGGGGCTGAGGGTTCAATTCCCAGTCAGGGAGGATAGGAGAGGCAACCAATCGATGTTTCTCACATCGATGTTTTTCTCTCTCTGTCTTTCTCTCCCCACCCCTTTCCTCTTTCTTAAACATAATAAAAGCTAAAAAAATAAAATAGCCTCTAAGAGAAGACTAGGAAAGGCCATTGCTAAGTTTGAAGTGTCTCATCGGTCCCAATATCACTGAGTATTAGGACCTAATGGAACTTGCTTGCCCAGGTTACTTCAGCCAGCGTTTCCTGTGCACCTACTGTGTGCCTGGCCCTGCAGGTGACTGAGGGTGATCGCTGGCTGCTGGAGGAGCCTCAGTCCTCCCGGGTACACACGACACACAAGCATGGCCCCTGGTGAAGAGAGATGTCTAATAATGAAAGTCAGTAAGCAGTACAGAAACACACAAAGGAGGATGTGATTAAGTCTGCCTTCTTGAGTCAGAATAAAAAAATACTCCAGAGAGGAATAAAATCCCATTATTATAAATTTTTTTAAAAAAACAAAAACCAGAAGTGAATTTTCAAAGGTTCCTCAGTTGGCTAATGTCAGCAGTGGGATCTCAACCACAGGCGTTTTTTGTTATATGAAAGTCCAACATTTTTTTCCATCTTTTTTTTATGGTTTTGTTCATTCCAGGGCCATATCTTTCAAAAAGTAAATTTAAAATATTCTCATCTTTAAATATCATCAAATCTGAATTTTCATTAGGGTAGAGAATTACTCCTTCCATGCAAGGATGGGAATATTGCTTCACATTCAAACCTGGGGAAATTCAAACTAAATGAGCAGGAGGAAATATCCAACATGGAAAGCATATCATCATTTGGTAGCCCACAGGTATTGAAATTTCCCCATCACTCAGAAAAAAATTGCCATCATTCTAAAACATTATCTCCCTCCCAAAAGAAAGAGAAGAAAATAAAATGAAATAAACGTGTGAATTCCCCTTTGGCACTAGGGACAGATTTAAATTATTTTTTTTCTTTTATATAATTACTTGTTAATTAATGCTCGCCACGCTGGGACTACTTGAGACTTAGCCATCTTCTTGGTTGCCCTATTTGTAACATCTCACAAAAAGCCTGGTGCATGATTTGGGGTTCTCCAGAGAAAGGGCACCAGGAGGATGCACACATCATACACAGGAAGAGGTTTAGGAAGAGTAACTGGCACACACAATTATGGCCGCTAAGAAGGCCTGGGGTTAACAGTTCACAAGGTGGAGACCCAGGAGAGCTGTTGGTCTGATGGCGTAGTTCCAGTTGGAAAGCTAGCCGTTTGAAGACCAAAGGAAAGCCAGTGACTTAGGTTGTGTCTGAAGAAAGAAAAAACAAACAAAAGCAATGTCCCAGCTCACCCAGTTGGGCAGGAAGAATTCTCTCTTACTCGTACTCAGTATGGCCAGCCATACTGAGGAGGACAAGGTCTACCAATTCCCATGTGAATCTCACCCAGAAACACCCTCCAGACACACCCTCAGTAACGTCTGATCCAGTGTCTGGGCGCAGTGGGGCCCAGTCAGGTTGACGCATGAAATTAATCAGCACACCTGGTAAACAATAAAAGTTCATTATCATTGCTTAAATCAACGCAGGAAGCCATGAAATGAGACAAGACAGGAAAATGTGCAAAGACAAGGTTGCATTTAGCTGCTAGATTGGAAAGATGTGTCATTTCTTCCTAATACGAAAGAGGATCTTCAATCAAAGGAAATGAACGGGAAATAATAACGGAACCCTGGTAGCCTGTGCCATGTGAGTCTATCTACCAAAAGACGACCACGTGGCTTGCGAGGAGGGCTTTGCCTTTCTGAGCACGCGGGGCCCATGCCTCCCGATCCGGGCGACGGCTGTGCTCCTGTTCCACGCAGCACCTAGTGGCTGGGTGTGAAATCTCCACTGAGCAAGTGGGCACCCCCAGAACACGCTTTGCCACTCTCTCCACGGGCAGCTCGCTGCCTTCCTCCATCGGAAGTCAAGGAGCAGCGGAACCGAAACTGCTTTTGGTTTACTTCCACCGGAGCGCCTGGCCTCCCGCGCGAGTCTGCACCTGACCTTGGAACGGCTGGCGGAGGGACCTGGCGGATCTGCAACGCTGCGGGCTGTCTTCTCACCCCAGATTGTGTTTTTCCTCACGTCGGTCCTCACGCCTTCCTGGTCCGGGCTGCAGCTCCTTCTTTTCACAGCTTTAGCTGACCTAAGCCCACGCTCTGTTTTGCAACATTCTCTCCTGGTGCACGCCAAGCGACTTCATTCTGCCCAAAACAAGATGCGTGTGTCTACGCCTTTGCAACCGCCATTTGTCACTTGAGTTGTAACTGTTTATGAGTCCTGACAATTCATGATTTCATGTGTCTCCTAGGTATTATTGTTAACGTAATCTTATCTTCAGTAACGTTACTTTTTAATCAAAACGTATTATAAGCCCAGCAGTTACTTAAATAAAAGCACGAAACACTTATTTAGCATTCGCGGTGTGTCATTATTCTTAATCCTTCCGATATACAAATTTCCGGAATCCTCACCACAGACCTGAGAGTTAAGCACTCTAACGATCCCCATTTCATCGACAAAGAGCCTGAAGCACAGAGATGAAGTGATTTGCCCGAAGCCAGAAAGCTAGTAGGAGGTGGGACAAGGACCTCAAACCAAGTGGGCTGGTTCTAGGAACCGTATGCATCCTTACTCCCACGCTAGACCACTTCTGACACCGAGTTCTTAGAGGAAAAATAAGACCCTTGTGGTTCACTTGGACACTTGCAGCCCCTGAGACACTGGAAGTAATGATTTCTGGGTTTACAGCCATTTTCTCCCCGACCATGCCCTGTGCTGCACTGCGGACCTCTGTCAACATCAGCAGACTGAGAGAAATGGAAATGTCTGGCTCTTCGGGGCGAAGGAGTTGGGGGTTCCTTTCCAAAATGCACATGATTTCTATTTTTCCCAAGAGCATACCTTTCTCCAAGAGGATATGAGAAGACAGCCACATGGAACCCTAATAATGTGTGTCCTGGTCACTGCCGGGAACTCTGGACTTCTCAGCTGAACTTCCTCCCAAGCACATACCCACAATGTCTCTGTTGACCTGCCCCTTCCCGGTGCTTCTCCCCAAGCTAGAACTGTCCTGGGATCAGCAAGCCTTCCTCTGTCCTCAGCTACTCCCCGGGCTTCATCTTCTTTCCTGTAGCTGAAATCTCCGTAGGCCTTGTAGGCACAGACGGTCTGTTCTCTGTCCTCCTGAAACCGTCTGGATCCGAAGAGCGGGATTACATCCTTCGTGTTTCCTAACACCCTGCTAGAGTGGGAACGACTGTCCTAACAAACCTACACCTCAGAGGCTCACGCCAACTAAGTGAAACTACTCTACCCTCCCTTGTGATGAGCTAGGAGTAAGGAAATCCCTTCCATGCATTAAAGACTTCTGTTGTGCGACTCAGGCTTCCCCTCCACACTGACCTCAATTTCTTCAAGGGTGATCAGTCTAACAGCGTGGCCTCTTAATTCTTTGATTTTCTTGTCTCCAATGAGCTCCTCCTTTCCTCTGTCTCAGATCTCTTAATGGAAGTCCTTGATTTTCATTTCATCACCTGAAATTTATTCCTACCCCAGAGCATTAATGCAAACCTCCCACTGTCAGTTCACACCACCCTCCTGTCTTTCCAACTTGATTGTTTGGGTATTGCCACTGTAACTGGGTTTCCACGGCATTAAAACCTTCATTTCACCGACCCCTCTGTTTGGTCCTGTTCATTCGTCCCCTTTTCTCTTCACTCCCCTTTTTATTGAGTTTCAACTCCACAGACTATCAGTTCAGCATCATATAAGGATGGCTTTCAATACATCCTCAACTCCTTTCCTGATAAAACACAAGTCCCAAACCCTTGCTTATAAAAATGGGGCTAATTTGGCTTCTGTACCAAAATAATAGGCATTACCCAGAGTTTGATAGACAAGAAGAATGTCAGCCCCCACCCCAGATCTAAAGAATTGGGACCTATGACATGTTAACAAGATCTCCACAGATATACGTAACTATTTTTAAAATTCTCTCTGGATACATTAAAAATCTTAGTGTTCACTAGGGCTTTGGAGGCTGGGGAGGAAGGAAATGTACAAAGATGAGTGGGTGGAACACAGTGAAAATATTCCGTATGATACTATGATGAAAACATGTCAGCATGTATTTTTTGAAATGCATAGAACGTACAACATCAAGAGTCAACTCTGACTTCAACTACAGATTATGATGTGTCAATATAGGTCTATCAGTTGTAACCAACATGCCACTCAGGTGGAAGACACTGATAATAAGGGAGCCTGTGTGTATGTGGGGCGGGGTGGGTGGGTAGGGATGATATATGGGAATTCCCTGTGCTTCTTTCTCAATTTTGCTGTGAACCTACAGCAGCCCTAAAAAAAATAAAGTCTTAAAAAAGCAAAACAAAATTCTCCAGATAATTCTATCATGCAACCAGGGCTGAGAATCAATAGTCTCGTCTTTTTGCCGTTAAAAAGAAAGAACAGCTTCTCAATGACACACACAAAACTCTCTTCCCACGTTCACAGCCCACGGCCTGAGACAGCCCATGACCTACTGCCCAGGCCCTGAGCACGTCCCTAGGCAAGTCTGGTCACCGCACACTGGGGCGAGGGACAAAGGGGGCAAAGTTGGGCAGCCAGACATGCCAACGCAAGGACGTGTCATGACACTAGCCACCTTTATGGGTAACTGGCTACTCACTTCCTGGGCACCATCTGCCAAGCTCTGTGAAAAGGGCTCTACCGTCCCTCGTCACTTCGTTGCATCTCTGGTGCCCTGAAACGTTGTCCCTTGTCATCCTCCCGGGTACGTTCTCCTTAACTGACGTTCCCAAATAATAAAGGACGGTATTGCGTAGGAACATAAGAGTCAGAGCCATGATTTGAATTCCCGTTTCTCCACATTTTAACAAGTTCTATGCTGTTTCTCAGTTCCCTAAACTAAAATAAGAAGAGGCAATAAGAGAATCTACGCTGAAGATTTTTTATGAGGTAAATGGGAAGTAAAACACACAGAAAAGTGACTGTTATATAGCTGGCACAAGTCGGCGATTATTTCTGTTTTAAAATTCGGCTTCTTTGGATCTCCAATAATTACCATAAGCATAATTTACGTTAGGTGTTTCTTCTTCCTAAACAGGAGGTGCAAAGCACTGACTGTTGTTTCAATCATGTGCTGTGGTCGGGTATTTTTCTGTGTACTTGACCCTGCTGTGTCCTTGCATTTGAATATTCCATTTTTTATCCCATCTGGGATATGATAATGGAGGAGACTTTTTCACTTGGAAAAACACATGCTTTCTCCTCTCTCTCTCCCTCTCTCTCTCTCTCCCTTTCTCTCTCTCTCTTTCTCCCTTTCTCTCTCTCTCTCTCTCTCTCTCTCTCTCTCTCTCTCTCTCTGTCTTTCTCTCTCGCTCACACACACACACACACACACACACACACACACACACTCATCCTTCTGCCTCGAACACAAAGGTTCAAACTCAAGCCTACCCTAGGAGATCAGAGAGAAGAAATTTTGAAAAGAATATGAGAGTGAAATTTTAAACTAGACTCGACTCAATTTAAATAATAAAAGTGAGAAATGTTAGAATCTGTGCTTTGATGATATTAAGTGTGGGAAAACGATGAATCCCTGGACCATAGATAAACGGAATTATTGAAACGATAAAACAGAATCACCACCAATGTGCTAAGTTCATGAAAACTTTAACTTTCAAAAGTTCATTTCACATCCAAACAAGATGGAAAATCCAATAGAAATATGCAGAATACGGAAGGACAGGTAGTTTAAAGAGGGGGAGGCATGACTTGCTAACAGGCACAGGAAGTGATATTAAAAACTCACTCATATCTATAAAGAAGCCACTTAAACAACAAGGCACTGCTTTATTACCCTCACATTAGCAATGTCATCAATGAATGATGACAATGTAGATAAAGATATTTGCAAGCATTTCTGATGGGAGTTTAATAGGAACATCGATTCTAGAGAATAATCTGACGGTCAAAAAAGTATATTTGTGTTTAATAATGTATCAAATCCATTCCTGAGTACATGTTCCAGAGACATCCTCAGGGCACTTTATGAGGAGACACTGAGGGGCCTGGGATTGCAGCTTCGTGAGCACTAGAACGGGGTTCGGGGCGCCCCGATTGCGCATCTCTGGGGAAGGGCTGAGTCAGAGGAAGTGAACACACAGTTACATAGGTAGGAATTGCGTGAGAATTAGAAGCAATGGACTGGATGAGCCCAGTGATACAGCTAGATCTTAAAATGATTTTACTATTATCATCGTTGAAAAAAAGAAACAAAACTGAGGTCTATATCACCATAATATATTTTAGTTACAAATATAGGCACATTCACATGTAAATGAGGAAAACTTTAATACACACCTGATAGACTCAAAGCATATGAACAAATGGGTATATATATATATATATATATATATATATATATATATAACATATTTATAATTGGATGGGACAACTCAAATTGCAAAGAAAAGTTGAACTTAGTAGGTGTAGTATTGTTGATATATTGTGGTTGTAATTTTAAAGGATATTTATGTATTGTGTGATTGAAAAAAGGAATAATATGTTGTTGCTGGTATGAGGCTTGTCATTGGGGAAGAAGGGAAGATGACGAGGAAGAACTCAGTACTAAATTTTATTGCAGGTGTTCGTATAAACTCTCGTTTTCTAAACCATGTGCACATTCTAGTCTGTCCACAGAAACACCCTCGGCGCAGTAAGACCGCAGTTGCCATGAGCCAACCCAGGTCTTGTGCTTGTAATCACCCCTCACCCAGAGACCCAGGGTCCCCTGGAGCAATTCCACGCCTGGGGCAGAGACAGTACAAGATGCACCAATGAAGGTCCAAAACCGTGCTGAACCAGAAAGCAGGAAAGCAGGGCTTAGAGACCCCAGCGTCGTGTCAAAGCCACCAAGGGCCACCTGCAGGGACCTCACGATACAGGTCAGCTTGAACACCAAGAAAAACGATAGCAAGGGATTTTGACATATTGAATTAAAATTTAAAAAATCAAAAGATCAAAAAGGAGGGGATAGAAAGAGGGAAGCCTCTTCTTTACAGATCAGTGTTAGGAATAGTAGTTAGAAAATAATAATCTTGTGAGTCCCAAGGTAATGAGAGAGAGACGGAGGGAACGAGAGAAGAGAGGCCATGTGCGGAAGGCTGTAAACCTGAGTTCTTCATTTTACTCATCTTTCACCGTTTCTGTATCTTTGTAAATTACACAAATAAACAAAATTTACAAACAGACACACAGAATGCTACCCGTTTTCAAAGACACGGGCAAATCTAAGGACCCAGATCAAACACTGCATAATAATTGTCTATGATGAGACAGGAGGAACAGGGATAACGAAACAGGAAAAAGGGATCATATTTTGTTATAATTTGGAATGACAATAACACATGAAGATTCTATTTTGCCAGCAGAGACGAAAACAAAAATAACTAAAGAAAATAATGAAATCATATTTCAGGATCAAACAGGCCCCTATAAAATATTCCACTTCAACCATTCTTTAGCTTTTTACCTCACCTGAGCTCTGGCTGTAAATGTACACAGAATAACACAGAAAAAATGGTTTCTCTTGTGCAAACCTCCGGTATAAATACATATGTGCTCAGAAACATAACTACAGTTTCATTTTCATTAGTTACAACCCAGAACTCCAATAAGGGAGTATGAGTAGGAATGATCTAAGACAGAAAGATCCTTATCAGTTAGGGCTGTTGTATTCAAAATATTCATTTACTCAGAGACAGAGAGAGACAGAGAGAGAGAGGGAAAGCAAGATTGAAATCTCCAGCCTTTTACATTTTACCTTTCTTTCCAGAATAAACATAATAGCTTGGTGTAGTAATCACTTGGACATTTGCATATAAAAAACATCTAATTATACTCTGCCAAATCTGCCCCAAATGGAAGACTGAAAACATCAAAATACAATGATTCCACATGATCAAAGGAAGAAGCAGACCAGCAGGAAGTCCGTGTCAAGAACAAGATCCATGCCATGGAGCTCCAAGGTCGCACTTCTTACCTCTAATCTCAACAGAATCACACTTCTTCCTTTTTTATGCAAAGCAGAAGAAAAACCTCTTAAATTTAAAGTGGGCGCATGTGTAAATAGATTATAAGAAGAGATTTCTGTGAAATCTACCCACTGTGATATCAGTCCAATGGGGTGTCTTTGAGGTGTAGGGTTACCAAATTTGGAAAAGACTTTAAGAGACACCAAACAGGGAGTGGGAAGTGCTCCAACCAGCAATCAATCCATCTATCATCTGCACCTTCCCAGCCAGCCTTCGTGTCTGATGGAGACCCTCACCGAACAGGTGGTCTGTGGCTCTGGGCTGTGAAACACCAGCTTCCATAGGCTGTACCCCCCACCCGAGACTGCGTTTGCGAGGGTCAGTCAGATTCTGCTTCAGAAATCCATCGGTCGTCGGAGGCTCTGCCCGGCTGGACGGAGGAAGGACTTCGTCTGCCCTACTGCCCACCTGGCTCCAGAGGTCCTTCCCTGCAAGACGCTGACAACCACTCTGCCCCCCGTGCTCTCTCCCGGACCTGCAGGCTGAGACTCTGGGACTCGGGGTGTTGTTCCCCATTGATGGCTGTGTGCGTGCGTGTTGTATTTTACTCAGATCGTTAGAGTGTGAGTGGGACTCTAATGCAGGTTGACGTTCTGCTCTGAGTGAACCTGCATCAGTAAAGCCGAGTGAAGAGCACAGTTACCACGTGGGACTCCTTCCTGTCTGCGCCCCGGTGCCGGGCTGCCCAGGAGGTGGCGGGCCACGCAGCTGCCCGGCTGACTTCCAGGAAAGACTGTGTCACGAACATACGCCTGTGTCACTGTCAGAGTCATCACAGTGCTGCTTTCTGAAACCTGAGTTAGTTCCAACGTAAAGCCCGGCCAGGTCTGGGGTCAGGCTGGGTCCGCGTTGGAAACGGTTAGGGTTCTGGGTCAGACTGGGTCCATTTTAGAAACCAGTCTGGGTTGGGCTCTGAGGAGGTCAGGGCTCAGACGGGGTCTTCCTTGAAACCTAACATGTTATATCGAATTTCATTGGCTTTGCAATAATGTGAAGTATGAGTTGGGTCTATCGGATTATAAAATTATTCTTTTTCTTTCAGGTAATGAAAACATTTTAAGTAAATGACATTTGGTGGCGTGCCATCGGTAAGTGTGGAAATAAAAAGGAAATAATCAAAAACATTTATATTTTTTTAAAAAGGCCGCTATTTAATCTCTGTTACCTCCAGGGTGGCTTTTTTTCTAAAATAAAAAATTCTTAAGCTTGTGCTGCACACATTGGCTATGGTAAGATAATAATCATTTCACAAAGTAGACATTTAACAGTTAAAAATCAATGCTTTAAAAATGCACGGGGGGGGGGGCGTTGTCTGCTGATTAGAGTGGACTGCACCGCATTTAATGGCCAGAGGTGGGGTGTGACTGACTAAGAACAGTGCCCACCCCTCCGTCCTCCTGCCTTCACCCCACTCACACCGTGACCCCCCCTTTCCCATGTCCCGGCATAGGCCCATGCCTGCCTACTTGCCACGGGCCCTTCCAGCCCGCCAAGCCTTCCTTTGATGGATTCCTCCCTTCTGACCAACTCCTTGCCGGGGCCACCAGGTGCCCGAAGGACAGTGGCAACCGTGCTCTGCCTGCGCCTGCTGCTGGGAGAGTCTCCACCCACAAAACCAGGAAACTCCTGATGGTCCCACGGAGCTCAGACACTGGTAACGTTTCCCGAGTGTTAAATGCATCCGCCTAAATCGAGTTCCCCTCACGCTCTACAATTCTGGACGTACAGAGCGATGCAGAAGGAGAGCATTCTCTGAGGACAGGCAACCATTATTGCCTGTCACCCTCAAGCAGGTCTCCTTTCTTGGGGAGCCCAGAGAGGGAAATCCCGCCCTCAGCAGCCTGGTCCCAACCTTCCTTATCTCTCATTCCCATTTCTGTACCTGGGTTTAAAAGAAATTGGCCCTGGCCTAGTAGCTCAGTGGGTTAGAGTGTCTAGCTGCTATGCCAAGATGATAAGTTCAAACTAGTCGGGGCACAGACAAGAATCAACAAATGAACGCAGAAGTGAGTGGAACAACAAACCTGCTTTTCTCTCTCTGTGTCTCTGTCTCTCTCTCTCCACAAAAATAAAAATAAAATCAATCAATCAATAAAAGAAATTGTATAGCCTAAATATCTTAATTAGTAAAGAATAAAGATGAAAAATAAAGAACTTACGTTTTGTCTTAAGAAATTAGAAAAAATAATTTTTAAAAAAACATGAGAAATTAGGAATAGGAAATTAAGAAAATAAAGCTGATGCAAACTGACATCTAAAATTTGAAATTTAGAAAAATATGATTTCTCTGCAAAACCCAAGTTACCAAAATTGAACTTTTTAAAAAATAGGGGAAGATGAATAAGCCACTTATCACTGACAAAATTTGAAAAGTTTTAGCATGTTGCCATTGAAAAGGCTCTAGAAACAGAGGAATTATAAAAGAGTGTTTCCCTATCTTAAAGAACAGATAGTTCCAATATTGCTTGCAACATTTCAGGCCATGGATAAAACTCAAAACTCCTAGTTTATTTTATTTATATAACATACTGAACACCTGACAGAAGTGACACCTAAAACTAGTCTGACCTCAGAGTAGATCTGCAGATACAACAAACAGATACGACTAAAAATGTCCAAGAATATCCAAAACCACAATATGCAGTGTCTATATCAGGTCTGCAAAATGTGTCAGAAATTGGTTAGCACCCTTACCACACCAACACATTAAAGAGAAACTATACGATTATATCAAAGGATGCTGACGGGTACTTGATAAATACATTTCTTCCATGACTATTAATAAAACTCTGTAGAACAGGAAGCATTTCCTGGGAAATTAATAGAATCCTCACAGAATTTTGTTTCTACAGGGACTGGCATTTCATTAGATAAAATAACAGTTGCTCCTGGAACTAAAGGCATTTGATTACAAAAGACCCCAAGAGCTTTTAACTTTATTTCAATGTCACTTTAAAATATTAAAGGTGGAGCATTAAATTTATTAAACATAGAGAGGTGAAGATTTAAATATTAACTTGCAGACAACCAGGAGTTTTACTGAAAAGAGAATGAGGATCAACATCTTGGGATTGCTTGAGGGAAATTTCATTCACACTCTACAATTTATTTCAAGACAGTGTTTTCCCCAAGTAGCGAGGTATTGCTGTCAATTCTGAAAATTATACAGCAAGAAGCAAAATATTTTCAGTGAAAACATGTAGCTCTGAGTTCTTCCACTTCCCCATGTAATATATTATAATACTAAATCTAGGGTGACCATTTATTATCAGAGAATGTTCTCCTGAACTGGACTAGAGGCGTTGTATTTTGATTATAAGCCAAGGAGTTCACACACACACACACACACACACACACACTGTAGAAATTTTGTTTCAATTTGTAATTGTATATTCTACTAATCAAAGAGAATAATGTTTAATTTCTTTGTGTTTTTGTACGTTCAAATCTAAAACATATAGTGGACCTATTAGTTGGGTATGCCAGTTTAAGGTGTTTTTTTAAGCCCTACTGAACATTGTCAGTTGAATGTCATGGTGTTTTAACTACGCTCAACTCTATTGCACATCGACCTGCCACTGCAATGTAATACGTTAGAACCCTGCTTATAATCACAGGATACTCAGAAATTAAAACACTAAAGTGTGAACTCATCTGCTCTTTCATGAGGCATGAGAAAACATATTGACTAAACTACTCAGAAGATACTCTAAGAAGATTCTAACAAATTCAGAGGGAAGTATCACCCTTCCCTAGTCAAATGAAATGCAATCTTTCTAAAAAACTTAATTCATAAACCATCAACTTCCAAATTATATATGAACTATTAGCATTATCCACCTCAGTATTGTCATTGTCTAACTCCTGAAAATAATTACCTAGTGATACCAATAATATATTCATAGTATCAATGAATTAAATGTAAGATTATAAAAACACTTTTACTCATGATTAACTTAAAAGAACAGATATAGGGAATCTTTAGTTTCTCTGGTCTTCATTTAGCAATGGTTATTGTTTGAGGACTTGTGCTCAGCACGAAGAATAAGAAACAGAAACACTGTCCCTTCTCTGGAGAAGCGCGCTGTCTAAGGTAGGGAGCAAACAGAACTCTCAACATTATATTGGGAGAGGCTGAGCAGAACAATGTTTTCAGCATTCATCTGGTAGAACTAATAAGCAACTTTAATAAAGTTGCAGGATACAAAGTCAACATACAAAAATAACTTGCATTTCTAGACACTAACAACAAACTAGCCCCCTCAAAAAAAGAAATTAAAAAAAAACTCATTTATAACAACATTAAAAAATACATAGAAATAAATTTCACCAAGGACATAAAAGATCTGCATGCTGAAAACTAGTAAACACTAAGAAAAGAAATTGAAGACAATGCAAATAAACGGAAAACTACCCTGTGTTCATGGATTGGAAGAATTAATATTGTTAAAATGTCCACACCACACAAAGCAATCTAAAGATTTAATGCAATCCCATAAAAATCCAATGGCGTCTTGTATATATCAGAAATAGAAAAAACTGCCCTAAAATTCATATGGAAACACAAGAGACTCTAAAAAGCCAAAGCAATCTTGTTCAAGAATAACAAAGCTAGAAGCATCACAGTTTATGATTTAAAAGCATACATAAAGCTACAATAAGTCAAACAATATGGCAGTAGCACAAAAACAGACAGAGACCAATGAAACAGAAGAGCGAACCCAGAACCAAATCCACACATTTATAGTCAACTCATGCCGTCCTGTGATACGCTTAGACTAGACGGTGACCTGAGGCAAATTGTCCAATATCTATGAGTCAGTTTTAGTGTCTGAAAAATGGAGAAAAGGGTATCAACCTTTACGATCCTCTGAGGCTTAAAGATAGTGCGAACAGCTCCTCACCCCCTAGCCTGGTGTCAGTGTTCATTGATAAAATGACACAGGTTATGTAAGTTATTCGTCGTTAGGACCCAGCTTTCCGCGCTGTGACAGACGCCCGACGGGCATGGCCTGAGCGCGCACAAAGCCCAGCACCTCCCAGGCAGAATTAAGTAGCGTGGCCACACGGAGAAGCGAACGGGCCTGGCAAAGGCAGTCCCCACCCTGAGCCCTCATCAGCCCACCCCGCAATGGCCGCCAGAGTGAAATAAAGAAAAGCGGAGACCAGACGTCTGGGGACAACAGACAGACGTCTCTGCTTTAAGGTGCTACTTACCACTTCCTGGGGGAAACGAGGACAGACAACAGGCGGGCGTAGCGCTGGAGAACTGAGCAGATGAACGGCCTCTAAAAGGAAGTTTTCAGGAAGATTCAATTCCCTTATTCATTCGGTAAACGAATCTTAATGAGTCTCAACCGTCCTGTTAGGGCCTTGGGAGGTGGAAGAAGAGCCTAGAGAAGTACAACGGAAGGTTCCTGGAGAAGGAGTTTGTGGTCTAGGAGGGAGACAAAGGAACAGCAAGAAAGTGCTTTTTAGCAGCAGGTGGACCAGCGACAGACGCCGCAGCGCGCTGACAGGCGGGTTTTAAATGAATTGACGATGGCATCTGCCCCAGGCAAGTGGTAAAAGCCCCGTCCTGCAAACAGGTGCCATCGCTGAAGTAGAGGAGCCTCCTGAGACCTGTTACCGGTCCGTGAGTAACTGATACATACCTACGACAGGTCCCAGCTCGTTCGTTAATACAGGAGCAGGGATTTCTATAACACGATTATCTTTCCTATTACTACGGAACTTTAAGGGCAAAGATTTTTAAAAATTCATGACTAAGTTTCCAATTTATTTTTTTACCCCAAGCAAATTATATTGAATCGTACATCTGCTGTCAGTTTGGCTTTGCGACACTTTGTCAAATGGGGATACAGGAAGATTATTATTTATTCAGGGAGGAACATCAGATCTGTATATTATTTATACACCAATGGCTTCTTTAACTTGGAATTAATCCAAAATATTTATGATCAGGTGAAATTAAAAGGGCTTTTAAAATGAAACAATTACACACAGAGAAAAATCTGTAAGTTTAACAAATATCCTACCAGATAACGTTATATAGATCGAATATATATACATATATATATAATAAATAATCTGGTGGTTATGATTTGATACAGAATATATCCCAATCTAAATTAATTTGACTTTGAACAGGGATGCTCTCCTTAAGCTGACCGCCAGCCATTGCAACAATTGTATTTCAGAGCGAGATCCGTTTCCGCTGTAAAACCTTAAAGGACCAACACTGCAGGTCAGAAAAATCGTATTTCTTCGGGAAAGGAAATATCTGGTCAGGGAAACTTGAATGGTCAAAACTTCGAAAACAGCCTTCACCATGTAGTTCGTTACCTGTTGGGTTTCCAGGGAGAGCGCTTGTAAGTGGCCGGTCACCAAAAGCACCGGTGGAAGAATGCCCATGTGTTAGGAAAAAGGAAAATGCCTGAAATCCCATTAAATGAATCTTTCCCAGCAGCTTAATGTAGACCTCAAAGGCCCCCTTGTAAACACCCAAGGCCTGCTGACATGCTTCGGTGTCCAAAGAAGCCCCTAAATGCAGACCTTCCTTGCCCTCTCTTCTTTTCTCCTACTGAAACCCATCGTGTTGTGCTATATCACGAATATACATTTTCTGGTTCTAAAATGTGTATGTTAAACATTTATGGGGAAAAAAAGCCCAGAGAAAATACGGAAGTATTATGCACAAAAGAAATGCTAAATATTCCAAATACTAATTAATATCCTCAGGGTTAAAAAATAACTGTAATATCCTTCTCCTTTATAGTATTGTTCTATTTACATAAACAAAATACTATTTTTTCATGCACAAATCTTTATATCCCTTTATGAAATGCCCAACTCTTACGTATCCTTTTGTTATTTTAGACAGAAAGTTGTAAGTGTGCAGTGGTCTACATAAAGAAAATTCTACAAAGCTCTTTGCTTCTAAAACTTGGGACACTCAACCCCTGACACAGAACCATTTCCCGTAGCGTGTGGCCTGCGGCCATAGCTAATCCCCGAGTAGTGGTCTGAGAGGTGGGAAGCCCCCCGCAGGGTGGGAGGCTAGTGCAAAACTACCTCGGGACGGGCGCACAGAACTGTTTCCTGATGCTAAGCCTGTAGAGGAGAGTCTCCCATCACATAGCCTTAGTCTGCCAAACTCTCTGGTATCACAACACTCACGTAACGGACAACGTAATTAATGGGTCTGTGGTGGACCTTTCTAGTGAGGACAAGTCGGCACAGGTTTAATAGGAGGGAAGGGAGGAAGGAAGGAAGGAAGGAAGGAAGGGAGGAAGGAGGGAAGGAAGGAAGGAAGGAAGGAAGGAAGGAAGGAAGGAAGGAAGGAAGGAAGGAGGGAAGGGAGGAAGGAGGGAAGGAAGGAAGGAAGGAAGGAGGGAAGGGAGGAAGGAAGGAAGGAAGGAAGGAAGGGAGGGAGGGAGGAAGGAAGGAAGGAAGGAGGGAAGGAAGGAAGGAAGGAAGGAAGGAAGGAGGGAAGGGAGGAAGGAAGGAAGGAGGGAAGGAAGGAAGGAAGGAGGGAAGGGAGGGAAGGAAGGAAGGAAGGAAGGAGGGAAGGAAGGAAGGAAGGAAGGAAGGAGGGAAGGGAGGGAAGGAAGGAAGGAAGGAGGGAAGGAAGGAAGGAAGGAAGGAGGGAAGGAAGGAAGGAAGGAAGGAAGGAAGGGAGGGAGGGAGGAAGGGAGGCAGGGAGGGAGGGAGGAGAGAAGGAAGGAGGGAAGGAAGGAAAGAAGGAAGGAAAAAGAGAAAAAAGAGAAGAAAAGAAGACAGAAGGAAAGGAAGGAGAGGAAGAGCTCACGGGCACAGCAGCAGTGCCGCGATGCGACAGGAGGCGTGGGTGGGGATGGGAGAGGGCGTGGGGGATAAATGCTAATGGAAAAAAGCAACAAAAAATAAACTTTTTTCTAAGTGAATTTCTTTCATATTCTGGAGGTTATATTTGAAGGGCAAAATTGGCCATTTAAGCAGTTTAATCGTCTGAATGTTTCACATGTCTAATAACTTCTAACACGTCCTTTAACAGTCCTTAGAGGCCTGGCTGTCCAACCCATTAATTACCTGTTTATGCCTATGCGGTTGTGTCACTTTATACAAAAAAAAAAAATTAAATAAAACATATGCCCATTTAAAATGAGAATTACAGGCAAAAATCAATATTAAATATACATTCAACACCCTATCATTAGCAGTGATGACACACTGTCAAGTTAAAAACCATATAGAGTGCTCGCTTCGGCAGCACATATACTAAAATTGGAACGATACAGAGAAGATTAGCATGGCCCCTGCGCAAGGATGACATGCAAATTCGTGAAGCATTCCATATTTTTTATATAAATTCCTGAAGGTACTTCTTTATTCTACCTTTATTATATTTTTACTGTTGTAGGTATATGAGTTATGGTATTATGTGAGTTACTTACTCTGATTTGCAGAAAGACTTAAGAGCCTTGATGAGCTTAGGCTTTTTCTATTGTATAATGACTACCTGTTTTTAATTAATTGACAAGCTTTCAAAAAAAAAAAAACTATACAGATAGGAATACAAACACACACACACAGTTACATTCATATGGTGGACTATAACACAGCATTTAAAAATTAGTTATTCTGACTTACAAAATAAGGACATGAAATGCACCATGTGAACCGCAGGTTCAGAGGAATGGCAAGCGTCATGGCTTTGTAACCCTAACACCGTCTCGTTTCTCCGGGACTCGCCCCGCTCCGCCCTCCTTTGCATGTCGGGTTCACCATGAGGGGCATGTCCAAGAGGAGCAATGTCTAAGGAAGCCGAGAAGCTTCGCTGGCAAGAAGGGGGAGATTCACATTCCTTGCCAGTGGGTTTCAACAAAGCTTTCAAGAAACACAGCTTCCAGTGATGTGTAAAGCATTCTATTCTGCATCTTCTTTAAGACGTTCTGTCACCACAGACTAAACTTATTTTATGACGGGTCAAGGGAGCACGCCCTGCAGGGTGAATTGCAATAGCGTAGATCCATCAGGGTCCTCCGAGAGCCAGGTAGAGTCCCCAAACCGCATGGCATGAAGGACAACATCACGGGGTCTACCACAGACTCCTGCTCCAAACCTGCAGGGCTGGGTGGGAGGCGAAGGGACCGAAGCGCAGTGACCTGCAGTGACGTGAACAGGGGTTCAGTATGGCCAGGACATGGAGCACAAGCCCCACGTGTGTGACCAGGCATTGAATGGCACAGTAAGGAGCGGTGTCTTCTCCCGAAGCAGAGGGGAGCCATGGAAGATTTTAAGGCTGGGTGATGCTAATAAGAAGGAAGACAGTTCCAGCCGTAGCGTCAACAATGTCTCGGAAGGAGTCCCCCTCGCTGAGCTCCAGCAGGAGACAGAGGGAGTAGCTGGGTGTGTGCAGGAAGAAATGGAACGGGTTAAAAACGATTCTCAGAGGTCTGTGCAGTGTACCTGTGAAAATATTAGCATGAGTTAGGAAACGAGAATATCAAACTGAAGGAAAAAAAAAAACGAGCTAAAATTAGAAAATGCTGTATTCGACGTCTTTGGGCACTTCAGGGGATACATCAGGAGTGTTAAGTAGGGATTTGGAAGATAGCAGCATCCGGAAGGAAATGGAATTAACCCGGATAGCTAGGAGGAGTGAGACGAAGGGGACTGCTAGGCATAAGGCCGTTTCAGTGTTGAGCAGAAAAGGAAGCCCGGAGAGGACTGGGAAGAGGTCTCCACAGCGCGGCTCGGTGCGCTGGGTGCTGTCCTGCAGCCTGAAAGGTCGCCAGTTCTATGCTGGGTCAACCAATCCAGGTTTCTCTCCGTCCCTTCCCCTCTCTCCCCCCCAAAAAAAGAAAAAAGAAAGAAAGAAAAAGAGTAGCCACATGGGTGAAAGACCTGGAGGATGTGGCCGCAAAGAAGTGAGAAAACACAGTGTAAAAGAAAGATCAGGCAACCCTAGAAGGAGGGGGGCTAAGGTAGGTACAAAAGTTGCCTGTTGGGTTCAGAGGAGAGAAAGAGGCCCTGGGAGAACACTGCGCTCGCTCCACAGGACCCGCGGTGCCCACAGGGCGCAGTGACCAGTGAACAAGCACCCCGTTTCCGTAACCCCAACTGTGACAGGCAGAGTCGAGTTGGACCAAAACACGCGCCGTCAAGGGAGGGCTTTCTTTTCGTTAAGACAGAAGGGCCATGCAGACCCCTGGAGCCAATGTAACGGGTCCCATTCTGGAACCACTAAGCCGCCAGGTGACTTTCGACTCGCCCTAAGCGACAGGCATTTAAAGGGATCAAACGTTCGTGCTCGGGCGTGGCTCCTCCTGGGGTCCGCAGCACCCCGTGCCGCCCGCGTTTTCCCGGGGGAACGCTCGCTCTCCAGCATGATCCCCCGCCAAAGGGGCGCGCGAGGAGCAGGGAGTTCATCCAGCGCCCGCGCCGAGCCCGTGCGCGCGGGGAACGCAGCCCCGGGCCGGCACCGCCCCGCGCCCTCCGCAGCCTCTGATCTCTGGTCCGTCCTCCCGCACAGACACGGCACCACAGATACCGCCCGGGACCCCTTCCCCCTGCGCAGAGAGCCCCGCGGCGGGGAGGACGCCCCTGCTTCTCCTGGTCTCTTTGAAGACCTGCATCTTCTCACGTCTCTGTGCTGACCGAAGGCGAAGCCAGCGCTGCCCACCTAGGGAGACAGACCTCCGATCCCGAGCACCGGGGGACAAGGAAAAAGGCGCTGAGTCGTCCGCTCCTCTCTGTCCTCGGCCCCACCGCTGTCTTCTGCAGCATAACGTCACCCACTGTGTTCGGGGCCCCGTGAGACTGGGCGGCCTTGCTGGCTCCCGTTGCGCGTGCCTTCATGGCAGTCCTTCCCATTATCCCCCCACCCCTGCTCAATGTCCCCCAACCAACAGGCCCCGTAAGGAACTCATAACCCTCCCTCCCTTCTCTTATTCCCCTACGGGGTGCAGGGTTCTCCATCAACTGCATGGAGACTGGGCGACCACCAACGCTGCTTCTTCCATCCCAGGGGTTCGTTCCGACGCTATTTACTGAGGAGCTACTAGGGACCACACAGTTACACATGAAAGTCCCCGCCCTTCGGCAACTACAGTCCGGGGGGATGTATAAAAGAATAATTACATAATACTATTCAAACCCTTACCTTGGGCGCCCGTTAAACAGGAGACTGGAGGGCAGCGTGTTGTGCCCAGTACAGCAGGGACGTCTGAGTTAGAGGCACCAAATGAATTCAAGTCTCAACTCTGTGGGAAATCGGAGGCTCAGAGTCTTCACGTGTGAAAGGAAGCCATTGTTACTCACTTCTTAGGTGTCCTGAGCTGATTAATAACGTAACATACATAAAGTCTTCTTACACAAAGTGGCTTCTCATTAAATGGGTACTGAACAAATTAATGGATCTTTGTATATGAAAGTAAGTATATTGTTGCTCCCCTCAAATACTAAAAAAACAAACACAAAAATATGAGCAGATAAAAAATGTTTTGACAAAAAAAATTTTTCTTAAAAAAAAAAAATCTCATACTGTTATCTATTGAGTGCTTACTATGTACCTGGCATTGGGGTGAGGAATTTAATTTGATCACCTCGCGTATCTCTCAAAACCAATCATCGAGTTACCTTTTTTGACAGATATCAAATTAAGACTTAGAAAGGAACAGATCAATAAGTATGAGATCCATCCGTGTTTGCACTACTGTCCAGAATACGGACCCTGATGGAGCCAGAGGTTTTTACACACACATGCAAGGATTTTCACAAACACACCAGAATAAACTGCGCCAAAGTGGCAACTCTGAATTATTACATTTTTGCATTCTGTACGCTTGGCTGACTTGTTGGGACCCACAAAGAGCTCAGCAAGTGTTTAAAAAAATAAAAGAGTAAGTTCCATATATAAATAAACTTCCAACTCAAAGTAGTCTTCCATGGTCTTAGGAAAGTCACTTGTGTATTTCAAGTATTACGATACTATTTATTTTTCAAACGTTTTCTCTCTAATTTGTGTAATATACATTTTTTTTTTTGTATTCATAAAATTGAGGCATTCTCATCTCCTGAAAGTGGATTCGATTCCTGAAGATGATCCGAAGGGGGAGACTGAGGTGTGTCATTGACTGTGTTACTGTGAAGCCAGGCAGCAGCTTCTCCCTCCAAGGGAAATTCAGGTGAGAGATGTAGAGCAGATACTCCTTTGCTCTTGTGCACATGGTCTCTCACTGCACCCAATCGTATGATAGATTTGATTGATGCAGAAAGATGCCGCGGAAAGAGTGCAATTTTCCTCCCTTTTTATTTTTGCTCCATCTGCAGGAAATGCATAATCAGCACGTGGAGACCCACTGGCAGAATCCATCTCACCATCCCACCGTCGTCTGCCATTCTGAGTTACAACACTTTGAATTTTAGAGTGATTTATAGTTTTAACATAGTCTGCTGTTAGCTAACTTCACAGGACCTCAAAGGTATAGTGGTTATTTTCACTTTTTTTTTTCTCCGAAGTATTTCAAGGACAGTTCACTCCCACACTGTTTTTGCCACACCATTCTAATCTTAGAAGGGAATTCTCTTTGTGGGTTTTTGCATTTTCTGCAAACTGTACTCACTTATATATCATATTTATATTGACTTCAACTTGATTTTAAGTTTTAAATATTACAACATCATGCATGTTCAGAAAAGCCACTCTCTCTGCATGGAAGTCAATACACATTGCAACACCACCATACCAGAAACAATGGGAAAAAAAATTAATATATGAATTCAAAAATAAAAATTCTTCACATCTCAATAAACATCACAAGCAAAGTCCAAAGACAGACGCCAATTGGGAAAATTGTCTGGAAGCTTTATATGTCATTGTGGGTTACAGGATTGGCACTCGTACAAGGATTTATGGCTTTAACACAACACAGTTAGGCAACCGTAACTCAAACCCGTATCTTCTGCCCCTCCAACAAAACAGAGGGCTCTGGGAGACGAGGGGCTGTGTTAAGCAGAGCACAGCCTCTGGAGTCAGACACATGCAGCTCAAGTCCCAACTTTGTGTGGAACAGGATTAGCCAACGACCTTCACTGAGGTTCAGTGTCTTCACTTGTAAAATGAAGCCATTACTATCTATTTCATAGGTTATAATACCATATAAGTGATATCACTAATACGTGTAATCACAAAAATATTAAAAAGCCAAACTCACGGAAATAGAGAGCAGACAAGCGGTTACCAGAAACTGGGTGTGGGGGGGGGGTTGGTAAAAGGGTACAAACTTTTGCTTATAGAATGAAGAATAAGGTCTGAGGACCTAACGTATAACATGGAGCCAATACTTAATAACACCATACCGTGTAATTAAAACCGGCTGAGAGAGTAGACGTATCGTCACCAAAATTGAAAAGGTAAGTGTGGGAGGTGATAGATGTGTTCATGAACTTGATTGGGGACCCTGGCACAGTGTTTATGTAGCTCAAATCATCACATTGTACATGTTCACCACCTTACACTTCTGTCAGTTATACCATAATAAAACTGGGAAAACAGACAGACAGACAAAGGAATAGATTCAAGGACCAGAAAGGATGATGATGGCAGGGACTGAAAGATACCCAAGGTATTGCATGGAGTGCGTCACTATTACTAGGAACAATGGTAAGTAAACGAGGCTGCCAGGATCCCATACCATGGCTGACGACAAATAAGGGCATCCCGCTTCCTTTAGCTGTATTTATGTGGCTAGTTGATCCATATTATATTCCTTTCCATGAGCAGAAACCGGGGTCCCATTGCAAAACCCCACTAGTGCTTCCTTTTGGGTTACTGGAGACATAAGCACAAAGCATCTCTCATTAAAGACAAACAGACCAAAGACAAGCAGGTTGATTCCTGACCAAAGGAGTTTCAAACAGCGATGTGCAGGCTGTGTTCAGTCTCAGAGCTCACATGCAATGGTCTTTTAAGAAAGTGCGTGAAGAAGATACCAACCATGCTCAAGAGCAACAGGTAATCTAGTAGTGTTGTGCTTCACCAGGAAGAAAAGTAATTCCGTCGTGGTGTCAAAGGTGTCCTGTCCGACTCAGAGATCATGCCCAAGTCCCCTGCGGCCATAGCCTAGCCGGAAATTCATAGGCTGACCTCCTAATCCCCATAATCTCAGAATGTGACAGTTGTCTGGAGACAGGGTCTTCGCTGAGGTCATTAGGTTACGCCGAGGTCACTAAGGCGGGCTCCGACCCAATGTGACCGGGGTCCTTGTAAGCAGAGGAAGATTTGAAGGAAGCTACAGACAGAAAGGAGAGGCGCAGACACAGGGGAGAGAGGCCTGACAGATCCTGCCCTCGCGGCTGACATCTTGATTTCAGACTTCAGCCTCCGGAACCGGGAGGGAAGAAATGTCTGCTGTTGAAACCCCTCCACTCTGTGTTGCTTTCTTATGGCAGTTTTTGCAGACCCACACGGGGGCTGAGACACCTCTTAGTCCAAACGGCAATTTCGTAACAGCCATGATGAGTGTCTGGAGCCTTAGCTGGGACAGTATCCACATGACAGACAGAAACAGGTCTTCACTAGAGGTTCGAACGTTTGGGGAGATCATGCAATTATAAAAGGCAGCTACAGATGTGGAAACACACAGAGATACCATTTAATGACAACGCCACGCGACAGACTTTTCCGTTCACGTAGAAGCATTTTTCCTGCAAACCTCAGGAAACTTTTGCTGCCTGCCTGTTAAAAAATAGTTATCTACATGCATCCAAAGACTGTAGCTCACGCTCATTTTAAACAGAATGCTCCGCACGTGGTAACTAAAGTGAAATGGTAGGAATATATATGAGTATTTACATCTGTAATTGCTCTTACATGCATTACTCATTTCAGAAGTTCGGAGACTGGAGTGGGCCATCCGGAATCTCTAATGGAATGGACTAGAACTGTGAGCCTTCCTCAGCCTTTCCCCAGCAGAACATGTATCAGGAAAAAGCGACCGTGTGATGAGGTGTGGGACAGAAGCTCTATTTGTATTCTGCCCTTTGAAGATGTTCCTTGTGTATATTTTATGTCACATAGCTCAGGGGCCGGTGATTACCTCTTTAAAGGAACTGCTAACCATTTCAAGAAACTGTTGAATATCTGAAAATGATTTCAGAATGTGAAAACATTTTATACACTTTGCAAATAAAATGCATTCAGCTGGAAGGGACTAGCTTCTGTTGCCGGCTCTATTTTGCATGTTTTCCATACTTCGAGATTTAGACGGTTTAATCTTTGGTTTCTTTGACAAGATAGAGGTACAATTACATCGCTACGCCTCAGTAAGTGTCCTTGCTTAATTTAGTGTGAGTTTTCAAGTCTGCCTCACAACGCGGCATTTTCTGCTGATGGAAAGAGAGTAAGCAAATTAATGGGTCTTTTCCAATAGGTTTTCTCCTGCTTCCAGCTACACCAAGAGTTAATGAATATCAAAAAGTTCACTCAGAATTGATTTAGAAAGAAAAAGGAAAAGGAAACAGGAAAATTGCAGGCAATAATTTCTAACAAAGTGGGCTTGGAGCCAGTTTTGGAGCAATACCCTCATTAGTCCACTTTGCTGACAAGGGAAAACCAGAACGAGGGACAACAGACAGACGTGCTCGGCCCTCGGTGTGGGCTCACGCTTCCGTAGACTGGCACCTGGCAACTTGGCGGACCTCGTCCCGTTCCTATAAAATACGGCCTTGAGTCTAGACCACATTCCCCTATCAATAATGTTACGTAAAAGTGCACAGTTCCAGGAATATTTAGGAGATCCCTGTACCTTCATCTCATTTTTCTGTGAACCTAAAATTGCCTAGACATTGTCTTAATAATTAAAAAACAACAACAACAATGTGGTTCAACTTTACAAAAGATGCTGTTAAGAAATAAAATGACAAACCATAGACTGGGAGGAAATACTTGCAGAACACATACATAATGCCGGACTGGTAGCCAAAATACACAAAGAATTTTTAAAACTCAACAATAAGAAAACAACCCAATTTTAAAATGGACAAACTCTGGACACCGCACCAAAGAAGACGTACAGGTGGCAGATAATAAGCCCATGAAAAGACGCCCCGTATCACATGTCATTAGGAAATTGTTAATTACAGCAACACCGAAGTGCCCCTCTGCACCTATCAGAATGGCTAAAACCCAAAGCAGGGACACCATCAAACGCTGGGGAGGACATGGGGCGCAGAAACTCTCACTCACTGCAGGGGGGAAAGCAACGTGGTGCAGCCACTTTGGGAGAAAGTTTGGCCATTTCTTACAGAACTAACTAAAAATACCCTTACTATGTGATCCAGCCCATGCTTCTTGATGTTTTCCAAAATTGATTGAAAACTTATGTCGGCAAAAAAACCGCACTGAAAGTTTCCAGCAACCTTATTCATAATTGCCAAAGTTTAAAAGCAACGTCAATGGGTGAATGGGTAGACAAGCTGTGGTCCATCCACACAAGGGGGCATTATTCAGCAGTGAAAGGAAACAAGTTATCAAGCCATTAAAAAAAAAAGGGGGGGGGAGGAACCCTAAATGCACATTGCTAAGGGAAGAAGCCAATCTAAAAAGGCTCGTACTGAGTAATTCCAACTATATGACATTCTGGAAAAGGCAAAACTATGGAGACAGTAGAAAAAGAAAACCAGTGGTTGTCAAGGGTTCAGGGAGAGAGATGGAGAAATGGGCAGGTGGATGGTGGGGGATTTTTAGGGCAGTGGAGCTACTCTGCATGATACAGTGATAGTGGGTACATGTCATTACACCTGTGTCAAAACTCACAGAATGCACAACAGTAGGAGTGAACATTAATGTCAAGTGTGGCCATGATAATGTATCGATATTGGCTTAACTGTCAGAGATGAGCTACATCACCCGAAGATGTTCACAATCAGTGGAAACTTCACAGGGGTGACGGTGGAGAGTGGGTACCTGGAGATGCTGCCTCCTGTTCAATTTTTCTCTAAATCTAAAATTGCTCATAAAGCTAATTTTTAAAAACGACACATCATCATAGCACATGGGAAGAAGTACTTAAGGCCGAGACTAAGAGAAAGGGTCATGTTTTTTGTGGGTCTCAGCCGTAAGGACATTCAGACATGAAGGGAATGGGCCTTCTTTCCTGCCATTTCCACAGGTTCCAGCTCCCTCACCACCGGTGCTAGAGAACGGTGGGACAACCTTCTAATAAAAGTTGGGCACAAAGATACGACGGCCTCAGTCGTGGTTAATGCTCCATGAGCGACGCATGGGAGAAGAAAATGATCTTCCTTCCACTCCTGCATAATATTCCCTTATGCGCTTGAACATTTATGCAGTTTCGGGCACCGTTGTGCACACCTACGACCCATGTCTGTAGGGGACTTATCACGAACTCTTAGTCTCTCTCCTCTTTTTGTTTTCTGTGATTTTTTAAACTTACACATTTTCCTTTGCAGCATGTGTGACTAAAGCCCCTGTGCTATCTACAAGACAAATGCCAGGAGTTGTGATTCAGATGCTTATAGAAATGTTTCTTTATCCTCCGCTTGTTTCTATTTTCAGCAAAATAAATATACATGCATATCATGTAAAATATAGTAAATGATGGTACGTTCCCCACTTACCATTCCGAGGAGAAACAAGGTGATAGGAGAGCAAGCACGTGGATGGATCAGAAACCCTCGGGAAGGAATCACTCCCTGAGCAGGTGGCCCAGCAACTGGACAAAGCACTTGAAGGCGTTAGGTAGGAGGGCTAATGTCACTCCAGGTGAGGAGAAAATGATGAATGGGATAAACTTTGTCACTCCGTAACTCTTTAAGTGCAGGAGTGACTTTACATCTTTCTTTACAATGAAGTGCGGACTGTATTTTATTATTCCTTTTGTTTTTGGTTCAGTTTGGGGATCAGGGATTTGCCTGCATCACATATCAGACTGAGCAAATTTCTACCCTTTTCTATCCTCTGGAAGACTCAATATCATGGAAATTAACTCAAATGAAAAGTTGGGTAGAACTTTCCCTTCATGTTAACAAAACCAATTTCCAAAATTATAGCTCAAACTAGAATACCTCTTAAATACCTTCTATGATTTTTAGCTCTGTAAGCTTGACCTATTTTATTCTATTTTTGATTCTTCGTATTTTCTCATAAATTACCCACTTGATCTAAAAAAATGAAATTAGAAATATATTTGAATATCAAAATAAGACTCTCTAATCTTTAATAACCATACTGTTGATTTAATATCTTTGTGTTTCCAAGATCACTGGAGGGATCAAGAAGAACAGGGAGAATTCTAACAACTGAACGAAAGGCTGAAATGAAAGGAAACATATTACACAAGAAAGTGTAGCATAGAGAATAACAAGTAAATATCAATAATACTAATGATCACCACTAATTTAATATAAAAATATCAAATTGCCATATCAACTAAGAGGGTTAACACATGCAACTGCATTCCCTTTACAAGTGACGCAGAATCGGGAGGATGTAATACACAGAAGAATAAAAATATCCTGACTTTTAACTACCAATCTGTGTACGCTAGCAGAGATTAGTTTTTAGGGGAAACAGTTTGCTTAGAGAATAAACGTGCTGTTACCAGGCAGGCCCGAGAGGTGGACTGGGCAAGGCCAAGATGTCATTACTGTTTACAACCACCAGGCTGTGCATTAAGTCACTAGGACTCACTGATCCACTAGTTTAAGGGTTTGTACGGGCCCTTCGACACCACGTCCCGGACTCGCCCGCCGCCCAGGGCCTGGGCACCACCATCACACGTGTTTTGACAAGTTCGGGTTCGTCATACCCCACGTATGCGTGAGATCAGGAGTTGTCTTCATTGCCTGGGGTTCATGTCTCCTTTGGGGCTCAGAACGCCCCAGCGGCTGGAGAGCCGGGAGGGAACGAGGCTGGAAGTGCAGCCACCTCCGACCTGCTCGCGCCTCGTGACTCATAACCTTCCGCGGGGCTTTCGCCATCCACGGGCCGGCACGCTGCGGGGTGACGCCGTCCCGCGGGTTCTGCCCACGCAAGAGGATCTTTGCGGATCTGCCCCCTTATTTAAGAAATGTTGCTCAGCGTGGCTCGGAGATAGATAACCAACTTCGCCGAGGCGTCGCGGGGCTTGGCCTGTCCCCGGGGCCGTGCTCGTTCCGAGCTGCGCTGTTTCACCGGAGACCCCGGAGTCGGTGCTTTTTCCTCCGCGTAAAGCCTTTCCCTAAATAACCACCCACTAACGCGCGGTTAGACATGAGTGACGGGCCGTAATGAGAACGGGTGTGCGCTCAGCCACGGGGTTTTTTTCTCCTAAGGGAGAAATACGAAACTAAATAATTCATGGAACATTACCGACTCCTACACTATTGATTACAATTGTCATCAATTGGCACCCGCCCCCCCCCCCGCCCCCCCGCCAGCCATCCCAACAGGTTATTACTTACAGATCGTGGTATTACTTGCTGCCAGAATTCCGTTTTTAAAAGTAAGTATAAACAATGGAAGGAAATTTTTAGCACACCAGAGAGTTCCTTTCCTCTTGAAAATAACCAAAGCTGCATGTCTGGTTTTAATTAATCAGATGCCAAGAGCTGATCCTGAAATTTCAAGTAGAATCAAAATGACTGGCAAATAATAAGACAAATAATTGCATAGCTTAAGAAAAGGTATTAGAATGAATTTATGATGTAAGACCAATGCCAGAGTAATCAAAGAATTGATCATTTTCATTGACAGAAGACTAACATTAAGTGATATACTTATTAATTAGACAACGAGAACAATGTATTTTATTACGAGATCAGGCTCCGGGATATAGAAAGAAAAAATTTTAATATGGCAAGCTATTTATCAGTTGTTAACAACTAGCAGGTTTTTAGTTAAATTCGAAGGCATTACCTTGAAGTTTTCTTTTCCTCTTCAGGAGGTTGAGGAAACCTGTTTCAACGGCCAAGTTATTAACAGGCCACGCCCCACGTCAGTGCGTGACTGCAGAGGTGTCACTAGGAAAAAGCACTATTGTGTCACACAGCACATAAGACCCAGGCTGTATACCAACCACAGTGGGGGCACTTCCTGCTTTTTATAAAATGCTGAGTTTTGAGCAGCTGTTTAAGTCACACAAGCAACCAGAATATTCACAATTTATAATTCCAGATTTTTTTTTTGGAGCTGGGTCAATTTATTCTAAGATTCATGACAAGTATTTTCTTACCTTCAAGATGATCCCTCGGGCAGTCTCAGCGATGGGAACTACAGGTGGACGAGAGAGAGAGATGGCGGCAGGACCCCAACAGACAACACACCCCAAAGGCACCGTCCAACTCCAGGTCATGCACCCTGAGGGTCAACACGATGTCAGCTGGGTCGCTGTCCTGGTTTCTTACCGTCTTACCTAGATTCCACCAGAATTTCCCCGTGTGTTTCTGCCACCTTGAGACTTAGAGGGACCTCTAACGTCGGAACCTTTTCTTTGTATTCTAGTTGCCAGACACAGCATCTGCCGCAGAATGGAGGGTGGATGCCACGTAGCTGAATTCCGTTCAACTCCCCACTTTATAGTTTTCAAAGAAAGTAACTGGAACGTTTATTTCTTTTCTGTGTACAATCGCAGGCAGAGCCAGAAGCAGACACACAAACACACCCGCTCATGTCTCTTTAGCCCCGATTCACTTCAAAATGAACTGATACCTATCTCGTTGTCTTGTGAAGAACGAAACCCTTTCTGACCTGCTTAACAAAGTCCAGCCACCCGCCTGGCCGGCTCTGCGCCATCACTTGGCGTTCAAACAGCACTCTGGACTTGCTAAGTGCGCTATAATTTTTATTCTCTCGGCTATCACACTTCTGATAAGTAACGGCGCTTCAAGGGCACTCAATTCCCTTCTGGTTGCTTCTGTCCGTCACTCAGGAGGGGAATGAAGGGCCAGGTGGGATGTCCTTGCACAGCATGAGTCTGACAGTTTCATTCAGTGTTCACATTTTAACCAAGTGGCAAACCTAGCAATCCATAGTATAATGTTAATTAAATCACCATTACTCTCTTCACAATTTATACTTTTTATTATTCATGTGGAACTGCCCAGCCTTGTCCAGGGTACTCAAGTTTCTAAAGCCAGCTTTTTGCTGAAACAGGATTGTCAGTAAGTCACTGAACCGCTGATGCCTTTTCAGATTCTGTGACATCTTTTTTCCTTTTTTATATCACATCATGGACTCTGGGTCCCTTGAGATAGTCATGTTTCATCTTCAACAAAAGAATAAAAACTTGGATATACGGAGTGCACATTAAGGTTTTTTGGGGTTTTCATTAAGGACTCTTTCAGAAATAGACGAGTTAGGAGCCATGCTGCCATCAGCATTTTTAAGCATCGTTTGCTTATATGCACCCAGGTTGTAAGTCAATGTATCTCAGGTATTCTGAAGCAGTCAGTGACACAGTATCACGCGTGGTATGGACTGCGGTTTGTCTAATACAGCATTATTCACCCTTACTCTCCTCACACACCCCTCACTGTGAACACTGACTCACTGAGTACCCGCAGCACGGATGCATCACCTGCCTTAATTCAATTCTACGATCTGGGATGTCCTCCCCGGTTTCCAATGCTCATTTAAATGTCAACAATCATTTCAGAGCCCATCTGCACATCAAGAGCCTACCATTGTAACCCACAGATTTCTTCGGGGTGTGCCGTCAGCTACAGGGAGAAGACTTGGCTTTGGGCCTTCTGTAACAGTGCACTGCTCCACCGCACCCAACACACCCTTTATGTCCCGGCGCTGGACTCAGTCGTCAAACTAGATGACATTGTGTTTATTTCTCAAGGAGGCCAGTATTCTAAAACAATGCAAAACCATAATCAGCAACAGTTATAACATCTAAGTTTTTTAATTCCCACAAGCTACTATTACGCTTAGAGTCTCTTCCTATCACGGAGCAGTGAACTATCACAGGGTTTCCTGGTTGTCTTACCAGGAAGCTTTGTGAGGCTTCACAATGGATACAGTGCCTTCACTGTGTTCTGTACAGCGTGTGAGACAGTGCTGGGAATACACCTGGTTCAGCCTGATTAGCTTATAGACGGGTTGGTTCTTTCTCTTATCCATTCAACTGGATAACTAAATAGATTAGCGAATGAATTTAACTTGATGGATCTCATTGGACATTTCATTGCCTCTTCTAAAGGGACTAAGGCATTTGTGTTCAGGGTTACTTTCTGAAACAAAACCCTGGAGGAATAAGACAGACAAACAAAACAGGTGTGCTTTATTGGGGAGAATGAAACAGTTTGGGGATACAGCAGGGATAACATTGTTGAAGAGAAGGCTGCGTATACTGAGTTACCCAGGACAGGAAGGAGAGGAATCGGAGAATGGTCTGCCCAGGACAGTGCCAAGTCCCTGCCACTCTGAGACTGACGGGGAAGCTGTGGGAAAGCTGAGCTTGGGTTACCATCATGTTCTAGCTCTGAGATCTCACACAACCACGTTACACAAGGTCCTCATGTGTAGTAGCACCTGGCTTGTAAGAGTAGGGGACAGTTTTGGCAACTTTGCATGTTATCAAAAAGCAAGCTCCTCTAAAACATTAGTCTTAGGAGGAATGAACAGGAAAGATCTGATCTGAGTAGGAGAATAACTAATACGATCAAGTAGATACCCAAGATCTTTCTTGATTTTTCTTCATGATTATCTGAAAAAAGGTGATATTTATGAATAAGACTAAATTTTTTATTGTTCAAAATTAGTGATACACACACACACACACACACATATGATGGTAGTCAGACAATATTTAAATACTTTCCTGAAGAAAAGAGAATGAATGTCTGCTTATATATATTTATTATTTATCAAGTTGAATGAAAAGGATGAAACTTCCACTCTAAACTCATGGCTTTTGAACACGATTTGTTCATTTATTACCAATAGCAGAAGACTTTTTAAAGTTTCCATGACCCGATTTTGTTCAAACTTTTCTCGCACGTCTTTGGGATTAAGCTTTTCATTGCACATAAAGCCGTTCTGCATCTAGGTTACTTGAAACACAACGCATCTAAAAATCCAGGTGTACTCTTGCCACAGTACATTTTATCCAAAGGTATAATGTATGTTTCCATCATATTTGATAGTTAAAAATCTCATGGTGTCTGTTCAAGATTATCACAATGCAGAATTTACTATCATTTTTGCTCCACCAACACTTACTTTGTAACGTGTCAAACCAATATAAAAGTTGCAAAGACAGTACAGTTAGGATCCCGGCGGGGGTCGGTGCATGACGACTTAGACTCACCAGCTGTAAACACTGGGCCTATTGGCTTTACCTGTTTGATGCTCTAAATATATACAATGAGGTCTTCATAACGTGTTTTTTAAAAACCAGCACATGTCAGACTGACTGAAAGCAGAGGGATCGGGCAAAAGCCGTGTTCCTTCCCTGTTCTGACAGGCGTCACGCCACTGAGGACAGAACTTTGACACCTCTTGTCTTCTTCTTATCATCCAATCCGAAGTTCCACAACCCAGTTTCTTAGGGAAGAAGGTGCTTTTGCCCAGAGCCCAATGGCCTAGAAATTACCTGTACCTGGTTACAAGGTGGTCGGGCAGAAATGCGCTCCTACAGAGCTGCGCTTTGGGTATTTCTGGGCTTTCTGTCTTCCATTATCCTCATGCACACCTTTTTATATCTGGGACACATTACTGGTCACATAAAACCTTGTTTCACATTAGGCAGTGCAGAAGCAAGCAGCAGACACGGAGAATGTACTTTTGTGTTTGAAATTTTGTTTCCTGCACCACTGGCCCATGAGGACGGAGCCAGGGTGGACTTCGGCTGTCCATGCCTGCCCGCTGCCCCATCATGCGTGTCTCCATCAGCAAAGACTGACCTCTGCCCCTGAGCACGGCTTTCATCTTCCGAGGAAGGCCGGTCAGATGAGAAGAGGTAAATCATCCCAGCTGGACGTAACCCACTGTCTCGCTTACAAAAATAAAAGCCACTTCCCCGACGCGGGCCAGGGCCGAGGGTCCTGGTGGGGCTACTGAAGCGTATCGCGCCCTCGAATCGTACCTGACCTCTGAGTGCTCACCAGGAAATCACAGAAAATACAACTTCTCTCAAAGGCACTGGAACTTTTACGCCTAATAATCATCTAAACAGTTGCTTCACAACATCAAAATCAGCTGGGAAGGTGGTTTTTCTCTTCCTTCTGGCTTTAAGCAGAGGTTCATTCAAGACCAACCGAACAGACTTTCGAGGGGTATGTGTATTTTTATAAGTCATCTGAGGCGATCAGTGCTCCTGTCATTCTGAGAAGCAGCACTGGTTAAGAATCCATGACGTAATAAATGTAGTGATTACTAACACAAAGGCTAACCCATTGGACTGACATTTGCAAAAGAGCTAATAACTTATCTTTCCACAGTATTTAAGGATGGAGAGTATCTGGTGACCTCAATGTTCCACAGTTCTTGATCTCTAACCTATCCTTATTTTACTGACTGCACAGATTGTATGATTTTAGACTCTTAAGTTCAATAATATAAAAATACTCCATATTAAAACAAAATATATCCAAAGCTTATGATTCTTTCATGTAACTTATCTTTCTTGTTTAATCATTAACCATTTAGATCCTTTTGGAATGTGTATTTTACATCTTCACTTAAAGTAAAATGTATGCTTTGGATTTTTAAAAATATCAGAAACCTTCAAATCTTAATGGACTGGTGATAAATACATCATTGTATAAATATATTCACTTAACTCGTTCACTTATTCTACAAATATTTATTGGATGCACACTTCATGCCAAGGGCGTTTTAAGAACTGGAAATATGGCCTTGGCAGGTGTGTGTGTGTGTGTGTGTCTCTGACCATTCAGAGCCTATATTTAGTATTTGAAGGAATAGGCAGGCAGCAAGCCATGGATATATAGTTATAAGAAAAAGTGCTTATAAAAAATAAAGCACCTGAGTACGGGCGTTAGGGAGAGCCGGAGGCCCCGGAGGTCTAACCGACAGGATAGTTAGTAAAGGCGTGAATGATACGGTGACCTGGGGAAAGCCCGGAGGGTCCACAGGACCCGAGTCCGAGGGAAGAGCAGTTCCCCTGGGCCTGCCGAGCGTCCCACAGACTCCTCCTCTCCTGACTAGTGTTACAGCTGGATCTACGGGACAGTTCCTGTCGCCTCCTGGGACACCCTCCGGGGGTAACCACTGGGAACCGTTGAAGAGTTCATTACTGACAGGCCTGGGAGCACACAAGGTCGGCCAGGGCGCACCCCGCAAGGTCCCGAGTAGGGGAGCACACAGGCCTGGCCTGGGGGGCTGCATTTATTGGGGTCGAGGGTGGAGGCCCAGGGTTTCACAGGCTCCCTCTATCGGAGGATTGAGAACCTGAGTGGGGATTTAAAGCATGGGAAGAAAAAGTAAAAATAAAAAATAAACGCAAGCTACCCATGCGGTCAGTTAGTGGATCCACCAAGATCTCTAAAACATGTGCCAACAGTAACGGACAGCGATGTCAGAGTCCTGTGGAAAGAAGTGGGAAGGGAAAGTCTCCTGTTTCCTCTACAGTTTTCAGTTCCCCTTAAGGCTTCTTCCACCCAACTACATAAAAGCTGGATGGAAACGTTCTGGATCTTCTTGTCGGAAAGAGAAGAGACCGTCGCTGACATGGGCAGAGGATGGCTTTGAACCTCACATTTATGGCCTCACAGGATCTTCCTCTCAGGACGAAACTTCATACGGAAGGGACATCCTGCTTACGTCTAAACGTTTTCAGCGTGGGGCCTCTGGGCCTCCCAGGCCAGCCCATCCTACCTGGGGACCCCTTTGTTGGGCTTCCCCTCACCTTGAACTGTGTTCCGCATCCACCCGCACTGCGGTCACAGCGCTGAGGAAACCTGACCCCTCCACGCATTGGAAGAAAGCTGACATGTTCTGTGGCATCCTGGCCTCTTACCCTCTGAGTTCCACAGACCCCGAAGATCTAAGAGCAACACTTTGATGTTGGAGAACGTCCTAGGAGAAGGGAGACTAAGACAGAAGAACAGAAAAGCAGGCGGCTTGCCACTGGGCCTTTTAAGAAAAACCTGAGTAGTGGGGACATGGCCTGAGACCTGCCAGAGGGCAGAGACTGCGACTGCCTGTGCCCTTGGCGCACAGAAGACGTTCCATGCACGCTGCAAAAATAAACCGCAAGGGAATAATTGGCACTTTTTCGCTGGTTGTTGAAACAGCTTTCTGTTTGTAGGAGAAGGCTGAGGGCTTATCACTACCGTCAGAAAGACGCGCAGGAAAATCCATACCCACTAACATTCCAGATCTAAGGCACACTTCCAACCAGCTAAGCTCTTCACACACACCGACGACCCCACCGGACACCTACACCTGCTTGAGCTTATTCATGTTTGTTAGAAGCCCCCAACTCAAAGGATTTTCAGAAATATTTGTGAACCCAAATATTTGTAACTGTAATTTCAATGTTAAAGAAATAACTTCTTCATTTCTATCCAAAATGTAAGCACTTTTAAGTCATAGAGGCCGAGCAAATGATAACGTTGGGATCTTACATCCTTTACACGCTTGCTTTTATATGAATTCTAATGCAGTAGAGACATGCACTCAGTAGGATAAAGAAGTGCTATAATTTTGGAGCTGTTACCACAGGCCAGTCGTGTGCGAAATGCGCCTCACGTGCTACGTACACTCTTACCTGCAGACCCGGCGACGGAGGAGGCGTGCTTCCCACACCACGAACAGCGGTAGAGATTGTTTCCCCTCAACGCAGGTGAGGGATGAAGCCGGCCTGGGACCCGGGCGGGGACACCGGGCCTCCCCGCACCGCGCGGCCGCCGTGCGCTCCCATGGGGTTTACGCGCAGCTGAACACGCTCCATCCGTCTTGCCACCAGCGGCCCCGTGCGCGTGCGCAGGCTGAGTGGGGCCGACTCTGCGGCTGGTACTGCTCTGCCAGAGCAAGGCTCCTTCAGGTATGTTCACGTTATAGAGCGCGTGAGACATAAATGTAAGAATTAACATGTGTGGACTGCTGTCTTTTCATAACGGACTCTTCCCCATTCAAAGCTATTTTTAAAAAGTAGATTTTGAGGCTTTAGCGTCCCATTCCACGATGGGACAGGGCAAGGGTGGGGGGCTGCACTGTGCCCAAGACCATAATCCAGTCGTTGATCAAGGACCCAGATCTAATAATATTCTAACTTCACATGCTATCCTTAACAATGAAAAATAATCGGGTTTGAGAAATACAAAAGGGACCAAACCCGTGACTCTCAGGCTCTTCCTTAGACTGTTCTGTTTCCCAAGTGCACTCAAACCGTAAAACTGTCTATTATTACAAACCACTTACAAGTTAATAAAAGGGGGAAAAAAGAAACGCTTTGTGGAAGGTCAGCCTTAGCTGTCCTCTTTGCAGAGTATTATCCATGTGCCAAAAGAACAAAAGATAAATAGTAAAAATAAATGAGTTCGTGTTTTCAATTAATTTATTTTAGAAAAACAAAGGTTTACAATTGGTGCCCTAAGGCAGGATATCAAGATTCAGCTAGTAATACAGACTTCCAAAAAACCTTTATAGATTAGCCCGAAGTAGAAAACTGCGCGCTCTTGAACTCAAGACCCATTCAGAAAAAATAGATATTTATAAAAATAAAATAGCAAACCTAACCCCACCAATTAATTGAAAGTCTCCACACCCCACAGCAGTTCACTTGAACAATTTCTGCCTAAGAACAGTTGAGTGATGTCCCCGTTCTACCTCCATATCATATTGAAGCAATGATGACTATACATATTTAAATTAATTTGCCCAATCAAAACAAACAAGCCCCCAAAACCCTGAACACAAAACACAAAAAACACCAAAAATCCACTAAATAAAAATGGTAGAGCTAATTATTTAATTTCTCGTATAAGCTCTTCCTTCAGCCTCTAGGCACTGGCTCCTGATAGTCCTGGTGGATCGGGTGCCAGGAAGCAGAACTGGTGACGGCAACGCTGAGTCCAGATCTGATCCACCTCACGGGAGTTTCAGAAGGCAGCGACACTGGAGAAATAGTCCAGCACACAGCCAGACAGACAAACGGGACTGCGAGCTACAGCGGGGTGTGCGGGCTGACTGAACACACACACTTTCCGTCTGAAGATTCTCTGAACAGGTCTGAGCGCCAGACCGAGCACCAGCAAGCACGGCAGGCCCTGGAGAGCAGAGGCTGGCGACAGAGCTTCCCGGCAACCCCCAGAGAAGGCGAAGACTAACAGGCTGAAGGATGCGCCCTCTGGTGACACGTAGTGATAGTAACACCCACCTCTACATTAGGATGCACTCTGTTCTTCCACAAGATGCCTTCGGAAAGCTGCCTTTACTCTCAAGTCTTTTCTTCCCGAAGTGAAAGACCATTCCCCCTAAGCTCTGACCTCACGTGGAAGGGAAAGCAAACCAGTGAGGGACAATCTCAGTGTGTTTCGTGAAGAGTCTGACAATATCCTGAAGACACGTAAAAAGCAAAGTATGAATACAGAAAGGAAGAAATCAATGATTCACGTACGAGCCACCCACACATCCGCTGTCCCACCGGACGCACCAGGCAACGCCACACCACGGTCATCAGAAGGGAGCAGAGCCAAAGGCAGGAACGTCTCAGAGGACAGAGTCCCTGGACTTAAGCTTGTGGGGGCACATGGCGCGTCAGCCGTCTTACGTTTCCCTCCTGAGCTCTTCCACCCGACGCTCGAGAGAAGACGAAACGTGCAGGTGAGGGACAGCGGACGGCGACACACATGCAGGAAAGCGGCGGCCGGTTCTGTCATTCCCTGCGGGCGCGGGCAGCGGCTGGGCTCGGGCTCCCTGGTGAGGCTGCGACGCGGTGAGCGGGCCAGCCTGACCCCAGGGGCGTCTGCACGCCCCTCCTGAAAGTGTCCCTCTGCCCGCTGGAGGGACCGACCGGGCAAAGGAGCGGCATCGGCCCCAGTGTCCACTCAAGAACAGGGCATTCTAGCATGTTCTGAAGTCCCCTGGGACTGCACACGGGACTCGTTGTTTAACATGTAACAGGGTGCCAAACATTAAGACTCCGTCAGTCCTACATACTACGTATGTGGACCCCGTCAAACAAGGACCAGCAACCCCCGAGGACCCGAGGTGCAGTCTCGGCCTGGCGGTGCCCGGCGCGGCATCAGCAATGGCCAGTGGCTGTCCTTGGGCCGCACGCCCGGAGCAGCTTCAGTATCAGGACCACAAATTACTTATCTTTAAATGTTTACTAAATTTCTCCATATTAGATAACTCAGTGACACAATGAAGTCGCCCAAGGAAAAGCCACTGAACAAATACCCTAACGTTAGCTAAAGACAGACTCATCCCCAACGGGCATCTACCAAGCTGTTGCTGAGACACTACCAGGTTTCACGCACACTCGGGATCGAGCCCCTCCGCTGCCGCCTCAGAGGGGGCAGGGGCTGGTGGCAGGGCTGCCAGGCCGAGCGCTTTGGTCACTGCCCAGGCTCTGCTGGCAGGCCCCTGTGCCCCTCATTACTCCTTATGAACACAGATGCGCCCGTAACATCACAGAGCAGATGTATGCCGATAAATTTTCTACATGTGTGTGTGTGCATACGCACACACCCATATGCCCATTAGAGAAGCTGCCACAAAGTTACCATGCCGTAAACATAAACTATGATACATATTACAGGGGCTATTTATCAAAGGACAGTTTTAGAAGAGATTCGCAACGTAGAAAACAGGGGAATAAAGCAGGCTGATCTGGCCAAAGTGGGGCAGGAATGACAACGGCCTCCCCTGCCTGCTAGCAGGGTCCCCGCGCTGCATCTGAAATCCCTGCTCCAAGTACACCTGGCTATGTTGCAAGGACGAAACATAAGACTATTTCTGCCACTACACAGGCCAACATGGACTTTCTATAATGCAACTAAGTGTAAAGTTAAAAAGTAACGTTTCCTCTCCTTTAAAAAATAACAAAATAAAATTGCTATGCTATATAAAACCAAATTTTTAAAATTTCATTATCTTAATTTGATCTGTGGAAGGTTATTAGTTCTCCTTAAAGTGCCTACATTGTAGAGACTTCATTTTGTCCATATAAATTTTATTCAAAATGTAAGAGGAGAATGATGGAAGGGGGGGGAGCACTGTTTTCTCTACCAAACATGTTTCCTCTGCCTGCCTGGCCAACTCACAGTATCCTACCCAGGCGTCTCACTTCTGGCACCGAACGCTCCGACGGAGACACGTGCACGGAGAACCGACCCGTGGTAACACCTAGGAGGTGAACTTCAGGGGAGTATTTTTTGTTCTAGACGAACATTTCCTCTCTCCGCTCCAAACAGCTCCCCATTTACAAAGAACTACTTTAATCCATGCAGTTGATATTAGCAAAATACAAATAACTCGTCCTCTGTAGCGGTCATGATTGAATGTCTAATCCAATAAATAGACTCTGCAGTAACGTGAACCCCTAGGGCAGTCTCAGTCCGTCTTCTTCTCCAGCACGTCCTTGGGCTCCGGCCCGGCAGGCACGGCCTCGGCCGCGCCCTGGCCCTCCGCTCCGCCCGCGGCCACCTCGTAGCGCTCCTCCGCGTAGCCGCCGTCGGGGTCCGCCGTGTAGATGCCGTAGCACATGATGCTGATGACGCCCAGGGGCAGGCCGAAGAGGAAGCAGCCCATGACTGGGGAGCTCTTGAACACAGACTGCGGAGAGAGGCGGGGAGAGGCGGGCGGCTCAGCGCGGGGCGGCAGGACGGGCCGCAGACACACGGGCCTTGTCCCGGCTGCGCCCCGCCCGCTCGCGGCGCTGTCTGCGCGGGGGCCAGCGCGTCAGAGACAGGGTGAGACAGGGGTTTCATACGCTGTGTGTGTGCACACGTGTGTGTGCGTGTAAACAGCCACTGGCCGTACACACAGGCCCCGAACGCTCTGCAGCCCTTCCCAGGGACGTCTCCATCCCTCACATGAACCACGCGGGGCTCCGCGCGCGCCGACCCGTGTGCCTGCGTGGAGTCGCGCCCGGGGCCGCAGGAGTGCTCCCCGCGCGCGCTGGCCACGTACCACGAAGGCATGCACGTTCTCCCCCCATGACGTGTACCTAGCTGGTCAGTGGGGAAGCCACGCTAACTCGGTAACTTCCCTCAGTCCACAGGCTGCCCCCTCGGCTCCCAGAACAGGAAAAGCGATTTCCCTGGGTAGGGCTTTCATGACAGTACACCCCACGGGCTGTGACTTAACTCCTGCGGTGCACGGGGACCGACGCGGGGCGCGCAGGTCACTGTGGGCGGGGAGCACAGAGGCAGGTGCCGGCGGCGGAGCGTGAGCAGGACTGAGCCCGGGGCAGCGCCCAGCGCACGGGGGGAGCGGCAGGAAGCCCGGGGCGGCCCCGGCAGCGCCGCAGACCGAGCGGGGGGCATCAGAGACGCCCGGGGCTCCGCTGTGCAGCCCAGGGAAGGGGCTCACGGCGCTGGCGCCCAGTGAGGGGCAGCAAGTGGCAGGCAGGACGGCCCCCGGGAAGGGCTGACGCCAGTCGTGCTGGTGCCGACAGGAAGGAGAGAGGGTCGCCGATAAACCGGAGGGCGCAGGGCGCAGGGTCAGGAACACGCACTTCCCACCAGCGGCAGGCCAGCTGCGACTCCGACGACTGCTTTGGGGCAGAGGGGATGGAAATACCCACGGGGGGCACCAGCCGGGACAGTGGGAAAGGTTTCCGAGCATTCTCGGCAGGAAGGGCTCCGACCCGAGGACAGGAGGGGACAGACCAGGAGAGAGACAGAAAGCCGCCTGGAGTCAGGTTGTGACGTTAACTGACCCAGAATTCCAGGTGCTCACGAATCGTAAGGAAAGGAAGAATCAGAGAAACAATTCCCACCCGGTGATCACGATTTCTTAACATAAATACACTTGTTCTTACCTTGCAAATTAAAAACCTATTTTTATCCAATCCTTTCAAACCTCAGATTCTACCCTAGTTAGACATAAAGAACCAATATAGCTATCTATATATTGCCAATTAGTAATGAAATTAGACAAACTTACCATGATAGTAGATTTGGCATCAAACGCCATTCTCTTCAATCTCTGCAAAATGCTATCACCTCCTTGGGCCTTAAATGGAACAGGAAAAGACAGTTACGGCGTTAATTTAAGTACTATTACTTCCATCTTTCTGTCACATCATCTCAACCACCTGCTGGTCCAGGGTCGGGGACAGGCTGCAAGCAGCACGTGGAAGGGCCCGATGGGGCTCCCCCGCACCCTGGGTGGACACTCACTCCCCGGGGAAGCGTGTCCCCAGAGCCCACGCCGGTCCAGGTGGCGCAGCCTGAGCTGCCCACCCTGCTCAGCCCTAGATGCTGCATGTGTGCCTGCTACTGTGCACACAGAGCCTCCCCGAGGATGAAGCTCAAAAAAAAAAAAAAAAAGAAAAAGAAACAAAACGCTGGAAGCCAGAGATGGAAAAGTCCCTGGTGACAGTCGATGAAATGCCTGCACCCAGCCGTCCCAAAGTCCGCCCCAGTCCTGGAGGTTCTCGGCGACCTGAGCCGTGAGACCTCCGTGCCGACCAACGGTCTGAGCCGGGTTTCCCTCACCCGCAAAGAGCAGGGCTCTCACGCACACGCAGGTGCTACTTTCACCAGCGTAAGACCCCTACTCTGTGATTTCCAAAGCAGCAATCCTTGTCACGCCGGGAGCCAACCTCCACACACAGTCTGCGGACAGTGGAGCAAGGGCCACAAGAGGACTCGCCTTCGCGGAGGCTCCGCTTCCGCCTGCTGAAGCAGACCGGGGCGTCACGGGCCCCTGCCACGAGTGGCGGCAGTCTAAAAGCACCGCGGGGAGATTTACAGAAAAGAGGAGGAAGGCAAACTGCCGTTCCTTATTTCTGAGGACTGTTTTACGGGATCTGGAAGCCTCCCCTGTGGCTCTGAGTCTCAGCACAGTCCCGCTTCTCTAGGAGCCCTGGTCTCAGTCACAGGCGTCCTCGGAAACCAGTCTCGGCAACTCCACCCGACCGGACCCTGGACTCCGGGGCGGGCTGGGCACCAGGGGAGGTCGCGCCAGGGCAGCTCTGCGCCCCGCGGACGTGAGCATCCCTGCACCCAGCTCTGCTGCCAGGGGCCCCTCCCAGTCCTTGCGACAGCCCAGAATGCCTCTGCCACAAAGGAACCTGCTAGGGGTCCCCAACGTGGGAGAAACGAGGCATGGAGGGGCGGCCGGCCCCACGCCCCGGCGGAGGCTGACTCTCCCTTCCAGAACCACGAGGCAAGGGCTCCTTCTGCGCCCCGCCGCCCGGCGCCCGCTGAAATGCAAGGGAACAGCGTACCTCCACGGTGCCGTCCAGAACGCCGTGGATGAACTGGACCATGTCCTCTGTGTTCTTAATCTGTCTGTCGAGTAGGAAGTATTGCTGGTTTGAGGTATTCAGTACAACTACAGTCGGGACTTCCAATTCACTGCGAATAGAAAAATAAAGAAATCAGAGCACACGTTACGCGCACAGATGAACACTGATACTTCGTTACATTACATATCAGTAACTATAATTACAAAGAGAGGGAGCGACAAGGAAGCTCGGCCTCCTTGGGCCTGCATGAAGAAAACCTCAAATGTGCACCTATTTTAAAAGACAGCTACATTAAGAGTCTGTGAAAAACAGTCTAACATACTCTATAAGCCAGCTGAGTTCTCACAATTAAAGGATGAAAATTAGTATGTACGAAGTATCAGTTTCTGGGTACTATTGCTCCTCGCTGTTGGGCAACCCCCCCCCCCCCCAACCTCGGGGAAATGGCATGCAGGGAGCTGGACACAGAGAGCGGCTTTCCCGTAGCTGGTGTTTTAAGCTTGATGCTTTTAATACATGAATGCATAGGAGGTGTAGGGGGTACCTATCTTGCTACAGAATCCCACGAAAAAGCTCCAGGTGAAGCATTCAGCGCAGCACCCTGCACGTCTCACACACGTTCAGTAAGCACCGCTCCAAGTTCTCTGAACTCCCAGGACCCCGTGGCACGGGGCGGGGCCCAGCACATGGGCAGAGGAGCCTGTGGGAAGCTATTTCAGGCATCGATACCTATAAACCCCCCCTTATCTGTCCATACTAGCGCTGCAGTAGTTAAGAGCCCCTGGAGCAGGAGGAGCTGACTGAGAACTGGCCCCTACCTCGCTCATTGGCAGCCTTTGGCACGTTATTTAACTCCTCTGAGTTTCTTCTAAGAAATCTGAATGGCCTTACCCACAGAAAATGGAGATCAGAGTAGTGCTTACACCTTCCAGAGCTACTCCGAAAGTCAGAACACACACACTGCCCACTCCGTACAGGCTCGGCCACAGCCGAATGCTCAGTAAGGACTTGCAATTACTGTTAAATAGCCATCCCTACATGCCTTCTCTCTCCTCTCAAAAAGAAAAAAATCCCAAAAATATGAATAAAAATAAAAAAATAACATCACAAACTACAAAGAAGGGATTGGCGGTAGATATTGTTGTTCTCCGCCCATAACTGAGCTCAGAAATGCTCCTACCTCACCATGCACATTAGAAACACTGCGAAGGAACATCTATCTACCTCTGCATGTCCTGGGAATTATCCGGGGTCGGGCAAGTGCTCATTGGACCCCACTGCTTCAGGCGCCTGCAAACACTGTTTAACGGAACCAATATACTGGCTTGCCTAGAAAGCTGTTACGAGAAATGGCAGTATCGAAGTCCCTAATATATATATATATATATGTGTATGTGTGTTTAACATACATATGTATTAAATATCGTATTCAAAATGTATTTCTATTACAGAGTATCACCCTTTATGAAACAATACTGCACGGCAGTTTATCTTTGGTTCCTACAAGGTCGACAACACCCCTTTAGGCAAGTTATTTTACAGGCAATGAGACATGCAAACAGCGTTTTTTTTTCTTCTCTCTTTCGTGTTATTAAAAATTCAGGGCCCAATTTTTCAAGTACATTTAATAATAGTATAGATTCTTTATTTTATTTTCCTTTGTCTTGATTTCTTCATTACATATTATCCTGGCATTTTGCATCTCTGGTAAACCCTCTCAAATTGGGATAAGGATAATAAGTTGACTATAAATGAAAACAACTTACTACTGTGCAATTTTAGGCTTTTCATTGAAAACTGTGAAGGCCCCTTTGAGTATGTAAGTCTGGTTTTTATTTGGAAAACGGAAGACGACCCCGACGCCCTGCGTCAATGCGTAAATGAGGGCATCTGCTCCCTCCGAGCTGCTGAGCACAGCGAGAGAAGAGCAGCGCTCGGCGCCCGTCCCTGCCGCCCCTGGACAGGCGCGCCTGCCCGCAGGGAGCTTGCCCCATCTTCACGCCGGGGTTCGTCCAAGCCGCACCCCGCTCCCGAGCAGCCAGTCCGCGGCCGCCTCAGCGTGCCCTGTGCGCTGCCTGGAACAGCCCCACTGCACTCGCCACTCGGCTGGGTGGTGGTGGTGGCGGTGGCGGTGGCGGTGTGTGTGTCTCTGACTCTCTCTCTCTCTCTCTCTCTCTGTTTCCAGAACCCTCCACCACACAGGCCTTTTCTGGGATAATCCTGCAGCCTTACCCAGAGTACTCTCAGCGTTTGAAGACAGAGACTCTAAGTCACTCATTTCTTTGTAGCAACAGTGGCAAACGCAGGACCGAGCACGTTCTTAGTTGGGATGTCCTAACTCGGTACAGGTGTGGCAAATGACCCTAGCATCAACCTCACGAAGTGACAAATCGGAACTTGACATCATAAATGTAATCGATGAAATCTGCATATTTTTCCTGTAACGTTATTTTAGTCTGTTGAAATAAATTCTTCTAGGATAGCAATTAATTCTTGGATATTAAAAATTTTCTACTTAAACTCAAACATTAAAACTGAACTTAAGGTAAGGTGCGTATGAAACAAAAACTACAAAATTTATGAGTTTCTGAACATCTCTTCAAAATAATATAATTAACTGAACGTGGACACATTCTTTTAGTGTAGAACAATATGAAAGTTGTAAATATAGATTTAGTAACTGAAATAATACATTTAACGGCAGAATGTCCGGATCATACACACACCAAACGTTTGCTCTTTTCAGCTATCAGTCCTTCTGTCTGTCTCAGACACAAATTTTAAAAAACTGATAGAATTGATAGTGAAGTCATTTAGTCATTTAGCACTTACTCCATCAGCAAGGCATTTATATAGTCACTCCCATCCATATGTCCAAACTGAAAATCCCTAGCCAACAGCAAGCAAAGGGAAAAAAAAAGAGAAAGAAAGCAATATTTAATGTAAAAACAGAACTGAACTTGGTAAGCATGTAAACACTAAACATTTTATATACAAAGCACACACAAAAATTGTAGAAGAGGGTATATTCTTACAGGTTTTGAGATACAAATACACATAAATAAAGTTAAACAAATTCTAAGATAGTTCTACTTTGTCCATATGTATTTAAAATGCAGGGCAATATAAGCTTTTCTAACTCAAACATGTTTAAGGAAAATTACACTCTCTATAGTAGAACTGCTGAGCAGCTGTGTTCTATGTAACAGGAGAAATACAAGTATATATCATCAATACATCATTAGAAGAGTCAATAAAAAGGGAATAGTAATTAGATAATAAAACACATTTATATTGGCTGTCTCGTGGGTCAGAAACAAACAATACTTAAGCACACGGCAAAAAGATCTGATTTCTGCGTTCCGTTACTCTCTGAGCCCCGTCACAAGCACCAACGTCTATCTGACTTGCGATCGCTCATGTGACTTCATCTCAAATGTATGAGCGTATGTGCAGACGTACACATCTTACCACAAACTTTCCCCAAATCCCATCAAGAAGCATGTATAATGCGCATCTGTTGATGGGACATTTCACCAAACGTCAAGCCCAGACAAGCCGTACAGAAATCCACGTCAGCTCCTGAACCATCTTGGAAAGCCCGAACCACTACGACTTTCGATTTACTGCGTTACAACACAGGTAAACGAAAACAAGGGGACTGTCCAGGGTGCCGGCACCTACCTGTGGAACTGATCTCTGTACTCTCTAGCCACCTCCTGAATAATTGACTTCAATCTGCAGAAGAAGAAATAAAAAAAGAATATTTCATTTTTTTCACTTGAAAAATATGTTAATTATAATATCTGTTGCAGTAAAAGATACCATATTAAGTTTATCTGAAGCCATGTAAAGTCTGAATTAGGTGATATTTGAAGCTTAAAACTATTTCAAGGCACTATACCTGGTATGTTCAACTGATGTATTTTTCTCATCAATAACTGCAATAGCCACAAGCTTTCCTGAAATTAAGAATGACATATCTAAATTCAATAACCCTTATTATACAAACTTTTCAGTTATTACTGTAACTGTGAATCAAGAATTAGTGAACATTGCTTCTAGAATTCAACTCCAACAATCTTACATGTTATACTCAGCAGAGAAAAGCAGTGAGTCAGCTCCAAGCAGTAAGGTCCCCATCAACTCCCATCCTCAAAATGTAAATGACAGCGAATATTTAACTATTCTTATACAAAAATTGTATTCTTTCACATATCCACAAAATGATTAAAGTAAATGGTTTGTCAAAAGCAAAAACCATAGGAAATAAGTTGGCAAACACATTTACTATTCATTTCTGTGGTTCTAAAATAGTGGTATAGACTTCCGGTCAAGATGGAGGCATAGGCAGACATGCTTCATCTCCTTGCACAACTAAAAAGAAATTACAATTAAATTTCAAAAAAAAATTTTTTTAAAGTAAAATAACAGCTAGAACTGCCAGGAAATCGAACTGTATGGCAGCCCGCCAACCAAGGACTTAATGAAGCCACGTTCATCCACACGGGTAGGAGGGGTGGAGATGAGGGGACAGGACAGAGAGGCAAAAAGACACACTGTGGCGTGGGGAGGCAGTGGTCCCACATTCAAGTCTGGTGGGTAACAATTGGGAGGGATACCTTGGGAGCGAGGAAGTCCAGCCCCAGGCAAGACCGCAGAGCCCAGGGTTCAAGGGCCAGGAAGATAAATCATCATAAATTCTGGCTGTAAAACCAGTGGGAGTTGGGGCAGCAGAAGAAACTGCCAGATTTTAGGAAAACTCCACTTAAAGGCCCTGCATGGACTCAAATATATGCAAACCCGCCCACTCTGGGATTCACCACAAGAGCATCAACTGGAAGGGCACCGCTGCATACGGGGAGTGGGTGAAGAGACTAGAAACGGGGTGAGTGCTTGGAAAACCTCCAAAAGCCAGGCAGTGGCACTGTCCCCTCTCTGAGACCTTCCCCTACAAGAGCCACAGAACAGTGAAGTGGGTTGCCCCACCCTGGCAATTACCTAAGCCTCTGCCCCACACAGTTTACAGGTGCCTTTTACAGGAGTCAAAGCAGCTCTACCTAATGCACAGAAACAAACACAAGGAGGCTGTCAAATTGAGGAGGCAAAGAAACATGGCCCAAATGAAAGGAATGAACCAAACCCCAGAAAAAGAACTAAATGAAATGGAGCTAGCCAACCTATCAGATGCAGAGTTCAAAACACTGGTGATCAGGATGCTCAGAGAATTCACTGAGTACGGCAACAACATAAAAAAGACCCAGGAAAAATGAAGGTTATAATAAATGAAATAAAGAAAAATCTATAAGGAACCAACAGTGGAGATGAAGCTGGGATCCAAATCAGTGAGTAGAAACATAAGGAAGAAAAAAGCATTCAAGCAGAACAGCAAGAAGAAAAAATCATTTAGAAAACGACGTTAGTATAAGGAGCCTCTGGGACATCTCCAAATGTACCAACATCTGAATCACAGGGGTGCCAGAAGAGAAGAGGAAGAGCAAGAAATTTAAAACTTATTTGAAAAAATAATGAAAGAAAACATCTCTAATTTGGCAAAGGAACTAGACATACAAGTCCAGGGAGCAAAGAGTCCCAAACAAGCTAGACCCAAAGAGGCCCACACCAAGGCACATCATAATTAAAATGCCAGACATTAAAGATAAAGAGAGAATCTTAAAAGCAGCAAGAAAAAAGTAGAGAGTTACCTACAAAGGAGTTCCCATAAGCCTGTCAGCTGATTCTTCAAAAGAAACTTTGCAGGTGAGAAGGGACTGGCAGGAAATATTCAAAATGGTGAAAAGCAAGGACCTTCAACCAAGATTACTCTATCCAGCAAAGTTATCATTTAGAACGGAAGGGCAGATAAAGTGCTTCCCAGACAAAGTGAAGCTAAAGGAGTTCATCATCACCAAGCCCTTATTATATGAAAGGTTAAAGGAACTTGTTTAAGAAAAAGAATATCAAAACTATGAACAGCAAAAAGGCAACAAATTCTCAACTATCAACAATTGAATCAAACAAACAAAAACTAAGCAACCAACCAGAAAAGGAAGAGAATCATAGGTAAGGAGATCACATGGAGGGTTGTCAGTGGGGAGGGAAAGGGGGAGAATGGGGAAAAGGTGCAGGGACCAAGAAGCGTAACTGGTAGAAACAGAACAGTCAGGGGGAAATCAAGAACAGTAAAGGAAATGGAGAAGCCGAAGAACTTACATGCATGACCCATGGACGAACTAAGGGAGGTGGATTGCTGGAGGGAAGGGGGAAGGACCGGAACAACTGTGATAACCTATTAAAAACACTTAAAAAGGGTATGCAGTAAGAGAGTAGTTTTTACACTGCTGTTCCCTTTGGTACCATCAGTCGCTACTTGCCACTGATCACACGTACAGTAAGACTGACTCATGGTTACATAACCCCACACAGGACACGAGTCAGTCACCCCTGATGTCCTCCAGGAGGCCGGCGTGGCCACAGTGTGTGTCCTGTGCCAGGCCAGGAGAACAACGGTGACGTCCTGTCACCTATTCGCTGTGGGACTCCACCTCAGGGAACTTCACTTACGTTAGAAAGCAGCATCCCTCTCGGAGCTACTGGGAGACGTAACTGAGATGGCGTGCACTGAAGTATGGGGACAGTGTCCGCCTCAGGGGAGGCGCAGAAATGTGGGCCGAGATCTGCAACCTCCCAGCATCATCCCCACATCCTAACGTCCCTTCCCTGATTCCACACCCCTCCCATGTGTCTTTCACGCCACACAATCTGGCCTCTTCACCCTCAGCCGGAAGTCAGTTCACAACGACTCTTCCCTCTCCTGAAACTGCACTATTCAATGCCCTGCTTCTGTTGTGCGTCTGTAACTCTCAGGCACTTCAAGAGCGTTTTCTTCTTCTTTTTCAGAACGCCTACGCACCCGGAGCCCCTTCCCCAGGCAACGAAGGCAGTCGTCACGGGTGAGTCTCACCGTCCCGAGCACACGCCCCGGGACGCAGTGAGCAGCAGAGACTGCTCTGCAGGGGCGGAAGGCAGTCTGGCAGGGAAGATGATCCCACGAACCCGTGCGATTCGGTCAGAGGAGCTCCGAAGGGAGGGATGTGCTTTACAGAGTTCCGGAGTCCACGGCTGTGGTCAGAGGGGCTCAGCAAAAGCCTTTTCCTAAGGAAGCAGCGCCTGGTCTCAGGCGGACGCGCGGCACGGGTTAGCTCCACAGCCCCGTGCGAAGGAAACAGGGTGCGTGGGGGTACCTGGCCGCGCGGTGCACAGGCTCTTCCGCACACCGACACCCAGCGCGGCCGGGGACGGGAGGCGGGGGAACGACGTGAGGGCCACAGACGCAGGCGGGAGCCAGAACAGGCAGCCCCGGAGCTCCCGAGAAAGACACAGTGTCCGAAGCCACCGAGATTCAGCAGTCGGTGTGGGGCCCGTGTGGGAGGCAGCCAGGCCGGGTGACAGAATGGCCGAGTCGGGCCCGACACCGACGAGGGCGGTTGTGGCGACACACCACGGGGACCGTGGCTGCCACGGCAGCTTCGTTCCAAGGAATCTGGAGAACAAGCTGTCTGAGCGGAGCCGCGGTGGCCCATCACCTGCAGGTCTCGCTGGCTCCCAGGATGACCACACAGAAAGCCAAGTGACTGCGCTCCTGCACCCCCTCCCTCCCTGCACAGCATCCCCGTGAACCCCAACTCCGAGCCCCCTCTGGAAGCCAAAGCAACGGCAGACACGCCTCGAGACAGGACGCCAAAGGGCAGGCAGGCTCAAGAGTCAGAGCCAGTGAGCGCGCAGACAGAGCTTCGGACCACGGCAGGCCCACTGAACGCTCCTAACGTGGGTTCCTAGTCACATTCAGGAGCAGGGAGTCAGGAGGAAACTCCGCGCCCATTATTTAAGAAATACGAAGCGTTCGGTTTTCCCTTTCTATCACCGCAACTGTCCTTCCATCCCACTCACTGTAAAGTTATGGAGGGGAACAAATGTGGCAACAGTGACCACGATTTCTTTCTCGTTTGTAACTTGTGATAAATTCACACAACACTTCCTCCTAAAACTTACACTGTTAGCTTCCTATAATTTGTGTACGACCCATCTAAGAGATCACATAGGTAGCTTTTCACAGCTTCCATTTCTGCGTCTATATTTACTGCTGTGCCTATCCTTGCCAATCCTGTACCTTCAAGACACCAGGCCAGTCGGGGACCCGTATTTCCCTCACAAGTTAAAGCAGGCTTTGAAGGCGGGATGAGTTCTATTCAGCTCCTATTACAAAGATGAGCTTCCTGGCTGGCCATCTTCCCCGTTTCCTTATTATCCAGGCTCCCTTTCCTGCTGCTCTCAGCTCTACCAGTAAGTCCTCTCTAGCTAAGCTCTGATCCACAAAGTTACGTGCTTCGATATTAATGTATATTCTCGTAAGTGAGAAGCGATATTCAGGTCTAAAGCAGAAATGAAATCATGAAATAGAACTTAAAATGCATTTGCTACAGGATCAGATTTAAGTGCTCAATCAACGAGAAATTCTATAGAGTGACAGAGAATTGTGTGTATGTTTGTACCAGTGTCTCCAAGTTCATACAAGAGGAAGCCGTCCACAGTCAGATAATTCTGGAACCTCTCCCTGTTGATCCAAGACGACAAGTCACCGTCCTTGTACTCTTAAAAACAAAAAAATAGTCGATCATTATAGAGTCAACATGCCTTTAAACGTTTGCGTGTTCTATTCGAACCGTATGTATAAAACACCGGGATCATGATCGTAACTTCCTCAGTTCCATTTTCGGGGCGCATCTGAGGCAAACGCACAGGAGCACAGAGGCCTCGCGACAGGCGACTCTGCACTGCGAGTTTCTACGCTGCCCCGCGGGCGCCGGGCAGGCAGTGAGGGAGGAGGTACCTGACGACGCCCAGGGACGACTGAGCACCGTTCGGTGCTGCAACGGCACGCGGTCACCCGGACGGGAGCAGCCCGCTCTCTACAGCGGCTGCGACGAAGCGCTCGTAACGGAAGGGCATCGGCCCTGCTTCCCACACGCCCGCAAAGGAGAGCACGCGCTGAAGCAAACGCAGCGAAGGGCCTGGCCACTGCCTAGCCTGGGTGATGGGCAGGCCTCGAGGGGTTTCTTACTCCAGCAGCCTCTTTACTGTTATATGATTAAAACAATAAAGCTATTTAAAAAAGCAGCCTGATACTGGCTTCCAGGAAGAAATGCTGAACGGGGTGCTTCTGTGCAGGAGGGGGAGACAAAGGTTGGGAAGGAGACACCGGTGTCACCATCTTTAATGATGTTTTATTTCTTCACATTTGTGTGTGTCTGCAAAGTACTTTTTAAAAATTTATTTTGCAATATTTTAAAGTAACACATAGAAATTGCACAGGGTTCACCTCTCAAAAGCAAATGACCTGACCACGAAAACCCCCCAAAAACCCGAAACAAAAACATAAGAGGAAGAACTGCAGTTGCAGGCAGAGAAAAGCGCGCCAGTCAGGGAACTGACGGGCGCTGGGAGCAGCCGTTCCGCTCGCGAAGGTGTCATCACCGCGGCGTCCCAGATGAGACCCCGCGCCTCGGCCCAGCGCTGGGACTCACCGTCATAGACGAAGTAGGTTCCGTCCTTGAACACGAGGACGGCGGGCCTCTCTCTCAGCGTCACGTACTGCAAAGATCAGACATGTGAGTGATCTGACCGCCTACAATTTTTCAGCTGGTAGCTATGGTTTCAAAATGATTGAAGGGTACCAGAAAAACCAAACCCAACAATGACAACATCGTTACCAAGAGTTAAAAAGAGAACGCAGAGTCCCGGGTTCACGCGAGGACTGGGTCTGAGCTCCCGGCACCCACCCTCTCACAGGTGCCCCACTCCCTACGTGAGGGCGGCGGGACATCCGCAGACGCGACCCCAGACCAGGTGTCCCGGCAGGGAGAGGCCGAGGGCAGGGCCTGCGGTGTCCACCAGCACCTGCGCGCCCGCATCCTTCCCCACCACGCCAGGGCCCTGCGGCAAGGCCGTCGCCTTCCCCGGGAAGTCAGCTTCCTCCTCTGAAGACGGAGGATGCGGAGCCCCCACCCCGCCAGGGAGTTGGGGGTATCGGCTAACTGAGAGCAGGCTGAGACTGTCAGGTGCGTTACAGACGGAGCCTCTATGGTGGTTAACGGGGGGCGCATTCAGGAGGTGGCTGCTTCCTGCCCCTGCGCTGGGGTTACCTCCCGACAGGAATGTACAGAAGGGAAAGCAGTACCCGAGCAGCCGAGACGTACGCTGGGTGTTACATGAGTGCGCTAACACCGAAGGTGACAAACACACACGGAAATCAGCAGGTAACTAATAAAATAACAACAAAACCAGAAGAGCTGCTGCGCAAAGATCAGAAGGGGACAGGGCATCTGGGGGACACTGGAGGGCCCGGCCCCGCTCCTGCTGAGGAACGGCGCCCCTCCGTGACAACAGCGCTCGGAAGGGCAGGGCAGGGCGCTCGGGCCAGCCCCTGCCGGCATGCACGCCTGCACCCGACTCTGCGCAGCCCCCCTAGGACGTGCTGACACTCGGCCGTGCTCACAGAGGACGTCCCGGGTGGCAGCACAGAAACGCGGCAGAGGAGGTGAGACCGGCCACTCCCAGTCTCTGAGCCCCACTCCTCCCCGCGCCCTCGGACTCTCGACCTCCTGTGACAGTGACTGTCTGCAGGGCAACCTCACTCCTCGTCCTTAAATGCCCCGGAGTCAGAAGCAGCCTTAATTCCTCTTTATACCCCTTATTACCCGTACTGAGGTTTTCATAAACACCCGCTGGGAGGCTAAGGCAGCCCTGCCTGACCACACGTTAAAATTCAAAATAGGGCAAGAACACGAAAGCATGAGCTTTGTCCTTATCTGGGAGTTACGCGTGGAAATAAAAAGCCTCATGTTATTCTGAAATAACTATTACTCCCTCCGGCCATCCTTAGCAGCTGCATGCTCGGAACTGAAAAAGACACGACAAATGCTGATATTTGCAGGAATTATTAAAGAAAGCTGAAAAATGACTGGCTGAGAAGGCTAGTAATAAAAATAACACTTAATAACCGAGAAGTCTGCCCCCGAGCAGGCGCTGCGGCCCCAGGGCCGCGGGTCCGACGGGATCGTTCCACGGGGACCGACATGGAGCGCGCCCGGTGGCACCGCGCCTGGAGCGCAGTGAGCCCTCTCGCGCTCTCCCAGAGAAGCTTCGTGGAGGTGGGCCGTGCCAAGTTCTCTCTAACACTAAGGTGGTCGTCACGGCATTTAAGGGGACAAAGGTCTATTAAAAGTTCCAGCTCTAGTCCATTCTAGGCCTTTATGCCACATTAAGATACCCCAAGACATTCCAAACCAGTGGCTCCTAAGCTGCTGAGGCATCGGTTTTAGAATCTGCCAGCAACTGTAGCTCACCTCCCATCCTACCTTCCCCTCCCCATCAAAGGTAAGCGCACACGCACGCAGTACGGCCGGGTGGCTTCTGAGGCCAAACTAGTGCCCCCAAGTCGGTGTAAGCCAACCAGAAACGGCCGGGGTTCCCCAGGGACTCAACATCATTTCAGAATACAGTTGTAAGGTAAACGTCTGTGTACGTAAGACAGGAAGCATCAAACACACACTTCGGGTAACTCTGCAACTTCCTTAAAACAAAATATTTAAAATTAAAATACATTAAACAGCACGTGATGAAATGTGCAGGATGGTGTGCCTTTGTGAGAAGGAACGGCCCCGATTTTCACACCTCACTCCGACTACGAAGGGGCAGCGGCCTGGACCCCTCCCATGCCCCCCTCAGTGGTGGCCAGACCTCCCAGGACCCCCCTCAGTAGGACGGGGCTGACGGGAAGGCTGCGTCCGCAGCTTCAAGGTCTCACCTGTACTCTCTCAACAGACCCCAACGAGGCGCCCGTCCCACTGCCCTGGGGCTGTTTCTCTGAAGCCACCGACCGCCAGGCGGACAAACGCCCCTGTCCTCGTCCGATCGCTCTGCAAGGACCTTGTGCACAGGCCACCCCTGCCTCCTGGCGGGCCCTGGCCGCTGCCCTGTGCTGCCCTCTGACCCTGGGCCCCTTATTTCCTTACACCTGCACCCAGAGCTTGAGGAGTTCGCGGACAGCCTTGACTCTAGACCCCTCTACCCAACTGCGCCCTTGAGGTTGTGCTTGGATGTCTAATATGCGGAATCCAATGAAAACAAACAGCTCAGAGCTGCTGACCACACCCCACCCCCTTCTGCCGCGGCCCCCAGCTCCTAAAAACACCATCTACCCAGGCATTCAAACCAAAACCTGAGAGCCACCCTGGGGCCTCCCCTCTCCCGCCAGATGAGCAACCTCACACACTTCTGTTCCCAAAGCACGAGGGCTCTTTCGCTTCCCCCCAAGGCCCCCACCGCCCGAGCCCAGACCCCTGTGTTCCTCCAGGGCCCACCTGCGCCCCGGATCTGCTCCATCCCCACCCACCGCGCCCTGTGCTCAGCACAGAGGGGTGTCCCTGACGGACGTCTGAGAGCAAGCCCTGCAGCCCCTGCGCCGACCACACAACCTCGGCCACCAGCGGCAAGTGCCCCGGGGCCCCCACCTCCCCGCTGCTTCCTCCCCGGGGCGCTGAAACACCAGGGGCCTACCGCTCAGTTCCTGGGCACCTGCAGGACCTGTCCCTGCTTCTGTTCACTCTGACCACAGGTCTCTGCATGGCGCCTTCCGTCGTCAAAGTCCCAGTTCAGATAGTTCCTTTTCAGAGACATTTCTTGACCAATGAACCTACAGCAGCTCTCCCCCTCTCAATGTCCCCGCAATTACACTGCTCCTTTATTTTTTTATAGCAGTTAACGATATCCTGTTTGTAGATTTGTTTACTAAGGTTCACCATCGCAGCCTGAAGGCCTCACAGAGGACCTCGCTGCAACACTCGAGTTAAGGCCACTTCCTCGCCCCGGACAACGGGAGCTCCATCCTGTCAGGGCCCGATGGCCGGCCTGCCCCCAGCCCAGGGCTTACACCGGGCACGGCACACCGGCAGAGGAGAAATAAATCCACCACTTAAAAACCAGCTGAGGGTCCGGATACCACCTCTCGCTAGTGCTATTATTTTAAAGAGAAAAAAAGCCCTAATGTGATAATAATGACAATCCCTAAATGCCACCAATCTAGTGGTATTTGCTTCCTAACAATAAGCAATCTGGTACCAGGAGGACAGCGTGATCAGGTTTACCATTTCCGCACAAATCACAGTTCATAAATCTTATCGATAAAATCAAGTAATTGAAAAATTAACATTTTTATTAAAATCGCATTTCAAACGTTACCTCAGGAGCCACGTCCTCTGACGCAGAGTAGAAGTACGTGTAGACAATTAATTCTGAAGCAGAGTCTATGTACTTCTCCTGTGAACATACAAACCAAAGAAGCGACTTTAAAATGTTACATCGTCATAAGTTCACCATGAAACGATCAGAGCCAGGCTGTGTCCCTCTCAGCGGCTGTCGCCACAGTTTGCTACCTTACATCCTTCTGTGCGAAAAGGGGGAACAGAAACCAATGAACCAACTGTCTTTGGCCCGAGACCACAGCACGTAAGCGTGTTTCTGCTCCTCCACATAAGAGTCCATTAAACAAAAGTTCAATTCATTCATATTAATTTAACGTGATGATTATAGGAAGAGAAGTGTGCGTGTCCACATGGACACATACGTGTATGAAATAATGTAAGACAATGATCTTTTTGCCTTTAAAACATTTATACTCAACATGTACTCTGTAGCCTCAAAGGTTCAAAATGCTGAAAAACGTAGCCAGATCAATAACGGAAGGAAGAAACACCAAGGCAGGCAGCATCTGCCCACCTCTTGCCCACCTTGGTTTCATGAACACAAACACTACAGAGGATATATAAGCAAGTATCTTTATTGAGAAAATACTTGGATTGAACTGAAGCATTTCCAACAAGAGTGAAGTAACTTTGAGCTTTTGGTGAAGTTTTGACTACACAGAACATCACATTATATAATACGTTTGTCTATTTGGATTAAAAAATACAATCATTTGATACCTTCAAGGGTGACTCTCCACCTATGTAAACAAAGAACACACGGTGCCTTTTCCGCACGTGCTCAAACATCTGCGGACTTGGCAGTGGCCGGATCAGCGCCCTGTCAGGGAGACACGCAGACAGAAAGTGAGCCTGTGTCTGAACCGAAGACAGAACAAGTCGGTCCTATTTACGTGGCAGTTTATTACGTCTAAAGTCGCCAAGTTTAAGTGCTGTATTAAGTGCATTTAAGCATACCACTCAATACACAGGAATAAAACTGTATCTTAGGACCGCTATTACTCCCATGTGTAGCACCCACAATTTCACCTACCAGTTTAACAATTAAGTTTAAAAGGCATCCCTTTAGAGACTACCAACGTAGACAATACTTTGAGAGGCAACAGCATTTATTTAGTCCTCAGCAAACACAAAACAATCCACATGAGAACTGTTTTTTTTTAAAAAGATCATTCACACAAACACCCTGTGAAATACTATCCCAGGAGCTTATGAAACTGTATTAAGAACATTTACACCTTATGCTGTCCATTTAAATACTATATAGCGTTAAAATAGCCCACTGAGGTTAAAATCTAAAATTTTTCATAAGTACCTATTTTATAAGTATGGTAGTAGGAAGGGTACCTAAGAAATGCAAAAGGAGAAGACAAAATGGTACCAAGACTTTACTGTATAAGCCTATTTCAAAGCCAACAAGACCTAAGAAATAAATCACATCAAAGGTTATTACAAAACATATGACTTACAAACTATTAAAAAATTAAATGAAGAGGCAGCCTTCCATACACCTGGCTGTATTATCGGATCTGCGACTCCACCAGCTCGGCAGAGAGCGAGGCCCACTCGGCCAAGGCAGGCGCGCGTGCAGAAGGCGCGGCCCCGCGGCCCCATCGCAGCGCTCCCCGCTGCCCATTTCCCTTCCTAATTGGCTGGGAGGTGATGCAACCCCAGCGGTGACTCTTGAAATTCCGTTTGCAGTCAAGTCACCTCTGGTTACATCAGGAGAAGCCCTTCTTAAGCTTCAGCTAAGACTCATTAAAAAATGACCACAACAGACTGATCTAAATCACGGGGGAATAAAGGACAACTTACTAGCAACCACCTCATATACTGTAACATTATCTCATAATTTATTTTTTCGCAAAGCAAACAGACAATGAAACATGCAATCACTGTAAAAACACCGAAGCTTTGCAAACGCTGACTTAAAAAGATCATTCCTAATCCTGTGGCTTATCCTCAAGGAATTGAAGCCAGAGGATGACGCCAGCCAGCAAAGCCGTCCCACCGTTCCAGTTCCCCTTGAAGCTACTCAAGGCTATCACCACAGTACATCCTGCCGGGCCCCGAAGCAGGGGCCTGTTCTCTTCAGAAAGGTGCGCAGCACACGGTAAGAACCGTGGACGCCAGTGCTCCTCCCTCCCCAGCCAGACGCAGATTAGGGAACAAACCACTGCCTGCAGGCCGGCAGGCGATGCTCCTGCACGTGGGCTGCAGCAGGCAGCCCGCGCCGCGATGCCCGCCCGCCGCACAGAGCAGCCTGTGACCGGTCAGCCGAAGTGTTTAGCGACACCTAACAGGCATCTTCCGTTATCCCAGGCCAGGGGCTAAAAGCCCCAGCCTTTCGGAACAACAGCATGGGGGAGTTTCTCTTAAAAAACTCTACAATTAGGTAACAATAAAAACAAACTGATGTAAACCAGGTAGTACAAAAGCAAAAATAAATAAAAATTAATATTCACAAAGATGTTAGAAGTAGTCAATTTTTAAGATTGTATTAAAAATTGGGGGAAATATTCTTCCATGCAGTAAATTTAAATGTGAGGGTAACGAGTCTGTAATACAAATCATGAACCCCCTTTTCATTAAAGGATCTCTGCATATGCTACACAACCCTATTTTCTCTCAGAAATACAGACACACATTTTATCCAGGTTAAGTCCTTTAATAATGATCTGCAAAAACACATTTAATTTTTAAATAACAGTATCATATAATAAAGGCCTTTCCTAGTAAAAACTTACCCAGATACTCTGTGAGCAAACTCAATAATATCATCTTTTGTTCGTGGTCCTCTATAATTATATGCGAGGTCCCCCTTTAATCTTAAAAATAAAGAACAAAGAAAAAAGCTTGGATTATTTCAGCTGTTTCACTATTTAATGCTAATCGCAACTGTTTGATAAAATTACAGTAAATAAAATAGTAAATGCCGAGATTTCAAGGAAATAGTATAATCACATAAAATACAGTAGACAGCTGGCTTCAGGGAATCAGCAACTCAAAATATAAAGAAAAACACGGTGTTTTCTTAAAATTACATGAAAATAACTTGCTCAGTATTTGATAGCTGCACGGTGTCTACGCTTCCTAAGTAATGAGCCATCTACACGTGCGTGGTCAGGACCTGGTCAAGCCGCTGTCACTCTCGCTCCCCTCCCTCTTAAGCAGCAAGTAGCAGGTCAGGGAATGAAAACGACTCGCTAGCGGCCGAACGAACGGTCAGCGCTGCGACACCACAGTAACTCGGCAGACGCGTGCGTGTCAGAGGGAGACAACGCGGAACGCCACCTCTTCTAGAGCCAGATGCTTCTCTCAAAGCCTACCGACGACTATGGGCCCAGCTGAGGTTGTGTAAAAAACTGTGAAGCCCAACAGAAGATCCATAATTAAACCGAGAACAGAAAGGATGGTTTACCCCACGTAAGAGAGCGAAGGAGCTTCAGCAAACGTGTGAACAGTGGGGCAAGTGGGAGGGCAGCACACACCTCCCCAGCGTGAGCAAAGGAAGGACGTGGGTGAAAGTCCTGAGAAACGCAGTGAGATGAGTATGAAATGAGCTCTTTAAGAGCATCACACCATCTCCTCCAGCTCGTCGTCATCGTCGTCGTCGTCGGCAGCCGTCCGTCTCGAGAGACGATGGTGTAGCTTCTTAAGAGTCTATCTGCACCGCCGAGAATGGCTGTGCAGTCCGACTCGGGAGTGACACGGTATCTGTCTCCTCCCGTGTTGAATCGACATCTTACGATGACGCTGGAGTGTCCTCTCCAGTGAAGCTGAAGCTACAGAGCCTGGGCAGGGTGATATGGAGGGTCTGCTGTTGCCCATGCAGCAGACCCCCCCTCTCTTCGCAGCTGAAGGGTCCAAGGGAAAGACGGAGTCAATACAGCTTGGCTTCAGGTGCGCCGCAGGAGTTGCCGGTGTTGACTACAACGTCAAACCGCCTTAGGGACTCCGGCTCCGGATTTTCTGTCGGGGTTTACTCCCTTAGCCTTTCCCCTGAAGAGGTATGCCGCAAGGCAGCGGAGGTTTTTTGGAGTCAGAGTTTTCCTTCTCTGCTCCAGCTCATACACCTGACGTTAGACTTGATCGGCGCCTAGACGGGAACTAACACCACAAATCTGATTCCCTTCGTCCCGTCCACCCGTGAAGGCATGCCTGTGATGCTTGCAGAAAAGCAGTGTGTTAGGAGGACACACACTCTGAGCTCCTCAGGGGCCAACGCCCTCCCGCCCTCCCGCCACTGACGGCTGTGTGTGTCCCTTGTCCTGCATGGTGCCTGTCACGGACACACACTTGACGTCGCCGTCAGGAGCACACTCCCTTCAACACGACAAAGCACAGAGGCGCAGGCCGTCTCCGCTGGTCACACCCTGCCCCGAGAAAGGGCTGCGGAACCCCAATCTTCAGTCCTCCAAGGAAGCTACTGGAACTTAGTGCAATCAACCGTAAGCAAACTAACAAAAATATACATATAAACATACAACGCTCAACTTACAGCTTAATTGTTGGGTAACCTCGAACTCCAAACTCTGAAGCAATGCCTTGATAAGAAAAAGAATAAATAATTCTAAATTTTTTTTAAATGAGGAACTAGGTAATAAATGAACGTTTTACTTAAAATATATAGGTATATATACAAACATATAGATATACTGTTTTTAAGTCAAAAAGAATATGAACACACACAAAGAAAAAAACATGACATTCTCATACAAAATAATTACTTAAATAATTTATAAGAAACAAGTGCCAAAAGAATTGCTAAAATTTTGTCTCTAAAGTACTTATTTTAAAAGATAACCTGTTTTAAAAAATATGTACACATAAACATAGGTATAAAGTCTTACTTCTCATCTGACTTCATTTCCAGCACAAGTATTTCTTTTTAAAAAAGGTGGGGGCCCATCCTTCCTTTAATGTTTTCTGAGTCTTAAAAGAACTGCATTGCATTTTATTTTGGAAAATTAAGTTATATCTGTAAAATTAAGTAATTTCTACAGTCAATATATGATCTAAAAGCAACTTCATCCACAGGTTTCGGAAGTTTCTGATTTGGTAATAACCTAGAATAACTTCAACTGACACAAAGATTATTCTGAAATCCTCACGTTAAAATGACAGTTGCTGCAGTGGCATCTTTTGAAGGAAAAGAAGAAACAGTAACAGAAACAAACAATGAGGAATCAGGTCCTCAGAATCACAGAAACCACAGCAGCAAGTTAACGCTCTGCTACTTTACAGGTTCGCGGCAACGAGGACAGCCAATAAAGCCAGAAGCCTCTCTCTCACCAGACCATACACAACCTGTCTACACAACTGCCCCGGTACCCGTGCAGGGCACTGCACTGACGGCCACCGTCTCCCCATCCGTTCACTTTCTCTTTCCACAGTATTTTCTCAGCACAGCTGGGCGTCAGGAAGTGACTTCTCCACGCGGGCTCAGTTTTCCCGACTCCTTCGGTAATCAGGCACCGCTGGTTTCAAAGCAACCCCACCAACACACGAGAAGGACGACAAAGCATGTCTGTGGCAAACAAACACCCCCAATCTCTTTGCCATCCTCGCCAGCCCCAGAGCCCCCTCTTAAACATGGAGAGGGGGTCGGAAGGCGGGCTTCGCGGCAGGCGACGCAAGCAGCAGCGGTGACGGAGGTGAGAACGTGGGCCCTGAAGTCACAGGGCCCGTCCCTGACCTGCGCGCAGACTGGTGCCATCGCTCGCTCGGGACCTGCTTCCGTCAAGCATGTTCTAACGGAAGGCTGCTGTTAGCGCGACTGCCTGCTTCCAAGTGAAAGCGCAGAAATGACCTGGGGGAAATTATGGGGGTAGAGTATGTCCTGAATGCTTCCCACCCCAAACTAAGGACAGAGGTAAACACAAGTCCTCACTACCTTCGACTAAAACATGTTAAAAACCGCCAAAAGTAAAGACTAATACACCTGCCAGGACGGGAGGGCACACGCCCCACTAGCAACTCCTCATACAATTTGGCATGAGTTATTTACACAAATCAAGTTAAAAATGAAATATGCAACCCACGAGAAAACGCAGTGGTGACATTTTACAGCCTGATGCTGTTCCTCGTAAGAGGCTCCAGAGAGAAGTTCAGTCCTGCCCCGTCACCTCCGTGGCCTGCGGCCTCGTCACCCAGGGGACAGTGGGACCGTGGGGGGGGGGGGGGGTGACGCCACCCATGCTGCAGTCCCTCGGCTCCCTGAACACTGCCCTTCACTCCCGATGGGATTCCCGCCGCAGTGGCTCCTAAAACCTCAAGCTTAGGCTTCCCAAGGGGAAAATGGTTGCATTAAAAAAAAAAAGGCGCACAAGCAAAGCCTGAGTTACAGACACGGGGGCAGGTCGGGGTCACAGCTTCTCCACTGATCACACGCACAGCTCCGCACAACCCCTGAACTCCTCCGGCTGCCTCCCCTTCGGAAAACGCCCCTCGTCCTCCGGGGCAGCGGGGGGCCTTGGAAATGGGGCCCTGTGAAAAGAACCTCACAGAGACTCCGGCACGTGGAGATCTTCCGATGCCAGTCCTGTCCTTCCTCGTCTTCATCCTGAGCTCATCTTACTGCTAATTAACTGTCTCCGGGTAATTCTACGTACAGACGGCATTCACAAGAATAAGCACGTGTACAGTATCTTATAACCGGCTTTAATATGCTTTCAATTACATCTCCAGGCAACTTTGTGTGGGAAGAAAAGACGTGAATGTTATTTTTCAGATAATACTACTGCTACTGAGGCAGATCTGGTAACCTTTTTAAAAGTATTGATTTGGTAGGAGGCCGAAGACTGAAACTCAAGTCTGAATTTACATTTTTTGTTCTTTATGTTTTCATTATTAGAGAATAGTTTGTATAGAAGGCTAAGACCAATTGCTTTCCAAACTGAAGAATCCATCTGTAACACGAATAACATCCCCTGAGGTTCTGTCACTGAAAATGTTCCTGAGTTGAGGTGGGACACGAAGCCCCTATTCCACTGTTCTCTCTCTGAAATAACTTCAACAGGACAGACCTGTGGGAGGGAGTCATGGTGACCTTGGGTTCTGGGCCTGCTTCTGCGTCTAACGCTGCTGTTTGGAATAATTCGGTCATTTCACTGCTCATTACCTTCTCTTACTTCATCTGTCCAATGGGAGGGAGAAGGAAGGAGCTCACCTCAACCTGAAGTCCTTTTCAGCTCAAATATACTATTTCCCTTAGCACCCGGCGTCACTGTGTGTCTGATATGAAAGGGGAGAAGATATAGCAGTGGTTCCTCATTGGGGGGCAGGGGCTGTCCTCCAGGAGCCACCGGGCAATGTCCGGAGACACACGTGGTTGCCACACTTGGGGGGAAGAACGGTGCTCCCGGTACCTAGTGGGAAGCATCCTGCAATGCACAGGGCCTCCTCCTCCCCCAAAGGAAAAATTAGCTGGCCCAAAATATCCACAGTGCCGAGCATGAGCAACTCTGCACGACAGTCACTGACCAAAGGGGCTTGTAATCTGACGACACGGAATCAGAACAAGAACGTTGCCGGCCCAATGCCACGGCGAGTTTACACATCACAGAGAGGCCAGCCACGATCTTTACCATAAAGCCCTGGCACACTCAGGCGGAGGAACACACAGAGTCTCAGTGGTCTCACAGTGAAATCAGTACCCCAGGACAGCTAACGTCATGACTATTTCACACCCCGGACAAGGCACAGCTCCAGCACTCAGTTTTGAAGGCATGTGTACAAAGAGAGACGCTGAAGTTCACATCTGAATGGACACTGGACGCTGCACAACTTTATAAGGTACTTGCTCATGGGATTATTAGTTAGAACCAGGCATCAGGCAACTCTTGGCACAGCTGCAAACCCACCGGGCGGGGTGACTGCGGCCGCTCGGCGCTCCGGTTCCAGGTCCACGCAGAGACCCGCTGCCCTCCCCGGGCGCCACCGCAGGGTGAGAGAGCGACCCTCACGGACACGCAGAGAGACCTTCTGTGCTTGATCGCTGAGGGGTCCTATCCCGCCCCAAGCCAAAGGCCTAGACGTAACTGTGCATCGAAATCCTATTTTACTTTGTGATTCTCCAACTCACGCGCGCAGTAGAGTCCCCCGAAGTCCGTGTAAAACTGCAGACTCTCAGGACCCACCCCCCGGGAGTCTGGGCCTCTGCAGTCCGCGTCCACGTGAGCACCCCGAAAACCCCTAGGGCAGGCAGCACGCGGACCGCACCCTGGGAACAGGCCTGCGACGCAACCGTGGGGTGCAGGAGACACCTCGGAACAGCCGAGCCTCGGGTCCCCCCGCAGTCAGAGACCGAGGGGGGTCGGCAGCCGGCTGGAAAGCGTCCATTTCTTGACCTCTTTGACTCTAAGTTTCACTAAAACGCCTGCGCTGGAGCGGCCTTGGAATACTTCAGGGGACTTTAAAAATTACAGGCCCAAGACCTATTTGTAATCTCTGGACAAGGATTCTTGAATACTTCAACTGTTTTTCAGATACTAAGGAGATGAATTTCTTCTTCGCCATAGCACACAGAACACCTACTTGATGCTGGAATAACAGGAAAAATGCACCATCACCGCCATCAAACACCACATAGCACCAGGCCACGCACTCGGTTTACTGGCTACTGTCGGTCTCTCCCCACTGGGACGGAAACCCCACGCGAGCAGGGGCTTCCGTCTGCGTTGCTCACTGACGCATCCCCGACGCCCGGGACACGCCGGCTGCGCCCCGGGACGGTAAGCGCTCACCCGCTGAGTGGGCACCTGCTCTACAACGTTCCAGCAGAGGGCCGCCTTCCCAATACGCTGTCTGTACGATTCAAGCGGTGCCAGGGCAGACAAGCAGGCCTCGCCGCGCCGCGCAGGCCGGGGTGCCGGCTGGGGAGGGGTGGGGCTCCGTGTGCCACGTCCGGGGAGTAAGGGACAGAACTGGCTGTCAGCTCCAGGCCAGGGCGGTGCTCGGCTCACACCGGTTCCCCTCCCTCGCCCCGCAGCTGGAGGTCTGCTGCAGGTAATGTGTTACGTTTCTCTTTCGTACGACGCAACCATGATCGTTCCTTTTCCCTCCCATTAATTCAACATAATGTATAACACAATGCTAAGGGAACAGGAAATGAAACCTGTAACAATTATAGCAACAGAGGTAAAATTTAAACCTCTTAATGGTTTATGAATATGAATAAAAAATGTCCCATCACAAAGCCACAAGCTGTATATGAATTCCTAAGACCGGTAAGAATTCTGTTTTCTAGTTACAACATTTAACATGTTTTCTCCTCTAAGCTACTCAGGTAAAAAGTCTTTGCTATTCTTCTGCAATGGTAGTCCCACCTGGGAGCACTTAATGAATGCTGAAGAAGGGGCTGCTGAACTAAGACAGTATAAAAATTCTGACATATGTACACTGCCAATTATCACGGTAGCATCGCGTGTTTTTACAGAATTGCGGGCAACAGCTTTCTTACTATCTCCACAGTCTCACACTCGCCCACTCGTCAGGACCCCACTGACTGACTCCAGGGCCCACCAGAACGTGCAGGTCTGAGATTTTATTGCTCCTGTGGGTCTGTTCTCCTTTCTCCCTCATTAGACTACAAGGCTTTGTTTCGGTCCTTGTTCAATTCCTACGGACAAGTACAAGGCCTGGCTGAACGAAGGGATGATGAGACGCATGAACACGTGCCGATGCACCTGTAACCAACACAAGCACGCAGACACAACCATTTACTTCCGGGAGCAGAGGCTGAAAGGAGCAGTTTCTTAGGACCTTGCTTACAGCGTATTTCAAGAGATCCCAGCTCAAGCGTATCACTGCGTCTCTCTCTGCAGTTAACTTCCCGCCATGGACCTCTTCTCCTGCCCGAGTCCCCGCAGCTCACGTGTGGGGCTCAGTAATTCCAGCTCTCGCACCTCGTCTGCCCTCCAGTCCCCCTTCCCACGCATCCATACAGCAAAGTCTGTACCACGAGTCCAGAATGGCTGCTAACGCGAAAACCGCACAGAATTAAATGCTGTCCTCCTTTCTGCAGAAGGGCAGTGACCACGCTAAGAATCCTGTGCCACTATTGTCCACCGTCCTTCCTTGCATCACAGAGCTGATCTGTCACAGCTGTGACTGCACCCTTGGAAGCGTTTCCGAGAAGTGCTGCTCCTTCCGCCCTCCGCTGCACCCACCCGGGCCTGCCCACCCAAGCTGACTGCGTCCTTTGTCCCTCTTGTCGCTACTCTGCTTTCCGTCCTGCAGGCCACTGGTCTCCTCAAAAACGTGTAATGCCTCTTGACTGATGGCCAATGAAATCCCCAACACTGTGTCCCACCCGAGGGCCCTTCAGGTCTGCCAGGACCCTCCGCACCTTACAACGCCCTGGCCATCGCAGTAAGGGTTCTGCATATGAAATAGCGACACAGCCCTCACAACCGAGAGGATCATCACTCTGGGGTACAGACAGGAAAACTACAACCGAGAGATGAGGCACGCCCCTGAAGCCACAAAACGGGGCACAGCAGAAGTGGGGTCACAGCACAGGTCTGCCTCGTCCCGACGCTGCGTCCAGAGGACAACGCCTATTTTCTAAAATGAAATGCACACCATGTCCCTCCACTTTCCTCATTACTTAAAGGTAAGGGGAGCATGTACACACTTCCCGAACACGCCCGGGGCCTTACATAAGCCACGTCACCGAAGTCCCTGCGTCCTCACTGAAGGAGGCGTCACAACGAACACCCACCAGCGCGGCTGCCGAGGCCGGCAGAGCCGAGCCGGTCTCCGGGCGCCGTGACGCAGCAAGCGCGGCAGGCGGAGCCGGGATCAAATGCAGAGGCCCCCTGAAGCCTCGCTCTTTCCAAATCTGGGATACCTTATCTTTCTGCACCCTGGATTTTGTCTTTTCCGAAACCTTTACCACAGGCCCTGTTCAACTTTTTACGTAAAGAGCCCTAAATGTTTCAGGCTTGGGGGGGTGCAGTCTCGGTTCCAACTCCTCCCTCTGCCACGGGGCGTGAAAGCGGCCACAGACCACAGAGAATCGCCCAGCCTGGCGCGGCCCGATCCTGCCCACGGCTGCAGCCTGCCGACCCCGTCTGTAAGCCCATGTCCCCTCGGGCACGGACCGCACAAGCTCAGGTCCAGCTCTGGCCTCTGCTCTCACACCCCCTCCAATGGGAACACCTCCGTGACCCTCCCCGGCATGTGTCCTACCCGGACGCGCCCTTCCCAGTCCCACGCACCCCCTTTCCTACGCCACCTCCAACTGCTCAAACAGCACGCTCTCATTTTTAATTCCCGCCGCAGCATCAAGGGTTTCACGCTCCAATTCCTATAGCTGCCCCGGGGCCCGGATAATCTCAAGTGGACTTGAAACAGAAACAGTGGCTTATGCGTCTCTAGCAGCCTGTGGCTAACAAGGTCTGCACGTTACAAACACCATGGCTAATTCGTTTACCCCACAGAGCACAGTCTTAAATGAAGAGGCCTTTAACTTTCCATGAGTGAAAATGTCTTTCTTCCCCTTACCTTGAATACTGCTCTGCATAAAGGAAACGCTTTCATTAGGAGCACAGTTAGGAAAGGACTAAGTAAATGCTTACCGGAATAGGAGGTGGCGTCCATCTTCCCAACTTTAACTGGAGAACCAATGCTTTTCATCTCAAGACCAACTTCATTCCAAATGGGTTCCAGTTTTTTACAATGACCGCACCATGGTGCATAAAACTTGTTAAAACAAAAACAGAAACCACCACTAAAAGGCTGTGATAGCATGAATACCAACCTTAATTTCTAAAGAATCGCTTTGATGAAATGATCTGATAATAATCTGCTTTAGACAAAAAAGAAATCTAAATATACTTTTCAAATTGGTTAACGCAGTAATAAATCAACACATAAACCCAGACAGGTTAACTCCTAGCGTACACCCCAGCCTCGGCACGACTTTGGGATGACTTTAAGTAACTACTAACATGTATTTAAAATAGGTATATGATTTACAATAAAAAGCATCTTCGTTTCCAAGGGGTGGGTCAATGTCATACACGAAATGAGATCACCAAATACAATACACACACCCTACTTCTACCTCTGTTTCTACTGCAGAAGTGCCAACACAGCAGGGCCTTTGCTGCTTCCAGGGTCACCACTGGTGAGACACAGGAGACCAGGGAGGGGACCGCGGGCAGAGGGACAGGACAGGCTGGTTAATCTAAGACCACGGGTCTTCCTTCCCTGCAATCGCCAGCCGGCAGGGTGGTGCATGGGGTCACGTACATGGTGTGGCAAACTGTCCACTGTACTTCCATGAAATGGGGTCAGCTACGTGTTCACGCTACGCCGTGGAAATGTGCAGACACACACGAGACAGAGAGAGAACTACAGAGGGGACCGCGTGCCCGCAGCCTGGCTTCGCTGAGTGTCAGCTCGGGGCCACCGTCAGCCTGCCTCTCCTGCCGCCACTCGACTTTGTCCCTGGGGCACGTGGAGAGGAACCCGCACGCTGTGAGGTTTAACACGTTCCAGACTTGGAACTGGGGACAGGAAGGGGAGAGTTTGACTTTATTCACGGTACGCCTTTGAATGCCACGCGTAATTCGGAATTTGGATCAACCTGAGAAAAAGTTCTATCAATATCTAACCTGAGGTACAAAAACAGTGAACAAAGCATAAAATGCGGATTATTCCACTGTGATTCACATTTAGAGCCACCAAAAAAACGTCGCTGGGGGTGACGCGGGCACGTGTGGGAAAACGTGTCAGCGCGGCTCACAGCGACGTTGACACTCAAAGGGTTACGATGAAAGAAGATGCTGACTGCCAAGGGACTGATTACACACACCATCTCCCGGATCACATGGCACAACTGAGCGTGGAACATGTAGTAAAATCACACCACAACCTCCCTCAGACGTAATCAACAGGGTGACCTCATCGGAACTTCATCAAAATCAGGTTCCTTTTCAGAACATTCAGGCTCTGAGGTTCATTTTAATAGAAAACCTGAACACAACTACCTAGGAAAACAGACTGAGCAGGGCACCAAAGTACTGATCGCATGTCCCTGCGTGGAGGAGGGAGAAAACGGCACACGCAATGGTGGGTGGTTAATCAGAACAAAAAACTACCACTCACGTCCACGAGCCAGATGTCACCTTTCCGATCGTCCTTAAACCTGAAACACAAAAGCCGAGAAAACAAATCACTGTACGTCCCCACGTGACCACTGAACAGCAGACGTGGGACAGGAGCACGGAACAAATTCTTTCAGTCATTTTTTATGTGCGGATTGTGCTCAACAGCCCCCATAACTGACCTTGAACACCCCAATAAGACAGAGAGCCGAGACCGCCGTGGAGCAGCCCCTGGTGCAGGAAAGGCGATGCCTCGGCGCCCACCCTCTGCCCCCCCGCCCCATGCCGGCAGCACAGGCAGAGCGGCAGCCCTGAGGCCCCGACCCGCGCCACGCTCTGCTGGTCTCTGGTTGCCCTGGGCGGGCACCTGGGAGCTTGAGTTTCAGCTCCTGAGAAATGGTGAGTCTTTGTTCGTACACCGAGCACACAAGACGGTTTTGTAAGAACAGCTGCTTTCTTTCCAGCCCTTTCTGACCCCCCGAGTAGAAAAGAGGTCCAGGGACTACAGGCCTATTCACCTACTGGTGCCGTCACATGGCCCACATGGGGACCTTGGTGGCGCTCCTCTACCAGGCGCAAGGAAAGGCCACTGCTTCCGAGTGCGGCTCCGCCCAGCAGGATGGCCTGGAGACCCCCCAACAGGCCACCGGGACCCTCTCCTCCTGGGCCCCACGGACCGACGCCCTCCATCGGAGCTGCGCGACTCCGTGACCTCCCAGGCCACTGATGGGCCATGAGACCCACAGGCCAGCACAGAGCCATGAGCTCCCAGGCTGCTGGAAGACACACACCCCTGAGAGGCACTTATCGGCCCGCTGGGGGGCCCGGCGGTCAATGGCAGTGGCAGGCTCATGAGCAGAAATGGCAATCATGTCACTGAACAGAGACGGAAATGCTGTCCTGCCCGTCAGACCCTCAGGTCCGCACGCCAGGGTCTTCCCTGCTGAGAGGACGCATTGCGCCCCCGTGACGGTGGCCCACGCTGCCAGGGGCGGGTCCGCTGAGGAAGGGACACGTTCTGGGCATCTGCGCCACTCATCCCCCAACTTCCCCGTCCCCAGGCAAAGTCACAGCCACCAGGCTACTCCACAGGAGGAGGCCCATAACAACACGCAACGAGATGACCACCCTGTGGACAACAGCTCCCCCCAGAATCAAGCCGTTTCTGTAAATCATCGATGTGGGCACCCAACACCCAGCGGCCTGGCTGGTCAGGGCGCTGCGGTCCCCCGAGGCCCGTCTCCTCCAGAGCAGCGCTGTGCCCACCTGCCCTGCTGCCGTGCCAGGGGGGTGCGTACAGGCGGCTCACGGGGGCACGTGGCAGTGGAGCAACAGCGAGGCTTTGCTCACTCACTGCTACGACGCGACCGACAGGCAAAACACACAGAACAGAAAGGGGAGGCAGCCCTCAGAGGTCCCTGTTAGGTCCCAAGGGCCTGCGGGGGCGCCCAGACCGAGGGATCCATCTCACCTGCCTCGGCCTCAGTACGGCCCCGTGGGCGGGGCGGGAGGGCAGGGACAATGGACAGGTGTGGGAAGGCCCCGTGTCCACGTGGAGGACAGTGCCTCAGCCGAGCCCTCAGTACGGGACGGAGGTCCCTGCAGAGGTACCCAGGAACCTGCAGGCAGGCCCCCAGAAGGCCGGAGGGCCACGCACGCAGACACGCTCCCTGGCAGGGCTGGCCGAGCCTGAGTCTGTGGCCGCGACGCCCTCCGGAGGCTGCGGGGCGCCGGCTCCACCAGCCCAGCCCGGTGCGGGGAGGGCGAAGGCTCCCCCAGCCTGTAAGGTCCCGTAGCGCTGGGTCTGCGGCAGGATCTCCCGCCGCTGTAAGCAGGGCCTGGGAGCCACGCTGCGCCGCTACCAAACCGACCAACCAAGCACGAAACAGAAACGCGGCAGGGGCCCGATCTGATGGGTGAGAGCAGGAAGACCTAACACACACCGGTAAGATGATAAAATAGAGTATACGTAAGTTCGCCAGCTGTTGCTTTTTAATTATCTTCCAACCACGGAACTTTGGAGCGCGCCCCCGTTCTGTACGAGCACAGCCCCGCGACGCCTCCCGGCACCGCACCAGCCCCGCAGAAGCGTCGGTCGGGACGGCGCCGTCACGGAGACCCCACTCCCACGCAGGGCCGGGAGCACTGTCTGAGCACACGCATACTCACGATTCGTCCAGATCCTCCACAAACCCTTTACAGAACGCCGTGTCCAGCAGGAGAACTGCAAGAAAGGGAGAAAACAGACACGGTCAACGCTGCCTTGTCCCCTGGCTCCGTCACCTCCGAAACGTGTCTGGTGTTCTACAGCCCCCCCGAGAAAAGGCATGGCGGGGCGTCGCCGGGCCCGCGCGTCCGCGGCCGGGGGGCCACGCCGGCGACCCCCGGGGGCTGTTTCCGAACACCTTCTCCTTCCCTCCCGTCTCCTGGGAACAGGGAGAGGCCGCGGCTTCTCCGCGTCTCCTCCAATGCCCGCGGCCTCCCCGGGGTAAACTCGGGGTGCCCTTCCAAGCGCTCAGTGTCCGCCCCACGCTCGCAGACGGAACACACGGGGCTCCTCCGCGAACGCGCGTCGTGGGCCGAGCACCCGCAGCCCAGAGATAACAGGGCGCGCGGGGGCCGAGATCGGGCCCACGCCGCCCCGGCGACCTGAGCCTGCCCTGCCCCGGGCCCCCGCCCCCCATCTTCGCCCCCTTCTGCGGAAAGGCCAGGACCCGGAACCCAAAGCGGCAGCACGGGGCGGCGACGCGCCGGGCAGGACGCATCCTTCCCACCCATCCGTGGGGCCAGCGCGCCGGGAACTTCCTGCCACCGCGGACCGGAGCGGACCCGCGCGGAAGACAGCCGCGCCCTCCCCGCGCGCGCGGCACCGCTCTCTCTCGGGCAGCCCGCGGCCGGCGCAGGCCCGACGCCCGCCCGCATCGCCCCCGCCAGGCCGGTACCTGCGGCGCAGAGCCACACGGGCGCCCCGCGCGTCCCAGCGGCCATGGCCGCCGCAGGAGAGCCGCGAGCGGAGGGAGAGACACAGCGGCAGCCACTGTCGGCGCGCCCGCCCGGAACAGGAACCGCGGCGCGGGGGGCGGGAGGGGGGAGAGCTCGGCGCCGCGGACGGGGCGGGGGCGGGGCTGGCCGGCCCGGTTCGCTCCCAGGACCCCGCCGGCCTCCGCTTCTGAGCCTGCGCCGGACGGGGGCGCACGCGCGGTCGGCCCTCCAAGCGTCTGCGTGCCGGGGCCTCGGGGGGCGTGGGAACGCGGCGCGAGGTCCCTGTCGCGTGCGTGTGGGCGGGGCGGGCGGCTTCGGGCGTTTCCCGGAAGTTGAGGCCGCGCTAAATTTGAAAAGCGGAAGTAGGTGCCAGGGCTGCCCCTCGCTGCTCGGTGCGGGGAGCGGCGGATTCCTGAGGGCGGGGCGTGGTGAGGTCGCCGTCTCGGCGGAGGTTTTTCATCCCCTTTGACCCCGTGTGCAAAATGGGGCGCTGACGCACAGCAGAAAGCTGCATCCGCGCACTTTTGCGCACTAAGGGAGCCCATTTTAAGTATTTTTGTCTAGAAAGCTGGAAAGATGAAGTTCCTCAGCGGGTATGTTTTTGATGACTCATTCCTTTATGTTTTCTTTAGAGAGAAGTGAAGTCCTTGTATAAAACATTAACATGGCTGTTTTTCTAAACGAAAACGACGTATAAAGGCCATGAAGTTTTATCTGAAGATCGCGGCCGCAGCCGCTCCGTCTGATTCCGATGAGATTTTAGGGGACGTGAAACACGAGGCTTTAGATGGAGGCCGTGGGCGCGCGCGGTGAGAACGGAAGCGACGGTTCTGTCGCTGGGTCGCCTCGGGGTCCACGTGCCCGCAGGCGGAGCCCCGCAAACGCCGCGGCTCCCCACGGCCGGCGGGGGCACCGCGATCCGATGGAGAGGAAGCGCTGGGCCCCCCCGTGGGTGCATCCCGCGTAGGGTCCTGCAGACCTTCCGATTCAAATGTGTATTTTAAGCGACTGTCTGGTTTATTCTAAGACCTTCACGTGCGTAAATATTGAATCCTCCTCGAGGTGCTCGGAGCAGGGAATCTAGACGGGGACCCAGCGGGGGTCGCGATGGTGGAGAAGGCGGCGGCGGACGGGGTAGCGGTGGGGACGCCGTGCTGCCCGCTCCGGGGACCTTTAGTCCAGATCCCAGCTGCGCCCCCGAGAGGAGCCGCTGCAGCTCTGGGGCTGCAAACCGAGGACCCGGAGCGGCAGTGAAGGTGGCGCCGCTGGATGCTGGCGCGGGCAGCAGGCGCGGGAGCTGGTAGCCATGGCAACAGCAGTACCCCTCTGCGACACCCGCCGCCTCGCGGGGCTCCCTTCTGCCCTGGGGTCGTCTCCCTCCCCCCTGTCCCCTTCAGCCGTCCGTTTCGGCTCGTGGTACCAGCGTTGGACCAGTCGCTTTGCCTCGGAGTCACTCCCGGCTTCGTGTTTTCCTTCTCCAACTGCGCGCCACATCTTGGCTGCTTTTGTCACCTAAGTGTCGCTTGCGTCTCAGTTATTTTCCCCTCCTCCATTTCCCCCAGGCCAGGTTCTCACCTTTTCTTCTTGGGATCACTGAAATAGCCTCCTAATTGGGCCCCGAGGCTGGTCACTTCACCTGCCCGCAAGCCATCCTGTGTACCCATCGCTAGATTGATGTTCCATAAAAACACATCAAAACTGATTCCTTCAGGCATGCAGACCGCTCCCTAGAATACCGAAGAAAATCATAGATCCATGTGACGTGGAAGCACTTCCCTCCTCCGGTTTTTTTTCTTCAAGTTCTCCCCCACAACTCTGCCGATGCGGGACAGTTCCCTGCTGAAAGCACCATGTGGTCTTCATGCCTCGTACCTTTCATAAAGTAATCTTCATCCTACGTCCGATCGAATGTATTCGCAAAAACATCTATGTTGCATTTTCTTTCGAAAACGCTTTACTTTTTAAAGAACTGTTTTCGGTTCACAGCAAAATTGAAAGTACAAAGATATACCCACCAAAAAAAGAAGACAAAACATTCTTCATTCTCATCTGATTTCAGAATTCTCTGTCTTCCACAGCCTGTAAAAGAAAATATTGGTTTTAGCATTTCGATCACAGCTTAAGTTAGCACGTGGAGGACTACAAGAACCACTCAGTCTAGATGTGCTTCCCAGTAGTAGAATCACGCGGCCTGGTGGCTGTTCAGCTCTTGAGACGTGGCTACTGTGATGGAGTAACTGAACATCTAGTTTTAGTGCTTGGTTTGAATAAACTTCCATTTAAAGCTGACACTTGGTTTAGTTACTGGAAAACTTTTAAGTATGGCTGGAATATCTGGTTATCTTTTAATTTCAAAGATAGTCCCTATGGGTAGATAACATACACACTTCTAAAAAAAATCTCTGGAGTTGCCAGTATACAGTTAAGAATGTACAGAATTTCTGAGACCAAAAGTTTGTAAACAAATTGGACATTTGTAGACCTCTGTGTCCAACAAGCAGGAGATGCATATTCTAACTTACATGGAAAAGGTAAAAGAAAACCATAGACCTAGTATATCAGCATAAGTCTCAATAGGTTGAAAAAAGTGTGGTATTATCAATATGTTATCTGACCACAACAGATATCTATATCTATAAATATCTATAGATTATCTATAACGAAATACAGGTTATCTATAACAAAAGATAAAATGCTCAGATTGGGAAATTTAAAAAAGCACTAATATCTTTGTAAAAAACACTAGTACTTGAAACTAAAATATTTATAGAACTAAATAAGAAAGAAAATGTGTCTATTAAAATTGCAGGATGCAGCAAAATCTGCATCAGAGGAATGTACCACTTTCAGATACATTTACAGACATAAATGCTTTTTTTAATTTGAGAACAAAAAAGAATGTGAGTGAACGAAACTTTCTCCTTAAGAGAAATAACAAGGGGAAAAGGAAGGCATGAAAGATGAATGGGGACATTCATTGCATTGAGCCAGCAACGGTGCTCGGCACTGAGAACATGGCATTGAACCCAACAGAGCCATGCGGTTCGCTTCCGAGGGGGCAGTAAGAGTTTCCACTCATGGCCTCTGCACACGCAGGCAGTGGGCTAAGTGCCCTGCGCGCACGAACTCATTTAGAGTGAGGGACAACAAGATACAACAGGGAGATTCAAGGAAGGCCCAGAGTGGGTCTTTCATCCAACCGATAACATGGACGATTTTGTTACAGTGAATTCAGAAGTAGAGTGAGAACAGTGACAGAGGTTTGAGGAAACCTCTCGAACACCCAGAAATGAGGACACCTCCCAAGAGGCAGGCTGAGTCCTCCTTCAGGTCCAGAGAAGTGGAAGCCAGGTTAGTGTTGGCCCAGCTCACGTAGCTCGGCTCCTGCCCCTACCCGCTTCTGCCTCTCTGCATAGCAGCCGCCGAAGGGGAAAGCCCCTGGTTGCTAGCTGGGGACCGCAGAAAAAGATGGTGAGTCAAGACCCCCTATCCAAATGCAAGTTTCCAGCCTAAAACAGACTCTAGGAAGGGTAGGGGAAGTTTTTTCAATGGTAAATCTACTTCAGAATTTTGATTAATACTAGAAGTCTTTATGCCAATTATTATACTGTATTTGCAACTTAAAGTTAGTGGGCTTGTTAGAATTTTTATACAGGGTCAGGGGAAAAAAATACCACTCTGAAAAATGTTTAATGCATAATGAGATGACAATCAGTTATATTTTATGTTGGCATTATTGCTTATTCAGTATATTAATCACAATAATATCAATTATTATTAGGACCAAAAGAAGAGCATAAATATAGACTACAAAGGTTTAAAAGACAAAAATTAAACAAAATTAAAAATTTCTAAAAAATATAACCTACCAAGACTGGCTCAAGCGCTAGAAAGACAATAGTTGGATGGCCGTGAAAGGAACTGAATCAGAAGTCTGAAACCGTCCCGTAAAGAAAATGTGCTATCCAGCTTCTGTGAAATAAAAATGTGTTAGAAACTCTTCCAGTGAATAGAAAAATATGGAACACTACCGTATTTGCAATAAGGTTAGTATAGACTTGGTAGCAAAACCAGAGGAGACGTGTGAGAAAGGAATTATACAGGTGAACTCATTCACCAACAAAAGTGGAAAAATTTCCAAGTGAAACATTATCAAATCAGATATAGCATTGCATCAAAAAAGACCAAAACAATGTTTTTCCCCAGGAAAGCAGGCATGATTTAACATTAGGGGGAAGGCTGATATAAATTTTCCACTGTAACAGATAAAAGATGAAAGATATGTAATCATTTAAATAAATGTGAGCAGGTTAATTCCCAGCAGCCCTGGAATTTAGCCTGAGCTGTTTTGCTGAAGTTCCTACATGTCATGAGCTCTGGTCCCAATACCTGAAACATGCTGGTTAATGATGTTGCCTTTGTCATCGTGGCTCCGAGGAGTCTGAGAATGTTTTTTATCAGCTTGTCAGCATCGTTTGTTGGTAAGAGTGAGGTTGATAATTTGCGTCTGGTCTTCGACCTCAGAGAGCTCTCCTGGGGAGGCTGCCCTGTAGCAGGAAAATGCCTGTATGACCAGAAAAATATGAAAACCCAGCCAGATTCCTGGACTCCACGGTTCCAAGGTGTTCTCTGCACATGTAGGTGGGCCCTGATACAGAAGCGATAGAGGTTACAGCCATGATCTATATAGAATATGCAGGTGGGAGCTCGGACCAGGCCGCCCTAGGCCTCCTGCTGACCGACGGCCTTGGACATGATCCAAATCCCACTTCAATACTGTTCGTATGTGACTTCCGTTTTCTCTAACGAATTGTAGATTTATATTGCTCTTCGGGGTCCTCGCAGTCTTGCTTGGCAGCTGCCCCCTGTTTTAGTGCAGGTGGCATCAGAGGTGAGATTGCTTAGAAGACTCCTGACTCCGCTTTCATAACGTATGACTTGGGCTTCCGATAAAGGCGGAGAAAATGAGCCATCGATGCAGAGGTGGCTGCCAAGCCGGTCTGGGAGTGGCGCAGAGCCCGGGCTCCGTAAGACTTCCCAGCGCAGCAGAGAAGCGGTGGACCTGAACGCAGGAGCTGGCGAAATCGGAAGGCGGGGCGCACTGATGGCGGGTGGGCTGAGCCCATTTCTACCTGCTCCTTTCGACAACAGCAAAAGGGAAAATTCGGCACCTTCTTCAGTCAGACTGCACCCTCCCTGGGGGACAGCTGGGGCCCCGAGCAAAGGAAACTGCGCTGTGGCTCTTGATGGGTCAGCCGAGCCTGCGAGATTCCGGGGGGGGGGGGGGGGGGGGGGGCGCTGACGTCGCAGGGCAGGGGTCAGTAAGCGATTGTTCAGTGACGAAGCAGAGGCACGTGGCAGGTTGTCACCGTGTTTCCTGATGACCCTCGTGCAGAGGGCTCCTGGGCTTTGGTTCTGTCTGTTACGGGCGGTGTGTGCCCCGGGGCTCCTTTGGGTGCTCTCTGTGCGGGGACAGTTCTGGGAAAGGTCCTCACTGATGGGACTGGGTTGAGACAGGCGGCCTCCTTCCTAGAGTAGGGTGATGGCTCTGTCCCTCCCTTGTGACTTACTGGAAATGTCAGTATCTGCGGAGCTGCGGGTCCCGGGCTGGCTCGCTGCGGGGTGCCCCTCACCCAGGTTAGGCCAAAAGCAGCCCCGCCACCATGGCCACTGCAGTGACTTTGCTCTCAGGACCTCAAAGAAATTAAAAGAAGCCGTTTTGGATCTTTTGTCTCAGCTTCCTCCTGTGAGACTTCAAGATCTTACAAAGGTTAGCGGTTTACAGAAGAAAGGAAACAGCAGCAAGAAAGGGACGGGAGTTCAGGACCCGCCCGTGTGGGAGCCTTTGGATGGTTAATTTAAAATGGCTTTAAAACGGAGGAAATTGGCAAAGCGCCCACCGAAACCTTGATAGAAGGTACTGGAAGCCGAGGAGACACACCGCGTCCCCTCCCACTTCCCAACATGTCCGAGTGCCCAAGCAGATGTGCGGGTCCTGTCCAAGGTCAGAGGCATTTCAGCTCGGAGAGGCTCTCAGGAGCCGTCAGCCTTGCATTCCAGAATCCTGACTTAATACTAAGGCGAGATACCAAATTTTTATGATTGTAGCTCAAAACAACAGGAAGCTATTATTTTATATCTTTACACTTGCGCAGACCACGGGTGGTCACCGCAGAGGAGCGAGGGCCTGGAGGAGGGGGTCTCCTGATCAAACCCCTGTGGGAGAACCTAGGCCTCCTACGGGGGCGCGTCGGGCTGGGGGGATGACCTGCAGATTTCAGGTCAGCTCCAGTAAGGAGCCCTGCCTGGGCCTGCCAAGGAGCCCCTTGGGGGTGACAGCATTAATTTAGGGGGAACCAGGAGATGCTACTGTAAAAGGAATAAAAATGGAAGTCTTCTTAAAAGTGTGATTATTAAAAAGAGACTTTGGGGATTCTGAATGCAGAATTTGTGCGTTTATAACAATTGGCTAAAACTGGCTTCCTCCACTGAAGGAAACGAGAAAAATAACGTATAGATCTGCCCTAACTCCAGCGCTAATTGGATATGAATAATGGGAGCTGCTGCCGTTAGGGAAGCCACTGGAACAGTTACTATGGAATGCTGTCGCATGCCTAGGGCGGCAAGAATCACGGCCCCAATTAAGGACATGGTAGACGCGGGAGCGCTCGTGCTCACATGCGTGACAGTCACCCGGTGCTTCCGGCCAGGAGGCTGACGGATCGTGGAGGCTGACCATGGACTCCAGGGGACTCCAGGGGTCTCCATTAGCAGTAACCCTGATTCTTGTCCAGACCATTCAACTGTTAAACACAGGATTTCAACAAGCTAAAGGGGCCCGGTTTTCTGCAGTTGACCCAGCTTTTTTTTTTTTTTCTTTCCAATATTAGTTGCTAGGGAGAGTCAACAACAGTGTGAGTTCATGCGGAATGGTTTCCAAAATACATTTGCCTCACGGATCCTTGAACGCCCCTGTGTATTGTCACGATTTACTAAGGAGGGTCTTGTGTAATAACAAGTATACAGAGTTCCAGTGCACTATATCCAAGACATTACGATTATTTCTGAAACTGAGAACCAGGCTATGAGCAACTTTACCATGACCATAAATCATGTGACTGACTGAGGATGGGTAATAATTGCTGGGGGAAAAAATCCGGGACCTTGCACAGGCTGTCAAGTTTGGGAGGATTACACGGGCTGGAGTGTCTCACGATATACTGCAGACCACGGGGAATGAAATGGTCTCGCTGCGTGCCCCACAAACTGAACGAGAGATGTAATGCCTAAGAGGCTAAGGTGGATTTTGGAGAAATCATACCCTCCTTTAAGGATCCATCTAAATAACAAGCAAAAGGCTGTATTTCAGTGGAAGCCTAAACAACAAGCTGTCCTGGATCTGCAGAGGAGGTAACCCAAGCGATCCCATTTGGACTACATTATGTTGCAGTTATGGACTGAATTGTGTCCCCCCAAATTCGTGTGTTGAATACCCAAGTTCTAATGTTCGATGATATTTGGAGGAGAGGTCTTTGAGTAGCCTCATTTATTTATGTAAATGCACATTAAATCAATTGTCTTCTATGGCTGTTACCTTGCTCAAAGGGTTGGGAAATACAAGGATCCGTAAGAAGGATGAATAACTTATATCAAACATTGTTGTTAAGGTAAAACAAAATAGAAGAATTTTCTTTAATATCAGAAACTAGATAAGAAGTTTATTATTACCACACCTATTAAATGTTGCTTTGAAAGTTCTGGCTTGTGTAGTACAACAAAGAAGATAAAGGATAGCATAAAGATGGGAAGGAAAGGAAACTGTCATTAATTACAGATAAGACTATCTATATTGAAAAAATTAAAAAACTCATGCAAGTTATTAGCACTAATAAAGTTTTACCAAAGTGAGAAGGCATAGTAGGTATAAGGTCATTATGCAAAGATTAATTGTATTGTTTTACATTAGCAATAAAGAAACATTAAAAACTTATCATTAATATTATTAACAAAAATGTTGCCTCGTAATAAACTTCGGGTGTATGATACCATATGGGTTATAAACATTTAAATAAACTAAAAAATACATTAAGTAAATGGAGGCAAAACATGTTAGTGAGTGGAAAAGTCAGGCTCCCACAGGCAACTGTTCTGTCCCAGATTATCTGTAATCCCAATGACATGTCACCGAAAGTCTTAGGTTTTATCAAGGACTTTGACATGGAGGTTTAAAAATTTGTATAGAAGAGCCAATATCCAAGTATACCCAAGACATTCATACAGAACAAATGAGGTGAGAGACCTTCTTCTGCTGGCCATGAACACTTAAAACCACAGAAATGAGGATGATACCATATTGGCATGGGGGTAGACAAATTAACCAGTGGAATAGAATAGACAGCTAAGGAACAGACTCCAGACTAAAACCTGGCATGTGACAGACACCACACTGGAGAAAAGAATGTATTGCAAGAAGACAATACCCATAAAAACAAAACAATTTATTTGATTCCAAATCTCACACCATTGACAAACATCAATTCCAACAAGAAAAAAAAAAAAAAAAACAAGTGAACAAGCAAATATTAAAATATTTAGAAGACTATATGAGACCATCTTTGAGACTTTGATGTAGAAAATAATTTCTTAAAGATAAAAATTGCTGGTCAGAATGAAGAAAACCGATAGATTTGTGGAAACACACCACAGAGAGAGTGGAGTCAGAAGACAGGCAGCAGAGCTGGGACCACTGTGTGCGGCACACACCGACAAAAAGAATTCGCTAATAAACGTCACTGAGAAAGAATACAAAGCCCACGGCATAACAATGAACAAAGTATACGGTATGAGCGGGCATCTTACAGAAGAGGAAGTATCAAACTATAAACAAAACGCTCCACTTTATTTAAATGTGTCAAATTCAGAATAAGACCTCACCGACATACCATTTGACTTTTATTTTGTATGAGATTGTGGAACATTGGGAATTCTCACACTGCTGATGTGAGTAAAATGTATATTTATAAATCATATTTATATTTATAAATACATTCCATCAAAGCTTCTCTCAGATGTTTTAAAAATACTAAATATAAAATATAAGATTTCTTCTAAATAAATACCTTGATTATGTATTTTAGATGAGATTCAAGGCTGTCATTACAACAGGTCAAATCCTTTTACCCATTATAAAGATAAATATACAAAAATGTGATTGCTTCTTTTTATTTTTCATAAAATATATTTATTTCTAAGTTTCCCTAGAATTGACAGGTGCTAACCCAATTGTGGCAATCAAGTAATATTCCTGTTATTTAGTTTATTCATTTCTGGAGAGTTAGACCGGAAGAATAGAATAGAATAGCACAGAATAGAATAGAATAGAATAGAATAGAGACTTAGGTTCTTGTCTGTGACTCTGAAGAAACACTTTGAACCTTATTTTTAGTTATTATGCTAATCTTTCCACAATTTCAACAAAGGAGCGACTCACGTGATAATTCTGTTTGCCTCTTGCAGTCACCAGCTTCACTAGGACAAGGAGCTGATTAGAACAGTTAGAACTGTAAATATCTTTTCCATGGACTTTAAAGACTTATAGTCATTTATATTTTAACAGCATGCAAATCTGTCTGATTTTAATGATAGCAGGTTCATTATGGGTATCATATATCTGATGGATGCCATTCTGGAATCAGAAAATGTCTTGTAAGTGATGTATTTAATACCAACTAGGTTCTGTGTCATCATCATTATGATAAATGTGTCAACAACACCGGAAGGACTGGGTAATGAGATCCAGTAGGAATATACTCTGATCTCTTGACCTTCTTTGGTGCATTTAAATTGATATTTTTCTTTTTGCGTATCATGGACTCAGGACTTCAGTAGACTTAATGTATTTTAATGAGGCACAATCATAATTCCATTTCTGATGCTCATATCGTACAATCAGACCTCTACAGTTAGGTACCTATCTTCTTTATATCCGATTTCATTAACCCTTGAATGAAACCTTGGCTTTTGATAAGGAATCTTTGTGTTCTCTTATCCCTTCCTTTCAAGTCGTCCTTCTAAAAAGACCCTGGTTTCTTCTCAGAAAACTGATTTTTGAGACTGTCCTTTAGGCTTTACCTTACGTTATCAGCCAGGTCCCATCTGAGATGCCATTGTCTTTATGCCACTTCAGTAGGCTGAAAGATAAACAATTAATTTTATTAATAGTTACGTACCTTTGTAAGTGTAACCTTGTTAGGTATACAGTCTACACATTAATATTAATTCAGGTGTATCTAGTTTGTTAAATTCATTTGGAAAGAAACTCTTCAAACAGGGATTTGTACCTAAGGCTGAAATCCTGAAATCCCTGAACACCATTGCCCCTTTAATGAAAGTTAACAAAGTTATATGAATCAATGTAGTCCAAGCTCTTTTTGAAATAAACAGTATTTTTTTTTTGAGAAAACCGTGATTGCGCCTCATATCAAAGGAGAATAGTTTATAGTTTTCCAGATTTAAGGTTTAGAATCTACTGAATATTTCCTATTTTTCTTTCAGATAAAAAGAATTTTTCAATCCTCTGACTTTAGTATTCTAAGATTGCTCTGAGGAACTTCCTGCATTTTGATATATGTTCAGGTATTCAGATGTTTCAGTTCAGAGAGTGGAAGAGTTAGTTCCAAAAGTATTTCTGCTTTGGGGAAGGAGCCTTGAACCTTTCACATGGGCCAGAGTTTATTGGAGCACTGGCTTTCATGTGAGTACCCAGTGTATTTTAAGTATTTCTAGGGTAGACCCCACAAGGGGCTCATGAAATAGTAATCGTACCTTGAGGTCTTATTCCCCTAAGTGGGTGTTTGGCATTTCTTGAGGGCTTTTTCACGGGAATGGCTCCTGGGTATCTTTCTCTTGTAACTCCCGTCTGACATCTGACCGCAGGTACCGTGATTTCATCCGTTCAGGGCTGAAGTTTTTCAGTTTTCATGTCAATGTATCAGGCTATGATGGCTCACAGAACTATGGATAGTTTTTGGGAGAAAGAAGTTTTTCTTCTCCCTTCTAGGTTCTTGTGGCTAGTCTATAATGAAATCAACATGAGCTACGTTAGCAAGAGAAAATATCCTAATCAATTGTTAAATACATATAAGAATCCCACATACAGGACAGAGACAGAGACAAGTTTAAAATGAGGTCTGTATGGCACCTGAGCTCAGGATGAGGTCAGGCGCCCGGGGGCCTCGGAGGAAGGAAGGTCATTTGCAGGCGATAAGAGCAGATGTTCAGTGAAGTAATGGGATGGTCGTCCTGCCCTAGCGATAGTCCATAACAAGTTATTTCTGGCCATAACTCTTATTATGAGTAAGACCCCCAATTTAAATTCTTTAAGGGAGAGGTAAATGTTTCTCGTGAGCCCACAGGGTCTCCATTGCCTTCAGCCCAAGTAATCCGCAAAGCAGCAGATCTTGGGGAGGCCTGTTCTGATCGCCCGCAGTAGAAGCCTGTGGTTTTGCGTCATTCCTGCCCTTCCAGTTACAAGTTTACAGACCATGATGGTTTACCGTGGACGGAACAAGGGCAGGACCTCCTTCCCGATCCTTGAACTGAGAACCTACCGCGGTGGAGTGACCTAGCCTAGGGACAGAAGGAAGACGTCCCTTTTATGAGAACTAAGCAGAGGTGTAAGAGCTGGGGAAGAGGTTATGCAGTGGCTAAACAGACGTGGTTTATGGTCCTTCCGTGAAGTCAAAGTCTTTCTGAACTAAACCAGCTCAGGAATGCAGCCCAAGCCCGCCAGGGAGATAAGAGCACAGACTCCAAACTTAAAATGTGTTGTTTACTAAGAAACACGTAAAAGATAAATACAGGAGAGGGGGAGATACATGCCACATTTTGGTACCTTAACACATCACAATTACAAACCCGGTTAGGTCCCACAGAGGATGCTGCCCGTGTGGCTAACAGCAGACCAGACAGGGAGGGGTTCTTGGAAAGAGGCACCAAAAATATAGATTTCATTGGGGTCATAATGCATTTCAAATAAAATATTAAGGATCTGTCATTTTGTTGCCTTTCTCTTGCTCAGACTACTGAATAACTGGAGCTGGGTTTTTCTTTTCTTTTTTAAAATGTTTATTGTATTCTTCCATTACCATTGAGTCCCCTTATGCCCCTCCCCCACAGCACCACACTGTTGTCTGTGACCCTGAGTCATTTTTCCTTTTTGCTCAGTCCCTCCCCCCCTTTAGCTGTCATCCTGCTCTCTGTCTGTGAGTCTGTCCCCATTTTGCTTGTTAGTTCAGTTTGTTCATTAAATTCCACACATGAGTGAAGTCATATGGTATTTGTCTTTCTCTGACTGGCTTATTTTATAAATAACTTATAAAACTCAATGCCAAAAAACAAACAACCAATTAAAAAATGGGCAAAGGAGCCTTGGCTGGTGTGGCTGAGTGGATTGAGCACCAGCCTGCAAACCAAGGAGTCACCGGTCCAATTCCCAGTCAGGGCACACGTCTGAGTTGCAGGTCAGGTCCCCAGTTGGGGGCACACAAGAGGCAACCACACAGTGATGTTTCTCTCTCTCCCTTTCTCCCTCTCTTCTCCTCTCTCTAAAAATAAATAAAATCTTTTAAAAAAAATGGACAAAGGACCTGAATAGAAACTTCTCCAAAGAGGACATACTGATGGCCCATACACATATGAAAAGATGCTCAACATCACTAATCATCAAAGAGATGCAGCTTAAAACCACAATGAGATATCATCTCACACCTGTCAGAATGGCCATCATCAATAAGTCAACAAACAACACGTGCCGGCGAGGATGTGGAGAAAGGGGAATGCTTTTGCAGAGTTGGTGGGAATGCAGCTTGGTGCAGCCACTGTGGAAAGCAGTGTGGCGCTAACTCAAAAAATTACAAAATGGATCTGCCTTTTGACCCAGCAATTGTTATTCTGGGAATATTTCCAAAGGAACCCCAAACACTAATTTGAAAGACCATAAGCTATGTTCATTGCAGCGTTACTTACAAGCGCCAAGATCTGGAAGCAGCCCAAGTGCCCCTCAGTGGATGAGTGGATAAAACAACTAGGGGACATTTACACAATGGAATTCTACTCGGCTGTAAAAAAGAAGAAAATTTTACCCTTGGCGACAGTATGGATGGACCTGAAGAACATTATGCTAAATGAAATAAGCCAGTCTGGGGCTGGGTTTTTCATGATTGGGTTTTGCCAAATATATTTTTATACTCTTGAAGCGAAGTAAATTTGCATATGTTGAGCGCACTGCACCCAATGCACTTCCCATATGTTAGTATAAAACTCATTTATAATAACGCCAACAGTTATGAGTTGATGACTGTGTAGGTGAGGTTCTAATCAACCTCCTCTAAGTTCAAGTATTGGAAAAGAACTTGACATTTGAATACATGGGTTTAAGCCTTCCATTTGGCAATATTTTTCTCAGAGCTAAGATGGTTTCTGTCTGCCTGGAAGGACCTTCAGATTTGAATTCTGCTAGTTCAAAGAATGGTGACATCTGCTGGAATCCTGTGTTTTGGCACCAAAAAGCTAGGTGCCAGCAGCTGATGAACTTGACCCAAGTCCTGCCTGCCTTTCCCAGGAGAGCTTACAAATGGAGAAATAACAAAGCCCATGCTTTATTTGTAACAAAGATATAAATAAAGCCCAGCTCTGTGAGGCAAGATTTTGAAAGAAACAAAAATCTTCTTGAATATCTTTGCAAAGAATCCCCTACTACAAAGAAGCTTAAAAAGTCAGAGAGAACGCCTTTCACCCAGGTTGCTAGAGTAGAGAAAGGAAACCTGACCTCTGGGAACGGAAGGGAATAGTTAGCTGCCCCAGGCGTCAGGGCTCATTTAGGGGCCAGTGGACAGGAGATCCCTAGGGCTGGAAAGACACCTGAAAGAAGTGTCTGTTAGTACATTTGTTACGCGAAGCTGCCGCATCAGAAGAGAGATTCCCGAAAACACCAGGCACCCATGTGTGATTATTTTAAAGTCCAAACTGCATTTGAGGTCAGCACAATGCGGTGTGTCTTTATTGCCATTGGGTGACAATAACAGAGATCACCCTCCTCGCCTGGCTTAGGGAGAAATACTATGCATCACATATGTTTAACCCACGAGTAGGAGTCCGTGAATGTCACGGGTTTTATGGTCCACAATTCTAAGTCTGTGATTTAAGGCAGTGCCCCCTCATACCGTGCTGTGAAAAGGAGTCCTCCTGCTCGTTTCCTCTCGGACTTTTATACATGTCGACCTTTGTGGATATGTTTTTCAAGCTAGAGATCACGACCGATTAAGTGCGTGTCCTAAAAGAAACACGTGACCATTTTATTACCGTTCTTTAGACATTTCCCTTCTTGCTTTCCACAACTCAGGAGGAGGAAGGCGGTGCATGGAAGGGATAAGTAGTTGCCCTTCCTCCTCAGCCTGCCGATGTTCTCTGGAATTGAGTTCGGACGGGTGTTACTTCCTTTGACTCTCTTTGGGGTCTGGATTTTTAGACCACATGGCCCTTTCATGATGACATGTGGCCACCCTCCCCATGTCTTTCACAGCCACGTGTGCCAGTGTTTCCTTCAGGGATGTCTGTAAAGGGCTTCTCTGTTTAGAAACTGTTCTGAGGCCTGATATTGTTGACATATGTTTTTATTACAACAATTTGTTTTTACTCTAATGATATATTTGTATTATAACAACATATTTAAAAGGACACTTGCTTGGGTATATAATTTAAAATCTCAAATTCTTTTCTTAAATACTTAAAAACATACTGCTTTTTATGATCTTGTGTCCATATTTTTGTGATGTCTGATGTCCTTCTGACCCTTGTTTCCTGGCAGGTGATCTGCTCTAACTGTAAGCTTTATAAATTATACTCTATATTATAGATTAACAATATAATACAATCTCTATATTTAATATGAGATATAGAGGTTATAATAAATCAAAATTGTACTATAGCTCTATGTTATATGGGGAAAGTATAATAGATAAACCCCTGGCTGGTATGGCTCAGTGGATTGAGCGTCGGCCTGCGAGCTAAGTGTCGCTGGTTCGATCTTCCAGTCAGGGCACATCAGAGAAGGAAAACTCTGACTCCAAAAAACCTCCGCTGCCTTGCGGCATACCTCTTCAGGGGAAAGGCTAAGGGAGTAAACCCCGACAGAAAATCTGGAGCCGGAGTCCCTAAGGTGGTTTGACGTTGTAGTCAACACCAGCAACTCCTGCGGCGCACCTGAACCCAAGCTGTATTGACTCCGTCTTTCCCTTGGATCCCTCAGCTGCGAAGAGAGGGGGGGTCTGCTGCATGGGCAACAGCAGACCCTCCATATCACCCTGCCCAGGCTCTGTAGCTTCAGCGTCACTGGAGAGGACACTCCAGCGTCATCGCAAGATGTCGATTCAACACGGGAGGAGACAGATACCGTGTCACTCCCGAGTCGGACTGCACAGCCATTCTCGGCGGTGCAGATAGACTCTTAAGAAGCTACACCATCGTCTCTCGAGGCTCTGTAGCTTCAGCTTCACTGGAGAGGACACTCCAGCGTCATCGCAAGATGTCGATTCAACACGGGAGGAGACAGATACCGTGTCACTCCCGAGTCGGACTGCACAGCCATTCTCGGCGGTGCAGATAGACTCTTAAGAAGCTACACCATCGTCTCTCGAGACGGACGGCTGCCGACGATGATAATAGATAAACAATATAATATTATAAGTTACCCATATATTATATATTATATAGTGAGATTATAATATCATAATTTTATAAATTTCAAAATCTATTTTTTTAATGTTCTAAAATTTCACCGTATTGCTTCCAGGTATACATTTTTTAATGCACCCTGCTTGGCATGAAGGCAGATGTGGTGAGGAAGCTCGAAGGCATACACACCCCTGGTTCTGTAACCTGCCCATACCTTTTGCCAGGTGTCCCTTGCCAGCACGGAAGAGTGAGATTCAGCATAAACTCACCCTTTAGAAACACCTACTACTGCACTGTATGTATGGCTCACAATAGTTCTAACCGAACATTTCATCTGCAACGTATTTCTTTTACCTATCTTTCTACTTACTTATGTATTTAAGTATAGTTGGCATACAATATTATATTAGTTTCAGGCCTACAATATAGCGATTCTACATTTATGTCCCTTATGATGTGATACCACACCAAATCTAGTAATCATCTGTCACCATGCAAAATTGTCACGATATAATTGACTATATATTTCATGTAATTATTTCTTCTAAAGATTTTCCTCCATCCTTAGAACCTTGCATTAGAGCGACATCGTGTGGTGGTATGAGGTTATGCAGGCCAGCGTATTAGCAACGTAACTTGCTGAATCACTTTTCTTAAGAGATCAATTCTTCAGTGACCAGATACACTTTTTCTAACAGATTTTCTGTGCCAAGCACTATACCCCTTAATACCAAAACAACATTTCATCACAATATAATAGAGTTAAGTTGGACAAGAACTTTAAGATCTTTAAAAGCACGTGTTTTTGAAGTAGTCGGACTCATGTTTCCAAAGCATGCCGTAGGACCAATAGTGCTCAGAAGCTCAGGACTCCCAGGGAGTGTCGTCTTCGAGCAGGCAGACTTGTCTTGGAGTTCGTGTTTTCTCCTTCCTAATTTAAGATCCTTATGAGACAAGATCAACCCTAACGAAAACTGGACCGTGGAGGTTTTACAACATTTCTAAAAATAGTTTGGTGTTCTTCTCATGACCACTGGGGGTTTAGGGTCCTCCCTCTCGAATCTGGACTTTGTCGGTGACTGGCTTGTAAAGCAGAAAATGCAGCTGCGTGACGCGCCAGCATCCTGGGACGAGGTCAGGAGAAACCTTACCGCTTCCTCGGGCTCTTGGGACACTTGTCTTGGGAGCCCTGAGCTGCTCTGCAGGGAGCCCCACCCATCAAGGCCTGCGGGCTGGGAAGACGCTCAGGCCCCGTGGGATGACTGTAACACACCAGCTGAGGTACCTTCTTCTGTGCTTCGGACTGCAGCTCATTCACCTTCTGCTGTGTGCCGCCTCCTACGATGCAGTTTTGTGAATGTAAAGATGATGTTTTGTCCCCTTAAGGGCCTGTTCCTCACTTAACTTCCATTATGTCCAAAAAAATTTGTGTAGGAGTGAAGGGTGCCATTTACTGGGCTTCCTTAAGATGCCAGAATAATTCCTCTGTATTTCCGGCATTCCCTCGGTCATGTGGTTTAAAGGCATGCGAATTATCTAACATGGGAGGGAGCGGGTCTCTAATGCTTTTACTTAGAGCAAATTAAAAATACATACAATGGATGTATAACATCTTGTCCTGATCCTTAGAAACAGACTCCAGATGTCTGCTTGCAAATCAGTCACACAGCTTATTCCTAACGTGTTCAGAGCCTCTTTCAAAAGGATCAAACTTAGCATAATTTCCGAATCCTTAGTCACCCTGCCTTTATTTCTGAATACAATTAATTGCCTGAAGAGGAGATTAAACATTTAGAGATTACTAAAAAACAAACAAAACAAAAACAAAAACACTTTAAGTGTTCTCAGCTGGAAATCCCATTCTACTAAAAAGAAATTTCAACGGGCTGATGGAAGATGGATTAACTTTTTCTCAGAGAGGGATCTTGAACAGTTTGGTACCCAGGGTGGTTTGCTTCTTTTCTCATCCAAACCCCAGAGCGACCGCACACGGGGACAGCGTCCCTGATCACCGGATGCCTGAGGGACAGTGACAGCCTAATGTCGTCTTCGAACTTCTTAAGAAAAATGCTGTCTTGAAACTTTTATCTCTACAGGCGGAATTTTACTTCTGAAACTCCATCCGAGTTTTTGGTTTTATACTGCAGTCCTACAAATTTAGCCCTTAAATTAGCTGCTTTTTTTTTTTTTCTTTTTCGTTGTGCAGAATCTATATAGCATTACTTGATTACTGTTATAAGTCAAGGGTAGATTCCCTCTAAAAAGATACGCTTTATATTTGGGAAATTAAGTAATTTAAGGGGCTCGGAGCATAAGGAATTGGGGGAACATGGGAGGCTGTCACTATAAGCAATTTTACGTGAAGTGTCAATGACCTTGGACTGTATTTGATAAATAATGGGGAAGCATTCAAGGTTTTTAAATGAGAAAACAACGCGTTTAAGCTTACATTATAACTAGATTGCCAATGTAAATGTACTTATGGGGCGGGTAATACTCACATGGGAAAAAATGAAACGGGACTCCGACCTCACGTCTTTAAAAAAAGTTCTGGGAAGATTACAGGCAGGGATATAAAAAGCCAAAGTAAAACTCGGCTAGTAGATAGTATTTCAGCACGGCAGGGTAGGATGTCTTAAACAAGACATAAAAACCTCCAACCAGGAAGAAACCATTGATAAATATATTACGATTAAAGCCCTACCAGATTTCCAGTAATTAACAATTTGTCAGCACCTGCTTGGTCACCTTGGGCTCCCATAAAAACCGACTGTGGACTGGGTGGCTTAAACAAGGTTTCATTTTCCATAGTTCGGGAGGCTGGCAGGTCCAAGAGAAAGGTGCTGGGTGATCTGGTGCCCTGGGGATCCCCCCTCCCAGCGGGCAGGTGGCCGGTGGCTTCTCACTGTGGCCTCCCGAGGTGGAGGAAGGAGAGGGAGCCAGTGCCCGGGTGTCTCCGCTCACAAGGGCGCTAACGGCACCTGCAGGGCCCCTCCGTGATGAGCTCCCCGACATGTAGCACTTCTCGGGGACCCCATCCCCCAAGGTTATCCTACAGGGCGTTGGGGATACAATTCAGTTCACAGCATTTCTCCTTCGTGCCTCTCTCCCCGCTCCTGCTCTGGGAATCGTCCCCAGGCAACCCCGCCGGCTTTGTTTCCAACAACGCGGCCTGCGGGCGGAGCTGACCCCGAAGGCAGGGGCTCAGGCGGGTGCGCAGGGCGCGCGGGCGGGTGCGCAGGATGACCGGGCCCGTGGTGCGTGAGGCTGTTCCCCGGACGGACGGGAAGGACGGGAATCGTCAGGGCTGGTCTGCATGGAGCTTGGTGAAGTCCAAGAACTGAGGCTGGAGAGGTAGAAAGGGGCCAGTTTATGCGGGTCCTTGCAGGACGTGTCGAACAGTCTGGTCTTCTTCCTAAAGCCAGTGGGGAAACACGGAAGAATTTTCGGCAGTGGAGCATCACGGTCACATTTGCACTGAACATATCAGCGTGAGGAACAGACTAGGAAGGGGCCGGAGTGGGTGCTGCGCGCTGGACCGTTTTGGAGGCTGTGGCATTTGTCCAGGTGACACGGGGCTGTCCTGTCGCTCAGACAAGGAGGTTGGAAGCGGGGGCTATAGGACCCTTGCTTGGAATTATAAAAAGAAATTTTTGTTCTTAATGGAAGGTTTGACCAGCTGACTGCAGTGGTACCTCTGAATACCCATTGAGAGACTGATGTTTCACTAAAAGGCAAGAAATGGCTTATTAAAAATCATGATTTCCTCAATTGTCCTACCAGTTGATAGAGTTCAAGGAAAATGATACTCTTATTTCTCCATTCCCAGCGGTATCAGTCGGCTACCACTGCTTAGCAGGGTTTCCATAGCACACGACAGTGTGGTCATTTCCGGTGCCGCTGTGTGTCAGCTGGAGACCAGGCGATCTTGGCTAGGCTCTGCCATGGTTTCTTTAAGAATATAATGCAGGTGTGGCTGTGCTTAGCTCCCCTCTGGGGTTCGGCTCAGTTATAATCCATGGTCATCATTCTGGGGTCCAGGCTAGAGATGCAGCAGCTCGCAAGGCAAAACCCTCTCCCCCATAACGACAGAAACACAGGAAGAAATATGAGGTCTATTCAGGAGGTATCCAGCCAGGTACTATGAAAAAACAGAGGCATTTATTGAAGAAGACACAAGGTTAAAGAAACATTGTACACAGGACAGTGATGCCTCAGTTCCATTCGAAGTAGGCACCTTGGGGCCTCATGCAGTTCTCCTAGTCGCCATCAGCTGCCCCGTTGTATTTTCCTGAATCTCATCAAGGGTCTGAAATCTCTTTCCTTTCAAAGGTGATTTTAATTTTGGGAAAAGCCAGAAGTCTGGGCTGTGGTGGGACAGAGTCACCTGAGTGATCTGACATTCCGCCAAAGAACTCTGCACGAGACATGATGCATGAGCAAGCCCGTTGTCATGATGAAGCTGCCACTCACCACTTGCCCATCGCTGCGGCCTTCTGAATCATCTAAATAGTTTCCATGGAGAAATGTTCAAGCTCAATGTAAAATGTGATGCAGCTTCATTGCTCTGCTTGCTCAGTCATTTTGAATGCGATGCCCACACAGTGCACATGCTCACTCTGCAGCCTCTACTGCCCCCCCTGACTAGTACAGTGAAGTCGTCATTGTTCACACATGTGCCTTCCAGTCCACTCTCCTTGGCTGCCAGGCTACATCAATGTAACGCAAACTGTTCTTGTTATATTAACAATGGCTGGATTTTTTCCAGACAGACCTTGTACTTTATGCTTCTGAAGGCTTAGAAGTGACAGACTGTGACTTCTCCCCACATGCCAAGGCAAGGTTGCGATGCATCCTCCTACTACAGCAAACTAGAGGATTATGGCTGATAACTCATCACAAAAACTAAGCTAGACCATATCCTGCCCAAAAAAATCTAGAGGAGTTTTGGAAGTTCCTTTAACTCTAGTTCTTCCTCCATTCTTCAGTCAAAAGGGGTTCCTTTTTGTGTATGTTGCTCTTAAAGGGATAGTTGATAAATTTTTTTATAAAGAAGTCTGTAATTTTGTACGGTTTTTCTCAAATGCAAAGTTGTAATGACACTGGAAAGCCAAATACCTGTTGATTTATAAGATCCAGGCTTTGTAGAAAGCAGAAAGGATTATCTGTGATTTTTAAAAGTTAAGTGTGAAAAATTGAGACCCGATCTGAGAGTACTGAGTGCAGAAGTTTACCCACCAAAGAAATAATATTTGATACTGTAAAATGTTTATTGTTTTACCATGAAAGAAAGAAAAGCTTTGGTCTGTAGGTTAGGAGAGGTGGTTCTGAGGGGACCGAGATTGGCTCATTGCTGTAGATTAGGAAAGTCTCTGAGAGGATAATAAAGTCAGGCAATTAACAGAAAATCTGTTTAAATCATCAATGGCTGAGGAATGGTGTTTAGGGTAGCCTTTTAGGATCTGATATACTCTAGGGTAGTGTAGTCATAGCAACCCAGAGTTCCCAAGCCTGTAATGGGGAGAGGACTTCCTTAGAAGGGACTTGCATCAGAATGAGAAAATGTAGAATGTGTGAGAAGTCAAGATAAACAGCCACCAGAGACTAGTGACACCCATGGCAGATGCCACTTCTGGACACCTAAAACCATGAGGATGGAAGATGTCACCAGATAGCAATGACCAGAGATGGCTCAGGAATGAGGTACTCACATCTGCAGCTCAGAATGAATGACAATCAGCCATTTCCCTGTGAAAAAGGAAAGGAGAAGGAGTTTCAGAGAGATCTTGAATACATTGTTTAATGCTTGTGTCACATGGGCAAGCTTATAAAACAGGGTGACGGGACCATTTGCTCTACAGAACGAGGGCGGTGGGGCCAGAGGAGCAGGAGCTTCGGAGCGATGCAGACATGTGGCCGTGTACACATTTGGATATCTACCAACATAATCTCAATTTTCAACCTGGAAGTGACCGAGTTACCTTGATTTGGGAAAAAATAGAACTTTCTGCCATCAGTGGAAGTAGAGGTCAAAATTGAGGTCACCTAGAAGTTGAGTTTATTCATAAGAAAAGAGGGAAATTTACATTTCTGCACATATGAGTTGTTACCAGGAAATATAAACATAATACATATTTGGAAATAAGAATTCTCAAGAGGCTTAGTTCTTAAATGTCTGGTCAAAATCTCTTATGGTAATAGGTCTCTCCTGTTCTGAAACACTTTAGAATTATTGTTTTACCATGTGGTTGTTTGGATTTTTATTGTTTCAGTTCTGCACATTTCCAAGGTTAGGGATTAGTGTAACAAGGTACACAATCAAATGTAATGAGGAGCAGAATCAAATTCTTCCCCCATGATATCAGCCAAAGATCCAAGAGTTCTCGGCCCCAAATTTGAAGGCCTTGGCTCAGTCATCAAAGTCACAGCCCGCCAGAGCCTTGTACACAATCGAGTCCCATTCAAGAGAGGGAAGATTTATTCACTCAAACGGATTTATTTACTGAAATCTTTTTTGTTTCCAGCACAAGGTGAAACGGAAAGTTGGAAATCAGCCTAAGAAGCTGGTCAGGAGTGGCAGCCAAACCAGATAATTAGGACAAAGCGCTACTCAGTGTAGTATTCTTAGAACTTGTAGTGTGCAAATTATGTGCAGCTGTGAGTAACTTCTAATATTTAAGCCCTGGGTAAAAATTTTACTTTTTGACCCAAACTGTCTGGTTTGGCTCTCTCCTCCATCATTATGGCCAACTTTCCATTTGCTTTGTATTTTACAGTCTTGGGCAAAATCTGGACAGCGAAGTACCTGGATAATTTGTTCTTAATTTTGTAAAATGAAGCTCAACTATTTAATAAGTTGTTTATTATTCATTAAGATATGCTATGTCTTGATTAATGATTTAAATCATCAAAACATTAATTTTATGTTTATTTAGAAATTGAGATTTAGAGATAATTTGTCTAGTCCAACAAAAGAAGGAATGTTAACACTGCAGTGTAGCCAGATTTGTCTTGATCACTCTAAATAAACTAATTTTAAAAAATAGGCTTCACATTTACCTTGGGAGAGCTAGCTAGTACACATTCCCAGATAGCTCTACAGTTTAACAGAAAACTTTCTGGAAGAGTGAATATAAAGGAGATAAAAAGTATATTGAGAGCAAGAGCGATCGAGCTCTGAGCTGAGTCTGCAAAAAAGAGTTTAAGCTTTCTGGGAAGGGGACAGAGGCAGATAAAGGCTCCAGAGCTTTGATTTCTGGGACCTGGACTGGGAAAGATGGAATCCAAAGGAATTACAAACTGAAGAAAAAGATGGAATCAATATCCATATGCACTCAAAAATGCATCATTAGCTGTAAGAATGTCTTCCAAAATAATATATTTTCATTCTTGGACATAATCTCTTTATAACCAAAAAAAAAAAAAAAAAGAAAGAAAAGAAAAAAGCCAAGATAAAGGAATCGGATTGAGTTACTCCCTTAAATTGTGAACCTGGTCATCGTTTTCGGCATTAGAGGATGCTTACAGCTGTACATAATTTGCACTCCAAAATTATTAGAACGGGGCAGAGTGAAGTCCTGGGAACACTGGGCAGGAGCCAGGGAGAAAGCGGAGCTTAATTTGATACGTCCTGTGGGATCCAAGGAGTTCGTTTACTTCATATGTGGTAAAGAGCAGATAAAATTTACCCCCAATCAGTGTTTTTAAAGTTAATCTACACATAATCTTCCCATGAAGTTTTAATATAAAGGTATCTACTGGAATTTATAAAAATGTAAATGCCTAAAAACCCTTACTGTATAGCATCGTAGTGTCAACTTATCTCAACAGTCAATTGATAGCGATTTTTAGCAGCTTGGATTAAAATAGACTTATGTCTTAAAATTCAGTAAAATTTCACTAATAAAACTATATTTTTCATGTATATAAAAGTGAAGCCTATTTATTGGCTATTATTAAAGGTGACGATCTTGAGAGATATACAAGCATTCTTTTATTTTAAAGATAGTTGTCTGAAAAATAAGCATGTTTGATGTTGACTGGTATTAAAATATTTGGGTGGAAACTATAAGAGGACGTAACTGGTTTTCACATTACCGTGTTCTTCATTTTGACTAAATATTCTCTCCTTCAAACTCCCGTTCCTTTCTTTGAATGATAATAAAGCATAATTATTCTAGTCAAATGCTATATTTATCAATTCAGTCATGAGTTGTACTCGTGAGTGAAATTTTGCTTGCGCTTAAGAGAAAAAAATGTTTTCAGGTATGTTCACCTTTTTTGGTTTATGTAAGGAAACACGAAAACACAAGAGAATGAGGGTCAGGCAGGTGGTTCGCTAGCATCCGCCCACGGGCGAACTCAAGTTTATTATTTTTATTCATGCTTCACTTGTTGCTCTTTTAATCCTTGTTTCTCTGTGAAGGAGATTGTGTTTTAAGATCAAGGTTTAGTCTGTCGGGGGTCATCTTTGCTAACAGGGTACTGTTATTCTTAGGCCCCTTTATTTAACAAAGCCAGGATGCACATCTTTTATGAAATATGTAGTTTTACAAATTCTTTTATGTACTAGTTATATATGTATATAAAATATAGAATTAATCCTCGCTGATGCTTCCATTAACAATCGGGACTTCCATTTCTCCTACCATCTTCCATCTGTATGTCTTTGCGCCCATGTTATAGAAATCCTGGTTCTTGAAGACACTGGCAACGGCAGCATTAATATACCATGTATCTCGTTTGCTTTAACCACAGTCCAGACCAAAGTCCCAGAATAATATTACCAGCGCTGCCACCAAGAACATAATAATTGACAATAGTTTAAAATTTCTTGAGGTTTTTTTTTTTTTTTTTGTCAGAGATTGATTTAAATAACTTAGCATCGTTAATCACTGTGTGGTTACATGTAAGTTAATTTGTTTTACTTTATTTTGGAGTTTTATAGAGACTGATAGTCTTTTTGTTTAATTTTACACGATCCCCAAGTTGAACCCATGCAGCAAGGCCCGCGCAAAGAAGTTTAACTTCTGTACTGTTCTCTCCAGCCAATCGCTCTCAGAGTTGTCACTTAAAAAATCTTATACTTTGTTCTAATAATTTTAATATATAATGATTATATAACCAATACCACTCATAGCCATCACTTAAATATTATAATTGATCCATTTATTTTAATATATCATATATAAAATATTTTATACTTTACGTGTATTATATTTATTAAAATATATGTGTATTTTCATGGATTGCATGGAAGTATTAATTAAGCCACTGACCAGTAAGTTTAACCAGTGACGTAGCTCTTTCTGGCAAGGCAGTAAGAGACGTAACTCCAGACATCTGCATCTATGACCTAAAAGTGGATAAACAACTTTATGGTAGTTTGATGTACTTTGGGATCTTGAAATAATCGATATTTGGCCTCCTCTTACGCCTGTCCTAGCACGTGTCTTAATTAAGACAAAAGTTGGTGGATACTGAGTCCAAATTTTTCATTTTTCAGCAAACAAAGTTCCTTGGTTAATATATTGATATACTCCATAGCTTGTGCCAAGAAGACCCTTTTCTTTTGCCTCTGACAACCTTGCATTTAAAATTGAGAAGCTGCTGCCCCCTGGTGTAAGACATGCCTGATTTTAGTTTGCTGTCAAACAATGTGTGGTCAACTTAGAGATGAACAAGATTTTGGAGATCACAAGCCAAACCCTTTTTTGGAAAACAAATAAAAAAAACAACAAAAACATCAAGTTATAGTGATTTGAGGAACTTTTACCGAAGTCACCTAATTAATTGCAGTATGTTTGATTACTCGTTTTTCTTTACTCTTGATTGGGCTGTGAGATTTTCTGTTGCTTCTTGGGTCAGTTCTGATAGGCTAAGCATGCCTCTGAGTAACTGCACACCTTAAAATCGGGTAAGCCAGACGAAATGGACAGGTTCTTAGTTTTCTTTTACAGTCTTTAAACAAAATCGGTAAGGTTTTAGAATGCCCCTCCCTTCATTTTTAGTCTATCAATACTGTTCCTGCTTCTTACTGCCCTCCGCTCCCAATCTAATTAACTGTGTTTTATCTTTTAAAGAAAAACTTAGAGTTTCGTGGTTGATGGCAGTGTGGCTTTTATATCCTCTCGCTACTGTTTATCTGTCCTCCGATTTTTCTCATTTTCTTCCCACTAGCTTTAAGGTTAGTTTTCTTTTATCTATATAGTTTTTTGAGAAGTAGTTGATCGATTTTGCCACATGATCTACTCTGTCTCAGTGGACTTTCTTCTGGCTCGGTAATTGATTGCTGCCAACAGCCTTCCAGATTCCCAACAGGGGGATTCTGAGACCTGTACCACGTTTTCGCTGTTTCTGAGCTCCAGAGTCGCCCATTCCGCTGCTTTTTGCCGATGCTCCTGGAGTCAGAAACATTTTGCATTCACTTGGAACGGACAGTCCTGCTGGTCTGTATCAACCCCTCCATGCTCTGTTGTAATGTGGTCTGAAGGGAGGCGACCAATGTCAGAACAACAACATGTGCTAACCACCCCAGGTGATGGCCTTGCTGAGACACTTGCCCCACGAGGGGGAAGGAAAAACGCTGCAACATCAGTACAAGCGTTAGGTGTGCAGGATAACACATTCAGACCAGTGTATCTTGCACCTCCCGCCATGAAGAAGGAAGTATACATTAGCTCTTTGTCCTCTGAAGTAATTAGCTAACAATGTGATGAACGGTGCATAACAAAATGTCTTCATTATGGACCTTTTTATGGACATTGTGCTTATATTTTTCGTCCCTCTCAGATAGACAGCTACTATTTATGTAATACATATTTTGAAACCAAAACATATTTAAATACTCAGAAAATTAATAAAGAAAAAGGAGTGGGTAGACAGAAAAAAATGAGGACATACAGCTTTCTTTGCTGAAGTAAAGATTCTTATCTGTAAAGTAATAGTTTTATTGTATTAGTTGTTTTCCAAAGTGCTCCTTAGAGTCTGGGGAGTCCATGGATGACCTCCAAGGTCCTGTGTTGGAGGAAATTAGATGTGAGGGGAGTTTCCAAGTGGGCAGCTCTCCAGACCCCCACCCAAGCATTACCGGGAGAAGTTCCACTTTTGATATACGTGATGTCTGCTAATATATACAAAATTCTTCAAAGAAAGGACTCCGTTACTTTAAAAAACACTTTGAAAGCCAGTGTGACAGATATTTTCTTAGGATAATTCTAACTATATGCTGTCAAAATATTAAAATATAATTATTATTTTGTTATTTTACAAATTGCCAAGAATGTTATCTGATCTTGGCCTGTGTAATGATGTGAAAATAAACAGCAGACCAAAGTATTTGGCTCGGGGTGCTTTAAAAGTTGTAATAATAATTTGAATTGCCGAGCCCTTGTAGATTATTTTAATTAAAATGATAATATATGATAATTTACATTTTTAAAATCTCAGAGATATTATAAATAGAGTAATAGTAAGTGGAGTATTTTTGTGGGTTTCTAGAAATCAACAGATAAAGAAGATTGTAGCTACAGAAGTTACCTTTATGAAAGCTATTTTGTATTGATTTCTCTTATTTAACCAGAAAGGGAATTTTTCACTAGTTTGAATCCATAAGTATGCAACTTCTATTTGAAAAATAATTGATTTGGGACATTTAAAAATTCGTTTTAAAGATCAACATATTCCTCTTTATGACATCAGTGTGTAAAAATAACCAAAATAAAATCACTTTTCAAAACGATGTATTTAAAAATATATGAACATTGATTTTTTTTCTTTTATCCCATATTTTTTCAAAGTCCATGGGAATTATGTCTAGGTGATGGAACATACACAAAGAGAGTCAGAAGTGGGCTTACAGTTGTCACGCAACTGAATAATGCAATAATTAATAAATAACAACATAAGGATAAACGCTTTTGTGTACTCAACCACTATAAATCTACTATAGTCAACTCCTGCATAATAAAAATATTAGTGTCTTCATTTCATTAGCAGTGATACTGCTTATTTCATTTTTATTTAAATTACATGGATTTTTAAATGCCCTTTGCTTTTGCATTAGGAGTTTGATAGTCTCAGTCATGCTCAATCTGGACAAGAGATGTATTCTCCTCCCACGGTTCTGAGACGCCATTTTAATTCTCTAATTTCTAATAATTTACAATAAAAGCTATTTGAATTCATCAATATCATGATTATTTTCTACTGTCTTGTAAGAATTTCTTTTTTTTATTATTGAACTTTATTGGTTTACCTCAAATTTACTCTGATTTTTAAATACTTATTAAGAGATTTCAAGTCTGGTTAATACTGTGATAATAATAGATGTTATAAAACAATTTAAAGGCTAATAGGATACAGCAGTTTAAGAATTTATTTTTGATAATTATGATAGATGATACTGTTTTTATTAAAGAGTGTGTTTCATCATTTATAGACACCTGATGTCTATGATATGAGAAAAATCATTTTATGTATATATTTTTATTTCCAAAATTTTTCTTTAGTGAAGTCAAGTACATGGTCTAACACAGGCAACAGGCTGGGGTTAAGAATCTACCCAAAACACCTAGAACTTGACTCAAGTTTTCTTTAAAAGAATAGAATATGCTATGAAGCATTGCTGTGTTAGTAATTTTTTATTGCATTGTGTCCATAGCTGGGGTTTATTACCAAAATACAGCAAACCCTTACAATATAAAGAAATAGCATCTCCTTTCTTCACACTGGTGTAGGTAATACATTAACAAAAAAATAACAAATTTTGAAATGACAAAACTTGTGTTATGTGGAAAAAACATATTTATAGTCTTAGCAAGTAGTAGTTTCCTATTGCTGCCAAGAGCATTTGTTAATGTGAGTCAGAACAATAATGCATTGAGGAGGATTAGTCGTGTTTTGAATGAGATTATTTAGCAAGGCTGTTCAGCAATTTTAGTTTAAGGATTCAAAGATGAGATGTATTTCCAAATCATGTTAGTTAAATTAATTTTTCTCTATGTGGACTGTATTTTCTTGTTTGGGCAACAAGTTAAATTATGATTTTATATAGTTCCTGAGTGGAAAAAGTAATTTTCATCAATGTAGTGAATACTGGGTTTGTTTTTGTTTGTTTGTTTGTTTGTTTGTTTTTTAAAGCAATGCTTAGCCTTCTCTATTTAGATACATTAGGAAAAGCCTTTTTGTTTCTGTGTGTGTGGTACTCCTGGAGATGAAGTTACTATGAAAAAATAATTATAACACCCTAAAACTGAATTATAAATAGGTTCCCTGGGTTAAAATGGGTTTTGTAACATTTTAGTTTTTATTCCTTATGTCCTTGATGCTTAAGGATACAGACTACATGAATGATTATGTTTGAAATGTGTTAGTAGAGTGGCGTTTTGTGGGGGGGGGCAGAGAGGGAAATATTAAGGCACTTAATGTTCTAGTAAGATAAGCCTTCGAGATGACCTACTCTCATTCCCCGACCATGCATACAGCACATGGGGAAATAAGACTTGGAATGATGTAGTTACTTTTTCCAAGGCCACAGCTGGATAACCAAGCTAATAATAGTTATTGGCAGAGCTAGGCCATGTCTTAGTCTCCTCTTTCCACTTCTCTGTCGCTTTAAACAATGGATCTCAACTGATAGCAATTTTGCCTCTCAGGGGACATTTGGCACGTCTGGACACATTCCCGACTGACATAGGCTGGGTGTGCTGCTAGTAACGAGCGGGTAGAGGACAGGGGAGCTGTTAAACCCCGACCGTGCGCAAGACTGCCCCTCATGATGCAGTTATTTGGCCCCAATGTCAGTCGTGTTGAGTCTGAGAACTCTTCCAAAACATGAATTGTATCACTCTGTTCTTAACCAAGGAAAGAACAGCTAACCAGTTACTCTGCTATGAGCTTGGTCAAAACGCAATGACTAAATCTTTCATCCTAGTTATGTAAAACATTTCTGATTATTTAAACAGATAATGTTTGTCTCTGGGCCATTAATTATAATTTCACAAAACCTCACAAGAATAAGTTTATCATATACTTATTAAAGCAAAAGTAATATGTCTAGTAGTTTTTCTTAGGGCTGCAGTGTTGGGTGCAGAAAAGACAGCCCCTGCAAAGTGACCACTTCGAGAAGTAGCAAAATAAGTTCTATCACCACACTGGGCCAGGCCTGCATTTGCTTAATATTCTCGTTTAGAATATTAAAATTTCCTCTAAAACTATTTTATAAACATTGTAATTAGGTCAGCATAACTATTTTTTTAAATAGTATGTTAAAATACTACCCGTGACAGCTTTGATTTCTTTAGAGTTCGGGATTATTTTAAGTGTCCAAGACTGAGCAGATCACAAGTAGAGTGAGGAGAGAGAGAAGTCTACAAACTTTAACAAATGCATGTGTGTGCTTTTAGAGACAGTCACTTTGGTGCATTGAAGGGAGTAGGTGGCAGTTCAGTGGGGCTCTTGGCTTCGGAGACCTCCCTCAATCATTTGACCATGAAGGAGAGGAGAATGGTACCTACAAAGAAGATTGACTGAATTAAAAGTGAAGTTCATTGGCATAAGTGACATTTACTGCAGAGCTGATGTGCTTGAAATACCATGGGAAAATCCAGACAGAAGGGAGAGTTCAGAGAAAGGGGAGAGAGAATGTTCCCTGAGAAGACGGGGCAAGGACACCTCAGTAGGTTAGCTGGCTTTCTACAGAACGGCCACCCGCTCTGCCACCTCAGGAAGACAGGGGGAAAGGATGGCGTTAAGTAGAGAGAGATGACAGACATGTGATTCCGCTGGGAATACCCCTTCATGTTAAGAAGCGAGGAAGACTGAAATAATTTGGAGGCACTAGCTCCCTAACTTTGCAGTACTGATTTCATGCTATTTATTTATAAGAAATGGAGGGACTGTGTTTCATCTGCCCTCTCTTTTTCTTGGGGTGCTCTGTGCGGTTCCTTTCTGTGGTCCCCCGTCAGTCCATCAGAACACTTTCTGATGACTGTGTCACGTCACTGCAAAGTCACTCAGTTCTTTCCCCACGCCAGGCAAAGGGGCCCAGAGCTCTCACTGGGGACCCTGGGGCCGGCTGTTCACAACCCTGCCCACATGACTGAAGTGAACGCTTCTGACAGACAGCGTTTGTATCATGATGTGTATCCTCAAAGATTTTATTAATTTTTTTCTTTTTGGGGAGGCAATCTAATAAGAATCAGATTAGACCAATGTTATTTCCTTTTGTTCTTGTACTCTTGGCAGATAGACACCTTCTTTTGTCATCTTATTTTATTTCTTCTGTTACAAGTTACCACTGTTGTTATTGAACGTTAGACACACTTGCGGACGAAGGGGCGGGTGTTTTCCTCCTTTGTCACTCACAGAACTCAGTTTCAAGTGGGTTGTGTGGAAGGCGTTGGATACCCACCCTGCGCAGGGAACCCTGAGATGATTGCATTGGGTGAGCTCACTGTGATCCACGGAGGGTGTTGCATGGATTTTGATAAAGCTCCACAACCAATGGGAATCTTTCTCCAGTGAGTGCGGAGTAGCCTTAGTGCTGGAAATAATCCTGTTGGCTAGGACCCCAGAGCCATTCAGATGAGAAAGGGTTGCAGGAAATTCTGTTGTTTACACGTGTCTGTAACACTGAGCCGCTAAAGCAGCCGTGCAAGCCCAGAGGGTAAGATGCTTAATAACCTTGTGGTTTTCTACTTAATTTTTATATTTTCCTGCTGGGGCAGAGCGTGTGTTGTTCTCCAAGCGAAAGGAAGGGCAGATGCTTGTGAGGTGCAGAGCAAAACTACCGTAGGTCTGGGAAACAGAGGGACTCGGGGTTTCTTCTGAAAGGGGGCTCGCTCTCTTCCTTCCCGCTGCCACTTTCCCACTGTTGGGATTATTGATCCTGACAGCTTGTCGTACGCTTCCAGTCTTTAAAAAATAACTGTATACTAAACAAAACTCAGGTAAGGATCTCAACTCTAAATTTACACAGTAACAGAACATGGTGATATTAAAGCCTTGTTTTGTAGTTCCCCAGGGACATGAGTTAATCTGTTTGAAGTGATCTATATTCTTTGAGTAAAAAAATAAAATAAAATTGTTATGTAAACCTTCATGGTTTATACTTCCTGAACTTCGGGGTATAGTCATTTGCTAGTCTGCCTGCTGAACTCTTGTCATTGTTAACAGAAAAGTGTAGTTCAACTTTAGGACTAATATTGATTTCTTGATATAAGTTACCTGGGTCGTGTGGAGGAAAAAGGGACATACAAGAAAAGAGGGAAATCCTGTTCTTAAAAAAATCTAACGGGTGTTTAACTATATAGAAAGCAATTACAGAATCAATTACAGAATCAAGACTCTGGAAACCATTGGGAGGTATTTGCCTATGTTTGCAAAGATAAATTATGAAATGAATGTTGAGTTGATAAGTCTATTACATAGAAATGTAAGGAATATATATTTTAAAATATCATTAACAACATGTAAGTAACATATGACATTGAAATGTACATGACATTTTTTGATATTCTCATTTATATCAACACTTGTTTTTCTATTTTTAAAAATATCATGTGACTATACTTTTGTTAATATTTTTATTGGGATGGGATGTTGTTATGATGTTTGATTAAGTATTTTGCTGTTAATCATTTTATTGTCAAATATCCTCACATATACATTAAGCATTCTTGAATTCTGACTTCTATCCATATTTTACATAAGCATTTGATTAGAAAGAAGTATTGAAAAGCTACTGATACAATATGTGTATACGTTTTGTGTGATTTTGAAATTTGATTTAAAATACCAGTGGGTCTATTTGAATGATATCTAAAAACGCTTTATGTGAATTGTTTTTTATCAAAATGTTAAAAAAAATAGTTTTCTTGTGAAATAACAGATCATATAACGGTCTCTCTTTTGCACTCTTTGTTTTCATTGGATTCAGAAATTGCTAGATCAGTGGAACATAGCTTCTTGGTGCCTTACTATGGGTGTGGACTTGAAATTTATGGGGGTTTCATCTAATTATTAGAGCCAAAAATATAATGACAATAATTCTTTAAAACTGAGAATCATCACAGGGCACATCTAGTTGAAGACATTTCCTATCACCTATGCTGGTATTACAAGGTCAACTGAATTCTTCCAGAATGCCAAAGCCTTCCAAAATTCCCTTTTTAGCAAGATGTTAGAGAAGCCTTGAAATAAAAGTCCAGCTTTCTTTGCTGAGTCATGAGAAATCAATGGAACTTGGGTAGCTGCTGAGAAGCAAAACGCTTCTTTTACTTTGGAGAAGTAGTTGGAGCCCAGAGTTTGAGGCATGAGTGAGCAGAAAGCAGGGAAGAGGTGGGTAATTCACCTCATGGGAGCAGAAAAAGGATCCCTTTGTGAGCAGCAGAATTGTGCACACAGAGAGAGGGAGATGAAGTCGTGGAGTAATTTTGCCCTCATGTATACAGTGGGGCAGTTGTGAGTTTCTGAAGAGATAGTCTGTTCCCCTTTCCTCCTCCTCCATCATCATCATCACCATCGTAACCCTGCAACACATATGTTTCCTATATACAAAATCATTTACATCCATGCCTACAATTTTGAAAGCCACGCGGTAAAATGAACTTCATTTCACATATTCTCTTCGTTTTACACGTGAAGGAATCTGACGCTCAGAAATGTGAGATGATTCATTTAAAGACACCGATAGAGGAAGCGCGGGAGCCAGGACTCTAAGCAATGTCTGTCTGGCCGCAGGGCTGTTTTCCTTTGGCTTCGCTGGTATTTCAGGAATGCCCGTCTGGCAGAAGCTCAGTGGGACGGCCTGGGAGCGGCGCTGGGGACCCAAGTGCAGGGAGGAAGCTGTGAAAACACAGGCCCACACCAACCCCACCCTCTGCAAGTCCCTGCTAGTCACTCGGCTTTCAGGTGGTCCACTCTCCCTCGGGCAAAGAAAAAGGGAACCGACACGGAAAACAAGCAGCCTTCCCACTTAAGGTGGTGTTCCCACCATCATCTCTCACGCTCCTTTATCCTCCTGGATCTTGTACTCAAAGAGATATCTTTTGATTTCTCAGAGGACATATCATCACTGATTTTCATTGGATATTAGTTACTCACAAGTGAAGTACATGTGGCCACTGGAAATGATATTGGGAACACATTGGCTTTCCTTAGTTTCTTATTTGATGAAGGAAGGCTTAGTGACCACACCTTCTTAAAATTATGGAAAGAATTATTTTCAAGGAAAAGTACAATCCAACGTTTTAATTAAATAAGTGACTAGCATATATAAAAGTTATTTTGCTAATAGAAGATGTCTAGTACAGTATATCCACAGTAAAAAAAATAGAACCTACTTACTAATACCTCCCCCTCATATATCCAAACCTCAAACATACTAATTTTACTTTTTCTCCAAAGAGAATAGAGCTAGTATCTGGAATAATATTCAATATCTTTTTATCTCTTTTTCAATTAAACCATCCATGTTATAATAATTGATTTTTGTGACCATGTCATACTTATATATGTATATGGTCTATAAAATGATGTCTTTGTTGTCATTTTAGAAGTGTGCTCTCTGCTGTTTTAGAAGCTTACTGTCATTTGATGAGATTTTATGGAGCAATGCCTTTTTGTCATGCACCAAATGGAGGAGGAATGTTGACGTGTAAAAGTCATTTTTCTGAAATCGATCTTTACCAAGTCAGTAAGTGCATTTGTCATTTTAAATCTGTTGATGACTGGCCTCGTGACATTTCATTTTCATGAAACAGGTCCGGGTTGTATTCCAAGACTGTGCTTCACGGAGGGTCTTTTGGATGTCCAGTGCTTGTCCTCGGTGTCCTGGCCAGCTGTAGGTGCTCAGGTGTGATGGCCTGTGAGTTAGAGACCTTGCTTCTGAAAAGGGAGAGTGGGTGTTTCATGGGAGGAAGCCAGCCCATCGAAGAGAAGATGGGTTATGTTCAAGGCCGTTCTGTTGAAGCCGTAGCTTTGCAGAGGATTTTTAATATTAGTATATATTTAAATATTATCTGAGTGATTTATGTTTAATGATATCTGCTTACAATATCTATTATGCGTAACGAAGATAAGAAGATATTCCATGTTAAACTTCTGAGAGAGGTGTTTTCTTTATGGTAGCTAAAGTCAGAGATCCCTTAGTACTGAGTATAAAACATCTGGTGACCGCAGAACCTACAAATGGTTCTGCTTTTAATTTGTAAATTTAAAGCTTCAAAAAACAGAAGTAAGCCTATCAGCCGCGGGCCGATGAGCATGTTGGTAAGCCGCAGCAGCCCTTTAGAAATGTCACCAAAATAACGGGGAAATGTTTCTTTCTTTCTTTTTTTTTTTTTGGTAAGCAAATTCTTTATTCCAAGATTTGTTCAAAAGTTCAGCAGAAGTGTTCCAACATGAAAAGTGTAGTGAATTCATTGTTCATGAGCTTTCAGTGATTAGAACTGTATGGATGAGTATTTCTTCTTTATATATTTTTTTGCTGGACTTCCATGCAGCTTGATTTTCTGGAACTTCTGGTTGTTTCTAGTTTTGAGGTAGTTGTATTCCTTCTTAGTTGTGGAGGGAGACATGCAGCGTGTCTGTCTACGCTTCCATCCTGGCCAGAAGTCCGGAAATGTTTCAATGAAGGAAAGTCCAAGACAAATTTAGACTAGTTTTCATGTGAAAACAGTCTCAAAGGGTTTTCCTGCAATCTTTCCTTTCCGCCTTTAGTGACTTAAGGACTGTGAAGGCATGTGTCAAAAGTTGAATTTGCACTGGTCTTGAGAGATTAGATGGCTTTGTTATTCAGCATCTGTGCATGGGTTCCTGCCTTCTCTTTGCTCCTCTTCTGGATGAGATAAAAATATAACTTATACGTGAAGAGTGCTTGGTGGGATAACTTAACACTTGATGGGAAAGGTGAAGAAAGGACAGAAATGTGGAAGTGACAGGCATTTCATGGAGTTTGATGTTATTCCAGAAGGTTCTATCTGTAAGCTGTTCCCGATTAGGAGTAGAGTAATGGAAGGCCTTTCCAAGGGTTCAGGCCTGCTTCTTTGCATGTTTAGTTCAGAACCTTTAATGGGCAGAGTCAATGACAAGACTGATTGGGTCAGAGACAGGCTCCGCAGGGGCTCCCTCATCACACTCTCTGATGCTGTACAAGCTTCTCTGTTATTTTGCTCATGACCAAGATTAACTTACAAAATGTATGATTGTGAGGATTGAAGACACGGGTCATGGCAATTACTGCATGTTATAGATTCTAAAGACGTTCATGCTATGTCAAGATATACGCTGTCTACTAACCTCTGATGTGTGGCTATTTGACCTAATAGTGCAGGTTGGCGGGAGCACGCTCAGCTTTTAGGGAGTTAAAGCAGGCATGCTATGCTAGAGACAGGCTCCTTCTCCCAGGGAGAGCTGGGGCCTACACCACGTGACAGCTCAGTTCTGTCTGCCTCTCACCCTCACGTGCCCACTCCCGGTGGGCGTGAGTGCCCACGCTGTGCCCTAAGTTGTATTATTTGGGAGCGTGTTCCTCTATATAAATCAACAAAAATGACACATTGCAGAGCCCTAGATGTTTATCAGAAATGGTATTAAAAGCGTGAAGACTGCAGAGGCCAACTCCCCCTGCTAAGTTCTCAGTCTCACGGAACTCCTGGTTTTCTTGGGGGAAAGGATATACATTTTCTTCTCCCTACTCCCCATCCATTTTTCAAAAACATCTGTGGCCAAGTAAGGGTAAATATTTGTCCTCTGTAGATAGGGATTCACTGTGTGTGTGTGTGTGTGCATGTGTGTGTAATACAGGTAGATGGAAGAATCAAGTTCCTCATCACAATTAAAATGGAAGTTAATCTCACTGAAAACTTTTTCTAGGGTAATTTTAAAAGTCTATCCCCACCCTCTTATTAAAAGTCACCTTCTTTAGAGGAGTCTGACTTCTTTAGCCGAACTTTTCCTACTTGCCCTTTTGGAGAAAAAGACTAGTGCTAAGTCACTGTTTTCTTGCAGGCGTCTTCACACAGCAGTGAACACCTGCTGTGTCTCAGACACTGTTCTAGCAATGGGAATAGAGATACAAACAACACCAAAAGGCCCTGCTTTCAGCAGGCAGAAATTCTAGCCAGTGAAGCAATAGAACCCACAAGTTCTACAATATTACACACCAAGTAATGGTAAGTGTTAAAAAAAGAAAAGGCAGGCTCAAGGGGACTGGAGAATGTGTGTCTTTTTGATATAATCAGAGAAGCCCCCTATCGGTTTGAAAGAAGTGAGAACTCTGCCACGAGGAGTGTCAGGGGAGAAAGTTGTAGGCAGAGGAATACATGCTAAGGTCCCCAGTGAGGACCGTGATGGCTCTCCAAGGCATGGCCAGAGGCTGGCAGCTGCCCTTGTAAGGCAGAGGCAGGTCTGCTCTGAAGTTAATCCAGCTTCTGTTTCAAGATAATATTCATTCTTAAAAGATTCCCCACACCCCAACTGTTTGAACCTCAGGTTCAGAAACCTTAGAACTTTATAGGACACAGTCACACCTTGTTCTTTCATTCTGAGTCTGATAGAAAGCGATGTGTTTTGATTCTAGAAGTGACACAGTAAGCTGAGTTTTAAAAGGATGACTCTGGCTATGTAATAAAGACTATGCTGAAGTAGAGAAAAGGCAGAAGCACAGAGACCACTTAAAGGATAATAGTCCAGGCAAAAGATAAGGAGGCTTTATAGCAGACATTGGAGATGAAGCTGGTGAGGCTCTGAGTATAGTTCACCTTTCCCTTCCAGAGCTGATGGAGTTTCCTAACAACCATGATATGCAGCATGAAAAAAGAGGACTCAAGAGTCATCTTCTGGCTTGATCTGAGCTACTGGAAAAATGAAATAGCCATTATCGACAGAGGGGAGACAGGGGAGGGCCGGTTTAGATGTGGGGGCAGTGCTCAAGAACGTGCTTTTGGACGTGTGAAATTTAAGGTGCCGATTAAGAACTGAAGCGGACACGTTAAATTGGCAGCTGGATACAAGCGTCCAGAGCTAGTGGAAGATCTCAGACTGGAGAACTCATCAGTAAACAGGTGGCTTTGAAGGCAAAGTACTGGGAGCGTTCAGAAGTGTTTCCACCAGGGAAGAGAGTGGGAGCTCATGGTCAGGGCTGGAGGCAGACCCATAGCATCAGAATGAGAAGTAGCAGTAAGGTAAGAGGAAGACCATGAGCGAGGGGTCTCTCAGAGGTCAAGCAAACCTTTTGTTCTAGGAAGGAGGAATAGCCAGTTACATAAAATGGTACTGATTGGTCCAGAAAGACATTAGCTTTGGCAAGGCAGAAGTCCTTGATTGTTTTTGTAGGCTTGCTGACTGGTAGATGGACTGAGGCCGAGACAGAATGGCATGAGTGAAAAAGACTCCTAAATATACCCTTATAAAAATTGTCAGAGAAATGGGATGGCCCAGATGGGGATCGAGAGGATTTTTGTAAGGTTGAAGGTGTTACATACAATGTGCCCACTTGCTGATGGAGCTCGTCTAGGAGGAGGTATGCAGTGGTTCCGGAGGCCAGAGGATGCTCACTTCCAGAGCTCTGACTGATGTCCGTTGTACGTCGGCGTGGCCACCACCGCGTCTCCTCTCCGCACCCTGTGGCCACATGGCGTCAAATGAACATGTCCCGCCCAGTTATATTTGAATGGCAGGCGTGACTACTTTGACGTGCATTTCCACTATCAATAGAATGCATTTTCGAGCATATACAGGTAACCCTCGTATGACATGGTTGTTAGGTTCCTAACAAATGCCGTGTTATGCAAGTCTGTGTTATATGAAACAAAGAACTAGTACAAAAAGGCGGGTTAGGATCCAAAAATTAAATAAACATACTCTTGTGTTTTTATAATTAAGAGAAACATCTTTATTAAAACAATTTTCATTGGAAGTATTACATATTAATATGAATTAAGTAATGTTTTCTTCATCATCACTTCTAAGCTCCATCAGCTGAATGCGTTTTCTTTTTGACAAGATAGCCTCATCCCCTGAACTTTCTTCAGCATTATCTTGATTTTTTGCTCTACTTTTTGCAAAAAATCTGTTATTTTAGATTGCTTGCTGTTAGCTGAGAGATCTTTATAAATTTCGTTATATGGTGCTAAGCACTTTTGAAGTTCTCCCTTAAACTTTGTGTTCCTTTCAGTGTAAGGATCTTCATTTAAGAAATACGACTCTAACTGTTTGGCTAAGTCTAGGCCTTCCTTTACACCTTTTAGAGTAAACTGTTTAAGTTCTTCATCTTCATCAGTGCTATCATCCCCTCAGTTATCCTGGCACATTGCAGATGTCATTTCCACCAAAACTGCTTCATCAGTTTCTTCTTCTACCAGCAATTCTTGGGTACCTTCTACAGTCATATCGTGTTAGAGCAAAACTGTGTTACAGACGCACTGTGTTATATGGGGATCTCCCCATTTCTCTAACCATGTTAGAGTGAAAGTGAGTGATAGTAATACAGTGTTATATGGGGGACGCCTGTACTTGTAAGTAATGTTTTTAGCAGTCATCTTAATCAGGATTATAGACTGAAAGCCTCTGTAGAGATGGAAATGTTGCCCAAGTACACTGAAGTGATATTTAAAAATCAAAACATAGTTGTATATTTCTGTGAAATATCTATGAAGAAAGAAACTAAAATTCTTTTGTGTATTCTAGAATAGAGCTGTTCAATAGAAATATTATTCAAGCAACATTTACAATCTAAGTTACATTAGAAAGTTTAAAATTAGATGTGAAATTAATCTTAATAATATATTGTACTTAACCCAATTTATTAAAAATGTTTTCATTCCAAAGTGTCATCAGTATGAAATTATTAATGAGCTGTTTACATTTTCTTTTCCTTACTGTGCCTCGTTTACACTTACAGTGCATCTCAGTTCACACTACTCTCATTTCAGGAGCTCAATACTTCCAGCTGGCTAGTGACTAGAATATTACAGCGATCCCTCACTTATCGCAGGTATTAAGTTCTAGACACACAGCCCCCAACATAGGTGAAAATCCGCGAAGTAGGAACCTTACATTTATTTTAGTATTTACTGTACAGTACCACAGAATCCCACAAGATAGCAAAAAATCCGCAATGAATAATTAAATACAATATTTTTTTAAATCCTGCGATACAGTGAGGCCGCGATAAGTGAGCCGCGATACAGAGAGGGACTGCCTTATACAGGACAGGGTATAACCCCAGAGAATAAAAAATCACCAAGTGCCCTCATAGCAACCACAGACTGCCACTAAGGTTTAGGTTTATCTCCTTGAGTACATGAAGACATCTGTCCGAGCGACTTCTCAGGTTTTCTGAAACTGACTCAGAGTTGTCTGAGAGCCACGCCATTCTGATGTTGTTCTAATGATGTATTTGTGTTCCATTGCCACGGAGAAGCGTGAAAATATGCGACGACCTATGGAAATGCTCTGTCCTGTATGTAATTTAAGAAAAACCTAATTGGTGTCCAGCTGGCAGTAACGAAACCCAATTCTAGGAATCCACACATTTCCTAGGATTTTTAAAAAGAATTTCAATGAAATGCACACAGCTGGAAGAGCATAGAGAAAGAAAAAATAAAAACAGAGTTTTGGAGGAAGATTTAAAATTGTGACATTGTAGGGATTACTTGTGAAAGCGTTGAAAATAAAATATGTACACAGCTGGGAGGGGAAGTAAAAACGAACCACGTTTCCAGAAACGTGTGCGTTTAAGCTGGTCTTCGGGGCTGCAGTTTTCCTTGCATGTGCCTCCACTTTCTATTCTTATGGACTGGGAAGCCAGATCTTTTGAGAAATATAAACACAAGCTATTCACTTCCTGTTATTTTGACATTTTTAATACAATTCCTTTACTTGTCTCTATGAAGGAAATACAGGACAATGCCTACAAGAAAAAGAAATAGATGAAAACTGATTCCAGATCAATTAGCAACTCTGTTAACATCTCTGCTTTTGGTTCAATTGCTTTTCTCTTTAGTGTTGTTTTCTCTTATATCAGAGGACAAAACCCTGATATATCAACACTTTAAAAGGTTATTGGAGAAGTTGGGAGACTCTTGAAACAGATCCCTAATATGTTTTGTCTAAAGTGGAGAAAATATGAAGAGGGAAGGAGTTTCACTAGCATGGGCAGTAACTGATCATCAGAGCAAAGTCTAACATTTACATTCTTAAGTATTTCATGTCTTTTATGCCTTCAGATTACAAAATCTTATAAATGAAATTTCCCTAGTGACATCGAGATTTGGATCGCCTTATTATATGAAGTAGCTGAAGTATTGCGCAAACACAGTATTTGTTTTGCTGGGGAACGTATTTTTCTCCAAATGACGTATCTGAAAATGGATTGCTTGCTTTACTTTGCATTAAGATTTTTAAAATTAGAAAGAAATATATGATCGATATTATTTTAATCTTAGAAGAATCCATAGAAATGTAACAAGCCTATACATCTAATGCCAGTGACTGAGATGAGAAGTCATCATCTTGTGTAAACATCAAAATGGCTGCTGTTCTGATCATTTGTGGGGACGCGTATTTTTATATTAATATTTCTCCTTACGTTACATAGTCTAAGAGTGTTCATTAATGAACAATTCCATTGTTCCTCTTCTGCTTTTTCTATGTTGTTTTATCTGTTCTCCTGAATACTAAAATGTTCCTTAGCAAGAGAAAACAATTGATTTAATACCCTCATTGTCTTTTAAATGAATATAGTACTATGAGTATACTTTTAATTACACACAAAATCAATTTCGCAGAATTCTTTTAGATTTTTCCATCAATGTCCTAATAGGTACAATATACTTTCCGAGAGCTATGCTGTTCCTATTCGGGTTGGTGGCCTTGTGATTTCAAAATAAATTAATCACACCTTTTAAGAAAAAAACATAATTATAAAACTTGGGTAGGCCCATATTCGCTAATAACTTTATTTTCTCGACCTTCTCTGCGATTACATTTTTAAAGGCATATGATTCAAGGACTCACTCTGACCTGCAGTCACTTGGAGCGCTCAGGGCCTTCCACAAACGCCTACAGGCTTGCGCTTTGAAGCCCTTCCATGGCTGGGTGGAGGCAGCTGGTTTCCTGTTTAAAATATTTTGGGGAACTTTTAGAAAGTTCAGTTCATGTTCAGCCCAGAGTTTTTCATAAAGGATGGAGAGTTGAACATGTGTACATATTTATATTTGGGTTCGTTTGTTTGTGTTGCCGGTTTGGCAGTTCTGTTATTTCCAGTTCTTTCTACATGTTCCAAATAACTTTTCATTCTTTTACAACAGACATTTTGCTCTATTTGACAATGTGAAGACGTCTAGATAATTTGCTACGAGTGAACTTTTGGAGAAAAATAATTTAGTATATGCTTGAGTTTCTCTGAGTCAGATTTCACGTGTAATCAGTACATAAGCTCCATGAGGACAGACATTGACATCTGCTTATTCACAAAGGCACCTTCCACCCCGCAACAGTGTTCCAAGAAATATAAATACGTATTCAAGGCTCAAAAGCTAAAGGATGTTTATCCTTATGGTACGTTAGCGACATGAAGGAAATAGCAGACCTTGTTTTATTTGCCTGTGCATGCTTCTAATAAAATGATCATCAAAATATATTGTTTTACATGCATTTGCTGGTTTGTATGTCTTTTATTTTGCCTTTGTTTTGCATGACTTGCTGCAATGATTTTAAAACTCTAAAATGAATGAAAATAGAAGACAAATGGAATTAAATATATATATACAGTATTCCCTCACTTATCGCGGGTATTACGTTCCAGACCTCCCCCCTCCCCCCGTGAAGTAGAAACCTTACATTTATTCTACACTCTTAAACCTACGTAACTTTAACAACATACACCTACAGTACCACAACATCCCACGAGATAGTGAAACATCCGCGTTAAATAATTAAATATAATATTTTTAAAATCCCGCGATCCAGTGAGGCCGCGATATAGCGAGGGACTCCTGCAGTACTTCACGTTTTTTTTACATTGCTACTGCTGATTAAACAGTGAGGCCATTAGACTGAGGTGGCTCTAATGCTGGCAGCTCATGTACCAACCCAAAATCTGAGCCTGTAAATGACCCAAGGTTATGGAATGGGAAACCTAGGCACAGCCAGTCATACACAACCAGCGAGGCTTTAAGCTACTGCCAGTCAATAATCCCAATGAGTTGCTTCTGCTTTTCCTCTAGGAAAGTCTTTCTTGAGTTCCCGTGGGTGGGGTACTCAACCACTTCGGGTTTGGCACCGCTGGATTGAAATCAATTTTTGCTCAAATAAACTCTTAAAACATTTAACATGCCTCGGTCGATCTTTTAACACTACATGTTTATGTCTGCTTGCTTTTGATTATGTGTACTTCAGTTTGTATAATAATTCTTTAGCCAGTTTTAGAGCTACAGGAGACGTGCGGAAGAGCGTTCATCTTTGAATTGTATGCGTTGTGTACAGGGGATACTAATTCAAGAAATGCAAAAAATAAACAGACAGAAACCTAACAGGATCCAAATTTTGGGAAGAGCGAGCGAGCAGTGTTTTTCAGAAGGAGTTGGTGCTTCTCTTTATCTCTGTTTCAAAAGCTGAGGCCATTGTCTGTTAACCTCACACGTTAACATTCATGAGTGGACAGTCATCAGCCCACACATACTCAGCAGGCGGTAAAGCCCGGCTCATACATAGCTATGCATCCCACAGATGACTTCCTCTGATTCAGAGAAAACGCAACAACCCAACACAGAGGAATTTGTTCTGCAGTTGGACAGTGTCGTTAAAAAAAGATTCCCCCATCGGCTTTAATCCACACAACAAAACCTCTATTGATAGTATGTCTTAGTTTATATTACTTTTTTAATTGAATTGATTGGGGTAACATTGGTTCACGAAACCATACATGTTTTAAGTGTACAAGTCAGCAAAGCGTCATGGGCACACGGCACCGGGCGCCCATCCCCCTGAGCAAAGTTTCCTTCTGTTGCCATTCCCCTCCCTTTGCCAACCTCCACCTACAGCCCTCTTCCGCTCCAGCTAATGCCACACTGTTGTCTGTGACTATGTGCTGTGTATATATAAATATATATATTTTTTGCTGAATCCCTTCACCTTCTTTCATTCAGGCCCCCTCACCCCCTGCCCTCTGCCGTCACTCTGTTCTTTATGAGTCTGTTTCTACTTCGTTCATCAGTTTACTTTGTTCATTAGATTCCACATATAACTGATATCATATTGGTACTTGCCTTTCTCTGACTGGCTTATTTCACTGAGCATAAGACTCTCCAGGTCTATCCACGCTGTCTCAAAAGGTAACATTTCTATCTTTCTTACAGCCAAGCAGTATGCCATTGTGTACATACATGTACCTCCGCTGTTTAATCCACTCATCTACTGATGGGCATTTGGGCTATTTCCAGATATTGGCTGTTGTAAATAATGCTGCAATGAACATGGGGTGCCTGTGTTCTTTTGAACTAGTGTTTCAGGTTTCTTCAGATGTATCCCCAGAAGTGGGATCACTGGATCAAAAGGCAGTTTCATATTAAAAATTGAACTGTATTACTTTTGAATGTTTCTTGAATGAAGGATATTCTCTGGGTATTTGTAAATTTAGTGATTATTATTTTTTTTTTAGAGAAACTCTATTTTGAAGACTTTTCTTAATCAGGAAGACTCAATATAAAGCCATGTAGAGTTTCCTGGAAACTTTCGGGGAAGCCTTGTTCTGTAGATGAAAAACCAATTTTAAGAAAGGGAACGATTTAGGCAGGCTGGAGGTTTTAAGAGACAGGGCATTTTGAGAGGGGTATCCAAGATGATTACGTGATTGAAAGCAAGGCTGAAGCATGCTGAGATCACAGGGATGACAGGTGAGGATGACCTTGGGGTCTCACAAGCATAAAGGACAGCAAGGTGACTGTCACAGGTCGGGAGAGAAGCTGAGTTAAGAAGTGAATGGCTGAAGCTGGAGGTGATGAGTGTTAGAGTGAGACTGGATCGAATGCACTGAGCGTGTTCACCTACATGGGAAAGTGATTCAGTCACCAAATGCATGCACTGTTAAGGCATCCATATTGAAGATAAATGTGAGATTCTCCTACTGACACTGATGAGGTAAAACTTTCCTGTGGTATTAGTACAGCGTGAAAGGGGGTTCTTTCACGTGGCGTGTTGGTGTAAAACCCAACAGCTAGTGTTGAGGAAAACCGGTCTTTATTTACAATATTCCAACCTTGGGGGAGGACAGTGAGCACTTCAGCTCAGAGCCCTGTTCTCCCACGGGACCCAGCACTTCCCTTGCTCCCCAAAAGGCTAGAAGCCAAAGACATGCCCAGAAGTTCCCCACCCCTTATCTGTCAGCTGTCTCCTTCAGGATCTGGGGGTACGATGCCATCAGCCTCCGTATAACAGTCCAGGAAAGCATGTGCCCTGTCGCACTGGATCACGCATGGTTCTGCCTTTGCCCTTTCAAAGCCTCAAGGAGTTCCTTCCCTTTCAAAGCAGCATGGAGTTCTTCAGCCAAAATGCCTGCCACCTGTTTTTAAATCCCTGACTGAGTCCCGTGACGCAGTGGGCGTGGTACCCAGTTCTGACCATTCACAGAACCTTGCGCAGGCTCTGTGTGCTCTTTCTGCACCATTCCCTGGTCCAAGCCCCTCCCATCTCTTTGGGGCCATTTGTATAATAAGACACTAGCTACCAGCCATAGTCATGCAAAGACGTCTTGAAAGCTGTTCCCTTCTCCCCATTTCCCCAACCTGCAGACTCTGGGGATTTGGGGGGACCCCCACTCTGTAACAGTATAAGCATATATATACTTACAGGATAGGTTTTCATCATTACATGATCAGTGCTTAATCTTTTGTTGTTAAACATTCTACTCTTGAAAATAAGGAGCTCGTAAGAGCTGTAGTTCATGGTTGGGTTTACAGAAAGGGAAATCAGCTTCTCTTATTTTCAATAGAAAATGTCTGTATTTTAATTGAAAAGATATTATAATATTTTTATTTTAAAATATATTACAAATCCACATGACATTAGTGTGTCAAATGGTCTTTCTTCTATTTTAGGAACAGTGTTAAATTTAAACAATGTATTTCATGACAAAAATTTAAATGTTAACCAAAGCATTTATTTTGAAAGAAATAGTCTTTAGGTCCTTTGAGGTTTGTAATCATTTAGAAACCATGGTTCTTTGTGGTCACTGGATTATGGAAGTTATAAAGCAATAGAAAACAGCTTTCATGCGGTTTCAGTTTAAATACTAGAAAAGTATTTTAAAGAACATAATGAATTTGAGTAGTGTCTCTATATGTTAGCATTAAACATGTTTAGAACATAAGTTATGTCTTTCAGATGTTCAGTATTGAGTAAGTTGATGTTTTGACTAAATTAAGAGAAAATAAACTGGGTTTAATGAATATTTAAGAATTTTCTATTTTTAAAATATGAAACATGCACATGTTAGTTCAAGCTGATACTTCTATGTTTTGTTTTGTTTTTTGTGGAAGAAGTATTCCTTCTGAAGAATTAACACAAAAGAATAGAGTGTTATCACCGGAAGGAAGTGAATTATTTGGGTATGCTTGACTAAAATCTCAGCTACAATGAGAAGTGAGACATTCAGGTGTCCAAGCAGAAGAAGCTTGGAGATGCTAAAAACTAAAGGGAAGGGAAGGACAGGAGGCTAGTGGGCAAGGCCAGGGAGATGTAATAGGGACTTTGAACTTAATCCTAGGAATAATAGCAAAGCAGTTGAAAGGGTTTTAGCAAAGACAAAATAAGCAAATTAAAAACATAAAAATCTCTCTCTCCAGTTGGTGAGAGGTGAACAGTACCGGGAGGGAGAACAGCTGGAAATCTATTGCAGTAATCCAAGAGTGAGCTGACCTTGCTTGGACAAAGGGGGCTGAGCTGGAGAAAAGGGAGCGTAGATAAAAACTCAGAGAGTAAGGCAAGCAGGACCTGGTAGCTGATTGATGTAGAGGCTGATGGAGGATGACTAGGACCGGAAGTCTAAATTACTGCTTACACAGCTGAAGGGATGGTGTAGACTTTTATTTTTGATGGTGTTGACTTTCAGTAATAGGAAAAAATGCAGGAAAGCCAGAGTCAATCTCCTATAAGATGAGAAATGTGAAGAGTTCTCCCAAAACTCCCTGCAGCAGCAAAATTCATGCCTTCCATTAGCACATAAATGCACACACATACACAAATATAGTTTTCATTTCCAACAAGCCTGAGGAGTTCAAATTAACGAAATTAGATTAATTTGTTATGGCCCCATGGACACACATAAACATTATTGCATGCATATGCGTTTGGGCAATTGCCAACTCTATTTTAATTGAATGGCAACTTTAGTTCCCTCTAGATTCATTAATTGAGTGTCTTTCGTATTCTAGTCACTGTGAGGACAAAGAAAAATAAGATGCAAGTTCTATCCCCAAGAAGCTCACAGACCAGTGATAGAAACAAATATGTCAAGACTACGATGTGTCATAAACCCAGAACGATGTCATTAACCAGGGCATGGGGCCACAGGTGAAGGAGAACAAACTGATCGGGAAGCGTAGCGGAGACCCATCCTATGTCATGATTATCCACCCTGCACTCCCATCACCCCTGCGTAGACACACAGGTGTGTTCAGGCACAGACACGCATCGGCAAATTGAACTCCACTTTGGTTTAAAATAGCTTCTGCACCCAAAACAAAATCCGTTGCTCTCGGAAGAATAAGTTAGGATTCCAGAAAGGTGTAAAAAGTAGTTTCTGCACCGACACCTTTTTACAGGTACAAGACCTCTCTCTGTCTTTTGGTCTAGACCACGTGCCTCACATACTCTAAGTGTCAGCTGAGAGCCGTTGACATGACTGGAGCGTCTCACACCGTGACTTGCCTCAGTTTACGTGGCCTCTGCAGTCTGTATCCGCTTTGGACAGAGACCAAGGGAAAATCAGTTTAACTTGTTTACTTCAATTGATCCTTTCATTTCCCTATAGCTTCAGACAATTAGGACCTTGGATTGTTTATATTCCTATCTTGTTCTTTGTTTTATCTTTAAGTGCTTTGCTTTCTAAATTTTATTAGTCTCATTTTCTCTTGATTTCATTTGAGCAGATATTTCATTGCCCGATGGAGGAATAGAAAATAGAATACATTGTCCCAAGAGCTGATTATCAGAGTAACATTTTCTACCTTCCCTGAAGATTTGGCACTAGTAATTAGAAATGTGTGAGCATGAATTTTAAAATGGGTATTAATGTCAGCCAAGAGTTCACAATGTACAGAAAGGAAATTTTATGTAGTGGAAAGAAATAACAGCTACCACTTATTGAATGTCTACGGTATGCCTGGATTTTTACGTACATAATAGCATTGCATTCTTAAAGCAAGCTCACGAGGTAGGTATTATCACTCCAGGTGTATTGTTAAAACTGAGTCTGGGAAAAGTTAACTTCTCCAAGGTCCCAGAAGGTAAATTGCTCCCTTGCACCACACCCTCTTCCGATTTTCTTCTTGCTTTTCGGAGTCACAAAAGGAATTGCAGAAATTTTCTTGGAAGAGCTATGAGCGATTTTAAGATCAGTAATAATGGCTAAAAGCAGCAGTGAAGAGAGAAAAATCTGTTTGTCTGATACTAATGTATAACAAAATGGGAAAGAAAATGTTTCTGTTTTTAAGGTAACTTCTGGTCTGATTAACAAGACGTGCGTGCCTGCCCTGTGGCTTTAGATCGTGAGAGGGAAAAAGCTGTGCATTGTATTCCAGCCAGAACGGTCCCAAGGTAATCAGAACACGTACTCCTCTGCTGCTTAGGAAAAATAATCTGTTACTTTCAATTTCCTTTTCTGGTAAATTCAATCTGCTGTTATAAAACATTACATGTGATCCTTTTATTTTTATTTCCGTTTCCTGTTACTTTTATGAAATGCTTAATTGACATGATATATTTGTCTGAGAATTTTTCGACTTGTAATGGTATAAATAATCTTGAAGCATAAAAGAAATTTGAATATGGGTTTGTTTTCTGGATTTTATGCATCAGAACTCAGTGGGAGACGTGGGACTCTGAGGTCAGATTTTTAATACTGCCAAATATTGCTTGAAATTTATAAGTAGATCTGGCTTTCATAAACATAATGAACAAGCAGAACTAAAATTTGAATTTAGCCTTCTTCCAAAATATTAGTTACTTTCTTTTTCACATGTTATGTTTTAATTTTAGCATTTAAATAGCAAAGTAATTATCCTGATTTTGTTTTCATGTGTCCCAGTTTTTTGAAAATGGAAAAATGTTGAAAGAAGGTGGAGGAAATAGTTGGATTTGGTGTTTTCTCCCCAAGTCCAACTACCTTTGTGTTGCTAATGTTCATTAATTGGAAGCATGCTCAGAGAATTTTGTTACTTATCTATTAAAATTAAACATACTATAAATGCAAGAAAGATAACTTTTTTCAAGAAAGTGGTTGTGTGTGTGTGTATGTGTGTGCGTGCGTGTGTGTGTGTGTGTGTGTGTGTGTGTGTGTAGGGACAAACAGGACAATTGACTACTTTTCATGAGACTTGCAAGGGCTTTATATACCATTTGTTTGCTGAGACTCATGACTTCATTTCCATTAAGAGACGTAGAGTCGAAAATGGAAATCGGATAATAACTAATAGTTTTCATGAGCGTTGATTTTATACGCTGAGGAAAGATCTGAAGAATTGAGTCGGAGTGGTCCGATAACTCAAGTAGGAATAAGCCACAGTGCACCACGGTACATGCCCGTGTATTAAAGAGGTATGATGAGCGGGGAAAAAGGAAACTAAATTTTAAATTATGTATTATATGCATGAATTTCATCAGAACTGTTACTGGAACTAAACGCAGCGCATTTACTGGACAGGTTTGATTTGACGCCCATTTGAATTCTCCATAGCAGACCACGTGTTTCACTGAGCGAAATGGAAAACACTGATACTGCCTTTCCAAGGAACACGCCTGCTTTCAAGCAGAGCTGATGGATCTACCGCTGGCTGAGAACCACGCACTGGGGAGACTCTGTTGTATGACCACAGTCCACGCTATCACGTTCTTCTCCCCCGTCCGTGGCTGAGAAGTGCTTATGCACATAGGAACACTTCGTCCTCATCCCCCAAGCACAGGGGCATCTCCCGTCTCTTCTGCTTCCCTTGTGCTATGTAGCACATGTTAGAGCACACGTTACTGTAGTGTGATAACATTCTCATGTCTGCTCTGCGGCCGGATCGGGAAGCCTCTTGGCGGCCAGATGTGGTGTTTGTGAAGACTGCAGCTGGCACTGGGCGCCGACCGCGGCGGTTTTCTGTAAAGGGAACAGGTCGTGGCTAGTTACGGTGACTGCTAGCTATTCTGGTCGGGAAGTTTTCTAACTGCAAGGTGATGAGAGGCTTTTCTTAGTGAATGTCTGGGAGCTCTATCGTTTTGTCTTCCACTTTTAGGTTGGTGCCCTCTTTAGAGCGACTTTTTAGGTGGTCTGGTGTGGCACTTAGTTCCACGTGGATATATGGCTGTTGAAAGAAGGAAAATAATTTCCCGTACTGACCTGTCATAACGCAGGTAGCACAGAGGTAGAGGTCGGTGTCTGGCCTCCAGCCTCGTCCGTTAGTCTGTCGTCTCTTCTTACAACAATACTTCATTGTCTTCATTCCTGTAGCTTTTGTGTTTTTTAGCCAGTTGTATAATTCCTCTAACGTTGTTCTTATTGAACATTTTGTTGTCTATTTTTGAATCTTGACATTTCTTAATGAAGGCTAAATTCAACCTGTCAATTTCCACAAAATAAACCTTCTGCGGTGTTGACTGGAATTACATTGCATCTACAGGTGGAGTTGGGGAAATGTGTCATCTTTACCATTTTGAGGTTTCCAATATATTAACATGGTGTAGCCTGACATTTAGTTAGTTGTTCTTTGTTTCTGGCAGTAACATAGTTTATGCAACGTAAGTTTACCCATCTTCTGTGATATCCCTAATTATTTGATATATTTAATGCTCTTATAAAATGACATTGGCTTTTAACATTTGGTGTTTGTTAAGTATTTGTTTCTAGATTACAGAAATATACCTGAATGTGTGTATTGATTTTATAGCAAATAAACTTACTAACTTCACTGTTAATTCTAATGGTTTGTGGAATGGTTTGAATTTTTTACTTACAAATCACATTGTAAGGAAATGAGTGTTTTACTTCTTCCTTTCTATTTCTATTTAATTTAAATTTCTTTCCACTGGCTAAGACCCCTGCTCTTTAATAATACTGAGCACTTAAATGTATTAGCAGGTATCTATTCTCATTTCTGATTTTGGAGGGAAATCATTCAATAATTTACCATCAAGGATTATTGCTTTAGGCTTTCTTGATGATAATTGTAATCATATCACACATTCCTACTATTTTTGGTTTTATAAGTTTTTTAAAATAATAAACTGGTGTTGAATTTTACCAATGTATTTTAGTTATCTATTGAGATTTTTCTTCATTTTCTTAATAGGTTTATTAAGTGAATTATGATGACTGGCAATCAAATGCTAAATCAGTTTTATATATTTAGAATATATTCAACTTTTCTGTGATATATAAATCTTCTTAATCACTAGATTTGTCTTGCTGTTGTTTCTTGTCTAGTTTTTATATCCTGGTTAGTTAAAGATATTTGTCATAAAGTTCTTGTGACATCTTGGTATCAAGATTGTTTAGACCTTGTGAAGCGAATTGGGAGTACATGTGCTCATGTTCTTTTATCTGGAAAAGTTTGTGAAAAATTGGTATCATTTCTTGGTGTGAAACTATTTCTTTATATATCCTTTTTAAATTAACTTCACTGGGTTTTAATGACTCTTGTCTTAAATATCTCTCACTCATTCATTTATTCATTCATTCAACAACAGATATTTACTTAACATTTATTACCTGACTGATGAAACTGAAGAAATTAAAGATTTTAATGCTCTTTTATCTGTTAAAAATAAGCACTACTGAACTTAAATAAGGTGATGTTTGAACAGGAAGTTTTACTCATGCTTCTGTATATGCATTCAAAAATGGGAAACAAAAATCTAAATAATTAGGCAGTTTTCGTTTTTCCAAAGGCAAAACACAATCTCGCGCTTTAATTGTAAAAACTAGTTTTCAATAAATTAATTATGATATCAAAAGGTAAAAATGAACATGATCATTTGTACTTTGTACTTATCACTAGAGAGGAAAATCACATGCACTGACTGATACGTGCAAAAGAGTACAGCGACTTCAGATCTTCTCTGTTTATCGGCAGACATGTACTCTCGACATGCAATTTAGGAAAGTGGATGTGTACCCTGTTCTCGTTTTCCTGTTTTAAGTTGTTAAAGGCATTGTTGGCATGCCGTTTTGTATTTCCTATTACTGCTAGTTTTCAAAGGGCCAAAGTGTACTCACAGAAACCCAGGATATTTCTCCCTTGTTGGCTTTTGAATTCACATATATCATCAGAGACTAAAAAAAAGGTTTTTTTAACAATTCACATTTTTGTGGACACTGCAGTCCTTTAGCTATTGAAAAGCAGTCTATAAAGAAATGTTTCTCTGTTGTCAGACTAATAGCAAGTATTTGAGGAATGATCAATAAACTGAAGCTGTCAGTCTATAGGTGCTAAAGTTGTATGTGGATTTCAATTAGTTTAAGTGCAATGGGTAGCAACCTGGTAATTTTGTTCTTTTGTGGCTGTCACCCTGATTACACTTCCCATTTGCCTGGTGTGTGGTGGCTTTCTTCCCTTTTCAGCTGGTTACATAACGTTCTTCCAGCAAACCGAGGTCATGGGTAGCTATTATTTACTGGGTAACGCTCCGAAAGACCAGTCCATTTTGGCTATGTCAATATATCTAATTTAAACAAGAAGTATGATATTTCTTATACTTATTCGCTTGAACACAACATATTTTTAGTACCATGGACCCTTTAAATCTTAACCCTATCTGAAGAAACACCCTAAACTTTATTGATTTAGTCTTATGATTGGATTTGGATTGAGATCTACTGTTTCTTATCACCTCATTTCCTATCACTTCACTTTCCCATTGATCCTGACTTCAATTGGTAAACTGTAACATTTTTGTTTCTGAAATACTTCACACTAAATTGTGATGGATGCTGATGATAACTGATACCTTGAGAAAGTGACTGTGTTAGACTTTGTCTTTCTGTTCTGCTGCAGAGCAAATGACACCGCAGTGTGGTGGCTTAAAGTGGCATTTCTTGTCTCCCCGTTTCTGTAGGTTAGGGATCAGCTGCGGCTCAGGGGCTCCCCTGGCTCCGGGTCTCTCAAAGAGCTGCAACTGAAGTGCCATCCAGGCCTGCCCCGGCCTTTAGGATCCATTGCAGGTGCATCCACTTCCAAGTTCACCCAAACACCTGTGGGCGGATGGGCGGGACCTAACTCCTCCTGAGCTGGTTGGGGGTGCAGGGGAAGCTGGAGGCTCCTTCAGCTCCTGGCCCCCTGAGCCTCTGCATGGGGAGCTTATGTCCCTGGTTCCCGGTTTCATCCGTGACCAAGTGCAGGGACAACAGGGGGTGCTAGCAAGATGAGAGTCTCTGTCTTTATTCACCTAATTTTAGTCACTTTTGCAATGTGATAGCTTTGAAGATGATACCAAAAAAATTATCATTGAGAAGGTAACAGATTTGAGCATAAAAATGGCTGAATTTGATGCATAATATTTCAATTTCGCCTACTTCTAGGTACCCATATGGTATGAAGTACTTTCTAGTCAAAAGCTTCATCATTTGAACAAGACTGCAATGATTTAGGTGAGAAAGGACAGGCCAGAGTGAGGGAGAATTACTGTTTTTAAATATATACCTTATTTTGCATTTTGTCTTGATTTCTCAGGTGTTTTTAGCTTCAGATGTTTTTTAAAAGCCTCTTACTATCTGATACATAGATTCACTATTATTTATTACAAAGTTACATTGCAAAGATTGACATTTTAATTGTAGAGTACAGATATTTCAAAACAGCAGGGAGGAAGGTTCAGTTCACTCAATATTAAAGTGAAAATCTCATTTGTCTTTGGGGGAGTTGAATTTCCCATCAAATGTTTTGTGTTATGGAAACTGCAAATGTGTTTTGTTAAATTCTTTACCCTTAAGGTTTAGACTCAAGAGTAATTTAAAGGAAATTCTATCCATATGTTTATAATTCAATATGTTAGGCTGGTTTTTCCTTTTATTTTTACATTTGATATCTAAGAGCTCCCTTGAGCTGCTTCTTCCAGGGGTCTATTGGTAAGATTAAACTAAGTTGCAAACCCAAAATTTCAGTTAGAATTCAACATACATCAGTGATTTATATAGTATGAACAATACCAGTAAGTTTTCTTATTTTTGAATCTAAATGCCATAAATACAGAGCTGGAGATTACTCAGTGGCATTGAAAGACATTAAAAATAATTCTGGTTAGTGTTAACTCAGAGTCAATAAATTTCCTTATTCTTAAATTGCAATTTATTTTGGAAAATTGTTAGTGTTCTTAGTAATTCTATAATATTTCTCTATTTTACTATTTCCTATTTCAAGTCAGTCACTGTTGGATGAACTAAGTCAGCCACGCGTCTTCATTTACTCCCTGTGATCTTTCAATTTCTAAACATTGAAGTCTTTTATTTTACAGGTCCTCCTCTTTTCTTTCCTGGTATAAACCATGCTTAGAAAACATGTACAGCTTGGATGGAAAAATATAATCTTCATGTTAGTGATTATTACTTTGTAGTCTGTAATGACACCAATGTTTATTGAGAACTTGATAATCTATGCAGACACCTATTTTTTGAATCTGAAATGGGCTTTGTAAGCGTGTGACCTGAACCTTGGAAACAATAATGACACATAGAAATTCACATCCAAGATACATGGGAAGTAACTTTTATCTTCCCTTAAGCCTCTGTTTGCTTCTGTATAATTGTAATGAAAATGGATCAAACAGCACAGTGATTTGATGTGGAGAAATTATTTTCTCCAAGTACTGCTGGCAGTCCTATGTATACATGAACATTTCGCTAGTTCTGCCTGCTAAATAATAATATTAAAATCATATACAACCAGGCTAAAAACCATGTATACTGTGTGTGAGCATGTGTACATCTATATTATGTGCATACACACATATGCGTGTGGTATACATATTTTGGGGTGGCTTGTAAGAGCACCCCTTGATTTCCTCCTTTGGAACAAGCAACTTAATGCTCTGTTGGAGGAGAGCTGGGATCCAAAAGAGGAGCTTGTCTTGAGAGCAAGAAGACAGGGCGTGGTGCGTTGGTGCCACTACCACGTTCTTCGTCCAGTCCTCCTGGCCTTTAGATTTTTCTTTTACAAGAAACACAAGAAGGTAGGATCAGCTGTTAAGTTCTGCAGGCTTCCAGATGGTTTTATGGGAGCCCCCGCTCTCCCTAAGTTAACACTTTTTTGTGGTGTGTGGGAAAGGATGCTGGCATTTCTCCCAAACATTTGGGAAGGAAACAGTTTGGTAGAGTGGCAATAGCTCTGAACGTCAAGATGAAAGGTCTGCACTCAGCCCTGTTTCTGCCACTTTATGGGTTTTCTGACATACATCCGGGCACCCATACTTATGCAAAATGTGCATTGAAAGTATCTTCAAACTAGATATATGATGCAAGTGTTCAGAGTTATTACATCTGGAGGTTGATGCGTCACGTTCTACGGTTAGCCTTTTATCTTAGTTTAAGCCTTCACTGCCTCTTAAAAAGCTAAAACTCAGAGCAGGGGACACGTGGCCATCCAGGGATATGAGAGAAATGCATTTCACCCACAAGGGCCCGAGGCAGGAATGAACATGACCTCTTCTGGGATCAGGAAGGAGGTGGGCATGCCTCCAGCAAGAAGGAAAGAAAGGGAAAGAAGAGAAGGGCTGGCAGGGGCCCAGGTGAGGGAGGGAGGGAGTCTGGTACCTCCTCACCTGACACGGAGCCTTTTTATTCTAAATGCAATAGGGAAGCATCGATACACTTTAACTAGAGACTGAAGTAATCGGATTTAAAGAGATCTATGGCTTGCCTCCCAAGGACAGAGAGAAGAGTTAGTAGCTATTTCAATAGCAGCCGTGTTGAGAGCTGTGGTAGTTGTGATGGTGGAGGGAAAGGGCAAGAATCCCCATAGATCTAAGAGGTACCGTATTTTTCGCACTATAAGACGCACCTGACCATAAGACGCACCCAGGTTTAGAGGAGGAAAACAAGAAAAAAGAAATTCTGAACCCAATGGTGTACTAAAATATTTAAGAAAATATAACAGAATACTATTTCAGCCATGTAAAGCAAACAGCAGTCAACAGCGGTATTAAGAACCATCATCACTGTCATTAACAAATGAGGAGAGACTTTAAGGTTCAAGGACTTTTCTAGTTTTCTGGGAACCCCGAGAACTCATCATCGCTAGTGTCAGAATTTACGGGGGCCTTTAATAACAGGCATTGAGGGAGTTAAGAGGTATCACTAGTTATAACAGTCACTGAGGGTGTCACTATCCTAGTTACAGGTTCTGGCGGATGACCCCCAGTGCCTGTTAGGGCTAGTGATACCCCTTAACCCCCTCAGTGTCTGTGTTACTGCTAGAATAGTGACCCCACCATGACTCCCTTATACACTACAAACTTCAGCATTCATGGCTGCTCACCCAGTTACCGACGGCCTCCTCACACAGAAGTCTGGGGTGCACTGGGAACAGTATGGAGGTAGGCGAGACAGCTGTAGCATCTAACGGAGCCAGGAGCCAGCCGAGAACATTACTTTAGCTCCACCCATCTGCCTCTCATGATTGGCAGGGCTTAAGTCACAGTGATTGGTGATTGGAGGCGGTTCTACTGACACAGGTCCCACCCAGTGTCAAAGGCAATGGGCAATTGGCACTGAGCCTCATGCCCGTTATTAGCCTCAGCTGGTTGAACAGGTCAGCGGTTGTAGCTGGGAGTGTCAGGTGACTCTCTGCACTCTCCCAGGTCCTCAGTGATGGGCAGAGGCAGACGGCAACTGACCAGATGCCCTGAGATTCAGCAGGAAAGTGGGACATTTAAGCATCCCCAGGAGTTTTGTGTGGGCCTACTGCTTCCTCTTCTAACAGCTGTCGTCACTGCTGATGGGTCAGGTAATACACATCACGGTCTGTGACACAATATTTGCTCCATAAGATGCACAGACATTTTCCCTGACTTTTAAGGGAAAACAAGTGTGTCTTGTAGAGCAAAAAATATGATAATTGGAAGGCAACATGCCCCATCATTTCTAGGTGTGCTCGATAGAATTTGCTTAACCAGTAATCTTGTGATTTGTTAATATCTGCCATCAATATGGTCGTAGCTCTCTACACTGGTAATTAAATTCCAAGTCATACATGAGAGATAAAGCTTAACAAACACCATTATACATGTCTTATATGAATATCGCTTTCCTTTAGTAAGAAGTAGAGTGCATAAAGCAAAGTCTTTGGAAATAGTATGCACAGGTACAGCTCACAAAAGTCTGAATACACCGTGACGTTGCTGCTCTTAGCTGTGCGATGTGGGATACATCTTAACCACCTAGGGCTATTCATGTAAAGAACATACTATTGGTGAAGGTAACAGACTTTAAGAATAAGTTTTTTCACTGAGAAGTTTTATAACTCCTTATCACAAGTAAATATGACCATCATTTGGGCTGCATTCTGCAAGCTTCATTATTAAGCCTGTGAAAACCTTCCCATCAGCTAACCTAGAACTGTCTCATGGATTCCATCAGATGGGTGTGAGAAAATGTCCCTCAGTCATTCTGACCCCAACGGACTGTGTCTTGCTCAATCCCAAGTGCAACCAGGCCTGTGCAGAATGTCTGCCTGAGCCTCGTGCATTCTCCCAGGGCAAGTGTGTCCGTGGCTCGGGCGTTTGGCAGAGGAAGGGCACCGGAAGGCTGGGATAGTGTGCGGTTTTGTTCACTTCAAACGAAATGAAAGTGAATATTGGAAAACGCTCATGAATATGATGTGAAGGAACATCTGTAATTCCAACAAACAAATAGCTTTTAAATTTAAAAACAAATGAAAAGTAGAACCCTCTTTTTCAGCAGCACCTGGTTTGTAGTGGAGCTGAGGAAGGGATTATATCACAAGGTAATTTGCTCTCACTAATAACCATAATTTCGAGTTGTTGGCTCTGTGCTCTTCTGGATTTTATTTTAATTTCTTTTCAGCTGTTATCTATGGGCAAATTTATATTATCCTCTCCATTATGCAATCTGTATGAAATGATACAAAATGATATTTATGTAACCATGTAAATTCAAAATGCATGGCCACCTGTCCCACTTTGGAGAGTGGTGGGGTCTTTGATGGGATCAGCTTTTTGTGGTGTTCTTTCCAAAAAGTTGTCCACTTTCAACTGTTAGTCACCTGAAAATAGTAGCAAGATCATTTTTTTTAAAGTATATTTTATTGATTATGTTGTTACAGTAGTTCCTGCAAGATCATTTTATACGAAATGAAGATTTGACTGGACTCCATACTTCCACCACAGCTAATACTAATTTCATTTTTGGCGTAAGGTCTCAATGAATGTTTTGGCTTATTTATTTGACATTATTAAGATGCATTAGATTGCATAAGAAAATTGGGATAGTTTGTGGTTTTATGCACTGAAACCTTGAAATAAACATACATATTAAGAAATCCTGAGGAATTCAACATGTATCAGGATTACAGATATTGACAGGTAATAAGTAGCATAGATTATATATATTTATATATACATTTACAAGAAATACACTTATGCTGTGAACTCAGACCTTAGATAAAATATCCTTATTCCTTAATATTTGTTCACTGGTGAGACATTTGAGGAATATTTTTACAGAATTTTCTCAAACCTGATTGGCATCTCCAAGAACTACATGCGAGTTATTAAACTATGTTATATCCTTCAAGAAATTCTAGATCATCTGAACCAAAATTTGTACTTGGCAGGTAAAGCACTACAAAAGCTTCAGAATGATTAGCCAGCCAGAAAAGAGAAAATTTATTTTTCCAGGTCTCATTACAAATTATACATTGGCACTTCATAAAATGGATTGTGGAATGTGGATTTTGGATCTTTATTCTTTTATTCATATTCCAAAGAAGTACAACTGATCACTTTCTACCTCTGAATTGTAAAATAGTTTTTTTTTTTTTTCCTTCATAAAAGCACAGAAAACATTGCTATTGTCTGAAAATGGTATCAATAACACCAAGATATGATTTGGAGATACTATTCTGAAATAGTTTACTTTAAAAGCAATAGAGTTAAATATTATCAGTGAGCATTATCTAAGACAACTATGGTTTTTCTCAAATAATGTTTCCCTGAAAACCTAGACTAAAGAAAATACATCTCGTAGATTTGAAACAGGGACACATGGTATCACCAATGTCAGGTGACGGCAAGAGGTTGAAGGGACAGGAAGCAATGAAGCGTCAGCTTAGAAAAGGCAGTGGGGCTTGTCGTCTGAATGCCATGCCAGTTCTTTAAAATAAAGATAATTTCTATCTCTTCAGATAATGCAATTTATCATTTAGTGATGACTCTTGGCAAATGCAGATAGACTTGTTTCTAAATGTTTGTAATTATGCTTGTCTTATACTACAGTGCTCTGGGGAGGTGAAAGCTCTGAGCCTTAAGTAATTGGCAGCATGTACCAACTTATTTTGTATTATTTGGTGGCCCCGTTTGTGCAAGCGTTTCCTGCCTCTGTAGGATTCTAAAACCTCACATTCTCGAGGCACGTAGACTATACCTGCGTATAACCCACCGTAGTGGGTGGCTTTGTAAAGGTAACACGTAAGCATGGGCAGAACCGGAGCTGCACCCAGGGGTGTCAGGTGGCCACTTTGTTTCCTGTAATCGCTGTCATTGCTCCACCTGTCATTGCCACAACTGCATTTTTCACATTTACTATTGAGTATTTCCTTGCAAAGCAGTCTTAAAAATACGTCATCATCATCATCATCATTATTGCTTTCAACCCATACAAAATGCATGTTTTTAAACCAATTCTTTGTGCATGCTTGACAAGCCACATTTTAAAATATAACACATTTAATTTTCCAAATATTAAAAACTGATCCCTCTTTTCTCTTTTTAACAGAGTATGTGGGATCATATCTATAGTACCAATTTTTCATTAGCATCGTGATCTGAATCAGTATTAATCTATTTTCTTCTTGCTTATGGCTTTTATTAACATCATTGAGTCCACATTAGAGGACCTATGCTTCTTTGGAAAACAATCTGAAAAGAGCTTCACTTAGAATTCATTTCCTATAGGTTAATGGAAAGCAATAAGTATAAACAATAAAACAAAAATCCCTCTGGATCCTATTTTATTCTTCCCCGATAGTATAACTTTTGCCAAATATGCTTTTATTTCTGGTCCACTTCACCCTTCAGATCGTACCTAAGACATCGCCTCCGAGAGACTTCTCTAAATCTGTAGTTACACAATACACTATTTCTTTCAGAGACACGGGAAATGCCTGATTGTTAGTTTGATTTATTGCTTTTGGTTATTAGTGAGGTCCCGGGGTGGCAGAAGCCATGGGTGTTTTCTTCACCATCACAGCGGGTGCCAAAGTTGGACTTTCTGCTGAGACGTAGGCCCTGAAGAGATGGAGGAGAGCCAAGCCTCGGTCCCACTAGCTGCTGTCTGAAGGATGAGGAGACAGGGTGAAGTGGGTGTGTGCAGAGAAGGGACCTTGTTCCTCTAAGGCCATCAGGGCTCACAGAGCGTCGTAGAGGCGTGGTTTGTACCATCAACAGACACAACACGGGACGTGGAAGCAGAACGACAGAGGAGGCTGGAGCGCTGGACGAGCCTCAGCCCCTGCAGTTCCTTTGAGCTGTGATGAGGAAGGAGGCTGGGTCCACTCAAAACACTGTGTCAGCTCCGCCATAGAAAAGAAGGGAATCTTAGCTATTGCGGCAGCAAGGAAGGACCGAGACAGTATTACGCTAAGTGAAATAAGCCAGTCAGAGAAAGATAAGTACCGTATGATTTCACTCCTATGTGGGATCTAAAGAATAAAATAAACAAATAAACTACATAGAAACAGACTCATCGATACAGAGAACAGACTGAAGGCTGACAGAGGAGGGCCGTTGAAGCAGAATGAAAAGCTGAAGGAGTTAAGATGTACAGATGGCTAGTTACCGAAGAGTCACAGAGATATAAATTACATATAGAACTATAGTCAGTAATAGTCTAATAACTATATTTGGGGCCGGGTGGGTACTTGAGATATTGTGGGGACCACTGTGCAAAGTACGTGATTGTCTAACCACTGTGCTGTGCATCTGAAATTAATACAGAATAACATCGAATGTAAACTGTAATTGGAGAAAGCACAATGTCAGGACAGGTTGACTAGTTGTAGTGTAATTTACTGGGAGACACTTAAGCATAGAAATATCCAGAATGGAAGTCTGCCAAAAATAATTCTGAAATAATCTAAAAGATGATCTTGATAGAGTGAAAATATTTTGAAGCTGTAGGCTTTCTGATATGGTGAGGCAGTGGCTCTGGATTCAGACTCCCTTAGTTCCCAGACTTATAACTGTATGACTTGGGCTGGTTCCATTGGGACCCTAAGCCTACTTCCTCATTTCATAGACAGCACCGAATATTCACTGAATACTCTCAATATGATATAAAATTAAGATTGTACCTTTATAAATGAAATTCAGAACGTTTTGCAAATTTTATATACTGCTGTCATTTTATAAACATACTGTTTCTCTTTCAAAAGAGGGAACGAAATGGAAAAATTAATACAATATTCCAAGGCGATATATCTGTGATTTACATAGATAGCACTGGGGAAAACTGTCACTTTGCCGAAGAGACAGGCTGGGCCAGCCAATCTACAGGCATTTTCCCCATTTAATGGTCACAGGAACCGAGTAAGATATATGATATACCTGTCTCCTCTTACAAATGAGGGTATGAGTCCAAGGCAAGTTATGAAATTTGTCCAAGATCATCTGTTTAGAAAGTGACAGAATCAGAACTTAAAGTGGTACAGCCTGGAGCCAAATCTCTTCATTAAGCTCGTCTTTAGTGAGAAATAATGTGTTTAGTGATGTTATCTATGTATTGTACGCTCATCAAATTTTATTTATTTGTTAATGTATCGCATTCAAATATCCTTGGCAGCAATCATGGTAGCCTGCTGGCATGAACATTTTTAATAGCTCTGTTGAGGAGTAACTGATTAAAAATACTGCACGTATTTAATGTATACAATTGGATGAGTCTGGACATATGCATGCACCCATGAAACCAGCCCCATAATCTTGGTAATAAACATATCTGTCACCTTCTAGAGTGTCCCTGTGTCCCGGTCCCACTTCTTGTAGTGAGAACAGTCTGAGACCAAAAAGTCAACAGTATTAAAATGTTTTTTCAGCCATCACAGGCTTTGTCTAAACCACTCATAAATACTCTTCCAATCATATTAAATAAGACATAAAGCATACACACAGATGTATAGAGAAAACAAATGATGTAATAAATACATGAAGATTAAATATCCCCATTTGTGCTTGATAAAGAAACACTTTAGAACAGGAAATACTGTTCAAGTTCAGGCACTGAATGATTCAACTCAACTGTTTTGTTTACTCTGCTGTGAAAAATACATAGTTAATGAGTAGGCAAGCTCGCAATGTACCAGAATCTAATTATAGAGTCTTCAAAATACTAGTGACATAAAAGGTAAGGAGAGATTTTTAAAGACATTACAATTTTAAGGTACTGATTTATTTATAAAAATGGCAAGGATAAATTTAATTTTAATATGCTGAAATAAGTTTTCTGTCTTAATTTTGGAATCGCAACTAAAAAGAATAATTCATTACATTGTGAACGATGAATACATATGAATGTATTATACATGATATTTGGTGTGCTTTTAATTAAAAGTTCCTTTTGTTCTCTTCTATTTTAATATTGGTCTTGCTTTACTAACTGTCAAAGAAATTTGTTCAATCATATGCTCATTGCCCTCTGAATTATAGAAAATGAAGGGAACAATTGCTCCACATCAGCATTCATTAAAATATGCTTGGGCATATACCAATTCCAACAAAATAATTGCAACCTTGAGTCCGTACTATTGTAATAAGTATTGTAGTAAAGAGTGAATTGGTTTGGTACCTCTGTGGAACACTTGTTAAAATGTGTTTAATTTTTCTACAACTGAAAGTGATACACATTTAATATTACATCATCATTTTTTAGTGAATAGACACTTTTGTGTAAGTTGTTGATAAAGTAAAATTCATTAAGTTGATTAAATGGATGGTTCATAAAGAGACAGTTTATAATCTAAACTATATAAAAGCAAACAAAAAATTAGAGGAATTAATTTTATGTATATGAATTGTTATTTACACCAGAAATTCTGATTTGATAATAAAAGTGGGTAAGCTTATACAAACCCAGAGCTTTATTAATTTGTAAATTAACCTTCATATTTTAAGCATTTAAAAACTCCAGTTGCTAGATCCTTGACATAGGGATCGATGTGCATATTGATAAGAAGCATTTGCATTTACACATGAATTTGTCTTTTGCTACTTCACATGGAAGGCTACTTTTAGCTTCTCACTAAGGCTCTGAAGGTGCTAAGACTCTGTGTAGTGTTATCTCTGCCATGAAGACTCCTCAGTTCTGGAAGGTCAGCTGTGTGCTGGGATCACCTGCCTGTACCCAAGGACGCGAACACTGGCCTGGCACGCCATCCAGGCACTAAAAAGATATACTGAATAAATAAATCTATGCCTTTTTTATTATATGTGCTTATCTCATTCTCTGGACACGAAAGCCTTTGAGGACAAAGACAGTGTATTATTTTAGAACTTAACATTCTATGTTAACAATCGTCGGAATTAATTCATGTATAAAATAACCTTCCGACTGCCAGGAGCAGAAATCTCAGTGATCAGAGCTGAAGTAAATATAGGTCATCTTACTCACTGGGCAAACTACCCCGAGGGGCGCATTCCAGGTTTCCCACAGAGCTCAGTCAACAAGCTTCATCTTTCTGTTCCACCGATTTAGATGTCAGGGGGCAGCTTCTCTGCTCGCCCTTGTCCAGAGTCACGCCTTTGTACAGGCAAGAGGAAAGCAGAGGAAGATGTTTCTTATTCTTCTGTTTGCAAATTTTTGTAGATGGGAAATTTCCGCAGGAGACCCCCCCTCACATCTGAACATCTGATCAGTAGACCGGGTCTTGTGCTTCCCTGAGATCAGTGAATGGGCAGTGAAATGAGGTCATCACAGGACGTTTAGACCGGGACAGGGGCTTATCCTCCCAGAGATCAATAGATTGTGCATCTCACCTGAACACATTGTGCTTCAGTTATTAGCAGGGCACAAGGGGTCCACCATTGAGTAGTAACTGGACGCTACAATAAATGTTACAGGAATAGAATTGGATTTAAAATGAATTATTCATGCCATACGCTGCATGCTCATATTTTTATTTGTATTTGTTTGGCAAGATTCAGGAAGAGCAATTTCTGTTTCTTTGGGGATAATTACCAACGCATAAATTCCTCTATATTTTAGTTACGCTGGAAAATAAAATAGTCAATATTGAAAAGATGCATTTTCTTCCAATTTTTTAAATGTAAGTCTTGCTTTTGTAACCACAAAGGAAATTCATTTTTTTTTTTTTTGCCTTTTCTTAGGCCTGAGAAGATAAATATGAATTTAGATTCCATTTATCGGTTAATCGAGGAAACACAAATCTTCCGGATGCAGCCGACACCGGTTACACCAGCTCGGGACTCGGTGGCAGCACCTGCCTCGGCCCCCCGGGACCCCTGCGACCCCTGTTTGCCACCTGCCAGGCTCCAGCCGCCTGCGGCCCCCCGCTTCGGGCCCCGCTCACGCGGCGCGGACGACTGGGACGTCTGCGAGGAGCTGCGGCTGCGGGAGCTGGAAGAGGCCAGGGCCAGGGCCGCGCAGATGGAGAAGACCATGCGCTGGTGGTCGGACTGCACCGCCAACTGGAGGGAGAAGTGGAGCAAAGTCCGCGCCGAGAGGAACAGCGCCCGGGAGGAGGGCCGCCAGCTCCGGATCAAGCTAGAGCTGGCGGTGAAGGAGCTGAGCGCCCTGAAAAAGAGCCAGGGCTCGCCCCCTCCAAAGCAGGCGTCGGGGGCTCTCGTCACCCGGGACCAGAGGCACCCTAGCTCCACGGAAGTGTCCTGGGCGCACAGGGGCCAACTTCAAGGGGGCTCGCAGCCGTGCGCGTCTACCCGGGAGGGCTTGGGAGAAGGAGAATGTCCTGCCAAGGAGGTCACCAGCAGGATGGTAAGGGGACAGTCACAGAGGCACCAGTCTCGTGGGCCTGTTAGGGCGCCTCGTGGAGTGATGGCCGGAAGGGAAAGGCGCTGTCCAGGTGCGCACTGCACTTGTTGGCCATAACCAAGTGCCACAGACGGGGTGGCGACAGCGACAGAAAGTTCTAGAGACCAGAAGTCTGAGATCACGATGTCAGTGGGGTTGGTCTCTTGGGAGGCCTCTGTCTTTGGCTTAAGGACGCCTGTCTCCTCCTTGTGTCTTTACAGTCTTTGCTCTGCGTGGCTCTCTGTCCAAGATCCCTCTCCCTAGAAGGGCCCCACCATTAGGCCTACCCCGCTCACCTCCCTTTAATGTAATCACCGTGCAGAAGACCCTGTTCCCAAATACAGTCCCATTTTGAGGGACCAGGGGTTAGGACTTCAGCTTATGAATTTGGAGGTTGACACAATTCAGACCATATTAGTGATCTTACACATTTTCTCATGGCAACAATGTATCCAGCATTTTTTGTTTTATGTGAAAAAGAATATTTGGAGAGATTTCTCTCTCCATGTATCCTTGCTACGTCAATAATACTATAGATTATCTGTGCACTCGTTTGGACTTTTCCCAAGGTCTGGAACTCTGGCCCCACAATTAATTCCCATAAAATCAGTCACACAGGCAAATACCTGCAGGGGATTCTTCGCACTATTCACTCTTGGAATTTCTTGATATACTTATACCCTTGAAGTCCCTAAAAATTCTGTGTGAAGTAAACATTTTTAAAATGTTTATTTAATCTAACAGTTCATATACTTATTTATTCACACACACACACACAAAAAAAACCCATGGCACATACTTTATGAATCTGTGTTATTTCTTTTCATAGTATCTAGTTTATTTTATTATCCCGTTCTATGTAATTCCATTTCTAAAAACATAAAACTGCTCCTCTGTAATTCCATCTAAAATTTTGAGCCTTTCCATAATGTATGTACATTATGAAAGGTAGAACATAAATATCATTGTAAATAAAAATAATTTTAAAAGATGGCAACATTCTAATTGCTTAAGCTTATTCATTCCTCTAGGTTTGTTTAAATATATATGTGTATATATATATATATATATATATATATATATATATATATATATATTTTAATTTGACAAGCTAAGTTGTTAGTCTTGTTGTGTACATGTTTGGGAAAATGTTATGTATTTTCAAAATTCGTGTTAAGGCAGGTATTTGAATGTAGTGATGGAGATGAGGACATATAGCTCATGTAAGTTGCTCCGAATGTATGAATTATTTATTACTACAAGTACTAGATACCACATTTGAGAATGTGAAAGATTCCCTTCACACATATTTTGCTGAGAAATTCTCAATATGTTGGGACTTTATCTGGAATATCTTTGTATCATCAGTGTCAAGAACATCGCACATAGTAGGCACGTATTAAAAGTTTGTTCATTTAGGAAAAAGATAGTTAAAATTCCTTGTTATGGTAGTGAAATAGGTATTGGCTGAACAAAGTTTCAATTAGCTGTTTTTATTTTGATCAGTTCTTCTGCCAACTCTAAAGATACTCATGTATGAATGGATTGTCTTACCATGGTATGTTCCCAAGGGGAACAGCACATGTCTTATTTTATTGTTTTTCAAAACAATATGCATAATAACCATTACTTTTTGAGAGAAAGTAGAGATGAACCATGCTAGAAACCTTACATTCATGTACTATTTTAAAAATAAATACTAAAAATGAAGTATCATTAAGATTTTATTTGAAGCAAGATAAGCTAGTAACTAGAGGGAGAACCTTATAAGGAGAACCTATTTTTTAAAGAGGCAGGACAGTTGCAGATATTTAAATATATGTATGTAACAGCAGAAACAAAATATAGAGGTCAAGAATTTTAGACTGTTAGTAATTGTAAGTATGAGATTTACATTAGATAAGGAGAAATTATATAAAAAGAATATATAATAATATGTTTAACATAAAATATATACATATATTTAACATAACATATTTAACATAATATATATGAAAATTTATATTATATTAACAATACTTGTTTTTACTGACATTTCCAAATTTTCTACTATGTGCATTTCTGCTTTTATAATTTCAAAATGTATAATATATTTTATGTCTTTGTATGTGTGTATGTGTGTGTATATATATATATATATATTCACACTGTATAAAAATTTTATAAATAAAACCATTTAAAAGAAAACAAGATTTTTCTTTAAACTTGGATATTAATTGAGATTTTATTTAAACTTGGCTTCATCTCATTTTAAGCCCACAAATCAGGGAAAATTTAAATCCACAGCATGAGTTTGGCTCAGTTTGGGGATTATGATGTAACTTTGAGGCAATGTGCTGCTCTGATCAATGATGTTCATGTATATTAAAATGTCCCATTAAACTCTATTTGAGCTTTAACTAGTGATCTAAAAAATAGTTTAATAAACAAGCCTATTAAAACATTCAGAGTTCCTTGAAAATTCTTTCTACTCTGTTCTGCAAAGATGTTTAAAAATAATCAGCTGGCTTCACTTTGAAACTCTCGACTGCTTCATGACAAAATAAACTTTAAAGAGAAATTCATAAACTCATTAAATAACTCTTTACAGCTGTTTAAGTTTATGCAGGGCTATTTTTAGTTGTGATTAGAAAAAGAAAACCTAAACTAAAAGTTAAAGCAGACGTTCTGAGAAATGTATTTGATTATAATAAGGTAGAGCATGGAAAAAAACCCTTGAAGAATACAAGTTACAGCTTGGCTGTATAACACTATTAGAGAATGAGAGAAAAAAAAAAGGAAAATATGAATTTGATCCTGAATCATATCATTTGCTTCCTTCCAAAAATACAGACATATTCTTCATGATTTTCTACTGAGAAATTAAAAAACTCAACAGTAATAATTGTTCTATGTTTTGTTTTCTTTTTCCTTTCAGGAAGAAAGTTCGGTTCTCAACCCATTAAGATCAACTGAGATGAAGCTCGATCTGGACTGTCCTGCCACATTTAAGAATGGTGGCTCCGAAAACGGGGTGACGGAGCCGAGACGAAGACAGCCCGCAGTAAACCTGCCTTTGGAGGAGAACCAAGTGTCTGAAATGTCAGCTTTGCAGGTGCATTTGGATGAGTTCCAAAAAATCTTAAGCAAAGAAAGAGAGTAAGTAGACAGTTAGTACAATCACCGTCTCCCCGAACCTAGTCTGATTTTAACTTTTCAGTGGCTCTGGGCGTCTCTCACACCCACACATGTTGCTTCACAGCTGTAATGAAATCAGAGCCACACGAAACTGTTTCCTGGACACAAGCTCCTTAGGGTGCCGCTTTAACGATACGCATGTGCATCTCCACTCTCTCTCTCCTGCACATGTACACGCACGTGTGTATCTGACTTCCTCGGAATAAGTGGACAACCTCCGCAGACGTAAATTCTCCAGTTCTCCCTGACTCCAATATACGAACCTCGGCAGACAAAGAGGAAGGGGCAAGGGGGCCTTCCATCCCCCTCTGTCTTCTCACCCTCCTCCTCGTGGGGCCGTCCCAAGGGTGCTGGGGTCTGTGAGGCGTCCCGAGCCTGTAATCCACAGGAGGCGACTGCCAAGCCTGTTTTTTTTTTCCATCACGAGAATGTTTCCCAAGGATATAGCATATCCTGTTGCTATAAATCTGCCTAAACTTTTAAATTCCTCCTCCTGGAATCTCAGCAAGTGGGAGGCTGGAGTCGAGAAGATGTGAACACGGTTTTTTCTGTGCTCCCAGCTGGTGGGAAAATTCTCCAGATGGAAGCACAAGAATCAGCCGAGAGGACGGGGAATCATTCCTATCGTTGTCACTGAGGAGGAACTCCTCGTCGAACCAGCTGAACTTTATCACGTTATTTATTCTTGCAGCACTGTTCAGTTTTCTGTGTCCTTATCCAGTATCTGAGCATTTGCCAGGGCCTGTGTTGTTCGTGTGGAATTAGGAAAATCATTGCCGAGACCCATTCCAGGAGCTTTTCCTCTTATGGTTTTTACCAGGACTTTCATGGCTTCAGGTCTTTTGTTTATGTCTTTAATTCAGTTGAGTTCATTTTTGTGTGCTTTTGCCATTTTTTACCCTCCAGTTTCTATGTCGTGTTTAGGCAGTTGTCCACCTAATGAGAAAGAGTCCATTTTTCTGCATAGACTACAAAAATGCTATTATGTTTCTACCTCTCTACCTTGGTCCCCCTTCCTATCAGGGTGCAGGTATTTGATCTGGGAGCAGGTATTCAGAGTTAGTCACCTGGCCTTAGAAGTAAAAGATAATGCTCCAAGGCAGTGAGCACCCAGAGTCCATCCTGGTGAGGATCTTATTTCGAGAGGAACTAGTTAGTAGCCTCTGGTCTGCATTGGCACTTTCTTGTGTCTCCAGTTGTTGGGACTGAGGTCATGCTGAGCTCTCTGTGCCTTCATGGCGCCCTCTGTGGGTGCCCATGGGAACATCTCAGGGGCTGAGGTTTGTGGTTTCTGGCTTCCTGGGTCCTCATTTCCTTCTCTGACTCTCCCAGAGATTCTTTGAACTATTAATATCCTTTTTTCTGCTTAAATTAGCGAATATGAATATATTTGCATATCAGCCACTTAATGGCTGCCAGGACAGTGTACCTGCAGCAGGCAGGGAAGGCAACAGGCAGGGGGACCTCACAGGACCAGCCCGCGGCACGACAGTAGGCCGTGTTCCTGAATGTGTCACCTCCAAGCCGTGGTCTCCAGTCCTCCCGGATGCCTCCGAGTGTGACAATATTCTTTAATTACCTCTTTTCTAACTAAATGAACTGGAGTGGCTTTTGGCTATTTGCTGAAAATGAAGGAAGGCAAAAGATGTAACTAAAATAGTTGGAAATGCAATCGGAAACTGGCAAGTAGGTTGATCCTTAAAAGTACAAGTATATTTACACACATTGTTACCCTCATTGTTTAATAGTTAGTTTAAGTTTTGGGCTAATAGAAAAATGGATATCTAAATGTCAGTACAAGTTAGTTATTTTTGCCTGGTAAAAACATGTACCAGGCATTTAGGAAAATACTGATCAGATACTTTACAATGAATTTTCATTGTAAAATAAGTGATTAATATTTATTTCTGGGAATTTTCAGAAATTTTCATTCTTGAGAAATTTTATTTAAGCTTCCCATCTTGATGTCTGCATTTAATACTCAATTATTTTGGGATCATGATAGCTTACAAAGTATCAAAAAATTGAATAGGTTATAATCATGCTTTCCATCAAAAATTTCAGAATATACTTTATGTTCTGAAAATATTATATACTTTAACCATCTTATTTTTAAAGAATTTATATCATTATATTAAAATACTGTATTTTTGCTAAGCTTTATGTTAAGTTAGTGTTTCAAAGGAATTTGTGCATAAAATATGCAATATTTTAGTGTAAAATTATGTTTTATTCTTTGCCTTCTTGTAGTTCAAACATTATGATGACAGTTTAAATTTGACTCAATTAAGAAAATCCTTCCAAAATCTAGAATAAATTGCTTAGGCCGGAAAATACAGGATTTCAAGAGTGCCCTCTGCTGTATGAATTTGTGTGCAATGTCGCTCATGCTTGCTTGAATAAATAGAGTCACAAAAGTTTTTGATGAGGCCATATTAAAAATATCCAGGTACCACATTCCCATTAGTTTTTATGAATTACCCATCCTCTTGCTTCTGTCTAAATTCTACCTTTTTACATAATAAAACTACAAAATTTTCTTTCAGTAACCTAACAATTAGTTATTTTATCCAAGAATAAATGTTATATTTAAGTATTACTAATTTGCCTTAAATAAGGAATAAGAATATTCATTTTATATACTTTGTCAAAATTAAATTACTTTCATTTGATGAACTAATAATATGTATGCTAAGTCTAGGTACAATCTAAAGTTATATCTTTAGATTGTATCTATACTTATCTGTAACTAAGAGTAAAAGTTTAATAAATATGTAGTTTGAAATGTATTTTTTGAACTTATAACTTTCTAGAAAAAAAAAAGATACCCCAGTAATGTTGATGCCCTTTTCGAGGCTTGGCATTTACTCTTCAGTAATAATATATCATTTTGATGCTATGTGTGCTCTTGGTTAACACTATAATTTGATTTGTTAAAGTGTAATGTTAAAATCTGGCATTGATCTTAAATATGCATGATTTTGAACTTGTAAATGTAAAAATCTAGACTTTTCTCCAATTTTCAAGTCCAAGTTTTTACTATTCTATTTATGAATAAAAGTTCTCAAAATTATTTTTAATAAGAACATTTATTAATGTAGACTTCAGTAGAGAAGTGTAATTAATATCCTTTAATTAAAATTGTTAATATGTTTTCTAGATACATTTTCCTTTAAAAATTATTTTTTAATTTCTGAGAAAAAAATGTTCCATGTTCTACTCCTGTAACTCCAATAAATTAAAATACAGGGGAAAGCAGGCAAACAGTCAATTATTTTGATACTGGCAAAGATAAATGATATATGTTTAACTGACTATAAAGGTAATTGACAGAATAACAAATCAAACCAAGTTTAATTCCATATTTATAATTTTTAATAAACTATAAAAGGTTTTCTGTCGTTACGATGATCATACATAAACACAAAAAAAATAGTACAAGAGCCCATCGAACTCGGAATGCACTCCTAAAATTATTTTAAAATTGTAAACCTGTCTTGCTTTTAACTCTTCGTTCAGACTTCGCTCATCTCTGGAAAAAGAAGTCGAACGCCTGGCGTCAGCGGCGGCTCTATGGAGACGGAGGTACGAAGAGCTGAAGGAATCGATGTTCAGAAATGGGGACAGAGGTACGAGGCCGAAGACCCACAGGAGGCAGTGAGGCTCAGGGGTCCCTCCGGTCCGCGTGCAGCCCGGGCAGCGGGGGGCCCCACAGCCGCGAGGGAAGGACGTGAAGGTGGCGTTTCCTCTGCAGGAGCAATACTGGGACTCCCGCGCCCCAGGGCCCCATCCGACTCAGGCTGGGAGAAGCCTGCTTCTAAACAACACATCCTTTTAGTGGTCGGCCCACGACACGGTCAGCTAGTCATCGCAGGGACACGCGCGGGGGCCGCTGCAGGTGTCGCTGCCTCCCAGCGTCTATATTAAGTAGTGTTATCTTCGTCTTTCATAAAGCGGTCTGAAAACATCGATGGATCTCAGGAGCACTGAGAGGTTCTTTTCACATGGGCACGATCGCTATTCAAGAGCAGCCACCTGCCTCTACATTTTTCCTTTGCGTGTTCAGCAATGAGGTTCGGGCACGAATCCTTGGCATTTCAATGATTTTTAGTATTCATTATCTAAACAATACGAGTAGTACATATTCTGTGCACTAAAGCGTTGTAGGGTAGAATAATGAGCAAAGATACCGAGCAAAAGTCACGAGATGCTCAATGCTCTTGAATGACTCAATATTTAGTGGGTGCACGTTCATGTATATGTTTGTGTAGACACACACACACACACACACACACACACACACACACACACACCACAAGAAAGCTGACAGCTGTCTAAAGAAGCTGAGTAGCTAAATCAATTACGTCATTGCGCCTTCATCTAAAGCACTCACCGTCAGTTGTTGAAAAAGCAATATTCCTCTTTGTTTCTGAAACCCCATGTGAATATTGCTACAGGTTTGTTTCCGGCAAGTGATAAAGTTTAGAGTCGTTAACGTAAGTTTGCTGAATTCCCACGATGGAACGTTCGGGAACCTTAGTTGCCTGACTTCCAGACCGGACGCAGGCACCCATGCGGCCACGATGCACAGTAATTACGGTAACGATCAGGCTCTGCGAGACCAGGGGACCACAGAGATTCGAAGGGAGAGCGTGTCCTAATCCTCTTAACAAATGCTCCTGCGTGAAAACAGTTTGTAACGGAATCACCTCAGTGAGAACCACGGAAAGTTAGTTTGAGAACATTTCTCCACGACGAGTAAATTAAACAATTAAAACTAACAAGCTAGATTCGGTTTATTCCCCTTTAATGGATTTATGTTAGATTGTCAGAGTGGCTTTGTTTCTAGCTGAAACTTCGGCTGTACACACACATGCATTGACATGTGGACTCAGTATTTATAGTCACATGTGGATAACTGAACATGGGATCTCTGGGTGTGAACATAGACACATAAAAATAATGTTATTCTTAGAGTGTACTCATATGTGTATTTGCCTTGTACTATAAAGGGCTCTAACTTTCATTGAGAAAGCTAGTATTTAAGAAATTTAATAAAAAAAATTGGCCTTTAATTGTAAAAGAAACATGCATTTACTGTGTATTGCCACTAGTGGGTAGTGCAGACTCGATAATATTAGTTTCCTAATAGCTTTTTTATACAAGTAATTTAACATCTATGTAGCAACTGTTTTTGAAAAAAGTCATGTTTTTGAGTTGGCTCACAAAGTGATATGTATATTGTAAAATGTTTAATTTTTCTTCTATTCAAGGATGCTGTTTCGGATATCAAGTGGGAAAAATGTATATTTTGAATTGCATCACCAAGCTTTATAGATGAGAAAAAAATAAAACCAATGTTTTTGCAGGATAAATTGGGTTTATATTTTGATGCCCAGACAGAAATACTTATTAATACATAAGCTTCAAAATTTCTGTGTTTTTGTGGAAATTTTGTTCAACTGTTTAAAGCTTTGAGTGCATGTTTTAGTTAGATGAACTATGAATTTGAGCAGCAAAGAATGAAAAAAGTTTTTATTATAGGTGATGAAAAGTTAATTTAAACTAAGATAAAGAAAAAACATTTTGAATCATTTATATAGGTATTATTTTAAAGTACCCCTTTTCACTTCCTAAAAAGGAATTCATGATAGTCTTAGGACCTTTATTAAAAAGGTGTGGTATGCACATATATTTAAATTTTTATAAAATATTATAAAATTTAAAAAACTATTTTAAAATGGAATAAATAAAAATATTTAGTCAAATGTAATTATTTATATATTCTTTGTTTAATTATTTTATAATGGATGATAACAGAACAAGACTTTTATGGTACACTTAGAAATGCCATTATAGAGTAATTAAAAGTGTAAAATGTTCAAAGTTCCCGTGTAGTTGACTTACAATAAATAAAAAATTGTGTCAACATCCTATCAGACGTCATATGAATTCCTTTTACTTCATTTCTCAGAAATTCTGAAAATGGTTCGCTTTCACTGTAGTTCTTCAAGTTCTATACAAACATTTTTGAATACAGTTTGATTCTGTTTTAGATGCTGAAACTGTTATAAGCAAAACAGGGCTGGCTAGAACCTGCTGCTGGAAAGATTAGTAAATTTTAGAGTTGGAAACAGATGTACTGAATAGACCACGATTTTTAAAAATGTATTTGAAAGTCCGGTGTGTTTTAGAGGGGAATAATTCTTAAATCACTGATATTTAGAGAAGAGTAAATGTAAGCATTTAATTTAAAAATCTAATAATTATTTGAAATACAACCCAGACAATGAGTAGTAGAGGTGATTACATTCAAGATGATATTCCCCTGCTGAATTGAATACTTATGTTATTTTTCCTTTGCGAGTCTATAAATATTGATTGGGGATTAGATTATGAGTTCCAGTGTGCTGAAATTATCATTTTTATGAAATCTCATGATCTAGAAAATCATGTGTTCATGTAAGTGATAATGATTACAAGTAATTTTTGTGCCTTGCTTTAACAATAAATGACTCTGATTCTTTCCATGAGAGTCATATCCTTTTCCAACGGTGGAGAATAACGCTAACATTTAAAAATTGATGTCGAGCTGAAAATGAAATGTAACTTTTTAATCTTTGCAATTTTTGTGCTTTGACCTGGTATCCTAATAGGGATTTTATGAAGAAATCTTATTTTTGTGATAATAACAATGTTTCCAGTCATTTACAATTTACAGTGCTCTGTTATAAAATGTTATAGTAAATACTCGGAACAGCGGCTTTGTGGGACCTCATCATGTGCTCGTAGCCGACCCTGAACCCTCATCTCAAACACGGGAATGCACCTTTCTGATTGGGGGGAAATAAGGAGGTCAGACCTCTCCGTGACATGGAGCTGAGAGTCTACACAAATCCCTTTGAACAGGATTATGTCCTATGGAGCTGTTCTGCGTACGGCACCGTCATAGAGGGCCCTGGAAGACGTGCGGTGTCTCTCTTCCTCCTCCCCCTCATCCTCTCCCCCCCTCCTTTTCACTGGCGGTGGGCGGGGGCCGGGAAACCTCTCAGCGCCCCCTTCCCCAGACGCCCTCCCCGCCACCAGCAAACCCTCCGGCGCACCAGCGCGCAGGCCCCGGGGAGGAGCTCGCGCTCTCAGCCTGCGGGTGCGGCTCCGCCTCCCAGGCCTCCCCCGCCCCGCGCGCCTCCTCCCCACGCGCGCGAACCCCGGCAGCAGCAGCTCCGGCTCCCTCTCGTTTCATCAGGCCCCCCGCCCTTCCCTGCTCAGCCCCCCCGCTGCCCGCAGCAGAAGCGAGCACCGGCCCGGGAGGACCCCGCTCCCGCAGGTGACCCGCCAGCCGCCTGGTGGCAGGTGGATGACACTGACCGCTTGCGTCATGCGGGGGGCGGGGTGCCGGGCAGGGCGCCTGCTCTGAATCCGTCCGCCCTCCCTCCCACGGCGGACGGGCCGGGCGCTCCTCCCACCCCCACGCGTCCCCCGAGCACCGCTCCGTCCGCGCTCTTTCCTCGCAGGAATGCACTTGACCATGAACCCACCTTTTAAATAAAACCACGGGAAAGGTCATTTTTTTTAGAAAATCTGTATTTGTGGGTTACAAACGTCAAACAGTGACTATTCCAAATAAGAGATGAGCCAGTGTGTTACGCTGTGGGCTTATTTATTGCAATTTTATTTAAAAAATAAACTATTGTGGAAGAAAGACTAAGCCCTTTCTATAAAAATACTCTTACAACATCTCTGTCATACTAAACCCTGATATACAGTCAAAAATCGGGGGGGGGATCTAGCTTTTTAATTATTTAGTAGTGTTATAATCTGTATTTTAGGATTTTGTGACATTTTATATTTGAAAGCTTTCCCAGATTTGTGGATTGCTGCTGCCTCGTTTTAAGTAAATATTTACTTCCGTGGTTAGTTTGCTTTCGCATCCGATTGTAGGATGTTCAGGCTCCAGAAAGCTGAATTCACACCGGCCCTCCGCGGTCCCTTCGCCCGACGCCCGACGCCCGAAGGCCGCCAGGCGGCGCTGGGCCGCGGGGCGCTGCCTCGTCTGCACCCACCTCGGGGTGCGCTGCGCACTTACTTCAAGACGTCGTTTGCTTTTTATCTCCTCCCCGGGAAGCACTCCTCTCGCGGGCGGAGACCCCTGGGGGGCACCCCAGGGTCTGCCTTAGCGAGGAGGGGTCGTAGCCCGTGGGCATGCACTTAACGAAGGCGCGTGATGGATGTCTTAGGACGAGGGAAGGAAAGTTGCTGGAAGAAGAGACGCTACTTTGGCCTCTTTTGCAATGTCTGTCCCCCACCCTGCCCACCCCCAGAGAGATGGCTTTTGCTGATTCTAAGAGATTGCATTATTTACACAAACAGGCACAAAGTCCCAAAGAAGAAAAGAGGTTCTGTCAGCTGTTTGGCTGCGGAAAAGGTTTTGCACAGTTTGGTTGCCGATCTCCGAAGATTGCAAGAGCGCCATATGTTCCCCGAGAGCCAGGTTGCAGCCACAGATCCCAAGTCACCACGTCAGTGAAAATGTCTGTACGAGGGGGTGTTTCCAAGAATAACTTGTTTACATGAGAAGGGAATAGCATCATCAGCGTTTAATTAAACTTAAATCTTAACTTTAACTACCGTTACGATCTTAACATAGAAAGAGAGAGTTTGGGAACTGGGAAATTCTCAAATTCATTTCGAATCCCAATCTCAGTGTTGTTAAATTACAAAATGCGAAGAGAAGTGACTGAGTGAGCTTTTGGGTTTTCCCTAAAATGGAGGAGATACCAATGAGACAAATTAAAAGCGGAAAAAGAGCAGAAAAAGAAAAAGCTCATTCGTGCTTCAGCAGGTTTAAGAACGCTCCTCACAGAAGCTCTTTGAGATTTAAAATTAAATTAGAAGGCATAATTGCTGTAATGCTTCTGATTGGAATGATCTTTGCTCTTCACATGTATTTAACATCAACTAAAATGTATTCCACATACTGTACGATGAACCTATTTAAAGAGTACAATTCAGCGGTTTTTAATGAACTCGGTGGTGAAATCATCACCACAGTCAGCGTTAGAACATTTCATCCATCCAGAAAGAAACCCTGCGTCTCCTGGCAGACACTTCTAATGCCCCCCGGCCCCAGCTTTAGGTAATCACTCATCTAACTCAGTGCGATAGATTTGCCCATTCTGGATTGTCTAACAATGGAATTTTATGAGTGACTTCTTTTAACTTATGCAGGTTTTTGAATAGGGTTTGCATGATCTGCTATCCTACCAGCTATTCCTGTCCCTGCTCAATAAAGAACATAAAATCACGCTGATTTTTTATGAAAATCTCATTTAGAAAAAAAATAATAACTGCAATTTTCTCTTTGTCATAAGAAAAATATTAACATTTAGCTATTTTATGCATGTCTGAAGCAAGAAATCAACATTTTCAAATATTATTTTCCTTAAATGACTACTTTGGTTTTTTTGATAGAAGCACAGGACACTATCCCATGTTATAGAGAGAAGGACCAAGTCAAGTAACAAAGGAAAACATTGCAATCTTCGAGTATTTGCAGACATGTAAGATCTTCTCATTACCAATGTGGGCACTAATTTTTAACTTGGTGAAGTTAAATAACAAGCTTTAGCTCTAATCAAATATATTCCAATGTGATTTTTCCTGGTTTTATACTAAAGCAATGATGTGCAGCTTCAGGCAATATTTAATTAAAGATCAAACTGTGCTAATCTTTTAAAAACTCTGTTTATCTAAAAGTAAAAAATCTAAAACACATTCTTCCCTCAAGAACTTTGATGTTCTATAATTTCATTGTTTTTGTGAGCTAAAGGACTTCAGGCTGTGTGTGTGTGTGTGTGTGTGTGTGAACTTGGAGAATAATATTCTGTGAAGTTTAAAGGGCTTCGAAGTAATTAAAATAGTAACATATTCAAAAAATATCTTGAAGATACTTCTATTCATGGATAGGAAGACTCAATATTCTTAAGACATCAATTCTTCCCAACCCAATCTTTAGATTCATGTTATGATTTGATGAACTACCATTCACTTTTACTCACACTCCCACAGGCCTATGGAAGAAAAAATCAGCCTTCCATTACTGTATGTTGCATCCTTTCTTTATTGATTTAAAAAGAATCAGATCACTAGCACCCCTAGTGTTAAGCCAAGTAGTGACTTTGAGTATCATTATGACTTCATGAATTAAAACTTATTGGATGTGATTTAATTTACTACAGTTATTAATCTAACTGATACTCCAAAGATACCATAGTAGAGAAGACTCTTCTCTACATTAGCTCCTCTGAATGTTGGACACATTCCTAGAGATCTTTTATAGTTTCTGTATTCTGTGCTATGACCTGATATATCAGTATTGTCCTCTTTTTGGCCTGAAATCAGCCACTTCTTTGGGGTCCTGGGTTCCCACGATGGAAAACACCTCATTACCAGAGGGACAATCATTATTTCTAGGCTGTTTTCATGGCAAGAACTAAAAACCTGACATATATGTTGAGTTTTCTTTGGTACTCCCCTCTGTTACAGTTTCTGATATCATTTTAATCTTTTATCTTCATTACTTTTGGATTTCTAGCATCTTCTTCTCTTTTGCCTCATTTCTTAAGGTAATTTCTTTATCTTTGCTTTTATATATTTTGTGTTCTTTCTAGTTTACCTTGAAATTGGTTTCCTTCTATGTCCAATTCTTTCCCAAGTTCTGTAACTCTTCTAGGTTTTTCTAATTCTTGGTTGCATTGCCCTTTCACGTGATTTATAATTTTATCATTTTTGTTTAGGTCCTGTTGGAAAACGTGATCTCTTTCTCTAGCGTCTTTGCAATGTTCTCATCTGCAGCATACTGTCATCGTTGGCGATAACTTTCTCTGCTCTTCAGCCTTATAATAACATCATGTGTGATTCTTTCATTGTTTTCTGCTGCTCATTCTTACACAGACTTCCGTTTTCTGTGCTTAAAATACAAAGCGGGTGGATCAAGAAATATTTTCTATCCTCACGGCTGTAGAGCTCCCTGCTCTTAATATTTGTGTAAAGTGTCCTGAATTGTGGGCCTTATCCATTCCCTAAACTCCTGGCTCTGCTCCCTAAGCGACCCTCTCCTGCTTTTGTCGCCCCTGTTACTCCCACTATGGAGCCTGGTCTCAGCACTCCCCTCTCAGCGTAGGGCGTGTTTCTGAAGGAAGTTTTGTCTGATTTTTTAAAGAGTGTGTAGGATGCGGATTAGTCCAGTTTCTCAGACTTTGCTATGGGCCTCTTGCGTTCGCTCACCCATCAGAATGTGTAAACACCCTGGTTTCACACGGACCCGACACGCTCGGCTTTCGGGGAGTGTCTGTTGTCCACTTCGGGGTTCTGTCCTCAGGCGCTGTTGCTGCCCTTTCGCTTTTGCCTCAGTTCTTGGAGCTGGGCGTGGACTGCCTTTAACCCCCCTGGGTCTTAGTTTTACAGGGAAAAGCGGTCACCTAATTTTGCCCCAGACATCCAGAGGTGGGTTTGTTTTTTTAAACATTCAATATAATTTTGTGTTAGTTTTGGGTGTACACCACAGTGCTCAGACAATCACATACTTTACATAGCATCCCCCCCAGACATTTCCAGCACCCGCCTGGCCCCACGACATCGTTGACTCTGTCCCCTGCCCTGGGCTTTACGTCCCCCTGACTGTTCTGTCACCACCAACCTGCGCTTCTCCATCCCCCACCCCCCACCCCCGCCGCCTTCGTCACCAGCCCCTCTACCCTCTGCTGTCTATATCTACGGGTCTCTTTCTGTGTTTGCATCCAGGAGTTTTTGATTCTGTTATTCTCTTGCCCTCCCTGTTTCCATGGAGAGACCTGCAGATGTTGGAGCACTACCACCACCCCCACCCCCGCTGTGCCACGTCCCCATGATCTCCAGAGGTAACAGCCATGGTTGTCTGGTTTCAGCCCCAGAGTCCCAGCTTCCATGCATGGTCTTCAGAGGTTGATCTGCCTAAGCAAGAGTTTTGCAAGCAAGTTCTCTCTTCCCACATCTCAAATGAAAGGCACGCTTATCTCCCACTCCCAGTGTTATTTTAGAACAGTGGCTACACCGGGGGAAACTTAGGTGTGCCACACCGAGAGATATTTTGAAATATTGGTGTTGAGAAACCAACTAATCAATGGGTCAGAAACTCTTTGGCATTTCAGGTGGTTTCTACATTTTTCCATAAATATACTGGATTAAGAGCTAATAGATTCATCAGTTTATAGATAATAAAAATTAATTTTGATATAAGATCAAAATTTAGCTTTGCCATATGTTTAGAAACATATTTAAAACCCACACAGATGATGACTCTACTATAACGCATTTTCCGTTTTTGTCAACATGTGATCAACTTTTCCAGTGCCTACATTTGACAAAGAATAAATAAAACTAAAGATAGTTATGATATCATTCTATCAATAAGTAATTTTACCCATGGATATACAAACTAGTTGAAAAAATGTATTTATCTACCTCATTAAGTCATGCATTTCCAGCAAATGATTAGTTTGTATTTAGTAATTATTTATCACAATGTGTGCTGTGCTGTATCATTTTTTTACATATATTTTATTGATTATGCTATTACTGTTGTCCCAATTTTTCCCTCTTTGCTCCCCTCTGCCCAGTACTCCCCTTCCCTCCACCAGTTCCCTCCCCCCTTAGTTCATGTCCATGGGTTGTGCATATAAATTGTTTGGCTTCTCCATTTTCTATACTGTCCTTAACATTCCCCTGTCTATTCTGTACCCATCAATTGTGCTTCTCAATCCCTGCTCCTTTTCCCCCATTCTCCTCATCCCACTTCCAGCTGATAACCCTCCAAATTATCTCCGAATCTAAGATTCTGTTCCTGTATTGGTGGCTTGCTTAGTTTGTTTTTAGATTCAGTTGTTGATAGTTGTGAATTTGTTCATCTTTTAATGTTCATAGTTTTGATCTTTAAAAAAAATATATGTCCCTTTAACATTTCATGTAATAATGGCTTGGTGATGATGAACTCCTTTAGCTTTACCTTGTCTGGGAAGCACCTTATCTACCCTTCCATTTTAAATGATAGCTTTGCTGGATAGAGGAATCTTGGTTGTAGGTCCTCACTTTTCATCACTTTGAATACTGCTTGCCAGTCCCTTCTTGCCTGCAAAGTTTCTTTTGAGAAATCAGCTGATAGTCGTATGGGAACTCCTTTGTACATAATTCTCTGCTTCTCTCTTGCTTTTATTTATCTTGAACCTTTGGCATTTTAATTATGATGTGTCTTGGTGTGGTCCTCTTTGGGTCCACCTTGTTTGGGACCCTCTGTGCTTCCTGAACTTGTACATCTATTTCCTTTGCCAAATTAAGGAAGTTTTCCTTCATTATTTTTTAAAATAAGTTTTCTACTTCTTGCTCTTTCTCTTCTCCTTCTGGGACCTTTATGATTTGGATGTTGGTACATTTAAAGTTGTCCTAGTGCTTCTTGAGCCCCTCCTAGTTTTTTTTTTAATTCTTTTTTCTTCCTGCTATTCTGATTGAATGATTTTTCCTTCTTTATGTTCCAAATCATTGGTTTGATTCTTAGCTTTCTCCCCTCCACTGTTGGTTCCCTGTAGATTTTTCTTTATATCACTTAGCATAATCTTCATTTCATCCCCTATGTTATTTTTTAAAGGCTACCACAGAATTTGCATTAATTTCAATTAAACATTCTTTAGTGTCTACTACCATTCTTTAAGGTTGAGAGAAGGAATTAGGTAAAGTTTACTTTAAGAATTTTGGCTAAAATTTCAGAGGCATGTAAATGAAGCGTGTCAGAGAAAGAACAGACTAAGAAGAAATCCAATATTTTTGGGCTGATAAGATGTAAGGATGGAGTTTGTATTTACTTGATGGCCAAGACTGGCAGAGAAGTTCTTATTTGCCTTTCCAATGTGTTAACATTTGGTTGCCTATAGAGGTGCTAAGTGGGGAGTTGGAACATGGTCCAAAGTTCAGGGGAGACCTGCAGGATGGAACTAGACATCTGTAGAGTGTCGGCATTTTGATTAATATGCAAAACCACATGTACACGTGAGCTGTTCAAAGAAGAATGCACGGAGAGTATTTATTAATTAAGTATGTGCTTAATATTTCTACTAACAATCACATTCTGAGTAATATGATTTTAAAATTCTAAATAGATGGTATAATGTTAGCTATTCTAATCTCATGCATTGTATGATTATGATTACATACAAATTACATAATATAAATTCTGAAAGTATTCACCCACATATTTTAGGGGCAAATGTAAGATTAAACAAAATAGCGTATGTCCATATACCCACTTACTTATATATTTATCAGATCTCATGGTTCTGCAGGAAACTTCTGACTGTGACAGCTAGGGGTGAAAATGATTATTTGTATTTATAGGATTTTTCTCGCTTTTCTGTTTATCTCTGTAGATGTTGTGTTTTAGAGCAGTTTTGCATTCACATAACATTGAATGGAAGGTGCTGCCCTCCCTCATGTACCCAATGACCCAGGTCCTCCCCTACAGGGGCACGTTTGTCACAATTGTCAAACTACACTGACATCATTATCACCCAAAGTCTTTCGTTTACCTTAAGGTTCACTCTTGTGCATTCTGTGGGTTTGGACAAATGTAGAAGGACGTGGCTCCACGTTTATAGTACCCTACAGGCTAGTTTCACTGCCCTAGGAATCCTCTGTGCTCCTCCTGTTTGCCTCTTCTTCCCCCCAGTCCCTGAAAACCACTGGTCTCCTTATTGTCTCCACAGCTTTGCCTACTCCAGACCTTCATATTGTTAGAACCTTCCAGTGTGGAGCCTTTTCGCTTCTTTCACTTAGTGATATGCATTGAAATTTCCTCTATGTTTATTTTTTTTTCATGGCTTTATAGCACATTTCTTTTTTGTGCTGAATAATATTCCACTGTGGGATGGACCACAATTTGTTTATCCTGTTTTTCTGCCATAGTTTCCTATGGGAACATATTAGCATCTTTTATAGATGTTCTTGCATATATCTGACCAGCTCCCGCATTATACAGAGGCATTTCTTCATTGCCCACATCGGTCCCTGTTACAATCTACATAGTCTCTATATTTCATAGAAAACAGACATAGGCAGGATTACAAAGAGTAGTGTGGTCCTAATATTCAAGACCCAATGGTCAGGATTAATTGCATTAAGTAAGAATTTAATGGGTCAATATCAAGAGTTTGAGGAGGTCACTGAACTTTGTCTGATTTTCACTGGGTGAATTTGGATTTATGGGGACTTGCTGATTTGTTTTCTAACAACTTAGGAGTTTTCAACTACAAGGATAAAAATAAACAGTTCAGGCACAATAATTACACGAGCAACCACAAAACCTGCCAGAATCCTCCTTTAAAAAAAAAAAAAAGAAAGAAAGAAAGAAAAGGCTAAAACTAGAACTAAAAGCAAAATGAAAGACTAACATGGATTATCCTGAAGGCAGTCTTTGTAGCCCCATGTGATTATAATTTTAATTTTTTTTTTTTTTTTAGTTTAGTGCTCTTCATGGTCAACATAAATATGAGGTGGAAGAACTCTCAGGAGATATGAAGGAAAGATCAACATCTCGAGAGAGCCGGGACAGAGGGATCTGTGAGTTACGAGCCCAGGTAAGAACTGGGTAAAGGAGAGCACAGTAACACATTTGAACGTTATTAAATGATACGCTGTTCTGAGGAGTATAACTGAGGCACTTTTCATTATGAGCAACAACGCTGTTGAGAATCAAAGAAAATAATGACCAGTTTACATGTGATTTAAAATGTTATGGAAGGATGTTGGCTCCTCCCTAGATCTCGATGTTCTGAATATTGCAAAGACAAACTAGTTGACTAAAAAACCACCCAGTCGCCAACAAGTCTTACTGTGAGTTAACGCTGTCGGGTCCAGTGACATAACGATGCCTTGCGTGTAGTTTCTGGTGAAACCAACGCTGTTGGCAGCCAGTAGCAGGCGGGGGGTGGGGGGTGGAGGGGGCTGCTCCTCGCATTTATCATGGTTAATTCACGTCTTAGGTATAACCAGTGAAATAGTAGGAACACCTACTTTCCATTCCTACCACCGCCAAATTAATTTTCACAGACCGTAAGCTCTGATTTCTCTGCCGTGTTGATAACGAAGTACTCATCATCCTCACAGTTAGGAGGGGAGATGGGATTATTCGCACCTTTTAGAAAATTGTGTTCGTTTGCTAAAAGTGGGACGTCATAAATAATTTATTTCGTAACTGGCAATTCTGGAAGACGTCATGGTTACAAATGTGTAGGAACATTGCACGAAATGGAATTAATTTCGCGGATCTATGGGCTGGCAGGAAATTGATAGGTAATAGATGGTCTCTTCGTCCTTCAAGCCTGTGAAGACTGGACTCGATCCACCGTGCGTTTTCTGTCAGGTGAGCACAGCAGTGCACGATGCCTGGACGGTGGAGCCAGATCAGTGCCGTGGCTGCTCATGCCTTTATGCAGCTCCACTCCCGCAGCCTCTCCGAGTCCCCGTTTACAGACTGAATATTCGTAGTCATCGCCCAGGACTTCTGGGAAACATTTCATACTGCGAGGAACAGCTGTCTGAGGCAGAATGCTTTCCTGTTGGGAGTTAGCACGGCTGGTCCTGAGAATGGGCTCTCCCCGCCCCACAGCGTGGCCCCGCAGCGCACCGCCGCCTGTCCTGACCACCTCTTCTAGGGTCCTATAAGGGCCCCGGGGGGAGGGTGGGCCCAGGGAGAGATCCAGGGTGAGGAAGGAGGGAGGTGCAACTACTGCTGCAGACAGCATCTCCCGGGAGCTAAGTCACAGGGAACACAAGGATGGCTTCTGTTCTCTTCTGCTGTCTAAGCAGAATCCAGCCATCTCGACAGGGACCTCTTTTCCTGGCCCTGGGATCTGGGCGGCATCTTTGGTTAAGCGCTGCCCAAGGAGGGCATGCAAACCTACTGAGCGGCTGGAGACAGAAACAGAGGAGGGTGCTGATGTCTGTTTACGGTAACTCTCCTTGAAAGACAAGGGCCCCGCCTTCTGCCATCACCTTCAGGCTGCACTGGGAACCACAGCAATATAGGACCCGTGATGTGCAGCGTGTTCAGTTTGATTTCATGCAAGGTTCTGAGGCTCGTGAATTAGTTGTACGGCCTTGAGTTAGCTACTTCATATCTAGAGAGCTCAGGTGTGTTCCTGAAATTAGGACCCTGGCATCTTACCCACCTAAAGGCGGTCTCCCGTAAGATATTTAAGTGCTATGACTTAGAGTTTTCTGTTCTACAATTCCTAATGAAGCACTGGGAATTGAAAGCAAAGGGAGACATGAATTGGTTATGTCTTTACTAGGTGCACTTAAAGGGTGTACTCGATGGAATGAAATGGCAGTTTATTTTCGGTGTACAGAAACAAAACAGAGTTTTCTGTATCGATTTTGTATCCTGCAACATCACTTGATTCATTTACTTCTCTCAGTTTTGGGTGGAGTCTTAAAGATATTCTATATATCACATATGTACCACAGTTTAATTAAAAGTATAACCTATTTCTAAAAATCTTCTAATATTCATTTTCAGATATGTAATCAACATTGCATTTAGTATGCATATGAACATAAATCTTGGGACATTTAAAAATGGGTTAGAGTAAATTCCTAGATGTGGTATGGCTTGGTCAAGTAAATTTTCAATTTTAAAATATTTTATAAACATTGCCAAATGGTCCATTAGAAAAATTGGATCAATTTACAGTTTTACTTGCCGGAGGTGTATAAGCATACTCATTTCATTATTCAATGGGCAACAGAAGATATTATTTTTAATATTTGCCCATCTGATAGGTAAAATATGCCATTTTTATTTAGATTTTCTTGATCTAACTTATAAATTTTCTAGTTGTTTGTCCATTTTTCTTGATATCATATTTATTATATTAGCTACCATTCACTGAAAACTTGTATATATAGTACCAGGCCATTGAAATATTCGATCTCATTTAGTATTTTGACACTCCTATTATCTATGTATCGTATCCACATTTAAAGGAAACTTAGACAAAAGAACTTACCTTGCTCAAGGTTACAATACAACCTCAAACATTATTGAAATAAATTTTTACCTGTGCTCCTACTTAGTTTCAATTTCTCAGAGAGGCTCACTCAGGCTCAGAGTGTTGAGAAGGCTGGGCACTTTACCAAAGGCCCTTCCACTAATGAGCTTTAAATCCAGAAACCAGACGCTGCCCCAGCCAGTGTCTGACATTGCTAACCTGCTCTAGCATCGCGCCATGGGTCTACTGAAGCAAAGACTCTGGAAATGTAAATTTTCAAAGAATATTGCCTGAGTTGAAAAAAAAGGAAGTATCTGAACATCAAACATCACGGTTCTTTAGCCACTGATGATCCCCTTGTGTGGTGGACGACTTTTTAAAACCATTACTAACACCCACCAGTTTGATAATAGTATCATTTTCCTTTGATCAGTGGGTTGTACTTATTTATCAGTCTGAGCTCTTCCAGAAGTAGTCTGATGATGATTTTTCCATTTTGGAAATCAGATTGGCCAAAGAAACGTAAAGTTCAGCTCTGACTAAAAGGCCCCAGAGTGTTTAAATAATTGACTCTTCTGGTTAATGTGTAATGAGGTGAATTCTCTGAGCACAAAGTCACTTTTTGCTAAATGAATATGTCTCAATATATGCACATATGCATATGCATAATGGAGACATTTGATCTTTCTCCATAGTTAAGATTCAGGTCCCTTGAACTGGAAATGAGAAGTTTATTTAGAAAGGAAATCATGCTAAAACTGGCATTATTTCTTTTGACAGTCTGGGTGCTGGTTGAAAGCAAACTCATAATCAGGAAACACCCCTTTGACATTTTTTAGGTCAAAATTTTGGGAATAAAAATTTTCCAATGGAAATTGTTTTCTCTTGCATTATTCAAAAAATATATATCATGAACATTTTAGTCTCAAATTTTTGAAATTTTGATTTCTATTTTATTATTTCTTATGTGTGGTTTGTTCTTTTCTCTGGAAACCCATCCACACATTGATTTCCCCTTCCTGCTATACTTTGACAAGGTGGATCAGACATACTTTTCCCAATTTAACCCAATAAATATGGCTTGAAACTCTGAACAGTACATGTAAAATAAACATGACAAGACTCTCAAAGTTGAAGAGAAGAGGTGCGCTCCCTAGGTAACTGGGGACCTTGAAAGGGACATGGTGATGAGCTCCCCAGGTTCCCTTTTTGCTACATATATCCCAGAGTTGGAGCTGAAGAAACCAGCGACCCGTGAACTCGGAGAAGCACTGAGTAAATCAAAAACAAAACAACCCAACCCAAGTCTTGGCTCTACTGAAGGATCAGGGAATGGTCAGCAACCCAGACAAGCATGGCTCTGAGTCAGCCTAATAGCACAGAAAAAGATGTTGCCACCCCCCAAACCCTCGCTGGCTAAGTTGGGTGGAGAGACTAGACTTCCTTCCTTGCTAGATGCCCCATCTCATCGCTGAAGTGGTGGCTGAGAAGGTGGAGTAGGAGCCAGGACTTTGTCCTTGCTGGGAGCACTGACCTCTGATCCTGGTGGAGTCCATAGAGATAAATCACTAGGGAGCCAGCCTTTCCTGCAGCTTCCACGTTCTCCTTGCAAGGGGGGTCTAGCATGTGGTAGGAACGCCCATCCTTCCCCAACAACAACAAGAAGCACCACAATTGGGCATCCATGGGAGTCTACAGCGGAAGCTGGGCTCCTTCATGCCCAGGTGTGTGACCCCACCTCCACCATCCAGAGCATGCTCAGAGGGTACAGCACCAAGCAGGACGTCATAAGATCCAGAGTCTCATATAACACAATACCCACAACATCTGGGATACAACTATTACTCACCACGCCAAGAACCAAAGTAGCTGAAAAGTGAATGAAAGTGGACAGTCTGTAGATGCCAACAGCCGAAATGAGAGTGATGTTTTAAAAATTGGCCATCATAAAGATGCTTTCATGAGCAATCATGAGTATGCTTGGGAGGAATTTTAAAAAGTAGAAATTCTTGGTGGAGAAATACAAAATGCAAGGAAGAAGTGAGTGAAAAAGTTATAACTGAAAAAACACAAAAATTCAATTAAAAAAAATGGAAGGTCAGAGGAAAGAATCAGTGACCGTGAAGACAGAAGGATAGAAATTATGCCATCTGATTGACAGACAGAAAAATATAGCCCCTTTGCTAACAGGGGTTGAGTTAGGGGCAGTGGTATGATAACCAAAGATCGAACACGCATGCTATTGGAGCCCAGCCAGCACGGGTGAAATTGCATAGAGAGAACAGTACTCAAAGAAAAAAATGGGGGAGCATTTTGAAAGTTTAGGAATGGGGTTAAATCTACAGTCAGGACGCTTAGTAAACCCCAACAATGTAAAGTCAGCATATTTCCATTGAGACCCATCCGTCAAACGTATGGAAAATTAAGAAAATAATCTTGACAGCACCAAGGAAGAATTTATGGCCAACATACAGGGGAAAAGTCAACAATCCAAATGACAGCATCTCATCAGAAACCAGGGAGGCCAGAAAGGAGAGGCACTCCAGTGTCTGAATCATAAAAGAACTAACTGTCAGCCCAAACCTCTCTATCCAGCAGGGCATCTCAGAGGAAGGAAAGCTAAGGTGATTTGTCTCCAACAAATAAGCACATGAAAAGGTGTTCAACCTGTGAGCCATCAGGGAAATGCAAATACTGCCACAGTGAGGCAGAGCCACAAACTGAAAGGAACAGCTAAATAAGCGACAGTGACCACGGCAGCGCTGGTGACGAGGACACAGAACTACTGGATCAATCACTTGTTACAAGGGGGGAGTGGAAGTCATCGAATCCCTTTGGAAACACTTTGGCAGCTTTCCAAATAGCAGCCATCCTGTGACCAAGAAATCACCCTCCTGGGCACTTCTCTCAGAGCGATGAAACTCTACATGCACACAAAACCAATCCCTGCATCTCTAAAGACGTGTCACTTGTCAGTGCCGACACTGGAAAACAACACTGATGACCTACAGGTACATCACTAAACAAGCCATCAAACTCGTCCTTCTCAGCAACAGCCAGAATGAAATCTTGATCCGCGCAACAATCTGAATGAATCTCTAGAGAACGGTGTTGAGTGAAAAATGCCAGTCCTAAAAGACCACGTAATCCATGATTCTATTTCTATAACGCTATCGAAATGACAAAATTTTAGGAGTGGAGAACAGATTCGTGGTTGCCAGGGATTCAGGAGTGGCAGGAGGGATGTGGCTGGGTGTGGCCGTGGCTATAAAATGGTCATGTGATGGTCCCTTGTCACAATAGGCACAGCCTGTGTTGTGACTATAACACTGTTGATATCTGGTTATGATATTGCATACGATATCATAATGCATACAATATCCTAACCATTGGGGAAAACCGAGTAGAGGGCCCATGGGATTTACTTTCAGTATTTCTTATAACTGCCTAAGAATTGACAATTATATCAAAATAAAAATTCAATATCTGTGATAATTTCCGCCTTTCCCACATACTCCTCCGAAAATACGCATCCCTCATTTTATTTCTGTTTTTGGATCCAAGAGACCTGGGTCCACATTCTTATCCTACACTATCTTGCTTTCTGACCCGCAAGGAATTGCATAGGCTTTCTGAATCTGTTTGATTATCTGCAAAATGGTGTTTCAGTAACAGCTTATCTAAATGATTAATTCACTTGTGTCTTTGCAGTTCTAAAAATTGTACGTTACCTTCAGTGGGCGCTCAATAAATACATGTTTCTTCTTCACCATTCAAATTTCATTAACAAGCCCTATATCAGACTGACCAGCAAGAGTTTTAGAGGTCAGGAACACTGCGTGCAATTCTGTTGTACCCCATAATGACTTCAGAATACTTCTCTATGCACATGTTTGCCTCTCCTTGGCTGTGAAGTCTTCTGAGTTTGAAGATGGTCTTATAGCAAGAGCACCCACTGCAGACACTGGCACCAAGTAGGTTTCTAATAAGTGTTTGATGGGGGAATGCATCTTTTCAAGGTGAATGACTGGACTCCAAAATTAGACCAGAGGGTCTTCCAAAGGAAGTGGGTTTTCCTTTCCCATTCCAGACTCACCTAGAACCTTGCATACATCCCTACAGGCATTGACGCTGAGGCAAAACTCCTCCCACTATATACACAAAGGCCAGGGAAATCTTGAGCTGGGAAGATCGTGAAGGTATATTCTTGTCCTTCCTTTCATCAGCTGCCTTTCTAATGTCAGTGAACAACCCACCATGGGGTCTCTGGCTCTAGCTCAGTATTCCCTCTCTGACATTCATCACCTCCGACACTCCATTAGGGTTACAATTCTCTACATAATACAGCGAAATGCTCCTAGCAATTTATTTTTCTTTGTAGTCCTAACTGAATGCAACGTGATATAAATTGAAATGATTCGATATGTTTATTTGTGTTTTTCTCCCTTTTAGACTGTCTACATTTATTCAGTGTTGAGGTGCTGTTTCATAATTAAGAAAAAAAGGTCTAGATGGGTAAAATGTTGAATTTAACTAGTGGTTATATACGCTGTCCTCTTTATTTGACTTGTGCAAGATAAAACATAAACGTTTTTACATATGTTTCCACACCCCAAAATTGTATTATCAATGGGGTTTAAACAGAGAACGTCTCTTCACGTGTACCCCAACTGGATTCTCTCTGCAAAGCAAGACGACAAAATTAAATGTCCACGTGCTCATTAATTCATGATCTTAGTCAATCACTCGTTCAGCAAATGTTTATCAATCCTCCCGTGTGTTTGCTGCCGGGAGTAAGCAGTGAGAATTCAGTAGGGGGATACACAGGGATGGCCGTGGCCAGAAACACGCAAACCCAGACAGTTAGATACAGGGTTTTAGGAGCTTTGATAGGTGAAGTTGGGAGCCACGCAAGTGCCTAGAACAGACGGGACAGCGGCTGGGCAGGCGAACAGCAAAGGTAAGTGAGAACCGAGCGTGCAGGGGAGGCGCCGGGAGACAGTGAGAGCCTGCAGCATTAGCAGGAGCAAAGGCAATGAAAGGGTGGTCTGGTTTGTACAAAACTTAGAGAATTTCTGTTGAGTAGGAGAATATATGTAAAAAGTTGTTTTAAAATATTGGAATATTGACTGTGCAGCAACAGAAAAAAAAAATTCCCCTTTCCCTCCTATCCACCTGCAGATACCAGAAATGACGATTTGCTGGGATGCTGTGATCACTAGAAGAGAAATTAGACTAAAAGGGAGCCCTTCATTTTCAGATTTTTTCAGGTCAGATGGGGGAAAATACAGAGGGCAGAAAAATGTCTTGTTCTGTGTTAAAAAGAAAATATTTTCAAGGTATTTTCTTAAATTATACATTCAATCTTTAATTCTGCAAATATTTGTATGGTACTTTCTGCGTTAGGATCTAGTAATTCAATGTGTACCGTGTAATGATAGAAATGGACCTGCCCCCAAAGAACGGCCTTTAGTGAGGGATGTAGGACTCATTCAGAACCATGCGTTGAAGTGCATGTTCATGGATGTATGGGAGCTGCCTAGCACATGTGCATAGGCTGGGGGAGTTATCCGAGTTGGAAATCTCAGATGAAGAGATACCTCGGATTTTATTTGCTGACGTAGTTAAATGGTATCATCTTTTACGGGAAGGGTATTGTGTCATCAGAAACCCAGTGTCATCATAATCTGCTGTTCTGAGGTGGACACAGTAGTTGTCGCTCTGAGGTGATTAAAATTTCTTGTAACTCATACCTTTTATTGACTTCACATGTGCTAGCAAGGAGAGTTAGATAGCTGAGAATCCTATGAATGTATCAGAAAGGTTATATAATTTTAAATATTGGTGGTTGCAAGCAGGTTAATTTAGAATTATGTTAGTGATATGGATGTAAGCATTCTGGAACTTTCTGAGACCACATGGACAAAACTCAGGAAACAGAATCTATTAAAAGATATTTGAGATGACTAAACCACTAGAGAAAAATAATATTCTGAGGAAAGCGAAAATCGAACTGTCATACAGGGATAAGTATTCTGGTCACTCAGGCAAATATGAGTCAAGACAGCCCAATTATCCAAGACTAAAATTGTCACTTGTCCTGCATGTGCAGAAAACAGATCAGTGTAAAGTTGAGTAATGAATGAAAGCCTGTGGTTTATTGAGGATACAGCCAGTGCCTTCAGTAACGGATTTTTTTTTCCAAAATAGTTTTTAATTACTAGGGTGCAATAAAATATTTAAAACGCCTTTGCTGGGCTATCCCATCAGCAGCAGCTTTCCCTGGTGGCCAGGTCTTCAAAAAAGCTGACAAGTTAATTACAATCTGAGGTCTCTTCCTTTAACCACAGCTTTCTTACTGTCTTCTGTCAGAGAGAAGAGAGTCTACTGAGGATTGTGTTAGGAGCGGGAATAGAAGAGATGGCATTAATTAAAATGGTTAAATGGTAGTTTGTCTTAGCATCGGCCACCTCTCTTCTTTAGAAATCCCCAATCGTTTTGGGGGTGACTACAAGGTACCTAGTGTTTTCCTTGAAGTCCTCAGGATACCTGAGACCCCCACTGTGGTCTGCCCTCCAGATCTTGTCCTCTACACGGCACACAAGGACACCTGGAACTTCTCTTGGCCTTTGGCCCATAAGTTCTGACCAGTTCCTTCAAGATCCTGTGTCCTGCTTTCCATGGCGCAGGAAGGGAACTTAGCAAATTCATATTAATGTGCTATTTATATGTTTACACCATCATATCAACTACTACTCTCAATGTTGCAAATTCAAAACTGCTTTACAAAAACTGTTGGAGTAGAGTAGCATTTAACGAGGATTAAAATTTCTAATAAAGAGAAATGTTTTGTTTTACATTAGTGGCATTTGATTTAGACCTTTTCTTTCATCAGCCTCAAAATAGCTCCCTTAGAAAACATGCTTTCATATGAGCAGAGACCCGGGACTGGGAGCAACCACTCTATCCTTATGCTGAAATCCCAGTTCACATGAACATGACAGAAAAGGTACGGAAGGAACTTGGACGTTTAGATGGTAGAGCGACCCCAGCCTCGGTCTGCAGCAGTACTGGGCTCATAGTACACATCCCATAAGTGCCAGCTGATTGAATGGAAGAGGGGAAGATAAAGTACATATCAAATAGGAAAGGGCCGCCTTCTATTTCAGCCTCCTATGAGGTTGAAAATAAAACAAACTCAAAATGGGAAGAAGGAATAACTGTCTATATATTCATTTGTAATATGATTTGTGTGTTCTATATTTGACCATATTTGATAATTTCCAAACATAATAGTTTCATATGTGCCTCCTAATACAGATGGTGAGTACAGCGTTTTAAGAAACTACAGTGTCAAGAAACTAGTGCTGGTCATTTAAGTTATAAGATAAGATAACTTTCCACATAACACTTTCAGGAGCTGTTAATTAAATAAATTTAGTGTCCTCTGAGCGTCACATTGAATTCAGTTATTTCTTTAAGAGAATACAGTATTCCTCTTGAATATTATTAGAAACTCTTCTGTATTTTAAATACTTAATCAGTGGAAATGCCATTAATTAGATAATTTCTATAAATCTATTAATTCAACCTTCTTATATCTGTGCTTAATTTTACTATTTACAGGTGGCTATGGGAACAATTTAGCAATGATGGACCATATTCATTTTTAGTCTCAGTATTGATCTATCTGTTCAAGTTCAACACAGTTGTTCCGAAGTTGAGCCTTACAGCCTGAGGTTATTTTTCTGCGTATTTAGCAAGGATCCAAGTGCCTTAGACTAGAGAAAGCTCTTCTGTAGCTCACACTTGAGTCTCTGACTTTGGGGTTTCTCTCACCACAACAGTGGTTGCTTTCTTAAGGAAAGAAATAAGACAGGTGATAAGTGAAGACAGCTATTCTTCCAAATTATTGTGTCAACCAACAAGAGGGTGTCTTACAAGAAGCAGAGGATGTCATTTGGAGGGAAGCAAGGATAGAAGGGGAAAAACAGGCCAAAAGAGAAACAAGAAAGAGAAGTTGCTTAATGTGTACGTTCTTGCCTTAACTACTAGCAGGTAAATGACACGTCTCGGTTTCCTTTCAGATTGTGTGTCCCTAGGTACTGACAGCTAATGGTTATGAATGCTTCTGGCAACTTTGTAGGTTCCACGGGCCTTATGAGCCCCTAATATACTTGATTTCATTTAATCAGCACATGAACCCCAAAAGGGAAACATTGTTTTTTCTTAAAATTTCCAGATCAGTAAGCAGCGTTAGAAATAAAACTCACACCCCGACCACTATGTGATGTGGTCTTACACCACCAAAAGTCAACTATTTCAAATATTTGTTTGTTCATTCTTTTGAACTTAATTTTTCCATACTATTGGGGACATAACTCTCTGTGCTAGGATACTAAGCAAAAATATAAAAATCAAGCAAAACTAGCTACATGGTGTAGCTGAATAATGACAGGATAAGTGATTGGAGGAGCATTTCATTGTTTCAATATATTAACCATGAATATTTTAACCATGACTGTCATTCCAACAATTTAAAAGTCATCAAACTTCCTCAAAAAGCCGATGATGATGTGCATTATAGGAGCCAGCTTTACATTGCTGCACTTGAGGAAATTGAACACTGAGCCTCCTGGGGAAGGATGTAAACAAACAAGGCAGTGACTATCGCTCAGACACTGTCAGTCCATGCCCCGAGGCCGAGACATAAACGGGAAGCCACAGGCTTCAGAGCGTCCAATGTCTTTTTCTGCCATAACTTAGTGACGTGTTTCTAGCAAGTCTCTGAACTGGTTCTGTCCTCCTTAATAATGGCCTCGCAGAAGAGAGTCATTTTCCTGAAGCTAGCCATTAACCTTTTATAAGGTTATTCTACCACCCAGAGCACTGTTTGGTATTTTTCTTTATGCCTCTGGGTCTTCAGAATCTCCATACCTGTTCTGCTTTCCCTCCTCTTCTGACTCAAACCCTGGACTCCACTAAGGTTTGTCTTCATCTCCTTCCTATACATTAGTCTAAGTTTAATAGAAACAACGCTCATTCTAAATGCCTTCTTAGTTTTGAGCACCTTAAAGAGAGAGGGAGGGAGGTCCTTCCTTCTCCCTTCCGTTTGATTTTTGGGAGCTGGGGGGCTGTGAAGTGGAGAACAGAGGTCAACATGAGTATATTAAGAAATTCCAAGGAAATTTGCCTGGTTTTGGATGACAGCCACTTAAAATTTTCATTGTTAGTGACCTTGAAGTCTGGTCATAAATAATTATTGGAAACTAAATTTCAAATAATACTCCAGTCTGTACTTTGACCTTTATCGAATCTTTTGGGAAATTCTTTTCTCTATCATAAATGTCTAAGAATTTTTCAGTAAAAAGGTCAGGTGAATTGAAAATTCTCACGTAATCGATTTGTAGGCATTGACATTTGTTTTTGAATTTGGACAAATGTTCACACTGGACTTTGACTCATGGAGATATTTGAGTAATCGATCTTCCCACTGCCCCGCACTGGAGAGAAGCCTTCTTCTTCTTGAAGGGAAAACTCACGCCTCCTAACACACCGCTCATGTTGCCGTCAAAACTCAAAACAACACATCTGTCAGGTATCTCAAAACTTTAACCTTGCCAGCTGACTAAAAACATCGAACCATCTCAGACTCGTAATGTATTTATAGTACACTGTGGGAAAGCATGTGGTACCTAGATGTTTCGCCTCTCTCTGCCAGAGTAGAGATAAAATTCTGCAAGCTTTGGGAGTCTTGGTGAGCCACCGGCCAGAATGATGAGAAGAACCGATCTGGCTTTCACCCAGTGGTTCCTGGGCATGCTGGGACACATGCCCATACCTTGGCCATCTGTCTAGTGTATGTGCCACAAATTGGGGACAGTGTGTCATCAAGTTGGGGAACACAGATGTGCTTAAGAAGCCTCTCTCACTATATCAGGCCAGCTCTTGACTTGTCATCAGCGTTTGGGGGACTGGTACCTCCCTTGATAATGCACCCATTGCATCGTATTCTTGCTGTTCAATACACCTGAGCTTGTAGGTGATGTTTTGTAGGAATCCGTGCTGGTAAACCACCTTCTCTGTTGGCTTTTAGATCATGGTGCTGGCAGGGACAAGAAAAGAGGGGACAAACGTAGAGACCTTTTTAATTCTAGTGAAAACTCACATGTCTTCATCAGAAGGGCCTGGTCTATTGTTGCCAAGTATCTGTTCTCAGAGGCTCACAGATTGGGCATTCATTCAGCTTGGGAACACCATACCTAACCTCCAGCCTGGTACTGTGACAACTGCACTTATCACCCATTATTCAAGCCCTGAACTACTGTTGGAGGATGGCAAATAACTGATGTCGACTGGATGCCTCAGTCTGCCCACCCTGTTGCTCAGTGCCTCTTCTCTGGTGGAAGCTGACAGATATAACAGATACTCTGCTATGCCCGCATCCATTGGTCCTTCCCTTTGCCTCTGCTACAGACCTCTTTGTATCTACTTAGTAGTTTCTTCGGTTGAGACTCCTGGCCAAGAAGCCAAGTGATTCCCCACTTTCCAGTCATGTGTGTGCATCCATTCAATGTTGCTGACCATTGTGTCTTCTCCAAGTACTGGGTGAATCTTTTTCTCACCACCTTCATCCAGGGCCATCACTGAGTAGGTATGTAGTAAGGTAGTTTCCATTTTCATCTCATGAATCATACCTGAGTTCCTGTCCATCTGCATGAGCTCATTGAAAGATACTGCCCCTGGCGTCATGGGTGTCAGCGAAGAGATCGGTAACTTGGGGATTTGGTCAACGCACCTGTGTGATTTACTATTGTCTTCTAAACCTGGAGGGCCTGATCCTGGCTATATCATTTCCATTATATGAAGAATCGCTATTAAGGTTGTCCGATATTGTAGCTTGATGGGTATAATTCACCCAGACCATGATAGGCAGCTCCTGACACACAGTCACTTAATGCATACGAGCTCCTTTTTGGCTGGGGACTGACTTCAGCCTGTGAGGAGCTGGTTTTCAAATGAAACATAGCTCACTTCTGCAGATGGCATTGACTTATTCATGAATCCTAGGGATCTATTCTGCGGCTCCTCTACGGGGACTTGCCAAACCTCCACAGTGCATGCCTATGTATGACATGTTCTACAATAGTTATATTGGATTTTCTGGGTCAAGTGCACTGGGTCAAGCTCACTGGAGACCGGTATAGCTGCTCCCTTTGGCTCCAGGCCTCACTCAAAGATGCCCCGCTTTCAACTCACCCTGCGAATGGATCAGAACTTTTTTTCCCAGTGTAGTACATCTCATCTCCAAAACAAAGAGGCTGGCCAAGCACTCGGCCTCTTCCTTAGTGCCACAAATTGTCTCTTACATTAACGGGGACGCTCTCGTACGCTCCAGAAAACTGGCCCCTACACCTTCCATTGGAGTGCCAGTGCCCTTACTCTGCGTGGGATGGATTTGCCACTCTGTGCCACACTCATGACTTACTAGGGCATTCAGAGGACTTGCCACTTCTCGTTCATCAGGTCTAGTTAGCATGATGTCTTCAAGACAGCGAGCCCAGGAGATGTTTTGAGGAACCTCCAAATCACTTGAGGTCCAGTAAAAATATCACCTCTGGACTAAGAAGGTGGAGATGGGGTTATCACTTGGTTGTTTTTCCAATTGTCCATCATCATCCACCATTTGTCTGATGTTTGTGGGGGCCGTGCAGGTTGATCATATTTGTATGGTCTTTGAGGTGTTCATTTCCACAGCCCCATTGGGTTGGGATATTTCTTCAGGGTGGGCAATTCCATCCACTCAAATAAGCTCTTACCAGTTTCCCGGGCCCCACTCTTTCCGTCTCGTGGCCCTGACTGAGCACAGGAGACATGTCAAGACTGAGAATTCTGTCTCCTTTAAGGCTCTCCCACATAGGTCAGTTCTGGGGCCTCGGCCCACTTGGTCTGCCCTCTGGATTCAGGACACAGGAGCTTTTTTAAACCCTGACAGGGACAGCTGCCAGCCTTAACAGCATCCCTTGATTTGAAAGTTGGCTGACCTGAGCCTGTCAGTCATTTTCTTTACGGCTTCCAAGTCATGTACCAATATCCAGCCAAGTTCAACATCCATATAATTACCATTACCTCTCTATTACTTAAGTGCTAGGTTACTGCATAAAACATTCCCTCTCCGACTCCCTGCTGCCCCTCCCCTGTATGCCACCCCACCACAAGTGACGTTCGCAGATCCTGTCCTGCTACCACCGGGGCCACCTGCCAGGAACTGTGCAGCTACCAGAATCACACGCAGAAGGTCTGCTTTTTTAGGGACGCAGCTCACTCAATGTGAGCATTTCAAAAACACACGTATCTTTTCATGCTCTCTCCCTTTCAATGTCTTTGCTGGAGTTAATTATATGTATCACTTTCTCTTAAAAAAATACAATTATCTTTTTAAATTATGTCTTGGCACCCATGCCTAAGCTAAGATTTATATTTGGATATATGGATTTATTTATTTAATTTTGTATTCAGATGCAGAGAATTTTCTTATGCAATATGCCTTAGTTCATGGTGTATTGTCTCTATGGGTCTCTGCAAAGACCCTCTCTTCTTTGTATTCATTTGTAAAAAATACCTGATAATGTATAATACACTCTGATACTTTGCAACTAAGCTACTTAAAGGTAACAACGTGACAATAAGTAATATCCAATTGTATCCTGAACAAATAGTTTTCAAATGCTTCATAGTTTAATCTTGTTATGTAGTTCACAAAGCAGTTTGAATAATGGACCTCAATCACTTCTTACAAGGCCACAGATGGGGCAAGTCTGGTGTTTTCACCCTAATTTTGTTAAGAAAACTGAGCCACAGATGAGTGTCTTGCCAAGAATCAACCAATGAGTGAGGGACTGAGCCAGGGCTGGATTCTGCTCCTTCTTATTCTAAGAGCGGCTCCGCTGTGCAGATTATTGCCATAAATGACTCTCCTGGTCACGCAGGCATCTGCCCAAACACAGGGGGTCGATACAGACTTCCCAATATGAGGCTGTATCACCACAACGTTCCCAATCGAAGCGCTGCCTGGCTGTGCAAAGCGCTTTCCCACCAATCAATTAACGTTACTTCTCACACACCGGGTCAGATTAGGTAATGAATCACCCACATGGGAGAGATGATGTTACCTGCCTGAGCTTATTCCAAGAACAAACGGTGCAGTCGGAATTAGAATTCAGGGCTTGGGATTGGAGTGTAGGGCGAAAAGGCGCGGGTGAGCAAACTTCTTCTGCGAAGGGCCCGATAGTGAGTATTTTTCTGCATTTGCTGGCGGTGTGTCCGTCCCCACAGCCCCACTCTCCCTAACAGCCATAGCTGACAGGTTAACACGTGAGCTCAGCTGTGTTCCAATATGACTTTATTTGTGGCACCGACATTTGAGTTCTATCCAATGCTAACATGCCCCAAATAGTATTCTTCTTTTGATTATTCGTTAGTTATTAAAATAAAAGGTCACCATGGATCAGATTTGGTGCTCTGGCCATGGTTTGCCAACCTCTAGGCCCTGAAAAACAAATTGGCCACTTGTTCATGTGAGTTTGACTGTATTTTATAGTACTCCAATCACAGAATTTATAATATCGTCTTGTATTTGTTTGTCTTTAATTGCAGTGATGAGCACACTGCCTGGAAATGGAAAGGTATAGTAAATAAATGAATGAGTGAATATATCCATGAACTATATCCATCCAGACAGAATGGCCCAAGAAATGATTCTCTGCCTTCCCAACTGATACATGCCTATCAGTTGAGTGGAGATCGTTGGCAAAATATCTTCAGCTTTTCACTTAACATGTTTCTTTGACAAATATGGTGCATAAGAAAGATACACTTGTCTAGGACACGGCTGCTTTTATGACATTTGTGTTCTCAGCTTTTCAGACAAATACCGTTTTCCTTTGAAAAATTGTGGAAATGGACATATCCACGAACTGAACGCCACACGCCCCTTCTTTACGTGTTCTGTGTTTAGCTAGCGAGATTGCAGGCAGAAAATACATCAGAATGGGACCAGAGGGAAATACTTGAAACAGGAAAACAAGGGTTGGAGAGAGAAAACAGGAGGCTAAAGGTGCAGGGGAGAGAAATGGAAGCGCTCCCCAAGAGGGAAGATAGAGTAAGGGCAAACTCTCAAAATCCTCGTTTCAAGACATCACGAGGGGAACTGCAGGAGGAAGGCTAGGAGGCAGGCACTCTCACTGTGGCTCCCTCCCCGACGTGTAGGTGGAGGCTGCCCTCATTTCCCACGCCTCCAATCTGGATATTTGCTCTTGTGCCATCCCATGACTTGCTCTTTTTCTTATTGCGATATGAAGTAATGTTGTCCATACATGTCGAAAGTGTGACAAATTTCTTATGACAAGGCCAGAATATGACCAATCTGATCGTTTCAAGCTTTTCCATAAGAAACAAAAACGGGAAACAGGGCTGGACCTTTGAGAATTTGATTTCCTCTTATAGTTTTGCCTCAGTGTTTTCAGAAAAGTTGATCTTATTTTCCATAAGTATATTTCTTCATCAGTTTGAGTAACTATACAATAAGCTTTTCTTAGTAGGCATGGTTAAGGACTGTATCTGAGTAAACATTTAAATGTAGCTGAAATTCACTCTTCTCTGCTTCCTCTTTACTTAGCCTCAGAAATACTGTATTTGAGTCAATTAAATGTGTCATGGTGCAAATAGCCTTTACAAGTTATAACATCGATGTTCAAACTAGAATTAAATCCGAAAATTGACTTCAGGAAATTTAGGTTGTTGTTGAATTGTTTTATCCTAAAGCCAATAGACACAGTTGCTGTGGTAGAGGGGAATTTTTTTGATAAGTAGTTTTTGGATTTTTAATATAGTCTTTTAGCAGCAATTGTGATTTATGTGTTTTTGTGTTAATATGCTGCAAAACACATGCATCCTGTTTCCTTTTCTTCCCTTTAAGTGTCTATAGCATCTTCATGTACAATTATAATTTTTTTCACTCGGTGTCTTTAACAGTGAGTTAAAAGTGAGTAAGATAAGTTCATTTCTTTTTTAAAAAAATTATTTATTTTTAGAGAAAGGGGAAGGGATCAAGAGAGGGAGAGAAGCATCCATGCATGGTTGCCCCTTGCGTGCCCCCAACTAGGGACCCTTTGGTTCACAGGCCAGTGCTCCATGCATTGAGCTATACCAGCCAGGGCTAAATTCATATTTTTGAGGTATATAAGTAGTTCATACTCATATGCACTCTAAAAGCTAAATGGCCAGACAAAAATAAATTCCATATCACTCTTCCTTATTCTTTGTGACTCCAGGGATTTCTTACAAATGCAAGATTAAGATGCATCGGTGTCCTGACTTGGCAATGGAAACATCTAAAGTTAAATGTTATTGTGAGTGATCATAATTTTCTATTATGCAAATTATTAAACCCCCCCATTGTATTTGGTTTAGTTACAGAACACAGTTTTGATCACCAAATCACCTGTCTCTCTTTGAGTCATTGGAACAGACAAGCACTTATTTACATTATACTCTGCCAGTCACTTCTAAATGCTGGTGGTGTGCAGGTCAGTGAATGACCATCCCCGCCTAGCACTTGGTACGGGAAGATATGCCTGTAAATTAGTATCAGTAGTGCATTGTGATGACTGCTAAGAATAAGGTGGAATGGGAACACAGATGAAATAATTGACTCTATTTCATTTTGATGCCTCTCTAGTTATAGTGAAATGTTAGTCATCAGGCATGCCCGTTAGGAACTGTGAGGGCTTGGGGCCTGCATGGAGGTGGCACACAGCTGACTGGCCTGGTCTGTCCCAGTCCATCAACAGGGCACACTGCATTCAGACCACAGTTCTGTGGGGCCCATGTCATTCTTCAGCCTAGAACCAGACAGAACTTGGGAACTGGAAGATTCTGGAAGGCCTAACAAAAAACAGCAGTTATATATGCCCATCAAATAGAGGACTATTCCTTAAGTGCATATCTTTCTGATGGCAGAGAGATGGTATTGGTGATTTTTACCCTCTTCATTAAGAATTCAGTCCCACTCCTTGAACTAAAACAATTACTTGTCATGCAGAAGCTGCAGGTCAAAATCCTCATGCCACAGAGATCCCTACAGAAGATCCAGATATTAAGATTCAGATGTGCCTGGTCACCAAACGAATCAAAGCAACATAAAGAACATGCCAAAGTTCAGTGGAACATGCCAGAGAACAGGGGAGATGTTAGGACACAGAGCTGAACTTTAGCTTTAATATTACTTCAACATGAACTCATCTATGTGTACATAAGTTACATGTACAAGAAGTGTATAGGAGAAACATGTATACATAGAGGTACCAGATCTCTATATGCATATAAGTGCTCTTATGAGGAAAACAGTAAAAGTAGGTGCTGGCATATATGAAACACTACTAAGACATGTAAGATATCTCACTTAATATTTACATCTAATCACATTTAACACGTTTGTGGCAGACGCAAATCCATGTAGAAATCTCCAAATCATAGAAATCTCCACATCGATACACTGTTAATTTCTTGAAATCTGAGAATCTCATTGTTCCATAGAATTTGTATAAATCTTACTTACAAAAGAGAGGAGGATTTTCACATATTGTTGCATATTTTTTGGCTTTAGTGTTATGGGAATACATTTCTAAAAAAAATGTTTTCCAATGTTAACTAACACCATGAATTGAAAGGCAAAGGTTTACGTTTCCAAGTGAAAAGTTATTGGAAAATGTGGCCAGTCAGTGTTCTATTGGGTAAAGCCCTGTGAAGCAGCCAACATGTCTCTCATGAAATGCTCCGGAAGCTTGTTTGTTTAATCATTCTGGCAACTGAGTCCCTGCATTCAGGTCACGTAATGAGTCATTTTCAGAAAGTTATTGTAGCAGAACGGTAACTGATGTGTCTCAGGAAGACAACGCATGAATCCGAACGCGGAAAGGCCATCCAGTCAAGTCCTAATGAATTCGCTTTCCTGTCAGCAAATGCCATTTTATTTAATTCTTAACTTGTACTGTATAAGGAGAGCCTCTTTCACGCTTCTTATTAAATTAGTCTTATTCAATTTTTGTTTGGTAACATGTAATTCACTTAATGAAAACCCAATTTAGGTTTGTTTTTAGTTTCAATAGTTGTAAAGGAAGTATAAATGAAGAATTATTTTCAAAATGAGGTAAAAGGATTTTCGGTTTCTCTTTGATGTAGGCAGTATGAGTCTTCCAACGGGGCAATCCATCTCATTACTGATTTCACATGTGCTTGGAACATGTGATTTACAAAGAACTGAAGAAAAATATTGACATAATTTTATAAGAGGTGCAAGTAATTGCATATATTGTAGGCAGAGGAAAACTTATTTAAAGTCAAGTAGCATCTACTCTTTCATTTGTCTATTGATGTATTTAACAAATATTTACTGACTACTCAGACAGTTGAAGTTTGGTTGTAGGTATCAGAAAATAGATAAATGACAGAAAGGTATGTAACAGAAAAAATCTTGATTTGAAAGGATCGGGAGAGCAGACTGAGTACAGGCTGTATGAGAAGTACTCCTGGTAATTATTACCATGGAACAAGCAGGTGTCTGGGAGGTAAGGGCTTCATAAGTCCCTGTTCCACCCTCTGCCTCCGTGACCTTAGCTGGGGACAAGGAAGTCACCCACAAGACAGGGCCTGCTTTCTCTATAGCTCCTTGTTGCCTCTCTTCCCACCAAAATCAACTCCAAGTCCAGGCCGTCCTTGAGTGCATCTCCTTTCCAGCATCTAAACCTTATCTGGAGCTTTAGAGATGAAGGAAAATGAAGATGCGTTTCCTTCCGAGAGGGAGGACTAGAAGGATAATTCGATGTTGATGGCCAATCTTCTGCAGGTTCAGACATACACACAGTAGATGGGGGTTATCGGAGTGACAAGACTCACAGTGGAACAGCGGTCCTCACTGTCCTCAGGGAGCCTGCAGTCCAATCAAATCATCGGCAAAGAGTCTATGAAGGCAACTCGGTTCAATGCTTTAAATTAGCGGACTCATGTCAATCAATGCCTTCTCCAGGGGAATGAAAATTCGGATTGAGATCGGAAAGATGAAATAGTTCCTTGGAAACCAGTGATCCAAGAGTGTTCCTTGCCAGGACAAGGGCTCGTTGGCTTCTCGTGAAGTTTGTATCTCTTCAGGACAGTGCGTTTCTTAAAAGTCACAACTTTTCTTTGAGGTCATTTTAAGTGTCTCAGGGGTTGGGGAAAGAGCAGTGGCTTTGGGGTACAGATACTTGGAAGAAAGCTGTGGTTCTGAGACTACAATCTGTATCTACCACTCCACAATTTCCAGGAAGGATTTGATGACAGCCGGTGAGGCCAGGGAATGGGTGTGCTCAGCAAAAGTTCGTGTGTCTTGGAACTGTGGGAAGCATGGAAAGAAGTCATGGGATCTCTTGAGTTAACCTGCTAACTGTTTCCCTTGAAGGAGCTGGCATCTGCGACTCGTTGGTGTAGCTGAAGGAATTGTCATTTTATAACCTTTGCCAGCTGCTGTCACCTTAGACCTTGTTCCTCTCTGTTCAAATGCATTTGCACTGAAATTAGAGTTCCGCTCTATGTTGTTTTAGAGACTTTATCCATCAATTTAGATTATTTTTGGTATGTGCTAATTATATGGCTTAGACTCTAATTATCAAGGCTGGGCAATCATTATTTTGAAAGTTTTCTGTTAGCATCCTCTGTGATACACTTGTTATTTACTGATTTAACTAAGAGGGGCTACGTTTTCTCTGCATCTTTATCTCTTCTCATTCCCAACATTTGGCACTGTAATCAGTGCTTGCTTCACCATAGAAACACAGTTATTTTTATTGGGATTCAACCTTAAAGTAAATCTCGCCCTCAGGTAGAACATGGCTAGGGTGGATGGCACTATTTCTGTAAGAATATGTCCAATACTTTTATTTGCCATGTGCACACTATGGAAATAGATAAATATACACATATGTTACATTTTCCCTCTTTTACACACACAGCCACATAGAGCTATATATGTATAAGATATCTATAACAATGTGGTAGGCCAAATCTTGATGAATCCAGGATGATAAAGACAATTAGGAAGTTCCTGGTTTTTTTTTTTTTATTAGAGTAATGATCTGGTCATCTGAGATCAGAAGCCATAAAATTTATAAATGGTGGCAAAACTCATAAAATTAGATACTCTTGGTGATTCAACATACATCGTGGCTTATTAAACCTCTCGGGTGGTTGTCAACTGTGGGACCCTAACACTGATTCACCTGGCTTCTCCATAACATGCATTGGTTTGTCTCTAGGGTCAGCTGCACCCCAAATTTCAGGCCACATCCTATGGTTAGGGTTGATACCACCTCTCCATCCAGGTTGGTTAAGTGATCCATGTTTAGTCAAGGAAAACATTTAAGTTTTCCAGAAACACATACTAGGAAGAATAAGTAACCACATTATAGATGATCAAGTACAATGATGCTTAGGCTCTTCAGAGAGACATTTTCTTGTCTGTTAAAATTAAACTTGAGAAAACACAGATTCAGAGCCATCAAAGGCATCTTACCACCACATGGGAAGATGAGAGAGAGCTGAAGCCTGGAGAGAGGCCAGACCAGGAGAAACCCCGAGGCTCCAGGCTGAGCACGGCCTGGAGAGGACCCCCTGGGAGTTCCACTTATTTGTGGCTAGGACTTTCCTTATTCATTTAAGAAAGTCTGAGTAGAGTTTCCAACAAATTCCAATTAATCAACATTTATTTTTTAATAAATTAAGACAGTTGTGATATTCACAGCAAATGTATTCTCTACAAAAAACAGTTTTTAAAAGAAAATATAGTGTAAGTAAATGAAAACAATAAGCTTCCTTTCAAGAAAAAATGTGATCGATCTCTCAGTCTGTTAAGCATCATTAGGATGAGCAGGTGGCCTCTGGCTTTCGCCCATCCAATGTGTGTTGTTCATAAAGTAGGAAAGGGAGAGGCATGACCTACACACACAGGTGTGATGGGCGGTGCATGTGGATTAGGGGTGGACTTTTTTTTTCAAATCTGAATTGGAGAAAAGTATTCCCTGATGTATTTTATAGCTTTGTCACTATTTGTAGAGATGCATTTCATGATATGTATTACTCATAAATATCATAATATGAAATCATTTCTTCAATGATTAGTTCCCAACACTTAATATATTTAAAATGGTAATACAATGAGTGCATTCAGCACATATATAAATATTTGGAAGGAATGCCTACAAGAGAAGAGGGGTTGCAAGTTTTCTTATATTAACCACATTTTTATGAACGGAAATCCAGGCTTCTCTAGGGCACAACCTGAGAGAGAGAAATGTGACTTTCTTACCTGTTGGCTTCCTCATAAACTCTATCAGGTATATTTCAGTGATTAATTAGAAAGAAACTGGAAACCCGGAAGTGGCTTTTCAGCATCTAGGAAAAGTATTCATTCTGTTCTAGTATTGATTACACGGGCATTTATGGGGAATCACTACGCAAGTCCCACTCCTAAGCCAACTGCCTTCTGATCCAACCCTAGCTTCAGATTAAAGTCACTTGGAGAGATTATTAAGAAACACTCATACCACTGCCCAGACAGTCTGATGAAATCAATCAGGCCTGCAGTTTTAATGCCGCCCCTCCCCCACCCTGTGCCCAGGGTTGGTGACCACCGCAAGCCCAGAAGGGGTGGCCCCACTTTGCAGGCACCCAGCAACCACCCTCTCGGCCCTAAAACCTGGGTGCCCTCTCACGGTCTTCTCTCACGAAGTTCTACGTTTCTCTAAGCTCAGGTGCATGTCACCTTCCTTCTCTGCCTAGAAAGTGACTTCCAAATGAGACCTTGCTCCTTTGCTCAGTGCTGGGCTAACCTGAGAACATGTCACCCTGCATTATGTCAAAAGTTCAACCCTCGAATCCCCAAAGTAGAACGTAGGGAAAGGGCACGATGCCCACACCAGGAAGACAGTTCACGGACCAGCAGCCCTCAGCCCAGGGGAGTGAGGCACAGGCTTGTATTGTCATCAAGCAGCTTATAGAGTGAGGGGCAGTGACTGTTCATCATTCACACTGTTCCTATCGGAAGGTTCTTAAAGGATAGGGAGTTGGTTAGTGGTTCCCGCATATCATTTTGGGGGAACAGTGCAAGGCCTGCGTTTGACAGCCAGAGGCATGAGCAAGAAATGAGCCAGGTCAAATTAGTCTTGCCGCATAAGCTAAAGCCAGCTTTGTTTGCATGACTAAATTGGTTTTGTCTGCTCAGGGAATTCTCGAGGCTGGTGTGCATTTGTTTTTGGTGTTAACAATTATGATGCCACGCCCGTCAGAATACCCACAAGTAGGAACACTGGGAAGGGACTTGCAGACGGGCGTTGAAGGGCATTGACGAAGCACGTCTCCCCTCTCCTCCTCTCTCAGGACCTGTCCTAAGGTAAGTAAGTTTCCTCCAGGTGCTCTTCCCTCATTCGGGTTCCTTTTCTGTCCTTGTCACATCCTCCAGGTCAGCCATTTTCTCATCTCATGACGTTCCTGACCCCAGAGCGCCCTCCCTTTTGTCACATTAATGACGTGTCTCTGTTCTTGCTTTACGTGTGCCTGCTCCATGTCCGTGCGTTGCCAGGGATAGCTCAATTATTTCATCTTAAATTTATAGTCTTTGTATTGGTTGCTAAACCAGATAAGCAGCATTGATTTTTTTCCCTCATGATCACTTTTTTATTTTTTTCGATGATAGAGCTGACATTCAGTATTATTTTGCATTAGTGCCAGGCACACAGCATTGTGGTCAGACAATCACACACTTTGCAAAGTGCTCCCCCTGGTATTGCCAGGGTCCCCCTGGCCCCAGGCATAGTGGGTACAGTGTTACTGACTGTATCGTCTCTGCCGTGCCTCACACCCCATGACCCTTCTCTCACTACAGACGTGTACGTCTAGCTCCCCTTCATCTCTTTCTCCCAGAGCCCCAGCCCCCCTCCACTCTGGCAGCCGGCAGTCCGTGCTCTGCATCTGCAAGTCTGTTTCTGTTTTGCTGATTTTTAAAAAGTGGGAGGAAGACGTCACTCTGAGCCAGATACGTCTGCAAGATATCACCCTGGACCATAAGCAGACCTACTGATTTGAAGTCCCTAGCGCGAAGCCCACTGGTGAATGATTGAATCGGGGAGCCCAAACCAGGGGACAGGCATCAGCCCTACTAGTTCACTTCTTTGGGGTACAGTAGCACCTATACAAAAACTATGGAGCATTATTTTAAAAGACAAGATTAATAAAACACCAACCTCTTATTAACACTTTGCTTTTAGTAAACAAATCCTTTAAGATAGAGATATTCTGGTTGATATTACTTTGATGGGAATAATATATTTCCAATATATTGTTAAAATTAGATGAACATCAGGATGAAAAGAAAAAAAGCCAAGGTGGATATATTATATTTTTTGCTAACATTTGTTGAGAAAGGCAGTTCAGGAATATTTCATGATCTTTAAATATTTTGTATTGTAACAATAGTTGTATAACAATATAGATTATTTTTAAACATATAAGAGCTGGAAAAGTTTTAAACTCTAACCTGGAAAGGTAACTAAGAGAAATATAAATATAGTTTTAAAATTTTAAACTGTTTAAACAAATATGGTTCCATATATAAATTGTTTGTGCTTCTGATTTTTTAAACTGTTTTTAATTTCTGTAGATTAGCCATGCTGAATGAGATTTATTTATTTCTAAAACATGCATTGAGGCAAAATAGAGTTTAAAGTTCCTATTCTTTCTTTGACTTGCTCTTGGTACCCAATAACGTCAATTAGAAAAGAACCAGTATAGTTTTAAAGGCGACAGGAGCTCAACCGAATATAATTCTTTATTTAGAAAGAGGACAACAGACATCACTGTTCAACGGAGCTGAAGGTAGAAAATGCCTGAGTGTTGTTTCATGAACGACACAAGGCATGGATCCAGAGGCAGGATGAGAATATTTCCATAATGACTTAACGGCTGACAACGTGGTGTTGATGGTGGTCTTTGGTGAGAGCTTTCCAAGTGGCAACAGGGGCAGCAGCCAGATCGCGGTGAAGCAGGAGCAGATTGAAGCGGAAGGGGAGGCAGTGGGGGAGACCAGGATAGGTCACTTTAAAACGCTAAGATATTTGATTGTGAAAGCTAAAAAAAGAGAAATGGCATAAAAGCTATACTGGAGAGTGGAGTGACTTTATTATTAGGGACATGAACTTTTTTCATCATTTTTTTTCAGGGAGCCCTTCTGTCATTGCCTTTATTATTTTTTGCATTTTATTTGTTTTTTAATTGTATGTTTCCATTCCCACTTAGCCCCCCTATACCCTCTCCCACCTCCACGCGCCCCCTCTCTCAGCCACCATGCCCGAGATGGCAGCCTTTTTAACGCTGGTAAATACAAGGGTGGAGGTTGAAGGTGGGGGGCAGGAAAGAGACAGTCACCCCGTGTTCTGAGCACGGGTGGATGTATTGGGACCTGTCCTCTCGCACCAAGGCGGGCAGGAGACCACACACGTGAGGATGCAGGAATCGTTGTCTGCCAAGAGTAAGACTCACACTTTCCTGGGCACGTGGATTTTGGACAGAGGGCAGTCGTGGATTATGGGAGGGCAAGGAAGTAGTTGAAGCAATGAATCTTGGTATCTAAGCAGGTCAGCTCGATGAGTTGGTTAGGATTTGAACCAGATTTTAAATCATCACAACCAAAGATTGGTAGTTACAAAGTTACATATCATTTTTCACACATAAATAACGTGAAAGGACATTAAAAACTCAATGTCAATTGTTTCGGATTGGAGTGATTCTATAAATTTGAGCAGAAAGCGGGGCCTAACAGGCCTTTTCTCCCTGAAATGCTGCATTGCTGGTGTCACGGCCAGGCAAGCCTTAATTCTGCCCTTCAGGGTCTCATAAAACTGAAACTGCAGTTTTGACCAAACGGCTGGAAAGGCTGGGGAAAGAGTTTTCTACCAGCAAAGGAACAATTCTCTCTCCTGCTGACTTTTCCAGCAGGCTGCCCTTGCCTTGGTTGTACTGAGGAGAGAGCAGCTTTCATGGGAGACCCCACTGGTGGCCTCCCGAAGCTTCTGTTGGCCCTCTGCCAGGCGGGACCCCAGGACATGTGAGCCTGCTGAGCATCAAAAACAGAGCAACATTTAAGTCAGTACGGCCACGGACAGTCTGCCTTCCATCTTGCTTAGAAATTTCTGGAAGTTAACGGGTCCATTTCATAAGCTTAATTTGATTTTAAATTGTCAAACATCAACCATCTCCAGAGTCTTTTAGTATTTGGGAGAATGGAGTGTCTGATGATTCATAATATTTTCCTGGGTTCTATCTTTTTGAGACCAAGTAGAGGCGGGTATGTGGAACACAATTTGGCTACTAAAAATGAGCAAATTGTGTGCGTTTGTGTGTGTGTAATATATCTAGAATCAATAAATCTATCTTATCTCCACTATTTTATGGTAAAATGTATTACTACAATTACCACGACCCTGCAAATCTAACGAGTAATTGTTGCCTTCTACACCAACATTACATTTCTGTGTGCGTGTTTTTCACTTTGTTTTTCTTTCATTTTTCTAACATTGGAAATTTCATAGGAATTTCCTTGCTGGAAAGGTCTATAAGTAAACATAGGGCAAAACAACCTCTAAGGGACTCAGACATTTTGATGAACAATTCTATGATCTTTAAGAATGCAGGATGGATACGTGTATTTTTATAGGCTATTCTTTATTATAGGTGTTCTCAGGACACTAGTTAAGGCAAATCTCTGTAACTCACTCCCCTACTAGTAAATATATGATAAGTCATTAATAGCAAGTATCGCAAGGAAAAGAATCAATGAATGGCAGTGTTGGAGGACAGTGACGCAGGGTGACAAGCAGTCATGGCTGTTGCGTGAGGTCGTGCAGGTGGATTCTGCAAAGGCCACCTGAGCCAGGGCTGAACTAAGGATGCTCTGTATTCCTGGTGTGATGGGCTCTGGTCTTCTGCTCCGTGCCTACTGAGGAGCAACTGTTTAAATCTCTGTGAAGGCATCACGTGAGCCTCCTGCTGTTACTGGCAAATTGTATAAACAGAAGCGTCCAAAATCTTAGCACCGACAGAGGGATTTCCTTTGAAAACCACCAGGAATCAGCATTTCGGGTGGTTGCCGTAATTTTCTATATCCCACAAATGGCTTTTTGGTTAAATTTAGGCATACTGAAATTATTAGAGCTTAGTTAATGTGCAATGTCAAGAGATCTATAAAAAACCCAAGATCATTGTACAATTTTATACACATAGACACACACTGACATTTATTTCAAATGAACAAGTAATTTATTTGAAAGGTTAATTTAATTTCAACTGCTAAGGAGTCCTTCAATTATTCTGATTTTACTTTACACATCAATATTTAGTTATCTGCACTTCAATAGCTCAGACACCTTAATATTTAAAGTAGGATTTAAATTTGGTGTTGAGAGTATCCGTTTTCTTAGTCATAATGTATGTGCTTGGTTAGAGATTTGTCCTAACGCTTTTTAAAGTCTGACACCATTTTTGTAAGTTTGGACAATCAAAGAACTGTTTTTATTCAAATTCGTTTCCTTACGTGACACACATATTAAGATTAATTTTTTTCACACTCATGGAGCCATAATCGATGAATTGGGAAATCTGCCTCCCCTCTCTTCCAATTAAAAAGAAACATAAATCATCAATATTGACAGAAATTCGATGTAACTTTCAGTTGCCTATATATGTGAAAAATTAGAACAATTGGAGGAAGACAACAGAGAAATTTAATTTTGCAAGTGATAAGAATTTATATTACCTAATTAAATATATCAGAGGGTAATTTGTATTCAGACAGTATTCTTTGTGTTTAAAATTTTAAAATAATTATGTTATTTTGCATTGTATAATTACATAAAATGTTACATTTATTTTACACTTCAAAACTAATTAATGCAAATGGGGACCTGGAGGAGTTTGAGTTTTACATTTTAATAAGCTTCTGTATTTTTGTGGAAACACGAAGTGGAATATTTGGACTACAGAATGTTTTTACTGCTATGCTTTGTACTATTTGTATAAAGTAAGAAATATCTGGCCATTGATAGCCTATGAAGTGATGACTAGTTTGCTAGAGAGGAGCTCAGAGGACAGTGGGGTTAATGAGGTTAATGGTTAGTAATTAAACCCCTCATTACCCCACTTCTATGTTTGTTCTGGAGCGAGTTCTGTGACTGAACGGACAAACTAAGCGCCTGAGGACACTGTGGTCAGACTTTATCTTTCCCAGGGAACTATTATCTGTGGGTCACGTCTGTATTATCTAGAGACGTTGGTTTTGTTCTGTGCAGTAGGAACTTTACAGTGTGCTCTTGACTTCGCCAGCTATTAACTTCTTTAGCGAAGCAGGCAAAACCTGTCACTAAGTTTTATATAAACACATTTTAAGGCATTTCCATCAGTTAGGACAGGCTACACTGTGGTAACAATCGGACCCAAACGTCTAGTGGCTCCCCGTCTCGGAATTTATGTCGAGCTCATACAAACATCTAACCTGGCCCCTGAGACCCTCCCTCCTATCGTTTCAGGATTCCTGGGACATACATTTTCAACACAGGCCATGCCATCCAAGGAGGTAAAATACTTTCTGTAGGGTGTGCGGGTGAAAACGAGTTTAGATATTACAACACCTGGTGGTCCGAAGAAGGGCCACAGTGTGACAATGGATACATGAAAATTTCATGGGGAGGGAGGATTGGGAAAAAAAAAATCTAAGAAGGTTCCTGAAGGAAGGTATTAACAGGGAAGATGGTTTGATAAACACTATCCTAGGTCCTTGCTCTTGTTTTTTTGCTTCTGACAGAAAGTGTTTTTTTTTTTTTTTTATAGAATGGCTTTAGGATGGAGCAGGGAAGTGCCCTGAAATGTTCCCATCCATAGCCATTTACCTAAACGGAGTCACGTGATTGCCACTGACTACAAGGGAAGTTGGGAGATGTAGCCTAGCAAGGCCTCCGGGAACAAGACAAAGGCATTCTGGTGAATAGTTAGAGAGCCTTCAATTCTGACGTCTGCGTGCGTACCTATCAGAGAGCGCATGTTCGGGGGACCTTCCCTGACCTGTGTGCTGAGCTGATGTACGGATCGCCTTCTGAGACAGCTCAGATCCCAGCTCTGGAGATCTGGTCAGTGAATTTTTGGCCAGTTTTGGAGAACTGAGTCCATCTGACTTTCATGGGCTTCTTTCTTAGCGTTGGCACTGCATAAACTACCAGTGTTTCTGTGAGTCTAGTCTAGGCTTTTGCTGTATCTCTGCTTTCTATATGATGTTTTGACATTTAAATATGAACTTATATAAAAAGGCTTTCTTACTAATTTAGAAACATCTCAAATTTTTTAAAATTGCTCTGTGAACAATTTTTGGTGTAGATGTATAATTTATTTTAAATGGAGAAAATATACTTTACAATGCTCAAATAACAAAAATGTTTATACCCAGTGTAGTACTGGGTTGCTCATTTAGAGAAGATTATAGATAAAGATACCTGGAGTATCGTAAAATGCAATCCATACATGTAATTAATTTTAGTGTATTTGTTGGATTACTATTTTTTATTGAATTTATTGGGGTGACATAAGTTTGCAAAACCAGGCCGGTTTGAAGTGCACAGCTCAATAAAACATCACGTGCACACTGCATCGGTCACCCATTGCCCCCAGCAAAGTCTCTTTCCATCTCCATTCCCCCCCTTTGCCCACCTCCACCTCCCCTGACCCCTCTTTCCCTCTGGCTGTCACCACATGGCTGTCTCTGTGTCATACATACATATTTTTTTTCTTAATCCCTTCACCTTCATAACACAATCTTCTGAAAGGACTTCTAGAGACTGATGCTATTCCTTAAAAAAACGCTTAGTTCAGTATTAGATTTGGTGTAGTAGGGCTTGGAGAGGAAAACGTAGCTCTATTATAAGAAGCAAAAAAGCCTGGTTGTAGCCCTGCTCTCACCATGAATCATACGAATCATTAAACCTCTGTCCCCTCCCCTCCCCTGTGGATGGAGGGCCTTCCTGGGGTGAACCTTTATAATCCCTCCCACGTTAGTGACGCATGCTACAGAAAGCTTCCTCTCTTTCTGAATCTCCTTTATGCTCTTGGAGAACAACACAATAAGTTTCCTGTCCACCAGGCATCTTGAGGAGAGACACCGAGTCTTATGTGTGGAACTGGGTATTCATGTTCAATGTTTTCAGTTGACAACATAGTGAAATTAACCCAATGCACTCAACAGGAAGATTCATGGAAGGAAAAATATTGTATCTCCTTTGGGTAATGTGTCTTGATTTTAACTATATTGGACATTAAGCATTTGCATTTTTCTTCTTTCCCAGTGGTGTGTGGACTACTTAAGGCAAGAATAAAGCCATTAATCATGCCTCTTATCATAAAACAGACCCCTAAACTTGCTCATTCTGAAAAAGGTTACTATTTGTTCAAATAACTAGACAGTCATAGCAGAGTGAACTATATAGGCATGAAATGATTCTGTAGACATAAAATTTTAAAGCCAGAAAGCAATTTCAACTTCCACTGGAGATCTCTTGATTTTCTAGGAACAATTATTTTTTGGTTCCAAATAATATGAAAGTCACTAGTATTTCAATATTAAGGGTTGTTCTTCTTACTGACTTACAAAGTTTCTGATAGAATCAAAATGCATATTATGTATTGTATTATACATAGAATTTTGTTGTCACATCTGAAACTTTTATTGGATGTTTAATTTGGCACTTTTTCCGGCTCTACGTTATTTCTACACTGTCAAGAGCACATTCTCCTGTTTACTTATAGCTGTTATAAATTATAATTTGGGGAGGAAGTTTTTTGTAATTTAATCATATAGATTCATTTAAAACTTTGAACACGGCAGATAGATGCTTTGGATTACACACAATAATGAAAGGTACCGTTCATTCAACGGTGACTAAGCACCTGTCATTGAATTCATGTATTACAGATATCCAGTCATCGGATATTAATCATATTAATAACACCCGTAAGATCGGTATTGGTATCACATCTCATGGATGTAAAATGTGAGTATTAGCAAGGTTAGAAAAATTGTCCAGAGTCACAAAGCTTATCATGAACCAAGCATAATTTTAAAGGTAATCTGCATTTATCTACCCACACCTGTGCTATAGAACCACTCACTTCTTTTCTTCTTGTGGTGATGGCGGGGGGTGGGGGGGTGGTAAATGCTGGATCAATGGTCATGGAAAAAATACAATAAAACAAACAAACAAACAAACAGGAGAACCAATAACTTCTTACTGGCAATGCAATCCCCCCATTTACGAATGCGCGTAGAAAAGTCAACCATGTTGTGTATTTGACCTGACTTTGTTTTGCTGGTTGACAGAGCACTTCATAGCTTGTTGATTTCCTGTAGATCACGGATTGAAACTGTTTTTAATCGTGCGGGTCACGGAAGCCTGCTGTGACGATGGAACCCGAGGAATCCCTCGTAAATGGCAGGGAGAGGCCCTGTGGAACACCCGCAGAGAAGTTGTCCTTGTCTATTCACAGGGGAGCAAAGCCACACACTTTGTACCCATGATGGGGTCCTTTAAGGAGCGGGCTCTTAAATGATATCATAGCTCTGCCTTATTTCCCGCTGATCCCCCTGCAGGTGGTGATCTGGTAAACGCTGACCATTGACCTTGCATGCCATTGGCTGGGGGGAGAAGTGCTTTGAAAAACAGGCTTCTCTAAAGTACTCACTTTCACTCAGCTTCTCTCGTGTACATTGTATGCATCTGTTTTCCTATTCTGTTCTTTTCTTTGAATGTTTGGTTTAGTGGCTCGGTTGTGTTTAAACACCTGATGCTAAACTCTTTGCAGCTTTTCTATAGCTTCATTATTTTTCATATTCCAAGATCAGAGCAAAAGAAAAATCAGAATATATTGAAGTGGAACAGAAGCTCACCCTCAGTTCTACCATCTAGAGAAAACCACTGTTAATCTTGCTCTAGATGCTGTGAGGCCTTTTTCTGTGCCTCTCCATATAAATGATCTCTCACACATATCTGCACATTCTCAGAGACTCATAGAGTAGAGCCTCTGTTTTCTGCTTAGTAACACATACCTGTGTTCAGGTGTGTGCATCCACATCATTATACTTGATTTAGCCACAGACACATATATACTGGCTTGGCAACAAAGTTGATTTAGTTTGTTCTATACGATGGCTCTAGGAGTGCTTAGCTCTCTTTAACTTCATCTGAAACAATATTGTTAGATTGCATTGTGACAGCTGTCACATGCATTAAAAAACTTACCAAAATTGGTGAATTTTTGTGCAGCCATTTTAATATCGAAAATGGAAGAAAATACACATTTTTGGTGTATTATGCTTTATCACCTCAAGAAATGTAAAAACACCACTGAAACAAACAAGAAAAAAGAGGGTGTCGTGTATGGAGAAGGGGCTGTGACTGATTGAATGTGCCTAAAGTGCTTTGCAAAGTTCCTTGGTGCTATTGACATTGTGACCAAATCACTCTCTGCTGTGGGGCTGTCTCAGGCATTGGAAGGTGTTTAGCAGCCCCCTGGCCTCTGCCCACGAGAAGCCAGTAGTGGGAGACGGCCGACATACTCACAATACTCAAATCAATGAAGCTGTTGGTTAAAATGAAAATGTGACTTTTATTTTATGGAAAAAAAAAAAAACTTGTTGGCCAACCCAATATATGAACATAAATTTGTCTTGTCTTTATTTTTAATATCATCTAAAATAGCTTTTTGTCATCCCAATCTATACATTACAGAACATGTATAGCCGAGTATGTTAGGAGAATTTCTCATTTGTTCATGCAATTGATCAAAAGCAGACATTTCTGATGACATGAAGCACGGCAAAATTACATTCTGGGGTGCTGGTTCCCACCTGACGAACTGCTGTTTAGCAGAAATTAGGAGCGCTGAGGATAAAACAGTTGTCTAACTACGGGAAAACGGAGATTTCCGTTTCACGTTGGACTGCCTGGTCACACACCATTTCCACGAACACTGTGATGTTCTGGGACTAGAACCACGCTTCAGTGTTGGGTTTCTGTATATTATTACAATAATAATTCCCTATGGATTCATCACGGACCAACAAAGGTCCTCCAAGGTACAAGATGCAGTATTGTTATGAGAATGGAGAATTGGCTTTTTGTCTACATGTCAGGACAAAAATCACAGTATTACGTAACCACAGTATGAAAACGCCCCAACATTAATGTCCAGATCAATTGGAGAGAAGCGGGGAGTATGGCTGTGACATTTTTATGTGGAGTTAGCATTGACTTCTCCATGAAATTGGGCAATCTGCTTCCGCCTCGCTGTAGAGAAAGAGTGTGAGTGGCCTCGAGTTTCTAGAACAGCTGCCTCATCTAGTTAGTTCCTGACCAAATCAGAGAGAGAATAACCAAAGTGAAAAAAGGTTTAACGTCACAGCCTTTGACTAGAATTTGAAGTGCTCCCAGTAACTTCCTTGTAGGGACCAAAATATCACGGCGGTGCCCGCATGGTAACCATCTTAGGGAGCTTCCGTTAACCTTTCACCTTAGACATCAGGAAATGGGGGGAAGGGGATGGGCATGGGTTTTCTGTTTGTTTTAGGGTGAAGGGAGCCTAAAAATCTTTTGTTCCCAGTGGTGGTGTCTTAGGTAAAACTGGACGAAAAGAAAACCCTCTTTCCTGTGTGTCTTCTTACCGTGCGTCTGTGCGTCTGGGTGATATACATGTATGTAATTGGAATCGTTCTGTACCCCGAATTGTGCGGGGTGCTTTTTTACTGCATGCTGTGTTATCCTCCTTATTTTTGATCATACAATTCTTCCCATGTGATTTTAAGACTTACAGTGTTACACTGTAAGGACTAACTATAATTTTTTCAATAAGGGCCACTTTATATAGGTTATTTTTGATATTTATTATTATTAGTAGTAATGCAGAATGAATATTTTTGAACATAAATGTATTTTCATATATAGCCTGGTAATTTCCTTGTTATGAAATACAGGATAGACTTTAAGAACTGTTGAGGCATTTTGGTAAATGATCCCCTCTCTCAAAATGTCATGAACATTTATTTACCTTTTCCCTCAGCAATGTATGCTACTGTCGTTTTTTATCATTTCTTTACCAATATTGTTATTATTTTTAATTTTGTGGATTGTCATATTCCCCCTTCTATGAGTTTGTTTTCTTTGTATATCTTTATCTTAACCTGTGGATTATTTCCTGTTATCTTTTTGTGAACTCTTGCTACATTTTTCTCTTTGCCTTTCTGATCACTTCCATAGTCTCTCCTTTATTAGACCTTCTGCTCTTTCTCTTCCACATGTGAAAATAGGAATTGTTAGGACATTGGGTCTGTAAACTCAATACACAATTCTATTCATTTCATTTCAATTATTGATGTGTTTGAAATATGAGCAAAAGCAACAGCCTTATCTATCAGGAGGGTCTGCTCGGGGCAGAACGGCTTTCACATATGACGCAGCACAGAGGACTTGTTGAAGCCTGATTTATCCCATGAAAGTAAGCAATTCCAGCAGGAAAGCATTTGGTCTGACCCTGTGCAGCTCCGTGCAGTTACCGGGCCCTGAGTGCGGATAGGAGGCAGGCGGAAAGCTTCCGTTACAAAGCATCACTTAGCTACGTGGGCACAGCTTCCAGGGAAATTGTGCAGGAGCAATGCATTCCCCACTGAGAGTGAGTCAGCGACCGCCCTCTGTTCCCCGCGGGGGCCCGTGAAATAGAAAAGACTTGCGATTCCATCTATAACCATTAAGGGTTTAACTTAATATTTGTGTGTTCTCTGGAGACGCAGAATGCCGTATAAATACTAAATTATACTTGTAACTTATACTTATCATTTAGCTGTAGGGTTAATAGCTGCATTTGCAATTCTTCAGAAATCTTTAAATGTCACACGGAGTCGGGATATGTGGTGTCACAGAGGAAGAGTATCACCTACTGCTGTGGCACTTTATTGTTTGCGGGTTTAATTGGTGGGTTAGGCCTGCTATGAAGTGAGACTGAAGAAAAATTATTTTTTCTTAGCTTATGCCGTAAGGGTCCATTTATATCTGTGCCTGAGATACGTATGAGATACACTCAGTGTGTACATCTATGAACACATGTACGAATAGAATGGGAAAATAAATATAATCTTGCTGATTGGTACCTGTAATTTTTCCCCTGCGATGTTTCTAGGAACATTTGAACATTGATCTAGAGGCCTTATCTTTGCCAGTTAGGATATCTTGATGGTTTTTGTTTGTTTGTTCTTTTAACTTTCCCCTTGATTTGGTTTTCTGACTAAATGCAAATAACCAGCATCTAAATGATCCATACGATTCTGAAATACTTTTCTATAGGAGCAAGACTATCTATTCATCTAAGTTTTAGTAAAACATACCTCAAATGTTTTCTGAGACTTGTTTGCTCAACTTTTTAGTATTCATTCATTCACTCATTCTAATTTTCTAATTTTTCTCAGTTTTTAAAATTATTTATTTGTTTGTCTGTTTATTTATTTATTTTTAGAGAGAAGGGGAGAGAAACATCACTGTGTGGTTGCCTCTCACTCGCGCCCCCAACTGGGGACCTGACGTGCAATCTAGTCATGTGTCCTGACTGGGACTTGAACCTGCGACACTTGGCTTGCAGGCTGACGCTCAGTCCACTGAGCCACAGCATCAGTTTAGTTTTTGATAAAGTATATTTTTATAAAAAATTCTCTATTTCTTTTATCTCTTAGTATATGTTGGCATACCGTACTTCATAATGTTCTCAAGTCATTTACAAGTATCTGTTTATCCACTCTTGATAGTATTTTATTGTTTCTCTTGTCATTTTTCAAATCAGTCTTGTTAGTGTTTTATCCTCTTTCATATGCAATGTGTAAATGATTTTTTAAAATCTTCATTCCCTTTATTTTTATTTGTTTTTATTTTTGTGCTTCCAGTCTTTTAAAACCCACTTTACCATCTACATTTCACGATCTGTAATTTACCTCACTTAGTTTAAATCTTCATTTTATTTTCTAAATATATCTAATACTCTAAATTAGCCTCTAAGCAGTGGTCTAGTTGAATCTTGCATAGCACATACATGGCGCTTCTATTTGTAATTTTCATTGTGATTCTCTAACTTACATTAATTTCCACAAATTTTTTAACTTTTCCAAGATTGATTTCTACTTTAATTGCTCTGTGATTGCAAAATGTCATCTATAACTCACTGAAATCAGTTGAGGTAAAAGTTTGTTGGAATTTGAGACTTCCTTTGTGAGCAAGTGTAACAACAATCTCATAAATATTCAATTACCTGTAATATATTGAATATTTAAAATGAATGTGTACTTTTTTATTGGTTCTTTTTTAGGGGTTCTATGGCTACACCCCTACATGTCTATTTTCTAGTAGATCAAACTAAACATTTTTCCATTCAAATCTTGCGTAAATATATGTGTGCACATGAGTGTGTGCATATGTGTGCATGTGTGTGTGGTATACATATACACCCATATGTGTTATCTTTATTTTGTTGTTTGTTTGGCAGAGATTGGCGTGTGCACCCATAACCATTTCTTCTTCTTCCTGGCCACGTAGTAGAATGAAGTCCCAATTACTTGTCACTTATAGGTGACCATATTCCTAAATTGTGGCCAAAGAAATGTGGGCAAAAGTGGCAACTGCACTTTAGGGCTGATCATTGCGGGCTTTTAAAGTGTTATTTTAGTGTCTGCATCAAGGAGGCAGTTGGATATGCAATTATGGACCTCGGTGCCTGTCTTTTCACCCTTTACAATAGTTTTTTTTCACGATTTTTTGTTGTATTCTGTCTAATCGAATTCTGATCTGTCGGTCAGGTAATCAGTCTCCTCCTCTATAGTGTCTGAACTTCTACTTAATTCATCCATTGACTTTTTAATTTCTAAAAATTTATTTGGCTCTTCAAGGAGTTCTACATGGTTCTTCAAACCTGTTCTTTCTATTCTCAGTTTATTTTATAATAGTTGATATTCCTTTAATCTTTTAATGATATCATTTCCTTTCATCTCTCAATGATATCAGGATTGTTTTCTAGCATTTTCCAACAGCTGGAGCTCAAATTCTCCCTGTCGGGTTAGTTTTCTCCTCTTCTCATCGAGTCTTATGTCTTGTGGTTCGAAGCTTTGTTCTGAACTCCTTTTTTCCTCGTATTGATTTTTCTGTGGGCCCGCGCACCCAGCCTCTTGAGTCATTTCAAGTTTGTTTGTTCTACGCATTTCAAAGGTTTTGCTTGGTGATTACTCTAGTGCCTCTATATCAGTTCTTGCCCAATTCTTTGTGTTCTTATTTTATTTATGAGAGTGATTTGTTTGTGCTCTGTCCTTGGCAGAAGTAAGATTGCTTTTTCGCTTGGACTTAATACCAAATTTCCTGAACTCACATAAACATTAAGATATAACCCCTAATTGTTAGGACTTATTTCTTTGCTTTAGTCCTTACCCTCTTAGGTTGTAATAATATTTCTGTGTGCTTGTAGCAAAAAAAAAAAAAAAAAAAAAAGTTCATTAAGTTGCCTATACACAGTAAATGGAATTATTAGTACAATAAATTTTGCTACAATTAAAAGTCTCTTAGGCATCAAATGTAGATACCAAGTACGTAGTTGGATATACAAGTCTAGACCTCAGTTGAACTCTGTATAATCCTCACTAAATGGAGAACATTGCTGAGAGTTCAAGCTAAAGAAAGGGCAGGTGAGCAATATGTTCAGTTGCCCAAAAGCCATTAACAACCGGACAAGAACAGTTTTTCTGGACTCACTTGAATAAGCAGTAAAGAGAATGAAAAGGTAATTGCTCATGAAGTGGGTAAAACAACTACAGAAAAGCCTTTTAGAAAGTTTTGCTGGGAAGGGGAATAGAGGTATGGGCTATATCTTGAATTGGGCATAGAATCAAAAAGAGATTTCTGTTTGAGGGTTTTTTCCGATGCAAAGTTCTTGGGTAAGTTTCACGATTAGTGACATCCTAAGTCTTCTCAAAGCTGTCATGCTCGTCTTATGCTACTTTCAGGTGTGTGCCGTCACATGTCTGCTTGTGCTCACTGACCTCAGCTTCTGTCACTTGTTCAGTCACCTGCATCTAAAACCTCACCTCTGAGGACAGAGGCTGTGACTGTTTGCTTCACACTTCCCATCAGCATGCTGCAGTGTTATCAGAATGTGTTTTATAAAATCCCTTTAGCAGGTAGGCTTGTTTAAGAGCGGGGACAAAGAGTATGTACTGTTCCCCTATTGATATGGTACAAGCCCTCTGGAAATTGTAAGTAAGTAGTATGTAGAATAAAGTGTTATTTATTCAATACAGAACTTAAACATACATATTGGCTATTTACTATATATGTTCCTTTTGGAGTTCTTCCAGCCATTGGGTGTGTGCAGGGATTAGTTAGACTATAGTGAGGATAGTTTATTCTTGTGGTAATAACAATAATAATTATGTATAAAACAAATATACATTATCTGTTGTATGCATGTATATTAATATGTACAGATGTTCACATGTATATAGTTTACTATGCAGCAGAGCCCTTTGAGACAGGTTCTATTACTTATTACATTTAATAGAGTAGAACAATTTTTTACTGCCATGGATGTCAAGATTTCTCCTGGGGTGAAGTGAGGAAATGGGTATTGTGAGGTTGGAGCCGCATTTATTGTAATCTAGCATAGCCTATCCAGGGAATCTTAAGAAGGATTCAATTGGTCCCCTAGCATTATTAATATATATATAAGTCATCACTTAGTCCCAGAGAGCGGCATTAAACACACGTATGCGCATGCACACAATGACTCGCTGCCCTTGAGCAAGCTAGTCACTGGCATTATTATTGTGCATGTGCGGGCGCACACACACACACACACACACACAGACACTCACTCACTGTAGTCATCTCCACGGTATTCCTGGCTCATCCTCACTTCCGGTCTTGGCATGTGCTTGTACTTTTTCCTGGAGAGACTCTCTTTCAACCTTTCTGCCCTATACAGTAATTTCTACTAAACTCTCAAATTTCCGATTTGGCGTTCCTTTCTCTGGGAAATAGTGCCATGCTTTTAGCTGCCTTGTATAGCTCTTCTTCAGCACACACACAACATACTCCTTCCAAGATGAGTGCCTAATTTTTCTGGTTTCATTTTTCTCTGCAAACACGCCTATGGGTTGATTTTTATATCTGTATCTTTGATACTTATAACAGCATCAAGTACACAGTTGGCTGTCTACAAATATGTATTGAATTGAAGGAAGGAAGGGAGAGAGGGAGGGGGTGTAGGTAAGGGGGAAAGGACGGAAATGGGGAAGGAAGGAAGGAAGGAAGGAAGGAAGGAAGGAAGGAAGGAGGGAGGGAGGGGGATGTGGGTAAGAGGGGATGGAGGGAAAGGGGGGAGAGGGAAGGGAAGGAAGGGAAGAAGAAAGGAAATGGGAAATGATACAGTGAAATGGCTGCATAAACAGGTAGAAATAAACAGATCATACGAAAGATAATTTTAAAATAATACTATGAATCCTTGGTTACATCTCGGTAAGCAAGAGAGCATCTCAAAAGAAATCATATTTAAACTCATTCTTGGATAATAATTAGAAAAAATTGAACTTGTAGAAATAGCACAGAATTGTTTCTAAAATGCCCTGCATGCCATTTGGTTTTCCTTCAAATAGATGCATTTAAACCTCCTTGGTTCCTTTTTACCAGCCTTTCATTATGTCACTCTCTGTTATAAGAAAATGTGTCTGGTTCTGTCAGCTTGCCAGCATGGAACCCATTTAAGCCTCAGCACTTGGCGGATCAGCTATAAAATTAATTCTCGGTGGAAAGCAATAGCCTTCCTTATACGAGCACCAACTAACGTTGGAGTTCATAAGCCATGCACAGAATGTAAAGCCTGCCTCCAGCCCTTAACGGAACTAGAGAGTCAATCTCTTTGAGGAACTAATGTTAGCCCATCAAAAATATCTACACACACATAGTATATGATTGTTTTGTATCAAGATACACTGTTAATATTTAGGCTTGTGGATTATAGTCACTGTCCAGCTGTATCACTTTAGATCTTTAGGTTTACAGAGGATTACACACCGACAAAGAATCAGAAGTACTGCATGTTTTCACGTGTTTAATTTTCATTGAGATTTTTCTCTGCTAAAATACAACACAAATATTCAATGTCACTGTTGTTTCTCTACCATTAAAATGTACTAACATAAACTTGATCGCAAGGTCCCTGTGGACTATTCCCCTAATTCCCTTTTCTAAGGCAGATTATTAACTCTTCAAATGAACATCCGTTTGGATGTCTTCTGAGAGGGCATCTATAAGCAAGATCCAGGGGAACTGGGGTTTCCGATGAGAGCATCATGGGTCTGCACAGGGTGATGATCAGCCAGCGACCCTACTGCCCCCCACCTTCACTGCGGCAGGCGTGCCAAGAGGCAGCTGAAGGAGGGCGTCACCCAGAAAGAGCAAAATCGAGTGAGCAGCAGCAGAGGCCGTGGCCTTGAAGATCAGGGAGGATGTCTAACTCTCTCCAGAGAATAAAAAGGGGGTGCTGGTGAATGAATAAATTGTTTCTATTTTATTTTTTAATTCTTAAGTTTTTTAATTACAGTTTCCATGCAGTATGATTTTTCATTACTTTCAGGGGTACACCATAGTGGTTAGACTGTCATATCCTTCACAGATTGTTCCCCTCTGATACCTCCGGTACCCACCTGGCATCAGACACACAGAGTTATTACAATATCATTGACATTCCCTAGGCTGGACTTTATGTCCTCGCAACTGTTCTGTAACTGCCAACCTGCACTTCTCTGTCCCTCGACCTTTGTCACCCAGTCCCCTGACGCCCCTCCCCTCTGGCAACCAGCAGTCTGTTCTCTGTATCTATGAGTCTGCTTTGGTTTTGTTTGTTTGTTTATATTGTTCTTAATGAATCAAAGTATCGAAGAGCTTGTGAGGTCTTGGATGCTAATGCGTGAAAATCAGATGAGAGCCTGCCATGCCGTATTGTTTTGATGAAATGAAAAGCGCAGGAATAATTTAGGTTGGCCATGGTCTCTCTGAGATAGAAGAGGGAAAGTAGAGAGAAAAGGCAATGTAGAGAAGGTATATGAAGAATTTAATGTATAGCAGATACTTAGCTAATATCAATCCCTTTCACTCTAAACCAATTTTAAAAATCTTTGAATTAATGAAAAATTTTTTTCTCCTAAAGGGAAATTCAGTTTTCATCTGTATTACAATAGAATATAAAGATGTCCTATGAACGTAATTAAAATGTTAGGCTATAGAAAAAATATGATAAATATTTTCTCTCTAAGAAAATGTGGCCAGCTGGGAACCCGGCCTTCTGTGAAGGTGGGCACTCACTGCTCACCTGGATTTCAGCTACCTTCGTAAGCTACTGGAAAGGGGAAAGATTACTACAGGTGGCAAATTTTATGCTGAGACAGAAACATCTGGAGGGCTGGTCAACCCCAAAGATGCTGGGCCTCACCCCCAGCGATTCTGATTCCAGTAGGTCTTGGATGGAGTTCCAAGGTGATGCTGATGCTGCCGGCCTGGGGACCAGTCACTGAGAACAGGCCTTCGGCAAGGCCCACCCCTCTCCTGGGACTGAGCACAAGGTGACCTTCCCTGAGCGGAGAGCCAACAGTAGAGTATGAGGGTCTGCACTCAGGGATGACCCCTGGTTTTCTTCCTCCCTTCTTTCCTCCTTCCTTCCTTCACATACATCTTAAAGGTGGTTTTTGTGTACTTAACTCCATTTAAGCCCATCGGAGAGGATTGTATAAGCCGAATGACAAAGCACTGACTGTCTGAGAAATAATGTTGCTAAATAGCGGAGTGTTTAAGGAGTCGTAACGAGGCGCGCACTTCCTGAGAGACGGCCCTTACTCTGCACGTTTGTTATGACTCGGATCCAGCTCTGCATTATGTTGGTGGCAAATCCTTTCACAGATCAAGGAAATCCTTCATTATATGCTCCGTTGCCGTCCCAAATAATAAAACTCTATTCCCTATTAACGTCTCTCTATAAAAGAATAAGGCTTATCATCTGGCCTTTGAAAATGATATTTGGAGCGAAGACATGAAACGTGTTTGTATTTGTAAGTGGGAGTTGGGGTGAAATTTCGTAAGACCCCACACGGGGGGTCTGTACCGCAGTGTTACAGGCTGCCCACCCTGGTCTGTCACCCCAGCTTCCTGTTGGCATTCCCAGGTTCAGTTTCACGGCTGTGATTGTGACCCCGATGGGGGCAGGGGTTTGCAGGACAGCTGCAAGATTCCCGGAGCTCCCAGTTATCTGACACTCACATCGTCAGAGGGACCGGGAGACGCATCCTTTGGAGGTTGGGAGGTGCGTGGTTGGCAGGGGAGCCCTCCTCTGCCTTAGACAGGCGGCCAGAGGTGCTGCGCCCCCAAGTCCTGCCCTCCAGGCCACGCCTGTCCCCACCCTGCCGGATTGTTTCCTGGTCGGGTGGGAGTTCTGAGTTTTACAGTGGCCAGGAGCCCCTTACATTAGTGTGTCCCCTGAGATAACATGTACTTCATACTGGTTTGTATTTTGCTACACTTAATAGACTATTCTGGAAAACAGTGTGGATGTTTCATTTTTTTGAGGAACGCCCACAGAGTTTTCCACAGTGGCTGCATCAATTCACACGGCCCCCCAGCAGACCACAGGGTTCCCCTTTCTCCACTCCCTTGCCAAAGCTTGCTGTTTCTGGTCTTTTTGAAAACTCCTCCTGGCAGGTGTGAGGCGGTATCTCATTGTGGTTCTGATTTGAATTTTTCAGGAAGGTAAAGAAATATCCTTGGAGTTTCTTAAAGTATTATATATTGTTACAAGGATGTAGAGGTTATTTTCTCAAAGTTTTAATAAAGATGTTTCCTACAATGACTGTAAATTTGCACAGAAAATATTAACTACAAATGAGAGGCAACATTAATAACCTGAAGCCAAGTAATGCCACCTGTTAATTCATATCTTGCGTGGTGTTAATTATAACAAGATGGATTGGAGAGGCAGTCACTGCATGATAAATTCACTGTTTCTTCACAGGACGGGGCTCCGGCTCCATATGGCTCCGAGCCACGTGACCGTGGTTTTAGGAGGGGACCCAGATCAGTGTGACTGCGGTAGCAGAAGACCCCCTTTTTTTAGAAAAATTATTAAAAGCAAATGGTCTGTTAATGTTCAACACTTTTGCTGATTTAATAAATAAACGTATCTTGCGTTTAGTTTTATCTTATTTTACTCTGTATTTACAGATATGTGATTTCATCGTTTGGAAAGCATACATAAAATCTAAATCTGCATCATAACATGGGAAATGGATCATTCCCTCAAGGACATGAAGAGCTAGTTGCGTTGTCTTAGCCATTTCAGCCAGCCGCAAATACACCTTCCGTTTGTGGTTATCTGTCTATCATGACGTCCAATGGCAGAAATGCAGAGTTCCGGGGGAGAAGGCGCACCATCGGAATCCATCCTCAAAATCTTCTCTCCTTTGTTAGAGAAGGTGCTGTTCCTCCGACTTTATTGAAGTGAATTACAGACAACGGAATTCCTATTTTCTTTTGAAAGGAACTCTTGAACCTTCAGCGTGCCTACTGCAAGCTCAGCAGGCAATACCAGGCTGAAATAGCAGAGCTGACTCGTGTGAACCACCATGCCGATCGGAATGCAGCCGAAGGGAAGAAACTGAAATTTCAAGTGGAAGAACTAAAAGAGACACTCAACCAAAAGGAAGATAAGGTACCTTCTAAGTCAACATACACGAGGTAGCATCGAACTAGCTTGTTATCGCATATATAAAGCATTTCCTTCTTTCTTCACATAGGGCTTTAATTGGGATGCACATCTTTATATTTTAAACGCCAAAATCAATTAAAATGTAACGTAAGGAAAGAAGATAATAGCTAGACAACGTGCTCATCTTTGTGTTGCTAATTGAGTGTTTTTTATGCCTCTCTAAAGGGTTAGAGCTAGGGAAACAAATGCACCACGGAGGTGGGGATGAGTCCGAGTTCGCTGCACACACACAAGGACAGTGGGCACCCTGGAAGCACGTGATCCAGAGCCCGGATGCGGTCCAGGAGAATCTTGTTCTCGGGCAGCTCATAGAGTGGAGAGGCAGTGACTCTTTGCTCTTCACAGTGATTGGTTACAATGTGGTACTTTCTACGGGCCGCCTCCTGTTGGCCTTGGGAAACAGTTCAAGTGCTGCCTATGATTTCCAGAAGCATAAGCAAGAAATGACCAAGGTTAAGCTGGTCTTGCAAAATAAGCTAAATTCGGCTGCTTCTGTGTGAGTACACCAGGTCTGTCTGCTCAGGGAAACTTTAAGGCTGATCTTCTTTAGTTTGGATTTTAACAATCCAAATATGTTTCCACATGGGGTGTCTGTGTGTGCACGTGTATGCGTGTTTCTATATGGCACAGTATCACTGAAGCTTGGGGTTTTAAGCTTTTGATCTATATATCAGAGAAATATTGCATTTCTCATGATTGAATCGTACAATATGTATGACAGTATATATTTTTTGCAGTGTTCTCCGGTGTCTAAGAGAGCATAGCCATCTTGTGTCGCTGTGTAAGGCCAACTCGCCAATGGTTTGCGGGGTATTAAGGGGCCTCAGTGTGATGTCCTCCAAGCGCATGAACATCAGACAGATGATTTCAGCTGCAATTACAAACAGGAAAGAAAGACTGTTGTGAACACAACATGGTTCCGACTGCCAATGTGATGGTGAGCCCCACACGTTAGCAGTTATTGCAGGTGGTGTTCTAGTCCCTGCCCTGCTCCTGGGGCAAGACAAAGAAACAAACCATCAAAGAACTCCATTAGCTCCCTGCTTAGAAAGACTGTTTCAGGATAATGCCAAACAGTTAGAAATTTTAAAAATTAAAAAAAAAAAAAAACTGAATTACTTTTCCAAGTGCCAATTAAATAACAGAACACAGTCCACATTTGCAGGGTTGATTTTTAATCAAAAGTATGGCAGTCAAACCAACTATATTTTCTTCCCTAATAACATTATAAGAAAACATAATTATTTTCCCAGTGAGGCTCATACATTGTTCTCTGCTCCTATTAGCACTGACTTTGGGTGGGCATTTCATCCTTGATGTAGTTCCTTTTATGAAGATATATATGTATTTCTTAAAATTTTTTTTTACTTTTATTTATTTTTTGAGAGAGGGGAAGGTAAGCAGAAAGAGAGGGAGAGAAATATCACTGTGTGGTCGCCTCTCACATGCCCCCGACTGGGGACCTGGCCTGCAACCTAGTCATGTGCCCTGACCGGGAATTGAACCAGCAACTCTTTGGTTCGCAGGCCAGTGATCAATCCACTGAGCCACACCAGCCAGGGCTATATGAACTTTTTAATTGCGTGCATGTATAGTGGGCTGGACTGTAGACTAATAAGCCAGAAGAGAAGTTTGGTAGGAAGGACCAGGAGAATAGTTCTAGGTTTTCTATATTATCATGGCCATTGTTCCTGTGAATGGTTTTAATACGCAAGTATTTGTTGGACATGGTGATAAACAAACATCTGTGTTTGTCAATATAAGCTTTAAAAATTTCTTGGAATTAAACTATTGGCAAGAAAAGGATAAAATTATGTAGGGTTCAAGGGTTAATGAAGCATTGGCTTCCAAACAGCTGAGTCAGCAGTCTGATCATGTCATTTTTAAAAAATGGCTGTGGTCTTTAAGACATTCGTACTATTTGCTCCTCTCTCCAGCCAACCACTCTTCCCAACTCATCCCGCCAGGCTTGGCCATGTGGCCAATGCCTTATGAGCAGAAGCTATGCATGCCACTTGCCATCAGGAGCTTTGAGAGCCAGTACGGGGCTCTGCTGTAACTCTTTTCCAAAGGCTGACTGGTGTGGTGCTTAAAACAACAAAAAGATTTTAACTTATATGGAGCTGGCCCCAGTGCCAGGAGAATAGGTTGAGAAATTTACTGGAGGCTAGAATGATGGCCACGCATTTTATGGTCTTGAGGTGTTTGGTATATTATCTTCAATAGTTTCCTGTAACACCTTGGAAGACAGAGAGCACACAGAATGAGCATGTGATTTTTAGGTGAATAAGTACGCATCTGGCATTTGTTGTTTGCTATCGGTGCGTTTGACCAGCACCTAAAAAAGAGATGAACTCAGACAAATATTGCTGAGTTTTCAAAGAGATATGTAAGATGATACAGACATTTTAGTTATGTGACTTCCAGGGTCTGATTTTCACTTTCAAATGGTAAAATATAAAACTGAGAATGCCTTTGAACACAACGATCAATTAAGGTTGAGTTTCCTAGCAAAGACCTAGTCAACGGTGTGGCCATCAAGCCTGTTATTAAAACTCCGTATCTGTCAAGGGCTTTCCCTGGAAATGACTTCAGAAGAGCAAACTGGCGCCAGCGGTAAGAAAATGAAATCATGCCTTTACCAGAACGTCCCCTGAATCCCAGGGAACTGCAGTAGCTCAGCCACAGAGCAATGTCCCCCAAAGAATTGCAGGTATGACCGTTGGCCTATGGAATTTACTGGCATCGAATGGAAAACTTGTGAAAGAGATACTGGCCGTTTTTTGTGAAAGATACTCTGGCAAGTTTTTGTGCGAGTTATGCTGGGATAAAAAAAAAGACCAATGTCTCAAGATCTGAAAGAATCTTCCATTCCTCCAAATGTCCCCGGGCAGGTTTTTGTGATGAAGAGGGTGTGCTGATAATATAGTATGTGAATGAGTGTGTGTACACGTGTGTGTTTAAATATTTGCAGGCCTTTTCTGTGGGAGGAATACAGTCCCAAGCATGAACAGGGGGCATGGACCTGTGACTTATTTGGCAAATGATATGTGTACAGCAGTCCCTCTCTGCATCGCAGTTCACTTATCGCAGCCTCACTGTATCGCGGGAGTTTTAAAAATATTATACTTAATTATTTATCGCAGATTTTTCGCTATATTGCAGGATTTTGTGGTACTGTACAATAACTACTAAAACAAATGTAACGCTCCTACTTCATGGATTTTCACCTGTCGCGGGGGGTCTAGAACGTAATACCTGCAAGAATGAGGGATCAATGTACTGCCTTCCAATAGAATCTTTTAGAACATAGTTTCATATGGAAAAGTGTTTGCATGGATTTCATGTTTGAAGCCTAGAGATAGATGCATAGAAATATACCTTCAACACAGAGAATGTTTTTATGTTCTTCACCTTTATATTCAATGGGTTCATCAGCCGAGAAGACTGACCCAAAGCACCGCTAATTCGTGTGGGTTTTGTAATCCAGACTATCCGATGGTAGCTGTCAGATCTGCAGTTCTGCTCTGATAAAGGTTGTCACTGTTTTGGGTGGCTGGGAATGAAATACTCTTCATGGAAATAAGGTTTTGCATTAGATAATGTCAGTGTTTCCACAATTGAACATATCATCGAGAAGCAAAGAAAGTTCTGCTGAGCTTTTTAAGTTCATGGTAGAAATTCTTCAAATTGCTATTAAAATTGCTATTAAAAAACCTCCGCTGCCTTGCGGCATACCTCTTCAGGGGAAAGGCTAAGGGAGTAAACCCCGACAGAAAATTCGGAGCCGGAGTCCCTAAGGCGGTTTGACGTTGTAGTCAACACCGGCAACTCCTGCGGCGCACCTGAAGCCAAGCTGTATTGACTCCGTCTTTCCCTTGGACCCTTCAGCTGCGAAGAGAGGGGGGGTCTGCTGCATGGGCAACAGCAGACCCTCCATATCACCCTGCCCAGGCTCTGTAGCTTCAGCTTCACTGGAGAGGACACTCCAGCGTCATCGCAAGATGTCGATTCAACACGGGAGGAGACAGATACCGTGTCACTCCCGAGTCGGACTGCACAGCCATTCTCGGCGGTGCAGATAGACTCTTAAGAAGCTACACCATCGTCTTTCGAGACGGATGGCTGCCGACCAAATTACAACTTGCAAATACAAGGTTTGTAACTCCCTCAAGTCAACAGATTTTAAACAAATGAAAATGAGATATTAATCCTCCATACGGTAGAAAGAATAAATATTTGGGGTCCATAATAAAACCCAAGATCTGATTAAAGAAGCAAATTAAAAATTTTATTTTTTAGAGGAGTTGATTTTCTTTCAGTTGATGTATATTTGTTAGTAGTTAAACATTCTTTTCTCCTCACTTCATTGAAGTCTTTCTGGGAATGTATATTATGTACTGTAATTTAATTGCAACTGAATTACCATAACACAGGACCCATTACATAAATATTCACAGAAAATACTGAAATAACTGACCACTTCACTAACTATGGTGAACAAAACAGTCTAATGAATACTACGGTAATGCAATACACAAACTTGTTAGAGGCAGGACAGATGCAAACTGAACTCGTAAGTTCGCCTCTAGTGTATAAGAAACAAGGGTTACACTATAAACAAACTAACCACAAAGATACGTGGGTGCCCTGCACCCTGGAATGAGTCTCGGGAAGGCTACAGGACAGAATGAGATAAGATTTGCTAAAGAACCTTTTAAGTTCTGTAAAGCAATATTCCATCACATAAGAAAGAAACATAAAGGGAAAAATTAAACATCGCCCTACCACAGCACAGCATCCTATGACTTCAGTACACCGACTTCAGACACCTAGGCAATTTTATGCATAATGGCAGTCACTGTCCACAAATTATATACTTTACTTTGTCAATTACCATAACCAGTTCTCGTGTTTCTCTGTAGTTTCATAGTTGGTATCTCAAGGGTTGGTATAATATTTGTTTCCTTGGATATATGTTTATTTAATTGACTAATCTTCCCTTATTGAAAGTCATTTGGATTTTCTTTTCCCCACATAACTCCACTATGACCACTTTTACGTATAGACCATTTTTTCCCATTGGCAAAAAAAAAAAGTTTTCTAAATGGAACTCTTTGGTTAAAAGATATGAATATAATACAGATCTTCATATATACAGTATTACTACTTGTCCACGCTTCTCAATGATGGATCAGATTGTGGAAAATGTTGATCCCATCAAATACAAAATCTAACTGCATCTTAACTGATGCAAAAGGATGTTAAACACCAAATTCTTTATTAATAAAATCACAATTTGCTGAGTTGCTCATTGGATTTACTTTTAAGTTCAAATCAAATCATTCTTTTTGTTGAATTACTTCCCCTTAGTGTAATTCAATACTTACTCTTTACTTCTCTCTATTATTTAGACCACAGAACCGGGGCCTGAGTTGAACTGTACACACCAGGCCAGTTCATTTACTATTTACTACTTCGGAAGCTCTATGTTAGAGGTAAAATATACTTGGGTTTTTTTCCAAGAAGAGGTGTTTGGTGTAGCAGGGATATTCAAACATCAACAGATGTAAACTAAATGTAACTAAATGTCAAGATGGTGGTATTCACAGAGTTCCCAGGCAAAACAGGCCATGTTGTTTTTTCCCTTCCAGTGCGAAAGCGTGTTTATAGTCATGTGTCCGTTTTAGCTATTTGTTGTCTGGCACCCAGTGGCTGGAGCGGATGGGCAGGGACCGGCTCAAACAGTGACAGCTGTCAGTGGAGCGGTTACTGATGTCTCTCAAATGGAGACACAGTAGGGTCCAGCCACCCAGCTTTTACCTATTTCTCATCTAAACCATCCTGATAATTTCGCCCCGCCTGCCATGGCTGGCTCAAAGGTTACCCTTTCCTGCTGTCCTTCGACACGATCTTGCTCTTCACTTTACCGACCGCCTGTCCAGCTCATGTGCTCGCTCGGGCTGTGGCATGTGGGATGGGTTTGGTTTGTTACCATCTCCTCAGCCGAGACTTGTATGAGTTGTGCGTGTAGAAAACATGGCCTCGGACAGGAGCTGAGGGAAACCAAGAAGGGTTAGACCACAGTCCTGCTAACATTTGCTCTCCTCCCTTTCAGCTTTGCTTACTTTGTAAAAGCGAACATCCTCTTTTGTTTGCTCTCGGTGAGTGAAACAGGTGCAAATGGAGGTCTTCTGCTTAAGAATTGCCCCAGGAAAGCAAAGCTGTTACAGTCCTCATGTAGACCCTTCCTAAAAATGTGGCCAAGAGCCGTCTTCTAGGTTATGGAGGCAAAAGGTCATACATAGTAGTGTGTATCTTCTCTTTAAATGGAAAGGTATATATGTTATTATAAGGTTTTCTATTTGAACCTTATTCAGTAAAAGGATTATTTAATTTGTTTTGTCTTACATCCTGTCTGAGGAAATACATCCATAGAAACGTTTTTAGGTGCCTATGAACCAAAGATCTTCATTCATGAAGGAGAAGACGAAAGATAAGTTATGTCCCTGCATATGTTTTTGTCATTATGGGAAATTGTAACCCAGAAAGATACTTGTATTGCAGAGGAAAACATTTCTTCTTGTTATCATATATTATCCCTCTTAGCATTCTAGTGTATTTTAGAGAGTTCAGGTTCTCTTCTAAATTAAAACAAAAGCATATTGGATTATAATGTCCTGTCTTTCCTCTTTGGGAAACTAAGCATAGTTTTTCAATTTATAAGTCAGTAAAAACTATCACTATTTTCTCTTCACATAATTTGGATTTCTTACTGTATACTTCTTATATTCTGCTTATTTATAAAATACCCTTTTCTGTTTCTTTTATACTTATTATTCACATAAATTTTATTTTGAAAGAAAGTTATTTATTTAAAAAATTCCTCTTTCTAGCCGTGGCTGCTGTGGCTCAGTGGATTGAGCGTCGGCCTACGAGCCAAGTGTCGCTGGTTCGATTCCCAGTCAGGGCACATGACTAGGTTGCACATCAGGTCCCCAGTTGGGGGCGCGAGTGAGAGGCAACCACACAGTGATGTTTCGCTCCCTCTCGTTCTCCTTTCCTCTCTCTCTAAAAATAAAAATAAATAAATAAACAAATAAATAAATAATTTATTTTTTAAAAATTCCTCTTTCTAATTTGGAATATCTAAATGTTATTTTAATAACAGTTTGAGCCTTTGTTGTAATCAATTAACCAAGAGCATTTATTGGTTTTTAAGTATTCCATTCTTTCTCATTTGTTTCTACATTTTTTTTTTTGGAGGCCAGTCATGTGGCTCTTAATAAAATGGCTATTTCCCATGTTTTATGGAGGCAGTTTTCTCTGACTCACTGGACTGTCACTTCTGTAGATGACTGTCAGTGTGACGGCCACTATCTCGATAACTGGCTGGACCTGCTTGAGTACAGAGCCCTGCGGAAAAGTCTCCAAACCATCACAGAGTCTGTATTGCATTCTCTTGTTCCTAATGTTCAAATTCCTTTAAGAGAATTTTATATTTTTAATCTCGTTTCAATTTGCTGGGTTTTCCCTGCAATTTCTTTCCTTTTTATTTGGTTAAAATGATGAAAAGTAATTGAATTTTTAAAGCTCTTCAAGAGTAGTTGGAGATTCCGCCTGGTGGTTCATGAAATGTGATAACAGATTGAAATCTGGGCCACAAATGGGAAGTGCATTTCTTTCGCTGAGTTCCGTGATGCTGGAATTCACTCCGGTATCCAAAGGCACGAGGCACGTGGCCCAGCGCTCCCCCAAGGCTTCCTTCTGAAAGCAGACATCTGCTGTATGCTAATTGAGTCAAGAAAAACAGAGAAGACAGGATTGTTCGTTCCCTAGGCGCCTGATTGTTCCTCTAGTTTTCCAGAGAGGAGAGTGGGAAACATGTATATCATATGATGATCCAATGCAGGTGCTGCTGTTGTCATGGAAATTCATATGATCTGGCCACCTTTTGTCTTCCTTTGATGTCAGACAGCAATTGTTATTCGCTGTACAAACCCTTTAGCATATCACTCAGGGTAATGCCACTGGAAGTCAGTCTTAAGGTCCACATCAAAACCCTCACTAGACACTGGTTACAAATTAAATACCCTAAACTTTTCGTCACACCTTGATGAGAATGGTCTGCTCTATGGAAAGAGATGCTCTCCAGTTGTCTTTACTTTGGATGAAATTAACACTAGTGAAGTGTTCCTTATCAAGATGCCACCCCATGCGATCCCATGGAATCTGAGTATTCTCTCTGCTACAAATTTGCCACATCATATCCATGATGTCATGGCTTTGATTCTGCAGTTGCTATGGCACCCAGAACAAATTATCATCATCAGTCCCTCAGAGCACAAATTAAGAGTCACCAGCACTGTAGGGTGTCAAGTGTTTTGCTGCCACTGGTCATGATGCTGGTTTGTTATTGAAATGTAAAACAGCTCTCGAGCTGGAAAAAACTGTTTAATAGGATGCTTTGTATATAAATATCAACCATTTAAGATTTTCCAGGTTGATATATTTTAAAGTAATTCCAATACTTTCTAGATTTATTAAGGCATTGCTTTCCACTTATCCATCTCATTTTTAAAAATAGTTCACCATAGAGATAAAGCAATGAAATATTCTAGGTTCAAGTGATGCAATTATTTACAACATTCTTAAGAACTTTGGAATCACTAGATATATTCACTTAACTTAATTCCAAGGTATCTATAAAAGAATAAAATTTTATTTGGAGATATATATATTTAACATATACATATATAAAATATATTATATATATATATGTATAAGCAACTGCAATGCCTGCCACATTTACTTTTATTATTTTAACATCTTTATTGAGATGTAATTCACCCATTTAAAGTGTTCAATTTAATTCTGTGGTTTTTACTAAAATAATAGATGAGCGCAATAATTACTAAAATCTAACCTTGAAACATTTTCACAATCCGCAGAAGAAACTACATACCTACTAGCAGACGTTTCCCTTTTCCCCTTCACCCTCCGCAGCTGACAGGCGCTAACCTAGCCCCTGTCTCTATGGAGCTGCCTGTTCTGGACATTACAGAGAAACAGAATCCATATATAATATACAGCCTTCTGCTCCCGACTTCTTTCACTTAGTATTTGGTTTTCAAGGGTCCTCCATGTTGCAGCAAGGAACACTTCATTCTCTTTGCAGCCAAATAATATACCATTGAATGGATATACCGCCATTTTCCTTCATTCCTCAGCTTGTTGGTATTGGGGTTGCTTTCCCTTTCTGACTGTTATGAATAATGCTGAATAAAATTTTGTATAGATGTATGTTTTTAAGGGTCACTCTACTATTTTCTAAAGTCGCTGCAACATTTTACAGTCTCGCAAGTGATGTTGGAAAGGTCTCAAGTTCTCCACAGTCTCACCAAGACTTGGGGGAGCCCGTGTTGTCATTGTGTCGTCATTGTGGAGGCGAAGCGGGATCTCATTGTGGTTTTCACCTGAATTTCCCTAACGACTTATGGCATTGATCACGTTTTCATGTCCTCATGGGCCATTTCTATATTTTCTTGGTAAAATATTTATTCAGATCTTTTGCCCATTTTTAAGTGGGATGTTTTATTATTTTTTTCAATTTTGAGTTATCTTTTGTGTATTCTGCATAGAGATCCCTCTTCAGATACATGATTTGCAATTTTTTTTATTATATAGATTATCTTTTCAGCTTTTTGAAAATTGTATTTGGAGCATAAACAAACTAGACTTCATCAAAATTACTTTTAGTTTTTCTCATTGTTTGTGGTTTCGGTATTGTATATAAAAACCATTGCCTAATTCAATGCCGTGAGGATTTACTCCTGCGCTTTCCTCTAAGTTTTATTGCTTTAGCTCTGATATTTAGACCTGCGATCCATTTTGAATTGACTTTTATAAATGAAGTGTGAGGTAGGCATTTGATCTCAATCTTTTGCTTTTGGATATCTAATTGTTCAAGATTATTTGTCCAAAAGGCTAGCCTTTTCTTGTTAGCACTTCATTCAAAATCTTGTTGACCATAAATGTAATAGTTTTTTTTCTGGATTCTGGACACAGTTTTATTCCATTGACCTAAATATTTATTCTTCTGCCAGTAAAACATTTTCTTGATTAGCATAGCTTTTAAGTATGCATTAAAATTAGGTCATGTCAGGTCCCCTAATGTATTTTTCTAATTCTTTTATTATTGTTTTCATACTTTGAGGGGGGTGGTAAGAATGCTGAGCTCTACCACAGATTCACCCACATGATTTCCCAAAGAGAAAGCAAAAACAGCAATACCAAAGCACAGCCCTGGGAAAGTCATCCTGGTTTTAGGTTACAAGTGACAGTAAAAACTTTGGGAAGATAATTGGTTCCCATTGTTGGGAATATAATTTTCATCATTCCATTCGCTGTAAGAAGTAGAACCTAAAGCAAACTGTCTTCCAGCTTCCAAAAATAGAGTTTCCTCAGAATGGGAATCTCTCAAACCTGAACCTGTGTCATTCTATAAAGAATTATCCACTTTAACCAACTCCTGTATAAGCAAACGTTTTGCCTTTTGGACTAAAGAATTCAATGCGCAGGTTGAGTTATTCAGATGAGATATATTCATACTATTTTCATTAACCCTATGTCTACAGCAATTGCATTGCTGCCTGAGCTCCTAGAAAAGTCATGGTTTGTAGACCTGAAAGGTCAATGAATTATCAGCAATACATGTATCTAGTGCCAGCTTCTTTAAGCTTTCTTAAACATGTTAACAACTGTCCAGCTTCTTTAAGCTTTCTTAAACATGTTAACAACTGTCCAGTAGGCAATTAAGCTACTCACTTTATTTTTATTTTTTAAAGATTGTGTTTGTTTATTTTCAGAAAGAGGAGAAGGGAGGGAAATAGAGAGGGAGAGAGACATCAATGTGTGGTTGCCTCTTGCATGCCCACAACTGGAGACCTGGTCTGCAACCCAGGCCTGTGTCCTGACTGGGAATCAAACCAGTGACCCTTTGGATTGCAGGCTGGTGCTCAATCCACTGATCCACACCAGCCAGGGCTAAGCTGCTTAGTTTAAATGGAAAATACTCAATAGTCGTGTAACAGCCAGTTTCACAAAAGCTTGGAAGTCCTGGGACATTCAATGACATATGTATAATAAAGGCCAGTATGGAAACTAAGAAATAAGCTTAGTAAATCACATTTATCATCACAGGTTACAAGACCACAGAACATTTTATGTTCTGTTAAAATAAGATCACATTTTAATTTTTAATACCTTAGTAATAATTACTTGGAATCACTGAGTTGAAATCATCCAATAATTTCTATGTAGGTAATAAATAAGATATTATAATTAAAGCCTTACAATTATTAATTGAAAATAAGTATAATTCTATAACACAAACTATGTACTTAGCAAATTTCTCAAAAAGCTACGGCTTTCCATCACCAAGAAGTGGAAATAGAATGCTCCTGTTGACTTGGCTGATTTTTTTCAGGTGAAGAGCACATTGTGGTGTAATCCTTAATAAAATTACTGGGACTATTTCCATTCCAGTTATAAATATCTGTACAAAAGTTAATTATTTGACGTTGGCCCGTTGTCATGCCCACTCATTTCTTACAAAGGCTCTGGATCACATGAGTTGGGTTTGAGGAATTTGTGAACAGGAAATTTACCTGAATGTGTGCCATCATTTTTCATTAGCTTAATTACATTGCAAGCTGGACAGATTATAAAGACACCCAACTGTGGACGCCCTGAAGCGGAATTGGAACAGATTGGCCAGAGGACTTGCCAGGACACCCGGTGCCCAACATGTCACCCCAGTTTCGGTGACAGAAATCGGTCTTGGTCAATTGTTAATGGAAAGATGTATCAAAACCAGTTATCAACGGTTTCCAGTTCGATTTAGGATACAAATCCTGTGCTGTTTTTTTGCAATAAGTAACAGGCTTTTCTAGTCTTTTCTTTGTTTCATTTTGTTTTCCTTATATTTTTTTGATAGAAATTAAGACTTTTCAGGAATTGCAGCTCCTTTTTGGCTGAAGTCATTGCCTCCGTACCACCAAGTCCTAAGGCTATAGCTGGAACCTTGTTATATTGCCAGGTTCATCAGCTTATAAGACGTGGCTTCAATATATTTTTCTCGAATCCTAAGTTTTTGGAAACCTGAGACTCTAGCCAGACTATGTGGGGCCTTACCAGACTAGCAACAGGAACAGAGCGATTATTCTGTACTCACAGCAAATATTGAATTGGATTTGTCTGGCATGTAAATGCTGCAGGCTACTGATACAGAGCTTTAAAAATTATGCCCTACTTTCTTGGCAAAAATGTTAACACAGTGGAAGGACATCTGTTGCTTTAGCCTATCCAGCATCCATTTAATCTTTAAAACAAAAAACACAAAACAGGAAAATACTATTCCAAGCCCATGAAATCCATAGGTGAATAAAATGTTTGTCCCTGAAGCACGGAACTTGCATGCTGGTGAAGAAAGACCAGGGCGGTTCATATATAAGTCACGCAACTGTTAGAAAGAAAACACGTCGGTGCTCTTGTTTTGGGTGCAGATTACAGTATGAAATATGGTGTTTGGCCTCAGAGGTGAGTAAGTACATAAAAGTTGTGAAAGAAAATGAATCACTTAGATAGCCTGTGAGAGCTACAGCCAGCACATGGCTACCATAATGTAGCTGGCCCAGCTGATAAAGGTAAGCAGCAGGTGTGCTGGGACATCTAAGGAAAACGCCATCTTCAGGGCCAGGGTAGCTGGACTACCTTCTGCTCAGAACATGTTTCAAGGGCCAGCAGCATCGGCACCACCCAGGAACCTGGCGACATGGAAAGGGCCTGAGCCTCACCTGAGGCCGACTGAATCATTAGCTGCACCGTAGGCAGTTTTTATGGCACTTAAACTATGCTTAAAATTAGTTTAAAAGCACATGTATCTTTTATTGTAAATCTTATGAGATCTTGGCACAGATTTAGAAAACATCAATGTCTAAAAGACTCCACCAATATTTTGGTATTATTTTTTTTTTTATTTTACATAAGAAGGGTTATGCACTCCTCACAATGCTGTAAGGAATTTTTTCTTCTTAAGTGACATGAAGTAGCATTATGAAATAAACATGTCAATGTCTGCAGAATATTCTATCAGAGTGATGCACTGTAATTAAACATAATACTTTTAGTAACCATTAAGGTCAATTTGACATTTTCATGGTCATACTAAAAAAATTTATGCAAGAGCTTGTATGTGTTCCTGGTATTATGTTTTCAGACATTTCAATACATGAAGAATAAAAAAACATGAATGTTAAGACTTTTGCTATACATCTCCAAGATGCATTGCCAATTTTATATTGTGATTACTCCACTTTGGAGTATAATATAAAATAACTTTTACTTATTTACGTATCATATTCTATTCAAACTCTGTTTTTCATATAGTTAGAGCAATGTATTCCTTAAACGTGGACCAGGACATATCTGAGTTAGTTTTCCAAGGAGTTACCACACACCCCATATTTGTGTTCATATATTAAAATCTAAAAGGAGAGCAAAGAAGCTAACATTTATAAATTGAAGAAAAATGTTAAAAATGCCTTTATTCATTATTAAATCGTTTAGGAACTGTCCTTGGAGCTGACATTGTAATGCCAAATAAGGGCGTGTTTTTTTCAGCTAGATATTTAGGGAAGAAGATGCAAATGCGAAATAGGAGTTTCCAGAATAATTAGTCAGACATTATTATTAGCCTTTTACTTTATTGTTCTAATTTTTATCTTGATCATATATAATAGAATTAAAGTACTTCTTAAAATTTATCTTTAATGAGACATAAATGTTGCATATTCTGACTCTTCCCCAAATTAAAAAAAAATGTAAGACTACATTCAAATAGCAAAAATTAGTCTATATACTGAGCATACTGAAATTTTATAAGAACTTTTTTGTAATGTACAGGATACGATTGTACTCTAATAAATACTTCTGTAACATTTACCTAATAAAATAGCACTGTTGATTTGAATAATTTCAGGTAATATAATGATTAAAATAAAACATAAGCCTAATTAACAAATATATGTTATATGAACTAACACACAAAAATAGAACTAAAAAAATGCATAAGTTCTGTAAAACCTTTCCAATTTAACACTTAATAATATAAAGTGGAAACTAGGAGGAGTGGGGTCTACAAAGACCTGTTCAGGTTTGATAAGGGTGAACATTTAAGGTAAGAAAGTAAACTTGGACTCTGTATATAAAAGTAATCTAGTAGGGCCCTGGCTGCTGTGGCTCGGTGGATAGAGTGTCAGCCTGTGAGCCAAGTGTCGCTGGTTCGATTCCCAGTCAGGGCACATGACTAGGTTGCACATCAGGTCCCCAAATGGGGGCGTGAATGAGAGGCAACCACACAGTGATGTTTCTCTCCCTCTCTTTCTCCTTTCCCCTCTCTCTAAAAATAAAATAAATAAACAAACAAATAAATAATTTAAAAAAAAAGTAATCTAGTAGGTATATATGAACTTAGGAATTGTGGCTGTCAACAAAATGTGGGTATTACTACAGTATCTATATATTTGAAATTCAGAAATAAATTAATATTTGGGTGTTAATATTGACATACTTTAACAAAGTGTTTATTCCATGCTACAAATAATTGATAAAAGGGTTTATATACAAAAGGTATTATTTCATGTGTATATGAAAAAAAAGCATTTTTTTCTCCCTGAAAAGTAACAGCACCAATTTAACATTTTTTTACAGTCTTTCTAATGATTACAGTGATGTAAACTGGATCACACTGGCCTAGAGATCAGGGGATTGAAATTAGGTTTCATCTTCAGCAAGTGTTTGACTTTTTGCATAATAAGGAAGATTTTATTAGATACAATTTTGTTAGATACTAAAAGTAATTTTATTTTACTGTAAGGCCATAGGGAGAGGCAAGATTTTTGTCTTGAGGCTTGAAATTTACACATTTATGTAAATTTCCAGAAGATTTTGAAATATTTGATTGGATGAATCTAGTTACTAGAAATATTATGAGGAAGAGGACAGTAAGACCCTGTTATCCTAACCCATAAAACCTCCACACTGGCTAAGAAGAAAATACTTTGACAACTGAATTAAAACACTTTAAAAATATTTCATGGTTAAATTGGAGGAACACAATGCTTGAGAAAATCTATTTTTTTCCTGAGAAGGGAAGTTCAAAGCCAAGGCCTCAACTTATTCAGAGGGTGCCAGGGTCCATCACTTAAACTTGCATTTCGGGGAATGTGATTGTGTATGAACCAAGAGTGGAAGGAGCACCTTGCAGACAGGCACACCCTCTTCCAGATCGCAAGTCTGGCAACATTCTCAAAATCCTGGGACTAATGAGCACACGTTCCAGACTGGGACTCAGGCAGCAGAGCAGGGTTGAAATGCGGGAAGAGTACCTCAATACAGAAAATGTGAAATATTCTAGAGTCCATGTGGATGTTCATTTTATTATTGAATATATGCGGTAATTCTATTATAGAAAAATAAATGAGTATTCCCATATATTCCTGCACATATGCAGAAGAACCTTCGCATGACGAGAATGTGCCATGCAAGAAATAAAGCTTCTTTGTAAAAGGGTGTTCTCAATCATTTTGAGTCAAGCATTCTTTCCTTTGTTTTCAGCTCGACGGTGCCTTAAATCAGATCCATAAGCTCCAGCGATCTCCGGGTGACCAGAAAGAAGCAAACGAGAACTCGGAGACTGAACTCAGGCACTTACAAAACCGGGACTTATTTCACACACACACTCAATTGTTCAGTTCAGGATCGGGATGTTAGACATATTCTTCTTAAATATCAGTAACGTTATTTTCCTTCACTAGACATATTAGTGAAAGAAGCTTCTAACTCTATTTTTTGCCTAGTAGATGTCATATGTTATGGTGAAGACAATTTAAATACTTTAAAACAACTTTGGTTCTAAAAGGTGTAGATTTTCTTTAAAAAAGAATACTTTACTGTTTATGCTATTATGGTCACCCTGGGTTTGCCCCCTTTGCTCCCCTCTACCCCTCAGCACCCCTCCTTCCACAGTCAATCACCACACCTTGTCCTTGACCACGGGCCCCTCATACATGTTCTTTGACTAGTCCCTTCACTGTCTCTCAATGAGTCTCCACCTTCCCCACCCCTCTTACAGAGGTGAGTCTGTTCTGTGATTCTATGCCTCTGCTTCTCTTGTGCACATTAGTTTACCCTTATAAGTCAGATCATATGGTATATACCTGAAAAATCCCCAAACAGCAATCAACACAATTTAGGCACACCATGCTCATAGCAGCGCTGTTTACAATAGCCAGGTGCCGGAAACAGCCTAAGTGCCCATCAGTAGATGAATGAAAAAAAAACTGTGGTACATTTACACAATGGAGTTCTATGTGGCAGAGAGAAAGAAGGAACTCCCACCTCGTGCAGCAACATGGCTGGAACTGGACACTGTTATGCTAAGTGAAATAATAAAAAATATAGAATTTTTGAAAGGCAGAAGGAGCTTCCAATATACATCTCACATAAAGCAGAAAGAACTATAACATCTGCAAGAAAAAATAGGTTGTAAACCTTACAATTTGCTTGGTCATTGATAAAAGAAGCCATGTATTAAGTAAAAGTAATGGTTTATTAATTGATAGACTTGGGCATGTGTGTTTTTTATGACATGTTGTGTGAAAAATGTTTCCACCCTAGAGAGGTGACAATAAGTGAGGTATAATTCTCAACACAAAGCAAAAGTGGGCAGAGGTGTCAAACAATGTGATTTGTGCTATAAGGACAAGGTGACATTTGTCCTCTAATTTATACGCTATTCTCAGAAAAGTAACTGGTTGCCTGTGATGGAAGCTAAGAGAAAGCACCGGCCGCCTCTAGGAAACTGAAAGGGCTTTTGCTTTTATCTGGGCAGACATGTGGCAGTAAAACCATGGAAGAGCCCACAGCAGTGGGAAGTATTATCTCTAAATCAGGCTGAAATAAAGCTGTGATTTCCTTCTGAGTCGAATGAGCAAAGCCAAGTATAAAATTGTACTTAGAGGAACATTTCCTTAAGACCTTCTGACATAGTATAGAATACTGCTTCATATTGAAGTTTAGTTTTCAAAAGAAAGAAATTAATGTTAACAAGATGCAACATAAATGTACATAACTATTTGAAAATGAAGCCAACTTGTAAAATTTAATTAAGTTAAAATATGTCTGGTCTTCCTGCCCCCCCCTCCACATTAATTAGTGAGAAAATGAAAACTTACTAGTTGATTGGTGAATGAAGCTTACTTTTATACAATAAATTAGCTTGTCTCTGTGTAAAAGGCTTCATCATTCACGGAGCCTTTCTGACTGCCCCTGTTTCCGTCTCTCACTTGGAAGAAGGCCTGACTAATAGAATCAGGACGAGGGGGCGGGGGGACAGAGGCCAGCCGCTGGCCTTACCCTGGCGCAAGGGCACACTGCCGAGAGTGTTTGCTAGTCTGAATGGTGATGTGTAGCCTACATGCTGATGGTGAAATACGAACTCGCTTTTCACTGGCCGTCCCCCTTGCTGAACCGGTTCCATCTTGATTGTTTCTGATGTCGCCTCTGTGGCCTCCCATCCCATCCCCTACATGCCACCTCACTGAGGGGTCCACCATCTGGAACCCTCAACGCGGACTGTGCATCCCAGCCACGCGTGAGGACTGTGTGCAGCTTTGAGAAGCTACATGCACCTCCCTCCACCGGACCGCGATTCTCGGATTTCCTGTGTCGATGGCGCCCATTGGTGTGGGGCCATGAAAGGCATCTTCTTCCCAAGGTCCCAAATACAGGTGGGAAACAAGAGTCTCCCTGCACCCAGCTCTCAATGCCTGACTTACCTTCTGTAGGAATTCCTTCCACATAACCCGTTTCCAGACCAAAGCCCACAAAGGGGAAATTAAAGTCTGCAGAAAGTTGGCTCTTCCCACAATCCCATGTTCTCATTGCCATGTCCTAGCAGGCCACGTCTACTCTGGAGCTGGACTGTTGTGATAAGCAGATCCGGCGGTTCTCTCTGTTATCTCGATACAGACTCACATGGAAGGCTACTATTTATTCTTGGTGCTTCCACATCTTATTTATTTAATCCTCATGGGACTCACGTGCTGGGACCTATTGGTTTCGTAACCCAGTGAGGAAATTGAGGCACAGAAGGTGACATGGACAGACTTGTAGAAGGAAGTGCCAGAAGAGGGCTAAGCTTCACTCAGAAATGGAATTTGCTTTGTGGACATTTGGTTTGTACAGATAATGGTTTAAGACTGTTCTTTGCTTCAATGATTTCTCTGCTAAATACTGGAAACAAGAATCATGTTTTGGTTGTATCTTGCTTTGTTGTAAATTAGGCCAAATATTTGTGGCTGAAAGACCAATGATTCTTACTATTCCAGGTTGTGCGGGTTGACTGTAACTGAGAAGTTGGTTGTTCTGCTGTGCATTTCATTGGCACTGGCTTGGTTGCTCTTGAGCTTACAGTCAACTCCGAGTTTGGTGTTGGATGTCGAAGACGGTCTTACTCAGATGTCCGTGTCCATGAGGTCGGTTCCTGACCACTGAGTAGCGCACCCTGTGCTTCCAAAAGGGGGTAGCATGGACTTCGGCTTTAGCCTCCGGATCCCGGCTTGCCCTCTCTGCCCCTCTTCCTTCAAAATAAGTGGTCACACACCGAAGCCAGACAAGAACACTACTAAAAAGAGAAGTATAGGCCAACCCGACACCCCCGATGGACGTAGACATAGAAGTCCTCAACAGAATATCAGCAAAGCGAATCCAGCAACGCCTGAGGAGGACCAGGCACCATGACCAAGTGTGCTTTATTCCTGGGATGCAAGGGCAGTTCAGTATCTGCAAGTCAATTAATGTGACATGCCACATAAGCAAAATGTAGGGCAAAAATCATATGATTGTATCAACAGATGCAGAAAAAGTGTTGGACAAAGTCCAACATCTATTATGAGCAACTCCCGAGAAAACGTGAGAGAGGGTAAACACCTCAACACAGCAAAGACTATGTATGATAAGTCCACAGCTAACATACGCAGTGGTGAAAAGCTGAAAACTTTTTTAAGGTCAGGATTAAGACAAGGATATCCACATTTACCATAATTAATTAACATAGTATTGCAAGTCCTAGCCAAAGAAGTCAGTTAAGACAAAGAAATGAAAGGCATCCAAATGGGAAAGGAATAAGTAAAAACTAGCATTACTTGCAGATGACAAAGAACTATAGGGAATCTTAAAGATTCCACCAAAAAACTATTAGAATTGATCAATGAATTTGGGAAAGTACTGGCATACAAAGTTAATATTGAGATATCAGTTGCATTTTATACAACAATTACAAACTATCAGAGATATTAAGGAAACAATTCAATTTAAAGTTACATGCAAAAGAATAAAGTATCTAGGAATCAATTTAACCAAGGAGGCTAAAGACCTGTGCTCTGAAAACTGTAAGACCTTGAAGAAAGAAATCGAAGAACATTCAAATATATGAACGGACATACGGTGCTCATGGACAGGAAGATTAACATCATTACAGTGTCCTAACCACAAAAAACAATCTACAGACTCAGTGCAGTCCCTATCAAAATACCACTAGCATTTTTCACAGAAATAGAATAAATAATCCTAAAATTTATATGGAATCACAGAAGATCCTGAATAGTCAAGCAATTGAGAAAAACAAAAAAAATAGTTAGAAGTATCACACTACCTGATACTGACCTATACTATTGATACAAGGCCATAGTAATCAAAACGGCATGGTACTGGCCTAAAAACAGACCCATAAATCAATGGAATAGGACAGAGCCCACAACTAAACCCACCTCTCTATGGTCAATTAACCTACGGCCAAGGAATCGAGAGCATACAATGGGGTAAAGACATTCTATTCAATAAATAGCATTGGGATAACTGGACAGATACGTGGCACAAAAACGAAATGACCACTTTGTTACACTATATACAGGAATAAAGTCAAACGGATTAAAATCTAAAATGTAAAACTAGAAACTATAAAATTCCTAGAAGGAAACATGGGCAGTAAACTCTCTGAGATCACTCTTAGCAGTATTTCTGGCTATGTCCCCACAGGCAAGGAAAACAAAAGGAAAAAATTAACGGGACCGCATCAAACTAAAGTTTTTGCACAGTGAAGGAAACCAACAAAACAAAAAGACAACCTACTGAATGGCAAAAAGATATTTGCCAGTGATACATCTGATAATAAGTTAATATTCAAAATATATCAGGAGATTATCAACTTAACACCCAAAAACAAACAACAGGGTTAAGAAAATGGACAGCGGACCCGAACAAACGTTTCTCCAAAGAGGCCCCACGCATGGCCAACAGACATGAAAAGATGCTCAGCGTCACTAATTATCAGGCACTTAAGCGTAGTTTATAATGAACAAACTAAAAAAAGATCTGCAGTAGAGAAATTTAATGTTTTATTGCAGTGCCACAGGTTTATGTAAAATGGGAAGCAGTATAGACAGAAAGGAGTTTGCCATTGGTTATTCTCAGGTTTTTAATAATGCCTGTCCTACGGCTTGACTCTTATAGAGATTAATAAAAATGTATGGCAGAACGGAGCTGTTAGACAGTTGATTTTAAATCAGGCTGTGGAGCATATGGTCTTGTCTCTGCATCCCAAGAGGAGCCGTTACACAGATTTAAAGATGAGTATAGAGCTCATAAATACGTGCACATTTCACTCCGAAATGCAAAGGTCTTCGGGGCCGTGCCTGGGTCCTAGTTTATTTCTAGCACAAAAATGAGACCGGCATGGGAAGCACAGTAATCCCCGAAGCATTCTTGGTGTGGGTGGTGTGCAGCTCTCCCCACTGTGTATGAACTTGGGGTACAGCACACCAGAGGGAGTGGAAAGCTTGAGAAGGATTATTTTTGATTCCATACATTTTTATCTGTTAATGTGATCCATTTCTAAATCATTGCCTGTTTTATTTACATCTATAATTTTCTATGCACCTATTTTTCCCTTTGTACTACTTTTAATACCGAGTAAATTAATTCCAAATGAACAATATTATGTGATAAACTAATTGGGGCTGAATCCTTATTTTGATACAGCTCTGTCATCTTGGAATTTCCATTTTCCAACACACCTAAATTCCTTGTTTTTATCTTTTGTGCTTAATTACCTAGTATATCACTCATAATTTAATAAAATTACATTATTCACAGTAAAAATTTTTGTCCTTCCATTTTAATTCAAGCTTTTTCTTTTTGGGCTTAAAAGAAATCACCTTGCTCTGGATGGTCTGGCTCAGTGGATTGAGTGCCAGCCTGTGAACCAAAGGGTCGCCGGTTCGATTCCCAGTCAGGGCACAGGCCTGGGTTGCGGGCCAGGTCCCCAGCTGGGGATGTGCAAGGGGCAACCACACGTGGATGTCTCTCTCCCTCTATTTCCCCCTCCCTTCCCCTTTTTGAAAAATAAATAAATAAAAATGTTTGAAATGAAATTAAATTAAAATTTAAAAATTAATCTTTATGTTCCATGGATACAGTATTTTTTAACCTCTTTGAAACTAGTAGGTAACTATTTACTTTTATTCTGTTTTTTTTCCTCCTGGTTTCTTCCCAAGTATAATATTCTTCTTTGTCGGTTCCAGCCTTCACTATTCTTATTCTTCTAGCTTCACCCAGGATCGGTAGGTGTCATTGGGTGACTCTGCTTTCTCTGAGGCTGCCATCTTTTGCTTTATTGCTCGGCCATGTTTTCTAGTGGGATGGTGGGGGACTCTTTCCTTCTTTTCAGAAGCATTGGCTCCCAACCAGCCTCATAATTCGCCAGTGTTTTGTGAAAGCGGGCCTTCAAGTCCTGAATTTCTCATTCCAGTTCCTTGTGGTCCATGATGCCCAACTCATTTCCTCCCAGCCCCGCCCAGCAGCGGGTTCGTGCCGGTCCCGAGCCATCATAGAACCGCTATTTTCTCCAGGAAAACTGAGAAATGGCTGGTGGTCATCAGCTCACAACTACCTGGTTCTCTCATCTCTGCAGTTCTAGCCCAGCTAGGTCTGTGGTACCTGCACATTTCAGATGCCTCCAAAAGGATGACGTTACAATTTGGTCATTTATTTTCCAGCTGTTGTTGACAGTAGCCTTGGTCTGGGGTGATCTGTTTTCTCTCACATTGAAGCAGAGTTCCCGTCCATTAAACTTATATGATGGCACCTCTTTTTTTTTTAGTTCCAAAATGTAGTGTTCATATTCTGATTTCATGCTCCTAGGATTAGTCTGTCTACTGATCTGAGCGGTATCATGGAACATCATTTTGCATATGATTTCTTGGTCCCCTCAGTAGCTATTCATTTGAAGATATTAGATTCCGTTGGTTGTAGAAAACCAGGGGTCTGTGCAATACGCCATAGTTTCTGCCTTAATGGTACGTTATGTTGGAGACACTAGAAAATTCTCCTCTTGGTGGGGTTGCTGGGAGATGGCTCTCTGCCTTTAGTCTCAGTCTGCACACATTCTCTGTTTCTACCATGGAGACCTCAAGAAAGGCAGATGACCAACGCCTTTAAATTCCCCAGGTCCTCTGGATTAGAAGGACATTTTTGGACTAAAAGCCATAGGGAGGCACGTGTGTTTCCATGAAGGCCTTCATAGGTGGCTGAGCGAGGACCTGCCACCGGGAACCAAAGTCCCCCAGGAGGCAGGTGTGCATCTTTGTCCACAGCATCTGCCCTGTCCTTCGACATGTGCTCACACGCTGGTTTGCAATCCCAGGGTTCGGTAGACACCAGACCATGAGAAGCACCCTCTGGGACCTGCCCATGGCTGCCCACAAAGCCGCAGGAGTGATCACACAGGCAGGGGACCCAAGGAGGAGCAGGGCAGATGCAGGGCACGGCGAGGGGCAGGCGGCGGGGGGGTGCTCTTACGTTGTCCCCTTCTGTCCTTCCAGCTTCACGCCGGGGCCTCTCTCACACGGAATATAAGTGGGTGTTACTTTGAGTCAACCTGAGAGTTTTGTCTCTTCGAAAAGAGTGTAAAATATTAACAAACAATGTCATAAATAAATGAGTGAGCTCTCTTATCTTTGCTTGTACATGTTGGCTGCTGTCTGCTCTCTGCGCTGCCCCAGGCTCCGCTGTGTGGGGCTTCCTGCTCTCACAGTTCCTCCTCGGCCCGGGGTTTGGGAGCTCCGTACTGACTTTGCTTCCACTAAAGAGCCGCTGCAGTTAGTGAAATCTTGGAATACAATTACCTTTTAACTATCCCCTAGATGATTTTTGTTCATTTTTATATTTGCCTCTTTTCTTGCTGCCCTTCTTGAAAAACACACAAGTGAAAATACTGAAGCTGGAGATTAGAATGCATAGTTTTATTAAGTAACTTTTATTTTACCCTGACCTTGTTGATAACAAAGCTTTAGACTGAAATCAATGATTAACATTATGATGTTCGTAAGTGGTCAACCCGTACCACAATTTCCGTATTCTTGAATTCCTGAATTTATGTCACTGTTCAGGTGATGGGAGTCTATTCGTGTGTCTGTGTGTCTTGGGGACAGTTCTTTGAGTACTTTATCTGTTCCCTCCAGCTAACAGTCATAATATCATATACACTCACACTTCTAATAAGGGCCATAGTCAAATGCATTTTTATTAATTTATACAGTGGGGACTAGACCCAGATTAGTATTTTTTTAGACCATACATATTTTAAAGTTACTTTTGGTGAAAAGGGAACACCCTAATGTAAGTATGCAGTTAACTTTAATGTCATTGTAAATAGTACAGTCAGTCTGCATATTTCAGTGTTTAAATTCCAGCTGAGGGAAACTTTAGATGAAGTGTTATTTCTTATATGTTTTTACTGTTCTGTGTTCTCTCTCCACCTTGTGATCATGGATTATTCCGTCAGCAAGGCCAATACTTGCTGGCCCCACCTCTTTTTCTGCATTATGTTCTCTCCCTGCATTTTAAGCATTTAGGGTTTTTGCCCTCTGAGTTACGAGAGAGCTTTTCAAGTTTGCTAACTTTTGATGGCTGCCAGCACTCTTATTCAAGACGACTCTGAAATCTCTTCCAAAGGCTTTGGCTTATCTTTCTCTTCTGTCTAATATTAGTCATTATCCCATCACAGCCTCTCCTTGTCACGCCTCACACCCACTTCTTGAAGGCCGTGTCCCGTGGCATCTGTGGGGGGCGCCCGGCAGCGTCAAACGCCCATGCAATCGCGAGATCTAAGTTTTATTGGAGTGTTTACTCTATTCTTTGCCTTTCTCACATTTTCCTTCGATCAAATGTCCTTGCTGCTAATTTTCTTCTGTTAAGTGTTTTGTCAATTTAAATTTTCTTATATGAAGAGACATAGAGTCAGATCAAATTACCTACCTTTTTATAAGTTTATTTTCTGAAACTTTATGTAGAAGTCCTAACTTGTGGTCCCAATGGAATAGAGAAAACATGACAAGCTCAAAATTTTAACAGAAATGGCAGTTACCTTGACAATTTAGATGGTGAGTCATCGGGACTAGGGATAAGAATAAAATTTGTTCCAGCTGCTGACATTCCAGCAATGAGAACTGTAGCAATTTGGCAGTGAGTCATATTTGAAATGCTCTGACACCTTCCTATTAAGATACCTATCACACATCGAAAAAATCTTAAAATGTTTCCGCAGCACTGGGAAGGAGAGGGCTGGAGTTTTCTGGTGGAAAGGGAGCATAGTGTTTCTCTTGGGAAGCTGCAGGTATGACGGCCCATCTCACGCTTGGTCTGGGGCTTTGCTTTTCCTTCTCTCTAGGTCTGTCCCACCCCTGTCCTACCTGGACTGCTCTCTGTCCTACTTAGTTCCTCTCCACCCGTGATTTCCGAGGGGTGTGCATTTTGTAGGCAGCTCTTAAATAGCCAGATGAGTGGTTTCCACTCTCCCCCTTTGCTCTCTATCATTTTCCGCCAACTTCTCTCCTCTAGGTCCAACAGGAATTCTTGGCAAGGAAAAAAGAATATGAGCTACTTCAGGAGATATGGCATAACTAGTTGACTTCAGCCCATGTGTGTTAAAGGTTTCCTGCTTGGCCCTGAGTGTAGTACGCTTTATACCACAGTTTCTATACTATCTGTTATAACCAAAGTTCGGCACTTTGAGTCTTGTCTAGCCATGCATTCATAAAGTTATGCAAAGATGGTTAAGTGCTAACACATTTTGTCAATGGTTTATGGTCTAGAATTGTGCTGTGGAAGCTCTGGGTCCTTTAAAAGCTACTTGGGATTTAATATCGTAAATTGGCAGTACTGAATGATTGATAATAAAACAGTAAAACAAATTATCTTAAGAATAAGTACAGAAAATTTGTTTAGTATGCAGACTATATTCTCATTCCTAACTAAGAATTTCCTTGCAGCTTCTGTAGTGGGTTAGATCAGCAGACTTGCATTGCTAAAGAGTATTAAGTATTCTCTACAGAGGAGCTGACCCATTCTCCAGTCTACTCCGTTTCCGGCACTGAAAATTAAATTTTCAAACAGCACTGGGTAACAGAAATACAATGCGATCCAGCTATAAGCCATGGAAAAAAGAAAAAAGAAGTTGATAAAACTAATTGTAATAATATATTTAGCCCAACCTTTCCAACATATTACCATTATCTATATACAATAAATATAAAAAATGAGATACAAAAATAAAGGGAAAGGCATTCTATGCTTGTGAATTACAAGAAATAATATTGTTAAAATGTCCATATGACCCAGAGCAAGCTACAGATTCTGTGCAACTCCTGTCAAAATTCCAATGGCATTTTTTCACAGAAATAGAAGAAAAAACCCTAAAATCTTTATGGAATCACAAAAGGCTCTGTATAGCCAACAAATCCGGAGGCTATGCACTCCCTGATTTCACATCTATAGTAATCAAAACATTATGGTATTTGTATAAAAAGATATATAGAGTAATGGAACAGAATAGAAAAACCTAAAATAAGCCCCCAGGAGTATGGTCAATTAATTTACTACACATGAGCCAAGAATATGTGATAAGGAAAAGACAGTCTCTTCAATAAAGAGTGTTGGGAAAACTGGACGTGAAAAAGAATGAAGAGGGACCACTAAAATGAGCTCAAATGGCTGAAAGATTTGGGTGTAGCTCCTAAAATCATAAATCTTCTAGATGAGAACACAGGTGGTCAGCTTCTAGACACTGGTCTTGATGCTGATATTTTGAATCTGACTTCTAAAGTAAAGGCAACAATGGGAAAAATAAACAAAGTTGGACTACATCAAACTGGAAAGTTTCTGCACAGCAAAGAATACCATCAACAGCCTTGGCTGGTGTGGCTCAGTGGATTGGGTGCCGGCCTAGGAACCTAAAGGTCGCTGGTTTGATTCCTGGGTTCGGACCAGGACCCCGGGGGGTGGGGCAGGTGAGAGGCATCTGATTGTTTCTTTCTCACATTGCTGTTTCTCTCCCTTTCTCCCCCTCTTCTGCTGTTTCTAAAAAATAAATAAATAAATATTTTTCAAAAACAGTTCCTTCATAAAAATAAAAATAGTAATACCATCAACAAAAGAAAGACTAAGCTACCGAATGGGAGAAAATACTTGCAAATCACATATGTGATAAGGGGTTCATATAGAAGATATATAAAATAAACTCAATAGCCAAAAAAAAAAAAATCCAATTTAAAAATGGGCAGAAGATCAAAGCAGACAATTTTCCGAGAAGACATACCAACCACAGACATGAAAAGATGCTGAACAGCACTAATCATCAGGGAACTGCAAATCCAACCCACGGTGAGCTGTCACCTCACACAAGTTAGAATGCTTGTTATCAAGGGGACGAGATATAACCAGTGCCGGGAAGGACGTGGAGAGAAGGGAACCCTGACACACTGGCGATGAGAACGTGAACTGGTGCAGCCACCGCGGAAAACAGTACGGAGAAGCCTCCAAACTTTCATGGAGAACTACCTGATGATCCCGCAACTGCACTTCTGCGTGTTTCTCCAAAGGAAACAAAAACGCTAATCTGAAAGGATATCTGTCACCCCAAGTTCACTGCACAGTGTTGACAATAGGTAAGACACAGAAACCCTAAATGTCTATTGATGGAATGGACAAAGAAGATGTGATGTGATGTCACACACACACACACAGACACACCCGTATATCCACAGGAAATAAAATCTTGCTATTTGTAATGATATAGATGAACGTTAAGAACACTTTGCTTGGTGAACTAAGCCATAGAAAACGTTTACCACGTAATCTCACATGTAGAATCTAAAAGAAAAAAGAACAAAAGGCAAACACAAGCTCATGGATTTAGAGACCAGATTTCTGGGTGCCAGAGAAGGGGGTGCATGGTGAAGGGTGGGCAGAATGCGTGAAGGGCATGAAAAGGCACCAGCTCCTGATTATAAAGTGAATAAGACCTGGGAGTGTAATGTACAGCAGGGTGACTTGTTAATAATACTGCACTGCATACTGGAAAGCTGCTCAGAGAAAACCTTACAAGTTCTCATCGCGAGAGAAATAATTTTTTGTAACCATTTATGGTGACAAATGTTAATAAGCTTTACTGTGGTGACCACTTGCAATATATACAGATATTGAATCATTATGCTGCACACCCAAAACGAATATAATGTTATGTGTCAATTATACCTGAGTAGAAAAAAATATTCTTGTAGAGTTTATATTTATTTTACACTTGAGGCGGCACGGTCCTGTCGGGAGCAGACACGTCACTTGCTCAGCAGCCATCAGTGGCTAATGGCGGCCATACTGGCAAGTGTAGAAGTAAACTTCCCTTCTGCAAATAGTAACAAACATTGGAGGAAAAGCAAGATTTCTTTTAATACTAACTCTATTTTCCATATACACTTATATTTAAATATATTATAATCTTTTTCAAAAACAGAAAAGCAAAATTTAAAGCCAATGTCTATTCTAGATCAACTCAATTTAAGTGGTGTTCTATCATATGATATTACTTCTAGGCATTTATAATAGAAAAAGCACACATTTTAAAATCATATATATGATTTTGGTCTGTCCAGAACGTATCCAGCCATGCAATATGGAAGAGAGACATTTATTGAAGAAGATACAAGATACATTGTACACAGGACAAGGACTCCTCAGTCCCCTTCAAAGGAGGCACCTTGGGACCTCACACAGTTTTCCCAATCTCCACCAGCTGCCCCATTGTATTTTCCTGAATCTCATCGACAATCTGAAATCTCTTCCCTTTCAAAGGTCATTTTAGTTTTGGGAAAAGCTAGAAGTTGCAGGGTGCCAAATTTGCCTATAGCAGGGCTGAGTCACTTGGGTGATTTGATGTTTCGCCAAAAACACTCTGTTGTCAACCACCAGCTGCCCACAGCTGCAGCCTTCTGAGTCACTGGAATAGCTTCTGCAGAGGGATGTTCAAGCTTAATGCAAAATCTGAGGCAGATTTGTTGCTCTGCTCCCTCGGGCATTTGGAGTGTGACAGCCACACAGACACGTGCTCACTCAATGGTGTCTACCTACCCCACTGGCTTTCACAGTGAAGGCACCAGTGTTCACTCATATGCATTTCAGTCCCCTCTCCTTGGCCGCAAGGTTGCATTGATGTCACACAAACCTATTAACAATGGCTGGACGTTTTCCAGACAGACCTGGTGTGTATATGTGTACGTGCATGGATATGTATATAAATTGTGACCCTTTGAAGTGGTTTTGTTTTATCTTCCTTTATGTATTGCAGGCTCTATGGAAGGGATCTCAGTTTAATTTCAATTTCATTTCCAGCAGTTACCACATCATTTGATCTTAGATAAATTACTTCAATTCTTTAAAAAACATAATACTACTGATCGTATGGGTGTTATGGAGATTGGAATAATATATCTGTAAAATCTGGCATCATCCCTGCCATTTACTTTATAATTAACATAATAAAAAGTTCCTCTTACATTGCAAAACCTTTAACAAATTAAGAATAGACGATATCGGGATGAAACTTGACAAATGACTTAGTGACATGAAAGAGTCTTTGAGAAAATATAGCAAAGGAAGTAATAGAAATTACTTATCATCGACTAAGTATTGGGCCAGTGAAGTAATGTCTTCACTCATATTAACTTTTATTATCTTCATGACAAATCTTGAAAAATTTATTTCTGCTTAGAAATAATTTTATCAAAGGCATTATTTGTACTTCTTTCTTATGTTTTATTTATGTGGAATGGAAGTCCCTGGGCCAATAATTACTGGACATACCAAGATATATCCTCGAATATCATGTTATAGGTTTTTCCCTTTTCCCGTTGACAGTGCATTTCACCAATACTAAATGGATATTGCTAAGATATAAAGTGAAAACCTATTTTCCCTCTGGAACTCTTCTACAATTCAACTGATGTTGTCTTACTTAAGAACTAGGGAAGAGAGAGAGACAGAGGTCCACAATCTGACAATCTGATCGTTCGTATTTAGGGCGACATTGGTTGGTGAGATTATGCACCTTTCAGGTGTATAGGTCTATGATACATCACCTGCATACTGCACTGTATGCTCACGGCTCAACGTCTAGTCTCCTTCCATCAGTATGTATGTCTCTTTATTGTTATTATTTTGGCTTTGTTTGGACCACTGCCAATGATCATTTTTTACCTCAAGCTACAAATTTAAAATGTCCACCACTGTTTCCCTGCACTTTGTCTTCGGTACTCTCTCTCTAAAATTTTAACATGTAAATTAATTATCTGATTACTTATATTTATATTGAAAAATATCAGTCATAACAGTATTCTGTTACCAGTGATTTTCTGAAATGTCTGTTTTCTGAATAAAAGAAGTACATTGTGTGGAACACGAAGTTATGCATGTCATTAGCATTTTACAGTGTACTGTTCACAAATCTTGAATGCAAAATTACTGTTCAAATTTTACTCAAACTTAATTGTATTTCCCTTTTTATAATTTTCTCATGCACCCCTCAAATTTTATAACATTCATACATTATAAGCCAATTTGGTAAGTTAAACTACATTATCAGTTTTAGAAACATCTAAAATTTTCTTATTTGCAAGAAAACATGCAATCTTGTGTGGATTAATATTATTGGTATAGATTTCTTAAAATCTGCATAACTTAGTGTAATTTCAGTTATTAGAGGCATTTGTGAAATAGTATATTTGGAAAACTCTTATTTACACAAAGCACATTACTATCAATCTTTATTTTCTAATTTTTAATCAAAGCTATACACGCACATGTCTCATAGAATCAACCGTTCCTAAAAGGCCTGTTGATATAACCAGAAGTTCCTATCACTGGCATATTATTTGCTTCTTTTCGTCTTTTCGGCCACGCTTTGACATGGTTTCCACCACCACCATTCACATTATCTGTTGATTCCCGTCTATAGCAGGTCATTGAATTCCCTCCTCCTTCACCAGACATACACAGGCATGTACTCTCCCCTGAACACCACACCCTCCTCTCAATACAGTTTCCCTGACAATTCGGTTATTTCAATACGCAGGTTATAGTAATATGACCATACATATAAGTCAGACTTGAGCCACGGACTCAGCTGTGGCAACGTCCCTTTCCTGTCCATCTACAATTTCTGACCTTGCTTTTTCATCGTCCCTATTTGCCACGCGGTGAGTGAGACCAGAGTCCTCTGTCTGACTCTACTCTGATTCTCTGCACCGCATTTTGAAAAATCCCTCCTGCGAGAACCCCAGCGTTAGTGTGGGTATCCGTCCATGTGCTCTTCTTCTCTAAAATTCACAGCCTAGTCCGATGCTTTCAAGTGTCTTCTTATACATTTTTATACATTTCCCCCCATTTTGAGAATCGTTTACAGTGGCTGGGTAAGTCCTATACCAAGCTATCTTGTCTTGTCGAGAAACTGAAGTTTTTGACATTCTATTTCAGCCACTCCCTAACGAGTCAGCAAATTCAATTAAATCTCCTTTTAACTTGACGCCCTCTCTCCCGCCCCTACTCTGGTCTCCGTGACCATTATTCCGCCTCTGGAGGCTCACTCCCCACTCCTATCGTGGGTGCCAGCACACAGTCTCCATTACAGAGGTGTTGCAGAAACACAATTTATATTATGTCATGCTCCACATGAAAACGTCTCAACAGCTTCTTATTAAACGCAGGATAAATATTTGAACTGTTCCCATGCCCTGTGAAACTTGCAGTGATGTAAGCTCACTAATGGGTTTTCTGTGCTCTTCTCCGGTCCTTCTTCACGCTTCGGCAGCACTCATTTTTTTTAAGCTCCCTGAAAGCACAGTGTTCTCCCCCACCCCCGGCTCTGCTTCAGCACCAGCTGTCTTGTGTGGCCACAGCACTACGCTCATTGTTCTCCCCTGGCTGCTTTCTCCTGTGTGAGGTGAGAGCTTAAATGGTATGTCCTTGATGCGCATTCCCTGACTGCATAGAACCGGAGCCTAAATCTCACGGTGCTGACCCTTTCGTTCAGGACACATACCAAACTACAGGTACACGCTCTGTGTATACAGGCACATGCTTTTGTCTAGCATCCGTGTTTTCTACCACGTGTAGACATCATGAGGACATGCATCGTGTCTTTGTTTTATTGTACCATTTTATGCCCGGCACTTCTACAGAGTATATGGTAAGGCAGTAGGTGCTGAACAGATAGTCACTGAATTTATGAAGAAATAAAAGAGTTTTAAAAATCAACATTTGGAGGCTCAAGAGAGGATCGAAATTTTCAAAGAATCTTAGAGAGCTTGAACTGGAATAAGCCATAAAGATTAACAATCTAATCATAAACCATTGTAATAATCCCTCTGATACCAATACCCACGCTTCAATCATTCCTGTGTTAGGAAATCTGCTATATCACAAAGCATTCTATTCTATTTCAGACACTTCCTTTTATGTACAAAAATATCTCTCTTACATTGGATTGTTTTCATGACTCTGGACTTAAATGTGGGCCATGGGGACTGGGAATGTGACTTCCAGGACAAATATCACCCTTCCTGAAGCAGAATGGAGGGAGGGAAAAAATACCTTCAAGACAACCACAGAATCTCCCAAATTTCTCATCAAACCTAATGCCTATTATCAAAGTTGGTCACGAAGAAAGAAGAAACACACCCAAGTAACTTCAAAAGAGTGAGTAACAGAATATAACTATAAAATGTAGTTCAAGATTATGGAAAACTTTAACCCATTAAAATTATACATTTGGACACCTGAAATTTTCTAGAAAATAATTTTCAGTACTCCATAAAGAATAAAACAGAAACCCAATAGAACAATTACTATTAAATACCTTAGTCATGCATCAAATTCCTTATTCCATCTTGAAACAGATAAGCCAAGGTTTATTGTGGAGCTTTACAGGAAAGTTTTATCAAGGCCGTAAGAAACAGATTTTTAAAACTGTTTTAAAGAAGTTCAGAAGAGCACATTTCCAAACGTGTTTTATGAGACAGTAAATTATTGAAATTTCACCTTGATGAAAATAGTATAAGAAATGAGAATCATGGGTTAATTTATGATTATAGGGGGAGAAATCCTAAGTGATAATCTCACAAATGGGATCCAGAAGTGCACATTCCTCTTGACCACATGGTGTGTATTCTCAGAAACAACAGAGGTTCTCTACCAGAAAAAATGTGCCAATGTATTTCAATACTACAATTGAGGAAAGGTGGTGGGCTTCTTATATTAAAATAATAAAAAAATTTAAAAAATTAATCCTCATTTATGATTCTAACTAGGAATATAGGACTTCATTTACCAATTTAGAATTTCTAATTGAAACGTATCAATACTCTGCTTCGCCTTGCTTGACTAGATGCATTCTTTGCTTTTTTAAATATAAACTTCCATACACTTATGTCCACTGCTGCCTTTCATGCTCCAGGGTCATATAGAAGATTTCCCCTTTAAAACAAAGTTATACTATTTTGCTTTCATATTATATTCCCCCTCATATCTAGAATCTGGACTTTGTCATCCAATTTATTTTATCTTTCCATGGATTTTCTACTTCCCCTTTTTACAAGAATTTTCAATGCTGTTTACCAAATATAGTTAAATCTTAGAATTATAAAATTCAAACTTTGCTAAACTGATATTGTCTTCTCTTAAAATCCTTTTTTTTTCTTTAACATCCCTTCTTACAAATATCTTGGGCTGAATACTCTTTAATTACTACTTACTATCCAATTCCTCAACTGCCACTTACATTAATTTAATAAACATTTATATAGAGCACAGGATGTCCAGAGCAGCATTTTAAGCAGTATTGCATTTTAATACAGTATTGTATGTAAAGCATATGTGTTATATGTATGTAACTCAATCCATCTGTTTACATACCATGCATAAAGTTGTTATTTCTCATTATAAAAACAATATTTGCTCATTCCAGGTAAAAAGTCAGAAAACAGGAAAACATGTAGAATAAACACAAATGTTATCTAAAAGTCAGAAATACTCATTGACAATGTTTTGCTCAGTTTTGCAGTTTTGTTAATATGTGTGTGTGTGTGTGTATGGGTCCATTTTATGTACATAGAAAGTATGTTTATATTTAGATCATCATAATAGCTAAGAAAGGAGTAATGTTTACTCTGCTATGCATTTTTCTAAGTAGATATTCACCCATCTAATCCTAAATCAACCCCATCTTTCTCTTCCCCATTGCACAAAGGGGGGAGGGGAAGTGGGGGAAAAGGAGGCTAAGTAAATTGTCTGTTATGTGGCACAACTCATCATGTGGGATCCACAGTCAGGCAGCCCGACTCCAGAGTCTACACTCATAACGTGTGTTCTGTCCAACATCTCCCTGGACACCCAGACGCACACACACACTCTCATGGTCCCATACATATGCAAAATATATACCTATATGCTAAATTCATGACTGTGTCTATATTTATAACCACAAATATGATGTCTAGGTAGATTTGAGTCTGTTTTTCCACCCAAATTATATATTGACTATTTTGCTATTTAAAAATATTTTTGAAACATCATTGTACTGGATTCATAATGTTATCAGGTGTGACTATACTACTATTTGAAGTTATTCCCCTTTGTTAACCATTTTTCTGCTTTGAAATGTTTAATTATTATAAATACTATTGCAATAAACATCTACACATACAAGTTTATCTTCTTATTTCTTATTGCTAACTTAAGAGACACTCCTAAAAAAATAGAAACTCTGAGTTGAAGAGTGAAGAAGCTAATAATTTGTGGCATGTGTTATCAATAGAGTCTCACAAATAGATACCTTAATTTCCACTGCTAATAGGACATTAATCATAGTGCTATCATATGGCATTCATTAAATAATCAACTTTGTAATTGGCACTGCCCTGCTGCAGCCCCTGGACTCTGCCTGGGGACAGATTAGACAGACGGATATGGTCACTGATGTTTGAATGTGACTGTGTGTGGGGGCTAGTGATGGGCAGAGCAGTAAATTAGATGAAAATATGATTTAAATTACATACTATTTTGAGTGTTCAACAGAAAAACAGGAAATGTCCTATACTGTATGAACAATAGTGGGATGTTTGGGGCTACTTGATGATTGATATTTTTTGCAATAGTGTATAGATTGTCATAGCTGAGAACTATAGTCTGACCTGGGCATCCAAAGAGCTCTTAAGTATCCCAAAGGGCTTCTAAAACTCCCAACCAGGGCTTTTCATCAGAAATGGTGACATTTCTATTCATACACATAATTTGGTAAATGCAGACTGCTCACTCAGACAACCCTAGTCTCACCACCAATTTTGTTCTGCTCTGTGAATCACTGAGCTTCACAGAAGGCCAAGCCTAAATTACAGGGGCTCTCCTACCTTTAATATAGTGTGTTTCTTCCCCTTCATCTTCTTTCTCTGTGCTTGGGTCCTTGCTAAAATATTCTACTGCTTTTCCAATCTTTTCAATGCCATGGGCCGTTTATATACTTGTGATCTATTCAAAATGATCACTGAAGGAAGATTGCCCGGGACAAGCAGAGCTGGAGGCTAACTTAATTTTTGTGGCTGATGACATTCTTATTTCTTTCAGTCACTATTTCTGAGCCAACTGGATATAGTAGTGATATACTTGTATAATCCTGATTTCATTTTTCTTATGGGAAATTAGGCAAGTTCAAGCCCTACACCCTTTTACTGAAATAATTATGCTCAAATCCCCTAAACATGGATATATAATTCAAGAGAAGCAAAACATTCATTGTAGGACTAGTAAAATGTTCACCACAAATTTTTTTGAGAAGCGTTTTTTTTTGTTTGTTTGTTTTGTTTTTTTACTTAATATGCTTCTTTTTCTGTAAAGTGAAACATGGCGTTTATGTTTAGAATTATGAAGTAAGAAAATATTCCCAATACTTACATTCTAAGCTGGAAAGGAGGAATATGTTTTATCTATTTCTTCAATCATATTATCACAGTTAGACATTCTGACAGCTTTTTTATTACAGGCTAGAATCTGCTCAATGCGCTTTAATTTCTTCAGAAGACAAGTACCCATCTTTAAGGAAATGAGTTTGTCTCATGAACGAAACTACAGAAACTGTTTTCAGGGAGGTAGAGCATGAGAGAAAGAGAGAGAGAGAGAGAGAGAGAGAGAGAGAGAGAGAGAGAGAGAACACACATTACAGGAGCCTCCTGGAGCTTCCTGCATCAGACCAGAGGAAGCAAGCCTGCGGATATCCCATTAGAACACAGGGTCTCAGGGCTCATCTTTATAAACTCCCTTCGAGAATCAGAATCAGTCGTGGTCCTGCTGAGCCCTTGTCCAGTTTGATTGTCTTTGCCTAAAATAGACAGCCTTAACATCAGAAATACTTAAACATTTTAACATTTCTCATATAAAAAGGTACTGTTTACTTCGAGTGCTAAAAAAATCTGGTGGCTTATGAATAGATTTTTCTTTAATGCAAAAAATTAGTAAAGAAGAAGGTGAAAATTGCTAAAGCATTAGTATCCTTTAAAATATATTATTTGTCCCTTTCCTTGGTTTTTGATTCTATCCTGGTGGGGGGGGGGGGGGATATCAGCTAGCAGGTAGTATATCCCATCTCATTTTCCCTCTGCTTTCATTCCTGAAAATATAGTCTGTCCCACTTCTGTTACCACCGACTGGGTGGCTTATAAACCATCACAACAAAAATATTTATTTGTCACAGTTCTGGAAGCTGGACATGTGAGATCAGGATGCCAGCATGCTCAGGTGAGGCTCTTTCCACGGCAGAGTTTTCTTTGTACCCTTTCACGGTGAAAGGGCCTGGGGAACTCTGTTGGGTCTCTTCTAAGGGCACTCATCCCGGACGTGGGGGTTCCACCCTGGGGACCCAGTCACCTGCCAAGGGCTCCACCTTCTAACACGATCATGTTGGGCACAGGATTCTCCTCTGAGTTTTTAGAGACACATGGGGACCTCAACCATGTCTTCCCTACATTTCTGCCTTCCTTGTGCTGCTAGAGCTGTCTCGGCTCTCAGCACCAGCGTGAAACCGAGAGACATCCAAACGTCAGCATAATGCCATTGAAGGTTTGAGTTTTAAGCATAACCATCTTTGCGGTTCAAAACAGAGATGCTCAGTTCGTGAGCGAAGCGCGGCCCTGCTCTGACACCGCTTCCCGCGCGTGTGCGTCCTGCCCGCCACGTGGCGGGGTCCACGCCCACGGCCTCATAGCTTCTCTCCTGGGTCTGTGATAGAAAAGAAAGTCCCACGGGTCTGTCTGTACATATCGACAAGAATCTATTTTGTCTTGATGCATGGTTTTAGAGCTAAAGTCCAAGGCTGGATTTGTCTACAAACCATATAATTATGAATTATTGTATTCAGCAGCGGCCCTTGGGTTATTTGTGTAAGATGACCCATCGGGAAATCCTGTCCAGATGAGGGCAGTAGCTGGGAGGGAGCAGAGACATGGGGGAGCTGCAGCCAAATCCCGTTTTCCTTTGACGCATGAAGACCAGGAAGGGAAGAACTGATATTTGCATCCATGTTAACACTGATATGCTGGCTACTCAAGTGCGTCCATGGTCATTTCCCTTTCTCTTATTTCAGATCGTGACGGTGGCTACGAGACTGCCATCCTGCGAAGTCTGAACACGGAAGAGGAAACTTCAGTGGTGCTCAGTCTGTGATTGTCACCCTGGCTGCTATCGTCTGCCCTACAGAATTGCCACCTGCCCAACCTCACTTTTGTACATCAGGAGTGTCAAATAATGTTATTTTTCTGTGCAAAGGTTCTCCTCTTTCCAGGTAACCTAAGCATTTATGTGACGTTCTGATTAATTACATACCGAGTATTTTTATGTCTGTGTTTAATGATTTATATTACTGTTCCAATAAGTAACTTTTTATTTTGCATCTCATTTTATCTCCTATTTCTATCTCAAATAATTATTTTAATTACCTATTCTCCTTGGGAAGACATATATTCTGTCCAATTCATGTGGCATGTCACATTTATGAACTAGTTACATGATTTTAAGCTGTCCTGATATTGTTTTCAGAGCAGAATATGGTTGACTCCGTGTTTGATTGTATGTGTGTGTACACATACAGTTATGTGATGGATAATCATGGTTTCTAATTCTCTGCATTTCCACTGGATCACACGAGGCTGAGCTAAATTGGGCCAGAGATGTTTCTGGAAGTTGTATCCACCTACACATGTCAAATATAAACATAAGGCTCACTGTATGCTTTTGATACTCTATTAGAAAGGCTCACAAAAATTTTATTTATGCAGCTGGGCTTAGGAACAGAGCTTCTTGCTAGGAAGTAGTATGGACACTGAGTCGGTCCTCTGTATAGTTTTCACCCCTGCCATAGGTAACCTGATCATGTAGAAATATGCTTTGCACTGAATTCTGTTTTTTATTAGCCCTTGTTATAATTCCTTTTCTGTGATGTCTATGATGCTCAGTGGGATTCATGGGATGAGGTTACCACTGATATTACGTAGACACACAGAGGTCCACACGTGTTCTGGAAGTGGTCCAGCTACAGATGGGTAGAACACTGGGGCCCAGCTTTCAGGCCCACATCTCCTAGACCCCATAGGCCACTTTCCATCCCTGCCATTACACCACAGCCCTTGGACTCCAGCACAAAGATGCTGCCTTATTTGAAGGAGAATAATGGGAAGTCTGAGGCTCAGTTTTATTTTCGTGAGAGGTGCCCCTGAGGTATTGTAACCGCTGAGTTAAGGAAAACTACTTTTGATTTCAAATGTTTTGAAATGATTTCAAACAACTTGTCATAGAACTTATCCTCAATTAGAAGCAGACTTGGGTTTTTACCTAGGATTTTGTTTTATGATTTGCTATTAAACCTAAAATATTTACAATTAATATTTAAATCTACAAAATTCAGGACAAACAACTATACGCCAGCCAGCACATTGGACAATCTAGAAAAATGGATGAATTCCTAGAAATAGACAATCTTCCAAAACTAAATCAGGAAGAATCAGAAACTGAATAGACAGGTTACACCTAGTGAAATTAAAACAGTAATAAAAATATTCCCAACAAATAAATGTACTGGACCAAATGGTTTAATGGATGAATTTGACCAAACATTCAAAGAAGAACTAACACCAGTCCTTCTAAACATATTCCAAAAAGTCAAGAGGAGGGAAAACTTAAATCTACAAAATTCATACAGTCTTTCAACACTGAAATTGCATAAATGATTTTCTGGCTTCAAAATGTAACTATTAAAACATAAACATCACAGACTTCATTTTTATGACTAGTAATTTTAACAAATGAAATTTTATCATCCAATACACTGTTAATCTTTGGTGTTTTGTATTAACATATCAAATTTAATTTAATTTTAAAAATTTCATATTCTTTATCATTTTATATATGATCTTCTTAATAGCATATGGTTTTAACAAAGATATAATAGCTACATCAAATAAACGGAGTATTTTTAAAAATAGAGCTTAGTAAAAATATGAAATTATATATTCAGTTTACATTTAGCTGATATAAATCCTTTCTTCCCCATGGCAAAGAGTGATCTGCTATTTTCAATACAATACTGACATGAAATTCCTGTTAATGTTATCAACACCTTCATACATATTTTTAAAAATACCCTGAGCTGTAAATAAATTAAAAATTAAAAAATAAATATTATTCTACTTGTCTCATAAGCACATCACATTTTGTTTACTAAACTGAGGACATGAAGTCAGTGTAGATTTGGAAGCCCAACATGCCTGGTTTACTTCTCATAAGATACACGGTTCTGACCAGTTCATCTTAACCTTCACTTCCCTGTCTATAACATGGATATCATATCCACTACATCAAATAACTTCCCGGTAAAATATTGTCTGAATATGCAAAATGCAACATAATTGCTAGGACACTGAAGGAGCCCAATAAAATTTACTTTACTGTTGATTAATTTGAGGGCAAATACCACTCATATCTCAGCCAAGAGCTGGTAGAAGTATTTGAAACATTTTATGGAGTTATGATAGATAGTGGGTTTTAAGGTTTCGACTTTTAGAATATGCCTATATAAATATATTTTAAAACATTCAGAATCTCTTACTGAACTTAACTCCATATTTAGAAAACAGTGTTTTCTATCTTTAAAACCGACCATCTAGAATGATCTGGCCAAATCATTGACTCATATGTGCAGGTCTGATTTTTAATTCTACAAACAGAGGAACTTATATGGAGGTAATTAAAATAAAATAGAAGTCTTGCATGACCTATGTGACCAAAATATATGTAAGGTTTCTAAATCTGCAAAAGAATCAATTTGGTGATATAAGACAGCAAGGAATTAAAATCTAATTTGCATGACATTCTGTCCCCAGCTACTATATAACCCATTATAGGTTCGCACTGCAGAAAACCTGAAAGTATGTACAAAACAAAATCATGTCACTTTGCCAGGCGCATTCTTGCTGAATCAGCCTTGGTATTATGCCAGTTTTTACTGTTGCTCACTAAGGGAATATATCCCTGAATAAAATGTTAGTTGTGTTTAAAGGGAAATAACAGCCTTGATCCAAATTTGAAAGCTGAACGATTTTGCCACAGAGAAATGTGAACTTTAAATAAACACACACCTTTGAAATGACAGGGTCATTTTTAACCCAAAGAGATTATTCTGGATTTGCTATATGCTGACAATACAAAAATAAATAAAACACATTTTTGCAGAGGAAGTATTTAGGGAAAACTACCAGCGAAGGTGATGTCTGGTTAGTTGTTCCGGCACGGGGCGACCATCTCTCGGTAAGCAAAGCGTTTAGGGGTGGGGGGGAAGCACGCCAGTCTGCTGGAAAGATTGCACAGGTTCATGCAAAGATCTCAGACTGAGAAGTCACAGTAGACACGTCCTTTGACCCTTTGACCAGTAAATTTCTTCATCTACAGGATTAAGTTAATCCATTTTTAATGTTACTACCAATTAAGTAAAAGCTGACTGTAAAAATTATCCTGAATTGTAGATACAATGTCTTTCATCTCATGCAATGTCATAATTTTGAGTAAACAGACTTAGTGGAATAAAGTATTTGTAGGAGACTTGGTTCTACCAGTGAACTATTTACTCCCTAGATAACTATTTTTAAGAGAAGCAAATATATTGGAGTAAGTCTGACTTGGGTTTGAGTCCTGATACTTCCTTTACTTTTCTGACTTAGGGACATAGCCTTCAACTTTATTAAGCTTCAGATTCTTCATCTTAAACATGGGGTAGAGTTTGGCCCATGGTCTCTTTTTAATAAATGTTAGCTCTTGTTGTTAATATTTAAGGGAGTGGATTATCTTAGTGTATAATTAACAGATGCGCATGGGTCCGGTCCCCCTGCCGACTGGGAGTGCTTGCACGTGACTCTCATGGGCATGACTTAAGTAAGGAAGTCAGCTTATGAGAAAGACTTGGAACTATGCTGACCGGGATCCCTGTACTCTAGACACTCATTCGAAGTCTTCTAGCAGTTTGGTTGATAATAGAGGAGATACACAGGTGTGTGGGTTTCGGTCCCAGAGCAGCATCTGTGCCATAAGATGGAAGGAGAAGAGGCACCACAGGGAGATAAATGATTGTGGTTCAAATATACGGAATGACTGTTACAGGAACTTCAGGACAGGATCATCTCTGCGGAATGACCAGTTTCAGAATGGAGAAACAGAGGAGGTAAGCTTGGGCTGTGGACTTCAGGGTCAAAAAGCTTTGGTTAAATAAAAGGATGGGACCATTGGCAAAGACACGGCTGTTCTGTTACCTCAAGCTTTTTGGCACCAGGGGACAAGAAAATGTATTAAGTTCTTTCATTTTTAAGCAGTGCTAAAGTAGGAGTTTGTTATTCTAAAATAATCGGTGCCATTTCATAGTAGCATCACCGTTTTGTTAACGATGTCCACGCATAATTTTCGCACATGCTTTAAAGAAGCTGTTCTAATGGATTGCCTTTTTTGAAGTTAAATACATGTCCAGTAGAGACCCAAAGAGTCTGTTATCAGCACACAATTACATTTGGTTAATAACCTGGCTGTATTTTCTGTTCACATAGGACAGCTCTGTAAAAGCCCTCCCGTTAATGCATTTTATTCAGGGTGACAAAGGAAACATCAAAATGGGAATACAATTTCCTTTATCTTCTCTTATCTAAATGGGGGAGGCATCTGCAACATGGCATGAACTCACCCGGCGAGAAGGGAGTTAAAACACTATTATTTCTATGGAATGACCTTTCTGCTGTAGTAGTTGCTTGGCTCAGAATCATAATTTGGCTGCAGACATGTTGTTTCAACTATGTGGAGCTGGAAGCAAATAGAAAATCCTAGTTTTGAACATACAGAATAAACTTGTACAATCTCCCTCTTTTCTTTATTTTATCACCTAATATTTGAACCAAAATGCTGCCATTTCTTTTTCTATACCCTTCCACAATGTCTGAAGTACATATTAGCTATTCTCCCAACTGAAGCAAATGATTTAAAAAAAGCAAGTGGATAAAGTCAAATTTATAATATTCTTCTTTAAAAAACACTTGTGAACTGTCAGATTTTATTAGAGTCAATAATTCATTCTAACCTAAAGATTAAAATAAATAAATTGATGGTACTAAGCTAATAAGTAATAGATATATCTCACTCAACACCATCTCACAATAATGTACATATATTAAAAAATACACATGATATGCAGCAAAATATTTCTAAGACATATAAATTAACTATTAACTCAATAAGTAAACAATTAAACTAAATTAAAGCTGTGCTTTGATGTCCTGCTCAATATTCTATAATCAACATGAGATTAAGCAGTCTTGGATACAAGTGCCAGTCAGTTCAAAACACATTTATTGGACATTTATTGGGAAGCATCTGGATTGTGAATAACTCATACTACAATTCATTCATTCTTCTATAGCTATTTATGCAGGGACTACAATAAGCCAAGTACTTTTCTAGATACAAGGGGACAAACAATAAACAAATAGGGATAATTTTAGAACTTATAGTCTAGTGGAAGAAGAATATTGTATATATAAGCTTAAACTGACAGTAAAATGTGATAGAAATCCACACAGAACATTGTGGCCTGGAACTGTGTGTTTTGGGGTACATGCAAACTGTTTGTATATACATCACACCTCTTCTGGTCCCAAGCTCTCTCTCCATGCACAAACTGACGTTTCTGGGGCTGTACAAACTGCTCGGTTACAGAGAATATTTCTTCTCAGAGATTTAATTAAAATCCTTATCGCGTTGTAAGAATCACCGTATATGTGGACATAAGTTGAATCAAAGGATGAAATACAATATTGAGAAATTTTATTTTACCTTTGTATGTAAATAACCTCTTTGTAAATATGGTTAAATAAATCAAAAGCAAGTAACAAGAGTTCATAAAATACTACACACAAGGGTACAACTTGGCAGAAGATATAATCAAAGATTTTCGGGTATTTCCCTCCCTCAGGTTTTATTTCCTTTGTTATAATATTAATGGTATCTCGAGGATGCTTTCTTATCATACATGCTTTATCCTTTAAAGTTCATTGCTGTGTCAGAACATGCTTGATGACATTCAAACTCACGTAAAATTAAATCACATTGCTCAAAGTTTAATTATGGTTTAAACAATACTATTATCACATTTAATATAACTCATGACTTCTGACAAACAAAACATGTTTAATGTCATGGGACCGTTTTTTATACCTGGAGATGAACTTTATAAGTTCACTTTATACTCCTTTGGAGGAATGGAAGAATACTATAAGCTTTTCAATGATTTGCACTCATTAATTACTGTGTCCCAGGAATCCCCCAGTAGGGCAGATTTGCCCCAGTTCTTCATAGCTTTCACATTATATATCTGACCAACCCCTAAATCCAACCTTAAATTGCAATGCCCATTAAACAAACTTATGTACTTCTGATTTTACATATGCATAATGCTCCTAAATCAACATCCTTTCATGTGCCTTTGTTATACCTTTAATAATGACAGCTTATCCTCACGTAAGTGATGTGATTTGGTTGCAAAAAGTTATTCATTCTCAAGATTGCGTCTGAGGAGTACAAGAGAAAGATTATGGAAGGAAAAACAGATGAGCATTCTTCTGCCTGGCGGTCTTCCCTGTTATAATTAATTTAGTTGGCTTAATTTAAAATATGTATGTATTTTTATATTTGCTACTTCCATCAATAAATTCTGACTCAAATAATTTCAACAAACTTTAGCATGACAAAACTGATCAATATACCAAATTTACCTTATTAACCTACATTTTAGTTCAGTTAAACACCTACGACACTGTTTTTTTCATTTTAGCTTTCTGTTGTGCCCTAGAATTCTAGGAAATATGCTATGTGGGCCCGGTGGTACCAGGTTTAAGATCGGAAAAGTTTGGCATTATAAAGGTTCAGTGTAGGGAGGGGACCTTAAAGCCAGGATGCCCTTACAAGACTATTGTTATAAGGCTCCAGGTGAAAGATGGTAATTTTTAGAAGTTGGATGCAGAACCTGTTTGTGTGTTAAATGCCTTGAACTCTATTACCATCAAACTTGGAGGGAATGGTAAGAACAAGGAGGGAGAAGTCCCATCAGGAATAATTCATTCATTTCACCTTTGCACTATGTGTATGTGTGTGTGTGTGTGTGTGTGTGTGTGTGTGAAGCAACTGAGGGTTGTCTCTGAGAACAGTCTGGGAATTGTCTAAATGCTCAGAATTCATTACTTAAGACAGAAGCTCTTTGCCTTGATTGCCCAGAGATAATTACCTCTATCAAATTCATGTAAGGCACTTGGCACTTGGGTCTGTGTCAATAGCTGCATATAGATCGCTGTTCAGAGGCACGAAACATCTGATTGGCTACGACAAGCATAGCATCTCCCGTCCACAGCATCTCTCAACGTCAGGCTCGGAGTCCAAGGGTCTGTGAGCCCCGGTTCTCAGCACAGCTGTGTGAACGCGGTCTGCTCCAGCCACGGCCCCACAGCTGTTACCATGAATAAGTTCCATAGGCCACGGTTCCTTGGGGACAATGTGATGTGCAACAGCAGCCGTAGTCTTCAAGAGCTTATGATCTAGTCGGATCAGTAAAATGTAGTCCTACCTAGAAAGTTTTCAAAACTGGTAAGAAGGGAGGGCAATGCTTAAGGACTGATGTACTCAGAAAAGGATCGATAAAGAAAGCATTATTTATCTGGAGCTTAAACAAAGACTGGGACTCGGGCAAGTGGATGGCAGCTAGGAAGCTATCACACGCATCCCTGTTTTTATCACGGAACTGCGGACACCGCTCCTGTGTGTGGTTTCCGTGATGCCTAGTGACCGATTTCAAAAGAAGGCCTAGTGACCTACACAAATCTTAGTTAAGGAGTAGCTGCTAGAGAGACATGGTGACAATTAAGGTGTATAATTAAAATAAAAACTTTCTCCTTCGTTTGATATGCGCAAGTTGTACTTGGTATTTTCTAATTTAAGAGGATCAATTAAACATAATGAATATTTCTGTCAAAAAAATCTTGTTATACAAGAATCACTGTGTATGGCTTGATGCTTGTATTACAATAAATATGTAGAAAGTTGTCTGTTTGTGAATAAATTATCTGTTAACAGCAGAAAACTGGGGTGACTGGAAAGTGTAAGGACTGAGCTGGCTTATTTCTGACTAGATGCGATATGACTTCACACATTAATGAGCTTGTTGGATCTAGGATGATCTGCTTGGTTTTCTCGGAATGATTGAATACTTACTTTACAATGATGCTTACCTTTGGAATTAAAATATTGGCAACAGGTATTCCTGAAACTTTAGGCTGAATTTTTTTCTTATAAAATTCAGTTCATTAGATATTATAATTTTTATTTAATTTTCTTTTTAACTGCCTGAAAAGCTGATATTTTTATTTCTATACTGCATAAAAATTTAGGATTTCTAAATTTGATACAGTGTGATTTTTGTCTCTTGACTGGACCCTAACTGATCTGTAGAGTCAATAATTAACTGCTGATCTTGACTGTCTGTTTACAACATAGAACAGGGCCCTTGAAATGAATCTCCATAGTGTCATTAGGATATCTAAATTATTTATGGGCCTATCTCAAAATAAGGACTACATTTTAGTGTGAGCATTCTGTTAGTTCTACCTACAACTGTCATCATTAAGCAAAATAAAGTCTTAGAGGTACCACTAAGGTACCTGCTTGAAATTTGCTTTCAGCAAAATATGGATCATCTGAAAGGTCTTGATACAGGTTACATGTGTGTAAGATATAGCACACACATAGTCATTTTAAAATGCTGAAATAAATGCGATACTTAGTTGCTTTATCTGCAGTTGCTTTATATTTCGGCACAAATTCCTTATCTTGAGGAAGGGCTAGACTCCATCTGGGGCCCCGGTGTGAACAGCACAGGGCACCCAGGATGAGATGCTCATCGAAGACTTCAGGCTGCCTTGTGTACTCTCTGGAAGGCTCGCTTTCCACAACTCTGGTGATGCCCTTGAGGACATCATTTCCTGCTTGTGGGATCCTGGCCTTAAACTTTTTAATTATTTTTTAATCGCCATAATATTTTCTGCAATGAGTATAATTTTCTTTCTCTAAAAGCATTTCCCACTTATGGACCGCTGCTTCCTCTCCTTCCCTGGTTGTCCTAAAGTGTGGCTTTACCTCCCCTCCTCCCATCGCACGGGGCACCTCTGGGCCCTCTCCGTCAGCGGCGCCCATGTGTCAGGGGTGGTCATCTGCAGAGCCCGTCGTTTTGCTACTGCTCTGTCCTCCCACTTTTTAAATAATTTATTTATTTGTTTGTTAGTTTTTATTTTTAGAGAGAGGAAAAAGGAGAAAGAGAGGGAGAGAAACATCACTGTGTGGTTGCCTCTCACTCGCGCCCCCAACTGGGGACCTGACGTGCAACCGAGTCATGTGCCCTGACTGGGAATCGAACCAGCGACACTTGGCTCACAGGCCGATGCTCAACCCACTGAGCCACAGCAGCCAGGGCTTTGTCCTCCCGCTTTTAATGAGCACTGCTGGGTTGGACGGAACATGCAGCCATCACTGTGAATGAAGGCCCCCTGTCCCCTCCCACTGTGTCTGAAACTGAGTCGTCCTTGTCAACCTTCGGGAGCATCAGGATGAGTCACACAGTACCTGCCATCTGTTCCTTTCATGGGGTCAGAAGAGACCATTTCTGAAATTTAACTGCTTTCTCTCATTTCACCAAATGGTATAGAGCATCTAATAATAGTCATCCAGCAATACAGTTGCATTGACTTGTCTGATAAATGCTAACATGCCAAAGGCCTGTAGAGAACACCAGTCTCATTAACAAACAGCGGACGCGGTTCCCTGTGTGAGGAGACATGAGGGCGCTCCCACACGGTCCTCCCTCTACACCCACCCGGGGACACTGAAGCCCGAAGAAGCCCAAGCTCTGCCTCAGCCCTCCTCATCCATTTCTTCAGCTCACGTTAGGCCGTGGGGTGTCTACATAATCCATGATGCACAGTGACGGAACATATCAGTTCCAGTTGAGAAGGTAGGCTATTTGTTTTTACCTTTCATATACTTATATTTTTAGTCTAAGAAACCATTTTCTTGGTGGACACACTGCACTCTGAACCCAAAAGTATGCATTTGAGTCAGAGAAACCTGCTCGCTTCAGTTCTGCAGGTAAAGATATTTCTTTGAAATTCCTTCTGTGCTTTGACTTCCAATCCAGTGATTCTGCCCTTCTGTTCTCGGGACTCTGCGGCTCTTTGTGGTTGCTGCCTGCCACGGCTTTGTGTGCAGAGACCTGTCCAACCCCACAGAGGCTTCCTTTGTCCACCCTGCCCTGCGGCCCTCACATGCTTGGTCCAGGCAGACAGCCCGGTCAATGGTCAGAAGTGGATCTTTCCTGTTACACCCAGGCTTGCTTTTCAGGATTTCCTCTGGGACTCAACCTATAGGAAAGTAGTTTATTTTGTTTTTTCTTAAATTACCAACTTCTAATTCTTTTTGAGATGGTCCTGTCCAAGGTAGCCATGATGGCCCATGAGTATCTTCTGATTTCATGTATGAAGCACATTTTACTACACACAGGGACATCCATAATGTTAGGAAATTAACATCTATGATGAAAATTGTTCATGTACGATGAAGGAAGGCTATTCCTAACATGCTGCTTAAATTCTCTACACGTCTACTGAGTGTCTGTTTTAGGCAAGATGTTAAAATAGAGGTAGCCTACACAGTATATGGCACACGTGGACAGGATCTGTACACTTGAATTTAGAAGCGAAGTGTTCATTTATTTTTATCTGTTTTATTATAGAGAAAATAAGGGGCGAGCAGAAAAGCTGGCAAGGGAGGAAGTGTTAGAATTCTACGAATCAGCCTTTTTAATAACCAGTATTTGGAGGCAGCTGCTTGTCAATTTATGTTCTTGAAGATTCACATCATTTAAAAACGGCTTCGAATTTCACCAGGTGCACAGAACCCCCTCAAGTATAATCAATTAAAAGTGCATGAATGCCATATAATTTTTTCCACATCCACGGAGTCTCTCTGGAAGAGGAAACCAGACAGAACCTGCTCAGTAAAGACATGTGTTCGATGTTTTAAAGGCTGGGGTTGAACTTTCGTATGCACTATGAAATTTACCTCTATGAAGTGGGAATATGATATTAAATAACAGAAAATGAGTATTTTTTTATTTGTTACCTAAGTCCATTATGCTTTATGAGCTGGGCGTAGTTTAGTTTGGTTTTCTATTTATCCTGCCTGGTGTTCTCTGAGCTGCCTGGATCTGTGTCTTGGTGTCCGACACTGATTTGAGGAAATCCTCAGTCATGATCATTTCATCTATTTCCTCCATTTCTCTCCTTTCGCTCTGGTATTCCCATTACCGGTAAATTACATGCTTTGTAGTTAGTCCTTAGTCCTTGGATATTCTGCTGTGTTTTCTCCTTAGTCTCTGTTCTCTTTGCGTTTTGGTTCTCAGGGATTCATTTGCTATCATCCGGCTGAGAGGTTCTTTCCTCAGCGGTGTGCAGGCTATGAATCAGCCCATCACTCTTCCTTTCCAGGACAGGTTTTTAAAAATCTCTAGCATCTCGGTTTCCCCTTCCCATTCTCATCTCTCTGTGCACATCACCCCCTGTTCTCACACACCGTTTACTTTGTCCATTAGAGCCCACACTACATTAACCACGGTTATTTTGAATTCCTGGTCTGATCATTCCAACGTCGCTGCCGACTCGGTTTCTGAGGCTCGTTTTGTTTTTTGCTATTGCTTGGTAGCCAGCTACGATGTATCGGGACAGTACTGGGAAAAGGGTCTGCTGTAACCAGGCCTTCAGATAAGGCCGTGAAGTCGGGGAGGCAGGTGTCCTGAGATTCGCTTTGATCTTGGGTGCCCTGCGTCTCTGCACTGTGAGCCTCGTAAGTGGTCTTCAGGGTGTTTTTTCTCCGCTGAGGTGGGAGACGGTGGCTGGAGCGGGCCGGATGGGACATAGACCTTCCCAGGGTCCCTTAGGCTCTGCCTGCTAGTTTCCACCGAGGCCAGAAGCAGTGATTCCTTGGTTCCTTACCCTGCTGAGAGTCCAGTGGGGTGTCCGCCCCGAGTACTTGCTGTGGGAATCTGACCAAACTCCTGGAGGAGACTCTCACAGTACTGTGGGGGCCCTGCTGTGCCCAGGATTTGCAGAAGTTTGTAACCCGCAGAGGTCTGTGCACGTAGCCCCCAGCAATGTGTGCACCAACTCCAGTTCGGGTTTGCCTGCCTGCACACAGTAGCCACGAAGTTCCCACACTGAGCCTTGGCTTTTTCTTCAGTCTTGGAGGCAACAGTTTGCCCTGTGGCCTCCTTTTCTCTTACAGATCCGAGGGGAGTTGTTGAATTTTTTGTCTGTGCAGCTTTTCACTGGTTAGAACACAGAGCTGGCTTTTGGCTCCTTCCTTGAGGAACTAGAACTCAAAGTCTACCATTTGATTTTTCATTTTTAATCTTTAATGACATTTATTGAATTTTTGATCACGAAGACTCTTCTAGTCTTCATTATGGGTGGCAAAGTACAGAAAGAAAAGCTTGGATCGTGCCCCTAAGAAGAAGGTGAAAACGGAAGGTGAGCAGCAGGAACAGGCTTTGAACAGCCCAGCCTGTGTCCCCTTTTATGGCAGAGTGTTAATCTTTACCAAGCCCCCACCCCCCAATTTTTTCCATTTTGGCATACTTGAAATTAAAATACAATAATCACAACTAACGTTGGATATTGTTCTAATTGTGCCAAATCGCATACAACGAACTCACATTTTTGTCATTACTGAAGCATTTCAGTCCCCCACTTGAATAATTAAGTCCCACCTTCCGACCGAGAGAGGGGTGCACTCCTCTTTCTCAGCAGCCACCGCTGAGACTCTCCCTTTCTCCGCCAGCCCGACTCGGCACGAGATGCTTCTCCCCGTCTCCTCTCTCTGACACTCTAACAGGAGAGTGTGGCCTCTTCAGGGGAATAGCAAGGCCTCCCTGTTCCAGTTCCCAAAGGCTGTGACTTTCTTCCCCTTTCGTCTGCATCCTGCAGAACCGTCTGTGCGGCAGGGAATGTGTCTCCGGACGCCCTGCTGGCTTCGCCTTCAGCACAGCCATGGAACGGAGAGCCTGTGGCATCGCTGCGCTCCGTTCCAACGGAGCAACACGGGGAAGGCGAGCAGGAGCTCAGGGTTTCATCCGCATTCTCAGCCCCGAAATCTAGGGGACACATCGCGTGTCCTTTCTTGTGTGGCTAACGCACACCTGGTTTTGTGCAGTGTCCAGTGGGCCGCGTGGACCTAAGTAAGCCAAGTAAAACCTGCGGGAATGCGGGAATTATATTAAAGCCACACGCTTCGGTGTAGAGAGTAGTCGGGCTTAGCCAAGTATATGTTATCGCTCTTCTCGATAGCTGATTCAAAATGGTAAATGCGTGCACATGGATGTGTGGATATACATAGGCATATACATTACATATAATGCATTTTAGTATGTAAAATATTTATCTTAAGGGTATATTATAATGATAGGTCAGCTTATATTTGCAGGTGGCTTAGTGTTTCTGTCAGGAAAACTCTTGTGGTAAAACTAGACATAAATAAACATGTTGTCTAGAAAACAGGTAAATGGTTGAATATGTAGATGTAGGTAAATATATAAGTAAGCATAATAAATGTATTTCATATATTCACATAAGAACATGAATATTGTACTAGATAGGTAACTGTTACTATAAATATAGATAAAATACACATACACTGATAAATGCATGGACATATACCCAAGGAGAATAGTTCAAGTTTATGAGTACGTGTGGGGATGGGTGGGGACGGGGGCTACTAGCAAGGTCCCTGGACAGAACCTGGGCTCTAACCCATGCTCCAGAAAAAAGCTGGTTACTAAGCATTAAGAGAGTGACTGAGTTATACCTTGGAACCTCTGTTTCCCAGTTTGCAAAGTGAGAGAGGCTGGCTTGCTCTGGATGACTTGTAGCTATGACTTCTTTTTGAGATACCCATGACCTTTAAGAATTAGCATATATACAAAAGCAGAAACAAGGACACGTGTGACTTCTTAATCACATTTGGGCCTAATGATGTCTTACTTGGGATAGTCAACTAAATAGATGATGAGAGTATAAACTAAGATTTTAATCAAGATCGTGCTATAGTTGCTTATAAAGTAAGTCTTCTCTAGTCATCTTGAACTCAGACTGAGACAATTTACATTTGCGACACAGTGCACCAGGTGACAGCAGGCCTTCAGTACCCACCCCCTCCCAGGATATGTCAGCTCTTAAATTCTTTGTCATTGTCACTGAACAAAAAAGTTCTTTTTATGGTTTTTTTATTCCTGCAGATATGTTGGGTTGAGATATAAAAGCCCTAAAATTTAACTTAAACTTTAACTGTGTCTCTTTTGCAGAGGATCAGCTTTATACTTCTTTATATTTTGCATATAATAGGTCCCTGAAAAAGATGAGCCAATAATAAGAAGAATGCTTTTCAATCAGTGACATCGACATCATATGGAATGATGATTGTCTGAAAATTATGTGATCGAATGTGAACATTTGTATGAAATGTAGCCCTGTCAAGACATGTGAATGACGTTTTTCTAGTTCAGAGAGAGAACACGATTATTCTGCCAACTCCATGCAATTTTTTAAAGCAATTAAGGACCAGATCTCTGTAGCATCATCACTGGGGCGCTCTGACTCTGGTCAGCAGATCACAAGAAAAGAAGAGGGGACCATGACCTCAGAGAGCCTTCAGGGAAGACTTGAAGCTGAGGTTCAGAAGAGACACATCACAGCCGGCACCATGGCATGATCATTTCCGGCACAATCAGGCACTTCTGGATATTCTAGCTGAAAAGTACCTTAGAGGCCATTTGTTCCTCATCATTTAAGGTGTGTCAATAAGGAAACAAAGACCAGGAGAAATTAAACAACCTGTACAAATTTCAAGCATTTTGTGGGATTACCACTGACTTAAATTGGACTCCAGCAGCCGTTCTTTCTTTCCTAATTATCAACCTTATGAGTCATCTTGCTTCTCATCAAAAACAAAACAGACCTGGAAACTGTGCATAAGAGACCTTTTCCCCATCCCGCCTCTGTTCTACAGTATAGCTCAACTCTGACAGAGAGATAGTTCCCTTGGTGAAGAAAACGGCTCGCCTCTTCAAGACTTAGAACGCCAGACATCACGGAACCTGCCATAAACCAGTAATCAAATTAAGAGATGGCCTTCTAAAATAGCACTCGAAAAACAAAGAAAAGTAAAAATAGGATGTAAAATCACTCATGAATTCCACACATGTAAAAAAAATGTGTGAAGTCAAGAGGGAAGGCCGCCCTACAACCTCCGGCTCATCTCCTGGTGAAATCCCACCGCCCACATCCCCGCAGAAAGTGGGTTCCAACCATTCGGTGTTTCTCACGTGGGGTTTTGTTGTTCCACTTCAATAACTTGATTATGGAAATAAGGAATTCAGAAAAGAGTGTGAGTCAAAAATGTAACAACAAAATTGAGCATTTGGGGTTGCTTGTATGAATCAGTCTTAGAAATGACGCTATGAAATTAAACTTCTTGGTGAAAATTGCATTCTTTCCAGGTTCAATCTTCCCTTGCGCCTATGAGTATGAATGGGTGTGTGTGCACATGTGTGTGTGTTTAGAGGTAAATAGATGGAAAATTAAGGAAGAAGATAGATCCTGTCTTTTACTCCTCAGTTGGTGTTTTTCTTATTTTGGGGTATGTTCCTTTATGGAAACAAACCTAGAAATAACATTCAATTTTTTTGCTAAGGGTTTCTACCTTACTTTGATATTTGCATTTTGGTGCTGTGTTTTTGCCTCCATGTAATTGTGCTAACCTGAGTGACCATGTAGCCAACTGTCCCCAAACTATTTACAGGACACAGAAGAAGCATAAGGAAGGGCTACATTAGTTCTAATGAGCACTGATTTTGGTCTTGTATTCTGTTACTCTATCACTGATAATGCGATCTTCTCTTCGGAAAGTTAGGAGAACCAGGTCACCATGAATTGCTTTAAACAAGCTTTCAAAGTTGTGCGAATGGGGGAAAAACTTAGCAGAAATCAAAAGTGAATTAATTTGCATTATAGACTTTTCTGCTCATCCACGGGTGAGGTGTGAGCACTCTCTGAAAGTTGTTAGATTATGTTTTTGCTTTGTTCCAGTGCACCTGAAAAGTACAAAATGACAAATCTCACCCAGTGGAAAGGATGCTAGCTTATCATCCTTGCTTGAGATCCTTCATTTTTTGATAAAATGTGCCATCAAGCCTAGGTATATTGTTGCCAAAATTCAGAGGCAAAAGCAGGGATAGTGTCTGGATTTGTCTTTTACTTGGGGAAATGGAACGCTACTGTGGCAGAGTTTTGAGCAGAACAGTGCCGTGACAACCTATTGTAGAAGGACCCGTCCCTCTGAGAGCAGAGGAAAGACAAGTGCAGATGCAGAGGTCCTCGCCAAGAGGCTATTGTCACAAGGCAGGATAGAGAGTATGTGGTGGTATTCAGAGAACAGGAAGTGGCATAATGCTAATTTATATTGTACATATATAGATTTAACATGTTATTATATATTTTATATATACTAATATAATGGGATTACAACTAAGCAGAAATTATGGATTATAGGTAGCATCCCTAATTGTCTTTTAGACATTTATGAATTTTATTATCAAGCCTGATCATACTATATTTATATATGTTGACCTTCCAATAAATGACTTACAGAATTCCAAGAGCATACATTATTCTGAAATACCCCATGGCTTTAAATTAAGAAATAAAATTATTCACTGCTATAAAGTAAACCAATCTTTCATCACCTGATAGAATTGAAGTTATTCTTAATATAATTTTGGCTTGCTATGCAGTTATAGAACTGTTTTATTTTAATACTTTGGTCTGTCTAGGCAAATCACATTTCTTGACGTTTTTTTGCACATTGCAAAAATTTAACATACACAAAACTATTATGCAATGGGGAATAAAGTTACCATTATGCTATTCCAACATTACTCAAGTCTTCCTTTGAAAAAGGTGCGACTAATCTATTTTAAATATCGGAGAGGGAAATGTCAGGCAAATTAGAGTACATACTGCATTAGTCTATTTCTATAAAACTCTAGAAGTTAAAAGCCAATCTCCAGGAAGGAACGCATAGGAAAGAGTGGCTGCCTGGTGGCGGGTTGGGGGGTGGAGTTGGGAAGAGGGGGCATGAGGATACTTTTTAGGATGCTAGATAGGCTTGTCAAATTGATAGCTATGATGGCTTTGGCAAGTGCATACGTATGACACAATGTATCAAGTTGTACCATTTTAGTATGTGCATTGTATTATGTCAATTATAGCTTAATAAACATGCATTGACATAGTTTCTCTCAGCAAAGGTATTGGGACATGTCTGTTTGATTGCAAGCCGGCACTCTTCAAGCTCGAGATTTTTCTAGAACTGCCATCACGTCCTGTTTGGGGCCACTGCACTGTTCATGACTTTTATGTTTGTTTTATGAAAACTTTTTCAGGATAGCAGTATGAAAATTAGTACACATTCATGGAAACAGATGTTTTCAAAGTGAACATTTTTCAAGGGTAATAAATTGAGGCCATTAGGGAAACACAGGTCTGAAGAATATTTAAAGCATTAAACTTCTTTAAAAATTCGAGACATAAAAACACAAATACTACCATTGAAAAATAATCTTTTTAAACATGAGGTGAATACTATGTTCTCTGTGTGTGTGTGCACGGGAGTGTGTGTGTGTTCACAGACATAGGTGGATGATAAAGAAGAAAGCGTTTGCACAGATTTAGATGTATTAAAAATTGGGAAGTTCTTTTAATCTATCAACATTTCTGCCATTCCTTTATTGATGATTTCCCCCTTAATAGTTCCTTCTTTATCCTGCCATGACTTAATACACATGTTGTGGGTGAAATGTATTCACATGATGTGTGTGAATGTTGTATACCCTAAATTAATACAGTGTTGCATGTCAAATATATTTTAATAAAAAGTGCAAACTTGTTCATAAATCTAAAACTCGCTTAAGTATAATGTAAAATAAGTTGACCTGCGGATGCATGATTGGCCACTGTATCTGTATACAGACATTCTTTTAGCAAAAGGGACTCAAATTACCCGTTTGTGCTATTTCAGAGGACATATAATACATTAGAATAACATGTGGGTGGAAAGTTTTCTGACACTTGACTCATAATTTGTACTTCAATAAGCATCCCTTGCTTATAACGTTTGTATAATAGAATTCACATTGAGGGTATAATACGATCTTCTTAACAAATTACCTAAAGGTATTAGTTTATTTATCTAAGCTCTTATCTATTATCAAGGCACATAACTGATGTTATCACCTTTGAATTGTGTAAATGTCTGTGTATCTACAGTTAAGGTCTGTGGGTTCGCTTCACAGGCAGCGCGTTTGCAATTTTGGAATTTTTATGCGTCGTGCCCACATGGGTCTTCCCAGAGATCCCTGTTCAGTTTGTCTGAGACACAAACTAACCAAGTGATTGCAGCCCGCGCACACGGAGAAGTGACCAGGACACAGAGGGACACCGCCCTGTCCCAGAAGTCACCTGCAGTGAAGACCCTCTGCTGGGCGGCACAGGAGACAGAGGTGAAGTCCGGGACGTTTAAAAATGCCTCGCAGGGACGTCTGACTCTGGATATTTTTAGATAAGTAAACCATCGTTTCTGGGTGGAGGAAAGGCGGTCACATGACCTGTGTCATTGTCCACCAGCCGCCCCTGGCAGGGTGCTCGGCACCCCCAGCATCGCCAAGGAGACGGCCGCACGCCCTACAGGAACGTGAACTTGCTTATCATCTTAGGGGACCTTGCCGTTCCCCATTTAAACACAGGGCTCACTTGCTAACATAGTACTTTCTGAACGTCTGTGCCCGTTTGCTTAGTTGTTCATTAGAATTAATACTAAAATCGGGAAGCCTTTATTGCCTAGGCAAGTGCTTCCTTGCAGTAAGAAAAAAGTAATCAAGATTTATTTGGAAATCATTTTGACAGGTTTTTTTTTTCCTATTGAGTAGAAAAATGATATGGAAGGATGTATAAAATAAAACGTTCGCAACATGTACTAATTTATTTTTTAAGAAGCACCAACTTTCTTAATATTGAGTAAAAATATTTCGGCTGTAAACAACAGATGCCTGGATTCCTATGTGCAGACACCAACCGCAGGTAGCAACATTCATCGGAGCCGAAGTCTTGGCACCACTGATGAAAAATGTGAAATATATTTTGCCTTATGCAACATTCTTTTCTAAAATGAGTTAAAGGAATGATCTCTTCAACTCATTCCAAAGTAATAGTCACAAAATACCTACAATGCACTTCATTAATCATCTCCATTGCTAGACATTTTATGAAAGAGAGCAATAGATACAAAAAAGAACAATTTGAGTTTTGCCTGCTTTTTCTTCTGTGTAGGTGTGCCTATAACGTGGTCCCCAGACTCCCCAAACCACAATGAGTATGGGAAGCAGCAAAAAGGGGCTAAAAGAGAGAAATCTAAGAAGAAAACGTCTCAGAACACTGACGAAGCAGATACCTAGCTTCCCAGTAATTAAGGTTTTGACTATCCCTAACACAAAATACATTGCACACAGAAAACTTGCATTAACCTATGTATAGGAATAATTTGTCTGTTCAGTAACATGTTTTTGATTAGGAATTTTACATCAGAATTTTGTTTTATATTATTTGCTCCTACAATTCCATTAGAACACCAAGCTCGCCATTCTTTTAAGATTGTTATTCTCTGCTTCCACATTGTGCAGCTAATAAAGACAATTATTTCTGTTTCCTCCAAAGTAGACTTTAAAACCTACCTCTCAAATATTGCCAATCTCTTTTCAAATTTTTGCCTATTGACCCTAGAGGAGGAAATAGAGTTACAGCATATGGAGAAGACAACCACTTACAGAATGTGTAGGCCATTTCTGAACATGGAGTTTAATTCTTATTCTTACACCGTTGCCAGGTGGACTTCTCCATAGTACCCTTTCCGCACTGTGTATACGGTCGCAGGTGGAAGTCTCACTGGACACATTGAATCACCGCCCCATTCTTCAGTGCTGCAGAGGAAACTGGGAGCCATAAGGCAGAGTTGGTCTGCGTCTGAGGCCGCACCCTGGGGACAAGGCACCACACCGCCCTTGCTTCACCGTCGATGCTACATTTAATTATTTCGGGGTGTGTCTGAGGGGTGCATAAGTGCCTTTCTGAGGACAGTTCCCTGGTCTTCTCACCATATTGCCTACCAGCTGGGCACCCAAAGAGCTCTGACAAGCTTCCTGACGATTTCTCCCTAAATATCCATTCTAGGCACCGTAGGCATAGATGGCCTCTCTCAACAGGATCATTTGAAAAGCTTTAACCAAGCATCTTATATTTTCTCATTAGACACAATGTATCTGTGATATGTGTATATTTGGGGAGGAGCTTCCTTTGGATTTATAGACTGCAATTTGCTTCTAAATGGATCCAATTACCACACTACTGCTCAGGTAAAACTCCATATCATCAAAGATTTTCACTCAGGGCACCAGGAAAGCCAGCAAAGCGTAACACACGCCAACATGTAAGTAAGCAAATGTACAACAAGCAAGCAAGCTGGGGAAAGAATGTTGCTTTCACAGATGCGCCAGCTGGTGGGAAGTGAAACATTTAGTCAGAGGTCAAGGTTAAGCTCTTAACTCCTGGCCTGCTGCTTGGACAGGCAACAATCTCACCAACTCTGGGCTCCTCCAAAGAAAAGTGGAAAAGAGCCAAGCCTGTGTGTCCGCTGTGGATATTGAGTGGGCACGCCCATGTTAAAAGGCACCGCACTGCGTCTCCCGTATAATAACCTATGCACCCGTGTTCCACGTGGGAGGGATGGTAACAGGAAGGCCCTCAGATCTTGAGCTGCCGGGGTCCCCTCCTGATGCCCCTTCCCCACACTGGGAGGCCACCTCCAAATCATTGGTCTGTTTGTGCTTGACTTAAGAGATCATTTTTGATTTTCACATAAGGCATGCCACGAATAAGGAGATTTAGGTCTTGCCAAGACTGAGTATCTGCCCTACAGCCCTACAAAGAAGTCACACTTGACCGTGATGGGCTCAGAAGCTACGAACACCGCTGAAATCAAAAGAAAATAAATGATCTTCTGAAGACATGTTATTGATGGTCGATGGATCCAAAATATCTAGTCTTAGGTTTTCAGGACTAAATTCTGCTCTTAACCCCATAATTAAACATTTCTAAAGCAATCATAAGAGTCCTGATTTAAATATTTAAATATAATGTACACACACACACACACACACACACACACACACACATATATATATATATATATATATATATATATAATTTCTATACAATTAAACACTATCCTAAAAGATTAATAGAGGTAAACAGTGAGAGGTACTATCAAGGATGATTGTTACTTACACCATCTGCATTTCTGAAGTTACATTTTATAATAAAAACCATTGTAACTAAATAAAATAATAAAAGTATGTTATCTTTTGAAACATATATTTGATTCTTGATTTATTTTTATTAATGTCCATATAATAAAATATCTAAAATCCAACAAGCTCATGTAGTATTTATTTGGTTCAAGGTTAAAATATAAAATTCATAAAGAGATAAATGTTGATTCTATTAATCTAAAACAGGATAAGGGTGTCTTCAGTGTTTCACATTTTTAAATGAGAAATAAGAGCATGTATCAATTTTATAATCAACTTATTTATGAAATTTTTTCCAAGTCTCTGAAAAAAATTGCAATAATAGCTCAATGCAATAATCAACTCAACGGACAAAAGTAAAAAGGGTGATAATAAAAAACAAAATTTTAATGTATACTATAAAAGTCTCAAACTGCAACTTATTTGAAATTGAATAGCTGATTAATGTGTTTTAAAATTTAAAAGTAAACAAAGAATGAAAGAAAACTTGTGAGTGTTCTAAACATTATGCATCCTTTACATTTTGATAAAATAATAGAAGAAAATATCCAAAAAAATCAAAGACTTCAATTTGCAATTCATATGTATCAATAATCTAAACTACAATCAATAATCTAAACTCAGAAGTAAGTTATGAAACAAATGTTTTGATAGTTACTAAATATCTAATATTGTTGAGAAATAAATCCCAGTATGTCATAAACATGAAAGGTCAGTGTGCAACCAGCTGACGACTCCTTCGAGGCATCTGGGTCTTATGCCTCTTCACAAACTCCGTGCATGGAGGGTTGGGAATTTCTGCCAACCAGTACAGTTAGGCAGGGCAGGTGGGGGTCCCGAAGGACCCTTTCTCAGGCATTGCTGTTGAGGACTGGCTGCCACTGTGAGGATGCGGAACAAATATTCAAATGGTTGAAGAAGAGAAGACAGATTCTTAAAAACTCCCAGCTACCAAAAGACAGGCTGTTCTCTCCTGAGCTCTGTAAAGGGTTTTAACACCAGATGGAGTGTCAAAACGCATAACCTAAGAATGAAGGAAAAGCCTCTACAAAGGCAAGGCAGGCAGCCTCAGAGAGCGAGTGGCATTCAACCACAGATTCATCCAGGGGGCGGATCACAAGTCACACGGGCCCAAAATAAGCCTCCAGGGAAACACTTGCAACAAAGACCATCTGACGATCGTTACATAAACGCAGACACATCCATCCACCCAAACCCACACACAAACGACATTCTTGCTTCTGAAGTTGAAGCTTTTATAAGAGATCAATGTAGTAAGAGAGAGCAGGCCATGAATCTCAAACAGAAAAAGGAAAAAGGAAAAAAAAAAAAGCGAAGGAGCACCATCTGGTATTTAACAGAGATGCACAGCCTCGCTGCGTGTCTCTGCATCTGGACAAGCCCCACGGAGGAGGGCCCGCTGCGGCACCAAGGCCAGAGCAGAGCGTGGGGCTTTGATTCACCCTGGTGGCATCCCCAGGTCCGTGCGTGTTAAGGGGGCTGTACTTATTTTTTAATGATTTTTTATTCTTTATAGAGTCAAAAAATGGTCATGCAAATGAAAAAGGGTCAATGCAACTTGGCGTTTCTTTCCCCTCAACTGCGGCCCACACGGTAAATCCACTGGAGCCAGCGTTTCTGTAGAGGTGGTTCAGTCCTCGCCAGGAACCTCTCCAAGCGTGACCGGTGCAAGGGCTTGCCTTACCCTGGGCGCCATGCTGTTTAGTCTGGCAGCAGCTTCTGGGAGCCCGAAACGCCCTGGGAGAGCGTATTTGATGACAAGCTTCCTCTGGTATCCATTCAGACTTCAGCGTATTGCTTAGTAAGACCGGATGTATTTTTTATTCAAAATCTGCTTTACAAAGCACGTGTCTGTGTGCTCATGCGTACACCCAGTTGTAATAATGACCGGAGTTACATCCATTCACATGTGACGATGAGCGCTTCAGTCCTTTACACTCCAAGCGTCCTGAGAAAAAAGACGTAGGGCAGAGGGAATGCTCTTCTTCAAAGGTTTCAGAAGCCGTAATGTTAATGCAGAGTAACTGTATGTGCTGTAGCTCCAATGCTCAGAACGAGAAAAACAGATAAACGTGTCAGAACACCTATTTAGTGCAAAACACTCTCATGGCACTGGGCATGCTCGGGGCCCCGGTAAGTGACCAAATTGGGGCTGTGAGCACAGAGCATCTCTTTTCCGTAAGGCCTACCCCAGGGGCACTGGCGGCTGAGGACTCACCCACCGCCGTCCTGGGGGACCTTTTCTCTGACCAGTGACGATCTGCCCGTGTGTGCTGTAATGGCTTCCTAGGGCTGCCACGTCAGTTTGGGGTTAGTTTCATATGACACATAAGGAGAAGGAAGAGTCCAGCACCAAAGCCAGGGTGGCTTCACACAACACAGCTGTACCGTGTCCCAATTCTGAAGGCTCAGGAAAGGGTCCTTCTGGCCGCATCCCGGCCTCTGGGGGCTGCTGCCACCCTCAGGGTTCCCTGGCTCCTCTGGGCATCACTCTGAAGTCTCTGTCTTCACACAGTCACCGTCCGCGAGTCTGTCTCTTCTCTTCTTATAAGGACCTGGGTTAAAAGTACCAGTGAAGGGCTTCCGAAAATTACCAAAGTGTCGGTACAGAACAATCGGAGAGACAGGAATACTGTCCCAGCTCCTCTCTGCTCTGTGAGTCTCTTCTCGTCACGCACAAGCTTTAGACATTTATTATCTAATTAGCACTCGTTGTCATGATTGAAAGACTATGCAAACATGGAAAAAATAAGGAACCCCATTCACGTTTTGGGTTTGTTTGTTTGTTTGCTGTTTATTTTTTTCAGTTAATCACTGCTTATCTACTGTAGACCTGGTACCGACAATGTCGCTGCTCCTGGGATGCGGAAACCAGATGGGGTGGTGGTCACGCACTTTAGTGAGATGTCTCGGACAAGGAGAGCCTCTCCTCTTCACGCAAGTGTCTCAGGTTGCACCCAAGGCAAGTCCTTTTTCTCCCCTAATACAATTCACTGTGAGGAGTAGCCGCTGTATTAGGCAGTCTAAGAGATTCACTAAAATGTATCCCTCTGGGTTTTTAACCTCTTAATTGTACTAACAAAAGACAGGGAGATTGCTTTCTCAATAAAAAATAAAAATACTACTTTCCTTTTTGGGAAAAATCTTCATTCAATATTGGGAAAATAAGATTATTTATTCCTGATTATTGCTTGTTTCTTATTTTGTGAATGAAACTGGCAAGCCCAGGGTCCCACACAAACATTTCTCAAAAGATTTGCTGAGTTCCTTTGTACTTGACAGTCGTGGCCCTAATCAAAGACATTGATTGGCTTCTTTAGCGATTGACTCTTTTTTTTCTGTCCATACCAATGATATGATTAGGCATCTTCAAAATAAGCTAATATTTTGAATTTAGATTCTTTAATTCACTTAAAGCTTCTTACTCAAAAGTACCACCTAAATGAATACTGACTAAAACATCCAGGCTAGAGGCACAACCCAGAATGCCTCGGCATAAAGACTGCGTTCACCCCACTGTCCTTCACAGATCCTGCAGGAGTGCACTGTGGCTTTCAATCAAAAGGCGATGACATGAGCCAGGCTCAGCCAAGAACATACGTCCTACTCTTCGACTCGAAACAGAAGATAATCATTAACTTTTAAAATAGTTACCATCTAAATTGTCACAAACCATAGCTTCTACACTTTCCTTTTAAAATGTGCTATTTTGATATTAAGAATATTTTATAATACATGCACTATAAATACCAATCTAAAAAACGTCCTAATAAATGAATCATGAACTCCCATGGAAAGCCCAATAGATCAAGTACAGGTCCTTTTGGAAATGTTTGCTACAGTGTTCTTCATTCACCAATCATGTGATCTCTACTTAATGTTGTTTGCTAAAGTTATAATTACGAGAAAACATTTGAAAACAAATATAAAAAGGCTTGAAAAATTCCAGCTTCCCCCCCAGGAACCTGATGTTAAATCAACAAGCTTTTACAGAGGTGGATCAAAATTTCTCTAAATGTAAGCTTCTTTAACTTGAGGTTTAAACTATAATAAGGGACGCTTATCCAAAAAAAATTATTTTGTTTGTAGCCTATGATTCCAGTCTGGTACATTAATCTCATATGTACATGATAATAATTCTCTTTTCTATCAATTATTTATCTATAATTTTGACTTCTCAAGTACATTTTCAGTGTGAGCCAGAGTTGGAGAAAGAACAGCATTAGTTTTTTTCCTGTTTGTTTTTAAATTAAATATAGTTGATAATTTTATTTCAGTATCACTACGCTATTTTATCTATATATCTATCATCTATCTATCAATCAAGATTGTAAGGGCAGCATGCAAGGCATATGCCAACGTGCAAACACTAACCAACTAAATAGGCAATATTGCCCCTGAGTACACAGCTTGAGGTCACTGGACTGCCTTGTTAGGGCAGGGCCTGGATTTTAAATTTCATTCAATTTATTTGAATTTTTAAAAAATGTCTCCCACCCCTCACTGCTTACCTCTTGCAACCCTCAATGTGTTTTCTGTATCTATGAGTTTTTTCATCAAAACATAATACTATAAGTTTCTGTCAGCACTTTTACCTTTGTTTTGCTTTGTCTTGTACTAAGAATTTTTACCCTAAACTAATCTTCTGTTACTATTCAAACTTTAATTGGGTGTATATCATAAATATTATAGATGAAACAAAGTAAAAAAAAAAGTGCAGCTTCACACATTAGCACAGAGAACACGGTTATCATATGACCCAAGTGAAGCATTAAATATAGTTCCCATTCCAAATGATAGCCCGTCCCTCCTGAGCACAGCTCCTGAAGTACAATCACTTTTCCAAATCTTTAGAGATCATTCATTTGCTTTTGCTTATATTTTATCACTTAAGTATGCATCTCTAATGATTCATTTTGCTTACTTTGAGCTCTGTGTCAGCGTGAAAAAAAAAAAAACTGTATATATTCCTTTGGGTATTTCTTCTGCTCAGTGTTTCTGTGAGATCGATCCAGCCCTGGACGTAGTGATGATTCTTTCATTGATTTTGCTACACAGCATCCCAGTCAATGAGCATATCACGAGTTGTTCATGTGTCCTAGAGCTGATATGTCTGAGTTGGTCCCGGGCTGGGGTTCTGGAAGTAACTGTGCTGTGGGAGATCTTGTGCAGGTTCTTTGGTACGTGTGTGCGCAGGTGTACAGCCAGCGTGGGCAGCAGGGCCAGCGGTGTGGGTACACTCCACCTTGGAAAAGAAGGCCAGATGGCTTTCCGTTCAGGGAGGAGAGCCCCCAGGACGCTGCTCTGCACCGAGTCTCGCGTTCTCTTCCTACTAGCCGACCCTGTGTTTCTGTGTTCTCTCGTTGCGCTATATTTTGACTTCCCAGCTTACTAGGGGGACTGAGTACGTTTTTATGTATTTATTGAGCATTTTTGTTTGAAATGTAATTTCAAGTCTTTTTCTATTTTCCTATGTGTCATATCACTTTCTTATGGGTATGCGGGTTTTTAAAAAATATACTACTGATTGCAAACACTTGCACCCATTCTGTAGCTTGACTTTTGACTAAGTTTTGATAAAGGGAGGTTTTAATTCTGATATTCTAAAAGTTACCATTCTCTTTTGTTACGGTGGTATGCTTTTATTCTCTTATGAATTACTTTCCTGCTGGGATTGACTTTCGAAGGTAATAACAGCCCACGAGAAAAAAGGCCTGGTACCTTGGATGGTTGTGCGGTCCGTGGCAATCTTTCCAGGAAAGGAACGAAGGTTGCTTTCCTGAAAGATGGCTAGAAGGGGCCTTAAGGCACAATGGAAAACCTGAGGGACTTGGGAAAGACAGGTGTTTACAGGGTAGGCTGAATAACAGGTATGCGGCTCAGCTTCTATGCCCTGAAGGGCCGACTGAAAGTCACCCTAAAGGTTCCTTGTGTCAGTTCTAGCAAAGCAGATGTAAAGATCATATGTGATCATCTGCTGCTCTTGTTATGTTTATGCAAACGAACAGGATAAATTAAAATGGGACTTAATGCAGTCCCTTTAACGACAGGGAGGGTAATCTTAAGGAGAATAATTGTGATTCAAGGAAAATCGCAATGCTCAGTGGTAGACTACAAAGTAGTATAGCTAACTCTCTTTAAAGTTTCTTTTCATTTAAAGTTTGTTTTCATTTGAAAGTTAAACTAGGTCTGTGACATCATCAAAGATGCTTAATTTACAGGCAAGAAGAATGTCAAATGCTTTGCAACTGGATGTCTGTCCAATAAGACAGTCTTGCAAATGTAGAGACTGGTTTGTGAATTATGTTGTGTGAATTAACATGTGTGTTCTGTTTTCATAGGGCATAAGCCTATAATGTCATTACCTGAGTGATTATCTGTATGTATAGCCCTCACTTAATCCTGTCTGCATCGCTGCCTCCTGAGACTCAACGGTTTGGCTGAACTAAGTGGCTGGGTTGGTGAAGCATGGGGTGGTCTGTGGGCTTCACTTTAAAACTGGTTTCTATTTTCTGTCCTAATGGCTTGGACAGAAAGAACCCAGAGGTCTGAGAGGGGGGAAACCTAAAACATCCCCCTCAGGCCAAACTAAGTATAATGGGCAAAGCGGTTTTGGACAGGTGTGATGTTCCTTGCACACCTTCCTCCAAAGAAGCCCTATTTTCCCCTAATGTGGGATAGTAAAAAATTAATCCCTGCCTTTTGTCATCTGTAGTTATGGTTTTAATTGTACCTTTTAACCCTGTTGCTGAATCCGTTGCCCCCAGAATACAACAAGGATTCCAGCCTGTTAAACCAAGCACGCCATTGTCTGGGGACAGCCAACTGACCTGGAGTCTGCAAGATCCTTCCCCATGTGGGAAGGCCACCCTCCCCTCCACACCCCCACTCTTACTAGGGATTTCTGGACTCAAGTGTAGGTAGGACGACAACCATGTTAAACTTGAAGCAGCTAGAGGAGCATGAGACATTTGCCCATTGTCCTTTATAAGATTATAAAGGGCCTTAAGTCTGAGAGGGGGGAATTGTTACAGAGTAGCCCCCCACACAAAATAAATAAATAAATAAATATTTTTTTAAAAAATAATTACTTTCCTAATCTAAGGGCATAAAAGTACTTTCTTATGTTATCTTTTAAGAACTTTATTGTTAGTCATTCAAATTTAGTTCTACAACTCAACTGGAATTTAACTTGTATGAGGTATAAAGCAAAGGTCAATGGTTATGTTCCCAGCTAACTAAGCAACTGAATTAGTACAATTTATTGAAAGGAAGGTCTTCACCACTGCTCTACAGAGCCACCTGAGTCACAAACAAATGCGTACACACACACACACACAGACACCTATTTCTGGGATCTGTGCTATTTGGGTTGATTTGTTCATTCTCACACAACTACCACTCATCATGAAATATGAGATTTGCTTTAGGCTTGTAGATATTTTTTTAGAAGTTGCATTCTAATCCAAGGTTGTTCTAAATTCTATTAGGAATGACTATTGGATTTGGTCACGTGCCTTTTCTACATAAATTAAGGTGTTAATGATTTTTCTTCTTTAATCTCTTAATACAGGAAATTGCTTTGATCACCATTAGAATGGTAAACCAACCTTGTCTTCTTAGAATAAACCTCACTTGTTATGATCTACTCTTTGTAAATACTGTTGAAAATGATTAAAAAGTGACCATGAGAGATACTATTGGTACAATGTATGAAATTTTAATATGGACTTTGAATTATACAGTAATTGTATCAATGTGACCTTTCCTGACATGGATAACTGCATTGTGGTCATGGCCAAGAGCATCCTTTTTCCTGTAAGATATACTTTCTCTCCATGGTCGCAGTCATTGTTCCTGGCTCAGGGGGAAGCTCACATCCATGTTTGACATGCCTCTATAGTTTCCTGCACTATCACATAGTTCTTCAGCTTTTCTTTGTGGTCGTTGCTATTTTTCAGATTATTGTAGAGTTAGTTATAGAGTGTCCCAAGATTTAAACATGCTTATATTCAAGTTATGCATTCTTGACAGAAATACATCAAAAAATTATATTGTGTCCTTCTTAGTACGTAAAAGCTGGAGGGACAGATGTCAATTTGTCACAGTATTGGTGGGGATGAGATTGAGCATTTGTTAAGCTTTTGCCTATAAGACTTTTTTCTCTTTAAAATTACTATTTAAAAAATTTAAGGAGTAATTTTAATTAATATTTTTAAATTTTAATCCCTCAAAGTTCCCTTCTTGTCTCGCCTGAAGAGAGTTTCACTGAAGAGGATTCTAAGGCATAATTTTATAACTAAAGAATGTTCTGTTCCTGGTTGTTCTGACAACCCATTTTTAAGGATCAGAATGAAGAAACGGCCCCAAAATTCAAGAACTAAGGAAAGAATACTGAAATCTAGACTACAGATTCAAATGAACTTCAGTGAGGTACTTTGTGAAAGACTTGATGATATAATGCTTATATTATCATATAATATCATATAATATTATCATATAATGCTCCATGTCACAATTACAAGGATAAAGCTTCTCTTTTTATCCTTTGCAAAATAGATTCTTTTCTATAACTGTTGGCATATCATAGAAAGTTTTGGTTATTTTCTTATGTGAAAGAGGTTTTTCTTTTTATTCTAAGTATTTTTCTCTCAATTGTTTCACTCACCTTTACCAATAAGTGGAAATATCTGGAGTTTTATAGATGAGCCAAAACTATTTTTAATTCATACAAGAGATAATGGAAGATAATTATACTTTACTTGCAAAATGCTTAATCCAGGCAAGGGATTTTTCATGCGGTTTATTTCTGTTCCCGGGATGAAATACATGTCAAGCTGCCTTAGGATGAGTTGGGGATGATATGAGTGTCAGGGACACCCACTGAGAGTCAGAAGCACCATTGTCCTCATGGCTTTTCTCTACTGAGAGGTGGGAGAGCAAAGAAAAAGGACTTGTTCTCAGGACTGACAACCAATGCACCTCTTCCAGTTTAAACTAAGCTTGGCAATTAGCTACAAGGAAATAAAGATCTTTTCCTTACACAGCAGGTGAAATTTCCATCTGCACAGGTTCCCAGACCCAGGCCTTTGAAATGAGAAGCTGGTGTGAAAGATAATAGTGTCTGCACCTCTGAGGAGTTCTGTGCACCGCTCGTGGTCAGCGGTGCTTTGCCAGGTTCCATCCCAGGAGCAAAGGGCAGGGACGAGCCAGCAGTGTCCCCCGGCCCCGGGACGCGAGCGGCCCCAGCTGCAGGGTAACAATGCGCCCAGGGCGCCTTCCCCAGGGTGGAGCTGAACAAAACGCAGCGGGGAAGCCAGCCACTCGGTGGGAAGACGTGAGGCCTCTCTCCAAACCAGCCATGCTTCTTGGCGCTGAGATGAACTGGGAACACTCAAGTCAAAGGAATGGAGGGAAGGACCACCCAGAGCTGAGAGCATCCTGAACAAATATTGGCAGACACGCAGGAAAAGCATCATTTATGAAAGAGGTTAGTTCCCCTCTAAAGTACTTAAACAGAAAACAGTCAGAAAGCAGCTCATCTCAGTGCAAAAAAAAAAAAAAAGAAATAAAATTTGTACTTCGCACACGTTGATAGGAGTGGATACGTATGTGAGGGTCATGCATCTGAACTTGCCATCGAGTTAGGAGTGGAGAAAGTGATGCTGGTGTCAGCAGGTGGGGAGACCAGGGACACAGCAAGGGACCCCTGCACCTCATTTATCATTAGCAACCCGCAGAAGGCACTTTGCATGTGGGAGGAGCTACTGTAAGTGCTTTGCAAATAAGAATTCATGTAATCTACAGAGCAAACTAATGAGCCAGCTCCTGTCATCTGGCCTATTTTACAAATGAGGAAACTGAGGCACAGAGGTATCACGAGCTCACCGGGTCACACAGTCGGTAAGTCACTAATGCGGGACTTGAAATCAGGTGTCCTAACTCCTGCCCTGGGACTGCCTCAGAATCAGCTGAGAAAATGTGCCAGATTTTAGCTTTGCTTGTTCTTTAGAAAAGAAAGGAATGAGAAAGAAAACGTCATGGGGTAACAGTTTTACCTATCTTTTCTTGTGTTTTCAGAAAACACCCCCCCAACACCCCACTAGCGTATTAATTCCCAAAGTTTACAGAACGAGCACATAAAGCTGGGATTTGTACCTAGGGAGTCGATATGCTTCTCATAAAGTAGACTTAAACATTTGACCGCAACGTCTTAAAAAAGCAAACTACTCCACAAGGCAATATTTTCTTAAAATATAGGGAGGGTTTCTGAAGAAAACGTAGTTAAATACTCCTGAAAATAACTAAACAAAAGCAACACTGCCCATAAACATACAAAATTATCAACACATTTTTTGAAAATAATAGATGCAAGTTTACTAACTACAGTATTAGCACACTGAATCTTGCTGTGTGTTGAAATAATATAGCTTGAACACAGAGGACTTATTCAAAAGACCCATGGATAGTTTCATTTTAAAATATCAGACTACACTGAAAATCAAGGGACAAGAACCATATAATGAACTTGACAGATGCTCTCGTCGTCACAGAACTGCTAAAATTTATAGGAATCGAGCAGAACCCTCATGGCCAGATAAAGATGTCCATCAAAGGATTGTCAACAAAACAAATATTTTCTACCAACCAATAAATAAGTGGTCTCTACCAACCAATATATAAACCTGTACAATTTCAGGCAGAAACACAGAAAGCCTTTTTATAGGTGAAAACACATAAATGGCCACTTACACATTAACCCAAATGTTCAACCTCACCAGCAACCAAGAGAAACGCCACCCAAAACCCGGTGTAAATACTACGTCTCAATGAGCAGCTTGACAAGACTTTTAAATCGGACAACGTAAGATCTTGGTGGAGACAGAGAACCGTGCAAACACTCACGCAGTGCAGCTGCAGATGGAAAGCAGGGCAGGACCGCTGTGAAAAACACGTTGGGTGTTGTGAGCGGGGCTGAACCAGCCCTTAGCTGAGCCGTTTGCAAAGTGGCGCATGTGGGAGTCAGCGGGAGATCTTTAAAAGCTCCTGAGGCCTGGCCCCTCCCTTAGCCAGCCTCACTTAAGTGATACGCGGTGACACCTGGCCGTGGGGCGTCTCAGCAGCTCCCCCGGTGGTTCTGGAGGGCAGTGATGTTGGGGAAGCACTGCCTCTGTCAGCAATAATGCAGGACCGATGCCCCAGGGCGCATCACTTCAAGAAAGTCTTGCACGTGTGTCCCAGGACAATTACAACAAAGTCGTGACAATGGTCATGACACCAAAATACTGAAGACAGTCAGAATGTATGTCAATCTAGAACAGATATAGCTTAGTGGAATATTCCATGAAACAGAAAAGATCAGTGGAGGGAAACTTTGGCGCTAATAGCATTGACACTCAGAAGCATGACGTGGAAGGCCGGGAACATGTCTGAGAAGGTAAGTGTATCATGTTTCCTAGTTACCCGGTGTCTTAAACACACAACACTTGAGTTAGGATCAGGGCTGCTTAACTGGATAATGGAGAAGACATGAGACGTAGGCAGTGATCAGTGTAGTTTTCGAGGTGGTAACTGATTTACAAAGAAGGGACAAAAAGTGGTCAGGGAGTAAACCCTGGAGGCTATCCCTCATGTTCGATGCCTTGACTCGGTGGTAGGTACACAGCTGTTTATTGTATTGTTGCTCTTGACCTCTACTTAATGTATTACACACTTTGGAACCTTAGTCATATTTCATAATGATTTTAAAATAAATTATTGTAGAGACTTGAAACAACAGAGTAGACAGTAGTTCGAGCCTGTAATAACCACCACTCAGGGCCGAGAGAACATATGGGCAATGGGTCAAGTGTAGATATGAGCAAAGGCCCGGATGCTATTGCAACAGCCTTGATGAGGGGACATGTCATTCCGACTAGGCCAGTGACAGCCCAAGAGACGTGGGTGGATAGGGGAAGCACAGAGGATGCAGAAAATGGAGCAGGGGGGACGGGCAGGGTCAGGAGGAAGAGGGGCAAGTCCAAGGTCATGCACGGGTTTCTATGTTGAACCACATGATGGGCACTGATGCCCGCGGTCAAGGTAGAAACTGTACATGTGGAGCAAAGGTCACGCACTCTGCTGTGGTCACACGCACTTCCACGCTAGTCTCCCGCCTACGTGGAGGTGTGAGAAAGATGGCTACAAAGGCTGCATCTCAGGAGCAAGGCCTGGGTCGGGTGCATATTTGAGGTCACTAGTATTTAGATATTAAATGTAATTGCGGCTATAAAAAAGAGAATTTACAGAGGATAGCGTAAAGTGAGAAGATATTCTGAAGAGGCAAATAGAGAAGACTTGAGCGGAGGAAGACCACGTAGGAGGCGTGTTAAAGAATTAAAAAGAAACCTGGCCAATGACGTGTTTCAATGGTGGAGACACAATAAAACTACCGTGCGTCACCAGAAGTCACTTTTATTTATTAAACATTAAGTTGATTTTTCAAAATTAAGACCTAGGTGATCCTAAGGCTGATACAGGTCAATGATTTTAAAAAGAAGCATTTTATTACAATTTTTTTAAATAAAGAATCCTGTCATTGACAATTTAAAATGAAAATCTATCAAGTCATTTTTTCAGTGAATGAAAACTAAGCATCACCTAGTAATTTACAAGTCAAGAATTTTAAGGAAATGAGAGAACATATTAACTGCACAGAACTTTATAAATCCTCTAAGTTCAGGCAAAAATCGACAGACATGGTTAACTTCACAGTATATCCATGGTACACTTACAATCAATTATAGAATTTTATAGAAAGCCCTGAAATTTCAACATATCGAGTCTGTTACCGATACTGTGGAATGGTAAGCAGAACAGGTCCAGTGGGTTCCCTTGTAAACAGTAATCCCAAATATTGAGAAGTAGAAAGAAGGAAGCCTGAGAAGGGAAAGAAATCATTGACAACGACAAGCTGAACCATTCGCTGAAGTGATGATACTACTTTGTGCCAGATATTCCGTCTTTAAAGATAAATAATTTCTGTAATACGAACACAATCCCATATTACAGACAGGACTCATGAGGCTCATGTCATTTAAATAACTTTTTGAAGGTCAATGACCCCTAAATGGCCATTTAGAACTTAACCCATAGTGTAACTGTGGGTTCATAACAAATTAAAACAAAATAATGTTGCTCTGGAAGCGTGACTGGTCCCAATGTTTTTAAAATATAAAATTTCGCTGCTTTCATATTTTTAATCTATTGCCCTCAACTCAGTTTTCCTTTTTGTATACAGGCTGATTTCTTAGGAAAATAATTTGTGCAGCTTATCCAGAAGCTGTCTACCATATTATTCATACAACGAGAATGGATTCTCTCGTGTAATATTTTGTATTATTCATTCATGGTATTAGCGCTCACTTCTGTACAAACAATGAATCATGGACTTCAATTTTGAAACAATATTAATCATTAATGGTATCTAAATCTGTCTCCTTTGTGGGCATGCACAGATTTCTACAAGATGAAAATGTTACCAAGGCAAAAATTAGCTAAATAAATCTAATATTTCAGAAACATAAAATGTGTTCTTTATTATTTAGAAATTATACAAGATTTCCATTTATTTTGTAGATAACAGAGCCCTATCTGCAAATCTAGGCGGATTCTCCTTCCATAACCTTTTCTCCCATCACCCTCTCCATCTGTTCTGTGCTGCAGACACATGGCACTCATGGGGAGACCTCAGGTGTCACCTCAGTTTCAGGCCTATGTTTCTCTGATGGAAGTCAAAGCACCGAAAGCTAAATCCCTCTCCGACCTCCCCCTCAGTATCGTTGTTTCAATTAGACAGACTGTTGCGTGTATTCTTCTGTGTGCATCTCAAACATAGAGCCTTCCTGAAGCACCTTCTTCAGACTTCCAGGATCCACTGTTCTGCTTGCATCCAACTCTTCGCTCCCTCTTTTGAATAAACATGAAAAGACATTCAAATTCAGCCACCAGGTACATTAAATTAATAACAAAATATGACTAGGGAATTAGAGGAATGACTACATTAATAAGACAGAATGTGTGTGTCAGCTTAGGCAAGGGTAGCTGGAAATTTAAATTGCTAGACCCACTTTAGGAAGTCGTCAGCAGTGTCTACTAAATGGGAGCTAACACGTAGCCAGTGACCCAGCAATTGTATTCCTGCTTATGCATGTACACGAATGAGAAGATTATAAAGCAAGAGCTAGGAACAGTTATTACTTCCTATCTAGGTAGAGTGGATAAATACATTTGTGTGTATTTATAAAATAGAGTAACAATAAAAGTGAAACAAAAACCTTCCACTACAAGCAAAACATGATATCTCAAGTAGCATTCCATTGAAGATGACATATGAGGAAGAGCACATGTATGAATATGTGCAAAATCCAAAAAACAGCAAAATTCATCTCTGGGGCTAGAAATGAAGACAGTGGGTACCTCCATGGAAGAGGACTCTGACAGCTGAGAGAAGGAGTTGGGGGTGGTCCAGGGTGCCGACAATACTCTATGCCTTGATCCAGATGGAGTTTTGAGGTTCAAATTCTTTAAGCTACACAGCCATTGTGTCTGCCCTTGTGTTTATATATATCATACCTCTAAGAAAAGATTATTAAATGTGGAGCTAAAAAGTGCTTGGCATTCTATATCTCAAAGGAATATATAGTAGGATTGTCTCCAGAATGCATACAGAGAACTCTCTGTTAATTCTTTTAAATCAATTAACTAGACAAGACCATCAACTTAATGGTATAATTAAGCTGAATAGTATAGAGGGGAGGCCTCTATGTGTACCAATGGAGGAGGCCTCTATCTGTTCAAATATTATTTATTTCAATGTTGTGGGAGTTGGTTTGAAATGTCAGACAGCACAGTTGTTATAGAGGGTAAAACATGGAGGCTATACTCTTAGGGCATATTTCACTAAGTTTCTATTTATTTTTTCTCAGTGATAATAAAGTAAGCTTTTGTTAAGTAGAATTTGATATGTTAGAATGATCATTTTTATATTAAGAATAAAATTGATCTGTTGATATTTCATCTATGTGTTTACATTTTATTTTTTGATGAGGCAAAGTCTATGACTTTGGTATGTGTATTACTCATATGTATTTTCTGTTAGTTTGAGAGAAGGGTATATTATTGTGAATTCATAAAACTACCATACACAGAATGAAAATACTCACGGACTTAAGTGATAGCAATGCCACCAGGAATGATTACATTTAGTTGGACCCTCTTACAGCATTTTACATTATCAGGGGCTAAAGATCAGGAGGGAGTAATTGCCCATATTTTATTCCCCTTCAGTAATGAAGTTACCAATTTTAATACAGTTTTAGTATGAAAATTGTCCTGAAGCTTCCTACCAACTCTAGGATTTATTAAATGCTCTATATCTATTTATAGATATAGATATAGATATAGAGCTTTTAGAGAATCATTTCTACTCTGATAGCCTGTCTTCTCATTTGAAATGCAGGATGCACCCTGGGATGGGGATTTCCCCCCAATTTTATATACTTAAAAATTCCTGCATGAGGGAGGGTGTAAGTTTTACATGATTAGATAACTGAAACATTGAAAATCTAGTCTCAGTTACAGATGTCTTTTCTTTGCATGTTTTGTTTTCTTTTTTTAGCTTTTTAAAATTAACTGTATTGGGGTAACATTGGTTAATGCAGGTATATAGGTGTCCAGCGAACAATTCTATGGTACATCTTCTATACATTGCATCATGCGCCCACCACCCAATCTGCTTTCTAACTGAAACAGAAGACACACTATGAATATTAACAATGCCTTTCTCTTGATGCCAACACTTACATTTATCCTTAGGAATTTCATACTTTTAATAAGTGACTTCAAAAATTTATTTTCCTGAATATCTTCCTCCTGATGTGTATGCCATCCTCAAAACTGATCACTGCACAGTAGTTTGTCCGCAGGAAAGAGTGTTATTATTTAACTCTTGCAAACTGGTTGCCAGGAAGTAGGGGAACAAGGTTGTGTTAGCGGCTTAACACTTGAATATCATTTTGCTTTTAAGTGTTTACTCTTCCCGAGTCTCAGTTGGTGCATAAGTACAGTAAATAGAAGCGCCGTTACCTGTTTACTCACAAGAGAACAATTGTGTAATGTTCTATTGCTGTGTAGCAAATTACCACCAACTTAACATCTTCTAAGAAAAATGTATTATCTCACAGTCCTGGAGGTCAGAAGTTCAAGGGTCTCACTGGGCTTAGAACACCTCTTTCTGGAAACTCTAGGGGGAATCCATTTCTTTGCCTTTTCCAATTTCTAGAACAGCGGTTCTCAACCTGTGGGTCACAGCCCCTTTGGGGGTCGAACGACCCTTTCACAGGGGTCGTCTAAGACCATTGGAAAACCCATATATAATTACATATTGTTTTTGTGATTAATCGCTATGCTTTAGTTACGGTTGGGGGTCCCCACAACATGAGGGACTGTATTAAAGGGTCGCGGCATTAGGAAGTTTGGGAACCACTGTTCTAGAGGCTGTGCACCTTCATCTTCAAAGCCAGTAACGGTAACGTAGCGTTGGTGTCATCCTGCATCTCTCCTCACTTCTCCAACGACGACTGGGAAAGACTCTGCTTTTCAAGGATTCACGTGATTCTATTTGGCCCACCCAGCTAATCCAGAATAGTCTTTATATAAAAGTCATTAACATTAGCCTCACCTGCAAAGTCTCTTTGGCAGGTCAGGTAAGAGAGTCTAGTTACAGAGATTAGTGTGTAGGCATCTTTGGGGTGGGGGTTGTTATTCTGCTATTCACAGCAAGAAAGCATTTTAATGCCTTATTCTAGGGTCAGAGTTTTTTTGAAGACAAATCAACTCATTATGCAAATATCCTCAAATATTCCTTTGAAGGCACTATCTGGGGAATCAAACCGTGAGGGATCAAAGAGATGACCAGCCCTCTCTCAGCTTGGTGTACAATGAACAGGAAACATCATTTGTGTTACGGTTCGGTGACAAGGAGAGGCCCGGAGGGTTTCCATTGTTAGTACATACTCACTGATGATGGTTTGCTTTGTTTGCTGTTCATCATGCAAATTCCTTTCAGAAACGGGATATTTCTTATCAGACAGGCCGTGACAGAGGGTTTTCTGCTTTGCTTTCCATTATGAGCTGAAACTCCCCGTCCCCTTCTCTTCTGCCAACAGGTGCTCAGGCTGCAGCATGTAATCTCCACGCTACAGTCACAGTGACCATGTTCCCAGCGGGACCACCGGCCAGCAGGCCGGCATCAGCGCCCTCGGGTGCTTCCCAAAGCCTGAGGTGAACATGGTTCTATAGGACCAGGTCCCTCGCTCATCAGCTTTCCTCCATTTTCTGAGCATGATTTCCCAGCTTTCTGCTGATCTCATGAGCAGCCTGATGCGCTCAACACAAATTCCATCTTCTACTAGAGCCAAAATAAGGATTGAATATTTACAACCGAGAAGGCAGAGCCGAGTCTATTTATTCTTACCCCATATCCAAGGAAGTAAATAAGTTGGCAGGAAAATATAAGACATAAATCTACTAAGGTGTGTTAGCCAGTCATGAATGTATATTCTATGATGCAAATAACCAAAAATCTAGTGGAGATATTTTCTATAATACAGAATGAAAATTGAAAAACAGCTCGGATTTCACAATACAATACATAGATGATGTATTATGGAATCGTACACTGGAAACCTATGTAATTTTATTAACCAACGTCACCCCAATAAATTAAGTAAAATTTTAAAAAAGAAAAAAGAAAAACAGGTGTGATTTAGAGGTCATGTAGGCATGATCTTTTAAAAGGCAAAACCACAAGCTTAGATATTAAAACACTTCCCATCACGGTGTGTATAATTACAGGAAAGTATGGATGCTGCTTTTATTTTTAAATGTCCGTTTGAAAGTCAGATCGCTACATCCCGGCAGCCAGAGCGCGGAGTCACTGGTGAGACTGGTTTCCTCAGCACAGGGTGGCATAAGGGACTCTCTTGCTGAGGGGTGCCATGTAAGCACAGCATTTCAGAAATGCTGGAAGGGATCACAGAAGGGGGCTCTTTGCTCACCTGCCCCGAGGAAGGCTTTGCTTTTTGCCTCCCCTCCTGCCTCTTACCTGCTGCCACGCAGCCAACAGGGCACCTGCACTCCAGCCAAGGACTTCCACCGCTTGTTGCACCGGGTCTCTTACTCTAAAAAAAATGTTTGAGCCAAAATGGTGAAGGGTGACGGGGTGGGAGACTACCATGTTTGAAACTATAAAACATGGGAAGTTTGGGAAAAAAGAACTTGAGTTCTGGGTTTATGTTGTTAATGCAGATGAGAAACACATCTAAGACGCATCAACACTGGTCACATCAGAGCAGGAGGGGCTCTTCCCCAGGCTTTTAGGGTGGATGCAAGCAACAGAACGCTAGTCTGTGAGTCAACACCTGGCAGTGCTGCTTGGGTGCACCACCAGACAAAGATGCCGGATGGATACAGATGTGCAGGCGTAGAGAGGAGTCCAGTTAGGGAGTTACGTGAAGAGATGGGCTGCTAACATAGGGGTGGGTGGCAGCCAGCAAGGAGGGGAGCATGTGTGGCAAAGACATGCAGAATTAGGTTGGGTTAAAATATAGAAGAGTGAGCCCTGGCTGGGTAGCTCAGTTGGCTAGAGTATCATTTCCATGCGCCAAGGTTGCAGGTTCAATCCCTGGTCAGGGCACATATAACAATCAACCAATGACTGCATATATAGGTGGAAAAACAAATCAACCTCTCTCTGTCTCTCTCTCTCTCTCTGTCCCCCCTCCCTTCCTCTTCCTAAAAATCAATCAATAAAAATTTTTTAACTAAGAAAATGATAAGGGAGTTAGTATTTACAACCGAAATGGAATGGGCAATAATCTGGAAGGTACAAATTTTAGAATCCAACATTAAAAGAAGCATTCTATTTTTAAAGTTGGGAAGGAGGTAACTGACCGTTGCTTGGGCAATATTGCTAATAGAGGTTGGCTTGCTCTCAATAAGTTTTCTCACTAATGTTTGGTCATTAACCCCTTTAAAAGTGAGTCATTTTCTGCATCATGGTATAATGACTCTCAAGCTGTCATCAGCCACTTAATTGAAAGCAAATTTCATTAGACTTAACATCCAACCAGATAGTTGCTATTGTCTGAATTGAAATACAGAATGAAGAGGGTAACGTGACAGGAAAAAAAAAATCAACTTTCCTATTTTATCAATTCAATGACATGAGCATATCATTAAAGATACTTTCATTTCTGAGAATTCTCGAGTAACTTAGAATGCCCAAAATTTCTTCTTAGAGAACCAACCAAAGCAGATGGATTTGCTGTCTGGTCCCCATGCCTAGTGAAGACAATTATTCATGTCTTTCTCTTATTAGGAACAAGGCTTTAGTATGTTTACAATCATTAAGCACTTCCAATATTTATGGATCACTAGCACTTCAGAAGGACTATCCTTCACTGCTTCTATCTTCTAAGAGCCTGACTCAGTTGGTCTTTAGGACTAACGCTTCCATCAGTGAATTCTATTCCAATATTGCTAGGTTACCATGGCCACGGGGATCATGAATTAAAGCTGCTCTTACCTGTACATCAGGTGAGACATTGATGAACACCTGATTGGATTTAATACCTTCCTCCACTTACGGACTGAGCTGGCCTCATGGGTGTACACTCCTTGAAGCAAGACCTCCTCTCCACTTCTTTCTACCCAACAGCTCATGATGGTGGCAGTTGGTATTATGGTCACTTCTTCTAAAAAAGATGAAAATAATGCACTTTCTGTTGATGCTGGATTAAAAAGTGAAGCAACGCTGTACTTTCCAAAGGCTTGAGACCACTTTTCTTGAGCATTTATCTCCGTGAAAGGGTGCATACGCTCATGTTCAGAAAACATGTCACTCAATATTCCAACATTGATGAGGTACCTAATGACTAAGACTCATCAAAGAGAACCTATGATCTACATGCAAATTTATGTTCCTCATCATCGGAGATTTTCATGTTGTTATGCCTCTAGAGAAATGTACCTTTCAGCTACACTATTTAAGTTTAACTTGGGGGGGGGGGTGGCGGTGGTTACAAAAGGTCCTTTCTTATTGTTTCTTGATTAAACCAGAATTCAGTTTTTTTGGATTGTGTCGCCATTTCTTACTAAATACTAATGAGCAAAAATGTGCTTGCACGCTTATTTGTAACCATTGTCCTGTGTTTCCTTTTTAAGAAAACTCTGTATGCCTGGAATTAAAGGACTGTAGGAACCTTATGCTACTTGCTGTGCCTGGTTATCTCTCCTCTGATCCCCCTCACTGTGAGTTTATGAAATCTACGTTCAGGTAAGATGAATATAAATGATCTTCCTTTGGTTCAATTTTGTCTTTGGGAGAAGAAAGAACCCTCAATTTTTAATAGATATGCAAAAGGGTATATCATTAGGTAAGACGCCTGATCTAATGAGATGATATATTGCTGACTAGACATGCAATTTCCTTGTCCGAAAAACCCTCTATTTTCATAAAATATCCAGAATTTTATTTTACAGTGAAATGACATGTCAGTGCTCACACTAACAAGAAAGAAAGAGGCAATTTCACAGCCAGGAGAACGGGCGACATGTGTGAGTTCTAATTAAGAAAGAAGCAGGTGAGCCAGGGAGATAGCCAAGCTGGGCGGGAGAGTGAGTGGCACCCAGCCCACACAGCGCATTTCCGTACCCCACCCTCCAAGTGTGTCAACTGCTGTCTGTCTGCTTCTAGTTAACCAAACATCAAATAAAGAGTCTGGCTCTCTAGTGGGGTGCAGAAGGGTGCAAAGAAGGCCTGCTGGCCTTTTGCAGAACACCATCACATTTGTCAAAATGTGGACTTGACATGGAAGTCGGTGATTTCTTCAAATTAAAAAAAGAAAAAAAAAGATCCACCAAGTCAGTCCATGTCGTCAATGCCAAATCCAACCCTCATTCCAAGACTACAGTCTCAGGCAGGGCAGGCGGTGCCAAGGAGGCAGACGCGATCCTTGGAAGTCCTTTCTCCTTCAGCTGAGTAGCATCTGAGCGTTCTTTGCCCCCAAATGCTGACGAATAAAGACAATGCTATTTGCAGTGTCCATGCGTATTTAAATCAAGGAGAGAGGTTCAGGAAAATGTGCCGGTGTGCGCACACCTGTGCTCAAAGCCTGCACACTCGTGATGAAACCACGAGGCCCCTTCCTTTCCCGTGTACTTCACGAAGGCGGGCTCGTTTGAGTCCCTGTGTTGATAAAGCAGCTTCATCCCATCATTGTCCCCTCCTGTCCTGAGAGAGAAGGTTTCTTGGGACCTTACTGGGTGACCTAGAGATGGAGAGATTGATTTTTGTTTTTTTAACTCACTTCCAGGACTCTGTATTTCAAAATGCATTATAAGTCATAGATAATGTGTGTAGATTGTGTGTGCTAGAAATGGAGACATGTATAATGTTGATTTTTGAATATTCCCTCCACTGACAGATTTTGAAGGATTTATTTCTCACCATCCTCATCAAAAAGCTAATGTGAGAAACTGGAAAATATTTAGTCCCCTCAAATATTTCTACATGTCTACGTACAATGTATATGTTGATGTAAGAGGAAAGCACTAGAATTCTACTTGGTCCCACCTAGAAACTCTGAGAACCAACTGCCAGATATGTAATTAAGTCAAAAAATGGTCATGGATGCTATGTATATCCCAGGCCTTGAGACAATAGCAAGGAACAGAAGATAAAGCATCCGAATTCTCCAAAGAATTCCCTACGTATCACTGAGGGATGGCATGAAATACACACACCGAACATGCAGTATTCCCAATGGGAATCAGTTCTATAGGGAACAGCCACCCACTCCAAGTGGGAGAGAGTGTGGGAGGGCGTGAGGCAGCTGCCGGTGCTTCCTTCCTGTTCCCGTGTGTTCACAAACATACTTAGAGCGTCTTGTCAGCTCTGGCTGGCATGGCAAAGTCCCACAGTCTGAGCGTTTTAAACGTCACTGGCCTGAGTATTTGAAACAACAGAAATTTATTTTCTCATAGTTTGGGGTCCTGGGTGGGGAGTCCGGGGTGGTACTCAAAATGGAAGCCACAGCTCATTTATAACCTAATCTCAGAAGAGGCATGCTATCATTCATGCTCTTTCTACGTCATAAAAATAAGTCACTCATGTAGCCAACACTTACAGGTGGAGAAATGAAGCTCCAGGTCTTAAAGGGAGGAGTATCAAAGAATGCTTTAATGTCTTAAAAATCATCAGCAAATTATTTTGAATTTACTTATTTCTTTTTTTTTTTTAAGATTTTATTTATTTACTTTTAGAACAAGAGGAAGGGAAGGAGAAGGAGAGGGAGAGAAACACCGATGTGAGAAACATCGATCAGTTGACTCTTGCATGCGCGCTGACAAGGGACTGAGCCTGGAGCCCAGACCTGTGCCCTGACTGGGAATCGAACTGGCAGCCTTTCGCCTTGTGGGACTGCGCCAAACCCGCTGAGCCACGCTGGTCAGAGCTGAACTAACTTCCTATTTTGATTACCAGAAATAGTGCGAATTCAGTGTACAGGTTGTTTTTTTTTTTCCATAGATATTAAAATTTATAAAAATATCTGTAATATAAATTGATGATGGTATAAAAAGTGCATTTCCTTTATAAATAAGAATCTCTGGAATTGATTCTCAGCTCTTCCACTTAGTAAATGTAACTATGGGCAACTTATTTAGTTGTTTTTTGTTTTTTCTTTAATCCTCACTATAAGACAATTTTTTCATTGCTTCTAGAGAGAAACATTGATTGTTTGCTTCCTGGATGCACCCAGACTGAGGATCACATGCCCCTGGACCAGGGATAGAACCCGAAACCCAGGCATGTGCCCCAACCGGAAATCGAACCCACTACCTTTCAGTCACAGAACGATCCTCCAACCAACTAAGCCACACCAGCCACGACTGCTATTTCGTTTTTACTTTGTAAGTCCAGGACCATAATGACACTCCTGAAAATTAAGTGTTTATACAATTCAAGAAATTATACTGAGTGACACAGAAAAATTCAATAAATGTTAGCTATTATGACTACATTTCAAGTTTTTAGTTTATGACTATCTCTTTGTATTCATATCCCTTAAAGTAATGTATTCTGGTGATCAGCAATGAAATCTTTTGAGAGTTCTCTCAATCAGCAAATCGGGATTCACACATTCAGAAGAAGCAACACACGCTTCTGAGTGCTTTTGGCTACAGGAGCGCGGAGGCTCACGGTTACCTTGAGAACGTGCCACACACCTGGGAATTACACCCAGCGGCCCTATGGCTGCACCTCCGTTACCCTCCGATGGCCCCATAGCCCCGTAGCGTTGGGAGGCGTATGGCCCTGTGCCTCCCTAGTGGTGGTCTCCCAGCCTAGACCTGGTTGATGGCTATTTATGATGCGTTGTCTCCAGCTTTAACATGAAGAGGTAACTATAAAACTCACCTCCACAGAAAGAGCCACTCTTGGCCATGTCACGTGTCCTCCCTTGAGGGGACATCAGCTTGTGTTAGGAATCCTGTTCTCTGTGCTTTGCACCCCCTGCTGAGCAATTAGTTAAAAATATAGCCTTTTGGTAGCAACACAATTTTTAAAATAAAAAAAAGTAGTATCTTATCCCTCTTTTAAGAATTACTGTATAGCCTAGTAAGAAAAAAAAAAAAAAAATAGAAACAAAATATCATCAGACAAAACAAGAGCATACTTAAGTAACAACTGAAAAATAAAATTGTTCATGAGGTCGAATGATATTCATGGTGAAATACTGATTACAGTAAAGGTAACGTGATTTCCGGCCAGGGTTCCGCAAACACCGGACAGGCTGAATGGAAGAACGAGGTGAGGGTTGCTCCCAAGGGGTGCGCACGGGGTCAGGAGCACAGTGTAAGGTGTTTTCAAGGACAGTCAGCCCTCTGCAGGAGACATTCTGGAAAGCAGGGATTGCCAGCATATTTATAGAGCCTTGCCTACCTGCCTGAGCCTCTCCTCGCTGCTGGGAAGCGTTGCGGTGCAGAAGATAAACCCAGTCCCTGCGCTCAGAAGCCTCATTCTGGTCAACAGAACCATGTCTGATGGTACTCAGCACTGAAAAGGAGGTGGAATGGGTAACAGGTTAGGCAGGAGAGGGCAGTCAGAGGACAAGGAGGCTAACGAGATGCTGAAAGGTCTTAAATATCAGAATACCAAAGTTGAGACTTTAGTATGAGCATAAAAGAAAGAAGCTAAGTATTTTTTAAACACCGGCACATTAAGAAAAACACATTTTCAGGAAGGCTAGTGTTGGGTATACCTGCAACGTAGCCTGGGGTGAGAAGCGGGGCTGGTATCCAGAAGCATTTTGTTTTGTACTTTCGGGGAAGAAAGAGAAGTCGTGACTTACGGGCCTCCCACGGTCTGCTCGCCAGATTGCAAACCCACGAAAGCAGACAGCGAGCTGGGCTTTGTGAGTAACTCCAACCCTCACCGGCCCAGAGGCAGCATTCAATACATGGTTTTTTGAATGACTAAACAAGTAAATGAACCAGGTGTTCAGTGTGTGCGCACACGCGTGTGTGCGTGTGTGCATGCGCCCAAATCTTTTTGCAAGAGATGTGGGCATTTTTATATATTTTTAAAGATAATGGCCCTGTTTTACATCATTAAAAGGAAATGAAATCTTACCTCTCCATATTCAATGAATTATACAATTAACTACATCCTAGAAAGGAAAAAATGGATTCTTTCTGAACTGTTTTACAATATAACTCCCAATTTTTATTTATTTGTTTCATATAATGGAATCTCATAATTTTATTACCTAGAACTGCCATACTTTTAAAGAAATTCAATAATAATTGTTTGCAAAATGCAGCATATGCCATTTTGAGGCATCTGAGAGTCCATACTGAAGATGGGCTAAGATTAACTTGTGTGTCTACTAATCAGAGACACTGAATATATTTTTAATCTCTCTTCCCCCACCCTGTGAGGGTCTGTTAACTTAAATTGAGATCTTAAACCAGAAAGACATAACTGTGGTCAAAAATGCGTGAACATTAACATTCAACTAAAATTGTTGTTACAACACACACACAGAGTGGAATTTCTTTGAAATACATGGGTTATAAGTACCCTAAGAAGCACATTGGCCAGGACTTGGGGTGTCTCATTTTCATATAGAATTTCTAGTCGGCTGGTCTCCTTTCATTCCCTGACTTTGTGCGTTTCTTTGGACAAAGCAAAAGGGGATGGTTAGTGCTGTGTGTCTGGGGTTTTATTGCCTTAGAAGTTGAACTCCGACACCTTGAAATAAATTTCCATACCAGCACCTGCGATTGATTGGTACCAGTTAAAATATTAATGAAATGCAAACTAAAGCTTTTACAAAGTTTTCTAGGACATTACTTGGTGACTTTGTTAGATGTTTTAATTAAACACTATCAACTATGATTCGTGTTGAATTATAGAAAACATGAAGTCCAGTCTTTCAGGGACTGATACTATGTAATTTACTCTGAAAGTCAGCTCCACTCACTTAAAAATGTATTACTGTGAAGCGTGTGTAAATTCTAGCAAGTCTAGTCAATTTTTAAAAATTTAATGGTTTTAGGGGACCTATTTTCTATTTTTGTAAGTTAAAATAGATTTCCATATTTAAATTTTCAACTAAAATGTAGTTATTCTTTCTTTTCCAAGACATTTGTTGGACACCTGTTACATGTTAGTCATTCCCTAAACACTGGAAATAAAAAGTGCCTGCCCTGGAATACCTCCCGGCCGAGAGGGAAAGATACATGCACAGAAGGTGGGTACAATCCTTTGTCTACCTGTGCAGAGGCACACACCAGTCAGTGCAGAAGAGCAAGCGAAAGGGAGCCGAGAGCCAGCTTTCCGTGTGTGCTCCGGCATCACAAACAAGGCTTCAGCTTAGAATTCACCTACACAACACGAGGAACCTGTTCAGTGCCTAAGGGTGCGCTTGGCCCACAGTACGTTCTGGGGCCACAGAGGCTTAGTGAATGAATGAAAAGAGCCACCACAAACAGAAAAGGAGGTTGAGCTCTGATGTCACTGCGCTTGACTCAATTTGCATTCCATGGACAGTCCTGGGAGTTGACTGAGCTCCCTGTCGGTGGGAGAACGCTTCACAGACCAGCTACAGCAGAGCAGACAGTGGTCTCCTCCGCGGTGACCTCACCATCTGACCCCAAGGACCTGGGAGTTGTGGTGGGGAAACATCCCTCGAAAAGCATCCTAAGTCTGAGCCATTTGAAAGAAAGATGGGGGGGTTGGCCATACAATAATTCTGGAGAATTTAAGTAGGTTAAGCTACAAAACTCTCTTATGAGTTAATATGATTATCTCTGGTGATCTGCCACCTCCATGAAATGACATTGGTGAGGGGCATGCAGAGGGGAGATAAATGATACCAAATCGGCCTAAATTAACTGGAGCCCTGGACTGTTTTTGAATTGTACTGACAGTAAATACAAACCTTCTCAGCGGGAGGAAATTTTCCAAAGGGCAAATATACAATGATGTACATGGTTGGAAGCATTTGCCTGAAACATAATTCTCATTCAAACAGTATTTGATTCTTTAAGCACAAAGTGTGCCTACCTGTTTGGCTCACCTTAGAGCTTCATGGTATGTTCTAGAGTGTGGTATTTGGCCTGTTATTCACATATTCCCTCCATGTTTTAGACTAGAAGAATGACGAAGATCTTGGTTTGAAGCTAAGTACCAACAGCACCTGTGAGGATTGCACAGAAGTGGGAAATGAGGAGGAAGAGTTGCACAAAGTTGGCCCCAGGACCTCTGTGGGCCTGCGTGCACGCGTGTGTGTGCGTGTGTGTGGGTTCTCGATGAAGAGAGCAGACCAATGCATTTGAGAAGAGCAATGTGCCGTAACTAAAGGTGGGGCACACACAAATATTAATTCTGAGAAAATTCACAAGGCATTTTCAAGCTCAGTTACAGAAAAAAAATTGATTTTGATCATCCAAGTGTGAAATACAGTTCGTGTGAGGGCTATTTTCTTAAAACAAATCTTAGATTTAACCTAGCATCCTTTTTTATTTTCTAAAACAAAAAGTGGTAAAAATAAAATGGAATGTGCTATTTGAGACATAAATGACTGGATTTTAAAATCTGTGTTTCAGGGAAAGGCAACCCTTTGGTTTTCATTAACCTTCCCCAAAATGTTCATGGGATCTGAATTGGTCCCTGTGAGCACCAACTCTGCAAAACACGTTCTAACACTGAGTGAGCTGTGGGTAAACAGAAAAGTTTCTCCAAATTTTTCAACCAAGAAAGTGAAATAAACTTAGATTATCCTAAAAATCAATGTTGATAATACCAAGTGCGGGTAGCAGAGATCTTTGGGGAAGTTGAGGCACAAGGTTTGGGGCCGTACAGATGACCCATGACCCTACCGATGGCTTACGCTGAAATCACCACCCCTTCTGTCTCCCTTCTCAATCAGCATGTAGGTTTTCCTCGTTGCCTGCGCTTGTGATTATCATCATTTCAAATCTCTGAATTAGCTGCCATGTTTGCCACTGGGTCTCTGTGGCCCATTATTTTACTAACTAATAAGCCTACTATCTTATATTAAAGAGATACATATTCACAGACCCATTTCATGGCAAATGATTTATTCAATTGACAGCTTTTGCTAGCACCAGATTTTTTAACAAGGATCGTTGTACTTGTAAGACCTTAAGGCTAATTAAATTTTCCTCTCAGTTATTGAGTTCAGTTAAGGGTTATCTTCATTCATTCAGTAAAAACCCATTGAATACCTTACTCTTCACTAGTTATGCGGGCCTCCCGCAGGCCAGGAGATAGCATTCCTCCTTCTTTGTTATGAAAACATGAAGAAATAAAAAGATTTGCATGTGGTGGCAAACACATCAGCTCTAGAACTTCTAAAGGCTCTGTGGGAGACAGGTACAGTGGGGAGGTCCAGCGACTGTTAAGTGACCCCTCCCGGGAGGCAGTCACCCACTGACATGGAGCTCAGAGGCATGTGTCTCAGGAGTGGAATGTCCAGTTCCTGGGATCAATATCACATTTCTTAGTGCCAGAGCTGAGAGAGACAATGCCTGTCCACCTCTTGTCCGACAGTTAGTGTCTTCTTGCCATTTAGGAAACTGTTTTTCTTTCTTTCTTGGAGAACTTCAGCAGAGGTTTCTCCAATCCAGGAGTTGGGTTTTATTGAGGGGAGGTAGATGTAGGGCAGGACAGAGAGAGCCTGCATTTCCTGCACCCCAATCACTGTTAGACTTCCTGGACACGATGAAACTATTCTAAAAAATAAGTTCCCAGTCAGGGACCTGAGTTCCTTTCCTTGGAATCTCACCCGCTTCAGCACACTCACCCCAAAGCTGTCAGGATCCGCTAAGACTCACGTCTGTTCAAGTTCAGAATTTTCCAACCCTTCTCCCCATGTCATGACACAAATTGCAATCTTTACTGGGGCAGGTGGAGTGGAAGCCTGCCTCCCTCCTCCCCGCTGCAGGCCCAGTGCCCCGAGCTGGGCGGAAGCAGGGCCTGGCCTCACAAGACACCCGCAATAAAGCAATGGCCCACCCAGTCTCCAGCCTTCCCTCCCACTGGTATGTCAGCAATTCCGCTCTCTCATGCCCCTCTTCCTCGTTCTGTCCTCTCTCTCTTTCCAGACCCTGCCTGGACTTCCGTCCCTCTGCCCTAACCTCAGCATGGCACTCTTACACCTTGCCAACCCTATCCACTTTTCAGGACTCCTAAATAGTTTCCTTGATTTCCACCTGTAATAAAACAGTCCCATAGGAATGTCTACCCAATTTAATCATAGCATTTCCCTCGTGGCCCTTGTATTTTACCTACTACCATCTCCCACAAAGTGTTTGACAGCCTTAGAAGCAGAGACTGAGTTTTCATCTTCATTTTCTCAATGACCGGCCCAATTCTTGGCATAAAACCATTTTTCACATTAAAGTTTTCATAAATTGTCATTAAGCATGATGAAGGGATGATCTTTACAAGACTCTGCTGTGATTGCCTGTGACTGCCAAGCCTTTGTTAGATGCTCTTCCAAGATGAGGGTTTGGCAGGAGGGTTTCTACTCCCTTTTCATGTAACAATTACCCTCATTAATAACAGAGAGATTGTTTGTTTGTTTGGTTTTTTAATGGAGTTTTATAGTTGAGTTAATCCATTGACTTACTTCTCTTTTATGTTTCTTAAGGAGGAAAGCCACCCAGGCGTTCCAGAATGAACACATGCCTGGGATTTTTCTTTCCTTGGTTTCACTCCCAAATAGTTATGGCCTTGGGCTTACTTGGACTTCCGTTTCCTTGACTATAAATCAAAGACATGAATAGATATTACTGAGATCCCATTCAAATATAATCTTCTAGTCTGGTAATTAAGGTAGAGTACATCGTAAGTACCTTATAAAAGCTATGTGCAGTTATGCATCCATGCATAATCTCCTGGTGGGTTTTTACTAAATATTCTCTAACTGCAAAAAAATATTCTGGAGAAATGTGTCAAAGCAGCTAAGAAAATCACCTTACTGGTCTATTGTTGATTAATTTTCTTTCCATTTCTACATTCTCTTACTCTAATCTGGTGAATCATGTTGTTTACACAGAAAGCACAAATGAATTGTGATTAATAAGTTAATTTTTATTGGTAGAATAGCCACGTTAATAACATTTCTAAGTAATTTCTCTTGTCTACAAAGAAAGTGCCTTATCTCTTTTGCAATGATTGCGCCTTTTTGAAGATAACTTGAGCTTTGCCTGCTCTATACGGCAGTGATAAAAATGTACATAAAGCCAGCTGCGGGTATTTGTGAACAATTTCACTTTGCATGCTCTGAATTTCTTCTGAAAATGGCACTTGTTTATTGTGAGTGGAATTATGCCTCATTATGTGACCTTATTTGAGATTATATTATTAAACGTGGCATGAGAGATAAAATATGAAGTGGAACTCATATGATTTCTAACTGCCTTCCAATAATAGCAGCAGGGAGCTCTTAAGTCATTCCATTTGCAAAGTCTGTGTTTGCAGGAGAAGAGAAGTAAGCTTCAATGCCCCTTCGCTATAGGCAGCTCTGTCAGGGCAAGCTGATGGCTTTTATTAGTGTCATCATTGTAGGTTTTTTTCTTCCAGTTTTACAGAATTTCACTCCCTTTTAAGCATGCATGGGGCTCTAAGTACCTCTGCTTCATTGAAAACATTTCCTTTGGACCGTGTTTGTGAGAATAACATTGCACTGTTTTGAATATATGGATGATTTTTTCTGTTTTGAATAAGGATTATACATTGGATTAAATATTAATACGCACCTAACTGTATTATGGAATCACAGATGCCTTCAGTCACTTATTTGTCATTATTATTCAGTGCAACATATTCAGTTTATGTCCTAAAGTCCGTTGGCTAGACTTGAAGATTTTTCCAAGAATATTGGTAGCATTCAAGGCTCTTCTCGTTAGAAAGCTTAAGGAATTTTGATAGGTAACAGAATACATCCCTTTCAGGGAGAAGGCAAAATTGGTTTAAAATAAAACAGAATTGGATTCCCTTTGTGAAAGATCTAATTGGATGCAAATGTCTTAATTAACATCTGTGCCTCTCCTGCCCCCAAAAGCCTTCTGCTATCTCTTTTTTTAATTCATCTTATTTTTGTTGTTTTTCAGTTTTGATTTTCTGCAAAGATAAAAACACAAAGATTAATATAGCAGAAACCCACATAGCGATTACCCAGATCTAATGACTATAATGTGTCTCATATATTTTCCATCTATTATGAAAAGCTTTACAGATACACTGCAGAAATGTTATCCCCCGTGCCCTCATATCCCCGGACCTCACTTGGCAGAGATGCTGAAGGAGTGTGTTTCTCTCTATTTCTGGTGATGTGTATGTACATGCACACATGTACATATCTACTTACAGATATGCATGTCCATAAACAATATACAGTCACCTATTTTTACATAAGTAACCTAGCACTGTGTTTCACAATGTGTTTTTTACTTTGATGCTAAAGCTTCTAAATGCATGTGATAAACAAAACAGGGAACGCACATTTTATCTTCATAATATATTCTCTTCTGTGTCATTGCCCAATGAATAATTGATTTTGTATAACTTACTAGAGGGAGATATTAAATTATTTTCAGGCAAATTATAAAGCATTTCTTCCTGTCATTACAGTAAAGGTTATTTCTCTTCTAAATGCCCTTTAGTTGTGCCTCATGAACAAATAAAAAGCAGTGAAGGTTTTCAATGTGTAATGGCCTCAACCTGCAGTCCAGCCAATGAGAATTTCTTCACTGCTTTTGAGGGCTCCTCTGCCTCTTCCTGGCACGTGACTCTCTTTGTAGTTTTATTTTATTTTATTTTTCTTCATTTTTATTGTTGACACTGTTGCAGAAGTTCCCATTTTTACTCCCCAGCACCTCCCCCCTTCTTCCCTCTGGCCATCATCCCTGCTCTGCTTCTGTGTATACATGTTCTTTGCTACAAAGAGTTGCGTCACTCCACTCATCTTACACGGATAAAGGATTTATTTTTTAAAAACATGCAAAGAGGAGGAAAAGGAAAGGGCTTTTTCTAAGATTGGTCTTCTCCCTGGTGAGAAATCACTTAGGACTTGCAACCTGGAGAGGTCAGAACGATGGAATAAGCGAATGAGAGCTAAGATGTATTTAACACATCAAATAATTAGGGTTTTAAGCTATAAAATGTAACAGTGTCAAGTGTAAATAACTGAGTTGAAAATGATAGGTATTGGAAGATTCAAGTCTTAAAAATATAATGAATACGTGATCAATTAAAAGTATCGCTTTTGTCCAGTTTTACTTTGTACATGTCTTTTCTCTGTCAACACACAGCACACTGAGAAAAATGACCAGAACAGTGCCTGTAACAGACGCCTATTTATTTACCCTTCCATTGGCACATACAGCTTATGTCTATACTTTTTTTTAAATATAACTATTTTGGTGATTAATTTTTTGTGTCAACTTGACTGGGCTAAGGCCTGCCCAGGGAGCTGGTGACACATTATTTCGGAGTGTGTCCCTGAGGGTGTCTACAGAACAGATCAGCATTTGAGTCAATAGACTGAGGAAAGAAGATCCACCCTCAACAAGGCAGGTGGGCATCACCCAATCAGTTGAGGGCCTGAACAGAAGAAAAGGTGGAGAAGGGGTGAATTTTTTGTCCCTCGTCATCATCTGGGCCACCTGTCTTTCCTCCCCTCAGATATCAGAGCTCCTGGCTCTCAGGCCACTGGACTCAGAGTGAATCCTCCCGCTAGCTTTCTAGTTCCCCAGCGGACAGATTGCATGTCGTGGAACTTCTCAGGTCTCCATCATCACGTGAGCCAATTCCCATCATGAATCTCTTCTTAAATATGCATATGTCCTATGGGTCTGTTGCTCTAGAGAACTCTAACACGCATCATACCATTGACATTGTGAACGATACATCATAGAGACGTGGGTAATGTTATTTCTTCCAAAGGAAATACTTCTCAGAGTATGTTAAACATATTAGCCAGCAGTTAACTCATGAAATTTTCATGAACTTCATCAAAATTATCACTGGCTTCAACTTTTACATTTTTGATATTTTGATTATTTTAGGTTTATTGTGTCGATTTTGATTCTGTAAAAAATGCATTAAAATATTATTTGTCTTGATTGCTGGAGTCATTGAGCCCACTCTCCTTGAGTTTTGCAACTAAAGTGAGTATTTTCCTCGCACCCTTTCTCAAAGAAGAGGAGGCGCCTGTTTCTGGCCGCGTCCTTCTTGCTGCGTCCTAGGAGGCCAAACCTGAACGCTCTGCCTGGCTGGTTCTGCTGATGCTAAATGACTTCAGTACCATGACCCCAAAACTGGAATGTTCCAAATACGGGCTGTGTTGCTGTTCAGATGAATATTTCTGCAGCTGCTGTAACCTCTGCTTCTATTACAGGTACGCGCGCGCGCGCGCGCGCGCACACACACACACACACACACACACACACACACACACACAGTCACAAAGATGCCACCATTTCCGCCACAGACCGAGGAACAGCGAGTTCAGATGTGGTGCCCGAAGTACTGAAGTTCTCTCCTTGGCAGTGAACGCACTCAGTACCCCTTGTAACCTCACAGAAAATAACGAACTCCTTCATTCTAATTGCTTTTCTCAATGAACAATTTTTTAAATGGAAAATACTTTTTTTAAAGGACTCATTAAAAAAAAAACTACTCCAAACGAATATATCTGCCTGTTTCCAATGTTCTCAGCCAATAACCCAAGAAACCCTAAGGTTGCTTATAGTTGCTATTTTTTAAAATTAAATCTTAAAAACAATTCTCAAATGTTCACTTTTTAAATATTAGTTGCAATAATATGGTATTAACTGTTCTTCCCTCTGTTCTATCGTTTTCCTACTTTTCCCCACGATGATAATTTCCACTATTTAAAATTTTATGTATATAGAATTAGTAGTCGAACTGATTATGAAAAAACATGCCTGCCTACTTATACACTAATATGCACATTAATTATTTTACTAATTTATTCATTGCTCAATCAATTATTTATGTACTCATATACTAGTCTTTGCATCTATTTTTTAAAATTATTTCTTCTCTGTGATGAGGACAGTGTAAACTCGGCCACTAGTAAACTGCCAAAAAGAATCATTTCCCATCCACTTCTTATATTATTTGTTACTCAGGAAAAATGACACCTCTGAACTTCTAATTCCTTGGATTAAACTTGGAAATAATGGAATCAACTTTTACATTTTTATAGAAATTTAAGTAAGATAATGACCTAAGTGATAATACAAGATACGCCGTGAGTGGTAAGTAAAAGTTTGTTTTCTTCTGACTGCACAGGCCATGTGACTGAGTTCCATTTGCAATTTTGCCAATGGTGTTTATCCACTGACTGTGATTCTTCCTCTGTCTTTACTTGCACTGCCCCGAGAGGATTTAGATTGATGACTCTATCTTTTGAAACCTGTGGGTAAGGTGTTACTGCCATAGACTAATTTTTGACCTTCATAATGTAGCCAGGTTAATTACTAAGTTAATGAAAACCATTTATTTTGACTATATAAGGTGCTCAGTAGGAATTTTCTACATAATTAATAGTGGCATGTTTTATGAACCTCATCTGGCATTTTGCACCCGATTCAAGGTAACTGCAGAGACTCATATTCACTGTATATTTGATTATGTCTTTGCGAACCATAATAGCAATTCATGGTAAAGAATATTTTATTAATAAATAGTACATGGTTATTGCTCAAAGGGATTTCAGTTGCCCCACGGATAACAAGAAGAAACTGAAGAATACTTCTTTGTCTTAAGAGTAGTTTTGAAAGTCTTTGTTTAAAAATTAAACCATGTTCTCATGCTCAATGGTACTCCTCTCCACATTTTAAAAATTAATATTTAATTACTGATGTAATTATTTTCCAAATGAACATATAAAACATGCATTAAGTGAAAAAAAGTTCTAATCCACCTTTGAAAAATCCATCGGTAAAGATCTGTCTGCTTATGATTGTTAAAAGAATTAAACTATATTTAATAATAATTTTCTGATGAGTTTTAAAATTGCAGGTCAAGGAGAGCTCATCCTTTAAAGGGGTTAGCACTAGGAAGTCAGTTAAAATATAAGTTATCTTTAGAAACATTTCAACTTTAATAACAGGAAAACACAGCTTTGTAGTTCCACTTTGTTAAAGTTTCACAAATCACAGAATCAGTAGAATTAATAAGTAAAATAGTTTAAACACTCTAAAACTCCTGACGACCCATAAACTTTACTGATGGTTATCTATTCATATTAATTTCTACTTTTATCTCTCACCTAATTTTTGGTAGGGATGAATAAAGAGGGAAAATGTCAGGTTTGAGGAATTTTCTAATACATGTATCATATTTCTGAAATAACAGAAATTTCAAGTAGTCGTATTCACTCACCTATAAATTATTATAATATTTAAAAAAATTTTTATTTATTTTTTATTTTTAGAGAGAGGAGAAGGGAGGGAGAAAGAGGGGAAGAAACATCAATGTGTGGCTGCCTCTCACACTCCAAATTGGGGCCCAGCCAGCAACTCAGGCCTGTGCCCTGACTGGGAATCGAACCTGTGACCCCTTGGTTCACAGACCAGCACTCACGCCACCGAGCCACACCAGCCAGGGCTATTAAAGTACCTTGAGAAAGGCTAATGCTTAACCCTCCAACCAGCTCTCCCATATTTATTGATCAACTTAGAAACAGGTAAACAGAACACTAAAGAATGGAGCAACAAGTATTAAGGAGAACAGGCTCTGGTGGGCGGACGCAGCAGTGACCGCCTTAAGGAGGTAACTTTAGGGGGAATTGAGAAAAGCACCCCTGATCTCCGTCAGGTTCTGCTTACACCTGCTTATGAATCCATCCTGTCGCTGTGTCATAGCGAAGTGGCCTCTCCCCTGGCCTGCAGGCCAGAGACCAAAATCACCTTCTGTGCCTGCTGTCATTGTTGGGCGCTTAAGGTGACATGACTTACAGGTGCTTCGGGAGAGGAGGCGGATTCTCACGGAAAACGTTGGTAAAGCCACAAGCTCCTGGCAAGGATGAAATGGAGGCGGAACAGCGAGGCGGGAGGAAGCAGGCACAGTGAGGAACTCGTTATTCTAACTGACCCATTGCTCGTACCACCTGTCTGCACCTTCTCTCTGGCGTCAGGCTGAAACTCAGCGCTGCGGGGTTGCAATGAGATTGTTCTCACTGTAGCTGAAAAGAACGCATCCCTGGAAAAGTCACTCTATGGAAACAGCGTCCCCCGACTGTACCCTCCACATAAACACGCGTCTTCACGTATCTAAGGCGCGAGGCCTAAAATGTAGGTTCACTATCACACGCTGTCATCTGGTAAAATCAGGGGCGCTTCAAATTGTCCAACTGCAAGGTCCTGTCCCCATTCCACCCCTGGGAGGAGGTCCCTCCGTCAAACAACCCTCCTTATCAAATGCGGCAGGTACATTGCCTGCTTTTTTTCTTTTATCTGCAATATGGCAAATTACGTTAACTGATGGTGACACAGTCCTGCGTTAGCCCAAGTGGGTCATGATGAATTATCCTTCACACGTTGTTCACTTAGGACTTTTGTAAGGATGCTGTTAAATTGTATTGGTTTTGGGACTTTCCTTTATTTTGCTGTCCTTGTTAAGTTTTGTTTTAAGGTGCTGAATAACCTCATAAAATATTTGGATAAATTTTTACTCTTTGTTTTTATTGTAAACCTGGGAACGTTTATATATGACTGGGATTACTTGTTCGGCAGTTTTCTGACAAAATCCATCAGTGAATCCAGATGTGTGGAGAACTTTTTCTGTGGAAAGTTTGTGGACTATTATTAATTGAATCTGACTTTAGTTCAAATTCAGATTTCCCTTTCCCCCTTTCATAACTTTTGCTAACTAATATTTTACCGGTGACATTAACTTTTATACAAATTTTACTACATATTGCCATAAAGTAACTCAAATTAGGCTCTTATAAACATCTCTGTCAACTGATTCTTCTTGCTCTCTTGACTCTCTTGGGTTGTTCATGTCTTCTCTTCTTGTGCATAATTTTTTCATTGGGTTGCAGACATCACCAAAGAAAAACTGTAGGAAAAACATTGTTAGGCCCTAAATTATGTTTCATGCACCATTAGAGGCCAGCAACTCTGGCCGTGCCGCATCAGCGTGGTCTGACAATCGTTGAGAAGATTCTGAATTGAATTTAGGTCTCTGGGCCATGTGTGTATTCCTGTTACACCTGTCCTATTTAGATAAATCATTACCAGCCAAAATTCCAAGGGTTTTCACATTTCCTATTGTGCCTAGGTACGCCATGAACTTGACTTTTGAGTCCTCTCTTCCTTTGCATATTCACACGGATTCTCTTTCACCTGGCTTCCCTTTATCTCCCGTATCATTTTGTTTTTGTTTTATAGACAATTTTATGTGATATTAGTTTCAGCGCTCTGGTTTTCTACAGGTTTTTGTTTAAATAATGTTTCATCATTTTACCTTCTACCTACTTATATTTTCAAATCCACAGTGTGTCTCCTGTAGACAGCATATAATCAGATGTTGCTTATTGTAACCATGTTAGCAAACTCCAGCTTTTGATCAGATTGTTTAAGTCGTTCACATTTAATGTTACTACCTACACAGTTGGCTTTAGGGCTTTCAGGCCGAGTTTGTATTTTTTGTATCTCTCTTGTCTTCTTGTCCATCTGTCATTAAGGGCTTTCTTTTGTGTTAAGGACTATTTTCCAGTATAAGCTTTTAGTTACTTAATAAACAAGACTCATAAACAGAAAAGTATAAGGAGAAGAAAAGAAAGAAGAACAAGAAGCAAAAAACTCTACACTCTTGGGCTACAGAAGTGTTTCATTTTTCAGTTAATTTTATTCCTTATTTTAACCATGTGCCCTGACTGGGAATCGAACCTGCAACATGTTGGTCTGCAAGCCACATCAGCCAGGGCTCAATTTCTATTTTAATCTTCTTGGTTTAGTGTTTTAATTCAGTGGCAGAGTAAAAATATACGGAAATGGATTAAATAATCTTTTAGATTTTTAAATAAGCATTGACTCTTACCTGGTATCTCCTTCTTGACATTAAAACAGTGTATCCAAAAGAAATGTACATCAAATTTTGTATCTTCATTGTTTTTATCAGGTATATACCCTTCCAGGTCATTAGCATCTTCCAAAATTTTTATCGCTAAATGACCATGATCAAGTGATGTTTAAGTTCCTCTATGGTACTTCTAAAAGTTTGAGACTGATTTTCATTCAGACTCATCTCATCATTTATCAGACTATTTTCCTGAGAATCTGTTCCAGCAAACACACACATACACACATACACACACACACACATGCGCATAAATGAAAGTGCCTCAGGCTTTGCAGTATTTCACACAGAGATCCTTAGAGACAAACACTTGTCATTAAGGAAAATGGGGAGACATTTTCTACTTAAATAACTATAAGTGAATTTCAAAAATAAACAAGCTAAAACAGTGTTCCCCAGATACTGTATAGTCTAAATATGGTGCAAATAAACATCAACACAATCCCAATATCTGTAAGAAATTTACACTAAAAAGAAAGCACACAATTTAAATGATTTTACCCAAAATTTATATAACAGCTTATTTAAGGTCTGTTTTACATGACTCAGTTTACAGCATGAAACTAAAATTCTTTGTGCCTTCTTGATTGTCGCCTTAGAGACCTCAGGTCTTTAACTACTAAAAATGGAATCATCAGTCTTCCCTGAAGGAGCCTATCTGTGAAGGAGCCAATAATGTTAAATTCCTCTCACACTTTCTTTATCCCCATTGTTTTCACACTTTTACAATATGAATTACAATCAGCAGCTCCCCAAAGACAAAATTAAAAGGCCAGATAAATAAAAGTGGCCCATTTATTATTCTGAAAGTTTTCCCCCAGTTGTCACCACATTAAAAGACTGAGACTGTGGCACCGGTTTGAGAGAGGGAGGGGAACTCCAGTAGCATAATAAATTCTGTGGGATGTAGTGAAGTCTAGGATCACAGAAATATTGCAAGGTTCGAAAAAAAGTTCATAAACAAGACGTAAACATTGCTAACCATAAGGGGAAATGATGAACAGAACTGCATTAAGATTAACTTCTTAACAAAGGATATTATTAAGAGAGTGAAAGGATGAACCACAGACTGGGAGATCTTTTCAATAAATATGTCTAATAAAGATTTATAAAAAGACTTCCAGAAATGATACGTAAAAGCCAGGCAAGGTAATAAAATAATGGACCAATTACGTAAACATGCATTTCATAAAGGATATTTAAATAGTAATAATAGCATGAGAAAAGTTTCTAAAACACATTAGTCATTTACTAAACCTAAATATTTTTATTCCCTATGACTCTCTAAATTGACCTCTAGGTATACAGCCAACAGAAAGCAAACATATATCCAAAGTTTTATATGACTCAGATGCCCATCAATAGAAAAAATGGATAAATAAATAAGCATATTATCTTAGTCAGCCTGGGCTACTATAACAACAATACCATGGACCGAATGGCTTAACCAACAGAAACTCATTTCTCACAGTTCTAAAGGCAGAAAGCCCAAGGCCAAGGTCTGGTGAGAACCCTTTTCATGGTTCACAAACAGCCATTTCCTAGCTACAGCCTCATGGTTGGTAGAGAACCAGCTCTGAACCTATCATTTCCTTATAAAGCCACCAATCCCAGCATGGGGGCTCCATTCCCACGTCCTAATTCAAACCCAGTTATTCCCCCAAAGCCCCACCTATAAAAAGCATCACTTTACAAACTGGGTCTTCAACACAAGGATGTTGTGGAGCACAAACATTCAGTCCATAGCAGATATGTTCATAAAATGGAATAAACCACTGTAATGAAAATAAGTGCACCCACACACAACACTTCACAACTATAATTTTGAGCAAAAGAGGCCAGATATAAGAATATACAGTGTAATATTCCAAGTATATAAAGCTCACAATTAGGCAAAGTTTATTCATGACATTACAAGTCAAGTATTTTTCATTGGGGTGATTAGTGACAAGGAAGGGCACAAAGAAAGACCTCTAGGATTTACTATTATTCTTGTTTTCATTCCCTTGTTGTGTGTATGGGTGTCTTTACTCTGAAGATTCTTTAAGCTTTACAACTATAATCTGGACAAATTGTAAGAGTTTGCTGCACTACAAAGATGACGAACAATATTTAAGGGATGAGGCCAAGAAAAAAAATATGATCACTGTTAAACAGAAGTGCCCTTGGTCAAGTCTACAAATAACTTGATATTGGACTACAGATCGAGTCCTTAAAACGTTCAGAAAGCATTGCCTCAGCAGTATTAATGAAAGAGGGTTATTGTCTGTTGACAGACAACTGTGTTAACATATGTCAATTTGTCAAGAGTTGAAAACAAGAGGAAAACATTAACATGGGCTTCTGGATGAAAAAAAAAAGCACTGCATAGTAAGTGAAAGTGAATGATTGTCTCTAAGAATTAAAGGTAAGTTTCTCTAAAAAGCAAGCTGTGAAAAATCAAGAAAAAAATTTCAGAAAGTTATTTGGAATCCTTGCAAAAGTATACAAGGACATGCTCTCTTGGGAGTTAATGAAGAACCCTAGTGAGCAGAGACTGAAATAAAAAGCATGGACTGAAAGGATGAGATAAAAAGCAATAGGATAAGATAAGAAAACATCGTAAGGGAACTAAACGTTCAAAATGCAGAATTAAAGTTCAACTGATACTTATAATTTTATTAAAAATTGAGTCAACACTGTGGAGGGTGAAATTTATTACAGATAGAGAAACAAGAACAAACAGATGCAAGTGATAAGAAAGTAATAAATATTAAAGTCGGGGGACAAAATGCCAACATATATATAATTTATGTTCCCAAGGGAATGACTAGATCAAATAAAGAAAAACAATCTCAGATGGGTCTGCACAAAAGTTCTGGGCTACAGAAAGCCATCTTAAGTAAAATGAAAGGATGACCCTTTATTGACTAAAATTAGATATGAAGGTTGCATTTCAAGATATCATCAATAATTATGAGTTGTATATATGAGTTTGAAATAATCCTATAAACCTTCTGTTAGATGTATTATTCATCAAAATTGTGAAGGCAGCTCTGGTATACTGGTTTCAAAGATCTATGCAAAACTAAATGCTAGAAGTCAGCAGATCCATGAATTCTGTATTTGTATAGAAAAAATATTATAAATGAAGAATATAAAATTTTGTCAAACTCATATATGTTGGTGACAAAGAGACACTCTCAGATAAAACAGTAAAAAAATAGAACACACATATCTCATAGGGGAAAATTATTAAAACTTACTACCAGCAGTGAGGAAAAAGGCAATATTAAACATCAAAATAGGGAAATCATTGTGTAAAAGAACTGATTTTGAGCACAGGAAACACTTAAAATACTTTTAAAAGTCTGAATAATTAATAAAATCTGAGTCTTGAAAATAACTGCAAATGTCACAACAAATTATTGTATGAAGAGATATATAAGAAAGAGTATGTAAAATAGTAAACTAAACCCAAAGCAGAAGTTTAGTTGTACTGGGGAAATAAAGTCACGTGAAGAGGATTTGACATCAAGGAGCTAAATCCCCATGTGTTCTAGGAAGAATTCTTCATGTGAAGTATAAAAATTGACCAATGAGAAAACAGCAGCAAGAGGACATTCTTTACAAATATATAATGATACAGTCATGTAATGATACATATAATTTATCTTCTCATTGATTTGACCATATAAATATAACAAGACAAAAACCTAAGATGTGTCTGAAGAAGAGTTCTCACGCTAAAAAAACCATCACTAAGCAAAATGAAGAATGGCTCTTCTTTGATCAAAATTATGTACACAAAGGCTCAAAGACTTGCCTATTAAAAAAATTCACTGCTTGCTTCTACTTATTGATAAATCCTCCTTTAGGAACTAAATTGTTCCTTTTATCATAAACATGCTTTCAATTTGGTAGAATCCATTACGTCCACAAAAATGCTGCTGACAGGCATCGGAGGACTCGGGGACATCAGCCAGCCGTCGGTCTGAGCGGGACCCGGCAGCTTCTGAAGAACGACATGGGTCCTTGGCCCCTGCATGCGGGCCTGCACACATGTGTGAGCATGACATTGTTCCCGTGCATATGCTTAGGCGAGTGAGGCATGAGAAAAAAAGTCATCTCCTTAACTAGGCTTAGGGACATACCTATACTTTTATGTCTGTCTTTATAGAAGAGATGAAAGAGGAAACAATATTATCTAACCCTACGAACATAAAATGTAAATGATAAGATGTGTCTATTTCTCTAACACTCTCCACTGGTTCCTGAACCAACATGAAAACCTAAAATAATAACTTAATCTTACAAAATATACATACAGTCTGTTCTTTTGCAATACTATATTTTTTAATTTTTTTCCTAAATATAAAATAATATATAACAATTTTATGTAATTATATAACATCTGTACTTAGGCCATTATTACACTAACATTTAATATATTATAAAATAAAAATTATTTGTTTTTTTATTTAAATATACATTGCCGATTTCATAAAAAGTAAGAGCAGAAGACTTGCTTTCTCAGCCCCAAAGCACTGTTTAACATCTAAAGATGCTGCATGGAAATTGGCATGACCGAGTTCTCTGACTCAAGCAAGTGAAGAATTTACTCCAAAGAAAATGGTTCAAAACTCTAAGAAACAAAAGTACCCTACAACCCATTCTCACTGAGCTTTATGGATGTGAAAATTCCACTTGTTGTGTGTTATGCAACAGAACATTTTCAGATTGAAAATTTGTATTATTGTGCCATCTTTTTTCTTTTCTAAAAAGCATTCAGTATAAATTTTAGTTAGAACACTGTTTTGAGCAGCATCCCACATATTACATGTTATGTTTTAATTTTTGTCAGTTCGAAATGCTTTAATTTCTCTTTTAACTTCTTTAACATAAGTTATTTAGTTATGTGTTAACTTTCAAATATTTGTAAATCTGGGATATTTTAAAGATAGCTTTATATTTTTGATTTCTAGGGTTTTTTTGTGGTTAGAAAGCACATTTTGTATCACTTCAATTCTTTAAAACTTTATTTAGGCTACTTCTGTGGCCCAGAATATGACCTAATTTTAAAATGTTCCCTGTGCATTTGAAACAAATTGATGTTTTGCACATGTTGGTGGTTTCCCCAATGTGGCACACACACACACTCACACACACACACACACTCACAAGCAGAGCCTCCTCATGGCCACCAAGACTAATTAACCAGAGTGCTATACTGGTCACAACTGATAGACCTACAACGGAACATCGTTGTCCCTCAAAGCCCACTCTTGATGCTGTACACTCTGTGGGTCAGGTTAATTTTTATATCTTTTCATTTTCTTCACTATACAAGAACAATTATAATAGCAACAAAGTAATAACTACTAGGCAACTAGTATAACTAAAATGTATAACTTTTATACATTTTAACTTGCTAGGTGTTAAGTTTTGCTAAAACACAGTGTTTTTGAACGACAAACAGGAAGATTTATTGCTGGAAAGCCTTCTGTCTGTAATCATGCCTGTCTTAACATAAAGTTCCTAAACTTAGTGACATTTGAATAACACGGGGGGAATTTAAACACAGTAAGGACTTCTCAGTCCAGAGCAATAAAATCAGCATCTTCAGAGGTGTGGTTGAGTCATTGGTACACGTTGAAACTCCCCAGGTTATTGTAAAGTATATTTACAATTGAGAACTGGCCTAAAATGATCTCTTTATCCCCTTCACTGCTCATTCTGTGTTACACAGGAATACGTCACTTTCATACTGGATGAGACCGTGACAATCAATAAAGGTCAACTGCAAACTTCCCTCTCCCTCCCTACATTCCTCACACCACAGTTTGGGGTAGTGCTGGGTGCCTAAAATACATATTCCCAACATTTTTCTCAGTCGCTGAGAATTTTCTTTTCCGTATCAGCTCCTTAAATTGTTTGCTTTTGTTGTTAACATATGGTATGAGGTAGGGATCTGAATTTATCATTCTCCAACTGCCCCCATTTAGTGAGCAGCCCATCCTTCCCTAATGATCTGAAATGCCCTCTGTTCTGGGCTCTCTTTTCTGTTTCATAATGTAATGTTCCATTTTCCTGTCTTACAGAGACTCTGCTTTTTTTTCCTTCGGTCTACATTATAATTATAGTCTGCTCGGGTAACAGCTCGGCAATTGTTCTGCATTGAAAGAGAGATGCTGAGCCAAGAAGTTGCTTGGAAAACCAAGTAACTTCCTTGGTTTTTAGAGATTTTAAAAAATATCTCAACAGGTTTAAGAGAGCTGTTAAAATGATACCGTTTTGGCTCATACAGAAAGATTCACTAATTAAATTTAAAATACCCTGAAAGTGTAATTTAGAAGATTTATTCGGGAGCTATTAAATTCCTAAGACAGCCACGTTTAACTTTTTATCCTTAGGTGATTGCAGAAACAAGAGTATCATCCGTTAGTCCAAAATATCTTCAATAATGATTCCCAACAAACCAGCAAATGAACATATATATACCTACTTATATCTGCTCAGAGTTCCTTTATGGCCTCATTACTCAGGATTCCTTCCTAATTCCACTGATGAAGTTACTAGCATTCTCAGGAAGATAGTCATCAAATCTTGACTTGGGGCAGGTGCTAAGCATAAAAACAACAGAAGACAAATATTTGCAGGTGAAACATCTGCTTTGTGAGCCCCAGGATCCTAGTGTCTTCACTTAATAATACAATATCGCCAACGGAGGCTCTTTCAGGGTGGTTTATATATTGAGGCCAGTGCCCCTGCAGATGAGTTTACATTTACATAGTCTACATTATGGGCATCTTTAAAAACTCTTTACAGAATATTAGGTATATAGATAGCTTACATGATTTCATAATACTTAAATTAAAATTATATGAAATGTTATACCAGTCATTGGGCTAAAATTTTATTCCATCACAGTAGGATGAGGAGTAAAATGCTGGATATAAGAGTAACAAATAATACACTTGGCCAGCATTTATTTATATTTAGAAAGAATTCTGCACAGGGTACTGCTCGCCTGTTCTTATTCATGCTAGACCTAAGAAACTTGGCCATTGTATTAAAATTAATTCTACCTCTATCTTGACTTCATGCCCATGATTAAAATTAGAGGTAGGATGTATTTAACCCATCACTATCATGATTACAATAAAATGACTTTCCAATAATTGAAGTCCAATTTTAGAAAGAGTTCTATGTACAATTTCTTTCATAGTAGATTAAGCTTAAACAGAAATACATATAATTAATACTATAAGAATTCTAATTAACATTTTCAATTAATCATTCCCAAAGAACTAGTTTTACTGTTATTTATTATGATCAATAGAATTATTTTTTTTTTGTCCTAGCTCAACTGTTCTAGTTTCCTGGTCTGCTAACCTCTAATACATGAGGTCTGTCCAGAAAAAGTCCATCCATTGTTAATATAACAAGAACAGTTTGTGTGACACTGATGTAACCTGGCAGCCAAGGAGAGTGGACTGGAACGTGTATATGTGAACAATGATGACTTCACTGTACTCGTCAGTGGGGGCAGTAGATGCCATTGCATGAGCATGTGTGCTGTGTGGCTGTCACATTCAAAATGGCTGAGCAAGTAGAGCGATGAATCTGCATCAGATTTTACAGTAAGCTTGAATATTCATCTGTGGAAACTATTCGGATGATTCAGAAGGCCACAGCTATGGGCGACAGGTGACTGGCAGTTTCATCACAACCATGTGCCCGCTCATGCGTCACATCTTATGCAGAGTTTTTTGGTGAAACATCAGATCACCCAGGTGGCTCAGGCCCCCTACAGCCCAGATTCATTGCCCCGTGACTTCTAACTTTTCCCAAAACTAAAATCACCTTAGAATGGGAAGGGATGTCAGACAGTCGATGAGATTCAGGAAAATAGGGTGGGGCAGCTGATGGCAATTGGGAGAACTGGGTGACGTCCCAAGCTGCCTACTTTGAAGGGGACTGAGGCGTCACTGTCCTGTGTACAATGTTTCTTATACCTTGCATCTCCTTCAATAAATGGCTCTATTTTTCATGGTACGTAGCTGGATACCTTCTAGATAGAACTCATACTTTACATTAGGATGTTTATTCTTGCTTCAAATCCTTAAATAGTCACATAATATTTGTATGTTTGGTGACAGACTTATTCAAAGTGTAATCATTCATACTGTATTATTTTTCTACTGAAGTTCTTTCTTTTCTTCCAACTATTCTGCTTAATATCTACTCTTGATTTTTTTCATAGAATAGGTTTCCACAGACTGTCTCTGTGTTCTCTGTCGCATCTCCCTCTCCGGCTTGGCACCGTGTCTCTTGCACATAAAGACGGGAAGAAGTTCTGAAATGCATTTTCTTCTAAGGGCGTTATTTCCTCACTGCAATGACAGCTGAACGAACTAACATCAGGCATTTTGTGCGGCACGGTGGCGCATTTCTGCCTCTGTGTGAGGACGCCTTCAACCATGCCACGGGCCACTGGAAGTGCCACCCTATTCCATACCCGAGGACCCAGCAATAAAGCAGAACTTCTGGAGCACAAGCACTTAGCTACTTTGTCAACATATCCCAGAGACTAAACAAAGGTCTTAATTGTGGATAAACAAAAAAATTTAAATTATAGGATTAGATTGTATATTCCAAGTTCATGCTTGACATCATGAACATGAGCAATATATTTATGGATCCAAACAAAAATAACCCTCAAAATTGTGCCCTTGAATTACTGACAAATATTTATTTATAAAAACTTGAAAGAAAGAAAATAGAAAATTCATGTTTTTATCAGTATTTATACTGATTTCACTTTAGTACCATCCAAATAGTCCACATATTCATTCTATCTCTACTAACTGTTCATGTACACTTGACTTCTTTGGTGTTTCTTTCTTTGTGCTTCTGTGGACACCAGGGTGGAAAGTGTCTGTATTCAATTATTTGACTATGTATTTGCCTAAGAATCTCAGGGAGGGTTTCACATTCGTCTTCTCTGAATATGTCACATAATTAGTCACAATGGATATCTTCAAAAGCTAGAATAAAAGTCATTAAGTTCAGTCCATGCAGAAAAGATGATGTGAGGAGAAAAAAAAATGAGTTTTCTTTATGCTTATTCTTGAATTTATATTGCTATTTTTATCTAGAGGAATATTTCCATTGTTTACCCAAGCGACAGAGGATGCCTTTTCTTTATATTTATAATTACAGATGCTCTAATGTTACATTTGCAAACGTTGGCTGACCCTTTTAAGTTAACTTAAGAAGCACACCTGTTATTTTATGGTTTTAATCCTTTCTTCCAGAAGCTCTGTGCATTTCTATATCTGATGGTGGTAATGTTTGTTGTGTAAAAAAAAGGTTAAAAAGAGTCCTCCATAGTAAATTGTTGTTCTTAAAATAAGGTTATCTCATTTCCATATACCATTCCTTTTTAAAAGAGGCTGCAAAGATTTTATTTTGATTTTAATAAAAAGGTAACACTTCATTGAAATAGCTGGAACAACTCAGAGCAATTGTTCTATGGAGACTTCATATAGTTTATTGATTTTGTACAAACAGCATCTGAGTAACTTCTATATTTAATAATGTGTTAGAGAAGATACAATGTTTAGTTTGCACCTTCAACTGTATATTAATATCTGCTGCTGAGAGAAAGGATAACTTTTACTAAGAGATATTATGGCTATATGAAAATGATAATCAAAGCTGAAACTCTCATATGCAAACATGCTGATTTAAAAGCAAATATCTAATACATAATAGATAATAAAACATTATAATGGATCAGAATTTCAAATGCAAGAAGAGTTTAGAAGGTTGAAGGTGTTCTCTAAAACGTTTAGCACCAAATTTGCTTTACTGAGTAAAAATTGAGAGAAACTACTTGGTTTTATGTCCTAAAATATAATCTTTCTGTCCATTAGAAAATAAATGTGCATTTTTCTTATAGATATCAACAGCAGTGGAGTACTTATTTACAGTTCTCAGGTGCTGCCAAAACCCCCACATCAATCACGTGAGATAAGGTTTCTCTTGCTTCCTGTGGCTTCGACACCTAACAGGTGTGACAATCCAGTTTAGAAGCATGATGAGGTGAAATATCATTCATCAAAAAGTATTGAGTGATAAATATTTCCAAAAAGATGAGAAAGGGGGAGTTTTCAAGAAACTTCTAATCCAGTAAAAGCAATCTACAGCTACAGCTGGCCACACAGAACTACAAATGATTCGGGGAAACGATAGACAGGAAGCTCCGTGGAGGCAGGACAAGGCACCTGCTGAGCTGGAAATGAGACATGGTTGCCAGAGGGCGTCCACATAAAGTGACCATGAATGAGGAGCTAATTAGCATGCAACCATAGGAGATGTCGATGGAATCATGATAGAGGGACCTCAAGGGGGATAACACATGTCTTAAAATAGCAAGCAGTACAGTTTTGCAAAAAAAGATGGCTTTTCAAAAAGAATTATAGAACATAAAGTTGAAGTGGACAACTTGAACACTCAAAAAACAAAGCATGGATTTTTAAACTAACTACCAGGTTAAAAAATTTCTTAAAAAGTATTGAGGATATTTGAAAAAAAAATCAAGAGAAAGTATTCTTCCAGCAGCAGTAGAGTATAAAATGGGTTGAAATGGAGTGGCGGGGAGGGGGAACAGAAGACAAGAGACCTGTTCAGAACTAGCTATGTAGAAGTGTCGAAAGATACGTGGTTATAGTTTTCAAATATTTCCCTTTGAGATTACAGCTACATACTTTATAGTGAATGTAGCAGGCAAAATAAAGGAAAGGCATCATATCAGACATTCTTTAGTGTGTTAAAAAAAGAGTATTGGAAAAATCAATGACATTTATTTAGCAAACTTCAAAACTGTCTTTTTCAAATACAAAACTGATAAGCAAAAGAAGTTTACATAGTTTGAACAGCTTCGTGCTTTCTATAATTACCTTATTTTGGTTAAAATTGGGAAACTTTAAAAATTTTTAGTAATTTAAAGACTAAAAGCATGTTCAAATTAACTGTAGTATTATAATTCTTCAATTTAAAAGAACAGATACAACCTAAACAGGATATTTAAAAACATCATCATTAAATAAAAATATTTTACTTGGAATTTCAACTAACTCATTTGCCTATTTGGTCATTTTGAAGGGAGAAAGTTTTGACAGGTATTAGTAGATGCACGTTTCTGAAAACTTAGTAATTTGTGAAGTTGAAGAACGGAAATCAATAAAAAATAATAGGTTCCAGCAGCACCAACCTTTATTAAATCTGACTAGAGCATGTTTGTTCTAACACATCTTTCAAAATTAAAAATACTTTCTTGGCAAGTTCTCATTTCAGACTAATGTTAAATTATTCTTAATCAATCAAAAAGCTTAAAACTTCTTAGATGAATGACTAAAAGACACAAGAAGATATTTTTTGTCATAGTCAATACATACAGAAGTGACTAAGTAGTTGGTGTAGGTCAGATAAAATACATTTTAATAATTTTTTTTAGCCAGTGGAAATCTCTTCAAACTTTGAAACTACTGGGAACATGTACAATGAATATACTATCTAGATTGAAATCAGCTGACAGTCAAAAGATCATATGCCTTCACATTCATATATTTAAAACTTTACAATGTCAGCTAACTTTTTTTCATAATCTAATTACATATAAAAAAGTTTCAGCTAAATATTGCAATGCCTTCCAAAACTTACTTTAAATATCTTCATTCTCCTTACGCTCCCTGTTACTGAATTTGCATGTTTCATAACTACTATCCTTACACTTCTTTTAGTGTTATAATAAAATATTATTTATGTCACATAATATATTTTATTCTGCCTAAAACTTAGTGTAAATGTAACATGAATGATAAAGCAAAATAAGTTTTGAGGGTAGACTACATATACACACGAAGTACGGAAAGGGAGGAAGTTCCATATTCCAAAATATGCCATTACAGTTTAAAGACATAATAGTCACTCAACAATAACAACAAAGCTCTTATTTGATAATAGGGGGATATACTGATGACATGCATAGAAAAGAATTTGTTTCTTCATATTCTCTTCTCCGTACTGAACTTGGGACGGAAGAAGGTATCTTCTTTGTGAGAACAGATACTCTATTATCTAATCCTTTCTTTTCAGTTATAATTCCATAAAATATGATGACCCACTCCTCCAAATTTGTAAAAAGCAACTTCTGCTATGATTTTATGAGTTTTTTTTTAAATTATCTCTGGCCATAGAAGACAAATATATTACTTTTTAATAGCAAAACAAATAATTTCCATTGTTTTATTCTCTTAAATTTTTGAACACATTTTCATTTTTTCCCACAAGAATGTATTTTAAAAGAACGCTGGACCCTTAATATCTTCACACTCTAGGAAGAAAATTGCATTGATGTACTAGTTATGCATAATTCCTTTATGCTACAGAAAAGGGTTGTGAACGGTGTTTAGAAAATAAATATAAAATGTTTTAATGGGTACCTGAACATCTTTATAAAAACAAAGTATTATTTTCTATTTTCATGATTTCAGAACTGCTCTCTTTAAAGGATTCAGTTATGGAAACTTGAATCGGAAGTTTCTTTTGGATCTATCGTCTACACATTTTTTAAATCTGAAATTGCATGTTTTCATTTACGGAGGTAAATTTACAGTTTCAGAATTTAGAAGAAAAATGCCCACTCTGCCTTCCTATAATACTTTTCTGACGTCCTGATTCTACTTTTATTGCCCTGATACTTGAAACAAAACGGTGCTCTGTTACCAACAGTGCTGTTCCAGGGTGAGCTGATTGAGAGAGATTCATGGCTTAAAAACCTGCTTCTACACCTCCTCTCTGTTTTTCGGCTTCCCCAGTCCTCAGTTGGGGTCCCACTGAGCGATCCTTATCTCATTCCTGTGCTTTTCTGCTACCTTTTTTTGTTCCCCCCAAATCAGAAAGTCTTTCTCTTCTTCTTTTTCCCCAAACATCTTGCATTGGTTTAAACCTAGTTCAAAACTTTTCTCTTTGATGAAACAGTTTCTTTGCTCTTCTCCCTCCAATAATCTCTCTCTTCTTTGAATCCATGTCATTGGGTCCCTATGGCTCATCTAGAAATTTTTTTTCTGTTTGTTATTGTTTGAACTAGATGTTATTTACCTGACTGCATGTCCTAGAACAGAGAAGCTATGTCTAATACTGTCCTCTATCTGACACTGATATTATTTCCCTACTTGGATTTATTTCCCATGTTACCTGTGAATGCAACATTCATGAGATTGTCTCTTAGGAGAGTGTTATGTCCCAGTGAACTGTTCAAGGAAACTTTTGTCCATTTTCCCCCTAACCAACTTCAGAAAGAGGTGATTAATTCTATAAAATGAATAACTATTAAATTGACACATATTATTGGGTTGGTCAAAAAGTCCATTTAGCTTTTTTCTGTAAAATATAAAAGACTCATTTCACCAACAACTTCATTGATTTGGATATTTTGAGTGTATCAGATCTCTCCCACATGGTATAATGTTGATTATTCTCAATTAATGTCTCAATTTGATCACTATCAATTTCAACTGGTCTACCTGGCCATGGAGCATTACCCCTTGAAAAATGTCCAGCATGAAACATCTCAAATCACGTTTGACATGTTTGACCAATCAGAGCAACTTCTCCACACACTGCACAAATCTCTTTGCATGTCAGTTGTGTTTTTACCTTTCTAGAAATAATAAAGCATAATATGCAGATAATTTTCATATTTTCTTCCATCTTCAATATTAAAGTGGCTATACAAAAATTCATCAATTTTGATAAGTTTTTTAAAATGCACATTGATATGACAGCTATCACAATACAACAAAATTGTTTCAAATGACACAATTCGAAGACAACTAAGTGCTACTAGATCCATCTTATAAAAAAAAAACTTATAGGCTAACCCAATACTAATATATATAATAAAAATACTGTATATTTGTACCTGTAGATATATAGATATTTGTATCTATAGAAATGTAGATGTCGTCGTCATCATCGGCAGCCGTTCGTCTCGAGAGACGATGGTGTAGCTTCTTAAGAGTCTATCTGCACCGCCGAGAATGGCTGTGCAGTCCGACTCGGGAGTGACACGGTATCTGTCTCCTCCCGTGTTGAATCGACATCTTGCAATGACACTGGAGTGTCCTCTCCAGTGAAGCTGAAGCTACAGAGCCTGGGCAGGGTGATATGGAGGGTCTGCTGTTGCCCATGCAGCAGACCCCCCCTCTCTTCGCAGCTGAAGGGTCCAAGGGAAAGACGGAGTCAATACAGCTTGGCTTCAGGTGCGCCGCAGGAGTTGCCGGTGTTGACTACAACGTCAAACTGCCTTAGGGACTCCGGCTCCAGATTTTCTGTCGGGGTTTACTCCCTTAGCCTTTCCCCTGAAGAGGTATGCCGCAAGGCAGCGGAGGTTTTTTGGAGTCAGAGTTTTCCTTCTCTGAAATGTAGATGTATAGATACAGATTATACACACAAACACACACACACACACACACACACACATATATATGTATATATACAAGGTCTGTCCAGAAAAAGTCCAGCCACTGTTAATGCAATGAGAATAGTTTATGCAACATTAATGTAACCTGACAGTCAAGGAGAGTGGACTGAAATGAGCATGTGTGAACAATGACAACTTCACTGTACTAATTAGTGAGAGCAGTAGATGTTGTTTAGTGAGCGTGTGTACTGTGTGGCCGTCACATTCAAAATGACTGAGCTAGTAGAGCAATGAATCTGAATCACACTTTGTGTTGAGCTTGAACATTCCTCCATGGAAGATATTGGGATGATTCAGGAGCTGCAGCTCTGGGTGCCTGGTGACTGGCAGCTTCATCACAGCAGTGCGCCCACCCATGCATCACAACTGGTGGAGAGATTTTTGATGAAATATCAAATCACCCAGGTGATTCAGCCCCACTACAGCCCAGATTTGACACCCTGCGACCTCAGGCTTTTCCCAAAACTAAAATCACCTTTGAAAGGGAAGAGATTTCAGATAGTCAATGAGATTCAGGAAAATATGATGGGGCAGCTGATGGTGACTGGGAGAACTGTGTGAGGTCCCAAGGTGCCTACTTTGAAAGGGGACTGAGGCATCACTGTCCTGTGTACAATGTTTCTTGTATCTTCTTCAATAAATGGCTCTATTTTTCATAGTACATGGCTGGATACCTTCTAGACAGACCTTGTATTATGTATAAATATAGATATATATATATCTGCAGATATGGATGTATAGAGAGATAAGCAAGCCTGGATAGTAATCAAACTAAGTTGGTGAGATTTCAGAACGTGTAGGAGAATGTTTCAATCTTTTCTGAATCTTAATTTAAGCAGCATTGCTCCTTGAAATACCTTAAAAGAAAACAAACCCCAAATAAACTTAACTATAATACAGCATGTAATACCACCTTAAACTGTAAAGCACTGTAAAATACTGGGTATTATTTTCTATTTGTCTTTTGTCTAAGGTGAAGTTGAATAAATGATGGTATTACTAGTGTGTAAGGTAGGAACAATGTGTTCTGTAACAAAAGAGCACTCACAATATTCGGGATATCTGTTTTCTGTTTACAAATCACTTCACCTTTGCATGAGTTGGTTATCGCTGAGAAGTTTAGGGAGACAATCTTCGGATTAGAGAAAATGAGCGGTGAGTTTCAGTGTCTAATGTTACTTCGTAAGTTTCAGAAACCATCTGAATCTCATTCTTTCCAGAAAACATAAGCAAAACCACCACCTGGCGTATCTGTTATGAGAGCGAAGGTGAGTTATAAAAATCTTGGCACTGTGTGTGTTTGAGAAGAAATATTTAAGTAGAAACTATGAATAGTTGTGTTATTTTTTGAGATCCATAAGTTAATTTGAAGACTGTTATTTATCTACTGTGTAATTTCCCTTATCTTTTTCAATATCCATGACTAAATATAATTCATCAACATGTCAGTTGGATCTCTGAGGTGTTTAACATCATGATATTTCAAACTTTATATTCTGTAAGTTACACCCATCTAAATCAAATGCATTTTATGCCAATTAAGGATATTGAAATTTCATATAAAAGTGATGGATAAGGACTGATTTAATATTTCATTCAGCTTCCAAATGCTTATATTTATCATAGGTCAACCATTCTACCAGGCAATGTTGACATAGATATGAAAACCACTAACCTCTCACCTTTGGGCTTTTCTCTGTCTTATTAGGAAGAAAGCAAAAACATAAACAACAATTTATAGACGCCATCTCAAAAGCGTGGACAATTTCTCACGAGGACCCACAGCAGGAAGAGGCACATGGCACTACATGTTATGGGTAGAGGACACGGTAAAGGGGTTGATGCGGAAGGACCATTCACTGTCAATCAGACAAAGAGGAGTAGAAACATTCGCAGCGCAGGCCCAAACCAGGACTGGTTGGAGGGGAGGTCTTCTGGCCAGAGGCTGCGGCAGAGAAACCGGAGTGACATTGTACAAGACGACTAAAAACAACATGGTAACCCGAAAAGAGACAGCTTGGTCCTCCAGCGTCACCTCCTGGGTCATTGTGACTTAGATGCAAAAGTTTCAATTAATTTAGTGCAATAATATGACATACTGTCTTTACCTTCATTTTCCCAAACTAATTAAAGAAAAAAATAGAAATCTAAATGACAACGGATGTGACATTAGCTCTCGTTTATGTAGTTATAGCACTTGATAAGAAATCACGATGTTGCTTTCTAAGAAATAAAGTCTTACGGTGTATGTGTGTGAATGGATCAATGTATTTTTTACTTATAAATAGAGTAATTCACACTCTTCTGGAAAGAAATGTTCTATACACGAATTTATGTTCACAGAGGGAAGAGGGCACCCCAACACACGACACACTCAATTGTTTCTTCAAATCATCTTTCCTGAATGTGCGCACACCATGCAGTTCCCATTTTCTATGCTGGTAGCATAGCCAACCACTTGTGCTATTTTGCATCCATTTGTCATACATTTAAGCTTATTAGACGCCTACGGATTAATGTGCAAGAGACACGGAGTCAGATGGTGGGAGAGGTGAAGATGGATGAGTCGACATTGAGGGCGTTCAGCAGTTGCCTAAAAGTTCTGTAGCAAATCAGGAAGTTGTGAGAATAAAGAAACCACGGTGGGTGCAGAGGGTGACAGAGCTACCTGGAGGGAACTGGTGTTGTAAGAGTGGGGCACGGTGACCCACCCCACCATTCCTGTGACCTTGTCTCCCGAAATGCTGACCCTGACTAATACGTGGTTTGTAGATGAACAGCAAAGCTGTCTGTGGATCCTAGGAACGAACTTCAGAAGATACAGACCTCAGTCTCCAATCATCCCAGCTCTGGGAGGCCTGCTGACCGTCGCTGTAAAGTGAAGACCCTGAAAGCCAGGACGAGGCACACAAGAGCATCACTTGACTAGTCTCAGGGTCCTTAGCAGAATAGACGGTGCTGGTCTGCAAGCAGTCGCTTCAACAGAGGACGCTCAGCTCTCTCCCCTCGACCACTTTGTTCTGCTTTCCCTCTCCCTCCTCATGAAATCTTCTGCTTGCACTGAGATTCTGAGATGGCCTTTGGAACAAGAGAACCCCATCTTCTTAGGTGGCCAGCACTTGAATAAACCCCTTTCCTTCTAAGTGGCACCTGTCTCAATGACTTTGGCATTTGCTGGCCATGGGCAGCCTGAGCTGCATTTGGTAACAGTATTTTTTGCCTTCAGCTCTACCTCTGTCTTATTGGGAAGGGGGAAAATACAGTGCACTTGATAAACATCACCTTAAAAGTGTGAACGATAATATCTCACGAGAACTTTTTTATCTTCATTGTTAAGATTTTATCTATATAAATGAAAAACATGAAGGTGAAATCATTTTAAATCTAAAGCTTTTCCTTCCTTCTTAATTCTGTAAAATATGCTTCAGTGGAACGGACTGCTAGTTGCTACATGTTCTGAACCGTGTTGCCAGTTTGAACGGCAGCCCTGGGTTGGGTTCCATCCTATCAGGGTTGTAGAGATCCGACAGGTGTGCGTGTTCCCTTTCCCTGGGTCTGGCAGCTGCTGTCATCAAAGGGAGAGGTGCCCTCCAATATGCCAGACCAGAACCCTTCCGCAGCTCAGCAGATGGCAAACCTCATCTCCTATGCTGACAGTCTGCAGATAAATGGAAACTGGCCAAGCTATGCACTGTTGGAAACCATGAAGAGGGTAAAAATATAGAAAAGTCTATGGACTGTAAAGGGGGGGGGGAAATCTATTTCTAAGCAGGTATCTTGTCTAACGGTGTTCACAAAGCATAACTCAAAAAGTCAAACAGCAAAGCAATGTTACTGGTAACCAAGCTTATAAATTTTTCCGGTGAAGTTTAAGAAAAATTGAAATGAATTCGACTGAATAGGAGAGTGTAGGAATGCAAATCAATTGAAGAGAAATAATTTATTTTAAGTTGCAAAATATGTTTTTTTTAGGTTTGTATTTTTAAAAATTTTTCACAGGAAGAACTGAGTGGTGAACTATGTCCAGCTCCTAATATGGTCACGTTTACATTTATTAGTGATATTTAAGAAGTCATAATTTTGCTTTGTGATTTTACAATGTTGGCAATATTTCAGGGGCATGTCGGGGATGCAATCACATTTTCTAATTCCTTTATTATTTTGATATTTTGGAATAAAGAAGGATTTTCTATTACATAAGCTAAGGCCTTTCATTTTCTTTCTTTCCCTTCATCATTTAGTAATTTTAAAGGTATTACCTCAGTTCAGTTATTCTCATAATCTCTTCTTTTTAAACACTCAAATTCCCTAAAAGCACTGGCTCTCTAAAGACATTTTCCAGAACTCTACCCTGAGTAGCATGTAGACTCCAGGAGAGAAGGGAGTGGCACTTCATTCATTTCTGTGAGTAGAGCCTGGCAGTGTCTTATGGTGTTGCTATTCCCCCGCCCCCCCCCCCCCGTCCTCCTTCTTGAAATAAAGGGTTAACATCAAGCTATGTCTACGGTGTTCCCATGGATTCCGATTTTCACGTTAAAATGAGGATTGTAATTCTAAATCCCACCTCCCTGTCTGCATCCCTAAAGGGCCCGTGTGAGATGCCTGCCTTTAAACTCTGTCTCCCAGGCCTTCTGGGCAGGGGAGGGTTAATGATCCTAGCTCTTCTCTCTGCCACTGGACTGAGATGGGTGATTATAAAATCCTAGTGGGAACCTCTCTGATTTATGAGAGAGAAGAAAGCCTACTCCATTAAAGGCTCAGCCTTTAGAGTCTTCCGTTCCAAACTCTTTAACCTCTGGGTTATCCCTGACGTGAAACCTGGGAGCAGACATGATCCCGAGATAATTAAGAGGGACCATGGCTGCTGCTCCCTGCCCGCTGGCCGTGCAGTGAGCAGGAAGAGACCACCGCTGTCATCACAGCACAAGGTGATGGAAGTCAAAAGGTCCTCCTAACCCAAAGTACCTGTCAAACCCTGCTTCACTTTCACAGATCCCTACACCATCAGCCCTTTGGGTGCCCTGAAGTGCTCTGTAGCTAGCTGAAGACACTACCTAAGTTTAAAAGGATAATGAATTTTCTACCGAATTGGCTGAGATCCGTGTATCCAATTATCTATTGCCACCATTCACGGAACCTTGGAGAAATAAAATAACAGGGCAATTTAGGTGATAGAATAAGATGTTTCCAAGATTACTGAAATTTATCAGACAGCCTAAATGTTCTCATTTCTAACCAGAAGAAGGTTTAGGTGAGAAGTAAGATTAGAAGTATTTGTGAGAGATGGTTGAACATTACAGAGAGGGCCGGGGGTGGCGGTCATCCAAGGACAACTTGGGGTTTTTCACACCTTGGAGAAAGAGGTGAGTGAATCCACAGTCCCTACGACAACCTATACTTCTCCTTGGAAGAGGATGGGAGATTTGACACATGCATAAAGTGAGAAAACCTTAAATCCTTTCTGTACCCTCACCCCAATACAGCCACATGATTTTACAAATATTGCATGTGTCCCCCAGGGCCACTGAACCGTACAGATGTGAGCTTGGACAGACATAAGATTGGGCAGACTCTGGCCTGGGCAGACATAGGGATGGGCAGGGGAAAGCAGAGCAGGTGCTGGGGAGGAAGAATAAAGAATCGAGTCATGTGATTCACCTTCTAACAGCATAAAGGGCAACACTCGTAAAACACATAGAACCTTGTCATTTTTTCTAATCCATAGCCTCTGAAAGGAAATTACCCTCTGGAAGAATTACATCCTGCTCTCTACACGGCATGCAGTGATTATTTAGTGTTAAAGCATGTAAAATAGTGCAATAATACATTTACTTTAGTGAGAACAGAAAAGAATTACTTGTTTAACCAAGGGAATGATTTCTGGGGGGAAAAATGATAGCGGTTCCCTTAAATCAGATTTTCTATTTGCTGAGCAGAACTTTAATTATGTATTTTTTTTAGTCAACAGTCAGCATTCTTCTATCCAGATTTTTAAGCACGGTTTAAAGATAACAGAGTACTCATCTTGTGGTCCCGGCATTTTGAGAAGCTTAGCTTTGTGCACATAGATTTGGGGCTAGATTTAAATGTAAGGCAGTTTTCAGGAGAAAACAGGAGCGTTCACAGTGTGTCTTGATTCCTGAGGTTTTCTCATGCATGGAACTGCTCCACAGACTTCATGAATGAAATACTTGCTAAGTGTATACACACGCGGAGCATTACGGCTGCATAATATTATCATTATTTTATATTTAAGTTCTACTAACATTCATTCAGTGAGGCATTGTACTAGAGGTTGGAGGGATAGAAATAAACCAAAGGGCCTCTGAATAGCCTCTGGATATGCAAATATAAAATTGTAAACCAATAATGTAAATGAAGTATCTACCCAATGTTAGACCCTCTAAGAAAATGAAGAGGCTAATTCTGCTGAAGGAAGAGAACAGGAAAGGCACGCAATGTCCATTTTCCGTGTCACGGTCAGAATAGTGACAGAGACAACGGTGTTCAGATTTGCTCAACACAAGGGTCTAGGCCCAAATTAGGAAAATGGCTGCTTGGTGAAATGGAAACTGTAAAAACAGTGTGACTGACTACAGCAGCACCCCCTTAACCCAGGCAGAGGGACATGATCCCCGAGGTCTCATGGCCTTTAAAGGAAGCAGATTTACCACGTTTGGAGAGAAATAAATTGCACATGACATCCTCAGGTTAGTCTCGTTGGATGGACTGGCCAAGGGACAGAGGAGTGAAGGCCATCACAGGGCACGCAGGGGACCCAGGCGTGGGGTGGGCGAGAGCAGGGTGTGCATTGGTTCAGGATGGTGTGACTCTGGAGTCTGTGCGTTCATCGTGATGATGGTGACATTGAGATGGAAATACAGAGCCCCCTCAGGGGCGGCGATGCCTTCTGATGGCAGGGAGCGTGGGGTCTGCAGCACTCAAGGACAACGACACGGCCACGTGGAGAAGAAAGGTGACCCTATGAGACTGAAGCCCAGGGACAGCATTATCTCGGACTTGAAGTTCCAGAGCCCTGAAGTGTCCATCCTTCTGCAAAGACTTGGCGTGACCTGTGTGTGCCGGTGTTCATGTTGCCCCCTCTACACTCCTCACTCCCTACAGCTCGCCCCAGCCAGCTCCTGCCAACCCCTTACGACTTCTGAACGACGCTGCTGTGCCCCCCATCATTATGTGGGCTGGGTGGTGTTCCCAGTCTACAGGGCGAGGCTGCTCTGCCACGTCATTCCCCGCCATCCTTCCCACCGTAATGCAGTGCCTTCCAACCTCGTCCGTCTCAGGGCACACGTACACACATTAGTACCATTCTGCGGCCCACCAAAAAATGATACTTATTGTCAATCCGACAAAAACATAGGTATAATTTTGATACATTCACACCAGACAGCTATTGTTGTTTTGGCTGTTGTCATTTTTTTATCTGACAATCTAAGGGAAAAGACGTCACTGTCCCTGACTAAATAGTCAGGTATGGCATGTTTTAAAATTTTTTGTGGCACGCTGGTTGAAAATTGCTGCTGTATGGAGTTAGTTTGCTTATGTGTCTGGGTGCCTTCCCTAGTGAACAGGGGACTCCTTGAGATGAGAAATTCAGCCGAGAGTATTTGTGATCCTCCACAATTACGTGCTCTGAGCATCTACAGAGTTCAAATCAACTTTTCTTGGAAGAAAAGATAAAAAAGCCCAGTTAACTATGTTGCAGACGTGATTTCTGTCAGAGTCAGAGGCTAGACTAAGATTCCCACTGGATCATTTTAAATCACTGCAAGGTGGACTTTAGTTCATATAAGAAAATACTCTGGTTGTAGGATATATATGTGAAAATATTAAGGATATATAGACACATACACACAGATATATATGTGTCTGTATAGATATATATTCATCACAGTGAAGGGAAATATTTTTAGACAAAATTAAGGGGAGGTTTAATAACCAATTATCAGAAATACTGAGAGAGAATTGATTTCATTACTTTAATGAGTATGAAATGGCCCGATTACATTGCTGCCAGTGTACACTACTATCTCAAAAATATCCTGTAATACTGTGTTGGTTTGAATGGGCAGAGAGCAGACCCTTCAAATGCACATTCCTAATAATACCCTTGGCTAACCGTTCCGCAGACACATGCCCTCTGTGTCAGATGCATAAAGCCACGGCGTCCGACAGCACAGGAGGATTTTTCGTCAATTGTACAGTGGCCTGGCTCTGTGGGTGATCATGGTCAAGTGCAGGGCAGAAGTGGGAGGAAGGAGAATACGTTTATCTTTATCAGAGCACAAAGTGTCCGGCCTTGAACATGGTAAACATCAGCGATCATCTATAGCGCATCAACAAGACAGGGCAGAACTCAAGGATTCCCATAACAACCTTTTCCAGAAAAGGAATTTTCCAAAAATACCTCAGTAGAAGAACTGACCACAAACATAATGCAAAGGGTAGACCTAAGAAATTCTGTAGACTCCAGCAGCTGGGCTGGTACTTGGTTAGCAACAGTTACCTGGATAACTCAGAGGGGCTAAAGGCACCAGAATATAACCTGCAAGAAAATGCAGGAAGACTTCAGCGACATTGAAAGTGGCCGTGGACTCCTGGCCTTGCCTCTACATCACATCCTGGTCAAAAACTTTGGCATGTGCAGGGTAGCACCCTGGCCCTGTCACATGGCACATATCTCTCAGTGACAGAGCAGTAGTAAAGCCTTTGCTCATCGCTTCTTGTGCTATCTTGTTCATGCTTCCCAAAATCTTGAGTTAATAAATAACATGAACCCCACATTATGAGTGAAGACAGTGAGTATTCAAGAGGCTGAGTAACTAGGATGAGGACACACGACTGCAATAACACAGACAACTTACAAAGAGGATGTCTGACCCCAGAGCTCACATTCTTAATCACGACACGCACATGCTTCTCTAAGATCAGAATAGAGAAAGGCATACGTAAATTGCTATTACAATAGATAGAGCAGTAATGGCATGGAAGACACTCAACAGCAGATAATAATGACCATTAGTTCAGTGAGACCCCACAGCGCTTGCCAAGGGCCTTGTCTGCCCTGTGATGTCCGTCCCACCAGAACTACAGAAAAACAGGGGCCGGGGCAGCAAGGGGCACTGCCCCAAAGGAGTCTAGGTAGTATAGGGGTGAGTTTCATGGTGGCTCACAGAAGTCCCCACTATGGGCTTCCAGGATTGGATGGAAGATGCAGGTATGGCTCCAAAGTCCCCAGGGAGAACAAACGGTAAGGCCCCCTGAGCAGGATGATTTTCCTGGGCTGGACTGCCATAAACAATAACCAAGAAGATGAGTAGCCAGCTAGGAGTTGGACCTAGTTGGGGCACAGGGGAAAGGGGTGGAGTGACAAGGGAAGCAGGTAGCCTTGAGTGGCTCAGCAGTTACTTATCACTCAGTAATTCTTGTAACAACACATACAGTGGCCCTGGCGGGTATCAGCTGCCCCTCAGGCCTGTAGGCTACAGAGCAGACATCACGTGGGAATGGTTAGCTCTTCTCTGCCAATGAACAACTTGAGGTCGCTAGCGCATCTCTTCTGATAGACTCAAGACTTACTCTCCTCTGGGTTTGGCTGATCCTCAGTTTCCATCCCTCAGACAGGCTCACACTGATGCCCTTGGTGCTCTTCTTGAGTCTGCTTTGCGCTTCCTCACGGGGTCGATCTGACCACAGCCTGGCTAAGGAGGTGTTCCTTTAAGCACACCGTCCCCACCGCTGACCTCACTCTACCACTTACTCCTGAGCACCAACTCTGCTGTCTTCCTGTCAGGCCTGCAGCTTCCTACTTATTCATACTTACAGGGCCGTCCTCTCAGCTGCGGATGTCGGGATATTTAAATTCTGTTCCTTCTGCTGGCAGGGGTGGCCTGAGGTTGGGCTTCTTACTGAAAGCACAATCTACAAGCAGATTTTCTCCTCATACCGAAACGTGGCCGGCTGGACACTCCCCGTGTGACAGTGCCCACGCCCCGCCTGCCCCCAACAGTCCGCAGCTCGGGGGTTTTCGATTCATGTTCATCACTTTGCACCCATGAGAGCTGATGTTTCCCAGGCCTGGGCCACCCTCTCTCACAGCAGCCAGAGAACATCTGAGTGTGCGTTCCTCGTAAGTCCTTCCTCGTCATCCCACAGTCTGTCGCTGCACTAACGGAGCTCTCGTCCTCACTGGGCGGATGGAATTTAATTTCCATGCTTTACTAATAAGCACTCTTTCCGGCCTATGATTTTAAAAAGCCAGCTTGTTTTGTACTTGTTGGATCATTGGCCGGTTGTTCCCTCCCGTTTTGTTTTATGTCCTTCTGCTCCCAGTGGCTCCTGTCTTCAAGTCTCTCCTCTCATTTTCTTCACCCTCCACCTTCTCTTTAAGACTCTCTTTTTATTTCCCATTCTCTCTTTGATTATTATTTTCTGTTATATTTAATATTGTTCTTTCAGGAACTGTACCTGTAGATATTTCATTGCGGTCCTCCCTTGTAGAAATCCACAGGACTGACTATATTAACTCTATCTCCTTAAGAATACAGGGTGGGAAAAAGTAGGTTCACAGCTGTTCCTATGGAAAATAAAACAATAATTACTAACTAATACAAATACAAGAATAAACGATGCTTTGTGAACTCACAACTGTAAACCTGCTTTTGCCCCACTCTGCATATTTAAGATTCTCTACTGATATTTTAACAGAGGCACATCCAACCTCTTAATCTGCAGTGAGGCCACACAACTTGTCAACTAGTGTAACTGAAGCCTTTTTTTTTTTTTTAGTGTGGCCACGTTGAGGGTTCAAGCTTAGAATCACTGGGCTTCTCCTCTGGCCTTGAGGCTTTGTAGAAGGGACAGTAATGGTACCATAGGAATGGCTGTCAACTTTACACATGAAAACTGTTTTTAAGTTTCAGAGGCATTTAGTGTTTCTAGAACACTCACAGAGTCAGCAAGGCATAAATACTGAGTGTGACATCTGACCTTCAATTTCACCGAAGAGGACAGAAAAAGTCAGGTTGATCTCAAAGAGACAGCCGGCAGGACAAAAATATTTCCAGGGCTGTTTTGCTGACTATAATATATCTTAGTCACAGCCTCTAAAATGCCCACATGACAGATGAGAAACTAGGTAGCAACAAAGAGGAAAAGGCCATCATACACCTGCCATCATCTTGATGCATTTGATGGACGCTCACTCCCAGCTGGAGGATGTGAATCAGGACACACTCCCATGGTGACGGAGCTGAATGCAGTCAATTAAATTATGTCCAACTTTCAGCCTTTGAACCCTAGCGTGGTTCTCCCTGAGCTATTGGGGTTCACAACAGTGGTGTGTAATAAAATCATTCTCACCTGGAGAACTAGGCGTGACCCATGCCGGCTCTGCTCTGAGCAGTAAACCCAGGCAATGACTGTGTTGATGGTTTATTACTCAAAATACCTCTGGAACTTTGGACAGATTAGAAGCCCCACTAGCTATTGACACAAATCTGCAGAAATGAACACTTCTCTGGAATGTGTCCCATTATCTGTCTAGTCCTCCTTGAACTGCTGGTTGACAACTCCATGGAATTGTCTTGGTCCCTCTGAAGAATCAAAGAACCAAACACCAGTTAGGGTGTATGACTCATTTAACTGGGTCTAATTAAATTACCTTGGGAAATTTAATAAACTAACAAATAAAATTAAAACTAAGCAAATTTTGAATCTAATAAATTTAATTCCCATGTATCTCTATAGTAAGAATCCCAGAATTTTATGAAGGGCAATTTAGTTTAACTTCAAAAGAGAATATATAATAAGAAGTAATAAAAATGTAAAAAAAAAATTTAATTTGTAGTTACTCTGGTTGTTTTCAATTGTTGAACACTGGGACATTCTAATTATGTTAAGTTTTTAATGAAAATTGAGCATAAAATGTGTAAATCTTAATAAACTAAAGCTAGGCAAATATTTTAAAAATGAAATGTAATTATAACCATAGTCTTTGAAAAATATAATTACCTTTTAAAAGTTATTATAAAATTTAACAATTGTATAGATTGTAAGGAATTCTCATGACATATAGAATAAAATTAATTGATCTGGAACAGTAATATCTTTGAGAAGGCATAAAAATCAATAGAAGTGTTTATATCAGCTTTGCTATTTATAATCTAGACAAATGTATTTTTGTGTAACTATGTATGATATTTTGCCTCCAAATTATTCTGCTTCTTTGAAAGTATTATATAATAAATCTCATCCCTATTTTCGTATCTAACCCAAAACTGTGTGGTCACTTGAAACTTGGTGATGGTTTTTAATTGATTATCTAAAGTACATTTAAAGTATGCCTTCACTAAATTGTTCCTCTTTTTCTGTCTTTTCACATGAGCTCCAAGCTATTAAAAAAAAAAGATCTGTACTTTTCTGAAGATAATTAAAATGTTCTTGTCATCTAATTACATTATTAAAAACATCTTTTGATGTTCTTATTAACTTTATCTCATGTTTAACACATACTATTAAAATGTCCAGATATCTTTTCATGTATATTTTTTTTACTAATTTTGATTCTAATGACTATGATTAGCATAAGTAATTACTTGGACAGGAAGACTGAATATTTTATGATGTGGTTTGGTGAGGGAGTTATTTTATGTCACAATTAGCTCTGATGAAAAGACATATAATTTTCTTTAAGTATAGAGACCATGATTCCTGAAGAGATATAAGTTCATTGCAGAATAATTTGTAAATGGAACACTAAATATTCCATAAGCAATTTTATAGAAAACATGTCCCACCCCTTACTTTTAGGTGGAATGTAATTTTGCACTAAGAAATAAAAACCAAGTTATTTTGTGCCTGGCTTCATTCTTTTGCTGAACCTCTTCATTGATTTCTTTAGGAAGAATTCTCTGTGGCAAGAAATATGTCTATATATATATAGATCTTGATCTTGTTACTTCTCTTAATACCCTTTGTAATTTTTGCAATCAGAACAAAGGTCAAGTTCATTTCAGCAAGCATTAATAAAGAGTCCTTTACAAGTCAGACACTGCAAAGGGTGTTGAGAAACAAAATCACCTTCACCCGGAGATTCTCTGTGTACTCACACTTGATCATTTCAGTTTCATGATAAAGCGCCGTAATAACACTGACCCAGGAAAGTACAGGAGAAACAGAACATGTTGCCAAACCTGAAATATACCAGGAAAGCCTTTTTGAACGAGGAAATCTGTGCCAGTTGAAGAAAGCGATAGTCTTATTTGTAACAACAAATGAGGAGTAAAAGAAAACATAATAAACGTAAAAGCATGCCCGTTAGCAAGGAATGCTTAATGAAACAAATAATCAGCATGTCCACCAATAAACTAAATCATTTCAGTATGTAAAGTACCTCTGTATGTTATTATCTACCATTAGCAACTTTTTATGATTTGCAAGAGTGTTCGTTAATGAGAATGCAGGATAATACTCCAGTTACTTAGAGAATCAAATTAATCAGAGTTGACATTTGAAAGTGAGTATCAACATATTGAACAAGGCTTTACAAATATCACCTCATTAAATCCCATATCACCCCTATGAGGTAGATATTATTATTATATTTATTTTACAGTTAAGGTAATAAAGGAAGAGAAAGTCTAAATAATTTGCCAATACAATGAGGTTGCATATCTAAGGTGTGTGAATGGTTGTACTCAGACCCAGGGAATCTGTCTCTAGACTCCTGTCTCTAGACTCTTACCAAAGTAGCCATCCTATCACTCAAGGTTGTGGCCATTTCTATCCAGTAGGTAGTTAACTCGTGATGGAGCTGGAAGAAGTAGAGAGTGCAGGACTTCCAGCCAAGATGGAGGCATAGACAGACATGCTGTGTCTCCCTCCGCAACTAAGAAGGAATACAACTACCTCAAAACTAGAAATAACCAGAAGTTCCAGAAAATCAAACTGCATGGAAGTCTAGCAAACAAATATATAAAGAAGAAATACTCATCCAGACAGGTAGGAGGGCCAGGGCCAGGGTGGAGAGGACGCGGTGTGGTGATGACAGCAGCAGTGGCAGCAGTGGGAGGCCGGCAGAAAGCGCAGTCACACATTTTAAAGTCAGGAGGGACACCTGAAGAGTGTTCCCAGTTCCTTACTAGACCACGCAGCTCATGGTTCTAGCACCTGGGAAAATCAAGCCTCATTGCTTCTGACTGTGCAAACCAGTGGGGGTTAGGGTGGAGGCAGAAACTGCCTGTCTCGCAGCAGAGTCCACTTGTTTTAAGGGCCCCAATGGTCCTAGAATGTCCGCAGACCCACCCACTCTGGGAATGATAGCCAGGCAACAGTTAGAGAGGTGCCAGTCCCATATGGAAGTGGGAGAAGTGCCTGGAAAAGGGGCAAGTGCTGGGCAACCAGCATTGTCCCCTCTCAGAACCCTCCCCCACGTACAGTGCCACAATGTGGTGAAATGAGTCACCCTGTACTGATGAATCCCTAAGGTTCTGCCCCTTAAAATGTAACAGGAGTGACAGCTCTACCTAAGACACAGAGGCAAACAAACACAGGAGCCTGTCAAGATGAGGAGAGAGAGAAGTATGGACTAAAAGAGGGAATGGATCAAGGTTCCAGTGGGAGAACTAAGTAACAAAGAGACAGCCAACCTAACAGAGGAGGAGATAGCCAACCTAACAGATGCAGAATTCCAAACACTGGTGATAAAGATGCTCACAGACTTGACAGATATGCTTGAGTATGGCAAATGCATAAGGGAAGAAATGAAGGCTATGCTAAGTGAAACGAAGGAAAATCCACATGAACCAATGGTGAAGGGAAGAAAACTGGGATTCAAATCAATGATGTGGAACATAAGGAAGAAAAAAACAGTCAACCAGTACAGAATGAGGGAACAAGAATTAAAAGAATGAGGAGAGGCTTGGGAACCTGTGGGACAACTTTAAACGTACCAACATCTGAATCATGGGGGTGCCAGAAGGAGAAGAGGAAGAACAAAGAATTCAAAACTAATGTGAAAAAATAATGGAGAAAAATTTCCCAAGTTTTGCAAAGGAAATAGGCATACAAGTCCAGGAAACAAAGAGAGTCCTGGGTGAGCTGGACCCAGAGGGGACCACACCAACACACATCATGATTAAAATGCCAAAGGTGGAAGATAAAGAGAGAATCCTAAAAGCAACGAGAAGTGGAGAGTTGCCTACAAAGGGGTTCCTATAAGACTATCAGCTTATTTCTCAAAAGAAACTTTGCAGGCAAGAAGGGACCAGAAAGCAGTATTCAATGTGATGAAAATCAAGAACCTACAACCAAGATTCCTCTATCCAGCAAAGCTATCATTTAGAATGGAAGGGCAGATAAAGTGCTTCCCAGACAAGGTGAAGCTAAAAGAGTTCACCATCACCAAGCCATTATTATATGAAATGTCAAAGGGACTTACTTAAAGAAAAGAAGATCAAAACTATGAAAGTTAAAATGACAACAAACTCACAACAATCAACAACTGAATCTAAAAAATAATAACAAAATCCAGTTAAGCAAACCATAATAAGAACAGATTCATAGGTATGGGGATCATTTGAAGGGTTGTCAGCTGGGAGGGGGAAGGGGGAGAAATGGGGAAATGGTGCAGGGACTAAGAAGCATGATCGGTTGGTACAAAACAGACAGAAGGAAGTTAAGAATAGTATAGAAAAGGGTGAAGCCAAAGAACTTATATGCACAACCCATGGAAATGAATGAAGAGCGGTGGGATTGCTGGAGGGAAGGGGGGGTATTGGACAGAGGGGAGCAAAGGGGAAAAATTGGAACTACTGTAACAACATAACCAATAAAATATACTTAAGAAAAAAGAAGTAGAGAGTACATACTGAGAAACTCTGGTGATAGATACCAATTTCCTTGATTAGATATGACTAATGGGTTGGAAGGAGGTGGGCATGATAAAACAGCTAGTCTATGTACCTAATGAAATTGATCATGATTTCAAATTAGCCAAACACACTGGCCTAGATATGAGCAGAGAACAACATTCAGTAAGCAGTGCCATAAATGATCAGCTGAGAATGGTCTTTCACCTTTCTGAGCCTCCAAAGAGCAAAGTACCAATATGTCTTCCGGGATTTTCCTCATCACTCCACAACAATCACGTCTGAGGCAGTGTTGACGCTATTTTCTATATCATTTATTTTTGCCTAAGTTGATTATAAGATCCTTTGCAATATCAGTTACTTATTTCATGTCTGTATGTATTTGGTCTCCAAAGACTGTATCTTTTATTTCTCTATTTTCCCTCTCAGATTTTTATAATAGTGCCACTCATATTGTTTATGCAGGGAAATGATAACATATGCATGTTCTACTTACAGAAGTATAGAATATGTACATGAGAGAAAAGATAGTGGGCATTTAAGTCATGATGATTCTACCCACCTTCTAGTCCATGAGTGCCTACCTAGATTCAGTGCCCACTTCAACCATGTCCGGCTTCTCACTATGAGCATGTCAAGCTTTGAATGTGATTCCATAAATTCAACGGTATGTAGTTTTCTTACAGCGTGTCCCTGAATGCAAGATAACTAATTCATTAGGGGCTCAACAAAAAAGCAAAACAAAACAAAACAAAAAAACCCACAGCAATAAAAACAAAGAAACAGTTATCTGTTTCATACTGGAGAGAAAACTCACTGTTAAACTGGTGAAAAATCACACATCAGTCTCTAGTGAAGTAATTTTCTGAGAAATTTTTAAGTAAAATACTTACTTTATACAGTCTTCACTTTATGAATCCCTTCTGAGACTTAACTAACATTAATTGTGACTGTACTGTATCCAGTGAACAGCTTTTATATGAACTCATACAATGGGCATGTGTGAGTCATGATGGTGAGACTGAGACACTGTTAGAAAGTATTTGGCTAGAAAACTCAGGAACGTCTGAATCTGGTTTCTACTCGGTGCCTCTCCGACCCTCCAATGCACAGTTAAGAAGGAAATGAAAGGAGCCACCAAACCTCTTCTTTTTGGATTATCCTGAGTTACGATAGTCACCATCCATACTTCTCGTCCAGCTGGGTTGAATTGTACGGTTTAATCTGTAGCTCCACTAAGTTCTCCACTTCGTTGGAGCCCAAACCCAAAACCAACGGGCCGTGTAGGACGGTGGACCGAAGTGATGGTGACAATAATTAAGCTTGTGCGTGGAAGCAAAGAGAAGTTTTAGACAATTGACCCCACAAGACCTCAACCTTACTTCCTGAGCCCCCTTGATGGAGGCCACAAGGGACAGAAAAGAAGAGAAAAATTCAGATTCAGTATCTTTTAATACATAACAATACTGTCACAAACCAAGTGCCCAATCATCTTTCTAGGTAATCTGAAACTATAAGATTTCCAGATATAACTCTGGGAAGGTAACACAACAGAGATCTTTCTTTCTACTCCAAACTATCGGTCTTGATTTATAATCTGTCCTAGCAAATTTGGTAAAATGTTGAGAATAACCTGCTGTTAGAGAACTTTTTTTTTTTTTTTAATTTGGAAGGTCACTGTAATGTTCCCCTTTTTCTGTATGGTATCCCTTAAGACAACTGTATTTGCTACTAAAGCATTTGATGCCAGCGCTGGTTTGGAATTCCATGATTGTGAAGCAAAACAGAAAAACTGACAATTTTTGAAAAAAAGTCAACAGTGGAATGAAAGTATTGGAGAACGAAACCATGCAGTAAAACTAAAAGGCATTGGTTACATTTCATGAAATTGGGGTTTTTCTTCTTCCTTTCACCGTGTTGTGTCCCTTTGTATTTGAACTAGACGGCGCTCCTCGCAGTTTTAAAGCCCAGAGGTTAATTCAGTCACCTCAACACAGGGAGAAAAGGGGGGTCTGGGCAGGCATTCATGAGCACCGCGTCAGAGGAAGGAAATTCAGGAACACGGAGTCCACACGGACACACTTCACCTACCTAAAATGATGAGTGGGAAATCTGGCCCGAACTCTGGACACTCCTGAGGGCTGAGAAACACATCACCCGTGATGGTGGTGCTTCAATCCACACGCCGACTCCATTCTTTTTCCGTACCGACCGCTTCCGCATCACCTGAGCTTGTCCACGATTTTAAGTTCGATTGACCACCACCAAATAGTGGATTTCTCAATTTTCCAAATTCTAATCCCCCAGGGTATTACACGGGCCCATGCTGCCGTTTTCATCGATGCCAGAAGTCACCGATTGCTGCTTGTGAATGAGGAGTGTGCCATGTCGCGTGTGTCACAGGTCACGTGGCAGAAACAACAACGGGCAAATGAACACGAGACAAAGAAAGGTGCCCTGAAAGAGATCCAGTGGGTTTTACTTCCTCATTGGCACGCTTGTTTGATTAACCTGTTAAATTCTACGAGGTGGTTGTGTTAATGAAAGGTTTAGTGATTGAAATCATGGACATATCCAGGTATTTCTTTTCATCCCATACTTTCTAGCTATACCATCTTAAAGGCTCTGTAGTTTTGCTAAGATGCCAGAGGATTTTGTCTGTTTTTAGTGCACTCCTTACAGATTGCTAAAGGCTGTCACGAGGTGCCCAGCGGCAGGTATCACCGTTTCTAATGGAGCCGCAGATCCCACTTGCTCCTTGTGAGCTCCGAGCTCATTTTGCACAATTTTATGTCACTCAGGGGACTGCAACTGTGTCCAATGCTCTGTTTCTCTGTGGCCGTCCTCACTGCCCACCGTGGATGGCACACCTTTTGGTGCCTTTGAAGTTCTGATAGGACAGGCTCACTTCTCTCAATATGCAGAAAACCGGGACTTTACACATAAAATAAATAAGTAGACTAAAATACCGCTCCATGACGAGATCCACAGTTCTTTTCTTTCTCTCTTTCGTCTCAAGTTCAATCCCCAGCGTGAAAGGGTTGCATTTTACTTTTTTAAGAAAGTTGCTTCAACAATTAAATCCTAAAGCATGCATATCCGACAGCTAATATTTGTGTCCTCTGAAACAACCACATTGGGTTTTTCTGTACTATCAAAAAATGCTATCCTGATAAGTGAAATACCAAAGTACTCATCTGCAAGCTCTCTTCCCGAATTCAGGTGCTATGACAATACAATTCTGTAATTCGCTTTAATGCCCCTTTTTTCAAGCAAAAGCATCAGAAAGGTAACTTCGATTTTCAGTGGCCTGTTGAATTGTCTTCTCTACTCTCACGGACTCTGCTTTGGTTGTGCAGAGTTGTTAGTGCTCTTCCTCTCTGGGTGCTTTAGTTGATTGCTTCCTTCAGAGCTAAACATTTGTAAGAGGAGCTTGAAAACAGGAAAGCCTTCCAGATACCACATAATGCATTAGCGAAGACGAGAGCTTCGGAAATGCTGGGTGACCCTGCAGTGACACATCGCACCTCATCAACTCACGCCTTGTGGGCCCAGCTTCGAGTTCCGGAGAATTAAGCTGGCTCCGAAAACTAGGTTTTCCCTGTTGTTCTAATTGATAATAAGTTGAGTAAAAAAAGTCAAACAATTATTTCGTGTTTTGGTCAACATATCACTGCTTCATATCTGTTTGGAAAGTAGACTAAAGTAATTAATTGCAAAATATATTGAGTTTTTATGATATATACTGTGTCAATGTGCCAATGTGTAAAAAAACGAATCCCTAGTTCTTAACAACCATCTCTTTAAACTGTGGTAGCGTTTGGCTAACTATGGTCCTGTTCTGTAAATAAAGTTTTATTGGAATAAAAGCAAGATCATTTGTTTTTATTACCTAGAGCATTTACTTTAGAAAACAGTCTCTGCCCTTTGAGATGTAAATCTTCTTAAAAGCTTCTTGCCAGTTTTACAACAACCCAGGCTTTTCTTTCTCCAGACGCTGGGATTTGAAATTTAATTATAAACAAAGAAAGAGTTCCTATCTGCCCTTCTCTTCCAGACAACAGGAGGCTCATTTGCACATGCATTTTCCTCAAAGTTGTCTCCAAGTCCTGGGAGGAAATTGACTTCTTTGGGTGAAGCCAGTGAGCAGACAGCGTGGCCCGTGGCCTCCCTGCACTCCAGCTCCGCTCTGATGACTTCTGGTCGCCCTTCCCTATTTCCGTAGCTTCGAAAAAAGTCCTCCTTGCCTGTTTAATTTTGTCCGGGACATTTACTGCTTTCACACTATGTGGAGGAATCTTACAACTAAAATAGAAAAGATGCACAGCTACCCAGAGACAGCAGGGCTATGAATGGAAATGATGTCTTGGAGTGAATTAAAAAACAGACATACGTACACTGACTTAGAAAATGACCAGACAACAGTGATCCAGAAGATAAAAGAGACTAGAGAATCCTCGTGTTCCGTCTGTTTGCTGGGCCAAATGGCGCTGCTTGCCGGTGTGGGAGGGCTCCCCTCAAAAGCAGTGCATGTGTAGGTAAAGGAGACCTTGTTACACGTGAACTTGAGGGGCCTGTGGAACAGCCCACTGCTGGACAGCCAGCTAAACGCAGGAATGTGGATGTTCTCAGCAGGCAGTGGTAAGAACCCAAGGCTTGTGCGGGGGTGTAATTATGTGGGAAAAAACAGGGCGCAGGACTTTTATCAGCATCAGCATGCCCCTGTGGTCCTTACAAGGGGAAGGATGTAAGAAGACAGTGAGAGAAGAGGGCAAATGAGAAAAGGCTGATATCAAAGGAGCAGCAGAGAAGACTGTATGTCACACACACACAGAGTCATAACAACAGCAGCAAACAGAAGAGTAAGATCCAGCAAGGAGGCCTGGGAGGGCCCCTCAGCATAAGGGACCGGCAGCTCAGCTTGGAGATGGTGGAGTCTGGAGAGTGACAGGGATGAACCCCAGAGAAAGGACACCTCAGAACACTAGGGGGGGGGGGCACAGTAGAAGCAATCGGAGACCATGCAGTAGGCACCCCCTGTGCTGAGGACAGGGCTCCAGAACTCCCTTCAAGCTCCCTCTCTCGCCACCACTTCTGAAAACCCAGCTTCATCCCAGCACTGGTTCCGCGTCAGCAGGAATTAGAAATCAATCTGCCTCTTCAGACGATGAACTGAGCCACTTCTGACTTACACCTCAGCATCTCCCTCCTTCAGCTTCTGAAATAACCTCTTGAGGCTGCTTCTCTCTATTCGGACCTTCAAACCTGTTTCTCCCTTTCCACGCTGGAAAAAAGACTGTGTTTTGTTTCCATCCGCATGTCAGTGACTTGAATTCCCTGAGTGGTTTGTTTTCCATATGAAAAAGGAAGAAAGATTTGTCTTTGTTTTTTAGGGGTGGGGTCAGAGTCTGATTACTCATAACTCATTGACAAAATTTTCTCCTAATAATTTTTGAAAGCCTTCCCTACCCTGTATAGTCCAGTCTCTTTCCATTAAGCATAGGACTCATGTGACTTTAACTGAAAATGAAGTCTTGAAATTTCTGTTGTACTGATTTTCTTATAGCTGGCGTGATGGAGGGGCTGTGGCAATTTTGAGAATTAAAACTGGGGGGCACTATAAAGTATGACAACAGTACTGGTGTCGGAACTTGGAAAACATTTCAAGAGAATTCTGTCCAGTTTTAAGAAAAGTACAAACCCAGTACTGAGCAGTAAGAAAATTCCAATTCTAAGTTCTTTATCACGCAAAGAATGGGTAATAAGATCTACTCGAAATCATGTTGGCTGCCTGGCCTTCTGGATGCCCCGAGCCCCGGAGAATGGCCTTCCAGGGAAGAAGGCACAGCAAACCCAGGCTGTGTGTGCTCTCCTTCTTTACCCCCAAGGGAACATTAGATACAATAGTAACACAACTTTCCAACAGTCGTGTTAAGAACAGGAAAGGCAATCTCCATAGGCTATAAATGGAAAGGTCTCCTTTGAGGTAACATAAAAACAAAACTACTAAGAAGTGACCTCCTTTACCTACAGGTGAGGCTAGGAAACCTGGTAAACCAGGCGTCAGCCTACCTTTCTCAATAGGGCTTTTAGAGCATTGGTCCCATAAATCAATTTTTGCTGTCTGGTCATACTGGATTAAGGAAGCATCAGTCCCAAATATGGCATTCCCAATAAAGCCTTGGTTACATACACAATTTTGCCAGTTGCATCTTATTAAGAAAACAAGTGTAGATTCTTATTGAACATATGCAAATGATTATATTTTCATTAAATTAAGAATACTACATAAGAGTTTCTAAGTTCTGGAGTGGGCAAGCAGGGAAATTTTGATATTGTTTACAAATGAGTCACTTTCATTTACAGAAGTACAGACTATAAAATATTATGAGTTATAGATATCAGAAAATATTAGGTTGACCAAAAAGTCTATTTAGTTTTTTTTCTCATGAAATAGAAGACATATTTTTTTGTATTTTTACCAAATTTTATTGATCTGGTTATTTTGAGTGTGTTGGCTGTCCTCCCACATGTTATAATGTTGATCGTTCTCAGTTCATGTCTCGATTTGATCGCTACCAACTTTTACTGGTCTACCCGGCCATGGAGCATCTCCCAGCAAGAAATCCCCAGCATGAAATTTCACAAAGACTTTTGACACATTTGATCAGTCACAGCACCTTCCCCATACATGGCACAAATCTTTTTTGTGTTTCAGTTGTTTTTACCTTTCTAGAAATAATAAAGCACAGTGTGTCGAAAACATTGCTTATTTTCTTCCACCTTCAATATTAAAATGGCTACACAAAAAAACTCACCGATTTTGGTACGTTTTTTAAATGCATGCAGATATGACAGCTGTCACAATGCAATCTAACAAAATTGTTTCAAATGAAGTTAAGGACAACTAAGCACCCCTAGAACCATCGAAGTATTGACCCATCGTATAGAAAAAAACCAAACGAACTTTTTGGCCAACCCAATACAACATTAAAACATCAAACAAAAATTATAATCCTCTCACATTATTTCATCTCGTCTTCTGTAATGAATTCTTACTCCCGTTGTGCATGAGTTAGTAGAGTCTCACAAATGCATCTGCTTCTCAATTTGAGTTCTAGAAACCCTGCTTCCGCACATGGGTGTGGTCCCCAAGGGGTTTAAATGATGCCTCCATAACCCTGTGCCTCACTGGGCCTGACAGTCTTTTTCCACAGGGGGCTCTGTGACAGTCCTGTTTGAAGACGAAGTATTCAGGCCAGTGGCCGATTGCAAAGCTTTCAACAAAGCATCAGAATAAAGCAAAAACTATTTTTGGTAATACATGTATTACAATGGCTGTGGTTACATTTTGCTGCAAATTCTCAAAAGTGAAAGATCGGAGGTGAGTTCTGTGAAAGAATACTGCAATAGGCAGGGCTATTTGATCACTTCTGAAGTGTGCAGATAAAATAAAGTCACCCCAAGAAATGCTTGCCCTCCTATTTCCTAAGAAGAATGAATATTACGCTAATTTATAGAATTGAATATAATTTTTATGGAGGGAAACATTTTAGACATGACATATAATATACCAAGATAACATACCAAGCATATAAGTAGAATTTACCATTGATATAGCAACAGAATCAAGTAGAGATTCTGTAAGTCTGCAGTAGGTCTTAAATATTAAATAGGTCTTAAATATATTAATAAAACTCCTTAAGTAAGGATGTATACCCCAATTAAAACCATGGCCTGGAAAATGCTAGATTCAAATTAAAGAAGGAAAGTTGCAATCATGTTGACATTAAAAAATAAATAAAGTAACTCAATTTATAACTGATGGCCCTGTATCATTATTTAATTTCAAACAAAGCAGTGCCAGGATATTGACAAACAGACACATTGTGACAACAAGGACTTTGACAATTCTTCAGATTTTCCATATTGCCTAAATTTCTGAACTCCTTATATTAGTATCATTTTATCTGCACCAATTTAACCCAAAGGAGGCTTGCATCTCTTTTGATATGACATTCCCTGTGCAAGTCACTAACAGTCTCACATCAAATAAACCAAATTATTTCTAACACTTTTTTAAAAATTAATTGAAAGAACAAGCCCCCTGTGATTTTCCAGGGACCGTTCAGGATAGTTTTAGTAGCCAAGGATATCCTCTGGACGATTAGATTGGGGGGGCAGGTAAAATGTCAAAAATATAAGGATATTTGAACCATTGTTTAAGAGAGGGCCATGATCTCCTGAGGAACAAGCAGGCCCCCTTAGCCAGTCGCAGCAATGATAAAATGCTTCCAACGCCAACGAAGACAGCCTCCCAGCGCCTGGCTGTAAGGGTGAGGGGCTGGGAAGCCACCGCCCCATCCCGGCCAGTGAAGAACAGAACAGACTGGAGATTCAGCCACTCCTGTCCAGCAAGGACACAGCAACCGCCGCCCGGAGACGGGCAGCAGCCCTGGGCAAGCGGGGCACACAAGGACTCACCCGGGCGGAGATCCGCAGGCTCAGGGGCAGAAGCCCCTGCAGGAACGGCTCCAGCACAGGAACCCAGAGCTGTAATCCGCGCTGACGGCCGCGGGCTTGGTGGGGACAACTCCGTGGACTGAGAACTCCAGCGGACCCAAGTCCAGAGGGACTCACCACTCTGTGATACTACCTGCAGGAGCCAGACTAGGTTCTCACAGTAAATACGGGAGAAAAGTCCTGTCCGCTGACCGCAGGGAGAGGGGAGCGGAACCACTTTGAAATACCCCAGCGCACTCTGTTCTTCTTAACAAGGCCTGCCCCCAGGGGAGACTAGTTAACCAGAGCCTAACCTGCTGGTTTATTATCAGGGCTTAACTCACCTGGGGGGAGCTGAACACCCAATTCCAGCTGGCTCTAGCCTTCCCTGTTGGGGGAAGGAGATACTCAACTCCAGCCCACTATACCCACCCTCCCTCGCCCAAGGGGGGGAAAGAACAATTAAGACAGATGGTGTATCTTTGTCCCCCAACGGCAAGACCCAAAGATCTTTTAGATCATGACTTCTTCTAACTCCTACTCTGCCTCAAGATCACTTAGAATAACCTCAAGCAGGTTCCCTCCTCCTGGGTAGGGGGAGTTCTTCTACCACATTATCTATCAAAAGAAAGGTTAAGTCTTAATGAAAACCAGCAGGAGAACTGCCAGAGGGAAAAAATGCTTGAATTCTATGAAAATCACCAAACAAAATAAACTCTGTGATCCAAACACCATACCTTCATAAAACAACAACAACCACCTGGAGAATCCTCCTAAAAAGACGCCTATTTTATTTCTTAAAATTCTGAACCTTAGATCTGAGAACTTGGAAATAGCAAAAATGGAGAGATCTTCCTTTAAAAGAAGGACACGTTGATTAAGATGAAAGGGCAAAGGGATTGTTTGTATTTGAAATAATACATCCTAATCAAAAAGCATTGAGTAGAACCCAACTAAAAGATGTATGACTATAAGCAACTGTGTTTTAATATCTGAAGTGCTCTTTTATTTTACATTTTAAGGATTTATTGCCTCCAAAAACAACTCAGAAGTATTGTGATTCATACAAATATAATAAGCTTATTGAATTTGGAAGAATTTATTCAGAGAGCTCAGGATTCAAGAAGGAATCTTTGGAAAGACTCCAGGAGCCGGCAGAGGCCTACCAGACAGCGGAGCTACAATCAGATTAGGAGACCTCGGGGATGCTTTAGTAAAGGTGATATGTGTCAAAAGTTATGATCAACGTATGGGAGAATCACAAGGATCTTGCAGTAACCTTGAGCTCGCAGAACTATCAGAACAAGGAAGAAGAGTGTCCTGGGGGGAAGGTCTGGAGGGGCACTTCTGGTCTGAGGTGACTTAGAAAAGGTTAGGAGAAATAAAGCCTTCTTCTCGCTCTTCCCTCTGGCTATCTGCTGGGTTTCCACTGGCCAACAGGAAGCAAGAGGATCCCCGTTGATTGAGCTCCTCAAGTCAGTGTCCTGAGTCGAGATGAGGAGAAGGGCAGCGTGGATGTGGAGTGCCAAACTAATACACAGCTGCTTCCAAACGCAGCTCTTAAAAAATGGCAAACAAGACATTCTCTTGGTAAAAATATGAAGAGTGGTGTTTACGATCTTTGCTTAAATCTATGTGTTTCCAGCTAAAGAAGATAGAATGTCTGTGACTCATTTTTATATAGCGAAAATGATAGAAATGGAACTTGTGAAAATAAAATGCTCTTGCTTTTTAAAAGCACAGCCTTACACTCGGAAAGAACTTTAACTAATGGGGTGAGAGCAGCGGGCCGCAAGCCAAGAGGGGGTGCAAGGATTAACTGCTTCAAGGCTAAAAGGTCTTTACGTTTTCACCAGTCAGTCCGAAACTTTCCAAGGGCAAAGGCCAGACTTTAGAAGAGGTATCATCGCCTTCTCTGGCCCCTTCCATTGATTCAAGAATTACTCATGAATCCCTTTGTTGTAAAAACAAAAAAACAAAACAAAACAAAACAAAAAAACTTGCTAATTTGGAAGATGAATGTGAAATTTCATTGAAATTTGAAAAAGTGATTTCAAAAAACATAATGAAATGGAAAAGTTTAATGTTTGATCTTAGCTGTGTTTGAAGAATGTTTTGTTTTTCTTCGTGGCAAGGAGCCTAGTTACTAGTGATTAAAAAATAGAAAACTTAAGGCATAGCATACACTACTTTCCCGCAACGATGTGCATCTCCTCGTTAAATCAAAGCACATAAATCCCTATGTAAACATAGTAAGAATTTAGGGTTGTCCTTTGTGTCAGTCTCCCCAGTTTCAAAATACATACTCTCAAAATAAAATTTTAAAAAAAAAAGAAAAAACATTGACTCTATAAAGACATAAGTTCGTAATGATACACAAAAAAGAAAAGGTAATGTATTCTGATGATAAAGGGCATGGTTGTTGAGTCTTTCACTTAAGCGTCTACCCGTGACAGGTCCCTGTGTGCACCAGAAGTTGTTTCTTACCTTAACAGGCGCACTGCCAGCCTGGTAAGAGCATACGTGGTGAAATATGCCAGCGGCAGGACCTTTGACTTCTAATTTTGTGTTGCGCTCATCACACTGATTTGTATTTTATTTGACAGTTTTTGTTTTGTTTTCCTTAATCTGCCTTCCCTTATTTTGGGTAAAGATCAACTACTCTTTCTTTATCTAAATCTTTTCCCCAACTTGGGTCTACCTTTCAGATGAATCTTTCTTATATTTTATTTGTCCCAAGTCTCTAATTTCATTTTTTTTTTCATTGTACATCAAACATATACACTTCATGCCATCATTTGAGGCCCACCATGCCCGGAGGTGCCTCACTCCACTCCTTACTTAATTGTATACAACACCAAATCTCACCTCAAATGGACTTAATCTATCACTAATGGTATTGCATATGTTTTTATTGCAAATACCTGCGAATATTGTAAATATTTCAATGCTTGCATATTTGGGTCATATGGTCCCTTTCCTCCATCACTTTTTTCCAAGTCTAACATTCAAATTCTTTAAGTTTAGGAGAACTCTCCTGTTGCCATTTCTCTAGGTATTCAATAAATACTTTCTTATTATTCCATCGAATGCTAGACCGTTTCTTTCTGTATATCCCTGTTTTGGTGTGCACTAACCATTAAACAGTTAATAACATACTATTTTAGGGTATTTTGGTATGATTATCCTCTCACCTTCTCAGGAAAAAGGTTTCCATAGCATCTAACACATTATTAATCACATGAAAGATACCTAATCAATACTTGCTAGGTTTTTTAAAATTCATCCATTGTCATTGTTTGTATACATACCAATACAAGTTTTGTTTTTGTCATCTGAATTGGTCAACCCCCACCATACTTTGCTTCTAATCTCCTTGATGCATACATGTAGATTTAATTCCATTCTACATTCTGGAACAATCTATCACTATCATCATCATCAGGAGGCATAGACAGAATCCTAGATCAATAGTTTTCTCATTTGATTGAGCATATTTGGCTTGGACATTCATAAGCTAACTTTTACCAACCACCTGCCAGATGTTGGACACCTGGATTGTTTCCCTCTCTTGTCGGAAATGCTGCTGGCCTGACTTGCCCAGCTGTTTAGAGGTAAGCAGTGCCCCCATCTCACGTGATGCTCCATGTTTCACGAGACGCCTTTCTTTGTCCTGAACAAGCAAACTTAACGAGAAGATGGACTGGACTGTCCTTCTCTTAATCATTTCTGTTCTTCTGGTTGCCCAGCAAAGTACTACTAGACAGTTGATAAATGTCTTGTTTTGACTTGCACTCATTATCAACGTCATAACCTGCTTGAACAGACCTGGATTTTGGTTTGATTTCTTTAAGGAATTTATGAATATCAGTAGCTTTCCATTTGTCTTTCCCCCAGTAAACACCTTGCAGTTGGCTGTTTCAGTATCGGGACGCTCAGGTTTATTAACCGCTTAGTTCATCCCATTGCCCATTGCAGACCCCAGCCTCACTTAGAGCGAGCGAGCACAGGTCTAACACAGAGCCAGAGTTAATCTATGCAATCTTCGCACACTTGCTATGTAGCATTATATTCTTAATTGAGTTAACCTTTGAGCAAAATCCAGTTCACAGGCAAATTTCGATGACACTTTATTATAGCGAGAGAACTTACGTCATCTCTTCATAGAAAACCTCATTAGAAAATAACAGGAAATGTTGTTTCTCAGATATATCTCAACCCTACCTTGATCATGAATTAACTCTGAATTTCAGACGGGTGCTCAAATTTTTAATCTCATACATATATTATGGTTTCTATTTAATGATTATATACCTAAGTATAAAACTTTGGGACAATGTCTGTTTCCCTTTTCATCTCTTCCTCTTCATCCAAATATTTAATTCCAAAAAGATCCTCCTGCTTGAGTTTCTTGGTTCACAATGGTAACAATTACATATCCCACAAATGTATTCAAGAGGCAAAGAGTACGTTTGAGCAATGGCATTGTCTCTATGACTTCATGAGTTCGTTAAGCCTAAAACATGCACAACAGTAGATTTTGGATTCTAAAAATGCTCTTATTTGGGGGAAAATGGTAAATCAATTAACATGCATTTTATCCTTCATTTTATCTTCGGCTTCAAAGATATTTATAAAATGGTTGATGTTCTTTAAAAAAATGTATTTCATGCCATTATGACAGGCTTTGCATTAGAGATGATATGGAGCGAAAGAAAGCAGTACGAGCCAAAACAAATAAAAACAAAGGTTATTAAATGCCACGTGGAAGTGAAGAATATGCAATTTCTGCATTTCTTTTTAGAAGACATGTAACTTACTAAAATTGATTCATTCTTCAATGCTTTTAGCTTCCTACTTGGCATAAAAGACAGTTAAATTAATATTTAAATCATTCATTTAACATTAAACACCCACGGACATTTTGGTTGTTAACTGTCCCCCCATCTATATATATATATATGTATGTGACTCCAAAAAACCTCCGCTGCCTTGCGGCATACCTCTTCAGGGGAAAGGCTAAGGGAGTAAACCCCGACAGAAAATCCAGAGCCGGAGTCCCTAAGGCGGTTTGACGTTGTAGTCAACACCGGCAACTCCTGCGGCGCACCTGAAGCCAAGCTGTATTGACTCCGTCTTTCCCTTGGACCCTTCAGCTGCGAAGAGAGGGGGGGGTCTGCTGCATGGGCAACAGCAGACCCTCCATATCACCCTGCCCAGGCTCTGTAGCTTCAGCGTCATCGCAAGATGTCGATTCAACACGGGAGGAGACAGATAGTGTGTCACTCCCGAGTCGGACTGCACAGCCATTCTCGGCGGTGCAGATAGACTCTTAAGAAGCTACACCATCGTCTCTCGAGACGGACGGCTGCCGACGACGACGTATATATATACACACACACACACACATATATATATATATATATATATGCCATATATACATAAGGCATCATAGGTTGTGGAGGAGACAAAAGCTTAGGTGCACATTTTTGGACTAATTTACTCAGGTTGTAGTTTCTTAAAGGGCATGGACAATGCTTTAGATTTTATGGTGAGACAGGATGATGGTCATGACAAATTCAGATTCAAATTGAAAGTATCACTGATCCAATTTCTTATTCTTCCCTAAAAAGCATAATCCTGAGGCCCATGGTTTATGACGGTTTTATAGAGAGCCGTGGCGTGCACAGAGTTCTGCACCCATTGTAATATACCCCTTTGCCCTGCCCATGATGCAGTCCCTCTTAGGTTATAAATTTAGACACCCCCTGATTGCAGATCTTTTTCACGTGACATTTACACGCCCCTTCCGGCTGGTCTAGATATGGCCCCCTGGGAACCTAGCTTCTTATTCTTATACACACATTTATTGCATCCTTCATATAATGTTTCACTACAGAAAATGTACATACGCTAACCTCTCTGGAATTCTTATCTGGTCTCAAAGACTTCAAAATCATCAAGCCTTGGGTTTGAAATATTCTGGATCCCTGGACTTGGTGTTCTTACACAAAGAGTCCATTTAAACTCATTCCTACCATTCAGGAAGATTACTGTATTCTGTGAAGAAACCAGAGAAACGTTAAAGCAATATCATAACTCACAAAACAGACTTTTCACTGAGTGTGTTAACAGCTTGGGTAATGTTGAATCCATTATTAAAAATTAGTTGTTCGCCATTGTAAACACAATAAACTGTTAGTTCTTTACAAAGCTTCCAAACTATGTTTGCAAACCTTTCACCCACTTCTCAATTCTATCAATGCGTTTTATATTTCAAGTCTTACCAATTACATTTTATTCTGAATGCACCATATACTTTTCATTTTCTCTAACTTGGCTTAAATATTCCTTCATTCTTAAACGCCTGGAATACTTTTTACCTTATCTTCAATTATCCAACACCTACAGCATTCAAATCATATTCTACTTTCTATAAATTCCATATTCCATATCGGGACTAGCTATCTCTTTTTTAACTCCTCTAGGACTTTTGGTAACTCTACTGTTTTTATTTTTAAGTTGAATATAGTCTACTTATTATGGTTGCTTACCTACTATTTTTAAAGTGTCTTGCTGCTAATTATATGCCTCCTCTCCAGTACTCTAGCACTGATATCTTAACATATAAGGGGCTGAATTAACGTTGTATGTAAATAAATGAATGAAAATATGCAATAATCAAATGTAACATTATATTCGCCATTGATGTTTGACTAAGGTGAAACATTCAAGACCAAAAAAGAGAAATATTATAAAGCACCATGAAATTAGACCTCTAGGCAGACACTTGAGAAGACTGACTAAATAGCTGTATTTAGAGTGATGATTTTTTATACTTTTCAATATAAAATTTTCGTACATAGTGAAGATAATCTGTGTGTTTGAACCTTTGATAGTTATTGTTCTTTAATTTTCACTAAATATGCACAGCATTTCCTCAGCTTAAATACAAAATAAACTTTGAGTACGTATTTAGTAATTATTTTTCCTTTATTGTAATTTCACCTATTGTTTTCAAATAGCCATGGACTGGGATCAGAAGAAATGAGAAAACAAAAACATTCAATGTCAGAGTGATTTATTGTAGGACATGTTTCAATGGGAAAAACATAAAAGAATAAGGAGTTGGAAAATACACAATTCTCTGGAAATGAAAAGCAATAATACTTATAATTAAAATCACTTTGTGGGAATAAATCAACTTTGCTGGAAGTCAGGTAATTTATCTGTCAGAGTAACATACAGTTTGTATTAAAAAGTTACCTGGTAACCCAAGGTCAAGTAGTTAGACGCCTCCCATAGAATCCTACAGAAAGCCAAATTCTCTTTTCCAAATGATAATCATTTATCCATACAAAGAAAATATGGCTCTGCTCCAAATCCCCAAGTGATCTTTTTTGCCTTTTACCTATTAGTGTTGTCACAAGCTGAAGTTGCGTCCCCTGTGCATGAGACCCTTCAGGCATGACTGGACCTTTAAAGAGTTCCCTTTATTGGAGTAAACAGCTTTTCTGGTTGTATGATAAATGAGTTGAAGAAGGTCACCCATTTGGAGGTTATATGCTCTCAAAATTTTAACAGTTACACTGTTCCTTCTACCGCTTTCCTAGGGTTTCGAAGTTCTAGGTGCATCCTTTTGCTCTCCACATTTCTGAGGTTGTCCCTGTACGCCCCATGTACGTTAGCGATGCAATGGATCTTCATAAGGCTTAGTTTTCTGCCCCTTCCATGCATAAAGGACTTGTCACTTCGGAGTTGATGTTATAAATTTAAACAGACAAGGACGAGGTCCTAAGAGAGACTAAATCCATTAAGTTGTCGATGGACACCTTTGGAGCACAGGATTAGGAACTTTACATGACCTTGAGGCAGAATCCTAGAGGTGCGTTGCTGTTATTTTGGGTAAAAGTGAAACACTCCTGGTCATTCAAGTGAAAAAGAACAGAAAGAAATGGCTTTCCTACATCCATAGCCCTGTACCAAGGACCAGGAAAACTATGTTCCAGCAACAAGATCACATTCAGAGCAGCTGTGAGTGCGGCTGCTCCCGGCTTGGTGCTGTGTCCTCTGCGGACATCTTTCAAAGATCAAGCCAGGGAAGTGAGTGAAGAACTCAGAGAAATTATCATACTTTCATTGTGCGTGTCTCTAATCATGCTGTTTATTGAGGTGAATTTAAGAAGGAGATTAAATGACTACTGGGGCAGAGTTAAGTTCAGGGTCAGAACATTTTTCAGTTAGTTTAAATTTGTCCTCCCTTAAAAAATATGGAGCCAGAGATTTCTGAAAATAAGAACTTTCAAAGATATTTAAAGGAAAAAGAAAATAAGACCACTACCATCAACCAGTTCTCCAAATGGATCTACTAAAATGTCTTCACTATTTTGTTCAGATGAAATTTATGGTGATAGGTTGTAGTAGAATTGAAAACTGTTTACAGAAGTATCTGTAATATTGAGCAAAGAGTTGCTCCATACAAACACTGGAAGATTGCATTTTCTCAAGTTAATACAGCTTAATATATGTAAAATGAAGCTTAGAAACCAATGGGAAAAGAGATTAATCAAAAATGATGCAGGTATAATTGTTTATCCTTCTGGAAAAACATAATTAAATGAATCTAACTTCACTTGATTGAACAAAATGAATTGCAGGTAAACTAAAAATTTGAAGTAATAAGATAAACATTAAAAAAGAAAAACTTTGCCACTTACTGGTACCTTCTAGACTGCTTTGTGGCATTAACATTTTAAAATACAGTGTATTTTTTTCTATTTAGGTCATATAATTCTTGATCTGTACTACAGCATGGATTAATTGTAGACTTCTTCACCCACGTAGATGAAGTTACCTTTATATTAGTTTAATGTAAATAGAAGTAGTTATAACCGATTAATCTGCCCATTTGAGATGTTCTTTTCCTACGTGCACAGAATCAAAACATTATTTTATTTTATTTACATGAGACCTGTGCTCTTAATAAAGTGTGAAGTGCACAGATAACACCATTGGTAACTATAGGCACGGCATTGTGTAGCAGATCTTACTCATCTTGCATGACTACGACTTTATAGCTGTTGAAAACCTCCCCATTTTACCCCCCAGTCTCTGGCAATCACCATTCTATTTTCCGTTTCTGCGGGTTTAACTATTTCAGACATGTCGTGTAAGTGGAATCGTGCAGCATCTATCCTTTCGTGACTGGCTTATTTCACCTGGCATAACGCCCTCCACGCTCATCCATGCTGTTAGGATGCCCTTTGTTTCAAACACATTGGGAAACCACTCTCTAGCTTTCTCACACCTGGTCAATGCTTTTTCAACAAGACTTATGTAGAAATAATACACACAAAAATTCTAGGGCTACTTTTCCCCAGTAAGAATCTTCAAAATGTTTCTTCGAATAAAGAACCCATCAAACCACTTTTGAACTTCTTGTTACCAGGTCATTTTCTACCTATCTCTCACCCATACCTATCCAGGGGCACCTCTCCTTAACAAACTCTCTCATGGAGAACACAGTTAAATTAATTTTAGAAAAAGGCAAATACAAATCCATCTGTTGATTTTCTTTTATTGATCGTGGCAGTGATATCTTCAAAAGCTTGCAACCTGAAGTTTCTGTGACTGGCCCTTATCAAAATGTCTAGTAAGTCATTTCTCACCTTGTTCTTTGCTATTTCACTGTTGACGGGCAGACCCGATCTCTCCATATCATGACAAATGTTGTGCGTACTCCATAATTCTCCTACAATAGCTCTTAGGTCTTCGAAGCAGTTTGACTAGAATTGGAGTCCTCAGTTTTGTATGTATCTCTTTCCCTGTCCTTCTTCCGGGCCTGGCTGCTGGGCTGGATTCTCCAACCACACTCTGCCATGATGACGTCAGAGAAGTACCTGCGTCAGTTTGGTTTGCTACGCCAAAAACACCCTAGGCTTAGTGTCTTACACAACAGACTTTTATTTCTCCCAGTTCTGGAGGTTGGCAGTCTGAGGTCAGGGTGTCAGCATGGTTGGGTCCTTAGGCAGTGCGATCTCCCTGGTGTACAGACAATAATCTCCTTATGGCTTCACGTGGCAGAGGGCAGAGAAAGCGGGGGAAGCAAGTTCTCTCCTGCCTCTTCTAAGGGCACTGAATCCTCTTCTGAGGGTCCACTCTCAAGATCTACGTACATCGTGAGGGCTCCTCCTCCAAATAGTATCGGATGGGAGGCTCCGGCTTCAACATGTAAACCTAAGGGGGGTGGGAACCGAATGCATCCAGCGCAGAACTCAACTGCCATCTGGAAATCAAGGGTGTTACAGAGAAACCCAGTATTCACGATGTAGAAAGAGTTACAAGTTCAAGGGGAAATGCGGACCCATTCACCTGTTGAGTTTCTCTCGGTCGCCTTCTAATGGCGGGAATCCCTGCTGCCGGTCACCTTTAGTTTTAGGCACACAGTTTCAACCATGGCGCTGATTCAGTTTTTCTGTGGCAGGGTAACCAGACAGCTCAACACCTCACTTTGGCCGTTTGCAGCATCCAGAGCAATTTTGCTTGGGTGCCCAACTTAAATGAAAAACCTGTACCGCAGTCTTTTCATAAGGACACAGGCATTGTGCATGAGACAATAGGAGCCCGGGAGGGAAAGAGCATCTAATTTAAAAAGTATATAAATGGAAACAAAGCAGGCTTTGGCAGGAATCTCCAAAAGGAATATAAATACCAACAGTAAACCTAACTCTATTACAAATTTATAACATAAACATGCTAGAAGTGGAGGGAAAGAACAGATCTGATGTAAGTTATTTTGTTACAGTGTGATTTAACTGGCTATCATAAGGCTAAAAACAAGAGCTGTTTCTTTGTGCTTTCTATTTATAGGAATTTCTCACCTAATTATTGTTCGTTTTAGTTTTATTGTTCCTCAGTGATAAAATACAGTCTATGTGTTTTCAATGTTATACATCTTTTCTGTTATTTCATGGAATTAGTAGGCTAAAATGCCCATTCTCTCACTTTAAATTGTGAACAATCTAACTTTATTTCTCATACTCTTACATAACTTGCACCGTAATCCTCTAATTCAAGGCATAAATGTTGATATCCAGTAATTTTAAAGCATTAACAGATTTTAAAGTGTGTGGTAAAATGCATATGAAAACTGAAATGTCTTTTTATATTTTGATGTTTACTGAAATTATTATGACTGCTATTGCTGAAATAATGATTAAAATAATGCTGCCTAGTGTGTATGATGTTGTGATCATTAAAATAGAAGATTCAAAATTATGCTATTCCAGAAAGAGAAAAAAAGTCCTAGAAAGAAAATAAGCAATGCCAATAGAAAAGGTTATTAACATGACTGACTTCCATGGATTACTTGGCTAATGCGCATCTTCTGGGTCTGCTTCCCAGGCAGGAATTGAACATTGGCTTATGATGTTTCTGAAACTCTAGGAAACAAACATCAAACAAACATTATCCCATTGAAGCCCCTTCCTCTGGGCTTGGGTTGGAAAAAGGACACCCAGTCTAGTAACCACTGTTTTGATGAATCTTTTCTTAATCTCCAACTCTTTTCTCACCCTTTCCATCCTCTTTGGCTGACTGATGATAGAAGCAGGAACTATTTTTGTAAGAATTACAGAGAGATATTGAATCCCCTTTAAAAACATACAATCAATCTCTATATCTAGACTTTGGCCTAAAATAAAAACCACAAATAGCTTAATTGAAAAATGCTATTTAGATAACCTTGTATTTGTTTAAGGAACATAGTAAGGAGGTTCTTTTTCTTCTGGCTGTGTGTTTGTTGAATACTTCTGTACCTTAAAACTAAGGGATTTAAAAGAAAAAAACAACAATAAATACTGATTGGAACTTAAATGGTAACTAATCAGGCAAGAATGGACCCTGTCATCAGAACTCAGTAGGAAAATATGGTAGCTCACAAAGTCAAGCATTGCAAAATTTTTTCTCTTTGTCTATGTGTTCTAAAATGATGGAGCATTTGTTCCTTATGATTCACACTAGTCAACTATGATTAGTAAAACAGTTAGACACAAGAAGCTTAGAAACAACTCTGCCTTCTTCTCTCTTTTCAGTCTCAAGACTATAAATAACTAACTTGCCTTTGGAATCAGTTTTAGCAAATTTACTTCAAATAGCCTAAAAATTGTTTTCATGTATTAGAAGATGTAATTAATACTAAATAGGCACAAATTTTAACTTAACAGTTAAATTTAGAAATAAGACAAAATATGGAATTTGTAGTAAGGTCTAGGCAATAATTACCAAGGAAAATCTTAAGTCACATGAAAACTTTGCTTACGATATAATATATTCCAGCATTTTCCTAGGCAGTGAATCATTGCTGCCAAAAAGCAGTATAGAAATTGGAAATTTGAAAAATGACAAAACATTATAGAAGAGAATCATGAGGTTAAGTGAGCTGACAAATCCAGAGTGAAATCACTTCAATGTAAATGACAGACCCAAATTTGAGAGAATGGGAGCATTAATTCTGAACCAGTACTGTTCATCAGGTAGAGGTTTTATGCCCTGCATTGTAAAACTGCTTGAGTTCATGAATTAATTTCCTATCTCTGCATTATTCCATCATAAAGCATTTAGCAACCCCCACATGCACATGCTTCTCCCTTCAAATATAAAAAGGTAGATTTTTTTTAGTGTGTAATGTGATAGAAGATGACAGGTAACAACGAACATGTTTTATGGGTGAACTGTCATCCTTAAAAGATCCCCATATGCTTTAAAATGTATTCATTAAACCTTAAAATAACAGCAATAATGAAGGACTCTAAGAAGGAATTTTATTTTAAACATCATTTCTGAGAGATAGGATGCTTTGGACTTGGCTTATTTTCCCAGGGGAAGGACGTTTCGAGTTCTGACAACGAAATGCTCAGTAACAGAAACAACAGAGCTTGTCCGGACGGCACCGCATATGCTGCTACTGAGGGGATACGGTTTTAGAAAATGAGATCCCTGGTTCCAAAACACGCCTTCCTAACGTGCTCAGTGATGGCTGAAATTCCTTCCAGCACTGCCGACTCTTTTCATCTCAGAGTTCGTTGGACATCTTAAACCTGCAAGTAAGTAACCTGGTAGGCCTAAATGGGTGATATTTTCCTTGGTCCACATTTCAGCGCTGGAGGAAGTCAGCGAGAACAGGAGAATTCTTGACCCCTGAATGGAGATGGAGTTTTCATGACCCAGGAAGGAATTCAGAAGAAGAGACCCTTGGATGTTTTGCGTATTTGCATTGCAACTGTGCCTTTTATTGCCATGCCCTGGTTGGACGAGGCTTGATAGGAACTTGGCTGAAGCAAGACCATTGATAAGCTCTGTGGGCCATTGGACCATAGAACTTATCAATGGGGACCGTGGATATGGATAATTCAAGCACAGATGTACTTTCTTACTTGCAGAACTTGTGCAAGTCATGTAACTCTAGCGTTATATCATTGTCACCATCCAGCACTTACTTATTCTTTAGATAGTACCGCGAAGGATACTGCAGACTCTCAGGACAAAAAAGGAAACACAATCTTAGAAAAATCTCAGAGATGGGAATGAAAGAAGTGGCATTTAGGAGAAAAACGAAACCTCCATTCTCTCCTTAATCTATTACACCTTCTTTGCCCAACCCAGCCTTACTTTATTCAATTAAACTGATTTGAATATGTAACTACTTTTTGAATAAATGAAAAATCTATATGATGCAGCCTGAAGAAGAGATGGGGATGAATGAGGTAAAACTTGGCTTTCCTTCCAAATAGTTTTCCAGATGAGTTGGGAAAAGAGCCACAACAGGCAGACAGCTAACCACCATATGCATAAAGCTAAGTAATTGTAACACTGCATAGTTGTATAATGCTTTCAATTTAGTGTTCAATTATACAGTCATATTCACGTCTATAACCATAAAAACACAATTTTTATTTTTGTAAATGAGGAAACTGAAAACCTGAGAAGCTGAGAGTGCCTTCCATCCAGGGCATTTGATTAATGTGCCGCAAGAACAGTAGTTAGTTGATCAGTAATTATTTACTGAGCACCAAATGTGGTCAAAAGTATGAAATTGGTAATTTATCATTACAATTAAGAATACTTCCTGGCCTGGCAGGATTCACAACCTTTGGGGGGAAATATGAATGAATAAATAAAAGCACTAGTTGTATGAAGGAAAGCTATATTGGATGTAGGCACAACAGAGCATATGTTTGCCGCACTGCATGGGTCTCTGTGACCATCATCACACACCACTACAAACTGAGTGCCTTAGGGACAAATTTATTATTGGTCAGTTCTGTAGTTCCGAAATCCAACATGGGTCACATTGATGTTGTGGGTCTCACGATGTCAGCAGGACACATCTTTTCTGTAGACTCAAAGTGAGAATCCATTTCCTTTTGTTTTTCAACCTCTTGAGGCTTGTCACACTCCCTGGTTGATAACCTCCCCCCAATCTTCAAAACCGCCAATGTGGCAACTCCCTGACCTGGCTTCCTTAGTGACATCTCCCCCTGACTCTCTTCTGCCTCCCTCTTCCACTTCTAAGGACCTTTGAGATTCTGTTGGGCCCAGTCAGATAACAAAGGATGAAATTATTTGCTACTTCCCACCTAATTCCCTTTTCCCATGTAACTTAACATACCACTAGCTTCTGGAGATTAGGACATGCATGACCATCCATGTGGTACCATTGTTCTGCTTACCGCAGAGCAAAGAAGGAAGTGGAGAAGGTACGTACTTTTATATTTGGGGTTATAATCTAATACCACTTTATGTTATGTTCTAATTGCTTAAATAAATTTTTATTAGAATATAATGCTATTAAGAGTGTTTCAATTATCACTAATAATGCAATACAAAGGCTATAACATCTGTTAAAAATCAAATATTATGTAAAATTATTTTAATTCAATAAATAAGACTAAATATTCTGGGTATGTAAATATTTTCTTAACCATGGTGATAGTATTTATGATTACAAATGTACTATTTTAAATCACAGGGAAATGCATTTCCCAAACAATAACATAGATAGAATATTTATACTGTTTAACTAATAACAAGCCTATTTCCTTCTATGCCCTTTATAAGTTGACAGTTGAATTGACTAAATGGATTTAACTAGAGAAGCATTTTTTATATTTGAACTGAAATACAAGATGCTGAGAACAAATAATAACAGAATAATTGCTTTCAGAACCCAAAATTCCCCACAGGCATATTTTGCAACATTCAAATGGTATAAAATAAAATTACTCTCACTGAGGTAATATCCAGGGTCCACATGCTGGTTCAGGAGAACTTTGAATATATTAAATATATAGATTATTGTGAGCAGAAGTGCATCTCTCTCTTCGCTTGGTCTCATTGGTCAAACGTCTAATGTAACAGTCTGTGCAGCTGTGTGAAAGGGGAGTGAATTCTCAGAGCTCAGTTACTTTCGCCAGGTTCCATCTGTTATGTTGATTTCAGGCGTTTTCCCCACCTTCGGACTCCATAGAAACTCTACAAGTAGGCTAATTGCATGACGGATATTTCATGGTGCTGGCAGACTTCTTCATGTTCACCTTCAAATCCATGAAACCAGGACACTGCCTTACGTGACCTCCAAGTATATGAAATGGGTTTGATTTCTGTGCTCCCTATATTTCTTTCACAACTGCAAGGCCAACATTTTAAAAGGATGATGTTAACTGGTTTTTTTTTTCTGATTTATATCCTCATTTTAGTAATGTGAACATTTTAAGACTGGTTTATTAAAAACGCAAGCAAGCTGAGGGCTGACAAAGCCCACCTTGTACACACCCAGCGGTAGTTTAATGACACAGCACCTCTGTCCTTGCTGCCTGTCCCCTCACAAATGATTGACCAACACTACGCCCATGAAGGTCAACGGGAAGCGATTGACGATCCAACAACGTGCATCCATCGGCCTGAATCCTGCCTCTCGTTACAGCCTGCATGGAGGTCAAATCCAATAGTGGGGAAGACTGAGGAAAGGGAGTTATTTATTTCCATGGACTTGAAGGCTGGCTCAGCATTATGCAATTTTCCATTAAATGAGTTAAAGAGTAAATTGGAGAGGACTCTTAGCCCACTCACTTCCTTTCAAATAAGGCTTCCCACTTGATTTTCTCAAAAGAAGTGGAGAAAATTAAAAGGTCCCCTTCAAAAAAGAATGCTCAGGGTTTCTCAGTGACACGAGCCAATTTTTAACAATTCTTAGGCAAGGAAGAATTTTATTGGTTTTGGACAAAACCACTGTACGACTTCCAAACTAAAGAGTATATACAATGTGATCTTTGAAAAAGGTTATGAAGATAAAAACTCAAAGAACGGAGAGAATTAGAACTTAAGCTTGTTTCTTTGTGCTTTGACCTCATAAGAAGAACGTTACCAATATTTTGAATAGAAACCCTTTTTTGTTTTTCAAGCATCCTTGTATCTTTGTTCTCTAAGTCAGTCTAATTAAACTTTGTTTTTCCTCTTTACTCATTGAGAATCATTATTTTTCTCATTTAAAATGATAAAGTTCTTCAAAATTATGAAGAATCTGTGACAATAATAATTTTATATTCTCAATCTATATGGACAAAGGAACTTAATAATTAGAAGAATTGTGTGCCTAAAAAATTTTCAGTAAAAAACTTGTCAAATTTAAATAGCAGAGTGGCCTATTTTCAAGTAATAAAGTTTTCACTTTTTCTCATTAAAATATTTTCAGTAATGTTTAATATATAATGAGTTCTTTTTTTAAAGTATATTTTATTGATTATGCTCTTACAGTTGTCCCAATTTCTTTTCCCTTAGCTCCCCTCTTCCCAGTAAACCCCTCGCTCCAGCAATCCCACCCCCATGGGTTGTACATATAAGTTCTTTGGCTTCACCCTTTCCTGTATTATTCTTAACTTCCCCCTGTCTACTTTGTACCAACCAACTATGCTTCTTAGTCCCTGCACCATTTCCCCATTTCTCCCCCTTCCCCTCCCAGCTGATAACCCTCCAAATGATCCCCACACCTATGATTCTGCTCCTGTTCTGGTTGCTTGCTTAGTTTGTTTTTGTTTTTATTTTTAGGTTCAGTTGTTGATAGCTGTGAAAATATAATGAATTCTTTACTCATATCTCTTTGGAGGACATATGCTAATTCATTTGTTTATAGATATGAATTGATAGATTATGAGCTCTGCAAAGAAGACATAATTATGACACACACATGTATTCATACAGCACAAAATTTGACAAACATGCTCAGTAAATGCATTTCCAATAAGATGAATCATTTAGATAAAATTATCTAGGAATTTACATTAGCATCGAAGCATTTGGGGCTTCCTGTCACTTAAAACATTTTTAAGAAATCCATTAAAAGGAGTAGTCCTCGTTCAGATTTCAAGAAGAGTGAAAAAAAGAAACTTGAATATCTTACATAGGAACATCCTGATTCAAAATGTAGCAGCAGCATTAAAGCAAATGCAAATTATTTGGCCTCGTGAAATCCTCATTATTTTGAAGAGATATGAAATAAAATATTTGCCTTACTTCAAGGGGCTTTTATGTGCATGAGTTTTCATAGTTATCAGAGATTACTTTGAGTAATGAAATTCAGCTCCTAAAACACATCTAGAGAAAATAATTTTAAGTTAATAAAACTCTTGTTTGGAGTCAGATTTGACAACGAAAGAACCTGAGATTATTTTGGTATTCTTCATCCACGCTCTCACTCCAACAGGGCACAGAAGCTTCGGGAATCCCACACCCACCTGAATAGGTTCTCCTTTCAATATTTAAGCACTTGAAATACACCATATACACTTTATGCTTTAGCTGTGGTAGTCATTTTCTATGTCTTAACCTTTGTTTGGGTGTACTATCCCACTCACAGAACATTGATAGTATTATATAAATGCACATGTAGATTTTTCTCCCAATTTTCACCTTTTTAATACCCAAGCACAGAGATAATCATTCAAGTTAAAAATTCTTACTGTACTCCTCTATGCAGGCACCAAGCCTCTGCTAGATGTCATGAAAACCAAATAATATGCAACAGCAGGACTTCATAACCTTGTTTTTTTGGTGAGGTTCAGATATGTCAAAGCTGGTATGAAATATAAAAAGTGTCCTGATAGATAGGAAGAGACAGTAGAGCCTTTAACTCAAAAGGACTTTCTTAAGGAGAAAGTGCTTGAGCTGAGTGAGATCTTGGGAACAAATCTTAGAGAAATTATGTAACCTGAGCAGCTAGACGAGAAGACAGAGGCATCAACTGGGATAAAAGTCAGGCAGAAAGGCATGCAGCATGTCATAAAGCGGTGGCAGGAAGAAGGGGTCTCACCTGCCTCTGCAGAGATACTGAGTGTTAATTGGGGCCCGTTAGGTAGTTAGACCCTTCGATATTCAGGCTACATCATTTGTAAAGTGGAGGTGTGGATTGATAATTTTTGATAATTGATCATTGAAATGAAAACTGGTAAGAAAAATGTAGACAGAGTTAGTGCAGTGTCTAGCAGTAATAGGCTCTCAAAACATATTGTGCTTGTAACAGTGGCCGTGTGTGTCTGGTGTTGGTAGTAGTTCTGAGAGTGGAATTGAAGGTCATTATGTTGGAGTAAAGGGTCCTTGGGAAGGAGGTTTAATTAGCATTTGGAGGAGCTATTCTCTACCAGATTTGTGCTTTAGGATGATCCTGCTAAATGATAGACTGGAAATATCTACTTATAAATGCACATTTTACAAATTAGGTCATTTCTCCATTTCCCCCATTGAATCATTAATTTGGCTCTAATCCTGAGAAATGAATTGACTTTCTTCTCTGCCAACTATTCCTAAAATGAAAAACCTCTGTAATGTTCCTTAGGCTCAAGAAGAGAAAAGTCTCTTATCTTCCTCATTCCCCAAACATGCTTCGCAAGTTAATACAGCTGAGTTTTCATTTAAGATATTTAAACATCTTATAACAGACATATTTTCAAAATAATGAGGTTTATTTCTTGAGAGGAAAGAGAATAAAATAAATTTTAATATCAGTTTTTATGATCAATTATGTTAGCCTTTTCAAATTGGAAATGAAGTCTCTGAGCTAAAACACTAAGGAAATGAACTAAATTAATAAATATTTGTTCCATATTTAATTGAAAGTTTGAAAGCTGCATTAAAGCCAAAATCATTGGGATACAAACATGAATAATACTTTTATAACACAGAAGGTCATGAATATTATGAATATTTATTTCTCCATATATAGACCAAAGAGAAAAATTAGGATTTTATTGCATTTATAAATTCAGAATGGATTCATGTGGGCCACATGCCAAGCAACATTACTGATTTTATGTGTGTTTATTTCTTAGTAAAACTCTGCTTTTATTTCAGTGAAAATGATAAAATCAGAAATGCAGCTCCATCTGTCTACCATATTCTTGTGAATCATACATGACTGCTACTGCTGTAAGAAGGCAGGTAAGAAAATTGGGGGCAAACTTATTCCAGGTAAGTCACTGTATGTTCAATTTCCTGTCAGAGTGCGTACCCAGGTTGCGGGTTCGATACCTGGTCAAGGCTCATCCCGGAAGTTGACCAGTAAGTGTTCCTCACTCACATCAGTGTTTCTCCCTGTCTCTGTCTCCCTCCTCCTTCCTCTCTCTATAGAGAACAATGAAAAAAAAATGACTTTGGTGAGGATAAAAAAACAAAAAATAGACACAAGATCTGAACAAAGCCCTTAACAAAGAAGACATACGGAGGGCAAATAAGTATATGAAAAGTGGCTCGATGTTACATGTCTTTGAGGAAACGCAAATGGAAACCGCAGTGAGAGAGCACTGAACACCATTAGAAGGTCCAAAACCCTAAGCGGTCACATCACCAAATGGTGGCGCGGATGTGCAATGACAGGCGCACTCATTCATCATCGCTGGCGCGGACGGAGCGTGGTGGAGCCACTGCAGGCCAGTGTAGCGGTTTCTAACAAAACTAAACACCATCTCACAATACATTTCAGTAATTACATTCTTTCGTATTTACTGAAATGAAAGTGAAACTTATATTCATAAGAAACCTGAAAATGAGTATTTATAGTGGCTTTGCCCAGGTCCATCCATACCGTCACAAAGGGTAAGCTTTTCTCCTCTTTTAGAGCTGAGTAGTACTCCAGTGTGTCAATGTCCCCTAGTTGTTTTATCCGCTCGTCTACTGATGGGCACTTGGGCTGCTTCCAGATCTTGGTGACTGTAATTAATGCCACAATGAATGAACATAGAGGTTTTTTCAAATTAGAGCTTTGAGGTACTTTGGATATATTTCTAGCAGGGTTGAAAGGCAGATCCATTTTTAATTTTTAAACTCTCTCCATACTGTTTTTCACAGTGATTACATCAGGCTGCGTTCCCACCAACAGTGCACGTGAGTTCCCCTTTCTCCACGTCCTCGCCAGCACGTGTTGTTTGTTGATTTATTGATGATGGCCATTCTGACAGGAGTGAGATGATAGCTCATTGTGGTTTTAATCTGCATTTATCTGATGATTAATGATGTTGAGCATCTTTTCATATGTCTGTGGGCCATCTGTATGCCCTTTTTTGAGAAATGTCTATTCAAGCCCTTTGCCTATTTTTTACTTTGATTAATTGAGGTTTTTTTTGTGTGTTGAATTTTTAAATGCTTCATAAATTTTGGATATTAACCCCTTATCAGATGTATTGGTGAACATGTTCTCCCATTCCGTGGGTTGTGTTTAATTTTGTCCATGTTTTCCTTTGCTCTGCAAAAACCTTTTAGTTTGATGTGGCCCCATTTGTTTATTTTTTCTTTTGCTTTCCTGCCCGGGGAGATATTCCTGATAAAATATTGCTACGAGCAATGTCCCAGAGTTTGTTGCCCATGTATTCACCTATAATTTTTATGGTGTTGGGTCTCACATTTAAGTGTTTAACCATTTTGAAGCCTATTCTCTAACTTCAAGGAATGGCCAGATGTGGGGGGAAAACAATTTATATATTTTAACTGTAGAGTTGGAAAGAAATGACCTAAAAATTGCTCAGATGTTTAGTTGTATAGCTGTTACATGTCTTCAAGCTGAATGGCGTTGTTATTTCAAAATACTTTTAGTTCTTTGAGTTATTCAATTGATCTTCATAAAAAATCCGAATTATGCTTTCTTGATATAGTGCTCTATAAATGTATTAATATTCTTACTGTAAGTTTGAGATATACATAATGTAACACTCTTCCATATTAACAGAATATATCAACATATTAAAAACTGTGAAAGATTTCTGGTAAAAAAATATTTTACTCTTCTAACTCAAGCCTTTTCCAAATTTACTTACACATGAAAACTATTTTCTCATGGAATATTTACTTTTTGCAGTTTGGAGTTTCATGAACCATGGTTTGGGACAGAGCTATTCTAAAATGCCTAAGACAGACAAGCAAATATAGAAAAAAAAACATATAACTATTTTTACGCAGACTACAGTGAGCATGGTGAGGAAATTTCCTATCCTTTTCAGGAGAAGAGCTTATTCCTTTACAATGGAGGACGGTTTTAAGCGTAGGTATTGTAGCAGCTACCTACCCAGAAAAATGACTGAAAGGCACCACTTCAAAGGTTTAACCTAACAGGCACTCCAGGGAAGCTGTCTTAGGTGTGAGCACCACACTGCAATCCTAGACTGCTGTGTTTCTGTGGGTGACCCTCCTATCCGGTGATACTTTCTGCCTCTAATTAATATGTTACAAATAATAAAAAATAGTTTGTCTGCTGCCGAGGGGCAGAGTGGGAAAGGAGAAGAAAGGGAACTAAGCAGTTGGAGATGCCCAACAAATACTGCCTGGGCCTGGTGACCCAGGTTAACATCAGCGGTGATAAGTCACGTTGATAGGGTAAGCCTGCAATATTATGGGATGGGAATAGCACTTTCTACCCCTGTGGTCTTTCTCCCTAAAACATATAGGCCCTGCCTGATCATCAGACAAAACCAAATTGAGGGATACTATACAAGCTATCTGTGAGCACTCCTTAATATTGCCAAGGCCATTAAAAACAATGAAAATCCAAGAAACTGTCACAGACCAGGGGCAGTTTTAGGAGTCAGGATGCCTAACTGAAATATGCTGTCCTGGATGGAATCCTGGAGAGGAAAGAGGACTTTCAGTACAAACTAAGGAAATCTGAATATAGAATGGAGTGTAGTTAATAGTAATGTATTCATGTTGGTTTCTTAGTTTTGAAAAATGTTTCGTAGGAATAGAATGCTTTAACAGTCAGGGACACTGGTTGAGGGGTCTACAGGGACCCTCTGCAATATCTCTGAAACTTTTCTGGAAATCTAAAGTCCTTCTGAAATTAAAAGCATAATTATTTTTAAAATCACATAGCCCTTTAGATAGAGAGGGCTTTCAATAGAGAAGCAAACTTCCCTGCAGAGACAAGCGAGTTAATAAGAAAGGCATTATTCTTTGACTTCTACAGGGGAAATGTTTCTGAAATCCCTCTTTCACTAACATTTTCCAGCTGGTGTGAAGTTGCTTGGACTTCATAATTTTTTAAAAGTGTGCGAGAGTAACCTTAGCTATTATTTCTTCATTTTCCCACTGCTTTTATCAAAAGGTGTATTCTCAGACTCACATCTGCTCCTGTCACAGAGAACACATCACTTGTTGGCTTCCTCTCTGACAAATGGACACCGTGGGCGTTATGGCCTCATGTTGTCCACGCAGCTGTGAGACCAGAGCTGGGTAAGGATATATGTCAAAGCTAGAAGGTGCCACTTCGTAGGGTAACCTGAATAAGTGGAGAGTGCTCAGGGGGAGTGAACAGCAATCCCCTTATCTGTGACACCATAGCAGAGATTATTCTAAGACTCTACCCAGCGATACCTGTGGCTGATTCTAGTGCTATGGGGGTAAACGTAAAAGGTATGACTGGAAACAGTGCAGCACAGAACATAGATGATTTCTGGAAAATGGATGGCCTTCATTTCTTTAACCCCACTAAAATCCTTGCTTACTTCTATAAATGGCATCTTCATTATCTGAATTTTTTCAAATACAGAAAAAAGAAAATAGGCATACATATTCACAAATTACACATGTAGTAATTCAGTACACAGTATTCAGTGGGACTTATAACATTTTTTTTAAAGTACACTTAAATAGTACCAAAAGGGATGCTACTATATAATCGACCAGCAATCAATAAGACCTGCACTTTGGAACTTCCGCTTATTAGATGTTTGCCATATGTCTGTGACTTTGTTCTCCACCGCTTTCTCTTTTCATCTAAAACTAAATAGTAATACTCTGGCCTGAGTGTATTGTGGTGCCTCTATGCAGGTCAAATATTATATGACTTCTTCATGGGGAAAAATAGGTCCTTGAATATTTACGGGGGCGTCATAAGCACCAAAGCTATATTTGAAGCCATGTAATTGGATGAAATGCTTCAGAAAGACAGGTGCCTGTAGACAAAAATTACAAGGCTTGATCCTTGCCTCATTCCGTCCATCTTTTAAAGTTTGGGAAGAAGAGAAGGCACAAAGGAAACAGATGAAGAGGCAGCACTCAGTGAGGTCAGAGCGGCAGAATGGAAAAAGGGTTCAACCGTGCTAAACGCTGTGGAGAAGACAAGAAATACAAGCGCCAAAAGGGCTGTGGTTTTGACTCTGTGGAGGTTTGATGACTCTTACAAGTAGTTTCTGTGCAAAATGGAAGAGGGTAGTCTGAGAATGTGAGCCGCAGGAATAATGTCACATGTATACAAAACTACATTGAGTTTTGTTATAAAGAAAAAGAGAGAGAAGAGGCAGTATTGGTGGTGGAAGGGGGTCGGGCAATGAGATCTACACAGTTTGATTTTGACTTTCTCCTTTTTTAAAATATGAGTTAGAGTGTGATTACGCAGGATGATGCATTAATTGATAGATAGAGTTGATAATTTAAGACAAAATGGAGGACATCTCAAAAGTGAATCCATCAATTAGGCAAGACATACCCAGATACATGTTTAATCTGGACACCCACTAGTCCACTCAAGATGACATGTAGTATCAGCCACCATGGACAAGAAAAGGAAAGGAAGGATCAGAAATTGGGACAATTGAAATAATAAAGTGGAATTCGATTAATTATCATTGAAGATAAAGGCAACGGTATGCCCTTGGGGGCAGTGATAGAACTGGGTGGAGAAAATATGGTCAAAAGTCGGGGAGTAAAGAAGCCAAGAAGCTGGACTTATGTTATCATTACTGTGTGTTTATATTTATGTACATATGTGTGTGCATGCGTTTTGTCTTTCTTTCCATCATTGTGTTTATAATTTCTAGGAAGACAAGAAGTTTTAGCACAAAGTTTGAAGTATTCTCAAAATCGAGTTGTGGTTATTCATCACATTTGGCAAATGGCCTTTAGAATTTGGTCCCCAGTGATTTCCTCAGTTAATCTTAATGGAGGCCTTCTGCAACAAGGACAGTGACAGGAATTATGAAAGGGGAAGCTTCTAGTGAATACACAAATGCAAAAATCATACTAGTTCATTATGTTGATGTGTGGTGATTAGTCAATTTAGTAATTTGCTGAAGACAGAGAAGATTGTGTTATAATTAAATCACATATAAGGAGTTTATTCCAAAATGAGGCACTAAAGTACAAAATTAGCTAATTGGGTTGCTCCTGTCAGCTGATGGCCGTCGTGGGGCACAAGTGAAGATGCTTAACCTTGACTATAAGCTCAACATCTGCCAAAGTGCCTCGGGCCATGCAGAGACCTGTGTAAAATCATGGGGCTCCTGGTGTGGAAAGGACAGCCCGGGGACAACAAGTCCCCACATAAGACATGACTCATTTCTCTAAACCAGGCCCTTTAATGCCGCACTAATTAACCGAGAGGCCATCATCGATCATGACATAACAAGCATCTAGGGACCAGAGCACCATATCACTGAGAGGTGATCTCTCAGTTCATGCAGAAGCATCAGACTCTTCACATTTCTCCTTTATCTCAAACAAAGGCATTATTGCATTCACATAGAATGATATTTTACAGAATGATAAGTTGTACTCTATTTGAGATTAAGTTTTAACCCACAGTGGTAAATGTCCTGATTCTCTAAAATTAATTTATTTTCAAAACCATAATTAACAGGTCACTAAAATCTCCAGCACTATGATAGCAATAGAGCAGCTCTAAAGTTCCAACTACATGCTCATAAAATGTTGATTACTTCCTGTAATCACGCCATCTGGTAGCCTAGTTAGAATCACATCTTAAAACTTATTGAGGACTGGATGATTTTTGAAGTTTTTATGCAGTACTCTGATAATTTGATACCTTAATAAATGTAGTTTTTTCATCCTTAAAAAATTTAACTATAAATTGCTTATTCATATATAAAAGAATAATTTAGCTGGTTTTCTTGATATCAAGGACTATAAATACTGCATTTACATCGATTAAATCCTTACTAAGTTTAAACTTTAAAGGAAATTATACATCTGAGGTGCAAATAAGAGCATTTGGAATAATACAGTATCATCTCACAAATAATGTAAGTGTAAATGAACTTTAAATGTCTTATTTTTAATTTTCTGAAAGCTTAACAATTTTATAAAATCTCACATATTTTAAATAACAATAGTGAGACCTTTAGAAGAATCTGGGCTTCATCCTCGGTGGATCCACCCTTGCTCAGGTCAGGCTCTTGGTGGAGCTAAGAGGACAAAGAGGTCTAGACGAATAAAACTCTCGCCATCTCTGAAAGGGCAGCTGAGGCGGTGGGAGTGGGGGAAGAAACGAAATGAGTAGCAAGGTGATACTGGCCCCCAGAGACCTATAAGAGATGCCTGACCCACCACAGCTCCTAGCAGAAGCCTGACATTCTGACCTTGCCTGTCCTTCCTGGTCTCTGTCTACTGGGTTGGGGGAGTCCCATCCTGCCTCTCAAGTATTTGTGATCAGCAGGGGCCCCCTCGTCTCACTCCACCCTGCTCTCCCAGGAACCACAGCTTACAGGGAAGACCACCCTCCAGCTCCACTTGTTGTCCCAGCAGGTAAACCTCAGCCCTGAGGAGCAAGCAGAGGGAAATAACGTGCTGTGAGCCCGACACAAGAAAATACAAGCTAAGTGCCTAAATCAGGTCCCTGCAAGATGGAGATGAGGCAGAAAGAAGCAGCAACCACAACAAAATCATGTGTCATTTAGAATTTTTAAAAAGCATACAATTTTATAATTCTATTATGTCTTTTGGAGTACAGGAAGGTACCTGAAAAAATCCCAAACATAAGCTTAGAATATTGAGTGAAGAAAAAATGCCTCAAGCCATAGAAAAATATGTAAAGATAAAATAGAAGAAGAAATAAAACAAACAAAATAACTATCTGGAAATAGATAGGCAAGGCCTGATTACCATTATTACTACATATTACCCAGGAGATTTTAACAAAAATAGTAAAATAAAATAAACTAATACTTATAAACATTAAGTAGAAAATAAATTATTTTTCTAATATGATGTTATACTTAAAAATCCACAAGATAATTAGACAAGTATTTTATGAAAATGGCTAGAAATAAAATAGAACTGAGAAAAAAATGCTACCTCTTACTGAAAACATGAATTATTATAAACTCAGAAATACATTCAGAGTCCTCGATTTATATAAAATTTAAAACTACTAGAAAAACAAGATGTGAACAAATGGAAAACTATCCCATGAATGTGAAAACTTAAAATCATATAATGTAAATTATTCCAAAACTCAATAGCTAAACTCAATACCTCTCTATAGCATGGTTCACTTATCACGGTCTCACCATATCGTGGGATTTTAAAAAATATTATGTTTAATTATTTATCATGGATTTTTTGCTATATCGTGGGATTTTGCGGTACTGTATACATATGTTGTTAAAGTTATGTAGGTTTAACAGTGTAGAACATGTTTAAGAACATGCGTAGTGTTTATAAAAGTATGGGAAAGGTTAAGGGAGTGGGAAGGGTAATAAGGGAGTAGGAACAGTTTATAAGTGTGTGGGAAGGGTTTATAAAGCTTTAAAATACATATAAATACTAAAATAAATGTAAGGGTCCTACTTCACAGACTTTCACCTGTCGCAGGGGGGCTAGAAGGTAATACCCGCGATAAGTAAGGGGATACTGTACACTTTCAGTTAGAACCCGCCCGTGTTTTTCTGGAAAGGTCAAGTGTCTGCTTGTCCCACAGTTTTTGTTGAACGTCCACGCCCTGCGGGGCGAGACCTCTGTGCGAAGGATGCGGAGAAAACAAAACGCACAGCCCCTGCCCTCCCGCTTTTTCTCCTCTGTCAGAGGAGACCTTCGCGTTAAAACTACGAGACGTAATGTTGGGTAGGGACAGTGTTATGGGGTAAAAATAAGAAAAGGTGCTGAAATTTTGGAGAGATGCTATTTTCCGCACAGGGGTCTGCAGACATCTCTCTGAGGAAGTGGCATCCACTGGAAGATGGGAGTGAAGCGCGTTCAGTGATTAAGTCGCAAAAATCCGTGGAGGGACAGGACCATGGAGCCCTCAGTGCCAATGCTTGGGGTTAAAAGAAACTGTGTTTTCAGTGCAGCAGAATGAGCAACGGGGAAAAGTCAGAGACTGAAGTCCAACAGACGGCAGGTGCCAGGCCTTTCACGTCCTCGCATGAAGTGGTGCTTGGCTTTCACTGCACATGCGACGGGGAGCAACTGAACCCAGACAGCGTCTCACCTGACGTCCAGCTCCCGAGTCTGGCAGCCGTGTGGGCAAGGGGAGCAGGCGAGAGAGGCGGGAAGCAGAGGAATGAGATGAGGGGCGTCCTCAGCCATTCGAGCGGATTGTTCTAGAGAATTGTGTTGGAATCAGGGAAGGCTAACGGGCCGGAGGCAATACTCCGAGGGCACAGCCAGCAGGTGTGGTTTATGGAATACACACTAGCTTTAAGCGAATAGGGAAGTCAGGATGATTTTGGTTTCCTCTAATCAATCGAGCAACTGATTCATTGTATGCTGTATTTAGAAATATAAAAACCAGAAAACATCTATAAAGGAAATGATTCAAAAATATTGAGGAAACATTTTTACCAAAGTAGATAGCAGAACTTACTGGGAAAAAATAACAATAAAATAGACATTATACAGGCATGCCAACAGACACCTAGACTAATGCATCATAATACAGATCCTATAAATAACACTCAATATCTATGAAAATGCATTGCATGACAAATGTGATATTGCAAGTGTGAGAAGCACAACACACTTAATAAAATGTGTTGGCACAATCAGATATCCATCTGCTTTTGTATTATTTGGAACCTTCTCTCACATATTATTAAAAATAAATTCCAGATAGTTTAAAGGCTTAACTCTAAAAAGAACAGATTATAAAATTGTAAAAAAAAAATCTTGAAAAACATATGAGCACTCTATGAGTGGAGATTCTATTTATCAAAACTGAAAATATAAATTATATAGGAAGAAATAGCTTTATCTTTCTATACAAACCACACACACAATATCACAAGGAAATGTGAAATACTTTCTAATAAATAGAATTAAAATTTAAAAAGGGTATGGGTTTCTAGAGTAAATGTAACTCCAAGTATTTTTAAATTTATATTTTTCCTTTTTTCCTTTCAAGAACATCCAGAGAGAATATTGAATATAATTTTATGTAAGTTGAAAATGCTTTTAAAAATGTCAAATCATTAGGTAAGTCTCAATTAAAATAAATATAGAATGTCTATTGGTTTTAAAAGACATTTTAGACAAAATAGGAAGCACCACAACAATAATTTTAAAGTAAAAATCCCTACGTGTGTATTGAAAATTAATTATCAATTTAAATTTCTTACTGAAATCTCAAGATAAGTAAGATGAACAATTGAATGATTCAATGAATGACAATTCTATTCAAGGCAAGCCATTATGGTTTTTCATAGCCTAAAATGTGTACCTAATTTTAAAATGGTGGTAACATACTTTTTTCCAGAAGTTATACATTTTAAAGGGTTGACTACATTAGTGGGAAAACATGATAAGTCACGGTGATAAAGACTGTCATTATGGAACACCCTGATCCATCACTTTAAATAGATTCTACATTAATCATCTCCTTAAATCTGAATGCTCAGGTTACCATAATTCATTATGATAATTCAGACTAAAACTAAACACATCAATGACGTATTTGCAGGACAGCACAGATGAGGTGCAGAAACTAACTTTCACCTCAAAATGGTAAACGCAGTTTATCAGAGGTGACCACATTCAGTGCAAAGCACATATTTTCAAAAGGTAGGCCATATCGCTCTTCCTTTGCTAAAACAGATTGACCAATGTCGACCAAATAGGAAGGCTCACTCAAATCCCCATGGCAACGTGGAAGAGCCTAGATCCTATCACATGCCCATATGTATTTTGATTTGATATTCCATAATTAAATCTCACAACTTGCAATATTCTTTATAAAGACTATATATACGATGCGTGCTTTACAACCTGGCAAAATAGGCTAGGACGATGTACCCTCTTACAATTTTCCAGCTGTGTCCTCTAGAGTTCTGTTACCGGTCGCCATAAAGGATGTGCTGAGGGTGAACACGGATAGGGCCTCCTTGCCCTGCTCAGTCACTGCGGTTATATTTTTTTTTAATTATTCTTTTATATACAATGATTTCATGTGAGATAGTATTTGACAAATAGAGTTTGGCTGTAAAATAAATTAAGTAACGTAAATATAAAAAGTGTCCCCATTGTAAAATAAATAGATAAATATAAACACATTCGTGTGTGTGTGTGTGTGTGTGTGTGTGTGTATGTGTGTGTCTGCCTCCAGGCAGAACGCCAAGGCAATAATAATAAAACGATCCTATTTAATTTTCCATTTCTTAGTGATTACAATCCTGAACACCTTGTTCTCCAATCTCTGGGACAAAAAAAAATTGCTTAATCGAGTTCACTCGGGACGAGTTGCCTGTGGTAGGGTGTTCGTGTCTCTGATTACATCATGGGCAGAAGTTGAAGTAAATGTAATTTTTGCCAAGAAATACTGTGGCATATTGAGGGGTAATATTATTTCACAAACTTTACAAAACTTCAATCGAATATTGCTAACTTTGAATAGGTTAGTTATAAATGTATTTTCCATTAAAGAAAAATGTAAAGAGCAAATACATATATTTAATTTTGAGTCAGGAAATATGTTCTGTATCTGGCTCTGTGGTTACCATTCAGTGAGACATTTGTAAAAGCCTTTTGTCTGTGTTTTGTAATATCATTAAAATATGAATAATTTATATATTCTCATGGAAAATAATTGCACTATGCAATGGTTTAAAAGATGTAAATAGCCCTGGCTGGTGTGGCTTGGCTGGTTGGGTGTCTTTCTGCAAACAAAAGGTTGCTGGTTCAATTCCTGGTCATGGCATGTGCCTAAGTTGTGGGTCTGGTCCCAAGATGTGCATGTACAGAAGGTAGCCCACTGATGTTTCTCTCTCTATATTTCTCCCTCCCTCCCCCTCTCTCTAAAGTCAAAAATAAAATAAAATTTAAAAAATAAGGGGCAAAATACAATAGCTTGGGGCGGGGGGTATATAAAGATAATCCACAAAGCCCTAACACATTTTTAAAAAATATTTACTGTGTACTAGGGAATATATGTTTAATAACATGTTTGTTGATATACTACTTAATGGAACACTGGATTATATACCTCATTGTTAAGGACAGAAAAATCTCACTCAGGACTGAGTCCATACTTAAATTTCACTAGATATTTGTTCATATTCTTACGTCTCAGAGTTGCATGATAAAATAAATATAAACATATAGAATATAAACATTTCTTCCTATCTCCCAGGTAACGTGCCGTGTGAAGATGTGCTGCTGTGTTTTATAGAAAATCACATGGTTTTTCCCCGTAGCCTCTGAATACCAAATGCCCCTCCCCCCTGGACTGCTAAGGACAACTGATGTGCATCACAAAACAGGAGAGGCACGAAAACCTGCTCTCCTGTTAGCCAGAGAAGGAGATTTCTAAAGTTCAAGTACAGTTTAAAATAGGTACATGTATACCTATTGAAGACTTTGGTGAACTCTAATTCTAATCTGTGAGGTTCGCTATAAATTCAGCCACAAAAGGACAAAACAAAACAAAACAAAACAAAAACCTCTTTATTTACAGGTTGGCAAACGGTGCTGTTCACGAAAAAATGTGACTCCTAAATTTTATGAGCATGACTTAGAAGGAAGAAGAAGTAGTGCTCCGTTTTAAAAGAACCTTTGTGAAATCGGGCCAGTAACAAAACAGGAATAATGGAGACTGAGGATTTCATGCAAGAATGGGCAGATGACCGTCGGCTGCTTACTTCACTTTATGGCACTTGTCACGTGTCTATTTCTTTAAGGTTCAAATGGCTTCTTTTCTTTTCCAAGAAGATCTCTCCTTCACATCGCTGTCTAATTTAGAGCACGGTCGGGCTAGATGGTTCTACACTTGATGAAACGCCGACTCAGCATAAGAAGAAAGACTATGAACTCGGAGCACTCGTCACTCGTGCGGGAATCATCTGGACCCTTTGACTATATAAGACTTACATGAGGTGGGCGTGATGACGGAGGAGGAGTGGGTTTAGGTTTACAAGGGACTTTCCCCTACCAGTGGGTGAGCCAATTTATTTTGTGCCTACTGCAGTTTACTGGCCTGCTGTGTTAATGTTCAGATAAAGCACATTTTAATGGCTGAGTCTAGATATGATAAATATGTGGGACATCCAGGTTCATTTATCATCTTGACAGCAAGAAGAGTCTTGTGGCCAGCTGGAACTGGACAAAAGTATTCCAGGTTACTGGAATGGGCTTGAAATGTGTCTGCTATGTTTGTGGGGTTCATACTCTCCACTAGTTCCTCTCTTACTGCAACATTTTTGAAGAACTGATAGCTACCAGTGTAGAGATCCTCCATGTTCAATGGCCAGGGTGCTATGGGTGAGGGGAGGTCTTGGAACTTCTTTGATCTCTTGCATATGATTTACTATAGCTCTGAATTTCATTAGTTTTCTTTAATCAAATCAGTAATGAAGAAAAAACCGAGCAGTTTAATTATGAACTGCCAACTTGAATTCTAATGGAGTTTGAACTAATTAAGATTTTTAAAAGACCCATTAGGACATGAGTGTAAAGACCATGTAGATGTATGTGACAGACAACCCAGGGCGCAGCTTTCAAACTCTTTCCTACCTGATGGTTCTGACTCCGTTCTCTACACGTGGGCTCTGATCATAGCACTGCCTACCCAGCTCAAAAGGCAACGTCTTGCATGGAGTCCTAGGAAGGCTAAAACATCAAGTCCTCTCATAATCTGGCTCCTACCTAAATATTCAGGGTGTTTTTTTTTTTTTTCTGGATAAGATTTATTTATTTCTTTAATTGTTGACACTATTATAGGTGTCCCCCATTTATCTTGCTTTTGCCCGCCCACCCAGCCCCCATCCCCTCCAGCCTTCACCACATTATTGTCTGCGTCCATGGGCTATGCATACAGTTATATTCTTTACTCTCTTTAACATATTTGGGGGGGGGGCTCAAAGATATCTGTTTTCTGATATCTACCCATACCTTGATTTATTTTATTTTCTGTTTCCCATTTTTGACATTGGTCTAGATTAGGTTTCTGCATCATAGACTGCTTCCTCAACCATTCTAAAGATGTTCAAACATCTTCTCTCTGAAGCCTTCCTTGTTTACTCACCATCAGACTTCATTAATTTTTCCAATTTTCCATAGTCCTTTGCTAATGTCATAAAACATATTCATAAAACATTAGGCCTTGCACCATAAGAAAATCAAAACACTTACTGAGAACAGAACCAATGGAGTATACACCTAGCATTGTAAACAGAATAAGGTAAATAAAGCAATGTTGAAATTTTTGCTATTTTTTTAGTTAGTAATCTCCAAGGTAAGTACACTGGAAATTACTTTTTTCATTTCATACCCTGTGGTTACATACAACATTCCCTACTGTTGTTGTATGATTTGGCTTTTCCTGTGTTTGATTAAATTAAGCCATCTGAAATTTGTTTTTAATTGAGAAATGTTGTTACATATTCAACAAACTGTTAAGAAGTTGGCTTTAAAAGTCCTTGAAGGTAATTTTCTATACTTCCTAGTTGGTGCCTCGTTCTCTCTAAAATCATTTTAAAGGTAAATCTAGACACCAAAAATAATAAGAGGGTATAATTTTTAAATGTAAATTTTATATAAATATCATGAGAAATAATCATTGATTCCCTCTCTAAAAACATAAAAAGCCATACCTTTTAGATTACAAAAATGTGTTTTCTGACTATGGCTTCTAATTTATAAATTGAGTACCTTCTCATTCAAATATGTCCTTATAGCTATGCTATGTAAATACGAATTTCCTTACAAATATTATATAAATTTTTCCTTCAGAAGATTCTGGGAAGGAAGGAATAACCCACTTAATTTTTTTTTCTTTTATGCTTCTAGTACTGAGAAAGCATGCCAACAAACTTTTAGTAATTCTTAATTTTAAGCAAAATTAGCAAAGCAAAATACAACAGTAAAATACAGGAAAAAATGCATCTCACATAGTAGGTAGGCAGAAAAGTGTGTAAATCAAGGACGACTTTGTAATTAAAAGGCAGAGCCCCTGACTAACAAAGATGTATAAAACAGGAGAGGTGAACAACCGATTGATAAGCCACAATTCCAACAAAGGATTTATGGGTGAAGGGTGGTATTTACTAAAACAACAATGAAGGAGAAAAGGTAGCTCATTCTGCTTAGAGGGCCACAGAAAGATCACATTAGTGGAAGAAAGCTTATTTCATGCATGTAAGTTACATCCTAGTCCATGCCCACATCTCATATTGATCTGAGGTATGGAAATGGCTTTCCTCTAAACGACCACAGTCAGGAAATAAATAAGAGGAATTATGCTCTCTTGTCAGTTGCAGAGTAAGACAATGTTGATTAAAATCATGATACTTATTTAAAACCATTGCAGATAACCATGAAACAAACAGAACTCAGCGCTGACACCAGTTTCGGTGAGACGTTTTGATTCTATTTGTCAAACACACGTCCCTTGCTGTGCCAATGAATTCCCTTTCACTAAATTCCTCTGACCACACCGCCAGAGCTTCTTAAATGACAGCACTGCCAACACCCCCACAATCAGCTAGTTCTTCCGTGACTCAGTTTAGGTGCCGTTTGAGTTTCCCTTCCTACATTATCACTTTTCAGTTCTTTGCTGCACTCCTATCTTTGTTAGCCAATTCCTTCTTTTGGTTATCTATTGTTATGGAATAGCAGATAGGCTTCTCACTGGGGACACAAATACACGCTTTTTAAAAATTTCTTGCTGTCTATGAGGTCTGTACGGAAAGTATGCAGTCATATGTTGTGAAAAGAGACATTTATTGAAGAAGATACAAGATACCAGAAACATTGTACATAGGACAGTGACACCTCAGTCCCCTTCAGAGCAGGCACCTTGGGACCTCACACAGTTCTCCTAGCATCTCTTTCACTGTTCAAAACACTCTGCAAAATCCTTTGTTGGAATCACCAGCTGCCCTGTTGTATTTTTGTGAATCTTATCAATGGTATAAAATCTCTTCCCTTTCAAAGGTGATCTTAGTTTTGGGAAGAGCCAGAAGTCACAGGACATCAAATCTGGGCTGTAGGGGGGCTGAGTAACTTGGGTGATTTGATGTTTTGCCAAAAAACTGCCTGAAATCTGATGCATGAGCAGGTATATTGTAATGATGAAGCTGCCAATCACCAGTTGCCCATAGCTGCGGGCTTCTGAATTATCTGAGTAGTTTCCAGAGACAAATGTTCAAGCTCAATGCAAAATTTGATGCAGATTTGTTGCTCTACTCACTCGGTCATTTTGAATGTGACAGCCACACAGCACACATGCTCAGTCAACAGCATCTACTGCCCCCCACTGACTAGTACAGTGAAGTCCTCATTGTTCATGCATGCATATTCCAGTCCACTCTCCTCAGTTTCCAGGTTACATCGATGGTGCATATACTGTTCTTGTTATATTAATAATGGCTGGGCTTTTTCCAGACAGACCTCATATGTATGGGGTTCTGAGAATACAATTTTGCCTGGTATTGCTGTTATAAGCACTAATGATTGTTTTCTTTTCCAGATTTGATGGAGATGGAGAGAGCAAATTGACAACATTCAGTGTTTTCTGAACTCTTTTAAACCCATAAAAGTGGACCATTTGAGAGGTTGGTTGCATCCCTAATCGTTCAGGGCCTAAAGGAACCACACCCATTAGAATAAGATACAACCTAAGCTGTTTTAAGGTTCATAAGAAACATGCTTCCAGGCCATCATCAAGAACATCTCTGAATAAGATGGAATTGAGTACAAAATTGAAGAGGATGATTTTTTCCCCTCACATTTAACATAAAGATTTTGGATTTTAGATTTTAACTTATAAGCATAAAATAATTGATTTTTGACTTTAGTCTTTAGATTTTAACTTTAAAAGGTTTACATATTTGATCTTGAGTGCCTTTCTGGGAATGTTATAACTGCATAGGATTGAAATCAGGAGCATACTTCAGGTGACATTATAATTTTAATTTATAATTAAAATTTATACATTGAGCCTGGGAATGTTTAAGAGCCTGGGACCAGGGATGCTTCAAAAATAAGATAGGTAGCTTGCTTTCTGATAACTCCTACATATAGACTTACCCCAAATCCTGTGTGGCCTCTTCCACTGAGGAAATGTTGCCCTTTAGGGTCCCCTCCAGACTCCAGCCTTGTTGGGTCCACAGAGAAACACAAATTCTCAGAGGTATCCTGAGTGCAAAATATGAGGAAATCCTAAGGAACAAACCAAAACTGTTAAAAGATGTGTCATTTAAGAAAAATAATTAAACTCAGGGGGGTTTAAATGGAGCCCATATATGCACAAAAGTTCACAAAATAATTTGAGAAAAAATTATTTCCCAATTAAAAATTTTGGTTGATGAGTTTAAGTGTGGCTATTTCTTTTTATACAGTAGGTACTTGGTACATAAATGCAAACATTATTTAAAGTACAGAGCAAAAATGTTGATGAGATTCATAAACACACAATTATGAGTATATACACATCTATACATACATACATGTGTATATAAATGTACATATGCATATATGTTCAAAAGAACAAAGAAACACACTGGAAAAAGTAATGTAATCTAGTATGCTTGTTCTGGTCAAAAGTAAAGTGTTTTCTCTCCTCATAATTATTTCCAGCTTTGAGGTGTTTCTTGCCCTAGGTCTCTGAAAGCTGGCCAGCGTCACAGCTGCTGGGGTAGGCAGTTTGCTTGGGAGGTGACCTCAGGAAACGCGGGAGGGAGAGGAGGGCACATGACATGGTGAATAGGGCGGGGGGGAGCCAACACGGGGTGTGCTAATGAGGCAGCTCCTCTCAAGAAGCTTTGTGGGCAATTGGGGATCAGTGCCGGGAACTCTCTGAAGAGCCATGTAGGATATGCCTTGGGATCGTTACTCTCAGGGCCAAGAAAACTGGGGCATGAGGTTGTACCCAAGGGGACAACTCCCCTGAGGTTCAGAGAGTCCCTGTATGTGGGTTGATCGAACAGAAATAAGTTGTGATTGAGGTGGGAACTTGTGAGTTCACCAAAGTTGTCAGCCACACCTGTGGGGTGACATCAACATTATCTGGGGGATATGGATGGTAACATGGGAGGTGCTTCAACTCAGATTTGAGATAAATCTTACTGTCTTTTCCATGGAAGGGAAATAAATCATAGAAAACAGAAGTCTGGGATTTGGGTGTGAGGTGATGATGAAGATGACAATGATGAAGACAGTCACGGTGATGAGACAGTTCTGAGGCACTGCTGTTGCGTCAGGTGCTCTTCTAAGCACTTCACACGTACACTCGTGGGATGCTCCCAACAGCCCCATGGGATAGGACATGTATCATCCCCACTTCACAGGTGAGGGAACTGGGGGACAAAGGAGGGAAAATATATGTAAATTGCACAAGGTCAAAGGGCAAAAAATTGGGTGAATGTGATCAGGGACACGGGGTCTGCTGCCACAGTCCCGGCTGTCACCACATTGCTCGGGTCTCACCAGGACTTGCTTCAGTCTGATCAATCAGAATTGTGACGCTCTCTTTGTGGCTCCAGATGGCTCATTTATCCACAGTCAGCTCTGGCAAAGTTGTTGAAATTAAATATACAGATGTCTTTAAACTCTGAAATTTCACTCTTTGTATCTTGTCCCATGAAAATAATAGCTAAGACAGAAATATAAAGAACTAAAGACGGTTGTGTCAGATTTGTTCATACTGGTTTCTCACAAGAAACCAAGTAAGTGCCCATCACTCATGGAATGTTTGGGAGTCAGGATACATTCAGGAGGATATGAAAGCATGAAAATATTTAAAGCTGATCTAGCCAAGAAGAGAGATCTCTTGAAAATACCAAGAGAGGTGAAATGCAAGAATTTTTAATAGTACCATTCTTTATGAAAAGTAAACAGGTAAACTTATTAGTGAACTGGTGTTAAATACATGCATACATGTGTGTATACATATATGTTAAGGTATGCATATATGTGTACATGTATGAGTATACTATTTTTTCTCCTGTGCCCTGCATCACTTACTTTTTGTCCTCATTGTACTTGAACAGGGTTTTATTCCTCCAAAAAGAGTTCGATATTATATTTTTCCCCAAGGTTCTGTTTTGTACGGCATCCAAGCTAAAACAGGAAGAGGAGATAGAAAGGCCTTACTGAAATAAGAAAGTAAATCTATGTAAAATGGACTTAGATGAAAATGCTTTAGTTGAATAAAGCTTACCTAATAGAAAAATATATGCAAACCATAACTGTTAACCATGAGAATAATTTTCTGAAATAGAAAATGAAAAGGAGCCTTGCTCATACTACCATCATTCAATACTGTGTGAAAAGGGCAGGAAAAACAGAAGGGTTATAACTTCTGGCGAAGGAGAGACAAACTAGCTCAGTGTTCGTTCTTTACAGACTATTGTGGTGCTTCTATTCAAGGCACATGGCTGGCTGGCAGGTCCTTTTCCCTTCGAAGTTCGGCACAGACATGGCCCTTGCTTCGTCTGGTTCCCTGGAAGCTGACCTGAAGACAGGTATGAAGTCTGAGCAGCTTATTTGGAGAGGCCGAGGAGCGGGAAAGCCAGGGGCTGAGAGGGGAAGGAGAAACCGAGGGGCTAATTGCCCAGCATGGTGTCACCACCAGCAACGGGGGCTCATCCCACTGCAGAGCCTGGGGACCCAGCAGAGAGAGCACATGCATCTCAGCGATGCTAACAGACATGGGAGACAATGTGCTTATTTACTGCTAGTTGCTGTCATTTCTAACCCCAGATGACTGATGTCCTTGGAAGAAGGAGAGAGAGGCAGACGGGAGAGAACATACTGAGGTTTTTGAGGTGGAGACCGGAATGAGGCATGTACAGACTCAGGGCCCCCTAGGATTGCCTCCCAGGAAACATCCCAACCTAGAAGAGGCAAAGAAAAGGATTCCCTTCTGCGGGCCTCCGCGAGAGCAGGGCCCTGAAGACACACCTGGGTTTTGGGCTTCTGGTCCCCCTAACTTTGAGAGCAGGTTTGCCCAATGACTGCTGTTAGACAGGCAGTGTGGGTGAGAAAGAAGTCATTGTTCTAACCCCGTGTGACCAACGTGGAACCTGATCAACTTGAAGCATGTACCACTACCTAAAGAATATATCTAAATGATATAGTCTTACTGAAGGGTGGGAGGTGGCGGCAGCTGGTGACATGCAGGTGCGGGAGGTGAGAACACTAACAGTGTGTGACCCAGCAGGTGCCACCCGTAATGCTAAATGCTACAGGGCTCCGTGAATTTTGGGCCTGGATTTAAGTGTGCGTCTGAAAATTTTTAGCTAATCATAAAACTTGATCACCTTCTTTTAACTAAGAACCTATTGATCACATGCATTATGCTTAAAAAGCAAGTCAGTAATATGTGAACACATTTACTTTGTATTCCGCCATTGGCTTAGAAAGATTTGTCTTCCTGATGCAGAGAATCCTCATTTTTGAATGTCATTGTGCTTCCTCTGAGTAACTCATTCACCAAATGTTCAATCCCCTTTATTCAATTAAAGGCCCATAAACATTTTCTGAGCACCCATTATGTGCCAGGGTCATCAAATAATAGGAAATTGTCATAATCCTAATGCCCATTTTGGGGTGTTTAAGAGTCTGTTAGGGGACACTGATGTTAAACAACACAAATAAATGTATAAGAATTATTGCAAATGTGACAGGAGTGTTATTTTCAAAGCATAGTAATTGGCCAATTCAGCCTTAGGTAGCATTGTGTCAGGAGGGGGAAGCATCGGGGTTTCAGCTGGAAATTGTCCAAGCTGTTACAGCTAAGGACATACATGATAGATTATCCCTGTTGGGGTTTTCCTTTTCAAAATTACGCCGTGCTGGAGTCCCCTACGATGTTCAGATGAAATATGAGATGATGGGGATGTTTTTACATAGGAATGGAGGCTGCATTGAGACAAGCTTGTAGCAGGGTTACACATTAACAATGTCGCCAACTGTTCCTCAACATTCAACACGTGTTTCCTGTTCTTATTAGAGAAACAGAGTGTTAGAGGAAAATGGAGGAAAATATCAACATCTGAGAGCAAATGATACAGAATCGAACATTCTGTGACTACCCAAATAGGCATCTAATGGTGAGGGGAAATCACTTATTCATATATGCATAGCCAAGAAATTTACCAGCATGCACTACCTCTGGGAAGAAAGTGACGGGGGTACATTCCATTAACATGCAAGTAAACCCAAGAAGGGAAGCTATGGGACATATTAAAATTTGGAAAACCATATCAGTAACCTAAATGATTGCTGAAAGACAGCTTTTTAACTTAATGCAAATAAAATAAAAGTTTTAAATAAGAAACAAGAAGAGTATCTTACAATGAAACTGAGAATCACAACTCTGCAAATATTTGAGGGGTCAGTGGGAGAACAAAAGGTATCATCAGCTTTGTTTAAAAATACAAAAGAATAAAAATAACAAGTAACTCTATATTGTTTAAGGTGACATAAGACCGCTATCTCTCTATCAATCTGTTCATCACTGTATGGTTAATATGTCTAGGAAAAATTAGTGCTTAATAGAAAAAACATTTTTTCCCCTAATCTCTGTAAAACATTTTAAACAATTGACCACCTATTAGATATGAGAAAAAGCACAAAAACGTCTAAAGGATTGAAATCATACATAACTATTGTCTGACTATAAAATAAAATATTTAAAAAATTTTAATAGTACACTCTACCCTCCAGCTGTTAAATGTGGGAATTAAAATAAAACTTAAATATTTTGAGTTACATGTTAAAAATTCAAATTAAACTTTATTGCGCACAAATCTAAATGAAAGCATTCGATATCACAACTATGGAGCTTAAAACTACAGAGGCTAATTAAACACTGAAATACGTAATCCACCTTACCTGTGGTTTCCCTTCCCACAGTTCTGGTTATCCACAGTCAACCGCAGTCCAAAATGTTAAATAGAAAATTCCAAAAACAAACAACCCGTAAGTTTTAGACAGTGTACCCTTCTGAGCAGCAGGATGAAATCTCTCTGTTCCCCACGGGACGTGGCTCCTCCATTTGCCCAGCGTCTCTGCGCCGTAGAAGCTCCTCCCTTGGGTCATGTAGGAGCCATTTTGTCATCAGGGGTCATCACACTCGTGTCCAATTAGCCCTCGTTCTACCGAATAACGGCCCCAAAGGCAGTGATGCTGGCAACTCGGATACACTAAAAAGAAGCCATAAAGTGCTTCCTTTAAGTGAAGAGGTGAAAGTCCTTGACTTAATAAGGAAAGAAGAAAAATGTACGCTGACGTTGCTGAGGTCTCCAGTAAGTAGGAAATGTCTACCCGTGACATTATGAAGAAGGAACAGAAATCCGTGCTGGTTTTGATCCTCCTTCTGACCCATTCTCAGCAGGTCCATAGTAGCCTAACGCTCAGTCCCAACACCCATGTCCCCCTTCTCCCTCCACCTCGTCACGTCTGCACTGCATGACCCACAGCGTCACAGGAAGGACAAGTATAGCTCCATCATAGAGCAGGAGATTTACCACATTCGCATGACTTCTATCACAGCATATTGTCATAGCCGTTCCATTTTATCAGTTATTTCTGTCCATCTCTTACTGTGCCTAATGCATAAATTAAACTTCACCAAAGATCTGTACGCATAAGTGTTACCAAAGATATGTATGTTGTAGAGGGACCAAATTCATAGCAAAGCCAAAAGAAGGAGGATGTGTGGGGACAATGTTCATGGAGTTACCTGGGCCAGAATGACAAGTAGTCAATTTCTTTTATTCAGAACCTGTGCCCTATAAACTTGCAGTTATTTGGAAGGAATCACTCTGCAAACTATTGTTTTTGTTACTATGCAACTGTTGAATCTGAAGGAAAGCTGCAACAATATTTCCAATTACAAAGAAACCTGTCATCCTTCATCCTGAAATTCTGAAAGACAGCCATGAGCAGAGTGGTGATCTCCTAACAGCACTGAAAACTCACGTGTGGAGTCCATAGGTAGGCCTGCAAGCAGAGACAAGGCTGGCTTTTGAAAAGTCTAGAGAGAGTTGAACTTTACCAGGCTAAGCATCACCAGACGCCTTAGAAAATCGTCAGAGCAAATATTGTCAGAAGCCCCCAGGAGCCTCCAAACAGGGCAGACAGAGAACTCTACCGAAGAAGTCAGTCGGAGTCACAGTTCTAAACACTGACCTGGACCGAACTTTCTAAACACTGTGTGGAACCCACAACAAAGAAGCTCTTTCGTAACCCTGCGCTTTGGAATTGCTATGTAGGCTTCTACCCTCTCATTTTAATCTCACTATACAGTTTGTCATTATATAAATTGTTAAATTTGAGGCTGTATAACCCTCAGCCAGAACCATTGGCTGAACTCCCGAAGGGAACTCAGTCACACATATTCAAAGTTAGGAATAAAGGAGCAAGTTTACTGATAATATAGTTAATATTTGCGCTAACTATCTACCTGTACACAATCTATCCTTTCTCTATTTCATCTAAACTCTAATCCTGGCTTCATTTAGTGATACATGACTTAACACATAAAGAATTTTAAACATATTTTACGTGCTTCTTTGGAGTCCTTTCCATGCCTTTTCTTCTCTTTCGCTTCTCTTTTCCTTCTAGTCTCAAGATCGGAGTAGCAATGGCACTAATTACCCATGATGCAGCTCCTGTGTGCTGAGGCCTGACAGATGCCCCCACCCCCCACTAGCTCACACTCACTGCGATGAGCTGGGAAACTCTGAGGAAATGGTGGAGGAAACTCATGTTTCCAGTGGGTACCGATCAGTCACAGCAACATGACCTCATCTCCAGACCTTTGCCCTGACAAGGTCGCCCTCCTGCGATGCATCCTACAACCAATACCCAATTGATTGGAATCGTTGGCAACAACGCCCTCCGGAAAGCAACTTCCCAGAGTCTTTCACAAACTGGTGAATGTTGAGATTGTTTGCAGAATTTCTTTTGGTTGGTTAGTTGATTTTTACTACAACAAAGAACTCTGGCATTAAACATCCGGGTACATAGTCTTTACTATCGATTCCATTAGTTCTACATTTTTATAAATAAAGGTAGAAATAACCGTAGGTCACGCTGATTTTGTCATTTTAATTTTTGTATATGAAGCAAGCTTACTTCTCCAACACGTTCTCAAAGTGTTGGTTAATCATGTTGTGTCTAGCTGTGGAGGAGAGGACACAGGGCAGTGTGATCGGAGGAAGATGGACACGAATCATACAGGAGATTCTGTAGCCCGAAAGAGGAAATTTGGAATTATACAAAGTTCAAAAATAAAATGTTGAAGGGCTTTAAGCAGAAGAGTCACGTGATTTTTTAAAAATTATTTTAAAAACTCTCTGATTTGATTTGTGAGGAACAGTTTTTGGAAGGCAGGTTAGAAGCAGGGAGAAATATAACATAAGACTTTTCAATTCAGAGTTCCTAATATTACAGAGTTCTTTTAATTTTTTATTAGAAGCAATTACACTACAACTTCTCTTAAACGTGCGTAGAATATATCCTATATGCTTATTTTTAATGAGTGGATTCCAAAATACATGTTTGTAAAATCTAAGAATGTTAAGTTAAGAGAAACAAGTCAGATGCATTCAGCAACACTTCCTTGGAAAAGTTTGCTCTGGTAACACAGTGTTGAATAGAGCCTCCTATTATGCTCTTCCACAATATGCATCCTATTTTTACTTTTTATTATAACACATCTCTGATGTTTTAATTACATATACATGTATGTTTTTATCAGTTTAGAATCCATATTTCTATCAGACCCTGCCTCCACACCCGTCTTTCCCAATGCATCCTCAGGAAGCTTCACAGTGCATGTGCAGGAGAAACAATAGGCAAAGGTAAATATTTGTTAAATTAACAAATCAATATTCATGTCTTAAAGACCAAAGGGAACACCGATTTATTTTTACTTACATAGCTCATACAGGAAGACATTAGTAGATACTTTTAGGATATAAATAAAAGAAATTGCAGAATCTATCATTTTAGGAATATATTTTATGTAAATTAATGTATCATTCTTCTATTTCATACTGTTGAATATCAGCCTTGGGAAATTACTAATGCAGATGTATTTTAAACTGACAACATATTCATGACACATTGTCATTGCTTGTTATTTGAATATAGTTTGTCTATCAAAAACATAATTTATTTTCTAAATGAATTCTCCCTCCTGTCAGCATTCTTCTGAACAGCTTGTCCAAACGGTCATATGAAGATAGGAAAGTATTACTGCATTTGAGAAATAATTAGAAATTAAAATGCATGGGACATGGCACCTAATGATTGAATATGGTGGGGAGGGAAGGGTTCAAGTGAATTTCTAATAAGTGAGTTAAAGAGAAAATTTGGGAATAAAAACTTTGCTTACTAAGTCTGCAGCTAACGGGTTGGATAGTTTAAAAATGGATAAGCCTTGGCCATTTCCTGATGCTCTTTGCAAGATATGAGATACTGAAAAAAAATGAAAGGGAGTAGAATTTTCCTAAAGAAAGCTCTCTCTTCTACGGACTGCCATTTATAATTACACAGAGTCCAGTAATTCACAGCTTTACAGGATTCTAAAAGCCAACTAACTGCGTGTGTGTAAGCTAGGAAACAAAAGATAAAGTTTTCTAAAAGCCAGCCCAATTGTACCAATCTAATTAAGAGTGTCTCCTTTCCCCCCAAGTTTATTCTTTCACATGGCTTCAAGGTAATTGCCATTCGATTGAGGGGGACAGAGATGTGCAAACCCAGCCTCAGTAAATAAAAGAGGAGGTTCATCAGACTTCAGAGCCATGTGTACAATTAACTTCCTGGGGAGTATATTGCAAGCAAATAGACATGAAGCCTGCCAAAGCTTGAGGAAGTATTAGCACAGACATTCCAACCTTTACAATGACTGTAATTGTTTAATCCTTAGAGCTACCCTCTGTCCCATGCCTCTGTCAGGGCTCATGAAGCATCTCTCCATCCTGGACTTCAGATGAGATCACTGAGGATCACAGATAAGGAAGAAGCTCCCAGAGTCTGAGAAACGTGCCGCACAAGCCAAAAGGAGGAGAGGAAGCCAGAGAGAAAGCCAGAGAGACTCACCAAGGGCAGTGCTTGGTAATGCCCACGGGCCATGGATTCTCATTCTTTCATTTCTAACAGCTGATCTCTCACTCTAGGGCCCCTCAAGTCCTAGAGTCATTGGTTCCCATGACTTAGTCCTAATGCCTTGGTCTTTACATCACTACAGATGTCCCCTATGAGAACAGAGTTGTTATAATCCTTCCCTTTCTTTTCATTACTTATTTGTTCAGTGAATTTACAGTTATAGTTTCTTTGCATGTACTTTCCATTCAAAATACATCCAGATTTTCTTCATGTTGGCACATAATTTCCTCCTTTATTCTTTAGAGAACACTCAATATAGCTTATCCTAAAAATACATTATTTGCTTAATAATATATGTCCTTTCTGTTGCTTTCTGCACAAAGGAGTTTTCATGGGCTCACGGGGATATGGAAAAAGTTAATTCATTTTTCTTCTTGTATCTTGATCCCAGGACTTTTAGTCAACATACATGCCCACTGTTTGAAAATGCTCTTGTTATGCATTTATAATATACAAAGATGAGCACAATTAATGCTTATGGGAGTAATGTTTGTCATCCAAGATGGTCAGGCACATAATTTGAAGAAATTTCCTACATCCAAATATTTTCCCATGACCTGTATCTTGGCTTTGCCACACTGCCTTTGCGGAAGTGGGCGCTGATGAAAGAGGCTTTTGATAGATTGGGAAAACACAAATTTGGGGACAATGAACATATGATTTGAAATGGCACATCGTTCGAATACTGTTGTGAGTATAAACACTTACTTGACAATTCTTCCCTAATCTGAGACCATCTGCCTTTCTTTCAGACGTCTTCTGACTCTCATGTTAATAGACCCCACCAGCTGTACGACCCCATCCCCTCACACACGTTCCAAAGTTCGTTGTCTTAAGGCAACTCTTTCGTTTCCTGAGGAGAGAGAATTACATGAGAAAGCATACTGTGGAAACAATGTTTTATAAAAAGCAGGGTGGCATTTAAAATTTATTTTCCACTGTGACTCTAATCAAAGGACAAATCCTAACCATCATAAACCAAAAGAAGAATTGCCCTGCTCCTTTTTATCATAATTTCATTTGGAAGAACAGCAAGGCTAAATCCATTCACAATTTACTGCTCTCTTAAAGAAAGCAGTAATAGGCTTTCAGGAGCAACCTTCAAAGCACACTTAATTATTTAGCGACATTAAAGCACTCTGTTTTTCCCACTACAATTTAATGCCTCGAGCATAAGAATTATCCACATACAAATGTTTAAATGTGGAATGCCTCTATAATAGTCATTGAATAAAGGTTCAATTAAATAAATATGTATGGAATCCTTATTATGTAGAACATTCCAGGTGTTAATTAAAATTCAAAGAATGCATTTATAAATATTAAAATTTTAAAGACAATGAAAAATATAATAGGAGGAAGGTATGTCAACTTCCCTCTAGTGTCACCACCACCAATCTGTTTACTTCTTATTGTCCTAGCTCATTACTATTCTACTTTGACATCTTAGATTCTCCAATTTTTTATCTGAGAATCTGGCGATACCAGGTTTCTAACCTCTGCTCTGATCACACACCCTTGACCCCATGAACTGGTACCTGTGGCCCAATGTCACATGCTCTTCTCTGAGGTTTCCATAAATATGCCAGTGCTCATGCGGTTTCTTTCTTTCTTTCTTTCTTTCTTTCTTTCTTTCTTTCTTTCTTTTATCTGATTTCAAATATCCATGCCATGCACTTCTATTGGTTTTATAATTAAAAATTAAAAGTTTGGAAGCAATTACGTGTTACTGGGAATTATGCAGAGGGCAATAAAGTTCATGATTTATCACAAAACATAAAAGGTTTAGGTGAGCACACAGTGGGCTGTAATATGTCCCCGGCCCCTGCAGAAGTTGTACGGAAGGACAGTCACAGGGCATCAGGGGTCCAGTGAGCTGGCTCTCTCAGTGGCTCCTCCCAGCACTGGCAGAGCGAAAAGATGGCTTTCCTTGTCTCAATTCCTTGAGGAAGTGATGTGAGTCCATCCCTTGCTCTATGGAGATGGACTGAGCCACAGGCAAAACGAAGGAAAAGAAGAGCAGGAATACAAACACTGAGACAGGGAGGATGAACTTGAGCCACAGCAGAGGCTGTGCTTAGACAGCGGGGCCCCCAGCCAAGGGGACAAGCTGAGATACTGAGGAGCAGCAGGCACACCCACAACATCACAGCTCGCCATGGACGGGAAGGGCCCGTGCGCCCTCAGCCGAGAGCTCAGAGTCGGTCCTTCCCTGGGGCTGCGGCAGGACCTGGCCCAGTGTCAGTGATGTGACACCATGACATGAATGAAGACCGAATGTGAGCGCCAGGGCAGGGGGAACAGAGCCCAGACAGGCATGTGTGAGCCATCATGCATATTACTACATACGGGTAATGAATGTTCCTTGCGGTGAGCTTTCTCCAAAAGACCAGAGGCGAGGGCATGGTGGTTCCCCAAACCCCTGCGATTGACAAAACTCGTTTTTAATCTAAACCTGCCTGATGCAGCTTTCAAAGAGACCCAAGGTCTTTAGAAATCATGGAATAACCATGTCTGTGGTATTTTGCTTTTATTCAGGTCAGGTTTTAATTGGGAAAGGATTATAACGTCCTGCTGTTGTTTCTGAAGTAGATGTTGGCCACTTCTTCCTGCTCACCATTCATTTCTCTTTCCTACCGGCAAGCTAAGTTTCTGCGGCTCTTTCGGAAACTCTCTCCTACTGTATACAAATGCAAGTGCTTCCCTTCCTCTCCAGAGAGAGTGGTCGATCTCAGAAAAGGTTTTAAAAGGCAGCGGAAGCAAGTACATTTCGGGATGACGAAGACGGAGTTTGTAGGGACAGGTTCAGGAATAACAGGGAGAAGGAGGAGGGTCAACGAGGGGGGCAGGTGGAGAACAAAGCTCCGGGAAGCAGACGGGACCTTTGCTTAGAGGGACCACGGCCAGGTAAGATGAAAGAAGACATCGAAGGATGGAAGGGATTCAAGAAAGCCATGTGAAATGTCTCTGATTTTAGTCAGGTGTTTCATGAACCCATGGGCTGTAAGCGATTTTAGAAGCATCTCAAACAACCCCCTGGTAAGTGTCTACAGTGTTTCTTTAACATTCTGGAGAGTCAGTCTCGCCACTTGCAGTGGCAGGAAAACCCTGTCTTGGGAGATATTGTAGGCTGTTTCTGAGTGGCTCAAACTGTAAACGGCTGGTACATGGAGAAATAAAAATCTCTCCTTGACCTTTCCCTCTGCCCCTCCCGGTATTATCCTCTAAGGCCAGAAAAACTCCAGGTACTTTCAAACATCCGCTCTAAATACTTACTGAGGATAATTATAATTCTCACTTAAGTAGAGAAATTCATCCAAACGCATCCTTTAAAGCACAGCCTTCCACACCACAATCTGTTCCTGGAAATGCATCCTCTGTTTACACCATTATCTAGTCCTTCTTTCCTGTCTGTCTGTCCGTCTGGCCCCACTCCCTGCCCCCCTCTCCCTCCTTCCCTTTTCTCTTCCCCACCTTCCTTTACCCACCACCTCTCCTTCCCATTCCCATCTCGTTTTCTCTAACTTTCCCTTCCTGTTTCTCTGCCCCTCCTTTCCCCTCTCCTGTCACCCTTTCCCCCTTTCTTCTCTCTCCCTCTGTGTCTACCTCTCACTCTTCCCAATTCCTCATTTCCCTGTTTCCTCACCTCTCTCTCCAGTCACGTGCCCTCTGCTGCGCCTCTGTTTTTACCTGTGCACCTCTGCATAGTCAGACACCTTCCTGTACGTGGCCATCGACAGCCGGCACGTGTTCTGCCAGATGCACTCCCTTTGAACAGAGCACATCTCGCAGGTCCTCGGCGGGGTCTCAGGACCCAGTGAGACCTATGTGACTGCGCTTCTCTACTTAGATTTGAACCTCAAGCTCATGCTATCTCTGACCCACGTATTGTGCCATCCAAAGTCGTGAACATGATTTCTGATTCATTTTACAATAATTTCTCCCAGGATCTGCTGAGACTTCCTTCTATTGATTTTCTTTATCCCTTGACAGACCAGATTTTCTGCATTCCACCAGCATTACAGATACATCAGACACTGTTCTCTCCCTCCTTTTAAGTTTCAATTCCTTGTCATGAAATCAATAAAACCCAAGAAAAGATGTCTTTTTTAAAGTCTTCACAAGAGTCCTCCGGCCCTAGGGCAGAGCCCACATATTCTCCCCTGAACTATTCCATCTCCCTGAGTCCAATTTTTCATCTGTGACATAGTGACAGAACCTACTTCATGGCTCCAGCAAGAACTGTCTAGCACATACTCCAAAGATATTGGAAGACATGTTTTGAATGCTTTGCTTCCTTCTGTTTAGAGTGACATTTAGACACTTCACAATCTACAACATTACACATCTGCTAAAAGTGCAGTCCGTGAAGGCAGAAATTCCTGTCTGTCTGGTTCCCCCATCTTTCCTCAAGTTTCGAGAATAGCCTGTTCTATTATAAGGGCTCCATAAGAATTTGTTGAGTGAATAAATGATGGAATTATCTCAAAAAACTAAAAATGGAACTGCCTTTTGAACCAGCCATTCCACTGCTAGGATTATACCTGAAGAACCCTGAAACCCCAATTCAAAAGAACCTATGCACCCCTATGCTCATAGCAGCGCTATTTACAATAGCTAAGTGCTGGAAGCAGCCTAAGTGCCCATCTGTAGATGAGTGGATCAAAAAACTGTGGTACATTTACACAATGGAGTACTACGCAGCAGAAAGGAAGAAGGAACTCCTGCCATTTGCAACAACATGGATGGAACTAGAGAGAATTATGCTTAGTGAAATAAGTCAGGCAAAGAAAGCAAAATACCATATGATATCACCTAATACAGGAAACTAATGAGCAACACAAACAAATGAGCAAAATTGAACAAGGAACAGGGTAACAGTTATCAGGGGGGAGGGGAGGGAGGAAAGGGGATTAAGTAGGGGAAGGGTCTAGTCAAAGAACGTGTATAAATGACCCAGGGACATGGACAATGGGGGGCCGGGACTGATTGTGGGAGAAGGGATGGGCTGGGTGGGGGAAGCCACGGGACGGGATGAGACAACTGTAATAGAAAAACAATTAAAAGTAACTATTTTATTAGGAAAAATAAATAAATAAATGGGTCACTGAAGGAAAATGAACAGGGGGCATGGGGCCGCCCAGCAGGACGAAAGCAGCACATGGGAAGGTTAGTATGGACACTATGCAGAGTGAGATACAATGAAGTGGTTCATCACATCGGCCAGATGCCTGTCCCATGATAGCTGGGCTGCAATTAAAGTTAAAAGTGCCTTCCCGAAGGGCAACGGTCCCTACAATCAGGAGTCTTCAGCTCTGCCTGATTTAGAATTTTAGGGACTCATAATTTCCTGTTTGTTTTCTGAATTTTATACAGTAAGTATGGCTTACTTTTATTATGAAAAAAAATGATAAAAAGTAAAAACAATTTACAAACATTCTTCTGTGTAAAAAAAAAAAAGAGCCCTCCCATTATTAAGGCTTTTTAGTAAATGTATAGATACTGCATTTTACCAAATAGATTTTTTCATCATCTAATGAAATGTCTATGTACATAATCTTTGACTGATTGGGAAGGATTTCTTAAGAGTCTATTCTTAAATTTCTTAGATTGAAAAAGTGTTTGTTGTCTCATTTTATAATTACATTTTAATTTAATTGATACCATTTTATTTAGGAATATTATATTTGTATTTTATCAGTTGGTATTCTTCCTTGCAAGCAACAAAGAACACCTCAGATCGGCTCAGCTGTGGGGTACTTGCTGGTGGGACCTGGGGTGCACAGCAGGGTCAGGAGGCGGGAATCAGCCTCGTCAGAGAGGAGCTGAGGGAATTCCGGTGGTGAGCTAGCAAGTCACAGCCAAAGGCCGCAAAATGAGCAGTCTCACCCTGGCCAGGGTGCCCTCCTCTTTGGATACTCCCTCCAGATACGAAGTCCCCAGAGAGAATGTTTTATTAACCCAGAATCAGCATGTGGGCATCCCTTGAATCATCTAGGAGACTGGAAAATGGGTCTGGGAACCTTGACATTTCACTGACAGGTCCATCAGAAGTATCCTCTGGGAATATCAATTTTATTAAAACAATTGTCAGTGAGGAATTTCCCCAAAGGGATTCTAGAGCTATAGGGACAGGGTTGGAGACAAGATATTCATTTTCACCATGAGCTTCCCTTTAATTATTTTTCTTACTATTTTTCCCAGATTATCATAAATATTAGGTTAACTATACAAAATTCATTTGAACATTTTTTGTATTTATTTTTTCTAACATATGTGAAAAATCTGTTTACATTGTAAGAACTGACCAACAAACTTACCAATACACGGTCTTAGATATTTGTTGGTTTCATCAACAAGTTACAAGGAAGTATTTCCATGGTAACCTCTCCAATTTCATCTATGGTGGTTGGTTTATTCCTTCATTTTGTATAAAAGACTAAAAAGAAAAGAAAAACATGGCTGGAATTATGTCTGTCTTTTTCTAAATTTTATTTTTCTATTCAATTTATTTAAAAGTTTAAAAACTCATTACAAGAAGTTCTCCCATTCCCCCACCTCCAGAAACTATGAATGTATATTCATATTTTCTACATCTGTGAGCTTGATTTGTTTTGTTTTTAGATTCTACATACGAGAGAGGCCATACAGTATTTTGGTATTTGTCTTTCTCTGACTTATTCCACTTAGGAGGTCCATCATGTCGTTGCAAATGGCAAGACTGCCCCCTTTACCTGGCTGAATAGTATTCCATCGTAGATACATGGACCACATCATTTTTATCCACTTAACCGTCAGGGGACACTTGGGTTGTTTCCACACCTTGGCTGCTGGGAATAATGCTGCAAAGACAGGGAGGTGCACATATCCTTTCGAGTTAGTATTTCTTTTCTTTGAATGAGTGCTCAGAAGCAGTGTTGCTGGCTCACATGCTAGTTCCGTTTTTAATTTTTCAGGCAACTCCATGCTGATTTTCATAGTGACTGCACCAATTTACATTCTCACCCAAGAGTGCACAAGGGTTTCTTTTCGTCCACATCCTCCCCAATGCTTGTTTCTTACCTTTTAGATGGTAGCCATTTTCCCAGGTGTTAGGGGATATCTTGGTGTGGTCATGCTTGTCTTGTTCAGAACCGAAGCAGTGGTTCTCAGATAGCCAGGGTATAATTGCTGTCTTCATTAATAACTCGAATGAATGAGTATTCTTTAAGGGAAAATTTTTATTCATTATTAAATTGTTCAACTTTCTATACGTTCCTATTTTCTTATTTAAAAATTATATGCACTTTGCTCATTTTTAGTCATAATTTTTTAAATTTATCTTATTTTGATGATTAAATAAGCATTTTTAGAAAATAACTCCTGGACTTATCAACTTTACTATTTCCTTATATTTTCTTCCAGGTACTTCAATTTGGTATAATAATCTTTCTATTTTCCTTAACTTAAAATGTATTTTAGTGAAATAATTTATTCTTTTATTTCTATTTTTGAGAAAGAAAATTACAACATTAAAAATTACAAGATCCGAAGCCAGACAGTTACCATGCATGGGCCCTATACCTTCACACTGTAGGTTCTCTGACAGAGTGGTGTTAACACCTTGCAGGACTTCCGTAGGATTAAATGAGTTAATATAAAGTGATTAGAAGAGTTTTAGACACACAAAGAACATTATAAGTTACATGCTGTATTATTTTTATATTTTTAACAGAAATATAACTTACAACCATGGATTTATATCTCATACATCTATATGGTCTGTAATATTTTTATCTAGTGTCCTTTCATTATATATTTTAAAGAATCTGTTGAAATTTAATGACCGTTTTAACAAGAACATCAAATTAGTATAGCTGTCAAAAAATAGATTTATTTAGTATACTTTTGTCACTGGCTATTATGAAATGTTATTTATTTTTGGCTGGCTGTTTGTTGGTTTATTAAAATTTGATAGTTTCATGTTACATAATGTTATTATATATTTTTTAATTAACTGGGACATTACCTAAAATATAATCATGTTTAAATTATGTCTCATGGCATATATTAAGGATTTATAAGATAGAATATGGCATATATTTAGTGAAACAGTTCAAATTTTTACTTGTAAAGCCATCACTTTTGGCATTAATTCTTTTCATCATTTAAAACGATTCCCCTTTTTGCCATTCCTTGTCTTTTATTTTATCTCCTATCTTTTTTGTCCAGGCTATTTTTAACCTACTGGCATTTTCAGAGACCTGATATGATTAAGACCTAAAACTAATTTTAAGGAGATCTAATATTTAAATAGCACTGACATGAACTCATGAAGCAGAAAACTTTGAATTTGTTCTTCCCCTAATTATCTGCCATAGATCTGATATTATGACACAAATGCAGAATATCTTAAAAAGATATTTCCATGGACGTTTTCCAATTATCCTGTTTTCCTTTCTGTTGCCTACATTAAATGGCATATGATGGCCCTGATAGTTATTCGTGTTCCGATAAAAACCCGCTCCAGTCAGTATTTAAAATTCAGGGTCCAGGAGCGAGATCAGCTCTGACACTTGGTCTGATTCTTCCAATTCTGTGAATTAACTATGGTCATGAAGGGACTGAGGAAAGGAGGCGCTGATGACTCATTGGGTTTGGGAAACCTTGGTAAGGACTTGTCTCTCTGAGTCACAGCTGACCCAGAGCCTCGTCTGGTCCCCATGGTCGGGTCTATGAAATCTCCTGCAACTCGTTAAAGCCAGGCAGACTGTCATTCAGACTCCCTGAGTGTTGGGATATACTCAGGGGGGAGACATACATACCCCACCATTTTATTTTTCTATTCACTCTTTGAATGCTCTTTAGTACCCACTTATCACTGATTTGTTTCCTTCTTGATGAGATTGGCTTTTATTCTTTTCTGATGGAGGTTCTAAGCATGCAGCTTTTTCTTACATTATCTCCTTAATTTATGCAGCTCTTTTTATACAATAGATCTCTTTATTTTTAATCAATATTCTCTTTATTTTAAAAACATGTTGTCAGTGTCCTCTACTAGTTGCTTTTACATACTTTAATTTATGATTTTTATTTAGTTAGTTAGCAAGCTATGCCCAGGAACCCACACTGGATATGGTGAATATTTTCCTCAGCAAGAACAAGATGTCTGTGATGTTTGTGTAAGTCTGCTATTAGAGAGTTAAACACAGTCTTAGCTGAAGTAAATGTCCTTTTTTTATTCTCTAAATATTTCTCTATGATTTATAATAATTAAAGTTATAGAAAATGCAATTTACATTTATAATGTCATTTAAGGTTATATTGCTTTCATTCAACTGTCCTTTGATTATCATACCAATTACAGTGTTTGGAACATTTTCTTTGTATTGGACACTCACTTCAGTTTTACCAAATAAACTTGATATCAGAAAGTACAAATGATTGTCCAATCTTTCTCAGTTCACAGAGCTTATAGACTTCAGAAATACGACCTTAAATGATAGCATGTGACATCAAATCCCATAGTCATTATTCACTTTCAAGTTGCTTCTCTATTACACATTGTCATTCCAAGCATGAAGTAGCTGCACAATACAATATCAAATGTTTTATTTATTATATTAATGTTGTTAATACTATGTGTACAGTATTAAAATACTTGAGTACAATATCTGTGAATCAACCTGAAAAACCATTTTGACTGCAATTAGGCATACACTTTGTTTATTAATAGAAATATATCTTGCAATTAGTAATAGACCTTAGACCTTGTCTATTTAATTTTATATAGAGGCACATGTGTGTGTGTGTGTGTGTGTGTGTGTGTGTGAGTGTATAGTCTGCCCAGAAAATATGCAGCCTAACCATATATTATGAAAAATATAGACATTTATTGAAGGAGACACAAGATACAAGAAACATTGTACATAGGACAATGGAGGTCTCAGTCCCCTTCAAAGTAGGCACCTTGGGACCTCACACAGTTCTCCCAGCATCTCTTCCACTATTCTAAACACTCTGCAAAATCCTTTGCTGGAATTGTCATCAGCTGCCCCGTTGTATTTTCCTGAATCTCATCGATGATGTGAAATGTCTTCCCTTTCAAAGGTGATCTTAGTTTTGGGAAGAGCCAGAAGTTGCAGGGCGCCAATTCTGGGCTGTAGGGGCTGAGTCACCTGGGTCACCGGCCTTTGTTGAGGCAGCCTGTACATGTTCAGCATTCTCAGGTGTTCCGCTCCTTGCAGGCCTTGCAGGACGTGGATCACTTTCAGCAGATTCTCAACCATTGTTGAAGCACTTGTGCCACCTTTTTATTTGGGCTGCACTCATTGTTTTCTCCCCAAAAGGCTCCTGAGTCATCTGAATAGTTCCCGCTGCGGAATGTCTAAGCTTAACACAAAATTGGATGCCGATTCGTTGCTCTACTCCCTCGGTTACTTTTAATGCAATGGCCACGTGTACACATGCTCATTGAGCAGCATCTACCACCCCCACTGACTAGTACAGTGAAGTCGCCATTGTTCACACATGCCCATTCCAGTTCACTCTCCTTGGCTGCCAGGTTATATCGATGTTGTGCAAACCATTCCCATTATATTAACAGACCATGTGTGTGTGTAAAATGGTCTGTCCAGAAAAGGATAAACCCAAAACTAATAAAAATGGTTTTCTAAAAAGAGAAGCAGAAAACAGAGAGGAAGGAACAGAAAATGAAGCTATATCTCTCAATGTGCTTTGTTTGGTAGTTTTGACTTTGGAAACTTGTAAATTTTTTACATAATAAAAACCTCAAAAGAAAAGAAGCAACCCTTAAATATCGAATCTGTCAATATTAATTTGGATTGGAAATTTCCAGAGAAACTGATATTTTTTTCTCTTTAAAGTATATTTCAAAAATAAGAGTATTTCATTTCCCTGCAACTGAAAAGCTTTGAACCAGTAACTCAACAAAATAAAACTAAACTAAAAACAAAGATACCCTTCGTAATCAGATCATGAGAACTAAATTTCAATTCCCATTAAAACAAACAAAGGTCCCTAGGAGAAATAATGGATTCCATGTCTGGAGTTAGAAATGTACAAGATGAGCCTGGACTATCTTGTGGTTGATCACAACAAAGCTATTAAGGTCCATGGGTACCTGATAAAAACAACAAATAAAAAATATCAAGTAAGTACCTCCTTCTGGTCAGTGATGAGGCAATTCAAACACCAAAAATTATGACTATGATGTATCAAAATACAAAACTCCATTCTGATGGCATGCCAAAGGGAGCAGGGTCTCCTTTTGTGTTTGCTAGAACCCATTTAATATTTATGAAAAAAAAAAAAACAGTTGATAAAGTTTATGAATCATACAAGTTCCCTACCTTTCTTCTAAAAAATCTATTTCAAGAAAATCATGTGGTTTACAAAATAAAGTTTTGTTTGGGTAAAAAAAAAAAAAAATAGCTTGTAAGTTCAGAAATCAACTCAAATTAGAAAATCACAACTTTGCACTCTTAATGAAATAATGTGTCTAAACAATGACCACTAGTAGCTGCAAAAGCGTTAGGTGCAAGTTTGGTGGAGAATTTTATATTTGAATCCTCTCATCATAGGACAATTAGATATTTTGTCCCTTTTGATGTGATTCCGTTGGATACACACAGCACCTTTTACAAATTACTCTTTAAGTTTTAAAATTTTTTCATTACACTTGACATTTAATATTATTATATTAGTTTCACATGTACAAGATAGTGGTTAAACACTTACGTGACTTACCAAGTGATTTCCCTGATAAGCCTAGTACCCGCCCGAGACCCCACGTGATTGTTACAATATTATTGGCTATATTCCCAAAGCTGCCTTTACAACATTGTCATGACTATTTTGTAGCTGTCAATCTGTATTTCTTACCTCCTTCACCTTTTTCATCCGGCCCCCTCCCCTCTGGCTAGCATGAGTTTGTTCTCTGTATTTATGTCCACTTCTACTTTGTTCATTTATTTTGTTTTTTAGATTCCACATATAAGTGAAATCATATGGGATTTGTCTTTGTCTCACTCATTTCACTTAGCGTAAAATCCTCTAGGTCTATTTATGTAGTTGCAGATGATAAGATTTCCTTCTTTTTTATGGTGAAGTGATCTTCGATTATGTGTACATACATTTATATACCACTTTTTCTTTATCCAGTCAGCTGTTGATGGACACTTAGGTTGCTTCAATATCTCGGCTATTGTAAATGATGCTGCAATGAACATAGGGGTGCAAATATCTTTTTGAATTAATGTTTCAGGTTTCTTCACATATATATACAAAAGTGGGGTTGCTGGGTCATATAGTAGTTCTATCTTTTTATTCTTTGAGGAAACTCTATATTGTTTTCCACAGCGGTGGCACCAAAATGCATGCCCACCAACAGTGCACGAGGGGTCCCTCACCTCCCTCCACATCCCTGCCAGCACTTCCTGATTTATCACTGATGGCCGTTCTGACCAGTGTGACATGATATCTCATTGTGGTTTTAATTTGCATGTCTCTGATGATTACTGACATTGTGCATCTTGTCACATGTCTGTTGGTCATCTGTATGTCCTCTTTGGAGAAATGTGTATTCGGGTTCTCTACCCATTTATAAATCAGATTATTTGTTTTTCTGGTGTTAAATTGCATGGGTTCATTATGTACTTTGGATATCAACCTCTTGTCGGGTGTATCATTGGCAGCTACCATCCCCATTTAGTAGGTTGTCTCTTCGTGTTGTTGGTGGCTTTCTTAGCTGGGCAAAAATGATTTAGTTTGATGTAGTTCCATTTCTTCTTTTCTTTCTTTCTTTTGTTTCCCTTGCCAGAGAAGACACATACTATACATACATTACTAAAAGCAATGTCCAAGTTTACTGCCATGTTTTCTTCAAAGGTTATTGTGGTTTTGGATCTGATATTTAAGTCTATAATTCATTTTGAGTTTATTCTTGTATAAAGTGTAAGAAAGTGGTCTGGTTTCATTTTTTTTTTTTTTTGTATTTATTTTCCCAACACCCTTTATTGAAGAGACTGTTTTTACCCTATTGTATATGCTTGCCTCCTTTGTCAAATATTAATTGGCTGTACAGGCATGAGTTTATTTCTGGGTTCTCTATTGTGTTCCAATGATCTGTGTGTGTTTTTATGCCAATGCCATGTTGTTTTGATTTATGTAGCTTTTTAGTATAGTTTGATATCAGGTAGCATGATATCTCCAACTTTATTCTTCTTTCTCAAGATTGCTTTGGCTGTTTGGATGTTATTTTTTATGTGGTTCCATGTAAATTTTAGGATTGTTTGTTCTATTTTCATGAAAAACGCCATTCGTATTTCCATAGAGAATGTATTGAATGTAAACATTGTTTTGGGTAGTATAGATATTTTAACAATGTTATTACCTCTTGTCCATGAGCATGGTATATGCTTCCATTTATTTGTATTTTCTTCAATTTCAATGCTTTATGACTTTCTGAGTATTGTGCCTCCTTGGTTAAATATATTTCTAGGTATATTGTCTTGATGCAATTGTAAATGGGATTGTTCTCATAATTTTTCTGATAGTGTGTTATTTTGTATAAAAATGCAACCGATTTCTGAATATTATTTTGTATCCTGCTGCTTTGCTGAATTCATTTATCATTTTCAATAGTTGTTGGTGAACTCTTCAGGGTTCTCTATATAGAGCATCATGTCATCTGCAAATAATGACAGTTTTATTTCTTCCTTTCCAACCTGGATACCTTTTATTTCTTTTTCTTGCCTGATTGCTGTTGCTAGGGCTTCCAAATCTATGTTGAATAAAAGTGGCGAAAGTGGACATTCTTGTCTTATTCACGACCTTAAGGAAAGTGCTTTTAGCTTTTCATCATGGAATATGATGTTAGCTGTGGTTTTGTCTTATATGGTCTTTATTCTGTTGAGCTATGTTTCCGTTGCTCCCACTTTTCTGAGAGTTTTTATCATAAATGGGTGCTCGATTTCGTCAAGTGCTTTTTAAAATGAATTAGTCTTGGTAAGTACTTAACTTTCTAAGTCACATTTCTAGTTAGCAAACAGTTGGAGGCTTAGATGACTATGTCAATGGTATAATGAGGATACCATCAACCAAATCCAGACCTGGGTAAATTGACCTGACGAATACCTAGTGTTCTAAAGTGGCAAACAAACAAACAGTGTAAGAGGGAGAGGGTACTTGTTATATAACACACACACACACACACACACACACACACACACACACACACACAAACTGCTCCATCAGAAACGTCAGCATATTATATAACTGTTGGAGAATATATAAATCATATCAGGATGTTAAGAGACCTATGTAAGCACATGTGCGTAGGCATGATCATTATGTATTATTAACAACCAGACTTGCAAACCATCCCTCACCCTTAGTAAGTGCTAAGATTACTGCTGAAACGGCATAAATCTCTCACTTCAAATATGTTACAACTGACCTGTGGATGCATTATTATATAAATAATGGCGCACGTACAACGATTGTAGACTCAAAACCAATCTTGAAATGATGGTTTTGTCATTGAAGGTCTCTGAGCGGTTTCCTCATCTATTAAGTGGCAAGTGCTTTTTGCTTAACACATGGGGTTGCAGAAAGGGACTGAATGGCATCAGGCATGTAAAGTACATATCCGCATGTCTCCAAGTCTTTGTATGAAGAAAAGAAATACTAGCCATGTGGCATCTGTAATAGTAACAAATGAGTGGAAGAGCCAACACACCCGGCTCTTGGAAGAGGGAATCACCTTCAGTGAAATGGAGTTTATGCAACTTTTCTAGGAAGGTCAGAACTTGAGCTCCTGCCGGTGACAAACTGAGGGATCCTGCCACCTGACTAGGTTTCTGCCCCAGCATCCGGTGCTCCGCGTGCTTCATCACCCAAACGACCGTTTGCTACATAGACGAATGATTAGGGATAGTATGCATGGCAGGCAAGGTAGAGTCCCTATTGAGTAATATGCGCTCTAGATGGAGACTCTGGATGGAGGAAAAAAACCTCTGCTCCTTTGTTATTCCAGCTCTCATATTGTTTTCTTTTCCGCCTCAATTAGCCAATGTCCTTTTTCTCTTAATATTATTATCTTCCCCATAGGGCCAAGACATTTTAACTGAAAACATGAAAAAGATGCTGCTCCCTATAATGAGCAGATATAAATACAATCTTTTGAAGTTTTATTAACAGATTCTATAAAGGAGTCAGTCATAACATTTTTTAATCTTTATACATATTTTCTTAATTAAAAACATCCTATGCTATTAAGGATTACCGTTAGTATTTAGTAATAATTGTTATATTTTCACATTCCTGTAGCTAAAAATATATACATTGCCCCCAGCCAGGATTCAATACTTTCTATTTTCCCCTTGAATCTTATAAAAATGATACAATTTTAAGTGACAATTTCTTTATTATAGAGAATAGCTTATTTTAAAATGTCATGCGCTCCTACATTAAGGGGAGAAAGTTCTTCATTGTTCTGTTTTTACAAGTTGATCAGTACAATACATCGTTTGAACCCACAGCTACTGCCCCCATTTCCCCCTAGAAAACGAAAAGCCACGAGGCACTTTCGGTCCCAGTTAACCAACACGCGTGCAGAAATCCGTCCCCTCTGGCCCCGGCTGCCCGGCCCGGGTGCCCCGCGTCTCCAGCGGCGGCGGGATTAGACACATGCGCACCACCGGTCTCTTTGTGTGCACCGGGAAGGGCCTGGCGCGGCGCCACGCTCCCTAACGGGGCAAAGACCTGCAGGCGAGCCTGTGCCCGGGGACAGAAATGCACTGTAAACACGGCCCTTGCCATACACAGTTGTCTCGCTCCCGGTTGCCTCTGTCCTTTGAAGCACCCCCGCTGCCCGCCCTTTCCCGGGGTCCAGTTAGGAGTGGAGATCAAGAGCCCGAGAATGAGGAGCTTGTCCTCAGGAATCTGGCACCCGGCGCGCGGTGGGCCGGGGAGCCGGGTGGGAGCAGCGGGCGCTGGAAGCGGGGGGGCGGTGATGGAGCGCGTCTGGCTAGCGTCTCCCAGCGCAGCCACCCCGCCGGCCCAGGGGGGGGCAGGGGGGAGGGAGCCGAGGCGGCAAATCGGCCCGCCCCCCGCCCCTTCCCTCCCCCCGCGCCAGGGATCCTAGATGGTGCGCTGCGGCCGGCGCTGCGCCGCCGAGTGAGGGGCCAGCCCGAGGGGGCTGCAGGGGCGGCGGGGGCGAAGGCGGGGACCCGCACGCCGCGGGCAGGCGCTGCTTGCGGCGCCAGGCCGTGTCCCTGTCCGCCGCGCCCTGCCGTCCGCATCCCGTCCCCGCCGCCGGCGGGAGCTCGGGGGCGCTAGGCGGAGGCGCGCGGCTGGCTGCGGCTGGCTGGATGCGGGACCGGCGAGGACCCGGCGGCGGACGGCGGCTCTGGACTCTCGGACGCCAAACGCGCTGGCATGGCCTCCAACTTTAACGACATCGTCAAGCAGGGCTACGTGAAGATCCGCAGCAGGAAGCTGGGGGTGAGTGGCTCGCTGGGCTTTCTCCTTCCCTGCGCCCGCCTGGCTCGGGCCGGCCGAGCGGGGGGCTGGGAGAGGCGGCTGGCGCGGGGACGGGGGCAGCGCCCGGCGACAGCCTGCTTGTTGCTGGGCGTCCCGGCCCGCGCCTGCCTCCGGGGCTCGGCACGCTGGGCTGAGGGCGCCGGGGAGCGCCTCGGTCCCCATCTCCCTGTGCGCCAGGCTGCTTTGCTCCCAGACTGAGAAGTCAAGTAGTCGACAGGGACTGTCAGGTCCGAGATGAATGTGCCTGGAGGGCGGTTTACACACAGTGCGACCCACCGTGCTCTGTTCTCAGAGCAGTGCAGGGGGTGGGCAGACCTGCCGGGCTGTGTGTTTAGAATCACCATTTTCTCGTCCCCGCTTCCCAAGCCCATTTCGAAATGTTCTTGATGCCCACGCAGCACCGCGTGTCTCTGCCGCTGACGGCCAGCGACTTCAAGGCGCCCTGAGCGGGTTACCCGCCGGCTGGCTCCTTGGCCAAGTGTGCGCCCGGACAGGTGTACCAGCGCCCGGGTGCAGGCAGGTATGTGCTCGCGGCCGCTGGCACGGGAGCGTTCGCGACAGCAAAGTTCGCGGAGATCCTTCCATAGTTTTTTTTCTTGAAAGATGCTCTCTGCCTGACATGGGACAGAAGCAGTGTAGACCCCGGGGGTTCAGAACTTCTGCAGTGACCAGACGAGGATGTAAGAAGGACTCGTGGACGGTCGTGGAGGACCTGGGGGTATGGACAGGAGCGGGCAGGAGAGGAGGGGCAGCAACTGAGCCGAGAGCTGCGCACACGTGGGGGACGTGGGAAAAGGTGGGAGCGACCGGCACGAGGTCCCGGGGCAGCGCAGCGTGGGGGTGGGCGCCGGAGCCAGCCTTGCGCAGGCTGGGCTGGGGCGGGAAGGTAAACGCCAGCTGGGGGCGGTAAGGCCCCCCCCCCTCCCCTTTTTCTGGATTCCTGGGATATCTGTCCACATCACTGTTCTCAAACTTCCTGCTCCGAAAGCTCCGGAATCCTGGGGCAAAGTAGCCTTGGACGAGAACATTCCGGACGTTGTTCCCATCTGAACAGAGGAATACTACCATCCATCCGGAAAGGGGGAAAGGAGGGAGAACCTCGTTAATGTTATCAGTAAGGACAAAAGAAGAGATAAATGTGTTTTCAGAAATTTGAACTAAGGTAGGGTGAAGTCCCTTCGAGAGGAAGGATCGCCAGGCGCCCAGAAGGAGTCGCTTTGCGGGGAGTTGGACGCGCGTGTTGGAGGCAGGGGAGAAGCCGACTTGCCTCTTTATGCGGCCTCTTCTGGGTTTCACGTTCGTGATGCAGACTGTCCCTCAAGGACACAAGGAAGCCATTCTGGAACTTGAGCAGGTCTGGGCGAGAGGGGAGTGCGCAGCCCCTGCCCCCAGCCTGGCGCTGGACGATGGGGTGCAAACCCCAGCGGGGTTTCGGTAGCTGCTCTTGGGGAGAAGCGTGCGCCTCGTTCTTTTCCCGGGAGAGAAGCGAGAAGCCACGTGAGAAGCCGCGGTTGTCCGGGAAGGAGGCTAACGGATGGCTCCTCGGTGCCCGGGAAGCTGCGCTCAGACCTGTCCCCGCTGGGCCGTCAGCCCAGGAAGGACGTGCAGCGCTCGACCTGGAGGCGAGGACCATTTCAGGAACTCGGCCTCTGAAGCTCTTTCTTCTCCCGCGCGGTGCTTGTTCATAGTGCTTGCTCGTCCTTCTGCTGGGACTCTCGGGTGTGTCTGACACCTCAAATGCTGTGAGCCCCTGGGTGATGGAGATGTGCGTGTGCTCACGAGCGCGGAGCCGCGGTCCACCTGAAAATGCCACCGAGGACTGCCACCGCACAGAGCACTCGCCACCCTGCGCGCTTGGCTCTGGCGTCCCCTGGATTCCTCCCCCACGCGAGCTTTCCAGGATTGCATACACTAAAAGCGAATGGAATGGGCAACCTCATTGAAAGATAGGATCCACGGGAAGAACAGTGAACGCTTCTTGGGTAACCATGGCATTATCAGCCTTTGCAATGCCCGGTTAGAATTCCAGAATTCCATCTCCCCTAAAGATGTGCGTGCGGACGTGTGGTGTCTCCATTTTCAAAGGTGCCCTTTCCCGGACACGCTGCTGAGAGTTATGTCTGCGTAAGACACAGCCTTACTGGAAAACAGTGAAAGCATTTTTATCCACCGAGGAACTATTTTGTGTCCCATTTGTACTAGAGAAATGTGAACTTCGCAGAGGTCGGTGTTGAAACAGTTTTTGTTGTTTTAACCTTCAAATATTAAACTATATTAACGTTGACACTTTTGGAGAATATTATTTGTTTAAAAAGTCTTTAGAGATGCTTCTATTCAGAATATTCTAGTATTCACAAGGGTGAATTCAAATGACAAAACTTCACACATGGTTCTGTGAAGCTTGATAAGTGATTCCCATGAGATCATGCAACTCTAAGCAAATAGTTGCCTTAAAAATGAACATGTATAGCCATACCCAAAATCATAGGAGTAGGAATTATGTAAACATTTCATTTTCGTGGTTAATAATACATATTACTAATCTTATGGACTCAGAACAGTGGACTTGTCCAAATAAACTATTTTTAACTCAAAAGATATATGATGATTTTTCTATGGTTCATGTCCAAAACTAAATTTCAAAATTAAAATAATTCTCATTAAATATGCACAGATATTTGATTTTTTTTTTTATGGCCATAACATGCTTTCAAAGACCTAATTTCATAATATTCTAATGGGGTTGAAAAAGGCCCAACTGCGAGGCCAGTTGTATCAGATTGTCATGACGTGAAAGAAAACATGTATTGAAATGAGGTGTTCTGATGTGCGGTCCAGGCCCCTCCAGGCTGAAGGGATAGAAGCAGCCATGTGTCTTCTTAGATGCTCTAGTGTTAACGGCTGAGGACAGTGCCTTACCTGACTACCTGGGTGAAGTAGTAAGTGTGGAAACGTTTTCTGAATGTTTGGCTTTGAACTCTGTCTTAACTAGTTATTCAACTTTTCTTCATTAAAAAAAAAAAAATGTTGAGGAAAAAAATAGAATCATGTTCCTGAATTTTAGTCTTGTCCTTTAAAAATATTTATTAAAGCATTAAGTTTTAAAGGTATAAAATCATTAGAAGTATTGTATAATGATATAACTCTTATAATCATTTTTTTCAATTCTGTGTTAATTTTTCCGTAGAGTGTATCAGTCTTTCCAAGAATACAGGGTAGGTCAAAAGTAGGTTTACAGTTGCAAGTATACAAAACACAGAGTTTCGTCTTGCATAATTGTTTATTAATTATTGTGTTAATTTTCACATGAAAAACTGTAAACCTACTTTTACCCCCACCCCACCCCCATGCAACAAGCCGGGTTCGTGATAGACCCCACCCCTTTACCTACTGACACTGGGTTTCTAAACAACAGACACTGACTTGACTTGCCACAATGAAGGAACATCATTATTTCGGAGTATTTTGTATTTAATGTCCCTTCTTTGGGATGGCACTTCTCTTTGCTTTGGCAAACTGCTTTGTCCGGTTTTATATCTGATACAGTCGCAGGAGGAAGGTGCAGTCAGATTTTAACCTGGAGTTTTAGTTATTAGACTGGCAAAATGGCTTGTCTGGGTGGATGGGCGTGAAGCCACAAGAACCAGAGAGGAGGTTGCAAGGGTGTCATGCAATGGAGCACCTGCATGGAGGTGCCGGGCCACCATATTTCCTCTCCGGGCCTGTGGGGCCTCCTTGTCTGTGTCACACTAGCTCTTCTCTGTCAGTGTTTTACATGTCACTTTAATTTGTGTCAGATACCAGCAGCATAGGTAATAGGACCTAGAAAACCCTGCACTTCTGGACCTTCCATTGGATGTATCTTGCCAATTTCCAGCCTTAAATAAACTTCATGTGCTTCTGCTACTGCTGGCCCATGTGCTCAGGGGCAAGGACCCCTACACTGTGTCTCCCCTTCTCACCAAGTCATTCACTGACTCCCGTCCTCCTCCCGCTGCCCCAGTCCCCACCATTACCACAGTCCTCCCAATGCGATGTTTCTTAACATCCTGTCCTCTGTCCCTTCCAATCCGTATTTAGACCGAGCCCAACAGTTCTGTTCCCACGTGCAAAAAGACTTCTCTAAAGTAGCTATTTTAAATGTTCTTCTCACTTCCAGTCTCCAGATCTGCGTGTCCAATTTCTAAGAAACATTTCCTGCTTGGTACCTGTTGGGCACCCCAACCAATGAACGAGTCCAAATAGAAATACTCTTCTTCTTCCCAAACTAGCCGCCTGTCACATAAAAACATGTAAGGAGATGCTGCTATCAGCATTGCTACTCATTTAAAAATGATTCAGTATCAGCTCTCAGAGACAATATGGGATCTTCCCTTTCTCTGAGTCACTACACACACCCAAATGGCACATCTTATTGGTGCCACCTGGGAGTGTCATCTGTGCTCTCTTTCCAATTGACATTCTTTTTCTGTAACTTTAAGTCCAGACGTTGATGGGACTTCCCAATGGTTGTTTTTACTGCCTGCCTGCTGGATTACCTTTGTAGTCCTGCCAGAGTAATTTTCCTAAATTTCAGTTTGAAACATATAATTCCCCCTCTTAAGTTTTCCCATGGTTTCTCATTACCTAGAGTAATAATTAAACTTAAACTTGTAATTCAGAGCTATCCACAATACCTACCATTGTTTCATTTAAGGATTTTAAAATTATGTAATATTCCAAGCATGCTGGAAATTACAGACTCATATTACAAACTACCCATATTTTACCCATATGATCACAGTATCTTTTTTTGCCTTAAGTTTTTGAGATAGAAAAATGCTGAGTCGAAGGCCCATTTGAATCTCTTGCCATTCAACACACTCCCCGGTTGTAGTCAGTGTTTCTCTGCTCCCACGTAGATCCCGTTTGTTCACGTCCACGGTTTTATTGCCTTCTGCTGCATGAATAAGCTACGCTCCCTCTCTTGGGGGACATTTATAAGGCTTTTCTGTTTGTGCTTCAGCAGATATGCGTACATAATTCTCTTCAATCCCATGCATTCAAGGTCCTCCAGGGTACGTGATGTTGGTAAAGCAGAGTTGTTGGTTTTTAAAGCATGTACCTTTTTACTTTACTAGAAGTTTTCAGATTGCTCACAAGTAATTGTAATAATTTATAAGCCCAGAAGCAATGAAACGAGAGAACTTCTTTAATCATATACTCAACAGTAATTGATACTTCCATATTTCTTTAAATTATGAAATATTTCAGATATACAGAGAACATAAACCTTTTATAAACATAATGTTTTGCTACATTTTCTTCAGACTTAAAAAAGAAATGTTATAAAATGGATACACTTGAGGTCCTTACATGTCCCAACACAGTAACTTCAGAAGTAAACTTAAAAAAAAAAAAAAAAAGTAAACTTATGTTTGTAACTCTGTGCACGTAGTTTTTCTATACTTTGTACATTTTTATATCTCTTTAATATATGCTGTTGCTTCATATAGTTTCAACTTGATATAATCAGAATCATACAGTATGACTTCCTGAAACATACTTGATTATGTTTTTGAGATCTAATCATTGTGATATATAGTTCATTCGTTTGATTTCTGTATGCCTTTTCTTTGTAGAAGTATTTCCGAATGCCAGTGGGCAAGGGTTTCTTCAGGTTATACGCATAGAGATGGATTTGCTCGGCATAGGTTGGTACATACCCACTCCTGTGCTTCCCAGAGTTGTCCCCAGATGCTCCCTCACTGGGTCCCCTTCACTCTGCTTCCTCGCCAGCACCTGGTGGGGTGAGGCGGTTCCCTCCCTTGGGTGAATGAGGGTTTTAAAGTTGTACTTCCCTGCAGTTTGAACATGTTCTCATGGGTTCATTGATGCATCAGTTTTCCTGGTTTGTGGGTTATCTCTTCCATTTCACTGCCCGTCTTTCTGCCTGATGTCAAGATACACGCTCGCGCTCTCTATTTGGAGCACTGTTCTTTTGTAGTTATAAACTATACAACCTACACCTGTGTTAGGGCTGGTCTTTATAATTTTCTCATGGTCTCCTGTGTCTTACTGATATTTTAAATTTTAGTGAAATCACTTTATGTATTTTCTTTGTGGCCTATACTTTTTGTGTCTTAATTAAAAAGTCATTCCTCACTGTAACATAAAATTGCTATTTTCTATGTTATCCTGTCGTTTTCATGGAAATCTGTGTGCATTTAGAGTTTTAATCAACCTGGAATTAATCCTTATTTTTAGATTTAAGTTTGGAATCTCTTCATCTCCATATGGACAGGCAGTTTCCCACCTCCATTTATTCAACATGCGTATCCATGGGCCTGTTAGGCAAGTCCTACTTTTTATGTTTTCAAAGTTGTACTTTCAATATTATGTTTATTTATTCTTATGTACTTAACGTTTTTGTTGTTGTTTGAATTGTTTTTTTTGTCTTTGTTTTAAATATTATCTAATTGGTTGCTGCTGGTTTACACAAAAGCTTTTGCTTATTGCATATCTGGTATCTAACAGTGACTCATTAATTAGGTGTTGAATATATTGAGGTCTCGTGCCTTTTGCCAGGGGAGGCAGAGAGGCAAATGGAAGGGAACGCCACAGTTGGAAACCAAGAAGACTTCGGAACCATGGAGGCATTCGAGTTAGTGCTGATGAAGTGGCGGAGCTCATTGGGCAGGTATGGGAGAGGTATTGGCCAAGGGGACAGAGTAACCTGGGCAGGGCGAAGGGGTCATGGGTTACATGGATTAAAAATAACAACTGCATTTAAGCACTGTTTCTTTAAAGCGACAGCCATTAGATTATAGGACTCTATTAATATAAGTATAAATTATAATAACCAAAGAAAAAGAAACAAAAAAGGGAACTTGTGGCTATAGTATAATTAAACACTGAAATATTCTATAATAAAGTTTAAATTTAGTGAAATGTGTCTCAAAAAGTTATTAAACTAAACCAGCTCATCGCTGACATTTTAAAGTGGTTAAAAGACCCCAAACCTATTGATAAACTGAGTGAAGAGTGAAAATTACTTTAAGCTGATTGTTTAATAGGTGTGCATATTTCTGTATTTCAACAAGGGTTCAATATGTAAAATTAATCTTACAGTTCAGGTAATTAAATAGTGACTACAGGCAGCAGTAATAATACATTTGTTGGTGTTGATACATAGAAATTAGAGTTCAGAGTTTATATCTTTAAACTCCCCCTCAAAAAGAAGAAAAAAAAATTACTAATGGAAGAAAATAAAATTTTATTTAAAGCATATATTAATACAATTTTTAAATGTTCATTAGAAAACGCTTATTTGTGCAGCGCTTGAAATACATAAAATGAATTAAGTTAAAGAGTAGCTCCCTAATTAAAGATCAAGTGAGCATGCATTGTCCTTTCTGGCCAAATAAGTGTTATTAAGTCAAGGCTTTAAGGCGGGGGACATGTCTGCTTGACCTCAGAACTCAGTTATTTGCTTGCTTTAATGGTTTTGATTATTGCAAAGTCATGAAAGTGGCAGCTTGTGGAAACAGTGGTGGGGGTAAAATTATAGACACTGTCTTCTACTCACTCAGTTTTCTATAAAGAGCTTGATTGTATGTGTTCTAGTGGGTGTGAATCTCCTTTGTCTATGTTAATAGAATCTGCACTTATCTTAAAAATGGAGTAGAACACACTCAAGTTTTCTAGGGGGTCTGGTAACTCTGTGTTTATTAATGCTCACTGAACACTGCTTCTGGTAGTCATACACTCTTAAAAAGCAGGCTTCAGTTTTACTCCCTGAATTCTTTTGAGATTCAGTGAATTTTTTTTTCAATTATGATTTAATTGAATGGCAAAAAATAATAGTTTTGACATCTGAGAAGTTTTCAGATACTTTGCAAGAACCCCCAGCATGCTGCAATAGAACTGACGGGAGAGCTGGAGGTGACCTTTAAGTGAACAATGTTTTATTTGTCTATTGCATCCAATTTTATAAGTTAATTAGAAGGTAATAAAAATATTTTAAAACCCAAACAGCAGCCAAATATTGTCCCGGATAAAGCTAAAGCGCACATCCCTCCAGGTCTCACGCTGCACTTGAGGATGTAGGTCTGTCGCATTTGCTGGCAAAGGGCGCCGCCCTGCTGGTCTCCGGTAAGCAGGACCCAGAAAGGCTCAGTGCGCACGGGGGCGCGCAGCCTTTGCGCTGGGTCTCAGCAGAAAAGACACAGGGACATCTTTCCTGTTTAAAGACCCGAGTGTAACCAGCTTGGAAGGACAGGTGGAGTGTTCCGTCTCAGGAATTATTTAAATATAGTCACTTCTGTGACTCGGAAGGAACCAGCGATAGCACAGACATGGAATGAGCTGCAGGAATTGCCCATTGGGGGATTGTGCCACATGTTTTCCTGTGTATTGTTTGACCTCAGATGTTCTGTCCTGTGAAGTGTTGCCGGAGCATGGCGAATGGCGAAAGAGCGCTGGTGCACTAACTGTGTCGCCGCAAATATAAGAAGATTTTTTATTTGCACGTGGTAGTGCCACTGGGGTGAATCCATTTCCCATTTCTTTGTGCCTTTTAACTGTTTCTTACTGACTTTTGTACTTCTTTTCGGAGCTTGAGCATCTGAGGGTACCTCCGATTCGATGGGGGAGTTTTGGAGGATCTTGGACTTCTGATGGAAAAGTAGGCACAAGGTTCATAGCTGGGGAGAGCTCGTTTGGGACATGTTTCCAGTTTTTCATTCGTTCCACAGAGATCCTCTTGCAGGGACTTTTTCTGCGGAGAATTTTGGGTTGTCAGTTGTTTCACTTTTCAACACAAATCGCTTTTTCTTCTTGGACTTCCCTTCTTAGTAAACAATGTGTTTTGTTTCCCTTGACTTTGGAAGACATGGAACATGAAACAAGGAAAGATGGGCTTTATTTGCAGCTGCTTTCTTGGAAGAGAAAAACAAGTCTGCGTTGTCCAAACGAAGCTTCAGTACGCGTTCCAAGTGGTGCGGGAGTTCAGTAGCTCTTGAAGTACTTCAGACCCCACTGCTAGGTGCCCAGCAGGCTAGTTTAAAAACCGGTGAGTGCTTTAAGTGTTTCAAATTACAATAGAGGAAAGAAACACACTAAAATTAAACTTTTCAAAATCATTCTATATACCTTCTTTTTCCTGGTAACTTTTGTGTGTTTTTCAAATTCATATTAAATCACTCCTAATAGTCAACAAAGAAAAATCACCCTTCTATCAATACCCAGTGATATTAAAGTAACATTTCATGGCAGATACTATTATAATACTGTGTTACTGTCAAAAATATCCAAAAGCATGGCAAACATTCTGCTATACCAGGGCTTACTTTTTGAAATTCTATAATTACCATATTTTTCGCACTATAAGACACACCTGACCATAAGACACACCCAGGTTTAGAGGAGGAAAACAAGAAAAAAAAATATTCTGAACCCAATGGTGCACTAAAATATTTAAGAAAATAGAACAGAATACTATTTCAACCATGGAAAGTGAACAGCAGTCAACAGCGGTATTAAGAACCATCATCACTGTCGTTAACAAACGAGGAGAGACTTTAAGGTTCAAGGACTCTTCTAGTTTTCTGGGAACCCCAAGAACTCATCATCGCTAGTGTCAGAGTTTATGGGGGCCTTTAATAACAGGCATTGAGGGAGTTAAGCGGTATCACTAGTTGTAACAGTCACTGAGAGGATCACTATCCTCGTTACAGGTGCTGGCGGACGACCCCCAGTGCCTGTTACGGCTAGTGATCTCCCTTAGTCCCCTCAGGGCCTGTGTTACTACTAAAACAGTGACCCCACCATAACCCCCTTTATACACTACAAATGTCAGCATTCATGGCTGCTCACCCAGTTACCGACGGCCTCCTCACACAGAAGTTTGGGGTGCACTGGGAACAGTATGGAGGTAGGCGAGACAGCTGTAGCATCTAACGGAGCCAGGAGCCAGCCGAGAACATGTTACTTCAGCTCCACCCATCTGCCTCTCATGATTGGCAGAGCTTAAGACGCAGTGATTGGTGATTGGAGGCGGTTCTACTGACACAGGCCCCACCCAGCGTCAAAGGCAATGGGCAATTGGCACTGAGCCTCATGCCCGTTATTAGCCTCAGCTGGTTCAACAGGTCAGCGGTTGTAGCTGGGAGCGTCAGGTGACTCTCTGCACTCTCCCAGGTCCTGGGTGATGGGCAGAGGCAGACGGCAGCTGACCAGATGCCCTGAGATTCAGCAGGAAAGTGGGACATTTAAGTGTCCCCAGGGGTTTCGCGTGGGCCCACCGCTTCCTCTTCTAACAGCTGTCGCCACCGCTGACAGGTCAGTACTACACATCACGGTCTGAGATGCAATATTGGCTCCATAAGACGCACAGACATTTCCCACACACGCACTTTTGGGGTGGGGGAATGTGCGTCTTTTGGAGCAAAAGAATATGGTACGTTGTTCCTTTTCAGTCCATTGTATCACGTTGTGATAGGTATTTGGAAACATTGGTAGATAAGAGAAAATGCATTTAATACCTCACCTCTGTATATAACATCTATTGATGTAAAATTTAATCTGAACGGTTTTGAACTATATTTCTTACAAAGAAAGAATGTCCAAACCATACCAAACTTACCCTCAATGACTCATTCAGGCATGGGCGGCCTAGATAACTTAAATGTACAAGTTATTTCTGAATCAGAGAATTCTATTATTTGGCCCACCAGAAAATGCATGTAGCAGTAAACGGGGATACAAATCTGTTATTCCTTCTTATAATGGAACTATCAATGGCCAGGGGATACAGACGGGCATTGTTCATCGAACAGCTGGTGCAGGTGAAAAGCACTCCAGGTGTTCCGTGATATGAAGAGACGGCCCAGGTAGGAGTGAGATGCCGGAATGCATAATGCAGCCCCAAGGGTTTTGAGAGCCTTAAGAAAGACACAAAAAAGTATTTTCGACCCTGAGAGAAGAGGACAAATTGTTCTAGCTGGAAGGAGGGCAGAGTTCAGAAAAATACTTCGGAAAGGAGATAACGTTTAAGCTGGGGATTAAAATATGGTTACCCTGGGATTTGCACAGATGAGGTAGGAAAACAGAATAAAGGTGGCGGAGGATTTGGATAATCCTAAATTGTGTACAAACTCTGCATAATTAATCAGACTTTCTTTTACCTTGTATCTTATTATTATATTTTTAATTTCACCATTAATGTTATTTTGGACTTGTTTTATTCTCTTTCCTTAAAATAGAGTAAATTTTCTCTTCTTACGAATGTTTACAAGTTACCTGTTATGTGCTGCTTTTAATTTTTAGCTATCTTTGAGGATTCTTAATATGCTTGGCGGGTTATTTCTCAGCAATAGAAATTTAATTTCTGCTTGATACTTTACATGTTGATTATTGTCTTGAAAATACTTCTATTTTCTCCTCATAGCAAATATCTTAGTCTTCAATTATATATAAAGGATATATGTTTTCTTAGTGTTTCTCTCTCCCACTAAGCTCCCTGAGGTTATAGGCCACCTCCGTGGTCCTCACCGCATCCTGATAACACAAGGTGACCTGTGGGAGGTGCTCCATCAATATTTGTTGAATTAATACACGCATCAGTGGAGTGTAAAAGTTACTTCACACTGATTTTATCTAAAAATAATGATGATGACTCAAATTTTGTCACTTGGTATAAAGCAGACACATATAGAGTAGTCTACCTCACAATAAATGTATTAGTAGATTCAGGGTCTGAATTTAGAAATTAGAAGCTGTAGAGTTCTGAAAATGATTTTTGCATATTGATTTTTTTTTGCATATTGATAGTCTAAAATTTATTTATAGAAATATTTTAGTGTCTGAACATGAACATGGATTACCTGTGAATGTATAGCTCCTCTCTCAGCGAGCAAGCGCAGGCAGAGCCTTTAGGCGACGTAATGAGGATCCCATGGCTTCCTGGTTAAGGGCGGGGATTCCACAGCAAGACAGTCTTGGGTTAACACCTGGCTTCGCTCCGGCGCTTACCGGCAATGGTGGAAATTGATCTTCTCTTTGTTCTCCGCTTTTCTCCTTTGCAAAACGGTGTTGGGGTGAAGACTAAATGCGTGAAATCATTGAGAAGAATGATGCAAGTAAAGTACTATAAAAGAAGGTGTAATTATGATATTACTATTGGTACCAGCGGTCCCCACTCTTGGCCACAGCTGCTTAAGACAGAAGTTACCCCTTCTAAGCTGGAGAGAGCTGAATCCATATCCACTTTTGGGATCTCTCTGCCTAAAAAAGGTCATAGTTGGAGTACGATGTGTGTTACATTCATTTCCAAATTCTGTTCGCTGACTTGATGGCGCTGTAGATCAAGTCTAAACTCAATGTGACTTCAAGACCATTCAGGATCTGGCCCTGCCTGTCCCACATTTTCCTGTGCCCTATACGTACTCTCTAGACACGCAGAATTGCCTGCTGCTGACCCTGTCCTGTGTCGGGGAGTGGCTTGTGTCGCGCCCTACACAGAGACCTGCAGTATTCTTCCACTACATTTGCCAATTCAAATTCTCAGACATCACCTCCCCTGGAGATGGTGACCCAAGTCCTGGGTAGAGCTTTATAGTAAATTTTAAAATTGGGAACTGAATACCCCATTTTAGCTATTTAGGGCTATTTACAGTTCTATATTGAATTTTGACTTATATAAATGTCTGCAGAATGCCAATGGGATTTTGATAGGAATTGCATTGACGACATAAATCACTTGCTGGGATCGATGAACATGGGATGTCTTTCCATTTATTTAGGTCTTAAATTAATTTTGGAATATTTTGTAGTTTTACTTTACAAGTCTTCCACTTTGATTAAATGTATTACTAAGTATTATGTTTTTGATATTATAAATGGTATTGTTTTCTTAATTTCATTTCATAAAATTAATTGCCAGTATATAGAAATCCATCTGATTTTTTTATGTTGATCTTATATACTGTCACTTTGCTGAATTTGTTTATTAGCCCTAACAGGTATTGTATGTGTGAGTGTGTGTATCTTTTCAAATTTTTAGATCAAGCCTTCTGCAAATATACATACTTTTGCTTTGCTTACTTTAATTTGGATGCCTTTGATTTTTTTGTTGTCAAGGAGTTCTGACTAGACCTAGTTCAATGTGGACCACCAGTAGCCAAAGTGTTCATCCTTGTCCTGTTTCTGATCTTAGAGTAAAAGTTGTTAGACTTTCACCGTTGAGTGTAATGTTAGCTCTGGATTTCTCACAGATGCCCTTCATTAGGTTGAGAAATGTCCTTCCATTTCTAGTTCATGGAGTGTTTTTATTAGGACAAGGTTTTGGATTTTGTCCAATGTTCTTCTGCATCAATTGAGATGATCATGTGATATTCTGGTGTATTACTTTGATTGCTTTTCCGAATTTGAACCACACTTGCATCCCTGAGATAAATCCCACTTAGTCATGGTATATAATTTTTTAATATGCTATTGGATTCAGTTTGCTAACATTTTGTTGAAGGCTTTTGCATCTACTTTCATAAGGAGCATTGGTCCGTCGCTTCCTTATGATTTCTTTTGTTGGCACTGGTATCAAGGTAATTCCTTCCTGGTCAAATGAGGAAGGTGTGCTTCTTCCTCCTTTGCTATTGTTTGGAAGAGTTGGAAAGGGATTGGTGTTAATTCTTGTTTGAAAATATTGTGAAGTTCACCAGTGAAGCTGATTCTGGGCTTTTTTAAAGGGGTGGAGGTTGATTACTGATTCGATCTCTTAAACAATTGTAAATTTATTTGTATTTTCTATTCCTTCTTTCATTAGTTTTGGTAGTTTGTGTTTCTAGGAGTTGGTCTATTTCATGTAGGTCTTCTAAGTTTTTTAGCATAGCATTTTTCATCATCTCTCTTTTAATCCTTCTTATTTCTATAAATTCTATAGTAACAGCGTCCCATTCCCATTTCTGATTTTAATAATCTGAGTCTTCTCCCTTTTTGCCTTGGATAATATAGCTGAAGGTTGTCAGTTTTTTCATCTTGCTTTCAAAGGACCTACTTTAGGTTTTGTTGATTCTCTTGTTGTTTTTCTATTGTCTGTTTCATTTATCTCTGCTCTAGTCTCTATAATTTTCTTATTTTTCCTGCATGCTTCAGTACTTAGCCAGCCCATTCGCAGCTCCACCTTAGCCTCTGCTTCCCAGCCAGAAGGTGTAAGAGAAGTGAGTGCTTAGCTGACCCTCAGCTTTTGGAAGGGCAGGTTTACAGCCCTGAGCGTGTATCTGGTCTTCTCGATTGCTCTTATTTTTCCACATATCTCTTCTCTTGACCTCTTCTTCCCTGGACTTTTGGTCTATTGCTTGTCCTGTTATCCCTCACCCAGGCTTTGGTGGCCAGTTCTTTTGCCTTCGAGTGCTTTTGGAATATGCTACCCTAGCCCTGAGATTGCCCCGATTCAGATGAATTCTCCCTACGCTGGTCACTCGGGGAGCTTCAGACAGGTCAACAACACAACCACTCTCTCTCAGGATAATGCCCACGTTTCCCCTCCGGCCCAGCAGCCTGCACCGGGAGTCTGGTCTGCTCTTGTCCTGGCCATCGCGGGTCTGGGGAGTGGGAGACTGCCCCCGCTTCTCCCAGGGCGATGCAGCAGCATCCTTCTTCAGAAAGCTTTCCTTGGTGGCTCAAAGGTTTGGGCTCCACTCGCTCTGCAGAAGTTAACTCTGATCGTTTTCCCAGCGTTTTAGCTGCTTTTGCGCCAATATGGAGCCCGGAGTCCCCCACAATACCATTTTGGTAATGTCACTCCATATTGGTCCCCAGTAGTTGATGACACGGTCCTTGATTCTTAATCTGAGCTTATTTAATGTATTTTCGAGTACTGGATAATGAGGACATGTGTTATCTCTTTTTTTTTAAAGAATAGCTTTTCTTTCTTTTTTTTTTTTCTTGTTTATTTTATTCTTAGAGAGAAAGAAAAGGAGAAAGAAAGGAAGAGAAACATCACTGTGTGGTTGCCTCTCACTTGCGCCCCCAACTGGGGATCTGACATGCAACCTAGTCATGTGCCCTGACTGGAAGATCGAACCAGCGACACTTGGCTCGCAGGCCAACGCTCAATCCACTGAGCCACAGCAGCCAGGGCTGACATGTGTTATCTTTTAAATCAAGTATTAGAGACAATGTAAAGTGACCCAATATTCTCAGCAAATATTTATTCAGGGGCTATTATATTGATAACCACATTTTTAAAAAGTAAAATATTGCATAATACAAACTATATATTAAGCTGATGAAATAATTTATTATCCAGTCCTGGACCCCTTGAAAGAAAAAAGAGCTAAGCAGTTAAGAATTCAAGATTATGGTATATCTGGACTGTATTAACTACCCAGCATGTATGATCATTCGAATTCAATCTTACTTTCCCGTGACTAATGAACTTGACTTGTGGGCTAGTCCCTTGTGGTTTGCAGTTGTTAGTTTTTGATATCCTCTTGTAGGTGTGTAAAGGGATTGGTGTTGAAGAGTCGGGTACAAGATAAGTCTGCTTTTGATGTAATACATTTATGAATGGTATGTTCCATTCATTTAGGAATAATTAAATTACGGACATATGACATTAAGAATCTTTGCATCACTGCTGTAAAGATGTAAGTTAATGCACAATATGAGGAATTAAGTGCTTTTTACTTTTAGTCTTGAATCCATTTTTATTTAATTTTTTGTGTATGGTGTAAGATAAGCGTTCCTTCTTTTACACATGACTATCCAGACATCCTGTGTCATGGAGTGTTTAAATGCCCACGCCACCCCAAGCAATCAAGAGATTCAGTGTAATCTTTATTGAAATCCCCACAACAGTTTTTATAGAAATGAAAAACAAAAACCAATTCTGCAATTCATATAGAATCACAAAAGACCACAGGTACACATCATACACATCAGCGGAAGAAGAACAAAGCTGGATCCATAACACTTCCTGATTTCAAAACATAGTTTAAAGCTACAGTAAGCAAGACAGTCTTGTACTGGTAAAAGCCATCATGTTAACCAGTGGGACAGAATAGGCCAGCCAGAAACATATCCACATGGATGAGGTCAATTCATCTTCAACGAGGGTATCAGGAACACACAATAACCAAAAAATAGCCTTTTCCACAAATGATGCTGTGGAAACTAGCAGGTAAGCTTCCCTCAATAATCACAGGAGTCCAGCAATTCTAGAAGTCCATTCTTGCTGAGTAAAAAGTCACCTGGCCTACTTGGCTCTTTAGGAGAGCAGGAAAGCTCTGCCGTACTGAGGGTCTTTAAATTAATTTCATGTGTGTATTTGTTTCAATATATAAAGTGAGCAGGGCTTGAACTATTTTAGTAGAAATATGCCTCCATATGTTATATATTGCTATAGTTCGTATATTCATATAGCATTTGCATGTGTAAGAATAATTCATACTATAAAATATCTCAGTGAGTTTTTTTTCCATGTGCTTTCTCCTGTTTGGTATACGGGGCATGTTTGTTACAGCCGTGTAGAGTCACAATGCTATGTTGGGAGCCATTCGATAAATATGGAAGTTATTTTTTACATAGAGATATGACGTTAGATCCACAGAGACTCAGGACTTTAACTGACAACATATGAGGAGCATAGAATATTTTAGGGGTAGATGCCACAGAATAAAATGTAAAATATTGGCAGTCCCTCTCTTTCAGCAAAATTACCTGCAGCTGTATTGGCAAAGAACTTGTCATTTATATTCAAAAACCTAAATTATGGGCAATTTAAACTCATTTATCTTTTTTAAATTCAATGCAAATAATGACAACATTAATCTTTTCTTCCTCCAAGAGAATGAACAATTGTTTGAAATGGCAATTTTCTTAGATATTTCCACGACTATAATGTATCCAGATTAAAAACCAGAATTTCACAGAGAGATTAAGGACTCTAAATTTGTTTTAAGTAGCGGAAACACAGGTTTCAAATAATTTTCTCCGTGCAAAAATAATTATCATTCTAGCATTATAGTCAAGAGCCATATCTACCGCATTGGAATGTGTATATTTAAATTATGCAGAAACTTTTTTTTTCAGGAATACATTTCAAAATGAAATTCTTTTAGAATATTTTATTTTATTATAATCCAAACTCAGTAAAGTGAACTTCAGTAACAACTAAATTTCGCTTTTGATAGATCCTAGGGCTCATCAGGTTTTCTGAAAACTGGTGTTTTTTCTCCGTTTAACCCTGCTGCCTGCGTGTCCTCTTGTCCTCCTTGTTGGGCCTCGTATTTTATCATCCGATGACGCCGAACACCAGTAATAATTAAGAGTTGACCTTTACGGATGCCGTCACGGGGTCAATGTTCTCAGCATTTTACTTTTTAATAATTTTAACACCTACCTCTTGGAATATTTGAAGAAAGTCAGGCACCTAGCGAGGGACTAGCAAAGTCTGAAACAAGATTAAAGGCCAGTCAGCCTTGTCTCCAGAGGCGGAACATCCTACTTACGGCTTTCGGTGGAGACCTTCTGCATCTAGATTTAATGCTCCATGACTAAGCTCTGCCACTCGAGTTAGAAGCCTCCTGCCGTGGAACTCAAGGACCACTGTTTCATGATTCGCATCCAGGAAAAAATCTCCTCAGGAACTGCGAGAGCAACTTCGTCATTACATCTGGTGCTTGACTTCAATATATGTAACTGATACTTTTTTATTAGAGACTCTTATACCATTTTGATGTATCTATGGATAAAAGTTATTAAATAAAGAAGGTACTTTCCTATTCAGATGTTATTTGTGTTTAAAAATGACGTTTTCTTATTTCTTTAATATAATGTATGCATCCTTTAAAAAAATTAATTGATAATAATTAACTTCTCTCATTATTTATTTTGATATTTAATCATCCCCCAGGTGGCCGGTGAAGTCCCGGCTGGTTCTGTGTGTCCTCTACACACATGTATCAACTTTTAAGCGCATCCTTACTTTCTGGCACAATACACAGGGTTGTTGGGGAGAGGAGAAAACTCTTCTTTACCAAAGAATGAGCAATAAAAATGCAAAAGGAGCAATAGAAATAGAAAAAAATATTCTCTTACAACACTAAAGTAATCACTGGATCACTCTGACATCAACAGTCATTGAGTAGAAACAGCAAGGAGAAGATTCACAATTAAATGATAAAACTTATGACCAAGAATGGGCCTGATGAGACTGCGGGACCTTGATATGGTGCAAAACAAGGAAATGTACATGTGAATATTAATATAACATATCAACAATATAATATTTAGTAATATATACTATGTTGATATAGTAGTATATTACATATAAACAATAATTAGATACCAATAATAATTTTGATGCAAGTAAAACTATGAATTTATGCTTTATATAAAGCTACTGGATGGGCTTGACCAATGTATTTGTACTTAAATATATTAATGTTCTATATATACATTATGTCTCGTGAAACAGTAGTTGAATATGAAGTCATTCATACCCTTTCATGGGCAGGAAAAAAATTGTATCAAACTCACAGACAGTGAAGACACTGTGTACCAGGCTCCTTGGTCTGAGGAGTTTATGTTAACTGACACTTTCGTGAATTCATCACATTCCAATTAAGCTACTGAATCTACTGTCTTTTAACTTGTACAGAGCTGGTAAAAGAGTGGCATCTATCCCAAACAACGTGTTTTTCTTCTCTCCGTGTTTCATAACCATCGTTTTCAAAGTCCACTTCTGTCTTTCTGGAAGTTTCCTCCTAAGTTGGACCATGTTCACTTTGGGTCTCCCAAAGCAGCGGCATATCCTGCTTCTTCTTAGTTCTTTCCACTTGTTTTGTTTGTGTTTAGAACTATGCATTTATTTGTTGGTACTCCCCACTAGCCATAAGGTTTATGAAAGCAAGCGTCCTCTGTGGTTTTCACTGTATGTTCTCAAGATCTAGCACAGGTCTCGGCAGATAGAGATGATTCACTAGCCATTTATAAAAATAAAATGTTATTCTTACGTAGAGGTGTGTGTGTGCATGTGTGTCCCCTCAAACCTCCCCTTGGGCTGCAATGGTTAAGAGTATTTACAAAATGTATCCGCCAACATCAGCTTCCCCTGAATATTTTGATTACATTATTGCTTCTTTCCATTTCTGTATTAAAAATTCTAAATGTCATGGGTATTTAAAGGTATATTTATTTGGCACATTATTATAAATGAGAGAAAGACCCTGTCCGATTTGTGCTAGGATTTTGGTCTTTATTTTTATTAAAAGCTTTGGTGAATTGTTCTGGCTTAAAAAATGTTTTTGTAGAGCGTTCGTGTTGGGTATTAACTGATTAATCCTTCTGCTAGAAGATTACAAAACCCTCAACTCTGTACAGAAATCCAGATTAATAGCATTTTAAACATTGGAGGGGGGCTTCTCTTGAGCAATTATTTTAATTCTATGACCAACTAACTGGAGCCATTAAGGATGTTCTGCCTTAGCCATTCTCTGATCCAGGAGGCATGGCCGGCGGGTCCACCTGTTTTTCATCCCTTTGACCCATGACATCTTTTCATCCTGTTACAGGGACATTAGTCTGTGGCTGAGCATCGGCCATTCATGTCGCCGCACACACCCACTCAGCTTTCCTTCTGAGATTTCTCTAGAACTGAGCATCGGGACATGACAGCAGCATTTAGGGGACTTCTGCTTATCGTCTGGCCTCTCCCCGTAGGAACACATTCAGTTACTGAAACACTAAACTTCTGACATCAAACTAACAAACATCCCACTAGCCTCCTCCTCAGTGAGACATTGGATGACGGAGTCCACCGAGCACTTCCTAGTCCCATGCGCGGCGCGGGATAAGCTTTCTCCTGCCTTGCGTGTGTGCGTTCATCTTGGTCATGCTCTTTCTCCTACGTAGGTAGCATTTATGCTGCTGTGTCTGCGCTATCAGTACGGTGCTTAGCGTCCTACTGACATCAGATAAAGCTTCAGCTGTCAGTCATTGTAATCACTGCTGCTTTTGTTGGAAAATAACCTTTCCTACTGTCTTCTGTCAGTATTCTGTTCCTTAAATCCCTCCCTCCTGTGCTCATGGCATTCTGAACTCTGGACCGAAAAGCCTAAAGATCTGAGCCATCTAAAGGGTTGGCAATTTTTAAAGTGCACAGTGAGTCCTGCGCTTCAAGTGGAATTGTAAATTACAGCACGTGATTCCTGAACCCATGGTTGCTGTTTTTGCAAACATGTTGGCTTAATGATAGGCTTATATCTGAGGAGAAATCATCTAATCGATGTGAATTCCAGTAATTTGTCACAGGTTCTGATGTGGGAGTGACATTTTCCAAAAAACCGTATTTGTTGAAAGCTTGTCTCAGGAGATTGTCCATAAGACGTGCCTTGCAGTGGAGGGAGTATGTTTATTTTTGCTGCTTAAATTTATCACCATCCACTTTCATATTCTTTAAGGAGAAGCCTATTCCTTGAATTGTCTACATCTTTACCTTCAGATATGCTGACAGTTTGATAACATTTGATTTTTTTTAATGTGACTTTATATTAGATTCTAAGAATCGGAAACTAATTTGTATTGAGATTTTTATTTTATCATCTCCGGTACAAGACACAGGTTTTTGGTGAAGAATTTTGCTATGAAAAATTAATGAAACAGAATGACCTAAAAGATAATGCACGTACATAATCTATAAAATTCTGCAGCTGGAACACTGTAGATATATTTGTCAACAGCATTTTTGCCATTTGGGTTTATCGTGAGCAGAGGTAGTCTGAATTAATTAACAATGTAAACTATGAAATGCCTTTAAAAGTGTGTAATATCATTACATAAAGTTAATCAGGGCCTGAAGAATCTGCTTTGAAGAACAACAAAAACAAAAACTAACTCTATTTTTAAATTTTAGTTCACACTTTTTAAAGTAAATGCTCTTCAAATGTACTTCAAATTAACTTCTACTTCAAATAATTTAATTTTCTATAGCATCGTTATATAACTTAATTGGCTACTAAATGCTTTTGTTCACAAGAGAAGGTAAAGTTTACTTTGTTCAATATGGTTCCATGTTAGAGAAGGTAAAGTTTACTTTGTTCAATATGGTTCCATGTTATTGAAGTTTATAATTTGTTGAACCTGAATATGGGGGGAAAGATTGTAAACACATGCACACACACACAGAAGAAACTAATTCACTGATTTTATTGTATGGGTTCTTTGCTTTCTATTCTGCATTGGAGGACCTTTAAATTTATAATAGTAGTTTTAGTTGAAAGCAGATGTTGATGAATTATGTTTCTTCATTTAAGACAGAAAAACATTGAATTTACTTCTATATTTTTGTGATGCAATGGTAAAAGAATGAGCGAACTTTCTAATAAGATTGCTCTAGTGTTTCTTAAATTGAAATGTGGATTTCTGTCCCCTTCCTTTCCTTCCCTTCCCTTCCCTTTCTCTCCCTTCCCTTCCTTTTCTCCCCTGAAATAGGAAGGAGAAAAGACCAGGAAGGCACTCACTGCCTCGGATAGGTAATGACATCAGAGAGACCATGACTAGTTGTGACCTTACTATTTGGAGTGGGGATGGAGGGTCAGGAAAGGACTCACCCATCCTGTCTGCAAGATACAGGCCAAATTTTAGCCCATTCTCTTACTGAATAATGTCATAAAGTGGGGGACAGCGCTAGTCAATGTTTGAAAGACTGACGACCATATGCCATCCTCTGTTACAGCTGCCGGAAGAGCACCGTGACAGTCAGCATGATTCCAGGTGACTGATAATTCACACATGAGATCAAACGACCATTTTTAAATGACAAGTATGAATGGTTTTTTTTTAAAAACCAATATTTAACACAAATAAAAATTTGGCAATGAACCAAGTAATACTTTGTTCTGAATCAGGCAGTGATGTGATCCTGTTCTATACATTAAAACAAGTGTTTTCAAACACCATTTCATAGTTTTTCAAGGAAATGTACTTTTCTCTCTTAGTCTATAAGCAGTATTCCATGCAGTGGGCAATGATTTAATCTCCAAGTTATGCTATTACTTTTTCAAATGAAATGATAAGTCCTCATACTTTTTACTGTGTGTCTCATTATTATTCATAATCTATTCTCCTTAGGTGATGATCATGACTCATGTGTCATTCCTTGGCTTGTATTGTAGACACAGTTGCCATTATATGTCAGCGGTAATTTGATATATTTCATTATAACAGAATTACTTTCCCTGTACACAGTAAAGGAGGGTCTGCATTTCAGGAAGCAAATTATGAATACTTAACAAATAGAAACATGGCATTGAGTAGATTCTTTCATTAAATTCTGGTCTACTCGGAACTTCAGACTCAGTTCAACTCAAGACATGAACACCATACCCAGTAAATGTCATTGCCTGGTTTTCCCCAGGACCCCTGAGAAGCCATGGTCTAGACCCCTGAAGGGTGTATGGCCGACTGCATGGGGTTTCTGCTGCACTGTGTGTGTTTACAGTGGCTGTACATTATGTATAATATTCCGCATATGCTATATATGTATATATTATCTTGTATATGTAATGTGTGTGTGTGTGTGTGGTGTGTGTGTGTGTTTCCTGTACACTATGTTGTTCTGACATCTGACATACCTTCCTGGCTGGGAGAGACCAGCCAGTCCTACACAGTCCACAGTGCCCAGCCTTGGAGTCTCTGGCCCGCTGCTCCCCCAACTCCTGTCTCTTGACCACCCTGGGTCTCCCCCGAGTGGCTCTGTGGGCACCAGTCTCCTGCCTCCAGGACCTGTAGGTACAACACACTTTGTTCTCCTGAGTTTCTCCTCTGTGGCCGCTGCCTGATGGACCATGTGATATAAGAACACAAAACGTCTGTGCGTTTCTATCCATTTCTCTGTCCTCCCTTTTCTGAGATCTGAGAAGCAGAGATGAGGCTGGGAAGAGGAGCCGAAGACATCAAATGTCTCATGTTCAGTTTTACTGAGGTCTGGGGCCAGGTAGGTTTCAGACGCAGATGACAGCATGATATCGGTCAGACGTTTGCGTGGTTTTATTGCTGCATACAAGACGGATGAGGGAACTTTCTAGAGTCACTCATTTATGAATGACGAGCTAGAGAGAAAGTGGAGTACGGAAACAAGCTTGACTACAATGAGAGAAACTCAACTCTGGATAAGCCTGGAGAGCGGTTTTTTGAAACAAAAGCAAAGGAAAAACCATGATGTACTCCAGAGTGAGCTACGGCAGGATTTTATAACTGCTCGGATACCTGGAACCAAGGTGTGGGAAGAGCTGCGTTTGAAAGTGGTATCTTTTACAGCCGCTGAGTCCGAGGGCGGACTCAGGAAGCATGGCTTTGGGTAGAAAGTCAGTGAGTTTGCTGTTGTTCACACTGATGGAACTGAGACGGAGAAGCAGGTGGGAACAGCAGCGGTTCTGCCGACGGAGCCCGTGAGTCAGGACAAGAAATGCAGATTTCTGAACCTCCAGTGTCTGCTGAGAACCAGCCACTGCCTTAAGCAAGAAGATTTTACTTTATTTGATTTCTTACTAATTTACTTATCCATCTTCAATTTTGTACAAGTTTAAGAAAGCACGGTATCATTATTCTTAATTTAAATAATAACACAGTACTTTAAATTCAGATAATTTAAATGTGTGTAACTGCTTTGTAGAATGGGCAAGATAATTAAGGAATTGAGAGAGATGGCAATCTAATCTAATTTTTAAAAATACGTATAATTTGGGAACCATTCCAGAAAGTTAACATGGGAAAGATGTCAGTAAAGGAGTAGGAAAGAAAGTATAAGAAACTTTTCACTCATTTAATTAATAGTTGTTCATTTCGACTTAGGTGCAGAGGCTAGACCATGGGAATTCTGTTCTCATGGAAATTTGCTTTTAAAAGATGGACGCAGCGAATTAATACTGAAAAAATAAACAAAGAAATAAATGAGGGTAAGAGCTCTCAAAGGAGCTTTTAGAAGTGTGGTAACCTAAGGGACATGGGAAGGGCATTCCGGACTTAGGGTGCAGACTTGGCATGTCTGCGAAGCAATTTGCAGACACTGGCGGGACACGCACCATGTGAGGCAGGGAGTGCTGTTTGGATTTTTATCTCTGAAAGCCAGGGCGCACGTTGCAGCAGACATTTGTCCTTATCTGATTCCTATTTTTTAAGGCTCACGCTGGCTGCCGTGTTAAAAGTGGATGGGGGATGGCGCAGACAGCAGAGAAAGGTATCTGGGAGCCCATTAAAGATGCTGTGGCGATATTGGTTTATCTGGAATAAGATGCTAATCAGTAAATTCCGAATGGACGAGCACACGGTCTTCTGTTTCTGGTATCTCGGAGATTAGTTCTTGGTGGTGCAGGAAATGTAGAGGAACTGTCTGAGCGCCTGATGGGATGGGCCTGGGCTCTGGCTGATGAATTCTGTCTTTCCCCGTTTCTTCCTGGCAAGATTCATGCCACCTGGTCTCTTATCCCCATGTGTCCTCCGTTCTGTCCCAATACCGACCTTACGGTGTTGAGTATGGAATCATACGGACAGAGAAACTGTTATTATTGTTGTTATTATCATGCCAGTTCTATTTACTTATTGAGCAAGGGAGTGAGATCAGTGTCTCTGCACATAGTATCTCATATACATTTATCCGGACGACTCTGTGAATTAGGTCCCGTAAACACCCCCATTTCACCCATGTGGACACTGAGGCCCAGGACTGGCATTGCTTTATTGTTGGTTCTCTCTCTCCTGCCCAGGTTTCTGGGAGTGCTCAGCCCAGAACTCCCCTGGGAGGAGAAGACTCTTCAGTTACTTCCGGAACCTTTTAGTCCTCATCTGCATTTCCATTTCCGCATCAAGAGAAAAAAATGGGAGAAAAAACACGCATGTCTGATCCCATTAGTTCTTCAGAGAGACTTTTTTTTTTTTCTTTTCCATTTGTCCTGCATCAAATAGCCTGGCCTAGAGGCAGACAAATTATGCAATTAAAATTATCCGGTTCCAGAACTCCTTTGTAAGAAACAAAGAATGTCAATCATAGGTTATTCAAATCATGTTGTGGCTGCCCGGCTCCTACCCGTGTCAAAGAAGCTCATACTATGAAACCTCTTCAAAGTCAGCGGCTCCCGCTGGCCCCATTCACAGCAGTGATACTTGGAATCAGAGGGAAAAGCACATTTTATGTTTACTTTATACAGTAAAACTTAGCAGGTGCAGACTTAGGTGGGAAAAAATTATTATCCTTTTTTTTTACTTTACTTGTTTGTTTTGGGGGGGAGGGGACATCCACTCTGTAACAATTCCCCCCTCTCAGACTTAAGACCCCTTATAATCTTATAAAGGACAAGGGGCAAAGGTCTCGAGCTCCTCTAGCTGCTTCAAGGCTGGACATGGTCATCGTCTGACCTACCCTTGGGTCCAGACATCCCTAATAAGAGGGGAGGGTGGCCTTCCCACATAGGGCAGGATCTTGCAGACTCCAGGTCGGTTGGCTGTTGCTGGGCAACGGCACACCTGGTGTAACAGGCTGGCATCCTTGTTGCATTCTGGGAGCAACAGATTTGGTAACAGGGTTAAAAGGCATCATCCAATATTCTTTATTTTAAATAACTAATATAATCTTACTTCCCAAGTTTGAGAGAAAGTTCAAATGCTCGCTTAATTACAACTAGGCTTGTCAGGTAGAACACAGCACATGCAGTTAAAATCGAATTTCAGATAAACAATGAAGGTTTTTAGCATAAGTTTCATGTAATATTTGTATTTTTATTGGCTAAATCTGGCAACCCTAATTATCACCTTATCATAAAAGTAGTCTTAGTTAAAAGGCCAAATAACAAAAAGGTATTAAAATGCCTCAAATTAGTTTACGTAATCCCAATAATGAAGTGACGTTCCCTGATATGTCCCAAGTTGGTAGAATGAGTCCTGTCATAGTCACGGCCTGGGGGTCTCTATTGACACAGACGTACCTAAGTTCTTATCACCATGGAAGACCCCCCGACATCTCCTTTGTACCTGACCTCTGTGTTGCTACCGTGAGTCTCCCCTCTGGGGTCAGTGGGAACCCTCCCCACAGTGACAGGTCCTCCCATGTCCGTACTAGGCCTCCTGCGGGCTTTGGGGTCCCTTCCGTGCCACAAGCTTGCTGAGGGAGACCCAGGATGAACGACGTGTTGGAACTCTCAGAGTTCCTTTGGCCTCCCAGCTTGCTGTGGGCTCCTCCGGAGCAGCAGTGATTTCGAGAAATAAAGATGCAAACAGGATAGGCACCCATCTTTCCTGCTTTTAGCTTCCCAGTCACTCTTGCTGGGGGGCGGGGGATTAGGGGAGAAGGCCTAGTCTGGAAGGGTGGCCTGGTTTTTCTCTCTGCCTCTGAGTCCCCCTCCCCACGCGGAGGTGGTGGTCACCTTCGAGTTCAGCCTCCCTGTCCTCCAACGTGGCTTCATGCTTTGCTCTTGCGTGTAAAACGGGCTTGTAAACATTAGGAAGGTTTTTTCTTTCTCCATATATTCAGGCTTTGAAGACTCAGGAAAGCTTTGGGAAAGCTGGCTTTCAAACTCAGTGACCCCTTCATTTCAGGCAGTGTTACCCCTCCTGTGAAAGGGGTGCAAACCATGGGGAAGAGCTTCATCACAGTAGGGTTTTCAGGAATTGAACGAAGACTGCAAAATAATTTTTGAATCTCTCATGATGCAGCTTTCATCATGTGGGGTGGGGCAGATGTCCCCCCTTCTCTCTCTCTCATTTCCACTCTCTGTCTTTCTGTTTTCAAAACCACGGAACTGTATGTACATGATTATAAAACCAGCATGACCCCCCCCTAAATACTGGAGAATGGGAAGTCATTTGGAAGGCTGAACCACTGTGACGCTGAGTTTGCGGTATCATGCAAACTCTAGGTTGCTTTATTCTAATATAAATATGAAACATTCATTTTATTCAAACTCATTCAGCAAATAAGTGCTCATATCTTTAAAATAAAGATATAAACACAAGTAATTTGAAGTTCACTCTTGGTGTGGTTTCTGTAAGGCTTAATATATTCCCAGCTATTCATTAGAAAGTTCATCAGAACTGAAACAGAGGGTTAGCGAGCTGCCTGCCCTTTCTTTGGCAAGAAAGTCTTTGGTCATAGCTCGGCTAAAATAGTTTCAAAGGTTTCCTGATGCAGGGTTTGACACTATTGTATTCAGAGCTAGGGTAATTTTTATCAAAAACAAAATAAGTGCAGTCTCATAATTCTTGTCAGTAGCAGCACTAAAATTATTTCATAAATACTATAACCAATGATATTAATCATCTATAAGTAAAATCTTGAACCAAATTGAAAGGTGTGGCACAATGTAATGTTTTCTTAAACAATTAAACAACAATGCATCTGTTCCCGATATTTTTCTAAAAATGTTTATCTTGGGTAAAATTTAAATATATAAGTACCCAAAGGAAACCAGAAATAGAGGGATGTTTCACTTTTGAATTTCAGGTAGGCATATTTGTATTGGCTTTAGCACAGTAAGGAAAAGTCTAATAAATCATTACTGAAGAAATAATGTAATTTAATAAATAGCAATTTTATGCCTCAGTGTTTTAATCTACTTTAGCACAACAGGACAATAGTATGACATATTAAACCATTTTAGGAACTATGGTTACGTAGAAGATAATAATGAAATCTTATTTCCCCTGGCAAGTTGGGAAAACAGAAGTGTTGCTCTTACCTAGAGTTAGTAGGTTACAAGGGGTAAAGGGACACTCGTCATGAACACCAGAGCCTGTGTAGGGGCACCGTATTGATTACAAATACCTACCTGACATGTTGTAAGAAATAAAATACTTAAATACAAGACAGAGATTAGAACAGGGGAGACTGATCCCAGAATTGGCAAGTCTGTTTTAATAAGAGAAAATTGATAGAAGACTGAATGCTTCATTATTTCTTTTTATTTATTTCTTTTTAAGATGTAAATTATAATCTTTAAAAAAAATTTTAAATTGTTGTTCTGTTACCATTGTCCCATTTTTCCCCTGTTGAATATTGCCTTTGCTTTTCTACGGGAGCCCTCGTGAACATGTCTGAGGCTCAGCTTGACCTGGAATTGTGTTACAGAAGGAAGGAAGGAAGGAAGGAAGGAAGGAAGGAAGGAAGGAAGCTTGATTCTTATTGGCAGCATACTGAGCTATATATCTGCTTGAAAACTGTCTTCCTTTAGACATATCAGCGATTCTAGCAAATATGTAGCAGGTTTGGAAGGGTTCTGGGATTATACTAAACAGTACAATCTCTCCCTCCACTTACATTTTGCTGGAGATATATTTTATATAATATGATCACCATCATAAATTTTTAGAGATTTCTCTGTGAGGTTTTTGGAGTGAAAACAGTCCATGAATACAAGTTAATGCATGTAAGTTAAAGCATTCTCTTCTGGGTAATTTATTCATTCAGCACATTTTTATAAAAAAGGAAATATTCTCTGTCACTTATGGTTACAGTGAGAAGGGAATTATCTTTTATTTCCATGAAGAGAGAGAGGTATTTAACACTATTAAGTAGAGCTATGAAAATAATTTCAGGAAATCCTTCTAATTCATAAACTATTTTGAGTGAAGGATGGCGCTAACATGATTAGACACTTCTTTTGCATCTGTTCAGTCTCTTGTGAGTATGTGGTAGTGACCTGATTTTAATTGAATTATCAAAACCACTAATAAATTTGGACATAAATCAGGAGGGAGCAGGTCAATTCCAAGAGTTATTAATAAATTGGCACACTCAAAACTATTTAATTCTTCAGCATCTAAACTAATGAGATGTTACAGGCTATTTGTTGGCATATTAATATAGCTGGATACAGTGCTATTAATCAAATATGGAACAGTTGAAATAGTAAAATAGATATATTTTATAGTAGTGATAACTTACCTCAAAGTAGTTTTAACTAATTTAAAAACAAATTATAAAGTTCAATTTTAAGTAATAGCTTATGAACTTTATTATCATTTTAGATATGCTTATTGATGTGCTGCTTATAAAATTAAAGGTAATAAATAATACACATGGGAAACTTTTTTCTCCAGATCTGATCTAGCTTTTGAGCTGGTGAAATGAGTGTCAAAATTATGAATATTAATAGACTACCACACCAACAAAGCCTAACACATTTTTCATGTGTTAGTTATACGTCCTTGACTAAATTATGGAAATGAAGTAGCTCATCTAAAATATTCCTGTAGCCTCTTCTACAATTGATACAATTCTCTGAGTTTATATCATCAAACTAATGCTAGTAATATATCTAATCTGTTTGAGTTAATCGAGATATATGAATCAGTTTTATTTGCAAACGTATGACCTGAGTCCACACATCAGGGTGAATATGATCTTTAACTTAAAAACTTTGAAGTCTGGGCTGTGAACATCAAGCTAAGGGAAGATCTCAATGAACGACTTCATAGGGAAACACGGGCTGGTCTTATGGTTTTTAACATCTCCCTAAACAGGGCAGTGTAGTTTGGCTTGGACAGCACCCTTGTGTGGCGGTGTGCCGTTTGAACGCATGTGGTTGTGAGAAGAAGTGTCTTACATGTGAAGCCCAGGTGGGGAAGGAGATATGACATTGATGAGGCTGAGGTCATGGTCCAGTGTGGGGATTTTTGGATGGCACCGGATCGCAGACTAAGGGACCATAGTAATCCAGGTCCGCGGTGTAGATGAGGAAGGGTTCCTCATTTTCAGGCTGTGGGGTTGGGTAGAGGCTGCCCCTCCCCAGGGAACTGCATATGGGAAGGACCCATAGGACCCTCTGAAGAGCTCACACATGGGCCAGAGATAGTTGGGTGGCCAGTCAAGCTCAGCCAGAGAAGTAACATTTCTTTACCTCCACAGTGGAGGGAGGGGAAGAGATACTCAGCCTTCTTCCCAGCACCCCGCCTCCTGTTCAGCCCAGGAGGGCGAGGCTCTGCTAGGCAGCTGTGGGAGGATGGAGCCGACCCCAGAGCTCACAACCACCCGCAGGTGGAGGGAGACCCATTCTGTTTCTAAAGTGGAATCTCAGAAGACCACCGTCTTGGAAGGATCGCAGGCTGCTTGGGTGGAACGGGCCTCTGTCCTTCCCTAGAGGTTTTACAGACTGTCGAGCTGGCCCTTTCCTGCTGGTCTCTCCTTCTGACCTTTGCCTCTGTTGACTTCTCTTGTCCTCTGAACCTTTGAACATGCAAGGCCTTGCAGCTCCTTTGTCCTGAGTATTCCATCCTCAAAAACGCTCCCTGCCAGGCTGTGATAACAAGTACTTCGGAGAAGAGTTGCCTAATGGATACGGGGCCTCAGCTGGACTGTGGGCTTAAACCATACATGACCTCACAAACTTAGCAAAGAAAGACCTTAGGCAGACGCGCATCTTCATGTTCCTTTCGTACTTGTTGCGGAACCTCTACTTAAGAAGTTACTTGGCCCCGGCTGGTGTGGCTCAGTGGATTGATCACTGGCCTGCAAACCAAAGGGTCCTGGTTCGATTCCCAGTCAGGGCACAGGCCTGGGTTGTGGCCAGGTTCCCAGTTGGGGGCACGCGTGAGGCAACCACACAGTGACGTTTCTCTCCCTCTCTTCCTCCCTCCCCCTCTCTCTAAAAATAAATAAATAAAATCTTTTTTTAAAAAGTTAGTTGCTTTCTTCTAATGATTGAAATAATTTTTTTTGTTCAACAACCTGCCTGCCAAATTGGGTTCATTCATTTGATTATTTAAATATTTTTAATTTTTCAAATAAGTACGTTTAACTTCCTGAGAATTAATCCTGAAGTTTTCTCTATCTGCAACGTCAGAAACCAGGACATTGATGGCTTTCTGACCTTCCCTGACATCCCATGACCTTCATGTATATTGAATCATCTTTTGCTTAATTTATAAACCCTGAGGCCTGAGCCCTGAAGGTAAATTAAAGGTCAAATCCAAGAATGGCTGAAATATTATTCTTTCTTCAGATGAAATAGTTTTATTTATTTTTATTGTTGACACTGTTACAGATGTTCCCATTTCCCCCCTCTCGTTTGCCCACCTCCACTCAGCCCCCACCCCCTTTCTCTGGCCATCACCCCTCTGTTGTGTATGTTTGTGAGTCATGCATGTGTGTTCTTTAGCTCATCCCTTCCCCTTGTTTCATCAGCCCCCAGCCCCACCCCTCTGACAGCTGTCAGTCTGTCCTCTGGATCCAGGCCTCTACTTCTATTTTCTTCATCAGTTTATTCTGTTCATTAGATTCCACCTGTAAGCGAGATCATATGGTGTTTGTCTTTTTTGACTGAATTATTTTACTCAGTATAATAGTTTCCAGTTTCATCCATGCTATTGGAAAGGGTGAGACTCCTTCTCTTTTACAGCGTGAAGTATTATTTGCATAAAACACTTTGATGAACTGATTCTATGTAATATGTGTATTTTTTTAAAAAATCAATCTCTATAATGTAAGCAATTGAAATATTTTTTAGAAGGATTCCAAGTGAGTATGTCAGCTCCATAAGTATGCATGGAGATACTCAGTTGATTTATTTTTAGTGATGGGAACAAAGCCTAAATTTAGAAGCTATCTATCTTTTACAGTACAGACCTAAAATACTTCTAGACATTTTCTGGTTTTGTACTCTGCATTTGCTTAATGAATAAAACAATTAACGTAGAAAAATCAAGATGGATTTTAAGCGTTGTACGTCATCAGATAATAAATTTTTAAATAGTTTTGTTTCTTACTGACCCATGAAAAACTTAAACATATAAGAAGTGTCTTTTTTAAATACATTTTAAACAGTTTCTAGAATTACTTGAGGAAAATGGACTCTACCGTAGTCATATGAGGACAGAGTCATGTGTACAGTTAATTCTCATTATTCGTGATGGCTGTATTCTGTCTAGTCATCAAGGAGATGGAATCAGCTACCATGAAGCCGTATCTCCTAGGAGAAACACAGCTGGTCTGGTCCTCCTCTTCACAACATTTTCTCTAACTGATCAATCCATCGACTTGTTTTAAGGATGATTCTGTCTAAAAACACATAATTTAATACATATTTTTGACTGGTTAACATGGAACTCACGGAAACAGACCTCTAACTCGTGCCTGTGTGGCGCTTACCTGGATCATGTATTTTCTCCCTAATGCACATCACAGCCTTCCTGTGCTTGGAAACACGGGCCAGTAACCTCAGCCTGAGGCTTGGGGCCCTTTTTTAAAAAAACAGTGAAACCACCAACAAAAAGCACACACATGTAAACAATATGCCTAATAGTATACCTGAAAGAAGACACTGTTTGCAGTAAGAGAGCTAAGACAGAAAGGCGAGCATCACCCAGCTGGGCCTCAGCGGGGACCATGTGTGACCCGCGGGGACATTTCAGACTCCCAGCCCAGAGACGCCAGGGCTCGAAGTGAGACCACGGGCCTGAAGGCCTGGCTGCAGTTTCATTTTAGATCTGTGGACTCTAATGCTATTTGTAAATGGGGTTCTATGTTAGATGTGTTTATTTTTTAAGAAACTTATTTTTAATGTACTTTCTAAAATAGTTTCTTGATGGGTAGGAGGTTTAAAAACAAGGAAAGAAGAGATCCTCTTCCCTAGACGGTTGGAGGGGATTGGCTTCGGGGTGGTCATTTAACTGTCCCTCGGGGCCAGAACGCAGAGCCAAGGGCACGGCAGGTGCCCTGTATGAGGGTCCTCATCGTCCAGCCTCAGCGATCCCCCCTCCTAGGCTGCGCTGAGAAGGGAGGACTGAGGCGTGTGGGCTTCAGTCTGTGCTCAGAGCCTTTAGGGGGGCGGAGGGGGGCAGGGCAGGGCCGGCTGACGGCTCAGTGCCCGCTTCCTCCTTGTGAGGAAGACAGAACTGGCAGTGTCTTGAAAATGAAGACCTTTGTCTGGTCTGGTTTCAGCCCAGACAAAATATTCTCTCATTCTACTAAAACTTCTAAACCCAAACATTCTGCGTACCTTGGATGATATCCATTATATTTTTCCCTTCCTCTACCTCTTCTATCACATAAGAAAAATAATTCCAATAATATAACTTTTTAAAATATTCCCAAGAATGGTCTCAGATTTGCTTCTCTACCTGTAGAGTGAAATAATTACAAAAATTACTATATACATACATTTATAATAATAATACATCTATTAAAAAGATTATTATAAATGCATGTATATATGTACATGTAATGTGTCTCTAGTTACATGTATAGTCATATATTTATTACATATGCATGTATTTATAGTAAATAATCTATAATATACTGACAATATATAATTTATGTATAATTAATTTCATATTTATCCACAAGCCCAAGTTTATCTCATAAGCACTATTACCTGTTTCCTTACAAGAAGCATTTAATGACCACATTCTGTGTTTGGGAATTGTTCAATACTTATTTGTTGAATGACCTTGTTCATCAATGTTTCTTCAAAGCTGCTTTTCAAATTGAAGAAATCAGTTCCTATCAAGGGCCGTGGTCAGGAGAAATCTAATAAGTATTGGGAAATAAAGAATCTGTGCAGCACTTGGGGGAGGAGAGAAAAATGACTCAATGAATGATTAGACCAAACGCATCTGAGAAATTCTACTAGATAGATAACTGATTATCAGTTTGTATATCTCATTGTCAGAAATTAGTTAAAGATTAGGAGAGAACATCACTCCTCTCTCTGGAGAGGGGAAGCAAACGTGTAACAAAAGCGTCTTGGTCAGGGGCCCTGCTTCATGTGTTCACCTGGGAGTCACCATCGGACTCAGGTTGCCTCCTCGGTGGCCACAGAGATCAGGGGACTGCAAGGTGAGTCCTTTCACTAACTGAGCTGAAGGAGACGTGAATTGTTGTCACTGATTAGTCAGGATGCGGCCGCTCCCAGTGCCAAGGGCTAGGAAATATGAAGAGCGGCTGGAACACTAATGAGCTGTCTGTCTGGTGTCAAAAGAGTGGTGATGGGGACGAGGCGCTGTTCGCAACCTGAAAACGTTTCGTGACCAGGACTTAGGTCAGTGAGTGCTGTGTACCGTACTTGCAGGCGGTGGGCAAGGGTGGGTGACGTTTTGTTTAAAGCCATTATTCACTCCATAAATTACATTGATTCTCCTCTGGTGATGCTACCCAGCCTGGGACAGTGGTTTTCTAACAGTGTGCTTGGAGCCTGCACATCCCCAGAGGGTTTCCGGAGAGATCTCTGCAGGAAGGGAAGAGATCGGAAAGCCGATCGCTGAAAGCGTAAATTATGATGGTTTATTAATTTCATGGTAATATATTAACACAGCGCATACAGAAGATATAAAATTATATATAATTCTAAAGTGCGTATATGCACATTTATGTATATAGTTATGTCCATAATTATATGTAACTTTAAAAATGTAGAAATGCCTTACAGTAACACAGATCAAAAGAGCTGAGGAATGAAATGTTATTAAAACATCTATAATAGATTTTGAACAAGCCCTTAAAGAGAATTACCCTTTGGGAAAATGCCACCTCACTCATACTAAATGCATACTTTTTACTTTCACTTAAACGATGTTATGTAAATATTTGACAGTGAAGTCTAAATCATTGGTGGAAATTACTGTTGTGTCGTTTGCCTCTTTGACATTTATTTCCCCCGTGAAACACATTTGTTCCCATTGTTTAATATTTAATATCCACTGCAGATTAAAAGTCTAAAGATAGATGACCGTCGATTGATACAAATTAAAACTGCCTGTGGCCTTTTAGGAAAATGCTTTTATATTGAAGATCTATTAGAATTTTGTTATTTTTTTCCCCTGTGCATTTAATATGTTGAATCACAAAATGTTTAGAAATAAACTCCACCAAGAAGCTAGAATTAATAATTTTGGCCATCAGAAAAAGAATCCGATTTTTTAAAACATTTTTCTTGGTTTTTTTCTTCTGCACATTGACTAATAAGCAATTGCCAATAACTTTTCTTACCCTAATGAACTCCTTTAAGCCTAGGACAGTGTTTTTGGCAAGTATAAAACAGGCTTCTAGCCGCCAGGCCATGTGCCTTAGAAAATTTACCCACGTGGAACTGATAATAAGTTCCATGCATGGACACATCACGCCTCTAAATATTGAGACAGCTTCAACTTGCATAAAACATTAGAAATAAAACAGAAATATTCTTGTTTGTTTTGCTCGTCAGGACAAGTTAGTGTCCTGAAACAATGACATTATTTTATTCAAATTTTTCCAAGATTGGAAAGGGCTTGCTGGTGGGGGAGGGGGCTCGTCCCTGATCTGTGTGGTATCAGCAGGAGGGACTGAGGCTGGAACTTCTCTGCTCATGATGTTAGTGTCTTAACGCATGGGTCTGGGTCCTCGTGAGCCCCGCGTCCCCCTCTCCTCACGTGGGCTCAGCCTCCGGGGCCTCTCCCTGCAGCCCAGGCTCCTCCCCACGTGGCTGTCCTGGGACAGTCACACCTTCATATGCCAGTTGGCTTTCCAGACGGCAGCCTAAGTTCTCAGTCCAGTTAAGTGCTGTGACAGGGACTGGGGCAGCTTCATTCCACCACATACTCTTGGTCAGAGCAGTGCCCCGTCTGTAGGGACATCAGCCCCTCCCCTTAATGCGGGAAAAGGAAGGTTACATGACAGAAGGACACATGGGATGGGAGATGTTATTGTGCCAGGCTTTGTAATAAAAAACTGCCACAATTCTTTATTTATTTATTTATTTGTTTGTTTATTTTATTTTTAGAGAGCGGGGAAAGGAGAAAGAGAGGGAGAGAAACGTCACTGTGTGGTTGCCTCTCACTCGCGCCCCCAACTGGGGACCTGACATGCAACCTAGTCATGTGCCCTGACTGGGAATCGAACCAGCGACACTTGGCTCGCAGGCCGACGCTCAATCCTCTGAGCCACAGCAGCCAGGGCAAAACTGCCACAATTCTAAACCTCAAAAACTAAATACTTGAGAAACTGAAATTCTCCAGAATGACATGTTGACTAATACTCTACTGAGAAGCAAAGATGTGATTAACTGTGAATACCGTTTAATGAAGCTTGAATAAATACCATATACATTTTATGGTGTAACATGCCCCTGAAGAAATGTGCACTTGCTATTAGAAATACAGAAATTCCAGAAATAGGTTTTAAATTATGATTAGCAAACACAGGGTAGAACATTCAAACATACATCTCAGTCTAAAAAGAGGTGATACTCATGTCTGATGGACCCTAGAATGAAATTACACATTGCTGGGAAATTGTGAGCTATTTGGATGTATCTGAAGCCAGGGAATTTAGGTTTTGGCTTGGAGGCATGTAAACACAAACAATGAAAATTAATGGAGCTGGAAAATGGAGTCGGCACATTTCATGTTAATCCTTTAGTTTATCATTAGCGGGCTGTTCTTTGTTGTTGGGGTTACAGCATCTTCGGCCACACCCTCCACATGCACTCACAGTAGAACAGTAAAATACAATATGTTTCCATGTCAAAAAATAGGCTGATTACCATCCTAAGTGATAGGCACCAGTCTGTAGGGGGTAAGTTTCAGATAGAGGACTGTCATTTCATCTAAGTAGCTAGATGAGTAGGCCCACCCCAAAAAAGTCTCTCTTTTTTTAATATATGAGGTCAACATCTATTAAGTTGGAATCTCTAAGTATTAATTGGAACTATCCACACTTCCCCATTCTATCTGACAAACCATGAGCCTGGTAGTGATAGCAAATCGTCTAAAACAAATAACACCAACTCTTTCCTCATGAACATAATTTTTCATGGAATTAACATAAAGAGGGGATAGAAAGTATATAAGTAGTTTTATATTGGAATGTGTGACTCGTATTTATCTGACTCTGGTCTCTGGCTACTGCGTATTTTAATGTTTGCTATTTGATTTCTATACCTTAAGCAGTAGACTTAATTAGACACACTAGTAAGCATTTTGTATACAATGAATATGGAAACTAGAAAGAATATAATGAATAATATTCAAATTTTAAAGTATTTATATAGTTGAAAGTGCATATTCTTTAAGAGTTCATTCAAGAAAAAATATATATTTTATTTCTTAAATAAAAATGAAATCATTTTTACATGTTTAATATATGAAATATCACTTTGTGATGGGTTAGAGCAATCATAAGCCATCGAGACACAAGGATCATCAGGAGAAATTTTCAAGATTATTTATAAGTCTTGTGATCTAGGACCTTTGTGATTCCACGAAAGAGCTATTTAAGTGTTTTCTTCCAGTTTTCCACCAGTTTTATTACAATAATAAGTTGGAGGCTTTGGCCCTGGCTGCTGTGGCTCAGTGGATTGAGCGTCGGCCTGCGAACCAAATGTTGCTGGTTCGATTCCCAGTCAGGGCACATGACTCGGTTGCACGTCAGGTCCCCAGTTGGGGGCGCGAGTGAGAGGCAACCACACAGTGATAAAAAAAAAAAAAAAAAAAAAAAAAAAGAAAAGTTGGAGACTTTGCGCACAGGACATTACGTAGTAGAGACCACAATCAAATGGTTTCGTATTTTCACACAGAAATGCTTGGTTAAGGCGTATTTTAATTGTCCTTCCCTCCAGCAGCACAGTCCAGATTGTTTCCTTCATCACGTAAACTCGTATTTAAATAAAATATGAGTGCTTGTACTTAAATAAGACAGTCCCCACGGAATTTTATTCTGGGCGAGTCAAACAAATCGCAGCTATGCCAGGGCTGAGGTTCTCGGGGCGCGCTGTGTGTCTCTGCGGTGGCAGATGGGTGGGAAGGGCTCCCATTATCTCCTGTCTTCAGAATGGAAATCGCCCAGCACCCCAGCGGCGGCGGCGGCAGCAGATTTTTTGCTGGTAATGCTCGACTTGATCGAACTGCTCTGTCTGGATGGTAATTTTATTAAATCAGTGTTGCAGCTACAAGTCTAATGGAAGAATCATGATTCAGTGTGAATTTTATCCCGCGATTCCCCTCCGCGGAGATTAATACTCTAATTTGTGTTTCATGAGCTTATTATTATTTTAGACTCATTTTGGCTAAAATTTGATAATTCCTTGAAACAAATGAATCCCAGAATTCTTATTAAGCACAGAAAGCAATAAAATGTGAATTTATTCCAGTGAATCGGAGCTGCTGGGTATTGTCTGTTTAATTCTTTATTACTTGTATATTTCTTTTTGGCACTATTAGAATCATACAATGTTGCTTTTAGGTAATAGCAATCATTAAATAATGAAAACATCTTCAATCACTTGACAAGATACCTTACCTCTCACTGTTCGTACCATCAGTTCTGCTTGTGTGAATACAGACTACTGTTTTTATGCTAACTTCTTTGCTAATAGCTTTTAAAATGTTCGTGCCAAGTATTTTTTAATGAAGGAAATGAGTTGGAGTTTTGCGGTTTGGTTCATTACATTTGAATACCAAACACTGAGCCAATTATTTTTAAAAATTTCTAGGGTTTTCTAAATGGAAATTGCCAAGGTGAATGTCACTCATTTGTATTCTGTCTAAAGCAATCTACATAACTGTAAATTGGCCACAATACAGTGCATTAGCATGTTTGAAATTATGTTTAATTCAACATATAACAAGTGTTATGATTCTAAATTGGTATAAAAGAGACAGGAAATCAGATTCAATTAAATCAATTTGGTCAGTCATTTGAGGAAATCATATTTAAAAACTAATTCTAACTCGAGGATTTTTTAGTAATTAAAAAATTATTTTAATTTTTTTTTTTTTGCTTTTTCCTTTCCTTTTCCTCCTCTTCTCTTTATTTTGTGTCTGAACAAAATTACCAATGTTACTAAATCATAGGTGAAGTTAAGTGGGAGAGATCAGGAAGAATACAAGTAATTCTGGTGACATTATCTTATTTACAAAAAAAAGTAAAAGTAAAACAAAACTTGTTAGCAGAGGAAATGGATTTTGAAGAGAGATGATTTGAGCAAACAGATGGCTCCATAGTGTTACTGTTTTTATATTGAAAATTACTTCCTTTGTATCATCCACATCTGTTATTAAAGCATTATCTGTTTACAGTTATATAACTTCGTGACCTTGACCCGTCTTTCTCCCGTATCATCTGCTGCTTGTATCTTGGCATATTGCTCTCACACATGATGATAGAGTTTTTTAATTGAAATGCATTGTATTAAGTCAGGATCAAGGTACAGATCTATAATATTGTAATCCTGTGACTGTTTCTTCGCAATTCTCTTTCTCTCAATCTTAATTTCACTTAAGAGTTAAGCTCTAAGAAACTACTTGCCTGGGAATTAAGGGTAAATCTTGAAGGACTCAGGTACTACAAGGAGCAAGAGATCTTCGAAGTCCAGAAAACCTTGCTTCCACTTTCTGCGTCCCATGCAGACCCTCACTAAGGGATATGGGGCCTTACACACAGCGACACATTGTCGTTTTCTTAACTTACTGTTATGTCACAGCACAGTACTCAAAAGCAGTTGGTCGGTAAGGCACTTGGTAATATTGACATATCAAAGGATTTTCATTTATTGATCCATTAATGGTTACCACACTTAATATTACAATTAGCAACATATCCTACAAAATATTAAACAGCCTGCCTTGCTAATTGTACAGTGTAAGTATCTTGATACACCATTGAATCTACAGCTATTTCACTAAAGCTCTTCCAGAATGAAGTTCATTTAACTTTCACTTCAAGGAAGCATCCGGTAGACTAAAATTTCTGTACCTGTAATAACACACGCCAGAATTTTGGATAAAACTGGGCAGCTATGGCTTCTATGTAGAATGGGATATCAGTTAGGTTATGATTGGACAGGTGTTTGAGTTCATCCTGATCATCACAGTAATGGTCCCGATAGTGGATAGTAGTCGGTTTTCCTGTCCTCACACTTCTGCCCCCCAGCCTACCTCATTCACTCCCCGTCAGACACACACGCGCACACACACACACACACAAATACACACAGAGTCTCTCTATTTAAAACACATGTTCTCTGTTATGTCCAGTAATCACAACGCCAGGATCCGTTCTAGCTCTGCTAAGAAGCTGGGCAAAGAACAAGAAATGTGTTGTAACTCAGTCCATCATCCTTCTCATAATAAAAAAAGCATCCAAAACTTCAAAAGAAAAAAAGCACTTCCTCTTTATGGAACTCACATTCTGTATTTACCGACAGGTCTGCATCGTCTCAGTACTCAACCAGCCTTACCCCCATAGCCAGAGAATGAACATGACCCTCAAGCCTTGCCACGCAGGGAATTCTTGTTCTTGCGTAGTGTTTTATTCTTGTTCTTGCGTAGCGTTTTATTCTTGTTCTTGTGTAGCGTTTTATTCTTGTTCTTGCGTAGCGCTTTATTCAAGTGTGGGCATTTAGTCCTCCCAAGCCTGTCAGAGTCTCCCCCTCTGGCGTCGCTCCTTAAACCATCAAGTAAGACTTCATTTGGATAGCTGGGAGCAAGAGAATACTATAAGATAATGAGGATGAAGCTATGACTTTCCTGTAGTATTGACAAGGACTATCATCTTCGATAAGTTACCAAGCTCTCTGTCGCTTAGCCTCCATCTAGGAAACTGAGAATTTGGTCTAAGTCAATGGTTCCTGTGACTGGTGTCCCTTAAAAATGGCTATGTCTTTCAACAAAACAAACCTGGTATATGCATCCCAACCATCCACATTCCTTTAGCTCTATGCCATATTTAAGGCGTCTTTTATCCTATATATTATATTCTCATGTGAATATGTATCACTCGAGGTAAATGTTAGGTAAAGTTCAACCTTATTTTCATTACACATCACAAATAACTGACCTTATTAAATATATAAGGTAAGGTATATTACGGTTGAATTTAACTCTGAAATCTATTTTTTCATTTATATAATTATAATTAAAATACAACAATAAAAGCTGCTCCCTAAATTTTATGCCTATTTTAGTCTAAATAGTTTATATTTGTACAATACATAAACTCATTTCTGTTCATTTATTTATACTGAAAACATGGCAGAAAATATCTATGGTCTTGTCTAAAAAAAGAGGAATAGCTCTTAAGATTTTATGATCTTAAATTTATCCCACATCTTTCCTCTCAAACAATTAAGCTAGATTTTTGTTGTTGCTGCTGTTATTGGTGCGGGAGGTTGTTGTTGTTGTTGTTTTTTTTGAATCTGTTTTTATTTCAAAATCAGGTCACAGCCCTTACTGGCAGGAAAGAAGACAAAGTCCCCAGGTGATTAGGCAGTGTGCTGCCTGGCCCCCACCATCTGTGAACTAGAGTTCCCATTTTCTTGGAAGACGCAGGGCATCAGTGTGAGTGTTTGGGGTCAGTAGGCAATGCCATTCAACCCAGCACTGGGCTTTGTCTTCTGTCTATAACCTCAGATGAACTAGGAGCTCTGCTCAGCTCACAGGACGATGTGCTAGGAAATTGTTAAAGCGATCAATGGTGACTCTTGAATGACTTCCGATGGGCTTTTCGTAGGTGAGATGCTCTTGTTCAGCTTGGGGTGATGTGACTGCCCCCACTTTTTCCCGAGTGCTGACCCATTTACACCGTAATATTAACACACGTGAGATGAGGCAAGTATTAGGATTGTTACATCAACAGTAATCTTATCCGGCATGGTTAATTGTGTACAATTTCATATGTTCATCATTTCCCAGGTTTCCTTTTCTTTAGACCAGAAATGCAAGGGGGGGGGGGTGTAAATATGTGTAACTAAAGAGAAATTGTCACGTTTGTGGTCAGATGACCTTTCTAATGCATATGAAAGGAATGAGAAACTTTTTGCTTTCTGAATTTAAGGTGAACTTGATAATAAATTCAGTAGCCTGTCCCTGTCCGCTTCAATGTGTTCTGATCGTCACTAGATAACCTCCTTTCTTGTCACCGCTCGGTCAATTATTTGTCTTGTTTCTCTTTGTTTTTAAGCCACCTAAGGATGTCATTACCACAAAGCCAGTGACATGCTGAATAAATGAGGGATCCAGGCATGAGCTACAAAAGATGAAAGCTATTTTTAATATTTTCTATTTCTGCTACAGCTCAGATGAAACAAAAATAGAATAGACTTGACAAAACATAAACATGTGTCTAAAAAGAGACAAAGGGAGAAAAATCAGAGAAGTCAGTGGAGAAATGACTTGGACATAAGAAATATGTGGACACAAATCTTTCCACTCCCGCTTAGGCTGATTTTCTGTCAACATTTTTCAGGGGAGAAACACTTTCGTGAGAGACTCCTTCTATAGAATAAGAGTCTCCCTCATCAGCCCCGCCTTCCCTTCCATCTGTCTCTTTCTCAAACTCTGGTCAAGTATTTGGGAAAGTCTTACAACTGAAGGAATATTTCATTATTGTAGAACTTGTCAGAATTCTCAAGGATATTAACACGAATTATAAAGTTCTCAAACAGATGTATGCTCTTCTAAACTCTAGACCACAGATTAATTTTCACCGGAACTCACTCTAGCATGTACTGTTTTGGTTTCATTATATAGAAAAAGCTGATCGATTAGTTGTTACTTTTCGGTAGCTTTGTCATTTCCAACATGATTTCAGGTTCCATCCCGGAGTGCACAAGAGACTTGCCAATGCCCAGATGGAGAGCAGGGACTATGCCTTGTACATCTCTGTGTGCCCGTAGGTTCTACAAAGTGCACACCATCGAAGAAAGTTGGGTGTTCCAGACATTGCACAAGCTCTGTGGACTCAGATGTTACCTTTTCTGACTTGGAGCTAAGGCCTGGTCTAGTGACAATGGTGGAAACACAAACAAGGAACTATTATACAAAGAATTATTGATATAATACATACACATAAAACCCTAAGTAATAATACACTGAAAGTTCTGGGTCCTGCGTGGAAGACATGGGGTGAATGATAGAAGCAGTACACAGAGTGCCACCATAGTGGTCTAGAGTTATTTTATGAAATATGGATAAGGAATGAAATAAATTGAAACATTTGATTGGAATTTTATATCAACATATTACCATGGAACACATGTTCCATGAGTGGTTGCCAAACAATTATTTTTTTAGAAAATAAAACAACAAGCAGATAATACACACTTCACTTGAAAAATAATGTATCATTTTATTTATTATTCAAGGAAACAAATCTAAGCTTAAACTCTAAAATTGGTTTCGTGTAATACATGTCATAGAAATGATCTATTGGCTTATTCAAGTTTTCTCTTTTGATTTCAAAGCAAATGCTTTATTGAAACCTATATAACTTTTTTAAACAATGTCACCCTCAATAAATTCAATAACAAATAAATTTTAAAATGCTTTATTTGATGGTTAAAAATATGTTCACTTTAATGGTTTTTTTCAGACACTATAAATATTGATCTGCCACCATTGAAATTGTTTTGCCACCGTGTAATTTTTTCCCACCTCACTGGTTTTGTATGTCTTGTTTATGTGTTTTTGCAATGGAGTCGGCACCAGTAATGTTTGTGCTGCTGGAGACCCCAAGAAACTCTGTTTCTTACAGTAATGGTTAGTCATCTGACCTACAGAAAATGGGTGAACATAATTTGCAAATGCATTAGGTGAACATGATCTAAGAGCTAAATATTGACTTGAGATTTTGATCTAAAGTTATTCCCGATTCATAAATTTACAGTCCTAAATGTGTCTATGAGTTCCACCTCGGGTTTTTAGTCATTGGGACAGGGAAGAGATGATGTCCCAAAATGCCCAGGTGCAGAAGTCTTATTCAATTACAAGAGATTTTATCCACACCTGTCAACCTTAAGAGGTGGTTTTCATATCGTGGAATATATGAGATGCTTTGTGTTTCCTTTGTGTTTAAGAAACACTTTAATTTTGTGATTTTGTTACTAGTTTAGTCAAACTGGACAGTTCTGCATAAGAATCAAAATTTGTAAATTATTGAAAATGAACACTTGAAGAGTTTATTAGATTACACAATTTAAACATAAAAAATTATATGAGCAATACTCTTAATGTTTTTGGTGTCATTACTGCTTAGCAGAAAGTGCATTTTACTAAACATTGCCCTGATTTCATGGGACATTTTCTGTAATTTAAGGCTTTGTTAATAGCACCTGTACTGAGCCTGTCGTGAGACTAGGGTGTCCGTCTCCCTGTGCCCACATTCCTTTAGTGCCGTGGAAATTACAGTGACTTCCACTGGAGCGTGGACACGACGTGAAGTATCTCCTAGTTATTTAAATAGATCCTAAGTATTGCTTAGTGTGGACAATTATAACCACAAATGTACTAACAAAATCTTCTAGGTCAGGGCTATTCAGACTATTCAGAGACCATAGTGGGAGTGAGGAGAGATCAATGAGCAATTATGCTATTGTTCGATTTCAGCTGAGTTCCATATCTCCTTTTCATCTTCCCTGCATTTGCTTTAGTTCAGACACACAACTACACTCGGCTCTATATTTCCCTGCTCTGGGCTACTTGCCATGATGGGGAAATTCAGCAATTCTTTTCTCCTGCAAAAGGCCCAACAGTAAATATCTTAGGTTTTATGGGCCATACGGTCTCTGTCACAACTACTCAGCCCTGCCACCGCAGTACAAAAGCCAGTAGAGAATGAAAAGGCATGGGTGGGTTCCGGCGAAACCTTACTTACGGACACAAATTTGAAGTTCATATAATTTTCACTTGGTTATTTTTTCAACTAGTTAAAAACGAAAAAGGCATTTTTGGATTTTGAGCCATGCATTAATATGACCCACGTCCTTGTTGTCTTATATGAGCCATAGGTACATACACAATAAAATCTGAGAGGCACTGGTCAACAGAATTTAAAATTTATCTGTTATGTCATATTTATGGAAATTAATCATTTTATGATGAAGTTACACATACTCCTCCTTCCTTACTAAATTTTTATGTCAGATTTCTTGAGATGTAATTCACATACCACACAATTCACCCATTTAATGCATACAAGTCAATGGTTTTTAGTATGTTCACAGAATTGTACATGCATCACCTCCATCCATTTGAGAACATTTTCATCACCATAAAAAGAATCTCATAATTATTAATAGCCACCCACCATTTTCTTCCAGTCCCTCCACCCAAACCTAGACAACTGCTGATTCATGATTTATATTGAGTTGGGTGTTCTGAACATTTCACATACATAGAATCATATAATATGTAGCTTTTTGTGATTGATTTCTTTCACTTAGCATAATGTTATCAAGGTTTTATCAATATTGTACAATATATCTGTACTTCATTCCTTTATGTGCTGAATACGTTGTTGAATTATTCATTCATCAGGTGTTGGGCATTTGGGTTATTTCTATTTTTTTGTCTATAGTGAATAATGCTACTATCAACATTGATGTATAAGTTTTTATGTGGATACATTTTTTATTTCTTGGATAAATCCCTAAGGTAAGATCGCTGAGTCATATACTCATTTGCCAAATTTATTTGCATAGTGATTTCTAAGTTCGTTCCGTTGCAGCCATAGGACGTACTTTGTCTGATGTCAATGTACTTGTTGAGCTTTGTTTCATGACTCAGCAGAGGATCTGTCCTGGAAAATGTTCCATATGCACTTGAGAGCAAGAAAGTATATGTTTGTGTACCGATTCATGTCTATACCCGTGTAAATAAAGATTTCTGTATGTAAACACGTCTTCATAGTTCATCCGCTGCCCCATGGATCTTTCACGCCCCCTTGTCCCTCTGGAACCTTACACGTCCCCAGGGAGAAACCCGGCCCCCCCTGCCACCAGCTGTTGTGCCCTTGTTAATCCCAGTGCCCGAGGGCAGTGGTGGCAGAATCGTTGACTGCACTCCGGCCGGAGACAGCTTGAGCGGTTAGAGTCAGTGCCTACGCGCAGATGCTTCTGCCGTGAGTCTTACATTCTCCACTCATTCCCCCAGTGACCTAATCCAGCACCTGCTCCTCACCCACCTCCGTGAGGTGGCCTCATGAATGTGACTCGGCCCTCTGACCTAGTCAGCTTTCTGCGTGCCATCCTGGAGATCCAAACCTTCCACGGACAGTCTGCCGAGTTGTTTGAAAAGGGGGCCTGCTTGGAAAAGGCAGATAAGTGCTGAGCTCTTATTAATGTGACTTCGTACTTCTTAAAACCAGCGATTCTGTTTACCTGCCGAAAGAACAGTCACCGTGAATGAACTTGAAACTTGGCTTTAAGCATCATCATAAGAAGCCATCTTCCAGTACGTGTGCGTCGTCATACAAATGCATCAACTAAGACTGAGACACAGGCAGCCCATTATTACTGTCACACAAACTAAGGACAGAGTCGGTGACAGAGTGTTCTCTTCACCCTTCTTCTCTGTGCTCTCTCCGATACAATTATTATCATAAGCATAACTCTAATGTTTACTAATCATATAACTCCCAGAATTTTAAATTTTCTAGGCTACCTAGAAACAATACCAGATAGAAAATAACTTTGAAGTAAACAAATACATCACTCCTCCATAGTCTTTAATAGCATATTAGCCTCCTGAGTCAAGGGAATTAGAGCAGGAAGACCTTTGGTTTCTGCGTTGGGCATTTAGCCAGGAGATTCCCTGAAGTATAGCCCAACTCTCACTGCTGGTAAGAGTCCTTCCCCAAGGAAAGCTCTAACTTTGCCAGCCCTGCAATGGGAAGGAACTCTAAATAGACCTCCGTGCCATCATCTATTTGTTTAGACTTCCTACGTAAAAGTCCAGTTTAATAAAACTGGGTGCCCACCTTCTGAGTGTTCGCACTTTTCTAGAGTTCGCCCTGGGCCTCACTAATGAACCTTTGGCAGGACCATGACGTCTGTAACATTGCTCAGCATCTCTCTTGGTGGGAACCTACTCAAACAGCATCTCAGGAGAGCCACTGGCAGTGCTGACATTACCTTATTCTTGTCATTCTCTAACCAGAAAAGGAGAAAACGCAAGCGACCCTTCGTTGCCCTGAAAGGTCCAGCGAACATCTGCATGTTTGGGCTGTTGACTCCTGCGGTCAAATCTTACAGCGCGTACGGCGTGTTTGGTCTAGTGCCCTCATCGTCCCTCTCTGCCTCTGCATGCACACGTGTGTGTGCACCCTCGCCGTCTGCAATAAAAGGGAACCACACCATAAATTCGATTATTTACTGCATCACAGTGAACGCACCAGGCATTACTGAATGCGCCATCAATTCCATTCTCGTCTTGGTTTGGTAACTGGAATTCCTCTTAGACTTCTTTCTCCTTCACCTCCCTATGCAAATAACCAATCATTCTTTCCTGGCATTATGGCTTTTTCTATTGGGCACTCCTTTTAAATCCCTCCACTCAGCAGCATTGTTTTATACCCTCATCTCAGACGCTGGAGCCCTTTCTGGATGGACTGCAAACTCTGTTCTCCAGAGAAGGCTCCCCTGTCTGCAGTCCCTGCGGTCTTCACTGACTTCTGTAACTAACATTTGTTTAAGGCATTGGCATGCCCACTTGGGGAGGCATAACTATTTGCTGAGTCTCGGCCCCTGACACGGAAAGCAATCATTGCAAGATACCCTAATGAGTGCTCCCCAACAGAATAAGTACACCCTCTGCCCCAAACGCCCCTGGTATTTTCTTTCTTTAAATCTTTGCTTGTCATTCTTACTAAACAGGAAAGATCTTTTTTCCTACTTGTTTTATCAGAATTCAGCATACCAATCCTTTCAGGTTTAGTATGAATGTTCCTCTATTCCATGCAATCTTTAGTTCTAATCCGAACAGGAATGCAACTCTTATTCTTAAACTTCAGGATTACTTAGTTTGGATGTTCCTCTGTTTCACAATTCCACACATCTCTAAAATGTTGTTAAAGTAATACACGAGGCCCTTAAGATGCCTTATCTCATTTCCAGTCCAGTACTGCAGCTGTGGCATTAGGAGCCTTACTCCATGTCTCTGGTACTTCCTAGTTGAATAGTTCTGGGCTAGCCCATTACCCATTACTCTAAATCCATCAAATTAGAATTGTTATGGGCTCATAATGTCGTTTTGAAGATAAAATGAGATTATGCATAGGATCATATAACGGACACTCGAAATTTTTATTGTTATTAATGTGATTACCATTTTATGGACCACTGAACTGACGCACCGATGGGCAGGAAACAGAACGAGATCACACTGCTCATAAACAGCAGAGCTCGGCTCTCTGGTCTCGGAGCCCTCCGCCTCTGACACCACGAGATGTTGTCTAGGGCACGTTTCTCTTCTCCTCATGACTGAAGCTCACCTTGTGTACTGCCAAGTACTGGAGGGACAGTAGCTGTAGCTTAAGGACAGAAACAGTTGCGTGCTCCGCATGCTTCGTGTGTGTAAGCTTGCACCTCGAACCCTGGCACCTCGTAGTCTACCTGAATCTGTAGCTGAGCTTAGACTTTAAGTGTCTCACCCAAGGTTAGAAAACCAAGAAGGATGAGAAGCATCAAAGGAAAACCGGACAGAGTCAGATAGCCAAGGAGCGCTCCATTCAAGGTCATTGCAATGAGGAACAGAGATTGAACCGAACTCCTCTGCAAGACAGGAGGGTCTCTCAGCACTGGGGCAGCTGGAAGGAAGATGCTAAGGCATTAGAGAAGGGATTTGTCCAGGTGACCAAGCTGTCTGCGTTAAGAAGTTTAGTCTCTCACCTCCCATAGAGCCTGGGAGATGGGAGACGCTCTCCTTGTCCAGGATCACATTTCAAGGAGATTGCTCCCAGGTCCTTCCTTTAGAAAGACTTTCCTGTTTGTAAAACTGTCAAGAGGCTGGGAGAGAAAAACTAAAGCAGAGAAAGAATTTGCAATAGAAAGTTTTCTAAAGTCAAGGGCTGTTAGGGGCCCAGAATCAGGAAGAAAACTGTCTGGAGTTGAATCGAGCTGGGAACAATGTCATGGCCACGTTCACAGCAAGTCACCCTCTTCCAGAGCGTCAGAATCACCCTGAGAACTTGGTAAACGGTATACACCTGGGACCACCCCTCAGGGATTCGGATTCACAATTTACTCCCAAGTGATGCTGAAACCTCTGGGCTGGGCACCACCCACCCTCTGAGAATAACTGTCCTCGAAGGGGCGTGTCATGATGTGATGGCAGGCCCACTAGTCACTGTCATTGGGAGGGATCTCAGAGAGCGTTTATCAGACACGCTGGCAGAGCTCTGAGCATCACATGTAGTCTGCACAGAAATACTGTGATGATTCTGCATGAGATGATGTATCTTAACCAATGTTAGGGCATTTTCTCATTTTATAAAAAGGTGACAATCGAAGTCTTCCCTGCCAATTCTGGTCAAAATGTGTTTCACCATTGCTCTGATGGAATAGGTTAGGTAAGAGTTTTCTTAACAAATTAGGTAATATTTTTCTTTAAATGCATATTCACTCTCAATAGTTTAAAGATATTTATGGAAATAAAATGCCAGTAACAATCAAATGTCAGTGGTGGTTAAATATACATAAATGGGTGTGTTATTTTCTCAGCCAACAGCCTTATGAAAACAATCAATTTCCAAGTCTGTTCTTTTAGGACCAAACAAATACACAGTCATTTTGAAAGGTGGTGACTTTTGTGATACTCTAAAAGAAATAAGGAGAAATAACAGTACAAATATGTTCTTTAAAAGAAGATATCACATGTTTATGTTAACTCATGTTTATTTTATCCTCCTTCAGAAAAAAGTGATTATTTACTGAAACAAAACACTCAATCCTCTACATCATGTGGAAAATGATTCAAATTTATTTTAAGTTGTATACTGTATTTTTAAATGAACGTAGATATACTATTGCTCATTGCTAACATCATCCCAACGTTAACTCACAATTAGTTCTGAAAGATTTCCTCTTTTCAAACATTTCAATTGTGTTCTCATTATCCTCCTGAAAATTATTTTTACTGTGGCTTGTCATGTCTTCTATAATGCAGAATAAGGCATGTCTAACATTATGCCAACAGATTTCTCTGTTTAGTTAAACTGAATAAAAATAAGGTTATAGGCATTTTAACACACAAAAAAAGTGTAAAAATGGAATCAATTCATATTATGCAAATATAATCACTAACCCAACAACTGTAGGAAAAAGAAACTTTAGTAATTGTTTTATTTAAATAGCTAATATGAGAAACACCTTATTAGAATCATTATGTAATTGTTTCGCTTCTTTAACAGAAGTATTGAATAATGGGGGAAATACCAGATCAGGATTATCAGAAGTGAACTCCAGTCTGAAATACTTAATTAAGACGTGCCAATGATTTTAGGGAAATTATGTAGTCTCCACTTTCTAATCTATGAAATTAAAACGAGGATCATTTAAATGAAGATGATCTCATTAGATATATGATGTTTACAGACAAATATCTGATATATTCTTTCATCCTAATAAATAAGAACCAGACTAAATTGTTTTTAATTTTGATGTCAGTAATCTACAAGTCTATTCAAAATGAATTCGCGTATATATTTCCCAAAGCCTGAGAATATGAGTGGGCAAATGGGATATTCCCTGGTCAGTCCACAACGTGGGAAGATCACGCCCTAAATTATCATCTGCCTCAATTAATTGCTGCGGGTACCAGCTAGTTACTTGGGATATAAAATTGCCCGTACTCAAATAAAAGATGCAATCCCCACAAGGGATTAAGAGCCATTTATGGTTCTGTCTCTGTAACATCTGTTAGCTTTGACCCCTGCTCTTCTCAGTGTTGCCTACCTAACTTCATTCTTCTCTCTTGTTTTCCTAACTGCAGTCTTTATTGTTTGTATATGCTTCAGCCCAGGCTCAAGTTCAAGCTCACAGGGCTTTGTGGCCGTGCCATGGCTTTGTGCTCTCAATTTTGAATCGAACGCCTGGAATATTAGCTCAACCGATCAACTAAACACCGGTGCGTTAAAGCTCTCCCACTAGAACAGTAAATTCTCACAGGGCCATGGCACGTTCTGATTCTTGTTACAGAAGGAGGAAACTTCATATACTTATAAGTAACATTATTTTGTTTTCTCAAACTCGGGAGACAGCAAGAATTAGAACAATGAAATGTACTAATGTGAAACTATGAATTTTAATTCTCTCCCTTAAAATCTTTATTTATTATGTGGTATTTTAACAGTGCAAACATGTAAAGGATAATAAAATCAATACTTATATTTTCCCCAACAATCCTAAGAAAGAATTAACTACACAGTTAAATGGCCTTTGTGTATCCCTTTACATGTGTTGATTTATGACTGTTTTTCACTAAAAAATAACAAGGATTTCTAAATAATATACATATCATTCTCTCTTACGTTTTTCAGATATCATCTGCAGGAATGATATATTTTGATAAATAACATTTTGCACTTCTGTGTGTTTACTATTTATCAATCTCTACTTTTATGTCCTGTGTACTTTATGTAGTCAAAGAAATCCTTCTCCAGCCTAATGGAATAAAGTTATTATCCTACCTTTACTTCATAATTTTTGTGCTTCTTGTTACATTTACAATATTTATCTTCAGGGACTGATTGTACATATGGTGAGAAGTTGAAATAATACTTTTTCTTTGTTTTGTTTTTTTTCTTATGTCAGTAACCAGTGTTTCCCAATGCCTTTTATTGAGTAGTCCATGACTCTAAATTCCAACTGTAATATGTCATTATTCCATATATCTGTAGACTAGTTTATGAGTTCCATAATATTAACACATGTCCCTTTCTCTATCCCTGCCTCAACAACACACAGTATGAATCTTATATCTCCATTAGAAGTCTTCATTTCAGGAAGGGAAAAAACATTACCTCGTTATTCTGAAGCATCTGCATGGTCTTAGATTTGCAAAGTTGGACAAAGGAGCATGTATGGGCTTTGCTTGAAATTCCATTTATAGATTAATGTAAGGAGAATCGTGGTAAATTCATCTCTTCAAGACTTTAATATCTTTCAACGGAGTTAGATATTTTCTCCATAATAGTCTTAATGACTTTTCTTAGATTTCTTCCTGTTTTATATCCTCAGGGCCATTGTAACACTAATCTTTTCATCTTACATTTTCTACATCTTGTTGCTGATGAACTAGAAAGTTGTTGATTACTGTGCATTGACTTTATCATTGGCTGACTTGATGAAATCTCTATAATGATTCATCATTTATTAATATAGTCAATATAACTTTTATGAATAGTCGTTTTCGTTTCTTTTACATCTGTCTAAGTTTTACACAGTTTTTATTTTTTCTTGACTAGTGAACTTGCTAAGAATTTTCGATAACATATATATGATAGAGGGCTTTTGCATTATGTTCCTGATTTTAAGGGTATTCCTTCTCTTTTATTATTAAATGAAGTGTTTCTACTTAAGCTATATTAAAAAATAAAAAGCTAGAGTTCCTCACATTTCCAAGCAAAAAGGTGAATAACAAAATAGGGTCATACTGATAAGGCTCAAATCTCCTTATGAAACTTTTTATTTCAGAAACTAATATATCAATACCTACAAAGTTCTCAGCAATAGGAAACCTTGTCTAAAAAAATCTCCGACTTGGCCAAATTATGATTCCAATCAATGTAACAGGCACATGTTACAAAACATGAAAGATCTTAAAAAATGTAACACCTAGAAAGAATTCTTGAAAAATGATAATAAAGTAGAAAACCCTGCCAAAAAAAAAATTGAGACGACAGAGGGAAAGGAGCAGTGCCAGGCTCAGTACCTACATAATTAGCACAAGCTCTCACAGAGTGGAGCGTTTACGAATACATTTGACCCAGCGAAGAGTCAGTGAGTGTAAAGAAGACATGTGGCCACATTCAAGGATGGAAGGACTCAAGGATTACCATGACAAACCTTTCTTAGAACAAATAACTTGGCAATAAAATCAGGGCCATTGAAACGTGTGGGCTTAATTACCTCTGAAACAGAGACTCTATGGTCAAAGGGTTCGGTAATTGTTGAATTCATTGATTTTTAGATAATTTAGCCAGTCATGAGTGAAAGGCAAAGCAAATATTTTAGAATTTGATATGTAAAGTTATGACTAATAAAATACAAACTGCTCAATATATACATAGTTAAAATGAAAAAGTAAATTGAATGCTTTTATTTTATCAAATACGTTTTTATTAATTATATCTCTTTTATAAATTAACTCTTCACTATCCATCCATTTATCTATGTATATAAACAAAGAATTTATATAAAATATAAAATATTAGCTATTTTAACTATTACAGTTATTTCTATTTAGTGAAAGCCTTTCTGTCTTCTCTATAATTTTATGGTGTTTAAAATTTTTATAATTAATATAGATGTCATCATTTTATTTTAAAAAATCACATCTTAATTTTTATTTATTCTTAAATTTGAACAATAAAAAGGTACAGCCTGTGAATCGTGTGTAGTAATAATATATTCGCAATGTATCACATATTTGTTGTTTTAAAAGTATTCTCAATAGTGATTTAGTTCAATGCATTGATTTTATAGGAGAGAATAAGAAAGTCCCCGTGGTTCAGAGAGCTGTCCAGTGTCACTCAGCAGGTTAGTGACTGGATGAACAAGGGATAAATGTAATAAATCTTAAATTAATGAATCAAAGTTATCATGCATACTAAAGCATATACACGTTGACATACAAGAAAGAAACATTTAAATCCTATCCAAGTAATGATCAATAAAATGGTTTATAAGGATGCTTCCCTTTGATCTTATAAAAGACTCCTGGATGCGGGACTTCTGCTTTCTGCCGGTGATACCGCCTGGCTAACTAAAGCTCAGTTTAATCTCGTTTACTTTATTCTGCCTTTTTCCTCCCCAGGCTGGGCTAAGGGTCCCACTTTGCCTCGGTCCCCCCGAAATGATTGCTGTCGTGGCGTTTTCTTTAATGATTTGAAATTATCTTTGCATGCTGGTCTGCCCCCACTAAACTAGATGTGCCTTCGAGTCAGGACTCATTAATTACCATGTTCCCCGGTACCTAGCACAGTGCCAAATATTATCGTCCTCTGTGCCTATTCGTTGACCTGATGGAATTACATTGAGAAATCTATGCACTCAACTAATTCCTGAGCACTGACTATGACTAAGGCATATTGATAAGAGCTGGATCATTCCTTTCTGTCCAGAAAAGTTTGAATTTTACACAGCTATGCAAAATTCTACTTCTGTTCTGATTTTATGTGTTTGAACAAAGAATAATTCATGACCTTTATCTGACAGACACATTTGAAAGATGTCATCAATATCACCTGGCCAAGATCCTGGCAAAATGTCTTTGCAGAGTTAACGCTCTCTGCTTCTATATGACTTTTGTCACCATGTGTCTTAAAAGTATATCAAGAGTAGAGCCCAGCATGTCCCAGATGTACCAGAGATATAGCTTCTAGTAAAAATAAGCTCCTTAGAAAGCTTTTTGTCTTGTTATTTTTTCTGGAAGAATGATTGAAGGGTTTTAAAAAAGGACTTGGATTTAACCAGAGATTTTAAAATAAAACTGTCATGTTCAATTTGATGTCTCACAGTTGTGACATCTGAAAAATACTGTAAACTTACAGGGTTATCATTATTTTATTGAAATACTAGGTAAGTAGGCTCTTTTCCCATGTATCATCTTGGTCCAAAAAATGTGTTTTTCAAATAGAAATGTTATTTTGATATATGAGAGCCTACCTGGAAGATAAATAGCAGAAGCGTGAGGAGAAAGCTAAGTCTTACAGCAAGTCCTACAGCTTTTTGATTACAAGAGGGACCACCGTGGACCTAGAGTGTCATCTTTATTATTATTGCTCTCAAGCAAACTACACATGGCCTGTTTTTACCTTCCAATATGAACAGTTAAAGTAAGTGCCTTAGGTGATTCATTTATCTTTTATTATGCCATTCTTTATATGACTACCTACTCGCTTAATCACTGGGATACTTCACTGTCTGGTTACTCCTGTTACCTTTCTGATTGTCCTCCTCAGAACCCCTTCTCTTCATGCTCCTTTAAATGTCAACCTCCCCCATGCAAATGCTGTCTTGGTCCTCTAGGCCAGGAGACTTTCTCTGAGCTCGGTTGCTTCATCTATGAAATGGATCTGATAGGAGTAGCTACCCCACAGCATTGGTGTGAGGATCGAAGAGCGGGCGTTTGCCATATCAAACTTGTGACATGAGTGTCAGCTGTTTTTAGGAGTAAAGCTAAGGAAGGGATGTCCCTGCATCCGGCTTTTCTTCATCCAACCACGTACTCTGTACTCCACGGTCAATGTTAGTCGTTCTAAAAGCCAATGTGTCCATGGAGTGTTCGGATGGCTGTTCATACCCATTGTCTTTTAAAAGCAAAAATGTCTTTGTGAAACATTAAACACTGCTTGATCATATTTTAATATTCCTTACCAGACAGGGACAGGTAAAGAATGTTACTAACCTGTTACTTAGAAATTGCGAGACTTCTCTCCCAGCCTCATCTTAATAGACCCTGCCCCTGAATCCTACAGTGGAAACCAATTTTAAAGTTCTTCTTTACAGTTCTAGTGTCTCTTTATGGAGATATAAGAAGATAATGGCTGTACGGTTTTAGTTTTTTCTTTCTTATACAGAAGGGCATGTGTAAGTTTTTTTTCACACATAACCATATCCTGGAGCTATTTTGACATCAGAATGTAAAAAGCTTTCTTATTTCATTGTGTAGGTGTGTCATACTTTATTTAATGAGTTTCTTATCAACAGGCATTAGTGTTATTTTCAGTATTTTGCTATCATCAACAATCCTGCAGTATGTAACTCAGGCACATAACATTTTTATGAATGCAGATGTATATATGGTGTAAGTTTTTAAATGTGAGAATGATGGGTTGAAGTCATATGTATGCAAATTTGATACATTTTAAAAAAATGTTCATTATCCTTCCTGCATTGATTTGTTGAGATGCCGCCTTTATCATCATATACCCTCTGCAGAATTTCTGTTCTGTTCTATTGGTCTGATGATCTGCTCATTCAGGTGCCATTACCACATTGTTTTAACTATTAGAGCATTATAATATATTTTAATACCTGTTAGGTGTCCCCTGCCTTTGCTCTATTTCCCCAAATTTTTGGATCTTGAAGATAAGTTTGAATTGTATTCTTTCCTATTATAAACGTGACATTTTTCATGTTGTCAGTATTCATTTATGGTGTGATTTAAATGATAACTGAAGCCTCTCAAATCGAAGCTTACTATAATTTTCTCTCGTGCTCTTCAATAATTCCTAAGTAGACATATTTCTTGCATGTGATAGAGGAATTGATGCCCTTCATATTGACTACATATGTGACCTGGAGGTGACAGTGTGTGAGACCTGTGCATAACGTACATTATCCATGAAGATTGAAACCGTTGTTGCATTTTTGTGCGTGTTTGTGGCCTATACGCCATAAGGAAGTGGAGGAGACCAGAGGCATTATCATGAGCAGGCAAATTTCATCTGCCCCAAGCCTTTCTCCTTGCAACTAACTACTACATTGACAGCAAAGTATTAGTCCAGTTGACCAGATGGCTGGACTTCCTGGAAGCACGAAGTTAAGTGTTGGATGTGCAGCGTGGTGACTATAGTTACTGATACTGTATTGTATACTTGACATTTTCTAAGAGGTAGATGTTTGTGGTCTCACAACGACAAAGAACAATATTATGACTCCATGGAGTGGCAGATATATTAATTAGCTGGATTGTGGTGATCATTTTACAGTTTCACATACACTATTAGCCCCTATTCGCCCTGTGGCTTTCTGTGTTTTCAGTTAGCTGTGGTCGGTCAATCAAGGTCTAAAATATTAAGTGGAAAATTCCAGATATAAACGATTCATAGATTATAAGTAGTGTGCCGTTTTCAGTAGGATGATGAAATCTCACGCTGTCCCCGTTGGGACGTGGCTCCTCCATTTGCCCAGCGTCTCTGCGCCGTAGAAGCTCCTCCCTTGGGTCATGTAGGCACCATTTTGTCATCAGGGGTCATCACACTCGTGTCCAATTAGCCCTCGTTCTACCGAATAACGGCCCCAAAGGCAGTGATGCTGGTGACTCAGAAACACCAAAGAGAACATAAAGTGCTTCCTTTAAGTGAAGAGGTGAAAGTTCTTGACTTAATAAGGAAAGAAGAAAATTGTACACTGAGGTTGCTGAGGTCTCCAGTAAGTAGGAAATGTCTACCTGTGACATTGTGAAGAAGGAACAGAAATTCGTGCTGGTTTTGATCCTCTTTTCACCGTAGTCTCAGCAGGTCCATAGTATTCTGACACTAGGTCCCAAAGCCCATGTCCCCCTCCTCCCCCCACCTCATCACATCTGCACTGCATGACCCACAGCGTCCCAGAAATGGTGAGTGCAGGACCATTAGTGAGCAGAATACAGACCACATTCACGTGACTTCTATCACAGCATATTGTCATAAGCGCTCTTTTTTTATCAGTTATTTCTGTTCATCTCTCACGGTGCCTAACGCATAAATCAAATTTCATCAAAAGTCTATGCGTATAGACATGAACATAGTATATATAGGGTTCAGTGCTATCTGTGTTTTCAGGCATCCTGAACATATTCCCCAAGAGTAAGGGGTGGACCATTGTATGTCAAAACATCCAATTGTACCCCTTAAATGTACATAATTTTTATTTGTCAGTTATGCCTCGATAAAGCTATTATTTAAAAATTAAACTGTTGGCAAGGAGATATGGGTCCCACGTGGGCTTAGTTTTAACAAAAGGAAGCGGGAGACAGGTGGAAAGGCCAGGTTAGGGCTGGATGTGGAAGGCTTCGTATCCTAGGCTTAGGCCTCTTAAGCAGGCACAACCGGCAAAAGGCGCCGTGGTATTAAGAAAATGTTAGGATGAGTATTTTAATCACAGGGTACGGAATTGTGTAGAGTACAGAGAAAGCAGAGATAAGAAGCCAAATTAGCAAACTGTAACGATAATGTACCGTGGTGCTAAACTTTAAGCTACTTAGCTTCTCTGCCTCCCTGTCCCATTCTGAGAGTGGCGATAATGACGCTGCCTACCTCACCGAGTCTGGGTGTGGTTTCAACTATGCTAATCTTGGTGTACATTCCTTAGACCACTGGGGAACATCCTAAGAACAAAAGATGCTCGTGACGGTTGAAAGTCAAGATTGCTGCTGGGGTCTGAGGGAAGCGCTGCCCCAAATGTCAACCCAGAGAAAAAATCAGGTTACACTCTAAAGTTAAAATACTATGAAACAAATATGGAGCACCCCTTTCTCTATTGCTCTAAAAAGGAAGTCAGTAATTTCTAAGAGATAACCAAATTAAATTAGAGAAGATAGCAATAAAAATGTCAAGTAGGTTCAAAAAACCACTGTGTACTTTTTGCAAAGAAATTAACTTTCTCTCTGAGCAAAAACTCCTGCTCGAGATGCTTTGTTACAAGGGAGCTTCATACGTGTGAAACAGTGAAGCTGTTTTTTGGCCCCAGGATTTTTGAAGTCCTGAGCCTCTGGGTCCTCTTCATGCTGCGAGGAGGGAACTTCCGGTCGGTGAGTGAGCGTGGATTAGCACCTCGTGGGTTAGTGCCCGAGGCATAAAGGTGCCTGTGCTCGCCGATGCCGGTTAGTATCAATCTTGACATTTCCTTTTAGTCTTGATCTTTTAAAGAAATCACTTATGACTGTGCAAGTTTTGCGTCCTTGAAAAAGTGCAAAGCTTGTATAAAGGGGCGTGTTTAAAATTGTTTGTCTGGAGGCAAGAATGTATTTATAACTAAAGAGTTCTTCGTCGGGTTAATTACCAATGACCCCAGCGTTGGCCTTAGGTTCCCAGGTTTTAGAAAAAGGAAAGTAAGTTTCAAAGCCTTTCTCTTTCCACTCCTTTCGGCCATCTACTTGGTCTCTCCCGTCACTTGGGTTTTCAGGCGTGATATGTGCCAATTGTACTGAAAATCTCAGTGTATCAGAATGAATGGGTAATTCTCCTTCACTGGTTGGTTCCAATTCTGGAGAACAAGGACCATCTTATAGGTCTTTAGGACACATTTCCTTGTGATGTAGGGGAACCGAGAACATACGGGAAGGGTCAGGTTGGAGGGAAGGAAGAGGACTTGAGGGGAGAGGGGCAAATGATGACTTTCACAGACTTCGGGGTTAGTTCACAGACATTCTCCAGGGCAAGCTTCCGGACTTGAAATTCCTTTTATAAGCAATGGGCGATGGGGAGGCATTGGAGGGTTATTGGTGTCCTTTGTTCATTTGTGGTTCAGTAGAATGAGATGCCTGACCGGATCTGAGCCTTGGGATGTTAAATGCAGCAGTGATTCCATTGGAGTAAAACAAACATGGAGGCCAGAGATCTGCTGGGAGGTGCTGAAGCAGCGTATCTTAAAATGAGGTTCCGTCATATCCTCGTAGTGGAAAGGAAAGGGGAGAGACGTGATGCGTGGGTAATTAAATATTTTTGCCACCTAAATGGGTATTGTTTTTGGAGTGGGATGAAAAGGTTTCAAAGACTGTTGAGTGAAAAAAAGGGACACAATCTAAGAAATTCTATTAATCCATCACAGATTAGGAAAAAAAGAGTAAAATAAGTACATTAAAAAAGAGAATAAAACAGAAGTGAGATGGTGAAAAGTTCAAGTATATTGGTAACCACATAAATGCAAATACATTAAGCATTTCCTTTGATAAACAAGTCATAATTATACAGCCAAAAAGGATATAATTGACAAATTTGACTACACTAAAATTAAATCTTCTGCATGAAAAATTAAGTTATAAAGAAGTGAAAAGTTAAGCCCTGACCAGTGTGGCTCAGTTGGCTGGGTGTTGTCCCATGAAGTGAAAAGGTCGCTGGTTCAATTCCCAGTCAATGCACAGGCCTGGGTTGCAGGTGTGGTTCACAGGGGACATGCAAGTGGCAACCAATCGATGTTTCTCTCTTACGTCAGTGTTTCTCTTCCTCTCTTTCTCCTTCTCATCCTCTCTCTTTAAAAATAAAGAAATAAAATATTTTAAAATAAAAAGTGAAAATCAAGCTACAATATAGGGGAAGGCATTTCCAACACATCTACCTGATAATGGATTTAAAATTAAAATTTAAAATTCCTAAAAATCAACAAGCAAAAAGCACTTAAAAAATACTGTGACATATATCAACATGGATAAGTCTCAATCATATAATTGGACGTGAAAACTAGGTTTTATAATGTTTTATATGTGACATTTTATACTATTAACGCAAAATTTAACTATAAACACTGTAATAAATATAGTGGACATATTATAAAATCCTTGGTTTAAAAGGATGCACACATTAACATCAATATGCGTTATGCAGCACCTATACAGAAGGAAGTTTATTTATTAGTAACTACTGACCCTACAAGCTCTGGAATTTCCTTCAGATCACTACGAAACTTCACTTACAAGCAGCATTTTAGTAATTCTTTAGCAACTTTTTATGGCCAATTGAAATAAAACCAGTAACTTCAATTATAAACAAGTTTACTCACAGAAAATCCACATCATTTCCAACCACACTATAAGTCCCCCAGAAAACCAGCATTGGAGTGTGGATTGTTAGAGCATTGAATAGTTCTATTTTGGGTTTAAAGACTCAATTCAATACAATTCAAAAGGTATGCAGAAATAGGAAGGGAAACATGTTTGCTGATCTGATAATTTAAACATATTGAAGCTTTTACAGTTTTAAAGAGGCAGCAAAAAGCACCAAGTGTTGAGTAACGGAAAAGTCAACATTGGATGAGTATGCAAATTTACATCAAGAAACTAAAGTGAGATAATGTTTCACAAGAAGTATATATTTAAATTAAGAATTTAAATTATTCTAAAAGGTAGACTGGTAAACACCCATTTTACAGGAAGGCTGCAAATTAAAATATTCTCAAGATCAGCTTTGGTAATGCAAGTGTTTAAATGTCATATCAAACTCAATATACCTTAAATTAAACTCATTTCTTAGGCTCTGTGATCATGGTAGTGACATCATCCTCTTAGCTATGTAGATGTAAAAACTGAGCTATACCTTTAAGTCATCTCTCATCTTCATTCCTATTGAGTTGATTGTGAAGTGCTAACTTTTTCTTATAATTCTTTTCATCATGGGTTCATCTTCTGACTGTCCACTGTCTTCAACACTGTTTGAGTTGTAATCTTCTCTGGCATGAATGTACTGATTACCTAATGATAGTTCATATTTTCATGGTCATTGTTGACACCACTGCTGGTCTAATATTCTTTAAATATTATTTCCATAATATCACACCCTTAATAAAACGAATCATGGATTCCCGTTTTCTGCCACATCAACTGAAAAGTGTCTGCTTTTCAAAGTTCTCTACTATTTTTATTATTATTCGGCATGTCTTTCCTAGAGGTGCCTTTCCCCTCGAGTGGAGCCCTTCTCACTCTGTTACAGTGGCATTTCCTTTGGGGCTACAGATTTGGGGAGTTGAGGTACAAGAAGCAAAAGTCAATGGCGACAGCAGGGTTTGAAGCTGTGCGCCCAAACATGTGGTTACCAAACGAAGGGACTGAATCCAGGGAGAGAAGTAAACTGAAGAGGAAATATTCTGAGCTTTGATTTAGATATTGGACTCACTTACTGGGCAGAATGTCAGTTGGAGGGTTGCCGTCCTGAAATTTCAGGGAACGGGTCTTGGCATGACGGAACCCTGTACAAACCGGGTCCATAAAATAAAAACAAACCAGTTGTATGTGGAAATACGCTTTGCACTGATTATCGGGTTCCACCTCCACGGCTACCTGGTGAAAATAAAGCACCGTGAACTGCAAACAACGTATGTTGGTGCAGAGCCGAAGAACGTTCGGATTTGAGAGAAGGTAACACCCAGAAGGCAAGGCTCTTTTCTGGACGTCTGCAGAAGAGAGGAAGGACGCTCTGTTTCCTCTCAGGCCACGGAGGGGCTCCCTGAGAGCAGGAGGTGATGCAGCCACACTTGTAAGTACCCTCCCAGGGCTGTGATCATTTCTAAAAGTTGCCAGCTCTGGGGGGTCCTGCTCAGGGGGTCTCCCCGGCAGCTCGTTTTCATTCCCTTGACAATAACGGCAATTTCCCATGCTCACGGAAATCCTGCCACTGCTGTGAAGCCTTGCGTTTCTGGCTGTGACTCCAAGCCCGACGCGTGTCCTCTCCTTGTGTGCACGGTCGACAGGTGCCACAGAGAGAACCGAGCAGGCTCAGATGGAAAACGAAAACCGCTCGGCCTCCTCCGAAGTCGCCACAGGTGCCAATTTTGGAATCGTCGTTTCTCCTTTATGCATTTCAAAGCTGTTTTTCTGGATAAAGAGGAAGCAAGATAATAGAATCAGCGAACACTAACACAGTCATCTTGGTCTTTCCAACTACGCAAAATGAGCAAAGTTGAGATAGACGTATTGCTCTGGAAGCATTTTTCGGTGTTAATGGGGAACAGTGTTCATATTTGGCATCACTCAGCGCTGAATGAGGCGAACCTCTTGAGTGACACAGTCGGCGAGAACTTTCTCATGAACGTGAACTTCGAATTACACTCCAAGGAGAAAGGACAGAAGCTGTTTTTTAAATGTTTTGCTCCTTTCACTTATATTTCAATAGGGGGGGGTGTTCATATAGCAATAGAGGCATGTATATTAAAGACTTGGTTTTTTTTTTTAGTGTGTCTTTCAATAAATAGTACACAAGCAATTTGTGAGGGGACAAGGACCCAGGACTTTTGCAACTGAAACTACTCAGAGAATAAGCCTGCAATAACTATGCCTGGATGGGGGTTGCTTATTTTGTTCATTTATGTGCTGTCTTCAGATGCCGGTATATGTCAGTAACTGAATTCTATACCCCGAGGTACCATTTATGTAGGATCTTGTGTTCAGAAGAGAACACATATATAAACCACCCCCAGGTACTCTGCTTTCTTCTAAGTTCTTTGAAATCTCTAGAGATGAAGGTATTGTGACTCTTTTTAGAGCAGGGGACCCCTATCATCAGAAGTTCTGCCGAGTCCTTAACTAAAATCCTATTTGAAGTGCGGGGTTTCTTAGGTCAATTTCTTGTGATAGAATAGGCCTATTAAATCTGACGTTTGGTTAGGTTAAAGCTTGTGAACAGGTCCTAGCTAAATAACGTAATTATGGCCATGAACTCAAGCCAAGAAATCTGCCCTTCACTTCACAGTGAGTCTCAAATGGATAAAGGATGTCCTCTGTGTAAAATCACCTTGAAAGGAGAGAGCATGAAGGGAAAGGGATCGCTCTGAAGGAAAACGGAAGGGAAATCTCTAAGAGGGTCCTTACTTACGGCAAGCTGGCTGGCTGGCTAATGCAGTGGGAAACCCAGGCTTGGGCAGCTGGGGTTCCTGGGGATTTCTGGAGTCGTGGCAACAACATGGAATTTTCTAGAAGGAAAATCTGAAGGGTACCCAGGAGCCTATTTGGTGCGACCACTGGCATGTTTGGGAGGTAACTCTGAATGCGAAGGTGAAATCGGTGATTTCCCCAGGAAGGAGGGACACAGCATCGCGACAGTGATGGGGCAGGAGGGAGTGTCATCTGCCTGCGGAAGGGAGTCTGAGCAATAATTCTCCTGCTAACCAGCAAGTGGCCCCACACCCTTAGATGCCCTTGAAGAGCGGTATCTGCAGAGCGCACCCTCTCCTCCCACTGCTGCTAACGAAGGACATGTCTTCACTTTGTCTCACGGGGGGGAATAAAAATGAGGTACCAAATTTTATTTATGTGGTTCTCTTTCATGTTCTCCAGGAATTGGTGTATTTCGTTTGTAAGCAGAACAAAGCCTATTCCTTCACTGTGTTTCCCTCCGAGGACTGGTTTCCTGGTCTCCAGCAGGCGTGTGTGCTGCCCCTCTCTGAGATTTGTCCAGCCCACTCGGATGAGGCATCAGGGGCAGGGCCGCACGCCAGCGGGGTCCCCCCTGTTTGCAGAAGAGCGAGAGCGGGGACCGCCTTTGCTTTTGCTGCCTGTCGGCTCCTGGCAGGAAGGTCGCGCCCAGAGCGCTGACTCGCGCGGAATCTGACTTCTCACTGCCACACTATGACGCTGCCACCTTTTCAGCACCAGGGCCTTTTCACAAGATTATTTCACTCCTATCACAGAGCACAACGTTTTTTAAACCAGTTCCAAAACAAAATCATCTGTATACATCCAGCTCGGCGATGGTCGTTTTATGTACCGGCCTTCGGTCTCAGATGTCTCTGCTGACTCCTGTAACTGTGTTCCACGTGCATGATATCCTCACACTGCCATGGCTCCCGCTACCTTCACCACCGGCCCTGCCAGTAAAAGGAAGCCTGCAATGTGGCTTGGCTTGGATTGCCATAACCGGGGGCTTGAACGACAGCTGTTTGTTTTCTCAGTTTTGGAAGTTAGAAGTCCAAGATGAAGGGCCAGCAGGGCTCAGTTCTGAGCGAGTCCCCTGGCTTGCAGGCAGCTGCCTTCTCGGGGGGGCCCTCACGTGCCCTCTTGGTGTGAGAGCGCAGAGAGAGAGCAAGCAGGCTCTCTGGTCGTCTCTTCTTATAAGGTCACCGACCCTGTCCTGAGCATCCTGCACTCACGACCTCACCTCCCATGGCCGCATGAGCTCTCCCCCAGGCCCATCTCCAAATACCGTCACCGTGGGGGGATGAAATTCCACGTAGGGTTTTGGGGGGCACATAACAGTGTTCGAACCCCGAGAGTTTCAGACAAGAGTGTGCAGACGACACATCAAACGCGCGCTGGCTGGTGTCTGCAGGCTGTCATTAAATCCTCGGCAGCCACTCTGGGGGCTGCACGGGCCTTAATTTGTAGGTGAGCAGATAAAATAGCTTCTGCAAGGCAAGGCTTTAATCGATAACAAAACCTGCACTGTAAGTAAAATGGTTCTGATTTTAAAAACTATATTCCTAGGCCCTTAACACCCTAAGTCCTAATATAACCATGTGTGATTTATGTTAAAGACTGAGTGAAATCATTTTTTTCTATGCAAAAATTGCCATACATTATATTGTGGGGAGACAGTAATTTGCGCAAGAGAGAAAATGTGAAGCATTTTTTTTAAATGTTGTCAGCTGTGTATTAAGATGTATAAATAGTTATTTTGATCAACAATGTCCAAACCATTGTAAAATTAGCAGGAATTCATTTGGATTCAATGGCCTATTTCAACAGTTGAGTCTATTGGTATTATTATATACCTCATATAACATAATTCTCGAAATTATCAGAATTACTTGAAACTTCTGAAGTATATTGCTACACAGAGTGGTTTTTATAATATATGCAAATATCCGTAATGGTCATGGATGTGCTGAGCAAAGGCTGTTGCTAAGAGCACCTTACCTGTTTTGTATCATGCTGCCCTGTTGGTTTTTTAAGTGCATTAAAAAAAAATTATTCCCAGTGGCTTAATTCAGTAAATAAATTCCAATGCTACTAAAGTCATGTGAAATGATAGTTACTAGGATTCTTTTATTTCCTTTCAGATTTTCAGACGATGCTGGTTGGTTTTCAAGAAGGCTTCCAGCAAAGGACCCAGAAGGCTAGAAAAGTTTCCCGATGAAAAGGCAGCGTATTTCAGAAACTTCCATAAGGTAGGTCTCAGACTTCGGAATCCCTGGGGAGTAACTGGACTCTTGGCAACAGCTTGTGGCGACATTTCTTCTGATAAATGAAATCTGCAAGGGAAAGATACATGGCCGGGTTACAATGTCTCTGTTCCAATAAAATGCAAAAGTTATTTTTCTCCTTTATTTTAATGATCTGCTGTAAATGCCAGCGGTACCTCTGCAAAATGAAAGGCTCATTTTTTTATGGCTGCTTTGCAGAGTGAGGTGACGCAGAACTCAACCCGATCATTTTCCAAGGTGCTGAGGAAGCATTTTCTCTCTGTTCAGATTAATTGTGCATTTGTTACTTTGATTTAAACTGTCGACTATATTTAGGAGACGCACCTTTTAAGGCTGGAGTCGGTAGTGCTGATCACCCTATTAATGGACGTGCATTTGCTGTTTCCAGCCTTAACAAGACAGTGGTCGTTAAAGATGCTGATGGCAGAAATTCTAGGCATGAAATACAAATTTCTTAAGAATTAAAAGTCTGTAAGAAAGAACCCTGAAATGATGCTTAATATGCTGCTCAGAGTCATCTTTGGCAATAGCACGAAAACACAGTTAAGTATTGGATAGTACTGTGAAGGAGTCATGATCAGAACTCAGAATTTGAAACAGATTTGTCTTACCCCTCCCTCATTCCCTCTCTATCTGACCACTTCCTAAGTCTTTTTAATGCTCCTTCACTAGACCTGAAAAAATACACCCAAATCTATCTCCTCTCCACTGTCTTTACCTTTATCCCTTTAGGACTCTTGTCTACTTTTTCTCCTCTGACAGATTAAGACTGCAATGCTGCCTACCAAAAAGAGTTATTATAAGAAATAAAGGTACTGCAGACATACTGAGATTAAATATAATTAGATATCATTAACAAATGAAAAGTTGTAGCTAGGCATATAACTCTTTACTTGGCATATGGTGAGGGGTAGTGAAGACATGAGGGTCACTTGAATGAAGTTTTGAGTGTTGAAACTGGAGGTCAAAGGACAAGTTTTGGAGATGGTTTGTAGAAACTGACAGGTCGTACTTGGGGATTCGATGTTGGCTGTGAGTTTCAGAGAGGACTCACAGGTGACCCCCGAGTGTGCGCTTTGGTGACGGAGATGCTGATGGTGTGATTTATGAAGGCAGGGAAGGCTTGGAGAGAAGACATTGAGTGCAAATACCAAGCTTTCACCTCGTATATGTTAAATTTGAAATATCTATCACACATTCCAACTAAAATGTCAAGTAGTTAATTAGACAAACAAATGTGGGCTGGAATGGAGGAAATGTCGCTGACCGTCATTCATTTCACTGTCATTGGCGTCTTGATAATACTTGTTTTATTCTGGATAAAACATCCTTGAGAGAGAATGAAGAAAAGGGAGGTAATTAACACTCCCGAAATTTAGAGGATTAGCCGAGGGGGAGGAACCAGAATAGAAATCTGAGAAAAGCAGGCAATAAGATGAGAAAGATTACATCAGCGTCAGTTCCCAGAAAGCAAGAGAGAGAGCTGTGTTTAAAGAATCGGAGCGAGGGGTCATCAGTGCCCAGCGTGAGAGCCTGAGGCTTGACAGAGAAGGGGCCATTGGCTGTACAGCACGGAATCCTTTACATTTCACTTGAAGGGACTTTCACACGAATGAGAAGTGAGGAAGGGACAGCTGCTCAAACCATTTATTTCAAGACGTTTTCCTGTAAAATTGAGCCAAGGTAGGCAGCAGACATGAATTTAAACCCTGACACACACTGTAACACACCTGCAGGCCAAGGGGATGATCTAGGAGACCGAACATGTGGTGATTCGAAGGCTCCTGTGTGTAATTATAGGGGCTGGCCTTTCACGGAACTGGAGATCATCCTAACGAAAAGGAAGGAGCAGAATGAGTGCCGAGCTAAGTCGGCTGAATACATGTCAGCATGATGACTCACACCCAGGCACGCACGGGGCGCACGAGTGAGCTCTCTCTCCAGCCTGTGAAAGTTACGCAGCAGAAGATCAAGGGGAGGCAGTGAGAATAGGAATCATTAATCTTTTAATAAATAGCGAAACAGATGCCATCGACTGTAACCTGAAGCTCCCTAAAGCGCTTGAATAACTAGATACTGTATGCACGACAGTTAAAATTTACTTTTCTCATGTGATAATTAAAGGTTTTTATTATTACAACGTAGCCTTCATAGCATTTAGGAGGCTAATCCCATTTCCTCGTCATTTGAATTTTCTCTCAGGAATTTATTTTTTTTCTTCAATGATTGTGAACCAGAATGAGGGAGTCACACAGTGATGATCCACCTTGAGGGTTGTTTCCAAGAAAAGCATGTGCGTGGTCACCTCTCTTATTTTGATTTTATTTTAGCAAGTTTTGCCCAGTCCTTCTAACTGGCCGTCTTACTCGCTTGGGTAAACAACGAGAAGCTTTCACCCTGTGTATCTTCAGCTTTAAATGTCTGTTAGGCACTCAAACCAGACTATTTGTGTCAACGCCCCCCCTTTCCTTCTCCTACCCTCTTAACTGGCTCCGTGACACTGACTTCTGCTTCTTTCTGTCTTAGAACGTACAGCCAGTGTTACTCAAACGACCTCTTACCCTCTTCTATTATTCTACCATGCCACGCTATCACTCAGTTGTGATTGGCCTAGTCATCAAAGTTATATGACCAATAAGCACCCCTGACTTTGCTCAAATGAAGTAAACACTTGCAGCATAAATACTCGCTTTCATTGGGCGAGGCAAATAACATACACCTGCATCCTGCTTCTGTTCACTGGGGAACTACTACAAAACCCAATTCAATATAATAAATGAAACACCGTTGTAATAAAATATATTTTGGTGAGGCTCCTCTGTCCAGTGACAAGACAGAAGGTGAAGGGGACTTGGGCTCTTCTCATTTGTACAAGAGGGACAAGAATGGCCCTGCTCCCCAGGTGTGTCCTAAGTATAAATAAGATACTACAGTCAATAAATGCTGAGAGTCATTATTCCTGTTTTAAGATTTTACAATGAAATGCAATTAGGTTTGCAAATAGCTCTCCATAACGAAACAGGATGACATGCAATGTGCAGCCATAAAAGCACAGGGGAACAGTTAATTCTGCCTCCACAAATTAGGGACTTTCCAAGGGAGGTGAGGGTTACCAGGCTTTGCCAAAACAAACTAATGAGAGGAATGCATTATTAAAAGAGGGAGAAAGAGTGGGATCGCACACACTGAAAGGCTCCGTGGCGTGGCGAGTTGGGGAGAATTTGAGTATAGTATTGGCAGGCGCTGACTGTAGGGGCGTTGGCAGGCAGGCAGTGGGGAGATGAGCCCCAAAGAAGTGGGAGGGGCGGAGGGAGAAAGAATGCCTTACTCCTGTGTCAGTTAAGCAACAGAGAAGTCGCAAGGAGTTTTAAATGGTTTTTCCTATCTTCAAATACACATTTAAGAATAATTTGTATGACATCAGATCAAATGAATAGGGTCACGGAGAAACTGTACACAGAGAAATGCGTTAATTAATATTATAGTATTTCCACTTCCCCAAAATAAACAACAGAGTCCTGAAGGGATAAAGGTAAAGCCAGCGGAGAGGAGACAGAGTTGGGGGTATTTTTCCAGGCACGATGAAGTAGCATTAAAAAGACTTAGGAACTGTTTGGATACAGAGGGACCGAGGGAGGGGTAAGACATAGCTTTTCAAGACTGATGTCACATGAACGGTCATGCTGTTCATGGAGACAGAGACCATGGGAGGAGGAGCACTGTGCTGTGGTGAAAGAAAGGAGTCGTCCTATTGTTTGTAAATTATGAGGTATGAGTAATGTGTTCGGGTAGATATTCCATTAAACAGTTAAAAGTACAGCTATATTGTAGTGAAACTGTCCAGGAGAGCTATTGAACAGAATTAATGTGAAGGCGAGGTCTTATCAACACCTCCCTGTGAAAGCCTTAATGGTGTAAAATAAAACCGTGTTCTGTAAAAGACAGGCACTATAGTACCGGCCTTACGTTGGTGTCCAGAATACTCCACAAGTATTTCAATTCTAGATTTATTTGTAAATCAAAAAATTGGCTATTAAATGAAAAGAAAAGCAGCTAATTCAAGAAATAAAAAAATCACAGAAAGTGCGATTTAAATGAAGAGCTGTTAGAATAAATGTTAAAATACTGAAGAGAAATTTATAAAAATTATAGTAGTCATGAAAAATATTTAAAGATACTCCTAAATAAAAATGAAATGATCCTAAAGAGATCATTGTTCCTTTTACCAAAAAGTAAATTATAAAAAGTATTGACATTTCCAGAGGGTTTGAAGAAAAGAGCTCTGGAGGTTGTGTGTCTTGCTTTTCCCTGGATGTGTCCCCCCCCCCATGGGAGGTGGATGGAGTGAGTGACACAGGAAATGTCACCCCAGAGATCAGATGGCATGAAATTTATTCAAGACCTGGACAACCAGCCACCAAGTCAAAACAAGAGCAATTGAAAATGTTCTTGATATACTTCTCCTCAAAAACTCAAAAGCTGAACCATTATTTCTCATGGCTTCTTCCATTCAGAGAATTATGAACTCTCTTTTTCAAAAGTGAACAGTGGTGAAGCTGTAAATTGCTCCTCATTCCCTCTGAAAGTCAGGTAAATAAAGGGAGATCTCTTTGTGGAGAAGGCTGGCATAGTTTAAATCTTTGTTTTCTCTTGGGCAATTAATGGTCAGTCCAAATATTGGAGCTCCAGTATTGGGGGAGGGGGCATAAGTCCTTCAAGAAGGCTTGAAGAAATAGACAAGTATGAAGTTCCCAACCTGTTCTATTTGTTAATGTTGAAATACTTAAAAATTATGATTAGTCAGTTATTTTAATATGCCCTAAGAAATGCTATAATGCCCAATAGCAATAAACGAAAATAATCCATCAAATGAGGGAAGTGTTTTCAGCCTAAATGAAGGACTTCTGAACAAGAAGCTAATGGCACAATTATTTCTTTGCCGACTTTAACTGTGTGCTATGTTCTGTCTGGAACATACGTATTGTAAAACTTAGGAGTATTAATGGTCTCATTTAGACATTTGATATGTTTACTGTGAAACAGAGCTTGCTGCATAAATCAATTCTTATATAAAACTGTTGTAAAATGGTACACACTTTTTTTTTACTTCTTGATAGAAAGAAATTTGAAATTCAAATCACTAGCTGCTGAAGGAAGTTATTAAAAATGTATTAAGTTGGAAAGTTTAGCTGTATATAGTTGTCATAACAGATATCCAAAACGAATTTACCCATAATGAAAACTGAGCTACAGCAATTTACATAGAATCAGCCAATAACTTTTTCTTAATTTTCTGAGCAGGTGAAAAATAGATAGTTTATGGAAATTTTAATAAAATATATGAGCGCTATATATAAGGAGACAAAGAGAAATAAAGTCCCTGAGAAAAATGAATGAAGGCAAAACGGGGGCATCCCAGTGCTGAGAATTATGTGAGGCTGGAAGAACGATGCCTACATTGGGACGAATCTTATTTCTAAGTTCCCTGTAACCTGACACCAAAAATATCATTTTATTCCATCTTCTTTTCCCCTATTTGGGGTTGTCAGTATTTATCTTAATGTAAAGCAAATGTCTGAGAAATTTGGGGAAAAGATTAAAACATGCTTATGAAAAAGAGCCACCTACAAATGTAGCATATCTTCCACAACAGAAGCGAAATCATCCTAAGGACGGACTGACATGTGTGTACACTGTGTCATGTTGAAGATTTTCATTTTTATTCCAATGGCTGTGTGCTTAGCCACTTGGAGTGATGTGAAGGGCATTCCAAGGCTTGGTGTCTCTTCAAATACCTGCCGGGTGTTCCCGGAGTGATAATCATTTATTCGGTGAAGGGATCTTATTCATTCATTCATTCATTCATCCATCCATCAATCCATCCATCCGTCCAACCATCTGTGATTTCTTGTCTTGAAGAGGTCTCAGTTTCTTGAATGAAGCTTCTATTAACACACGCATTGTTTCCTGGGACAATCACGCGTCAATCCACTATTGATTGTGTTACTCACGTTATCTGATCACATGCTAGTCACCCAGGGAAGACCAAAGGAAATGGAATGTGAGAAGTTGGTCTTCTGTGGGATGAAAAGGAGGAGGGAAATGCCCGAGTCATGTACACGTCTGTGTAGGGTCTCTGGTGGAGGTGAGCGTGCTGTGAATGGGAGACTCCAAAGCCAGAGATTAACAGGAGCTAAAACTCTCATGGGGAGGGGATCGCAAAGCTCTGATATCAAAATCAGAGGAAACTCCCAGACTTAAATTTGATCTTTGTAATATTTGAATCAAGGTCAGTTAAAATGTTACAACATCTAAGATACCTCAGTACTAATAATTCTGCACTGCTTAAGGTTGCTACAGAAAATAGATTACGCAGCAAGCAGGATTTTGTTTATAACCTGTTGTTCCACAACAGATATCTATTCACTGAGAAATAAGGAATCAGACTCAGAAAATATCTGTAAGGTTGGTCTGGGATTGACTTGGAGGATACAAAAGTATGACTTATGTTGGCAAAATTATTGCTTATTCTATTTTTTAAAACTCCCCATTTGTGTGTGTGTGTGTCAATCATCCATAATGGTGCCACATCAGAGTAAACATGATGTGACTTAAACAACACCCTTCTCTCGTTTTCCTGTCTGTAAATTGCAAATAATATCTTAGCTCACAGAGTAAGATGGTAATCTGATGTTAGATAATATGTAAAATGTAAAACAACCATGGCTGCAAGTCATTTCTGCTGCCTCTTTCGCATCTTTGAGACGAGGAAAATAATTCATACAGACTTGAGAAAACTATTGAGAGCAATTTGCATAATAAAATAACTTGGAATGTCAAACAAGTCATTTTACATGGCAAATCAGATAGTAATTTGGGAAAGAATATTTAACTGCACAATTCTGTTATGACATTATTTTCATTATTTCTGAAGCATTTTTACATTTATTTAACAGATTGATACCCAATGCTCTTAATTATTATTGCAGAATATCACAACGCATTTTTGGTTTTTAAAAATCTCTTTTTTTACCCATTAACAAAGTCTGGCTGATTGTATAATCTCTAACAGATGGGATAAGAGAAACATTTATTGTATAATTGTTTTTCTGACATTAATGGAAAGTTACATATTTCAAGTATGGAATGCTTATTTATTTGCAACATACAACTTGATAATTATTTCAGTGAGAATTCATTCATGAATTAATACTTTGTGCTTCACTTTAAATATCTATTTAGCAATTTTTTTAAATAGCAATGTTTTATTTAGTTCAAATTTATGTAATTTAAAATTTGAATGCTTTTTTATATCTAACACTTCTTTAAAAAACAAAGTTGAAGTTTTAATTAATTGTTAGCAGGCCTAGGGACAAATCAATAGGAGCCACTTAAACTGAATAGATTGTTAATTTAAGGAACCATCCATTTTGAGATTCAATGAAATTACTTCTTTTGATGATAACTTGCATTGTTCTACTAAGAATTATTTCACCCCTGATTTGACTTTCTGAAACAATGGTTGACACCTGCTATACAATATTAAGGGAAGTAAGGTGGATATTTTTTTCTTTCTTTCATTCATTTAGAAACAAAAAGAGAAGGATGAAAGAGATTTAAAGTGTTTGCTTAAAAATGCAACAATTTTTGTCAAGTTCTCTTTTTTCTATATCTTTGAATCAAGTTAATCCTACTTACATATCCAGTGTCCTATAAAATTAAATTTTAACCTGATTTTCAGTCGCCTAGATTTCCCGTTAATCCTTTTATGCTTTCCTAACATATTTGTCTTGGTACGGAGAAAATTGTCTTCCCAAGTTTGGGGCTGCCTTATTCTCCTGGTCTTAGAAGTGAGCCAAAAGTCAACTTTCCTCCCTTTTATTCCACTTCCATCTTGTGAGTAAACTAATGTGGTCAGACCCATCATTGTCCCCAAAGCTTGGATCTTTTATGCAGTTTGGTCACTAGCCATAGTTGGAGTACTGTTACCATTTTCTGTTGTTGCATAACAAAGAACCACAAACTCAGAGGCTCAAAAAAAAAAAGAAAACACACACACACACAAAAAAAACCCTCATTTTTGAGGCTGCAGTTCTGTAAGTCAGATGATCCGGCCAGTCTGTTCTCTGCTGAGGGTTTCCCAAGCGCAGGGTCAAGGCGTCCGTCGTACTGAGTTCCTGTCTGGGGCTCTGGAGAAAACAGTGCTCCAAGCTCCATCTGTGGCTGGCTCATTCTGTCCCCTGGTGTCCCTGCTGGCTGTCAACAAAGGCCGCTGTCCGTCCTTGGCACATTTGGTTCTGTCCCTCTCTGGGACAGCGATAGCACACCAAATCCTTCTCAAGTTCGTGTCTCCGACTTTGCCTTCTGTAACCCGCTGGAGAAAACGCTCCGCTTTTAACAAGCTCCTGTGACCAGGGCAGGTGCCCCTAGAGATTGTCTGTGTTGTGATCTAACTCCAGTGGTGTGCTATTTATGGGTTTTCTATCTCTCACTTGGGGGGGAAATTTTAGGCTGGCAGAAATGAGAGAGCCTCTTTTCCATCATTATAGTAATCAAAGCAGTATGAACTTGGCATAGAAACAGACACATCTACCAGTGGAACAGAGGCGAGAGCCAGAAATAGACCCAAGTGAACATGGTCAACTGGTCTTCATCTAGAGTTTTAGAAACACGATGGGGAAAAGATAGTCTCTAAATAAACGTCGTTAGAAAAACTGGATGTGCACATGCAAAAACAAAAAAACAAAAAAACATGAAATTGAACCATTCTTTTACAACACATGCAGAAAACAACACCAAGTGAATTAAAGATGTACCCATAAGCCAGAAACCATAAAACTCCTGGAGAAAAAAATAAAACAGAAAAAGCTCACTGGTCTAGGCAATGATCACTTTGGGTAGGACGCCGGAAGTTCAGGCAACAAGAACAGAACTGAGTGGGACTGAAGTCATTGTATTCTTCATCATTATGCATGTGCCCAAATAAGTATTTACAAGGAAATAAATCCATATACTAATTGTATTACATTCTGCTTCAGAATGACATTGACAAATCAATGAAAAATATTAATCTTATTAAATCTAAATCCTTATATACACCTTTTTAATATGCTACTTGAAAAACGTGGGAAGAACACATAAACCCCTTCTGCCACGTCCTGATAGGCATTGGTAGCTCCCAGGGGAACCCCTGTGTGAGGGGTGAAGTCACAAGCAAAATAGCTGATCTTTTTTCCAAAGAACACCTGTTTTAATAAGAGGGTGTTTGACAACCTACGGTCGTTCAGACTTAAGGATCTGTCAGACATTGTCTCAAAAAATGAGCTAAATGAAGAAAAACTGACAGTGTTTATTAACAATGTTAAACCTAAGTTTTCAAGAGAAAATTAAAATATGGGAACCTTGTGTCTGCATTCTTGAGCTTGACAACTTCTCAAAGCTTACAGATTTTTCTGTGGAAATCAAGGGTGATATTAATGTATATTTTATACAGATAATGAAGTGTGTCAACACTTGTAAGCGAATCATAACTCAGTGAACCAGTATTATCCCAACAAGTAGTCAAAGTTGAAAATAGACCTGTGGGTTTTAATGCAACAGAGTGTAAAAAGTGTATCGAGTGACGTCAGACTCCCATGGCGACGGCCTTTAGGAAAACATTTGTCAATTCTGGAGATAGAATCAAAGAATACCCACAGTTAACTGGAAATGCGCTTAAATTATTCTTACCCTTTACAACTGCATGTCTGTATGGGGTTTATTTTCTGTGCAAAACTCTGTATTATAACATTGAATTCAGAAGAAGATAGTATGGAGCTGTCTTCTATTAAGTAAGATGTAAGAATTTTGTAAAACATGTAAGAATATTTGCCACTCTTCACCTATTGGGGGAGTTTTTATTTTAAAATGTTTTTCGTGTTATCATAAAATGACTTGATTAAATTTTAAACACATAACTAAATATTGAATAATTTATGCTCTAATATTGCTTATGACCATAAAGATCTATGACCCACATCGACAAAGTGGAGCAGGAGAATAAGACTTGGGAGTTGTCTGTATGCACATTTCTTACTTATGCTTTCGAGCCCAGGGCCACGTCTGCAAACCGGTTCCAGAGCCACAGGCGTACGTCATTTTGCTTCACTCTGTTTGCTGTGCACATCATGTGTTTTTTACAAACTGATGGTTTGCGGCAACAAACCGCATTCAGTAAGTCATGGGCACCATTTTTTCAACAACATTTGTTCACTTCATGTCTCTATGTCACATTTTTCTAATTCTCAAGATATTGTAAAGTTTTTCATTATCATCCTATTTGTTATGGTGATCTGTGATCCGTGACCTTCTATTGTAATTATTTGGTGGTGCCACAAACCATGTCCACGTACGTGGTGACTTCATCCATAAATATTTTGTGTGTCCTGACTGCTCCAGTGACTGGCCAGTCCCCCGTCTCTCTCCCTCTTCTCGGGCTTCCCTACTCCCTGAGACACAAGAATATTGAAATTAAGCCAATTAATAACTCTGCAATGGCTTTTAAGTGTTCAAGTGCACAGAAGAGTCACATGTCTCTAATTTAATCAAAAGCTAAAAATGATTATGCTTGGCGAGAAAGGCACGTTGAAGGCCAAGACAGTCCTCTCAGCCTCTTGAGCTAAACCTCTTGAGTCAAATAGTTAGTCAACTCATGGATGCAAAGGAAACGTTCTTGAAGGAAATTAGAAGTGCTACTCTAGTGAACACATGAATTATAAGAGTGCAAAACAGCTTTATAACTGATATGGAGAAAATATCAGTGGTCTGGCTATAAGCTCAAAGCAGCTGTAACATTCCTTGAAGCCAAAAGCTTATTCATAGCAAGTCCCTAACTCCCTTCAATTCTAAAAAGGCAGAGAGAGAGAGAGAAGGGAGAGGGTAGAGAGAAAGAGAGGGAGACAGAAAGAGAGAGAGAGAGAGAGAGAGGAGGAGGAAGCTGCAGAAGAAAACCTTGAATCTAGTACAGGTTGGTTCACAAAGTTTAAGGAGAGAAGCTGTCTCCATAGCATAGCCTTGTAAGGTGAAGCAGAAAGTCCTGAGCAAAGAGTGGCGGCAAGTCATCCAGAAGATCTAGCTATGATAGATAATTAATGGAAAAGGCCACACTAGACAACAGATTTTCGATGTGGACAAAGAAACCTTACAATGGAAGAAGATGCCATCTAGGACTTTCATGACTAGAGATGAGAAGTCAAGGCCTGGCAGCTTCAGAGGACAGGCTGACTCTCTTGTTAGGGGCTAATGCAGCTGCTGAGTTTAAGCTGAAGCCAATGCTCATTTACCATCCTGAAAATCCTAGGGCCATTAAGAATTATGCTAACTCTACTCTGTGCTCTATAAATTGAATAACTAAGTCTGGATAACAACACATCTATTAACAACATGGTTTACTGAATCATTTAAGTCTGCTGTTGAGACCTACTACTCAGGTGAAAAAAGGGTTCCTTTCAAAATATCGCTGCTCGTTGACAATGCACCTGGTCACCTAAGAGCTCTGAAGGAGACGTACAGGGAGATTGATGTTTTTATGCCTGCTGACCCAACAGCCATTCTGCAACCCATGGATCAAGGAGTCATTTTGACTTTCAAGTTTTATTACATAAGAACTACATGTTGTTAAGCCTTAACTACCATAGATAATGATTTCTCTGATGGATCTGGGTGAAGTAAATTGAAAACCTTCTGGAAAGGATTCACCATTCTAGATGCCATGAAGAGACATTCGTGAAAGAGGTCAAACTATCAACATTAACAGGGTTTGGAAGACGTAGATCCCCACCCTCGTGGATGACGATGAGGGGATTCAAGACTTGGATGGAGGAAGTAATAGCAGATGTGATGGGAAGAGCAAGAGAATGCGCATTGGAAATGGAGAATAAAGGTGTGACTGAATTGCTGCAATTTCATGATAAAACTGATTGATGAGGAATTGCTTCTAATGAAGAAAGAACATGGTCTCTTGAGATGGCATCTACTCCTGGTGAAGATGCTGTGAAGACTGAAACGACCACAAAGGATTTAGACTGTTACCTAAGTTTAGCTAATAAAGCAGAAGGAGGTTTTGAGAAGATTAACTCTGATTTTGAAAGAAGTTCAATTGTGGGTAAATAAAAAGTCGATCAAAGCAGCAAACACCCTTTTCCTTATTTTAAGAAACTGCCACAGCATCCTCAGTCTTTAGCAACTCTGACCCTGAGCACAGAAGCCATCAACATCAAGGCAAAAAGATCCTGACTCATGGAAGGCTCAGGTGATAGCAATTGTTGACCATCAAGTATTTTGATTGAAGTATGTGTATTGTTTTCTAAGACAATATATTGCACACCCTAGACTACAGCATAAACATAAATTCTATGTGCACTGGGAAACCAGAAAATTTGTGTGACTCGCTTTATGGAGATAGTCACTTTATGGTGGGGATCTGGTGTGGAACCCACACTGTCTTCGAGGTGTGCTTGGACGGGTCTCCTCCTCTGTGCTTTTCTAGCTCCGATTGTAAGTCCGTTACAGGGTTCATCACTGTTGTTGGTATATCACAGAAGCCTACGGAAAAAAGGTTATATGTTCCATCTTTGAACGATTTGACTTTAACACCATGAATTCCTTAGGGACTGCTCCTTGAAAAAATTTAAATTGCACCACTTAGCAAAGTCATCATCTAGGGATGTTTATATATTGGTTTTAATTGTATCATTCGTTAGACCCCCAGTATTTTAAATTGTCAACTATTGTATTTCTTGACTTAGAACTAAACAACCTGAATCATTTTAAAGTAACTTTTTCTTCACTTACATTTTATTAATTTTATGCTTATTTAAAATAATTATTTTAATGCTTTTATTAAATTTTAATTAATACTTACAATTCAAGGTAACCATGTGAAAAATTAATATTTCAGGAGTATGTCTTGAATTATTAACACAATAATTGATTGATCTATTATTGAAATGCTATAAGATTTAACAATCTTCATAAATATTGATAATGATTTTTATGTCACATTGACTGAACTTAGACCTTAACATTTTTATTTTAAAACAGATAAAAATATCGCTTTAAAAGTTGCCTTTACCTATGAAAATGCAGTTTCCTCCTAGATGGTAAATCCATGTAGTGCTGAGGGTTAAACGTGAGGATAGCAGATTGAAATATGTTAGAGCTTGACCTCCATTGTTATGATTCAAAATGTTTTTGAAAACATATATTGAATTGGAGGAGAACAGTTCCAGAGATAGACAGACTCCTTAGAAAGTTCCTGGTCTGATTTTAACACATTTTATAATCTGTCGGAACACTTGAATCTCCTGACCAGGACTAGTGAGTGAGAGGAGGAATTTTATACCCTCCCGAGTAGTTTGCCTTCCTGACATCTCTTGAATGGCTCAGGCCCCCCGAGGGGCATGGCATCACACTAATGAGCCACACAAAAGAGCCTTGTGCCGGGCTGGAAACCAGAGCATCGGAGTCTGCTCGGAGAGCTTGTCTGCGTTGCTAACTGTGCACTGGACACAAGAGCAGACCCGTGCGTGGACCACATCATCCGGCAGCGCGCCCGAGGCCGGGGGTCAGGAAGGGCCTCGCGCTGCCTGCGTCTGCCTAGGCTGGCTGCTCGTTCGCTTCCTGATTCTGCCATGAGAAGACAAAGGGATGGAATCGTAATATCTGTTCTAATAGTTTTTAATATTTGTCAGTAACGATACTTGAAAAGGCCCCTGAGCAGCATAAATGTTTTTATCTTCTTTCGTACAACTAGATTACATATAATGTATCTTTTGGGCAGCTTATTGCTTTTATGCTCACCTGACGTAAGTTACATGAACTCTAAGCAACACGAGATCTTCATTGTTTTTAGACTAATATGGTAAGATCTTCTGTTTAGTTAAAATTAATAACTCTTGAAAATAATGTCTTTTTCAAATATAATTTCAATTTACTGTGTTAGAATAAAATTTGGCTTAAATTTTACTTGAGTCAATTATTAAATCATCTAAAAATTCAAGAGTTTCATTTCATTTGAGAACATCTTTAATGTACTTTAAATATAATGTGTGAATCATTGTTTCAAAAAGCTTTCTTATCTTTCTCTCCAAGGTACTAACCCTTAGATATTAGGGTCTAAATTTTCTTTCCTGGAAGAGAAAGTATTTTCAAATAAATAGATGACAGGTAGATAGAAAATATATGTAGTATATACCTGTGACTACATGTGATATTCGCATAAATATCCATGTGTATTCATTTGCATATATATACATTTATATAAAATCACTTGTCTTGCCCATCTGAATTTTCAACACTAATCTAATGAGATAATTTCAAGTAGAGAGAAAAACAAATATGAGCAAAGGAAATATTAAAGTTAACTTTCCAGCAGTGTGAGGGAACTAAATTCATTGTGAGAGAAAATAAAAGGGCTCCTCCAGAAAGCCTGCACCCCAGGCCTGAGTAATGGGCTTACCACTTTATGAAGCTAGAAATCTAGATCACTACAGATTTTAGAAGGAAACGTGACAAACAATATCGAGCTCTTTAAAAATTAACCACATAGTGATATTTCACAGATATTATTATATAGGATAAAGGGTACTGTTTTTAGTCATATATTGATTACTTTAATTCTCTCTGTGCTACCATGTTCTAATCAACATTGAAAGTATGATCTTCAATTTGGGAGACCAAATTTTTTACAAGATTTTATTTATTTATTTTTAGAGAGAGTGGAAGGGAGGGAGAAAGAGAGGAAGAGAAAAGAAACATTGATGTGAGAGAGAAACATGGATTGGTTGCCTCTCGTACGCCTCCCACCAGGGACAGAATCCACAACTCAGGCATGTGCCCTGACTGGGAATCGAATAGGTGACCTTTAGCTTTGTGGGATGACTCCCAACCAGCTGAGCCATACCAGTCAGAGCTGGAGAACCAAAATTTTTTAAAAATATGAAATATGTCTGTCATTTTGTGTCCGTTTTGAACACTAGTTAGTGATCGGTGGTGCTTCCAGAGTGGCATTGTGAGTCATGAATGGAATTAAGTTGTTTTGCTTCAACAAAATCCTCCGTTGGCAGTTAAAACATGTGTGATAAACTGAAATCACTGAACAGCGACCAAGCGGGTCAAACTGGTACCCTTGTCAGAGACAAAGGATATACTCTGCCCACTCTAGCTACTCTCTCCCACCTAAGGTTGGGGATGACTAAGGAATCTTGTTAGCTCACAGTCCAGAGGCTCAGGCTCACTGAACACTGACACTTAATCATAAGAGTATAGAATCTCCCCCCACACATGTCCACCTCACCACCACATTACAAAAGGCCTATTTACAGCATTTTTACCCACTACATCATATCTGGCAATCAATAAAAAAATTACAAGACATACCAAAAGATTAAAAAAATGTAATTTGGAGAGATAGAACAAGCCTCAGAACAAGACGTGGCAGGGATGTTGGAATTATCAGGCCAGGAACTTAAAGCAACTATGATTAATTAGCTAAGGCCTCTAACACATAAAGTAGACAGCGTATAAGAGCAGATGGGTATTGTAAGAAAAGAGGTGGAAATTTCAAGAAAGAACCAAATAGAAGAAAAAAAAAAAAAAAAGATCAAAAACACTCTATCAAAGATGAGGAATGACTTTAGTGGATTTTTAAGTACCCTGGATGTGGTTGAAGAAAGAATCTTTGAGCTTCAGGAGATCCAACAGAAATCACTGAAACTCAAAAGCAGAGAGAACAGAGATAGAAACAAACAATGTATCCAAGGATGATGAGACAACGCTAAGCAGTGAGATGCGTGCGTAATGGGAGTACCAGAAAGAAAAGAGAAAAAGCAACGGAAGAAATAGTTGAAACAATAATGACTTATGGTTTCTTCCAAATTAATGTCAGACATAAAATTACAGATTCAGGAAGCCCGGTGAACACTAAGCAGAATAAATGACAAAATATATATATATGCCTAGGCATATCATTTTATAACTATAGAAAAGCAAAGATAAAGAAATAATCTTGAAAGAAGCCAGGGAGGGGAATACCTTACCTATAAAGGAACAAGAGGTAGAGTTACACCCATTGCCCCTCAGAAATCACGCCAACAAGAAGACAGTTGAGGGAACTATTTAATGTGATGAGAGAAAAGAACCTCCAACCTAGGATTCTGTACCCTGCAAAATTATCCTCCAACAGCAAAGCAAGTCTAAGACTTTATCAGATAAGTAAAATTGAGATGATTTCTTGCCAGTAGACCTGACTAGCAAGAAGTGTTACTTTTAACGTGTTTAGATAGAAGTAAAGTAATATAGGTTCAGTGGTCAGAACTATAGAAGCAAAGGAAGAGCATCAGAAAAGGAGCAGGCGAAGGTAACGTGGGGCACCACGTGCATTTTTCCCAGAATCACATCCATTGCTTATATTTAATGACACGGAAATTTTAGAGTCATCTTGTCTGCCCATCAACAGGTGTCAGCTGCATCATGACCCTCGTCCTACCAGCAGCTTGCGTGATGGGTGGGAGAGAGGTGAGGCATTAAATCTGATCAATATTCAGCATACATTTACTGAGAATCTTCTGTGCGCACAAGTGCTGTTGTTTGCAGGAGAAACCATGTTAGTAAAAGGACAAAGTCCTTGCTTTTATGGAGCTAACCCTCTACATGATTGTAGGCTATTTCAAAATTCGGCTGACAATGACCAAAATGAAGGGTCCAATGGAGTGCATTTTGCTTTCTTCTGTATTGGTTTTGGCTGCCGTTCATTAGAAGGGGTACAAACACCCACTGGAAAGTAGGTTAAGAGAGTAATAACGGATCATTTTTGTTCCAGGACAGTGGTAGATGGCATACACTGTGCACTGAGTGAAAAATTATTTTTTTTCTTCCAAGGTAACTGAACTGCACAACATCAAGAATATAACCAGATTGCCTCGAGAAACAAAGAAGCATGCAGTGGCCATCATCTTTCATGATGAAACATCCAAGACATTTGCCTGTGAGTCAGGTAAGCAGTTACAGCCCCACCTACGGCTGGAGGAAACTGAGCTGCGTCGGAGACAGTGGCCCACGTGCATTAAGATACTCTCCTGCACAGGATGGCTTATTGGGATGAGAAAGCGCCATCAAACACTTTAGTAAGAAGCTCAACGTAGTGATTTTTACAGACGTTTTTGCTGCTTGTTTATGATCTGTCGGTGTCTGGATTTTGCTCCCAGGTGGTCGGAGGACTATTAAGGTTTCCATTCAGGCTTGGAGAATTAAGTCAACAGGGCTTGGGAGGTGTCGTTGGGGCCAGGTTATGACTGGCTTTCTGGTTGTCGCTGGGTGCAGATACTGGGCATTTGGTACAGGAATAATGACGCTGTCTGGATGAAGGGTGGCATGCCACAGGCTGTCCAGCCCCTTCGGAACTGAGATTTCAGCAGTCAGGGAATTTCATGGGTTCTCATGCTGCAAGCAAATATATGATTGCATTTGAGTTCCCCAGTTCATAAAGTATTGAGACACAAGGCAGTTTGTCGTTGGACCTTCTTGCAGTTCCTGTGCTATATAATGTATTACTTGACTTATTACAGCTTTTTAAAGATTTTACTTAATGAAATGGCACATTTATTTCATAATGGATGGAAGCAAAAAGCGCTAAGGGTTTGAAAGATGGGAATTTAAAAATAATAGCTAAGTGTTTAGGAGAAGATTTATTGAGTACTTTTTTAAAAAAATATAAACCCTCTGGATTTATAGTTGAAGTGTATAGAAATCAATACTACCAGGTTATATTATTCCAAAACCAATCATGTCACCCGGACTAAATCAGAGTGGTCGCACCTCCTCACCTACGCTTATCTCAGTTATACTAAACAATTAGAATTTATCAAAGTGTTTCTCTCCCCTTGAATGCCTCCTTCCTTTCTCGATTCCTTTCTTCCCCTGTCGTCTGGCTTCATTTCATCATTTAAAATTGACTTGTTGGAGTTGCACAGAAGTCTGTTAGCTGGAAATATAAATCCCTATTCTATGACAGAGCTTGTCTCCATCTTGCCAGGACCGTATTTTAATATATACAAGTAGCTGTGCTTCTGATTCACTCTCTTAAAACTGTCTATAACCACTTCCCTTATTTCTGAGCTCTGAAATAATGGCTCGTAGTAAAACCAGTAACATTCAGAAAATTGGTTTTCACAGAAAAATATAGGATAGTTTTCACTAGTGGTGATACATTTCAAGTTTCAATGTTCACAACTGTTTTACATTTTTGAAATTGTCCTGAGCCATATCGTGGGTACATTGGCAACACTGGACTCTATTGTTTGAGATAAGAAGGATATTGAATTATGTCCCAACATAATTCAGAAATAGAGTCCAGCGTTGTAACCCACAGTGTGAGGTTGAAACTTTTCTACATTTATTTTTATTTTATTTATGTATGTATTATTTATTTATTTGTGCAGCCACGATGCTTTCGTCGTTCATGTAAGATTTTCGAGAAGGGAAGGGCTCTTTGTTAAAAGAGAATGAGCTTAATTTCCAAGACAAAAATTTCTGCAGAATGAGGCCAAAACTAGATCCAAATATAAAGATAGAAGGATGTTTGTTTCAATTATGACTTATGTGAAAGCATTATTCGTTTTTTTTTTTAAACCACATTTTATGTGAAGATATAACATTGTGCTTGAAGCTAGTAATAAATTATGTTTAAGAAACAATGGCATGATTGTTTAAAATTGTCTTCATGACATATGCCAGTGGATAAAAGAAGGGACTTCCAAAGAATTTGAGTCCTTGTGCTTGCAAATTAGAAGACTATAAAGTGGTCAGGGATGTGAAAGTCAAAACAGCAATAAGACTCAAGCCAAGACCAAACAGAGCTCTGACATTTATTTCTAGTGCAAATGCAGATAAAAGTGTAGTCTGGTAGTGGCTAGTGGGAATGTGAATTATTTCAGTTACCTTTTCAAGAACTCTGGCAACTGTTATGAAATACATACGCATCCCCTTGACTCAGGGAACCTCTTCGGAACATACCCTGTAGGGACGTAGGCGCCAGCGCGTGAGAATGTAGGTGCGAGCACGTTCTGTATAAGGACAGCGGAGTTAGAAACCAGTGAACGCCTATAAAGAGTATCATTGAACAAAGTATGGTATATTGCCGTCACTAGGAAGAACTCTAATTAAACCAATTAACTTCACAGAAGACATTTCTATGAAGTTGAGTTCTTCAGGCAGAACAACCAGCAGAGAAGTATATACCGAATAATCACATTTTGTAAAATAAATAATGAGACAGAGGGCGTGTGTTTTAACAAGCATTACCGGGGGAGGGGAAGGTGATAATGAGGTGGGCGGGAAAGGAAAATAGGGGAAAAAGACAGGCAAAACCAGAGAAGTCAGAAAATGAAAGAAGATAATACCCAGTATATCAACTATTCCTTTTACATGACATTACGCATACGTGGATGTGCACATGAGTGGATCCAATTTTTTTTAAGTTAGTCATCAGGAAGATGCTAATTAAAACTACAATGAGATATTAGTATTCACCTCTCAGAATGGCTAAAATTTAAAAAAAAAATAGTAACACCATCAAATACTTGTGGGATTCTGGAGAAGCTGGATCATTCTTACATTGCTGGTGGGAATGTAAAATGGTACAGCCACTCTGGAAAATGGTTGGCAGCTTCTTATAAAATTAAACCTGTAATTATCACAGAATCCAACAATTGCACTTTTGGACATTTATCTCAGAAAAAAAACCAACTGAAAGCATGTTCACACACACACTCACACCTGTACAAAAATGTCCACTATAGCTTTTTCCATAATAGTGCCAAACTGGAAAGAACCCAGATGTCCTGCAACAAACTGGGGTGCACTCATATCGTGCAGAACCCCTCAGCCATAAAAAGAATAAACTATTGACCTACATGGCAACCTGAATGAATCTCAAGTGAATTACACCAAGTGAAACAAAAAAAGCCAACCCCAAAAGATTACATGCCTTGTAGCTCCATCTATGTAACATCTGTGCAGTGGCTAATTTTAGAAATGGAGCAGTTATTCGTTGCTTAGATTAGGAATGGGATTTGGGGCATGGGGTCAGGGACTGTATGGTCATAAAAGTGTCACAAGAACTTCTGTGGACACTGAGCAGTTATCTTGATTGTAATGGTGCATACACAGGTGATAAATTATATAGAACTCACACACACACACACACACAGATAAGTACAAGTAAACAAAACTGGGTACATCTGAATAATATCAATATCCTGCTTGTGATATTATAGGATAACTTTACAAGATATTACCACTGGGGGCAAGTGGGCAAAATGTACACAGATCTCTCTATAATATTTCTTATAACTACATGTGACTCTGCAGTTGTTTCAATAAATAAAAATGAGACCTATTGTCTGTAAGGTCATCTATGTTGTATTTTTAAATTAAAAAACAGGGTAAGGAGACTTGCAGCAAAAAAGGGTACTTGGTGTACTATAATATGGTAAAAAGAAATGAACAACAACAAAAATAGCCCTAAACATGCACCTGTGTAGCTCGTGTATGTTTTCTGAGCACAGAGAAACATGCTTACGTACCCATGTCTGGGTCCCGCTCCTTCTGACGTGGAGACCTCCTAGGAGCTGCTCCCAGCCTCTGTGCTCCCAGCACACACCTCACCCAACCATGTCCTCTCCTCCCTGCCCCTCATCTCACTCAGTGCTTCTGCTCTGTGCTCCCACAGCTGAACTTGAGCTTCCCATAACCTGATCAACATCTCTCTACTCTGTCAGAAGTAAGCTCAATGCAGAAATGACCATATAGTCTTTCTCCGCCTGGAATTCCCAGCACCAGGTGCTAATAAGAATTTGTTGGCTTAATGAATTCATGCATGAGTAAAATGTATACCTAAGTTTTGCTATAGTGATATATGAATCATCCTCTTTTTACAAAGGGATAGTTTCTTTTTCAAAACAAATTTTAGGGACTAATTGGGCAGCGCCATGGGTTAAATTATTTCAATTGCTGAATAACAGATTGCTCTGTGTTTGTGATGTAGGGTGAGGGCAAATGAACAAAGCTGTGTGTGTGCATATGTGAGTATGTTTGTGTATGTGTGTGCACGAATACCCATAATCCACCAGATCTGCTGCAATGCCTCTGATAAAACATAGTTGAATACAGTTGAGAAATTCTGCATTTCACCTGTTCCTTGCAAAGAGAGCCCTGGCTTTGGGGGCAGGTGGATTGAGTATGTTCAATCTCAAGTCAGTGTTTAGTAAATGAAAGAGCATAGGGCTTAGATGCTGGCAACCCAGAGACTGGATAATAGATCCGTCTTACCTTTATTAAGAAAAGGGGAAAGAGGGAAAACAGAGCTCAGGTGTGTCTGGCTTTGTCGGTATATGAAACCCCAAAGCTTATCTCCAAATAATTTAGGGTAAGAAAGTAATCAAAATCTGACCAACCCAATTCATTTTCTAAAAAATTATTTGAGGCATTGAATTTATTCTCTAATATAATGATGTTATCTTTATACTTTCTTCCACTCAAAATTTGTAATGACAAATTTATCAAATTAATAACTCCCCCCCACATAAAAAATGAAGTACATTAGGCTAAAACCCAAATCCTAATATATCCATACATTCATAATTATTTTTTTAAGTTTTGTATAAGTATTGCTTTGTATTTAAGATACCTGGATATAAGTATATAACATTTCAGTTGATTTTCATTATATTTCACATTATATATTTTTATTTCTGAGAGACATTGTTTTCTAATATAACCTTACTTTCCCATAAATATATGTTAGTCAGTAAGATGTATTTTTATTTTATGATATTATTACTGAATGTTATAAGAAAGCATTTTTTCATAGAGGATTCTCTAAGGTTTTCTGCCTCTCGGGCTACACATAATTTTTCCCACCACAAATAAGTCCAAAAAAGATTTAGCCAAAAATCCTTCTTAAATTCAAAATGACAGGTAATAGGCATGCACTTAAGCCTTTTTTTATTAACATTTTTATTATATATGCAATTGCAAACCTTGTGTTTGTTCCCACCTGTGACATAGAACCTGTAGACATTAGAAATAAACTTATTATCCATCTTTATTAAGGATTTAGCCACTGGACAAAAACCCATTCTTGGACATGAGTGACTGGAAGTTGCTGTGATGTCTAATTGTTAGTCACGAATATTATAATAAAGAATCTATATACGTATATATAATATTAGGAAATACTTTGAACCATGTGGATTATTTAATTTTAGAAGGACTCAATTTAGGCTTAAAAACAAAAAAAGGGTCCCTTGTATAAAGGTTCTATACATCAGGTACCCACCCAAGATTATAGAACTTTTGTTGTTTGTGGTAATACAGCTAATTTAATAGGAGTAAGCGAGTAAAACAACTGAGAGGTTGTAATGAGTGTTTATTTGTATAATCAAACATAACTTCAAACTCTTAAAACATAGTTTATGTAACCCAAATAGCAGCTGGTTCACATACCGCACAAAGGAGGAAATCAATTTTGTTGCATTTAAGAAGTCAAATTGTTACCATCAGGATTTAGCTGGAAAAGGGGAGCAAAGGGAACTAGGCGTTGAGTCTAATAACCTGGGAAGCCCGTGTCTGCCTGCTCAGAAGGAAGCGCAGCTTCACACCCAGGGATTACAGCGTTTTCCTGCCAAGAGGATTAGCCCGGCTCCCTTCCCCACGCGGGACCAGGTTGCCAGGTGGGAGCAGGAGAAGGCAGGCAGGTGTGCAATAGAAGCCGAAATGGCACGGGGGGAGGTGCTGGGCCCAAGAGGCCTGTCAATCTAGCCTGGGGAAAGAAGGGATTGGTTAAGAGGTGTGCCCATCTGAAGCCCATGGAAGCTTGGGGAGTTCTCTGGTCATTTTGCAAAGGTGCCTGGTCCATTCCACACGCGCGCTGATACAATCCAAGGCTAACAGAGGAGATCGTTCTTGCTCATGACCTGCGCTTACATGGTGCACTCGCCTGTTCTCTCCGTGTGGCCCTAGCAGCTGCATGGGCCATGGGCATGCAACTCCACACGCAGGAGGAGGGGCCTGCAATGGGCTGGATGGATGCCGGGCTGGACTGGACTTTAACGTGGAGCAGAAACCCTGGGCAGTGGCCTTCATTTGGGCCCTACTGATGACGAGATTGAGCTTTTCCCATGGTGTGACAGATGGAGATGGGACACAGGGAAGTCAGGAGGGGAACCCCCTTCAATGTACAGCCCCAATAACCCACACCTCAGAGCCATAAGAACCCCACTTCCACCGGTAACATAATTAGGTGTGACACAGGAAACTACTCCCTGCTGCTTCTCAGAGATACACGGTCTGCAGATAAACATCATACTTCAGTGTCAAGCAATGTCAGCCAGCGCTTTCATGAGCAGGCCATTTACTTTGGGGATAATGGGGGACATTTCTGTTTACTGACTCTTCAGTACAAAAGAAACACAAGTTGGAACAACTTGTATTTCTAGCTGACTCAGTCACCGTGGAATAGAGTTGCTGGTTTATAGCCATCTGGTTCTTAGCTCTCCTGCTAAGATTTGGAAGACATCATTAAAAAAATACAAAAGAAATGAATCTCGTGGCCTTGTGTGATCTGAAATGTATTGGAATTTTGAAGTTATCCTTTAGAGAGAGTAAATGCTGTATATCAGTAACAGATAATGAGACTTTGAATTTTTGTTTTTTAATTTATTTTTAAACAAGGTTACTTTATTTTTATTTTTTAATTCATTTTATTTTATTTATCTGTTTTTAGAGAGAGGGAAAAGGAGAAAGAGAGGGAGAGAAACATAACTGTGTGGTTGCCTCTCACTCGAGCCCCCAACTGGGGACCTGATGTGCAACCTAGTCATGTGCCCTGACTGGGAATCGAACCAGCGACACTTGGTTCTCAGACTGCCACTCAATCCACTGAGCCACAGCAGCCGGGGAGACTTTGAATTTTTAATACTCTTTGCAGATTTACATTGAATAAAAATACCAAAATTTTAGGTGCAACCTGTCATGAACACATTAAATATTTGGCAAAATTCGGACAAAATTATCAGGTTGACATGATCAACGGATCACAGACAGAACTGATCTGAGAAAAAGCTGAGACTTGATTACCTTGTGGTGTCTGGGTGCTTACATGTCCTGCAGGTAAATGAGGTGGCCTGGGGCGCAGTTCCTGCTCAGGCACCCAGATCATGGCCGAGGCAGGCTGACTCCATTTAGATTAAATGTAGCGAGTGCACCGCCGCTAAGCAAGGTTCTTTCACTTGGAACATTGGAAATGGAAAGGAATTAGTTCACTGGTAGAGGAAAACATATAACCTGATTAACAATTAATCAAAAGTATAGAAGGAGGGACCCCCAAAATACCTAGAATTTACTTATAAAAGATTGTGTATTTATTCTTATATGTTTAAACTACAGTCACCTTCAAAATGCTCTCCATTGAATGCAATACATCCATGGGGGCATTTCTTCTACTGCTCAAAACAGTCTTTGAGCTAGTTGATTTTGCTGCCTTTTTAGTGCTTCTGAAACTTTTTGTTTCACCTCCTCCACATCAGCAAAATGTTTCCCTTTGAGGACTTTTTCATTTGGGGAAACAAAAAAAAGTCTCTTGGGGCAAGATCAGGTGAACAGGGCTGGTGCGGCATGGGGGTCATGCCGGTTTTGGCCAAAAAACTGCTAAACAGCACAGGGTGGTCAGGGGCGCTCATAAATCACCCATCATGAAATGGGCAAACGTGTTGAAAGAGTCTTCAGAAAAATTCACGGAAGCCAAACGCAGCCTCTCACAACAACGCCAGCTGGTACAGATACAGATGGGTTCCTAGAACGCTCACCTAGTGAGGGAGGCCTTTCCTACAAGGGGCCTGCTCTCCAGAAGATAATCCCATTTGGGGGGCATTCCCCTCATATACAGTTAAGTGCAACACATATAATACTGACGTGTCCTGGTTAAACCACTCATCAAAGACTAATGAACTCTAGAAAGTGATGACTTGGCAATACAATCGAGGACACAGGCAGAGGCAACACCCCATCTCCCCGCCAGCGTGCCCCCCTCCTGGCCAGGCTGCCTCTGTGCGGTCCTCTGCCCATCGCATCATGGCGTAAAACATTAGTGAACTCCTGCCTCCTTCCTGTAAGACAACTAAGTAGACTCCCCCCAAGTCAATGAAGCTCCAGAAGAAAGTGCTTTGAGAACTAATTCCTATTTGTGCAAAAGTTTACAAAGGATTTTTCAAGTTTTATGAACAATGAACACACATGAGCATCAGCTGGAAAATGGTTTGATAGGGAGGCGCCGTTCCTTATTCCCGAATATTAAGAAAATGCACTTTTGCTTTGCTTTCAGAATTTACATAAAGAAATTACCTTTGATGTGTCGCTCTAAAATTATACCATCTGCTATTCTGTTATACAGAACTGTTCTAAGAAATCAAACTATGTATAATTGGGTGCCAGACTTTTGAAATCTTTGATGCAGAAATAGGATTTGAATATTTCTATAAGGGAAAAAACTTTTATTTGAAGTGTTGAATGAAGACTTAAAAATTGAGTACTTTTCTTCAACAACTCATCTCAGTAAACTCACAAAAATGCGTTCTTTTATTTACACTTTCTAAAAATGGCTTACACAGTTACTACTCAATAGCACGCCAGGCTTCAAGACTGAATTTATATTTTGCCAACTCGTCCCTTATGTATCTGTGTATTTGTAAAAGATTCACTATGAATAGGATAAGAAGAGGTCATAATGCAAAATCCCCTGGTAGCATGAGACAGTTTTACAATAAAAATAGTTTGTAATGGTTTGAATGGTGCTCCCTGCAAAAGGATATAAGTCCCAACCCTTGTGACTTTATTTGGAATGAAAGTGTTTGAAGATGATATCAAGCCAGGCTGAGGTCATAGCTGATTAGGGTCACTCTCAGCACATCCAGTGACGTGTATCTTTATAAGAGATGGGAGAGGGGGAATCCAGCACAGAGACACAGAGGAGACAGAGAGGAGAGAGCCATGTGAAGACGTAGGCAGAGACTGGAGAGATGCAGCCAAGGTCACCGACACCCAGCAGACCCACTGAAACATAGGCTTCTATCTCCCAGCCTCCAGGACTGGGAGAGGATAAATCCCTCTCGTTGGAAACCACTCCGTTTGTGACTGGGTATTGTGACAGTCCCACTACTAATACAGGGCTCGAACAAGTTAGGTTTTAAAAACATGTGTCGTTTTTGAAAAACTCTGAATGGGTTTCGACAGGAAGGTGATGAGAAAAACAAATCCCATGTGTCAATGCAAACCAGAAATGATGACATTCCTCGTGTTTTTGAAGTAGTTCAGGGATCAGGGGCAGCAGAATGAAAATAGCCGAGACAGGAACTCCAGAGTTCGGACTTTGTTTTGAACACACATGGGGTGAGTTAAAGTTCTTTCGTTTGAAACTACCAATTACTTGTTCTTTCTGACTATCAAAGTGGTGTAGGCTTTCTGGCTCCAGACGTAAGGCTCACTTTATGTCCTGAAAGTACTTAGAAATGAGCACTAAGTAAAGTATAACATTTAAATGCATAGTTCAACCTACAAGAAAGCAAACACATTTTCGAGAGAAGTGAACTGGAGCCCCAGGGAACAGAGCTGAAGGGAAGGAGCTGGAGCCGGAACCTGGCTCATCTCCGTAAAGAGCATGGAACATGGGTGCGTCCTCACGGCGGTGACTGCCCGGCAGGGGACAGTGGCACAGCTTCCACGAGCTGGGGAAAGAGGCCTGGGAGCTGGCAGTAAGAAATGATGAAGGGAGAATCTTCAAATGCCAGCAAAGACAAGCGACTAGGACAGGTGCGCCTCTCGGGGAGGCTTCGGGATACTTCGATGCCAGAGCTGCCTTGCTGGCATCTCCCTGCCATTCCGACACTTTCAGGACCCTGCCCTTTGCCAGCCCAGGGATACACCTGAAAGGACACAGAAAGGGTAGTTCTCCTTCCACCACGCGTGCCTCTCGGGGTTCCCACGTCCAACCTCTGAAATAAGCATTTCCTCGCGATGGTGACCGACATCATAAGCAAACACACACCATGGGGAAAAGTTAGAAAATGGACACATGTGTGTACAAGGACGAGTGCAGCCGTGCTTTTTATAAAATAGAAAAATTAATGAACGAGGTAACTTACAGTAGTTAAAACCAGTGATGTAACTTTGTATTTATTGATGTGAAAAGATGCACAATAAGTCAAAAAATGCTGTCCTCAAAATAGACCATAAAGTGAGCCCAATGTTTTAAACACACAAGGACACACACACACTCACACACACACACACACACAAATATATCGGTGTCACAGAACAGAACTACTGAAAACGCACCTCAATGACATTGCCTTTGTCGGGGAATATCGGTGATGCGGTCTATTTCTTCATACCCCAGAAGTTGTTTAATTAGCGTGCATTGTTTTTTTATTTTATATATCATTAAAACAGCACACATAGATAACAGTCTAAATAATAGTATTACAAACACCCTGGGAACCTACCAACCACTTTGATAAATAAATAAACCAGATGCAGTGAAGTGTGCGCTTTTGTTACAATTTTGTCAGCCCCTAGAATTGTATTATAATGCTTTGCACGTTTTATTTAGTAAACACTTGTGATTTCTATTTATTTCTAGAAGCCATAGGGTTTTTAAACATTTTTGAAATTTATAAAAAATATATTCCATACTCTGTTTCTGACAAGTTAGCATTTTTCCTATTGTCCTATTCGTGAACTTCTTCCACTTTGATAAACATGGTGCTAGTTCATTTTATATCATAACAGGGCTGTACCATGTTGTATTTCTCATAATTAAGTTAGATTCTTAAAATATGTCATTCACTCAAAGGGGGCATCCATTAGTATGTTTTAACTTATTTCCTGCAAAGTTATGACCAAGGACATGCTGTGAGCCAGACTCTGAGTTCAAGTCCTCCCTGCCCTGACCCCTCCTCTGTAAACGGGGCCTATACTAATTTCACCTCATGGGTGAAATTATAAACATGTAATATCAAAAAGACAAAGCCTAGTGCACATTACACATTTGATGACCAATAGTTAATAGACGGTGAGACAAAAGTAGGTTTACACTTGTGAGTATGGAAAACACAGTTTACTCTTATATTATTATTAATTAGTCTTTGTGTTATTTTCCATATGAACAACTGTAAACCCACTTTTCCCCTACCCTGTATTATCACCGTTTTTATGTCAAGAGTCAACTCCAGTTGGACACAGTGAAGCCTTATCCTGAATAGACGTTCAAATCCATTTTTCTGTCACACGTAGGGTTTTCACAACTACACTCACAGATGAGACAGGTCTGTGAATTCTTTGTGCTTTCCTAGACAGCCTTTGGCCTCGGGGTACTGTCATTGTTCATAACAAGAAAAAAATGTGCAGGTGTTTCTGGTTTTAAGCTCTAGAGCAGCTCAATAAAACAAATGAAGTGCTAGTTTCAGGTTGCTTCTAGAACGATTATCTCCTGGCACACTTTTGAGGGGTTCCTTGTTTGCAAATGGTGGCTTTCTAACTCTTCCTACACATTCTGGTCCTTTGTTTTTTCCTGGGGCCTCGTCCATTTCATCCTGAGTTTCAGAGTCCTCTGTGTCTGACCAGGAGAGACCACAGCCTCTGGCATCGACTGCTGGGGTTCAGATGCTGGCTCCTCACTTTTTCATGATATGTTTGGGAGAAAGCGACTTTCCCTCTGTAAACCTTGGCCTTGCCATCTTTAAAAAGGCAATTAGAGAAAGTACAGCAATCCCTCTCTATGTCACGGTTCACTTATCGCGGCCTCACTGTATCGTGGGATTTTTTAAAATATTATATTTAATTATTTATCGCGGATTTTTCACTATATCGCAGGATTTTGCGGTACTGTATACATATGTTGTTAAAGTTATGTAGGTTTAAGAGTGTAGAATATGTTTAAGAACATAAGTAGTGTTTATAAAAGTGTGGGAAAGGTTAATAAGGGAATGGGATAGGTAATAAGGACTGGGAACAGTTTATAAGTGTGTGGGAAGGGTTTATAAAGCCTTAAAATATAAATAAATACTAAAATAAAAGTAAGGTTCCTACTTCGTGGGTTTTCACCTGTCCTTGGGGGGAGTCTAGAACGTAATACCCACAATCAGTGAGAGAATGTACTAAAACTATTCATCACTTGGCAGGGTGATGGGAGCTTATTCCTTTCATCTGTCTACACTTTCTCGTTACTAATATTATGTATTTGTCTGTCTGCTTTCTTTTTTTTGAGTATTTAGAGTGTGTAGAAATGTACGTGTTTTTCTGCCTTGTCTTAGGAAGATGTTGACACATGACTATGAGGAAGTAACGGAGCGAGTCCAGGATGGCATGGCGTGCCTGAGAGTGACCAGAACGGTGGACAGTAGTTTAAACTGGACGAGAACAGGAGTGGGGACATCAAGGGCTGATTGAGTCTGACCCTGGGGAGGAATCAGCAGTGGGTCGGTGGTCTTGGCAGGGTTCAAAGAGTGTTGGCTACTCAGTGGAGTAACTGGAAAGATCAGAGGTGGTGCCGGTCTGAGATTAGAAAGTGTCAAAGTAGTTTTAACGAGAGATGTGAGCTTCGGTTATTTGGAAGGCTTTTGGAAGAGAAATAGTTAGTTCCTCTACAACAAAAGATGATGCCTTGCACTGTGGATTCCTACAGATCATGTGTGTGGAAAGAGAGAAAATGGCCTTAAGTATATTAAAATAATATACCTGAAGGTTCATCCTAATATAGTTCTTGTGCTGGCTTAGGGGAAGAGGCCATATTACAAAGAAATACAGTAGCCTGTCTGTACTTAAGTTCAGTAGCAGATTAGGCACCCCTTGCCCTTTTCAGGTGTTTATTTTCAGCGGATTTAGAGGCCAGAAACACGGAGCACTGACTGCGCCCGACACCATCCTGAGAAAGACCAGCCACATCGACAGCTCTGTTTCATTTTCAGAAGCAGTCCTTCCGTTTGGGTTTTCCAGGCATGCCCCTTCTTATTAGCTTATGAACCCCCTTGCCTTATTCTCTATGGCTTGCTTCAGCCCTTGAAGGAGAGAACAGGGACGAGAGAATTATATTGAAGTCCACAGTTTGATAAACTCTGTCTCCTGTGAATTCGAGCTTTGCGTGATAGAAGCCCATCACAGTGACATCGGCAGGATGGAATTGTTTTGATCACCGTAATTTCCTAGGCAGAACATGTCACAAAGCTGCCTCTCCATGTCTGCAGACAAAGGCATGTCCGTTAGCCATGAAATGCGCAGGAGGGTTTTGCGTTTAGGTGCCCCAGTGCCATTTGCTTTAAGCTGCATTTTCCTGTCTCTAAATGTACTACTTCTAACAACATGGCTGCGGTTCACTAAATTGAACTGAATTTGTTTTTAAATAGTGAGGCAGTTGTCAGCAACAAATTAGATTTAATGCCAGTCACCACGGCCTCCTTAGATAAAGAGCTTGCAGGCATTGAATGGGAATTGCAGAACGACAAAGAAAATTGAGATTTAGAGATGGGAGACACTGGGAGGCACACAAAAATATTATTATGGGCTAAGGGATACAAATGTCAAAACTTAAAAAATATTATGGACCTTGAGATTGGGCCCACTTGGGAATTTGAGGACTATGAGACTTTATAGGAGTGTGCCAGGCTGAGAGGAGAAACGGTAAGTATTCCTGTCAGTCCCTACCTCTCCTGAATCACATTAAAGCAAAATCAACACATTTGAGTTGGAATTGCCATTTCCCTGTTTCCATGATACTTTGTTTAAACATTATAATAATTATTGTGAATACACCGTGTGTCATATTCAGGGAGGTTTTCTAGCATACGGAAAAGGTGATAAAATCTACCTGACACGTAACTAGGAAAGTAAAATCCAGCGTAGGTGTAAATAATCTATTGAACATCTGTGTTGTCTAGATCATACTGGCTCATAATGAACAAATTTGCAAGAAAAGGTATTTGTCTTATAAGAAAGTAAAGGTATATCAGGCAGTGGAAATATGGATAAGTACAGTTCAGCCATTGTCAGCTCTGGGACCCTAGGCAAAGTCACGAAATCCCTCTAAGGATGGTTACTGCTATTTACCAAATACTACTGTGTCTCCTTTCCCTGGCTGGTTTGGCTCAGTGGATTGAGCGTCGGCCTGCGAGCTAAGTGTCGCTGGTTCGATCTTCCACTCAGGGCACATCAGAGAAGGAAAACTCTGACTCCAAAAAACCTCCGCTGCCTTGCGGCATACCTCTTCAGGGGAAAGGCTAAGGGAGTAAACCCCAACAGAAAATCCGGAGCCGGAGTCCCTAAGGCGGTTTGACGTTGTAGTCAACACCGGCAACTCCTGCGGCGCACCTGAAGCCAAGCTGTATTGACTCGTCTTTCCCTTGGACCCTTCAGCTGTGAAGAGAGGGGGGGTCTGCTGCATGGGCAACAGCAGACCCTCCATATCACCCTGCCCAGGCTCTGTAGCTTCAGCTTCACTGGAGAGGACACTCCAGCGTCATCGCAAGATGTCGATTCAACACGGGAGGAGACAGATACCGTGTCACTCCCGAGTCGGACTGCACAGCCATTCTCGGCGGTGCAGATAGACTCTTAAGAAGCTACACCATCGTCTCTCGAGACGGACGGCTGCCGACTGTGTCTCCTGCATGGTGCTCTGTATCCTGAACTCATTTAAATCTCCTAATAATTCTCACACAGCTTTTAGAAGGTGATTGTTCCCATTTTAGAGGTGAGGAAATTAAGACAAAAGCACAGAGAGGTTGTAACACCCGTCATTCATAAGGACTAGAGCCTGGATGTGGATTCAGAACCTCTACCAGTGGCTGCTTTACATGTGCACATACATGAGCCTTTGTGTTTTCATCTGCAGAAGGGGATGATTCCTAGTGCTGCTAACAGCTGTCCATGACAGATACAAAGCTCCAGGCATGCAGCAAACCCGCAGTGAGTGGGAACTACCACCCCCTTTTGGCTCGCATCAATTCTGTCTTTCATCAGTTCTGGATGCAGAATAAGGGTTTCTACCATGGCAATACTTTGGGAGTTCTAATGTTTAATAAATCTGAAAACAGCTCACACATGAATTTGTTTTATTTACTGGCCCCTGAAACCCTTTGACCCTTTCCTGAACCTCTGCTCAGTTAAAGAGTTTGAAGGGATTCCATTATCACCATCACCGTCATCACCGTCATCCCATCCCCAACCATTTTCCCTCCTGGTGCCAAAACGTTCAGTAAGTCATTGTCATTTTTACTTCTATCTCCGATCTGTGGAGAAAGGCAACTGCTCAATATATTTTTAAGTTATAGCAGACTTTTGCAGCCACTTCTATGACAAATGCCAGCAGCAGAGAAATAAGACCTTTCAAAATGTATTCGTTCGTAATGTGGAATCAGACGGAAATGCAGGTCTTTTTCTGGAATCAGAGGGAATGTCCGAGGAATCATAGCCCCTCTGCAAAAAGTTGTTAGGCGTCACTTGTCACCAGTCTGAGATTTCTCCCTTTCATCAGTGGGCCGTCCATGAGATCCCTAAGCCACATGCAATTATCCCAACAAAAGCTTAGCCAGGGATGAATTTCCTGAGAGATTTACTTTTTGATTCTTTTTTATTTATCTTGTTTTTCAGTTACAGCTGACATTCAATGTTACTGTGTATTAGTTTCAGGTGTACAGCATCCTGGTTAGACAGTCATATACCTGACAAAGCGTTTCCCCTGATATTTCCAGTGCTCAGCTGGCACCACACATAGTTATTACCATGTTATCGACTGTATTTCCTATGCTGTAGCTTATATCCCCATGACTCTCTTGTAACTAGCAATCTGTACGTATTCATCCCTCCCCCTTTTCACCCACCCCCAACTCTGGAAACCCTCAGCCTGTTCTCTCTGTATCTAAGAGTCTGTTTCCATTTTGTTTGACCCTTTATTCTTTTCATTAGATTCCACATACAAGTGACATCATATGGCATTTGTCTTTCTCTGACTGACTTATGTCACAGGGCATAATATCCTCTAGGCCCATATGATTCTTTTTAAGGACCGTATTTTCAATTTAATTAACCGATTCCTACGTTTGTTTTTTCCCCTTAACAATGCCATTTTTATTTGCCATTAACTTGGGAATGGATCTTGGCTTCTGAATCACTTTATCATGCAGACTAGAAGCAGTCCCTTCCCAGCTGGCATGTATAAAATAGTGTTTTCGTGCATCCTTTTCCTTTCTGCCAACCTTGTTAAATGTGGTCTTTCCTCTCCCCATCTGTTTTTCTGAACATTTCTGAAGATCAGTTTTATTTTAAAGCTCCTATACATCCCACTTGACTGGTCTCTGGATACGTTTTGTTTTTTAAGTGCTGCTTTCAAAGTAATTATTAAGATACACTGAAAGCTGATATACATTCTAGAACAACTTGACAACTCTAGGAAAGATCCATTTCTTCTAGAATTTTCCATTTCCTTATCACATAGGTAAATGCCCAAAATGGCATTTAAAAGCGTATAAAACGACACAGTAGGCGACCTAAGAACGCAATAAACTCTTTATTACTGTGAAGACCAAATCAGAATTCACTCTAAGGTCACACGTTGGAGTTCTTTTATGACATTTTCATGAGTCAAAATCCTAAGAGGCACATGTTTTATGGCCAGCGGGTAAGTTTGTTTTATAATTTGTCAGTGAAATAAAACCTATGGCTTGATCAAGTTCCCAGCTGGTGTATCTCGGAAAGGTGATTCACCTTAAGTTGTCTTGATTGATATTTCTGCTTTTAAGAATAAAGTTTATTGTAGCTCCTACAGTTAATGAGGGCTCATCTTTACCCAGGCAGCCTTGCAGTCAGGCTCATTATGTCTGTTACTGGTCATAAATATTTGTCTTTGATCCATTGGTATAAGGTCAAATGGGCAGGCTCACCTGTGTAAGTTCAAATCCGGAAGCTGGGAAGCAGTGTTCCCGGCTTCGGAAGTACTTGCTAAAGCAGGAATCTCAACTGCTTCTGCAGAGACGCAAATCACTTAACCATTTCCTCTGGCGGCAGCAGTGGGATTGCCATTGATGGTATGTGTTTTCGGACCAAGCCCCGGACTCAGGATTCACATAAAATATTGAAACTCTATTAAAAGCGTTCATAGACTCAGGCTCAGTGATTTTGAAATCTGTTCAATTTTTGTTTCAAAACTTTAGTTTATAAATACGATCTCTCTGAAAGTAAAGTCACTAAGGGGCAGTTGGCAAGTCCGTGTTTTCATGGGTGGACCTAAGTGACCTCTGAGACATGGGGTGGGGAGATGCAGCTTCATTTCCACACTCCCGGACAAAGTGAAGGTCACCCTTATATTGAAATTCACTTCCAAGATGTGTCTAACGTCAGATAATTCCTGATTCTACTGCTCACTCCTAAGCAGGAAGATATATTAATGTCTCCCCTATCATTTTAAGCACCCCCATCATCCACCCATTTACTTTTGTTGATGATTACCAGAAAAAGAGAGTATGTTCACCATCCCGCATTTCATTTTTTAATTAATTAATTCTAAAACATGTATTAAGTGTCAGCCATGGAAAGGCTGGGTTTGCGGCATTAAGGACACGGCTGTGAACAAGCAGAGAAAGAGCCCGTACTCGAGGAAGGAGGCTGAAAATGCGCACAGCATGTGTGTAACACGTTTCCCCACCCAGTGAGAGGCACCGCCCACAAAGCGGCAGGAGCGAGAGAAGTGGCTCTCACCCCCCGCAAAGGCAGACGCACTCTTAGCATCATAACTGGGCAAGGCGCCAGGGGCGTTGGGCCGTCCCCTTCCCCGGAGCCCAGGAGACAGGGCACTGTCTTCCCTCAGGAGGGTGCTTCAGTAGGACAGTTCCCAGGACTCACATCTCAGCGGGGCAGAGTAAATGCCCTAATGGGGGCACTGAATGAAGAAGGGGAAGGGATTGGCCAAAGAACACACGCGTGACCCACAGACACAGCCAACAGTGAGGGGCTGGCCAGAGGGAAGGGGGCGTGGGGGTGGGTGGGTGGAGGTGAGCCAAGGGGGTGGGAAATGGGGACACCTGTAATAGTGTCAACAGGAAAATGAAGAAAAATGATAAAGTAAAACAATGAAGAAGCCAGGAAAGAGAGAGGAGGGGCCTCTCTAGCTGGGCCAGCTGGACTCTTGTGATGCGGTGGAGAGTGGAGGTCAGAGGCCCAGAGTCGGGCAGAGGGACACGGCGAGACTCTTGTTCGCCTTGTAGACCCGGGCAAAGGTGGAGGCTGGGGGCGTGCAGCCCTGCGGCATCGTGGTCCGATTCACTTCTCTACAGTTGAGAAAAGCAGGGCCCAGGAGCAAAAAGGGAAAGAAGAAGGGGCAGGACACGCTGAAGTAAAACGGGGGAGGGATGGGGGCGGCGATGGCAGGTAAGGGGGGCACCTCAGATGACAACATGCCCAGGCCACAAGGTGTGCAGTCCTTGCTGGAGCCCCAGAGGAGCACACAAACGCACTGAGAACTCTCTGTGGACCCACTGAACCAAGTACTCAGGGCACATACGCATAGTCCGTTGGAGGGAGTTTGTCGCGTTTTGCACCTAATTAAGCTTCCTGGACTTCTCAGTGGTCTGCAAGGACGGATTCATGGGTGTCCAGTCAGCCAAGTAGGAGGAAGAAGAGATTTAACCAAAGTCACAACCCTGGTGACAATGGAGTTTACACTTGGGACGGCACCCTTCCGTATAATTAGCCACAACATTCACGTGTGTGTAAAATACAGAGCGGTCACTTCCTAAAACTCCATAAAATAGAAGAATCCAGGATGTGAATTGTGCCCTTTCAATGAACTTGTACATAATGTCTCCCCAAAATGGGTTCCCTAACATGGTTCCTACAGAAGCAGCTTTAACTTTGACCGTCAAGGAGTAACATGGTGATTGACTGCATCTAACTTGAAGAAACTTGTTTTACGTTGGTGTTTCCCCAAATTGTCTTCTGTAGGCCATTAATTTTTTGTAAGCTTAATAGAACTTAAATGAGAAGAGGATGGTAAGTGATCAGATGTTTGAGGAATTCTGAATTTAGCAGAGATGGACCATTTTATTTATTACACAAATACTCAACACAATTAATATGTTATGGTAAGTCATGCCTCTCTAAGAGGGGTATTTCCCAAACATATATTTGACTATGGACTTCCCCCATTTTTTTAAACTCTGACGATATATCTGGAGTTCTGTAGAGACATAGAAACAATTATTATGTTTATTGGTTGGAGAATGGTTAGACATTGGTCTAAGTATGAGAGTAATTCACACCTACCTGGAGAACAGTTTCTTGGATGGCTTGGAGCAGGACTTAAGGGCACCGAAGAGCTAACTGAGGTCAGCTGGGGCAGCCATGGGCCATACGCAAGCACAGACATCGAGGTTAAGCAAGGGCTCATCCACAGACCAGAGGGCACCTCGCCCCTGCCTGGAGGGACGATCCCGTAGTGGTAAAAACCCCTCTGGTTTCTTCACAAAGACTGAAATATTTTCAATCAGAGAGAATGTTGGGGCACTGCCAGTGTGAGCGTCACGGCTCCTGCCAAATTAACCCGACAGCTGCTCTGAGAACACCCAGGCAGCTCCATGTCTTTGCAGTCGCTTCATTTTTATGGTCGTTACAGCCCGGCTCCCTGGAGCGGTGCAAGCGACCGTGTGGTCGTCCGGGGCACAACGAGGGGCAGTATGTCGGTAACGAGCTCAGCGTACAAGAGCTCAGAGGGAAGTTTGCTGAACTTTAGAGTAAGATATTAAATATGGTTGTTGCATATGTTTTTGATCATCCCGATGCCCGTGTGTTAAACTTGCTGCTGACATTTTTCACATCCCACGGACGGTACTTAATTAATAAAAGGGCAGAGTGGCAGGCCATTTTCCTACATCCTTCTCACTTCCTGCATCTGTTGCTCTTGTTGAGAGGGGAATTTGCGGTATAAATTTGTTTTAATGAGAATTTCCTTAGAAGTGGAATAAAAAATCTTCTTCAGGACTTGATATTAGGGAAGGAGTCAATATTCTTCTTTTACGTTGCCAGCCACAAGAGCCCCCTTGTCCTATGTGAGCTCCCACTTGGGATGGCCCGGTGGTGACAGCATTATTTGCATCACGTGGGGGACAGGATTACACATTGCTGTGACACTAGACACAGCGTAACAACACGGCAGTGAGAAGAGAACGCGGTGCATTGAAAAGGAGGCCGTGGGTGTCCTGTCCCTGTGGAGTTAGGGGTTGGCACCCGTCACTGCCATCTTGAAGGCGTAATCCAGGGCGCTGGGCCTCCAGTCTCTGAATCTCCACTCACAGCCTCCTCAGCCCCAGTATTCAGTCTACCTTCAGCTCTTTGGCAACATCCAGGGGAACCGTAACATACAGTTGGTACTGCATTTGATAGTTACATTGAACGACTTCTTAATTCCTAATGAAAAAACCGTTAGGAGCTGCCCGTGTGCTTGGCACACCATGCGCCCAGCCAATGTTCAGGAAAGACCAAACCCTGGTCGTTCTGAAGGAGATGCTTTGGAAACCAACGGGAAACGGGACCCCGGGGTCCTTCACTGCATTGCTCTCTTGACTATGCCATGAGTCTGGAATGGGGGGGGAAGATGGCCCACCTTGTCAAACTGTAATTCCTTTGGCCTTTTAAGAATCATTTAGTACCATTTATGTTTAAATGTATTTGACTTTAAAACTTTCTACACGAGGGAAGAAAAGCTGTATATTTCTTCACATTCTGTTATTTATTATTCATGAAATCAGAACCCAAATAGGCTGTCAGAATCTAGCCAGAGGGCGGAATTTAGACTAAGAGGCTTGCTGTTACCATAAAGGGCTATAAAAAAATGAAATCATAATAATGGGGGGTAGATCTATAGTTCTTCCCAGGGAAACGTCCCCCCGTTTCACAAAGCGTGAATCATTGTATTCATTTCTGTTTTCCAAGATGCAGGCACTGTTCTGGATTTCTTTGTTCTCTGTTGAGTGGTGAAATTACATCCTGACTGCGTGGATTGCATTGTACATTACAAATCTTTACTGAGTTCCAGTGAAATGCTTCTGTGAAATGCTTTAGGTGTTATTCGGAAAACTATAAATGTATTGGCCTTTTCTTACAATCGTTCCTTAAGGCTGTAAAAAGTAAACACCTCCAAGTAATAGTCGATGTTTAGAAATATAAGTAAGTGAGGGGCAGCACCCCAACCTGGAAGAGGTAGCTCGAGTAGTTTCCTACAGGACAATCGGGGGAGTGCGGTCACTGTTGTTCTAATAAAGTATCTCCGGCCCAGTCTGCTTCAGGAAAAAACAAAACAAAAATGGGGCTCTCGTCTTTTCATTTAAGCGCATTTCAAGCATCGCTCCTGAATCAAGCACCCACTAAGGAAATACACACAAAACAAAGGCTATCTGAGAAGACACGCTCGCTGATTGTCTCTTTGGATGAGGAAGTTCGATCCGCAGGGGTTTGGGGAGGATGTAATTGTTCACGGATAAACCTAGCGTCTTGTGGGGGAGGCTGCTGGGTTCCCTAGGGAGAAAGGCCAGCCGACAAAACCCTGACACTAATTTGTAAGTAGAATTTGAACCTTGACAGATAACGTATGACTGGCTGAGCCCAGGAGACCTCCCATGAGTGACAGGGTAATCGACTGCCCCCAGCTCGAAATGCCAGCTCTCATCGCCTTCAGTCACTGCTCTGTGTCAGTGTGGCCGCCTGGGTCATGGGAGCCCTGCATTGTCCTGCGCACAGGCTGATGCGCTGGTCACGCTGCCTATCAAGCGCCACCCAGAGCCACCAGGCTCCCTAAGCATTGCCGAGGGAAGGGCTCACCCCCAGTTCACTTACCAGAATGCATTCCTGATTATTCAGAGGCAGATGTTTGATCCTCAGGGGGGAAGGAAATGGCTTCTCCTTACAGCCGTCTGAATCCTACGTGTATTATCACTAAAACAGATCGGGTTTATTTGTCTTAGGAGAGGGTATTGTCCCTGCTAATAGATTGTAGAGCCTTGGACACTGGGAGACTGAGTATCATCTGTCATGTAATCAACACTTGAGCGTCTTGGTGTGTGGGGGCGGGAAACACTTGTGTATTCTCTAGTCTTTTCCTATACAGTGTAGAGAGGGACTGCTGTGTGTACCTCCGTCCTTGCGCCCTGACTTCCCATGTGAGACCTAGAAAAGTGATTAAAATTTCTAACTGCCCTCCATTCACATTTTTTTTATTTAAAACATTACCTAAATAATCTTCTCCTTCTAGGATTAGGATATTCCACTGGTTTTGTTGAAATACTTTGTATCAGATGCTGTATATGGGAGGATGCCTGGGGCCCTGGCCTCTCATAGGTGTGACTGTCAAATATCAAAGGCACCTGGTGGCCTCTGACAATTGAAGTGATTTACCAGCAGCTGCCATCCTCCTACCTGGTAGCCTGGTATTCGAACGTTAGATCTCCCTGGACCTGTTTCTCGATATTTAAACATCTGCAATTTCAGTATTTTATTTAAAAACAACTTTTGTTGGTAAATTTATAACTATATAGAGAGTCTCCAAATTCCTACACAATAAATATAAAAAGAAGCACCATTCGGTGCAAAACGAAATAGATGTTAGAATCCAGCTGATTCAAAAAGCAGCAGCTATCTAACCGTGTGCGTCTTCTAGCGCTACTTCTAAGACGTGGCTGGAGAAACCGTTCTGGTCGGGCACCAATCTCTGTGGCCACCACCAAGTCCCCGGCTGGGAGGCTCTGAGAACATCACAGCTGGCAATGGCCTTGGCCCTGTCTGTCCTCCATTCAACAACGGTTGGTAAGCCTGTAGCTCCGCGGCAGCGATCTCCATATGGGGTCCGTGTATGGACTTCCGAGAACCCACGAATCCCCTGACCCTGCTCCAGGTTCATATTTCTGTGGCTGTAGGCAGCTCCTGCTGACCTCACCCAGGGGCAGATGCACAGGGCACACGGTGTGGCTGTCACTCTGCCCCATGCATTTCCTGTTGACACCAACGCTTCAGGGACTGTGGGATCCTGATTGGCCCTCAGATGGGCAACTAGGAAGATAGGGGGGCTACAGTACCCTGATGTAAACCTTTCCCCTGTGGGAGGGGGAGCCAGGGATTAAACCTGGTGTCTTCTTTGAATCCCCTGGTGACTTGGCTAGAGACACAGATTGGGTGGCATTTCAGAAGACAGCTCTGCCACACTGAGGACTGACTTGCACGTACATGTGGCCAGCTTCACGGAGCCTCTTTATATTGGGTACCCTGTTTCCCTTCATCCCTCACTCTGCCTTCAGTAACGGTGCTTTCCAATGACGTAGGACGACACACGCCCTGCCTCTGCGAACGACTCATGCTGCCCCGGAAGCAGGACTGGCTGAGACAGCGGGCCCCCAGGACAGGTCTGCGAGTTGGGCGACTCCCCTTCTGACAGCCGTGGGAACCAGATTCCTGGTTACAGACCCTGAGCGGTTACGCTTCCTACACAGCAGCATCGTGGTTGCCAAAGCTTCCACCTGCCGTTAACCGGGACGAGGTGCAAGGGGAGGGGGAGGCATTGGGCTCACCGTGGCACCATGCCTGGACTTCCTACCTGACAGAGGACATGTCACATTGAGCACCACCAGCCACTAAAAAAGATGCTCTGTGGGGTGGGGGGTGCTTCTTTGGATTTGGGAAACAACGTATATCAGGTTCCAGAATATTTTTCCAAGCCATTGCTTGGCTTCCTTGGAAGCTTGCCAGTTTTCAGTGGCATCCAGAACAAGGAGGGACTCTTCAGTGTGTCCCTATACCCGTGTGATCAACGGATCAGTGGATCTGATGGCATTGCTGGGGTCGTGGCCACAGTGCTGACCGGGGTCTTGGCGAGCCCGGCTGGGAATTCTGCAGTTCAGAGACCTAGTGGCCTGGACCAAGTCCGTGCCCTTGATGGAGAGCCGCTCTCCAGCTTAAAATTGTCCCTAGCATGATCCTGGGAACAGTACTGGCCCCCAGAGCACTGAGTACCTGCGGGACAGGAGGCCCCTTTTGGGAACTGGGCATTTGTAAACCTGCCAGATCTTAAGGTCAGGTGGACACAGGAGCAACGACCTTCACAATGAAAGGATTCAGGGTCAAACCCTAACGAGTACAGACAACACAGATCTCAAGAGCAGGTGGCACAGACCCCACGTCACATACCTCTCTTGTCTCGGCGTCTTTCTCTTGTCCCCCACCTGTGGCCTCACAGAAAATTCCTTACGATAGCCAGTCACGGCCCTGCTGGCCACAGGCAGACTTTGGCCACGGAGCGACTTCACTCACTGCGCTCCTGAAGAACAAGGTGCAGAAAAATCTCCCAAGGGGCCAGAGATGTTTGCCTCAGGCTCTGCTTTCTGGGGTGACAACAGGCTAAGACACTTCCTCGCCACCTGCAAACATTTGCATCCTGTCGCTCTGCCTTCGACCGACTGCCACGTCTTAAAGTGACTTACCCGCTCTTCCCAACTGTCGGTATTTTTCTGAACCTGGGATGGGGCTGCCAGAGGTACAACAGCTTAGAAATCACCTTTTGTGTTCCAGTGCAGCAGAACGCAGGCATGTATGCAAATGAAGCCCGCTTCCACTGGAAAGTAAAAACACCGTCTGGGAAGTGAGGGTTTAAGTGGGTGAAGTGACTTAACTTTGGTGCAGTAGTTATGGTCCCCGGATGGTTGTGTGTGTGTGTGCATGCGAGCACACATACCTTAAAAACTACATTTAGGTCTGAATGGCAGGGCTCCCCCTCTTCACCCCTAAACCCCGCACCCACTGTCTGGCACCTGGAGTCATTACCTTGAACCTTCAGGAGAGAGCACCCCAGATATGGCCCCCACTGGGTCTGCTCTGATTTGTCTGATCGCAAACCGCTCTTGCCATTCACTTTTATTCTGCTGGGAATCCCCCTGACAGCTCACTGCTCAACAGTATTTAAAGAGTGTGTTCTGCAGGAAGGAGGTCACAGGAGATGTTCAGGGAAATGAATTTTCATGCTTATATGAATTTGGGAAATACAATGTAATATGTCTCCCCTTTTGAAAACTTATCAGGTTCATTTACATACAAGGCTTTAAAAGGGGAGTAAAAAAGCAATAAAACGACACTTTTATCGTTATTCATTTCAACAGTTACCAAACTTATGGGCCCCCATAACTCCATTTTACCTCTGTTTTAACGGCTCCCCCCCATTTGTTTCACTGCCTTCTCCTCAGTCAGCGAGAAGAAACACAGAAGCAGGTGATCAGAATAACTTTGAAGTATCCGCGTCGTAAGTGTGTGTTCACGGAGCTTTAGAGTACAAGGGGACCTGGGAGACTATCTAATACCTAGTCTAGTGGCTCATAAACATCTCACCTGAAAAACCACTCTACCTGGCTTCTCCCTCTGGACACACGTCTTGTAAGAAGCCGTCCAGCTGTCCCTTCATAAACAATAGTGATTCCTCCATACTCACCTGCCAGAGCCTTGATTAATGTGAGTTACATATTTACTTTGGTGGATTAATAATACTATCAGTAAACTATCAAAGGACCTTGGTGTTTTAGTTGACAGAACGTTAAGCTTTTAGGGGAAGTGATATCTCCATGATGTCCTAAGGATGGATGATCTATATCTTGCCTGTGCTCAGTCATTTACAGGTAACTTGCCTCGGTTTCAGGAAGGTTAACTCACTGCCTCAGCCGACGCCCTTGCTGTTTGGTAGAACAGAGACCATCCGTCAGAGCTCCTAATGCCCGGATTGGTTCTCTTCCTATTGCTTGTGGTGTTCCTCTAGAGCCAGGGTTGGCAAGCTTTCTATAAAAATCCAGACAGTAAATATTGTAGCCTTCGCAGGTCACGCAGTTTCTGTTGAAACTACTCATCTTTGTTCTTGTGGTGTAAAGGCAGTCGGACCATACATACGTGAATGAGTATGGCAGTGCTTCAATAAAACTTTATTTACAAAAGCAGACGGCAAGCTGGATTTGGCCGGTGAGCTGTGGTTTGTCGACTCTTACTATGGAACACTTTATTAGACCCTTGCCCGGTTATAGGAGTCACCTGACTTTTGCGGTTGACTATAGTTTCCACTGTGTCTTTTCTAATTCTGTGTTCTTTTTAAACAGATCAAGTGTTTACTTTTTCCCCAAGGGACAAGTTTGGCAAACATGGATCTAGGGGACAGTTAGTCTCTGCATTGTAATATAAGAAAACCACAAATGTTTATTTCCAATTTGAACTGATTAGTAATAACTCTTCCAACTTGTATTAGGTCAAAGGTGAGTCAAAAGAACCTTAATATTTGGCTTCAGTTTTTTAGCACATTGACTTGATTCAGATCATCGATTTGAGGTTTAGTTTTTGTTCTTTGTCCATATATGGACTCTTGTGGTATTTATTACTGGTTTTTATGTGGCTCGTCAGAGTAGCTCAAAGAAGAATCTAGAAGTATCCTTTAAAGGGCCTGAGGCTCATTAAAGAAATATAAAATACGTACACACAGGTATACATAATATATCATTTATATATTATGATATGTAGGTATGATACATATCATAATATATAAAGAAAGATGATGGCTAGTTAGAAATGGGGTTTTAAAAGCAACTGAAAGGGAATCAGCATCCATGTGATACTGAGCAACTGACAAGGTACATTAGTCCCATTTGATGTTTACAGTCACGGGAGGGAGGGCTTTCCTCCTCGTTTTGTAGCTGAGGAAACTGAGGTCCAGGTGACACTGCGGCTCAATGGAACTGGGGCATCAAAGCGAGACTTTAAATTCCAGATTCTGTGCCCTTTCTCCTGCCGCGGAGGCGGTGGGAGTAAAACGGGGAAAACAGAAGCTATGAGAAAACACGAACCAAGAAAACTCTTCAGTCCCGGTATCCTTGCCTCCAATACCCCGGGACGGGACCCCTTAAGGGCCGCTGTGCCCCTATCCTGGGAAATCAGGAAACACATTTTCGCCAAAATGTCTCTAAATGCCTTCCAAGGCTATGGTTTCCTTGGAGCACACTCTCTGCAGCAGGGAGAAGCCTTCCTGCAGCTTGAGAAACCAAGGTCAAGAGCTCACGCTTGGTGGAGTTGGGGGAGGGGTTTGGGAGGGAGGACGAGTGGCCTGTCAGGAAGGAGGGGATTCCTGTGAACTCAGCAGAACTGGCTCCTCACCTGCCTCCTCTGGGAAGTTCCTCCCAGCTGTCCTCTCCCTGGCTTCCGGACAGCCTGACCTGCTCTCCTGTGAGTCGTAGGACTCACTCGTCCTTGTCACACCTCTCCTGTTCCGCCTTCTTCTCAGATGCCGTGGGATGCTAATGAGACGCCTTACTGATTGTTTTATTCCCTACCAGTTGGGGAATAACCAAAGCACAGAATCTAATGTACCAACGTGACTGAATTAATGCAAGAAAAAAAAAAAAAAGGAAAAAGGAGATGGGATGGGAGGAGAAGAGACGGGAAAGAAAAAATGGTGAATGCCAGCCAACAGGGACACAAGAGACCTATTAGCATTATTAATTGGCCAAGGAATAATTGAGTATCTTGCCCATTATATTCCTATTTCCTTCCCGTTCGTAAGCTACATCGGAGTAGAATTATCTTCCCCAAAGTCTCCTGTTCTCTTCTGATGTTTTCAAGTGGATGACGGCCCTGTTAATTGATGATGAGAGCCTGTGGCCCGTTTCCCAGGCAACCATAAACACCTTGAGCAAAAGGTCTTTTTCTTAGTGACCATTTTCACTGGTTTCTCAGATCCCGGCCCATCTGCTCCACGGGTTGCGTCTGTCAATGCCAGAGTCACCTGCCGCGCAGGCCTGATAGACGAAGGCCCCCGATGGCTCCCGATGGCTCCAGCGCGCCCGATAAAACCCGACCGCTCTGGCAGCTCTCGGGCCCTGCGCGCGGCGGGCTGGACCCGCCCGGTGCCACCCTCCGATCGCCAGCCGACCGACAAATTGCTGTTCCCCAGCAGGCCCCAGATACGACCCCAGTCTGGGGGTCTGCTCCTTCCCTCGTCAAGGCTCTGTTTTTCAAAGTGGGTTCCCACACGCTGTCTCGAAGAGCATCTCCCTGTCCTTAGGGCCCCGCACCGGTTCGCGTTTTCCTTTCAAGCAGTTTTCATCTCTTTCTTATCTCACGAGAGGCATCGTTTTAGGGGAAGAGCATTGCGAAGACGGAAAGCTGCGGGCTCTTCCCCACCGTCAGCTCGATGCCGTTGGACCAGGGGCCCCGCCACGCAGGTTCTGTTTCCAAATCCACGCGTTTCGGAGAGCGCGTCTCGGTCCATCTTGGCGCGGCCAGCAGCAACGGCACAGCTGCCCCGCCTGTAGCAGGGGCTGAAACACCTGCTCACTGAGGGACAGAGGGGCTGACATCAAACTGTAGGAGCAGAGAGGCAGGGACCACGGGCGTGAGCGGAGGAAGGGGCCGCGGGGTCGTGGGAGAGCTGCTGGCTTTGCAGAGTCATGTCATTTGACCTTGATTACACAAAATGGCAGAGTCTCTTCCTTTGACATTATGGCTGACAGACACTGAAGTATTTTTTCATTCCAAAAAAACTATAAAGAAATATAACCCCCTTGGCAATCAGACATCTCTTTCAGAATGCTTTTCATTATTCTTCCTTGAACAGTGGACTTACCTATTTCTAACAACGCCAGCATCCCAGTAACAAATTATTATAATTGTTATGTGCTCTACATCCTTTAAAACAGGAATGTTTTTCTACTTATTTTCATAAAAATATGAACTCAGCCTCAATGACAATAAATAGGTAATGCTAATGCTTTTCCACAACCCGTTTCTAATTAATCGTTGACCAGACTGATTACAAATATTTAATGGAAAAATGGAAAATTTTAACTGCATTTATTTTTATATTTGAACAATAGCAATAATACCTTAATGCAAGCTGTCTAACAATCTGAGCTGATTAATGTTACTGAGTTTGGAGAAATCCCCAGACTTTTTCATTTAAAATTAGGTCTGGAACAAGGCCAAAGCATTTACATTTTCAAAGAACCAGATGCTGAAACTGTGACAATAACATGAGCTGTTATTATTATTGTTACTTGTTTTGTTTTCCATACCTAACATAATCGTTGACTTCGGAGCTAGAATCCAGTTGCCCTTGGTGCTTATCATGGCTTGGGAAATGCTCCAGTGAGAACGCTGCCCCAAAATGACTATTTTAAAATGCAGTCTCTTCACTTGAATTTTCAACCTGCTCCTCAAAGGTAACATTATGTGTCTGAATCCTCAAATAAGCAGCAGAGAAGAAAACAGGAGAAGAATTCTGCAGAATCATTATCCGAGGAGTGAAGCTACCTTCTGTTCTCCTGCCTCCCCCACCCTCACTAAGACTGTTGAGAGCAAAGATGTCAGCATATTTTTTATTTCTTTAGGGACCTTGAATGACCCCTAACTTTTTTATGTTGAAAAGTTACAAACTTCAGAAAAGTTGAAGGAATAGAAATATGAAGACGCACTTACACTTGAACTCAACAATTAATATTTTGGGATGTTTCTTTCTTTTTCCCTGTCTCTCTTTAACTCTGTAATTTTTAATTAATTTTTTGAAAATGTGTTGCACACATCATATCTACCCTATATATTTCCACATCTGTCTCCTAATTAAAGAACACTCTTTTCCATAAATATAATGCATTACCGCCTCTAAGATACTTAATGCTGATAAAATAATAGTCAATATTCCATTTTTCCGTCCCCGAAACTAACTTATGTTTTCTATTTTTTTGCTCCAGTTTTCATCTCAAGAAATTCATTGCTTTGCTGTCACATTTAATCTCCTTTAATTTAGTTTTTTGTTTGTTTCTTGTTGTTTTTTTTGTTTGTTTGTTTCTTTGTTTCTATTTTTTGGTCTTCCAAGATCCTGCTGTTTTGGAAGAGTGTAGGAACTTGCCTTTTACAATACCTCCCACCGTGGATTTGTCATATTTTTTCCTCAGATTAAACACTGTCAAGAAGGTGTTACATGTTCCTCACAGCCTGACATCAGAAGGCACACAATGTCAGTATGTCCCTTGAAGGGTGTTGTTGAATTTAGTCACGTGCATAGGGTAGATTTTGCTAGATTTCCCTATTGTAAAAGTAACTGTTCTTATGTATAATTAACAATATTTTTCTCACAAACATTAACTCAGCAGATTAAGAATCTATTGATGATCATTGCCTGAAACAAATATCACACTGATAACTGCAAAAGAGGGAATCTAATACGACTTCGCTTTTTGGTGACCTTAGTGTAGGAAATAGAAGAGCCTTCCTCATCATTGTGCATTTTTCTTTGATTATTTTCTGATTTAAGTATCAGTCTGTACTCCTGCATTCTTCTTATACACATTGTGTTATAAACCATTACTCTTATTATTTTGTATTTGAAGATTTTATTGAAATAATTATACATTCAACAGTGCTTTAAAGTTTTCATTTAGAAATCACTACAGCCTTAGGGCACGTTGCAGATACGCCGCAGGGAGCCCGTGCGTCTCCCTCCCCCAGTGCCCCCCAAGGATCACAGTTTCTGTAAGCACGTCAGCTGGCCCAGGAACTGCATACGGGCCCTGTGCGCATGCGTGTGTGTGTGTGTGTGTGTGTGTGTGTGTGTGTGTGTGTGCATGCACGCGGACTTCGATGTCACTTTATCACTCGTATAGGCCTGTGCAGTCTGCACCGGGATGTCTCACTCACCAGCACGCCTGACCGCTGGTGTGACAAGGAATCGATCCTTTTCCAAGTTTCCCCGGGACACAATAGACCCTGTTGGTATGTAGGTTATGGTTTTCTCAATTCCGAGCAAGTTTTAGTTTTCCGAGATACGGATTAGTCCCATTCCGTTGTTTTTTCTTCTTCAAGTCTCCACTCCTGCATGTTTTAATTACTTTCCCCTATTTGTAGAACTATATATCTTTTTCCGCCTCTATTTCGGGATGTGACAGTCTATATTAGATGTTCACTTTCATCCCATCTGCCATCGCCTTTTTCAGCTGCTTAATGCAGATACAGGTATTGTGTTAGCGTTCCCTTCTGTTTTCTGGTTATTTTCTAAGAAAATAACTTCCACCAGCTAATACGTTTGTCTCCTTTTTGCAACGTCTTCCTTTCCAAAGACCCGCAGGTGAAGCCGGGGTGAGGGGGGCGTGGCTCACCACGATTCTTCTTGGGGGGGAGCGCTGACGGCCGGGGGTCTGCTCACTCCAACCCCTGCGCTTCCTGAGGAGCCTTGTTGAGCATTGTTTGCTTACTTCTTTTTCTGCACCCCGAAACCTCTAAGGGATGCTCCCCTCTGCCTGGGGACAGGTTCTCACGGGACTGGCCCCTGAAGCCCTTCTCTTTTGATTCCCTAAGACAGGATTCTGCACCTCAAGTTGCAACCCCTCTGGTTACCTGAATCTCCCTCGAAGTGGGGCCCCCGCTCTCCGTGGCTGTCCTGGCTGAGGGAGTGATGGCGCAGGCTGGGTGGGGACCAGGCAGCCATCCTCACCCGCAGGGAGGGAGCAGAGGTCCCCACGCCGCCGGGTCAGGCAGCACATCTCCTCCTGCAGGTGACGCCTCATCACAGGCAAATACAAAGAGGCAGAGCCTGAGGTGAGCACGCAGGTGAGGGTCCCCAGGCTGCGCAAGATGCCTCAGACTCTAGCGAGATGCTGTGTGGGACCGGGGCCCTTGCTTCCTCAGCATGCTGCTCCCCACTCTGCCCAGCCGCCCCGCGCTCCCTGCACGCCCGTGAGCTGTGGGCGGAATGCGTGGCAACACGGGGCGACAGCATCCGAGTCCTCACTGACACAGAGGTTTGTGCCTCCCACTGGTTTTAAGACTGTCCTCAAAACTGTGGTCCCAGAGAGCAACTCCGTGCCACCAGGGGAGAGCAGGCGGCCGTAGGAAGGGGGACACGGGAAGCTGGCTGAGGGGGACAGAGAAAGCCCCTTCTGTGAAGCAGGGGGGACATGTCAGATAGGACCCTGCCAGCGAAGGCTGCCATGTGAACCTCCCAGCGGGGATCGGAATTTATGTTTATTTATTTGTTCATATTCTGCTTTATTTTAGAATCGGTTTACAGGGACCAGGAGGCTCCCAAAAACCCGCTTAGGGGTGGAGTCATTAGGAAGCTTGGCGCCTCTTTTTTCTCCTTTTCTGTTGTTAAAAGGCACTTGCAAAATTTACCTTTAACCTTCATGCCACACACCCAGAAAGGGCAAGTCCCGTCCTAGCCACGTTTCATTAGCCTCCCAGTTCCCTAGAGCTGTTCATTGTCATAGTTAAGAGGACTGTTAAAAAGAAATAAATTCAAATGGTATTGTGCTGAATTCAGAATAGTTGTAAGTTAGGTGCAAACCAAGACCACAACGTATTTGTTTCTGACCAAACAGAGCACAAAAAAACAAACAAAAAAGGTCTATTTATTTTTTCTTTTCCATTGAAGCGTGGAAAGGATGTATTCACTATCCATGATTGAGAGTTATGTAAACGACCTTTTACCAGGGAATTTAAGATTTAAAAAATTTTTTATTAATATCTCTAGAATAAGGACTGGAGTTAGAAGCTGGGAGGGAATGGCATTGTGCGCCCTGAGCAGCCCCCGTTGACTGCTGGGTAGAACCCCCATGCCTGCGCGTCAGCGGTTCAGGGCCCTCGCACCGTCTTTGGCTGAAAGCCAGGGCACGGTCTGCTCGTGCCCAGATAGAGCTTATAGAAAATAATCACAATGGCCCCCTGTTGCCGTCGTCAGTAAAATAACTCTTCATGCGGTTACAAAGGGTAGGAAAATATTTTTTATTGACTGATTCCGATGCAGAATGTCAAATCCCTGCCAATTACTGATGTGTATTATCAAAAGAAATCTATAAATGAAGAGCGAGAACATGAGCTGACTCTCACACACAAAAGGAGAGAGAGAAATGTGGTGTGTCCTCCAAGCACATAACCCCACTGGGTATGAAATTATCAGAGCATGACATTCAGATGGCATGTCCTTGAGCCCCAGTCACTTCCTGGACAGAAGGTCCCCTGAACTTCTCTTTACCGTTACACAGCTTCTCATTTGAGGAGTCCGCGGCCATGTCCCTCTCCAAGGAAAGACACATGCAAACACAAGGCTCGTCTAATTATAGAAAAGAAAGATTGTAAATATATTCATTTAAGAAGTAGTTACGGCAGGCTTCTCTCAGAGCTTTGCGTTCTGCAATGCAAAATTTCTTTCTAAGAGAAATACTTCAGGACTACATTACCTTCCTTGTCAGAGGTCTCAAAAAGGATACCTTTTATTGTATGGACCAAATGTTTACAAATCCATGGTAATAATGAGAAAAGGGGTCTGTTAGTTTGGGACACGACCTTCCATTGCCAGAGGCTCCCCACTTCCTATCAGCCACAGCAGATATTCTCAGAGATTCCTTTATGCTCCTGTGAGAACAAGTTTCGGCATAACTGCTTTTTTAAAATAGTTGAGTCATGACAAATTCTATGATTATATAATTAGAAAAATGCAAAAAAAAATCAATTGAAAATGTATTTGAATTAATGAGTTCAGTAAAGTGGCTTGATAAAAGATCAATATACAGAAATTAATGACTTACAAAAACGCAATAGATATCTAGATAATGGACACAAATGACTTTATTTCCATGACAAAGATTCCCACAGAATTCCCAGGAGTGGACAGGTTGAGAAATGAGCAAGACCTACATGAACACATAAATCATTACAGCGTACACAAGATGTCAGATCTTGCTATATTCATCTGTTTATGGAACGGAATCCCAATAATTAGACTTTTTTTTTTTTTTAAAGTAAACTTGGCCCCTAATTCTACAATAGATCTGTCATGGAATGTTCCTTAGGAGAGTTCCCAGCATGAGACCTGGACACCAGGTTACCAGTTTATAAGTAGCACAGATCCCCACGGCTGAGACCCAGGTAGAAAGAAGAGGGCGTGACCAGATCGCTGAGGAGAGCTTCAGGCAGTCTTGTGGGACTGGGAAGAAAAAAGTCGAGTTTAGAGAGCCACCAAGGCAACCAGGACATGAGGAAACAAGACCCTGGAGAGAAGAAAGCACAGAGAACTGAGCCTGCCATCTGATTCTGCGTTGGTTCACGAGGTACTTACTGTTGTGTAGTGACCCCTGAAGAGCCGAGAAGCCGAGCTGGAAGTGGTAGCTAAAGACACTCCATACCCTCACGATACTGGGAGCCCAGTTTGAATTTCAGTGTTCACCAAGAAAAATGAACCCTGTGAAACATCCCGGATTCTGGTGGGATCCAGAAGTGCTATACCCCAGAGATAAGGAAAAACTAAATATAACCCAGAACTGTCAAAGACAGAAACCCAGGTATGAAACATCTGAGCCCCAGACTGGATAATGTTGCTAAGTCTCTAGCTACCAGCAAAAAGCTGAACTGAATGCTTCCTAGAAAAAGCTAGTATCACTGAGATCCTCATGTCCCCATAGTTCTGTCTTGAGACTCGGTTAATCAGGAGGTACATTTCTCTCGGACGCTTCTATAGCTCTTGCTCCTAATACAGTTTACTGCTTCCCTCACTTCGGTTCTTAAAAAGAGGGCTCTTTCCTTGAAAATGTGGTTCCCCTGCTCTAACTATGTTCTCCAAATTCTTGGTTCTTTACTTTTTGCTTATTTAGCTCTTTTATCTTAATGTTCTTTGTTGTGGGATGGAGATCAACTTTGAACAGTAGAAAATACTGGAATACAGTTTCACATTGATTCATTTGAGCCAAATTAAATATTACATGAGCATTCAGCATTATATCGTCTCTGGGACTTTTCATAGTCAGTTTGGAAGTCTGTACTTTAGGAAAAAAATCGACTGGGATCCATAAATAAGCAAAATGGTAATGCTTTGAAGATGAATGTCCCGTGCCACACCAATGCAACACTGTCCTCTAGCCAACTCTGGGACGATCTAACAGTCATACTGAACTTTATTTGCTGCAAAACTGATCTTCAGGCCAAATTAAAATAGTCACTTTCATAGAAGCATTTACTTATTAGGGACAAATGAATTTAAGCAATAGGATGGATTTAGTTTTCAAGGTGACATTTTTCATCTTAGTTCCAAACCCTATGACGAAAAGCAAAGGGAGCTTTTTGGAATCATTTCTAAGCCATTCAGAAATGATTTCATGCTATCTCCTTGGAACAGTGTTGATGCTCAGGTGTCTTAAAAAATACTCCAGTTATTAATAAAATGAGGAGGTGAAGAACACCTTCTACCTGCAGATTTACTAGACAATGTGTTACCTTTAGGGACATAATTAACAGCTGGAATGGATCCAGCCAAATTCCTGGTTCCGGGGAAATCCCTAGACCATAATGTAGTCTAAAACAATTTTGCAGTTATCTCATCCTGTGAGTTGTATTTTAAGATTCTCCAAGAGAAATTAGAATCACACATCACTTAAGCACAGGACGTCCCTGCGACCTGAATTCCACCTAGAATATGAAAACCAATCCCAAGGTGAGATAGAAACCATCGGCCTTTGTGTAATCTTCAGGTGGATTTTGAAAGCACACACACATTGTGGAGCACTGCCGATCTGGGGAAAAATCTAAGAAATTCTGGAGATGTATAGTTCTCAGAAGAACTGGGGAATTTTGCTCTCCTTTTTATTCCCAGGGACAGTGATGTATTTTATAGCAACGACAAAACATACCTTATGACTGGACGGTACTTCCCTAACAATCGTGTCTTGTAAACTCCTTTTATTCTCATATATAATCTCTTGAAATCTCTTAGTCATTTTTTAAACTTTTTTATCCTCACCCAAGGACATTTTTTCACTGCTTTTAGAGAGAGAGGAAAAGACAGAAGAAGGGAGAGAGAGAGAGGAAAACGTTGATGTGGGAGAGAACATCAGTCGGTTGCCTCCCATAGGTGCCACACTGGGGATTGAACCCACGATGTAGGTAAATGCCCTGACAAGGAATCGAACCCACAACCTTTCCGTTACAGAACAACACTCCAACCAAGTCAGGGCCCTCTTAGTAATTTTAAAAAGTTATTGTATCATATTTGCATGCTTTGTGTTAGGGAAACTTTTTAAAGCAAGAATAGTTTGGTTTTTGATCAGAAGGGTGTGAAGGGGTACAGAACTGAAGAGTAAAGGGTCTGTCTTTGGGGGGCTTGGGCTTCTCTCTCCAGTTGCTGCCTTACCGACTCCTGGTCAAATAGCTCCTTCTCACTCCTTAGCCAAGCTGAGGTCGCCCGTTTGCTTTCTGGCCTTAAAATCCAAGCCCATCAAACATACGCTTGGATCGCAGATCCAACACAGAGTTCTCTCCCTCCCCCACCCCCACCCTTACCCCCACCGCTCCCCCACCCCCACCCCAGGGCAGGCTTCCACACAAATGGGGCATAATCTTTGATCTCTGTGCCCCGCCCGCACGTGCTGGCTTCTCTGCTGTGCTGAGTCCTGAGAGAACAGATAAAGGACACACCCTCTGGGTAGCAGGCATTGCTGTCCTCTCTCGGGTACTCATGGTCGCCGTGGGGCCGGTTCTTCTGGGTGAGACACCCCCTCACTGCACAGACCCTGGTGGGAGTCGGGTGGACTTCAGATGCGTGTCTCACGCTCCGCTCTGCTGACCCCTGCCAGCGCTCCTCACTACGGTCTGTCCGGAACTGTCTTCCTTTGAATACATTTTACTGATGCTGCTATTACAGTTGTCCCAATTTTACCCGCTTTCCCCCTCCACCCAGTACCCCCCTCCCCTCCAGCACTCCTCCCCCTTGGTTCGTGTCCATGGGTCGTGCATATAAGTTTCTTGGCTTCTCTATTTCCTATACTATTCTTAACATCCGCTGTCTATTCTGTACCTACCGATTATGCTTCTTAGTCCCTGCACCTTTTCCCCCATTTCTCCCCTTTCGCCCTCGCAATTGATAACCCTCCAAATGATCTCCATATCGATGACTTGACTTCATCAGAAAAGGTTCGCTGTTTCCTGCTAAACAGAGACACGGTCTTTCTTTCTTTGTGAAGCAAGTGTTTAGGCTAGAACTGGTTTCTTTTCTCCCTGCAAAAAAAAAAAAAAAAAAAAAGTGAGAATAAGAAAAACTCATAAAATATCAACAAAGGCCAGTGAAGTAACAAGTAACTGCCAGCTTTCAAGAATGAAAAGCATCCTCAAAATGGTGCTTTATATTTTCATAACTATAGATTTCAAATAAAAATAAGTGACACCTCTGTATTCTTTAAGGAACAGCACACATGGGGAGATATTTTCTTCACTTTCCAGCAAAACGTGCCTTTAATAAGACTTCAATAAATATAAAACAACACTTATCTCCCAGTAATAGCAAATTTGCACAGAAGAATTTGATGTACTTAAGAGTAGCCGGGTTGCTGGTGTCAAAAGATGATTTTACCTACATCTTCCCAAGATTATTAACAAAAGCGAAACGCAGTGAGCACTAAATACCATTACTGCCGGCGCACAGAACTAGCCTTGCTTGTACCTTACAACAAATTAACACAGGACTGGTTCGGTGCAGTTTTTAACTCTGCTGGATGATTCCGACCGAGAGCTTATTTTCTGTGTATGTGAGGAAGACTCGTTCACTGTTTTTCATATACCTCTTTGGGGTCATTGCACTTTCATTTTATTATCATAAGACCTACATTTAATGAAAGTCATCACATTTGAATTTAGTCCTTAGCCAATGGGCATTTCTTTTGGGTCTGCTCTGTAACAACCACTTCTGATTCAAAGGGCTGCAGCTGTCCTCTGCCCAGAACTGGGGGAAGATGGGGAGGAGCTGTTCACTCCTGAGTCTGTTTAGTTTTGCTCTATTTCTGATCGTTATTTTCCCTGCAATCGATAAAACCATCTGTCTCCTAATTCACTGATTTCATTTACTCTTCTGCATTAGTCTTGTTATTTCCAGGTGTCTTCCCATTTTTCCGTTGGAGGTTATTGAATTTCTTCATTCAGCTAATCCTACACACGATGAAAACATTATCTGGGTGTCTGTCCTAGAGAAAAAGCCATTTAGCTAAATTAAGAATTTGATCAGAGCTGCAAGCTATTCAGAAAAAAATCTGAACGAAAAGAAGTGTTTCCATCCTGAAGAGAAACACGTAGCAAATGTTGTTGCACAATGTATGTCTTTATTTCTCCATAAAGCAGTGTGATTTTTATACACAATGTGTAGACTAAGAGAGAAGTTTGAAAGACAAAGCAAAACACAAAAGGCACCTGGTCTGTGGAAACATCAGTAGTTAAAATGCAAAGGGGTCAGCTTATTGCGTTTGTACTTAACCTCAGTTTTGTAAGAAAATAGCGTGGAGCCGCGAGAGCTAGGAGGTAATTCAGAGGAAATCACTAGTTAAACAATGATGGGACCAAATTAATTAACGGGCAATAAAAAATTAAAGGGCTTTGCTCCACAGAGTTTGCCTGTGAGAGAGCCAATAAAAGGCACAGCTCTAATGAGTTGAAGCGAGAATCAGAAACAGATTAAAAACCAAAATCCTTTCTAATATTCAACCAAAGTCAGCCTTTCCGCAGCCAACTGTTAGATCCAGCATGCAGATTACAAAGGTTAATGGCTTTGAGATGAAGGCTTCGGGCTGATCGAATTGAACTGAATATGACAAATGACGCACCAGGAAGGACAGAGGGCTGACTGCATCTCGGGTTTCACTAGGGACCGCGGGCCATCCGCAGCTCTTCACGGGATGTCGCTCCTACTGCCCTGCCCAGGCTTCCCATCTCGGCCCCTGGACGCCCTCCTCAGACCAACCTGATCCCTCCAACACGCTCACACACATATGCACACACTCACAAACACCCCCACAATACACACACTCATCCTCACAAACACTGTCACATGCTCTCACAAATGCCATCACACTCACATCCACTGATACCCACTGATACACCACACACACACTGATACACCGCACACACACACTAATCACACACACACACTAATCACACACACACACTGTTACAACGCGCACACACAATAATCACACACACACACTAATCACACACACACACTGATACACCGCACACACACTAATCATACACACACTGTTACACCACACACACACACACTGTTACACCACACACACACACTAATCACACACACACACTGATACACCACACACACACACTAATCACACACACACACTAATCACACACACACTGATACACACACACGAACACCCTCACCCCCTTCCTGCTTGCCCCGCAGGTCCCTGACCAGATCCGTTCTGTGCTGCTGACCCTCGGCCATCAGCCCCCACTTCCTACCTGGCAGAGTACCCCCTAGCACCACATCCCAAGCCTACCAGCCCACTCACCTAGACACAGAGATTATGAGAACAGAAACTGTTCTCCCACATACCTCCACCCAGCACATCGCAAGGCTTAGAGACAAGCCGATGAGATAAATGTTAATTGAATGTTCTTTTACTGATGATTTTAAATTGAATGAAAACTCAATGGGGAATCCTGAGAAACAGTCAAAGCATTAAAATGTGAAAAGAAAAAATAGAGTCATGTCCCTTCGCAGACACGTCAAGGCTTCTACAGATACAGCAAACTGGCTTACGATTCCGATTTGTTGTTAGAAAAGCTGTTAAAACTTTCCAAAGTTGCCTAAATCAAACTCATAGCTCATGAAAATTGTTTTCACTCTGTGCTATGGTCTCTCCTGTAATGTTTTCTGACATTCCTTGTGATCCTCAACAAGTGCCCACTGACTGAATCAGGACCCTTGTGGGGGGCAGGGATTGCTTTCTGGGTTTCTGAGAACATGGCCAAGCAGCCCTACCCAGCCTCTGACCCCCGCCCCACGGCCGAGCGAGGGACCAAGCTCACACAAGAATCTCCTTGTCCTTGCCGTAGGTGGATGGTGTGCCGCCCGCCACTGAGAGGCTGGCCCCTGAAGTACGCAAACCCGACCTTTAATAAAGCAAATGCCCTCCACGATCAGAACAGGGGAACTCCTGTCCTCATTAGCCCTCCGGTGGGAGGCTGCGTGCTCTTTTCCTTGGTTTTCTGACAGTATCTGAGGGTCTTGATGAAACTAAGAATGACAAATTTGCCTTGACATCTCATTGGTCAAACTTATTTTTGATGCTAAGGCAGCGTGACGAGCCCGGGAAGAAGAAAACATTCCCCAAGCTCGATGTGTGACCATGCCGCAGAGCGGTTGGTATTTACATCCACGGAGTCAAGAAGACCTGTCACCGATGACTTTTTATGGCGAGGGTAAAATACCAAGGCAAAGGTTGGCATGTCATGCACGGAGAGCAAGAACAGATCTGAAGGAAATCATATTAAACTGTGCTGGTGTAGATTTCTGCTTCGTGGAAAAGTCAGAAATTCCTCTGGGCAGGTGTCAGTGGAGAGGCCTTAACTAGTTTCGTGAAGGGGTTTTGGGGAGCTTGGCTCAAAATTTTTAACCTCATACTCTTTTCCAGATCTCTGCCTTTTCCAAATAGCTAGAAAACCTGGGTTCCAGTTTGGTCTTGGCACTGACCGGTGATGATAATGTCCTGTGGGGCCCAGGCAGGAGCCCAGCTGTCGGCCACCTCCGCTACACGAGGCTTGTGTTACAATCAGACTTATTTATGTTTGCGGAGGTGTTAGAGAATGCAAGACCCTCTAGACATCAGACATTCTGATATCTCAAGCAAAGAAAAATCTTGAATATATAGAAAAGTTTAGAAGTGGCCCTGCTGGGTAGCTTCGTTAGTTGGAGCATTGTCCTGGTACACCAAGGTTGTGGGTTCAATCCTCCAGCAGGACACATGTGAGAAGCAGCCAGTGAATGCATAAATCAGTGGAAAAACAAAACAATGTTTCTCTCCCACCCCCCCTCTCAAGATAAACAAATAATTTAAAAGTACTTAAAACATACAGAAGTTGAAAAGTCATGAGTAAATACAGCGATTATCTAATCAGTCTTAGATAATTGGCATTTACCGAAGAGGAATAATACTTTTAATAACCTTTTAAAGTGAGGAGCCCCCACTTCTGATGTTTGCAGAAAGGAAGAGAAACCCAAACTGTCAGATCCTTCTGTTGATCTGTGACCCACTGACATTCATACCGACTTCCAGCCAGACCTGCAGCCACATTTGGAAACCATTCACTTGATTAATCTAGTCTGACATTTTCAACTATTTATTATTTATTTTCATCTTATACTTAATAAATTTTTCAAAGGAATTTCCCTTCAAAAATCAAGTCAATCTAAAATATACCAGATAATGACCAATATTCTATTTGTTATTATTTGTACATCAGTTGAAGTCATTTTAAATCACCTTAAAATATAATGTCAGGTAATGGGAGAAATCATTGTGGGATCTTTTTTTATTTTTTGCTTCTTGAATATAGCCTTGTGGTTTTCTTGGGGTAGACGTTTACCTGCTCCTCCTGACCTGGGGAAATGGTCCAGGGAGCCCCCTCCCCCGCCCTCCCCGTGCAGCGCTGCCCGAGGCTGATGTTGTGTTCCTTTGCAGAGCTGGAGGCTGAGGAGTGGTGCAAGCATCTCTGCATGGAGTGTCTGGGGACCAGGCTGAATGACATCAGCCTTGGGGAACCTGACCTTCTGGCGGCAGGCGTGCAGCGAGAGCAGAATGGTAAGTGGCAGCTGCCTTCCGTCACTGTAAAGTCCATGCAGTCGTAGAACTGGGCGCCTGAAAAGGAGCCCCAAAATGTTTCAGACCAGTCATTTTTCAAGGAAAGGAAACTGATCAATCTGTGCTGTTTAAGAGACTTGCTCAAGATTGCAGAGCAAATAGTCTCCTGACTTCTTCCCTTGTGACATTGCTGTTTATCTAAATAAATAATCAGTTAACTCACCATATACAAGGTTTTAAATGTACAACATTCTTACATCTTCTTTGAGAGTGATTGTGTGTTCAAGTCCATATTAATAAATCTGGCTTATCATGTCATTTATCAGTTGATTTTAGGGATTTTGGCTAATACAACCTGTTAGCTTAGAACGCCATAACAAAATATCATAGACTGGGTAGCTTGAACAACAAAAATTAACTTCTCACAGTTATGGAGGTTCAAGTCCAGGATTCAGGTGTCCGCAGGGTTGGTGTCTAGTAAGGACCCTTTCTTGGCTTATGATAACCACCTTCTTGCTGTGATCCAATGAGAGAGAGAGACAGACAGACAGACAGACAGAGAGCGCTCTCATGTTTTTTCTTATAAGAGCATTAATTCCATTATGAGGGCCCCACCTTTATGACCCCATCTAAATTTATTTCCAAAGACTCCATCTTCAAGTACTATCACCTTGGAAGGTTAGAGCATCAATATATGACTTCAGGTTGGGGCAGAGTGGCGGGACACAATTCAGCCCATAGCAAGTATAATTAGGAAAATACAGTGGATGAAATCTCAATGTGTAACAAAACTGGGGTTCATGTGACACCCAGAATTTACTTCCTGAGTTTCCTTCCTACACTGTTCTGTAATTTACTGTGCATTTCTGACATATCTTAAGAATTTATGCTGCAGGTTCTTGACTAGCTGTTGTAAATAATGAAATCAGAGCAATGTAATGAGCTCCTTTCTCTCCATTAAAAAAAAAAAAATTGCCATCCCCAACAGATGATCTATTGGCATGAAGATAGAAAGGTTTTAATGTTGCTTATTTTGGGTGGCCATTGTTTGAAAAGGTTGACAGATATTGGCAGAGCTTGACCCTGATTATTAAAAAGGTGTTTCTGGAAGGAAGGGCAGTTTATACGATAGAGCAGGTAGACAGATGTGCCCTGTGGTAGCACTGACTTATAACGTTCTCATGGCCATCACTGTCTCGTAGTCCATTAAAGAGCGTTGCTTTCTGTCTGTTGCTAAGCTGAAAGGCGGGTTTTCCCCACGCACGGATCATTAACATAGACAGGCACTAAACTTGGCCGAGTTGATCGTCTTCAGAAGGTCCCAGAGGCGGTTCTGCGGCTCTTTTCCTGGTTTCCCTTCCCTATCGCCATTCCTCTTCCTCTCGCTCTTGGATCTCAGCCCTCTGTGCAGACAGTCCGTAAACATGCTGTTCCATAGGCTGCTTCCTTTAAGAAAAAGAGCAAAGAACCGTCACTGGTAATAGCTGTCAAGCACAAGGGAAAAGAAATGCGAAGGAAGCCCCTCCCTCAGGTCTCTGGGAGAAAGCATTGTCGTGTGGCCCTTCAGGGTGAATGGGATGCTTGTATTTTGATGTGGGGGTTGTATATGGTTTCCATGCAGATGGCTATTGAGATCCTTTGAGGTATTATCATTTTTTCTTCATTTATTTTATTCTGTTCTTCAATTACAGTTGTCCCAGTTGGTAATAATGTCAAAGTCATGTGCCTACTGTAACAAAGGGACACGTTTGATACAGGTTTTGTGGTGTAGCACAAACACAGGGCCACACGCCACAGCTACAGCAAAGGCTCAAGCCCAGGAAGCCTGCGGCCGAGTCACCTTCAGGCCGCGACAGGGATGCAGGCTACTCCCCAGAGACAAGCCACTCTCTTCTAGGTTCTGCTTCCTAATTTCAGTGTGAAAATGAGCCAGTACTTACTCACGGGGCTACTGCGATGGTGACGTGCGATCATATAAAGTAAAGACTAAAACCCTGGCTGCTGTGGCTCACGGGACTGAGCTCCAGCCTGCGAACCAAAGGGTCGCCGGTTTGATTCCCAGTCAGGGCACACGCCTGGGTTGCAGGCCAGGTCCCCAGTTGGGAGTACGTGAGAGGCACCCACACATGGATGTTTCTCTCCCTCTCCTTCTCCCTTCCCCTCTCTCTAAAAATAAATAAATAAATATGTCTCTAACAAAAGAAAAAGGAAAAAAATAAAGACTAATTCTCATGCTTAGTGCAATTTAAAAAATCGCAAGTGTTTTCCAACATGAGTGAAAACAAAGAAATCAAAACAATAGTTTGTGTATACTTGAGAGAAGACCTGAAATTATAAAGCTGTCCTTTTATGGCTGCCAGTCACCATTCCAGAATCTTCAAGCGTAAGACCTCTTAAAATTCTTAACTACTTAATAGATGCTTGAAAGCACTAATATGTACACACTGGAACAAATCCTTTATGAAATATTTATCATTACAGTTTTTTAAAGGCATTTTAGTATTAAAATATCTAATTCACTCCTCATCAGAAATATTATTTTGCTATTTTATTAATGATGCGCTTGGGTTTCATTTAAAATTTCCGCGAATCAATGAGGCCCACGTGTACGCAGAACTGATGTGACGGGCTGCACGAGGAGGCCCTCGGTGATCCAGTGTATCCTGTCACCAAGGACGGTCTCCCTGCTCAGCCGTGACCACTGCATTTTTTGACATTGGAATTGTTATTTTTCCTCTACTATGTTTCTGACTCTTCAGATAGCTTGACCTTATTTACTCTGAGACTAGAAAAGAATGAACATCCGTGCAAATACTTTTTAAAGGTGTAATGTGTGTTGCTGAGATACAACTAGTCATTGATTAAATTATTTGCTGTAATCTTTTTTTTTCCAATGCCAGTTACTTTTATATTGACGCAGACTCTCACATCGTACAGGGAAAAGCCGGCACACACACGCACACACACACACACAGAGACGTCTTCTCAGTCTTCAGATAACACTGCTACAAGAAAGTGTATATTAAGTACGCATTTTAAGCTTGAAATTCTTATACCCTCCAGAATCTTCAAACCTTTTAGTAGTATTTCAGATAGCCTACAATGACCTTAGAAAATATTAATGTATGGTGTTACAATCATAATTATTTATAAAGGGTTCACAAGACATAGTAACAATTCTCAAAAACAATTATTACATATGAAATATTAATAGGGAAAGTAGTGTCATAACCAGGAAGTAACTCACTTGTAGGAAATTCTTGCAGTCATAGTTAGAAGTGGACTCAGAGCCTATGTCCAGTTTGCAACCGATGTAAGAGACCACCATCTGGCAGAAATGGAAAAGGAACCTCAGACTGCCATCCGGTTAGTGCAGAGTCAGATCTGAGGGTTTGGTTCTGCCGAGGCCGTAGTTTTCCTGCTTGTAACTGGACTACAGTTGGCAGGAAGTCTTGCTTTTAGCCTAAGAATGGTGATAGCCTTTCTTCAGAACCACAGCAGTGCTCCACCGCTGTTTCTCAGAGATGTACCTGGGTCACCATAGCAACCATGCTCCTTGCAGTGTACTCAGACAGCCGTGCGTTTATTCAGCCATTCACTCGGCTAGCAAACACTTCCCAGGCTGTGTTATGCAATAACTAGGTTGAGGAAATGTAGAACTCTACAGAATATAGTCATTACTTTCAAGAAGCTCAGAAGAGTGAGGGAGACAAATCTGTAAACGAAATATATCACTGTTCTTTCAAATGATGTCAGCAGCGCAGACCTGGGAGCGTGTCTTTGTACTCTCTGCGTGGGCCGGGGTTCCGCCGATTTAGGCGTGAGCTGCCGAGCTTGGCTTCAGGCTACAGATGGCGTTCGTGCGTGCCATGCGTGTCATCCTCCTTACACGGATAACTACCCAGAGCATATTTTTTAAAAGCAGGACAGCGAGAGGGTAAGCCCAGACTCGCAGCACAGTTTTAAGTATCTGCGTGCGTCATGTCCACGGACATTTCATTGGGCCAGGCCAATCCTGGGGCCAAGCCTAACGTCAAGGGCACGGAGGTGCACGCCGCCCGTGAGGCCACGCCACGGGGTCGCACCTGCGATCTGCTGTGGGGAGGAAGAGAAGACTAGAGAACAGGAACCCAGTCTACGTTTGAGGTCTAATACAATGCAGACTGAGACCAAAACCAAAGCACTCCGGTATCCCTATGATCCATTCTAATTAGAGCGACCTACCTTTTTTTTTTTAATTATTTTTTATTCCCCCCAAGTAAACTTTTTCAGTCAGGCAGGTCAGAAATTCTGAATGCTCATCAATAGCTAAGTCAAATATCAGCAAGACCTGATGCAACCGAAAAGTGTCCAGTTGATCATAAAACAGTGACAACAGCAGCAGTCAACAGACCTCTCTCTGTTTTAAGGATCTTTTCCCTAGTTTTTTCAAAATGATTGGGGTAAACCAGAGTCACTCTTATATATGTGCTTTATAAACAGTAACAAAAGGATTTTCCAGGTTTTTTCTTTTTTTTTTTTTTTTTTTTGCATTATCATTTATAGGCTAACAGTGAGCAAAACCAACTTTTTCTTGGGAAAAGGACCAATGCATAGCTCTGTTTGGGCTTCCAGCACGTCCCAAGGAAGTTCCAAGAAAGGCTAGTCCAAGTCAAGTGTGCTCTCTGAAGCAAAGGAATCAGTGGGGGAACTGAATTCTCTATAACACTGCTGGGAGTTAAATTGTGTTCCCTCAAAAAGATATAGCAAAGTCCTAGCCTGCAGTACCTCAGAACGTGACCTGGTTGGGAACAGGGTCTTTAGAGAAATAACCAAGTTTCGCTGAAGTCATTAGAATGAGCCCTAATCCAAAAGGATCATTTTTTAAGGAAGTGAAATGATCTTTACAAAGAGGGGACACTTGGACACAAAAGATGATTTGAAGACACACGGAGAGCGCACGGCCACATGACCAGAGGGAGGTGTCTCTAAGACAGGCGCCTGGGGACCACAGTCGCTGGAAAGACCTGAAAGTTTCTCCCTCTGGGGCCTTCCAGAGAGCCCGGCCCCACCCGCATCTCAGTTTCAGACTTCTGGTGTCTTGAACCATGTCGTCGGCAGCCGTCCGTCTCGAGAGACGATGGTGTAGCTTCTTAAGAGTCTATCTGCACCGCCGAGAATGGCTGTGTAGTCCGACTCGGGAGTGACATGGTATCTGTCTCCTCCCGTGTTGAATCGACATCTTGTGATGATGCTGAAGCTACAGAGCCTGGGCAGGGTAATATGGAGGGTCTGCTGTTGCCCATGCAGCAGACCCCCCCTCTCTTCGCAGCTGAAGGGTCCAAGGGAAAGACGGAGTCGATACAGCTTGGGTTCAGGTGCGCCGCAGGAGTTGCCGGTGTTGACTACAACGTCAAACCGCCTTAGGGACTCCGGCTCCGGATTTTCTGTCGGGGTTTACTCCCTTAGCCTTTCCCCTGAAGAGGTATGCCGCAAGGCAGCGGAGGTTTTTTGGAGTCAGAGTTTTCCTTCTCTGATGTACCCTGACTGGAAGATCGAACCAGCGACACTTAGCTCGCAGGCCGACGCTCAATCCACTGAGCTAAACCAGCCAGGGCATCTTGAACCATGAGATACTAAATATCTGTTGTTTGAAGCCACCCAGTTTTTAAAAGACAACATGCATTTATGAAAACAGCTCTCAAAACCCGAGGAATAGAAGAGGACTTTCTCAAGACTGGTGAAGAACAACAATGAAAAATATTATCCCAAAAATACTCCCGAAGGTGAGATTCTGATGCTGCCCACATAAGATCAGAAATAAGCAAAGACACCCTCTCTCGCTGCTTCTATTCAATATCCTTCTGTTCTACGTAAGGTCCTAATCTGTGTAATTTGATAAGAAAAATATTATAAAAACCAGTAAAAAGTAATAAGCGACAATTGTGTACCTGGAAATGCCTAAGGAATTTATAAGAAAGCAACTACAATGAGGTAAATTCAGGGATGTTACAGAATAAGAAGTTAATATGCAAAAATTTGTGGCTATGTGCGTTATATATTATCATCTATATATTTACACACATTAGCAATAAACACGTACACTTGCAACAGGACATATAAAAACATCGTGTATAACATCATAAAAAAATCATAAACATCGTGTATAACATCATCCAAAACTCATATACTCAGAGATAAAACTGGCCAAGTATATAACCAGAGCTCTATCCTGAAAGCTACATATCACTGAAAGAAATTAAAAGAGGTCTAAAAATAAATGAAGCCATAAACCAGACTCCTGATTGCAATATTCAATATTGGTAAGAAACAGCTACTCCAGTATCAAGCAGCTGTCTGAAGAGCTTATCGTCCTTCTGTCTTATGTCTATTTCCACGCGCTGGTTGGTGGTTTGGCTTTGTCTCAGAAACCCCGCCTCGGACCCTCTGCTCCCTGCTGCAGCAATGTGCCCCCCTTCCCTCCCCTGCCACGCCCAGCCTCCTCGTTGTACTTCCTCCGTTTAAAATCTCAGGAGCTGAGAAAAGAAGGTTTGGGTCCTTATCGGGACCCCTGACCCAGTCAGTCCCCCCAACAGTCCCGTGGCCTAGGGTTTCACTGTTCCTTTTCCCTGATCATTTCTCCTGAGTCCACCAGCCTTCTCGCCAGACCCTGTCCAATGCATTTGACTGAGCCTTGTTTACGCGTCCTCTTTAGACCGTCCTCGTGGTTGTGACTCTAAGCCTGTGTCCCAGCCTTTGGAAACAGTCTGTTCCTCTGGGTCTCTTAATGCAGCCCTGGTGTAAAAATGTTCTTGTAAATGGAACTGCAGATGCGGTCGTAGGAAGCATCTTTGTGGGACATGAGTTTAATAAATATGCTACCTGGTTATTGTTCGGGCCATTTAAAATAAAATTATCTTTTCTCATATATCAGCCATTATATGAACCTAAGTTTTACCAAAAGACCATTTTTGTGGACAATATGTTTGGATTTTTTTTTTACTCTATAATTCTATAGTTTATATGGGGGAATGGGTTTTAATCTCATGTATTTTTTACATAACCCTTCAAAAATTTATTTATTCACACATTCAATAGTCTTCGCAACACTTTACATTAGTAGAATTGTTGTTCATGTTTCCAAATATTATCTTTATTTAGGGGGCTATTTCCTTTCTAATTTGTTGTAGACACGTGGCTGTGTGTTGTTTCATGCACCTTAATAGTGTTTTTGTTGTGGCGGTTATCTTAAAAGAAAGGAGTTGGAATGTGCATCCTTCAGTGAGCAGTAAACTCTCACACACCTCCCTCCTTTGTATTCCTCTTTCTCTGCTCTCGTCCCGTTGGCATATCTTGCCAAGCGGTCATGAGTCAACTGAGATGAGATTAATTTGAGAAGAAATAAGAGAACAGTTTTGCATGAGAGGTGCTGGTTTGTTCTGCCAGCACAGAGCATCGCTTTCCAGAGTGCCCCTCCCGGGCTCTCTCATTCTGCTACTGCTTGGCAATATCCTAAGATGAGTTTCACAAGCCGACAGTTCTCCCAGTGTGGTCCCCGTTGCAGCAGCATCTACATCCCCTGGGACTGAGGGGAAAGGTAAATTACTCGACCCCCGCCTAGACCTCACCTATCAAAGGCAGGGGTGGCGAGGGTGCCCAGCCCTCTGTGTTCCAACAAGTCCTCTCAGTAATTCTGATGCCCGGCGAAACCTGAAAAGCGGTTCTCTGGGTAGGAAAAACCAAACGTAGGTTCATAAATAAGAAAGTGACATGATTAGAGAGATGTCTAAAACAGCTGCCTGATAAAATTATTTCACACAAATAAATGAAAGGCATCTTATGTCTTTAAAATAGAAGTCATTTTAGTGGACCCAGTTTTGACTGTGCCATATGGAAATGGTCTTTCCAATGGGAGCCATAGCGAATTTGAGAAAAACAGCGTGACTTACGTGACTACGGGCCTAAATCAGTTACTCAGAGCGAGTGTGGAAACCTTCCTTCCATTATAATACTATACGGGGAGGTATAATTTACCAGATAATTGATGCGCTGTTCTTGTCTTTATGTTCCCACTTTTCTGCGGGATGGCATTAGCCTAGTTTTTAATTGAATCTCAAATCCTTGGAAATTAGCCATTAGGGGAAGATGGATTGAATATTTAAAAATGGAATATAAAATTTTCTAGGATAATTTTTTCATAAGATGCAAGAAGTAGCCTTAAAAGGAAGATTGGAGCAGTCTAAACCATACCAGGAAAGGGTTAACTTGAGTTGCTAGGTAACACAGTGTGGGAAGACTTTGAAGGCAGACCAGGGGAAGGGCTGCCACAGGTACGTTTCACCTGCCTCCTGTTGCCTGAAGCTGGCTTTGGAAGAACTCCTTTGGGGCAACTTAGTCAATCACTTTGCATTTGCTTGTAAATATCCAGAGCCCTATATTATGCATGTCTCGTTATGTTCACTTATGTATTATTTCCCAGCTTCTTCCTGTGTCCACCTTGATGCTTATACTCTTTCCTCTTCATTATTGCTAGGTTTTATCTGCTTACCTTAGAGCGGACAGATATTTCCGTGAACATGTGTTTCTTCTGCAGGCCTCTGAGGGTTACACGTCATGTTTCTAGCGTCATCCACCCCAAGGACGTTCAGTGTCCAGATTATATTTTTACATCTGCTTTCCTTTCGATGATCAACCTGTGGTTATGAATATCAAGGACCCATGTGGTCTTAAGCAATAGTAAACTTAGTGAACAATGTTCGTTTATTTCAATATTTTGGAAGAAGTGTTTTATTTCTTGGCATTTTGACAATGATTCTTTGGTTGCTATCTTCAGACTCTGGAATTGATGGACAGGAAAGGATTTAGAGGAATGTTTTATTTTCTACATTTATAACAATATTTTCTTTATACACAACAGATGGCACTGACATTTCATTAGTTCCAAATGTAAAAGCTGAACTTCACCCGAAGGGTCTTGACCAAAGAAAAGAAGACTTCTCTTCAGGCATTATCTATATTTCTGAGTCACTCTGTTTGGTCCAAGTTTCATTTATATTCTCATATGAGCTCATGCCCCTTGGACTGACTCCTGGTAACCCCATTGGTGTGGGAATTGTGGTGGCAATGTGAGTGATGTATGTGGTTAATGCTAAATGTTGATGCCTTGCTTGGACATAAGAATTTTAGAATTTATGGACTGTATAATATATGTATGCCTTTTCTCACAGATAATTAATAGGACAAGGTTCTTTCTTCATGTTTCAGCTATAGAATTGATCTCATTTCGTCTTTTCTTTAGGAAATGAAATAGGAAATTATATACATATTAGTTGAACAGATCAATAATCTAAGTAAAAAAATTGAATCATTAGATTATTTTAGTCAAAAATATCAAGACACTTGATTATAAAGATTGTTCATATGGTTCCTAAATTTCAAGCTGTCATGGCTAACATAAATTTATCCCATTTGGAATCTGACTTATTTTTTTTTTTGCATCACCAGATCTCTATTCCACAAAATACCTGCCCCAGAAAAGATACTTTCTGCTACCCAGACAGTGCCAGCTCAATACAAGCAAAGAGTCAGCATTTACAATCGGGACATTCTGGGGGGCGACCCATGTTCCTAGCACGACAGTCCTTTCCCACCCACAGCCACACACCATGCCTTTCAGCACAAGTCATTCCGCACTGTTGCCTTTAGTGCCCTGCTCACAATTAAAGCCAGACCCTCAGAGATTTATCTGCCAGGAGTTCTTAAAACTGTTTTACTCATGTTTATAACCCATAACTCTTGCAACCCATATTTAGTATGGTGATATTTATTTCATTCATACGGTTAACCAATATTTATCGGTCACTTACTTTGGACCAAGACTATGGTGCTAGGAATCAGGGATATCCCATAGGGCACTTTGTAGGTCACTCCAAGGTCTTTACTTCCTGGAACTTACAAATGAAGCTCCTTTTTTGAAATAAAGTGCATCTAATGCATTTAAACGGGGGTCAGAGGCGGCAGAGTCTTGTGGTGGCCTTTAAGCTGCACAAAAAGTTACGAAGCTCGGTTTGGAAGGATTGCCTGGAAATCAGATTTCCAACTGGAATGGATTCAGGAATGAAAGCGGTTATAGGTTTTTATGTTTGCTTACTGAAACAACACGTGAAGTTCTACAGAAGGCAGGAGCGGACACCTGCCACTGTCATGTGTCGAGAGTCATGGGGATGCAGCCGCTTTGAGAGTTAGTCTGAGTGTGCATCGGACGCTTCACGCCACAGAGGTGAGAAGGAGTCAATTCTTGCTTCAGTGAGAGACTGCTCCAGGAAAGGTGTCTGTGGTACCCACGTCAGACACATCAAGAAGCAGACGGTATCCGCCGTTGGGGCTAAAACCCACTTAGCCTTCTTCTGGACTCCCGCGTACAAGTAACCGTTTAGTCCCCACCATAGAGAATGCAGGCGACAGAGATTTGTCGAATGAGTGAGTGAGTTAATTCATGACTTAAGAGTATTTAAATTAACTCCTTCTCTCGCCCACCGTAGGAAAAGAAAGCAGTGTTTCTCAGCGCGTTGCACTGACATCCCCAGGGCGGTGGAGCCGCTCTCCGAAGGCTGTAGGTAGGCAGACCAGGTACTCCAGTGCCACCGTCCTCACGCCTCCTCTCCATTCTTGGCTTCTTTGCAGAGCGGTTCAACGTGTATCTGATGCCCACACCGAACCTGGATATTTATGGCGAATGCACAATGCAGATCACTCACGAGAATATCTATCTCTGGGATATCCACAATGCCAAGGTCAAGCTGGTGATGTGGCCTCTCAGCTCACTGAGGAGATACGGGCGGGACTCAACATGGTTCACCTTTGAGTCAGGAAGGTGAGTTCTGAGTGCTGCAGCCCAGGGTGGGAGGTGTGTGGCAGGCAGACTCCGGAAGGAAACGTTCCTTCCACCAGTGCCCACGATGCTGTTGTTTTTAGAAAGGGTACAATTCCTCCACTACATAAAGATTCTTGTTTATAATCAAAAGATACTGTGTTATTTCTGTGGTTAGGTTAATGACCCCATTCAAAATAATTTCAGGCTCTCAGGCTGTCAGCAAACTAGTTTCACAATTATTTGAATCATGCAATATAGTCTGCAATACTACTGCAATATTATATTTTCAGTACACGAAGGTTCCCATAAAATTCACTATGATGTTCTTGCTGATATTATTTTGTGCGTGCTTTATAAGCAAACAACTTTGAAAGAGGTTTTATATAAAATGCTTTAAACGTTACTTTTTAGGTTTGAAATAACTTAATGAACATTCATTTATACAGGTGTTTATGTTAATGCCATCAGTTAAGTATAAATATTAATTCAGAGTAACTGAACACATGTCAGTGAATCCATAATTTATGGAATGGGTAACTCAGATTTTAACTTCGGTATGTCAAGGCAAATACGTTGGTTTCTTGGTCATGGCATGTGGTTGGAACCCATAAATGTCTGAAATGAAATGCTTGCTCCACAGCAATTGTTCACAGACACAGTTTAGACATGGGCTTCAACCAACGAACTCAATGTCTTCCTGTCATGGCCCCTGTGTAAGGTCATTAGCATGCAGCCAGGGCAAGACCTAGGTTTGGGGATCCGGTAGGAGGGATGTGTAATGTGTCAGTATTCCCACGAGAGACACGATTTATCACATTCTGATAATGAATGTGTGGTATTACAAGGCAATCACAGTGAGCTTTTATTGCGGTTGATACAGCAATTTTAATTTCATAAGGTTCTTCTTGCAAAGCTCTTAAGTACTTATTCAAAGTCAGATTCTAATAATATCCACCTAGGGTAGGCCAGATGTCTTTTAACATCTTTAGGGAAAATCAGAAAAAAACGTGAGCAGGAGCAGTTATGAGTCTGGAGCCTTCTTGCACTAAGGTCGTATTAAAGTCTCCACCACGTGGATCTCTCAGAACCCTCCAGTCCCGGGTTTGTTCAGTGGCCGTGCGCTCACCCTCCTGTCTCTCTCTGTCTGCCTACAGGTTGACAGTGGAATAGTAACTGCCTTCTAGAGAAGGACTAGAAAATAAAAATTCTCATAAGAAAGTGAATATTTTTAGAAATGCACACTATTTTAAAAATTATCTAGCTCTGAAAATTATATAGTTTCGAACGTAAAGGTTCACTGACACTGAAAATTTATGATACATTGTTTTTGCTGACCTTAAAAGTTCGTGTATGTCTATATAAAAGGACAGAGTTTATTTTTCATCATTTAGCAGTACCGCCTCCCGGGTCCCCTTGCCTGGATCTTTCTCCCGGGTCCCCCTATTTTCCTCTTTAACTACCTTGTCTGTTTCCTTATTTCAGGAGCTATCTCAGGATTTTAAACAACAAGGAGTTATTTTTCTAGAGTGGTTATGCAGAACTTTCGCTCCATTTATATTCATTTACATTAGTTTTTACCTTGTTCCTTAAAAATTTTTTTTCGGAGGAAAGCTGGCTCTCCACAGGTTTTAAAATTGACATTCTCACCCAAAATACCATGTACTTGATGTGCAATTCTGCTTATCTGACATCCACTATTGCTTTATTTTTTTCCTGATCTTGACAATTTTTAATACTTTTAAGATACATGAAAAAATATAAGTATATCCGTAGGGATAAGATCCATACTCCTCAAGGTTATTCTGCTTGGTTTTTATTTTTGCTTGGGTTTCGTACTGTTGTTATTGCTTGTTTGTTTAGAAGGTAATTTTTTGTTTGTTTGCCAGAAAACACTTCTTAAAGATCACATACCTTAATGTCTAGAAATTATGTTGACACCCACACACCTATGTGCCCTGGGAATCGAGAAACACTGGATTTAGATCACAGCTCTGTCACTTACTAATAATTTAGCTTGAGCCATTGAACCCCACTGGCCTTCAGTTCCCTTCTTTGCATCAGGAGAATCCTAACCTCTGCTTCCTCAATGTGTGTGGAGAGGGCGAGTGAGACAGTGGATATGAAGAAGCATATACCCTGGACCGCCACATCGTGGGCACTGAAGACTCACAATTGCCTACTCTGCACCAGAATTTATATAATTTGTCTTTTTCTCGTTTGAGTGAAGCTTCTGCTTAGAGAGGAAGAACTCCCTTCATAAAGAACTCTGCTGAGATTCTAGCCTTAGCCAAAAACACGAGAAATGTGACGAGAGAAGAACGAAGCAAAAAGCTTGGGGGAAGCTTGCGATCCGTTGCTGGATCTGTCATTATAAATGCAACATCTGGAACCAGAAGTTGGTGTCTCCTGTCCTGAGGCAGGAGGTTGAGGACAGGAGAGGATGGAGCACTAACAGGGAAAAACTGAGGAACTGTCTTCATCCTAACGGGCACTTGGAGCAAGATTTATGAATTATTAGGTGTCTATTTCATTGAAGAATCAGCAGATGTGCAAGAACGCTCTAATTCAGCATGTGTAATTCTTTGGAATGAGTTTACACTCTAATATTATTGCCGGTGGAGAAATCAGAGTGTATAACAAGGAAAATCAAACTGCTTTACCATTCAGCTACTAAGGGGAAAATCTGGCGTAATCTCAACAAAAAGCTTCTAAAACTTAAAAGTGAATTTAGCACAATTTCAACATATCAGATCAATATACAAAATCAATTTTTTCCTACATATAATCTATGAGTAATTGGAAGGGAACATTTTTAAATACCTCTTATAATGGCATCAAAATATGAAATATGGATAGGTTGATTTAACAAAAAATGTGATAGAGCTGTACATTGAAAACTATAGAATATGACCAATATAAATGGAGATTTGTGCCGTCTTCATGAACTTGAAGACTCTGTATTGTTAAAACGAAAACCCTCTGCAATTCAATTTATAGACTCAATGTATTCACAATAAAAATCCCAACTGACTGTTCTGAAGTGAAGGAGAAGTTGAATCTAAAATATGTATAAAATTGCAAAAGCCCTAGAATAGCTAAAGCAATTTGGGAAAGAACCTATCTGCTGGCTTCCCACTACCTGATTTTAAGATATGCTATAAAGCTGAAATCATCCAGACAGTACGGTATTGACATAAGGGCAGACCTAACAATCAATGAGAAAGAATGAAGAGCTCAGAAATAGACCCCTGCACACAGAGCCAATTTAATTTTAAAACTATGCTGAGGATATTCAGTATGGAGAAGGGCCAGCAGTGCTGAAATGGCTGGATACCCACAAGGGAGGAAAATGAACTTCAGCTCTTATCTCCCTGCCCCCCAAATTCATGTGTTCAAGCTCTAACCCCTAAGGTGATGGTATTTCGTGTTAGGGCCTTTGGAGGATAATTCAGTTTAAATGAGGTCATAAGTGGAGGATCATCATGATGGGATTAATGACCTTGTAAGAAAAGACACCAGAAAGCTCTTCTCTTTCTCCCCTGCCACGTGAGGACACAGGGAGAAGGTGGCCATCTATTAGACAAGCCAGGAAGAGAGTCTGCACCAAAAATTGACTAACCTGTCAAAAAAGACGTGGCACTGTTTACTAAATATTGGTACTATTGTGCAAATTATACCCTGATGCTTTGAAAGTAAAAAAAAAAAAAAAAAAAAAAAATTGTGGGTAAAGAAAGAAGGCGAGGCTTTTCTAGTCCTATATTATATTCTTTCATACTATTGGGATGTTTGGCAAGGATCATTTGTTACTTTCCTAATAAGACGCTTCCTCGGGGAGAAGAGAGCGGCGTGCGTGTGCTGTGGACTGGGGCTCTTGAAGCCGTGGGATACAGCCAGGCCTCTATCCCTATAGGTACAGTAAGTCAGAAATCTGTTTTTATAACCTGGGCAGGTTTTGAGCTTTACATTTTTTTCTTTGTAAATCTCCATTTTTGGTAGTATTGAGATGTTTTTAATACCTTATGTTGTCTGATTAAAAACTTAATACAAACTTCTGAGAGAGAAGTGGTAAAGAAAAGCTTAAAATCACTCAGCATCTCCATCTTGGCATAACTCCTTTTAATATTTTGGTGTAATCTTTCCAATATATTTTAAAATCAATATAACTAAAGATATCCTATCATTTGACTGAATATTATCATGAGAAGTAATCTCTGAGTCCTTTAAAACCAAGTTTCTAATAGCCGTGTGGTATCTGAACAGATGGCTGCATCATCATTAATTGAACATTAAGATGTTTCCCGATTTAACTATTAATAAAAAAAAAAAAAAGCCACACCAACCATCTGTGAAGAGATGTGCAACTCTCTGATCATTTCCTCAGGACAGCCTTTTGGATGAAGAATTCCCGGGTCGAAGGGTGGGGACGTTTTCAAGGTTCTTCAAAACATAGTAAATTGCTTTCAAGGAAACGGATACTAAGTCACACAGCCCCCCGCGTGCAAAGGGTGCCCTTCTTGACCCCATACCCACGACCGTTAAAATGATGATTTGAGATGTTTCCATCTTGATAGAGGACTTTGATATTTTCTTAATTTTTCCTCTTGTTTGTTTCTTTCTCTTCACGATTGGAGGCTTGTTCATGTGTAGACTGCTCACTTGTATTTTTTCCTTCACTGAATTTTGGGTGTTCTTTGCCCATTAATAATTGGGACAGTGACCTTTTTTTTTTTTTTTTTTGCATCCATTTTATGAGTTCCAGACTCCCTTATTCTGGTTAAAGGGAGCCAAGGGCAGAGGGCTTCATCCATGCCTGCTCCGTAGACATAAAAGCTCTGCGCACCAGTGTACCAATTGGTAGCAATTTTTAGCCACTTATTTATATGTATTGCATGCACTAGAAAGTAATAGAATTGGATATATCAAAAGAGTTTAGTTCACCGATGGGCTTTATTCAATTGTACTGTTAAATTCTGCTGCTACACTAAACTACAAAAATGAACGGTAGATCTAGGTGTAGATCGTACTTTCCGGAGAAACACAGCCCACACATCCTCATAGCTGCAGTTACACCCCATAAGCCTCAGCGAGTCCAAGCCGAGCGTGAGGACCAAGGAGAATAAGGACCAGGAGCCTCGCAGTGGGGGTCTCCCTCCAAGGTGCGTGTCGCTGGGGGAACGAATTCACAGCCCCACCCCAGCTTAGAGCAGGCGTTCTTTTACTAGAATGGGGGCACATTTGCCTCTTAAGAATATAAAACAATCAATTTGCCATGCAAGCTTATTTTCTAAGAGAATCAAAACAGATACACATACCTGCAGAGGAAGTCATAAGGTTCGTGATTATGTGCCATTTTATCCTGTGAGAAACAAAATGGCTTTTTAACTGCTGATGGGGCATTTTCAGTTCATGTCATCTTTTAAATATCGTAAGCAAAAATCGAGATGTGCTCAAATGCCTGCGTAAAAGAATTCAAGTGCACCCAAAATCCTTTCCATAAAATGGCTGTTCAACACATAACTTCCCTATTCAGCATGAAGCTTAATATAACAAAATCGGTGCTTAAAATACATGTCTTACGAACTTTGGTGACATTGTCTCTTCTTAGGAGGCTGGACAAAAATCCGGTTACAGATTTTGCACAGGTGGAAATGTCAAACCGTGCTGAACCATTGCGATACAGTTTCTGCAGGATGACGGTTAATGGAAGGAGCCCTTTGTGCTATAATTAAGGACTCTGTGATGTCATAGGTCAGCTTATCTTATCCCTGAGCCTTTTGTTCACAAATGCAGAGAGAACGTCTTTCTCCCCTGATGCATGACCGTTGCGTGAAAATGCAATGTAACGGAGAAAGTTCTTACATGGGATATCAAAGCATAATCCAAAAAATAAAAAATGGTCAGCTGGACCGGATAAAAATTTAAAAGTTGTCGCTGCCAAAGACATTTTTAAGGGAATGAAGAGACAAGACACATCTAGAGAAATTATTTGGAAGTCACATATTTGACTAAGCACTTGTATCCCAAATATATAAAGAAGTTCAAAACTCAACAATTAAAAAAAAAAATACAACCCAGTTTTAAAAATAGGTCAAAGATTTGAGCAGACACTATCAAAAAAAGATATATGATTGACAAATAATCACACTAAAAGATGTCAACCTCATTAGTCATTAGGGAAATGTAAATTAAAGCCACAATGTGATACAACGATATACCTGTTATAATGGCTAAAATTAAAAAAAAAAAAAATTCTGACAATACCAAGTCCTGACAAGGACATACAGCAAATGAAGCTCTCATATAATTTTGGTGGGATAGCCATTTTGGAATGCAATTTTAGCATTTTTTAAAATAAACTTAAACATGCACTTAACCTATAACCCAGCAATCCTGCTCCTAGGTATTTTGTCAATAAAAATAAAAATCTATGTTCATAATAAAAAACTGTACATGAATGTTTATAGGAATTCTGTCATCATAAACAAAAACTAGACAGACCAAATGTCCTTCACTGGGCGGAGAAGCAGGCCATAAGTAGAGTTGAGATGCGGGAGGGAGACGCAGAATCCAGCAGCCTGGGCTTCTGAACCCAGCTGCCTGGCTTCCATGAGAAATAAACCTTGGTTATGTTAAGCCATTGAGAGTTGGAATTCGTGTTATTATTACTTTTTACATTATAGACATAACCTATTAATACATATGGCCCTCTGTGACATCAATGCCCACGCACTCAATTCGGGTTTTCCTATTATTGTACCGTCCCTCCACTATATTTAATCCTCGGTTGACCTGTAGCTCCCCATCCCCTCTGGGCTCGCGAAGGATGGGGATAAGGCGTTAGCTGCCTCTCTTTCTCTAGTTCTTCTCAGAGAGCTGGCAAATGACTGAAAGCGTCCTGGAGAATAAATGAAGTTTTTGATGTCACAAAAATTCAACTCATAATGTGCAGCTGAGTTTGCGCTGCATGTAATAGTGAATAAGAAAGGCCTCCTCCTTTAACGGTTTGCATTGGGGATATTGGGGGTGCTTAAAAATAATACATCTCCATAAATATTTTCTATAATTCCAAAGAAATAATGCTAAGACAAAGCCTTTTAGGAACTTAGTACCTTTATTTTTTCTGTGTCTAATTTGGTAAATGTCTTGCTACTATAATACTGGGACTAATATTTTTCCCCTAGGATAAAACATTAATTAAACGACTTAGGGAACTGTTCATATCAAGAAATGCAGGCTCTGATCTTAGTTTTTGCTCCATTAACTTTAAAGTTCAATACATTTTTATTGAACCCACACATACTTTACTGTGAATTGCTTTTCATTAATTGGTCTATAGGGATCCCAGTGACAGTTTGGCCTTCCTTTTAGGTTTTTTAGATTCTCCTTCAGAAAGTTTCTAAACTTCAGTAATAGTCATTAGATCAAGGACTGATGGCAGAATCAGAGATGACCAGCAGTGGAGAGAGATGTGAAGTTCTGGCTTCTTTGCTGTTGTTGTTGTCATAAACATAATTTAGATAACCCATTCCTTAGGGAAAAGCACTAAAATAAAAAACCTTTGTAGTTGAGCAAATTTGGCACGATGACATTATACATGTCTCACATTAAGGTCATGTGATGAAATGGTTTTAGGCCAGAATATGAAATCGCAGGCACACCATTCGGGTTAATATTCCCTGTGAGAGAGATTTTACGCCTCTGAGCATCAGTTTCCTCTTCTGGAAACTGGAGATCAATTTTGCTTGGCCCACGGGGTTGTTTTAGACCCAAACGAGAGGATACACATGTAAGGAAATGACCACAGGGTCTGGCACGCAGGGAGCACGCAGCATACGAGTGACCGCGACCTCGCCTCAGACCCGCTGTGGTCCTTTGTTGTCATTGAAGGCAGTGGCTGAACTTAAAAGGACACCAGAGTGCAATGACCCGTCAGGCCACCCACGTGGTAATAAACAAGGTAGCGTAGACAGGCTGACAGCTTCTCACGCTGAGGGTACCCGTGCCCCCGCCTCTCACACCCTCCTCTGCGTGGCTGGACCGTCGATCAAGGGCGCAGTTAACCACAGCTTGAGGAAGGGGAACCCCAGTGGCGACATTTGCCTTTGCGGATGCCGTGGGCTCTTCCAGCCCCGCGGTCTGTGAGGTCCAGGGCTCTCTGGGGCTCCATTTGGAAGACTCACGCTCCGTTGCTCTGTAAAGGGATTGTGTTGGGAAACAAGTCAGTCAGGGTTTGCATTGGTCGTGTAGGCATCGGACGCGCCCCCACGGTCTTCCATGGGCTTCCTATGGCCGCTCTGGGCCCGCGCGCCTCGGGCGCAGCGCCTCTGAGGCTCCCGTGTTTGCCTTCATTGCATTGCTGCGGAGGCCGCTGCCAGGGACTGGCTCATTCAGCGGAGAGCTAGACCGCAACCCCATTCTGCTGGGTTTAACTAATTTATCTGAAATACAAAATCGAATCCAAAGGAAAAGCAATGCTTCGCAATATCATTTCAGCCGCCGATTGCCAGCTCAAAGCTAATGCCTCCCTCCTGGGGCGGCCAGCGTGTAACACAGACCCCCGGTGAAGGTGGGCTTCCAGGAGGAAGCGTCCTCGCCTACCTGCCATCCTGTGACGCCCGCTTCATCCATACTGCTCTGTAACGCTCCCCCTTAAGGAGTCAGTTGGGAAAATGTAGCCGATAATGGCACCAGACGAGGAGAGCGAGGGGGCCCTTGGATGTGCAGCTCACTTCCGTGGTGATTCTAGGGGACAGGCTGGACCTGTATCGCAGCGAGGCTCTGATGCAGTGTTTCTCTTTCCACTACGGAAACGGCGAGCACTTCTACCCGAAACAGCGGGGCTTCTCGTCTGTTTTGTGTCTTTATTTGTGCAGGTTCTGCGGCGCCTCCACGCTGGGCACTCTGGTTGGTTGGTGGCTTGGCTGGTTTTCAGTATAGTCGACCTTAGAATGTCCCGATGCTGTTTCATTTAAACAACATTCTCGGATTATGCCTCCAGTAACAGACTCTGTGCAACATGGACAAAAATGTCTTCCTCCAGTCACTTACGACCCCCGCCCTTGGATGGTGTCTTAAATTCTGCTTCTTTTACTTAAAATAACCCGTGAATTATTTCTGATTTCCATATGGATACCAAGTGAGCGACACTAACCACTCACCCCCGGCTCCTCGGGGACATTGATGTGATTTTCTATCCCTTATAATTTTGGCTTTTTCCAGGATGTCATTTAAATGCATGTCTGGCTACTTTCACTTAGCATAATGCATTATAGTCTCCCATGATGTCTCATACAGAGGAGTTTGTTTCTTTTTATTGTGCTATGAATACACTACAAATTCTTTGCCCACTCACCCGTTGAGAACTGTAAGCATATTTTAATTTCTTGCTTCACATAAACTCATGAGTTCTGGTTTTAAGGGAAGTTCTCTATCACTTTTTCAGAACCCTGGAGAGATGGACTCAGTTTATCCCCTAAGTTTCTGGATCCAATGTAGATTTATTTCTGAGTATTAATTCCTACACAATGTAATATCTCATCACCAAAAGCTTTTGTAATACAAAGAGTAATATATAAAAGTATTCATTAACTCATTGTCTCCTTTAAAAATATATTTCTCTGTGAGTAAAAACATAAGCTTTGAGAAATAAAAAAATACTTTATGAAAGCAATAGAAAAGATGGGAAATATGTTTCATATTACACCTAGTAAGTATTGATAAATTTTTTAACAAGTTACTTAGAGTACCTAAGTAAGTTTTAATAGGTTTGATTTATTATTCAGGTTTGGGGAGGTCAACAGATCAAGATATTATGGCCATTGCAAAGAGAGTTTGCTAAGCACAGCTCCCAAGGGAAGGCGGCTGCCATGGCTGGGGGTGGGGGTGGGGGAAGTACCAGGTTGGCCAGGGGAGACAGGGAACTGGGCGCAAGGGTCTTCACTGTGGAACTGGGAGGCAGGGTAAGCAGGTTTAGGACTGGCCGGTTTGAATAATTTCAGCAGGCATGGGGGCACAGAGGCTGCCCCAGTGGTTGGTTACCTGTCCCTGGAGTGGCCAGGGAAGGTGGATAGGGACCCAGCGAAGCAGGGAATCACAGGTGGGGCCTCTGGATTGGTCAGTTTGTCCTTGAATAGCAGACGTGCAGGTGAGTTAGCATCTTGGGGTGGGAAGGGTAGGCAGCACCTCTAGATTTAGCAACGTCCTAGATGGCAAAGCATCAGAACACAGAAAGTAAAAGACATAATTGGTACAGGAACGTTTTCTAAGTATAGTCTTCTACAAAAACGTAACACTTTCAATGCTCTTTAAAATCAGCAGGAAGTCGCCTGGTCTAGCCTCTGTGGCAGAAGGCCACGTCACTACGTCACCGCAGCTGGCCAGCTGGCGGGAGTCAGGCAGAGGGACCTGGGTGTCCACGTTGCATCCTGGCATCACTGAGGAGTGGACTTGCCTCTCTGCGCTTTTGAAGTGGTTGGGTGGATGGAAGGAAGGAGTGGGGGGAAGTGCACACACAGCAGCTGCCTGAGAGCGGAGGGGAAGCGGCCATTCCCTCGCAGCAGGACGTGCGGAGCTGTTCCATCCCCTACGGGGAAAGCAGAAGCTCCTGGTGGGTGACAACAGAACACAGTCTATCAGGACAGGAGCTATGAGGCAGGCTTTGGCAGGAGCAAGGCCGTCAAACTGTTAGAGAAAATGTTTCTGCTGGGATGAGGTCTTCACTATTGAGTTTTCAAAAGGAAGAACTGCTCAGTGCCACGCTCACCAGAAAGCAAGTGTTCACCTCCAGTTGTGCCAATAATTGTACGTCGTCCACGGAAGAGAACGTGCTGGGTGTTTCCACAGGAGTCGTGCCTTCTGCCACTGAGACGCCCCCGCAAACATTTACTGTGAGCGCTTCCACCTCCAGCCTGCGGGTCCTCCGTTGCTGCCCATGTTGTGAGGTGACCATGGGACCAAAAACAGCAATGACGCGGGGAGCCCTGCACAGGGGAGCGAGGATGACCATCCATGTGAACATACTGGACTCTGACAAGGAAAACTGGAGTCTACTCAAGAGCTGAACAGCTAAGACCTCAGGAATTCCACACGGCGATTCCAAATATTCTGGACTCTCATTGTTCTATAGTCTTAGAAGAGGAAAGCCTATAATTAAATTGTTGAACGCACCATGTGATTGACACCTGAAGTCCCACACCCCACGTGGCTGACAAGTAGTTTATGTTCGCATGAAGTCTCACCAACAGAATATGCCTTAAAGATGAAGCACGGGCCATGATGAAGGAAACACAACATTTGTGCGGATGGCGTTTTTATATGTTTTATAACCTGATCCACATAATTAAGCAGAATAGTAGCTCCTGGCTTCCTAGGATATTACAGTGTATGAAGGATCTTTTGAATGATCTTCCTGTCTCTCTGCCTCTCTGTCCCTCACTCCATATATGTGTGTATATGTACGTATAAAATTATTTGCTGTTACATGCTGTTGCGTCTGCTCTGACTCCCGGCGACTCTCTGCGTGAGTGATGTCCCCCAGAGGCCTGTCCTGTAGAGTCAGTCCATCTCATACGTGGTCTCCCTCTTTGTTTTACTGCTTTTGATTTTTCCCAGCTGTGTTGTCTTTTCCAAAGACTCCTGTTTGCTCATGATGTGCAGGAAGGAAGACAGCTTCAGTCTGTCGTTTTCGCCTCCAGCGATGCTTTAGGCTTAATTTGCCCCGAGACCCCCGCATTCATCCTTCTGGGGGCCAAGGGTCTCCACAGAGCCCACCTCCAGCCCGCATTCCAGTGAACTGCTCTTTCTGCCAGCAGCCTTCCTCGCTGTCCAGCTTTCACATCCATGCGTAGCAACTGCCCATAGGAGGATGTGGACGACCTTAGCCTTGGTCTCTCATGACACACCCGTGCTCGTGGTGATCTTTCATATGTATGCTCTTTATTTGTTTTTCCTTGACCCACACCCTTTTGCAGGTAACTCCTTCAATGTCAACCCAGTATCATGGCCAAGGCCCTCCCCAGCAGTCCCCAGCACTTTTTTAATGAATCATACTACCTCTATTACAATACTTAGCATCTTAGCTTATCCTTACAGTTATTTACTTAATTGTTGTTCTCCTACTGACTAAGCCTGGAATGTGGCTACTATAACTTACTGGTCTCTGCGTCTTCAGTGTTTGTATCTATAAATTAATTCCAGAATAAATGGACTTTCAAAGTTCTATGATTTTTTTAGTTACAAACAAATAAATCTTAACTTACACAACATTTATTTCTGAAAAGGTATGTGACTATTTTTATTTTAGGCTAAAGATAAAGGTTTGATGCTAGAATTCACTAAGATGTCTTTGAATACCATAGAGACAAAAACTTTTACTAAACTTACGATAGATAAATTTTCAAAACTATACTCACAAATAAACAAGTTATTTTCAGACATTACAATGTAACTTGGAGCTAATAACTCAACAGAAGTTATGAAAGCCAGAAAAAAATGGAGCAAAGCCTGTAAAATGCTAAAAGAAAATAACTGTCCGCTTAAAATTCTAATCTTAGTGGAAATATTTTTCCAGAATAAATACAAAATAAAAATATTTTATACAAACCAAATTGCACAGCAAGCCTTCCCCGGAGGAAGTTCAGATAACTTTATGCAAAAGGAAACTGTCCCCAGTTAGAATCAGAAACACAGTACAGAAAAAAGGTGAAATGAAAGAAGTTGTAAAACTTAAGCAGCTGATTATCACGGTTACATGGAAGTGAAGATAGAAAAGCCCGTGTAGTTTAGCCAATTCGTCCTCAACACGCGGAGAAAACCCGCTCCACCAGGGTAGTGTCAGCACAAGAATAGATCTGGGTCATTAGAAGAAGCGTACAAACTCTTCCACGGATATTTGTTTTGCAGCAAAGTGTGTACTGGAGAACCTTGGGAAGGAATCAGTGCTTTTAGTGAACAGTGTGTTACAGAAAACTGGACAACCCAAGGGAATAAAACATAACGTGGCCCAACCCCCAAGTTTGTTATTTTTACACATTAAAATTGGCTCAATCTTATTTCAGAATACTGAAAGGCAGAGCACATTGAGATGCATGATAATTCTAGTGTGTATCTGTTAAAACATTTTGCTATTTTGCTATTAGGTTAACTTTCAACTTATTTTCTTCCCCTCCCGATTTCTTAGCTGAAAGAAAACTTACTGGGTAATAAGAGTCTGACAAGTGGTTAAGTCGGGAACAGTTCAATGTTTATACTTCCCTTCTGACCTTATGTCAATGCAAATGTTGAATGTCTTTGCTTAGACAATGAAGAAAGGAAATAGAAAATAGGCAATCTGAAAGCAAAGTTCTGCTCCTTTAACCCTAAGTACCAAGGCTGGTTTCCTGAACACAGACGAGCCTCCAGCAGGTGACAGTCTCCCGTCTGTCACCAGTTACGTGGACGTAATACTTAGCTCATTCATTCGTTCCTTCATATAGTCATAAAATGTCACAGTTGTTGGGTTCTGGCTTTTGAATTACAGTTAGCAAGGCAATTTTAATATCATGTTTCCTTCCAAGACTATTTCTTAAAATCAAAACCAAAGCCTCAAAAGATTTCTTGTAAGGAATTTTATTACGAGTGACGATTTTAATCAAATGAACAAACTTTACAATTTTAAGAGGTGGAAAAAGTAAATTCCTGTACGAAGAACTAAACACAGCCAGGAAGGAAGGCTTTTCCTTTCATTCTTAAAAATGTCCTTACATCCTGCCTCATAAATGTACTTGTAGATTCAACCTTGACTTTCTTATAATTTCTGTCCTTAATGTTGCCTGTGTTCACTAGCATAAAGATTGCACATAAATTCCAAGGCTTGCCTTCATCAGGTCATAAATAAGAACAGCCTATTCTCACATACTTAGGATATGATACAAATGTCTAGATTAAAATATTCCCTCCTGTGTTCTTGTCAGAGGATTGCTTCGGTAAGTGACAGAGAATATTACCTAAGTCCTTCTCAGAGAGGTCTTTTCTGCAGCAAGCAGGTCCGTTTCTGGCACGGGCAGGCACACAAAAAATACTTGCTTAATTATGTCAGGGTGTTTGCAGCCTGAGTCAGATAGTTACTTGGAGAGTGAGATTTTTATTTTTCTGGCTATGTCCTCTTCTAACGGAAGGGCCTTGATGAAGGGCTCACCAGAGGTTCCCAGGTAGCTAGCTCGAGATCAGGCCAGATTTAAAATAAACATTAACACGAAATTTTCAATAAGAATATGTGCAGGACTCTATAAATTATAAAACTAGGAAAATAACGCGTGGGTTATCTAAAAGAACAGAGTGGGTGTAACCTCCTTTCCCCATCACTCTGGGCGGCCGGATGCAGCGCACGCGCACTTGTATCTTCGACTGCAACAAGCGTTTTCATCTCTCCGTCTTGACACTAGTCATCCATCAAAAAATGCTAATTACGTTAGTTCTTCCCGAAGCTGGTTCCCTTGGAAGAAATTTTCAAAATGCAGTGGAAGCATTATTATGAATTTACTTAAAGTATGCATTTCATACATTTATTGATGAGAACAAGAGAGAAAATAAATAACCACCGAATAATTATTTTCTTGCCGCTACAAAAGACAACCTAAAGATAAATAAGTAATATAAACACCTATGTTTTTAACTAGAATGAAGTTAAAGAATCATTATAAGTTTTTTCTCTTCGTTGACGACTGTGGATATACTGAATAAAACCTGATTAGCCTGTCTTTAAACAAAGAGGCTCAAATTAGAAGGGAATTTTTAGACTGCAAAGGATTGGTTCAAGAATCCATATGGATTTGGAATATTATGGTAAATAAGGGGACATCAGGAGCTCTCTCTCAAAAAAGAGAAAAAGATATGGTGTTGTTTCATACCTCCTTTTAATGGAGACCTTAACTTAATTCTGCATTATACAATGAATTATATGTTGGGGTCTATGTGTCATAGATCCTCAGTATGTTCTTCAGTGAAGAAAATGATGCCTTTCACTATTCCCATTTACACCTTAGAACTTTTCATTCACATTTATAAAAGAGGGTCGTATCCAAGTAGGTTATTTATTATGTTTATCTTCTAATGAGTGCCTCCACACTGCCTAGCAGCTCCTCCCTGGCATAGAGGACTGCGGCGATGGGCTACCCTGATGTCCAAGCCTGGACTCGTTTTACCTGTGACCAAGCTTGAGAGACAGCTGCCATGTTTCCACCCCAAATGTCCATCCCCTGGACCCTCCCTCTCAGAGATTTAATATGGACTGGACCAGCATGATGTTTCACATACACCAAACATCCAGCTCCAGAATTTTTTAGCCTAGTCATTACCACAATTTTCTGGAGAATCCCTTATGGAGGACACACTGTGAGCTCATTCTCCCTGAGCTGTCAGGGCTCAGGAGAGAAGAAATGGCGGAGGAACATTTGTTGTCATATTCTGGGTTTTTTTTTTTTTTTAGCCAAATACAAGATTATATGGCAGCAGCTTCCCTCTAGATATATTCTTTGACTGAGTTTGAAAAGCCTTCTAAGTCAAGGCCCTGATGTGTTTGAATTCTGTGCTATCTCCCTAAAGACTATAATCCACAAAACTTACTTCTTTTCTGCCTTCTAATTCCTCTTCTTTTGTTCTTATTATGTAATGTTTTTAATTTCTAATTGTAACTAATATACAGCACCCATATCCATGTATTGACATGCATGGCCAACATACCTATGGAAACACACATGTTAAAATTTTCCCTCACTTCACCTCTAATGCTCAAGCATTGTGCACCAGGCAGAATTGCTCTGTCTGCTCCGGACACTCCAGAAAGCACGTCTTTCCGAGACCTTCAGGGAGCCCCTTTATTCTGCTATCAGAGTACACTGACACTAACAATGTGTGAAACAGATAATTTATATAACGTAATATTTAAAATAATTATGTTCTTTGCATCTGCAAAGCATGGTTCCGTCAGCTGTCTGTTGCTGTTGAAACAAGTCGCCCAAAATTTAAGGACTTAGACAACAGCCATTTAACGTTCATCTCAGGTGGCCAGGTCTGCTCAGCCGGGCCAGGCTCCCCTGATGTCGGCCGGAGACTGACGTGTGACCAGGCGTCTGCGCCCAGTGCAGTGGCTGGCCCAGTCACTGGCTGAACATGAGTGGGACATGGGTCTTGTCAGCCCACGGACTGCCTGGGTTTGTTCATGCCGTGGCAGGGAACCCGAGCACACAAGCACTTTGCAAATTGTTGCTAGAGTCTCATTTCTTATTTCCCACTGGCCAAAGCAACCTCAAGGCGGGCCCAGAGTCAAAGGGTGGAGAAGGATGCCCCCTTGGCTGGGAGGAGCCGCAAAGGCGCGTTGCAAAGGCATGAGTGCCGGGCGGGACGTCGCTGGCGGCCGTTTCTGCCTTCCATCGTCCCACCGCGGGACTGTGAATAGAGGGCGAGCTGTGAAGTGGGTGCATGGCAGGTTCCAGGTGTTACTGTCATTGTTATGTTACTAGCATGTTCATGCGCATGACAGCCCCCTCCCAGGACCTGCCAGCCAGATCGTTTTCCTTCTTTACCAACGAGGAAACCGAGATGCCGAGAGATCAGATACCTTGTAACCACTTAAGTTTAGCCCAGCAGTGACGAAATGACCTACTCAAGAGCAGAATTCAGTGTAGGAACTATTTGAAGATGCGCTGGCATGATTAGGTCAGGAACGTGGGCTAATGAAGCACCCCAAGACCAGCAAGGGAGGAACAAGGAAACCAGAGCTTAGAGGGAACTTGGATCTTTGGAAGGAGAGGGGCTGCCGATACCAGAGTGCTGAGAAGGAAGGACAGGGTGGGACAGATGCCTGCACCGCTCCCTCCCACTGCCCGGTCGGCTGTCCACGCCCACGCCCTCTGTCCAGACCGGAAGGCAAGCACGCCCGGACCTGCAGAAGTCAGCCTCCCAGGCCCAGAGCCAGGCCAGCGGACAGAGGAGGACAGAGAGTCACCAGGTACAAACAGAGAGCAGCCGATGCATTCAAGGTCACATCAGTCGTCATTAGCACATCTGGCAAAGAAACCCCTCTCTGTAGAGCCTGAATCCAGAATTCCTTTTTCCAGCTTGAAGATTTAAATGGTAAATTATTAGGTTATTTTCTTAGCATGTGTTTACATTAGCAGCAAAACACATCGTAGCTCTAAAGTTAAATTCATTTGTATTTATGTTAATTTAAAATATAATAACCAACATTCAGCACCAAAGTCTAAAATGAAGACACAGTATTCTGAAGAAATATATGTCATTGCTCTATTTACTGGCAAAACTGGTTCCGCATGAACCCCACAATCACATGGAAACCCTAAAGATAGAAGAAATTTTCTGACTCTCTGTGCCAAGGTAAATTACTATGTTTTAAATGGAACCCCAGAGAAAAATATAGAATGTCACTCAAATCAAAATCAGAAACTAAGCCTTTCCTTGTATTCTAATCCCGATCCTCTATAAATATTCTTGCATATAGCGTTTCTGTTCAAGGCAGGCAGAGAGCTGACAATAGCGATCATAATGGGTTATTTCTCCTGCAATTCTAACTACATTACCTCCATGCTCCACTGCACTAAATATAATGAAGGTCGGGACAGGGGAACATAGCCCAGCCCACGCATAGAAATGAACTTCAAGTAAGGCAACAGGACTGGAGGCAGACAGTCCAGACCTCCCGCGGCAGGAGGAACAGGTTGGAAACCACCTTTACAAGAGCTGGTGAAATCGTAACAAATGTCATCTTGGCTGGTGGGAGCAGAAGCAGCTGCCCCCCGCCCGCCCCCCACGGAATGCTGACACGTGACCCGGGGGCGCTGTGTTTCACAGGCAGGTTCTCAGACGGAGACAGTCGTTCGTGGGACAGAGCACATGCCAGGGGATGACTGCGCCCACCACCGGAGGCCTTGCGGGTCACCGTTGGACAACAGGAACGGCCACCTCCCACCATAAACAACACCCTGTCACCGGAGGCTGTCAGAGAGGCCAGTGATTCAAAAGCACGGCCAGGAGACGTTGCTAAGGAGGGCGTTCTAGCTCGCCAGGCACAGCAGTCGTGTTCTGGGGAAACCGTCTCTCGTCATCGCACTCCTGATACCGTCTCATGGTGTTGGTAGTTCTCAAAACGCTTTTGCATTGAGCCTGGTGGCTGTCCTATCGGGTGTGTACAGCAAGGAGGTGTGTAGGTGAGCCACTGAGACTCGGAGGTCAGGTGACTTTTCCAAGGCATCCCAGCTGGGCCCGAGCACTTGGGTGCCCCTCGGCGCGTCTTCCAAGGATGCTGCGCATCTCCCCAGGACGCCGCGTGCCTTTCCTGGGCATCGTCCTGTCCTCCTGCCTCTCCAGCCACAGCATGCGCACTGCAGGACCGCGTCGTCTGCGAACCCCATCTCAAGACTTCGCCGCTTCCGTTGACGTGGATCGTTATTGAGGAGAGATTTGCTCTGCGATCCTCTCTCGCTTTCCATCTCGCTAATCCCTCCTCCCCCTCAATCTCTAGGAAACCCTAACAGAAATAGCAAGAGAAATGACCGCTGGGGATTGAAATGAGGATTCATTCCCTGGATGGAAAAGTAGGATGAATTATATAAACATAAGGTAATGTTACAGCTCAAGCATTTAGAACCTTATACCGCAGAGCAATTCGAGACCTTACACAATTGAGATTCTCTGGCAGCCTTCTGTGCAATGAGAAGAATGGCATCATGTAGATATGATCAAGCAGCACATGATTGCTTATTCCTGGGAAAATAACATTTAAAATGAGCGCCTCATGCAGCCTGAACAAGGAGCGTGCTGAACAGAGTATTTCTCACGGCCATGGCTTGGATCCGTGAGAGGTGTTTACAATTTGCAGCCAAGGGCTTTGCCCATTAAGAAAAATAAAATAAAATGTATACTGCTTGAATCCCCATTCGATCTCAAGGGCAAACGAGTAAATTTCTCTCAACTGCTTTCCTTTGGCATTTTTATTTCATTCTTTAGAACAGTGGTGCTGGGCTGAGAACAGTGGCGAAGACGCCAGTCAAGTCCCGCCTTGATGCTCCCAGGGTGGCGTTTCATCCTGAGACAGGACTGCGGTGGGAGGGGTGGGGGGCCGCCGGCTCGCCCGCCCCTCCCCACCCCCACCTGGCAACTCCAGGGGCGAGTCTGGGAGCCCAGATGGGTCCAGTAGTTAACGTCGTGCGGGGGTGCCTTAATCACCTTTCCGCCTCTCTCCTGCACACCTGGCACCTATCACGATGTTCCTACCCCGGTGCCTCGTAGCTGATGTCACTGAGGAGACAGAGCTCAGGACTGTCACCCACCTGCAGCCCACGCTGTCATGGAAATGCCGTGCGTGCACTCAGCCCAGGGCTGTGGGCAGGGGGAGCAGGAGGGATAACAGCTAGAATATTCTCTGATGATGAAACGCTGAGAATAATTTTTTCATTTTACTTTTATTTTAAAAACCATTTTATTTTATTTATTTTATTGTATTGTATTTTCCTCCATTACCATCTATCCCCTCTTCTACCTCCACCCCCCCCCGAAATTACCACTTGCTTGTTCTGATCTTTATTCCCTCCTTTTTGGCTCCCGGAACCTTTTCTGTCCTCAGGATGTAGCCAGTTTGTTCACGGAAAGATGCTCTTGGCGGAATCATCATGTTCTCATCATGCTCTCAACTCCATCCGTGTTGATTTTTATGACCATTTGACTCGCTGATCATTCCCACACATCTTTTTGTTTCTTTTAACTTTCTCTTTAGTTTGCTGCTGCCCCCTCTCACCATCATGTTCCTCCGGTCTCGTGCCCAGCGTTGGTCTCACCCAGGCAATCGGTCTCAATTTACTGACTCATATTCTCCTAACTCCAGCTGTGAACAGCCACAGCCCGAAAAATCCTGTGCTCAGAGGTGCCCATCCCAGTGACACTTTCTTCAGTGGGACTCTTACGAAGTGGTGAAATCCGGGCCATTGAGGTTGTCCTAGTGCCTGTCATCCTCCATGGGCAATGTCTAAGATTGCATCTTCGGTTTGGGCTCTCTCTGTGGTTTTTGACAGTGGCAAGAAGCTCTTTAGTAATCGTCGTCGTCGGCAGCCGTCCGTCTCGAGAGACGATGGTGTAGCTTCTTAAGAGTCTATCTGCACCGCCGAGAATGGTTGTGCAGTCCGACTCGGGAGTGACACGGTATCTGTCTCCTCCCGTGTTGAATCGACATCTTGCGATGACGCTGGAGTGTCCTCTCCAGTGAAGCTGAAGCTACAGAGCCTGGGCAGGGTGATATGGAGGGTCTGCTGTTGCCCATGCAGCAGACCCCCCCTCTCTTCGCAGCTGAAGGGTCCAAGGGAAAGACGGAGTCGATACAGCTTGGCTTCAGGTGCGCCGCAGGAGTTGCCGGTGTTGACTACAACGTCAAACCGCCTTAGGGACTCCGGCTCCGGATTTTCTGTCGGGGTTTACTCCCTTAGCCTTTCCCCTGAAGAGGTATGCCGCAAGGCAGCGGAGGTTTTTTGGAGTCAGAGTTTTCCTTCTCTGATGTGCCCTGACTGGAAGATTGAACCAGCGACACTTAGCTCCCTGGCTGGTTTGGCTCAGTGGATTGAAGGTCACATTATAAGTATAATTTCATAAGAAACTGTGATGGGCTTTGTTAAGAAAGGGAAAAAAAAACAGAGATTTGGTAAAATAGAGGGTTGTAATTGATGGTGCTTTCAATGCAGAACCGCATGGATTCTCAGCCTCCTTGTAAACTTCCTTCTCAAAGCCGCATGGTGTTTCCCTCTCAAAACAGCATGGAGAACCTTCTCAAAACCACATGGAGAACTCAGCTTCTTTAATCCGCATGAAGAACCTAGCTTCTTTAATCCGCATGAAGAACCTAGCTTCTCTAATCCACATGGAGAACCTAGCCTCTGAGAACCGTATGGAGAGAGCCCCCTTCACCAAGCTGCATGAATAAAAATAAAGTACATTCCGTCCACTCCATACCCTCAAGTGACTGCGGAGGCCAGGAATGATAGGATAGACGAACTGGAAAGAGAGTTGGGCAGAAAGAGTTTTGTTGGTTGGTTGGTTGGTTAATATAATTTATAGTTGTCTTCTGTGACAGAGAAATTCTGGAAGAAACTGACTCAGCTGTACTGAAAGTAGAACTCCCGAAAGAAATATAGATTCAATTCTAAAATGCCTCGAAAACCATCATGTCATTAAAGGCGGTATTTTAAGGGGGAGTTGGAAAGGGGGGGTTAGCAGTACAAGCCTTAGCAAGCAGAGTATCTCAGTGCCCCACCCTCCCCAATGTCTATGCCCTTTCACCTCTCAACATTCTCCCGTCCCCAGCTCTGCTGTGACTGCCACAGGTTCTCGGGTGGAACTCCCCCTTCTCTCTGAAATAGCGGCATCCCCCTTGGTGAACTGAGCAGTGTAATCTCTCAACGTCCATCCTAATTTCTCTATTCATCCCGGCCTACCTCTGCTTTCGGGCGGTAAGAGCCTAACTGGGAAGAAGTTGCGTCAACAGAAGGGTGAGCAGGTACTAGGAGCGCTGTAACACAGGTTTGTGCCAGATCAGGCGGGGGAACGGGGCTGACTGGTTAATTTTAGACTAGCACACGTCAGTATGAACCTTGGTGAGCACTAAAATTTTATACCGAAGAAGGTCAGAGACGTCGCAGGGTAGTATAAAATGACGGATACTTTTATTTATGATGGGGAAATATTGATTCCATTTCTTAGCTTCTACTTTAGGATGGTCCAAATGACATGTCCGTCGTGTTATTACTTTATATTGTTTTAAGAACTACAAATTAAAGTGTTACATAAAGTTTTAAAATTAAGGTTTAAAATGCTCTCCCCTGAGATGATGGCCTTTGATATTATAAAAAATCTAGGTAACTGAATTCGAAATCCTTTAATTTCTAAAATATAAGTAGATTTATTTTTTTCATCATGATACTGTTTCAAAACAAATGAAAAAGCTGCAGCTTAAACATATGCCCACATCTTCTGGGATACAAATCAGTAGTTGCCCTCAGTGTCCTAGGCTGATTGGTGTTGTACCGTTTTGGGGGGTGGTCTGATTTGATAATGGCAATAAAAGTCTGAAAGTTATCCTCTGAGTCATCGGTCAGCTAAGGACATCTGGAGGAAATTTTTACACAGTAAGGATAACAGTCCAATAGATCTTAATCTCCACAATGTATTGTGTTCCTACATATTTCATAGAACCATCTACTTATTTAATTAATTTTGAAGATTTTATTTTTATTTGTCTTTAGAGAGAGGAAAAGGGACGGAGAAAGAGAGGGAGAGAAACATTGATTGGTTGCCGCTCACACACCCCAAGCTGGGGACCTGGCCTGCAACCCAGACATGCGCCCTGACTGGGAATTGAACTGGTGACTTTTCAGTTTGCAGGCCTACGCTCTATCCACTGATCCACACCAGCCAGGGAACATTTAATTAATTTTAAATGAAAAGATATAAAATAAGAGCATGTGCAATTCATAAATTGATGTTCATTTACATATTTTTTTTTAGTGTTTTTTTTAAATATCGCTCAGAAACCAGTACAGTGCCTGACATGTGGTAGGCTTCCAAAGGTTAGTGAGTGACTGTATATAACTTAAGAAAAGGCAAGCCTTAAGTAAGGTAAAATCGAGTAGTCTTAGGTTTCTTTTCTATTGTGACTATAATTTAAACACTTTCTTCTACAGTTACTGAGACACTGAGAGTACATTTTAAATAATAAAAGTACCTTAATTAACTATATCTAATGCAAAAAGAGAATGAAAATGTAATTTTTAAGCCCTGATTACATGCTCTTTCGCTCTGAGGGAATATAATAATCTTATTTTTAGGTTTCCCTCAAAATGGTGAAGAGAAGCAGAACTCTTCTAATTCAGTGACTAAATATTAATAACTTGCATGTTAACTGTAAAAATTATCCAACCGTCACTTGGCAGTCAAATTCACTTTAAAAGAGACATATAATTTCTAAGCGATAGAATGTAAGCCTTCACTTGACTTGCTTGTCCTTAGCTTTGCCCAGGAAAAGAGATTTGAGAAGACACTGGCGGCCCATCCCCAGCTCTCAGACCGTTGGCGCTAGGGGAGCGGGTGGTTGACCATTGCGTCTGGTCCTGATGTCAGCCACGGCCGCGCTGGCTTCTGGGTGTGGAGCTGAAACACAGCTGTGGCCTGGGCGCTGCCTCTAGTTTGACCAAAACTCTCTCTGGGGTCAGCAGACCCAAGGCTTTGTTCCTAAGATCATCTGATGCTGATCAGAACCTCACTGTCCTGAGGGTTTCATGATTCAGGGCGTGGACATGAAGGGAGGGGGGGGGGAGCCAGGGTGCTGGGGGCGGCGGGTTTGAATCAAGAGGAAAGAAAGGAGAAAAGCTCATATTAACGAAAAGAGGTTTCAGGGCAGCTCCACGCTCTGCTGGCAGTTGGGACCGTGGACCAACGTCTGACTCACCAGAGCTCTTAGGGCAAAACTGCAGCCTTTCGTAGCTGCTTTAAAAATAGTAAACTGCCAGCGTGGTTAAGTGACGATAAAGATTAAGCTGTTAACAGAATAAAAGTGTTAATTGGTTTTAACCGCTCTGCAGAAAATCTGGGCTTTTAAGAATTTCATTACTTTCTATAATTAAACATTAAATTTTAAATACGGAAGAGAAATACCAGTGGGGTTCAGGAAAGTGCCCCTGTTCCACTCCATCGCTGAGAGTTTAAAATGCCCGTGTGTGTGGAGGATGAATATTTAGTCGTTAAATATACACACAAAATCGCGAAAACGGTCGGCGAGAACGAAGTCACCCCGCCGCGAAGATGGACGAACCCGCCGAAGGCCTGCCCGGCCCTCTGCAGCGAGAGTTTAGCTGAAGACTCGCAGGGGATGATTTTAAAGGATCCGCTTGTACTTTTTAAAAGTAAAGTGATTCTTTAACTTTTGCCTTGGTAACCGTCCCGTGTTTGTCACGGGGAAGACAGACCCGGGAGCCGGCCCTTCCCCACGGGCCGCGCTGGAGACGCACAGCCCGGAGCGGGGCAGTGGCTGGCGGGCGCGGCGCGCAGGAGGCCGGGGCCGGTCCACGCACGGAGCAGTGGCCCCAGAGCGCCCTGCCGGGCGGGGCTGCCCTTGAACACGCACCCACCGTCGGCACGGCGAGCACCCGGCTTGCAGCTCGTTTCCCGGGACCAGACGGCACGTTCACGGGACGGCCCGTGTCCCTTCTCCATGGGAACAGAGCGCACGCAGACAGGGCTCCCGTTCCAGGTGACGCCGGGACTGAGTGGCAGAACGGAATGAAGGAAGAGAAGACATCCTTTTAGATCCCGAGAGCAGTGGGATTTGAAAAAGGAGAGCCATTGGGGGGAAAAATTAGGATGTTTTAGGTTCTTGTATCAAAACTGTGCTGACAACCGACCCCACGCTGGCTGGCGCACGCGGAGGGCCCCCCAAGACCACCCTTAGGCTCAGTGGTTCTCAAGAAGGACTCAGAAAACGGGGTTCTCCACGCAGTTGTGGTTCTTACCGCGAAAGGGACGGGTTTAAACAGCGCAAGGAGGCGGCACAGGGATGCCCGCCAGGGAAGCCCGGGTCCAGCTTCTGTGCACCCTCCGCGCCCCCACCGGCGCCGGTGCAGTCCCGCGGGGACACACAGCTCTCCCAGCGGTGACGCGTGACCACGCACGGTCCACCAAGCCTGGTGTCCGAGGTTCTGCTGAAGGTCAGTCCTCCAGCCACGCGGCGTCCTCGCCATGGGTGTCAGCCTCCCACAGCGGAAAGCAGGCCTTCGCTGCGCCGGTCGCATGGGGGTTCACGGCCTCAGGCCCCTGAAAACACTCTCATCCGCTGCGTGTTCCAGAGGCTCAGAGGTGCCACCGCAGAAGCCAGCCAAGGAGCCGTCCTTTGAGCCTCACTGACCTTCCCCGCTACTCGGAGGCAATGAACCTGGTATGTTTCTCCTCCTTTTCTTCCCTGCACTCAAGACCAGGCCTGGCTTACAGTCCATGATACACGCGTGCTCAGGGGGTGGGATAGGACGTGGCGTGATGGTGGGGACCTGTGCCCTCGATCTTTTGAACCCTTTGCCGTATGATGTCCTTTATATCACGATGTCAAAAAAAAAAAGAAGAAGAAACGCCAGAAGTAAGCTTATCGGTCCCCCCTACTTCTTAGACTTTTTGAGGAGACCCTCGTCCTTGAAGCTGAGAGGGACTTCAGAGCTGATCTTCTTTAACGCTTGGTTTTAGAGAGGAAAACGTATTCCTTTTGTACAAGCGCCTTGTGAGCTATAAAGGCAGATAATGTTTCTGTCACTGTCTATAAATTTCAATAGAGTTCCAGCTCGGATCAGAACAAACATCATCCGTATATTTACCAATTCCTCTACATAAACGTAACGGAGGAGGGGACATGTCCGTGATGTGCACCCTGTGCAGATATTCGGATGTAACTAGCACCCCCGTATTGGCTGTTCCCAAGGTAAGGAAAGGATTCTTTTAGGTCTTTTATTCTTTTTGTCATAATTAACTTTTTTCTAATCATCGGGTTCATGTCATGGCCTTAAGCTGCAGTGTCTTTTTTTTTTTTTTTTTTTTTACAGAGAGGAGAAGAGAGGGAGAGAAACATCAGTGTGTGGTTGCCTCTTGCGTGCCCCCAATCGGGGAGACCTGGCCCCCAACCCGGGCCTGTGCGCTGACTGGGAATCAAACCAGCGACCCTTTGGTCCACAGGCTGGCGCTGAATCCACGGAGCCACACCAGCCAGGGCAAACTGCAGTGTCTAATTTGTCCTCATCTGGGTCCTAAGCGTCATCGTTCAGACCCCTTTCATGAAGTAGTGACCGGTGGCAAGGGCTGTCGAGGTCGGTGCTTCTCAGACTTGAATGTGCCCAGCAGTCACCTGGGGATGTTGTCAGATGCAGGATCTGTTTCAGTCTCTGGACAGGTGGACAGGTTTGCAGGGCGGACTGGTGTGTAGGCTGGATGTTGAATCCCAAGGAGGTAGCCATCAAAATTACATAATCTGACCCTTTATGATCTTCTCTAGTACTTTCCGGCTACCACTAAGCTATTCAGACATAAAAGAAAGAATATATCTGTTTCTTACCAAAGAACATGTTTCAGACAGTAAACAGGAAACCTAAACTGTTTATGCCAACACTGCAGACGGAAGTCATAAAGAGGAGCCAGGTTTACCAACGAGTTTTTAATTTTTTCAATTACAGTTTACATTTCGTATTATTTTGTCTTCGTTTCTGAAGAGTGTTGCCTTCAGTCTGGCTTTGGGTACCTACCCTGAAGGAAGAGCATGCCACCTAAAACGTCTTTGCTCTGTAATGCCAGCATGTCTTACTTCCTTGTTCTTGGTCAGAGGATGAAGTTGACAGTCGTTTTTATTTCAGAGGCTGAAAAAAACCCTTCTGTGAGCTCTCAGGCGCCCTCCCTGGGCAGAGCTGAGTCCCTGGAAGTGGGCCTTAGACCTCTGCACCTCAGTGCCTGAGTCTCAGACGACAGCGTGGTTCTTCATCCTCTCATTTCCGAAGGCTCAGAGGCAGCATTTCTCAGATGACAGGGAGCAAAACCTAACCCCAAACCAAATGTGCTCGCTGCTGCTCACTGGTGCTCCTGCTCCTGCTGTCGGGTCACTTTGCAGTTCCGCACCTCAATGAAGAAAGCTCATTGGTTTCACTTTGTGGAGACTTCATTTCCCCCCACGCTTTCCATTTCACGCTGGGCGGGTTTTATTAAGATCTCTTCTGCCTGCTAAGTGCTGGCTCTGTGAGGCCCCGAAGGATGACAGTCAAAGTCTCTGGAATGTCTGGAGCCTCTTGAGACATTTCTTTTCTACCGAAAACTCCTTGTAGAATCGTAGGCAAGAAGCCGAAATCGTTTTGGCGCTGGAAGACACAGTTTGGCCGCAGGAACATTTTGTGCAAGCCTTTGGACGTTATAACCGAAAAACCAGCAAAACAGCAATTCAGTTAATGTCCAGCATCTGAGCGGTAACATCTTATTGGTAACGAGTTTTTCTAAAGGCCTCCAATTATTTTTCAAATCTGGCCTAAAATAGTAATTTAAAATATTTTTCATTGTAGAATTCTTTGTTAATAAAACTTACCCATAGTCCCATTGCCTAACATATTGTCACTGGTTTTACTCTAATAAAAATAATCGAAGTAATTTGTGTTCTGATTTTCCTCTTAAATTTATGTAATAAGAATTTTTAATGTATTATATGCTCTTAGAAATAACACAGAAATTGTGGCATAATAGTCATCGGATAAAAATATAATTAACAGAGGGAGCAAAGGGGGAAAAATTGCGATACTGTAACAACATAATCAATAAAATATACTTTAAAAATATTATAATTAAGCCAACCGTTCCTCTATAATGGATACTGAGATTAGCTCCATCCTTTATCCATGATGAAAATAGTAATAGCTAACATTTCTGAACATTTAATATGTGCTAAGCAACACTATAAATATTTTGTATGCCAAGTCTTTTAACTGTCATATAGATCTTAAGAGATGAGGACTATTGTTTTTCTTAAGAAAAGGGTGTGAAAAGGAGGAGGTACAGGTAAGTTATTCAACTTGCCCAAGGTCACACTGCTGGTAAGTGGCAGAGTCAAAATTCAAATCAAATAAAAGAGAATCTCTTTCATGCTATGTTGCCCCCTAGGCTATACCAAGATTTACATAAAGATTACTCAGTTTAAGTAAAAGCTTCAGCCTATGTATGCAAATCCATAAACTATAGTTTTATAGTCTCCTTATTGGTTGCTGCTGCACTGAGTGTATAATTGCATATTTTTCTTAAGTTCTTCCAATTTCAAGAGCTATCAAGTCGTAGGAGGTAGTGCTGTGATATCATAAATGTGAGAATCCTGTAAAAGGAACTGTTTTTATTCTTTGTGCATTGCAATAACCCTCGGACACTTTAACCTGCTCTTTCACACTGTTGTGGACGCTTCATCTAAAACTCCAAATATGCGTGGATTCTCGCCCTTAGATCTGCTTTCATGTGCCATTTAAAGATGCGTTGGTTGGTTGGTTGGTTGGTTTGGGTCCAGGAGGAATCTGCTTTACTAGCTCCTATAAGTCAGGAGGGGGCCATGGGGCTAGGGCGTCTTTCATGTGGAGCACTGTTACCCAGTTGAACCCATGAAGACCCAACTCTTCCCATCTCTGTTCTCGCAGAATGTGTGACACAGGAGAAGGACTGTTCACTTTTCAAACAAGGGAAGGAGAGATGATCTATCAGAAGGTCCACTCGGCGACACTGGCCATCGCTGAGCAACACGAGAGATTAATGCTAGAAATGGAGCAGAAGGCCCGGGTAAGGCTCCTCCTTGGTAACCGAACAGCTTGGGAATGAATGTCCCTGCGGTCTGACGCACATCGTGTATATGTGGGTCCGTCCATGTCTCCACCCCAGTGTCCACCCCACCCCGGCCCCAGGAGCTCGCCCCAGTTACTGAACCTCTTCTTCCTAACTCCCTATTCAGCTGCTGAGAAAAGCAGCTGTTTGTGGTTACGAACAGGGAGCCCTGCCCTGTGTGTATCTACCTATGTATGACCTGTTGCCATGGTTACCCCAAAGGGGTGGCGTGCACAGAGGATGAAATAAGCAATGTCCTGTGCACAGCTCCCCATGCTGCTAGACTCTCAGAGATTCCAGTGTAGGCCCAGGAAAACGAAGTGACTGCCAGAAAGGATGCCCCTTTCCTTTTTGTCTGCATCTCTGCCCTGGCGTTTCTGAAACTCCTGTGTCTTTCCGTGTGTGTTTCAGAGCCAGTAACGAAATGTTTGCAGAAGGAGCTTCTGTTATTTACTGAGAGAATGATTTGTCCGCCTATTTTCCAGTCCTGGAACCGTACCACCTACGATTTTGGGGTTCCGCTAAGAAATGATTTCGTAAAAGATCTGAAATAATAAATTATACCTTTGGCTGGAAAGAAATTCTAAGCTTTATTACTGACTTGGAAAAGCCAACAATGGGATGATTATTAGCTACAACCTGAAGAGGTGACTGTGGTTTATCTCTTCGGGACCTGTGGAGACGCATGAGATTTTACCTGTAAGAGGACAGGTGGAGCTTTAGAAAACAGGACGCTCCTCATCAGAAAAACAATGATTCTATTCCAGTGTAAGACTGTAGACTTCTATATCCAGTATTATAGGAGTTTGGATTTTTAAATTTCTCTATCATGTAACTTTTTAGATATAAAAAACAAAGAAGTAGTTTAACAAATGAGCTCATGTTATTCTTAACGCGTTTTTAATTTTCTCAATACTGCATACATAATTTTATCTCCCTCGGATATGGTTTGAAGAGCTGCCCTAACCCCTTAGGGTGACAAGTGCAGTCCGGGCTTCTACAGGACATTTGGCCTTCCACAGGGGATAATGAGTAGCCTGAACATTAGTAGGACTAGGAATATGACTCTGAGATTAATTAAAGATGTATTAATAGGAGGTTGGGATGGCCCAGTCTCCTAGATTTGAGTTAAATTTAAACCATTGTAACCATGATCTAATAAATATGACTTTTTCCTAGTGGCTTAAATAAAGTTAAAAATACATCTGCCAAATTTTAAATTATTCCAGAATCTTGCACTTTCCTTATCAACCCACATGTGCAATTTACAACCAAATTATTGACGACCCAAATTAAGAATTTTGATGTCACTTTCTATGAGTTAACAGTTGTAGTTCTTCTTTATGTATATTTGTTTCAAACAGGCAGAGTGCTCGTGAGACATTTAAATTATACTTTCATGCAGGAAATTCCAAGCGCTTTTTCATACCACTGTAATCATCCACCGTAGAGGAGAGCTTCAGTTTCTGTCCCAGGTCCCCAATTCCACCACTTGCTCCTGTGTGATTTTAATATGTATATGATTTGCAGTGTTTGTGAAGAGACTACATTGTTATTCCTAAAGATAGCTAAATAACATCTTTCAACCCCTTTCACATACATCTAGCAATCTTGTGCCAAAAAATTTGGAAAACAGAACTCAGGCAGCATGTGCTGTTGATGCTAATGTGTATTTTCACGTCCTCTGCCGCTGAGGGCACGTCCAGGGAGTGGAGCCACGCAGGGACCCATGTGCTATTGAGGGGTCAGAGATGGTCGGTTGGGCCACTGTCTAAGGTCTCAGGCCATCTAATGCTGGAGGGGACACGGGAATATGGGTGCTCGGAGATGGCCAGGGATGTGAGGCAGGTATTAACACGGCAGCCTCGGTACAGCTCAGCAAAAATCCAGCTCTTTCTAGAAATCGCAGATTCAGAGACTACACCAACTTGGACCTACGTGTAAATGGAAAATTTTGGATTAATTTTAAAAATGGCTGCACAGCTATGCTTTTCTCTGAAGGTTAATGCTAATAACGTTACTCCACATCTGGTCCATCCTTCAGAGAAAGTTCAGTTAATGATGCTTCTCAGAGGGCAAGTTATACAACCCAAAACCTGCCCCAATCCCTCAAGTTCTAGGGCCATAAGCAAGGATTTCCAGGTCTCCAAGACACAGGTTTTTCTTTTTCTTTTAAGAAAATGCCTTTACATGCACAAATCCCTTCTCAAAAAGAAGTTACAACAAGAACGAAATAGTATTTAAATACCCTTTTCATATTCATGAGGCAATAACTCTTCATTTGCTTATTTAAATAAAATAAAGTTCTGTGCTATAAACTAGCCAAAAGTGTGTCGTGGGAGTTGGAAAAGTACCACAGAAACCTACCTCGGATATAAAAGTGCGGCATTTCATGTATTAGGTATCCCATACAAAATAAGATGACACTGTTCATTGGCCTTGGGAGAGTAATATTGATCAGATAGAAAATGGTATGTATTTTAATGTGATTAAAAAGGTCTTAGAATATTAAATTCCCAGTGAGCTATATAAGCAATGAGTGCCCCAAATACGTGTTCAGGCAACTGAGTGAAACATTTGCTCACATCCTTTTAAAGGTAATTTAAGAGTGTTCCTGGCTTTATAGATACACGAGAAATAATGTCTCAACAATCATTTATTAATTATAAGAGAAATAATATAATCTTTTCATATCATATGTCTGTAAAACCTTGTTTTTCCCTTGTTCATTACCTTCCTTCTGGGGGAACGCGAATAAACATATTTTGATTCGTCACCATAATCTAAGTTAGGCAGTATTTCTTTTCTTGCTTGAAGGATGTAATATCTAGAAAAGCAGTATATTTGCCCAGCAGAATAGCAGATAAAAAGAATCACTGAGTTGATAGATTTTTTAAGGTGTATAGTTTGGTGTCCTTCACTAAAAAAGATACTGAACGAGTTCATTAGTATTAACTGATCAATTAGGAAGTTTCTAATAGAGGTTAGCTATTTATTTAGCATTCACAGGTTGCCTAGTGCCTACTCCGTGCTCAGGACTCTGCACGGCACTGCAGGGAATACGACGGAAGAGCAAGAAAGTGCCTTCCTTCTCAGGTGGCCCAGAATTTCATGGGATCAAACAGTGAATGCTGTCCAGGGTAAGATGATCTCCTGTCCTTTTACTCTGCAAAACATGAAAAGTGTTTCAGACCTAACTGAATCAGAAGGGTAAGATGTCACCATCGCAAGATTTTGATCATTGACACTAAAAACACCAGCTGGGCTTGTTCCTATGGTCATGACTGGCTTCTCGGATAATCACCTTATTGGAGGGCCTCAGTCTGACCTTCAACAGAGAAAGATTTCTGCAATCCGAAAAGATAGCCTTCCCCTCTTGCTTCTCACATCTATGTCCAGTGGGTGAATGGGAAAAAGGGATAGTGATTGTAAGTAGTCTCAACTTTATTTACTTACTAATCCCAAACCAGTCCCATTTTTTTATGTAGACATTTTTTATTAAATCATTTGTATTGTTATTCTATCAGTTGCCCCGATTTTTCCTCCTTTGCCCTCCGCCGCCCATCCCACCCACGGCTCCCACAGTCAGTCCCCACCCTGTTGCCAGTGTCCGTGGGTCATTCCCACACGTTCTTTGTCGAGTCCCTTCCCCTTCTTTCCACCGTTATCCCCCTCCCCCGCCCCTCTGGTCACTGTCAGTCTGTTCCATGTTTCCATGGCTGTGGTTCTATTTTGTCTGTTAGTTTACTTTGTTCACTAGATTCCTCTTATAGGGGAGATCATATGGTGTTTGTCTTTCACCAGCTGTGGTGCATTTACACAGTGGAGTGCTACGCAGCAGGAAGGAAGAAGGAACTCCTGCCTTTTGCAACAGCATGGACGGAACTAAGAGTATTGTGCCCAGTGAAATAAGCCGAACCAGTCTCATTCTAAAGAAAGTTTTGTTTTGGGGGGAGTGCATTGCAGAATTAAGTCATGGTGATAAATTTTTTTTTTTTTTGTAGTCACAACGATCCCAGTTTTTTTTTTTAATTTGTATTATTTTACTGTTACAGTTGTTCCCATCTTCTCCCCTTCTCCTCCCTCATCCAATTTCACCCTTTCCTCCCCTCCCCCAGTCAATCCCCACCTAGTCCTTGTCCATAAATTGCACATAAATGTTCTTTGGTTAATCCCATCACCATTTTCCATGCAGCCCCCTCCCCCGATTTCTGGCAGCTGTCAGTCTGTTCGGTTCCATGTGTGTAGGCAACTTTACTATATTGTTTGTTAGTTTATCCTTTTCATCAGATCCCACCTATGAGTGAGATCATGTGGAATGTGTCTTTCACCGACTGGCTTAATTCACTTAGCGTAACGTTCTCCAGGTCCGTCCGTGCTATTGCAAAATGCATTAGAGAATTAAGTCACGGCGATCAATTTTGAACTCTATCTGAGAGCGTACAAAGATTCAAATATTTGAGGATATTAGTGAAGCTAGGTATCGAAACAAACAGCACCTCTAAAGTCTGGTTCCATTTCACAGAGATCATTCCTGTTCTTTTGAATAACAATCACTTGAAAACAAATCACCTTATTTCCATTTGTAATGCAAAATGAAAAGAAATGTATGACAAAGAGGCAGCATTGTCTTCCTCTGCCACCCACTGCATTGACAAGGAGACGGGTCTGATGCCATGGTCACCTCAGTGAAGGCCACGTGGGAGGCCACCGCAGAGAGGAAGCAGAGCTATCTGCGTGTAAAACGCGCTAGACCCACAACTCAAGGTTGAGTAACTTTGCTCTTCCAGATTTAGACTTGGTCATACAGCTTACCCAGTATCAGCTACTACCAGCCCATGACATAATTTTTGTCTAAATAGTTCCATGAACGGGGAAATGCCATTCTATTGTATGAATTCCATAACACACAATTTTTTTTCACGTTTGAACACCTCTCAAGTGTAATGTGAGCTAGAGTCTAACTAGCAGCACTATTCTTTCATGGCGCTGCATAAAATAACGTTGTCGTCCCATGGATGGCATCTTAGAGTGTAGAGTACATAATACTTGCTACAAGACGTGTTCTGAAGAGGCTAACATGTTGTTCCCAACTGGAGCTCAATAATACTTTTCAGTTCCTTTCAAGGATGAACATGAACACCGTGTGCTCATTTGTAATTTTTGAAGGAATGAGAAGGCCTTCCAGAATGGCCTCGATCCTTGGCACTTTGACTTCCTTTCAGCGAAAGCATTCTTCATACCCCCATTTTCCAGGAACCCCTATCAGTTATGAGAAAAATAACGAGTTTTTTTCCACACTGAAAATGTGCAGAATCTGGGAGCACAACAGTCTGGTGAGAGTGCACAGAAAAATCTTACCACGTTTTGCAATCACTTCTCTATCGTCTATAGACATTTAGGAAATTCTAGGAGAAGTTTAAATATGTGCTTTGTGATTGCAAGTGGCTGTGTAACATCTAAAATGGAGAAATCTCTACTAATTAATTCATTCTTTGAAGTTCTACTTATTGCTTGATATTATCAATTATTAATCATAAGACAAGAGTTTTCATCATTATTGACAATGACCAGTTTCCTGCTGGGAAATGCCATTCACATAACTGTGAAATGTCACTCTACTGATTGCTAGTCACTGATTGCAATAAATCAACACAAGCTCAATTAGAACAAATTATTAGAGTTGATAATTAAAGCGGGCCCGTGGTCCTAATGAATCAGTTCACTTACTATTGCTCCAGTTTCAGAACACCAAGGAAAATGCCTCTAAACACAAAGAAAAACACACATTTCTGCATAAACGCACAAGTGTGAGGGGAATGGCGAGAAGGCTGCATGTAAGGTCTCTAATAGGCAGGGCTGTGACGCAGTACAACAGGAAGGACTTTATTTATATCGTGTTCTGTTCCCTTAAAATTTGGTCCATGTGTGGTTTAAAGGATACAATAATAACATTCATTTTTTTCCAGCCTAATGAAAATAATACCCCTTCTAACAGCTTCCGTTAAATGGCTGTATGAGCTACATTTTATTTGTTAGGCCGGTGCAATCTAAGCAAGACGTCTTCTAATTTCTTTATATTTATCTTGAATAAAATGAAAGATTAAATGTGAGATGTCCCCTATTGGAAATTAAGTCTGTGAGAAACCGATGGCCTATAAACCTTCCGACTTCAGAGGACGGTCTGCAAGAATCCAGACGGCGCTGAGCTCGGCCGGCATAAGACCTCCAGGGGATTCACTTCACCGTTTTCAAGTGCCGTGAGCTCTTTTCCCAGAATGAAGAAAACTCAATGTCCTCCACTCGCCGGCAGCATTTCCATGCTAAGCAGCAGCACAGTTTTTCCTGCCCTGACATCCGTGAGCTTGTTTCCTAAGCAAGTGTACAACATTCTGGTGGTGTTTCTAATGGGCAGCGTGTCCGTTCCTGCCCGGTCCTTGTGGTCTCAGACCTCAGGGAGCAGGTTGACACGTCCGCCCAGTATGGCATTTCTTAACTCCATCACACAAAGGGGGCTGGGACTGTTCTTTCCCAGCTTGTATTATGCATGTGCGCATATATGTGGGGGCGCACACGAACACACACACACACACACACACACACCCTGCTCCCAGCACTGCTCGCTTGTCTCCCATCTGTGGCCCACCTGCCCATACTCCCCGTATTCGTATTTCTTGGGTTTTGTACTCCTGCAAAGGTGATAGACTCAGGTCCAGGTGCATGCCTCTGCCTTCATTGCCATTTCCTGGGTGACCCGTCGAGGACAGATTTCCGTGTCTGGACCACACGCGTACGTAGACACCTGCGGTCTCAGCCACCTCCCCGGGCAGTGGCAGCAATGATAACACGGCCATGGTTCCTGAGCACCCGGATACGATCGACGTTGGACTTTTCACTCCAACAGCATCATCTTATAAAAGATGTAGAATGCTTCAGGTGTATTATGCTAATTCCAGTTGAGAGATAAGGGAAAACGAAGTCTGAGCACAGGTGTAATGGCCCTGCCCGAGGCCAGCGGGCCGGGCAGCTGCGGAGCCGGCGATCGGCAGCAGGTGTGCGCCCAGCCCAGCTCCGGGGCTAACGCGTCTCTGACTCCGCGTGCGGGGGACCTGCCGCTCTGAGCGGGGGCAAGGGGCGCTCTCCTTCCTGCCTTGGTCCGGGGCAGGAGACCCAACAGGTGTAATTCTCGTCTCACCTGCTTCCCTTACAGGGGGCTGTGGTAAAGAGGGGGTGCCACCGTGGTCTTCGAAGCCTCAGAGGCCTCCTCCCCCACAGGCTGTGTCACCATGGGCGAAACAGGTGTCTCCCTGAGCCTCGCGGTCCTTGTCTTCGTTGACAGTTTATGTGGGTGTGAGGCGACGTGACGTGTGAGACCAGTTTGCACACTGCCAGACACAGAGGGTGACTCATACGTGCTAATTTATAAATGTTCACTTTTTTCCTCTCCCGATTGTACAGATTTGCGTCTCCAGTGCTCACTGGAGTTTCAATTTTCAAGGCAATAATTAGGAAGACACAGAGAAAAAGAAGAATTAATTTGTTAACATTTTTATGCAGACGAATTTTATGTGGGTAAACACAAATTAGCGTTAATGTTTATCACAGGGGGAGGCGGAATCTCAAAACAACACAGGGAAATTGCAAAAGGCAATAAGGTCGCCTGGATAATTTTTTTTCAGTAAAAGCAGAAAGAGGCGCTGATAGGCAGTCCCTTCACAAAAATCACACAGTCGTTAGGCCCTCCCTGCTTCTTCTGGGAAGCGGAGGCCCTCTCAAAGGACAAGACTGTATTGTCACGTATTATAATATGCTGGGAGGAAAGGGGGAAAAAGAAAAGACCAAGGCTATAACTTAAGAAAAACAGAAGGTGGAAATTAATTAGGATAAAAGCAAAATATAATGTATAAGAAAAACTGCGCCCTGATTGGTGTGGCTCAGTTGGGTGATGTTCTGCAAAGGAAAATGTCACCAGTTTGAATCTCATTTAGAGCCGTTGCCTGGGTTGTAGGTTCAGTCCCCAGTCAGGGCGCGGCAGGAGCCAACTGATTGATGTTTCTCTCTCACCTGAATGTTTCTCTCCATCTCTTTCTCCCTCCCTGTGTCTGTCTCTAAAGATAAAAAATAAAAATAAAGTACATGTGGTTTAAAAGAAAAGAAAAACTGAAAAAATGTAAATTATTTAAATAAATGTAAAATCCCAAATCTTGGAGGTCAGGGGATAGGTATAAAAAGAGAAAGGGACCCTGGCTGCTGTGGCTCAGTGGACTGAGTGGCAGCCTGAGAACCAAGTGTTACTGGTTCGATTCCCAGTCAGGGCACGTGACTCGGTTGCACATCAGGTCCCCAGTTGGGGGCACGAGTGAGAGGCAACCACACAGCGATGTTTCTCTCCCTCTCTTTCTCCTTTCCCCTCTCTCTACAAATAAATAAATAAACAAATAAATTTTTTAAAGATACAATGGAGATTCTTTCTTTAAAAAAAAAAAAGAAAAGTGAAAGGGACTCTAAGCCATACAATAGTGTGATAGCTTTGCCTGGTGACAGAGAGTGACTAGACTTCGTAACCGTCCTGTTTCCCAGAATGAAAAAAAAGAAGAAGAAGCACTTTTATCAAACTTGGGGAAGATTAATCTACCACTGATGATCTACTGTATGCTAAGTAGTAAACAAATTACAATAAAGTAGAAAAAATATTTAAGAGTAGACAGAGCGTGATTAATATGAGTCATTTTAAGGATTAATTGGTGTTATTAATGGGCACTGCTGACACTAATTAAGGTTTAGGACCTCCCATGAGGAATAGGCTTTAGAGGAGAAAGCCCCTTTGTCTCAGTGACGATTTCTTAGAAGGGGCCCTTGGCTCCATCCCTTTTGGAAGGAGGGTGATGGCATGCACTTGAAGATCATTTGGGTGTTAACGTGCACAGCTGGCCTGGGGTCAGACTGGAAATGTGCGGGGTGACAAGCATTGCAGAGATTCTTCTCAGCACCATCCTGGGATGACCCAGAAAGCAAGCTTCTCCCTCACACGCTCTCCCTACCAACCACAGCAGGTGGGCACAGTGAGTACACCTATTTTCACGATAAGGAGGAAAGCTTTGACATATAGCAAGTTCTGGAACTACAAAAGTTGATTGCAATGTTTCACTCCAGAGCCATCTTTTATAAAATACCTTCAACAGGCCCAGACTTTTAAACACATTGAGTAGGGTGCTTCTGTGGCAAGACATAGCAGTCCTGGAGATGCCTCACTGCTAAAAAAAAAAAAAAAGCAAAATCAAGGGCCTGGTCAGGTAGCTCAGTTGGTTAGAGCATCATCCCGAGAGGCCAAGGTTGCCGGATCAATCCCCCGTGAGGCCACATACAGGAAACAACCAATGACTGCATAAATAAGTGGAACAATAAATCAGTGTCTTTATTTCTCTCTCTTTCTCCCTCCCTTCCTTCCCCTTTTCTCTCTCTCTCTCAAATCAAAAAGAAGTAAAATTAAAATCAAATAGGTACTTTCAAGTCCTGTGCCTTCAGATTCTATTACAATGGAAATGCCTCTTAGTGTGACGAGCTATTCAAGGTCCTATTCTATCCTCTCGGGTCCTTGGCTCACAGCATCGTCTGTGAAGTGGGGAGGTCCTGACGCAGAAATAGGGAGGAATTGGGGCGGAAGTCTCCGATGGGAAAGTGCATGCACAGCCAGCAAACGGGCCCCTCAGGCTCTATGCACTTGACCGAGCTGAGCTTCACGTCTCCCAGTCTTGCCAAAAGTCAGGTATTAAATAAGGGGAAATCTGAGCCTTTATTTAATTACAGGATTGCCCATTGTCTGTGAGAAAGTGAACATTTGCTCAGATTGCATCAGAAAAATGTGTACGAAGACCAAAGAGAGCCACGTTTAGGTGTTTGTTTTTCACCTGGTGTGAATCAATAAAAATAAACTTTCTTCTTGAAAATGCATTGTGAAATATTGTGCTCTTTGCACTAATCATATAACTGAGTAGCCAGTGTGAGGTGTAGATTTCTTCAGCTCACCTTAATTTTATGTTTCTAATAAGAAAAGATGCCACAGTTTTATCACAGAGCTGCTCAGGGAAAACACGTTTTTAATGCACAAGATCGCAGCACAAGGCCAAAGTCAGTGATCCAGTCAAAGAAGAGCCATCGAGAGAGGGTGGGAGTTGTCGGGCAAAGGTGAAAGATGGGGGAAAGGGGAAAAAGAAATGAGATCCTGGGTTGGCAGCCATTGGGGTATCTGCTTCACCTCCATTTTTTTGAGCTATTTTAAAATTCAATTAATCATAGAAATGCAAATAAGTTCTCCTGGTGGAATACAATTGCTGATTTCTGCGCCAGTTTACCAGCATTCCCGATGGGCGGTATGTCCTTTGACACCAACTTGGAATCAGCCACACCGTCCTTTTGTTCACATCTTAATGAACAGGTGGGAATACATTGCTTACAGGTGTTCACTTCCTGTTTTTTTCAGTCATGATTTTACCTTTTTTAAAAAAGTTATCCTTCCACAGCGGACCACGCAGGGATTCCAGAGGGTGATATGTCACCCACATTTCCCCCCCAACTTGGAAAAGAGCAGACTTCGGTTTCACATCTGAAAGAGAGCCTCAGACCTGGTTTCTGTTCCTTTCAGCTTCAGACCAGCCTGACGGAGCCGATGACGTTGTCCAAGTCCATCTCCCTGCCCCGCAGTGCCTACTGGCACCACATCACCCGCCAGAGCAGCGTGGGCGAGATCTACAGTCTGCAAGGCAAGTAGCTGAGTGGCGGCGCTGCCGTCTTCGCCGGGCCTGCTTGTCCTCCATTCCCAGTCATCGGCTGGGCTGTCGCTGGCCGCCCCGGGAGCGCTGAGATTGACCCTGGCTTTTCGAATGCCGTCGTTTCAGACGCATGATAAAAGTTAGCTCTGAGAGCACCCAGGGCTGAGGACCAGGTAGGGCGCGGGAGCGTGACGGAAGCATGAGGCCACGCGTATTATCAGAAGCTAAAGGTAGCTCTGGCAGGGTCTGTTTCATGCTGTTTCACAAAGGATGTCTTTCTTAGCATCTTCTTCCCGAGAACAGGGTGGAGTATAAGTTCGGGAGGCAGACTCCGGGCTCTGTAATAAAATGCTACATACACCTCCTCACGGCGGTTTTAAGGTTTAGCCAAAGTGTTAATGGAGAAACCATTTGGTTGGGGGTTGGGGGATGGGGAGCGTGAGACCGAAAGAGACAATACAGCACTTGGCTTCTGTGGTTTTCCTAATGATAAATGGTTAACTAGCATGGGGACGGCTCTCCAGGTTAATCAAGTTGGTAAGTAACACATTTCATCAACAAGAGCAGAAACCCCAGCATTGGCCATTCTTTCCCCACTCCTTCCCTTTCTCCTAAAATGAATCCTCTTATCCAAAGGTGGATTAAGGTGGGTTGAGGCCCTGGGCACAGAAGAAAATATTGGGCCCCTTAAAAAAGAGAGAGAGACAGGGAAAATAAAAATACACGTTAACCATATTTTACACAGCATAGTAATAAAACCAGACTTGGTGTCATTAGAAAAAAGTGTGAAGTTGGGGTTTTGTGGGGCCCTTCAGAAGTCGGGGCCCAGGGCACGGGCCCGGGGTGCCCGCGGTTAAATCCTCCTCTGCCCTTCTCCTTCAGAGAAATCCTCAGTTGCGGGCAGCGGACGAACAGCTGACCAAGACTCAGGGGAGCAGGAGCAAAGGAAAATAGGTTAATGCAACGCAGCCGACCGACACTTGCTGAGCACAGGGGGCTCGAACATAGTAGGGCCCAGGAAACACCTGGTGAAAGAATGACTATTATGGCCCTCAACGTACAATAGTTAGGCATTCAGGGTATTTGTTCCTCTTATACTTTAGCTTTTGCTCATATTAACGATACAAAGAGTTTTGACCCAAAAAATTCTAGTACAAGCAACCTGAAATAGTGTATTTTCACAGCAAAATTTTCTTGCTGTGGTTCCAAACCTAGACTAAATGAATTTAACCTATGAGAATGAATGATTAAAGATACATTCTGGGGAGTGACATTAGCATCATGGTAGAGCGATAAGATCCCTTTGAATCTCCCCTTAAAGTTACAAGTTGGACATCTATAATTCCAACAAGGGGTCCTCTGCTCAGCATACAAACTCACCTGAGCGGTCCCCGCATCTGAAGGTGGGCATCCCGGACAGTGTAGGGGGGCGGGATGGGGAAGGACAGAGAGTGGACAGCGTTCTCACACACGGTTGGGTGCCCGCTGGTCCCCAGCTAATGTGGTGGTGGTGGAGGAGTTGGGGTGCACCCCCCCACACCGTGGCTCAGCAGAAGGTAAGAAGGGCAGAAGCAGCATCAGCACACCCCCACCCCCGCCCCTACCCCCACCATGGGGATGGTGCCCTGAGACAGGTGACTTGGATACAGTGAGGACCCACCACCCCGGTCATCCAGTCACCATTTCCGCTGTCCCAATGATGCCCCCACCGTGACCCAGCAGGCGCATGTAGCAAAGGTCAGAGAAAACAGAAACTTGCACTGTATCACCACGTACTGGAAACCAAAATGACCAATCTGCAGAATTGTTAAGGTCAGCATGGCATCTAAACAACAAAACAGTTTGCTCCCTCAAATGTGCAGGCAGAGGGACAGTCCATCAAGTACCATGAATAACCAACACAGAAAGAAAATGACAAGTCTCCAGAAACCAACCTCCAAGTCATGGAAGGCTGACTTAAATGGCGGAGAATTCAAGGCCACAGTCATGAAGAAACTCAGTGAGGTACAAGAACACTCAGAAAGGCAGTTCAATGAGCTCGGGTGTAAAATTCGGCACTTTGCCGAAGAGACTGAAACTTTAAGGAGAACTCAACACACGGGATGAGGAATCATCAGAAAGCATGAGAAGTAGAGCAGACCAGATGGAAGAGAACACTAGCAAGCTCGAAGACAGAAATCTTGAAATGATTCAGTGAAAGAAGAGCACTAAACGTTTCTTTTTAATGAAAAACTCTACGAGAACTACCTGACTCCATTAAAGATACATTCTGCAAGAAAAAGCAGAACAGTTTTAGTCACTTGTTAAAGGTAATTGTATTCAATATTTAAGTGAATGCTCTTATGCCAGTTTGACTACCTGTTTCACAGGTAGTTTTTATCTTTTTGTATTATTTACTTGTATAAGAAAATTTTTAATAGCGTTTAAGATTCAGAGGAGTAAATTGGAAGAGATAGTTGGCTTTATTCAATGATTCATGATTCAGGCAGCATCTCCTCTAGCAAACAGAGGGGACCTCTAAAGAGTTTCAGGAAAGAAAGAGTTGTTAAAGGCCAGTGAGGATGGGATGAGGAAGCCATAAACAAAGGGAAAGGTCATTTCAGGCAAGGGCAACTTCCTTTGGGGAACAACTTGCTATGGGGACTAACCTCACTTAGTGCTGACCAGGAAACTCCAGACTAACAGGTTAAGAAATCACATTCCTGGGAGAGGTGGAACTACAGGTAGACTAGGTAGGAAATCTTGTTTTTATGTGGGGAGCTTAGTTCCAGTGACTCCATTTAAGGCCTGTTGGATTTTCCCAGCAAGAAAAGGAAGGAAGATTGTTTTGACAATTTCATGAATCAGGAAGAGGATACCTGTCTCTCAGGCTTTTGCCTCCCTCCACAAGTGCCAAAGCCACACCCTAAGGGTCCTGAGTCATGATTTGTATAATTGATGAATCTTGCTTGTTTAGGAATAATCAGAAAGCATGCTTTTAAAGTAAGGTTGCTTTTATTTAAATATAAACATATATAGTTAATATTGACGTTCAGTAGAAAACACTAAAACTATGGAATATTTGAATGAGAAAATAAACAAGTTTCTAAGCAAAAAAAGTGAGATAACACTAAAGTTGGAAACAGGTTGGAACCAATGTAACGATAACTTTGGTTGTTGACAAGAGTTTGGTCTATAATCCCAGAAATACAAGACTGTTGTGTTCATGGCAGTACATGGGGAACTTTCCTCTAAAAGGAGAGCTCAGATTTAGGCCAACACCCACCTTCAGAAATGCCATATGCAACCAGCAAGAAGCACCAGAATGCACTGGAATGTCCTAAAACACTGCCAGAGATTCCTTGGAGGACAAGTTGACTTACACAACAGAAGACAGTCATTAACTAACTAGAAAACTCTATGATTTATCTCACTATTATTAATTTCAAGCAATGTTAAGGGCTTGAAATATCTTATCAGTTATGATGAAATATTTACTTACATGGTCTTAATATCATATTTTTTAATGTTTGTTGTTTTATGTAACAAAAATACATTAATTACTGTAGGTCAGATAAACATAGAATATATTCCATGTAAATTACATTTCACTATACTTTATGTCTATTTTTATATTGTATACTTATTAGAACAATACATTTTATAGTTTTATATACCCCTCACTTTGTGGTTATATCATATAAGTAGAGAGAGATACATAAATATTCAGGTAGGTAGATAGATGGATAGATAATATATAGATAGATAGATACAGATGTAAACTTGTTAGTGATACTTTGAGAGTGGAGATTCAGTTTATTCTCTTATTCTATTGAGGCAATTAATTTAAGCAGAAGACAAGAGCCTTTGACCATTTAAAAAAAATTTTTTTATTGATTTGAGAGAGAGAGGAAGGGAGGGAGAGAGAGATCTGTCATTCCACTTATTTATGCATCACTGGTTACTTCTTGTAGGTGCCCTGACTGAAGATTCAGCCCGCAACCTTGGCGTATCGGGACGATGCTCTTACCAACTGAGCTACCCGGCCAGGGCCCAACCATAGTTTTTTACCAGGTTGTAATTTATTCTGACTATGCCCTGATGGAATCAGGACAGAATACAACTACTGAAGCAAAAAAGAAATAAAAATAGAAACATGGAACCTCAGCACCACCTTCATGCACACCTACATTTTTTTCACCAAGCTACATTTCATAGTGGGGTGATTTCGTGTCTCATTTCCTCAGTGTGCCCCTTACAGTGGCTTCCCCGCCCCTTTACAAAGAGGGGAACATGGCAGGGCAGCTGCCATCACTGATCTTCCAAAGTCAAAGAAGAAGTTTCCTGAAGGTGGGGGTCACATTACCAAGCAAGCGGCAGGGAGCATTGCGGAACAAAATCGTATCTTTAGAATTTTTTCGTCATATTTTTTTCCATTCTAACGGTGAAGAGGAGATCAATATGAGTTAAGTTCACCAAGCCTTCATGCAGTAGATAAAGGGGGAAACATTTTATGTATTTAAGGGTTAGGGGATGGAGGTTCATTATTAAGCAACACATGCACGAGAATCGGGAAAAAATTCATGGCGTGTCAACGGATCCATTCTGCATCGGCTCTCTCTCATTCTGATTGCCTGTCACTCCCCAAACTGCACTTTTCTCACTTTTATTGTCTCAATTTCTGTCATCTGTCGTGGAACTACTGAGGGGAGGGGCTGAGTTCTCCACCCCGCTCCCAGGGCAGTGCGCTGAAGGTGCACATAGTGACGGTTTCCCTCATTTCCTCTAGCTCTCTGCGGTCACAGGGCAGGGACAAAGAATAATTAGCTTTTACAAGCTCATGTCAGCTGAGTACCAGGCAGCGGCCATTGAAAGTCCCTTCCCCTAAATGGCTTCTGATGGGTATGTCCCCTCTTCGTGCACAAGGGGTCAGTAAGGACTTGTCCTTCTCTCGATTTTTGTCAGATAATAAAACATGATCTATCAGGGAAGGTAACTTCCCATTGATATTTCTCCAACGTCTGCATTTATGAAAAATGTTTGTGGCATAACACATTCTAGAGACGTGATAAGCTCTAGATTGAGGGGAAGCCACACTCTTACAGGGAAGGAAACATGATTTTCAACTCCTGACTCAAAAGTGAATGCTTAAGACACACATTTGTTTTAATGTTGATGAAATGGTGATTTTAGTTCTCAGGCCTTCGGCAGAAAACGTGTTGAAAGCATAAGGAACCCTCAAAAAAGCTAGAAGAGAGGAAGGCAGGGAGGGAAGGAGGGAGGGAGGAAACGGAAAAAGAAAAACATGTAAGGAGATCAGAATTTTTCTTACTTTAAGGCTCCCGCCTGGACCTGTAATCACCATTTTGCATATTTACCCACAGACTCTACAGCAGAGTCTTTAAATCGGGATTTGCGAAGATGAAAGTACCCTTAAGGTACCAGGCTCACACTGGTACTCACGAGGCTTGGTTGGATTCAGAAATGAAGTCGAAATGCATTATAGAGGATCCATTGGGGGTGTTGCAGACTTCGCAACCAGTGCTGCAGAAGGAATCCCGTCCGGTCCCCCGCTGCTCCGTGCCCACACCCCGGCCTCTGCGGCTCTGCAGACACTTGCTGCAGCCGGGCTCTGGTTGGGAAGCACGTGAGTCGCCGTGAGAGACTGAACATCTGTCGCTCTCACCTGGCAGCTGGGCTTCTGTCTCTCCACCTGCTGCTGCTTCCCTGGGGGGAGATCTTCTGCCAGGTCCCGTGATGCAGGGAGCCAAGAATGGGGGCTGAAAGGGTCCCCCGCGAGCCTGGGGCTGTGTACTCTCCTTACCAAACATCCCCTGGTACCTGTAATGAATAATTTTTACACAAAATTGCATGCAGTATATGATGACCTGTTTTCATTTAAATTTCTTTTTTTTAAATTTTCTAAGTGAAATTTATTGGGGTGACATTGGTTAATGACATTTCTGTGATACATGATCCCAAGGTCAAAGCTTCCATCCCCACACATTTGACCCCTTTGCCCCTATGACCTCCTACGCCCTTCCCTCTGGTAACCACAACACTGCCTGCGTCTGTGAGTTTTCATTTGCTTTTATTCTTTGTTTATTTGTTGCTTTTAGGTTTAAATCCCACATATGAGTGAAGTCATATGGTTCTTAACTTTTTCGGTCTGACTTATTTTGCTTAGCACGATATTCTCAAGATCCATTCCAAATGGATCAAAGACTTAAAAATAAAACCTGTACCAGGAAATTACATAGAAGAAAACATGGGCACTAAACTTAGACACCTGGGTCTTAGAGGAGATGTCATGCATGTGACCCTGAAGACAAGGGAAGGAAAGGCAGATATAAGTGAATGGGAGTGTGTCCAGCTGTGGCGATGCATTTGTGGGCAACCTGAACAGAGGACTTCACCCCGTGAGCCCAGGATGACTACATCACCCTTTGTAAAGGTGGTGACTGCAGAGCTCTGCTTTCATTAACACTGATTGATATTCAGATGCCAGCATGTCCCGCCCCTTGCCTCTAAGATCTGTAATTAAGCTTCAGACCAGTGTCAGCGCAGCGGCAGGACCTGATTACACAGAAGGTGTTTTATGTTCACCGAAAGGCATCCACGGCTCCACGTTCTCAGAGAGCTGGGAAGCGAACAGGCAATTAGCATCAGAGATAACCTTCAGAACACAGTAAGTGGGGTTCTGACACAGATCCGGGAGGGAAATCAAAGGATTTGCTCCGATTTGCCCAGCGAGGGCTCTCCGCCTGTCTTTACTGCCCAGTCAGGTTCAAGACGCACAGAGCTTCCATTGAGATCCGCTGCTTACATTTTTATTCTCTGTTTTCCAAGGTGCATAGTTAATAGAAGCTCCTGCAGCAAATAAAAAAAGAGTGGCGGCCGCAGTAAAAGGTACCTGTGTCCGTCCGAGCTGCCATCGTCCCTCCATTCAGTCTGTCCATTTGTCAGGCCAGGTCAGCCGTGACCTCTGACGGCGGCCGCGTCCCCCACACATCTCCAATGAGGCCCCGCCTGCTGGGGGCAGTGTGGCAACTGGCCTTGACACCATGCACCGTTCTCTAGAATCAACACTTTCTGTTAGAACTTCTTGCAGATCTTTGCCTTGAGAAGGGTAAGTCCAAGGCAGAAAAGGGCTCCCCGGGTGTTCGCTTTTAAAGATAAATGAATTCATCGCTTCCCCAAACAGACACCATAAAAATGCTTGCAATATTCTGTGTGGAATGGTTCTCGTGCTCTGCGGTCATGTTCAGCAACCTCTTCTGTGCTCCCAGGTGTTTCTGTATAACTTTAATGTGTCGGTGTCTTTGTTTATAAATGTGCTTCTTCCAGTAGGTTAGGAGGTAGCAGCTTGGAATGACTCTTATCCCCCCGCTCAGAGCCACCATTGTGAAGGGGCACTATCCACGGAGGTTAACTCCTTGAGTCTCGGAGCCAAACCAACCCGAGTTCGCACGTGAATTTTACCATCCCCGACTTGTATCACTTCACACAATTTACTTAACCTTTCTAAGCCTCAGTTTTCCATCTCTAAGATGAAGGTAATAAATAGTACCTAGCAGGGTGCTTCCAGGAGATCAGCCACACAAGGTATAAACATTCAATACTTATGAACCACTGTCGATATATTAAAGCCAACATCGCCTGCACTCATCAGCTTCTTTCTCTGATAAAGGGAAGGATGATACCCTACTCCACTCTATTCTAGTATGTCCTTTAAACTATTCTCGTAGAGGTTCTGTCACACATGAGGAATTTGGCTTTGTTCCAAGGGCTTAATACAAATCTAGCGTTAAGCAATGGTTTCTAGCTTCAAAGTTCTAGAAAGCTTATAGCTAACTCTCAACCTAACCCTGAGTTTTCAATGCAAGAAAAAAAGGTCAGGTAAAGTGTCAGGCTTAAGTCTTCAGTTATTTTTTTCCTCCCACCAGTGAGTATAAACATAAACCCATAAACCCGTTCCTCTGAGCCTTACACCTTCTACAGCTCAGCCCGGGGACCCTGAGCAAGGGGGAACGAGACCCCGTTTCTTAGGCCACAAGTTGGAAAACTCTTGAAAGGACTTGATTCGGCTCAGTGCAGAGAAGGTGCCCCCGCCCACCTGAGATCGTGTCCGGCCGATTAGCTCACTTAGCCCGGCAGCTGAGAAGCCTTTCGGAGACCGTTCTTTCTCCGCTGGGCAGCAGCCCCTCTCCTGATGGAGACCAGCCTCGCTTCAGCAAGCTTTACTAAATTCCTTCTCTACGGGATACGTTCTGCAGGCCGGGCCAGAGTGAGAGGCGGGATGTAGATTGTTAACTTCTCTGGACTGAACACAACAAAAAATCCAAAGACGAGGCACAGTCAAAGCGTGAAAATAACAGTCATTCAGTCGGGTTCACCGGACACATGACAGAAGTTACTAAAAGATCAAAGACTCAGAGTGTCCTGGTGTTAGAATCTCCCAATAGTCTTATTAAAATAAACTGCTCCACACAGTTCTTTATACTTGATTTTTTTCATTCAAGTTTCCCCCACCTATCTTTTATAAAGAGGTAGCATATTAAGTTTAATAGAAATCAAACTTTTATGGACTCGCCTTCACATTTGAAGAAAACAAAAAGTATATATGATATATAATTATTTCAGAATTACATATATTCTGATTAATATTTTGTTTAGTAATATAAATTTAAACGCTTTGATGGACACAGTCTCACTTGACATACAACATAGAAGCTTCAACATCTTCTGCTACATGTGAAAGTATTTATTATACAGTTGAATCCATGGTTGGGCAAATTATAAAATAGAGCTGAGATTTTAAGTGAAAACCATGGGGTTGTATTTCAGATTTCTGACAGTGTCCAGGATGGGAAAAATTTTATTTTTCAGTGGACCCGAAGGGATGGAAATGTATGAGCTACCTGCTGGAGAGCACGTGGGGTGGCCCTGGCCTTCTTAGCTGAGCCCCGAGAGGTTTCCATCAGCTTCCTTGTTCACTGAGTGACTGTGGTCATTGGTTGGCGATACTTTGACGCACACAATACCTGCAAACACTCCCAGCTACTAAGAGAAGATACTTGGAAAGTAGGCTTCAACTTCCAGCTGATCATCTGCTCATCCTCTTCAGAACATTCAGAAAAGGATGTCAGAAGTTTGTTTTCCTTGACTTAAATAATTTGTACTCTTAAATGAGAGAATTTGTCTTCAGTGCTATAAAAGTAGGAGTTTTTTTCTTAAAGGAATAATGAAGCACATAGAGCTTTTAGTTGGGAAGCTTGACAGTTCGATGTTTCCCCCTGTGACGGTTCCTAGATTCCGTGAAGAAAACGTACCCTGGGTATGTAAGCCATCGCGCACCACCTGTTCATAGGGTGCTTTTAGGTGCAAAATTTCAAATGGCTTGAAACAACCCAGCTCTGGTTTTTATCTTCAGTGTTAATCACAGATGTGTATTGTGTGGTCAGAAATAGATGTTAGCGATGTTGTGATTTATCACCGACACATGAGCATGCAGGCAGGGTAAAAATAAAGTAGGCAAAATTTATGAAAAAACTTCATTACCACTGTAACTAAGTACCGTATTTTTCACACTATAAGACGCACCTGACCATAAGACACACCTAGGTTTAAAGGAGGAAAACAAGAACAAAAATATTCTGAACCCAATGGTGTACTAAAATATTTAAGAAAATAGAACAGAATACTATTTCAACCATGGAAAGCGAACAGCAGTCAACAGCGGTATTAAGAACCATCATCACTGTCGTTAACAAATGAGGAGAGAATTTAAGGTTCAAGGACTCTTCTAGTTTTCTGGGAACCCCGAGAACTCATCATCGCTAGTGTCAGAATTTATGGGGGCCTTTAATAACAGGCATTGAGGGAGTTAAGAGGTATCACTAGTTGTAACAGTCACTGAGAGGATCACTATCCTAGTTACAGGTGCTGGCGGACGACCCCCAGTGCCTGTTACGGCTAGTGATCTCCCTTAATCCCCTCAGGGCCTGTGTTACTACTAGAATAGTGACCCCACCATAACCCCCTTTATACACTACGAACTTCAGCATTCATGGCTGCTCACCCAGTCACTGCTGGCCTCCTCACACAGAAGTTTGGGGTGCACTGGAAACAGCGTGGAGGTAGGCGAGACAGCTGTAGCATCTAACGGAGCCAGGAGCCAGCTGAGAACATGTTACTTCAGCTCCACCCATCTGCCTCTCATGATTGGCAGGGCTTAAGACGCAGTGATTGGTGATTGGAGGCGGTTCTGACACAGGCCCCACCCAGCGTCAAAGGCAATGGGCAATTGGCACTGAGCCTCATGCCCGTTATTAGCCTCAGCTGGTTCAACAGGTCAGCGGTTGTAGCTGGGAGCGTCAGGTGACTCTGCACTCTCCCAGGTCCCGGGTGATGGGCAGAGGCAGACGGCAGCTGACCAGATGCCCTGAGATTCAGCAGGAAAGTGGGACATTTAAGTGTCCCCAGGGGTTTCGCGTGGGCCCACCGCTTCCTCTTATAATGACTGTCACCACCGCTGACAGGTCAGTACTACACATCATGGTCTGGGATGCAATATTTGCTCCATAAGACGCACAGACATTTCCCCCACCTCTTGGGAGAAAAAAAGTGCATCTTATGGAGCAAAAAATACGGTAGATATTTTTATGTTATACAAATAAATGTCTCAGGTGCAGATGGAGAAGATAGGCTAAAAAGTACATTTCACACAGTATCACATGGGATTACATAATTAATGGTCATTTTAATTAAATTTTGCAGATCAGTGGGTTTGAAATCATTATGTCACTTAATATATACAAATAAAATAGGTTGAAGGTGTATTTATAAAATTGTGAAGTTTCCTCTATCAAAAGGAAACCTTGTCAAAGTAAAAGACCTTCTCATCTAGATCATAACCTTCACATGGTATTTACCTTTGAAAGAAAACTGTTGTATTATCAACAACTAAAATTACCTATTTTATAACAAAAGAGAGAGATTTCATTTTTTTTTAAAAGTTATTTCTGGATTTGGGCAGTCCATTATTCACGTTTGTAATATGGAATTAGCTTAGGCCCAGTAAGAAGTCAGAAAGAATAATATAGCAGTTCTTTTCTGGCCACAGTCGATAAAGCATTTAATTACTATGAAAAAAGTGGAAATATTAATTATAGAGAGACTAGAGAAAGAGGACATTTTGAAGAAGTGAGCTCCTCTTTTTCTGGCATGGCTAGAGACTTTTAAACATCTAGAGACACGTGGAAATCTCATGTGTTCTAAGGTCCCCTGACACGTCACGCACCTCCCCAAAGAAGCCGTCTTAGGAGTGAGCTGTACAAGGATGAGAGTGAGCTGTACTTCATTAAATCCTTCCTAGTTGTAAAGACATAACAAAATAGATGGGAAGTGATTTCAAATACAAGCTTGCTATTTATTTCCACTGTTTTTCCCTGAGGCTGACCCATCCTATGTCCCTGTCCTGTGGGTTCCCAGGTTCCGGTCACACTGGCCACCCATGTGCCATGCAGCCCATGAACATTGGAAGAAATGGACAGGACCCCCAATTCCGTCCACATGGGTGGGCTTCGCTAATTGGTGTATCTTATTTGCATGACTTCTCATTGATTTAAGTCACAAATTACCTGAAATACTTTGTGGAATGACGCTGGGCAGATAGTGGTTCATACAAATGTTAGTAAAAATTATTAGAACACTCCTCTTGCTTTCTTAGTTAGAAGGGCAATGTTTGCTCAGAGTTAAACTCTCCAAGTAAGTCATACACGCAACAAGTCTAATCAAATTAAAACATCTCCAAGATGCCAACAAGATTGGAATTGTTAGTAGTCTTCCAAGATCCATGATTTCCCTTACAAATGGGAATAGAAAATAATAGTAAAGGGAATTTTCTCTGAGTACTTTAACTTGTTAAAATGTTTTTATATGTGTCATGATTGTTAAAATCATCCCGGAATGCAGAAGTTTAAGTGCAGGTATGACATATTTTAGTCAACTCATATTTCAAGTGTTTTCACTAAAAACTAAAGTGGCTTTAACTTTATGAATTCTTTCTTCTTTAAACGTGGAGAATGAAACCCTCTGAGAGTGAACCACAGTTTATGGCCATTAGAGACCATATAATCTGACATGAATGCAGAGGAATAATTGGCAAAACTACATTACTTGTATTTTCCTTCTTAAAATTAATTTGCATTATGATGTAATTGACATACAGAAAAGCTGGATACAACTTGATGAAAAAGAAAAGTATACACCTGTGCAGCCATCATGCCTTCGATTTAATCATCACTTCTGGAAGTGTTCTTCCTCCCCCTTCTTTATGATAAGAATATTTACATAAGATTTCCCACTTAACAAGTTTAAAATATGCAATTCAATATGAGCGATATGCATCATGCTGCACAGTAGATCTGCAGGACTCACTCATCTTGAGTCGGTGAAACTCTACCCTTCATCAACACCCCCTTAGTTCTCCCTCCCCCGGCCCTTAGTTACCGTTCTACTCCGCGTCACTATGGGTGACTATTTTGAATTCCTTGCATTCATTTGATCCTGTAGTCTTTGTTCTTTTGTGCATGGCTTATTTTACTTTTAACATAACATCTTCCAAGATTGTCGTATGTATATAGGACATATTCCTTACCTATGAACATTTAAGTGTTTCCATGTCTTTGTTATGATAAATAATTCTGCAGTGAACGTCGGAGTGCAGGTATATCTTCAAGATACTGATTTCAATTCTTTTGAACAGCTACCTAGAATTGGAATTGCTGGATCACATGGTAGTTCTGTTTTTAATTTTTTGAGGACAAACTCTCTTCCATGGTGGTTGTACTGATTTACATTCCGACGAACGGCACGGGGGGTTCCTTTTCTCTACACTCTCGCCAACACTTGTCATCTTTCGTTTTTCTGATGATAATCCTAACAGGTGAGATGATATTTGTGTTTTGATTTGTATTTCTCTGATGATTATGATACTGAGCATCTTTTCAAATACCTTTGTCTATCTGAATATCTTCTTCAGTCTTTTTCTCATTTTTTGAGTCAGGTTATTTGGATTCTTTGCTATAGAGTTGTGATAGTTCCTTATATTTTTTTTAATATTAATCTCTTATCAGAGACATGTGATTTGCATATATTTTCTCCCGCTGTGGAGTTTGCCTTTGCACTTCGTTGTTTATTTGCTGTGCTGTGCGAGAACATTCTAGTTTGCTGGAGTCCCGTGTGTCTGTTTTTGTTTTTGGTGCCTGCATCTTGGGTGTCATATCCATGACCACTGGGAAATAGTTTTTTTCCTGTTTTCCTCTAGGAGTTTTATGAGTTCAGGTCTTACCTTTAAGTTTTTAATTCATGTCAAGTTGATTTTTGTATGTGATGTAAGAGGAGGGTCCAATTTCCCCCCCCTTTTTTTTTTTGCATGAGGATGTCTTCATAATTAATAATTAATCCCTTTCTTCTCTGCGCTCTATCGTGTGCATTCGAGACTAAATACATTCAAGCTCAATGCTAAACTTCCTTCTGAGGGTATCCATGCCCTTGTCCTGGTTTATTAATTAACGAATGCTCAGCACCCATAAGAGTATTTCTGAGGAAAGGGCTCCGTCACCGGCCACCTCTAAGATGTTTTGAAATCCTCCAATGACTCAACCCTCCTAAAGCCACTAAAGGAACACGACTGCACCTTGGAGCCCTCAAGTCTCAAAAAAAATCCATATTTTGTCTGGAACTTTTCCTTTTCCACTTCAAAGTGCTAACGAGCTTTAAGAATAAGTGGGATCATCTCGTCTCTTCTGGATTGAGCCGGGGGCCTTGACGGCCTCTTCACAAAGCAGGCGAAGCACCCAGCCCAGGAGCAGAACCACTCACTACCAGCGTGGGTGCCAGTATCAGCAGGAGTCTAGAAATCTGAGCCTTTCCTCACTCACCCAAATCACTGAAGAGTTCAGAAAAACAGAGCACTGACTCATGTCCTACAGAGCGGAGTCGTCATTTATAGGCATACGTGGGTTCCTTGTAATGCAGAGACTTCAGCGGGCTCAGATTCACGCCCGTGGGGTCTTTGTGTGGAGGACGAGAGGGACACGTGGCAGCTTCCACTGTGACGGAACAAACAAAACTCAAGGAGCGGGTGGAGATTCCATCATTAAAGCAACATCCAGCACATGATCCGTCTACACTTGGCACCTCAGCAGCGAGTGAAACTATCTGAAGGGTCCTAACTGATCGTTTGGAACATGAGCAAAAGCATTTGGCATCAAATAATAGGCAGCAGCGCGATCAGGATGTATCCATTGTGGCGACGAGACCTCTACACACACGCGTGTCACTGACAGAATCACTGCCAGGTGAGGAAGGCGGACCACCTGGCAGGAGGGCTAACTCATTTACCCTCTAATATGTCCCAGTTGGTAAATTAGGGGGCAAAACACTGGTCCCACTTCCCTGTTTCTGATTCTAGCAAGGCTGTCTCATGAAATCACGGAAATGTTTGCCTACGGATAACTGGCCTGGAGGAACCATGTGGCTCATTGTCATGCAAGGGCATCACTTCAACTCATTTTAACAAGGGTAACGTTCCCAGTCAGCATTTTCTTACAACGGGGAAGGAGTGATCGTTATCGCAGTTCCAGTTCTTGAAAGCTAAATAATGTTTTGTTATTTTTTTAGAAAGGAACTGTCAAATAAGAACCAAGACCATATATTTGGTTTATAAATATCATAGAAGTCAAAGTGTATAGGAATTGTGGAAACAAAAGTACTACAATTTTCACTCCTCTGATTCTGAATTCTTCCTTTCAGTGGAGTGATGGGTACTTATCCACAGACTTAATGTAAATCATTAACTATTTGTCAAATACACAGCAATTAATTGTGGTCTTTTCAGAGGTATCCAGCCATGTAATATGGAAAAATAGAGACATTTATTGAAGAAGATACAAGATACAAGAAACACTGTACACAGGACAAGGATGCCTCAGTCCCTTTCACAGCAGTCACCTTGGGACCTCACACAGTTCTCCCAATTGTCATCAGCTGCCCCATTGTATGTTCCTGAATCTCATCAATGGTCGGAAATCTCTCCCCTTTCAAAGGTGACTTTAGTTTTGGGAAAAGCCAGAAGTTGCAGGATGTCAAATCTGGGCTGTAGGGGGGTTGAGTCACCTGGGTGATTTGATGTTTCACCAAAAACTCTGCACAAGACAAAATGCATGAGTGGGAGCATTATGATGAAGCTGCCAATCACCAGTTGCCCATAACTGTGACCTTCTGAGTCATCAGAACAGTTTCTGTGGTGGGATGTTCAAGCTTAATGCGAAATTTGATGCATATCTGTTGCTCTACTCACTTGTTTTGAATGCTACGGCCACACAGCACACATGCTCACTCAGGCATCTACCGCCCCCACTGACTAGTACAGTGAAGTCGCCATTGTTCACACATGCGCATTTCAGTCCACTCTCCTTGCTGCCAGGTTACATCAGTGCCTTGCAAACCAGTCTCATTATGTTAACAATGGCTGGACTTTTTCCAGACAGACCTTTGTATGCTTCTGCACACAAATTTATATGTGCAATCTAGTTTTACAAGTAAACTATGTATTTTATAGAACCTATCTTTTAATCTTTTGTTGTTGTTCCACTTTGCTCTTTCCATCCTAAAAATGCTTACATTACATTGGTACTACTCTGTAAATAGAATCAAAAACAAAGAAAAAAATCAATTATCTCTATTTCTCATAATAATCTGACACAAAATGGAAGATTTCCAATTTTAATTTATACGTGTTTTCATATTTATTTTATTTTTTAAAATTTTTATTGAGATTTAGCATTGTGTAAGTCTGAAGTGTGCATGTGGATTTGATACACTTGTGTACAGAGAAATGTTTGCCACATAGCATTAGCTAACCTCTCTCACTTCACATGATTATCCTTTTTTGTGCGTATGTGACAAGAACATTTAAGATCTACTCTCCTAGAAACTTCCAAGTATATAATACAGTATCCTTAGCTGTATTCACCATGTTGTACCATGGGGATCGAATGACCCCTGAAATCTATTTTTTGTAACTGAACATTTACCTGTACACCTGTTTTGTACTGTGGCAGTGGGGTTGGTAAGCAACTGAACACACAGTTTCTCAGAGTTGCCAAAAATAACAGTGTAAGACAACTTTTTGCAAACACACTTTGCTATAATTCTTTTGACAAAATTCTTATCAATTTAGTACTCACATTCAACCACATTAAACACATTAAGCCCAGTGTTTCCAAATCTAACTATGGCTAACCACTAAGATTTCAACTGGGACTCTTTGAATCTCATGTGCAGAATTAATTCTGAAATACTTTTTCTTCTCAACTTGAATAACCCGGCAGGTATGCTGCCGTGACAGTCCACACACAGCTGCAGTATGAATCTGAGATACTCACCGTTTCTCAGATACAGAAACGCTTCTGATCTCTGACTTTATCTGCATAGTATTAAAGAGACACCACTGCCGTCCTTTGTTACTAAGGTGGAGTAACAAGACCAGGGTCCTCAGAGGTGAACAGAACACGAGTTAAACCCCAAGCCCTCTATAACCTGTGATTAAAGATGTTCTCAGAGGCAACGGTGTTTCCTAATCTCACTAAAGAAGCACCAGGCATTTCTGCAAATTGCAAATGCACTGTGTCTTTGAGAACCACACTCTAAAATCTAAAGAGTATTCATAATTCATTGTACTGCAAAACCAAAGCACACTCCATGTCAGGATGTTTTTGATTCCTTTAAAAAACAAGGTGGAAGAGATCCGAGTCTTGGCTGTCTGTGGTTAGCAACATGGCCATAATGCAGTATTGTGTCGTTTTTCTGAGGCACGGCCTGGTAGGCAGAAGCATCTCACCCACCAAGAATAACAGCAGTCAGTCCTTGAGCCTTCTAATTACAGCACGTTCCACATTCAACCAGGGTTTGTTGTCCTTGGTCATTTTGGTAAATAATCCCTCAGGAAATAATTTAAAAATCATGCAGAGTTTAGAAAAACAAAGAAGAATAGTCCTCGTTGAAAATGAGTATGGTCCATTAAAACAAACACGAGACGTATTTGTCTCCTGGTCAGCTGGACCCTGCCCAAGTTTTCCTATCAGAGGCGTCCCGTCTTCACATTTAGAACTATTGTAAATAGTTCTGTCAAATAGCCAACTACACTTCAGCCTGGTTTCTGCAAAAAGTATCTTCTCCTCGTGCTCTGAGTTAAGCGGTGTCTCTCTAGCTTAGGTACATGTTAGCGTCATGAGGCAAAGGGGGAGGGAATCATGTGGAAAATGAACGCCGGTTTTCAAATCCACCAAAAGGTGGTCTTTCTCGTCATTACGATATTTCCAACGAGCCAATGTCATGTCTTCAAATGAAGTGGTATTTTGGCTTCGGATTATTGGCAGTGACAGGAGAGCCAACACATCGTAACTTACAGACTGAGACTGACGCGCTGGGATTTCAGAACAGATACGCCAAACCACGTGAGCCCCATTTCACTCCTCACCCCCCCATTCATCCCACCTGTTCACAGACAGAACGTAAAGTGCGCTGTCGTGGATGTCGGGAACCCTGGGGTGCCATCTCGGGGCTGCCATTAACCTCCTGCTCACCCTGGGACAAGTTCATTGCCTGCTCTGGACTGTCGATGTCTCCTGTGAAGTTCATAGCAGAGGACCGCCAAGGTCATTTAAGCTTAAAAACGCTTGACCCTTCCATTTACCTCCTTCAGCACGTTTCATAATGGTCGTGGAACGTCTTCAGTCTCTTAAAGAAGGTGACAATGCAGGATGTTTCTATAGAGCTGCGTATCTATTTCTCTGGAACTACGAAGCAGTGTGCAAACATTTTGAGACGTTTAAGAGCGATACGTTGAAAGAGCAGAACACGGTCATTAGGGAAAACAGACAGAAAGATGAAAACCTTCGAACAACGTTGCCTGCTGTGAGAATGGGGGTCCCATTCTCTGATGCTTGCGTCGACTTAACAGATGTTACCAAGCGCCGACTGTGTGCCAGGCAAAGGGCCAGGCCCCTGCATCAGGAAGCCCAGGCAGTGCCCAAACCGACTCACCTGCCCGCAGCACATTCAGGAATGTAACTGCCTGGCAGACGGGATAAATAGACTGTCTCATGACACTCAATATCAAGGGCTTTCATGTGACGCTCCAGCTGCTCTTTACCACCTCGTAAAAAGTGGGAAAGGAGAAGCAAGTCTGTGGAGCTGCCCGGGCTTATTGTTCCTCTGAGTAATCAAGCTGCAGACCGCGTGGGGACAGTGCTTGCCACCGAAGTGTGGAGCGCCGTCATCCCGTGACCGAGGGCCTGGGGTGCTTTCCAGAAGAATGAGCTTTCTGCCTGAGCGTTTCTTTCAGAGAGAAGAGATGAAATGAAATGTCACAGCAATTATCTGCGCAGTGGAGGGTGTGGGGAAGGCTGGCTGTGGCCAGGGTCCCAATTACTGGATTAGGCAGAGGTGGACTCTGGCGCCTCCCTGTCACTTAGAGGTGAGGCTGGTCACCCTGTGGCGAGACCAGGATTTGAATTCCAGAGAAACGTCCTGGAAACACACACAGGTGAGCGTGGCTTGCTTTGTAGGTGTGTTCGGCGCCCACATTCACGGTTCCTTTCGTCCAAATTCTGCCGTTCACAATGTGAAAAATGGGTGCTGGGAATTTGCCTGTGATGGTATTTGCAGGGCGCCTTCCTTGCCCTCTGTTCCAGTTTATTTCTTTTAATATTTGTGTAAATGTAACCACGTGAGTCTTGCAGAAATGACAGCAATTTCTGGCTCTTGGCTTTCACTTGAATGCAACCTCCGGAGGACGTAAGACTGAGCTCTCTCACTGAGGGAACTTGATCAGTGCAGGGGGGTCTGGCAGATGGGAGCACACAGGTCTTTAAAAGTAGAGTGTGCTGTGCACCACACATGGCTCAAATCCATTTCAAAAGAGGCCAGTCTTGCTCCTAAAATGACATTTATAGAGAGATCAAAGTCACGGCGACTTGTTGAAATTCCCTAATGAATGAATTTAGAAAGTGTCTGTGGCAATTTAGTCACTAAACACTATTCCAGAGAAAGAAGTCACGGTCAGAATTGCGTCCTGTCAATCAAGCCTGTTTGGCCACCCTACTGGCAATTTCTTGTCCTCCTAGCCGGGAACAGGGGAGCTCTCTGGGGTTGCATGACTCCTTCTCAGGTGGTGTCCCGAGCAGAGAGGGCAGCTGGAATTAAAAGCACCGTGAATCTGTGTGAATTTTTTTTTTTTTTTTGAAAAAGATTCTTGAAAACACTCTTGTCTAATGAGCCAACTCAGCTGGGCTCTAGTGATTCCTCTTTCTGGACATTGCACCTGTTGATTCAGTCATTTTATAGAAACACAATGATTATTTGCCATTCTTAGCTTACCTCCTGCTAGCCACCATTGCCCGTATCAACGTCCTGAGTAGTCAGGCTGCCTCGGTCACTTGAGGAGGTCACGGCGTAATAAATTGGAGGTGAGGTTCTGCCCTGAGAGTCAATCACTTCTCAGGCCCCTTCATGACCACACCTTCTATCACAGGGACTCACGCTGCGGGGCTTCCCACCACCCGATGCCGATGCCGACGGCTGGGAAACCCTCAGACCTGATTCTCCGAGCCATTGGGCCTTAATATAAAAGCAAACGAAAGCAATTACAGGAGCTGTCTTTCAAGGGGTGGGCGTCGCTTCCCAGCACACACAATGTTAAGGCCCCAAATTGAAATCCACGGGGAAGAAACGTTGGCACTTCGGCTTATTTTTATGGAGTTGTGTTTACTATGTTATCTTTTCTTTATTTCTGTATGTGCTATAAAAACACAAAAACCGGAGCCATTCAATTTGGCTCCCTTTTTTATTACGTTGAAACAGTAAATGAGATCTGAGGCCACTAACCTATAAATTTTTCTAATTTCAAAGTATTTTAACATTTTTCTGTAGGCACCCTACTTACCAAATGGCTTCTCATTAAATGGGGTTTTAAAATGTACCCTGTATTACAATTAGTTTCTGCTCTTCCCCATTATATTTTCAAATTACTTATAACAGAGAAGCTAGATCATTTCTGCATTTATTTCGCCTCTGTGTAGTTCCTCTTTGCAGAAATCACTTATGTTTCAGAAATGACCCGTTATGTTTCTGGGAAAGATGTTACGTGCTCTTATTAAACATGACTCATCCAAGGTATTTTGTCTGTATACACCCCCACTAGGCTTGCTTTAACTCAGAAAGCTTTGTGGCTTTATTTTGTTAGAATTGATCCTTTGTGGGGGGAAAGGTTTCATATGAGTATTTTCTCTTCTGCAGACTTCTTCTATTTTGGTTCCAGAGCAGTTTCAGAATGCTAAACTTTCATAAACTTCCTTTCTGGAAATGACCTCCATAAAACCCGTGGCCTCTTTTTTTACAGTGGCCCACTGTCACATGTCCAGTACTGACCTGGCCCCGCAAACGCAGGTCTGACAGGTTTGGTCCCTCTGGCCAGTTTAGAAATGTCATTACTCAAGTCTTGATGAAGTCTGTTCTTCCAGAAATGTGTGATTTTTATTTCCTATACTACACTTTTCTCCAAAGACCATGGTAAATTATTTTTGAAACGTGTGTTTGAGTGATGTTGCTGATACAACAAGTTTACCTTTGGGACGTTTCTCCTTGAGCTAAATGTATTTGCATCTTTGGATTGGAAAGCCCCCAGACGTTAGCACTGGAAATACAGATTCTGTTATGCTCTCTCATCACCCCGACACTGCTGTCCCGAAAGGTCACTGAGGCCAGGCGCGTAGAGGTGAAGAGTAGGGTCTACACTTAGGGCCAGGTAACGGCCACTGAACAAGCATTGCAATCCCACATTCTCCTTCTCTGGACTTTGTTATCTTCATCTGTCAGAAGGAGCACAATTACAGTACTTACCACATAAAAATACAAGTGCCAAGTGAGTTAATATTTTTGCTTCTATTTTTTTCTTTTATTGTCCACACTTTTTCAGATGTTCCCGTTTCCCCCTGCCCCACTTTGCCTGCCTCCCCCCAGCCCCACCCCCCCTTCCTTCTGGCCACCTCCACACCGTCGTCCGTGTCCGTGGGTCATGCGTCCATGTTCTTTGGCTAAGCCCGTCCCCTGTCTTTGAGGAGTTCAAGTAGCGCCTGGCCCACAATATGGGCTGCATGACTGTCAGTGCTATTTTTATTTCATGGTGGAAGGTTCTCATGGTGCGCTGACTGATTCATGGGACACTAAATAATAGCTCCATGATGATGACCATCTCATACCCTAATCCCGGGAACTGGAGGCTGGGTTACCTTACGTGGCAAAGGGACTTTGCAGGTGGGTTTATCCAGGTGGGCCCTAAATCTAATCCCTCGGGTACTTAGAGGAGGCATCAGAAGTGGACCAGGCTACAAAAGAGGAGGAAGTGATGTGACTGTGGAAGCAGACAGAGGGGAGGTGACATGACATGGGGTCATGAGCAAAAACGAGGATGGTGTCTGGAGCCGGGCCACCAAGTCTTCCCTAGAGACTGCAGAGGCAGTGCAGCTGGCAGACACTTCTGTCCAGGGACAGTGATTCATACGCTGGCCTCCAGAATTGCAAGAGAATAATCTGTGATTTTTAAGTCACTAAGTTTGTGGTTGTTTGTTCCAGCAGCCCCAGAGAACCAACACGGCCATCCAACTAGGAGTTGCAGGTACCAGAAGTATCACCTCATCTGTGACTTCCTGGCCATTGAATTTTTCCTTACAGGTGGGCTAATCCACAGAGAACACTAAACATTTGGGGCCCCCTCTGTGGTTCTGTAAGTACCTCCTAGTGGGGCATTACTTTAAATTGTCAATAAACTATCAGAGACAAATATTTACTCATCGTTTAAGAAAGGCCACTTATTAGCCATGTCTGTCATTTATCTAAGCAGACATCGGCGGGGTCCCTTTCAGTAGAAAGTTCAGGCCTGGGGGGAGCAGCACACCCACCCACAGAGAGACTGGGGGCCGGGCAGAGGGCCTTCCGTGGGCAGCACCCCGTGGACCGCCACGCAGCCCACTCGGCCTCCTATGCTGCGGCTGTGACGCTCCAGCTTCAACTGGCCCTGGTGCCAGAGGACACCTGGAAGCCACCTCCTGTCCCCCAGGCCTTGGCAAAATTAGGCTGCCTCACGTTTGCTTGATCGATGGGGAAACATTTTAGGAACCGTGATTGGGAACTAGAACCCGTGCCAGGCTGCATCGTAACAAATGCATTGCGTAAAATAGTCTCTCTGCTCAAACACAGTTTCAAAAATGGGTTAGAAGCGGGGCTCGTGGTATGTTTTCAATGACTGGGACAATTCCACTGTCTGTTGTTGTTCAGGGACTTCACTCAGTCGTTAGGGATGTTTTGGGCTGCACGTAAATGAAAAGCCAGCTGACGGAGGCCACACCAACAGGACTGTGTGTCTCTGTTACGTAGAAAGGCTGCGTCGCTGGGCGGCGGCCGCCGGTTTCCCTGCTCAGTGATGTCCCTGGGGCCCAGGGTCGGCCACGGCGTGTTTCCGTCCCACCTCCACGCCCGCACGGCAGGCTCACAAGCTGACCTCTGTAGCCCCAGGCACCGCGCTCACGGGGACACCAGGACGCGGCGAGTGCCGCTTGCCTTCTCAATGCTGCCTTCTCCAACTGCCTTCCCCTGAGCGATAGGCCGCAGTCCTTGGTACCCTGAGCAACGCCATTTCTAACGGCTGCATAACACGCCAGGTCGCGGGCCTGCCGCGTCGTTTCCGGAACCAGTTCCCACGGTCCCACATCACAGTGTTTCCTGCAGTGGTTTGTTTGTCTGTTTTGCTATTAAACACCAATTGTTTCCTCTAACGATGAGAATTTTTCAGCTCTAGTCTCTTAGCAACTTCCTGATGTTTAATACAGCGTTTTTCAACATCACATCCCTGAGACTTATCTATCTTATAACTGGAAACCAAACTTCTTCAGCTTCTTCAGGGAATCGTAAGCCAAGACTTTTTCATGTTCACAAATATGCTGATTGTAGAATCTCAAATGTTAACACAAACTCCCGGCCGGTATTGATGTGAGTCATAAATTCTCTCTAACTTGGACTTCAGTGAGGGGTATCTGTCAAAGGGTGCCTGCAGGCTTGCACAAGAATGAAGGATTGGGGGTCACAGGACAGCCACAGAGATGGGAAGTACAGCCCGGGGAGCAGAGGTAATAATAGTGTAATAACTATGTATGGGGTCTGGGGGCGCCGCAAATATTGGGGGGACCACGCTGTAAAATAGGTGATTGTCTAACCCCGGTGCTGTCCACCTGGAACTAATGCAGCATCATTGGAATGGAAATTGTCATGGAAAATTTTAATTGAATAGATGCAGAAGTTGAGCTGCAGGGAGAACAGAGGGGTGAGATCAATGAGTGAGTGTCTGCGGAGGCGCGGAGGGGAGGCCCTGCGCAGCCGGAGATCCTCGGAATGTCCTTCTGCTGTGACCGCGGAGGCTTTGCTGGGGGGTGGAAACCCGCCCATTCAACAATGACGATGATGATGATGGAGTGCTCCCCAGAAGTCAGCCTACGCAGCAGGGAGACAGGGCCTGCCCTTGTGGTTCATAACCTCACGGAGGCGCACGCGCTGCAGAGACATTGATCTCATCACTGAGGGCACGGCCATCCTAGGCGACGAAGCCCACGCACCCTGCGGGGGTGGTTTTACGGCCCCTGCTCTGTCCTTTTCGGAAGGATGGAGATGGGAGGACCCGGCTATGAAGCACTCTTCGAGGCCAGCGAGAGGTCTGCGTCAGGGAAGTGAGTAAGGAGAGGTAACGATGAAGAAGCAGAGCTGAGGATATGGACGGAATATCGCGTGAAAAATGGAATCGATGGTGTCCTTTCTTAAACGCACATGGCCACGTGCAGAGTCGGCGGGGCCATGACATTGGCCGAGCCTGGAACAGCCTTCAATCAATACTCCATAAACTAGGACACGGTTCAGGGGCCTCTGACACACACGCGGGGAAAGCAGAGCCAAAGAGGCCACGGGATCCCCAAATCAATCCTGATCTCTGTAAAGCAGGTCCGTGATCATGTCTGCGCATTGTCGGGGAACAAGAGCGCACGCTTCCTTGGAGCGGTGGCTGAAGGGCCTGAAGGCTTAATGGAAACTCCCGAGGGGACGAATAGGTGAGTAAATATTAAGCAAAGTCATCTGAACTGCATCTGTCCTTTCTAACAAGTTTTTTTTTTTAAATTATTAAGACAAGGAGTATCATAATAATGTCCCTTCCTTATTAATTCATTGTCCTTTGAAACTAAATTCTGGGTGTGTGTGTCTGTGTATGTATATTAAAAAGAAAAAGATAGCTTGTATGCCTTATTGTTCATTTTTCCTTCGAGAGTTCTTGTGCGCGTTTCAAAGTTTTAACTGAGGTTCGCCGTCTACTCATTTAAAGGTCTTTCGTATCGAGGCCCTTTTTAGTCTTCTAACAGAGTAGAGCCCCAGCCAAAAATAATTACTTGTTCTATTATAATTAGTATAATAAGCGGCATGTTTAATGGTAGCCTTACAATTTAGAAAATTAATTTTTTTATGTTTTTTAGATAGTTTTGCAGCCTATCCACTCTTAACGGAAAGCAGCTGAATAAAAGATTAAAATTACAGGAGCATGGGTATTCCATTTTGGACTTGTTTTGTAGGTTGTTTTAGCCTATTTCAACTTTGAATGCTGTAAAAGGTCAAATTCTTGATGCAATGTACTTTTTAATGTCTGCACTAAATGCCACATTAATCTCAGTGTGATTAATGAGCTCATCCTGTATTTACTAAGCAGGAAATAGGATTATTTCCCTCAGAATCCATGAACCTAACAGAGTAACAGATAAGAGACATAAATTTTGCCTCTGCTGCCTTGACTAGAAATAAGCTATCTAGCTCAAATAAATTCCTTTTTGGCTTACTTTTCTGAGACCCAGAATTACAGTATAAATCCTGTTTATCAATCACAGTAGTCTCATTATCATCAACCTTAAGAATCAATATTTTACAAGGCAGGCTAGGTCGTTGGAGATTCACATGACTGGGCAGGCCATCATATGACATTATTTGTTAAATGACAAGCCTGTTTGGGAATCGGGTTGCATGCAAATCAGCTTTTATGTCTCTACAAATGCCTGTAATGTAAACAACAGCATTCAAGTTCATGATACATTCAAATGGAAAATAAAACCAATACTGAATTCCCATCAAGCTTTACGCAGCCCGAATCAGGAGACGCAGTGGGAATATCATGAGCATACTCCATTTCAGCTGCTCATTATCAAAAGTGCCAAGCTACTTGGTTTTCTGGACAGGGACCACTATGTTTACGCCCAATCACGAATGGTTAAAACTTAAGGGAATTTGAAATTATGTAGCCCAGCAGTTCTTCAATTAGCAGCCTCCTTACCACCAGCAAATGCGTTAGAAATGCAAGTTCTCAGGCCTCCCCAGCCCTACTGAATCAGAAATGTGAGGGGTGGAGCCCAGGAGTCTGTGTTCAGAAAACCCTTTGGGTGATTCTGATGGATGCTGAAATTCCAAGCAATGTCACCTCATTTTTTCCAATTTTGTGAGAGATGAGAAAACACCATTATTGGACAGTGAAATCAAAAGGATCTTCAGATCTCCTGACTTCCCTAAGAGTATCATCAAGATAAATATTTACCCAACATCTTCATTGTGATATACAACGCCTCTGTTATATACAAAGTGTCTGTCTTTATGGCACACTCTTTCTAGAAGAGGAGGCAGAAAAAAAGTATACATGTATTATAGATTATGCGAGGTCTGTCCGGAAAGTATCCAGCCATGTCATGTGAAAAAGAGACGTTTATTGAGGAAGATACAGAATACAAGAAACATTGTACACAGGACAATGATGCCTCAATCCCCTTTGAATAGGCACCTTGGGACTTCACACACGTCTCCCAGTCGCCATCAGCTGCCCTGCTGTATGGTTGTATTTTCCTGAATCTCATTGACAGTCTGAAATCTCTTTCCTTTCAAAGGTGATTTTAGTTTTTGGAAAAGCCAGAAGTTGCAGGGTGTCAAATCTGGGCTGTAGGGGGGCTGAGCTGCCTGAGTGATTTGCTGTTTCACCAAAAATCTCTGCACAAGACGTGATGCATGAGCAGGTGCCTTGTTTTAATGAAGCTGCCAGGCACCGTTGCCCACAGCTGTGGCCTTCTGAATCATCCGAATAGTTTCTGCAGAGGAATGTTCAAGCTGAATGCAATATCTGATGGAGATTCATTGCTCTACTTACTCAGTCATTTTGAATGCGACAGCCACATAGCACACATGTTCACTCTGTGGCATCTACCGCCCCCACTGATGAGTACAGTGAAGTCATCATTGTTCACACAGGCACATTCCAGTCCACTCTCCTTGGCTGCCAGGTTACATCAATGTCACACAACCCATTCTTGTTATATTAACAATGGCTGGAGTTTTTCCAGACAGACGTCATAGAATTCAAAGAGTGACACACTAACAATAAAAATCAAGCAGAGTAAAGAGAAAGTTAGAGAGCGCAGTTTTGGGGTGGTCTGTGGAGGTGAATACGCCCCAGGCCCAGAGAACACAACACAGAAGGGATGGCCAAGGGCAGCTGGTGCTGGGCTAGTGCTGCGGGAGGTAGAGGAGCACTAGGGTGGGACCCCCAGGGAGAAAGGAAGGGGCAGATGATGTGTTAGAGCTTGGTGAGCTTAAGAAAATCAGTTAAAATGTTGGTATTCGAACTGTCCCTGACCACTGACCCGTAGGGTCATAGGCCCTGGGGGGGAAGGGGAACAAAGCCCACCTGTGAGAAGGCCAGCGTGGTAACCCACCTACCCTCCCAGCGAAGGCGACCAGCAGGACTTGGGCCGAGGAGAGCCCTAACCCTGGCGTCTGGCATAACCGCTGGGCATCACTCAGGCCTCCAGTTGTTACCAGGGAAACTGGAGAGAGAATCCTCCTCCGGTCTTCCCTTACAAGGCTGCTGGAAGGGCCCAGTGCAACAGCGTGCATGAAACTACCCCGAAAACAAAATTTGACGTTCGCAGTGTAAGAGAGTCTTCCATTTTACCGTCCTTGGTGTTTGTAGCAGAGTGTCTGGTGCTTCAGACGCAGGGAGTATTCTCGCCAGCGCCTGGGCAGTGAGCAGTGCTGCTTCCCCGGGAGCAAGCTCTTGGATCTCAGCTCCTCTGGCCGAGTTCCACGTGTTTCTTGATTTTAATGTGTCCATCGAGCCCTGGCTGCTGTGGCTCAGTGGATTGAGCATCGGCTTGCGAGCCAAGTGTCGCTGATTCGATTCCCAGTCAGGGCACAGGCCTGGGTTGCACATCAGGTCTCCAGTTGGGGGCACGAGTGAGAGGCAACCACACAATGATGTTTCTCTCCCTCTCTTTCTCCTTTCCCCTCTCCTTAAAAATAAAAACAAACAAACAAATAAATAAATTATTTTTTTAAAAAAAGAATAACTTAAAAATAATATGTGTCCATCTAGCCCATGTTGTTATCTTAGTCTTAAGATAACAGCCATTGATTCCAGCATGTGCTCTCCATGGGTAAAGTGGGGAGGACAGTTTTTAAAAGTCTAGACAAAAACATTTCACTGATGCCCATGTTCAAAGCATGTAAACGGCTGCTGCATCAAACAAGCACCAGCCCCTCCCAACCCTGTCGTTCGGCTGTGAGGACGTGTGAGCCGTCTCTCCCCCGGGAGCTCCCTGCAGCGCAGCCGAGGTCCATTCCTACACCTCCCGTCCCAGAGCCCGGGTGGGGTTTCCGGCTGTGGCCTTAACTACCATCCCTACACTCACCCCCCAAGTCCCAGCATCCGAGTGAACGAAAACTACTGTGCTTTGTTTTTTCTGCTGCAAAGAAAAATACATACAATACTTCATATGTATGCATACATGCAGACTTAATGAGACTTCTAAAGTAGTGATCGTCAGTAGCAAGCCAAAGGCAGAACACCATGCACACTCGTGCGCGTCACTGGGGAAGTCGTCCCCAGTCATACGCACTGCAGCGCGCACCACGCAGGAGCTGAGCAGCTCCTGTGCATGGATTAGCTGCACAGGCCCATAGCTGAGCTCAGAGAATGCAGAGGAAAAGGGACATTCAATCTTAACTCTACTATCTCTTCCCACTCAGAGATGTAACGTTGCGCAAAACTGTACATTTAAACAATATCTTCGACACACCAGAACCTACTGTAATGAAACTAAATATGAAAATAATGTAATTATTGGCCATGCACTTATTACACGGTTGCATTCTTGTCGGCAGAATCAAGTGTCAGCTGCCCGGTGAAAACAGCTCACAGTAGTTAAAATGGTCTAGCACGCCGAGGCGAGGCAGTAATTGAAAGTTATCAATAGAACAGAGGACGCCTGGCTCTCCCAACCCTGCACCGCACTTCCTGTGTGGCCACGTTTCTCTGCTTTCTGTCCCCCACTCTAACAGCCAGGAACAGGATATTCTAAAACATACTGTGACTGCATCTCCTCCTGTCTGTGGGGGGCGGGGCTGGGAGAGCCTAAAGGAACTATCTTAACCAGAGAACTCTGACAGGAGAGGTACTCACCGGTGACTCATCCGCAGAACAGTAACCCGCACGCCTTGCAGGCTGTTTACCCCATAATCTCTTTCTTCTCTGCCTTTAAAGTGCCCGATTGTGGAGCAGCACATGTCCCCTAGAGTCATTTTCAGGGGCAGCAAATCTTTGAGAACAATTTTTCATATTCAGAATTAAAACATGCTTGGCTGTTCTTAACAAAGCCTCTAGCAGGATAAAAGCTTCATTCTAAAAGCTCAGGAATCACTCATTTTCTCTGCTTTGTGTTGGTCCTAAAATAAACGTTTCTTTTTTTTTTCCCCGTGACAATCAAATGAGCTGTCTGATTTTTACCCCCCTGTTTCATCTTTATGTTGACAGTATGCCATTTTTTTTTAATCATCTGAAGAAAAGACTCACCCCATCAAAACAGTAATAGCAAAAAAAAAAAAATCTGCCTTATAAGAAATAAGTTGGGTATTTCTTCTCAGGTAACCGGACTGTCATTACTGGAAATTAATTTTGATTAATCCTTATTTCAGCGCCATGAGTCTGAGTGGTAAAAGGCTGTTTGCCTAATTTTCTATTCTCTAGTGAAAACACTGTCCAGATTCATCCTTGCTAGATCACGGAGGTATTCGGCTCTCTATGAAACTGTCCTGTTCATCGCTATCCTGTAAATGATCTCATTTAGACGTGATGTGTCTTTCAGAGAAGGAAGGATTTCATTGAAACTTAGCAGACGCTCCCAAAATAATGGATACATGTCAAATCCATCAAAAATTAGAAGGCACTGCCCTTAGCATGATAGTCATTAAATAGCGCTATTTATTAACACTGTCAAGAGCTGTTAAGGATTTAAGATTCCACCCTCTGTGCAAGGTAGCAAGGTAGCCTGCCACACAGTTTAGTGGCCTTTTGGTCGGAGACAAAGGGTTTTTTGTGACTCATGTCAATGGCATTAGCCAGGGTGCCAGCACTTACGAGCCCCGAGTCCCACAGGGAGATGCAGAGAGAGTTAGGTGAGGCCTGCCCATGACATGGGTTGTTTTGTGGGAAAGGAACCACAAGGTTAGGGAACCCCAGTATGTTATAATGGGCAAAAATACAGCCTAGCATTTGTCCCAGAAAAAGCCATTATCTTTTTTTAATTTAATTTAATTTTTTTATTTTTAGATGGAGGGGAAAGGAGGGAGAAAGAGAGGGAGAGAAACATCACTGTGGGGTTGTCTCTCATGTGCCCCTAACTGGGACATGGCCCACAACCCAGGCCTGTGCCCTGCCTGGGAATCAAACCTGCGATGCTCTGGTTCGCAGGCCGGCGCTCAATCCACTGAGCCACACCGGCCAGGGCAGAAGCCATTATCTTTATCGTACTGGGCACAAACAAAGCTCCCCTTATGCTCTAGAGAAAGACACCATCTCCATGTCCACGGCTGTTTGCCCTACAAATGTCCTTGAAAGACAACCCAGAAGAGCAAAGGCCGTCAGGGCCTCAGCTCATAAAATGTGCCCAGGCAGAAAGGACTCGTGGAGGACTGTCACCAACAAGCCTTCACCACACAGTCTTTCCTCCTCATTTTCTCACCACCTCAGTTTGGATTTTTAAAACCTTTTAAACTGGTACATTCATGGGGGTCAGCGTATGGTAATGAAGCTAAAAAAAAGCACTTTCTTATTCTCCTATTTATGCCTATAGCTTATGTTAGACAATCACATTTCGCCTTATATTATTTAAGTTTTCATTTTAAAAAAGACCGTCATTTTCCCATTATCCAGGACCAGGCCACATAATTAAATTACTTTGATTCAACGACAGATCATTACCGGCCTTCGGAGATACGGAGGCCCTCTCCGGGGCGCTGCCTTCCTCTCTCTCTCCTGCTCTGTTTGCGCACAGAGTGGGGGCGGCTGCGTGCGTTTTTCATAGTTTCATTCATTATTATTTACTGAGCACTTGTTGTGAGCCTGGCATTTAACAAGGCTCCAAAAATGCAAAAGTCAATACGCTTCCTCTCAAGCTCCCAGAGGAGACCCAGGTGAAGAGATAGGAGATGAGACCGTGGCCCCTGACCCCGCTGGGTGGGTGGGTGAAGGAGTGTGAGGCTTCCTAGATGAATTTTTTTTTTTTTAAAGAAAGGAATCAGCCTAGCAAGAGGGGAAGCACAAATGAATGTGAGGGTGGGCATTCCAAGCCCAGGAGGCCCCCCGGCCTGGTTCAGAGAGCCTGCCTTCCTTGGGACCCCTCTGTGCTTTGGAATGGGGCCCCCGGAGGAGGGCGTGCCAGGTAGGAACGGGAAAGAGGGGAGAGTGGAGGGGTGAGCCCCGTTCCGAACCCCGGGTCCTTAGGGGAAACTCCAATCCGCTTACATGAGGCGGGGCCCCGGCAAACCCAGAATTTATTTATGAAAAATTGTGTATTTATTCTTGCGTCTTTAGATTTCATTCGCCTTCAGAGGACCTTCCGTTTGATGCACCACACCTACCAAGTGTTTCCCTGGCCTCTGAAAAACCCCCCAGCCGGTTCTCAGAAGGAACGACTGTAGGCAAACTTCTACTGGGAATGAGATGAAAAACCAGACCTTCATCAAGGGCGAAGAAACTTTGTGACGCATAGCCTCAAACTTATTTCAGAAATCCTCAGACTAAACACAAGCTTAGCCTTGTCAATACCGCAGAGTAAAACTGCGCGACATTATGTGAAAACCAGATAGTAAATTTTAAACAAGTTTCGTCATGTTCCTCATATTTAGTCTGAGCTTTTTGCAAACTTCCTTCTGTGTAAACTCATGTAACATTCAGTAACTTTTGCTATAATATTTCTGTTGGAACTCAAATCTCTAAGTACATGGTATGTAGGGAAACCTCATTCTCATGAAAAAAAATCTTTTTTTGCATTAGTTGAATTTTTTTTTGCAGTTTTTAAAACATTTTAAAATATATTTCATTGATTATGCTATTACAGTTGCCCCAATTTTCCCCCACCCCCGCCCTCCGCCCAGTGACTCCCTTCCGTCCAGTAATCCCACCCCTCTTAGTTCATGTCCATGGATCAGGCATATAAGTTTGTTGGTTTCTCCACTGTCTATACTATTCTTAATGTCCCCCTGTCTATTTTGTACCTACCAGTTATGCTTCTTGATCCCTGCACCTTTTCCCCCATTCTTCCCCTTCCCCTTCCCAACTGATAATCCTCCAGATGATCTTCATATTTATGATTCTGTTTCTGCTCTGGTTCTTTGCTTAGTTCTTTTTTTTAGATTTAGTTGTTGATGGTTATGAATTTGTTGCCATTTTAATGTTCATAGTTTTGATTTTCTTCTTTTTCTTAAATAATTCCCTTTGACATTTCATGTAATAATGGCTTGGTGATGGTGAATTCCTTTAGCTTCACTTTGTCTGGGAAGCACTTTGTCTGCCCTTCCATTCCAAATGATAGCTTTGCTGGATAGAGTAATCTTGGTTGTAGACCCTTCCTTTTCATCACTTCGAATACTTCTTTCCAATCCCTTTGTGCCTGCAAAGTTTCTTTTCAGAAATCAGCTGATAGTCTTATGGGAATTCCTTTAAAGATAACTCTGCTTTTCTCTTGCTGCTTTTAAGATTCTCTCTTTATCTTTCACCTTTGGCATTTTAATTATGATGGGTCTTGGTGTGGTCCTCTTTGGGTTCAACTTGTTTGGGACTCTGTGCTTCCTGGAGTTGTATGTCTATTTCCTTCACCAAATTAGGGAAGTTTTCTTTCATTTTCTCAAACACATTTTCAATCTCTTGCTCTTCCTCCTCCTTCTGGCACCCCTATGATTCGGATGTTGGTATATTGGAAATGTTCCAGAAGCTCCTTATTCTACCCTCATTTTTCTGAATTCTTTTTTTCTTCTTGTTATTCTGGTTGAATGCTTATTTCTTTCTTATGTTCCAAATCATTGATATGAATCTGGCTTCATCCCCTCCACTGTTGGTTCCCTTAGATTTTTCTTTATTTCACTTAGTATAACCTTCGTTTCTTCCTGGGCCTTTTTATGATGGTGATGATGAATTCTTTTAGCTTTACCTTGTCTGGGAAGCCCTTCATCTGCCCTTCCATTCTAAATGATAGTTTTGCTGTATAGCATAATCTTGGTTGAAGGTCCTTGCTTTTCATCACATTGAATACTTCTTGCCAGTCCCTTCTTGCCTGGAAAGTGTCTTTTGAGAAATCAGCTGATAGTCTTATAGGCACCCCTTTGTAGGCAACTCTCCACTTCTCTCTTGCTGCTTTTAGGATTCGATTCTCTCTTTATCTTTCACCTTTGGTATTTTAATGATGATGTGTCTTGGTGTGGTCCCCTCTGGGTCCAGCTCACCTGGTACTCTCCGTGCTTCCTGGACTTGTATGTCTGTTTCCTTCACAAAATTTGGTAAGTTTTCCTTCATTATTTTTTCACATAAATTTTCAATTTATTACTCTTTCTCTTCTCCTGCTGGCACCCCCATGATTCGGATGTTGGCACATTTAAAGCTGTCCCAGAGATTCCCAAGCCTATCCTTATTTTTTTTCAATTCTTGTTTTCTCATTGTGTACTGGTTGACTGTTTTTTTCTTTCTTATGTTCCACATCATTGATTTGAACTCCAGTTTCCTTCCCTTCACCATTGGTTTTGTGTGGGTTTTCCTTCATTTCACTTAGCACAGCCTTCACTTCTTCTCATATGCATTTGCCATACTCAAGCATATCTGTCAAGCCTCTGAGCATCTTTATCACGAGTGTTTGGAATTCTGCATCTGTTAGGTTGGCTATCTCCTCATCACTTAGTTCTCCCACTGGGACCTCAATCTGTTCCCCCTTTTGGGCCATACTTCTCTGTCTCCTCATTCTGACAGGCTCCTGTGTTTGTTTGCCTCTGTGTCTTAGGTAGAGCTGTCACTCCTGTTACATTGTAAGGGGCAGAGCCTTAGGGCTTCATCAGTATAGGGCACCCCATTTCACCATGTTGTGGCACTGCATGTGGGGGAGGGGTCTGAGAGGGAATGATGCTGCTTGTTCAGCACTTGCCCCTTTTTCAGGCACCTCACTCACTTATGTATGGGACTGGTGCCTCTCTAGCTGCTGCCCTGGCCTTAGATTATTTCATTTTATTGGCTGACACAGATTGCTTATGAATGCCATAATTATTCAAATGGATTCTGCTAACAGTGAAGAATTCTGCCAAGTTTTACAAAGAGTTCACAGTTGTAGAAAATTAATATCCCAGTAGGTAATTAGAATACAAGAGGGAGTAAATGCAAGCAACAGGAATAAATGAATCCTACATTAACCAGAATAATAAATATAAGACTATTTTTATTCTAGAGCATTTCTGATATAAATATTAACAATGTAATTCTGTGTGAATCCAATTAAACCATCTTTAAGGCATATTAACGTATTTTAAACTACATTATATCAGATATTTTTTAGTGTTAGAATGGTATTGCTAATCCTCACAGGCTCTTTATAACTGTAAGCTGGGTACTACATAAAATTTAATAATATGCAGTTTTCCATTCAAGACTTACTAATTTTGGGAAAATATGACTAAAGAACACTTAAATGCCCACTTATAAAATAAGCAAAACAGTTCATAGTTTTGGCAGTGAAAGTACCATTAATAAAAACGATAAAAGTATGAATGTATATTAAAGAAAGAAGAGCAAGAGAGGGAAAGGGAAAGAGAAAGACAAAGCTTTTCACAAATTAAAATTAGAATTGTAGAAATTGTTTATAATTTAATAAGCTTGGAACATATAAATAACAAATACGCTAGAAAAAAAAGAACAGAGATGAGAGGGAGGGAGAGAGAGAGAGATACAGAAAAAATGGTGGAAGGGAAATAATGAACAAAAATTATAACAATTCAGAAATATTTGCAAGAAATGAGACAGCTTCATTCCTTGATTGGAAAACAAAAAACAAAAAGACTTTTTTAAAGTCTTTAAAAAAGTCCTCACATTAAGACATCTCCTCATGCAGCTCATCACAAACACTAGGAACGAAGAGAACTCTCAAAATTCTGATAGGACAGAAGCAGGTGACAAAGGATCGGTGCTAAGCACTGATGCAGAAACTTTGTCTCTCCCTCAGGAGCACCTGCTGTGAACATTAAATGAGCTAAGAAGGGGGGTATAGTACCCTGCTCTTAGTGTTATTACTGTATTATGCTAACCCTGATGTAGCGCGCTGTTACTCTGCGTTACTGTGGGTGAGCTCACTTAGTACAGCGTTCTGTCAGGAGACACTGTTATGATTGTCTGTATCCACCCGAGGAACCCGCGGGACAGAGCAGTTAAATAACTTTCCAGGTGCCAACCAGCTATGAGGGCGTAGCTGGAACTCAGACCCCAGCAGTCTTCCCCCGGTGCCAACGCTACTAACCGTCACAGAGCACGCACGGGTCCTCACGTTAGGACATCGATGAGGATCGTCCCCGTGAATTAAAGAGCTGAAGTAACTGAAGAAATTGATGAAAATGTGAAAGTAACCTGGAAGAGAATATTTTAATAATCTTCTGATGAGGAAAGACTTATTATCAAGAATCAAAACTCAGAAAACACAAAGACTTGACTACAAGACATTGAGTGCTTTATGTAGCGAAAGGAAATTAACTAAATGAGGTGCAATTTTTCATCCTTCAACTTGGAAAGATTTTAATCTAATAATATCCAGATCTAGCCAAAGTTAGGAAAGAACGTACTTTTAAACCCTGTAGGTAGAATGTAAATGAGCCCAATGAAAATTGACAGTTTATATCAGAAACTTAGTGGCATAAAACAACCGTTAAATTCTTAAATTCTTTTTTGACGATCTGAAGGATAAAAAATTACATGTCATGTTTTATTATTTTATGTAATCCTTAATCAAATTACATAATTTCACTAACAAGTGCACATGCCTCTCAGATGAAAGGCCAAAAAATAATAATCTCTACCAAGAGAAGAAGTGTCACTGACACTTTCTTAAATTAATATGTCCTAATCCATTTTTTTTTATAACTTGCCATGACCTGAATCATGTCCTCCCCCAAATTCATAGGTTGGAGCCCTACCACCCCCCCACCCCCACCCCGCTAAAGTATTTGTATTTGGAGACGGGGTCTTCAGGGAGGTAATTCAGGTTCAATGACCTGGATCCCATAGAGCTGGAGACCTCAGGGAAACACAGAGAAGGACTGGCGTGGGGACAAAGTAAGAAGACCCGAGGGGAGCATCCTCACCAAAAATCAGCCTGCCGGCATTGACCTCAGACGTCCAGCCCACAGAACTGGGAAGAACCGACGTCTGCTGTGGAAGCCTGCAGCCTGTCTCCTGGGTTACGGCTGCGGGAGCAGACGAAGCAAACTTTTCCTCGCGTGAATGGTGTTTTGTTCTTTGACAACATACATCAGCATTTTAAAGGCACTTCAAGCAAGCCTTCAGGGACTAGGTTGTGAGAGCTGACATTTCTTCTCCTCTGAAGCTACGTATATATAAATACATATGTAGTTTATGATTGCTCAGGTAAGACCGATGTTGAAAGAGCCCCATGAGGACACGTGGCATTACGCAGGGTAGTGCTTCGGGTCTGGTTTCCGGCAGTCCCAGATCTGCCTCTGCCCTACTCCTCCTGAGCTGGGCCAGTCAGTCAACACCTACAGGCTTGGAGTTTGTTCTTCCACGTGGGAAAGGAGGGTATGCACTCCGCCTTAAAGAACCGATACGAGAAGTTTTAACAGGAATATCTTGAAGGCGCTTAGCAGAGGACAACATGAACATATGCTTAATGAACAGTGGTTATTCCATCATGGCTTTTCCAAATCATGAGCTGAAGTTCCTGATCTTTCTATTTCCCACTGGCTCAAATGTGCTGAAGTCGAGCCTCAACACTCGCAACAAATCCCTTCAAGGGTCATGAAACTCCCAGGACTAGGGGATCCCCGTAGGCAAATCCAAAGCAGCCCCTCGGAGAACGCAGAGACCAAACTTAGTCTGGTTTGAGATGTGATCACGATGAATGGAGTAAAACCAAACACGGCTCCAGGGGAGATGCTGACCACAGCGGCATTTCTCAGCGTAACTAACAGATGGCAGCTTGCTGCTAAGACACTACCACTCCCTGGACACTTGGTCCCCTAGAAACCTCTGGCCCCAGATTCACTGCAGTGAAAGCCCTGAGGGATGTCTGTTTACACCCCAAGTGTTCATCCGTCTGTCCTTTGGTGTCAGGTCTGATCTGCCCTCTGCCCTCTCCTTTTTCCCAGTGGCTAGAAAGCTCTTCTTCGTGAAGACAAAGACGACACGTTCTGTGTCAACCTGGGCTCCGTCGCTGTTCATGCCTTTCCTCCAGCCTGCACCCTTCTTCCTGAAGCAAGTCTTGTATTTATTGTTTTTCTGCTTTTAAAAAATTTTTGTTTTATTATTTAAAATGACAGAACCCTTCCCTCCCTCCCAGGTTCTAACCAGTTTAAATCAAGCAGCTTTCCTGAGACCATTCTGACCCTTGGATAACCACAAGCTCTGTGCTTTGGGACCCTCTGAGCTCCTCCAGAACCCAGTTCCGTTACGTGTTAGTTTCTGCAAAGGGCACAGTGAGCGTTAGTGACTGCGGAAAAGCGGAGGCCTGAGCAGCGGGGGCGCAGCTTAGCTCCGGGAAGGAGGGGGCGTTCGGGGGTGCCGTCCTCCTTCGCTCTTCGCTGTGCGGCCCGTGGCTCTGGTCTTGCTCTCTGACTCAGTCGTTTCTACTGCCTGTGCATTCCTCGGGTTTATTACTGGTTTGAAGCCTTTGTGACCCAGCAGCAAAGGCTCATCTTTAGGGACACTTAGGGTAACTCTGCCCTTCCTTCCCAGCCTGCGATCTGCGTAAGGTTCTGAAACTGGGAGCATTTTTGTCGGAATAATGCAGATGTTTGAAACCTCTCTCTAGTCAATAGATTTCCTTCTTTCCGGAACAGAACTACATTCCTCAGTCTGGGGCTTGTATACACACCGGGGGAAGGGGGGGGATGGTAGGAGGCATCATCTCAGCGTGCACGTCACACTGCCGGGTAAGCACGAGGTGTTCTTCCTCCCAGATGGCCAGTGTGACCTGACTAGATGGGTAGAAAGTATTATTTCCTATTAAAACAAACATAAACACATCACGAAGTAGAAACCAAAATTCAAAAGGACTTTTAAGCCACACTAATAGCTGTTAACAAACCCGTTGCTTTTCAGTTCCAGCGTCTCCCAGGTCCTTAGAGAGCAGTTCACCCTATCTGCCCTCCGGGGAGAGCTGAAGGGCAAGCTTAGGAAGCATTTAAATTGTCTCTGTTTAGCCAGCAGGTCTGTTTCCGCAAGTTCTTCACTTAAGCCCCAAAGTGCGTTTCTGTTTTGTTTTGGTTCATTTTCCTCGCAGTGCCTCAGGGCATAATTCAAACAAACGTGGAGGAAATGTTTAATTATTTCTCTCTTTTGTCCTTGTAATCATCTTGGCCCAAGTCAGACAGCATTCGTTCAGCCTTCGGGTAGAGCTGTGTTATCTTTGTGACCCGTGTTCAGTGACATCATTCGCAAATTGTCTGTAAAGAAATGGTTGAGGTAAGGAAAAATCAATCGTAAGTGAATTTCCAGTTAGACTGCGGACTGTTCACAGAGGAAGTGAAGAAAGCAGTGATCTCGAAGGAGAATCATGTTCAAAAGCTGTCGTTGTTGAGAGGGGCAGCCCCAGAATGAGAAGGACACAGGCCGTTCCTCGTGGGAGAAGGGGAGAAAACGAGCGCCTATGGGGACCCCACCCTCCCAGGGGTCTTCCCAGGCGTTTCATTCAGTCCTCCAAACACCTTGAGGACCGTGTTCTCTGTGTGTGGGCAGGCGAGGCAGAAGCAGGCGGAGGAAGAGAGGGAAGGAGCGCGAGCCCGTGTGTGTCAGAAGTCCCTGGTGGTGACGCTGTTTGCACACCCGGTGGGACCCAGGACACGGACCTGGACAGGCGTGTGTGGCTCTACAGCCAGTGCTCGCAGGCTCCGTGGGCGCCCCGCTCCGATCCCGCACGGTCCGGCTGCGGCACCCTCCCGCTCTCATTCACGGTCGCCGCGGCCATGCCCGAAGCAGCCGGTGACCCCTGTAAAGTCAGGGGCAGCACTTCCCATTACTTTGTCTCCGCTGTGGCATTCTGAGCTGTTTTAGCAGATGGACGGCAAATATTAGTTGCGTTTAACCTTTTACACCCAAGTCAGGGTGAAAAACTGTGTGCACAGGCAAAGTCTCCTCTGATTTTGCAACTTACGCCTTAGCTTTTAGCCCACAAATAATACAAACTAGAGTACGCTTCAGCATTGCTCTCTTTCAGGGAAGTCTCTTAAAAAAATAAAATAAAATAAATGAGATAAAACCAAGGCCAGGAACATAGTCTTAATATGAGAATTTCCACTGGGTTGTGCTCATCAAGGCCAGTATCTCCAACTAAAGGAACTATGAATCCTCATCTAGCAAGTCAGTGATAAGATAAAGAGGAGAAATTGTTAAAATCTTAAGTGGTTTTTTTCTATATCCAATTAGCGTATCACAACCTTGTCATATAAACATCATGTCAGAAGGGCTCCTCTGGAGGGAGGCCTTCACCGAACAGCCCGTAAGGGAGGGACCTGCTGGAGTCTACAGTGACATCCTTTCACTTCCTATGGTGCTAGCACTTAACGTGTGTGGATTCCATGCATACACATGGATGTCATACTCCGAAGAACCGGAGAATGCCATTAATGCCACCCAGAATGTGCAGGTGAGGAAACTGGGAACCCCAGGGACAAAGGAAGCCTCTCAAGGTCGGATCCACCTTGTACATGGCAGAGGACACAGGCATATCTGTGTCCTGGCTCCGGAGTTCCCGGCCCTGAACTCCCCCGGCTTCCCCTCTAATTGCTCCGCCTCTAATTTCTTCTGCCTGTCTTGAGCTTCATTCCCCTGAGAGCATTCTCAGGCTCCTACAGGAAAGAGAAGCCACGCTCAGCTGAGATTTTAAGAGAATTTAATGCACTTGAAAGAGTTGTGTGTCAAGTTAACAAACCTAGAAGGGATCATAAAGGAGGGCCAGCAGCAGGGAGCCACCTTTAGGCCTGAAGGAGCGAAGGGCACCCCTGAGCCCTGGGAGAGGAGGAAGGGAGCAGAAAGGTCTGGAAGCTCAAAGGAGACTGGGCTGCAGAGCAGGCAGAGGGCACAAGGAGGAACTACCCACCTTGCTCTTCTCCCTGATCTTTAATTATTGAGAGAGAGAGAGAGAGAGAGAGAGAGAGAGAGAGAGAGAGAGAGAGAGAGAGAGAGAGAGAGAGAGAGACATTGATTTGTTGTTCCACTAACATATGCATTCACTGGTTGATTCTTGCACGTGCCCTGACCAGAGATCGAACCTGCAACCTTGGTACATGGGGACCACACTCCAACCAAACTGAGCTCCCCTGCCAGGGTCTCATGTTGCGTCTTAACAAGAGAATCAGTCCCACGGTGAATCTAACATGATTTTTACCCAGAAAGCAAGATTTTTCTCTCACAGTATTTTCACATTAAGAGGTTCTAGCAGTTTAATTAGCTTCTGATTACCCAATTCATTTGCATTTTCTCCCTGGATCCCAAGCTTCAGACTCTGCAAGGAAAACACACCTGACAATAAAACGGCTTTAAGTGCGTGACCTTGGGAAGGACAGCGCCGCCCGAGGACCTGGCAAGAGGCGGGCTGCTTCTATGTAACAGATTGTCTCCCCTGGAGGTGTCGCCACTGGGACGGAAGCAGCACAAACTGAGCTCAAGACGTCCCCTCCCGTGGGAGAAACGCGGTCTGAAGGGCAGAGCGCACAGAGCTGCTCCTCTTCGCTCTCACGGAGCGCGTCCATCAGCTAATTGTCATTCTCAACTATGAACAGTTATTAATCACTGGTTAGCGTGGAGGATGGGGAGAGAGCTTGGCTGCACCTTGGGGTGCACACTGTCTCCCCACGGTTGGAACATTCTGACACATTTTTCAGTAATCACTTCTGTTGCTTCTGTTAGACCAATTCCTCGCGGCAAGGGCGCGTCTGAACTACAGAAAGCTTCGATGGGATTTTCTGAAAAATATGTCTTCTGTAAGGTTTCCCTTTCAGGGAGCTATGTCAGTGGCCATGCAGGCTTATCATTTGGGGTAACTGTATCGGAAACTGGGTTCACTTGCTCCCAAACCCGCTAGGGTCAGCCAGGGCCTCCAGCCCGCGCCCCGTGAAAGCTGCCTCCCGATAACTGATGGTCACTGCCCAGGACAAAGTGCACTTGGCCTACTCAGAAAGGTGTGAGGAAAGGGTGCCGTTTGCCTTTGTGTGCCGACCGTGATTACGGAAGGGGAGAAAGCAGCTTCCAGGCTCTCCGTCAAAAACAAATTTTTCTGGAAAAGCTTGTCTGCTTTTGTCTCAAAAGCTGAAGGATGGTAGGAGTCTGAGATCCTTAGAAGAGTTACCTAGCTCCCTGGCACCCACAGCTGTGGGCAGACACATGTGTAGAAACTTCTGAGCCCGGCAGGGAACTTTCTCAGCTTATCAGGAAGAAGGTACCAAGTATCTCCACCTGTACCTACTTACCCGGAGATCCGGACAGAGGGCAGGAGTGCTGCGGCTGGTTGGTTTGTTTTCCCAACAAGGCCTTCGGTTCTGCTGAGTGTGTTTCTTAGCACAGCTGTCCTTCTGTTCTTTCTCCCCAGGTCATGGGTTTGGTTCTTCAAAGATGTCACGTGCGCAGACCTTTCCTAGCTACGCCTCCGAGCAGAGTGAAGAGACTCAACCGTCCTTGTCCCGGTCAAGCAGCTACGGATTCAGCTACAGCTCCAGCCTCATTCAATGACACACAGAGAGCCACCGCGGGCCAGAGCGCCAGTCTGTCCCGGACCTGCTTGGGGGGTCATGGTGCCCTCTGCTTTCTGGGAGACCAACGACAGCAGAAGTTGAAGAGGGTCGGGTCTGGTCCCTCTCCCAGGGAAAGGTTCGAAACTGGAGTTCTGCTTCCTTGATTCCGTGGCTAAGTCCTTTATTTATTGAATTTCTTGGGGTGGGGGGGACATTTATGTTTTACAGAAATAGAATTGGGATCGTATGAACAGTCATTTAAATAAAACTCTTTGGGTCTGACAGTATCAGCAGACTGGGCACTGTGAGGGTGGCCCACACAGGGTTGTACTATGCCTGGTAGGTGTCCTCACGGCTCAGTCCTCCCATCTGATGACAGGGCCAGTCCTTAGGCATGAAGGTGACCCGCCACAAGCTGTGTGGCTCGGAAGGTTTTGACAGGGACAAGTCCAATCAGCCCTACAAATGACATTGTAACTCTCCATATAAATAACCCCAGTGACCGCTAAGGGAACACAGAATTTAGAACACACCAGGAAGCAGGGCCTCGTAGCTCTCCCTGTGTGTGTGCGCGCGCGTGTGTGTAACAAATACCGGTGTGGACACTGCTCCTTCCATCTGCGTCTAACACCTGCCATCATCAGCTGTGTGCGGAGGGGGGCGGGTCACGCCCACTTACATTGTTGAAAACGGTAATTTGGTGCATTCAAGTTAAGATTGTTACATTGAATAGCTATTTTTAAAACCATGCTGTAAAAAAACAAAAAACAAACAAACAAACAAAAAAACAACGCTTCTTATTAGCCAAGGGATTTATAGAAGGCAGTCTGCTCCGGTGAGCAGTGTCAGCGTGTGAGGACGGGATCCTCTGGAAGCAAAGGGACCGGTTTAGAGGTCCTACTTGTCACCTCACCGTGGTCCTTCTGGGTGTCATTCCCTCATGGCTGACAGCGTCTTCTCCCTTCGGCCGTCCTTCTGAGCTGCAGGGAAAGGCTGGGTGTGATCCCCGCTGGCTTCCACTGAATCTCCAGGAAAAAGACTATAAATGAGAAATTGCTGAAGAAAGAGATTAAAAACACCCTTAGAAAGAACGGAGCTATTTTGCAGTCAGGAGAACAACCTGGGCAGGACTGTCGACACTTAAAGTCCCACGCACGCTGTTCTCACGCAGCCGTCAGGGCCGTGCCATTGACTGGGCAGCCAGACTCGGCAGGGCTTCCCTTTCCTTTCACCGGACGTGGGTTGGCTGGGCCTATGAGAAAATGGATTAGACATTATATTTTTCTTCCGTCACTCTAATGGCAAACCTACGAGGTTTAAAGGAAAGTGGCGATGTCTGTGTGAACTGAGGAAGTTTGGCTAATTCAGATGGTTTTGCCCTCCATTTCGGAGTTCAGGCAAGTAAATGCCAAATTGATTCTGCCTGGTTATCCGGCGCCACGGGCCTAAGGTGGTCAGCACACACATACCCCGAGATGGATTGAAACGGCAGTGTGTCGAGCCATGTAAGGCGTAAACCAGATTTCTTCTTCTTAACAGCAAAATATTTGAAGCTACCCGAGTTAGCCTATTCAAAGGGTACTGTTCTGCTGATCTGTGATGAGCCTGTTTTTCACTCCTATCCCCAGCTTGACTGCAGATAGACATTTCATTTCAGAGAATTAATACAGAATTCAGTGGCTCTGGGTCCCTCTCTGATAAATTTGTGCTTACGGCAACTACTTAGACTCTCCGCATCTTTCCGATAAGTATGAAAACCCACCCAGATGCTGATCCTAAGAGTTAATGTGCCTGTGGAAAATAATTATCCTAAGCTTTCAGGGGTAAAACGAAAATTGCTCCAACACTCTGCACAGCTGAGTTTTGCTGACACAGCCGAGGAGCCGGTGGTGACTGGTTCCCTGCGATGACAGAGCCCTCCCTGAGTCCCCAGCTTCCAGGGTTAAGCAGCTCTGCCTGCCTTTAGCCGCGGCATTGACTTTGGAAGTGCCGTTCATGAAACTGAGCAGAGCAGCTCCCAGCTGAGATGATGTGAGCGCAGCTCCTAGTGGCGTCAGGCTCAGAGCAAGACTCTCGCCGGTCACTCAGTTGAGCGGTCACTTAGAGACCACAGGTTTCCACAGGGGACTTACGGGGGAAGGCCCCCAGGGGTCCTGACTCAGGTCTCAGCTTTCTTAATGTGCCGGAAGCACAGGCAGCGAGCCCGGGGGACTTCTGCTCATTAGGTCAGTCTGCTCTGGTTTGTGTTCAGTGGGGGGCCCGGTACCTGCATGGACCTCATTTTCTTGTGACCATTGCCAGTGAGCATACACGAGAGGGCACCAAAGGTCAGGCAAAACCTTGGGCCAGTTCTCGCTGAATGTCATGTCATCAAAATGAGTCTGTGAGACAGAAATTTCCTTCCCATGTCTCTATCCAATCTCATCGCAATGAGAATAATGCTATAAAGTCCCTCATGGGACAGCCGGGGAGACTGATTCTAGCACATTCCTCCAACTACACTTGCAATTCAAAGTCAAAATTACTAAGTGAACAGATAGGAGACGTTAGCTTCACCTAACACACTAGACAGAAGGTAGTGAGCGTTGTGATAAAAATGACAAGCCGGTCAACCTTGTACCAAAACCAAAGATGGAAATTCACTGACCCTGTCTCCTGGACCTGCATGAAGTCATTGTCATTGGAACAACCAGAGTGGCCGCAGGCACGGACGCGGCTCACGCGATGTCGGTTTTTGACTAAAGCTGCCTCTATGCTCCGCGAGTCATTTTCTCCCTCCAGAAATGGTGTTCTGTCCTTATAGCCATGTGACTTTTCCGCTGTGAGGGAGTGACTTGCTATGAACCAAAGACATCCTTCGGATCCTTCTGAAAGTGACTCAGTTAGGGTTCCATCGAGATGGGGACAGGTGATTGAAGAGGGTCCTGGTTTCCACAACAGGCAGGAAGAGAGCAAGGATGACAGGACCCCACAAGTCCTCAGGCCTCTCGGGAGGGCAGGGAAAGCCTGGGGGGCACACACATTTCATAGACGGACGACACTAGCAGATTTGTTTCTTATGTCCCCAGTTTTTTCTTCTGATAATACGAATGGCACTCATGACATTATATTTAAGACGCATAAATGTACAAAATCACTTTAACCCGATAGCTGACTACCCGGATGAAGGCAGAAGGAAACACAACTTCCACTTATTCACTGAGTGACTAGTAGGTGCTCAGAACTCATTTATTTGTGCAGGTTGCAGACATTTCAGCCATCAATAGGTTCTGACCACTGACACAATTTGAACTTAATGAAAGAGGGAACACATACTCACATATATTAGGGACGATGCTGTTTGGTAGCACATGTAAAATAAAGGGAAACATATTTATTAAAAGCAAACCTCACTTCTTTCACCAAGTACTAACTGCTATACTCATCCTAGTATCTTGTACAATGTTTCTCTGTCTTCATTGGGCTATTATGTTTGAAAATCATTTATCACCTATAAAACCGTCAACCAGTTATACTTTCTGTCCAGTATAGAAACAGTGAACTGATAAATAACTTTACACTATTAGCAGTTCCTACAGATCCAATTTATTGCATGTGCTGTCTTTGTAGTAGATATTAAAACACATAAAAATTGATGTCTGCCCCTCATTCTTTGGCCAATATCTCAGAAAACATTGTAACAAAAGCATGAGACCATATTCCCTAGACAATTGGAATTGCTTCCTAAAATCAACTATTAATGATACAGTGAAAACAAGCTAAGCAAATTAGACACGTATTCTTATAAAAATATTGTAGGCCAGTGTTGGTTATTATAACACAGCACAATAAATGGGCAATATACATTCAGTGGGGCTGAGCCTAAAGGCCTTTAAACACTTCATATTAAAACAAATAATATGCTAAAAACTGCTCAAAGTGAAAAGTGTGTGTTTTTCTTCAATTCTATTAACATATTATGTCTGTCAATATATTGCAAGTTCAAATTACTATACTTATAATTACCTGTACTTTACAATCCTCAAACTGCGGCCTTCTCAAGATAGATAAAAATTTGCCTACTAGACATACTCATACATTAATAATTACAATAATAGGTAGTATGCTACACAAGTGAATTTCTAGCCAGTGAAATTCGTGGCGTGCCATTTCCCGCGGCAGGGGTGGAGAAGGACATCAATTTAAATAAGATAGTAAAGACTCTAATGAAATGTCCAGATTTAGTTTCTTAACATTCTAACCTCAATTCCACGTCCCCGACGTGGCCTTCTTTACTAGTCTCACTGGGCGCGAGGTGTGCAAGGCGACGTTCGTTGTATTAGGTTTGAAGTTACCGCGCCAAGGCAGCGCATTACTGACAAGGATGCTTCCTTTCACGGAGTGAGAATTATTTAACACCAAAGAACATGTAGCCAAATCCAGTGGGCCAATGTCTCCTCGGTCACAGGAGGATCATTTTGTAGGGTCCGCCTCATGTGAGTTTCAACGTGAAGGCGTATTATCAGCAAGACCGGGGGGTGGGGGGATGGGGGGCGAACGTGTCAGGAGAGACGGACAGCCCCACGTGTGAGTTCTCTATAAGTGTATTTAGAAGCTTAACACCCCCTTACACCACCCCCCTCGGAACTACCACAAATCCTTACCTTCTTACTGGAGGGTGTGAATCTTTGTTGATCATCTCTATAATGTATTTCACTAGGGGAGGCATTAGGGAGGTTATAGACTCCCGTGGAAGGATCACAAGCTTTGGGGCACGTTCTCTGGACAGATGGAATGCTAGCTAGCTATGGAAGCCGTCGTGGAGAGAAAAGGTCCCACTTGGTGTTCTGCTTAGGAGAAAACTAAACCCCATGGATGTTACAATTTATTTAAAGGCAAAGAAGGAGTCAGAAAGAGGGTCGCCTCACAGGCTCCCAGCCCAGGAATGTTTCCTGGCCCCGTCGCGTCTCCCAGGGACACGTCGCAGGAGTTGAGAAATGTCACATGGCCTGTAAGTGAAGAGGCCCTTGTACATGTGTGTCCCCAAATTTTTCAGATGTTTCTTACTCTTCCTGGACTCATCACCAACGGTATCAGTAGAGGCTTTATGAGGCAATCCGTTACACGTATAGGGCAGGAATGACGCAGGTGTTAACTATTCCACCTACGTGGTCTTCCAGGTCTTTGTTGGAAATTCAGACTTCACTTTTCTAAGGCGATGGTCAAGCTGAAAAAAAATTAATTCAGCATCTCTGTTTGGTATTCTTACTAATTGGTCATATTGTAATTAATTATGGCTTATTTTGGAATTTTTATTACTCGGTAGTGCTTTGGTTTAATTAGTATTGGCATTTGTCACAGCTTTGTTAGCGAACTGATAACACCAGGTCTACAGTAGTTTTCATGTGAACTTCGAAAACCTTCCATTTTTAGCTGAAATTCGGGAAATGACTTTTTTACTTTACATCAAGTTTTTCCCTATATAATTACATAGGCAGTTATCTCAAATAATTGAAGTTTAGGTTAATAAGAAATAAGTTAAAATTACTGAATAATATGAAAACCATATTTTATGTGGGATTTCACATACTTTCCTTCATTTAAAATTTTCATCTTGTAAACATCTGAAGGAAAGGAAAAATACACTTGTAACAGGAATGTGTCAACTTCCTTCTAATGAGTCCCTTTAATGCAGTTTTATTCTGCCCCAGCTCGTACGCCTGCTACTCTAATTCATATTCCATTTTCTGAGCTGTCCACCCTGGCCTGCAGCTGTGTTCCCGTGAGAATTCGGTTGTGTCTTAATTCACCCGACTCATCCACAGCCTCGTAAGACTTGCTCATTTTCAGGAATCCAAAATTAAAAAACCCAAATTCAGAAGAAGAAGATGGAGGTAATAATTTCATTTCTTTTGTAAAGTCACTGCAGGTTTTCTCTCAAAGAAAAAACCACATGGAAGGGTTTTCTATGGTTTCTCAATGTCATTAACTACTTGACAGAGAGGTTGGAAATCAGGGAAGAGTGAAAAAGGAAATGATAGCAGTATCTTGATGTTCAATATAAGTCAGAAAGTAACACGAGGCACATAAAAATGGTAGAGGTATCTTGAGATTCAATATCAATCAGAAATTAACGTAAGTCACTATGAAATCATTTGATTAATGAAGTTCAGGTTTACAGGTCTGTTGCATAATTCAAGAAACAATGCTTATTCTTATAAAAAAAATGTATGTGTCAGTGGGTGGAGTGGAGAAAAAGTCTTCAAGTTTTTGTGAAGACTTGAGATAGAAAATAGAGATTCTTCCCAGTTCTAAAACTGTATTATTTTGGTGATAGCCGGCAATATATAAATCCCAGGGACACCGAATCTACTCGCTGACAGCAAGTGACCCTGAAAGCCAGTACCATCGTGGCTGCAGACAACGGTTACCTCCCCCAGCACCTTCTTTACATAAACACACACACACACACATGCACACACATTTTTGACTTTGACCTATTCTGTATGTTCCCCTGTATTTATCTTTTTCTTGGGTCCACACAGATGTATCCCATCTTGCAAAATCCTTATCCCTATGAATCTTCAAAAGGTATTAAATCATGTGTTATATGTTTGCTTTCTGTAAATTCTTTTAAATCAATTTATATATACTTTGTGAAGTCTTATACTATATATTCCACAGGGATTATCATTTGTCATTGATTAAATAGAGCGTTTCTGATCATTTGGACACTTTGCCCCTGTTAAGAAGTAAAATACCCATCACAAATTTGTTTCTTTTGGAGAATGTACGATTTGATATACTTTATTTTTAATCACAATCTATTCCAGATAATAGTTTGGGGACATCGGTACTTAAATATTAGCTGAGTCACCTTTTGGAATGGAATTCAAAGGAATACTGTCCCTGGAACCAAACTATAAATATCTGGCAGAACAGAAAATAGAATAATGAGGCAATAATAAAATTAGGAAATGAAATTATTTTTGCATCTGTGCAGTTTCTCCCCTTGGTAAAAGTATGTGAGATGCATAATTCAAAATTTACTTTCTGAATTAATAGTTTCTATATCACAATCCTCAATAAATAAACTAATCTATTGTTAATAATGTCTTACTCATAATTACAAGCAATTTACAATTGCAATTGCTACCAAGAGGATCGTTTATAGTTGTGCAATATTAAAATCTCCATCACTGAAAAAATGGTAAAGCGCTTCAAAAATACTACTCAACACCACAACTTTGCATGATTGAGATCTGAACATCTAAATTGCTGGTTTTTACCCAGGAGTTATTGAATATTGTTAGCACTGTAATATTATATGATCTTTTACTTTTGTTATCATGTGAGCTATCACTATGTAATTAAACAGATTCCGACAATCATATTCTTTGAACCTTTAAGATGTCGTTTATCCCTTTATTTATTGGCTTGTGATTTTCAAAATAAAATAAAAGCGGCCCTTTATTAAATGTAAGATTACTGAGAGTTCATTATGTATTTCCAGTGTTTTTCTAACCCTCTGCTATAAGTGGATATAATTTTAACTAGGTTGACTCTGGTTTGGTGGAATCATAGAATATTAATATCAAAAATGTCATCAGTGATCAACACTTGTTTTCTAGTGAAGGAACATCCAGAGACTTTTTTAAGTGGCTTTCACGACAGCCCACGCAACTAGAACATGGCCTTTGCTCCAGCGTATACTCACCCCTAATAGCAAAGGCAGCTCCTGACAATGGACATTTGGTAGACGCATGTTTAACATCAAAAGTGAAAAGCCTGCAGGCGTGACCACACTCCCTACCAATGACTTCCTTGTTATTTGCCACCCACTTGGATTTGGATCATCCGGAAACACACTTACAGAATCCATTTCTCAAACTTAATCTTGAAATGTCAGGTGGGCTTCTTCTTTCTGGTTTACTAGATTCACCTGTCAGTGACGTTACTCCTTCCAGGGAGCTGTGCCTTCAAAGAGAGTCATGGAGCTTCCATGACACCAGAGAAATCCAAGGCTGTGCGGGAGCCGACACCGAAGTGACCGACAGTGTCACCAGGCCCCACGCACCGGCAGCTACTCTGTCATGTGTGATGTACAAACTCAGAGAAGCAAAACTGGGTAGTTGCCCAAAGTGGCAAAGCTGCTCTCCTTATTTCCAAGCTAGTCAAGAAGTACATTAGAGAAAGGTACCAAATTTCGATATTGATATGGTGAATTATTAAAATAAATGTTTGAACTGGATAGAAGAGCTAAACATTTAGGGAAGTATGAATTGTCCTAATATCAGGGTGTTTTAGGAAAATCAAGTGGGTAGTTTATATGATCTCAAAGGCCAGTTAATCAATCAAAATTTGCTTCTGATGTTCTTCCTATGATAAAATTAGCTTAACTGAAGCCACATGGGAAGCTGTGATAAGCACTTTTAATAACATTAGGAATAAATTGGAGAGGGCAAAGTCCTACCCAGTCAGCTGATTAAGGAATAATGGTCTTATTCTGAATACCTGGAATAAGGGTTGAAATGAATAAGTTATTGAATAAGAAGAAGTTCTTACGAATGAATTTCTAGGAAAATACAAAACCAGTGAAGATTCTTTAAATTTTGAAGAGTGGAAAAAAAATAAGTTATCAGAGATTCTCAAGTCTTATGTCTCACAGGTATGGCTGGGCATCGCTCTTCAGGTATTTGGAGGAATGTTGCTTGCTATTGTAATTTGTTTTAACCTCATCAGAGGACATGTTTGTCGATTTTAAAGAGAGAGACGAAGGAGAAAGAGAGCGGGAGAAATATCAGTGTGAGAGACTAATGACAATCTCACCCCGACAGGAAGTGAATCTGAAACTTTCCGGTACGTGATGATGCTCCAGCCAACCGAGCCACCAGGCCAGGGCTGATGCTTGTTATTTTAAATTCACCAGAATTTAGTCAGGAAAGGGCCTTTGCTTATTTGACCGCACACAGATGGTTGGCACTGCCTGCCCACTGCTCTCTTCCTTTAATAATATTTGTTTCTATAGGGCAGACAGCACTTGGTATAATTTTGTGGCATTTTAATTAGCAGTTTCATCTTCAAAAAGTCAACAAAGGTCAACTTGCTTGAGATTCCGGAGGTAGTGTGTTACAAAGAAATTGATATTTCTTAGGAAGATGTATCTGTCTAGACATAAGTGGAGATTTTTAAAATCAATAAACAAGTTGAAATCTAGAAAAATAAGCAATATATCTCTTATTTGGGGGGCTTGGTGAATTCTAATACCCAAATCTAATCTCAGGAAGGGCAGGGGACGAATTTTGGAAGAAAACCCACGCAGCACTTTGACTGAGTGACACCCGCTTACAAATGCTCCAAGTGCCGCACCAGGACAGAAGCCACCGAGTTCCAGTGGTTTGACGTTCTTCTGCATTCAACTCTTCATGTTAATATTATTCTGTAGAAATTCTTGCCTCATATTCTTTCGTGACAGATGAAACGAGTGACTCATTCAAACATTTTACCCATTCACACAACAAAGGAGAGCAGATGGAGGCAAACATTTGTCTGCAGAACCCGAAAGTCTGAAATTACACATAGACCTGGAAAAATTGTGCTGAAAGATGGTGACTATAAAGCATCATTCAAAGAGGGACGATAGGTAACAAACGGTGGTCAGTTCAGTCACTTCTCCCCATACCCCAATTTAGATCTTATCTTACACTTCACAACAGAGTTGGTGCTTTAAACCTGGAAAAATAGTATATGTAAGGCAACCTGGAAGGTTTATCAACTTTCCTTAGAAAGCACTACAGTTTTTCTAGAAAAGCTCGTTTTAAAAACTTGTTTTTATTTTCCAGATAAATAGATGAAAGCCTAGAGACTTGGCTTAGAGTAATTCCAATGAACAAACCAATGAAAAAATATAGTAATTTATGCAAAAGCATGAATATAAAGTCAATACTTTCCAGACACTACATTTGAATAGTGGCCAAACTAATAATAATAATAAAATAACGGTGTTACATGATTATGTCATTTCAGGTTATTCAAAGATATTTTCTTACCACTACTGTGGGAAGAAGCTAAACTCTATTCACAACTTAGCATCTCTACCTATACTTGATAAGCATCTTAATTCTATAATATTTTTAATCAAGCAGCATAAGAATATAGAACATTATTATAAATCAGAGGCATACGCTGATTGCACTGATTCCTAATTACAATGTGGACTCCACCAATTTGGAATATTACTACAATGAAGCTGTGGTTTTCTTTAATACGGTGCCAGATAAACCAACATAACAAATGAACTTGCTAAATTATTTTTATTTTACTTTATCTTGTAAGTCAATATATTTTACATTTATATGTATTTTCGTAGTAAACCGAATTACTTAAAACATTCTCTAACTTTGAACGTTTACTAACTAAATATTCGTCCGCCTGCCTCCCATCCATAGGCATGATTTCAAGTGAAGGAAACTTCAGTGCATTATCTCAGCACACTTGTAAGCCTTTAAATGATGTTTCAAGGTCGCTCCGATGATACTACACTCAATACCTAGTCATGGCAGGTTCATCAGATGCATCCTTGCCCTGAAAAACTGTGTATTATGTATGATGAAATTTAACAGACTCGTACATCCTGTCATCAAGCAATTCCTTTTAACTGGTCACTTTGATGTAAATATTAAAACGGTGGCATTCAGAGGAAACAGATTTTTATTTAATATATTACATAGCATATAAATTATACATGTAAAAAAGACTCTTAGGAAGCATCTTGCTTCCTGAGTAGCAACTTGCAAAAAAGATTTAAAACATAATTTAATTCACTTCTGACCTTTTATTCTGTGGATGTGGTTTGATCTCTTTCTTTAGTAACAACCAGAATAGCAGGTACGACAGACTGGGGGTGGGATGTGTGTGTGTGTGTGTGTGTGTGCGCGCGCACACGCATGAGTGCATACACACCATATTCATATCCGTATGTGGTAGAATTCCAAAACTAGCAAATCAGCTCTACTAGTAACGTGACTACAATGAAAGAGCTTTGTGAACCTGTTCAAAGGGAAAGAAAGGGAATGAAGAGAATTTCATCAGGTAACAGGATCAGTGAGGAGGTCAGAAGAATTTCCACAGATCTGAGGAGGGCCCCGAATCCCCGTAAAAATCCGGAGCTCTACATGGGGGGAATACACAGAGCTAATGGTTCTCATAGATACTTTGAGTGATAGACTAACAAAATTAAACCGTCCACAGAAAAAGAGGCACGTTTCAAGTGTCCTGGAGTTCTCTGCAGAACACATACGTGGTGTGTCCCTAAAGTGTTCACTGAAACCAGGAGTGGAGGCCACCAAGGCAGTGGCATCTGCTTGTCCTGCCTCCCCCCACCCCCAAGTCATCACAGACCCGGGAGAGGGGAAAGCAGAGGAGACTCCGGGTGCCTCCCGACCAGCAGGAGCCTGACCCTTCAAGCACAAGCTGGTGAGACCACATGGACAGGAGAATTGCCTTCAACATTCTGTGCGTACGTCTTCTAACTTCTAGAAATCGGTACCTAGGGTTCTATTACTTATTAGGTGGGGGTTTTATAGGTAAATGTAGCACATGATAATCCTTTTTCCCGTGTTTTATTGGGGAATTAAGTAGTGTGATATTTGGATTGAAAAAAATAAAATACAAAAATATATTCAGTCAACTGGTATCCAGGGTAGACACTGAGTAGTGAAAAGAAATGGTATAAAGACCCATATACATAAAAGTCGTCATACGTTTGCTCGGATCAAGGAACCAGCTTAGACCCGAGCCTTTGGTCTGCGAGAGAAGGTCGGGAAGTTGACGTAGACATCCTCTCCGGCGCCGTCGGACCGCTGACCGGTAAAGGGGGGACTTCGGTAGTTGTTAGATGCCTGGAAAGACAGGCAGAGAGGGTATAAATAATTCACTGCTTTTCAGCATAAAGACATCGGACACAAATATCTTCCCAGTTCAACCACAATATAGGTCATATTTTCATTACAATTAATTTCATAAAACATCCTCTTCATTATGTTGAACTTCTGTGAGTAATCACGTTCTTGAGTGGCAGGGCTCTTAGTGAGAACGTGACAGAGGCCTGGTCTACGTCATCACTTGCCATACTGGGTTCATGAGGCCCCCATTCAGTACAGGACTCCCTTTGCCAGCCTCAGCCTATTTGGGTGAGAACAATTATGCTCATTCTTTATATTAAAATGTCTAGTATTATAGTATTTTCCCATAGTGGGCACCCATTAATTTCTGTTGAATGAATGTCATCAGAAGCAATACTTTTGTTTTTTTTATTTCTTGATTGATTTGAAAGAGAGAAAAATATCAATTTTGCTGTTCCACTTAATTATGCATTTATTGGTTGATTCTTGTATGTGCCCTGGCTGGGAATCGAACATGCAACCTTGATGTATTGGGTCGATTCCCTAACCAACTGAACACCCTGGCCAGGGCCCAGAGGCACTACTTTGAAAGTCCATGGTGTCCTGGCTTAAACATAAGCAACTGAACACATTAAATTAACAAAATAAACTGATATTATTCACTTTCAAGATAATATCATGTTATTATTACAGTAGTTTTGGTGTTTGCACAGAGACAGCAACAGGAATTTCAAATATTGTTAGTTATATAGCCTGTCAAAAAAAAAAAAAAAATGAACCAGGTAAGTCTAACTTTATCTTAATATCAACTTAAACTCTAACTTTGTAATCTTCTCTCAAAATCACATGATTCTATAAAAGCCTGGAAAAGCTGACTACTCCACGTAGGAACTTGCAAAGCTCTTCTGTCCTCTGGAATTCCCAGTGACAGATGTGGCACTGCTTGGCACGAGTGGGCAACAGCTAAAGACAAAGGACGGTCCAATCATTGTGGGAGACAGAGAGCACCGCTCTGTCGCGAGGAGCGGCAGGTCCAGCGAGGCAACGCTTCTTGAGTCTGTGCTGGTGGTGCCAAAAGTAAGCCATGAATTACTCAGAAAAAAATTTTTTTTGCAAAAAAATTATTACTTAGTAGAAGAAAAAAAGTTAAACTGGTAGATTCTGAGGAAGTCTGAAGCACGCCTATTGACTTGTCAGACACATTTTAGTGCTTGGTGTTTTGGCTGGGTAGCATGTAATGATAAATAATTAAGTTGAAGAGAAATGGGTGTAATTGTAGATAACACCCGGAGAAGTGTTCTATTGTAAAATTTCCTAAACAGAATAATATGTACTAAGAAGAATCTGTGACTTATCGTGGAGACAATGAGCAGGAAAATGAGCGGCCCTCTTGTCTGCGAACGCGGATGGAATTTTATATTTTTTCAAGTAAATCAAAAGGGGGAAGGATCAAGGAAGAATGAGCAGAAAAGCTCACACTTCATTAGACCTCTGCAGATCCTCCAAAAGCTCGTTAGCTTTATAATCTGGCACCTATTAATTACTAATCAAAAGGTAATAATGATGGTGAATATCATGCACTGTATACTTCTTGATGCTGCATTGTTTGGGTCTTTTATGGAGTTGAACTTCATTTAATCCTTACAATAGCCTTATGGCATAAAAACGTTATGCCTTCTACTGGGTCTGAGAGTGTCCCCCCAAATGTAGGTGCTTCCCAGACCTTCATTATGTGACCTCAGGGAAATAGGGTTGTTGCACAAACACGGACACAGGGAAGAAGGTCATGTGAAGACAGAGGCCGAGACTGGAGTGATGGGGCCACAAGCCAAGGACTGTCAGAGCTGCCAGAAGCCCGCAGAGCTCAGAGAGAAGCCTGGAACAGCTTCTCAGCTCAAAAAGGGGCTGACCCTGCTGAGACCTTGATTTTAGGCTTCAACCGTCTAGACCTGCGAGAGAATAGATTTGTTGTTTTAAATCACCCACTTTGTGGGAACACTGTTGTGACAGCCCTAGGAAATGAATATAGATTTTGGTAATGCAGAGTGTTGATTATGATGTTGGTGTAATTGCTCTTTTAATGATATTAATGTAAAACAAACACTTTCAAAGGTATTAATAATAGGAGAATAGTTCAGAAAATAACTGGTTCATCAAAGACCCGATACTTGAACCATAGGCAATTGCACGGCCAGATATTTGAAAGGAGAATGAAAAAAGAAGATTGCTAATTGCCAATTGAACTGAGTTTGCAAAACATTTATGATGCACAAAAGGGGGCAGGAACAACCACTCTGAGAAAACTTACCTTATTCTTTGTGTCCACGGACTCCTTACATGGGCTTCTTTTCTGTCTCCTGGAAATACATATTCAATAGCAGTATTAAGAATTATATTCCAGACCAGTGTTATTTCAAATCCTCTATATACGTCACCTGTACCGCAGCTTACATGCCCTTACTAAATACATGGAAGTAGCTACCCACAGTTACTTGATACCGACTTACCCAAAGTCCCATTGACCTAAAGTTTTTCATTTTCCTACCTTCTCAATGTGCTCCCAGACGGCAGAGGTGACTAAAAGGGCCTGCAGCCAGTGTCCATTAGTCGTGTAGCTCAGTGAGTTCACAGGGGTTATCACATAAACGGCTTAGAGCCTTCTCCAAATAACTTCAAACTTAGTGATTCCCCACAATTAAAACTTCCTTTTAAATGTTAATGCAGTAACTTCTTGGATGACAATGATAACAGAATAGCTTTATAAAATCTTCTGAGAGTTTTACTAAACCGTCTGTATTGGGTTATTTTATTTAGATTTCACTTAAAAACTCTATTTAACAGACTCAGGGACTGAGGCAGAGAAAAGAAGAGTAACTTGCCCCAGATCACATTGTTGGTCAGTGGTCCTATCGTATGGGAATCCACAGCCCTTCCTCTTGACTACTGGGTTCTCCTGCATCAGAGCCCACACTGCAGAAGTCAAAGGGGCAATCTGGAGCCCTACTTTTCGGTAAACTCTCCAGCTTCCAATTAAGCCTACAGAAGCCTCAGTTCAGGAGAAATCTTTGGAAAGAAATACAAGAGAAGGAGAAAAGAAGCTACCATCTTTGAATACAATTGATCAGATAACCACATTCAAGTTTAAGGAGCAGTTTTATGGGGACCATCTCTTTTCATCTCCCTAAAGAAAAGAGTCTTCCTGAACACCAAGGGAGACCAGTCAGATGCAAATGTGTAGAGTTGGTGTTTAAAGATGCATTTATAATCCCTTCGTGGAAATTTTGAAAACCAGGCAAGACAGTCTCTCTCCAAGGAAAGGTTGTTCAGATGGTGGATATTTATTTACCCGGATGGTCTCTTCTAGTTGCTATGAATTCCTCCACCATCTCACATAATCCCAAGCTTACCTTATGCTATGTGTTTCTATTTATTTACTTGACTAATAGTCAAACAATTAATTTATTTACTTATTCTATGTGTAAGTTTATGAGGTACAAGCCATGTTTCAAGATGTTTTGTATAAATTATTTACTGCTCAAAAAAAAGCTATGATACATTGGTTATTATCTGCTTTTTACAAATGAGGAAACTGAGACACAGATCTATGACCTTTGATCTTTTGTTAAACCATGGTTCGCAAGGCTTGTTGTATCATAATACACGGTGGAGTTCCCCAACTAGGTCCAAACGTGTGTTTTTTACATAAATCTAGAGTATACGGTGCGATGAACAGAGAGAACATGAAGCTTAGCGTCTGTTGGTCTGTGTTGAACTTGTGCTCCGCAGCTTCCTGGTTATGTGCATCTCTAAAGTCCAGGGCCCGTGTCTGGGACAGAGTAAACATATCATTTGTCCTGGGCCACCCCGCTGTCCTGGCTTGTGGGTTCTGAAGGGTTTCCCGGGGGTGAGCTACTTTTAGTGCAGAAACTGGGAGAACCCAAGGCAGACCCGGCACCCATCTGTGGTGAGCGCCCACGTGGACGACAAGTGTAAACGTAAGTGTCCAACGCTCGGCTCACTAAAGATGGAAGTGCTCCCTCCAGACACAGGCGTCAGTGGGCAGATGGCGGTCCTTACCGGAGCGGGCGCTTCCGCCGGCCCCGGCCGCTCTGTAGGGTCCCTGTCCGGCCCTAACGGGGAGCCGGGCGGATGGGGAGCCAGCAAGTGCTCCTGCGCACGGGGCTCCTGGCTCCGGGTGTGAAGAAGGACTCGGTTTCCCTCGGGCACCCTGGGGTTCACGTCGGTGGTGTCTACCCAACGCGGCACACCTGAAGCTAAGGGGTATTGTAAACAGTCACGAGGACAGAGTTCGGAAGGCCGCCGTTTAGCCTGGGGGTCCCTTTCCCAAACATGTCCGCTCTGCGGAACAACACACACTGACACAGGACAAGCAGAAAGAGCAAGTCCCTTTTCCTCGTGTCCGGCCACGGTTCTGCGTTCCGTCCGCTCATCTCCTTTTTATCGCGTTTAACCACGCGGGACAATTCACTCCACGGCTCCAGTTAGCTATTTGTGTAAAAGGGATGCATTTTCATGAAACTGAACCCTTCGTGTCCAGGCTCTGTGACCCTCCAGAGACCCGCTGCCACTCGCCGGCTGAGCCCCGTGCGCTCCGGCAGCCTTGTCGCCCCTCGGGGCCACCTTTTATCAGCCAAGGTGAAGCGGCAGAGGAGTCCCCAGCGTCGCCACCACCCGGGGCTTCTGGCCTCTGCTGGCTCCTTTCTGACAAGAGCGACAGTGGAGGGCAGCCGGGACCGAGCAAGGAAGAGTGGCCGTTTCGTGTTTCGGTTTAATTAGACAAATGCTTTTGACCATCCCTCATTTGGAAAGATTAGCGCTAAATGCTATCAAACTGAAAAGTGGATAAAGCGCGGCACCCGCCGTTCTGAACGCCGGCAAAGACAAGCACGGAAGGGACGGGACTGGAGCGCAGGCTGCGAGGCGCAGCGGGGAGAGCGCGTGGGGCTCGGGGTGGTGACATCGTGTCTCTCTGCAGCGAGGGCGCGGCAGGACCGCCCTCCGCACGCGGCACGGGTCCCACCCCGGACCCACAGGACTGAGGCCAAAGGAGGGGGAGCAGCGTTCTGATGGCGTAACAATGGGAAGCGAGTCAAGTGTGTTCATAGAATAAAAATGGCAGTTTGCACGCAACGTGTCAACACCGGGCGGCGACGAAAGGAGGGAGCGAGGATGAACCCGAGGCTGGCTGGGGTCGGAAAGGCCGGGGCGCGCGTCACCGTTGTTCTGGTGGCGGCGGAAAGGTAACGCAAGGTTTTAAACAGAAGGACGATGTGACCGGTCTCGGCTCTGAGGAAAGGAACCAGGAAAAATCGGGTGTTTTAGAAAGAGAGGGGGCCGCTCTGAGCAGGGAGGCAGCTGGTGAGCGTGACTGAGATCCGGGGAGCAGCACCAAGAGCCTCCACGGAGCCGGAGGCAGGGGGTGGAGGTGAGATGGAGAAACCACTGGAAATCCGATCAATAACCCACACATGTGTATGTGTACACATGTGTACGTGTGCGCATGTATCTGTGTCTGTGTGTATATGAGCACATGTGTGTGGGTACATGCATGCGCTTGTGGTAAGATTCTGGGGGAGAGCACAGAGGGTTGATTCATCTACTCGGTAAACATATATAGTGTCTACAATGTGCTAGACATGCAAAACGAAGACACCAAATGTTCAGGCCCCTCCTCTCCTAGGGATACACCCCTCGGGTTGGAGTAGGGCACGGGGGTAATTCCAACCCAGCACGATCACGGCTAAGACTGCAGCAGACCCCTAGACGAGGGAGTGCATGAACACGGAGAGCTAGACAGGGAAGGAAGAGTCCACTAGAACATCCTGGAAAGTTCCACGTGTGCCCCAGGCAGTAACAGGTGGGAAACTGAGAGGCCACCGGCCACCTGCTCCCTGAGAGCGCCCCTGCCAACCCCTTTCTTCCTTGGCAGTTTTAAACAAGAGCCCCTACGCTGCTTGTTTCAGAAAATATGCGACCACTGAATTATGTTGTTCGCTCATGGGACCATTGGCCCAATAAGCATCAGATGGATAAGTGAAGGCATTGTTACTATTCGATGTTGCTGTTCCCCTTCTCAGCATCTCTCTCCGGCTGCCTCTCTGAGACACACCCACACACACACACACACACACCACCTCACCCAGTGGCCTTTTCATCGGCAGGAGAAGTAAGATCGATGGGGTAGGAGATGGAGCAGAGGCATCGGGCTGTTGGCTGCCCGGGATATGGAAGCTTTGTTAATACGGGCAGACAGCCAGTGCCTAGTAATTATTAAGTGAACGATTCTACCTTTCTCCTCCAATAGCACCACAGCTCCTTCCTCTCCTTGGTGGAAGAACAGCATCAGAAAGATGTATGTGCCGGCTCCGACAGCATGAGCAATGACTGGGTTATTAACCACAGAGCGCCCCGGATGTCAGAGTCGCTCAGGGGGAGTAAGATTCAGAAGCGGAAGCGGTGCTCACCTGTTATAAACAATGACGATGACAATGGCAATTATGATAACAAACATCAACAACAGAACTGCCCCTCCAGCCGTGAAGAGGACGTAGTGGTTAACGGTTTTATCTAGGAGAAAAAAAAATTACAACAGAAATTAGGAATTCAGCTAAAGCCAGCCAAAAGGAAGGTAGAACAATGAAGAGAGGGGACATCTGTCATCACAGAGGAACAATTTAAAACAAACAGCAAATCTAAGAAAAATAGGATGGGATAAAGAAAAAAAGATCATTTTTCTTTCAGAGTCTCCTAAATATTTCTGATTCTTCATAGATTTGTATTAGTTCCTTGATCCCTAAGATTGGGTTGGATGCCTTAAGAATAATAACAGAAAGAGTGTACATCCAAGACAGATATCACTTCATTCTAATGAGCTCCCAATTCCAAACATAAAATCTTTTGTAAAAAAAATGACCAAAATCATATATAAATAAAGATCACTTCTTAAGTCTGATACATGTATTAAGTACAGTCAACACAAAACAGTTTGCAACTTTGATGTTTATAAGTAGAATTCTATCTAAGAGATATTTCCTACTCAGGGTTAATGATAAAAAGTAATCAGCAAACGTGTGACTCCAGCTCATTGCTTATGTGGACAGAACCATGGCCCAGGAACCTGAAATTCTATTCCTCCTTCTTCCACTAGTGAGTCCTTCGACCTCCAGCAAATCATCCCTTAACCTTCTCGCATGCTTTTCTTCGTCCGTCCCCTGAGGACAATGACAAGACTTCCAATGGCATCAGAGAACTGTGGTCAGGCTCCGCGATACTCAAGAGTAGTATACTACTGGAGAAAGGCCATCCCCCGAGCATGAACCCCACAAGCCAGAGCACATTTCATCTTTACAGGGTCCCCCTGCCTGGGGCACACCTCACCCTCCGCCACCCAGGGCCCCCTTCCAGGAGATGAAACTCTATCCCTTGGGGCCGTTGTTGGGAACGGGGCTGAATTGAAAGCCAGGAGCTGTCCTGACGGCCACCTCTCTCTGAGACAGCAGACGTGCAGGCCGGGCAAGGCCAGGCAGCAGGACTGCCCACCTCCTTAAATTAAAGCCCCGAAGCTTGTCCTGGGGTTCCCAGGCTGACTGGAACCCGACGGGAACCGGAACCTCACACTTGCCTCGATTCGCTATTTAGCTGCGACTTTTTCATGATTGCAGCGCAAAGTCCACTCGGTCTTTCGTAAGCATTACTACAAAGAGAAACTATGTCCAACAATAAACACTCCTCTTATGTTTTCAATTTGTTTAACCTAGAAGGTGAATGGAAGTATAAAAATAGATGGATGCTTTGAAGCCTTTGTGCAAGGGTCTAAGTATGACTTTTGTCAGATAATTTGGGGAGAGGGAAAGTGAAATTCATTCAGAGCAAAAATACATCGAACCACCTCTACAAAAAGAACAACAAAGTTTTCTCCCCATAAAGCAAAAAGTCAACCTTTTAAAACTCTTGGCACATTATAAAAATAAACAAAATACCTGAAATTATTTTGCCTCATAATCCAGGACTATAGAAGGATTATACTTGCTATACTGAAACAATCTGAATATAACAGATGCTGAGGTTCAATCAAAAAGACAATCATAATGAGAAAGCAGGAGTTATTGTCAATAAATTCACTGACAGGACTCTGGGGGAACTGTTAACTACTCTTTAAAAATTTTTCAATCTTTATTATAGTAAAAAATATCTGGATAAACTAGAGATCTAACTTTTGATGTAAATATGAGAAGAAAATATAGTAATTAAATCTCTGGAATGAGTAATGACTTTCCCATTTACAAAAGAAAATAAATATACAGGATTGAGCCGGTCAAAATGAAAGACCACTGTAGGTTGAATTATTTCAAATGACACATAAAGACAAAAAAAAACTGGGAAGGAGCGGTCACATGGCCTTGCTGTTGAGGAACAGGAACGTCAGACAGTAGGAGCAACACAACTTATTCGCAGAAGAAGTTTGTGTCAAAGGAAGTGTGTCGTGAAATAGCCCAGCTCTGTCTGGGGAGTAAAAACTGCTCCCACTGGTGACGAAAAAGAAATCGGTCTCTGTGCCCCGCCCTTTCACCAGGTGCTGGCACGTTTGATTCATTACTAAAGAAACACTCGGAACTGTGTAACGTTTTTAACAGGAACAAGGAAATCCTTGTTTCTCCACTGCAGATGAACTAGTAAGCGTGCAGCTGGGGCCCTCCAGCTGGATGTTCACCGGGATTCCGGGGGGGCTGTTGGACCCCCGGTGGCCGAGCCCCACCCTGGCGGTTTCTGATTGGGACGCGTGGGGTCTGGGTGGGTCCCAGGCCTGGCAGCTGTCACTCACGCCCCCCCCCCCCCCGTGCTGGTGCCGGGCCCACTCTGGACACCACAACTCTGGACATTAGAATGACGAGTGTCGGGAATCCCAGTGAAATGAAAAGCTGCTGACGCGAGGTAGCAGGTGAAATAAGATTTTAAACCAGAACCCACAGGGGCACACGGTGTAAGATCTCAGTCGAGTGTGGCGCTTCCTGGAAAATAAGCCTGAGAGGCAACAACGTGCCAAAATTCTAAAGGGATGATCTTCAGGGAACAGAGTTAAAAGCAACCGTTTCTTTAGGCTTTTTGGTTTTTTCAAACTGTCTCATTGATGTACGGCTTTGGTCATCAGAAAAGAAAAGGCAGCGCCCCCTGCAAAGGTCTGTGGACTTAAAACAGAATGATCTGCCAAATGCAGTGGTTCTGTGTAAAGTGCAGGATGTGGGGAGCTTTGCAGAAGTGCGCACAGACCCTTAGCAATTAAGATGGCATTTTTATGAAGCGCTACATTGAATGAATTAAGAAGTAGAAACCACTAAAAGGCACGGCCCCGCGTTTCACACAACGGCCGGCAAACAGGACCGGGGGCCTTGGGGGGCTCACGGAGGCCTGACGCTCACTTTTCCCGAAGTTCCCCTGCGAGGTCCTTGGTGGAGAGTGTCAGCCCTCGAGCCCCTCCCATAAAGACACAAGAATGATTCTCTGTGCTCTGCAGCCGCTACTCTGCTGACCTTTTTTTCACTTCCATCCCAATGCTGAGTTGATTCATAGGAAGACAAAGGGGCCATGAACCATAAAGCCATTATTTCCCCTCCCATCAAAGAGGATAAATACAGTTCAAACAAACTGTCAGTGGCGTGTATAAATGAATAATTGACCCCGGGGCCGCAACCCTCCTGGGCTAGTACAGGAGTCAGCTTCAGCGGTAGCTGGGACACGATGACTAATTGAACTGTGATACTTCAATTAGAATCGCCATTGAGAAAAAATGCTATTATTCTTCGAAGAAGAACTCAGTTTTTAAATGGTGGATTATGTCTCACGTGCCTTTGGGAAGCTTCACGCAGCCGTCTGTATGCAGACCCTCCTGCGGCTGTGAGAGACGGCCGCCAGCGTCACAGCTCCCAGGTGCGCTGCGAGGAGCGTGAACGGCTGTTCGCAGCTGGGAGCGGCAGGCAGGTCTCCCGAGGGGGCAAGCGTGGCCTTGCGTTTCCAAGGGAAGGAAGTCAGCGCATGGGTCTGAACTTGAATTTCTACCTGTGCTCTAAGTCCCGAGGGAGAGAAAAACTTCATGGAAATTGTTTGAAATCCACGCTGAGGGTAAAAAGCCACTTAAAACACAAGCTTTCCTAGAGTCTGCTGCTTTCTAACGCCACCAACCCACGTTCTTCATCACGATGTTCAATTAGAACCTGCTTTGCGGAGCTGACGTACCAACGCCCACTCAGCCACGTTCTTCATGGACCAGTATCGCCCAATCCATGCAACGCGGCCTCTTTCAACATTTCTTCTCTGATACGAACTACCTATTATTCAATGCGGTGTCTCGTTTACAAAAGATGCCTGCAGGATGCGGAGTATCAAGAACGATGACTAAGTCCATGAGCGTGGCTAACAGACTGGCCGGCGGCATTTTTTTTAAAGTAACGTCTCTTAAAAGAATAGATTTGGGCCGAGGCAACGGCAGCAGTCCCACGATGTCACAGGCCGTGACTGAATAATCAGCTTGCTTGTGATGACGGAAACAGTCCGTTTCAGCTGGATACCCCGTTGTTGCCCAGAATGTGGAAAGCTTAACTAAATGGGCCTGAAAATTGCCACTGATCCGTTTCATGAGAGGCTATTTCAGCTTGCAAGCACCGCCCCGCTGCTCTGGGATTCTGGCCGGGGGTTCTAGCCCACACATCAACCGTCAGGCACAGTATTTCCTGTGGAGGTGGAGGCTGTGAAAGGCTGAATTCCTCACACTCAGCCCACCACTGCCACAGCGTTCCCACCCATCGTACATTCCTAGGATGGGACCCAAGGGTCCGGATTAACAAACCCGATGCCCCCCAGAAGTGGTCTGTGGGAAGGTTCTCGGCTCGCAGCCCATGAAGTCCTAGTGAATCCTGTAGTCTTCCTGCACAAAATCCATCCCCCAGGCCAAGGGACTAGCAATTAGGCACCATTTCCATGAAATATGCAAGGTAAGAAAAATAAAGTTAAGGAAATAGGCTTTTTGGAAGGATATAAATGCAAAAATGGTTCATGAAAGTTTCTCCTCAAACAGTGCAATTGTTCTTGTAAGAGTTCAGATTTCTTTGATCAGTAGTTACTAAACCTCAAATGTTAAGTTTTGATGAAGAAATTCTAGAAATAATCTAGGTAGAAAATTTGAACACGAAATGGACACAGTCCCTGCTAGAATACATACACATATTAACATACAAAGAATCAGCCGGGAACACTTATTAACACACAGTCTGCAAAGATACTTTGACAATTCTAACAGAGATGCCATCATCCCTAATCTCAGATCATTTCTAATGCAGGCGTCTGGACCGCTGCAAACAGCTGCAGGCATGCAGTGACAAGGGGTGTACATTTCCGTGGTATAAGCGTTTGAGAAATTCAAGATGCCTGACAGTTCACTGGCCAGGTGAACCATGGTGGTGGGCAGCGTGGAAAAACCTTAACGTGGTGAGACCTGGAGGAAGCACAAAGGGGAGGAGGTGAATGTGGTGAAGAGGAGCAGGCTGGTGACGAAAAGGAGAAAACAGGAAAGACTGAGTGGCCGTCAGGGTGTGGCAAACACAAGCTGGTATTTCAATCAGACCAACTTCTCTCCCCGCTGGGTGCCCAGCCAAGGTGGGCAGAAGGCCCGTGGCCCAGCAGCAAGCCTGTTTGCCAGCTGGGTCCGGCATCACCCGGAGGAAGAGGCACCTTTTCCTAATTAGTCTGCCCAGAGGAGGAGCCATGTGAAGTCTTGTCTGTCTGGAGGGGGCTCTGTTTTATGGCCGGAGGTGGCAGCCTTGCTGGAGATCTAACCCTTCCGGCACCAACGCCTGACCTAACCGCTTCCCGGCTCAGGGCCTCTGCCTGGAATTTCTCTCTTTCATTCCATACTCAGCTACTGGACTTGCACGTCCTTGAATATTATTTTGCCATCTTTGGTCAAGACTTGATGGTAGTTCTCATTGCTCTTAAAGGAGACCCTGAGTTTCACCAAGTTATCGCTTCCTTGGGCCTACCAGCGCCTCTGCTTACCCAGACCTCAGAATCTTGATACCCACCCACCCAACCACGGATGGCCGCCACCGGCACGCAAGTCCCACAGCCGCTCTGCTTTCTGCGTGCGGCTCCCTGTCCTCTGCTTTGTCTCCTTCCCTGGTTCGGTCTCCAATGCCTCATTTGGAACCTGCTGGTTCGTGCAGCCGAGCGGCCTCCTCGGTGGAAGCCTGCAGGGGGACGCAAGGAACTCTACTTCCCAGCGGTGGCCGAGCGAAGCTTGGTCCAAGCCAGGCTCCCCCAGAACCTTCCCGAGAGCGCTGTTTTCATAGCATTGACCCTCACCCCTTTTATGGTCAAGAAGCCCAGCTAAAACAATGTAGTTCAAACAGCACTCAGTGAATGTTAGAAGACTTCACAAACCCTTTGGGTGAAAACTAAACTACTCTTTTTCATGACGAATGAAACTCCAAAGGACGTTAAGGGCCGAGAGCAAGTTGGTCACTGTCCGTACACACGCACATCCCTTGTTTCCTGCCCGTGTGCTCTGGACACATTTCAGATGCAGGAAGGGCCATCTGGAGCTATTTCATACTACTCCCCAGATCCTGGCTGCCAAGAACAGGAGAGGAGTAGTTCTATCTGTGTCTGTCCCTCTGGCAAAGAGAGTCAAGAGTAAGTTCAGGTCTGACGCGTGTATCTGCCACTTTCTCTATTCAAAATAAACCCAGGCCTGGCTATTTGACACGTTGGTTGACATTGCATCGCCTTTTGAGTGGTCTCTGAGTACCTGGGACTTGCTGGGTGTGAACACAGGCAGACAAATGTCAGGGGAAGAGCCCAGCGTGGGTGCAGACTATGAGGGTCGGTCCTGACAGTCTCTCTTTCGAACCCTAGAAAAGACAGGGGCGGCAGCTAACAGAGGGTGCAGAGCAATTGATGGGATCTGTGTCTCAACCACCTTCCCCTTGACAGTCGAAATAAGTTAAACTCACTCCACATTTACACCTGTCTCTCTGCTTTTATCTCTACGTTGGTTTTTGACCTGACAGCCTCAAGCTTTGAAATAAACAAATCACACCGCAGAAAACGCAAGTGGTCTTGTTTTGCTTTCCATCTGATTTTCTGAACTCAATATGTACTTCTGATATTCTTTAAAAAATTAAACCAAAACATAACAGTCAACAGCTGTCATCTTTTTACAAATGGGCCCCACTGATGTGCTTTCGACCTGCCCACTGAATCTCAAAAAGCCATTTTGTGGGTGTTCCAGACAAATGAACACTAATGTTACTGACCAGTGCATTTAGTCACACTCATTTCAACACTGTTTACAGCTTCTGCACCAAGGAAAGGGATAGTTGCGTGCAAGAAACACAGCCGTGTTTGGACAAGAGGAAGGCATTTCTTTAATTAGTAGGAGTTAAATAGCTATACCTCCTAAAAAGCCATTACCCTAATTTTATCTATGATTTAAGATTTTTATAATCACTATTTGAACATATAATGGACAAGATCTTATTTCATGTGTGTTCAAACATGGTTCTTTAAGATATTTTTCTGAATAGAACTTTTTCTAGCCTTGGTGTCTAAGCGAAGGTTAGTGATTGTGTTTAGTCTCTGTGTGTGCATGCGTGTGTGTGTGTGTGTGTGTGTGTGTGTGTAAGGTTTATAAAACACTTCTGTACTGCAAGGTTATTTTGAGCTAAGAAATATTTTCTATATATGTCTATAGTGAAGACTCTTGGTTAATTTTCTCCCCCAAATAGCCCGTCAACACCCTTTTGCTTCCAGTTCTGAAAAGAACATACATCTCAACCACGGCTTGCAGCGTCACTAAGAGGAGCAAAGAGCACTTGATGTGGCCCAGGGCGACCATCACACAGAGGGCCGTCCCCGGCCAGTGGCTTCCTCAGCCCACAGGGCTGCTGCTGCGGCTGCCGCGGCGGGGCCCGCGGTGGACACAGAACCGTCTCTTCCTTCTTCCCAGGGCGGCAGGAAGCCTTGGTCTGCGGCGCAGGCCGTCCGTGAAGCGACAGCCACGTCCCCGGAAGCCGTAAAAGCCTCCGCACAAGTGGAGGCGCATGGGCTGGAAGGAAGGCAGGAAGGCAGGGAGGGAGGGCAATGAAGTAGAATTTGTGTCACCAATAAAAATAAGTGACTTTCTTGGCTGTGTCCCCCTGGAGCGAAACACCTGCCCGGAGGCAGAACTGGGAGAGCCTGGGATGACCTTCCTGGCGCTCAGCGGGAACACAAGCCTCTCTACACAGACTCTGGAGAGGCAGGTCGCTCTGTGCTTGCAGGTCTGTGAGTGGAAAGCACCTCTTCTCACTGTCCCACGGGTTTTGCAGGGCCGAAGCCCACCCAGGCTGGGGCTTCCCCGCGCCACAGGGGACCATTACTCAAACAGAATGAGCGCGGGCCTCGGAGGGGCCGGCGCAGGGCAGAGGCCGGCCCGTCTCTGCGCCCAGATCTGACAACAATGAAGGAACGCAAAGCTCCAATGGGTCAAAGTAGCGACCACATTGTGAACGTTTATTAAATTCCGCTCAACTCAATGGCGGATCCAGCCAATACCAATCAAGCACCATCTTGTTATTGCTGAGAACGCATGAGGCTTAGCAAACCTAGTCACCATCCCCCAAAGTTTTGTCCTTTTTCAATGTGTTTTAATGTAACTGAAAAATAGGAGCTAAACAGTTCAATCCTATGGCCTGGTGATAACATGTATTTTTTCAGGCTCGCAGAAGGTTTTTTTTTTAAGGCGTTTGGGATAGATCGAGAAAATGGGGAAGATCTATTATTGTTATATCTGTGGTTGATGGATTAGCAAGATAAAGAAATACTAAAGACTAAGCCCTGGCTGGCGTGGCTCAGTGGATTGAGTGATGGCCTGAGAACCAAAGGGTTGCTGGTTCGATTCCCAGTCAGGGCACAGGCCTGGATTATGGGCCAGGTCCCCAGTTGGGGGTGCATGAGAGGCAACCACAAATTGATGTTTCCCTCTCTCTCTTCTCCCTCCTCTTCCCCTCTCTCTAAAAATAAATAGATAAAGTCTTGAAAGAAAGAAAGAAAGACTAAAGACTACCATTCAAAAACTGAAAACTTACCTAAATCCAATCATTAAAAAATATTTTGAATAATAAAGTCATAGAAAAGACAACAGAAACCAACCACGGTGGCTGGCTTTTTCCATTTCAGGCACGGGAAGACCTACCACACACTCACCATCGGTTACGGTCAGTCGTATCACAAACGTTTCGTTTTGACCTGTGCTGGCCTTGAATAAACAGCGGTAAAGCCCGGAGTCAGAGGCCGTGACGTGGGGCAGGGAGATGGTGCTCCTCCTCATCCCCTGACCACACATGCTCACTATTTGTCTTCGGTACTTGGAGGTATTGCTCTTCCCTTGGGACAAGTCACATCGAGTTAAGAGGTCAATCTGATGGGGCTGGATCTTTTCCCACGTAACTTGTCGCATTGAACCATTCATTTGAAGCTCATATGTGAGCGTGACATTTTTTCCAGTTTCCGAGACTATGTCTCTATTCGGTGACACAGCTATCTCAAAATGATCTGAAAAGAAGGAGAAATTGATTATACTTAGGTCCTCAAAGTTTTAGATGCAAAGGCAGAAGCTACTCAGAAACTTTTACTGACGTGATTGATGAGGTCATTTAACACGGTTTCAGTGATTGTATGCGGTACCTTTATACCACATTTTTGTAGGATAAAGGTCTTTTGAAAGGATATGCTCACACACTTGCTCTTAAATTTTACTTGGTTAATCATATAACAAGAAACAGCATCGAACTCTCTGGTGTTGGTGGTGATCATACCAAGAGGCTGAATTTCACAACAGTGGTCTGCAGTTGTACTGGGATGCTGAACCAACTGCTGACTCTCAGTATCAAGTGTCTAGATTGTAATCACACCAACGAAGACTTTACTGTTCATAAAAGAGACACCAAATCATTTTCACTGAATATAGACATAAACACGTTTTTCAGGTACATGGGTTGTCCTATGCATAGATCAAGCAGGGATCCCATTTTCTGTGAATTCTTCAGTACCAAGAAGGTCATCCAATATTTTCCCCTTCCTATCAGCACAGCTGGGACACCAGCACACAGTACTCAGTACACAATCACTAGCAACCTCAATCAGCAGTTCTTATAGTGTGCTCTGCGGCGCAAAGGTCCTTCTCTCAGATCTGCAAAATCGAACTGATTTTAATACTCATGATAAAATCTAATTTACCTTTTTAACTCTTTGTCTATAAGAATATATAGTCTTAGAAATTCACTCATATCCTATAAAAATATATAGTATTTTCAGAGTCTCAATGACCATTGGGATATGTGCTTATAAAATCTTGTGTTTTAAAGTTTGCTCAGTTTTAATTTCTAATACAATAAATAGTGATCGTTATAATCCACATAAACAAAAGCTCTTTGACATCTTCAATAATTTTTAAGAGGATAAAGGGGATAAACAATCTTAAAATTCATAGAGGACACAAAATCCTAAAGACCACAAATAGCCAAAACAATCTTGAAAAAGAACAAAGCTGGAGTTGTCACATTTCCTGATTTCAAACAAGCTACAAAATTAATTACAATAATTAAAGCTATATGGTACTAGGGAAAAAAAGATAGAACTACAGAGCAGTGGAAGAGACTAGAAAGCCCAGAAATACATCTACATGTATATGGTCAACTGATCTTTAACAAGAGTGCCAAGAGTACACAGTGGAGAAAGGACAGTCATCTCTTCGACAAGTGCTCTTGGAAAGACTGGACATGCAGATGGTAAAAGAGTAACATCAGACCTTTATCTAACCCTAGGCATAAAAATCAACTCAAAATGGAGACAGGTTTAAATGTAATACCTGAAATCGTAACACTCCCAGTAGAAAACATGGGAGGAAGTTTCGTGACATTGGCCTCGGCAATGACCTTTTGAATATGACACCAAAAGCACAAGTAACAAGAGAAAAAACAGGCAAGCAGGACACCAAACTGAAATGTTCCTGCACAGCAAAGGCAACAGTGAACAGAGGGAAAAGGCAGCCTGAACAGTGGCAGGAAAGATTTGCGAACTACGTATTTGATAAGGGGTTCATTTCTAAAATACATAAGGAATTCCAATGACTCAACAGCAAAAGAAAACCAAACAAAAGAAAAATCATAACTAATTATTTAATTTAAAAAATGGGCTAACGACTTGAACAGACACTTCTTTAAAGAAGACATACAAATGGCCAACAGGTATATGAAAAGATGCTCAGTGTCACGAATCATTAGGGACATGCAAGTCAAACCCACAATCAGCTGCCACCGCACACCTGATCGAGAGGTAAACTTCAGGAACTACTTCCTGAGGGCCCAGAGTAGAAATGTTGCTCTGTTTCATCGACAGCTCTGCTGCTGCTGACAGGAAATTCTGACCTACTGTCGAGTAGGAGGGGCTGTCACGGCGTCACAGAGCACAGGGACACTACACAGGAAATGCAGAACCGTGAAACACCATCTGCGGTGGCCCCGCTCCGCCACAGACTTGCTCAGGGCTGGCCTGGAAGCCACTGTCCTGACTGCCAATGGAAAAGAAGAAAGGACAGGAGAGGAGAGAAGAGGAGCCACTGCTGAAAAGGAGAACAAAATGGAGCCTACGACGCAACAGATTCGCTGTCTACGTTCAACGAGAGGACCCTTGGCGGTCGTGTCATCTCCACCGCAACAGCTTCTTCTCTTCAGGAAGTGGTTCCCTGGGTCAGAAGGTAGTTGGAGAGAGGAAGCCACGGCTCCCGCCGTCCCCAGGCAAGTGCGGGCCACAGTTAGCACTTGCCCACGCAGCAAGCACACAGGAGGCACTGCATCGCTAAGTCATGGGCCAGCGCGACAACAGGGAGCGGGGCAAGTATCTAAGGAATGAGAACCGCGAGAAAATAAAGGCTTAGAGGAAACAAAGGAGGACTCAGGGTGACATCACTACAGGGAGAAGGAGGCGTGAGGCCATCAGCCTGACGGGCGGTACGAACAAAAGGCTAAACTTGAGAACCGCACCCCGTGTCAGGGACACGAAAGACCAGAAAAGGAGGACGGGAAGGAGGAGAACCCGCTTTTCTGTGAGCCGCGCTGGCTTCAGGGCTGACACACCCGCCTGCCTCATCGGTGACGGCCACCCTCCTCCAATCTCAGAAACTGTCTTTATCTGCTGATCTAAGCAACACCTGCTCTCAAGAAACAACCGCACGCACTGCTGCTGCTGCCGCCTGGGATGAGAGGTGCGGTTTCCTCTTAGAAGTGACTGTGTTTGCACAAAGGACAAACCCACTGGGACGGCCAGGCCCGCGGGGTCCCGGGTAGCTGTCCTTGCGGGGCAGGTGCCGCTTTCCCAGGCCCGGCCCGGGGCCAGGACCCAGGCGGGAGCTGAGCGGAGCAGGCCGTGAGCCAGAGGCGGGCCGTCTGGAAGCACAGACTGGGCCCCAGGGGCCGCCCCAGTGAACAGACGCTGGCTGGGGTCGGGGGGGAATACAGACCTAGGCTCACAGGTTACTGTTGCTGCTCATGCTCAGCCCCCAGTCCTGCTGCCCAGCACGGGCAGAATGACATGAAACGACCCTGCAAACAAAGACCCGGAGACCCACAGGCGCAAGGGGACCCTGGCGCCCTGCCTGGCTGGGAAAGTGGACCTTCTTAAAATGGTGACTGGAATGTCACAGTGAATAGGAAAGAAAAAGTCTGATAGAATGTAATCCTAAAGACCAAAACAAAAATAGTAAAATCCAGTTAAATTTACATGTCTAACAAAAAATAGGTGTGTATGAATTCTTAGCATAACCATGGAACGGATGGTGGGATTGTGTTGTTTTCTTTTTAAAACTTCATTTTTAGAGCAGTTTTGGGTTTACGACAACATTGAGAGGCAAGTAGAGAGACTTCCCCACACCCCTGCCCTGCCCCCTCCAGAGCCTCCCCATCAACATCCCTCACCCAACTGATGCTTTTTTTTTTTTTTTACCCAGGATGCACCTGCACTGACACACCATCATCGCACAAAGTCTGTGGGTCACCTTAGGGGTCACTCCCGGTGTTGCATATTTTGTGAATTTGGATAAATATGTCATGATAGGTACCCATCGTTACACTATCATAAAGAGGATATGCATTGCCCTATACATCCCACATACTCTGTCTGTCTGTCCCTCCCTCCCCTCAGCCCCCGGCGACCACAGGTCTCTGGACTATCTCCATAGTTTCGCCTTGTCCAGAATGTCAAACAGCCGGATCACAGAGTACGTAGCCTTTTCAGACTGACTCCTGTTGCTGATTAATCTGCCTTTAAGCCTTGCCTTTCCACGGCTCATTTGGTCTTAGCGCTGAAGAACGTTCCGTTGTCTGACTGCACCACAGCTGATGGATCCGTTCACCTTCTGAAGGACACGTTGGTTGCTTCCAAGGTTCCATAATGATGAAAAAAGCTGCTATAAACATCCATGTGTGGGCTTCTGTGTGAAAATGAGTTTTCGTTTTATCCGGGCAAATACGAAAGAGCGTGACCGCTGCATCACAGGCTAAGAGTAGGTTTCGTCCTGTAGGAAGCCGCCCAGCTGTCTCCCGGAGTGACCGCACCAGATGAACCCCCCCACCAGGAGAGAAGGGGAGCTCCTGCTGCCCCGCGGCCTCGCCAGCACTGGGGGCTGCCTAAGTCCTGGGCTTGGCCGGCCTGCGGTTCCCTCGGTGTGCGGCTCTCACACGGCTTGCTCCGTACAGTAACAGGACGATACCTTCCGCACTTCACGTGTGGTTTTTCTGGCATAGTAATAGATCACGTCTGAAAAGAGTTCAGTGCCTGGTCACCTTTCCCAAGCCCCTCTCAGCCTCTGAGTGGCCCAGACACCCCTGGGCACCCCTGGGCATCGTGCTCCTGCCCGGGCCCGCCGTCACGGCCTCAGCTGCGAACTGTCCTCCTTCGCCGTCCTCAAGTTCAACGGCTCTGCAGGCAGTGCGAGCAGCCAGCACCGTGGCTCCTCAATGGCTTCCAAAGCCCAGACCACCACGGCCAGGGAAGGGTTTCCCAGGGACCTGAGAGAGAACTCTCAGAATAAGCAATTGCTAAGAGAGTAAATCTTAAAGGGTCTTATCATAAGAAAACTAAAAGTGTATAGCTATGTATGGTGGTGGCTGTTGATGTTGTAACCATTTCAGAATATATACAAATATGAAATGATGTGCCTGAAACTAACCTAATGTGATATGTCCGTTACACCTCAGAGAGAAGGAAAGAAAGAAAGAAAGAAAGAAAGAGAGAAGAAAGAGAGAAAGAAAGAAAGAAAGAAAGAAAGAAAGGAGAGGAGGGAGGGAAGGAAGGAAGGAAGGAAGGAAGGAAGGAAGGAAGGAAGGAAGAAAAAAAAAAAGCAAACGAAACAATAGATGCCCAAGTTCCCAATCACAGGAAATGGTGCGTCTGATGCTCGCTGGGTGTACAATGTGGGCAGAGCTCGGGGCAAAAGGAGGACGGACCCAAAAGGCTGGATTTCCCCGGGGAGACCTGGCCACCCTCATAGCTCTTCCTGCAACAGACAGAAAGCGGAAAAGGCAGCCTCGGAGGACACCGGGCTGAGCTGTGGAGCAGCTGCCAGCAGAACTGGAACCGGCGGCGCGCCCAGTGAGCTGCGGGGCCCGTCTCCCGACCACCTGTAAATGCCTGGGTGGGATCCCAGGGAAAGGCGTGAGGGCAGCATTTCTCTAAGAAACTGGAATGCTCTCCGATGATGTTTGGGGAGTATCATGGGTTGAAGTGTGTCCCCCCAAACTCATATATTGAAGTGCCAACCCCCAGCACCTCAGAAGGTGACCTTATGTGGAAATAGGGTCACTGCAGATGTCACGGATTAAGACAAGGTCACGGTCACGGTGGGTAGCTCAGTTCGTTAGAGCGTTGTCCTGATACACCAAGGTTGCAGGTTCAGTCCCCAGTCAGGGTACAACCAATGAATGCACAAATGAGTGGAACAACAAACTGATGTTTTTTTATTCTCTCTCTCAAAATCAATTTTTAAGAAAAGGCAAGGTCACACTGGAGTAGGGTGGGCCCTAATCCAGCATCCATGACTGGTCTCCTTACAGAAAGGGGAAATTGGGACACACATGCACACAGGGACAACGTCATGTGACCACAAAGGCAGAGATCAAGGTCAAGTACCCACAAGCCAAGGAATGCCAGCAACGGCCAGGAGCCACCAGGAGCTGGGGAGAGGACTGCCACAGAACGTCCTCACAGCCTCAGCAGGACCCCCTGCCGACACCAGACCATGGACTGCCAGCCTCCATACCCGTGAGACAGTCCCGTTCCATCGGGGAAGCCCCAGGCCGGGTACCTCGGTAAGGCAACCCGAGCAAACGAACACAGGTGAGGACGTCATCGGGTGCGACCTGGATTGTGTCAGCACCGGCCAGAAGCAGCAGGGCCACCAGTCAGGGAGATCGGCCATCTTCTCCCCGCCCCTCCCCCATTAGGGCCACTCTCTGTCCTTCACTTAAAGTGCAGCCACAAGGGAAAGCGGCCAAACACGATAAAAACAAGCTGAAGGATTGCCTGACTGAACAGCACAGATAAGTGGGAAGAACAGAGCCGCTGGAAGAGATAAAAACGCAACCTGACAAAGCGTCAGGAGGCCGGCCGAGGCAGCCCTTTGTTTAAATGGAAGAAGTAACTAGAAGCAGGCAGGCATGTCCTGAGGGCAGATGAGAGGTCCGGCCCAGAAAACACGCACCAGGAGGTTTGCAGCTTGTCGCAAAGGCAAGGTCCCACGTGAACACCAAAGAGCAAAAGACTCATGACCCGGGAGCGGGGCGACCTGTGGTCCAAAGCCGTTGCCGTGGTCACAGGTGGGCCCGCTGCTGCAGGGAGCCCCAACGCTGGAGGGTATCTGTCTCAAGGGCTGGCCAGGGACGCTCACGCTGTACCTTTTGCTCAGAGGTTTTGATTATTTAAAAACTAAGCTTCAATCCCTCCGCTCTGGTACGGGGAAGGAGAACAGTGCTTTCTGTTTAGGTCAGTACCACGAGCTTGGCTGAAGGCCATGAAGAAGTATTTCCTGCGGAGCAACTCTACCCCTTCCCTGACCAGGAAAGCCAGTGACTCGTGGGAGATAAGAACTTTAAATCGTCTAGTTCGGAGGGTCTGTGAACCAGAAGATGACCAAACAGCCATGGCGCTGGCTTGAGTTCCACAGAAGTGTTAGCAGCTGGCCTCTCAGACTTGGGCAGGTCTGGTAGCCTTTCTGCGTGGCGGGGTTTTACAGAAAAGGAATCAAGCGGCTAACGCGGACGCTGATCGTCCCCGAAGAGAAAACTGACGGGGTTGGTGAATATCACTGGAGATGATGGTAAGCATTTTGTCCGACAGACATCTAACACTGTCAACGTATTTCAAAAGAAAAACAATCTGCCTCGAATTTGTCCTTACTGTGTGCCAGCATTCAATGCACGACACGTGCTGACTCACTGAGTCCTCACGGCACCGCAGAGAGAAGCCCCCCGGCTGGTGGTGGCTGAGAAGGCAGCCCCCCCCCCCCCCCCACCAGGCAGGAGGCCCGAGGAGCTGCACCCCAGCCAGGGCTGCTGCCCTTGTTTCTGGGAAAGGGCCCCGCGGGACACTCAGAGTTTTCCCTTCCGCCCGGCAACAGGCTGCGTTTCACAGAGGATGAACAGGCTCCCAGAAAGCCCCTGGTTCCAGCTATCTTACTTTATGATGCCTTAAATCCTATAATTTGAAATCAATCTCTTCACTTGTCCTTGTTAAAATGCACACAACAACCTCAGCTCCTGGCAGGCGCCAGCGCATTAGTGTGAAATCGTCCATTAGATTGCTTTCCAAGGGGAAGGAAAGGGAGCCCATCCCACAGGCTGGTGGCCCAGAACAGACTGGCCGCAGCACGGGAGACAGAGAGGAGCCAGGAGCCCGCCTTGTCTGCGGTCGCAGGTCACAGGCCACAGGCCACTGTGCTCCCCGGGACCACAGGGGGGAGGAGAAGGGGCGCCTGCAGCGTGCGGTGGGGCGGAGAACTGGAACGAGAGGACGGACGGCCAACGGGAGGCAGCAAACCTTTACCTCTGATGTCATTCAATCATTCATTCATTCATTCATTCAACAGAGAGGCCTGAGCATTGATGTAGAGACAAGGAAGGCACAGTTCTGAGCTGATGGAGAGACACACGACCAGACCACTGCACAGAGCCTCAGAATCCCCCCGCAGGGTCCCCAGGTCCAACGAAACCCCAGGAGAGAAAGGTGGCAGCTCGGCTCCCACCCGACAGGAAGCCACACTGTTGGCTAGCTTCAGGCTCCCCAGGGCGTGACGAAGGCTCTCTGACCAAATGCAAAGCTATGCGTTTGCCCCAAGAAAACCCGCTGAAGACACCAAACGCAAGACGCTCCGCTGACCGAGCTGTGCGCGTTCAGAGCGACCACAGCGCGCTCGGCGTCCGGCCCCTCCCCACCCCGCCTGCCGTGCCCCGTTTATTGACTTCAGCATCCACTTCATCACGTTTCTTACATAAATCCGGCGGTTCTGCGGACAGCGAATAAGCAGGCTGTCTGATGAATGGCATACAGAAATGACTAAGAAGCCATTGCTCTACTGCTAAAAATAGGAATAAAACAAAAGAACCTACGCACATCCCACAATACATCAAACCATTTTAAATAAATGTACTCTTCTCCCCAATGAGCCTAAATCTGCCCCTTCTAAGCAGCCCACTCTTGAGGTCCTTATTACCACGTGCCCCCCCGCCCCCAGCTGGAGTCACGGTTTGGGGACTATTCTCCCTGTTCATGCCCACGTCCCCTCCACTCACCCGTCAGAGCCAGGGAAACCTTTGCAGGACACGAACCTGGCCCTGCAAGTCCCTAGTTTAAAAGGCTCGAAGGCATCCCTGGGGCCTTTATGATAAAACGCAGGCTTCCAGGCACATATTACAAGGCCGAGCAGGACTGGCCCCGGCTGAGCCAGACTTCAGCTCGAGTCCACCGCTCACCTCGTCCCCGCGCTCACGGTCAGGTCCCCCAGTCCGTGGCACACGCATGGCCTTGCTGCTGAGCCCTGAACTGGGTGAGCCCGCCCTTGGCACCATCCCGCCTCAAAAGTCCCCAGTCAGCCACCTCTGGCCCGTGATCACGCGTGGACCCTTCTGTGAAGTTTTCCCCAATCGCCTCCCTTCCTCAGATGAGACCACCCCTTCTTCTAACCTGTGTTGACGTCCTCACTCATTGAGCTGCTCCTAAGCTCTGCCCCTCGTCTAGCCACTAACTTTTAATGAAACAACGATTGAACACACTTTTCTACCCAATTTTACCTTGTTAGCTTGAGTTCATTTTCATCACCCAGAACACCAGAGAGGCCCTGACTTACGTGTATAAACACGCCTTTAATTCCTCAGACAACCTGGTAGGATGAAGCCGCTGCAAAGGATCAGAGATGGGGGCTCCCATCTAATAATTAATCTGCCGATCACTACGCTTTGAAGTAACGGGGGGAAAGTCCGGCGAAGGAAACCAGGCGCAGGTGGGAACCACTCGGAAGGAAGCAAAGAGCTTTGTGATTGGCCAGAGCCTCTGGATTCGAACCTGGAAAGTGACCCGGAGCTTCCCCAAGCCCAAGGCCCAAGGCACAGCCGGGGAGTCAGCGCCGTGCCAGACCCTGCGAGCCGGGCACACGCAGGGCGGCCCCGCACGGCACTGCGGGGAGTGAGCCTCCGTGGAGTGCACCCACCCTCAGGAGTCTGTTGTATGAAGATCTGCAGATCTGTGAGGTGGTATTTCTGGGCCATAGACGTGAGCCAGACCGATCGCCTCCCTGAGTGGCTTACGAGACAGGCACTTGCTGCGATCACTAATTCAGCGTAAAGACGTGTCATAAGGGCCTAACGTATGCAGGGGGCTGGAGATGTTAGCTATACAGTTAGATACGCCCCTGTGCTCATGGGGCTTATAAACTAGTAAGGAAGCCACACAGCTAAACAGACTGTTCTATGTCCCACGCGCTGGTGTGGGCCAGGAGAGAGGCAGCCGTTGCATTCCAGGCAGAGAAGCCAAGTCTTGACTGGACATGGAGACAAGCCAGAGGCCGGCGACCGCCCAGAGCACTGAAGGACAGACACCCCGATGCGAGCGGGAACCACTGGAAACACAGGAGGGGATTTGGAAGGCTTGGGTGTCGGCCAATGCGCTTAGCTTTGTAGCTTGAACGTTTGGGGCCGGGCGAGGCTTCGGGGAGGCTGAGCAGGTAGCTGTCCTCTGGGCCGACGAAGGAGCCATCCGAGCCTAGAAATGGAACGAGGAAGGAGCGTTTGGGAATTCACGTCGCTGTTGGAGGCTCTGGTCACCGGAACGAGAGGAAGGAGGCAAATGCAGAGAAATGTCAAACACGGAGAGAGGGGAAAACTCCCCGCAGTAAATGTTTGCGAGGCGGAGGCTTCAGCCGCTGCGGCGCACATGTGTGTACTAGACGTGTTCTCAGCTCATCTGCTGCTCCGTTTCTCAAGCAGAACCCAAAGCCGCTGCGGTCTCCCTGTTTCCATTACGCTCAAGGTGAGGAGAACATCGGAGAAGCCCGAGCAACTCAGACAGCTCGGAAAGGTTGGTAGGGAGTATTTTTCTGACACAGACGAGAGAAATTGACCTTTATGTGGCTAGAAACAATACGTAAAATATTGCAAACAAAGCCTTGGAGCAGGGGATTTTGTGTCACAAGACAAAAGATTTCATTTTCCCCAAAATATGTAAAGGACCGGCGGGGAGGCAGCTAAAACCTTTCCAACAGTGTCTGGCAGCAGAAGAAAGCTAACGCCTCCACGCTTTGAAAGAACCGAAGACAAGAAGATTATCTAAGTTTTAAGAATAAATAAACACGGAAGAGACCAAGCGTGTTATCTCCATGTGAAATAAATGACAGCCTGCAAAGCATATTTTCATCATTTTTTGCAGAACAGCCCGGGGCAAGATTCTCCAGCCTAACAAAGAAATTGTTTATCAGGACTGGATGCGTGGTGCACTGAATAGGACCCAACGCTGAACAGGGATTTAAAAAATTAATTTCTTTCGCAGAAGAGTCAGTTAGTCCCCTTCAGGGATCGTGAATGACCCCTGGACCGTCAGCTATTATTTTGTTTCCACCCTTCGCACAGAAGCTCAAACCCCAAGCAGGACCCGGGAAAAACTGGAGGCGCGCTGACCAGCATTGCGCACCCCAGGAAGCATTTACAAATGAACGCGTTTCTCTTCCTGCGTCGGTCCGATGCGAGGTAGCCTGCGCATCTTCTTTTTTCTTCACTTCTGTGAAGCTTCCCTTCGTGGGTTTGAAACACGGGAATTTTCCACAGAAAAAAAAAACGCCCTGTGGCCCTCAACAGTCCCTCAGACACAAGATAAAAGGATGGCCTGTGGCTTTTGTGACGCTGAGCTGCCTGCCATCTCCCCAGTGCATCCCTTCCTTCATTTCTGTATGATTCCAAAGTCAGGACTCTTTTCCTTCTTTATTCTCATGGAAGATCTGTCCTGCGTGTTTCTCTCACAGGGCACGACTCATCATTCTCGAGGAAAACAACTTTGGGGCATTCTTCCTTAGGTGGTTATTTTGACCACTTCTATACATACTAAGTACTAACAATGTGACGTGAGGTGTCACGTTGCTTCTCCTTACGTCCTGGGCACAAGTATAATTGTCCTTTCAAAGGTCTGGTAGCAACAGTCACGGCTAGTGCAGACGGAGACAGTATGTGAACCCAGAAGTGCGATTCAGTTTATTATTCGAAAGAACCCGATTACGTGCTGGCAGAGACCTGCATCCTACGGCGCATCGTGGCTCCCACGGGGCAACTAAAACCAGCGACTGCGGGGCCTGGGACTGGAAGTGTCCTCTCGCCTGTGCCGTGTGAGCCAGCTGTGCGCACCTGTCCGGGGCCCGTGGACACCCCAGCAGCCACTGCTGTCTTAAATGGCGTTTGCTTTGCCCACTGAGCGGCGCGGGCCTTCCTCTGCCCCTCCCCTCGGCCAGGGCAGGCCCCCCGCTTGTAAACCTCACCGAGGGCCTCTTTGGCGCGAGCCCACAGTTCCACCTCCTCCAGCTCCCTGCGGCCTCACGGAAGCACCCGCTCAGCCCCGCGGCCTCATCCCCACGTCCATGTGTGGCCCGTCATCTCCGTCCTCGCGGGCCACACAAGGCCATCCTGTGTCCCCGCTCATGTTTGCGCCACGCCTGTGTTCTGTGCCATCTGCTGAAACCCGCACACTTGTGTCCACCCTGCAAAGCTCCCTGAATGTGTCTTCAGTGACGCTTTCTCCAACTTTGCTGCAAAGGGACAGGCCACACGTTGTCCTTTTCCGCTCCGGACCTCTGTTTGACGTGGACACGTCTGTTAGTACCGTTCAATGGTGGGCATCCCAGAGGCACCAAGCTTTTTACTTTCCTAACACAGTTTCATCAAACGGCCGGCAACCCGTCCCTCCAGGCAGAGCCGTGTGTTCATGTTACAGAGGACGCGTGCCCAGCGGGAAGCTACACAGGGCTCCCCCTCACCGCACCCTGTGAATACGATCTCTCTGCTCACCGGTCAGTCTGAGTCACCGTAAATCAAAGTGAAGGTCGCCGACATTATACAGACTACACTTTCCAAATTTTACCCAGTGCTGTTTGGCATAATTTGTCTCCACAATATTCTCATTACCACAGTTTGGTTTGGGTGGTGTGTGTGTGAGTGTGTGTGTGTGTGTGTGTGTGTGTGTGTGTGATTAAAAACAAGATCCCATTTCTGCCTTTGGATAATCACAAGTAAGGGATTACTAAGAATTGTCACTCTTCTTATTATCCCTTATTACCACATACCTCAAACATAAGAAATTCCCCATGACAAACGACTAGTTATCAGTTACTGAATGGAGCACTAACATAAAAACGAACCTGGAAAAATAAGCACTGCACAGGTTCTCACAACAGAATAGAAGGTATGAGAAATAGATTCCAAAAGTGTAAACTTATTCTAGTAAGAATAAATGTGATTGTTCAAATGTTAACAGTGGCCAACGGGGAATGAGGAACAATGTCATTGTCAAGAGGAAAAGCCCTGAGTGTGTGCCGAGTGTCTGCAAATGTTTCACGCTAAAGAATTCCCGGTGAGGGGCCCGAGCCCTGCTGGAGAAATGCTGGGTTTTAATAGCACCTCAGACTCATGTCTCCGCTGACGCCACCGAGTCAGGAAACCTGAGAACCAGGCTGTGGGAGGACACACAGGGCTGAAAACAAGCCCCGGGGCCCTTCACACACCCGATTCTGGCCCCGAGCAGTGAGGAGAGGTGGGAACAGGCGAGCATTAGAGGCCTTGGCAGCAAATGCAGCCCAGAGCCGGACGGGGGCAGGCCCAGGGCCGCAGGGGGGCTGATGAGCAACCCATGACGGTCTGTCAGGTCTCCCAGCAGCACCAGCTAAAGGTCCTCCTTTGTCTGGCCTCACCTATCAGCTTGGGCCTTTCTAAAATGTGCTGTTCCCCAGTGAAGTCCCTGTCCCCTCGACAGAAACCGGCAACTTCATCTCCACAGATCCCGGAGGCCTAAAGACATTCAGCAGATGAATGGGGAACTTGTGAAAATGGGACAAGCTTCATAGAAGTGACGCATATGATTCAGGGTGGGAAGAGGTTAGTCAATAAAAATCAGTGGCGTATTGTGCCCTCGGACTGCCAGAAAGTGTTTCCAGAAGACAGATGCAGCACCGTTTACAAAGGGCAGATACACGGGCCTAGCTAACCGACGGCTCTTACAGAAACCTCACGTTTGCACAAGACGGACACTTGGGTTGTTCTGTCGGCCGCCGAGCCCATACTATGAAACGAAGAGAAAACGTTATGCAAAACAGAGCAAACTAGAAGATTACACCGGCGGGCTCCTTCAATGTATCTGCACTACATCTTTCTTTAAAAATTTTAATGAATTTACTGGGGCAACATCGGTTAATAAGACAACATAGGCTTCAGGTGTACAACTCTATAGCATATCATCTGCATGTTGTTCTGTGTGTCCGCCACCCCACGCAGGTCTCCTTCCGGCACCATTTACCCCCCTCGACCTTCCTGTACCCCCCACCGCCTTCCCTCTGGCCATCACCACGCTGTTGTCTGGGTCTATGAGTTGTTTTTCATTTTTATTTTTGGCTCAATTCCTTTCGCCTTCTTCCTCCAGCCTCCCAGCACCCTTGCCATGAAGCCAGAGGTGCCAATGATTAGGCCGAAAGGGTATCTGAAAAACACCTTGCGAAACGAGACTAAAACAAATGCCAGACAGTTTTTAAATACGTCCAAGGGAGAACGTGAGGGGGAGGACCCCACTGCGTTTAAAAACAGCACACACAGAAGTCCTTCAGAGAGTGAGTGGGAAGGACAAGGACGCGGGAGGAACTTGGTTCCAGTTCTGGGGCGCGAGCTGCCCGGGAGCCTCTGAGCTGTGGCACTGGAACGGACTGGTGACACGTGGCTGTGAAGGCACACGGAGCACTTGACCTGGAACTGGGCAGAAAACGGCCTCCCCCGGAGCGGGGACCTGCACTCATGGCTCTGCAGGGGCCGAGGCCAGCTGGCTGGGCAGGCAGAGGGGCGGCTGGCGTTTCCGAGCGGCTGCCTGCTGTGCTTCGGAGCAAGTCCCGTCCCGACGGGCACGTCCCCGAGGGGAGCTGCGGGCAGGTCAGGGCATGCGTGCCGCGAGCCTCGGTCTGGGCTGGGACAAGCATGGGGTGTGTAACCAGACAGGAACGAGGACAGGGACCTCAGCGTGACCTCCGCAGAGGAAGGCGGTGCTAACTCACCTGCTGAGACCAGCCAAGGACATCAATCATGGGGCAGAAGGGAACCAAGAGACACAACGTATTTACGTTTCCAACATTTCCCCCCCACTTTCTATTCACAGGTGCCTGCTGCCACATCCCCCTCCCCAGGCGGACCCCTCCCCATTCTCCCCAGTGTGGAGACACCGACATCATTCTTGTTTCCTCGTACCCACTCATCCAGTGATTGCTGGGTCCCGTCGGCCCTGCCTGCTGAATGCCTTGCCCACCTGTGCCCGGCTCTCTCCCCTGCTGCCCAGTCCTGGTCCGGCTGCCATGTCCTTCCACCTGCACCCCTAACACAGCCTCCTGCGCAGACCCCTGCCCTCCCCGGTCCTACTCGCCAACGGAATGCTCTGCGCGATGCCACCCAGGGCCTCTCTCCTGGGCCAGGCCCTCCAAGGAGCCCCCTGGCATGCAGAACTGCTTAGCGCTGGGCCTCTGCTTGCTTCTCCGCTTGTCTCTGTCCCTCTCTGTCCCCTCGTGACCTCATAGTTTACATTTCAGGCTAATGGGCTCGTTTTCCAGCCTCCAACACCTCACAGTCCTTCTTTATTCCCTGGACCTTGGCGCGTGCGGTTTGCAGAGCAGAGAACAAGCCCCCCCTGCTCCTTCCTCCTATGTCTCCTGGAGCTGTCAGACACCCCTTCTCCCCCAGGGTGAACACCGAGGAAAGAACGCTCTAGGGACCCCCTTCTGGCATTCGTCCCCATCAGAGCCTTTTCACACCCCGATACACGTCTGCTCGCTCCTGTCCCGGTGCAGAACAGAGACGAGGGCAGGAGCTGTGGCACCCGCTCAGCGGAACAGCCCTGGCTCCCGGCGGAGCGCCTGGCAGGCAGCAGCATGTGTCTGTGGACGTGCCGTGGCTCTTGCACACTGAACGAGAACATCTAATGCGTTCCTCACGGCACGTGGACAGGGGGCAGCTGTGCACGGAGCACCCGCTCTGTGCCAGGGACGCACCATCTCGTTAGCGCTCAGGCCTGCCCGTAAGGTGCCTGCTATCGTTCCCATTCTATAGAGATGAGTCGACTGAGGCTCAAAAGAAGGAAGGGACTTTCCTAATGTCACAGGATTAGCTAGGAGATGTCCACCTTCGTTCTCACGGTCACGAAGACCAAAAGTAAAACAATGGAGAGCCGGACTTTCTCTACACAGAGCATCGTTAACAGTGTCATCTCCTGTAAGTTAGTCCTGTAACTAAACTCAACATCAGAGATGCATGTAAAACATTTTTAATTGTGGCAAAATAACCATCATGCAAATTTACTGTTTCAGCCGTTTTAAGTGCCCAGTTCAGTAGTGTTACCTACAGTCACATTACAGTGAAACTGATCTCCAAAACGCCTTTTGTCTTGCAAAACTGAAACCCTATACCTGTTAACCCACTTCCCATTCCCCCATCCCCCACGCTCGGGCAACCACCATCTGCTTTCTGTTTCTATGAATTTGACACTCCAGTTACCTGCTGGAGGAGACTCTGCAGGGCCTGCCCCGTCGCGACTGTCTTATTTAACTTAGGACAGCGTCCTCAGGGTTCCTCCACGTTGTAGCTCGAGTCAGAACAGTCTTCCTTTTTGAGACTCAATTATAATCCATCGTGCGTATGTACATTTTGTGTATTCATTCATCCTTTGATAAAAACCTAGGTTGCTTCTACCTCTGGGCCATTATAAATAACTATTCTATGAACATGAATGCACTAAACCGAATGTATTTGCACATGATTTGCTAATAAATTACGATAGCAACACCTTGTAAATGACACTGAACTATCTGGGGTGGGGAAACAAGGATGAGTGGCTAAGATACCTCAGTAAACTCTACGCAGAAAACAGCAGATGCCTCTTCATCAACGCCCCATGGAAAGACCGTGTTTAAGGGGAAAAAATTCTTCTCCTTATCTTTAGGTATAAATAATTAAACTGTATCTACACCAAAAATAGGTCAGACTAATAGGTTTGACCTAGTATGGGCTACAAATGTTACTTTATACTTCCTTCCACGTAATCGCGTTCGGAATGCACACCTTGCCTGCGTACTGATGAGGGTCAATGCTGACGATTCCCCGTGCAAGCGTTTCTTTGGTCCCCTCCCCCCATCCTTTTGCTGTTCTATTGAGCAAACTCCTAATGAAACCCCCCAAAGGCAAGCGCTCTGCCCATCACCTGGGGGACACGGCGGGGGGGGTGATGCTGTTTCTGCTCCTGCCCTTTCTCTCCCTCAAATACTCTCTCACTCCACACACTACTCGCCCTTCCAGAGAGAGCCGAGGGACCTTGCCCGACGCCTGAAATGAGAAGATTGGGGTCGTGGTGCCAAACAGCAGGTGCAATCCTGGCCCATGTGTGACCTCTGCCATCAGAAAACTCTGCCAGCCACCAAACGAAGTCCAAAAGTTAGAACTTCCATGCACAGGCCTTCCCCAAACTTGGGACCAACAGTATTTTCTGTGCGTCCCAAATATAAAGAGCGTTTCCCTGACCTGTGATGCTTTTCTAGTCACACTCAGATGTCCCACCTGGTGCCCTTCCATGTTTCCCTCAGACCAGAGGAATCTCTGTCACCTCTCAACTCCCCACACTCTGTCCCCTGCTATGTGACAAGTTACACTCTGCATTATGGGGACTTGGTCTCCGTGTTTACGTCATGGGCAGTATATACTTCCTCTGCTAGAGGAGAAACTTCTCGAAAACACAGACCTTCCTACTCACTGCTGCTCCTCCTCACAGCCAAAGGTCAGTGTCTAACCAGTGGATTTAGAAAGGGCTTACACACATTTTAAAATTACTATTATCGACATTCATCCAACAGAAAGCAGACTTTAATACCTCACAGCGTCATTTGAGAAACAATGTTTAGTCATTTGCTCTTTGGTGCGCTTCTGCTATTTTCACTGAAGACATATTAGTCAGGCTGGGTTACGTATAAAGCCTCTCAACAAAACCCAGAGCCAGTGATTGGGAACGTGTCCGTCTTATTAATTGTCCACTCTTTTAGGAACCACGTCTAGGGTTTGAGAAAAATGGAAGGAAGAAGGAACACGGTATTTAGCTATTTCAAACAAAGGGTCTCTATTTGTACCTGTTTAATGAGCAACTGTGTTCCCTAAAAGATAACAAAGAGATATTTCAAGAAACACGATCCCGTAAGCTATTACAACAGGCAGCCCTGACTCATCGGCCTCTCTCACTGTTACGGAGCTGCATCTCAGAGACCGGCATCGGGTCACCTGGCAGTCGCTCAGACGACAAATGACACCTAGGTCCCCCCTTATCTGTGGGGGTCCAAGACCGCAGCGGATGCCTGAAACCGCAGAGACCATTGAAACCTGTATGTACCGTGTTTCTCCGATACACACACACCTAGGATGACGTGTAAGTTATCAGTCAGGAGCAATAAGATACAAAATACAAACAGTAACCAATAATAAAGCAGAACGACTATAAGAATACGCAGTGATCACAGTCACGTGACGGTGGTCCCTCTCCTGCTTTCCCATGGGGCCGTATCGGCCCCTCCTGGGACGCTGTGAGGCGGCGCAGGGCAGGCGCGACCTGACGGAGCGAGGAGGAGGAGGACCTGGGCATTGGGGCCGAGCGCTCGGCTGCCGTAAGCTTCACTCGACCACGGAGTCGGTCTGGCAGCTGAGACGGCCACGAAGTGACCCCTGAGCGCTGGGTAGCATAGGCACCTTGTGGAAATGGGGACAAAAGGATGATGCACATCCCAGAAGGAACAGAGCCACTCACACAGTGTGCAATTTAACATGTATGAACTGTGTGTTTCTGGAAATTTCCATGTAATATTTTCAGACAGCAGTTAACGGCAGGTAACTAAAACCAGGGGAAGGGAAGGCTCAGATGCCTTGAAACTTTCTGAAGCCCTGGGTTCTTTGTACGTCGGGAAGGAAACCGTCCCTTACGCTTAAAGAACACACACCCGCCCTTCACGCAGCGTTGGGAGCAGACAGAATTCACGCAGCCTGCTGAGAGACGGGCCAGGTGGGCACCTACGAGCCGGTCTGCTAAAACGACACTGTGCATCCCGCGGACACTCCGCTGGTTCCACAGGGCCCTTCAATGCTCACAGAACTCGCATGCAGATGTCACTGTCATTGGCCACAGTCCTCGCCCCACGGTCAGCAGCCGGTGTGGCCCATGGAGGCTGCTGACAGGGCTCGGCAACGTGACCTCCAGCCTTAGGAAGCTGGGCCCTTCTCTCTGGGCAGATTGTGAAGAAGGCTTTTTAAAAAATGTCGGCTGATGAAACAGGTGAAGGCAGGGGCCATTTTCTCACACTGAGATTCATTGGGTTGTGAAGAGCATCTCCCGGGAAGTGGCAGCGCCCCATCAGCTGAGTTATTTAATTAAAACAACCGCTGCGACAGCAGAAGAGATGTCACCTGCGGGAATACCGTTGCATTGATTCCTACAGTGTTGACTTGATAGTCTTAACATTCTTAATGCTTTCAAAATCTTAAATGCCTTCAGAAACTTTTTCAAATGAAAGGAAGAGCCCCCCTGCCCGCCACCTCCACTCCGTATAAAACCAAACAGAAGCAAAAGCCACGCACGGAAGCGCAGCTCAGCACCTTTCATGAGGCCAGCTAAGCGGGTCCAGGACGCGCTGACTCACAGAGAAAGCAGGCTGAGGGGCCCCCCTCCCGCGGGGTGCAGGGCTTTGCTTTTCCCCCCTTTCCCCAGTTACTTATTTTCTTTTTCATTCATTTCGTTTTAAACATCCAGTATCCGGCATTTGTGTCTTATAAAATGCACCAAAAGAATCGTCCTCTCGGTTAATACTGTGATCTGTCAACGGACAAGTCCCTGCCAGGTCTCAGGAGGTCACGGGTACCTGCCCCCCAAAGGCCCAGAGGAGTTTCCAGGAGGAAGGCGGAGAGCAGCGTTGCAAGTCTGCAGCTCTGACCCTGGACGAGAGGGACTTTTAAGTAAGAATATGGACCCAGACGTCCCAGGGAGGCGCCTCGGCTGTGGCTGAGCTCTTCCAGTCTTCGGGGGGCTGGGCCCCAGAAAGCCACACTCCCCGCGCTACCCTCGCACCCACACACCACCACACCCGCCCTGAGGAGGAAGCGTGGCCCAGATTCTGTCACCATGGGCAGTCACCTAACGCGCTGGGGAGCAGCAGTGTGGTGAGGAGACTCAAGAGGCGAGACCTCTCTGGTCTCTGAAAGTGAGAGAAGGAACAGCCAGGACGCTCTTGTCTCAGCTGCCCTGAGAGCATCTGCCAGCGCCTGGGGAGCGGCCCCAAGGGCAGCCGGGGCTCCTTCTCCAGCCGTTCGCCAAACGGGCCCCCACCCCAGGGGCGTCAAACCCCTACGAAAAGGAGGGGAGGGGAGGGTCTGGGTGCGTAGACAGGAGGGCTGCCTGCGAAGACCAGAGCCAATGGGGTCCCCTGCTCTGGACGGCCTGGGCGCGCCTTGGGACGAGGCTAAAGTAAAAGGTCTCTTTTGGGTGTCCCTGCGGTGATGAGGGCGGAGGACAGGGCCTCGGGCGTAGAGGCGGCTGGGGCCTGCCCTGGCAGAGGTCTGCGCACTGAGCTAAATAAACAGAAGCAGCCACTCTCAGAACACCCAGCCACGTCCTCGCCGGGGACCCCAGCATATCACACGCGGAGGCTTTGTCCTGCTGTGGACGGGGAGAGGGCCCCGCCCTCAGTTTCTTCCTCACCCTTGAGGCCACCTCTCAGGCCACCTCTAGTGACAGTGAAGGTGTCAGAGCCCAGGGCGGGAGCCACATCCTACTCAAGTTCTGTGCCCCAGCCAGACGGGCCCATTCTCTGTCCCCTGCGGGAGATGGAGCCCCCACTGTGCCCTCCTCGGAGGCCCCCGTAACCCCTAAAATGCCCCTTTCTCTCCTTTTCCTCTCCTCCCTCACCCCGGCCCCTCCACCCTCAAACCCCCTCCCCGCCTTCAAGGCCCGGCAGGACCTGGGCCGCGCCTGGCACCTGCGGCAGCACGGGGTGTCGGCCTGCTGCCGCGACTGGGCAGCGCGGGGACCTTGGAGCCGTGCTGACCCTGAGCCTCAGTCACTCCGTCTGTGTCACGGGCACACAGGGCTGCCCCACGGGGCTTCACATGGGTTGCATGAGATGACACGTGTGTCCTTAGCACCCAGAGGCACCCCGCAAGAGCGAGTGCCGGGGCAGGCCGCCCCGCTGGAGCAAACGCGCATAACCGAACCGCGTCTGCTCTGACGACTCAGGCCCGAGACACGCGGGCGACGGCCATGCTCTCCACGATGCCACTTCCACCACAAACGGCCACGGAAGGGCGGCCTGGAATTGCGACCTCCCTGGTCACCCGGCATGTCTGCCCAGCAGCCGTAAATAAGTACCGCCTGTCTTACCCTTGAATTCTCTAAATCACTTACAGACCGAGGAATGCCGGTTCTAAAGTGCACACCCACCCTAACGTCCTTTTGCATTAATGGTACCATTTAACCCGAACAGGGCATCCAACCTGCTCTTCCCCTCTGGGCTGAAGGCTTGCAGGGGAGGCGGCAGAAAGGGCACAGGGTGGTCATGCCTCCTCCTCTGGGGGCCCTGGGGCTCCTCTGTCCCCTTAAATTATCACCTTCCACCCTTGCATCACAACTTCATCTGACGGGACACAGACAGATCTGAGAACGTGGGCAGGTCGCTGGACCTCACTTCACGTCAGCGCCTCGCCTGTCAAGTCGAGATTATGGCCACGTCCGAGCGCGCAGTGAGGGTTAAATGGGAAAACCTGTGTGAGACACTGAGCAGGTCCCACCTGCACAATAAGCCACCAGTCAAGGGGAAGACCCGCCCACCTACTGAGAGAGCATGAGGCTCGGTTCCTCACTCCTTCCGAGTCCCTCAAACCCTCGTCCACACGTTAGGGTTCCTGAATCCCAGGTCCAAGCTTCTATTGCTAAAGAGTTTGTCCACGCCCCCTTTACATTATACGCACACGTAGTATTTCTAGATCCTGTTATTAATAAAGCACACAAAGGAAAAAGTTAAATACATCTAAGGCTAATTTTGAAATACAGCTACTATATATATATTTTTAAATTCAATGTCATTCTTAATTTTTTAAAATGAAGCCTTTCAAGTCTCAAAGGTGAGGGGAACACCCTCACTAGCCCCATCGGAAAATGGTTACTATAGTCAAGCTAATTAACGTATCATCTCAGTTACCATTTGTGGACATGTGATAAGAGCACCAGCATCTACTCTTTTAGCAAATATCCCACATCTGATCCACTGCTGTTAACTACAGTCATTGCTGCGCTTTAGATCCCACGACTGATTTAGCCTATGTAGCAGCCACTTCTAATACGGATCCCTTCAAAAGAAAACCCTAACTCGGCTATCACATGCTCTCTGAATGCCCGCCTGGAATATGATTGGAGAGAGAGCAGATCAGAAACACACAGTTCCTAGTGGTTTCCTGCCTTACACTGTTGCTGATACCTGAAAAACTCATCACCAGCCATTCTGTATCAAAAGCCTAGCAAATAATAATGATAATAATAATAATATCTACCATTCCCTGATTACCAAGGCTAAGTTCTCGAGCTATCTTGTCCCCAAACCATTCAACAGAGAGACGGTATTATTAACTCAATGGACTCGTAAGGACCTTGAGATTCAGAGAGGCTGAGCAGGTACCGTCAGGTTAGATGGAGAGCAAATGCCGTAAGACTCACGTTTTTCCAACCTGCCATCCCCAATCCGTGCGGCCACTACCGGCAGGACTAATACACCGAGCACCAAACCACAACGACCAGTAGACACAAAGAAAACACTGCAAGAGAGCAGCAGGCTCTTTCTGAAATGACAGCTCCCCGTTTCTGAAGGGTTGTCCCTAGTGAAAGATGGACGAAGGAACAAATGTCGCGAGGGAGTGGGTCCTGCCCAGGATTGAGGGATCGGTGCAGACTTGGCGCTGCAGAAAGGCCCACGGGCACGCAGGGGCTGGTGCCAGGAGCACCAAGAGTGCGGCGAAGGGCAATGGCCCACGTGGCCAGGATGACGCACTCTGAGGAAGGCATTTGGTTCCTGAACCCAAAGCTGCCAGCATCGGTTTAACATTAAGACAATAGAAGACCATGACACTCAAATTTGTGAGAGGCGTCTTCTACTCAACGGTGACAGTGCACTAAGAAAGACAAAATTAACTCACAGTTTTCATCCTTGGAAACAACAGTCATAGACTCTAGACATGGAATTGGAAAACAGGGCAAAATATGGTAAAGCATCTCATAGCTTCTACTTGGGCGTCATAGAATCCAATGTCGCAGGTCGGTAAAAAGGGAAATAAACTTGACACTTACCTGATGGAACCACCTGTATCACCTTTTCCCAAGACCCGTGTGGGAAAATATCAAGGAGACAGGAATAGAAGCCAGCGTCAGCCTCCGAGGCGTTGTGAATGGAGAGCGTCCTGTAATCGAGCGCCAAGGGCGACTTTATCAAGTCAACCCGGCCAGCGTAGGGCTTCCCGATGACCTCGCCATGGACAGGGTGGAAAATGGCTATGGACTCTTTCTTCGCCGTGTCCATCCTGAACCACTGGATCTGGGTTAAGTTGCCCGGCAACGGGTACACACATTCCAGGGTCACAGTCTCAGTGAGTCTGATCGCTGTGTCCCAAAACCTGTCTTGTCCTAGAGCTGAAACATACGTCACGTTAGTTCAAGTTGACTTTCGGATCAAAACACCAAATAGATATCTGAAGCTTACTCTGAGCTTTCTAAGATGTAGCAATGTCACGGGAGAGGCTGTTTCTACCTTAGTCTGAAACGGTTGCCAGTGCTGGTGACAGGCACTCGTAACGTTTAGTTTTTCTGAACAAGGGGGAAATTAGCCAAGTCAACAAAACAGCACTGTAATTCCTGAACATGCCACACCGTAAGACCAAAAGAAGGAGTAAACTTTTTAAGTGAAGACCCTGTCTTTACCTTTGTATACATGCAGAAGAGCCAAGAAGAAAGTCAGACCGTCCATCTCTGGAAAGCACCCGGGAGGCCGGTCTACAAGAAAGACGATTTTGATCACGCCGCTTGCACAGCCCCAGCGCGATGCTGTTTCCTTCCTCTCAGATGCTATCAGCAGAGCCTCCTTTCTCTGAAGTACGAACACAGGAAAAGGGCTCAGCTTCAAAGTCCGGGCGGCGCTCACCGAAGGACGGGCAGACGTGAGCTGCTTCTCTCTCGGGGAAATCGTCAGCCTATTTTCAAGCTTTCAATTTCTACAAAGATCCGTTCATTGAACAAACACGTGCTGAGTGCATTCTCTGCGCCAAGCTCTAGGCAGTGAGGATAGAGCAATAAGTTCATATTTTTAAAATTCTTGCCATCATGGAAGGTAGATTCTCGTGGGAGAAGGCAGAAAAGAAAGCAAGGGGGTAAAAAGGATAGTACGTTGTAGGCGGCAACTGCACGGAGGAGAACACAGGACGTGACGGTGGGGAAGGGCTCTCGCGGGGCCGGCCTCAGGCACTCGCTGTGGTGAGGAAGGAACCCCAAAGACTCTCCGGAAAGAAAAATGCCATGGCTCAGGGCATAGCCCAGCCTACCATGTGGTTGGTTTTTATTTTGAAATAATTACAGTCACCAGAATTTGCCAAGAGGGTACAGAGAGGACCCGTGTACCCTCCAACCAGGACCCCCCAGCGGTTACATGTGCTGGGATTATAGTACAGAATCAACACATGACTGATTTCTTAGGTTCACCATGGCTCCTTCCACCTCTTGTAAAAGAACAGCATAGTTTCTTAAAATCTTGTCCGGGACATAGTGCCGTGGGAGCATAAAAATACAGCATTTTCTCTGTAACAACAGGGATTGTACAGATGCATCTGGCCCCTGATGGGAGCATCAAAATAAAAGGCGGGTGACAATTGGGCACCAGGGGGACAGGGGCCACTGCAGACAATTCTGCCCGATGCCGGCTCTGAACCTCCCCTGTGACCCGCTCCAAAGTTAGTCAGCTGGTGTTCACTAGTTACCGTCAGGGTCTAAGGGGGGAACTTCTTCAAGACACATGAAGTCAAGTCGGAATCAACAATGTCGTCATGACCACGACAAAATGGTCACGTGTGCATGTAATGATGTATGGTGCTGGCTTTTCTTTACATAACATTCAATTTTCCAAGAGTTTGCACATCAGTGCTTCAATTTGTGCTTGGGACAGCTCTGAGGGAGTCACACGTCACATCTGTCACTGCTGTTTTGTGAGCAACCCAATGGCACAATTTGCCGAAAATTTTATTGTGTGGTACCAGACACCCTGCCTAGGCCCCGAGAACACCAGCCTGAGACACACCGGTTCTGCCCTCAGATCACGCACAGTGTGTTGGGTCAGGCCGATGAAAGCAGCAATTTATTATAATAACATGTGATCATTTCTACACCAGTCATTTGATCGAGTGCTATAGCATCCCAGCAAGGGAGTAATTCATTCTAAAAGACTTGGGCAAGTTTCCTAGGAAAGGTGCCCCGATGCTGGGCCTTCCGACCTGAGAGCAGAGAAGTGGGAGGAAGAGACCGTGGTGGGACGACGGGGGACACTCTCAGGAAACGGGGTGACTGCAGCCTTGTGGACGGGAATTGACGAAAGGGAAGTTGGGTCTGGATTGAACGTGTCTTGAATGACACACATAGAGGACTTCACACTTGGTCCCCAGGAGCCACAGCATCCTGCTTACGTCTGTGACTCAGCACCAAGAACGATTCCTGGGACATTTGTCTATGGCACCAATAAGCCTGAAGGAACATTTTCAAAGCCATTGTAGCTAGAGCTGCTGAGGTGAGATGGGGACAGAAGTGACAGGAGATTGACTCCACAGAGAGACGGAGTGAGACGCTCTTTGCCCTTATAGACTTCCTGAAATGATTATAGAAGCAAACGGAAGCTATTGGAGGCTTTCAGGGACCAGAATAGCATCTGAATTAAATTCTTAGACAGACAACTGAACATCACCCATTTCCCGTTCCTCACTCCCAACAGAAACCTGACTTTGCGTGGGGATCCACTCCTCCCCCCACACCACAGCGACAGCAGGAGAAATCTAAGGGGACAATGATGACTATTTGGGGCCAGCAGCTCAGAGGCCAACCGTGGACTGAACTGACCCAATGCAAGTAAGGGACATCACGGACATCCCATGTCAATGACAGGTGTCTCTCCTTCTCTCTCGCTCCCGTCTTCCCTCCCTCTCTCTCCTCCTTTTCCTTCATCTTCATCTTCGTCTCCTCTCCCCCCACACATGCCTGTTGGAATCTAACAGATTCTTATTGCACGTGAAGAAGGAGAAATGTTCAGCCTGAGGACAGAGAGGATGGCAGGGAGAGACAGGAAGGAACTTGGGTCTCCGACGGCATCACTGAGCCACAGAATTCAAAACTCTAGAGTCTGAGCACAGTGTGTGTGGTTGTAAATTCCCGTGTTGTGTGAGCCTGTGAGAAAGCCAGTTTCTGTCTCCTGCATCCAGTCATTGGAACCGGCCCAATGGTTCCGGCCGCCGCAGGAGGACTGGACTGGGAAGAAGCAAAAAGAGCCACTCAACTTGGGACACTGTCGTCATGATCTGAGCGAGACGGGCCGGCGGCTCACTCCAGGGAGAGCCCCGCGAAGGTGAAGAGACGCGGACCGGCTGCCGGGCCTCAGTGTGGTCCCACGCAGATATGACAGTGACCGGTTTCCTGCCTCCATGGGACCCAGGCACGGCCCAATCAGGAGACAGAGCCACGGCCTCGGGTGCAATAGAGGTCACTTCGTAAGAAACACTCCCAGAAAGAGTAACGGGAGAGGAAAAAAGAAGAAGCCACAGGAGCTGGGAGACAACTCAGAGAGGAACCTTCGGGGGGGCAGTCCCCCGACTCCAGTGAGAGGGCCGGGGATGAGCTGGGCCGCTCCCTGTGGGGCTGCCTGTCTGACGCTGGGACCGAGGGGTGGGGAGCCCTTCCAGCGATGTTAGGGTCAGGGGACGGCTGCGTCAGAAAGCAGGAGAGGGCAGGGGAGAGAGCTGATGCCCAGGGAACTCCCGTGGGTGCCACTGAAGGGCGTCTCTGAGACACCTGCCGCTGGCCTCACGCTCGGTGGGGAAAGCTTCCCCCTAAGACCAGGCACAAGACAAGGACTCCCACTTTCGCCCCCACTAGTCACGGTGTCTTTGAAGTTCTAGCCAGAGCGATTAGGCGAGAAAAAGGACTGAAGGGCATCTAAACTGCAAGGGGAAAGCAATCTACACGCTGGATGTAATCCTTATCAAAGTGTCAGTGATCTCATGGCCTTTCTTTGTTTTTGTTTTTGCAGAAGTGGAAAAGCCGGTCCTGAGAATCAGATAGAGTGGCAAAGCGGCCTTGAAAAAGAAAAAAGGGACGTTGTTTGAGTCACAACTTTCTATTAACAGCTGGAAATGAATAATGCAGAAGGGCATAGTCAAAGCTGTCAATGATGCATGGTATAAATAATCATTAAGTGCTTATTAAACAAATGCCAGATATATAAACCTTGAGCGTATGTGTGAGCGTGTGACTGTGTGCATGTCCCCAGGAAGAGAAAAGGGGTACGGGCCGGGTACATGGGGCAGAGGGGCAGGAGGGGTGGGGGCAGGGCAGACCGGTGCAGGACACTGGCCAGAGACGCTGAAAGGAATTAGATGGAACGGCACCATCCACCCTCAGCAGTTCCTACTCTCGGCTCCTCACGGAACTTCCTCCTCGCAGGAGGAAGGAATCAGGTGTGGGGGGAATTACTGAAAACCAAAAAAGGTAGTAATTAATAATAACTTGTAATAACCACTTCGTTCCCAAGCATCGGAAGCCAGCTGAGCTAAGCGATGAAGGCAGGGCTTGTGCCCTTTTGTTCTGAAGTGACTAAAATCGAGGGGGTCAGAGGTTCCCAGGCAAGGCGCAGGGGGGCATGTGGCTGAAGATGAAGGTCAGCTGTCACAGCTCCGCTGAGGGCGAGCCCTGCGCTCGCCATCCCATGAAGGACAGACAGCAGGCTCCGCCTGTTTTGCTGGGTAGGCAGCCATTTTCTGCATGATTTATGGAGGTGCTTTGGCTTGAGGGTTTGTTTTGTTTGTTTTGTTTTGTAATAGAGCTGTTTGTGTAAAAGCACTTCATCCTCCAGGAAGTCATTAATCAAAACATTACTGGAGGTCTCTGCGGTGGAGCCAGCGAGCATGAATCCATCCACAAGTCCCCGCGGGGACCTGCGCTGGGCGGCCTCCGGGAGCGCTGCTCCGCTCTCCTAGAAGGTCCTAGAAGGTCCTCATTGACCCGTCTCCACGCCCCCCCCGCCCCCCCGCCAAGGGGCACTCTTCTGCTTTCTGGGATACGCCTGCCTTCACCACGTCCCTCTCTTCCTGAACACTGGCAGGACTCCAGTCTCTGCCCAGTGACGCGCGCCCCCTTTGCCCAGCGCTGCTGAGACGCGGGCTGTTCTGATGCCACCCCCCACTTCTTCAGGCGGCCACAGCCCGGCTGCAGAACAGAGCACCAGGGGGACCTTAGAGACCGGACGCCTGGGGCTGGGACGAGCGTGGGCGTGATGTCCCAGCCGTGGAGGGGCACCTGCTTCCGGCAAGGCTTCCACCAGAACGTCACCGACCAGGTTTCTGCTCCCGGCCAGTGTCTCCTTCAGGGCTCTTCCCAATGAGGGACGCGTGGTGTCCCTGAGACCATGGTGCCCTAGGACTTCCGCGAGTCAGAGACCCGCCCGCTCCGAGGGAGCAGCAGCAGTAACGTCACACTCGCATCTAAGCAGAGACTTCAGCTGGGGTTCGGCAAACTGTGGCTGGTGAGTCAAACCCACTCTGTGAACGCTTCGCGGGCCCTCAGCCAGGCTCTCGCTGCTGGCCTGTTTTCTGTAGCTGCTTTTGTGGTGTAATGAATAGTTGCAACAGAGGCCACGTGGCCGACAGAACTGAAAATACAGTGATCTCTCACTTACCGTATTACGTTCTAGACCCCCCGCGACAGGTGAAAATCCGCGAAGTAGGGACCTTACGTTCATTTTAGTATTTACTGTACAGTACCGCAAGATCCCACAACACAGCAAAAAATCCGCGATAAATAATTAAATATACTTTTTAAAACCCCGCGACACAGTGAGGCCGCGACCAGGGAACGAACCGCGACATAGAGAGGGACTGCTGTAATCACCTCTGACTCGCTACAGTAGAAGTTCACCGACCCTAGTGTAGGATAACGCTTCACTAGTGAACATGAATTACTTAAGTTCATCCTGGCTCAGTCTTTCTGGACGGTTACACCTGCTAGCTAGCCAGACGCTGGGAAAATTAGCTCCCCTTTCTTACTCTGAAGACCGGTGCTCCCGGGCCTCCTATAAATGCAATTCTTCTAAAAACAGACTAAGAAGTGCTTACAGGATGTCCTTTCACTCACCACACCCATCGTTCACCCTGCAGGCTTCCAGAGACCAGCCACGCGGCTGGGGACAGCTTCGTCCCAAAGCTCTTCTCCCACTGTGTCTCCGTAAGCCATGTTTCATTCCCAGCCCCACTCCTGGCGCGCTGGTGATCTGACATGTATGAGCGTGGCCCCTTTCTGCCTTTCTTCTAGAAGGTCACTAACCTGGAGACTGGAGAGTCTGCTCGCTCTCACCCCCTTTCCTGATGCGCGTCCTGGCAAAGGGCTTCCTGCCCGGGGTGGCCTCTTCCCCGCAGCCCCTCTCCGCCCCCGTCACTGGCCAGCTTCCTGCTTCCTCATTCCTAGGGGCTGTCATCCCCGGACGTCACTTGTCCCGAGCTCCACCTGAGCGCCTTCGGGCAAGAGCTGCAGGAAAGCACTGATACATCAGTGAGACCTGGGGTTTGAGGGCTTAAAACCGGCCGAGAAGTGGACCTGCTTCTGGAAGCATCTTCACCAGTTCAGCCACCCAGACGCGTTCCATCCCCAGATCTGGTCCCTCTTTTTCCCCGGACGACTTAATAGTCAGAAAGGATGAACCCTGATCCCAGGTCCTAGCTCGACATGGAAACCACACACAAAACCTCACGTGGGTTTCTTTCCCTTTCCTTCCCCGTTGGTTTCCCTGCCAACCAAAGCCCACGGCAGTCAGAAGTGTCTGAGCTACAGGAAGCTCTCTCGTCTCTGCCCACAGCTCTGCGGGTGTGCAGCCTCCGTCCCGGAGACGCTTCGGAGTTTTGTTTTTAATCTCCCGTTTCTGACACGGAAGGTCTCCAAGCTGCTGTTTCCTACGAACTGCCCAGCATGCTCAGCAGCTTCTGTGCATGAGAAAAGAGTTTCTATGCTGTTCCAGAGAATAGCCAAGTGGTTTTTATTAATACTTATCCTTCTAAAAATTTTTTTAATACATTTATCGATTTTAGAGAAAGAGGAAGGGGGAGAGGGAAAGAGAGAAACATCGGTGTCAGAGAGAAACGTTTGTTGCCTCCTGTACACGTCCTGACCAGGGCTCGAACCTGCGACCTAGGTATGTGCCCTGACCAGGAATCAAACCCAATTTTGGTGCAGGGGACGATGCTCCAACCACCGGAGCCCCCTGGCCAGGGCTTCTTTTTCCTTTAGAGTTACCAGCTAATGGAGGCCCCCTGTTGGTTAAACCCCCAGGAAGGATCGTGGCTGAGGCTGAGCGTGTGCCCTTTGTGGGAATCCTGGGAGGGAGGGAAGGACCGGACCACGTGACACAGAGCAGGCATGTCCTGGCGGCCGGTGCTGCGGCCTCTCCCGTCGACCGCTGCCCTGTCTGAAAGCACGGGGGGGTGGGGGTGGGTCAGTGAAATGCCCTTTCATGATGCAAACGGCTTTTGAGCTCCCACTGTGGAACGGAGGTGGCTTTCTGTTACACGGCCCCTGCCTGACGAGGCTGCTGCCTTCAGTGGCTGGCCACCTGCCAAGGACAGTCAAACCTTTCAGTGCCGGACAGGGCCAGGCCCGTGGCCTATGAGGTCGGTCCTCCCACCGCCCCTGCAGACCCTCCTGAGAGTCTACAATCCAGGGACAGACCCTCAGGGCAGGGCCTTTCCCCACGGGGTCCCTGACTGCTCCCACCAGCAGGGCCCAGCTCAGATGGCCCTCCAGGCCCCTCTTCCTGAGTCCCCGCAACTGGGGCAGCGTCCCTCCCATGAGCTTCCTGGCTGAGGCCCTGCGTGGGTCCGTACTGTCACGGGGATCGCATCCTTCGGAACGTCCCATTTCTTTGCTGTGTTTCTTATTAGCCTAGGAAACACCTTCCATGCAGAGAGAGAGGCTCCGCCACTGCTCTGCCCCCCGAGATGGCTCGGTGCCGGGCACATGGCGGGTGTTCAGTCCCTACTTGTTGAAAGCAGGTAAACCAATGGCTTCTGCTTGTGAGGTGTCACCCTGGGCTGCAGACACTCATCACAACCTGGGCTCCGGCCGGGTCCCGTGTGTGGTTCTGTCTTCTGCCTCATCTCTCTAGTTCTCCAACAAATGAGACAGACAGGAGTCTCAGTCCCTACGGCACATCGATTCTGCGGGACGAACCCAAAGACATGCGTTTCTGTTCTGGGCCTCCTCTTTCTCAAAATGACTCAGCGGGCCCTGACGTGGCCACAGACATCAGCTGAAACGGTCACTGTCTGCCCAGAGGACACGTCCCAGGAGAGTCAGAGCCCGCTGTCACGCCCGGGGATTCTGTTGTCCTGCTCTCGAACTCACAGAATTCGGGTGCAGGTAAGCACGGCTCCCGAGTTTGACCCCATCTTTTATAATCACGTCCTAATTCAGCATCCACGCAGACTCTGACACACACACACCCCATCACCCTCATCATCCTCGGTATCACTCACATCCCACGCTCAAGTTATTGCTATTGTTAAGGAAGGGAACATGAACACAGGTTCTGTTGTTTGTCTGCAGGGACTGCCTGGTCCTGTCTGGTTCCTTTAGCCTCTGCTTGGAGGCTCTTGAAATCTTGCAGTCTTGCTCATTGCGAAGAACCTCATGATTAGCCTGTCTCCATTCCCATGGGGGTACAGGCCCCTCCTCGCATCCCACCCAACCTCCCCATGTCTCGCCTTCCGGAATGCAACACTGTTCTCCCCAACAGGAAGCTACGTGATCTTATTCAACACATACAGGAAATGTTTAAAAATCACACAGGCTATGGCGAATCCCACACAAACAATAAACACCTCCTGAGACCAATAAAACGGCCTTGTGCCTCTGGAGAGAAGTCACCCTAAATGTTCCAACCAGGAGACAAATGCGGGGTAAGACAAGCAAATTAGTGGGGCAGAAGGAAGGTCACGTGCCACGCAAAGATGGTTTGTCAGTGACCCAGTGAAGGGCCTTTTCCGCAGTTTGGACATAAAAGTACTCGGATGTTATCCTCTGTTGACAGGCGCCGGAAATGCAGCAGACCCCCTCACGGCGCAGGACGGAGCGTCACCGGTCCCTCCCGCCTCTGTCTCGAAGGCCAGCAGGGGACCACATCGGGGTTCAAACACGTGGAAGTGAAGGGAGAAGCGAGCACTCACCCCACTGTCCTGTACAAACTGCATTTCATGGTAACCCAAGTTTCTCTTTATCAAAAAAAAAAAAAAAAAATCAGCTGCTAAGCAGAGAAAACAGTAATAGATACTTTAACATCGTTATTTTGCGACTGCTATTAACATGACAGGCTGAGTCCATTTTAGGAGATGCTCAGGCCCGTAGGCGGAAGGTCACTAAGGAACCTGATCCTGGATGGCACCGCCTGCTGACAGTCCCCGAGCCCTCTGACCCACCGAGACCGCGGGAAGGACTGTGCAGATGGCAGGATGCAGGAGGGACGGACAGCTCCGCCGGGATGCACTCTCCCCAGGTGACCGAAGCCTAAGCCCGTCCAGCCTCCGGAAGGGACAGGCGGAGTGTAAGAGATGCGGGGACCAGAAGAGTGTGTTCAAGGGCACCCCGGGGAGGCAACCAAGGCCACCCAGAAGGCAAGAGACCCTGCAGAGCCCGCGCGTCCTCAGGAACCAAACACCAGTTGTCGTTCCCATCAGAAAATGCTCCTAACCCCCTAAATGCCCGAGGCACCTGATCATTCCCAATCTCCTTTTCTGATAAAAAGCACATAGAAACCTTGGAAGTAATGAGCATAATCAAGAAAATGGGTTAGATGCTGACGGCAAGCCTGATGGGGAGACACTGGAAGAATGTCAGTAAAATTTCCCCAGAAGACAAGGATGGCCACTGTCACTGCAGGTAGTAAATACTGCTCTGGGAGTTTTAACTGGGGCTGTAAATTTAAAAAAAGAATAAGGATTGCAAATGCTGAAGAATTATTTTGAACTTATTATTTGTAGATGATCAATCTGGAGAACACAAAAGAATGAAATGAAAAACTCATAAAAGAATAAATAAGGGGTCTAGAAAAATATTATAAAACCCACTAGCTTTATTTTAGGTCACTTTTTTAAAGTACGCCTATATGGATACATATGCATACACGTGTTTTGTTGAATATATAGGAATGTGCCTCACGGCTTTGTAGGAACCATACAAAATCTGTGAACTCTACCAAAGTAAATTAAATGTCTTGAATAGACGGCGGTAACGTGCTATGTTCCTCTATGGCAAGACCCACTGTGGGGAAAACACATAAGAAATGTTTTAATTCCCCTGGAATTGCACGATCTCTTTTGTTTCCAAGCAGGCGGGGCCGTGGGTGACTCTCCTATTAGGGCTCTTGCTGACCACACGCTACAGGGGACGTCAGCAGCCGGAGGCGCTTCCCCGCGGCGCTCAGCACAGCGTGTGTGTGGGGGTGAGCGTGGGTGTGTGAGAGCTCACAGAACACCAGTGTCCTCGGTGAGCAAGGGCAGAACAGCAGAGAGCACTTGCAGTAAGAAGAACCACAGAGAGAGGCCTCTTGCACTACCAGATGCCAAACCAGATTGTGAAGCCATGACGGTCAAGTGCTTTATTCTGTGAGCATCGGGAGCGCCAAAGGAGACTCAATGCCTTGCAGGGTGTCAGGGGCAGAGATCTGCCTACAGCTGGGCGAGAAGAGAGCACTCAGGACCCCGCTGCCAGCGGCCAGGAGCCCACGGGATGGTGGCAGAACCGGTGACATGGGCCATCCTCTGGGGAGCCCAGATCCGAGAGACCTTCTCTGGCCCGGACTCGGCACTAACAGTCTCCTCCACAGCGGAGAGCTTCCTTCTGAATTCTGGGAATGTGCTAAAGCAGGAGGCTTATCTGAAGATACACAGCCTCACAAACACTGGATGCCTCTTGGGACAAGAGGGGCCCCGCGTCCTCAGCTCCCTCCTGCCGAAAAGGGACCAGATCTGTGACAGAGGCTCAGCTTGTCTAGGAAGTCACATACATCCACACAGATAATGGGAGATAACGTATATATAAAGACATCTAAAGATAATACATAAGATATATTTATTAAGATAATGTATATGAAATAACGTAAGGTAAAACGCATAAGATATACATACACCTACATGGTAAATACCAAAGCCAGAGAAAACATGAGAGATTTTTCTACATAAAACTAAAAACTCTTGCAAGGCAAACTTCATACACTAATAATGCAAAGAAAAAAAAAAACTGGCAGAAGAATCGGGAATCTATGAAAGTTTTGAGACAAGTGTAATATTTTCTAAATGTGAAGCATTCAAATATCCATGACAAAATAACCCACAGATACCCCACGAGAAAAAGGCAGCTGACGTTCAACATCAGATCCCAGGCGTGGAGTCAAGCCACGGACACGGGACACTGGATGGGTTACGTCCTCTGACCCAGCAAGGCGGACTCAGGTGTGGGCAAAGGGAAAGTAAGGTTAGCAAATTTAGCAAAGATGTGCACTTAAAAAGATGTGTTTATTACAGCATTATTTTTCCTGGTAAACTTTCGGAAGAGTCTGCATCCCTACCTCTAGAGGACCGGTTACATTCACTGTGGCGCGTGCCTAGGATGAAATATTCCAGCTGTCTTTACTGGTTGAGCGGGGCTGTATTCAGACCTGTGAAGTATCTCTAGTAAACTACATGTAGCAGTTTTTAATGCCCACAAAAGCAAGCCAATGAACAAGGCACCTGGGAAGGGCTCCTTCCGGGAGCAGGAGCCCACGCTCACTGCTCACCTGGTTGCAGGATCGCCAGGGCCCAGGGGGCCTCAGCGGGCCTCCCTTGGCCCCATCCTCTTCCTCCTCTGTCTGCAACCTCCCCTCACCGACGGTCTCAAGGTTTCAAGAACACAAATACTTGCACGAACCTTTTCAGGACTCCCGACCTCGGATGTCAAGCCCGGAGAAGCAGACAGTTCCGCTCTGGGACTCTGTCTCAATGGCTCAGGAAACAGGAGACAGCCAGGCCTCACAGGGGGACAGGGACTGGCTCATGTCTCCTATCTCTCTCCCCCAGCTGTCCCCTCCTTTCCCCTCTCCATCCCACGTGACTTTGATCATTTCCCCTCGGCACCACGGTTAGTTGGTGAGTAGAGAGTCCCCACCACACTATAAGCCAGAGAACGTGGGCTCTGCAGGGGCCTGAGTTCAAATCCTGGTCCCATAACGAGCGCAGACCCCGTGGGGCCAGGGTGGGCACCCAGGTAGGCAGACCCCACACTGGGACCCTCTCGCCAAGTGCACCCACTCTTAGCAAGACTCAGCAGGGCCTTTCAAGATAATGAGAACAAAGATGAAAACGAACTCAGGCTACATCCTAACCGAAGTCTCATCCACGACTGTGCGCGCAGCCTGCGTTCAATCGTGCACGTCTGGCTAATTTCCAGTCATTTTACCAAGTTTCCCATCTGCGTCGCTCTGCTGTTGACACACACTGTCCTCTCCTCTCGCTGCCTGGGTCATGCTCATGGATCGCTGCCGGGGCCCTTCTCAGGTCTCCCTTCTCGTGATGTTCCTCTTCGTCCTGAGCACCGCACGCCGCTCTCTCCCACGACCTCTGCTCAGAGGCACCGCCCCACCGGCTCTGTACCTGCTCAAGAAGCTGAGACGTCCTCCAAGTTCAACGTCACTTCACAGGCACGACTTCCCTCAGAGTTCAACTGTGTGATCGATCAGACGTCCCTTCACCCACACGGATCAGATTTCAGGCTTCAGCATATGCAGGCAGAAACTCTGTATTTTCCTGCGCTTATGAAAACCAGAAATTAAAATGTTTACACCTAGAATGTTAAAGCCATCTGGGGTCCGTCCAGGTGATGGAACCCTGGAGAGTGACGAGGAGCCTCTGAGCCCAGAGCGGCTTCCAGGACAGTCGTTAAATTAAAAAAGTGTGGAGCAGAGCATGCAGCCTGCTGCCCTCTCTGTAAGGAAGAGAAAACTTAAGGAGAAAGCATATGATGACACATATTTGCTCATCTCTGTAAAAAGCGATACAGAAGAAGTAAAGCAGAACCAATGACGATCTGTACCCCCGGGGGTGGGTGGGAAGCAGGCGGGTGCATGGGTAGAAATGACGTTTCTCTGGCCTCAGCTTTGGAGTCATGTGTTGGACATATTCAGGAGAAATTAATGAAATAAAAGGATGAAAAAAAATCAATGAAAATTGATGATAAACACAAACAATGAACCTCAGCATATATCAAACATATAACCACAGAGAAAAAGAAACAAATTGATTCCAGCCAATTTGGCATCAGGGTCTCTATACACTGTAGTCCTGGGGCTAATTCTAAACACCAAAACAATTGCCGAGATCCCACCCTCCAGTGAAGACCCCAGGGCTCTGTGAGGACCTGCTGACGGCAGCCTGGGGCAGCGGAATCACGGGACAGCTCTTGAATCCGGTCTGGGCACAACGGCCAAGACCCTGCGCAAACCTCACAGAGCACCCGCCGCTCCCGGCAGAGGGGACTCCTGCTTCCGCCTGGTTCCACCCCCACCTGCAAAGCACAGCAGACTCCCGTCCGCAACACCCCTCCCTGTCCCCTAACGCAGGGAAAGCCTGCAGCCAACATCTCCCACAGCAAGGCCCTGCCCTTGGCCATGGTGGGCGGGCTCCCTCCCTGCAGCGAGGGTCACAGCACCGACTTGGTTCTCCCGCTGGCTGTGCGTCTGCCCCTGAATGAGGGTCGGGCGCCCGGCCCCCACGCACGGGACAGAGCCCTGTGTCCGTCGGTGTTCTCAGTCACTGTGTGGATGATCGTTCTCGGAACCACACAGCCGGACGGCTCGTCGGAGCACCGCCCTGGGCCCTCTGCCCCGCTCGGCTACTCCCGGGAAACGACCATCCCCAAACCTGCCAGCCTCTGCCTGGTCTTACACCGTGTTCCGAAACACTGTGCCTGCTCTCTTGCTTCTTGGTTTACCGACCCCCCACGTTACCCTTTGCCCTCCTTCACACAGGGTCTCCCTTGCCCACGTGAGGGAACCATTCATTCAAACTCAGACCAGGCAAAACGGTGGCGGCTGGGCTGTTCAGAAACGCTGAAGCGTTTCCCCTAAAGCGGCCCGGGCCCCTCTGACCCGCGGGAAGGATGTACTTCGTCCGCCGAATGCTGAACGATCCACAGTGGGGGAAGGTGTCCTCGGTCACGCCCAGGACGTGTTCATCGTGATGTTTCCAACTCGACCTTATAGGTGCCATTATTAGCACCATGTAAATGCGGATCATCCCTTTCTTGAACGTTTCTTTGTTTTTTTTTGCTTTGTTTGTTTGTTTTGCCAGGTGGCACCCACCTGCTCCCCAACAGAAACATTCCCTGGGCGGGCGATCTTGACCCCCACCCCTGCACACACACACACACACACACACTCACACACACACACTCACACACACACACACACACACGCTCACACACACACACACTCTCACACACACTCACACTCACACACACACACTCACACACACACACACTCACACACACACACTCACACACACACTCACACACACTCACACACACACACTCACACTCACACACACACACTCACACACACACACACACCCCTGCACACACACACACTCTCACACACAGACACACACACACTCACACACCCCTGCACACACACACACACACACTCACACACACACACACACCCCTGCACACACACACACACTCACACACACACTCACACACTCACACACACACACACCCCTGCACACACACACACACTCACACACACACACACTCACACACACACACACTCACACACACACACGCACACACACACACACACGCACACACACACGCACACACACACACACACACGCGCGCGCACACACGCACACACTCTCACACACACACACACACACACACACACACACACACACCGGGGTTTCGCAGCAAGTACCACAGCTGCAGGGGAAGGAGCCCTGCCGAGGCGAGGGGCCCTCTCGGGACCCACGCGGCTGCCCGCAGCGTGTCTGCGCAGGGGCCCGAGTCCAGGCAGTTTGTCCCGCCCACGCGTCCCGCGTCGGTGGGCCCACTGAGCTGAGCCGCGTTCCGGAGAGCCAGCCTTGCTGCGTGGGTACGTCCGGCGCTTAGATAGGGCGGGAATCCCTCCCTTCTTGTGCCGTCAGCAGAGGGGAGAGAAGAGCCCCCACCGGTTTTACACGGCTCTGTAGACACAATGTCACCTTCACTCGGCGCGCTCGAAATGTGCTGGCCACGTGCCGTATCTGATACGAGGCTGGTTAATTCCCCGCGTCCCACGTCTGAGGCCCTGGAAGAGGACCCGGGGACAGCAAATGCGGACGGGACCGTTGCAGAGCACATCCCAGGTGCTGGCCAGAACGCGCGTCCTCCGTGGGCTGTGATTCTGACAAGGTCACCTGATGCGGGGGCAACATTGTGGCCCATTGAAGATTTGGAAACTCCTTGTAGTTTATTTTTATTCCTTTTCAAAGTCGATCATTCGTCTCTCCATTCCTTCTTAATTCACATTAATCTCCGTAAAAGTCTATGGACAAGAAGACCCCCCAAAATCTCTAAATGACATCAGCGATCCTCTGCGGTCCCTGCACACCCGGCTGTGGATCATCCGTCACTGGGGCCATGTGACCACTGCTCCGTCAGCTTGAGCAAACTGTGAAGGGAAGAGAGAAAATGATCCCCTGGAGCATGGCTTGGGATGCGGGAGAGGCGGGTCCCTTGGGCCTGAAGGACATGAGGAATCGGGCCTCCAGGGAGGCTGAGCATGGGAAGGAGCAGGAGGAATGAGACGATCCTTTGCAAGGAGGCCTGGGGTCTTCCCCGAGGTCAGAGGAAGTGGCCTGGCACCTCAGGGAGGTACACAGAGGAAACAAGAGCTGAAGAATGTTGACAGTAAAATAAACCAAAAACTGAGACCAAACCAAACCCTCAAGCCCATATTTGTCAAGGGTCCTGGCAAGTTCAGAAGGCAGCTCTCACGGCAGGCGCCGATTCTCAGAAATGACAACAGGTGCGTGGTGAGTGGAAATAAAGTGGAACACAAGCCCTTGTCTCCAATGTTTTCAATGTAGCAGCCGCGCTGTAATGAATAATAAGTAACATTTCCCTTCTATAAGACAGAGTACCAACAAGGTACGCTAGGTAAGAATCTGGAGACGAAATAATAAAAATGTAGCCATCGTGAAATGCTGGAAGAATAAAATTAAGGCTCCATAGGACACACACACACACAAGCTGATTTCAAATACATGAGACGTCTCACCCAATAAACCAAGCGGCAGGAAGAAGATGAGTGGCCGGTTTCTTCTGACTACTTGGGACGTACAATTCCCCGATGACGGAACACAAACAGATCGGCAGTCGCTTCCTTTTTAATTCAGTAGCTGCAGTAACTCGATCTGCAATAAGCAAAAGGGAGACAAACCTTGAGCTTTCCTTGGGCCACAGACAGGAACACACGGGCGGATTTCTCAGGCTGGGGGTACAATGCTTGGCAGCTGAGTGTAAAACTGTTTGAAGACCACTGTGTCCTCAGAGACCCCCTACCTGTGGGAGCCTGCTGACCCATTCAGGTGGGGGTGGGCGACTGCAGATGAGGGCTGATTTCACACTCAAAACTTTGTTCAAAGGGGAAATCTCACGTTACACGCTTTTACGGTACAATAAGAAAGTTCTACTACTAAGGTCCCTCCCGGAGGCTGGCTGTTGTTATCACTCATTCCTGTTGATTGCTGCATAATATTCCATTGCATAAACCCACTGACCCTCCCACGGATGGACACACAAATGCTCCCAAGTGTCCGTTAGTGTACAGAGCGCTGCTGTTGACACAGGGCAGGTACCTCTTGATGCTCACACTCAAGTACTTTGGGGGCACATACCTGGGAGTAAAACTGCTAGGTTATGATTTGTTAATGTTCAGCTCTAGGAAGGAACGCCAGGTTGTTTTTGCAAAGTGGTTGGAATTACTTACCCCTCCCTCAGCAACATATAAAAAGCTCCGTGGACTTCCATCCTCGCCAACACTTGTTATTGTCAGACTTCTTACTTCCGCTAGTCTCCTCGCCACCTTGATTTCTACTTCTGTAAAGGAAAATCATTTTGAAGCTCTCTATATGTGTACTGGCCAGGAGTTTCCTTTTCTTTGAAATGCCTGCTCATAATTCTTGACTAGTTTTCCATTGAATGGTTTAAGGTCTACTTTTTGATTTGTGTAAGTTCTTTACATATTATTGATAGTGATCCACTGTCAGTAGAATATGGTGCAAATATTTCCTCCCAGTTTGTCTCTTTTCAAATTCTTTATGGTGTTTTTAATAAAGTTATTGATCTTATATATTAAAATGCATCAATCTTGACTATTATATTCGATTTTTTAAATCTTGTTGAAGACATCTTTCCTAGCCCAAGGTCTAAAATACAGTAATGTTTTCTACTAAGAGTGTTCATGTTTTGCCTTTGACATCAGTCCCGAAATCATTTGGCTTGATTTCTGTGTAGGTTGGGAAGAAGGAATCCCACTTCATCCTTGCCCGTGAGTTACAGATTTCCTTATCCTATTAACCAAATTTTCCCTCCCGTCTCCGGGTCATGCCACTTTAGTCATACACCGAGTTCCATAAACGTTTGCTTCTCTCTGCAGACAGTCCTAATCACAACTTCATACTAAGCTCTGTTGCCTAGTGAGGTAAAAGCTCTCTTCCTGCTAATCCTCATCAGACATGCTCTGGATGCCTCAGAGGTCCGGTCTTCTGTGTCCACTTCAGAATAATCTCATTCTATTCTGCAGGCAATACTGCCCTATGGAAACTTTGACTGGAATTGTATGAAACCTGTCTGTCAATTTGGGAAGAATCGAAGTCTAAAGCTGCAAAACAGCAGCTATCTGGGGACTCCGGATGCACCAGGACCCCAAGAGCGCAGTGTACAGAGTTCTCACTCCGCCGCACCGTCTGGGGCCTCAGCTGGGAGGAAGTGAGGCTCGGGGACCGCTGGCTGGGAGCCAGACTCACCCGGAGGCTCAGTCACGGCCAGCGGCTGAAGCTGGCTGCCACCCAGAACGGCCCTGGGGGCCTCCCCACGAGGCTGCTTGGCTTTCTCCCAGCACAGGAGCGTGGTTCCCAAAGAACCAGCAGGAAGTTGTGTGACCCATTAGGGTCTAAACTTAAAAGTTACATAGACCACAGACCCCTCTCAGGAGGGGAGAAGTATCCAAGCCGGTTTCGAGAGTAGGAGGGATAGGAGATATTCTGTGGCCATCTTTAGAAATCACAATCTGCCCCATGAGTCTTCCTGTCCACTCACCTGGTATCATTCTGCCTTTCCATGTCTTTTAAAATATATCTCAGCCCTGGCTGGTGTGGCTCAGTAGATTGAGTGCCAGCCTGTGAACCAAAGGGTCACGGGTTTGAGTCCCAGTCAGGGTGGTGCATGCCTGGGTTGTGGGCCAGGTCCCCAGCTGGGGGCATGTGAGAGGCAACCGCACACGTTTCTCTCCCTTCCTCCCTCTCTTCTCCTTCCTCTAAAAATAAATAAATAAAATCTTTAAACATATATATGTCTTAAACCTTTCTAAATTTCCCTGTAATCAGCGGGCATGGCCTTATTTAGCTTTACGACTCGGCACATTACATTCCCCACCACTATTGTCAGGGGTGTTTTTCCCATTTTTAGCTTCTTGTGATGTACAGAAACGCAACTGATTTTGAATCCGGCCTCCTTCCTAAACCCTGACTATTAAAATAACTCATTTTCAATTGTTTTCACTTCTTATGCAAGTGATTATGTCATCTGTGAATGATACTTTCTCCTCTGCTTTCTAATTTCAATGATTCTAGTCTATTTTTTCTTACTGCACCGCACAAGCCTGCCAATAAAATCTGAAAGTACGTGGAAATAGCGAGCCTCCGCGTGGCATCCTTTAACTGTGAGGGAATACACACTGTGATGTTTCCCCGTCTGGAACGACGTTGCTCTGTGTTTTCTCTGTGCCCCCTGAGTGGTTAAGAAAGTGCCATCTACCTCTCATTCACCAAGACACTGATAATCAATTATCATCAAGTACTGTTTCTACATCTACTGAGGTCAGCGAACAACGGTTTCTCTTTTTTATACAGCGTCCACTTGGCCTGTTTATGTCTGCGACTCGTGCCCCTATTCACGAGGGAAACGGGCCGCCCGCCTCCTCCCTTCTTGTTACGTCTCGCTTTGGTTTCGGCACCAGCTATCCTGGGCTCCCGGAGTGAGCTGCTGTTCTCCCCTCCCTTCCTGTAACCGCGAAGAGTGTGAATAAAGTCGGAACTGTCCTAGGAATATGTGTTAGAACTGGTCCGTAAAGCCACCGGCCTTGTTTTCTTCGTGAAGAGATTAGAATCACTGCTTCAGTATCTTTCATCACTGCCGGACTCCTGAAGTTTATTACTTCAGAGGCCAACCTACCAAGTGGGATTTTTTCCAAGAATGTGCCCACTGCGCCCTGCTTTCCGGCCTGCGAGGGCAGAAGTGCGGATGCCATTCTAGCGGGTGCCTCTCCGTCCCCACTGCATCTGTCTTACGTCCCCGTTCCATGGGGCATGGCGTCTGTCCTTCCGCTTCTTCAGGTCATCGTTTTGGGTAGAAACTTGTCTACTGCCATTTTTTCAAAGGACCCATTTTTGCTTTGTTGATTTTCCGTCTTTAATACTTTTGATTGCATTTCATCAACTTCTCTTGTTTTTACATTATCTCTTCAACATAATTTGGGTAGATTCTGTCGTTACTTTTCTCACTTCTTAAGATAGTCACTTGGCTCTTAATTTTGAGGCCTTCTTCTTTGAGACAGATTTAAAAATAAACTTTCTCTCTTGATTAAAAAACCGTGAGAGAACATTCGCTTTTTCTGCATCCCACAGGCCCCTCTGCGTCAAGTTTTCATTATCATTCAGTAAATTTCCACTGTGGTTACTGCTCTAACTTGTGGGTTCCTTAGAAGTATGTCTTTTAATTTCCAAATATACAAAAGTGCTTTACCCATTTTTTCCTAATTAAAATTTAACTTAATTACATAGCAGCACAAGTTCTTGGTGTACATGGACCATCTTTGAAATTTACTGAAGCTTTTTCTGTGTTGCCTGGTATTTGTAAACACTTCATGAGAATTGAGGGGGAAAGGGTGGTTTCCCTGATTCTTGATTGCAGAATTCTGTACATACCCGTTAGATAAGTAAGGGTTATTGTGCTATTCAGACTTTCTATCTTGACCTATCGAAAATCAAGATATGTCTGAAATCTATTCCTGTAACGTCAGATTTATCAGCTCCTGTAATGTCAGATTTATCAGCTCATCCTTGGAGTTCTGCCACTTTGGGCTTCATTTACTTTGAGGTTATTTTATCAAATGCATGTATGTTTAAAATTGCCACATCATCTTGATGAGTTGAATCTTATATGATCATAGTGACATTTCTCATTTCGTTTAAAGATTTTATCTTACAGTCGATTTTATTCTACATAAATAGCGGTTTTATTCTGATTACATTTGCTTCTTCAGTCTTTCATTTCAAACTTGTAAACAGCCTATAGATTTTTTAATTTAATATTTCAAGACCTTTCATTTGTGAGTTTAGTCTTTTTACTTTTATTGACATATTGGAATGTGTTTCTGTCATCTTCATTTGCTTTTTCAATTTGTCCCCTTTTGTATTTTGATCCATTCTCATGAAAAGCTGATCTCTGCCTTCTGCACCCCAATAGCAATACGTACGGCGCTCTCTTCACCCCTTCACTCTTCCCTCCCGGATGCCTGTCAGGCTGATGCCCTCTGAGCGTGGTCTTCCTCACCTGCGTCTCACTGACGCAGAGCATCCACACAGACTTCTTCCACATGGGTACTCCAGGGTCACCGCAACCTGGACCGAGAAGTAGAACATCAGAGGCTGAGGCAGAAGCAGCCGGGCGGTGGCTCTCTGCCCCCTTCCGTCAGCAAACACTACAGATGACCGTCATTGCAAACGTCCGTCACCCGCTACTGAACTTCTGTTACGTGGAATCACTCAGGGAGTCGGCCTTCTTTCTTTCGCTCAATTTAATGTTTCTGACATTTATTCATGATGTGTGTTTACCACTATTTTATTTTTTTTAATTGCATAAATACACTTTTTTTTAAATGTATTTTTTTTCGCTCACACTAGACAGCTATTATTGTGTTGTCTGTTGCCATTTTTTAAAATTAATTAATTTATTATTTATTTTATTTTTAGAGCGAGGGGAAAGGAGAAAGAGGGAGAAAAACATCACTGTGTGGTTGCCTCTCACTCGCGCCCCCAACTGGGGACCTGATGTGCAACCTAGTCATGTGCCCTGACTGGGAATCCAACCAGCGACACTTGGCTCACAGGCCGACGCCACACTTGTTTTTAATCTGTTCCCTTATTAATGGGCACCTAGGTTATTTCCAGTTCGATAGTCCTGGCTGGTTTGGCTCAGTGGATTGAGCGTCGGCCTGCGAGCTAAGTGTCGCTGGTTCGATCTTCCAGTCAGGGCACATCAGAGAAGGAAAACTCTGACTCCAAAAAACCTCCGCTGCCTTGCGGCATACCTCTTCAGGGGAAAGGCTAAGGGAGTAAACCCCGACAGAAAATCCGGAGCCGGAGTCCCTAAGGCGGTTTGACGTTGTAGTCAACACCGGCAACTCCTGAGGCGCACCTGAAGCCAAGCTGTATCGACTCCGTCTTTCCCTTGGACCCTTCAGCTGCGAAGAGAGGGGGGGTCTGCTGCATGGGCAACAGCAGACCCTCCATATCACCCTGCCCAGGCTCTGTAGCTTCAGCTTCACTGGAGAGGACACTCCAGCGTCATCGCAAGATGTCGATTCAACACGGGAGGAGACAGATACCGTGTCACTCCCGAGTCGGACTGCACAGCCATTCTCGGCCGTGCAGATAGACTCTTAAGAAGCTACACCATCGTCTCTCGAGACGGACGGCTGCCGACGAGTCCTAAACTTTGCAGTGACTGTAGGTTCTTCTCCTTCCCTCTCGTCTTCGGCTCTCTACGAGCTCTTCATATGTAAACTTTATCAGCATTTTTCACAGGAGTAAATTCGTTTCCACTGTTTCATCAGCTGTTTATTTTCATTTTTATTCTTCATTTCAGAGTCTCCTGCCATCCATCCAGATGTGACACTTCTAACTCTCTCTCCTCTGTGTCTCCTACTTCTTATACTTTATTTTCTATTTCCTGTCGACCGGTACTTTCCTGTCCCCAGACTTCTCCTCCGCCTCGTCTTCTAATGAGTTCATCCCTCGGCTGGACTCATCCTACCACTTGTCCTGCCTGCTAGAGTCTTCTTTCACCTCTTCTGTCACACACAGTATTTTCTTGTACTTTTTCTGTGATGGCTAATTTGGGGTGTATGTTTTTAATTTCTTCCTTTATCTTGTATGTATTTATTTGGCAAATTTAAAATCCTTGTGTCGCTTGTTTTCATCTCTCTGCTTCCTTTGGGAGATGTCCAGCACCTCGTTTTCCTTTTGAAGTCAGTGTGTCTGTCCACGGCCTCGTTCTGGTGCTGCTGAGCTCGGGGGCCCCGGAACATCGGCACGGGGGGCGGGAGCCACGGCAGCTCCCGGCGGGCCGCTGGGGAGTGCTGGCCCCGGGGTCCGTCAGTCCCTGCTCGCTCCACCGTCAGCCCAGGTCGGGCGCTCACCCTTCCCCCAGGTTGAGAAGGCACGTGAGAAACACGCGTCTGTGACCGCAGGGCCCGGGCCTCGTGGCAGCAGGGCACAGGAGACCCGGAGGACACCCGTGGGCTCTCCCGCTTCCTCGGCCCCACACGGGCACCGTGCTCTGGGCCGCCGCCCGGAGTTTGTCACACGAGCAGCCTTGGACCAGAGACCAGAACGCCAGGGCGGCCGCTCTGTTCACCATGGCAACGCCGGGAGAAACAAAGGCAGATCCCCAACGTCTTCTGCTTCCCCCCAGAGGGCTGGCCGGGCTGCCCCCCGCCCTTGGCCGCTCCCACAGCAGCGCCAGCAGCTGCCCATGTCCCCAGAGGCTTGTGGCCATTCTCTGCTGTCCCCGGACTGACCTCCAGGGGAGGGGGCAGCAGGCCTGATCTCTCAGCACCCTGGTGGGTACCAGCCCTGCAGCAGCCTTAACCAGTTCGAACCCTGAACTCGCACAGAGCAGTACTGTTCACACTGGGGCCCCCGGTTCTGAATTACACTCTGTCCACTGGAAGCTCCCCCATCTGGGGCCCACGCTCAGGTTCACGGCAGGGGCAGTGGCACGCGCCCTCGCGGGGAGCTGTGCGTGCTGAGCTCTGGACGGGAAGCGCGCATGAAAGACGCCCTGCAGACTTCACTCCCCACGGCAGCAGCGCCCACGGCACGAGCGCCTCCCCCGCCTCTCCCGGAGCCCACTCCGGTCTCCCTCCCGCCTGCATCCGGCCCCCTCCCCTCCTTCTGCGCAGAGCAGCGTCCCGTTTCCGAGCTGAAGTCTGATTTCCCCACGCTGCTGGACTGGCAGCTTACGAAGACAATTTTCAGAATTTACGGTTCCAGTTTCACAAAGCTGATACCGACACTGTCCTCCCCAAAAAGAACTTCCCAGGGGGGGTTCCTTGTAAACAGTGGAGCTTAAAAGTTTAGTGTCTTCGCTTCACGGCGGTGCTGGTTGCGTCTTCAAATCATATCTGAAATATGTTTTCCTCTTTCGCCGCTGAACTAAAAAGTAGTCTAAGAATTTTAAAGTGTTTTTAAGCAGGGCTTTTGGCTTTCATTTTTTACTTTTAGAACATAACAAAAATCTCTCCTCATAAAACAAGCGTTCGTGGTTGCGCATATTTTGACAAAATCAACATAATTTTCAGCCTAACACACTATGAAGTTCTGTCGCTCTGACTAATTAAGTCTTTTCCGTATTCATTCATCCCAGGAAACACAAACGGAGCCCCTGCTTCATGCAGGGCGTGGTGGGAGGCAGGGAGGCACTTGTTCAGACAGAAGTCAAGTCAAGCAGCTGGTGGGAACCGAGGCAGAATGCAAATCAGCACAGCGCAGGGGAAAAGGGGCAGGAGATGTAAAAGCCTCAGAAAGGGGGAAAAGCTAACCCTGGTATGCAAACTCAACAAAAAAAGAATTTCCTCCTCGCTGGGGTGTCTGAACACAGCTTCACGGGAAAGCTGACATTTGATGTGGCCTTTGAAGGCAGGCAGCTTGGACACGCGGAGGTGGGCAGAGGAAAGCTAAGCACGGAAGCCGCAGCGGCGGGAGAAGAAAGGGCCCGGAGGGGCTGATGGGGGGCTGTGAGCGAGGGAAGGGGTGAGTGCCGGACCGCGCTCCCCGGCAGGTACGTGCGGCCTCTGGCAGCAGGAAGCCGGGCAAGGGCTAACCGCCACGAAACAAAGCAGAAGTTCAGGGTCTCAGGAAGCCTGAGGAGCTCACAGGGTAACATGACCTCTCTCAATGGAGCGCCGCAGAATGGGCTGGCTTGGATTTAGCTCATTCGCCTACTAGACGTGCTGGCAGGGGTCCTCTGCGGCTGCCACCAGGCAGGGTCGTGTGACTGAGATCAGGGTACACGTGCTCCTGAACCGTTTGTGCCACTTAGATGCGTCGCCGGAATGACAAGACTTGCTTAACTCTCAATGACAGAAGAGAGATGAAAAATAATTATTTCTTTAAGAACTAAACTTAAGTTTTTGCAAAGATTTGGTAACAAGGAGTTACAAATTGCTGAATTCTGTGGGGAGAGTCAACTTCAAAAGCATGTCAGAAATATCACTCTGGAAGAATTCCTGGCTAAAATGGCAAAAAACAAACAAACAGCCCGGAAGAGGCTGGAGTTCGGATTGCTTCCTAAACGTCTGGGTTTTTGCTGCAATTCCAGAAACTGCAAGTGGCCACGGTCCAGGCACGTCTGCTGTGACTGATGCCCCCAAAACAGTGCTGACGCCCACGAAGGAATTGGACTCAGAGACGGACTCAGACCTTCATCAAGAGATCAGATCACGAATTCACTTCAATGTGTTTGAAATAAAACCCCAAAGGCACCTATTTTTAAATTCCTCAGTACATTTTAGTTTTCCATCCATCACCCAAGTCCCAGTAACTGTCTTTGAGAACACGTCTGCACAGAGCAGCTGCTCCGCCCGCCCAGCGATAGTCGCGTGACAAGCAGGAAAGCCGTCCCACTTCATTCTGACGCTAATGGCTCCAGCGCAGAATGCAGCTGGACCGAACAACGTCCTGATGCAGCAGACTGAATAAACGCAAGAAGCGTCTAATCTCTTCTTCATACTTTATGAGGGAGGATAATACTTCTAATTACATCGTGTTTTTCTATTAAGTCAGCGAGACCGCGGGCCGTGGGGCAGAGGCTGGCGGTCGCTGACAGAGCCCCCGGCCCCTGCTCGGCCCACGGAGGCCGGAGAGGTTACTGGACGTGCGGGAGCCCAGCTAAAGGACTCCGTCCTCAGCCCTGGCGGCTGCCGGGGGCCACCTGGACGCGGCCGTGTTCTGTCCCAGAGGATGTGAGGGCAGGCCGTTGGGCCAGCCTTGGGGAAGGCTCCCTAGGAGAGGGACAGAGAGCTGGGCAGATCCTTCCCCGTCCTGTTCCCAGAAGGATGGACCAAAGGTGGCCAGGCAGAAGGAAGGGCACCCGAGCCCCCGAGGACACTGCCAGCACCCAGGCGCAGCGGATGTGGAGGCGGCAACGGAGCAGAACGAAGAAACTCCTCCTACTGAACCATCATGATTTGGGGCAACCACGGCTTTTCCCAAGAGATACAAAAGGTGACTTTGAACCATGAACTGATTCTTTGCCATCCAACCTTTAGGAATAACATCACAAAATGATTAAGATAGTAGCTCTCCCTTTTGTAACCTGTCTCTCCATGGTAAGCCAAGGGAAGAATGTTCTAACAGAGAATCTGAGGAAATCGTGTTTGCTGCCCTTGCCTGGAACTGCCAGCGGCCTGCGCTGGGGTGGGGGTGGGGGGGCCCTCGCTGCCCCGTGAACCAAACTGGACGGGCCCCGCAGGCCCAGTCGGGGCCGAGGCAGACCCACGGGGAACGGCACTGTCCAGGAAGGAGACCTGCACGGAAGAACTGGTTCCCTGCTGCCTCCGTTAAAGCACGCGCTGTTCTCTTGGCTTTCGTGCAAAATTAAACAGAAATTTATCGAATGTTACTTTATGGATCTTTTGTGAACTACCCTTTGAAGAGAGCCGATGTTTCCTGCAGCAGATTTCTCAGACGCAGGAGGCGCCGATGAAACGGGAAGATGGATGCTGCAGGGAACGTGGGAAAGAGGACCCCGCCGAGCTCCTCGGGTCCAGGCGCGGGGTCTCCGACTCGGGGTCCAGTGTAGTCCTTCCCCCAGCAGGAGCACCAAGGCCCAGGGGCCCCTCACTCTGCCCCAGCTCACTGACTCCTCGAGTGTGGTAGGATAGTTCCCACGAGGAGCCCTTTCAATGGAGCCAGAATAAGCTCTAGGAAACCACAGCACTTTAGCTCTGGACCACGCAGGTCACGGCAGGGGAAGGACCGTGACTCCTCCCAAAGGACGGCTCCTTTAAGCTGAGGCACTCTCTTGGATGCTACATTATAATCGGTTATATTTTTCCATTTCCACGCTTCACAGGGGAAGAGCAAGTACTTCGCCGACTGACCAGACAGGCGGACCTGCAGAAGGACGCAACGGAGCGCCATGCAGGCCGGGGCTCTGGGGCCACCACGGAGCGTCTGCCCGCGGGGACCTCAGGGCCGCAGACACACGTCGCCCCTGGAACTGACCCGGGTTCGCACCACACAGCTCCCTTCCCTTGGGTGGCAAGGACACGAGGTTGTGGGTTCACTCCGTCGGGGCGCAGGTGAGAGGCAACTGATGGAGTTTCTTACATGGAAGCTTCTTTCCTTCCCTCCCTTCCCCTCTCTAAAATCAGTAGGCATGTCCTCAGGGGACGATGAAAAAAAGCCCTCAGGCTCATGAGCACCCTCACGAGCCACCAGCCGCAAATGAACTACGGAGCCCCTCCGTAGCCCCTCCGAGCCCCCATTTATTCAAAATAAACTGCATCATAAACATCCTCAGGCACCACCTGTGACTCAGCAACAGCACTTTACACAAGTTACCAGGAAACCCACCCGGCACTCGTGAGCGAGGGCTGACAAGGTGACACCAAGAAAAAGACACACCGTCAGAAGCCAGGAGAAAGGGGAGAAATAACGCTCAAGGTTCCTGCTCTTAGAGCTGGTGAAGTTTTCAGAATGCGGTCATGCCTGCAGCTTCAGATGAACTTGGGCCGCCCGGAAACTGCTGAGCGCCCTGAATCTGTGTGTTCTCTAATAGTAATTTCACAACACCACAGGTTTATCTGCTTCTAGTTCAGTATTTAACATATATTTTGTCCTCATGCTTCCAGCTTAAATAACATCACCTGGCCTGTTTTATTGATAATAGCAATTTGCTAACAGGACTTAATTTTTAAAAAAAAGTTCATTTTCTTCTTATTAACCATAGTTCAAATAGGAAACTTTCCCCTGAATGACTGTATCTGCGAGTGTGTGTAAGTACATGGAGGGCGCGCGCGCACACGCACACGCACACGCACACAGAGTCAGCTTTTGGTTTTCGTTTCTTTGACACGATCTCCTCTCCTTACTTTCAAGTGTCTGGAACTGCGGAGAGGGAGCCGGTGTGGATTTACGCCCTGAGCTCGCAAGTCCGCAGCAGGGGGAGGGACGTGCGCCGCTCAGCAGGGCTGGCTCCGTGTGGATGTTTCAGTCCTGTTCTTGGTGGCACCTCAGACTGGGCTGGGATTTGAACCCAGACCTGCATCACCAAACACTCCATTTCTCCCTCTGTCGTTACACAGCATTTCGGAAGTTGAAAGGTAAAAAGAATAAAGTGAACAGCTTTCCAAATCACATCGGAAGGGGTTAATATTGCTAAGAAGTGCAGAATAAAAGCTACTCACAAAATGATACCCATTTATATGGAAATATCCCTTCACCGACATGTATGTTCTGGACACATACGGTTTAAAACCTACGGCTCTGCACTGACAAGAGCCAAACTGCCCGTGAGGACAGTTTCACAAGAGGAAATGGGAATACATCCGCTTTCCGTCCCTAGAATTTATATTCATGAGACCGACGAGTCCGCAGACAGCAATTAATCATCAGTCAAGTTCGTTTCTAGAAATATGTTATTTATTAAATAACTATTAAATAGGATTTTTACAAAGCAAATTGCACAGAGAAAGGGAAGGACGTCTTGGTCCCCAGAACTTTGGACGCCTTTTTGCTGTCGGCTTCCGGTCGGTGCTCTTCACCGGGAAGAGCTGGTGGCCGCCAGCAGCTCCGCGTCCCGTCGGGAAGAAAGGCGGCAGCACCGTGCGGACGGCGCGCCTGACCTCGGGCGACACGGTGCGCAGAGCCGGCCTCTCGCCCGCTCCCCTGCGCGGCGGCCGTCAGCTGCGGGGCACAGCGCCGCCGTCCTCACGAGCTGGCCAGCTGCTGAGCGAGGCTTTCCAGGCATGTCAAGTAATAGGCGTTGAGCGGGCTCTCCTCTGCGTGGGGGCGGGCTGAGGGAGGACATAAGAGCGTGGAGAGCGCGCTGATTACAACTGGTGCTACACCTGCACCGGAGAGCGCCCCCCCGACAGACGTAGGGAGGGTTTCCAGGGGACCAAGTTCTGTTCAACTTCTTGACGGACCAGCATCAGGGCATTTTACACTGTAATCAGACTAAGGAGTTACAGAACTTATATTTAATTTGTATTAATGGTTTAGCCAAAGAGCATGCACTAAAAACCACGCACCTCCACGGTGGACACCATTAACTATAATCCACACGCCCTGCCTCCTAACACAGAAACACGAACATCGGCTCAGTCGTTCACGGCCTCCCGAAGCTCATGGTCACAGCGAGGAAGCAAGCGCAGCAAACCCCAGCGGACACGCAGGGAAAGTCAGACCATAAACGCACGGCAGAGGCACAGTGTGGTGTCTGAGCGTGAAGCAGGGCCGGAGGGATGCTCCCTGAACCCCCGCGTCAGTTAGAAGGGACAGCGCGCTCTAGAAGGGAAACCCGGCCTCCTGGCGCGGCGCGGCCGCGGGGCGGCTCTGTCTGTGGGAAACCGAGTCAGCCGCCCGGGCAGGCCCAAGTGTTCTGTCCAAGGCCAAGTCGCTGGGCCCAATGCCGGTCACCTACAGGCCACTGGCCAAGTTCAGCACAAGGAAAAAATGACCTGAAGGAAGATCATAGTCATGTATGAACAAACGATTATATTTTATTATTTTTAAAATGCTAGGATGAAAAGCACGGGCCACATCCGGACAGACGGAACAACGCTCCTACTAACTGTCTCCTCAAATGTCACTGCGAAACGCTGGTGCAGAAAAACGTTATTTTGCCATGAGCTGTCCAAGTATTTACTCATCAGAGAACCCACTGAACAGCTCCAAGTCTAACCGCGATCCCTCACAATGAAACTTACTTTTCTTCGCTAAGGAATAAGCTTCATCCACTCTTCTTTTTATTGATGCGTTTTTCAAGGTCGTCTTTGCCTGAGGAGAACACGGAACGGCCCGCACATGAGACCTGCTGCCAGGGCCGCGCCGCCAGCCCCCGCCCCCCAACTCCGCTCCTTCCCTCCCGCCCCACGCCTGGCTGCCCTCCCCGCTCGCCCCGTCTCCCGATCTCAGTGGACTTTTAAACGATGTCATCGCCGTCTCAGCTGCCTTCCTATCCCCTCAAACCTCAGGTTCCAGACCAAGGACAGCCCTTACCAGCCGGCCAACCAATATCCACTGACTGACGACAAGGCGCAGGGCGAGGGGCGGCAGCCGCCGCTGCCCCCGTGCGTGCGAGCACCATCCAGTGGGGATGGGAGCTGCCCCGACAGGACGGCCGCTGAGGGCCCATCAGGGACACTGCCGCTCACAGTCGCTCAGCCACCGTTGCAGCGCCAGACACACGCAGGCCTCCCTCTCAGGCGTGCGGTGTCTGCACTGACAGAGGGCACAGAGGCCAGAGAGAGAGCGGGCGCATGTCCCCCAAGGACCTGGGCCCGGGGACTGAGCTTTGCCCAAAACCCAGTGGCCACACGCACCAGAGACTGGGAGAGCCCGCGACAGGCTAAAACGTTGTGATCCGGTTCTATTTCAGGATGTGTCTTTCCTTGACACTTAACTTTGAGCATAAATAACCTATAATAACAGGGCGCCAACCTGGCAAACCAGTGGTACTAACGGGAGATGCCTTTGGAAGCACAAGGCAGCCGCTGAGAGACGGGGTGAAGGTCTGCCCGGCTGGGCGCTGGCCTTGTGGGTGCACGCACAGGGCGCCACGGCCCGAGAGTGCGTCCCCCGCGCTGGTCTCCTCGGACGGCCCCAGATGCCCGAGAGGTCCCTGGTGCCGGCCCCCCGGGTACAGCAGATTTTAAAAACTGACCTTTTGGCAATTGTGAATCAGAGCCCAGAGCGCGGCTGCTCCGATCCTCCGAGCGTCTGGACGGTCGCTTTCCAGACAGGCGGCGAGCACATGGATGACTTTTTCTAGTAACAGACACATCAGAAGAAAGCTCAGTCCCACATGACATTGTACTGACTGACAGCGGTCAGACGGTCCCCCCCGACCGCGTAGCACGAGGGAGGCCACCCCGTCAACAGCTCCCGCGACTGACAGCGCGGTCCATGGAGCAGCCGCGGCCCCACGGCTTCCGGCCCTCGCTCCACACGGCGCCCCCATGTACAGACAACACTGGGGAAGGAGGGAATTCCGCCGTGAGCTGCATTAAGGAGCTCTTCCATTAGGGCTCACGTCCTGGCATGCAGGAAAACAGATCTGCTCTTGCGATACATTATAAAGACTATCATACGAACATGTCTCTAGCATGGGCTGCTACATAAAATCATCAGGAGTCCCACGAGTTAAGCCTTTTACAAAGGGACCGCACACTTCAGAGGACTGTGTGTTGGCGTGTGTCAGAGGGACGGTGACCCAGAGGCCCAGCACCCAAGACGGGCCCTTGTCCCGCACTCCCGGGCAGCGTGCGGGGTTAGGCCTTAAACCACGCACAGAGCCCGCCCCTTCTCAGCGAGACGCGGAGGAGTCCGGGGCCGAAGAGACGGCCCGCATGTTTCAAACGTAGGAACCTATTTTGTCACGTATTTTCCTGTATCATTACGCTGCATCCCTTTCTTCCGTAGCAGGAGACTCTGGACCCGCCAGACACCGGGGACGGGGACTCGGTCCCCACGCCCGCTGCTCCCGACCCCCCGGATGCATCGAATCCCAGCGCAGGCCGGCGGCGGCAGAGCCTGCCTGCCCGGCGGATAACCCAGCCCAGGGCCACTTCACCGTGCGGCTCGGTAAGGACGGTGGGAGGAAGGGCGCATCATTCAGGCAGACGGCCGCGCTGCTTCAGTGATCCGTGTTGAGTTGTTTCTCGCGTGTGCTGTGAGTTGGTGGCCTGGTTTCCTTTTTTTGCACATCCCTGTCCATTTCTCCCGACACCACTTATTGAAGAGACCATTTTTACTCGAGTTTATGCCCCCGCCCCTTTGTCAAATATTAATGGACCACAGGGACGTATCTGGAGTCCAGACAGGTTCCCGCTCCTGTGGCCCTGTTTGCTGATAGGCTTGGTGTCCTTTCACTGTGCACAGGCTGATGCTTTTGAAAAGTTATCCGTGGAGTCTCCAGGAAGCTTAGCACCACCTTGCCCTCCTCACATCCGAGAGGACATTTGCTTCTGCAAAGCCCCCACAGCCATGGTCAACGGAGGACCAGCTGCAGCCAAGGCCACGGCCACCCAGGCTGTGGTCTCCGGGGCGCGGAGCTGTGGGGCGGTCTGCAGTGCCCGTCCTCACACGCGTTCCGTTCTTCAGTCGCCTGGATCGAGGGCCGGGGGCCCAGTCTGATTCTGACTCATCCTCCCCCACAGGGTCGGTCCGCTGCACAGAGGCAGGACGGCCCAGCACCTCCCGTCCCAGGCGGTCCTCACTCCTGTCCTGACCTAACGCACAGCACCCAGCGCTGGCAGACGTCCCCGGAGCAGAAGGAATTCCCGTACACGTCCTGCCTCTGGGCACGGGCTTTCGATCAAAAGCGCCTGGAAGTTTCCCACCACCTTCCCACTTCTCTGCTGTCCTGGAAGGTGAATGTTAGCACATGCCACCTAGAACGTTTTTGTTGTGTCCGAGGAGACCTGGCCTGACATCACCAGAAACGAGGAATCGTCTGCATCTACTTGGACAGCCAGGTCAAGCCCCACAGCCCACTCCACTCGGGACCATCTGAACCAGACCCTGGCCTGCTGCCCAGGCCTCCCGTTCTCCTCGCCCGGCAGACTTCCAGCTGGCGACCCTGCTAGGCCCGGGGGAGCCACACCTGGTGCCTGGCTGGGGACAGGCGTCACTCGCTCTGCCTCCCACAGGGCCTCCCACACCCTGGGGCTTCATAAACGCCTGCGAGTTACATTTCCACAACTACATCGTGTTTCAGTGTGAACGGCGGGCCCTTGGAACCACCACAGGTGTGGAAGCCCGCACACGCGCGCGCGCGGAGTGGGAAGGGGACACCCACCGTTGGCCAGGACCTTGGGCTTACTGGCGGGACTGAAGCAGAGGTTATGGACGATGAGGAGGGGCAGACTCGGGCCGCGCCGCTGCCTGTACGTGCTCAGCTCCGTCAGCAAGTCCAGGCAGCCGTCCAGCCTCAGGATCATCTGCTGCCCGTCCTCTCGGAGCGACACGTTCAGGAGCAGCTTCAGCCAGAGGACGGTCAGGTGATTGAGCTGTTTATTCCCTCCTTTTGGCAACGGGAGAGACAGGAAGTTCTGTAAGAAGTTAGTCTGCGGGTAAACAGAGAGAACGTTATTTTCTTCTTGAGTCTCCGCACCATTTCCCTAGTCCCTCGGGGACCAATTAACTCGCATTCTGCTCCTTTTCCCACCTTCAACGTCTCCTTCCTCTGACACCTTCCAAAGGCACCGTTTCCAGGTGTAAGCGGAAAAAGTTAAGGAGAACAAAACAGTGCTCAAATCTTAATCCCCTGTAATTCTTTTCCGATGATGGAGAAAGCAGTCATAGTCAACGCTTAATTATTTAGGATTGATAATTCAGTCAGGGGTGATTTCAGGCCTCCTGAGCGTTCTCTGTCCGCCTCGGGCAATGCTGCTCCTCATTAAAAGCTGTCCTCTGGGGAGGACCAAGGGCTGCCAGGAGGGCGGGGACTGGGGTACGGGAGAGGATGGGGGAGCGGACACGAGGTACAAGGTTCCAGCTCCCAAAGATTCTGACAATGTAAACTGAACTGAAATAGTCACTGCACAGTTCGGTTTTGTTCCAAGACCAATATATTACTTTGATGATTTCAAGTAAATGTAAGACAGCTGCCTTTCCAAAACGCTCATTTTTGAGTGATAAAGTATAATCCAAAGCAAAGACGATAAACAGAAAGGAAACTGTCTGATCATATTCTGGCTTCTGCCACTTTTCATGGACCAACTATCAACTGGCTTTGAGCAAAGGGAACCTCTCGGTCGCTTTCCAGCCCTTTAAAATCAAATGTCTTGAGGTCGAATACATTAATCCGAGAACCCGAGCTCTAGATTCCTCCCACGCGAGCCTGGCGGGAAGGCTGATCTCACCGCCCCGCCGACGACACGCAGGGGGGCGTCCGTACTCACTTTCTGAATCACGCCTCTGCAGTCGGGCGACAGGGCCAGGTTGGCGAGCAGCGCGAAGGCCAGCTGCTGGAGGGCGGCGCTCCCGAGGGGCGCCGGGGACGCCAGCTTCAGCACGCACAGCATCAGGGAGCTGCCGGGGGCGCCTCTGCACGTGGCCGGGGCGGGGTGCTGCGCAGAGCTGGACCAGCAGAGAGAACTGCAGCCTGAAAGTGACAGCTTATCAGCTTATCCCAGCGGCGCCTCAGTTTCCCTGTTCAGTTTAAAAACCCGCAGGGGTCAGGCCCAGTGTCTGTCAGAGGGCCTGGCCTTGGCCGTGGCTGCATCGACCCCAGGGCTGGTGCTGCCAGCTCCGCGGGCCTCGCGCCCCCACCGGTGCCGCAGAACACCAGGGCGCTGGTTTTAAAAAATAAAACAAGCATAACAGGTTTTTTAATAGTTCCTAAATAAAGTGTCTAATTAAACAGGAATAGGATTTTAGGAATGGGAGGGACCTTGGTCTCATGGCTCCGTTTTCTGGAAGAAGAAAGAAACACAGGGACTCTGGGGTGTGCGGACAGGACAAATGCCACAGCCGGATGCTGGGTGAGGGACACGGCTCAGAGAGGGCAGTGACGGGCCCAGGGCCACACAGCACCCCGGCGGCCACAGCCGGCAGGGGCGCCCCCCGGTCTTCCAGGCGCTCGTGTCTTCTCAGAAAATTGCGCCACCATACGGGGTTTGTCAAGGGAGAAAGGCGACCCCAAAGGAACCGGAAGCACCCTGACTGCGCTGTAAGGGCACCGAAGGCGGGTGAGCTCGGAGGCCCGTGCAAGGAGCCGGTTTGGCTGCGACTGCGTGCCGTGAGGTGAACTCGCGCGGGCCGGTCAGCGGAGCAGGCCCAGTGGCCCTCCCGCGTCCCCACTCGACAGCGGCAGCCAGACACCCTGCTCCCGTTAACTGTGCGGAAAGCTGTCACGAAGGACGCGGCTTTGCTTGGAAGCAACCCAGCCAGGAAAACAAGAAGTTCCTTCCCCACTTTAGTGACCTGATCACAGTCTAACAGTTACATCCATTTTAAGAATGAAAGTAACACAGATAATAGTTTCCAAAGACTGATATTAAAGTAAAATTTTTTCACTAAGTATTTAGCCACTGATTCTTTCTCCCTCCTTCCTTCCCGGAGCCCTAAGTTGGGGGGTGAAGGGCTGCGCAGAGAGGCGCTGGGGAGGCACACGGCCCGCACCCCGCAGGGCAGGTGCGGGAGGTCACAGGCCCATGTGGCCCGGGCCCCCGGGAGGACAGCCCTGGAGGCCGTGCGCCGATCTCACCGCAGCGCGGCCGCCGCGTGGTCCCTGAGCAGCTGTGAGCGCCGGCCCCTTCTCCGTGCCCCCGTGGCCCCGGGGAGGGCCTGGCCGGCTGTGCTGATGAACGCAGACAGAAGGGAGCGGCTGCCCTTCCCTCCCCCCCAGCGGCCCCTCCACACCTCCCCCTCTCCCCCCACAGCGCCCCTCCTGTCGGCGCTCTCCCCCCGCTGCCGGGCTCCCCACGCACGGCCCCCAGCAGATGCTCAATGAAACTCCTGCCCGCTGACTGGGCACAGCAAGAGGCGTCCAACGGCCCCAACCCGCACCAAACCCACCGCAGCCGGAACCGCCTTCAGCACGCACGCGTGTCCTGCTCTCGAATGTAGTCACGTTTTAGCCTTCCCCCGCTTGTTCAGGGCTCACACCCCCATTTTCCCTTTCAGTCTGCCTACGAGGTCCAATCCCCACGGACAGAACCAGGCCAGCCTCTCCGTGTCCCCTCCCTGAGCTGAGGAATGACGTCCCAACACACACAGGGCCACACCGGCCCGCTCTAGGATGGACCGGGCGCCTGGGCCCGCGCACCCTCCCGGAGGGGGAGGGGGAGAGGAGGGGGAGGGGGAGAGAGGGCACGGGCCAGCCGCTTACCGCTGGGGAAGCGCGCGGTGTAGACACAGAGCAGCTGCAGCGCGTCCCGCATCAGCGCGTCCTCCATCAGCAGCCATGGCCAGAGGGCGTGCAGGACGGGCACCAGCTGGGCTTCCAGCGCGGCCTCCTGCGGCGACAGGAAGCAGGACAAGGGAAAGTGACACCAAGCCCCCAACGGTGGGCACCGGCGCCCGCAGATGCAGACCGAGCGCGCGGGTCCCGGCTTTGATGAGCGCGAGCGGGCATCGCAGCCCCGGCCCCGGCCCCAGGACGGACCCGTGAGCCTGCCCAGCGCCGGGAAGCCCCCTCTGCACCAGGGCGGCCAGACACGCCGCTCGGCTGAGGAGTGCAAAAAAGCGGCTGTGAGCCCGTCGGGGACGCGAGGCCGTGAGGACCGTGAGACACTGCGAGCGCCTGACGCGGGTAGAAGGGGGGCTTTCTGCTGAACAGACACCCCGACCGACGCCCCCGCCCTCTGCGTGCAAGTGTGTGCGCGCACCTGCTGTGCGTGGGCCGACACAGAGCCATCAGGCGCGTGTTACTGTTTACGTCGTTGCTCACACAGCGAGTGACACCTGCGTGGTTCCAGGCAGAGGCACCGAGCCGGTGGGCAGCACCGCCACTCAGGAGCAGGACACACCCGTCCTTCCCTCGTGGGTACAGACGCCCCCACTCCCTCCCTGGGAAAGCCGTCTGACCCCCAGCTGCCTCGGAAGACACGCGCGCCCACGGCCACCCCCTGCAGCTCAGCAGAAAAACGCGTGGAATGCCTCACACGTGCGTCTGAGCTGCCCGAAGGCAAAGTCTCAGTGACAAAGTGGTGCGGACGGGACCGAGAACTGTCCCCGGTGCCGAAGCACCTGAAGGCCGGGGCATTGATTCCGAGAGCGCCGAGGTCAGACGCCCACCTGCTCTGCACCCAGGACGCTCGCCAGCGTCTCCGCGCTCCTGCCCGTGCTGTCGCACACAGAAACCACACTGCCCCACGCCACACTGCCGCGGGCCCCCAGGAGCGGCTCCCCTTACCTTGCAGCCCTCGTTCTGATAGAGACAGTTCCTCAGAAGCCGCATGGCAGTGCCCAGGTCTTTGGCAAAGCCGTCCTCCTGTTCCAATAGAGCAGATGGGAACTGTGAGCATGATGGCGCGCTCCCCGCCGGCACGGTAACCCCAGCCTCCGGGCCCCCGCAGTGCAGCGCGCCCTGCCTGCGCCTGGCCCCCTCCCTCTGTGGGGACTGCCCTGAGCTCCGGGGGGCGGCCGCGTCACAAGAAGTGCCCCCACCACGAGGAAGCGATTTCTGTCTACCGAGCACGGAGACACTGAGACACGCAATGAGCTCCCTGTTTCCCTTGACACGGTGACGCGGGGACCCATCGGTGTGCGGCCGCCGCAGGGGCTGGCTGACTGTCTCAGCGATGACCAAAGGGCCCTGGCCGAGAGGAGGGGAGGCGGCAGGAAAAGACACTGAAAGCCACGTGACGCCCTGTGTCCGTAACATGTGAAACGTGGCTTTCGCTTGGCTTCTAACCAAATGCGGCAGACGCTGGCTATCACCAGCCGCTCTCCAACGGCCTTAGAGCAGGTGTATTTCTATATTCACAAGTACATACGCATCCATTCTCTCAGGGAGCCTGTGTGGCAGGTCTTAGCCCCCAGTTATCATTATTAACCACTGCTATCACCTAACGCTGTGTTATTTCAAGTCCACATAAACACACAATCGGAACGTGAGCCCCGCAGGAGGAAGGAGATGATCAGAGACTAGGGACCCCCATTCTGCAGCCCCCCAGACCCGGGCCACGCCTGGCTGTGTCGGCCACTAGCTGCGCGGCTGTGCCGTCATGAGCATGCATGGGACACCGAGTGGGAAGGAGTTAGAGCGGTGCCGGGCCCACCGAGGCAGGGCTCACCCTGCGCACCGGGCCTGCTCGGAAGGGCGAGCTTCGGCCATAGGGGTGTCACGCACACCCCAAGACATGTATGGCAACAAGTACGACATTTCATTTAAAGACCCTCAGATCCGCCGGGGCGGGAACCCAGTCCTTTATCTGACGTGGGCCTTCCTTCTAACCCTCATCTGAACCCAACGCGGGTGGCGTTTCCAGAAGCAAGGACACCGGCGAGAGGGTCAGTCCCGTGGCCGCACGTTCGCCCAGGACTCCGGAGGCCGCACCTTCTTCTTCAGCGCTGCCCGCCCCGGTCTCAGGGAGGCCAGGCTCAGCTCGGCGTGGATGTGCTTCATCTGCCCAACGCAGCGGTCTACGAGGTCGGCTGGAAGACAAGACCCAAACCAGCAAGAGGATGAGCCGTTTCCAAGTCAGTCAGAGCCACAGGCTCACCAGTGACCTTCCCCGCGGCTGCCCAACCCCACGTCAGCCTTCTCAGGGAGCCGATAACGACCCGAGGGAACGAGGTCGGGGGGCTCAAACACTGCAGCCGACTTGTTTCCAACTCAGCCCCACGCTCCCAGAATCTGAGCTACGAGCTGGGAAAGGCGCGCGACCCGTGTTCCGGGAGCAAATCACAGCTGCAGGGAGTGGGCCGGGCGGCACGGACCCTCCCGCTCAGCTCTGAGGCCTGCGCGTCCCAGGTGCGATGCTGCCACACTCGGGGGGCCAACTGCATGGAAGCACAGGCTCATCGAACGCTGCGGGCATCCCCATCGAAACCGTGTTTGGTTTTTCAGGTATGGCACACGCGCCTGTGGTCACTAACATTTACTTATTAAAGAATTAAGGGAGGTATTACTTCTTAAGCCTCCCCAATAGTTAAGGTTTTCTAGAGTAGGAACCACTGCACAAGAAAATATTCTACCTGTATACACTTTTTATTTTAGCAGTAATGCACTCGCAACTATTTTTAGTGACCCCGACGATATCAGCTGCTTTACGTTTGGAGCCCGAATAAATGGCAATGAACTGACGACGCGCCATAGCAGTGCTCGCCCACCTTGCAGCGCGAGGCCCTGTGCCCGCCGGCTGACGGCCAGCAGTGCCAGCAGCGCGTGGCCCGCCACGCTCCTCGGGAGGCCTCCGGGCCGCTTCCCTCCGTAGCTCTGCAAAGACAGGGGCGCACCTGCACGTTACTCTCCCACACCCACACCCACCCGCACCCCCCAGGGCTCCCGTCCCGGATGCCACCCTCGTGGTGCCCCCCTGCTGGAGAAAGCAGACCCGCCACCCTGCAGAACGCCCACGTCCTGAGTCTGTCTGTCCGCGTCCTTGTGACAATCTTACCTTCCCTCTCCCCTCCGTCCCTCCCAGTGACTGGGTGGCTTAGCTCAGAAGACTTGACTAGATTCAGGGGCAGTTTTTGTGGATGGTCCTCGTGTGGCTGTGCACACACATTGTTACTACAGTTTCAAGGGGCTCGTCAATTCCAGTGTCAGAATCGGGAAGTTCCTCGTTAGATTGATAAATATTAGATAATTCAGATTTCATAACTTTTCCTTCTACCAGTTATTTTCAAAATAATCCAGCTTTAGAATATCATGATTAAAATTAAGCTGCTGCCTCTGGCCAGTGGGTTAGACACCCAACGCCTCAGGCCAGGGATGCGGGCGCGGTAAAGACCCTGCCGAGGGCAAGCACGAAGGAGGGGGGCAGTATCACGGGATGATGAAGTCATCCGGGTAAAGCCTAGCCGACCAGGAGAGCCCTCACTGATCGATGAACTCGTCAGGAAGAGCGCTCCTCCACACGCAGGCTAACAGAAACCGCACGCGCCGGCGACTGGAGAAGCAGCCAGCGATCCCACGGAGGAAGCTGCGGGTCGACTGCCTGCGGCGACCAAGGGACAAGAGGAGAGGCTTCGAGGGAACCGGTCGTGCACACAGACGTGTCTGACTCCCTCGTGAGATCTCATAAAAATGACAGAAATGGAAGACACCGCCGCCACCCACCCCTCCCTCCAAGGCTGGAAACCGGAAACGAGGCGGCGGAACAGCAAGCCATCGGCAGCCTGAGAGGCCTGAACTCTCGGCGGGAAGACGAGGAGCACCCGGGGCTGAGGACACCGAGCCGCAGGCCCCCCTGGGACCCCTGAAAGCCGCCAACAGGCAGCCTGATGCCCGGCCCGGCCGCCCTTCCTCCCCGGCCCCTGCGACCTCCTCTGCAGGCGAATGGAGCTGGGACGGCCCGCACGGTTCTGAATCCACTGCGGGGGGCACTGCGGCCGACCAAGGCCAGGAGCTCATCAGAGGGAACAGAAAGCTCGGCCAATCCCAGAGTGACAGGATCGCTGCCGAGGCAAGAGGAAGCTGTGCAGGAAGAGGACGGCGACCGTGTGCACTCCGTCCTCACCGCCCACCACGTGGCTGCTACTCAGCGGGAGGATGGGCGATCCCGGGGGCCGGAAGGGAACCGCTGTGGCTGGGCAGGTGGGTGGGGAGTGGAAGGCGTCACGGTCCCCTTCTCCACACAGGAGACCAACAGACGGCGTCCGAAACCGAACAGCACAGGTGGAGAAGCTGTGTGATCGCCGTGTGTCTGCAGATGAAGCTGACTGAGTACCACCCCAGGGAAGGGAAGTCTCCCCTACGTCACTTGTGTTCGGCGTTTTATGGTCAAAAATCTGCTAACAGTTCCTTAGAGGATACTCACACCTGGAGCCACCCCAACATGGAATTCTGAAAACATGCTTACACATTTTTTAGGCGACGTTCTCATCAAAAGGAAACTTTCAGCCTGTACCCCTCCCAGGGCACTGCTATAAGGCAGCCGCTTAAGCGGTTCTCGGCCGCGACACTTTCGTGGCCGCTACGGCACAGCCGTGTGTGAGGAGCGGGGAGCGCTGGCCGGAGGCGGCGCGGCGGGGAGCGGAGACCACGCACCTGCACAGACTGGAGTTGACGCTGCTTCGTGTAACAGCCGGCCCAACCCACAGCTCACACGGACATGTAGCAAGAAACATTATTTATTACAATGTGTTGCTGTTTCATGTAGTCTAATGACCTTTTAATTCACCTATAATACGCCAGGCTTAGAGTGTAATCAGCTCTTTAATAACGTCCCCTCTTCCAGGGACAGTCACTGCCCCGTGAGGGCGCGGCAGGGACACCTCCTTCCTTCACCCGCCTGAAGCCTGCCTGCGCCCTAACACACGGCCCACGCTCACAGCCGCCTGTGCGCATGAACGAGAAGAGTACGGTTTGTTAGGAAGCACAACTAATAGATACACAGCGACACAGAATACTGTGCGTATCGTGTAATTTGGAAGAAATGGAGGGAAATTAGCGAGTCATTGAGAGAATCAGTGAGATACCCTATGACCGTTTTCCTTGACCGAGAAGGTAACAGCCAAAGATTATAAACAATAACTTTTATAACACGAGGAAATATGAAAGGAAAATACGGACGTGGTGAACCCAGCACGCTCCATGGCGCAGACTCCTACGTACACTGATGTAGCCTCACTCCCTGTCCCTACATGGATCGTGTTTATCACAAGTCTAAACACGGTTCCTGGAAACACAGCACCACAACCAGCAAGAGACTGAGGAAGTTTTAAAAAAAAACAAGAAATCACGTACCTGGATAATGACTTCATTAAGCCGTTCTAGAGACGTCTGATTTTCCTGCGTTTCATCGAGAAGGGACGCCACTGTTGGGCTGTGACATGAATTCACTTTGTCCTTGTCCCGAAGACGCTTCTTCGCTTCTTCAGTCAAGAGGATCGAAAGGAACTGCAGGCTGGCAGTGTAGAGCGGGGGGCAGGTGGCAGACAAACCCGCACATCGGCAGAGCCTGTCTAGAAGACAGGATAGTTCCATATGTAGATGTTTGAAAATTACCTCAAAATAAAAGACGTGAATCCGACCGGTTTAATTTTTAACGAAGTAAAGTGATCAACAGTTCAAGTATCACAAGAATAACTCTAGAGTTTAAAAGTAATTTAAACAGTGCTAAGAGAACATACTGAATCAGGAAATCTATTTAATTTTCATTTCATTCTTTTTATGTCAGTTCTTTTTTTATATGAATGAGTTGGTGTGTGTACAAATGCACATATACATGATACCTGCTAAGACCCAAAATACTCTTCATAAGAGGATTATGTATAGATGACTATTAATCCCTCTGGCATCTATTGGGACCCACAGTCTCTCTAGAATTCTTAACTTGTAATTTTTACTTCAGTGTTAATCTAAAAAAAAAAGTTAATGCAACTATGCCCAGAATTATTTAGATTACCACCTTGCAAGTGTGACTGTGTTTCCACTTGCAAACAAGCTGATGCTAAATAGCACCTACAGCAGGACTCAGTAATAAGCAGTGTTGGCACCATGCAGGGCCAAAGGCTTCATGGTGCTTCTGATGGAGAACAAGAGGGTCAGGAATTGATCTGCAGACGTTGGAGTGGGAAGAACACGCTGACCAACTCGGAAGAATCTACACTGAATAGTCGTTACTAATTTCCTGTTGTGAGCACTGATTAGTATAATCAAAGGAGCATTTGCTGCATTACATTAATTTTATTAATTTGCTAGCACCAGTTTATAATTTTGTTTTATTTATGTATTATTTTGGATTTGTACTTGGGTAAGAATTATAACCATGAGAATTTCTACCCAGACTTAGGTTATAGAAATTTTCATGTTCTTAAGGTTACTGGTAACCTAAGAAAGATAATAGTCAGCAATGGACATCATGAGAACTCTGTTCATGTAAACTATGACTAAATATTAGTCAAATTTGAAAGTCTGAGCAAAGATTGCTACAGATAACGTAAGTGACAGAGTGACCATAGATACTTCAGATGTGTTTGCATACGCGGCACAACAAATACACAAAAACAAATAACTCTGTGGCAATGGAGTCACGGTCAATGATCGTTTTTATTAGTTATGTTTTCACTAACATCACTATTATCAAAGCTAACTGTTTATGTCATAGGTTATTTTTGATTAGTACCATTGTCACACGAAATTGTATGTGTGTGGTTTGTATAAAGATTTTGAACTTAATATGTCTTTATTTTATCACGAGGAAAACCATGTCAGCCAACAGGCGTAAATCGGGGTCTGCAACATTTTCTGCAAAGGCCCAGAGAGGCAGTAAGTGTGTGCTGCGCTTCGTGGGTCCCGGGCCTCTGTCACACCTGCCAGAGGCCCCCCCTGAAGCATGAGGGCCCCTGGGCAGGAAGGGGCGGCGTCGGCTCAGCCATGTTCCAATCACTCTGCATCCACCAGGACAGCTGAGGGGCTGCGCTCGGCCAGCTGGCCCAGGTGCCCCGTGAGCCCCACTAAGCATCTTGCTTTACCTTATTAGGGATTCAGGTGGTAAAGCCCCGTGGAAAGGGTCTACCTCAATCCGCCACTGGCTTTCCTCACCTGCTTTCATGGCCCCCTGAACTGTGCTTCAATTTTCCTACAGTGCCCTTTGGGGCCCCTCAAGGGCACTGCGAGGTCTGCAAGCAAGCACCTGGCCCCTCTTTAATGAGCCACGCCACAGCTACTTTAGCTGAGAGGATGCACACACAGTACAACTGTCATAAGGATTATCTCCACCCGATCAGCGGGAGACCCCAGCCCGGAGGGAGCGGCCCTTACCGACCACAGCCGCCCAGTGCGTGGCCAGAGCCGCGGTGACGGGCGCCAGAGAGGCAGCTGCAGCCTTCCTCAGGAGCGTGGCCAGGAGGTTGAACAAATGTGTCCACGTCCGATGAAACGCCGATGCTAACTCTCCATCTGCCAAGTTCATCAAAACATGTCAAGTTATGGACGCAAGGGAAAAGGACTTGTTAAAATTCAACGCTCACCAGACACTTCACTACAGTTAAAATAAGAGCTGTGTGTGTGTCAGACGGAGGTGAATGTAATTCAGCATGAATTCACTTCAGTTACTTTCTCATCCATATTGCTTCTTAACTATAGCTTTCCTCCATCTTCCTACAGATAAATACACACACGCATCGCCTCTCAGGAAAGCATATACAACAAACACTAAGTGTGACAAACGGAATATTAGGCCATAACTTCAGAAGGGCTTCTTGGGCAAGGACAGCTTCTCCCTTCTCTCCACTTGGCACTTTAAAGCTGGAGGCAGCCGATACGTTAGGGCTGTGTTCTTGGCCCAGTCCACCAGCAGGCCCCGCCCACCTCAAACCCCATCACCACCGCCCACTCCACCAGCAGGCCCCGCCCACACCACCAGAAGGCCCCGCCCACCTCTAACCCCATCACCTCCACCCACACCACCAGCAGGCCCCGCCCACCTCTAACCCCATCACCTCCGCCCACTCCACCAGCAGGCCCCGCCCACACCACCAGCAGGCCCCGCCCACCTCTAACCCCATCACCTCCACCCACTCCAGCAGCAAGCCCCGCCCCCATGTAACCCCACCACCAGGCACAACCCGGGAGGTCCTTCCTGCTCTTCACACCCATCAGGCATCTGGAAACAGCGCCCTCACGGAGCGTGGATAACACCCCCTTGTGTTTCTCCACCTTTTTGTTATCAGCTCTATGGGAGTCTTTTCGATATGTTTTCTCATCACCAGTCCCATGAAATATTAATTCCACAGATATTCTATCTGTGTATGTACTATCTGTATATCTGTACTTTACACTTAAAAAAAGTAAGTATAAAGCTTACCGATTTTATTCAATACAGCCTTAAAAGGGCCAAATAAAATATTTAAGTTGGAAGTTAAATTAAAAATTAAAAAGCTATTAACATTTAATTTTATAACTATGCTTACTGAACTTTTAATGTAATTTATTCATATATTAAAATGTACCAAATTATATATGAAAATTGCAAATCATATAAATATATACTAGAAATGTAATCAATTTTTATAAAATTATTCAAAACTTTCATTTCTCCAGTAAAAAATTTTAATTTCTTAAATAATATTTTAGTGGACTTTTAACTTTTGCTAGATACGAGAAAATAACTTTTAGCTTAACCACTTACTAGATACATATGAAGATGACACATTTTTCTTTTCAGCACTGGACATAATTAATGATAGGTTAAACACTTTTATGTAATTAAATAATAACACACTATTTTTATTTAATTCTCAAATCCCAAGTCACACACAAAAGCAACAGAACGGCACACGCACAGGCAGCCGGTGGCCAGCGAGATGCGCGGGCCAGTGCTCGCCGCGAGGGGCTGGCCCGGGGTTCGATCCAGGCCTCCACCAGCCCCCCGTTTCTCAGCCCCGACCTGGCACCTCTCTTGTGTACCGTCCATGGGCTCGACATTAATGCTTCTCAATGATACCCAAGCAAACCCAACAAGAGAACTAGACGCGAAGGAATAAGAGGACCGGGGAGAGGTGAGCCTCAAGAGGCCACAAACCACGGAAGGGCTGGAGTGTTTCCCTGGCCCTCTCCCCGGTCCCTGGGCAGGGGTGTCACCCTCGTAGAGAACGCAGGGCCTCACGGGTCAGCTTGGTCAGGACGTCACCACCTCCAGCACTGGGACCATTTTAACGCTGATGAGACGCTGGGGACCCGCTTTGCTGAGCATCATTGAATATCCCACTTACCAGTCCTCAAACCAAGCCAGCCCATACAATTCAAAGGTCTGCACAGGAAGAACTGACTCAGCAAAGAGAATGGCCAAATGATCCATTACTTCCTTATAAACTATTTCAGGCCATGATCACGTTAATTTGGATAAAGATCCTATCGGTCTCCACAACTGAGTACTGTATTCAACTTTTCTTCAGTTTATTCCTCAGTCATTTCAGACCTGGACGTTATATGCCAGACTTGCTTATACTTGGCATTGGAAATGAGTTATTGGTAGGGCATCTGGCCTTAGCCCTGGTTTATAGGAATAATTAACACCTAAAGCCCCTAGCACTCCCTCACACTCCGTAACGGACTTGACCCTCGTGTGAACTGACGGCGCAGGGCTGGCCTTTGACCCCACACAGACCCCCCTCAGATGGTCGCCCGGCACCGCTTACTGCATCCAAACTATAAAACACATCATGAAACCTTCCCAACGCTGGCAAAGGGTCACCTAAAGGGAACCCTGCAGGGAACATCTGGTTCAAAGATTTCTTTCCTCAATATCATTGTATTTGCATCCCAGACTAAGACGATGAAGCTTACCCAATAGATCGTCGGTGCGGATGGTGAGAACTCCGACCACGTTGGTGACAAGGGGCTGCAGAAGCTCGTCCTGGAGCACGAGGCCGGGCTCCGCCAGGACACAGGACCGCAGCAGCCTGCACCAGGAGCACAGGTACTCCAGGAGGAAGGACACCTGCCGGCGAGAGGGCATGACGTGAGGCGAGGCCCGCCCCTGCGGTAGGGTACTCCTCTTCTCCATGCGTTGGAGGGAACTTCTTTGTAAATAAGGTAATAAAAAACTAGTAAAATATTAATCATAGCTTTCAAAGACCTCAAATGAATACATGGCGGACAGAGCAGTATTTTTCTCGCGAGCACCTCATTAGCGGCCACATTAACACCATCAACTATAATAACACCAAACAAAGCAACGGTTATAAAGCCAACTGAATTGCATTTAGAGAAAGCAAGCTTCAGAAAGGCTTACAAATATAATTTTTCAAGTAGCTAAATTGTGAAATCAATATTCTGAGAGAAGCAGAAAAGGGCATTCCAAAGCCATAAAGCCTGTAATTTTGTACATAAAAAAAGAAAAATTACAAAACCCTCTTCAAAGGGCACAACTGGGGGTGGGGGCAGGTAGCATAATAGCCTAATTATTGCTACAAATAAAATGCAAATTGTTCCACATTTGCCCTCAACTACACTTTAGCATAAAAATACTACTCTTAATTACAGAAGAAAAATTCAATCTGTCCCAATAGTACCAATAAAACCATTTCTTGAATGTTGCTTGTAATATTATAAGAAGTATTAACTGACAAAAGTACATTAAGAAATAATTTACTGTATATGTAAAAATTGAAGAATAAGCTGGGATGATGTCTCACTTATCCGCCATCCCCAGGAAAAGAGATCGTCACACAAATCAACCTTAGAGACGCTCTGAAGGCCCCTCTCTGTACGCGGGCACACATGCACACACACTCTTCCCACCGCGTTCTGAGGCCACTGAGGGGACTTCCTGTGACTGTTGGGAGCGCCACAGAAATTAACACCAACCAGCTCCCTGCACATGCTCATTACTGTAAGTACTCACCACCCCCAGGGGCTGAGCGAGCACCAGCCACGGGACAGGCGCTGGGTGGACGCTGGGACCCGGCGGGGCACACACGGGCCAGGCCCTGCCGCCCTGTGCTCACCGCAGCCTCTGACCTCCCTGCCCCGCTGACTCTGCACCAGCCACGCCGGCATCGCTGCTTCCGGTGGCCGAACAGACCCCACTCCAGGGCCCCGCTGTGCCCCGCAGGACTGGCTGCCCCACCTACTTCAGGCCACACGCCACAGCCGGGAAGGCCTGCGCTGGCCCTGTGATGTGGGAAAACCCTCCCTCCCAGCTCCGCCATCACTCCTTGTCCCCTGCTCTGGGTGTCCACCTGTGACATCACTCCCTGCCCCCTGCTCTGGGTGTCCACCTGTGACATCACTCCCTGCCCCCTGCTCTGGGTGTCCACCTGTGACATCACTCCCTGTCCCCTGCTCTGGGTGTCCACCTGTGACATCACTCCCTGTCCCCTGCTCTGGGTGTCCACCTGTGACATCACTCCCTGTCCCCTGCTCTGGGTGTCCACCTGTGACATCACTCCCTATCCCCTGCTCTGGGTGTCCACCTGTGACATCACTCCCTGTCCCCTACTCTGGGTGTCCACCTGTGACATCACTCCCTGCCCCCTGCTCTGGGTGTCCACCTGTGACATCACTCCCTGTCCCCTACTCTGGGTGTCCACCTGTGACATCACTCCCTGTCCCCTGCTCTGGGTGTCCACCTGTGACATCACTCCCTGTCCCCTGCTCTGGGTGTCCACCTGTGACATCACTCCCTGTCCCCTACTCTGGGTGTCCACCTGTGACATCACTCCCTGCCCCCTGCTCTGGGTGTCCACCTGTGACATCACTCCCTGTCCCCTACTCTGGGTGTCCACCTGTGACATCACTCCCTGTCCCCTGCTCTGGGTGTCCACCTGTGACATCACTCCCTGCCCCCTGCTCTGGGTGTCCACCTGTGACATCACTCCCTGTCCCCTGCTCTGGGGGTCAACCTGTGACATCACTTCCTGTTTCCTGCTCTACGTGTCCACCTGTGACATCATCGGGCACATGTGGATTTGCTCTTGGTCTGCTGTATTCACGGAGGGAAGACCCTGGCATGCAGCAGGCCCGAGAACGATTCTCTGCCAGACAGGCAGACAGTGCAGGAGGCAGCCATCGTGCAGAGAAGCGCACTCACAGACAAGAACACTGCAGAGGGACAAGTGGCTGAAGACGATGCGCACAGCGCTGCTCATCCTTGTGGGGGGGTGGGGGAGCCTGCCTTAGTCAGCAGCTCAGAGAAGACACCGCAGCAAGAGATGCTGGCCGAGTGCACCCTGTCGCCCTCCTTACAAACTTGCTGGTGTGGAGGTAACATTTCTGTTAGCCACAACGACACAGTGAGCCGCTGAGCTTTCCTTACGTACAGATCCTAGCAGCAGGCAAGAACTTAAAAATAACTAACGTGCTCTCATTAGACTGGGTTTTGAAAAGACACAGGACTTCCAACAACGCCAGTTTAGGTGAAAACGACACAGGAGGCGGTGGGGGCCGCTATAAGATGCCCTCCTCCTTTAATAGGGCGCGTAACGATACCCAGGTCCTCGATTCAACGTTACAGCTGGTTAGTGACTGAATCGGGAGCAGGTGCCCGGCCATCAGCCCCCTGCGCTCCTCTGCCACCCAGGGGTTCAGATGGGAAGTGACCTGTTTCCAGCGACCCCTTCACACCGTGTGTGACCGGACAGTTCCCCGTCCTCTGCTACGGTTAGCGGAGCCTCAGCGGAGTTGATGTTTCCGGCACCTAACGCAAACGCACGCACCGACAGACGCGGGGCAGGAGTGCGGCGTGAGGCCCTCACCTGCGCCTGGGCGTGCTCCACCGGCGGCGACGACGGCAGCCGGGCCTGCAGCTCCTGGACGCGGGTCTCTGTGAGGGCGCGGGCGGCGTCTGCGACACTGTCAAGGGCACAAAAAGAGGGTCCTTCGACGATTAGGAGGTTCCTACTGAAAGATTAATGAGTCGGCATTTGAAGCTTGAATGCAACCTTGAATGGAACCCAAGAGAAAAGATTTGTATAAAGGAAGTCAATAAATGTTTATAAAAAGGTATTTCAGACGCAGGAAAAGATTTTATCAGGTACAACTGGGAAGCCAAGAATTTCAAAGAAAAAGCTCTAATGACGCCGCATTAAAAGCATCACTGGTAATGCTCATGTTAACCCCACGAAGCAGGTGTCATCGATGACACCCAGAGACCAAGGCTGCCATGCTGGTGGGGAAAGACTTCTCTAATCAGACCACGCACTGGGCAGGATTCAAGACCTAAGGCCCCCTTCACTACCCCATGTGACCAACGAGGAAGTCAGACAAAGTCATGCCAGAGGTTCATTACTACAGATAAATGCAAGAACCAAATCACGAGTTCCCTAACTTCTATAAGAAATCCTTTGTAATAAAAAGTTTAGTCTCCCATTACTAACTAAATCCAAATGAATTTAAAAAATGACTTTCCAACCCACGGACATGAATGTGATATGACTACTAGGGAGCTAAATCCCCAAGCCCTGCTTCCAGTTAGAATGACCAGGGGGGCTGAATGTTCCTTGTGTGGAGCAGAGGACAAACAGGGGTTAGAGCCTCTGAATTCCACAAGATCAGGGTCTTTCCGAGGGGGCGCTAACAGTCACTACAATGAACCCATACAAGTGGTTGACTACATCTAAAACAAAGGCCGTCAAGACAATTCCGGCCAAAGCAAAACCCTGCAGTCTAACGAGCCTGCACGGAAGGACGACACATCCCAGGACACGAGGTTTTCCGGCGGGGCATGAGCACAGCTGTGGGACTCATCCCCACCCCCACCCGCTCTAGGGGGGTCTCTCTCACCTACAGAGGGGCTCTATGAGCCGCGCTTGTCCAAACACACGTGCCGTGTCGCCAGGAGCGATCGCCAAGAGGCTCTCGGACAGGCTGCACATCGCGGAGAGGAGGGGTGGGGTGACCAGGACGCAGGTTCTGGGCAGAGGAGCTGAAGGGGACGAATCACGAGGAAGCCGTGGGGACGCAGCTCCGACCTGACCTATGATTGAAAAGCAGCAGAGAGAACAGCTCTGTTTTGTTTTCCTTGTGGTTCTGTGCAACGGTCACCGGTTCTGACAGAGGAAAGCTTCTGCACGTGCCAAAGACAGACAGTTGGGGATCCCCCGTGCGCCTGACTTGGGTCCTTTAGAGCGGAGACATATAGACCCCACCTGAAGGTCACCGTCAGCACCACCAGTAGTGGGACAAGTAGGAATCACGGCTCCCCGGACGTGCTGAAGGCCTCGTCATGGGCACACAACCCAACAGCTGACCTCCTGCAGCGTAACTGGTCTGAGGCTGTCACAAAAGGTCAGGGTCCTGGAAGGCCACGCAAGACTGAGGAGCTCTTCCAGGTCAGCACCCAAGAGACAGTACAGCTGAGCAAGCGCACAGCGGGTCCGGGCCCGGATCCGAAGCGGAAGAACTGCTCTCCTTTCCTCCGCGGGACCACACGCAAGACTTGGAAAAGGTCTACGTACAGGGTAGGTCATGCCGCTGCGTCCCTGTCAATTTCCTAGGTTTATGATTATAAAAGACAAAACTTTCCTTCTGTAATTAATTCCTTCAGGGAGGTACTCTGAGACTATCGCCGAGAAAAATCTGATATTTTAAATCAAATAAAATGGCGAATACTAAATTTTGGTGATTCCACAGAAATAGTTCCAAAGATCTTGAGGTAGAATTTTAAATCCTAATCACAAAATATGTATTACATATCTCCAGCATGTCTATCTAGGGTGAACAGAATAAAAGATACCAGTAAAATGGGAGGAGCACAGCATTTAAGAAATGCACACTCACCCAATACATTCAATATAACTTTTATATTTTATCTGGACAGAATTACCCCAGTTTTCTATATGTACTCAAAAAGACTAACATTGTTATTTTGTGACGATCAAACTGTATTAAACAAATGTAGCTTACAGATCATGAGAGACCCTGATAATGGTTTTCTTACAACATAAAAAATTTTTTCTTTTACAAAAATCAGAAGCCAAATTTTAAAAGGAGGAGTTGGATGTCTCGAGGGGCCCTACTAGAGAAAATACTTGTTATCCTGCTCGGAATCACACTGGGACACAGCAATTCCCAAGGAAATCAAGAATCACAGAATAAGCAATGAAAAGACTAACCAGCATCACTGAAAAATCCTGCTAGAGGTTCCAACTGGGGGAACCAAAATCTCACTACCTCTAAAAGAGAAATGGCATCGGCATGCGATTGTAAAAAGGGGGAATCCAGAAAGACAGCACAGCGCCCACACCACCCCGGCCTCGCGGCCCACACGCAGCCCGCAGGCAGCGCTGTCCAGCCCGGCTCAGACACGTGAGGCGGGGCCACAGGCGGCTGAAAAGCTCGCTGTGTCAAATACACACGCTGAGGTGCCTGGCAATCGGGAACACTGTCCATGAATACACGTTCTAAGCACAATCCCTGAAAATAAAGCAAATCCAAATCAGGAGTAAAGAAACAAAAAAACCCATGGAAGTGGGCGGGGCGGGCGAACGTAGGTTAAATTACCCGCCATCATTATCTGAAAGATAAACCATAAGGCTACAAAATAATAACAGAAATAAGAAGACGACAACTAACACAATAAATAAATAAAGAATTCTGCGTTTCACATACGCACAACTGAAATCTACTTCCGCCTACGTGTTTGTGGCATTATTAACATAATAGTCAAAAAGTGACAAAAAGCCAAATGTCACCACCTGACGCGCGGGCGGATCCCACGTGGAACGGCCACACAACAGAACCTGTTTTGGAAACAGAAGGAGTCAGGCCCTGATACCTGCCACAACATGAGAGCATCACGCTACATGAGAGATGAGAGCCACAGAGGCCGCGTGTCGTGTGACTCCTTCAGAGGAAACATCCAAAGCGGGCCAGTCTGTGAAGAGGGCGAGTGTGCTGGTGGCAGGCAGTGACCTGGGGCCGCGGAGGACGGGGGCGAGGGGCAGGGGCTGCTGATGGGCACAGGGTTTCTTTCGTTTGAGGAAAAGGCCCCAGAGCTGACCGTGGTGACGGGCACAACTCGGTGAATCTACTGAAAACCACGACTCGTACCCTTAAGATGGCGTGTGCGTTAAGAGCTCCAAAAAGCTGTTCAAAAAAGGTCATACAACATACTTGGAGAGAGAAATATTCATGGAACTCGTTATCAAATTCCACGTCATGCTGTGTCCTTGGCTCCTTACACAATCTGAGTTTGTCCCTTTGTTCTCAAGGAAATCAAGTGAGTTTCTCCCCACTTCCGCACATGGTCTACATAAGCCGCTAAATCCTTTAGGAAGTGGTGAACAGGTACTGAAATAAAACCTCAGAGCAACGTCTTAGTTAAGCAAGTATTCTGAAGTTTTAGAAGCATTTTCTCAGCAGGTACTTACACTTCGGTGTTTAAAATCACCTTCTTTTTAGATAGTATAATTCCTGACAGGTTAGGAATTTAATGTTATGGTGTAACCTTCAATTATAAATACCTACGTGTGTGTACATATATTGGAAGCATAAATATAGGGCTGGAAACAGGCGCTAATGCAAGGTGTAAAAATGTGCATACTGCCATAAATAAAAATAAATCCTAAGTTCCTCAGCATGCGTTTGTGATAAAACACGCAGTGCATTCTGTGTGCTTTAAAATGGAACCACAGTCTTCAAAAAATACTTGGGAGCCGATTCTCTTCCCTTTCACGGGACTCCTGTGGCGAACCGAAGCATTTCTCCAAAGGAGGGAAAAGGTGAGGCTGACCAGCACCCGTCCGTGCCCCGATTCCCTGTGCGTCACTCACAGGGGGCCACGTGGCGACGGTGCGGCTCAGGGGGTGGCCAAATTCCCGTGCGCCAGTCAGGAGTGTTTGTTTGGTCCCGATACACTTATTCTAAGTTATTCTATCATGCTCTGTGACATTTCATTTTGTTCGTATCTAGACGCTTTGTTCTGGACTTATTTATTTTGGTCTTATCCAGACATTTAGTTTTAAGGTATCTGTCTGGCCCGACTGGTCGTCTCCCCTGCGGAAAGCGCGGAGCAGAATCGTCCCCGAGGGTACCTGGAGCCAGCAGCGGGTCGGGCGAGGCGTCAGGGACAGGCGCGGCGGAGGGCACCGGGGGCGACGGTCCCGCACTCCCGGAGGAAGGCGCCACCTAGGGCCAGCGAGAAAGGCGTGTCAGTTACAAGGATCACACGGAATGTCACGACGGGGCACGTGGGACACAAGCAACATGCACACAAGAAGGATATCGGGAAACAGAAGGGTCACAGCAAAAGCACCCTCACTAGGCTCAGCGGGAAACGCTCTGCATGGGGCGTCTTCACAGTTCTGTGAATGGCGGTTTCTGCTTCTTCTAAGACCTGTTACAGTTTTGTATTTTCTGTTTTTTATGAGCTTCATCTATTTACTCAGAGACTCCACATACAGGAGTCATCACGTGGTATCTGTCCTCCTCTGACCAGTGTGACTCAGCACCATGCCCCTGAGGTCCACCCTTGTCTCACTCGGCACGACTTCTGCCTTCGCCCGCCCCTCCCCCAATGGAGTCACCACGCTGGCACCACCCTGCCCACTGAAATCAACGCCGCAGTGAACGTGGGGTGTGGATGTCTCTGAGTCAGTATTTTCATTTTCTTCGGGTTCAATCCTTGATTTCCTAATTCACAGTAAAAGAGGGTTTTTCCTTAAAGTTTCAAATGGCACAGACAAATTTTAATAGTGCCTATAAAAAAATTAGCTGAAGTATTAAAAGAGTTTTCTCTACCTCTCCCCATATTGCAGAAGAGTCGGGCAATAGGCTGAAACTGGGTTTCAGTGACAACATTTTTTAAAAACGTCAAACATAACAGAAACTCCGTAGAAGGAAACACAATTTCATTACGGGCTTATAGGTAAGGAGACGGTGGGGCCTCCTAAAGTCGAAAAGGCCCAGGCCAACGAGCCTGGCACCCCCGGTGTGACAAATACCCCACCTAGGGAGGCCGGGCCACTCTCTGCCTCCTCCCCCACTTAGCCCCTCTGGGACAGCACGCGCCCCCCGCCTGCGTCAGGTCTACGTCGGGGTGCGCACGCGGCATGAGCTGTCGGCGAACTCAGGAACCCACCCTGCCTGCAGCCCAACCGCGACACAGCGCCCAGCACCCTGACCCCTCACGCAGGGCATCTCAGACGGGGGATGACGGAACGAAAGCAGAAACCAAGGTGATTTTCATTTCCAGTCCCGATGGCCCAAAGAATGTAAATTTGAAGAAAACAGTGAACGAAACGAATACACAGTTGTTAAAATCCACCGTTCAACTCTAAGGCCTTCTTCATCTCTCACCACTTCAAGTCTGACGTTTGCAAAAATAAGAAATAAGCGATAGGAAGCTGTAGCCAAAAAGTAAGCTACACATATAAAGTCACCTAAAAAGTAAACCTAGGGAACTGTCAGTTTAAAACGACACAGAGACTGGCATGTATTATGCGCTTTATTTTATATCATATTAGATCCAGCTAACAGGAAAAATGCACTAAAATGTGTTTTCCTCTAAACTTAAACTTGCCTGCGATCAGATACAAGAGATGCGCAATACGAAGGAAACACTGTCGGCAGACGTGTGGGTGACTTCAGAGTCGTGAAGGCGGCCACCGCACGCCAGGCGCCACCACAAACTACCGGGAGCGGACCGACAGCCCTGGCTCCTGCCACCTGAGCTCCCTCGTTCGCGTAAGAAAATTGAAGACGACGAGGATCCTAGAACCTTATCTTCTCATTGAACATCCTTTTGACAGGCCAACACCAAAGCAGCCCTCTCAATGGACAAACACGGGGAGTGGCCAGCGCCGCTGCTAAGGGCCCAGCAAACACCCGGCCCTCGGAAGTAAAGCTGCAATTCACAACCAAAGGTCGGGGATTAATAAAAGCTGTGGTTTGCCTCCGCAGAGTCCCAAGAAGGAAACAACCTTATAAAATATGATTTTACAAAGCACCTACCTATTAGCAGTACAGGGTTTACAGCTGTCCATGTGGAAAATAAAATAAATGATAAATAATAATACAAGAATAAACTATGTTTCATGTACTCACAACTGTAAGTCTACTTTTGCCCATCCATGGATTATAACTTACCCCATATGGATGAGGAAACACAAAGACTTTTTTATATAGAAATATATTATGTTTTAAAAATTGATTATGCGTGACTTATATTTCTACTAGCCTATCCACACTTCAATATTTGCTACATTAACATATTTTAATAAGACCAGAAGTATTACACTGAATTGCTCTAGTTCAATGCTTGAAGTCCTTGCTTGTTTGAAAATTATCTTCAATGAATACTTATTTAATTATATTTAATAAGACACACTGATGTGTAAATACATCACTTGTCATCTTGAAATTTAAGCGTCAGCTGCTGGAAGGCGGAGGTTTGTGGAAGTCTCCAAGGCCACAGGTGGAAAAGGCCCGACCTCGCCCAGGTCCTCGCTCACAGAAAGGACCACAGGGAGAGGTGTGCCTAAGGTTGGACTCCGACTAGCTTTCTGAGACCAGGGCTGTAGTCACGACGGCGCAAACCCACGCAAGTCGGAAGGGACACGCCTTTCCGAGGTGAGACCTCTGCTCTGCTGCACGAGGGTCTCCGCCCGTCCCCAGGCGGAGGAGCGGGGCTCACGCTAAGAGCAGAGCAAGCAGGTCACGCCACGGCTTCCCTTCCCCCTGCCCGGGGAGAGCAGTCTCATTCTCTGCCCACCCCACGGAAAGGACAAGCCCCTCCAGCAACAAACAGTGAGTCTGTCTGACTCTGTGCCTACCGCCCGCTCTAGTGGGCGAGACCCCACTCTGGACGTTTCCCTCCCTTCACACCTGCCCCGTGACACCCTGAGATCTGGAAGTCACACCCCACAATAAGACAAATGACACTGAGTTTTCTTTGGACTAAAATACGAAACGTCTAGCCTCATCACCTGACTGGGGTCACACCGGCAATAAAAGCCTGTTCGTACAGACAGACAGATGCCACCTGAAGCCACTATACGAAAAGACTCCAATTTGGCTCAGAAAAACTGAGAGAAACTTTCTGTCAGTGTGTTTACAGACAGATGTGGTAACTCTACAAACTTCCTAACTCATGCTTCTCTGCCACGCAAGCAGTTACAATTTCAAGAGCGTCCCTGTGAAATAGCTGGAAAAAGCAAAGCCATTTGCCATAGCAAAATAGGATTTGAGTTTAGAACTATTTTTCTATTTTCCTGTCATATAAACAAAATGCATCAACTGCTCAAAAACGGTTTTCTTTGTGTTCTGCCTTCCAGAAACAAAAGAGTTCACTGGATACTTTAAAATTTTTTTGAAAGTTAATTTAAGAGTTGTGTTTCTTTTTTTCAAGATGATTTCATAATACCCTTCATCCTCTTTCATCAAAAATAGCACTGGTGTCTGAGCAGGTTATCTGATTTTTTTTAATTAGAAGGGAACAAAGGAAGAAGATGAGGGTTTGTGGTATGAACAAAGGATAGTGTACAAATCTACTCACATTTTTAATACATGACAAAAATAAGAAATGAGACGCTTCTGAGGAATTGTAGGTCCCACGTGCCCGATTTTATGCCTTTCCCTACCAGCCCGAGAGCAGACAAGCCCTGGCACGCGTCCCAATCGGTCATCACGATTCTAGCCCAATGACAACAGGTCAGCCGTACCGAGTCACCACTCACAGGGAGTGTATACAATATGAAAAAGGGGGGCTCAGGAAAGCCGCTGAGGATGGCAGAGCCCTGCCCGTCTAACAGGAATCCCCGCCGCGCACCCCGACAGCGGCCACCAGGCCCCACCCACCGTCCGAGGCTGGCCCGCGTCTACTTCAGGACCACAGGCCTCCCACAGCTTGTGCTCCTCCTCCCTCCACTAGCTCTGGGACCCGGGGCCCAGCACCCCAATCCTCTACGACACTGTCCTTCATGTGTGAGAGGCCACCCCCCTGCAGGGGTGCGGCGTTCAGGACCTAATGCGGGGACAGCACACAGCACACGGGCAGGCTCCACACATCAGTTTATCAGATAAAATAACTGACTTTTACCAAATTCAGAAAATCTGTTTTAGTACAAATACAAGACCTAAATCCTTTCTGCTAACTCTAGCTGTAGTTCGCTGCGTAAGAAAACTGCTGAAATCTAGTTCAAAACATCTTTAAATGCCTGTACTTGATAGCACTGGCTATAACGCTGTAATCGCTTAGTTTGGAAAACTTCAAACACACCAAAATGAGCACAAAACACAGAAAAAACCCAGACATTGGCTCTTTCTACTAATTTTTAAAAAAATTATTATCTATGAAATAGTAGGTGCTATGCAGGCACGGAGAATATTCTTACACCTGCCACTGTATTCCTTCTAACGTCGGCTATGGAAAAGCAGGAGTCACTAACCATCAACATCTAAATTTTATTAAAAGAATCACATAAAATTTTTATTACCCTCCCCAAAAAACCCCATATTTGCTCATTTGCATTGTTTTACAGCCCAGCAGCCTCTATTACTAATCCTTAGGAACTAGAATCTCACGTGTATTTTCCTTCTTAATAAAATACACAGGTCCTTCGATCCTGGGTATTCCACAGGGAGCTGGAATTTATTGAAACGAAGTCCATCCCTCTCTTTTTCTCTTCCTGCGGCCATACAAACGGCCACCTCCCAGGTTCTCCTGTGGTCACCACGCAGGAGGGGGGTACACATCCCAGCGCGGCTCTCTCTGTCCGAAGCCCCAGCGGTAGCTGTCCTTGGCCCACCGTCCATCCTACGAAATAACCTAACTCCCACCAAACAAGGCCAAGCCCCGGTTCCTGAACGCCGCTCTCCTCTGCTGAGACACCCCCCTATCTCTCCCTTTGTAGCCCCCACACCTCCTCTCTTCAGATCCAAAACGGGGCTCAGCTCTCTGGGCTCACTAACCCCGACCGAAGGCCCCTGAGGAACTGTCACACCCTGTGTTTCCCACGTTTTAAGAACGTGAGTAGATCTCTGCCCCCCCTTTTCTCAGAGCACAGCCCCCGTTTCCTTCCATCGTGCTCTTCTGTTTTTATTAAAGACCGAGTTTCGGTCACAAAGCTGCTGCTACACACCGGTGCACACTAGGCACAGGCGCCTGGCCAGGGCGGAATGTCCTGAGAACCAGAAACGTCACTTCCGGACGAGAAACAACAACTGCCCCCCAACCCCCCGAGTCGGACAGAAGCCATCTCTGAAGAGGCGAATTCACAAGGAGCCCGAGGTTCTGACGATGCTCCTTCCTCTCTGTGCAACTTACAAAACACACAGGCTCCGGCCCTTCCCCAGCCTGCCAACGACGGAACCAGCGTCCCCAGATCAGCCCATGAAGCCCCGGACGTGGCACTCCAGCACCCAGTGGGCCGGGACCCAGCACCCTGGGCGACAGGGCCCAAGTCAAAAGGCAGAGCCTCCCTGCGAAGGACAAAATGGAAAAACAAAACGGAACAAAAAAAGAATCAACCAACTGTATCTTTTGTTAATTCTGTGAACTACACCAATTTTTTTTTTTTTTTTTTTGGTCATAAAACCTTTACTGATGGGGTGAATAAAAAAATGTAGATAACAATGCTTTAAACATAAACATAAATTTAAATGTAAACGTTGCTGAATAAAGTAGTCGTATTTCCTATAATAGCTTTACCTACATTTTAATTTTATGGTCAAAGCTGATCAGTTTCATAGCTTTGGGATTTTATTTGATAAACATCAGTTATTCTTATGGTAAGTAATACTATCAGTTGTAATACACAAGCTTATCATAGAGCTATTAACATAGTACATGTTAAAAATATAGGATAAAATAAACATAATTATATAAATAACCATATAAGCTTATTAGCAAGATTCACATCTGCACAACTGATACTTCAATTTGTAATTTCAACATTGTCTTATCCCTGAGAAAGTTTTAGTTGGTCCAGGTACTGAGAGCTTAGTTTAAAGTGATACTGGTACAGGAAACAGATTCTCCACGTTGTTCTCCTGTTGGGACAAGGAGACACGGGACCTCGGGCCTGGGGAGGGGACACTGACGCTCAGAGGAACTGGGGTCATTAGGGCACTTCCATGAATAAAAGGCCCCACTTGGGTAAACACAAGCCACCAATGCCCAAATTCTTTTGTTTGGAATTCAGAAAGAAGAAAGACAATAGTTGACTGTTAAAATTCTAATAGATAATACAAGGTTTTTTTTTTAGAAACTCCAAGAAATAAATCTTACACAGGACTACATAGAAAAACTCTTAAAAAAAAACAGATTTCACCGGCATATGTTCCTCAAAGTGTATGTGACGCCCTAACACAAACACATTAAAGGCTCTGACATTAATAGAGGTGCTTCTATTTTATAATGACCACAAAAATACCACATTTCCAAAGTTTATCTCAGAAAATTTAGTATCGTTATCGGTAAGATTTATATGTTATTACAAAACTCAGAAATGCAAAAGTGTGATTTGCTTTTGCTTTTTGTGTAGGATAAATACGACTTGGGACCCAGAAAACAGCTAAGACAGCCCGAAACTAATGAGAACAATCACCCTTTCCTGGGTGCCTCCTGGAAGCAAAGAACTGGAAAATGGACAAAGACTTCCAGGTTCGCCAACAGCCCTCTAAATAAACAGGGAAACCTTAGAAGTACTTTTAAGCGCAGGTTAGTGCCATCCTTCTGTGAATTAAAATAAGACTTTTTGCCTCTGGTCGTATTCCTTCCCTGAGACAGAGATACAGGGTCTTTCCAGCTTGGACAGGAAAGCATGACACCTAGTGGAAGGAGGGTAATCATTCCACTTCTCCAAACAAACGTTCAGTTTGGCACTAAAAAAAAAATCAACTCTTCCATTCTGAGTCTTGAAAAAATACAGCTCTTAAAAGTACAGCAAAAAGTCCCAGTATCCTGAGAAACTGGGCAGTAAGGGACTCCTAGCAACGCCTGCCTACCAGTTACTGCCCTCACACTTCTTCGCTCCTGGAAGCGGCGGTGACAAGCGCTGGCCTTCCTGGTTCTATGACACTGTACTTCCTCCAACGACTCTTCACAACCGCAAGTCATGTTTTCCAGCTGAGCATAAACTGTCCTGCCTGCTTGTAAAACACATGAAACCCACGACCATTATCATTTAGACCACACTTGGTGTGCCGGCCTTTTTAGAACCGAGCGCACCTTCTGAAAGAAAGGGGAACGAAGACAGGTGGGCCCCCCAACTCTCAGGTGTTCTACAGCCCAGACACGCTGCTCGCTGTAGAAATGGGCTCATCGGGACCACCTGGAGCCGTCTGGATGGACAACTGTCTCCAAACTACCTCATCCTGATGCCACAGGGGAGGGGAATCAAGCATTATCAGCCACTTGGGACCTGTTCTCCTCCTCCTGCTACCCCTGATAAACGCGTGTAAGGTCTGGGGTCTATCAGGAAAGACAGGGGGGAGGCTGGAAGCTCAGCTCAGAGGATCTCAGCGCAGCGCCATGAGCAAGGCTCCGGCCGCGCTCAAATAAGTCACGGCTGTCCCAGTCAAGCAAAGCCCTCTGCTTCCTGCCACGCCACCTCTCCACTAGGTGAATGCAACCTTGTTCAGCGATTCAAAAGAAGCCCTTGTGAATTCTTTGGAAGTACCATTGTTTCCGAGGTGGACAGAGAACTTGGATCTCGATCTTGATGGGGCATTCTGGATGGAGCACTCCAAAACTTGAACGAGTCATCTAGACCTGTGACAACAGGAAGACTGTCACCATGAATAGTCCCCTAGGTACTGTAACAACGAACAGTTGGCCTAATTTTTATTTGCCTAATTTGTATATAGAGCTTGTTTTACAGAAAATTTAAAGACAATTACTTGAGGGTGCTTTAGCTTAACATTACACAATTTATCAAGAGCACCAGCTGCCAAACTTTCATGTGCCGTTCCTGGGTCCTAATCCAAGAAATTCCTTCCACCCCCCAAACCAGGGTGGGCCACAAACTTGCATTCCTGACACCCTCACAGCGGAGGTTCATCCTGCTGGCTCGTGGGCCATGCTTTCAGCAACACAGATGCAAAGACATCCAAACAGCTGAATGGGTCACTTTCCTATTAGGGACATTCACTTAGAATGTTTAAAATGTCATCAAATGTCATTTTCCTCTTAATTCCTCCAAGAAGTGAGTAGAAAAGTGAATTAGAATTCACACTTAAATACTTCAGGGTAAAGAAACTTTACATCTATAATTTACTCTTCAATTTCTCAGAAAAAGCATATACATATATATGCACATAAATTTTATTCATAAACACATATACATACACATATCATGGGGACAAATATAATAAAATTAATTCCCAAATTAACATTTGGGATTCTTTCTACTATTCTTGCGCCTGTTCTGTAAGTGTGAAATTATGTCAAGATTTTTTAAAATTACTTTGAAATTAATTTTAAAATTCAACTTATTTTTATTATCAAATCATTATAAAATATTAACAGGCATAAATTATTACATGTTCTAAGATCCTATACTTAGGAAATTCAAGAGAATCTATAAATATAAATTTAAAAGTTTCAGCAAGACATCGTGATAAATGAGTAATATGCCAAATACAAATAAATTTTTGATACATTAGTAAAACAAATTAGAAAATTTAGTAGGAAATGTCTTATTATTGATTGCCTAGGAAAAACCTTTCTAAAGTTCAAGACAATTATAGAGGAAAGTATAAAACTTTGCAGAAGGTCATGAAATAACTTATGAAACATTTATATGATATCAAAAATGGTTTCCATGAAGAATTTATAACACAGGAAAATGCTTAGGCAATGTTTAGTGAAAGAGGGTAATACAAAAATGTACATAAGATATGAACACAATTATGTGAAACAAACAGCTATCCAGACAAAGAAGCCTGGCAGAAAATACACCGTAACGCAACAAAGGCAGTATCTGGGCAGCGGGACTTGGGGGGGACTAGAGAAGAAATCAATTCTGCCTGGGTACACGTCATTATTTTTCAAACATTGTACAACAAACACGCTGGTCTTTAACAGTTTACAAAGTGTCACATTTTATAAACACATAAATATAATGTCCTTACCATTTAAATCGCTGCTGTCGGAAGTTGCATCAAGAGCAGAGCAACGCAGATCAAACGTATACAGTCCGAGGTAACACTGTTTCACCATCTGACTCAGGTGTTCATAAAAGTGGCAGTGATACAGAAGGGCCTGCAGGGCGGGCTTTCCGATGAGCGACAGGCCAGAGTCCTCGTCATGGACACAGGGGCCCTGCAGGAGAGGAGGGCGGGGAAAAGGGAGACAGGACGGCTCAATCCTCTCTTCCAGGGAAGCAGCAGGTCCCGCGTGCGACCTGGCCGGCCCCCGCCGTCCCCAGCTGACAGCAGGGCGCCTGCTGCAGTATTTCACCGCCCAAGAATCCACGGAAGGCAGAAGCCTCCACTCTGTCCCTCGAGGGGCCAGTGAGTGTAAAGTTTGTCCATGAAGTGATACCACTTCAACCACGTCATGAGACACCTGAGCCATAAACAAAGAGCTATTTTACAGCCGACACAGAATAAGTACTGAAGTACCAGAGACAACGTGGCCCAGGGAATTAAAATTAGTCCTCACAGCTATCAACAGGCTAGCTAAGACGCAAAGGCCATTGGCAGCCGCCGTCGGAGCGGCAGCCCCTGTCCTCGCCCCGGCGCACACGCGTGCAGACGCCGCGCGCCCACGGCCGCCCACGGAGGAGAGCCCGCCATCACATGGCTCTGCCCTCTGTGCGCTTCTCTTCACCGGTTTTTCTCAACGCCCCGCGCCGCTTTTCCTGGAGGATCCAATGGGAAAAACCAGCAACAATACTACTTGGAAGTTTGCAAATAATTCCATCACTAGTTTATAAATCTTTCTAAGTTTTTGGGAAATAATTTTAAAAGTTAAGATTTTAAAACAGACCGTGAGAGAAAAATAAAAGGAAATAGGAATCTAAGTGCCAACAGGAAAGGCGCGGCCCAAACGCACTACCGATCGAGCTTGACCCTGAGTCCATGCTGTGTGCCCTCTCTCGTGCCTGGGCACCAAGGCACGGCGGATACTAAACCTGACTCTCCAGGAAGACGAAACGACTCACAACTTGCAGGTACGATTACATCAATAGGATTATTTCTACTAACCCTTCTTTTTAAGGATACGATCATGAAAAGGAAACCTCTTCCTTTGATATTAAACGCCTTCTTGGGTTACGAATCTGTCCTGGCCGTGTTCTAACGAACCTACCGACCACCGTTAGCTCGTTCTCCGTGAGCAGAGCAACTCACACATATAAGAAGAAACGCATCCATTTAATAAGCAGCCAGCACCGATGGCCACCGAGGACTGAGCGCTCAGGGTCACGTGGCTCCCACTGATTAACTGTGGTCACGTTCCAGGCCACGAGGCCCTTTCCTCCGTCACCTCACGTTAATTACCCAGGATGCAGGGATTCATCACGCCCGCAAAGCCAGCTCTACCACACAAACTTCAAAATGGTCCATCTTTTCAGCAGCTTATAATATCCTTAAATGTACTGAACTGAAGCTACAGAGCCTCCAATACGCCTTTAAGGACTGCAGCGAGGGTGTCTTCATTCACACCAGATCCGATGGCAAGCTCTACAACCTGGCCCGTCTACGAGCCAAGAACAAAGTCAAAGAGGTGCTCATCCGTGAGATGCTCTTCGCCGACGACGCAGCTTTGACATCACACTCCGAAGAGGGTCTCCAGCAGCTAGTCACTTGCCTTTCCCACGCATGCAAGGAGTTCGGACTAGCCATCAGCCTGACGAAGACGAATGTTATGGCTCAAGGCACAGGGACTCCCCCATGCATCACCATCGACGGATACACCCTGGAGGTTGTCAACGACTTCACTTACCTCGGGTCCACCATCTCGAGCTCTCTGTCAGTCGACTTGGAGGTCAACCGGAGAATCGCCAGGGCAGCCACAGTTATGGCCAGACTGAACCGGCGAGCGTGGAACAATTCCAGCCTCACTGAGAAAACCGGACTGCGCATCTACCAAGCCTGCGTACTCAGCACTCTCCTCTATGGCAGCGAGACGTGGACCACCTACGCAAGGCACGAAAGGAAACTCAACAGCTTCCACATGAGGTGCCTGCGACGCGTCCTGCATGTCGCCTGGCAGGATAAGGTCCCCAACACCGAGGTGCTGAAGCGAGCCAACATGAGCAGTTTGCATGCAGTTCTTAGCGAGAGACGCCTCAGGTGGCTCGGCCATGTCAAAAGAATGGATGCAGGCCATATCCCCAAAGACCTCCTCTACGGCGAGCTAGCAGAAGGCCAGAGGATGACAGGGCACCCAAAACTGCGGTTCAAAGACATCTGCAAAAAGGACATGACACAATGCTCCATCGATCTCAACACATGGGAAATTCAAGCAGACGACCGCCTAGCCTGGAGGCTCGCGGTCAGGCAAGGTACGTCACGCGCGGAGGCTGCGCGCAACGAGGAGGCGGTCCAGAAAAGATCGAGGCGGAAGCAGCGTCAGCAGCAGCAACAACAGCCATCTGCCTTCACCTGTAACAAGTGTGGCAGGGATTGTCACTCCCGAATCGGACTGCACAGCCATTCTCGGCGGTGCAGATAGACTCTCAAGAAGCTACGCCATCGTCTCTCGAGACGGACGGCTGCCGACGACGACGACGACGGCCGACGACGATGTACTGAACATGTCACGTACACAAGAGATTTGCCACAGCTGCTTAACATCACAATTTAAAGGCCCCGTCTTAATAATTCAGAGAAGGAATTAACAACTAAGAGGAGAATTATAAATAATTCAGCTAAATTTACGAGCTTAACTCTTAACTACCTAACAAACATCACTAAGTTAATAAAACTGCTAAACAAGTACCACAGATTATATAAAGTTATTCAAACGTCTTACTTTTATAAACTTGTGGCTATATAACTGCTTCCTGGATGAGTTACAATCACAGGACAAAACCGACAATGGTTTAAGAAAAACACGAGGAAGTGGGAGCCGTGTAAATGGCGAGAGGGAGTCGTGCTGGGGCGCCCACACCTGCCGGCGGTTCCTGCCCAGAGGCTCGCTGAGGCTGACGGCTGCCGCTGCCACCAGAAGGACAGGGGTCGGGGGCCTGCTGCCCCTACCACCCGGCTTCTCCTCGGTTCTGAGGACCTTCCAAGGGAGTGAGAGTTTCCCCATGAAACTGCAGTGCAGAACTCCAGCAGCTACTGCCTAAATATGCGTAATCATACTGATAAGTCTAATTAAATAACCACACTTATCCTTCAATTCGTGTATTTTAAACTTGATTTTTTCCTCTAGTTTTTACTAACATGAAAAGAAAAAAAAAGATTTATAAAATAAAGATAAAAGATGTCATAGACATAAACTTAAAATTAAATCTATCTAATAATGTTTTAAAACCTGATTTCTTTTGTGTGTTGTTTTGGTTGTGCTTTGTTTCAGAATCATGGTGAAAATTACTTGGTGTACCAAGACTGAAGCCAAACTAATTCTGAGATGAACCACAGAATTAATATCCGAGAAAAGAAAGACTGAGAGACAGAAATGTAGAAGATAAGGAGAGGAGGATACTCAGTGCAGGAGGCTTGACACGGGACCCCTACAGTTTGTGAAAAGATAGAAGAAAAGAAAAAAAGGGAAAGTGATTTTAAAAATAAGTATGAAAACACTGTCAGAGCCGAGAAATACAGAACATCTACATCGTCCATTAAGGAGCTTAATGCATGTCGAGCTAGAGAAATAAAAAAAGACAGATAATCACAAAGCTCTACCATATCCAAGGTAAAGAGAAGACGGATGGTAAAAGCAACAGTCAGCCAGAAAGAGGTGAGGGGGTCGGGGGGGACCCACCTGCATCAGCAGCACAGGGTGTCAGAAGACCACGGAGCCGAAGTCTCACGACGGACAACGGCACCCTACTATCCGGTAAGCAGCCCAGACGACGAATCCAGTGCAATTTAAATAAAGTTTCAGATATGCAAGAACCCATGAAGCTTAACACTCATACACTGGTTTTTAGGTGAGAATACAATTATTTGGAGGCTGATGACTAGAAAAGAAAATTCCAACTAAAGAAAAAGGATGATTATGAGCTTAGAAAAACTTGAGATAATGATATAAAATCACAGAGCCATATCAACTCCACAGGGGAGAGTCACCCCAACCTGGTAACTACACACACACGCACACGCACACACAGGAAGCGTCTCCCCTGTGGGCCCGAGCGGCCATGGCCCTGGGAGCGACACACGCCTGTGCAGCCCCCGCCCGGTGAGTGGCTCTGTGGTGAGTGACCGGCGTTCAGTTTCTAGAACCAACCGCGGAGCCAGATGGAGACCGCAGGGAAGAGCAGACGCCGCCAGCCCTCACGACGCGGGAGCAGGCTCGCACGGCCGGGACGACGGAGCTGGCTGACCTCGGCGGCAGAGACCAGTGAGGGCAGGACAGCTCAGCCACGTCTTCTGACCTTCCGAGTGGAGCCACGAGACGTGACCGCTGCTCACAAGACCAGGAGCAGCAGGGGCGACCGGAGGAAGTGAGACAGGAAGAGAACCGTACTGCAGGAGGCTGCTTACATGAGCGGAACCCCACGTGTCCGCCCAGCCAGGAACACACACGTCCCTGCACACGTGCTGAACAATCAACATCGGTAGGAGGAGAGGCCGTCTCTGTGAATGGGGACAGGTGGTGAACTTCATTATAAACCCTATTAGCTTGTTTAACCACATGTATTTATTACTTGAAGAAACCATTTCTTCAAAATATGCAAGTAATACACTCAAAACACTTATAACTTCTCCAAGAAAACCAAATACTTGCTGTATCGTAACTACGCGGCCAGCCTGAGTCTGCGTTCCCCACGGGCCCGAGCTTCCTCGTGGCAACGGCACATTAACAACAGGCTCCGCTCGGCCGCGAGGCCACGCCCAGCACGGGCACCACAGGCGTGCTCCCCCAGGCCGACCACAGGTGCCCAGCACTCCAAGGGCCAGAGCAAGGACGCCTTCCACGCGAACGCCAGGCTCTGCCCCTCGGCCCGCCAGTGACGGACGGGCTGGCTCCTGCGTCGGGGGAGCGGGGGACACCGCTCTGTCCCGAGATGCCTGTGTCCTTACCGGCCTGCCCTCAGGGGACAGCTGGGGCTGCCAGGGCAGCTGCAGAATGGCCAGGGAGCCCGGCACGGGCAGTATGCCAAGCAGCAAAACTCTCCAAATCACTAGGAAGAAATCAGCTGTGTCACAGAACGCGCCCGTGAATTGGAAAAAAATGTTCTCAAGGATGCAGTGAGGTGGAGTGTTAACATCCAAACGTACTTCCTCCCAGAGTCACAGTACTGACATGCCCCCGAAGGGACCAGAAACAAAATAAAAACTGCATTTAAGAACAACAGAGATTTACTATATAACAAAATTTTTAAATGTTATAATGCAACCTGGAGATTGGGAAAATGACCCTAATTACATAAGAAATCCTTAACTACAAATAAATTATAAATACAGATAAAATGATACTGCTTATTTGACACTAAGTAGTTACTGTTTTGTGAAACAACACTCGTGATTTGTGACGAACACATGAAAAGATGAAAAATAGGCACTGTCACATTAAATATGGAAGTGGTCTTCACTGTAACTATAAATGACTGCACGCTCTAGACCACACACACACACACACGCACACGCAGACAGTTGACAGCCGTGTCCCTGAGCGGAGTGTGCCCCGCCCCGCCCCGCCCAGGGACAATGAGAACCTCCAGAACCCAGTTCTCCACCCGAAGCGATCGGGGCCCGGAGCCCCTGCCCGACTCCAGGCTGGGGCTGGAAAGGCGGGAGCGTCCAGCTACCCCAGGAAGTGAGGAGGTGCTCAAACACTGATGCACATGTGGGAAAGGGACAGACTCTCCATGAAGGGCTTATGCTGGCCAATCCAGAACAGTGTCAACATCTAAATAAATAACCACAGAAACAGGTCATAACCCATGAAACAGACTGTTTCCTGGAGTCCGTGCGGGTGTAAATGGTTTTAGAAAGTGAATAAATAAGTAACTGAGGAAGAAAAGAAAGCGCTTCCTTACAGGAAAATGTAATAAATGCACAAGAAGCGATGGAATTGGAAAATCTCCACTTGGCAACCGCTCTGTGATAATCGCTTCAGACATGAGTCACGACAGAAGCTAAAACGAAGCTGATGAGGAACGGTCACTCACACCGTCTCCAGCACCGCCTGCGGAAGTCCACAAGGAAGGACACGGGCAGACTGGGTCCCAACCACGAGAGCAAGGCTAAACCACGGCCACGGGACCCAGAGCGCGTCTGTCTCCAGGTGCAGTGCACTGATAACACACACTTCCACGGCTTTTCTGCAAAAAATACGCAGCCTAATGGGAGAATAACACAAAAACTGAACGGGCCGCGCTCCTCAAAAACGCTGAGGTCGCCCACGTGAAGCGCGTAGGAACTCCCGTATCTGCGGGGAAGGGACCAGACGGCCGCGACTGCCCGGCACGCGCGCCGTCCTGAGCCTGGTGGCCGCCCCTGCCGTTCGGCGCCCCTCCCCCACTACAGAGCAGAGCTTACAGATCCGACCAAGCAAGAGCCAATTTCTGCAGCTCCTTTTAAGAGGCCCTGTGGCCTTGGAGGGAATTTCACCAGTGATGAAACACAGACGTGCCGAAGCTTGGTCATCAATGCACCTCAGCCGTCTGCCAGTTTGGGAACGGCTGGGACTCACCCACCTGCCAAGTGTAATCCTTTACAATCACCGATGGCATTGGAATCACCAGGAGATTCTGAAGAATAAATGCAGCCTGAAATTTAAAACGAAAAGGTCAACACTGCCATCGTGGTGGCATCTCCTAAATGACCAACATGCCATAATTTCATAACAAAACATGCGTCACGGGCCAACTGCACGTGCTGACAGGTCATTACAGGAAATGCCAAACTGCATTTCCTGACCGGGGTGACCTGACAGGAGCGGAAGTTATTTCACCAGGAAGTATGTTTTCTCCTATTCCAGAATTTTATTTTTTAAAAATAATCTGTATAAAATATAAACTGTTCTGGGAGCGATGAGGATATCGTTTCCCGTTTGTTATCCCCTGCACACACGCACATACACACACGCGCACACCCCTCCCCCAGTCTTTCTCCCTCTCTCAGATTCCTAATTAACAAGGGTAACAGGGACCCAGAGAGGGAAGTCGCCAGTCCCCTTAGCTGGAAGCCCACAGATCATCTCTAACGCTGGCCCAGGAGGGCGCGCGGCCGGGGCACCAGATCACGCACAGCCTTGGGGTCTGGCGCGCGGATAGTCTCAGGGACAGCCCGGGAGCTGTGGCTTCCTTCACAGCGTGACTGGGGGACTCTCTTAAAGACTACGTGCATCAGGTCACCACGGACATACGCAGAGACAACAGAAAGCCACGAAGTGTTCGGCAGAATTCAACGGGGTTCACTTGTCCTCTTATAAGGTACATGACAAGTACTAGAGTACACGGACAACCCCTTAACTACAGCTTATAAACACTGGGGACCCACAAAAGCCTTTTTTTCTGTAAACCGTTCCCACGCATAATGATAACATGAAAGTTTATTAAAGCGTGCCGAGTTCTGCTCGGACCCTGTCAGGAGAGAGGACCCCCCCATGTGCCGTGAACGGAGACCTGCGTCCCTGTCCACCGCTGCCCGGGGGTCAGCAGGGAGCCGGCGCGGCGGGTTCTCAGGCCCACGCCGGGGCGGGGCGGGGCGGGGCGGGGCGGCGCGGACAGCGTACCTCGCGGCGCACCAGGCTGCACTCCGACTGGTCCAGGAGGATGCTCACCGCGGTGCCCCACAGCCCCCCGGAGATGTTCCGGCAGCTCTGCGCCAGGGCCACGCAGCCGCCTTCCAGGGTGGTCAGTGCCGAGCCCAGTCCCAGCGCAGTGAACCTCACCTGCTCCAGTGAAAGCAAGAGCTGTCACGTCACAGAATCTGATTTCCTTACGGAAATCCCTGATTTTTCTGGTACATAAACTATCGTACTTTTACGAAATTGTCTTCACAATGCTAAATTATAAAAGACACTTATAAAAAGTGTTCTCTGAGTGTACGAATAAATAAAATCCTATTCCACAACTCAAGAAAGCAATAATATAGGAAAAAAAGTTAAATGAAAGTAAATGTCACAAAATGTCAAAGCCAGGTAAAAGGATAAAAAATGCACCTCACAAGACTTTTTCTAGGAAAAGCACAGAGCACTTACATATCTTTAATGAGCTGATTCTTGTTCACGCCTCATTTTTATTTTTATTTTAAAGATTTTGTTCATTTATTTTTAGAAAGAAGGGAAGGGAAGGAGAAAGAGAGGGAGAGAAACGTCAGTGTGTGGCTGCCTCTCATGACCCCCACAACCCAGGACCTGGCCCACAACCCAGGCACGTGCCCTGACTGGGAATCAAACCGGCAACCCTTTGGTTTGCAGGCTGGTGCTCAATCCACTGAGCCACAGCAGTCAGGGCTAAGGCCTCATTTTTAAAGAGACGACCTACTATTTTGCACTACCATCCTTAATGTTTTAGTGTTTCTTTCAAATAAATCGTTTTCACTTTTTTAAAACTTCTTTTCAAAAAGAAGTAACAGAATTATGTTTCAAAGACATTTGGCATTTTCCCCAAAAATAATGTTTTTAAATGTTTCCAACAGGGCTGAGGGGGTAGAGCAGGCTGCCACGGCACCGCAGCTGCTCAGGCTGTGCATCTTGGTGAGCTTCGGAACTTTCTGAACGCTAATCCCCACCTACAGTGCCACTGATAACTAGGAGGTAACAAAAGTGTAGTCGTGACACAGTCACGCAACAGGTGCGCGAGAGCAGCGTAACCTCCAGGGTCAGGTCCAACGACAGCTCTGGAAGTCACCGTTTCTGTGATGATGGGATGCGGTCATCTCCTGCTTGAATTCGTGGACGGTGTACACAGTTAACACTACTGTATTGCAGACTTAAAGGTTTACTAAGAGCAGATCAAAAATTCAACAAACACACACACAATGAAGAAGGCAGGAAGAAACTTTGGGAGGTGAAGGGCAGGTATGCTGATGGCACTGACTGTGGTCATGGTGTCTCCACACTCGTGAAGCTGTACCTATGAAGTACATACAGCTTTTTGTATGACAGTCACATGGAGAACTCATTCACCACATAAAACTCTGCCCTGTCACGGGCCTACCCCACTCATGACACTCCGTCACCAGGCAGCTAACCTTCTCAAATCGTTGAAAAGGGCTCGGTGTTTCCAGTATTTTCACTGTTCACTCTGTAAGTGACAGATTCTATCATTCTCTTTAATCTGCTCCTAACCTGCACCCTCATGAGTCTGACTGAAGAGTGGGTGCTGTGAACCGAAACGTATCCCTCAAAACGCAGATGCTGCAGCACTCACGCCCAAGGGGCTGTGCCTGAGGACAAGGCTTTCAGGCTGTGATAGTTAAATGAGGCCATCGGGGCGGGGTCCTTCCCTGAGAGGACTGGCGGCCTGGTACGAAAAGGAGGAGGGACGCATTGTACACTGAAAGCAAGAAGAGAGGCCTCACCAGACCCCAACAACGTGAACGTCTTGGTCCTGGACTTCCCACCCCCAGAACCGTGAGAGAGAAGTCTCTGTCCTTCAGACCCATCCCCAGCCCCGAGTCGCCACCCCGGTCTACGGCATTTTGTTACGGTATCCAACCTGATAAACACACCGGTCAGTAGAGTTTAAGGTATAGGAACTAAAATAATCTCATTTGGAAAATGTGAACACATGAATGCACATGTTTAGTTTCATTTATTTTTTAACCTATGCATAAGGGACTCATTTCTCTTCCCACTGACCTCTGGGTCTCGGTCAACCCATAATGGAATCAACCAGGCCAGTCCCTGCTGGGTGGGCGTGTGCTCCTCACCGGGACTCCCCAAAGGCAGGAACCAGAGTGACATCCACTCCTAAGTTTTTTTTGAAGGGAACAGAAACACATTAGGTAAGTTTCTAAGAACAGAATAAAGAGTTAAAAAAAAAATCAAAACAAAGTAAAAATACACTGACCACTTGGCTTTCATTCGTTATTTAACCAAAACAAGGCAAAAAAAAAAAAAAAAAAAAAAAAAATTAGCTTTTCCTTAAAAAGTTAAATATAACATTTTTTCTTCAGAAGAGCTACTCTCCCCGTGATTTAGAAACAATGTCGCCTGCAAGGCAGATGTCAATCAAAATAAGTTTCAAATAACATTCAGGTTTGTGTAATGCGCAGCTTCTAAGAAGGCACCTTCGTCCCCACCACTGCTGTGTCCCGGGCAGCATGGTGGGGGGGCTGTCCCCACAGCGACGCTCAGCGCCCGCCCGCCCCCCGCAGCGGCCCCGGGATGGGCAGCCAGCGCACTCACCGCGCCCGGGTCCTGGGCCAGCATCTCGTGGGACAGGTGCAGCAGGCAGAGGACGGTGCTCTTCGTGACGCCCTTCCCCATGAAGGACATGGCGTTTCCCCCGCGCTCCACGTAGAAGGAAGTGATGACCTGAAAAGCAGCGCCAACAAGTTCACGGCGCTTCCCTCGGAGCGCTCAGCGAGGGCACTGGCGCATCTGAACTGAAGCCTAACCCCAGTGTAGACATTCAAAAATGACTGAGGTGGGAAATTTTGTTATTTTACCATGATTTAAAAATGCATAGTTAACAGTACTGTACTATATGCTTAACATTTGTTAAGAGTAAATCATAAAATATTTTTCCTTTGGAACTTAGAACGTATAGTGTCCTCCTAAGAGACTTTAGTGATTAGAAAATACTGATAATATTCTTTAAATGTTTCATTCCTTCAAGTCAAAGAGTTTATAAATACCTTGTTGAGAAGGATACTCAGAAATTACTAGCTACATGAAACTCCTGTGGACTGCCAGGGTTGGGCTACATCTTCTAGAATTATGGTCTAAATGTAAATGAAAATTTTCCCCACTTCTGAGCAATCTCAGATTTCTATTTCATATCTAAGTAAATGCTTATTTAAATCATTAGCTGTCAGCTCGTTTTCTCCCACACATCTCAGGGATTCGACACATTTCCAACAGTAACAACAAAATCTTTCTCATCTAAAGGGATATGGTCTTCACATTAGAAATAATGCTATAAATTAGCATTATTGAATTGTATAGTAGATTGAATTGTATTTTAAATGCATTAGGGAGCTTTCTTCTTAAAACATATTTGGTAAGTCTTTAGCTAATAAATCCATTCTAAAAATTCACACATTTCTTACCATGGACACCTTGAAATATGAGATAAGTAATTAATATAACTGCCCTTTTCCAGTATTTATAACTATTCAAGAGAAAAAAAAATTATTTCATTAAAATGGATACACAAAAATTCATATTAAATTTTATACTTAAGCTAAGAATATTTGGGGTTTTGAAATCTTAAGAAGCAAGATCAACTTTTAGGGAAAAATTCTAGATAACATCCTCTGAAGCGGCATTTCCAGCAACATCACCTAAAACAAGATTTAATGACAAAAGCACAGAAATTAAGTACACACAATTTACACTCCTTTAGGTCACATTCCAGCACTCCAATTGCATTCGACTTTAAACATCACACACTAGGCACCACGTAACTTAAACTACATCACTGCGGTCAGCCAGTGGGGAACTCGGGAGAGCGGAGATGGTCCAAAGACGGTCCCCAAAAGCCTGGGGTCTGACAGGCCAGCACCTCAGACAAAGTAAGAACGAGATGCGTGGGCACCACAGCAGTGACATGAGATGCTGCAGGTAAAGAACCCATGGAAGAGGCCAGCCAGTCAAACAAGACACACTGAGTGTCTGTGTGCGAAGAACAGAAACAGGCCTGCTGAAGGGAGGCCATGCGTAAGCAAAGGTGAGCGGGCAGGTGACGGTGAGCGGGCGGGTGACGGTGAGCGGGCGGGTGACGGTGAGCGGGCGGGTGACGGTGAGCGGGCGGGTGACGGTGAGCGGGCGGGTGACGGTGAGAGGGCGGGTGACGGTGAGAGGGCGGGTGACGGTGAGCGGGCAGGTGACGGTGAGTGGGCGGGTGACGGTGAGAGGGTGGGTGACGGTGAGAGGGCAGGTGACGGTGAGTGGGCGGGTGACGGTGAGAGGGTGGGTGACGGTGAGAGGGCAGGTGACGGTGAGCGGGCAACAGGACCGTTCCGAGAACGCTGGGGAGACGGACAGCGAATGTCTGCCATGAAGTGGGGCCTCACTACACGTCCGACAGGTACTTAATAGGTGAGATGATCTGATGACTAATTTTAGGACAAGGAATTCAAAATTTTAGGTTAAACTCTAGAAAAACACACCTTATATAACTTACTGGCACAAAAAGATACAAAATCTAAATAATTCTAAAGTTAAAAAATTCAATTCATTTACAACCTTCCAATAAAGAAAACTCCAGGCCCTGATTGCTTCAACACTGAATTCTACCAAACATCTCAGTTAAAAATCACACCAATTCAAATAAACTGCTCCAAAGATGGAAAAGGTTATATGAAGAGAAGATTATATACATATATATGTAGATGGTATGATTTTAATATTAATACCTGAAGAGAGGTTTCATAAGAAGGAAGATGCAGTAATTCTAAAATCATTTTTGCAGAAGAAAATAGGGAGAATAAGATTTAAAACACTAACCACCTAAATCTATGTATATTACAAAAGAAATAATACATCATGAGTTAGTTGGAATTTTTCCGTAAATTCAAGGTTAACATTTTAAAATCCATCACTATAATTCATCATCTTTAATAGACTCCAGGAGAAAAAAATTATGACTATCTTAAAAGACACAGAAAAAGCAATATACATTTATGATTAAAAAAAACTCTTAGCAAAATAGGACAAGAAGAAAATTCCTAAATGTGATTTTTCTTGAATTGAAAAAACTACCACAAAGAGGATACTACTGAAAGGTGAAAAAGTAAAGCCTTTCCTTTGAGTTTGGAATAAGACTTGCTGGTACATGATTAATATGTAAAATCTAAGTGCATTTCCACATATAAACACTAGTTAGAAAATAAAATTCCAACAACTCATTTTCACCGAGATAGGAATGTTCAGGGCAGCAACACCCAAAACTGCTCTGAGCCGAACAGAACAGAAGACAGTCACTGCCCTTCCCCTCTGCAGTGGAGAACGCACGGAGCTGAAATGAACGAGCCCCACCTACAGGCAGCAACCGAGCCGCGCGGACCGGGGCAGTGACGCAGAGCCGGCGTGGGGAGTTCATCTCACCAGCCACAGACAATAAAAGTAAATGAACTAATTACCCAAATGAGAAGACCCCAATGCAAGCCTTAGTTTATTTTCTGGAAAACCGGGGTACTCCTAACAGTGAGCTTCCTTCCTGGATAGACGGTAAGCCACGACTCACTGAGGGCTGCTGTTCGTGTCGGGACAGTCCCTGCTACTGCCACTTACTTCCAGGAGCCCCGACAAGTACTTCACGCAGATCTCCAGCGGCTTGGCCAGGGGCGAGTGGGCACCCCAGCCGGGCAGCGCGGTGAGGTGGGCCATGCCCCGCAGGGTCCTCTCCAGGGAGGGCAGGCCGTAGAAGTGCGGCGCGTCCGTGACACGCAGGCACTGCAGCAGCTTCAGGGCCAGCTGCGTCTGGAAAGCGTGGAAAAGCTCCAAGCACTTCCTGGGGACGCAGAGAAGGGAGAAATCAACCACAGGGCGGGCGGGATGGCGTGACGAGGGGTGCCTTACGGGTGATAGAGGGTTCCTGGCAAATCCTGAATCGCAGAAGTATGAACTAACAGAAAAGGCAGAGAATATTTCCTCTCAAAGAACACTTTTCAAAAATAATAATAATAAGCATAGTTAAACCACCACCTTGGGTATAGACTGTAAAATACCAGCAATAATTGCACTGAAAACTACATAGTCCGGGCCACTGTGGCTCAGTGGATTGAGTGCCAGCCTGCAAATGGAAAGGTCACCAGTTCGATTCCCGGTCAGGGCACAGGCCTGGGTTGCAGACCAGGACCCCAGTGGGGGGTGTGCAAGAGGCAAACTATGGATGTTTCTCTCATACATCAGTGTTTCTCTTGCTCTTTCTCCCTCCCTTCCCCTCTCTCTAAAAATAAATAAAATCTTTTTTTTTTTTAAAGAAAAATACATAAATGGATATCGGTATTGTCATCCAATAATAAGAAAAATTGGAATGGAAAGTTAAATGCATATTTTAAATGAGTTTAATTGCTACATATTAAACCTATACTTTTAATCGTTCACTATCACTAAAAAATTGAATTTTTAATTGGCTAAAATGTATTTTTTCCCAGAAAGCTAAAATAAAATGAAAGGTTTTAATGCATTTGACACATAATTTATACAAAACCATCAAAACAATCACATACATTTTCTATCAGAAAATAAAACCTCCAAAATTAAGTAGCTAGGCACAGATCCAAGGATGTAATTCCCAGAAAAGTGATATCATTGAATAAGAAAACACAGACTAAAGTCTTAAATCTCTTCAGTTTTACAGATCCATAGACTCCAAAGCTGACAACTACAGACTATTGCCTGTTCTGCCCCAATATTATAGGTGCACAGCTACACAATTGGTAAAGATCGTAATTTTTATGTGTCTGTCATCCAGATGCTTTTAAAGTTTTAAGTTATGTATATAAGTTCCTATTTCTCACAGGCCAACAACAAAGTAATCTCCTGAGGACCATAACAAATGCTCTCATCCCATGTTTCTCTCTTCACCCCCATGTTCTCTGACACGTTGCTCACTCAGTGGTCTCCCCTCGATACACATCTCTCCCCCCGCTTCCCTCTCCTCCTCCCCCACCTGCCTGTCTCTTCTCCCCCCACCTTTTCCCTCTTACTCTGACTTTCCCTTACAAGAGGCACCTGACCCACAATCTATAAACACACATACTTTCTACCCTACAACAAACAAAAGTTCTGACCTGTTCTCGGCCGACCCATGAAGGAAGGTGTTTCTAACACGCCTCTCCTGAACGTCAGAGCTTGCCTAAAGAGCAGTCCACACCGCCGTTCCCCGGTCGCGTCCAAGGACTGCTGCGATGCTCATTAACACGCAGCTTCCCGAGCTACTGACGCGGACACGGTACAGCACGCCCACCAGGGACTCTTATGCACGTTCCCGGCCCAGGTGTACGGGCTTGGGTGCACGGTGTCCTGACCTTCAGCGCTGTGTTGAGGCAGAATCTGCCTGCAGTAAAACTCGCCACCTTTACGTGCACACAACACGATGGTTTTATGTGTGTATATAAACACGTGACCCCTGACGTAACAGGACAGAAACATCTCAGTGCGCAGGAGGCTCCCAGGCGGCCCTCCAGCGGAATCCGTAGTGACGTGTGTTCCCTTTCACTGGGCCCCGTCGGCTGTTAACCCCCACAGAGAATTCTTTAGTTTAGAGACTATATTTCTCGGTTGTAGAATTTGTGTTTAGTTCTTTTCTGCCGTCTCCATTTGCCTGCCGCTGGTATTCTCCATGTGCTTATTAATCTTGTCTATTTGTTATACTTATTTAAAATATCTACTATGCTCATTTAAAAGAATATTATTCATAATGGCAGCCTTAAAGTTCTCCTATTTGAGCCCTGGCTGCTGTGGCTCAGTGGATTGAGCGTCGGCCTGCGAGCCAAGTGTCGTTGGTTCGATTCCCAGTCAGGGCACATGCCTTGGTTGCACGTCAGGTCCCCAGTTGGGGGCACGAGTGAGAGACAACCACACAGTGATGTTTCTCTCCCTCTCTGCTTTCCCCTCTCTAAAAATAAATAAATGAATAAATATTAAAAAAAAAAGTTCTATCTGACATCTACGGATGTGTTTTTAATTTCTCTCTTAACTACAGGAGACAGTTTCCTGCCTCTTCACAGTTCTCTCCGTCTGTGATTACACATCACACTTCCTTACAAAGAGCTCTCAACAGGAAAGTGCGTAATAACTTCCCATAGTAACCGCTCGCCCTTCGGTCACAGGACTCGGGCTGGGGGCTGATCGCTGGGATTTGATCAAGTGCGGAGCTGAAGCGGAGCTGTTCCGACACCTCAGTTAGTTTACGATGACGTCACGTGTGTGGGGTGGGGCTTTCCTTCCAGCAGGGCCTCGGCATTTCAGCACAGAAGAGCTCACCAAGTTAGAAACGTCCGTGCGTCAGAGGCCACTATCGAGAGCGAAAAGACAACCCACGGTGCAGAAAAACCTGCAAATATGTATCTGGTAAGGGACTAATGTCCAGAATCTATAAAGACAGCTCAACAGCAACAAAAAACAAACCACCCAGGGCCAAAACAGGAGAGGACCTTGCCTGGAAGTTTCTCCAGAGAGTCAATGAGTGACCGGTGCTGGGGCGGGGGCGGGGCTGCCGGATGCGGGGACTGGCCGGGCTGTGCGTCAGAAACGGAGGCAGACCCGCCACACGAGCTCCCAGACATGCACACGCAAACATTCACAGCGGCGCTACGGCCACCAGCCGGTACACAGGCGAGCGTGTGGTGCGCTGGCACGTGGGGCATTACTCGGCCACGGGGCGGGGGGGGGGGGACGCACTGGGATGCGCTATGAAACGGACGCTCCTGAACACCCGACACTGGGGGACAGAAGCCAGACACAAAAGGCCATGCTGTGTGATCCCATTTCTAGAAAATGTCCGGAAAGGTCAAATCCACAGACACGGGAGGGACCTGCGTCGCAGCCCGGGCCCTGGATGAGGGGTGATTGGGCAGAGGCTGGTGAGTGGGTATAGGGTTCCTCTGGGGGAAATGAAAATGCTCTGGAATTAAACTGTGATTGTTGCGCAAGACTGTGAATGTACCAAAACCCATCAAGTCTACATTTTTAAATGGTCCAAATAGATAATAAAATGTACCTAATTTTTAAGATTTTTTAAAATACTGTCAGAAGCACCTTGGAGAAGCACGAATGCAGAGCTACGCCTGCAGGCGCAGAATGGGAGTGGCCGCTCAGGCCGGTGAGCCGAGAACTGATGGGCCGGGAACCACCACCCGGAGGGCGGCTCACACCCTGCGCGTGAGAGCCCACTCGGGCCGCGCCAGGGACTCAGCTGGAACACCGGCCGCCCGCCCCACAGGTCGTAGCTGATGTCCTTCCTCTCGTAACGGGAAGCCAGCGAACAGGAAGACCCTTTGGAAGTCGAAAGAGAACGTGGTTCTCCATCAATGTCCCCGAACCTCAGCGACGCGACGGTACCTGTCCGTAACTGCCGAGAAGCTGGGCAGCAGGGCATTGAAAAAGGCCATCAGTTCCTTCTGCAGCTGCTGCCGGACAGCGGCCCGGACGTCATCTGCGTCCTCGCGTGCCTGGGACTCCGTCAGAACCAGCAGGTCCAGCAGTGGGTTTGGGCTCTAAAAAACGAAGTGGGCAGAAAACACAGTGAGTCTAACGGAGGCCGCGCGCGGTGGCCTGGAAGGCCCCGGCCACTCACGGCGCTCGGGGTTAACTAAGCACGATGCATGCCAGGGGGCTCCATGTGTCTGCTCCACAGACAGTGCGGAGGACACGGAGCAGCAGACGGCAAAAACAAACTGCCCGCCACCGCCCCTCACGGAGGCCGTGGCCTTTAGCAGACACGTACACACTCCTCTTTTTGTGTGGGAGTGTCTATATTTTTAACAAAACTGAGATCAAGTGCAAAACCCCACCATTAGAATCATTTTATACATTAACTTATTATCAATAGTTCTTCAAAAACATGCTAATTTCTGACTGTTTTTCAAGCATGAGGACTGACCACAGGGACCCCGAGCAGCTCAGCGCTGATTGTGACCTACGCACGCATTCTGCACAGTGAAGGGACCACGGAGGAGGCCCCGCGGCGGGAGGCTTTGGCTGCAGGCTGCCTCGGGCCCTGGGAAGCGCACGCCACACACACAGCTCAGCAGGGCGAGAAGGCCCACAGCCCAGTGTCACTACTGTTGGAATCTCTGCCAACTGGCGAGGCTAATAAACAAATAAAACTAACACTATTCCAAATTTTTCCTGTTTCCCACTTGTAAGAAATGTAACTAAAGAAACATAATAGGATGATCCCTAATGATACTGAGAACAGAAAATGTCACGCTGACCCCAGCATTAACTGAGAGATGGCACCTTCGTTAACCATCTATAACGTCACAGGCAGTGCGCTGAAGGCTGAAACCAAACAAGATTTCACGTAACTTTTCCGCTGAAGGAGAAAATCTGCATTTTCTTATTTTACACATGGGCACACAGAGGATTACAAAGAGGTCAAGTAATTTGTCCAAAGTCCTGAGAATGGGCAGAGCAAGGATTTCAGCTCAGAAGCGTGATGCTGCAAAGCTGGCTGACACTCTGTCCCCAGCCCGAGGTCATGGCGGCGGTGCAGGCGCAACATCCAGAGAGACAGTCAGACTTCATTGCTGCTGGTATAAAATCCTTCCCCTCAAGAACTCAACTCAGAAACAGCCATATTCTCTTTAGGAGAAAAAGAGAAAAATGGGGATTCCAAGATGTTTACGTGATGACTTCAGTCAGGTGGGCACGGTTACAAACCACATACCCGAGAGACTCTGAACAGCACTGGGGACAGACGTCTGCTTCTAGCTTTCCTGACCACGCTGCACACCTGAGCGGCTTTTCCCCAGCTTTTCCTTTCCTCTTAGGCAAGAACTGCCTCGTTTGGATCAAGTAAAATTACATGAAGCATAACTACCACTTGCATGTTTCATACATGAGTTAAGCAATCATATACTCATTTAATAAAATTACAAAAGTAAACATATACCCCCGAGTGTTCCTAGCCCCACATATCAAAGGCGGACTTGGGTCCGCAGCCCCTCCAACCCTCATACACGCTGACGACATGAACACGCTGGTTTTCATGCCAATCCCATCTGGGCAAAATATAACTTCACTATCAGGAAGTATTAATTTTGATATACAGATAAAAATTTGGTGGCAGTACAGACTCATACATGAATATACTGATGGAGCGTGAATAACCGAAAACTAGGACTCCTCCGGAGACTCTCACGCCGGCTGTAACTTGCTTTGGCCTGTAAACGCGGAGACTGGTTCCCTTTGGAGCCCGCCGTGTGCTTGCATGTAACATTCGGACTCAGGGACCCTCAGCAGCCTCACGCCTGAGACATGGCATGAATCCCCACTCCTTAAGTAAAATAAGGAGTAAAGAGACGCCTCTACCAATGCCTGTGACTCTCAAGGGCCTAATCGTCCCCGAAGGTCCTGCCTTCAGACACCAGCGCTCCATCCTAACGTTACACCAACTGCTCGGGCCATTGCCTTGTCTCGGCTGACCTCCAAAAGGCAGCAATTTCTGTAGCGATGGCTCCTTTTCCTTAAGCCCGGTTACCAGGCACCGCACCCCATTTTCCACCTACGGCAGTGGTGTGCACTGCCCCCCGCAACCTCTGGGTGAGCCCGTGCCAGGAACGTCGGCCCGACAGACACACATGCGGTACTTTTAGGAAGGTCTATCTTCACTAGGTTAAGTAAATTCATATGGTTTTTGAACAGAGAAGAAACACAGACAACAATACACCGTAAGCCGGCTTCCTGGCCAGCGTTCCGCGGCACCCCGTCAGCTGAAGGGCTGGGAGTGGCGGGGGCTGGCGGGGCAAGGCCACGTGAGCCTACAGGGAAGCCTGAGCCCCTCCAGCTCTGCGCTGCAGTCCACCCCCCCACCGCGCCCCTCGTGCCCCCGCCGGCTCTGCTCCCGGCCTCCCCACTTCCCCGCCCACACCCCCAAGCCCCGGATCCCCACTTCAGAACACAGCTGCAGCAGAAGACTCACAGGAAGTGGGTTTTGTTCAACAGCAAGACTGCGGGCCCGTTCACCTACAGACTCTGAATTCAGTAAGCCTGGTCCCAGCCACCGCAAGAAGGCCACGGGGCTGTGAGCCATCTACTGCAACATGAGGGGCGCTTTACTTAGGGTTTTATTTTCCATGCCATAGTATTAATGACTTCCAAATAAATCACTTGTCAGACTGCAACCCAAACCCCTTAGCGACACTTACAGGTCTAAGAAGCAATTCTAGAAGCCAGTTTAGAAGTTCCACTGATGCATTTTTTCTTTGTTCCTTCAATAACTTATTTAAAAAATGGATGATATCTATGAGCAGTTTCTCGTCTTCAATGCAAGCAGGAAGCACCTGTAAAAACCTGCAATAAAGAAGACAATAATTACGACTTCTGGCTCTTCCAGGGGTGTGCTGATAAATGTTCAACCACCAGCTGAGAAGTGGGTGCGGATCTGCTGGGTTTGCCCATTTCCACAGTGTGACTGTGCCCCGCGGCCACCAGCAGGCCACCAACGTGACACAGAGCTGGGGAGACGCACGGCACCGCTCGGTGACCCGCAGCAGACGAAAGGGATGGCCAGAGCACAGCCACAGCGAAGGGCCGCAGTGACCGGGGAGGAAGGACGTCCGCATAGTCGCTGCCTTTATTTTCACAGAACTTAACTGTCAGCTTACACAATTTAATACTAAAGATGGGTGCTGTTTAAACCATCTAACCTGCCAAACCCCTGAAAACGCAGGCCCCAACCTCCTCCCAGGCAGAGTGGGCTGCCCCCAGCGCAGAACGGCCGCCTCCGGCGCAGCCCCGGGCCCAGAGAACCACCTTCCACCCCCTGCCCCACCCCCACTCTCTACAAGAGTCAGAGGGCAGCTAACAGGGGAGACCGCCACTGCCAGCCACCGCGTCCCCATCGCTGCCAGGCAAAGGCTCGCAGGGCCGGCCAGCGCCCCTCCCACGGCCGCCACCGGACCTCCCCATGGGGCACCGGCTTCATGGAGTCACAGGAAGAACAAAAGTGAGATCGTTCCCTTATGGAAAAAAGCAAGAGTGAAGCCACAGGAAACAGCCTGCTCCAAGGGTGCCCGGCCTGCCACCGGCCCTCTGACGTCCTCGGTCACTGGCAGTATGGACAGGAATAAACATTCGGGGTGTTCGTTCACGTCCCAGCCTAGTCATTTACTTTCAGGAGGTCACAAAATTCTACGTGAGAAGGGTATTTTCAAAATTGCTATAAGTTTATTAATAATTCCCTCTAACGTGCAGTGGTTAGGTTACAGCTTTTCTCCCCTGCTGTTATTAGATATTTATTGCAGGGGATAAATATCCTGGGTTTTCTCATGACAGCCACAGTGAAGCTACATGCTGTCATCTTCAAAGCTGCGGTGACCAGGCCACACACACGTCAGTCCGGTCTCTGACGCCGGGGACTGGGGCTCCCACTGACCTGCTGAGGGCGGTGTGCCAAGCCAAGGACCGTAGGGCGACCCCGCGTGGGCCCGCGCCACCCTCGGAAGACAGCCGGTCGTTCAGGAAGTAAAAGCCCATGCTCGTGACCGCGGCCCTCACTTCCTTGTGGCCCGCAGCATCCACGATGTCCTGGAGGCAGCCCCCCAGGCCGCTGGCGGCCAGCGTCACCTTCAGCGCCAGGATGTCCTCGGAGGACAGCTGCAAGGTGTCTGAGAAGCTGAACGAACAGGAAAAAAAAGGTGACATGAAGCTATTAAAATAAAAGCTCACTTTCATTATAAACTCTTTTTCGGAAATCCCATTTCACCTTCATTCTCTTTGATAAAGGTCGGCTCACGGCCAGAGGCAGCCTGGGCCGGTTGTCTGCCCACAGGGGCTCCCACACCAGCATCCATGCGCCCCTACCGACGCCCTCCTGCTCCCGCCGCCCCACAGCGAGTTCCATGCGAACGCGAAGGCTCTGGCGGACTGGGGCGCGGACATTCGGACGCGGTCACCGTCGGCCTCGCGTCATGAACACGGTCTTACGCCCACGTCCTGACCTTGGACTGCAGTCCCGAGCACCCTGCCTAGTGACTCACACCACGAAACTCAGCAGACTTTCTATAATCTCTACCACAGCATGGTGCTCTATGCTCTTCCTTTTCATTCCCTTGTGTGGTCGTTTCTAAAAAGTGACGCACACACGTGTCCTTTGAAACAAGGTAAAAATCATCATCTTCAGGGCAGAAGCAGAATTGGGTGACAGTACGTAAAACGACTGCTTGGCCTAAAGGAAAAATAAAGCCTAAGTCGTTAGATGTACACGCTTTCTCGACTGAGCGGAACGGCTTACTCGTGGATTTCCGCCCCCGCGTTCATCCGCTCCAAGAGGCGCGCGGCGCCGTGATGCCACGACAGGTTCCACGCCATCCTCAGCATGTCCGAGACGGGCTGCAGGGCCGCGCAGTCGGCGGACAAGGGCAGGACCACGGCGTACGGGCTCACCGCGTGGTGGCCGAGCGCGCGCACCGGCAGCTGGTACCTGAGGGGAGCGCGCACCGGTGAGCACCCGCTTTCACGTCCTTAACGCGCTCCAACGGCCGGGCCGCCCGCGGGGGCCGGCCCACGCGACCCGTCGCACGGGCCCCCAGGGGTGCGTGGGCAAGGGCTCCGTCCCCGCCCGCCGCCCTCCCAGAACCAGCGCTCCCCTCCCTCCCGAGGCCGCGCCGCCAGGAGCCCCGCTCTCTGTGCGACGCGCAGGGGGGGCGAGAGGAGTGTGCTCTCAGGGCCGTGTCGTGTCCCACGTGTGACGACAGCACGGGCCACTCACCAGCTCTCCCCGCCCTTAGACACTTGGGACGTTTCTAGCTATTGTCTACTGCAAGTAAAGCTGTTGTAATGGTTCTAGGAAAGAGGGAGGGGGCGGGGAGGGGAGGGGAGGGGAGGGGCAGGGGGGAGGGAGGGAGGGAGGGGGGGAGGGGAGGGGAGGGGAGGGGAGAAAAAGAATGAAAGAAAAAAAGAGAAAAGCAGAGAGAAAAGAAAGGAGTTGGTGGGGCGAGCACCAGGGCCTGGCGAGGTGTGGGGGCCGGGAAGCTGTCGTCGCCCCCTGGAATACTGTTGGGAAGCAGTACTCTCTGGCCCACACGTGTTCAGAGCACGTGCCCATCACTGACCGAACGCAGACCCACCGCTGCACCTTCCGACACTGACTCCTACAGAGCAAGGCAAGGGGCCGACAGGGACATCTCTGCACGGTGGGCAAAAGGAGCCGCATGCAGTGCCCTCTGTTTATGACGGCAAAGCCAGCAACAACGGGCAGCAACGTGGGAAGCAATGAGGAGGCACACTTCCTGGCAGGCGAGGAACGGCCTGCACCCTGCCCTGCAGGGCGGTCACACGGCTGTGTCTGGGAAACCTCATCAGCAGTACTCTTACGATTCGTACACTTTATGTATGTTACATGTACAGTAGTCATGTAGGAAAATGTCCTTTACTTAAGATTTAAGGAAGTACATGCTAGAATAATTAGGAGGAAAGCAAAATTATGTCTTATTTTCAAATGGGTCAGGAGGAAAAACATTGCATGTAAATAAATAAATCTATGAGAGAGACAGAGAGAGAGAGAGAGCGCCCATGCGCTAATAACTGCTAAATCTAGGCTGAACGGTGTGCCAGTGTTCACTGCTCAGTTTTCTGACTTTTCTGTGGAACGGAACATTCTGTGAATGTGTGGACCTGAACGTCCCATGAACCGGAGCATTCTGTGGACTTGAACATTAGTGGACGTGAATGTCCTGTGAATAGAACACTCTGTAGCATTGGAAGGTCCTGTGAACATGGACATTTGGTGGACCTGAACTTTAGATAGACGTGAGTGTCCTGTGGGCCTGGACGTCCCGTGGATGTGAACGTTCTATGAACATAAAAATATTCTGTGGACTTGAACGTTCAGTGGACATGAAACTCCTGTGGACCGGAACGTCCCGTGGATCTGAACATTCAGTGGACTTAAATACTCAGTGGATGTGAACATTCAGTGGCCTTAAATATTCGGTGGGTGTGAACATCCTGTGGACATGACGGTTCTATGGAAGTGAACGTCCTGTGGACATGAGCGTTCTGTGGACTTGAACATTAGTGGACGTGAATGTCCTGTGAATGGCCTTGGAAGGTCCTATGAACAGGAACATTTGGTGGACTTGAAAGTCTGACAGACGGGAGTGTCCTCTGGACCCGAGTGTCCTGTGGGCGTGAACGTCCTGTGGACTTGAACATACCCAAGACAGAAACCTGGAGATGGGGAGGTGCCCTTACTAGGCTCGCCGAGGACCGCTGTGAAGCAAACATTAAAGCACTGCGGGCCACGTGGTTTCCATGCCAGATGGAAACTGGGACAGAGTGACAGGTTCTCATTCCCGTTTCTGTAGCAATAGTTATCCTTCAAGAAAAACGAAGAGAAACATCCTTTACCTTCTAAAAATGGACACAGGCAAACTGAAGACTGGCTGTGAGGAGGGTTTCCCGGGAGGAGTCACAGACCTGTTTCAGGAAGGAAACACAAAAGGGAAGGAACAGCTGAGCAGCCCCCCGCTGACACACACAACGCGCTCCCCGGCCTTGCCTGAGCCCCACGCACACGGCTGCCGGTCCCAGCGTTCAGTACGTGTAGCTTTTACCCATGGGCGGCGACTCGGATTTGCTTATGAAGCGCAACCACGCTCCCCTCTGGGGCGTGCACTGACTCAAAGGAACGCGGGTGCCGTGGTGGCGGGGGACCCGTGCCCCCTCCTGCTGACCTTGGTGCTAAACAGATATTATCACCCTCAGCATCTTCCCAAACGTTTCCCATAAAATAATAAAGAAAAACATGCAAAATTGAGAATACAGTCTGAAAAACAGATCACTCACAAAAATTACGGCAGTGATTTTAAATTTTACATCTCGTGATGCTCACAAAGAAAGGGGCAGCGTGGCTTTGGGAGCCATCGGGCTCTGGAACGCTCCCACGCAAACCCAGACTCGCCCCACGGCGCACCTACCCCCGAGAGACCCGCCCCCTGAGGCAGAGAGCCCCACGCACGGCTGCAGGGCTGCAAGGAAGCCCCAGGCAAACAGCTGTGCGCAGGCACCCTTGGGTCTCTAAGAGCTCACTCACCACATATCCATCCTGGAGACTTCGTCAAATAGCAGAAGACAAAACAACGCTCCGACTTCAGTCACGACAGTACAATCTTCATGAAATATCAAGGAAACTGTGAAATGGAGAGAAGCGTGACATCATGAAATGTCAGAAAGAATGAACTTCAAATGTAAAGTATCTTAAAACTCAGAGGGAGAAGCGTTCACTCTCAGAGACACGTCCACCGAAGTATTCAATGTTTGTTTTGAGGGACAGATAAAGTACATCGAACGGCAAGCAAACGCTCCCTCCCTGCTGTTACACAGCGCACCTACAGCTCCAGAGCGACCTCACCGGCGGCAGGAGGTGCTCACTCACCTCTGAACAGCAGGGTCAGCAGCGAGGCCCGCTGGGCGAGGGCGTCGCGGGTGGCGGGGTCCGCACAGAGCACCTTCCTCAGCAGTGCCAGGCACGGCGGGATCAGGCACTCCACCGCCTGGCCGGCAGGGAAACACGCCGTTACCCCAGGCCCATCGGCTCCGAGGGCAGAACAAACATACTCGACTGTTACCCTAGTATCTTCTTCTTCTTATCTTATTCTAAACGTTGTGCTTTATCAAAATTGTGTGAAACAAAAATGCAAATAATATTAAGAACTAATTTCCACTAAAAATAAGCTTCATATATACTTTTGTGTAGACATCACACAGAGATTTCAAGATCAGTTTTTCTTTACAGAGATGTCAATCTTAGAAATAAACAAACAAGGTAGTGGTGTTAGGACTTAAACTCCAAGGACTTAGGCAAATTCAGCTGAACTCACTCTCAGATCTGATAAATAAAAATACTGATCTGTAAAAATATGTCCAGATCCCCACTGGTCTTACCTCACCATCCTGACCCACACATTCATTTAAATACTCGATTATCTTGTCAATTAAGCATAGCTTTTTCACTACAGCATGCATTTTAATATCTGCAGACAAAAAAAGTTACCAAAAATTAAAGACATTTTTTGTAGTTTAAATAAAACAGAACAGACATCCACATAGCTTTTAAACTATTAAAAATAGTCACATCTGGTGTTGAAATTAAAGGATAAACCTTCAAACTTTTTACTTAATACAGCTCTGAACAATTTGAAAACTTTAAAGCAATAAGCAGATCTCACTCCTGTATTATAAAAAATAAGTTAAAAAATAATAATTTACTGAACGAGTTTAGACTCTGAAAAGTACTAGAATTTTAGGCATACATGTACATGACACATTATTGTACTTATATTGTTTCACTGACTTCTCTTTTCTAAATCCATTATTTCAATGTTTAGAATTCTTCACAAGTTAATGTATAAATATGGTTGGCAACACGATCACTTTTCTACAAATAAAATATCTAACCTCAAACTGTGAACAGCAAATATAAAGGGAAAGGGACTGTAACATACTGTAGATATTTGAGTGTGTGTGTGTACATGCATGCTGCTATGGACCCAGTGTTTATGTCCCCCTGAAATTCCTGTGTAGAAACCAAAGCTCCAATGGGACGGTGGGGCCTTGGGAGGAGATGAGGGCATGAGGGTGGGATGGGTGCCCTTAGGAAAGAGGCCCAGAGGGCGCCCTTGCCCTCCCCAGACACCAGCCCTGCTGGCCCCTTGGCCTCAGGCTTCCAGCCCCCAGACCTGGGAGAAGTAACTGTCTTGTTCATAAGCCCCGAGTCTACAGTATCTCAGCACAGCAGCCCGAACGAACTAAGACAGACAGACAGACAGACAGACACACACACACACACACACACACTCACACACACACACAGACACACTCACACACACCCTCACACACACACACGAGATAGACCGGCTCCAAAATGCTAGCTGCTTATTGATTAGTTACTAGTACTTAATAACTTGCACACGAATCTTGCTCCCGTGTTCTCGGGCACTCTCAGTGCACACACAGGCTGAGAGACCCCCACACCCCCATTCACACTGGATCAGAAGCTATCGCGGTCACTGTCTTCAGCTGACACTATCTGAAACGTCGTTTCACTCCTCCCCGAAGAACACACACCGAAACTCTAAGCTGTATTTCTGAAATGCTGACAATACTGAAAGAATACTTCCTCAAACAGTTCTTGAATCTTTTGTCAAGGCTCACCCCATTTTCTAGAGCCTTGTTTTCTAGTCTGTGTTACTGTTATTCAAGCCGCTAACAGGCTGCCTGTGTTTCTCCCAATTCCTCTCTCACCCTGGTACCTACTGACGCCAGGACAGAACTAGTGACCATGCCCCGTCCTCCACGTCAGAAAAATCTTTCCATGCAATCCAAAATGAACATCTCTCTCAAGTATTAAAGGTAAATCGCACATTTCAAATACAGGGGAAAAATAAGAAACCAACCCAAACAATGGAAGAACAACACTGCATAGTTAACAGCACATTTTACTCGTTCTTTTTTATTTTAAATAAGCCCTTAAAAAAAGTGTTACAGGACATTATTATGATTTTACCTACCCAGAAACAGTACTCCTCGATTGATTCTCTAAGCAAGATAGAACTAAAAGCATCTACACTAGAGAAACTGAGAAGGAACGCGCAGTGACTATCAGCACGATGTCAATGTCTTAGAAGATAATTCTGTCGAATGACATGTGCAGGTAAGAATAATGGTAATGCAGACCCGGGGCCAGCAAACCTGCTTTGTGGAGAACTAGGTGCTAACAGGTTAACCTTTGCTGGCCGTATAGGTGTCTGTCCCATATTCTTTATTTTCCTTTTTTTACCACTCTTGAAAAATGTAAAACCCGTTCTTAGCTCCAGGCTGTAGCGCAGCCAGACCGGGCCGGCGGCCGAGGCCTTACCCTGCAGAATCACGGCCAGCTGCTCGGCGGCCGCCCTCCGCAGCTCCAGCTCCACGCCGTCGGAGACGAAGACTGCATACACCTTTTCCACGGTCTCCAACTGCAAACCAAAAAAAGAAAAAGCGTTTTTCATCCACTTCCGACTCTCCAATAAAGTTTTATAGTTCCTGCCGTAAGAACAAGGCTCCAAAAGTCACCTTGCGGAGCTGACGTATGTCCACACACGCGGCGGGGCAACAGTCACCTGCCAGGCCCGGGAGGAGCACAGGACCCACAACAGAGAGCCGCCTCAAACAGCCTCTCCTGCTGCGCAGTTCTGCTGGGAAGCCGCTCCGGACCCCGGCGCCGCCCCGGACCCCGGCGCCGCCCCAGGCCATCACAGGGAGGCCCCTGCAGGCGGGGCCGGCGACCTGGGACCCGCGGCCCGACTGAGCCAGGACGTCCCCGCTGCCCAGCGCTCCAGCAAAGCCCCCCAGCCCCCGTCCTCGGCCGCCCTTCGTGCCAGCACAGGGTCTGAGGCGGTGAAGCTGAGACGGGAACGGGGAGGACAGAAGAGCGGAGGCGACGCTCCCCGCCCCCCCACAGGCCCTGCTGGCAGCTCCAGAACAGCCCCGCCCGCCCCTGCCCACCACACACAGGGCACCGGGGGCGGCCAGAGCAGGGGACGCAGGGACTCGCCGGCAGGGCCCGGTCCGCGGTCCAGGGAAGGCTCTCCAAGCCTGCTGCACAGCTGTCCGGGGGCCCCAAACACCGAATGTGTGGCCCCGGGGCTGCCACAGGCGCGGGGCTGCTCTGCACTGAGCAGAGGAACGGCCTTCACCCCGTGGGAGGTCTTTCCTCTCATAACGAAGAGGCCAAAAATTTTTCCCATAGCGCCTTTTATTTTCCTGCTAGTATAGGCAATTTCCAACAGAAGTACAAAAATTGTAAATAGCTTTAAGTCAGTGATCTTTCCACTATATTAGCCTTACGCTTTACTTAAGACACTATTCAAATTAACTGCATTTCCAGTGTATGTTTTAAATGAAAAAGGGCAGAGTGCCTAGCATACAGTAGGCTCTCAAGAACTTCATCTCTTCAGTAAATGTGTCCACAGGCCAGGTAAAGGCAGAACACAGCCCTGGCTGCTGTGGCTCACTGGACTGAGCGCCGGCCTATGAACCAAAGGGTCGCCGGTTCAATTCCCAGTCAGGGCACGTGCCTGTGTTGTGGGCCAGGTCCCCAGTTTTGGGTCCACACACGAGGCAACCACACATTGATGTTTCTCTCCTTCTCTTCCTCCTTCTCTTCCCCTCCCTCTAAAAACAAATAAAATCTTATAATAACCACACTTGAAGCTACCACTTCCCTCCCTCTCCAGTACATCACACACACTGAAGAATGAAATGTAAGGTGCATGTGTACAAGTGTATCAAATAGCCGCACAAAGAGAAACTCCAACGTTATAGTCACCTTAATAACCAGCTCTCTCCTGTCATCCAGTCTGAGCTCAATAGGGTTCTTCACGACAAACAGGTTAGTAACCCTGGAGAGGACCCCGGCATCTACTGCAGGGCGCTTCCGATCAGCCCCTTCTTCCTCGGTGAGGTGACGCGCCAAGAGCCTCCGTGCCAGCGAGCGGACCCTGAGGAACCAAGGCGTGCCAAGTCAGCACTGTAGAGTATACAGGTCTATAATCACAAGTTACTGCAGAGCAACACAAGAACTAGCCACGCTTCTACTGCCGTTACGGATAATCTTTTACTTTTTCTATCAAAATATTTCGTGTGTAACTACAATCGTTCTCTCAGTTTTATGTTTATAAATAATCATCAGAAATAAAGCATAATCAATAATTACAAAGGAAGACACAGACTCACTGAGACTGTCAACTTCACAGTCAGTATCAGTGTCACCTGGAGTCAATACCACATTCAACTTCAGTAAGTCAACCGGCAAATTAAATCTGCGACTCCTGACTCCACGCCGAGTGAGCGGCTCAATCATAAAAATTACCACAGCCGTGAGCAGAGTTCAAACGCTAGGCTGAACCTCTAGGGCCGTAACCACACTAATGACCGAGACTTGGCATCACAACGATGTATAGAAATCATATAGATCCCCCTCCAATGTGAACACAGAAACACTTTCGATGCCCATCAGCACTGTTTCATCTGGAACGGGTTAGGGACGAAGGCAGCGGAGTGAGAGACGGGAGCGCTCAGGAAGAGGTGGCTCTCTGCAGGCCGCCGACAGCGGGAAGGAAAACAGAGAGACCGCCCGGGGACGAAGGGCACGGGGCCGGGAGACAGCAGACTGCCTCTTGCCCCTCCGACGGGCTCCTGACTCCCTGGAACTGGGCAAAGGTCAAGTGCCAGCGCACGCCACAGCTCTCAGGTACCCCCCGTAAGGCAGCCGTGACGCCTGCGCACAGCCACGGCCACGGCGCGGTCACCTGCAGCGCCCGTCGTCACGCCGGTCTCGCTTTATCGCAGAGAACAAAGCAGGTGGGTAAGGCCGCGCGGCCCTATCCCGCGCCCAGGCCCGGAAGGGGTGCCCGTGTCCGGGCTGCTGGCGCCACAGCTGGGCGCTGTCCTCGGCTCTCAGGCCCGCCGCCGGCACTCGGTGAGCAGGGTCCCTGCGCTGTGACTGAGAGATGCCCCCGTCGGCGGAGGATCACTAACTCCCCGGCGGCGCGAGCAGTCAGGAGGGCTTCCTCCCTGCCCCGTCTGCTGTTCCCTCCTGAGAGCCAGAGCAGCCGACCCGACATGGTGCCTTCCCCGGGCTCCCCTCACTTCCCTCCACGGCCCCCGACACTGGAGTCTGGGGCTGTCAGTTCAGGGGCCGTTACCGCCCGTGAGAAAGCTAGAGACTGATGTGCAACACGCGCACTGTGCATCTCTTCCTCTGGGGACGCACTGAGCCTCCCCCCGGGTTCACAGGGGCCCCGGGGTCCGCGTACTCCCTCCTCTGCTCTCCCTCTTCCAGCAAACACATCTGAGCATCGTTACGTCCAAGGGCCTCTGTGAAGTGCGGAGGACGTAAAGGCGAGCCAGGAGACGGGGGTCCTGCCTGTGGACTCCATGAGCCGGTGGAATGGCGGAAGAATGAACCAGGTAACAGAAAAACTACGCGATCCAAGCTGCGTTCGGTTCTATGCCACGGAGCCCTACCCGAAGGCAGGTCTGTCCTTGTTTCCTGAGACTGGAGACCCCAAGGGGGGTCAGAAAAGAAACTTCCGTTGCGTTCAACGGCCGGTCCTGGGAGGGCTGTGCCGCATCAGCACCGGAATGGGGGGACGGGGGGGATGCAGGGGGAGGAGCAGGCACTTGACCTCCACCCCTGCACCCCCTAACTCCACACTGTGCTACGCAGAGACTTTTACACTTGATCCTTCTGATTTTCCTCCTTCCATGCTCTTCAGATCTCATTTGCACCTACTTGTTCCTCAGCCTGACCACCTGCCTATAAACAAGCCGCTGCGTTACCAGGACGTGAGGTCTGGGGAGAACACAGCTGTCCACTGCCAAGAGCGTGTGCTCCTCCTCACCTTTCACCCAACCCCCCTTCTCATCGCTGCTTCCCCGCCCGACCCGAAGCTTATCCTGTCCTCGGCATGACGTCTAACCAGTGCCCTGAGGCGCAGCAGCAAACACACCTGCTGCACGGACGGAGGGAGGGGGCAGCAGCAGACCTGTCCTTTCCTGTTAGTGACAGTGACACTAACACTCATGATGGAGGAGGACACGCTCTTCCAGGTCCCCAAGGGGACAAGTCAAGCAGATCAGAGGACCTGCGCACTCCGGCAGGGGCGGCGACCGGCCCGCTCCGCTGCTCGGGAACACTGAACTTCCAGAACAAACGTGTAGAACAGGGTCACTCCAGGCCAAGGCATGCTCAGGAGGAGAGGCGGGGAGACGCTGCGCCCCTTCTGTGAGCTGCTCGTCTCCGTGGCCCCCCAGGCCGCCCCCCGCACCGTGGACAGCACCCAGCACCGCGGTGCCCGCAGGCAGGTCCCACCACCACACTGGGAACAGAGCGATGTTTCCAGAAGCACCCAGAACCCCTGGGTCCGCTCAGAGCCTCGCCCCGCAGCTTCCCCTCTCTGACAAAAGCAGTCGCTGCCCTCGGCCCTGCCCAGTCCCGGCCCCCCAAGGGTCGCACTACGGCCGGGCCACCCTCTCCCAGCACGCCCCCGCCCGCCCGTGCCCCTCGTGCGCTGCTGCACTCACGACGGCTTCTTCACGAGCAGGAGCCGCAGCACGGACTTGAGCCGGGGGGTGCTGGGGAGCAGCCCCCCGCCGCCCTCGGAGCCCGCCGTGCTGAGGAGGAGGATGCATTTCCCCAGAGGGTCTTCCGTGTCCGCGTAGCCCTAGCAGAGGCGTCAGAAAAGAGGATGTTGTTCGACTGTATTCGCGTGGCTCAAGCTTTGAACTTGAAAATGAAAATTAAATTGATCTCTCAGGCAACGCATACATTTCTTTCAATTCAACTGGGAGTTACTTTTCAAAATAACCTACATGACAGGAAAGGCCTACCTGAAACTGTATTTTAAAAATATCCTAAAGACCTTCAGGAAAGCATGCTCACACTCCGGACACCTGCTGACTCTCCCGCCTCCCAGGACTCCAGGGGACCAGGCCCGCCCCGTCCGTGGACGTGTCCCCGCAGGAGGCGGCGGGTGAGGCAGACGCCCCGCACGGTGAGCCCCAGGGCCCGGGGCCTGGCTCCTGCACTACAGGACTGTCCCCAGGAGGCGGGGCCCACCCCCACCTGCCCACGGAGGGGCAGGGACCCCACCTCCCTCGCTCCCGTCACACACACAAGGCCTGCTACAGGGCTGCCTCCGAGGAGAGCCCTGGTCACACGTGTGCACAGACACGATTCATGCAGCAAGCGGTGATGTACAGTCTGCTCAGAGGCCCTGTGCGCTCTGCCCCGAAGTCTTCACCGAAGGCTGAGTGAGTTCTGTCCTTCAGGTCACAGCTGAGGGTCCGCACCCCACTCTGCAGCCCCCCCACCCCCTGCTGAGGGCCCGCACATGCACACAGAAGTGGGCCCCAGCTGGATGTCCGGGCCGCCCTGCCAACAGAGGCAGCCCTCCACTTCCTGCCAACCCACCCACGCACCTGTGGGTCTCTCACAACATGACAGCCCCCTGCGTGTGCACGGGAGAGGCCGCATGGTGAGCGGGCCGGCCCCTCGTACCTGCAGCACTGGGACGACGGGACACAGGGCCTCGATGAACCTGTCCCAGGTTGGCGTTGTCATCACCAGCCGCCCCTGCAGCAGGTACAGCAGGATGGCCTTGGCGGCGGCGTTCACCTGCCAGACACACAGACGGAACCCCGACAGGTGAGATAACCCGAGTCCCGGCCGCGCCTGGAACAGCAGCGCAGCCCGGACAGGCGCTGTGACCCACAGCCCGTGCTGCCGGCGCGCGTGTCCCTGCGGCATCACATGGCCCCCCTGTTGTTCCCTTCAGGGCACACTGTTGCCCGGGAGGAAAACGCCCCTGAAGGAGACACCCTGCTCCCCGGGGCTCCCGCACGGTGCTCTGCGTCTGAGATAAAGGGCGTCAGTACACGCTTCCACCTGAATTCTCCAGGAGTGGGTCTGTCGTGTATTCTGATTCTCCTATTTTCTTCAACATTTCCACTTATTCAAACAACCTGCCTGACCCCACACGGCAAGTCTCCTTCCTGTTTCTCATCATGCTCTCCAATTAAATGGCGTCACCGTGATTTAGCTGAAGACGTGAGGAATTAAGACAGTTTTTCCACTTAGTTTTAACATGCATACCTCGTTTTGGGGCTCCTGCATGCCAAACGCAGAGATTTCATACAGGACTTTTGGGTGGAGTAGAAAATGAACTCCACCACAAAGTGAAGAAACGGCCTTACCAACATTGTGGACACCTAAACATTCCTGGAAAATAAAACAACAAGTTCTTAAACATCAGTGACACTGATTTTTCAAGAAGTTCCTCTTTCTTCTATTTAAAATTCAATTCCAATCTTAGTTTGCCCTTCACTGGAACGTTTCTTCCACGTCGAGAGGACGGACAGACTCTTCGGCCGCACAGTTCTGAGTCTGCATGAGGTGCGTGCTGTGCTGCTTCCTGCCAACACGTGCGGCCTTGAAAAGCAACTGAGCTGCTGAGACGCGGCCTCGGAAGTTGTTCAGTGACAGCCATCGAGGAAATAAGTAACATAATAAACTACGTGCCCAGGAGGGTTAAAGCAGGAACTCGAACAGATACTTGTATCCCTACGTTCTCAGGAGCACTGGTTACAACAGCGAAAGATGAAAGTAACCCAAACGCCCATCCACACATGGGTGGACACACGTGGCACATGCAGACAAAAGTGTCATTCGGCCTTAAAAACGAACGCCCTTCTGGTCCCTGTTATAACTCGGACGAGCCTCGCACATACTGTGTTAAATGAAAACAGACACACGGAGAAACACGAGTCCACTTGTACAGGCGCATGCCACAGTCCAAGGTGGACGGAACGCAGCCTGGTGGCTGTCAGGACGTGAGCGGCGGGGGGTGAGGACTGTCGCTTACGGGGTGGGGGGGCGGGGGGCCTCCGAGCTCCAGGCTGGGGAAGGCAAGAGTTCTGAGGGCGAATAACGTTGGTGGTCAGACAGCAATGTAAATGCACTTAATGCCCTCTAACTGGACACTTTAAAATGACCTAAATGCTAAGGGTTATGTCATGTGTATTTTACCGCTATTTTTTGAAAAGCAAATTAGACGGAGTAAGAACGAATTCGCGTACTGAATGACGGCACTGAGGAATGGCCCCCGAACGGAGCAGGAAAGGGCAGAGAAACTACTTCTAAAAGGCTTCAAGGGTGCAGAGGGTGAAATAAGGTCTCACACAGACCTCAGGAGCGCTCCCCTCGGAGAGCACAGCAAGGCTAAGAGAAATAATAACGGCTGAGAATTATCCAGAAATGAGGGCAGACATGAGGCTGCAAACTGAAGAGCGCAAGTATTTCAAAAGAAAAACATTACTAACCAAAAAGGACCTGAAGCTACAATTAAGCCGCAATAACCTAAAACTTCTCCTGAGCACAGAGATCACCTGTCCACACCGGGTACCTCTCCTTACAATCTTCCGTCATTAAATATCACAACATAAATGCCATTCTTAATAAAATCTCTAATAAAGCTATTCAACTGCTGGACTTACAAAGTTACGGAAATTTAACAGTACAATTTCTTAAGTTGATCATAACTTTTTACGGCAAGAGTTCTTATATCTCACCCAACAGGTGAAGTGATTTAACTTCGCGGCCGTGAGAAGAAGACGCACTGTGGGCGCGCCCCCAGGAATCGGAGCCCAGGACACCCACCTTCACGACTCCCAGACAGCAGCGGTAGGTCTCGGCCTTCGCCTGCGGCAGCGGGTGTGACAGCGCCCGGAGAAGCACCTTCTGACTCTCCTCCTGCAGCGGCCGGCTGGCCTGCGCCGACTCCCAGCTGGGGAAAGATACGACAGCCAAGCCGGCTCAGGCAGAGAAGTCACCCACCCAGGGATGAGGAAGAGCAGAGGGGAAGGCGTTTCTTCCCACTCCGATTCCTCTAGCTGGGATCGTACTTAAGTAACCCGAGTAGTATTTACCCAAGCACTCATCGTTTCACGGCAGAGAATATCTCCTCAAGAGTATGAAAAACACCCGAAATATCTTTAAAAACCGATACTTAGGATGGCAGTTGGTACAACCATTATGGAAAACATATGGAGGTTCCTCAAAAAATTAAAAATAGAACGACCATATGACCTAGTAATCCCAATTCTGGGTACAGAGGCAAAGAAAAATTAAATCAGTATCTTGAAAAGATACCTGTACCCCCATGTTAATTCCAGTACTATTCACAAGTCAGTGTATGGAGATCACCCAGGTGTCCCTCCAGCAATGAATGAAGGACACATGGTGTATACATACAATAAAACATTATCCAGCCTTTTTAAACGGAAGAAGCAAGTCCTGCCACTTGCCACGTGACGCGAAGGGGAACAGGGCAGACACAGAAGGACAAACAGTGCGTGATCTCACTTGCAGGCAGGCCTGGGACGGTCAGACCCACGGAAGCAGGCGGAAGGCTCATTGCCAGGGGAGGGAGCGGGGCGGGGCCGGTCCGAGGGGAGCACGGAGTCTCGGCTGCGCAGGGTGAGCGAGTCCCAGGGACCGAGCGCACCGCGTGGTGACCGCAGCCGGGAGTCCTGGGCCGCACCCTTGGTGCGTGTTAGGAGCGTGGGCCTTAAATGTCACACGCACATAAAATGGCAGTGATGGGAGGTGGGAGATAAGTCAAGGAGGAAACCGCACACTTCGCTGATATTTACCACCACGGAACTGGCTCTTTCTGAAAGCAATGAAAACATGAAGTTCTAACGGGCATCGACTCCAGTGAGCCCTCAAAGTTAACCCATGCATGGGCTTTCCAAAGACCCATGCCAGGGAAAGGTAGGAAGTAATGAAACGTATGTAAAAACCCCAACTAAGTTGTTAACTAAAGCTTTAAAGATCAATGAGCAAACAAATGCGCTTGAATACCTGGTGTGAATGGAAACTAAACCAAATGTGTAAAAACCCAAGGACAATTCACTTTGATTGCAGCCTGATGTTTTTAAAGTTTACTCTGGAATCTAAAGCAACTGCCCCGATGCAGCGGCACACACGCAGTTTAAAGGACACATGCAAAAGCCATTTAAACTAAAAACATAATAACGACAAGATTTAAGACCGATGTCATTTCCGTTGCCCCTGACTTCTCTCTCTCTCTCTCACACACACATCCTCCTATAACAGAATTGTATTAAGAAAGAAAATATTACATCTTTGAACAAATGCCGATGACTTCCTTTATTAGGGGAAAATGCTGATGATAGGAGAAGCTTCGCAAGGCTTGGTCTGCCAGCTCCACGAGCTCTAAAAGATTCTTCTCTCCCTAAAAAAAAGAAAGAAAAAAGATTCAGAATAAAACAGTAACCGTCAAGGTCATGTATGACAAAGCTCTCCATAGCCAACTGAGCAGCCTCAGAAAATCAGACTCTGCAGAGGCCCTGAGCGGGCCCCCATCGGCTTGAGTCCATGTTCTCAACAAGCATCTAACACTGCCCGTCCGGGAGAACGGTGTGTGAAAGCCCCTGGCTACGTGCCACACGGGGTTGTCTACGACTCGCCTGAGGAGGTCTGAGCGGCCCTTCGGCCACCGGCCTGCAGCCCTATCTCCCTACCGACTGGGGCTCGCGGCACGGCTCACGTTCTTGTGACCCTCCCCCTCCAAGAGCCTGGCCGGTTTGGGGTCCGCGAAGACGACCAGTACATGCGGTTGACTGACAATGCAGAAAGCCACAGAAATCAATCAACTTAAAGACAATTCCAAATCCTACCACGGAGGAAACAAGAAGCCAATGGGCATCAAGGTACGGCAAAAAGAAAAGAGGGAAAAAATAGTGGATAAAGGAAAATTAGAAATATGAGCTCAGACTGACTCTACTGTAAGGGTCTAAAAAAGAATTTTGTCCCCACTATTTTCAAGATCTTCAGGAGCCAATTTGGTATTTTCAGACACTACACAATTACTGTAGTCAATGTCTACTTTAGACTATCGATAATATACTAAAGAATATCCCAACAGAAATAAGGAACAATACATGGTTATTGCTATAACATTATATCTGAAGGCATTCTACACCTTAAAACCTAGCTCATGACTTTATTTAATAGCAATATAAGGCTCCCTGTGTGAGTAAATAAGGGTCTATAAATAGTTATGAAAAATGAGTCTACAAGTAAGCACCGAACTAGACTTTATAAGTCTGTTTACACCAAATGTTATTCTTCATACACAATACGCCACTTCAAAGAGAACTCATTATTAAATATTAAGACCCTGAAAATAATTAATGATTACTGATTTTTAAAACCCATGTTTCGTGAATATACATCATTCATTAATCAAAAGTCTTCATTTTATGTTTATACAAGTTATATCCTTACTTGAATCTGATCAGTGACCCGGTCACTAATTATGAATCCTATGTCTAGCAATACAACTGCTCTACGTCCATCAATGTGAAAAGTACAGGTTACACTTTCTAAATATTTTATCAAAGGAATTTAGAAGTGATATTAATAAAACTTTTTACCTCCTTCCCAACATCAGACAGGAAGTTACAGGTACATTCAATTGAATAAACAGCCTCTGCAGTTCGTTTATAAATACTGTAGTTTTCAGAATTCAGCTGTTCCAAATAGGCCACGACAGCTTCGTGAATGTGTGGATATTCCAAAGAAATTGGCATGTCCAAAGAAACCAGAAATAATGCTGCTGACATAGACTCTGGTAAAAAGTGGCTTGCCTTGATAAATAGAAAAAATAATAATAATTAATAAAAAACATTTCTGGATAAACATGGTAAACTATAACCTTAATGTAGTTCAACTTTCTTTCTAAGTAATTCTCTACCACGAAGTCTGTGCTTTTTCTACAGAAAACTCCGTTCCCCACAACGTCGTCCACCTGTACGCCTTCACTGAGGACAGCTTTCCTGAGCCCAGGGCATCTCACGTCCAACTCTCAACCACCCCCCAGAGCCCGGACACAGGGTTGCTCCCCCTTCCCCACACCGACACCCAGGGCTACTCTCCCGCAGGCCCCGCATCTGGTGTACGCCTCTGCTGCTGACCTTCTTCCCTGCGTATCTTGGACACCTGCACGCACACCACCAAAGGCAAGCGAGGGCCTGGGGACGCGCCCAGCCAGCCCCAGCGGAGCACGTGCCCCAGGGCTCAGGCGGTACCTGGGCTTGGAACAGCACATCTCAGACAACAAAAGGCTGATTTGAACAGAAATTGATTTTTATTTGGTTTGTATTTCAGAGGAGAAAGGTAAAATTCAAGATAATATTTAAAATAGTTCTAGAATAATCACAGAAGAGTGATCCTTAATTAGCATAAAATCAACAAGTCCACATGAAATATTATGTTTTATAATGACTGATTTAAACTGAAACAACTGTTTTTTAAAATAATTCTAGCTTCATGATAGGAGTCTACACGTCAACTGAGAAAATAGAAAGGATTAAAAATTCAACATTCAGAGAAAATCATTTGGCAGACAGAGCTCACTATTATGGCTGAAATGCTGTCTTTATTAAAGAAGGTTGGTCCTGATCTATTTCACAGGTAACCTATTTTAAAGATAATCATTAACTGCCTAAAAGTCTAAGAGTAAGAGCTGAATCAGCTAAGCGATGCTTTTTTAAAAAGCCAAGTTGCCAGTGAGTGTCAGAACTGCAGGAATCCCATGTTAGGTCACTAAGCACATTCCACTCTGAGAAGCGCTTCTCTGAGTCCATCAGCTTTACCAAGTCTGCAAGGGTACAGGCCTCACGGACAAACGCAGAGCCTGGGGGCGACACCTCCTGACCCCCACGGCTCGGTGGCTCCAAGTAGCAGGTCGCAGGGGCTCCTAGGAGGGTCTGCACCCTGCCTCCAGCACAGGGCCAGTAACTTTACCCTCATTTCCCAGATAGTTCCCCCAAATAAAGTTACCTGCATTTGTTTTACCAATTTCAAGCAACCAATCTGAACATTTTTACAATATTACCAATATAACATGTACATGGGTATTCTCCAAAATCACTTAAAATCAACAATTATGAATTTAAAAAAAGGCCTTCAAGGCCACTTTGTTAAAACTTTCCAATCTGAGAAATCTCTACACAGACTCATATTACCATTTTCCAACACCCAAATCACAAAGCTGATAAGCAGAGACTCAAATGCTTGAAAGCACTTTCACGCGGGAAAAGCTCCGGAGCCCAAATTTCTACTTCCAGCCGGCAGAGGGCAGCCTCACCTCGCAGCTATGTACCAGCTGAAGGAGGAGCTGACCAGAACGGGACAGCATGTTCGTTTACGTCTCACTTAAAGTTCTTAATCAGTCAAAGCAATTATGACCATCTATTAATCCATACTTCAATTACATTCTCTTCAAGAACCTTATTTACTGCCCTAATGAAATTTCAAGTTATATACGTAAAAGAGCTACCAAAAATTACAGGTACTGATTTGCCTTCAAAAACGAAGGCAAATTAAAAAAAAAAAAAAACTATCTTCAAAATATTGGAAAAGTGGTTTTATATTTTTCTAACACTAAATTAAATCAAAATAAAACAAATTATTGATTTCTATGTTAACTCTTCCCTGCCCAAGTAAGCATACAGATGAAAAAAATATATACTCAAAAAGGCAAAAGTTACATCCTACAATTGATAATTGAGTTTTGCATCAATACTTCAATCGATGCATAGGTTGACTTCATAATATTTAATAACATTATTATAGCACTACTAATTTTTCAGTTACTTTATTATGTAAAGTGAGGCACATATTTTAAATCAATTATAATCTTATAGGAGACTTCAATTTATAATGCGTCTGCCTTGAAAAATTATCACTCTTTAAAACCAAAAAATTCCTCAGAAACATAACTAATGAATAAAAGTTAAAAATCAAAGTGAATGGAAACGGTGTTACAGATATAGACACTTTATAATTTAACGCTGTATTCTTGTTTCCCCAGATGACCTGACAATATTGCATGTGTAACTTATTTAAATCGGAGTGCAGACTGTGTGCTCTGCAGAATTCTGGGCGACAAGAGTGCAAATGGCTGCAGCCGGGGCGACAAAGGCAGACACAGCTCTGCAGCAGCAGCCACGTCCCCCGCGCCCTCGCGGGAGCACACCGCACCCCCTTTCTGCGGGGAGTCCGCTACCGGACAACGCGCATGGTCACTGGAGATCTTCTTACCACTAACATTCGCATGTAAAATATAACCTCTGTTTAAAAATGATAAGTAATTGGAAAGAATATTTACACATATGAAAGTCACCTGTACCACAAAATCATATCGTGGATACCATTTACAAATAAAAATTAACCCATAACTGGGACAAGCAGTAACGGTGATGAATCTTGAAAAAAAGTCTCAGTACACACTTCGTCATTCTATTCGTATGACGTTTAAAACCAGACACCCTGCTCTCCGGGGAGCAGGCAGAGAGCATCAGTCGGGGGGCCTTTGAAATGCGAGCAGTTTTCCATGTCATGTTCCGGGTTTCGCTTCGGAAACACTGATATGTTCACTTTGTAAAAATACACCGAACTGTGCACCTGTCTTAACATGTTACACTGTATCTTTTGAAAGTTCCTAAAACAATTTTTACAAAATTAATGTGTTTTTTCCAATCGAATAATCTGTCACGATATTAGCCACTTAGCTATTTCCACATTCCCGACATAAGCTCTGTGCACCGTGAAACGGTCAGCAGGCACTCACGGCGCAGGGCACAGTGTCCAGCAACCACAGGGGCAGCTGCGCCTGCCTCACCTTCTCCACAGGGAGCAGCGTCTGCAGCAGCCGGGTGGCGAACAGCGACACGCTGACGAAGGCCATCCTGTGCAGCCGGCGCGCGGCCGCCGTCGGCTCCAGGCCCACGCTGCTCTGACGGCAGCACACGGTCTCTCCCAGGGACCCCAGCACCACAAGCAGTTTCTCTCTCTGCGAACATTCCAACACAGAATGGGAAAACAACCCATCAGTCGTGAAGAACAATTTAAAAATATTAGCATCAAACTAACAAAAACCAAAACACAATCATTCCAATCAATAGCTGCTGAGATAAAAGAATGAGCATGCCGAAATGTTCAAAAAACTAATAATCTTTAAGCATTAAATCTGATGACTTCTAACTAGTAATGAATAAAAATAAACAATATAGGAAAGCCTAACGAGCCATAAATTTCTCCTAGTTCCCTCTGTGCTTAATTGTTCCCACTTTGAACCTCGCATGTAAATCTCTCAGCAAGTATTTATTAGGCCTACTGTAAGCTAAACACAGCGGCCGGTATCACGGGGAAAAACGGGTTACTGTAAGGGACACGATCCTTGCCCTCAAAGCGAACCCCAAAGTCCTAGAGAAATGAAACGGGAAAGTCAAATAATTAGAAAACAATTCAATATCCAATTGTATGAGCTCTCAAGTAAAAAGGCTGTTTCGAGGGAAAATGTTCTGCCACCATCAGTTTCTAGGTAACTCGCTGCTGAAACAGATGCTCCACCCTTTAAATCGGAAGGTGAACACGAAGCCCGAAGAGAAAGCTAAAATGCTGCAGACTACCCTGCAAATCCTGACAATACATAATAGGCCGACCGTACCCCCAGCCTGGGGACCCCCCCCAGAAGCAGGTGGAAAAGGGCAGCTCAGTTGGACGCAGACCTGAGAGCCGCGGGCCCTCACACTCCCCTTCCCAGTGGGAATGCCCAAAATTGGCAGAGCAGACACCCCGTGAGCTCAGGATAAAACCTTATGCACAGAATACACTGTTGCATTCGAGGATGAATACGTGGGAAACAAAACCAGAAGGTATGAGCCCTATAAAATGACATCAAGGATCAAAGCCACGGTGAGACACCATTTCACACCCACCAGGATGGCCACCGTCAAAAATAATGGAAAATGATTTTGTGCACAAAAGTTAAAAATTAAATGTTGTAGTGAAAAATCTACAAAAATATATGAAATATGAATAATTCAGGGCAAACACAATGGGTAAAGGGGTCCTTTCTGATTGATGAGATGCATAGTTAAGAGGAAAGACCAGATACAAATGAGTCGTCGTGGTCTGAGTGACATACAATATCAAGCAAAACCTGTTACCGAAATGAAAATGGATTTTACAAGTTTTAACTCCGTCTTTTTGAACCTAACAAAATAAATAGATATAAACTTGGAACATTCCAAAGACTACAGCTCCTCGAGTTTCCAAGGACACTGACAAAAGACTAAGCATTTACTTAATCACAGAGAAAGCTCCGATGTGTGTTTAAGCCTACAGTCTCTGATCCCCAGGAAATAAAACTAAAAGTAAAAATTTAAAGCAAAAGGAGGGCAACGCTTCCTAAATTAAAACCGAGAAACGTAACAGCTATTACATTAATAACTACTGTTCTAGAGAAAATGACTTAGAAACACGGCGAGTCTTACCGTATCAGCAGGCAAGCCTGTCGCTCAGTGCTTCCCCACTGAAACAATACTTCCACGTCCCTACAGCACAGCTGTGATTCAAGATTAACCTTGACCATTTACAGTTTCTAAATCAATGCACGTATTTAAGATCTCAGTATTTTGGGGCTTTTACTAGCAGTCTATTTACCTGTGAAGCTGTTTCAAATAACACTGCTTTTGCTAATGATGAATTAAGTGCTTCTCAAAACAATACAAAAAGGAAGTACTATGTGACTCAAGTCTTGTGATTTGCACTATTTCCAGCATGTTTTCTATGTCCAATAAAAGTGTTTTAAAAAATGTTTTTAAGAAAAGGATTAAAAAATAGTAATTGGTCCACAGTTTTAATCTAAAAGCTAAAAATATGTTTAAACACCTAGGAAGTAGATGGGAGGGGGCAGTTTTCAGAGGATATTCGCAACTCTTACAAAAGCAGGTACAGAATTAAAATATCAGAGTAGCAAAATGTTCTCATTGAAACGGGATTTATGGGGCAAACACGCACGGCCGGAAACAGACCGCGGCTGCTGCAGCCCCTGAGCCGGCGTCGGGCACCGGAGGGGGAGGGGAGGGTGCGGGGGGGGGGGGGGGGGGGGGGGCATGTGCTTCCAGCCTCACCGCCGCCCCCTCCTGGATGGCAGCCGATCCTCTAGCGCCTGCAGGAAGCCACGCCACCCGGCACCAGGCGGCAGACGTCGGTGCCTCCCTTCGCCTGCCAGCCTCTCCCGCCACGGCCACCCCCCGTTTTAGGCTCCACCTGCGCATCCCCCCACCGATCGCCCCCAGCGGCACGACCCGCGCGTCCTGGCCCTTCTCGTCCCACCGCCAGGTGAGAAGACCCAGCTCCGTTCGCCTAGCCACGCCAGATCCGTAACCCAAGGCGCCGTCCCGTCCGATGTATTAAGAAGCCCTTCCTGAGATCCCAGGCTGAGTGTTTTCCAAGCACTCGTGGCAATAAAAAATGATTAAAAACACAGAGCTGCCCCTGCAAAGAAACGGTGCCCCATGTCCTCCCCCGGAAAGGAGGTACCTGCCTGACAGGGCCGTGATGGTTCGATGGCCTCAGGGGCCCAGTGAGCGTCAGGTTAAACCTGCTTGTATTCAGCTGTCCCCACCCTGCGGTGCCCTCCCTCCTACTGGGGTCAGTACGAGGGTCTAGGTCCCCCCAGAAGGAAAACGGACGCTCATTCGCAGGCATACGACGGGCAATCAAAAACGTCTGGTCAACTAAAAGAGCCGTCCCTGTGGCAAGGGGAGGTGGCCCTGAGCCTGAGACCCACAGCCCAGCCACCGGGCCGCAGGCGGGTGCCCTTCCTGGACACGAAGCCCGTTCCCAGTGCTCGCGGCCCGCGTGAGGCCTTCCCACGCGCCTGGAGCCGCAGGGACCGGCTCCCGGGGGTCAGACGGGCGCTGAGCAGCAACGGGTCACGCGGGAGCAGCAGAGGCCGCTGTCGGTGGCAGCAGGACGCCAGCGGTGACAGAGGGAAGGGGAACGCCAGCGGAGCGGGGCCCCAGGGGGGCGGGGAGCGGCCCGCGGGGCCGACGCTTGGCTGAACCTCACACCCCGCGTGGGCAAGGAAGCAGACTTGATTTCAGGGGAAGAAAGGCGGGCGTCACACTCCAGGTCAACCTCCCTTTCCCAAGGGCTGCTCGATAGGTGTTTTCACAGAACACAGTAAAAACATTTTCTCTTTACTTCGAGTGAAATAAAAGATATTCAGCTGGGGAGATTTCTTCTGACCATGCTTCCAGAACCTGACTCACAGAGTCGCAGGCGTGACCGCCGTTAGCACTACCTGGAAATACCTAGAGAACTGATTCTACACCCTCGGGTATTTAATTTCTGAATTGGTAGCCGCACGTTTATTACTTTGCTCCCTTAACGAAGAAACAAAATATTGCCTCTATCTTCCTTTTAAAACATTAAGAAATTCTCCTTAATTGCTTCTTTCTATTAATATATAGCCAAAATACTGAGACTTTTCTTGAAGCATTTACTCTTTTATACAACTTAATCAAATATAATCTCAAACAGTACTGTTTTATTTAATGTTTCTAACAAGCCAACTGGCACTTATACAGCAGATTTAACCTTTAAACTAAAAATAATTCATTGAATCACAAAAGATTAGCAGCCAAACGTTAAAAGTGAGTGACTAACTTTTACAGATAAATGTTCGGGCCAAGAAAACTGAAGTTAATTTAAGAAGCAACTGACAAAACAGTCTTCGCACATCTGAGGAAAAGCTCACTCGTTGAAAACCTTCAAGATGCGAAAATCTCCGAAAGGTACTGTAAGGCGGTACGGTAGGTAACCTTAGGGGCTAAAGCAAAACTAAGATTAAGAACCGTCCTCCCTGTTCCACAGATAAAGAAATCGAAGGACTCGAACACTGTATTATACCAACTGTAAAATATTTCATTGGTCTCTCTTTTCAAGAAACTTTTGTTCTTAAGAAAAAGTCCGGGTTTTTACACAGGGGTATGGGCATTAAGGAAACATCAGCAGTTTGTTTATTTTTCATGTTCTAACTGCTAGTCACCAAGATTTCAGGGAGCAGATAACAAAGTTTAAGAGAACACAGGCAGATCTAGGTCAAAACAACATCAAGAAAAAAGAACTTTGATAACTATGAGAGTCAATATATATTTTTATGACTAAAGAATTTTGCTTCCACCTCTCTGACAATGCAAGAAAAAAAAGAAAAGGCTAAGTTACCAATTTACATAAAAAAAGATGGAACACCAGTATTTCAAAAAAATCAAGCTTAATTGATAATTTCAAAATAAAAAATATAAATAAATAATTCATGATATAGTATACAATTCATAATTACATGGAGATATACTCTGATAGTTCACAGATGTCTTAAATGTTATTTACAATATAATATTCCTGGGAATCTTATACATGTGTTGATTACTCACGCAAATATTAATCAAAATATTTCTTTCAAAATAAATAAAATGTCATGCCATATTTTCCAAAAAATATCTTCCTTGCTGAAATACAAATAGCAAACAAGGCATCCAGCAATAAAATGAATTAATAAATGCAACAATATGGGTATATCTCAAAGTAATCATACTAAAGAAAAAAATGGAAAAAAGCATACAGTTAATTCATTCATACGAAACTCTAAAAAATGCAAGCTAATCTGTATCATAGGTGTTATCCATATGTCAAAACGTACCAACAAACATCAGTAAAACTTAAATCCCACATATATTCATACACGTATACATGAAAAAATAAGAAATATACAAAATCTATATAAGGAAAATACTCCTAAAAGACAAAAATGTAGACTTCAAGAAATGAAAAGATACAGCACATTCTCCCAAGGTGTAAAGAAAATCTTTCTTAACTTTGATTCAAAACCCAGAACCAAGTTTATTTTTAAAGAAAGAAACCGATGAATCCAGTAACATAAAAATAAACAAATATCATTAGGAGAGTTTAAAAAAGAAAAAAAATGAATAAGGGAAAAATTGCAACTTGTTTCCTAAGGCCAATGTCCTTAATATATAAAGAGCTCTTAGAAATCAATAAAAGAACAAAAGACCAATCAATGACCCAAGGCGAAAATGGATAAAGGTTTGGACAGTTTACAGAAAAAGAAATTAAAATGACTCTAAAAGTTACAAAAAGATGTTCAACTCTACTCAGAGAAAAGTGTCCATTAATGCTACACTGACATACCATACTTCATTTATCAGAAAGGCAAAAGTCTGAGGTCTGACTCTAAATATGCTGCTGAGCCTGTACGTGAAACCACATTGTAACAAACTGCTGGTGAGTGACTGAAAAGGCACAGCCCTTCAGGACAATGTGACAATATCTGCAACTAAGGACATTTACATTTGAACACAGCAATCCCACTAGTTAAAACCTACCCTAGAGACACAGTGGTACAAGTATGAGATGAGACAGGCACATTACTCATTTCATAATTTATAGCAGCAGTAATGTCCGTCACTAGGAGACTGAGTGACAAACGCACAGTAAAGCACCTGTAGCTTAAAAAAAAAAGGGAAGATGAAGATCTCCACGTACGAACATGGAATAATCTCCACACCTATTATTCCATGCATACAGGACGCATTTTTAATTGTAAGAACAATGTGTAAAATTGTATATGATATAATATTATCTTTTCTGTAAGATGTAGGAGAGGGATCAAAAACCTACATACTTATTTGCTCACATCCATAAAAACTAAAATAAAAATGGAGAAAATGAATCAGAGAACAGAATGGCAGGGAGACATCTCTGAGTCAGTTTTATAAAGAGAATACTATTTCTAAAAGAGAAACCAAAGTGAAACAAATCTAACTGTGTATTGTGCTGGCAACAGAGAAAAGAATTCTTTCGAGTGACTTTAAGGCACTATGTTCGTAGTGAGAAATAGTCTAAGTAAAAACGACCCGCAGGGAAACCTTGAACTTGATTGGTCAGGGGCCACAGAGGTACTAATATTGCTGTTCTGAAATTACTGAGTGCTGAAGGCAAAGCTAACATGCAATTACGTTGATACTATTAAAAACTAAGACTTTCCATGCGCGACAAGTACAGGCAAAAACATACAAGTTTAAAATCATAGAAACGAAAATCTGAACTCATGGTTTTTTAAAAACACATATTTCCTAGTTCTGCTACTAAAAGGAAACAATGATGATATCACAGTCACTGAATGCAGCCCTGGTGGCTGTCTTCGGTCCTGACACACACGCCCCCGTGAACCCTGTGGAAAGTGACCAGAACCTCTGGAGGAGCAGCCTGAGCTCGACTTAGCACAAAGCAAGCCTGGACACGCGGTGTCTAAGAGAGGGAGCGCTTTCATAGACCAGTGGGACGATGACACCAGCCTAAAGACAAGGCTGCTACTCATAGCCTGAGGAAACCATGGATTCTCACCAGATCTATAGCAAAAAGGCTGCTGTCATCCCAGATATCTGTTGAAATTGCTTCACCAATAAGTATCAAATCCTCTGCAAGCAATTCCAGAACTCTGATTATCATCGCTCTAGTACCTAGAAAAACAACCAGGAGAGAGATAAGAAAAAGTTAACTTTCAAACAAACAGCTCCGTGCCATATCCCTCAATCCTCTGGTTAGCCACACCCACAAATTCCATTTCTCTTTTAGTATTGCTTTTAGAATTGCTGAAAGAGATAAATAAGGAAGTCACAGTCTACAATCACCATTGGAGTTCTGTTCTGATCATAATGCGGTTTTATTGCAACAAAGTGAATGCGCTCACATGTGGGAAAGGCACTCAAGAAGAGGAGCAATAATTTAACCACAAGTATTGTGAGACAGACGAAAAGCATTTTTCAAACTCAGAGGCCATCCACGCTCTGTGTAATGTGACGAAGCACCGGGCCGGTTTAGAAAATGCATTCTAAGAATTTCCTCTTTAGGACTAGGAGGCTGAAGCCTCGTGAGAAATAATTTTCCCACCCGGGAGGTGCCTGGGAAGCTTCGTCTGGACAAGAGCAATGGAGAGAGAAATGTCCACGCTGGAACTCGCTGAAAAGACTTGGAGAAATTCCATCTGCAACATGGTCTCCAGCCAACCCTCACCTTAAACTCTAAAAAATTCCCAAAGAGACTGTGATATGGAAGTCCCGCCCACCAGCACACAGAGGAACATACACAGGAAGGTCACCACCTGTCCCTCGGAGTGAGGCGGACCCACCAGGGAGACCGTCCTGCCCACCCACCCGAGGTCCGTGTCTGATGGGTGCAAGGACAGCAGGTGCCGGATCAGAGGGGTCTAGATTAAGTGCTTCATTAGAACAGCTGGAGAAAGTCCTTTCAGAAGTCTCGGGTGTTCTGAACAATTATAACTTACGCAATGATGTACCGCAAAAGGGCAAGAGAACATTCAGAAAATTTTCTGTACCAAGATACAGCTTTATAATGACCAAGCTGACTTTTTACAGCAAATTAAGAAAAGGTTAAGTGCAGCATCATTAAATCTAAAACTGTTCTCGGTATTGCATGCAGACAGACATATACGCTTCAGAATGCCGGAGTTCAGGTGTCCCTCCACCACATCATGAGCACGTGAACTAGTCCATGCTGACAACTCCCGGGAGCCCTGAGTCCGAAGGCAGGTGTGAGGTTTCCTCGGGAGAAAACGAAAACACTGGTGCTTCCCTCCCCGTCACCCCCAAGCGGGCAGAAAACAGCCACAGGCCTTAAAGAGCCAGGAGCATGCGACCCGTTTCCTACTCAGCCCGCGTAAAGGAAAGAAGGCAAAACTCGCTTATCTTGGATTAACATCTCGACAAGTTTATCAAGTGCTGAAAATGCATAGACTGAGAGAATAAAAAGCATTGCTTCCAAGTCCCTGCCTTCACAACGCAGTGCTGACGCGCAGCCTTGGGCTTCTGAAGGACCCGGGGTCGAGTCCCTGTCCCGGCTGTTGACGGGCTGCTTCTAAGCCGCCCTGGAACTCGGCGTCCTGGTTTGCAAATGGGGGTCAAAGCCGGGCTGCCACGACGGAGCGGAGCGAGGGCCGCGCCCGCTGCACGCACGGCCACTCGCTCCACCGCTCGGCTGCCCACCACGCTGTCCGGTTCCCGCCACGCACGTCCCGGCCACATCCCAGCGCGCGCCGCCCCGCACCGCTGTGACTCTCCTAGCGCCTTTGAAAGGCAATGTAAAATGTTTGCGTGCTGAGTTTTGTTACGTGTTGGGTTTCTCAGGAAAAATTCCAGCCAAGCTAAGAAGCCAGTGGCAGGTCTGTCTCTAGCATGTTTCACAGGAGAGGCAACAAGGAGTGGAAAGAGTGAACCGCGGGAAGCTCAGAAGTCTGAGAAGCAGGAGCCGGAGATTTCTCACGCTGGTCTGTGCCCGCCGCCCTGCCGCCCCGCCTTCCCCCACGGCCTCCCGCGGCGAGAACATTTCACGCCGCCGCTCCGAAGGGAGGCCTGCGCACGTATTGCCACAGGTGAGAGGCGACACTCAGCCCGAAGGCTGCTCCACACTCACCAGGTAGATCATAAAGGCCCGAGGACAGATCCTTTTTCCCAAAAGATAAATAATGCAGATTCTAACGGCCCTAACACAGGTGGAAGGTGATAAAACGAAGAGTCCCAGGAAGCAGACAGAGCCACCACGGGCCGTACAGAAGAACCCCGCGCGCACGGGCCCACGCACCTGTGCGCAGCAGCGGCGCGGCGGCCTCCAGCACGCCCACGCAGAACTGGGGCAGGCTGAGCTGCTGGAACTGCAGGTGCAGCGCGTCCTCGGCCTCCAGCTCCGGCAGCTCCAGGGGCGCCGCCTCCACAGGCGACGGGGCCGAGATCCTGGAGTTCACGTGCGCGTGGCTGCTGCTCCCGCTGTGGGATAGACAGGGGGGCTGAACTTGGGGCCGGCGCACATGGAGACTGACTGCATGTCTGCCGCCTGGGGCGGCCCAGGCTTCAGGGTGGACACAATCCCTGAGCTTCACAGAACAACTGGGTCAGATTTGTAGAGACCGTGACAAACTTATGAGATTAAAGCTGGATCAAAATTGAACAGGAAACCAAAATGCCTTCATAGTTTGCTTTGCAAATGATGTTCTAGAAATGTGCCAACATTCTTACAGCAGCGGTCAACACCGGCACTGACAACTCATTCCTGTGCTAGGGAAAGCGGGCAGATTCATTGCGAAGGTGTTCTGACATCAACCGTAAGGGCAAAACTAAACACTTCATACAGTGGCCGAGATCTTCTGTGATTGCCACCAAATGTTCTAACCAAGCCAGTGTTAACAGCCAAAATGGGCTAAAAAATCCCCCCCAATAAGAGAGAGAAAGGGATTATTTGTACACTGAGCATCACATAATGATTTTGAAAATACTCCAAAAGATGGGACATCCTGTCCTTGTGGGCTTCTTTGGGGCGGGGATAAAAGCGGATAAAGACTTGAACCTACATTTGCAAAGACCCTAAACTTCTGACTTCTGATGTCACCCATGAGCACAGCTGAGTCACAGAGGCCCACGGATGCTGCTGAACAGGAAGAACTCCCAAAGTTTAACACACGGTTTGTCATTTCTTCATCTCAGCGTCCCAAACAACCCCAACCCCTCTCAGGCTCGGAGAGGCCCCGCGAAGAAGCCGACACCCAGGGGTGAGCACCCCGCAGTGGGTGGCGCACGAGGCGCAGCTCAGAGGACAAGGCGGAGGCTCTGTGAGAGCAGAGAGGGAGGCCGTCCTGAGCAGCGCCAGCCCCCACGGAAGGGTCGGCGCTGGGCCGGCCTTTCCCACTGCTCAAGCCCCTGCTGACTCCTTACCAACCGCAGGAGCTGGGGTGTAGAGCCCCCGCAAACCCCAGGATTTCCTGTAAGGTGATAATGGCAATAAGACCAAGACGGCTGAAGGAGATAAAAGCAGGCGGCACCTGGCGCAGTGCCACGTGTACTACGAACACGACTCAGTGTCAGCAGTAGCTGCAGCGTCATGGGAACGTGTCGGGCCAACAGACAAGTGTTCATCTGCCTGCGCACTTATTAGGATGACACCAGAGAAGAGATTCATGTTTTTAAGGTGCTTGCAGCCCACAGATGTGGTAACAAATACGATACCAATACCTTTAAGAGAACTTGATATATAAAAATCGGTATTTACACAAACAAGGGAAACACCACACAGGTACACCTTGAAGGAGTCTGTTTTATACATTCTCCAGTCAAGTCCTTGAAGAGTAAACACAGTTGCTTTTAAATTACTACACTTACAAAAATGGGTTTAAAATACTATCAAAATGTACGCATCATTTAAAGCTATAATGTTAAACTAGATCACATTCCATTCGGGGCTGGCAAAAACAATTTAGTGGGTCAGAATCATCTTTTTTTTTTTTTTTTTTAAACGAAATACAAAGAAACCGAAAACATAGTTCGCTGTGTAGCACACAGAATCAGAGTACTATTTGGTGAACATTTTGTTTTTGTGGATAAACACACGCACACACGCACACACATACACAGAGTATACGTCTGCGTGCTGAGTCCGGAGTCACAATGTAATATTTCTCTCCTGCTGTGGGCCATGGTCAAAAAAGCACGGAAGTCCATGGTTTAACATAAGGCCGACACCTGCGGTCAGGTTTCGAAAGGGAAGGCAGAGGAAAAGAAGAGCCTCCCTGGGAAATCGCACGCACAGAAGCCAGCGGGCATTTCCGCAATCACCTGGAGGAAACGGCGTCCCAGTCCTGGCCGTCGCCTCTGGGCCGCTGGCCCGTGCGTCCCACCACAGAGGGCCGTGGGCTGCTGCTTCCAGGAGAGGGATTCTGGGAATGATGAGGGACTCTTACTTCGTGGCAATAAGACAAAGAAGAATTTTGGGAAACTGCATCTGGGGGGAAAAAGAAGAAAATCGTCCCTTAGTAGAGACAGATTACTGATTATGTAGTATTTCTAACAAAGCTAAGCTGGTAGAAATGCGTCTCTCAGGGTACAAACAAAAACGAAGGGCAACCTTTTCCGCAGGCCCTCACTCAGCACCTCGAGGTCTCCCTCTCACCTGACGGCAGACAGAGCTGTCTGGCCAACGTCCCTCCCGTACAGCGTCCGAGCATCAGAGCGTGCCACGGCCGGACGCCCGGCCACACGCTGCCCTGCTGAACTCTCTCCAACGACCCCCACCTCCAACCACAGGCAGAACTAACTCAGAAGGGATCTACAACCTCAATACGAGAGTTAAAATAATAAAACCAGGGATAAGTCTTCATGACCTTGGACCTGACGATGGATTCCTAGATATGACACCGAAAGTACAAACCAAAGAAAACATCACCGAGACGCCATCAGAATTAACGACGCCCGTGCATCGAAGGGCGCTGTGAGGAAAGCGACACCCTACAGCACGGGAGGCAGTATTTGCAGATCATAGAGGTGATAGGTAGGTATTTTTTAACATATATATATATATATATATATATATATATATATATATGTATAAATACCCTAGAGTAAAACAAAAAATTTAAAAACGGGCAACGGACTTTAATAAGCGTGTCTCCGCACACGTCTCCCTGTCTGAAGTGGTCTGCTTCCCCTGTCCCGACCGTCTAAAGTACACGCTCACAGGGGCTGGAACAAGATTTTGCTCAGTGTGGTGTCCCCATCCCGAGAGTAGAACATCGGTTGGGAGACAGTGGGTGGACAACAAATATTTACTTAATTCATGGATAATCCTTCAGAGAGACGGACTATTTTTGCTGACACTGTAACTCTTTCTGGTGACGTGTGGGCTGCCCAGGAGCCCCCTACGCACAGGAGGCTGCATCTCAAGGGTGAGGCGGAGGAAACCCCACCCCGCTGAGATGTCTAATAAAGCTCAACAAAGCAAGACCATTCAATGGAATTCTGAACAAAGTCGGGTTCTCTAGGAAGCACGACCGCCAAGCCCACTGACTTAACAGCCGACTTGCAGGCCCGACTATGTAAGCAAGTGCACAGAAACCCTAAGCTGTGAGCAGCTTCGGCAAGGCCAGCCTACTCCTCCATTTGTCCGTCAGACGGTGCTTCTCCAGGAAAGCCAAGCACTGTGATCATATAATACTCGAAGGACATCCCAAGTTGCATAAAAGTACTTGCCGTAAAATAAAGATCAGCCCTGGCGGGTGTGGCTCAGTGGACTGAGTACCCGCCTGTCGACCAAAAGGTCGCCGGTTCGAGTCCCAGTCAGGGCACAGGCCTGGGTTGTGGGCCAGGTCCCCAGTTGGGGCCATGCGAGAGGCAACTGACTGATGTCTCTCCCACACATCGGTGTTTCTCACTTCCTCCCTCCCTTCCCAAATCTCTGAATAAATAACTAATGAAACAAAGTAAGAATAAACGCCGGTGTTTTCCAATCCAAACAATTGATTTACACAACATAGAACCCTGCTGCCCGACTTCCAACAACACTCCACATGGATGGGAAGCGGAACACCTTGCAAAGTTCTCGTACAAGAAAAAGAACTGGCTCACGCGTGGCTCTGACGTGCTGAGTGTTTTCCAAGGTGACCGCCTGATGACGCTGAGGGATGGGGATTTCCCGGACGCAGCCGGAGCCCAAGGGAACCAGAGCGTGCCTACCTTGTTTGCTGGAGAAGAAGCCTGGGTCGCGGTGGAAGTGGAGCCGGGTCCGCAGACACACGCACAGCTGCTGCAGGCAGGACAGCGACTGCAGCGCCAGGCGGGGCGCGCCGTCCGCCCCGCAGGCTGCCCTCAGCAGGGAGAAGAGGCCCTGCAACGGGAGGCGCGGGGAGTGATCCCGGGGACACGTGCCCAGTGCCACGGACGCGGAGCGCAAGGACGGTTCAACGAGCCGCCAGAGGAGGTAAATTGCCAGGTATTTACCAGACAGGAAACAGAAATGGGCCGAGGTGACTGAGCATAATGCAAGAAAACAGGCAGAAATTAGGTAAAACGGGGGAAGAGCAGTCGGCGCGGCTCGTCCCAGGACCGGCAGGTGAGCACCTTCGGAGGCACACAGGCATCGTTCCCCACTTGGGCCACGAAGGTTCACGGCACTTGCTGAAAATCACACCAAGGCTTCCGCCTCCCCAAAAGCTCCCTCACTGAGCCGTGTCCTGGTCATTCCCAGCTTCTCCTCTGCTGTCACCGGACAGTGGCCGGGGTATGGAGTCCCAGCTGCACGCCCTGGAGGGAGGTGCCCAGGCATCCCCGGAGGCTGCGGACCCAGCGCGGCCAGTAAACGAGCAGCAGACAGACCAATGGCAGAGAATCCACCCCGACGGCTCGCAGCTGCCACGGCCACCAGCCCTGCGCGCACACACCGGGCCATCAGATCAGAGAGAGATGCTGCCCTTAATGCTCAGCAGGGTCACTGCTGCCCGAGCTCCACTGCCAAAGACGAGTCGCCCCTTCAGGTGACCATAACCGGTCAGCCCAGGTGGCCACACTGGACCGCACATGTCAGATGAGACGACCCCCTATCAGAAGAGCCTCCACCATCGGAACACGTTAGAGAACAGGGCCTTAAATAACCAAACACTTTCGTGTGTAGACACGGCAGTGACGTCTCCTTCCCAGGGACCCCTGTGCTGCAAAATTTGTTTTATGGCAAAAATTTCTCTCTTTCAACACCTAAGGCTGTGAGAAAGGATACGCACCTGAACGATTTTTGGCCTTTGAAGGAAAATCTCAGCAGGAAAGTCTTGCATGATGACGTCCTTCAATAGTTCACAGGTGTTCCAGATTAACGTGTGGTTACTACTTCTTAAAGAGCTACAAAATAGAGGAGCATTTATTTTTAGAGTTTCCCTGTACCAGACTCGGAGCGACCTAGTGGCACAGCCTCAGGTCTCAGCTGAGGCATCACCTCCTCCAGGAAGCCTTCCTCCACCTCTTCCTTGAACAAGGTACAATGCTGGGCAGGTGTTTCTTCCCAGCCCCCCGCTGTGCTGGTGCTACCGGGACTGCGTGCTGACCCTGGTCAAGGCTGCATGCCCAGAGACTGTCACTACGCTACGGAATGAGATTAACGAGGCCAAAGGGAACAGACTGCAGAGACATCTGTCATGTGAACTAAGAAGTAAGACAGAAACAATAACAGTAACCACAGAGTTAAATTCTAGGGATTAGACCCCTGCGCGCTCTTCCCGATTCCAGGTGAACCCAGCTGGGTCACCCCTCAACTCCCCAGACTACGACCGCCCTTCCTAGGGATGCAGAAGGCTCACCCCGCAGCCCTCTCTCAACCGGGCCCCAGCCCACCAGCCACAGGGGTGTCACTGGGGGGCGTCTCCCCGCTCGGGGCTGACTCAGAAGGACGGATCACGCCCGCCCTGCCCCCTCCAATGGGCATGATCAAAAATCATTTCACAGCATCCTGCTGTCTCCGGTCCTAACGCTAACAAGTTGGTCTTTATTTTCCACATTCTCTGTCCCCAACCACCCCCCCCACACACACAAAAAAGACGGATAACTCATTTGTTGTAGTATTTACAGAAATTAAAATTTCAGCAGAAGAAACAAAAAAGCAAAAATGAAACTAGACACTAAGGCACTCTCCACACTTCTGCATATCAGTCACCCACTCTGGGGGGGAAAGACCACTGAGCACCCATTACCTGGGTCAGGGGCCCCGCCCTCACCACGGAGCCCGTGTGCCTGCTAAGGAAAACACATCTGTGTCACCGCCCACTTCTGCTCAGCAAAGGCCCGGCCACGGCCACTCAGAGACCCTGGTCAGGAAGAGGGGACCGATGGCACACAGCACCTCCACCAACCACAGGCCCGCCCCTGAAACCCTGACGGTCACTCATGCCGCCCCACCTCCCGTCACAGCCAGAGTAACCACTGCCAGGCCCGAAGGCTGGCAAAGACCCAAGGACGCCGGAGGACGCCGGGCACCGTACCTCTCGTTAGAGGCGAGAACGTGTCTGTCCGTCGTGGTCAGGGGCAGCCACGGGAATGTCGAGAACTTCACACACCTGGCCGTCCGAGCCACTGTCAACGGGAGAGGAAACGTGAGCCACCCAAGAGGACAGTGTTGACAGAATCAGCTGTAAATTACATCCCCAGGTAAAGTGACACACGCAGTGACCTAAAATGTACCGAACGGGGTCAGCCGCAAACGCTCTCCCTGGCAGGATGAAGAACAGAGCCCTCTCGTCATGATTTCAACAGAACGCACGTGCGATGATTAGAAGGAGAGCATTACACGCAAACCCACGTGGAGCGACACTTAGTTTCACTTACATTTTCCATTTTACTGGTCGGCCAGAACACAGAGCTTAAGTTTAACATAAAAGGACCTGGCACTTGGAGATGTACAATTACCGAAATTAAAAATGATGAAACATTATCACAGACTATATTTATTGAGTCATTTCCAAATATCCTGAATGGTGTTAGATGGTTAAACCTCTCTGAAGACGACCTGAAAACCATGAGGTTGAAGACCAAATATCTGCAACCTCAGAGATTACAAGAAACCTGAGAAACCAACACAAGTTAAACGACCACTGTTCCAGTTATTTTTAACCGGTTTCCCCCCAGGTTCACTGAGCTATGACTGACACACGTAAGACATCGTGCACGTTCAGGGTACAACACACGACGGTCTGATACACACACGGCAGAAAGACCAGCACAGCGCACTGGTTCACACCGCAGCCTCCCACGCCGGGACCCGCTCTTTCCCGCGGCAGGAACACCGAGGCTCCACTCTCAGCGTTTCAGCGGGCCTCACGCTGCACAGCTGAAGGCGGCCCACGCAGGAAGGGCGCCCACGACGTGCTCCCAGATGAGGAAGTGCCTCTGCCCCGCCCCCTGAACAGAGCGTGGGCCTGCCGCGTGCACACAAGCCTCACTCGCTTCCCGAGGAGCGCGCCGCTGCCCCTCCCCACAGCGCCGGCCAAGGGCAGGGTTGCGTTCTCAGGGGGGCACGCGGTGGGGGGCGGGGAGGACAGGCTTGCACCGCACCCAGGAGGACCCGTCCCACGCCAGCCCCCGCCGGCCCACGGGGTGCAGCTCACGTGCAGAAGCCCCGCCCCCTCGGGGGCGCGTCCCGTTTCCAACAGCTTCCCTGGGACGACACCACGCGCCCCCAGACCTCTCCCACTGCCCCCCAGCCACGCCTCTCGGCCCCACACACGAAGGACGACCCTCTCACATGGAAGCTCCCTACAAGCCTAGCGCGCCTTCTCCAGAAAGGAAAGGTAAAGTACGTTAGCACCGAGCACCTCTTCTGTTCTTCCCCATGCTCCTGTTCCACCCGAGTTTCTAAGGAGCCTTTTTAATAAATAACGGGGCGTCCGAGCTGAGTGAAGCTGAACCCCTGCCATCAGCAGCTATGCCCTCGGACACATCTTTCCAACGACACAGGCAATACCGCGTAAGAAGCCCCCTTACTTAGCCATCCCCGACCGCCAGGCGCACCTGGGACAAAGGCTTCATCCCTGCTAGCCCCCACGTCCTCACCAGAAGATGGGGTGCTAACAACGCCCGTCTCACTGGGGCTCAGTGAGGACTCGGTGACTCACCCGAAGAAGGTGTTCTGAGTGCCTAATACACTCTTGGCACCGTTATGCACGCGGGGATAGTTTGCAGCTGTCACGGAGCTTATCGTGACGGAAACGAGAAGGAAACATGTAACTCCACATCGTGACGCGTGTCAGGAAGAAAATAAAACATGTAACTCCAGATCGTGACACGTGTCAGGAAGAAAACGAAACATGTAACTCCAGATCGTGACGTGTGTCAGGAAGAAAACAAAACAGAAAGAGGTCACTGGCTCAAGCCCTCAGAAAGTCCTCTTTAAGGAGGCGGCGTGAGCAGAGACCAGGCCCAGCCAGACGCCAGAAGACCTGGGGGAGGTCCGCATGTCGGGCCTAAGACAGAGACCAAGGCGACGCCGCGTCTCCGGCTGCAGTGGCCAGTGGCCAGCACCCAGCATGGGCCACCGTACAAGACGAGATGTGCGGAGCGCACAGCGCCGTCCCGACAGGGCACTGGTGTCAGGAAGCACTCAGTGCTCCCACCGCCGTCACCGCCCACTGGCACAGCCGCTCGAGGGCCGTGAGGATGACCCGTCATTTAGACTCCGCATCCTTAACTCATCTGAGGGAACGGAAGCCCTCAGTCTGGGCTGACACATGCAGGTGAGACCACCACGGGTCCTCGCAGCGACGAGGAAAGGCCGTTAATCCCTGACCCACCCGGTCAGCAGGCTCTGCCTCCCCCGCAGACTCACCCGTGGGTCCTGGAGGCCCTTCCGTCTGCGGGAAATGACGTCTGTCTCGAGGAAAATATCCTGTTGAGATTTCAGGTGCTTGTGGCAATTCTGAGAAGAAAATGCGTATCATTGCATGCATTATGACTGATTCCTTATTTGCCAAAAGTGAAGGTTACTCTTTTCAAAACTGTTTTCTCTTGAGTTTGTGAATCACTTTAAAAACTAGAAAAGTAACCCAGTTTTACTAACCCTATATATAGTTTATCTTCCTAAAGCGGGGAAAAAAACCAAATGCTGAGTCAGTTTCGGGGGCGGGGGGGAGTCTCTCTTTGACTGTTGAGTAAGTCCTTTGTTAGAATGAAAACATCCACAATGAAGAATGTTACAAACTGTTCACTCGAGGACTGCCCGCCTCAGCCCCACGCCCTCCCCCCCTTTCCCCCACACACAGAGGTCCTGCTCACTGCAATTCACATTCGTCTCTTTTCTAAAAGGCTGTCCAAGTCCAGGGAGTCACGCGCTCCCCTTCACCGCCTTTCACACACCTGTTCCAGGTGATCACAGGGCAGGGGTGCTGTGCAACGATAATGACCACGAGGAAGGGGCTAACGTGCAACTTTCTCACTTTCTGTCGGAGGTTTTCACGCCAGCGGTTCTCGATGCAAGCAACAGAAAACGAGAGCCCTAGACCATACCTCTAACCTCACCTGTCAGCAGCGAGCTTGGCAATTCACGATTTGCGATGCTATTTTAATTGTTACAGATCAAACAGAAGTTGTGAAATACTTTCTTAAAAGTCACAGTCATGCAAGGTGTCAACACATGGCAGCCGCCCCGGCTCTTGGGAACAGCAATAGCAGCACAGCGCCGGTGCAGAGGAGAGCGTGGTCTCGCAGAGAGAGCAAGCAGAGGCGCTGGTTACGCTCGCACCCGCATCACATCCACGCCTGGGCCTCTTCTCCCCTCCACCTCAACGCACATGCTTCCCACACGCAACGCACCCTACTGGGCGTAAAATAACAAGAACACAGCCGGAGCGGCCGACACCTCTGTGCCTAACAGACGCCCGGCTTCTGCTGAGCTCTCCTCGGGCACCGTCTCATTTCACCCGCACAATTTTGTGAGGTATCCTTTCTTACTGTCCCAATTGGGGGATGAGAAAACGAAAGGCTGGAGGGGTAATTAAGGACCTCAGCCGATGTCACACAACGAACGGCGGCCCCGGGACTTATCTCCACGTCCCTGCGGCTCTGGTTTGACCCACTATGCCATCGTTCTGACTGGACCCCATAGAAAAGTCATGAGCTAGGGCAGATATCATCCACACACCGCACCCCCACATGAAGAGCAGTCCAGCCGTGCACATGTAAAACTTGGCGGACATCTGGCTCAAGGAGAATGTGCTGTTACCGTGACAGAAATAATCTGTCAAACTGGTCTCACAAAAAGAAACTCACATGTTAGGCCCCGTCACCAAAAAAGCAATAAACACACATGTCCCCTCCTCTGCGTGACAGTACAGGAGGGACAAAAGGTCAAGCTCATGTAAGTCAACGCAAGAAAAATAAGCTGGGGGTGGATTTTTTTTTTTTTAATCCAAGGCCCGTCTCCTTAGAGTTAACCACTGGAACCAATACATTTATATTTTAACCAAACGCATCAGAATGAGTCCAAAGGGTTACCCGTGTGGCTGGTCTGGTAAGATGCAGAGCACAGGGCGGGCACGTCTGGAGGAAGGATGAAAAGCCCGTCCAGAATGCCATCGATCTCAGCCTGCAGACTTGGCTCCACATCGGCGCGGAGTCTAGACAGGAACTCGACGGCCCCGAGATCCACCAAATGCTGGACGGCTGCGGGGTACTGAAAGGAGAGGCGTCGTGAGAGGGAACACCCACACGTCTGGACCCCGTCTTACAGCACTTCCATACACCAGACGTGTCTTCCCTGAGAACTAACGCCTGCGCTGATACACCTAAAGCAAAGAACGTCCGTGCGTAGGACATGGATTCATAGACACACAACATTTGATGATCCCTCTGAGGGAAGAACCCAGACGACGCACTGGAAGGGCACACTCCCAGGGCCTACACCTTCATTTATCCGAAGGGTCACTTCTGGGCACTGACACGCACCCAGCCCTCTCCGGCCTCCAACCAGCCGAAGTCCTAAGAGTCACCCACAACTGCAGGCGATTTACAACTTGGAAAGGTCCTTCTTGCACCCTGACACCTGACCCTGGCGCCTAACTATGCTCAAGATACGCGGAGGCCCATAAATCTGACAAACAGACACGGGACAAACAATCCAACACAGGGGCGCGATCTAGTCATCGTGGTCTGTCACGTTACCTTTAAACGTGTCCTTTTCCATACACACACGCCCAGATTTTAACATGCAAACAACAGGACACAAGGGGAAAAGAGAATGACAACTATTCACCCCCCCCCCCCCATGATCTGCAAACGCCAGGACCTACCGGAGCGCAGGCGCGGGTCACTTCTGAGCACCGTGCAGCCCGCGCGAGACGGAACGTCCCGAACCAGAGAAAACGGAGATGAGAGCCACGTACCCAAAGGGCTTAAAATGCAGTGGCTCCGGGCGCTTTTCAATGTTTTTTTTTAAAGCGACCGTCCCGCTCCGCTCCGCGGGCACGACGACGGCGCCCCGACCCAGCCCCGCGCCCCGCCGGCCGGCCGTACCTGGACCAGCGCGCGCAGCAGGCGCAGCGCCTCGGCGCGCAGCGGGACGCTCGGGAAGCCGAACCAGCGCAGCAGGTGCTGGAACAGCAGCCGCTCCCGGGCCAGCTCGGCGCCGCGCACCAGGCGCAGCTCCACCTTGCCGAGCAGGGTCCGCAGCGCGCGCTCCCGGATCTCCGCCAGCTGGTGACCTGCAAGGAAGCGCCGCTCGCAGCCGCCCTCCCGGGACCCGCCCCGAGCGCGCGGGGCTGCGCGGGGCCGAGGGCCGGGGACGCCGGGGGGCAGAGGGACACCGGGCCGCGCGCGGCGGCGTCCCCGCCGAGTCCCACAGGCGCGTCCCCGGGGGCCGGCCCGGACAAGCCAGGACGGAGAGGAAACGTGGCGCGGCCGTTCTCGGCTGGGGCCGCGCCGGGGGAGGGGGGCGAACGCAGCGAGCGGCAGCGCGGACGTTACCGAGTTTCCCGATGAGCGCGGTCAAGTCCATCTCGTGCCGCTCAGTCCGCCGCCGCCGCCGGAGAATTAAACTGCCGCGCCACCGCGTCCGGCCACGCTGGCGGTCCCCCCGGAAACCCGCGCGCTGTGGCCGCGGGTTCCGCCTCGCCGGGTTCCTCCCGACCCGGGAGCCGCTCCCGGCCCCTGTGCGCCCCGAGGGGCTCGCGGTGGTTCTGGAATCACAGCCACGCCGCTCCCGGACGGCCGTCTCTGAGGCAGGAACCGGAAGGATTGAGGCGGCGAGCAGAGAGGGAACCGCGCCGGCTGCCGTGCATGCCGGGAGTTGTAGTCCCGGCCCCGCGGCGCCCGCCGGCCTGGGGTTCCCGCGTCGGGGCGCGCGCTGCCCGGCCCGGCGCCCTCGCTCTGCGGGGATCCGCTTAGGACGCCGCCGATCGGAAATCTCGGGGCGCAGACCGTTGCTAGGCGGAGTGCAGGGCAGGGCTGGGTTTGGGTCCCCCGCCCCGTCCGCGTTACCAAACGACTGAAACCCCCTTTAACCGTGAAACGTCCCTGCAGAGTCAGGCTGGGTCTTAGGTAAGTTCTGTCTGAACGAGCAGCCACGGGAGCAAAGCCGGGGGGCGGTGGGGGGGCGAGAGGGGAGGGAGTAAGGACAGGAGAGAGAAAAGGGGGCTGCAGACAAAAAAAAAAAGGGGGGGTCTAAATTATACTTGAGTGCCCCAGAGGCGCCTTTTGCCCTGACCGATCTGAAGGGGGGGAGTCTAAGCCGTGGGGGAGCCACAGGGGCAAAATGTCATTTGTAAAATAACTTGCATTTTAGAAACATTTCAGCTCCCAGACCTTCTCGGTTTCCCGTGGAAAGGGATGTCACGGCAGCTGTTCCCGTTCTTACTGAAACAGACAGACAAAGGCGGGGAGTGAGGAGCACCTTAAGCCCCCCCCTCCGCCCCCCGCCCCTAGGCCGCTTAGCTCTGGACGGCAGAGGGGGAGGGGGCTGCTGGTGCGCTGGGTCCTCTCCCCCACCCGCCCCTCCCCCACCTCTTCTTCAGTGAGTGCCCTGCGCCTTCCAGCCTCCCAGGCGCGTGGCTTGCAGGTGCTGCGCGATCAGAGAGTGCGAGGGAAGTCTGGTGTTTGATCCAGACTCCACTGGCCCCTACCTCAGCCCCAAGGCTGTGACCGTGGCTGCCTCCCTCCACCCGTGGGTGCCAGCTCCCGCTGAACAGGGCGCCAAATGGACCAAAAAGTGCGAACGGGCAGTTACAGCAGCTGAGAAGTTTCCGTCCTTATCCAGGCCCCAAGGTCTGAGTTGTGGACCCGAAGGGACGGACCGGAGGAATAATGGAAATAACTTCTCAGTGAGCCTTCTGAGATGCAAAGAAACGGGATTGGGGGTGTCCGAGAGTCAGGGGTGATCAATGCGGTGGGAGAAAAATAAATTAAAACAAGCATGCTGCAGGCACAATGGGGGTCAAACTAGGAAATGGTCTCATTGATGTTGATTTTATTTTTAATTTGTGCTGTTGAGCATCTATTGCTTATAATTACACACTCATTAGGTCCTGCTTATTATATTCAAAGCAAAAAAACTATAATTTTCCTATTAGACTAAATATTATTTGCCGAATTCTCCTCAAAGAATCAACTTTCCATGTCTTAATTCTACTGTTAAAAAAATCACACATATGCTAATGTATTAACTATATTATCTATTACTTTATCATTCCTTTGTTGGGTTTGTTTTTCTGTTCCTTTTGTGACTTCTTGAGCTAAAGGTTTTGTTGCTTTATTTTCGTTCTTTCTAATTTAGTTATAGAAAATTTGAAGTCCCTGAATCTGCATCTAAAGGATTTAAATAACACATTGTGAATTTAGATTTATAATGTTCTAACTACCGTTATTCACAACCATTCTGTAACCGCTATTTTGATACTTTCTATTTCACCTAAGATCTATTCAGGAGGGTTGTTTTTTCATTGTGAAACCTTTCTTGCATATACATTGGTTATTAATTTACATTATATCCCAATCAGCAACCGGGGCCTTCGTAATTTTGAACTTCAAGGTCAAATATTTTAAGTGATACCCAAGCACTTGAAAAAAATAAAAAATGGACAACAGATATCCGTGTAGCCGTGTGTAGAGCTGCATGTGTGTGTGTCTTTGTAACTCTCTGCTTATATTTACAATAGTTTTTGTTACATTTATTTAAATGCTGTGTTGTAATAAAAACCTGTTGACTTTTACATGATGGAAAATGACAGGCGTTCAGCTGCCAGTACACGTGTGGATCAGCAAGGGTGGGTGGAGACTCCGTAGGTTGAGGTCTGCCGTCATCACCAGCCAGGTAGCATCACGGAGAACAGCCTGTGGCCCCGGAGCACAGGTCACACTGTAGTAATTTCTGAGCTCCAGTTAATTCTCAGTGACTCTTCCACCCCATCGTCAGCCCCTGCGCCACTGGCAGCCATTGTCGCCGTCTGCTGGATCGGATCATTCAGATTAGATGAAGACATGGGTCCCCAAAGTCACCGGAAATCCTCAGTCCCTCTCCCGAGAACTCACATTACAATCTGTGGTGATTTATTCTAAAAGAAAACTAAATGCTGTATTTCCTCTGGGAAAAGGCACGCATTTTTGCTCTTCCTCCCAGTGCAGACATGAATGTTAATACTTGGGGTCATGTACAGTAGTTCTTTTAGTTGTCACCATAGGCATTTCAAACCCTTTAAATCTGTTACTTGGCTGACTTAAAATATCTGGCGCACAGCCCTGTAAGCAAAGGAAGCATTGCACGGAGCACACACTTTGGAGGCAGACGGGCATGGATTTAAAAGCAGCTTTGCAGCCTTCTTAATTTCATAACTGTGGGTAAGCTAATTAACTTTCTTGTTGCAAATGAGAAAACTCTAACTTGAACAAGTAAGCCAAGACCAGGGACTTCTCATCTCACTCCAGAGGAGGATCTGGCCCCAGAGACTCCAGAATATGTCAGTATCCCTCTTCTCTCTCTTGGCTGGCCTCGTGGTGTGTCTGCCCCAGCCTCTTGTGTTGCTGGCGCGGCTCTGCGGGACTCCAGCGGGGGAGAGAGTGGTGGTCCGGGCTTCCATCCTTCCCTGTGATGACCCTAGAAGTAAAAGAAAGCTTCTCTCTCAACAGTTGTGTATCAAATCCATGAAAAAAAAAAAAAAACCCACTTGAATCATCATTATGAAATACCTGATCCTACGTTGCTCGTTCACAGTCTGAACAGGAGGGCGGGGTGTCTTAGCTGTGTCATAATTTTGGGGAGTTGCACAGAGGGTTTCCATTAAGGAAAGGGGTGGTATAAACAGAAAATGGGGGGTGGGGAATCTTGGGTACTGGCTGGGGGTGAGGGAGTGGGGAGGACCTGATGCCTCTATAACCTCTTAAGCCTCAGCCTCTACAGGTAGAAGTTGGGATTAATAATAGCACCTCCTGATACAACTGTTTCAGGACCGAAGGAAATTAGAGAGAGCACTTACCCGGGCCTCCACGACAGGAAGTCACTGTAAGTGATAGTGGTTCAGGAGCTGTCAAACTGGACTGAGTGTGTCGCCCCAAAATTCATGTTAAAATCAACCCACCACTGAGAAAGGATTCGTGGTAGGACCCTTGGATGTGATTAGTTATAAGGGTAGAGTCCTCAGGAAAGGGATGAAGAAAAAGAAAAAAACAAACAATCATCTATGCCCCAGGAAGCGGAAGCGGGTCATCACCAGACTGAATCTGCCGGCACCTGGGTTTGCGCTTTTCCAGCCTCTAGAACTGAGAAGTAACTGTTGTGTATAGGTCGCCCGGTCTATGGTGTGTGGACTGAAATATTCCCCTTTCTAGGAATCAAATGCAATGTCAAACTATATCCTAGTACCGCCTGCAGGAGGAACCACAAAGTAGCCCCTCTTGCTCCACCGCAAGGATCCTGGGGCCCAGAAACAACCTCCCGCTTCAGAGGGGAGGCTTTGACTGGGGCGGTGCCCCCAGCCTTACAGCAGTTGTGAGGCCCCAGTCGGGCAAAATGTCCAGCAAACAAGCAAGCAAAGAATCAAAAAGGGAGCGCCCTGGCCCACTTTTCCTCATTTTTCAAAGGGAAGAGGTTATTGGTCCAAGGGGGAAATCCTTTTACATTAATTGGGATACTATGATAATTTATCTATGAAGACAATGTTAAAAATAAATAAAAGAGAAAAGCAAGCAGGATTCCTAAACACAAGAGGAATAGATGTGTGGAAGGTACTCACAGTCCCCAGGGCAGCAAACATTCTGTGTGTCTTCCAGGAAAGCCACCTGGGAACCAGCCTGTCTTATTTAAAAACAAAAGTCATGATTTCATGATAGTTCTGATCTCCAGGAAGGAAAAATGGTTGAGACATGAGGTTTCATCCCTGACTTATGATTTTTCCTAATCATGCCCATAACGTTGCCTTATTAATTTACATAATATTTAACTTTTTAGGGAACTGTCAAATTCTAACGTATCTTCCCAGTACTGAAATAGAAAGTTAATAAATATTTCATACCATTTTAAAGTGGAAGGGTGGAAACAGGCGTATTTTCTATTTCAAATAGCAAAGCAACATGCCCTTGAACTCCGCTTTCTCTGCACAGTTTAATAAATAGGGGTCTTAATTATAGATGCAGAGAGCAGACAAGAATATCTACCATCACTGTCTCTGCTTAACGTGCTGGAAGTTTTATTCCATGAAATTGGGCAAGAAAAAGAAATAAAAGACATCCCGGTGAGAAAGGAAAAGTAAATCTATTTCTATTGGTAGGTGAGATGACCTTATATAGAGAAAATCCTAAGGAATCCACAAAGAAATTAGAGCAAAAAAGGTGTTAGCAAGTTTGCAATATACAAAATCAATTCTATTTCTATGTACTAGCAATAAGCAATCCAAAAACTATGAAAAATCATTTCATTTATAATAACAACCAAAAGAATAAAATACTTAGGAATAAATTTAACACAATAAATGTAATTCTTCTACAGTGAAAAATACAAAATATCATTAAATGGAATCATATACCTAAATGAATAGAAAGACATTCATGTCATGATTGGAAGATTTTGTATCATTAAGATGGCAATACTCCCAAATTGAATTACAGGTTCAAAGGAATCCCTATCAAATACCCAGCGGCCTTTGTAGAATACATTGACAAACTTATCCACCTAGAAATAAAATAGACATTTTGGCTTATATTTATATGGAAATCATAGTAATTAGACTAGCCAAAACAACCTTGAAAAAGAACAAAGTGGAAAGATCTAGACTTCCCAATTTCAAAATTTACTACAAAGCTATAATAGTCAAGACTGTCTGGTTCTGGAATCAGGACAGACAGACATATCAATGGAATAGAATTGAAAGTCCAGAAATAGTCACTCATATTTACAGTCAGTTGATGATCAACCAATGTGCCAAGACAATTCAATGAGAAAAGAATAGTTTTTTCAACAAATGGGAAAACTGGATATTCACATGCAAAAGAACAAACTTGGATCCATACCTCACACCATATTGTTAAAAGAAAAAATCAGAATGGGTCAAAGACCTAAATGCAAGAGCTATAACTATAAACTTCTCAGAATAGAACTTTAGGCCAGAATCCTCATGAGCATAAACTAGACAATGGCTTCTTACATGTGGAAGCAAAAACACAGGAAAAAAAAATTTTTGGACATCCAAATTTAAAATATTTGTGCTTCTAAGGACACTATTAAGAAAATAGGAAGCCTAGAACGGGAGAAAACATTTGTAGATCATGTAACAAGTAGAAGTCTGTTATCTCGAATATGTAAAGAACTTTTACAACTCAACAATAAAACAAATAATTCAATTGAAAATGTGCAAAGGATCTGAATAGACATTCTTCAGAGAAGACGTATAAATGGCCAATAAACACATGACGAGATTCTAAACATCATTGGTCATCAAGGAAATGCAAATCAAAAAACCAGAACGAGGTAGCACGAGGAGGGCTATAATCAAAAATAGGGGCAATAACTCCATGGAGAAACCTGGAAACCCCATACGTTGCTATCAGGGATGTAAACATGGAACACATGTTGGAAGTTCCTCAAAAAGTAAAACAGGATTAACGTAGGACCCAGCACTTCCTAAATATATATCCTAGATATATGCCCCAGAGAACTGAAAATGGGTATTCAAACACATAAATGTCCACAACCCCACTATTTACAGTGGCCAAAAGTGGGAACACCCCAAGTGGCGTCCCCAGGGAGATGGGAGGGGCTTTGACCACAGAATGGTGATGAGAAGCTTGTGGGGCCTCTGTCAACAGGCCGCGGTCAGGCATTTAAAAATGAGGCAGCGGCCTTGAATGGGGAGAGGCCATGTGGATTGCAAGGAGGCTGGGAACGCGGCCCCGCTCGCAAGGAGGCGGAAGGGGAGAACCACGTGGTTCTGGATGAAGAGCTGGAGAACAACGTGACACGGGCAAAACCGCCCCAGTCAGGCACGGATGACTGGGAGCTGCCGGAAAAGGCTGAACTGGGCCTGGGAAGTAGGGGAACGGCACCTCTGAATTTTCTATTCTAAAACTAGCCTGGCTTGGCAGGGGGAGGTAGAACCATGTGTTTGCGGGTGTTTTAAAGAAAGTGAGACTCAACGGCAGAAATCCACCATGAACCCAAATCTGTCTAACGTTGAAATAAACAATTCCTTCTCTTTTCACCAAACTCTGGTATTGAGAGTTATGCTTCTGGCGGCGGGCAAACGGGCCCCTCATCACTGAGCAGCCCGTGGGCTCCGTTTCAGACCTAGATAAAGGTGATGGTTGTACAAGCCTGTGAATTTACTAAATGCTGCGGAATCGTACACTTCACTTTTTTAAATGAAAGACCATATTATTAGCAAAGAAAATCCATAGCAAATAGGGAAGCTGCAGATGCCAGCACATCAAAATTCAGGTACTTGCAAGGTGTATGTTCTTACGGGTCATACAGATGGATTTTTCACTGAAGTGTGCACTTAAAATGTTTTATTTTAATGTGATGTAAATTTCCCCTCAATTAAAAAATAAATAAAAGAAGCATGTTTTTTGTTTTGTTTTGTTTTTGTTTTTTAAGTCAGAGAGTAGCCCTGGCTAGCGCGGCTCAGTTGGTTGGAGTATCACCCCTTAACCGGCAGGTTCAATCCCTGGTTGGGTTGTGTGTGAGAAGCAACCAATCAATGTTTCTCTCTCCCGGGAATGTTTCTCTCTCCCGCTTCCTGTCTCTCTAAAGGCAATGAAAACGTGTCCTCAGGTGAGGCCAAAAACATCTCTTTTAGAAGGTCAGAGAATAAGTTTTGGTGAGGATGTGGAGAAATTAAACCCTTACGCGCTGAGACGTAAAATGTTACAGCTATTACACTCAACAGCTCCTAGCAGAGTTACACCCAGAGCGGCTGTGTGGTGCAGTCGTCCCACTTCCAGGTCTACACCCCAAGGTGAAAGCGTGGGCACCCACAAAAACGGGTTCAAGAATGGTGAGAGCGGCATTACTCATAGGAGCCACGATGTGGGGACACCCCAAGGGTCCGTCAGCGGGTGAATAAACCAAATGCGGCTCCTACAGACACAGAACTATTACTCAGCCTTTCAAAGGAATGAAGTGGTACTACATCCTACACGTGACAACACGGATGAGCCTTGAAGACATGACAAGTAAACGGACACATACTCTGTGATCCCACGGATAGCACCTGAGGACACCGGAGACAGGTGGCGAACCTGGCTGGTAGGTTAGAATCACAGAATGTAAGAGGCCCAGGGGAATTCAGAGATTATGGTCCTGGTTTTTTTGTTTGCTTGCTTGCTTGCTTGTTATTTTTTTAAATTTTAACCCGGTGGCCATGGGCCTCCAGCGTGCGAGTCGATGCCCAGATGGTTTTGCTTTGTTTTATTTTACCTGCACATGTGCGGTATTCTATGACGGTTCATCGGATTCCCCAAACAGTCGCTCAGCCTGCAGAAAAACGCACAAACGGATCCGGTCCCCCCTGGCCTTTGTCAGGCGTGGAAACCGAGATGGGGAGAAACGCGGGAGCTCCCCGGTTCGCCAGGGTAGATCCTGCTTCTCTTTCCCACGAAGGGGTTCCGCGTTTCAGGTGACTTTCCCTTGTGCAGGTGCTTCCGTTGCTTTCAAGGGCCCTGCTGGGACCCGCTGCCCTTGGAACAAAGGGACGGATTGTGGCGCGCCCCCAGCTTTGCGCTCATGCCTTTCCTGAGTCCAGGGGGGGTCCTTCTGTGAGGGAGGGGGTGGCGCAGGGCGCCCAGAGCAGACGTGGAGGAAGGGCACGGGGTTTGCCAGCAGCACGCGGCGGGGGAGGGGCCGGCTGTAACTCTTTGGATGTCCTTTGGCCCAAATGACTCCCCCGAGATGCAGGCAGGAACTGGGACAATGGTCCTCCTGTCAGAGCACAATTTGGATGCGGGGCGGTCCAGCGGGGGCCACCTTCCGAGGGCGAGGATGGGGAGCGCCTTGCAAGCAGGGCCTTCCCAGAACACAAGGAGGAGGGAGCAGCTGAGCCTCGGCACAATGACCACAAAGGCCGAAGAGGCTGGTGACGGAGCCCGGAGCCAGCGGGAGACGGGGGAGCCCTCCTCTTGGTGAGAAGGAGCTGCGCATTAGTCATAAGACCCTTTCTCAGGAAAGCAGGTGCTTTGCGGACAATTCACCTTAAGGAGCACAGGTCAGAAACAGCTTTGGCTGGAAACCTCGCCTTCCAGCGATCAGAAGGGTCACGTCCTCCAGAGAGGGCCACAGTGGCTCAGTAAAGCAAGGCCCGCAGCCCTGAAACGGTACCCTTTCCCAGGGAGTCTCAAAAACATCGTGCCAAGTGACCCGCTGCTCAAAAGAAGTGTTAGCTAAATTAGATGAGAACTGTCATCCAATTAAACTGTGGGCCCAGGGTCTCCAGCAGGAAGCAGCCGTCAGCAGCACGGGCGGATTCCACGGCCGCTTACTCAGCAGAATCGCGGGTGACGGCTCAGGGGACTCACTTGGTGACGGCGAGAGACACGCATCACGGCCGTGGACGATCCCAGCAATTAGCCACTTTCCTGTGCGTGACTCTGTATCTGCTTCTTCTAGACCAGTGGTTCTCAACCTTCCTAATGCTGCGACCCTTTAATACAGTCCCTCATGTTGTGGGGACCCCAACCATAACTAAAGCACAGTGATTAATCACAAAAACACTATGGAATTATATATGTGTTTTCCGATGGTCTTAGGCGACCCCTGAGAAAGGGTCGTTCGACCCCCCAAAGGGGTCGCGACCCACAGGTTGAGAATCGCTGCTCTAGACGATGTGGACAGCGAATATGGTACAAGGGGTGCTGGTTTGCTCTTCCTTGTAGCCCTGGAATGGACAGTCAGGGGGCCTGAGCGGTCTAAGGATTATCTATAATTATGTTTAGTGTGAATAAATTTTAATGCGGAATAAAAAGAAACTAAAACCTCCGTGTGGATGGTTCCCAAACGTTGGTCCCCAGATATCGCTCAATGGAGTCACTGTCCGCAGCACGTCCAGAAGAAGGCAAGTGTGTTCCGTTCTCTTCACTGACTCAGCACTTCCCTCCCCCGTGCGTAACGTGAAGTTAAGACATCCCATTTCCTTCACGTTGGACAACGTTTAGGTACCACGCTTATCACTATTTTTTAGAATAAAGTCAGTACAAAGTCAGAAGTGAAAATCAATCACCAGGATGGGAAATGAATAAAAATATGCCGGTGTCCGGTAACAACACCCTTTCTTGTCTTGAAGGCTAAGCCACTCGGTATTCTTCAAGACTCTAAGGTAGATTTCATGCCTTCAGATGAAACCCTACCTGTCGAAAGTAGCTGTGAGGGTTCCCAAAGTTCTCTTATTGCCTTCCCTGTCAATCATTTACAGATTTAGGGCAGAAACCCCCACATTCACGTTTGCTATTTATGGCAACATTCCGTGTGGTCAGAAGCACATCCCCTTACTGAAGAAGAACAGATTAAGAAGTCAACAAGATTTGAATTGAAGGCCTAGCTCTGAGTTGCAATGCACGAGGAAAGGCCCGGTATATCGATTGCGTCAGTATTTGCCAATGGATGTGCCAGAGAGGAAAAGCAATGGGTTTAAGACAGACCTGCCTTCAGAGAAGATGTCAAGACAGGTTTGTCGATAACCTGCTTCTCATTTCCAGTTTTGAGACTGGGTCATCACAGAGAAGATGAGCAGAACATGACATCTGTGTGACGTGAAGATCAGCTTCAGGTCCCTGTGTTCTCCTTTTTGTCACGGATAGACAAAAAATAGGAACTTCCTTACATGTTGCTGAGTTCCACAAAGATCTTACAGACATGAGTTTATGAAGCATTCGCCTTGTGTTTGACAACGGGGTTCGAGTACTGCTTGCTCCCCAATTATTATAGTTTTAGGTCTGAAGAAAAAAAAGTCACAGGAAACAACCCACGACAGGAAAAATGATTTTAGGATTTGAAAAAGTCTTGAGTAAAAGTGTGGGGCTGACTCCTGTGTAAGTTCCTCTGTGGCCACATCTACGGTATACTCAGTGTCACTGGACATTAAGAACCAAAACCCTGCCCTGGCTGCTGTGGCTCAGTGGATTGAGGGCCTGCGTGTGAACCAAAGGGTCGCCGGTTTGATTCCCAGTCAGGACGCCTACCTGGGTTGCGGGCCAGGTCCCCAGTTGGGGGTGCACGAGAGACAACCACACATGGATGCTTCTCTCCTTCTCTTTCTCTCTCCCTCACGCTCTAAAAATAAATAAATAAAATCTTAAAAAATAAAAAGAACCGAAACCCTGTATTTCCCAATCACAGTCGCTAACATCCCGTGTCTATGTGCAGATCAGCTTTCAGGGTTCATTCACCTTTGTTTACACAGAGTGACAGGCAATGAATGAGCGTTGTCCCGAAAGGAAAAGCTGCCTCCCAGAGCCGTGTTGAATTCAACGGCTGTCCAGTGTCTGAGGACGGATAGTCATCTTGCTTTTTAAAACCCAATGAGCGCATGTGTTACACTACACTAGGTTTTCCACTTGGAACTATTTATCAGTTCGGGCAGGGAAGCCTGGCGTGAAAGGGGGTTACTTTACTGCAAAAAAAAAGACACGTTTCACTTGGAAGCTGTTCGCCTTTTTCCTGAAGCAAGCTAAATTTGTTAACACAGGAAAAATAAAACAAGTTCATGGTGTGGAGCTGCCAGGTGTATGCATTGTGGGGGAGGAACACGTTTTCCTGTCCCCCAAGGGTGCTTCTAGCTGGCCTAACAACCAAATCGGCCTGAGACAGATGAGCAAGAGAAAATACGCACACTTAATGCACACGTGGGCATGGGAAGCCTGCATGCATGAGGGTGGCAGGGACCCCACGTGCACCAGAGGTTCGGAGACAGACAGGGAACATGGGATATAAGACATCCTGAGCTAGGGATGAAACGGGGCCTTGGGGCACTTCAAAGGGTCCGTGCAGGATGAGAAGAGCAGATGCTTAGAGAATCTCTGACCTGCTCCACGGAAAGGCCAAAAGAGGTTATCGCTGACCAGCACTCATCCCGGGCAAAGGCCCCTAACTCCGGTTCTTCTAAGGAGGTCAGGGAGGGGCAGAGATTGCTCTTGAGCCCGTGGCCGGAGTCGCCTTTAGCTGAAAACAGTCTGCACGCCCATGAGGCACATCTTGGAGTGCCTGGTTCTAACCCCCCAAGGCGTGGTGTCTAATAAGACTGAATCGCTGTATATTAATGGCCCGTCCGTATGTAATTATTCTGGGGTCTCCATGTCCGAGCGCCTGGCAAATGAGTAACCCAGTGATAATTGAATGAATATCAGTGCCAGTTGATTGTTTTTCTCCCTCTCCTGCTGGAGGGGAAAGGGTCTCTGTGTCTGAATCAGAGGCTGAAGGGATCCTCCGGGACCTCCTCTGGAGCACAGCACCCATCCTTCCTGTCCTGTCTGGGTGAGAGGAACCACAGGGTGCTCCTTTTAGCAAAATCGGAAAAAAAAAGAGTCAACTCTGTCATCTCAGAGTATAAGCCATTCCTCTCGGCCGTCTGAACTCCAGATTGTTAGGAAAGAAAATTTATCCGAGATCAACATCCCTCGGAAGGGCATGTGTGGTAAAGGAATGAAGGGGTCTGGGGAAACCCAGCCGCTGTTTGAGCATTTACAGCCTTTGCCGACCATTGTGCTTTCGTAAAGAATCATTTCTTCACCCATTCCAGCTTTCTTCAGTTGCTCCACCAAGCGGAGCCAAGGCCGCGCGGCCTGCATACTTTCCCAAGGTGTGCCTCTGCGAGCCAGGCCTGCCCAGGGTGTGGCGGAGGCCGCAGCGGGGAATTCAGGGCTTAGCCAAACAAAAGTGCAGAGACACCCCCCTCCCAGACAATGGAAAGCTCCCGAAGTCCTGCACTGCCTTCTGGGATGTTCAGACCGGAGCCAGACACAACAAAAAAAAGTCTGATCAAAAGTTTTGAAGTAATTTTTAAAGGCTTTTTGTTGTTGTTGTTGAGCCAGGATCTATTTCTTGACACAAATTTGTAGGGCATTGCAATGCCAAGGGAAATCCTGGGGGAGCTCGAAGGAAGCCCAAATAGTACAGTAGCCTGAATTCGCGGGAAAACCAGTCCTCTAGAGTGAGCTCAGTAAATGGCACCTGTCCCTAATTTGGGCACGCATGTAAACCTACAGGAATTTGGCTCCTTTTGTGAGCTGAACGGCCCTGTTTACCTTTTCTGTGTCCAGGCGCAAAGGCTCAGGCATGATTTAACTGCTTGCAAACACAAAACCTGGGGCTTTATTTATCTGCTTGCCCTTCAGCATTTTTCTCAAAATGTTATTGCAATGATACATAAGACAAAGGTCTAGAGCAAGATAGTCACTTCCTCATACCCTAGCAAATAATTTTTAAAAAGGAAAAATATCACAGGAATTTCTGGCAATGTTTTAGAGACCAAAAAAATGTGACCTTTTTTGAGTAGCAATGCAATGTTGTTTTAGTGGGTGGGAACCGTAACAGCACACACTCGGAAACATAATATTTTGGTATTTAGTGGAAAACACTTTTTAAACGTATTGCAGTTTATAGAAAAAATAATCAATGTACTGAAAAGTGTATTGCTCTTTTTCATAATCATAAAAATCAGACAAAACCTTAAGACTTCATCTACATGGACAATGTATTGAGAACTCTAATGTAAAGCTGTACTTTTTTAACAGTGATTATGTTAAGGTGGTCTGGTAATAAGAGCTTTTCTTTGTTTTTACAAAATTACGATGTATGTGCAGAGATGGACAGGCAGATGAGAAGTAGACAGACAGACATGGAACACAACTAATTCATATCAATGGCTTTCCACATGCAATTTTTAAGTATGGGAGTACATTTAAAGCAGAAGTCATTAACTTAAAAAGCTGGATTGTACCATCAGCTGTATTTCAGTGTTAGATCAAGGGTAGATTGTTGATATTATCAATATTTATTAATGTCCATAATATTCTATAAAACAAGTACTCAGAACTTGGATGCCAAAAATGTACAAATGCAACACACACACACACACACACACACATTCCAAGCTTACCATTTCCTTTTGCAACGCCCATCTGCCCATAAGGTCACCCCGGGAGACTTCTGCAGAATTCTTCTCCTGACCACGAAGCCCTTGCTATGGTTTCTATCTTAGTCGATATTCCAATATTCGGACGGGGGGGCGGGCACAGAAGTTAGAGTGCCCCGTGATTCCCAGTCCAACTGGACATCAGTAGGAGCTGATAATCAATGAATATTTTTAGCATAAATGGGTCCCAAATATGGTATGTACACTTAGGTACACAATTATTTGTTGTTTTCCTGAGATTCACATTCAGTGGGGCCTCCTATATTTTATTTGGCAACCTGAGCAGCATGACTATGTGTAAAAGCAGTTTAACATACAAGCAATCCCTGCCTTGTACTTTTCCTGAGAACTGTAAAAAATAAATAAATAGAAAATCATTTGAATCCCACTAAACACAAGCTTCTACTTAACCAGAAATCACCATTTGTATCATCATCAGATACCACTGTACATCGGTCAATTAACATGCAAATGGAGGCTATTTTTCCTGATGAGCAAATTTCAGAGATGGATAAACTCATGAATAGCTGATTAATGGTGAAAAATGATATGTGGGTTTTAAAGGCCTGTTAGCTAAGCCCATCAGTGAAATTGAGAGCAGGAAGCGGACTCAGTGGCTGTGTAATTATAAGATGCTCCATGGGAGATACAGCAGCAAGACCTTTCTTTAGGGGAGTGTGGTCCACAGGGCTACTCCTAGGAAGTATGGGGGAGCATATAACCTCATTACGTGCTTCCTTCTCTTCCTCACCGTCCATTTCTGTCCAGCTGGAATCTAGTTAAATACATTTCAAAGCCTCCCTTGAGGGAAAAGGGAAACCACGAAAAGGCAGAGGGTGGATGGTTTCTTCTTTGGCTTTAGAACTGTTGGGATGGCGGAGAAGCAAAGAGAGAGTGTATGGACCAATCAATTTTGCAGTAACCAATGGGGAGAAGGGGTGGGAAAGAAAATGGATCAGCCTCTTTATTTCCTCCTGTGCGTCTCCCACCATGGGCCCCTCAGAGACAAAGGACTAGTGCCATCCGTGGTCAAGAAGCTATGAAATACGTCCGATGCCAGTGCTCCAGGAGGTGTGGGTTTTAGGGAGCAAGAGATAAGTCATCTGTCATTTAAAAATAAGAGATAAATCCTGACTCTCAGCACTATGCAAAAGAAGCACCCCCTCCCTCCCAATGTTTCTATGCGACAGCTCAGTCGGTGAAATGGGCTGGTTCTCATGGGGTTTGATGTGTCTCCTGTCGGCCCCTTCACCCCAACACCCGGGCTGGCCACCCTCAGAAGCGGGCAGCACTCACTCAGCGCTCCCTCAGTCACGGCCAGTCTGGGGTCCCCACCCTGTCCCGCTGAGTCCACGCACACGCTGCCCGCCTTCCTCCTGCCTCACAGCAGCACCGAGAACCCACAGCGGGCCCTCGCTCCCGTCTTTGCCCCGCTCTTCTCGCAAAGACTTCACTTTGCTCCGGCCTGTGCGCGGTGGGACAGAGGTCAAGTGAGTTGTACGAAAGCTGAGTACAAATTAGCGCGCCACCATCTATCTTACAATTTTGATACATTGGTCGTCAGTGGTCAAGTTTGGGAGACCGCACATCTCAACGGTCTTAGCTCTATGTCAATGCCTTCCACTTTCTTCCCACCCATAGAGCAAAGGTAAAAGGTTATCGATATGAAGAGAAGCCAAAGTACGGGAAAAGCGAAGCCCTACAGGGGGTGTAGAGCTGTAATGACCCTGCGGGGAACTCTATTAATAGTATAATTACGGTTTATCTCTCCTGCTTCTAAAGCGGAAGCAAGAGTCAAATCAGATTTCTATGATATGAGCCACAGAACTGGTATTTTCCCCAAATGCCATTGTCTTCATTTTTGCTAGTTCAGAAAGAAGCCATGTAAGTAACACCTTGAAATTGTTTTTACTTAAGAGGAGCTCATATGACAGCCGTCCCTCTGACCAAATCTCATTGGGGGGGGGGGGGGGCGGCGGTGACAAGGAACAGAGCACTGGGGGGCAAGGCTGATGGGTCATCGCCCAAGAGAGGACCAGCCGGCAAAGGCTCCTCTGCTCTGCTCTTAGAACTGATGCTTCGTACAAACACGCTCACAGACTCTGGGTTTGTTTTCCTTGAACAAACCGCTTCTAACAGTGTCTGCTCATTTTTCACACCAACGCGACAGTTCCTCGGAAGGGCCTTCTCGTCCTCTATCGCTTTATCATCCGCGGTTTCACGCGCATCAATCATTTCTGTACTTACTGCCTTCCAATACAATTTTCTAAAGCCCATTATTCCATGAAGGGGAGCTATAACTTTTAATGTCAGGCACTTTAATATTGACCTGACAGAAATTAGTCGAGTTTTTTTCCATTAAACCAAATGAGATGCACATAAAAAATTTAAATTTCAAGTGGGAGTTGACCACAAGAACTATATTTAGCCTGAAATTCCATTATCAATACCCAACCCTCTCATTCACCACTTTTCATGTTGTTCTGTTTATCTTTTCAACTCTTTATTGTTAACATTTTAAAACATAAATTTGAAAGAATGATATGATAAACTACTACACTGTTCACATTATGACATTTTACCTCAATGTCAACATGCACCTCCTAAAATATATTCTCCTGGATAATCATCAAATAATCGTTATAGAAGAAAATTCACAATAATTCCCTAATACCCAGGCTATTTTTAAATTTCCTCAGTTATCTGCAAATGCTTTTTATACCTTGTTTTATAGTAGGTTTTTGTTTTCGAATGAAGTATAATATTTGTCCCAATTGAAAATCCTGTGCCAGTCTTGTATGTGAATATACAAATATATATTGCGTTTTCTTTCGGTGTAAAGCCTTGATTAGACGCATTTACATATTTCCAGCCATTTGGTAGGTGACATGTGTACTTCATCTTAGATCCCATCGAGCAGTATATATATATATATATAATGTCAAATGGTCATAAGACATTTCCTGGAAGGCAGAACCATTTCCTATAAGGCAGTGACGGATCACTCTATTGCAGGTCTTTAAACTTCATGATTAAGAAGTAGAGTGGGTTATTTACAGCTCAGTAAATGTGCTCCTAGAAATCATCAGCTGCGCAACATTATAAAATAAAAGCCACAGAATTTATGAGGAAAAGGGGGTAGACACTCGCAAAAAACAATTATCCGTGACACACTTAAGGAAATCGTTGAAAAAGAAAACCGGATGAAAATGCTAGCACAGTTTTATGCCTGTGATAGTTTAGAAATAGATAAACACTCTATCAATAGAGCATTTTCTTCTGAAAAGAGCTGAAATCTGCATGTGTCAGGAGGATGGCTGTGCTGGATGAACACATTTGTAAACACGTGTGGAATATGTGTTACGCTCACACTGTCCCCTAGTATGTTGATCGCCTTGGAACTGAACTGAGGTCTTAAAACAAGCATTACAGCAGCATTTCATCTGTGGGTCTGTGCTGTGGAGCCACACGAACACCGTGGTCCTCACTAACCTTTGTCTTCCTGGTTTTCGTCTCTATTGATTATCCCTGCCTGAGTCACTGGTATCAATGGCACTTGCCAAGTGGTGACGTCCACATTCCATCCATCTTTCTATGTTTGTCAGTGGACACTGATTTGCACACAATGCTTTTCCTCCTTCCTGCAGAGGACGGTCTGCGCCACTCGTCTGCAATGTGCACAAGTCTAATCCTTCTGTTCCTGGCCATCCTTCCAATGTGTTAACGCCGCGAGTTTGGAGTCCTTCATTATTCTGGTCTCCCAGTGAAACATTCCCATCAGTTGAACCGTTAGGTCACATACACTGGAACTCCTCTAACCTTCTGGCCACTGTCTTTTGAATAAGCTCCGATCTGCACCCAGAAAATATAATTTCCAGGTAGGGTCTGATTGAGTGCATTGAGACAATCACCTTCTTCCTCTGGACATTAGAGTTTTATGCAGCCCAAGGTCAGCCTTTTGCTAAGGTCACATCTCACTGTTGATGGATATTTTCACTGAAATTGATGAGCTAAGTTTCCTTCACACTGTTCGATTTTTTTGCCCAGGTGTCAAGATCTTACTGTGTCAAATTCCATCATAGTAGACTCAACCCAATAGTCCGGCTCTTTCTGTTCACTTTTTTATACTAGCTAGAAACCAAAGGGGCTCTATATTTTTATCCAAATCTCTAATAAGTTTGATCAACAAAGGGCCAAGGACAAAGCTTGCCCCTGATTATGATCATTTGATGTGTTTTATTACGATCTCTCCTCCTAAGCCCAATACATCGAACTTATTATCTCTAGCTAACATTTCTCCACTGACTCCTCAAAGATATCATATGAGAGCCCTTACCCCATACCCTGCGGATGTCCAAACACCCTGGGTCTACAGCCTGCCCCTTAATTAGCCCGTTGGTCACACCGTCTAGAAAAGAAGTAAGGTTAGTGTGACATCACTTGTCTTTAGTGAAACCATGCCCTAGTCTTATGATCCTGGCTTCCCGTCCAAGGAGTTCACAAAGTGCTCGGTATCAAGCAGCTCATTCACCGTTATAACAAGAGATCTTTTTAAAAAGGAAACATGAAATTCATCCAGGGAGAATTTTCTTCAAATTCATATAAAAGAATAAGTTGTAATGCTTGCTTATTTAGCATCTTCCAAGTTTGTACTGTGCTCTGCTGACAGATGAATATTGTAGAAGAATGAAAACATAATAAATGGGTTTGCAATTTCCTAAAGAAAAACAATGTTGAAGTCAGTCCATTCTCCAAAGCTGCTTTTAAAAGTTTCTCGTTGTCCACTTGCAATGGGACTGTGGAACCACATTAAATAATGCTTCTACACCCCCAACTTTATGTGATGCTCGATAGGTCTATAAATCTATCTAAACTGAATGAGGAAGAATCCATTAACGGGGTCCAACCAAAGGGATCACGGTCATTTCATGGCAGGCAAACCGAAAAGTGGATTGGTCCGTGTTCAAATTTAGTGTTGCAAGTTATATTCTGGTGTGGAAATTCAGGCATGCTGCAGAGTCAACATCACATCACTTTATAAAATGAAAATACAAGTGAGAAAAAGTCCAGTAACTATTTTTGCGCAGCCTTAGAACACGGAAGGTGTGTTTTTGGCAGTAACGTTTCCTGGATGCAAAGCAGCACAATTTTTGTCTTTGAATCCGTGTAGGAAATCAGCCAGTAGCGAAACATCCCAAAGTTCCCTTGCGAGGTATGCTGCCAGAAGCCAACACGTTAAGGTATGTCGTTGACGCTGTGAAGACATGTACTCGAACTCATGCATTTCAGTGTTGGTTCTGTTTATTTTAAGGTGCTAAGACAGTTAAAAAGCGAACATCCATGCCGAAGGTTTAGGAAACAGGCAGTGAATATATAAATACCCTGATATGGAAGGAGACTTGACTTGGGTGGGGAACACACACTACAATGTGCAGATGAAGCCTTGTAGACGTGTATACCTGAAACCTACGGAATTTTATTACCCAATGTCTCCCCAATAAACCCAGTCAATCAATAAATGAGTAACTTGATGTGAACACAAATGCTAGGCATCTAATCCAAGAGAAATCATACGCTTAATATTGTCACAGTCTGTGAAAGGATCATTTCATTGCCACAAAATGGAAAATATTGAAGTCAAATAGTATCCATTCAAGAGTAATTTTTTAAAAATCCTATTTAAAAGAGGATAATTTCACTACTTTGTTCTTCTGAAAAGGAAACTATCCTTTACCTTTATTGATGGGATTTTCACTAGGAATTCTGGGTCTAAATATTACCTGATAATTTTCATCTGCTGTTGAAATATCAATCTTCGTTCCCAAAAATGTCCAATAGTTGTCACATTAAGCAAGGAATAAAATTTATAAGGCAAATGCTCTCTTCCTTTCTCTCCACATTGAAAACAGAACAGAAATTGTGTGACTTTTTTCAGTCTACGTAATTAGTATGGCTTTTGTATTACTGTTTATCATAATAGCTTATATTTTAGAAAATTATGGAGTATATATCATACAAATAAAATCAATTTGTTAGTAGTAAATTATACACAATATGTTTTTAGTGTGCAAAGTTTAATGTTGGTTTCATGTGATCTTCCTCTGAGTTTATTTCTCTTCCCTTCCTTCACCCTATTTAAACAAACTATGTTAATTATAAATTAAACTCTGCCTCAGGAAATTACTATCTTTTCATCTATTTGTAGTGAGCTCCCCAGGACTATACAATTAGTGAAATAGAACATTGTCCAGGTTCTATGCTAATTACTTTTAAAATAAACATTTTTAAGCTAAAATGAACACCATACCAATATATGTATTTTATTTAGAAGATAGTTTCTAAAATTAGAAGAAAGTCTTGGCTTAATGTCTGTATCAAAGTTTAACATTACCTGAGTCCATTATTCTCTTCAGACTGATGAGTTCTGCTGTGGGAGGCATTTAATTAAATAAGATAATGCATGTTCTTATTGCTGTGAATCTTCTTCTTTAGCCCTTAAAAGGGAGTTCACGTAGTAAAGAAAGTCACATTTTACTGGTTACATCAAATACGACTTTTCAGACGGAATGTAAAAGGATTTTGAAGTATAATTGTTTTCTAAATATTTATTGTGTTATACTCAAAATTGTGTTAATTTTACAAACTGACAAATTAAGGTGTTAATTTTTTTTTTTGACATTTGATTCTTTTATTTCCATATGCAGTGTAATATTTAGGCACATTGCTTAGGACACTATTTCTAAAAAGTCATTGGCCATTTTTCAAAATATCCTTTTGGTTTTAAATACTGATCAGGAAAAAAATAATGTAAAAATAGGTGAATAATTTTCTGTTACAGAAATGAAAAACTGAGTTGCATCTAAAATTGTAAGAGGTGAAGTCATTAATTTTCCCCATTGTATTCTTTTTGAAATAAAAGGTCTTTTGATTCTTAGGTCTTTCAGTCATATTAAGTAAGATCCATATCTTTATGAGAATAAACTTTTCCCGCTTCTAATATGAAAATATTCAGGTGCAATCTGCAATATTACATAACCCATCAAAGCAAAAGCAGTCATAGAAAAGGAAGCCGTGACATCATTTGTTCTGGAAATTATTGCCTCCTGTCATGTCACGTTTTTCTACCAGATGTGGATATCAGGCACTCAATGGATTCTATGCGTTAGAGTCTGAACTCTGAAGGAAAAAATCCAAAATAAGAAAATAGGAACGTAGCCACTTCTAGAGGACAAGAAAAAAAAAGACTAACTAGGACCCTTTGTTTCACACAGACAGAGGCCACAGGAGGCCTCATAGCGAGTCCAAAGGTGTGAAAAAGCCTTGGCTGGCGGCTCAGCTGGAGTATCGGGCACACACGAGAGGCAACTGATTGCTGTTCTTCTCTCCCATGTCTGTCTGTCTGTCTAAAATTAATAAACATATCCTTGGATGAGGGATTATAAAAATTTCTAGAAGAAGAACAGGAAAAATGTGTCTGTTTGCAGCAAATGTCACAGCAGAACTGAGCTCCTATGGAGGGATTTGTATTGGACCAATGAAAGGTCTTCACCTTCCATGGACAGAACAGTGGCATGAAAGCAGGTTGCTTACTAAGAGTAGTTTAATAGAAGAATAAATAACATTTTCAACCAATTTAGACATCTGTAAGCTAAAGAGAAAAAGGAAGGGAAAGAATGGGATTCATATGGATAAGTGAAATGCACAGGTTATTTAAATTTTATGTTAATAACGGATAATATTTTTATGAAACTTAATAACTGTTACACAATAATTTGTGAAATAGCAAAAAGTAGCTACTTTGAATTTTAGTTGAATTTCCAAATTTTAGCCTCTGTGGCGATGCTAATGGCCTCAAAGCTGGCATCCAAATTGACATTAATTAGTTAATGATATTCTCAAAGAGAATATAATTTCAGTGTTTTCACTAAGAGATTTTAGAGATGAATGAGGCTCTGAAGTTATAGTCGAAGTGGCATTAATTATGAAGAAAGATCAAGTATTTTAACATGTCTAGATGGGAAGATAAAAGAATGGTGGGGTGACTACGTGAGAGTTTTACCTCTCTCTCTCTCTCTAAATACATATTCTTTCTTATACAAATATTGGTCTAAGGGCCGACTTTACGCAATCATGGGGTCTGGTCACACAGCCTCTGGGAGGCTGTAGTCTCCCTGCCTGGTCTGTGACCTTCGGCCTGGTCTGCAGGGCCACAGAAGGAGGAAAAGATGGTGAAAAGTGGGGGAGAATGAGAGCAGGGGTCCCCAAAGACAGCCTGGTTCTAAAATGCATGCTCCAGTGAAACGCCCCCGAACTACAGACCTGAGTGCCCTCCGGCTGCCTGCCCGGAAGAAGAGGCTTCCCACCCATCAGAGTGCTGGGGGACGCAGGAGGCAGGCCTGAAGCCTTTAACCACGGACGGCCGGAGGACAGGACAGCTCACAGGGTGCTGAGCAGCATTAAGGACTCACCAGGGACACAGACACCCAGGAACTAGCACCAGTGGGAAGCCGTTACCCCCCGGAGCAGCCTGACTTGGCCAGAGGAGGGCACAGCATGGGTGAGGGGTGAGGGGTTGCTGAGAGGCGCCTCTGCAGGGCCCCAGCAAGGAAGGCAGCCTCGGTCCGTCTCTGCGGCTGAAGTGTACACTCGACGCCAATGAAAGCGTGACCTTGAAACAGGTGTGTACTGACAGGCATGCGTTTACTTCCGACCTGTGGAAGAGCTGTCTTTGTCGCGTGCTTTTCCTAAGTTGGGGCGTAGGCCCTTCTACTTCTGGGTCTCCTTTGAAGTCACACTTTTTCCCGATGACAACCTAGGGGTCATTAAGGGAGAGAGGAACGAGGTGCGTAGGGGGCCAGTTAGCACCTCTCTTGTTGTGATCATTATCAGCTAAACGGTGAGCTCCCCTTCACAGTCATTGCCAGCTTCTCCCGGTCAGAAGTTTAGGGAGAGAGGAGACGGAGAACTGGTTCCCTCCCCACCTTTGTCCTGCGACGGTCACATCATTTCTTCCCTACAGAAGATGGTTGCTGTGGACATGGTGGGGGATGGTTCTGGTGTCCAGGGTAGAGAAAGCAGAGGGCTAGTGCAGGCACATGCTCAGGGTTCTTTCATGAAGATGCGGGGTGAACAAATTAAGCAGTTTTGTGTGTTCTCACCCCTTCCCAACCAATGGATGCTAAACGTCATTTTCCTTAACATGTTACTACTTCATCAAGTTATTGAAATGGCACCTCTAATTCATGACAAGTTAAATTTTAATAATCCAGGTTCATATTAATGGAGAAGGGAGGTAAATCACGGTAAAAGAAATACGTTCCCCCAAAACACACACACACAGACTCTCTCTCTCTCTCTCTCTCTCTCTCTCTCTCTCTCACACACACACACACACACACACACTTTTTTAAATAAAAAGAACACCAGAACAAGACCTGTGCCACCAGATGTTGGAGTGACCAACGTCCTGCTCTAGCCCCAGCACAAAGCTCGCCCTTTCCAGGTATGTCTGCTGTTAATTGAAAAGACTGAAATTAGTCCTATATAAATTATACTCAGTCTTAGTGCTTTCATAGTCATTGATCGGCAGCCTTCTGTCTCAGGACACCACCTTAAAGTAATGGTTGCCGATCCAGCAGGTTTTAACGTTGGAAGGGGATCGGCATACGCCAGTCCCGCGCTGCCAGTCGGCAGGCCGATTATTTTGAGCTGAAGGCCGTAAGAAACAACCGCAGGCCCTGGAAGTGTTCTCCGCCCCCCTCCTTAAAGCAAGGCGTAAAGGTGACATCCACTCCCACTTATAAAGGAGTTCCCTCTCCAGGAAAACTAAGAGGAGATGACCCAGGAGCCTGCCCAACAAACCCTCCTCAACAGCCCTTAAGCACACACGTTCCTTCCTTGGTCACTTTTCCACAGGTTTCTGCCGCTGGGACCCACACGCCTTTTTCTGTGTCTGGTCGCCTCCCTATAATTTATTTCCCTCTCTTAAAATTCTACATAAGCCCTCAAGTCTAACTCCTTCTTCCGGCTTTTGGTTTTTTTCTGCGAAGCCCCTGTGCCCCTGGAAATACTCACATAATGGAAAAAAAATGCGTGTGCCTTTTTGTCTGCTCGCTGGTATCGGTCGGTTTAATTTGCACGCCCCAGGGATAGAACCTAACAGGTGAGGCGGGTTTCCTCCTCCACGCTTTGGGCTTCTATGCTCTGAAAAAAAAAATAATAATAGAGAAAAATTAAAAGATTGGTAATGAATTAGGTTTTTCCTGAGGGGATTCAGAACATGTTACCCCAAAATATGGCACCCTGATATACTGAATATTTCAGGCTAAAGAAATGTGAACGATAGCATGTACAGGCTTTGACCTTCTCCGGAGGCAGGTCATGAAACTAAGGCGAGACCATCGAAGCTACCTCTGACGCACGTCAGACCCGCCCTTGGTGTACCTGGAGGAAGGGCACGTCCTTCCCTGCAAAGACGGAGGGACGCAGGCAGGAGTCTTTGCTAAGTTTCTTCCGGTTGCTGCACCTCAGCTCAGCTCATTTACCTAACACGTCTTTCTGCAACTTCCTACTCTTCACCGAACCTCAGCTGGAGACCCTCAGGTGTAAACATTTCCTCGGGTCTTATTTCTTTTAGGAGGACTCTGTGTCATATAAAACTTACATTAAAAAATGATTTCGAATGACATTAAAGACCACTAAGCGCGACTAGAGCCATCTTATGGAAAAAACCAAACAAACAGAAAGATCACTTTGGGCCAACTCAGTAGGTGCCACCAACCGCTTTCCCAGTTACTACTCACCTCATCACTCTATTTCCTTCAGAGCGTATCTGTAATGTTTTTTGTTCAATTGCTTAACAATTTGGTCTGGGGTCAGACAGCTGGCCTGCCCTGTCCACCCCGGCCCTGCCCCTAGAACAATGCTCGGGACATAGGAGGTGCTCAGTAAACACTGGTCAATATTGAGCAAACGGCAGCGACAGCCTCGCCCCATGCTGCTCAGCAGCCCACACGGCCGATTGCGTTTCCGCCATCGGGAAGGAGATCATATTGTAAGTGACCTGGGCCAGCTCCCTAAGGCTGCCAGGAGCCACCAACGGGGTGGCCTAACCCAGCCGTGTGTTCTCTCACAGTTCTGGAGACCAGAAGCCAGAAACCGAAGGGTGGGCAGGGCTCCGGTCCCTCTGAAGACCCCCAGGGAGAGTCCGTGTTGCCTCTTCTGGCTCCCGGTGGCCGCCAGCAGCCCCAGCGTGCCTTGGCAAGTAGCTGCAGCACTCGGGTCTCCGCCTGCCTCTGTGCGGGGCAGAACCCTGGGGGCCTCTGAGAAGGACTCACTCCGAAGGAACCAGTCGGCGAATACGGCCTCTCCGATCCAGTATGAGCTCATCTTCCGCTGATTACATCTGCCATGCCCTGGTCCTGACTACAGTCCCAGTCACAGGTATGAGGGGCTAGGACGGCAACATACCTTTTGGGTGATACAGTCAACCCACAACAGAACCTAACAGGACCGATACTAGGGACTCCGAACGGAAAATTCCTTTCAGCTGACTTTTCCATGACCCCTTCTGGAGATTCCCTGCTTAGATTGGAAGCCAGCCCTAAGCAGTTTTCTCCTCCGAGGCCCTGGCACCCTCGAAGGCCTTCCAAGCTCTTCCTCCTGGAGTGTTAATGGTTCTGATTGAACCCCCTTGGTTGCCAGGTGATACTCATTCCTCAAGAGCTGACCGCTCGCTTCTGCACGGGAATAGCCTTCATGGGACCCGAACAGTATTGGATCGCGGGGAAGGTTTATTATTCATTCGAGTTGCATAATCTCATTCTGTCATAGGCTTTATCTGGGAATCTTAGGACCACTTATAACTGCATTTTTCCGTAGAAATGTTGAACGGTAAATTGAGTTTATAATCTAAATTACAAACAAACTCTCAGAATGGAACTGCAAAGGTAAATTGGGGAGCACTTAGATACAAAAACGTTAGAAATGCTGCCAGAATCAAACAACAGTATGACAGTAACCTACAATCACAGGGGTAATAACCAACTGCCACGCTTCCACGGGCTCTTGCTCCTAGGCCGGTGTTTGTGCTTGACCAACTCCAGATCTCAAGGGCCAAAGCTCTAACACAGAATTTTAGTCAACGCCAGAGGGGGCGCCATGAGCTTCCTTTTTGGGGGATCACCAGGCAGTCCTGTTGCTTCAGAATCACAGACATGGGGAGACATTAGTTTTATCTGTAAAGGCGGACCCTGCTGTGGGTTTCCAGCTTTTGAATTCAGTACGGTAACTCCATCTTGCAACAAGGAAGGGACCGTTAAGAAGTGGGATTCTCCCCAGCTAGCAGTCTCCCTGGGAGGAGGAGGTAGTTCAAGGCCACCCTGAGCCGGCCACGGGAGTTCTGGCTCTCTGCCTATTGGAAGGAAAAATTCCATCTCTTTCTCCCATTGTTGGGTGAATAGGGGGGAATTCTATGAGATGTTACTCTCTGCTCTAGGACATCCCCCTCTGAAGTTTCCAGGGCAGCAAACACACACCATTAACTGCTCAGGATGGTCATGGGTATCTGCTGGACTACTTCGCACTGAATCCAGTGTTACCTGGCACAGCAGCCAGAGGGGTCTGGGTCTTGGAAACAGAGAGGGCAGACAAGAGCAAGGTATTTCTTTACAAATCAAACTGTTTGATCTGAAACAGAAAATCATGTTAAGCTGGGCCAGATGTACCAGACTCTTGTCGCCTAGGAACAATATTTGGCTGCAGTGCTGTCTTTTTAAACAAGCAGGTGCCCCCCACACCTGCCAGGTCTTAAACGTCCTCAGGGCCCCTGGTTCTGGGAGGCAGGCATCCTTCCCCCGACATCAGCATGTTCCTAGCGAGCAGAACCCGACTGGGCATGGAAATAAGGGCACAGACATGTTCCCTAATAACTATGCTGGGAAGGAGGTGTTTTCACGTTCCAAAGGACAAACCAGCCACCTCTCCATCTTAAAGTGAATCTTGGAAAGCGTTTCTGAAAGGCCATTTATCACCAGTCTAGCCTCAAATACATGGAGAGAGGAATGGAATATTCATATTTCTTCATCAAACACTTCTGGAATCCCTATTGTATAAAAAGCCTTTGTTCTGGGCACTACTCCATATAACAGAAAGAGAATAAACAAAACACCTGCATTCAGAGGACGAGAGAAGAGAATTGTTGCAAGTTAGGGTAGAGGATGGAAGGGGTTCGCCTAGGTGGAGTCTCTGAACGGGCCTCCCTCACTTCCGATGGGGCGGAGCTGAGCCTTGACGGCAGAGGGCTAAGAGTTTCCATGTTTAGCAACAATGGAGAGGGTGGGGTGAGATGGAAGGACATTCCAGGCGGGGAGAAAAGCACCAGTGAAGGCTCGGGCTGGGACCGTCTGGAGGTGGAGCTGCCCAGCCCGGCCAGCGAAGGGGAGTGTAAGGAAGCAGAGGATGGAGAGAGCTTCGAATGCCAAGCCGCCGAGTTCCTACTTTGCACTTGAGGTGGAAGGCACAGTGCACACAGAATGCATTAGGACCTGGTGATGCCCTGTGGTGACAGCAGTAATCGGGACCCTGCAAGAGAAGCTCTGATTGGGAGGAGACCGCAGTGACTTCAAGGGGGAGAGCAGGGGGAGGGTGCGGGGAGGGGCAGGCAGGCCCAGGGCACTGTACTTGTTCCCTGCAGCTGCCACCACGACGTGCCATCAGCTGGGTGCTTCACAGAATAGAGACACATTCCCTCCCGGTTCTGGAGGCTAGCAGTGCAAGGTCAAAGTGTTGGCAAAGCCCCAGGGGAGGATCCGTCCTGGCCTCCTCCTAGCTTCTGTGCTGGCCGCGGTCCCCGGCGTGTGGACGGATCGCCACGTTGTCTGCAGCGTTCTCCATGTGTCTTCACGTGGTCTTGCTGATGCACGTCTGCCTGTGTGTCTTCTCGCCGACCAAGACACCCATCACAGTGAATTAAGGTCCCGCCCTACTCTCGTATGGCCTCATGGGAACTTAACAACACACGTAGGCAAAGACCTCACTTCCCGGCTAGGCCGCGTTCGCAGGTTCTGGAAAGGATGTGATCTCAGGGAACGTGCCCCAACCGAGAAGTACCAAATGGGGAAGCGTGGCTGCGAGGAGGATGCTCACACGACCAGGCAGAGGGAAGTCCAGAGCATGGGGCTGTACTGAGCCGGGTGGTGGGCCCCGGGGCCCAGCAGGTGCTTCAGCACTGAGGGTGCCCTTGAAATGTCAGGGCGAGGTTGGAAGGCTGCCCGCCATATTCCATCCTGTGTGCCCCCTAGGGCCCCTCTTCCCCCCCCCCCCACCGGAAGAAGCAGAGATGTTGAATTATGAGAAATCAAACCAGACTTGAAATTGGGTGATAGCAGTTCTAGTCAGGACTCAAGTACATCTCACTTTGTCATCATGGGCAAGTCCTGTGACCTCTGCGTCTGTTTCCTCCTCTATGAAATGAGGATGTGGAGAATGATCAGTAAGGGTCCTTCTAGCTCTCCAAGCCATGACTCTAGGAGGAAGAAGAGAAACCATGCTCTGCGGCCCCTGTTAGAATACTTTCAATATTGATTATCTTGAGCACAATAGGGATTTATTAGAAGGCTCTTGGGGGCTGGCACCAAGAACACCCTGGTCCACGTACCCTACCAGGGTGAATCTGATCCCCTCCTTTCCCATGAACCCTCCATGTTGGCTTCTCTTGCTCAAGTGTCAGAGTTCTGGGCCAGAGTTGCCGTCAGGAGCCTACCTTCCAGCTGTGCTGGGTGTGGGCAGAGAAAAGATAAGCTTATCCCCAGAGGGACGCTGAGTTACTGATCAAAGAAAGGGCAGGATGGTGGACGGTCAGGAGAACGCACAGATGCAGTTCAATAAGTGTTTGGAATCCAGCCAAGAATAGAGAATTTAATAGTATATTTAGCCACCAGTTCCTCTGCACTGAAGTTGTTGCTGTATTATTATACTGTTATCACTATTAATCTAGTAGTTAAGTGCCACATTCTGGAGTCAGAGAGACCACGTCTGAATTCCAGCTCCGGCCCACAGTAGTGGTGTGGCTTTGGGAAAGTTACTTACTGCTTATACTTACACACGAGGGGCCTGTTTCCTCATCTGTAATGTGGGGATAATACTGGCCTTACAGACTACCGTTAAAATTAAAGGAGATAATATATACAACACCTGGCCCGCAACATATACATCACCTAGTGATTAATCATCATTATGGATTAGGCATCCTGTGAAGTGGTTATTGTGCATTGTTTCGTGTAATCTTCACAACTTCTTGATGAGAGTTAACATCAAAGCCCCTCCCTACCCCCCGACCCCCTTCCATGAAAGGAGGAACGGAGGAGACAACGGAGAAACTGGGTTAAGTTATAATATACACAACTACATGAACTGTCAGAGCGGAGATGCCAGTCTCAGAAGCCCCGGGACTTGACCTTGTCTCCCAAGTTCAGCCCATTGCTAGCTCAGTGCTCAGCGGCCCTGCAGCACAGCCTCCCAGTCCTGGTGTCCTGGAGATCCGCTATTGACACTTGTGCCCAAGATCCTCCCATCCACCCTGGGCCTTCTTCTAAACGGGCCTGAGACTCAAGGCAGCGGGGTGGAAGAGTCTGCTTCTTGTCTAATTACTACTAGTGCTCACCACTAACCTCTCGCCATTCTCTTTCAGCCTCTCGTCACTGGGATTAGGTATCTGGGACGTGAGTTGCGTTTAAATTAGGGTGGGGGGCCACCCACAACAGACGACATCAACCTTCTATCTGCTATTTCGTCACACAGACCGATGGAGTCACCTGACAATCCAATTTTTAAATTATTAATCTAGGTTTTGTGTGGAGTTGAATATCATACATCAGACAGTTATAAGAATTAAGATCAATTACTGGAACTCTCCTTAATAACAGCTTTATTGAGGCATCATTCAGATATAAATTCACACGTGAACGATTTTCAAGATATTTTTCCGCCATGCCTGTTTGTTTCCTTTTTCAAAAGGTCCAGACTATTCCAGATACTCAACTTTTAAAGTCAACAATAACTCGTTAGATTTTCACGATACTTATCTGTAATCGCTTTTTTTTCCAAAAGAGAAGTTAAAATTTTCCCGTTGATTCCCACAAAAATCACACGTGCCGTTACTGCCATGCGTTAGTAGCACATCTGGCCAATTTCCAAAGAAATGAGTCAAACGACCGGCAGCGCAGGCCCCTGGAATTCGGCGGCCCGACCAGAGGGAGCTCGTCCTCGGAGAAAACCCCACGGGAAAGTGGGTGGCTTGCAGCAAGGACTAAGTTTTCTCCGATCAGGCGGAGTTCACGACCCAGCCAGGGGGGGTGCGGAAGGGCTTCCCCACGCGGCCGTGCCGACCCGGCCGCTCCGTCCCGCGGGGCCAGGCCGGGGTCGCAGCTACAGGTGAGCGAGCCTCGGTCCGGGGACCGGCGGGGGTGCCGACGCCAGCGGGCAGGGGAGCGTCCCGATCCCGGCGCGGGGGGCGGAGGGGGAGCGCTGCCTCCACGGCGCGCGCCGACCCCGACCCCGGCGCCCCCCCTCGTGCCCCGTCCGCGCGTCCCCGCCCCCGCGCGCCCCCTCCGCGCCGCGATCCCGCCCCCCGCGCGCCCCCGGTGCCCCGCGCCGCGGGCCGACTTGTGGGCGCGGGGCGGCGGGCTCGGAGCAGGAGGAGGAGGAAGAGGAGGAGGAAGGCGGCGGGAGGAGGAGCTGCGGGGAGGCGGGCGGAGCGCCGCAGTCGCGCCGGCGCTGGGCGAGGAAGCGGAGCGGCCGCCGCCGGTGAGCGTCTGCGGGGCCGGTCGGGGCCGGGCTGGGCGTCCGCTCCCTCCGCGGGGGCCGGGCGGCCGGCTGCCGAGCGCCCCTCCTTGGGCCGTGGGGGCCGGGGCCGGGGGGGGGGGGGCGGCCGGCGCACCCCGGGGCCCGGCGGCGCGAGGCCCTGCGCCTCCCCGGCGGGCCAGCGGGCGGGGAGCGGCGTCCGGGGCGCCGGCGGGGAGGGCCGAGGCCTGCTTCCGCCGCCGTTCGCCCGACCCGCGGCCTCCCGGGCCGCCGCCTTTGTGGCCCGCGGCCGCCGGGGAGAGGCCGGAGCTCGGCCTGGCCTGGGGCGGCGGCGCGGGGCCTGCGCGCTCGGCCCGCTCGAACCCGGGGCTCGGGACCGGGGACCGGCGACCCGGGGCTGCTCTCCGCGGGGGGCGCTGCCGCGAGAATCCACTTTCACGGCTGCGGGGATGGTGGGGGTCCGGCCGGCGCCCCTGGAGCCGACGCAGGCCGCGGGTCCCAGTTTGCCCCGGGAGTTGGCAACTTCAGGGACCCCGTGGTGGCTCCTGGTGGACCGAGACTGTGGCCATTTCTCCTGCGGGTCCTGGCACAAAACTTGGAGTGCGTGCGGGGCTCGGGGTGCCAAGGTCACGTGCAGCCGGAACGTGGGATCCGGGCTCCCCTCCCCGCTTTCTGGGGTGGAGGGCCAGGTGGGAGCGCGCGGCGGACCGCAGGCTTCCGGGAAGGAGGCGCAGAGCGTTGGGTTCGGGGCCAGAGTCGCTCCCCGACGGTGTCCTCGCACCACGCAGCCTGCACCCCGGTGGGAACGTGAGTGAGACGGACGGTCCCGATCACGCTCCTCACTGAACGGGCTCCTCGGGGCGAAGACGGGCGAGTCATCAAACTAAAGTAAACTGCGCTGCCCTTGGAGATGAAGCCTCTGGGGTGTCCCCAACCCCAGGAGGCAGGCATTTCTCTCGACCTGTTTCTTCACCCAGCAAATGCCGCAACGTGCAATACGCTTCGCTTCCTTGAATGAATGAAGTTTAAGAGGCATATTTAGGGCTCAGGACAGTCAAGCGTTACTGAAAACCATGAACGACACGGGTGGCCAAGTTTCACTGGGAGAGCCCCGAGGAGGAGCCTGGGACCCAGCTTCGCCCACCCAGGCTCCCCATTTCGCCCCAGCGCGCGTGCGCCCCGATGGCTGGAGTGTCTCGGCTCTGAGGTCCCAGCAGCGACTCTTACGTTCTGGGGGGACTGGAGGGTCAGTTTGGTTATTCACCTGAACCTTTGTCCCTTTTAGGACTTTGTTCAGTATCTCTTTGAAACACTTTCCATCTTTATTATGACTCGTCAATGTCTTCTGAGTTGGTGGGAAGTACACTGTTCCTTTCCCTATCTTTATTTATTTCATTCTTACGAGGACATTTTTTTTTCATTGCTTTTAGAGAGGGGGGGGGAGAGTGAGAGAGAGAGAAAGAGAGAGAGAGAGAGAGAAAGAGAAAGGAAGAGAAAGAGAGAAAGAAACATCTATTGGTTGCCTCTTCCAGGGATCAAACCAGCAACCTGCATATGTGCCCTGACCGGGAATTGAACTCACAGCCTTTCCATCTATGGGGTGACACTCCAACCAGCCGAGCCACCTGCTGGGGCTCCTTTCTCCTTCTTTCAATGGAAAGACTGAAACAGGACGGCCACAGCATCCAGGGACACACCCCCAGGCGGCCTCCGGGCGCCCTGCCTGCCCTGGGCAGCACCTTGCAGGGAGTGGCAGAGAAGAGGGCTGGGTGCCATGACCTGGGCTGGGCCCGACCTGGGAGGAAAAGCGCCCCAGTACTGACCAGATTCCTCCCCATTTCACCGCCCTGGGTCCTGAGGGCTCCTTTTAGTGGCCCTCCTTTTAGGGAACAGAAGCAAGTATCTTAAGACGGTCCTGTTACGTAACGCCACTCCTCACCCGTGGTATTTTCCCTGTGGTCAGTTGTCAGGAAGCTCTCGTGTTACGCGTAGTTGTTAACTTTTATTTTGCTCATGGAAGTCCTTGTGCAATCTGACTTAAGAGTTGTCACATACTCCGAGAAAAGGAGACGTTAGGGTCCGGTTCCGAGTGTGTGGCCTTTATTTATGTGTAGCGTGCTCTAACCCACGGGCGTGGGTGTGTCTCTTACTATGTCCTGAGGGCAGACAGGTGCGTCAGGTGCGGGACCCAGAGCCAGCAGCGCCTCGCACTGGTTTCTGTTGTGAGATCTGGGACCGGAGCGAAGGTTGCCTGTTGCAGTTCCCTGTCCTTGTCCCTCACCCCCTCCAGTTTTGGCGATGGCGCACCTGCGGTGCCGGCGTACCTTTGTCAAATGACTCCTTTTGCAGGGGAGGCATCGATAATACTGGCATGTGGCACAGAAAGGGCGAACTTTTGTGCGTGACTAGGTCGATCAGAAGAGCTGCCCGGATAGTGAACTGGCAACAGCGGAGGGCCGTGATTTCAGCGGGGCCAACAGTGGGGTGGCCATTCATTTTATGGTCACTTCGTTTTGCTGGATGGCCTAGTCACCAGGGAAGGCTTTAGGCCTGGGGGTACGTTTACTTGGAACTCAGTGTCGTCTTTGGCGATGCACCCAAACAGCAAGTCTTACTTAGTTGGAGCAGTTGTTTTTAGGTGGCCGTTGGTCTTGTTGCCAGAATGGACAGACTAGATAAAGTCATGAAAGATGGCATTCCTCCCGTTGCACCCAGAGGACATTTGGGAGGCGTTAGCTCTTTGGTGAAGAGTATATATACATCAGTAGACCCTGAACTCATCTTCCAGCCCCTCAGGTGGGAGGCGACAGAGGCCTATGGGGAGGGCAGCGATGGGGTCGCTGGCCCTGGGTCACTCAGAGGCGGATTTAACGGTGGGCGCACGGGGCACGTGCCCTGGGCCCCGACGTCGGAAGGGGCCCACAAAACCCCAACTTTACACTTCCTTCTAATGACACCAAGTTTGGTTTCATACGTGCAATTTTAGTTACGTACAAGTTGTCAACTTGCGGGGCCCTTCCGAAGTCCCGGCCCAGAGGGCGCGCACCCGGTGCGCCCGCCGTTAAATCTGCCCCTGGTCATGGCAGGGGGCCCGAGCGGCACAGCACACGAGTGGGCCCACCCGTGGCGCCCGGCAAGGCCCCGCACTCGTCGTCCTGCTGTGTTAATGTTGTTTGATCGCTCCTACCAGCGGTGGCACTGACTTTTGTTTTCCTTATTCAAAGGGCATCACACTCGGAGACTATGTCTGGGCCGCGGTGGCTGCGGCCTTGTCCCCGGGCGCAGACTGATGCGTAGAGAAGGGAGAAGATAAGACCAGATCTCCGAAGGCCTGGGAGACGTGCAGCTGCCGGAGCGTGACCGAGCCCCGAAGGTGTCACGATGCCCTCCTGACATTTCCAACAGGTAAGTTCGTTCCTGAAGAGGCACGTGCGCTCTGCAGCAGCTTGGAGGCAGCATGAGATTCTCTGTCATGTGCACACTTGTGTTCGGAGTTTCTTTCTTTTGTTCAGACGGCCGCGGAATAGGTGGTTCCTCTTAGATGAGATTTTCATCAAGAACAGTTTTGAGAGTTGAGGCTCTTGTTCAGAACTCTGTAGACAGGATGCAGTTACCAGGTGTCCTCAACAGCCTCTGGGGTGACGCTGCTGCAGCCGCACCTGCGGTGACAGCTGTGACTCCGGCCGCACTCGGAACACGCTGCCTGTTTGAAGCAGTGGCCACCCTCTTGTAGAGCAAGGTGAACTCCTATTCATAGGCTTGTTACTTCATTTTGGTTTTGAAGGAGAGATCCTTTTGAACAGTAGTCAGTTTTGTCTATTGATATTCTTTAGAAGTGAGTACACACACACACACACACACACACACACTTAGGGAATAACGTTATTACCAAATACTGCAGACTCAGACTTTGTAAGCATGCCCCAGTTGCATGAGGATTTTGGTGGCTTCGCACATTTGCAGACTTCACTGCATTGGCGAACTAGAAGGGCGCTCCTGATTGCTGACCAGCGTCATTCTCAGCCAGATGATGAGGGACCTGACACCAGGGTCGGTTCCGTGGTGACCAGAGTCGCACACCACATGGCCAACTCCAGAGTGGGAGCTGGGGTCCGCGGCCCTTAGTGCCGCAGGGGCGAGGCGCTTCATTGACCGCCGGGAGCAAGGGGGTTTGCGTTTGTGTCTTCATGGTGCACGTCCCCGGGGGGCTGGCTCCGGGAGGGTGACCTGGGTTAGCTGGGGGAGAGCTAGAGAGGACAGGGCCATTATCTCAAACACGCCGAATCGACCCGGAGCCGTATCATCCACCTCGAGTTTCTTTTCTCCTCTTTCCCAAGTGGCGTTGCCCGTTTTCTGTCTCTTAGTTTCCATCCTCGATTGGGTGGAGCTCGTCATATTAGTGATCTCCCAGACAGGGCATGGTGTGGGCGGGGGTGCGGGGTCGTGTGTGAATGTTTGCCACCTCGCATATCAGAAAATGCCTGTGTTCTAAGTATTTGGTTTCTAGTCCGTCTGTGTAGATTTCTACGCTGTTGTTTGAGGCCGGGGCAGCCTAACTCGGAAATCTCAGCACAGCAGGTAAAGGTGGGTTTCTGCCTTCACCACGTCTGCTGTGGGCCTGCGCTCCTCCCGCATCGTCCTGGGGAGCAGCCTGCTTTCCCCTGCGTTCCCTTCCCATCCCCCGTGGCGTGGGGTACCGCAGCAGGTGCACGGGCTGGCGCTGAACTGTGTGCCGCAGAAGGGGCACGTGGCGTGTTTGTGCTCAGTCCCTTGTCCAGAGCCGGTCACGTGCCCCTGCGGGGATGCCGAGAGAGGCAGGAGCACGCAGGAGGCCGCTGGCTGTGACCTGTGCCGTGCCGAAGGTCAGCTTCTCTTGGCATTTTCCAGGCGCTGCCCCGCCGCCCTCCAGCCTAGCGCTCAGTCGGTGGCCCTCGTGTCCCAGTCATTTGTATGTCGTTTTCTTCCCTTTCTGGACGCCTGATAGTCCCTTTGTATCATCTCCTACATGCCCAGATATTACTGTGGTGTGCCTGGTTGGTCCTTTTTTGGATGTACTGAGCATTCCAGGGATCCTTAGAGTCTGTAAACTTGTACTCCTTGGCTTTGGGGAAATGTTTAACATTTCTTTTTTAATTCTTCCCCTTGAATTTTTTTCTTTTCCTGACGGAAGCTGTGTTGCATGTTGGACCTCCTGGATTGCAATGTTGACTTTTTTTTTTCTTTTGTAGCCTTTTCTCCTCAATTTTTAAAAATTAGCTTTTGGGGGAGGGGGATTTTCTCCGTTTTTCTCTTTTTGAATCGTAACCCTTTCAGTGTCAACATCGCTGTGAACAACGCTGACAGATTTACCCACAAGTGCCAGGGTCGCTCCCCAAGACTCTTTTCTCGATGGCTAGAAAAGTAAATCACGATGGAATAATTCGAATTTTATGTTCTGTTCACTTTTTTTATACCTCAGGTTATGCATTGATACCACTTTTTCTCAGGTTGATCCGAGTTTCGAATTCCGGGTGGCCCTCCAGGGCTTAACTTTGGCCGCAGGAGGTTTTGTGTCCTGAGTGCCCCCTCTCCTCTGGTCTCAGGGCTGCCAGGCCTTTTCCTAGATGCGTTTTTGCTGCTTTGCTCCCAGCGGGCTGAGGTCCCGGCCCGTTCCGACCATGATCATCTGTTTCCCGTATCTCCTTGTCCTTGTGGGTTTTTTTGGGGGGGGGGGGGGGGCAGAGGATGGTAGAGATAAAGGAGTACCTGTTTTATAAGTTCATGCAAAGTTTTTTTGGTTCTTTTTACTAGTTTGTGTCTGTTTGTGTCCCTAGCGTTGGTGAACAGTGACGCCTTTTATCTTGGAAGCTCACGTCTAATTTTTCCTTAAATAAAGGTTTTTGGTTAGTGCCCTCAGGAAGACACGGCTGTGTTGCTGAGCTCCGTGTGACCTAAACATGAAACGCCCGCTGCTCTGCCGTGGACAGGACACGTTCTCTTCCGTGGGGTCATTTTAAAATCCAGAGATCCCATGTCTGGCAGCTTAAAATAAGTGATTCCGTTTGACAGTGATCTTCTTACAATCCTGTAATGTTTTCCATTTTTTAAGATTCTTTCATTATTTGCTTAATAGAGCTGTGTTATTCATTGGAATAATTATTGCTCTTCAGGATCCCCTTCAGCGCTAAAGAGCGGGGAATGAGGTTTATGTGTGCTCTCACATACATTTAGTACGTGTTGCATGGATTAATTTTGTATCCCAGATCTGTTATTCTTAATTTCAGTGCACTTATTATAGAAACTGCAGAAAGATTGTTTTAACTGAACACTCATGTTCTCTGATGCAGGCGGAATGAAAAACTCTTGTATCCCATGCAAAAGCATTTGAGAAGCTGACAACTTGCTTTTTAAATGGAAGCTTTTGTGTTAAGGTCTAAAGGCTGTTAGTGATTTTTATGTGCGTGTTGCCTTTAGGAGTTAAAATTCCTTCCTTTAGTAGTGCAATAAAGTGAAGAGATTTTGTGTATAAATAAATAGCCTTACGTTTTGAAGAATGGAAAATAATGAAACACCTTCGTCCCTGTGCTATCTGGTCAGCAACGTGGCCCCAGACGGAAAACGGAAACCGAGACAGATCTTGTTGGTCAGTGTGTGTCAGAATTCTCCAAGGATGTTCCCTGCTCCGTGGTTTAAACAGCGAGGCCCTTCCTTGTCCAGAGCAAAGTGGCGGGCGGTTCTGGGCGTCTGCTCTGTTTCAGCCAAAACGGGCAGGGGCTCAAAAAGGTGTAAAAACACACCCGTTAAAATTCCGCGTGCCCAGGGAGGGACTGGGGTGAGTCGTTAGAGGAGCGTGCTGCTGTTTAAGTCCAACAAGTAAAAATTCAAACAGGAAAATTAAGGAGTGACTATTTCAGTTCCTCGTTCTTGGACGCCAGCTCCATTCGTGGTTTAATCGATGGCGCGCAGGAGCGTTTCTTTCAGATTCGGTTGAACCGGAGCGCCTGGGCGCTGCTTACAGGAAAAGTGCTTCGCGGTGCTTGAGGAGCAGGGCCCGCGGGTTAAAGGGCGGACGGCCTCGGGCTGAGTTTCCGCTGAACCAGATGTTGCTGGAGGCGGGCCTGTCGCGGGCATGAACTGTTTCCCTGGGAAATCCGGGGCTCGGAAGGTCGGCCCACGGTCCACGGCAGACGTAGCGCCGCCCCGTCTGTTCTGTCAGCGGCCTACGAGGTGGGAGTGAGTCACTTGGAAACTGATCGGAGCTTTTGCTGCAGCGACCCATTCATTTTTAATTGTATTAAATTTTAAGTTATGTGACAACTTTTAAGTCCATTTTTCTTGGTTGTCTTTAAATTTCTTTATCCACCGTGGTAGCCATGCAAGGATGCGTGTTGTTCTTTAAAATCAAGCTTACTGTGGTGAGAGCAGAGGCTCTAAAAGAAGGCAGAGCGCGCGTCTGCTGTGTGTCCGTCATGAGTGAAGAGCCGGAGGTTTGACCCCACGGGCAAACGGGCGGGGTGGCTGGAGACAGAAGACAGGAGACTCCCGGGCCAGAGAGAAAGGGCTTTCTCCGGGATATGGTCGGTGGCCAGCGGCCAGCATCTGGGCCACCTCCCTGAGCACCAGTGCCATGCGGAGGGAAGAAAGGAGGGAACCGGCGGAGAAAACAGGGGAGGCACCCCCGAGGCCTTGCGGTGACGCCGGAGCGACAGGACAGTGGCTGGGACTAGCGGGGCTGGGCATTGAGTGACCGGGTTCTGCAGGGACCCTGAAGCTGGCCGAGATGGGGTTCATGATGTGCCGGTTGTGGGGTGTGAGAGGAAGCGAGGACACACGGATGGTTCCAGATGTTTTGATGTGAGCCGCTGGGAGAAGGGAGTAGCCGCGGGGAGAAGGGAGTAGCCGCTGGGAGGAGGGAGTGACTGCTGGGAAGAGGGAGTAGCCGCTGGGAGGAGGGAGTGGCCGCTGGGAGGAGGGAGTAGCTGCCGGGAGGAGGGAGTGGCTGCTGGGAGGAGGGAGTAGCCGCTGGGAGAAGGGAGTGGCCGCTGGGAGGAGGGAGTAGCTGCTGGGAGGAGGGAGTAGCTGCTGGGAGGAGGGAGTAGCCGCTGGGAGGAGGGAGTGACTGCTGGGAGGAGGGAGTGGCCGCTGGGAGGAGGGAGTAGCCGCTGGGAGGAGGGAGTAGCCGCTGGGAGGAGGGAGTAGCCGCTGGGAGGAGGGAGTGGCTGCTGGGAGGAGGGAGTGGCCGCTGGGAGAAGGGAGTGGCCGCTGGAGAAGGGAGTAGCCACGAGGGAGGGAAAGGGTGCCAGGAGAGCTGGTGGGGGTGCGATGGGGAGGCCCGAGCTCCCTGCTGAGCCCACTGAGTCCCCTCTGTCTCTAGGAGCGGTGGCCATGCCGAGAAGGGAGCTGCGGTAACCCAGGCTAATAGAGAAATCTGGGAGTGGGTGGCGCATTGGTGCTTTTTAAAGCACAAGAACCAGTGAAGTCGCCGAGGCCACGAGTATAGATGGAGAGGAAGCGACCGAGGACGCGCCCTGGGAGCCCCAAGATGGAGAGACTGGAGGCCGCTGGGGCCGTGACGCAAAGGCCGGGTACTGCTGGTGGGGTCCTCGGATGAGCCCCGGAGAGCTGATGCTGGACGTGCAGCGCGATGTCCTTGGTGACCCTGACCAGAGCCGTTCGTGTGGTGGTGGTGGAGGAGGTCTCGGGCGCGTGGACAGAACGCTGGGCCTCGGGACACGCGCTTTCCCCCCAGTGTTTGCTGCAATGAGGATTGAACAGCGGCAGCTCTTCCTCCGCCCACAGCTGGTGGGGACAGTGGGGCCGGCTGAGACAAGTTCGCTCCTGCACACGAGACGTGGCGTTTTCAGGACTGATCCCACCGAGAGGGGAAATGGTGGACGGTGAGGGAGATGCTGTGCAGGAGGAGCGGGGCTTTAGAAAGGTGTGTGCACCTACGGAGAACAGGATGGAGGGGGATATGGCTACCCGGGCTGCCAGGCTGCTACAGATGAAGTGGGAGTCTGAGGTTTCTCTGTGATGTTAATTTTCTGGGTGAAACAGGAGGCGGGGCAGGCAGCTGGGATCGCGGGGTGGGCAGTGAGGGTCACAGGTGAGAGGCGAGCTGTGGAGCGGGTGGCTCAGAACTGCGAGGGCGGGAATGGACCGGGGAGATGCGGCTGCATTCCCAGGCGGCATGGAGGCCCCACGAAGTTCCGGGTCGTGGCCGTGAGCGAGACCAGAGTGGTCACAGGTCTCTCCAGCACACACCCTGGGAAGGGTGCAGGCGTGGTCCGGGCGCAGTTGGACTTAGCCGATGTTGTGGTTTTGCCAGGAGAGGTTTTCGGAGTGAGAGCCGGGGAAGGGAACTGAGGGTCTGTGCTGGGGAGGGATCGTGAATAATCGCGGAAAATGAGCTGCGTAAGGAGGCAGAGGGACAGTGAAAAGTCGGAGCTCTTCCTCTTGTCTTTCAGATTTTGATATGTCAGGTCATTCCCTGATTAAAGAGACACCATATAAACCGTTAGATTTGCAGAAAGAAGGAGGAGGCTGCCTCGGTTCTAATAAAAGAAAAATAATACAATGTTTTTATCTCCGGATTTATGTCTTTGTTTGGCCTAGAAGAGGCCTTGCATTTTGCTTTAACCCGATGGATTTATTCAGCCATCCCCTTTAGAAAAGGCACAAACAAGCTCACCTCCTTGATTCTCATTTGGAAACAAAGTACTGAAAATAACGTTTCCAAAGACTTCTGCGGTCCGTTGACAGTCCTGCTGTGTTTCCTCCTGGTCTGGTTTTCCTCCCTATTCTTTCTACATAATCGAGACCACACTTACATACGATTTTGTTTCCTGTGCTTTTGCTCTTAACAAATGAACAATATGAACTTTTCTCCCATGTTATTTATAACTCTGTATAAATATCAGTTTTAGTGGTTCCCTCAAGCCCCATTGTGTAGGTGTGCCAGAATTTTGTTTACAGTTCTCACACTATTGGAAATTGGAATGCTTCTGATATTTAAGATTTCAGCTTATTTATTTTTCATGTATACTAATGCAGGGGACATTACGCTTTGATTTTGTATTATTTCTTTAAGATTTATAAAAATAGCGTTATTAGGTCACTGCGTATGAATACTTTTAAGAGTTGCATGTAGCCAAGTTATATTTTTACAGCTCTATTAAGACATCTTCATGTAATCAGTATCATTATTTAGATAAATCTTTGCTGATTTGACTTGTGAAAAATCATTACTGTTTTATTTTGCATGTCTGTGATTCTAATGAGAGTCGGGATTTTTCTGGGAATGTGTTGAGCGAGTTGGTTACTTACGTGGAAAAATACATGTTATTCTCTGGCTCATACATAACCAATACGAGACGAAGCAAGGCCTTCCGTTTGAAAAGTACAACTTCAGTCCTTTTAGAGGAAGTCCAGGAGAAGCTAATGCTTTCAAGGGTCGGAATTTCTCAAGAGAAGAGAGGGGCAGGCAGTGAAGGACAGCTGACAAATTCGACTAAAACAAAACGAGAAACCTCTGTTCTTCACGGCTCCATAAAACGTAAACTAAAGAGTCAGGACTCAGGTCCCCGACAGCTGCAGAGAGAATAATCACTGAGCTGGCGTGCAGTGATTTGGGGGTCTGGACTGGACCTGCTGAATCCAAAATCTTTCTGTTGTCTCTATTTAGCCCTGCATTTAAATGATTTTTCCCACAGTAATCAAAACAGAACAGCTGATGAGAAGCTGACTAATTGGACGTCCCCGTGAGCGTCGTGTGAGGGGTCCCTTTCCCCTGCGGTAGTGCCGACGGCCGGGGGCTTGCCGTCCCAGGGGTGGGTGGGGGTACCTCACTGTGCCTTGTATTTTACAGGGATCAGTGACCGGCGCTGGGAAGCACCTACCCCCACGTGGTTAGTGGTCATTTGCATGTCGTCTTTGGGAAAAGGCCGATTCCAGCCTCTAGCCCATTTTAAAAATCGGGTTATTGTCTTCCATGTATGTGCTGGGTGCAGGCCCTTTATCAGATACAGGACGTGCCAATATGTCCCCCCTTTCTGTGGCCTGCCCTTCTCTCAGTGACGGGTTTTGGAGCACCAGGGTGTGGGGTTTCCGTGAAGCCCCACGCTGAGCGGTTTTCATCAGCAAGAGTCCCAGCTGGTGCTGGTTGTCTCCAAGGTGCTGACCCGTCCATTCGGTGGACAGGTCGGCCCTCTGAGCGTTGGGTTTTGTAGAGACAGTTGATCATCTGCTTGGTTCCATCACTGCAGAAGGGAGTCCCCCTGGGTCCGGACTTTTTTCTACCCATTTCCAGGTGAGGAAACTGAGGCAGGGCTGCCCACGGTCCGTGGGAAGTGGCAGCTGTGGTCTGAGCTCAGGTGTGCGGCTGTGGAGCTGCGCTCTGTCCGCAGGGTTCTGTCCGCGGGGCTCTGTCCGCGGGGCTCTGTCCCGGAGCCGCAAGGCCAGCTCGCACAGCCGGACAAAGTGCTGGCTTCCGAGCGGACCCAGGGGTCAGCCCTGGTGCCCGTTTTCTTGCCGCTTCCTTTGTGACTTTGGGCCAATCACTGACCCTTCTGACATTTAGTAGAGCTCTTGGAGGATTCAGATGGTTAATGCCCGTCTGCAGTACACACGTGGTAACCTGTGACTGCGTGGTGGTGGTGGCAGTGGCAGTTAAAAAGCCAGGGCAGGGTGACAGGAAAGCCCCCCCCCCACACCCCGTGTGAGTCGGGCATCTCTCTCGCGTCCTAAACGTGCTTCTCCCACAGCCGTCTTGTCCGCTGTGCGCGGTGCTCGCTTCCACTCTGTGCCGGAACCTCGCGGGAGCGAGGGCTTGGTCCTTCGTCCCTGGGGTGTGACGTGGCTTGTAGCTGTCCCCGACTTTTCGGGAGAGCATGGTGTTTCATCAGCGTCAGGACCGGGACGTGGCCTGGACTGATCCAACGGGGCAGGTGTGGGGCCCTGGCTTGGGGGCTCAGCTGGTGGGAGCGCCGTCCTCTGTGCCAAAATGGGGGTTCGGTACCACGTTGGGGTGTGTGGGAGGCAACTGATAGATGTTTCTCTCTCTCTCCCTTTCTCTCTCTAAAATCAGTTAAAAATCTATATCCTCGGGGATTAAAAAAGGCTAGGCAGGCACAGGAGCGAAGAGGTGGGCTCACATTCCAGAAGTTTCCAGCATCGCCGTGGATGGTGAGAACCACTCGCCGTGCGGGGTGAACTCAGCCGCCAGGGTTGGTCAGCTGTCGGGCGTTTGGCCGGATAAGGGGTCACTGCTGACGCCCACGGGAGCAGAGCCCCAGAAGGGCCTGCGTCGCGGACAGGGAAATGGAGACCGCGGCGTGAGGTCCGTGGAGTGGGGCCGGGCAGGGGCCGGGCAGGGGCGGGGCAGGAGGGGGCAGACCCGGGAACAGTTGGGCACGCTTAGGGAGAAGGAACGAGGAAAGCTGTAGGAACCGTGACCCCGAGGGCGTCAGAGTCCTGCTTCCCGTGATTCCAGGGCGCAGAGACGCAGACACACGTTCCCTAGCGGGACCTCCTGGGCCCCAGCTGTGGGTGGCGTGCTGGTTCTGTAGGAGATGCAGCCTGGCCCGCGGTCACGGAGAGCGCCCGTGCCTGCCGGGCCTCTGGGCCGCTTCTCCTGTGCGTTGGAGCAGTCACCAGTGTCTGGGTGCTCTTTCGGGCATTTACTCTACACACTTAGGCATTTAAATATATACCCAGAGGGGGCTGTAGTTGCGTGTTTTTGCGCCTCGTCTGTCCAGCATGTGTCTTAGACCTCTTTCTTTATCTGCGTAGTATTTCAAGGTATTGATGGAGATTCTAACTTACTAAACTAGTCCACTGCTTTTTGATGTGTATGATTATTGTTTCTTGGAAGATCCTTAGGTTAAGTCCACATGTTCGCCGAAGTGACTCAGACGGTGAAAGCCTGTGCAGCGATCAGGTGGGCTCGTTCTGTCGAATCCGTGGTGTGCTTTGAGGCACCAGCCTTCCTCTCCGCCTCAGCTTCCCCATCTGGGCAATGGGAACATCACTGCTGCTCCTGCCCCTGTTATCCATAAGACGTTTTTTAAAGGAGATCACACCCATGAACACGTTTATGCCTCCGAACTAAGTGGAGTGGTCCACACTGTTATATCTCAGGGCCCGCAGCTGTCAAACGGGGCAGCCAGGCTGTCCGTGACCTTGTGGTTTCTGGTTCCGATAGAGCGCTCCCACGGCGTCACACTCCGCGTGCTCGTGCTGGATTCACAGGGATCTGAGGCGACGTGAGACCCGAGGTCTAGCACCTGTGAGGCCAACTGGGGCCCAAGTTACCAACGATAGGCTGGTACTCGGTAAATGACCGAGTAGTATTAGCCTTGTTTTTGTTTTTTTAAATTAATGCTGTAGGAACATCATTTCCCATATGTCCTTGTTTTAGGCACGAGTATATATCCAGAAGACACATTCCTAACAGCATAATTCCTTGGTTGAAGCGTATGTGAACTTAAAGCTTTGATAAGTATTTAAATCACCCCCCACCAGTTGTACCATTTACACTTAAACGCTTCCTTACGGGTGCCCGTGGTCCACACCCGGGCCGGCGTTGGTAGCGATTGAACTGCTCCAGCTCCTGAGTGAAAGACACCACCTGGTTTCGTTCTGAATTTCCTTTTCAGTGACTGTTTAGAGTTGAGATTCAGTCTGCACACAGCGAGACTCACCCGCTCTAACGTGCTGCCCGTGGTCGGTACAAGGGCACTCAGGCGTGGGGCTGCCACCCACACACAGGTGCAGAACGGTCCCCGCCGGCCCCCAGCGCCTTTGACTTCCTGCTGCCTTGTGGTCAGTGAGCTGAGCGTCTCCTGGGGGTTGACCGGCCCCCTGAGTGAGCTCGCCCTGTCTTGCTTGCTGTATCTTTCTTGTGTCTTTTCTTGCCTTTCGTTCTTTCCTCTGTCATTCTTTTTGTGAGAACAGGCCACTGGGATAGTTTGCCATCATTTGCATATGGGCTCGTGGGCCTTTTGCTTACTGATTTCTCAGCACCCTCTACTTACAAAAAGGAGTCTTTTGTCATGTGTTTGCAGTTTATCTTTCTGCTGCGTGCCATGTTTTGGCTATCTGGATATTTATAAATTTTTTTTTTTTGATTTGTGGGTCTTTTCCTTTACGGAGTCAGGGTTTTATGTAAAAAGGCTGTCTGTGGTGCAGGATTTTTATTGTAATATTTTTGTCCAGACTTTTATTTTCGATGTTTGCATATTTGATCCTCCTGAAATTTATTTTTATGTAGGAAATGAAGGCAGAAGACTTGCCTCCCGCCCCCCCACCCCCGGCCCCCAGAGGGCTCTCCAGCCTACTCATCGTCATTTCTTGAATAATCCGTGGTCCCCCCCAACGGTTTACCACGTCCCCTTAGTTACATGCGCTTTTGATATGGGTCTTGGTCTGGGTCTGGATTTCTCCTCGTCTCCTCCCCCAGCTGTGAACGTGTGTTCTGATGCCTCGTGGTGCTCATTGTCTTCTTTGCCGCTTAGAATTCTTCTTGCTCTTTTTTCGGTTTATATGTCAGAGTTCGCGCTATCATTTTGTCAGGTTTCTTGAAAAATCATCGTTGCTGGTCCTTGGGATCGTGCGTCACTACTTGGACAGGAGGAGGCTGCCTCATCCGAGAGCAAGGGGTGTCCTTCCGCGTGTCCGCAGGACAGGGATGGTCCCCAACCTCAGGGGCTGCCGCTTGTCTACTCGGGGTGCGGGATCCCAGGAGAGCGCAGCTGTGTGGGGGGTGTATTACGGGAAACGCCCCTCCGTGGAGCTCCCACTGGGGGTGTGTGGGAGGCCGGAGTTTCTGCTCACACTCGAGGTGAAACTGCACGTTGGAGCAGACCGGGTGTAGACGCAGCGGCGAGAGGCCCGCGATCTGAGTCAGAAGAGAAGGGTTTCCACTCACGTGACCCTGGGCCGCTTCCCTCCCTGCAGCTTTGGTGTTGGAGACGTGGCGTTTGTGTCCCGCGAGGATGTTATTTATGGTAACGTGAATGCCTGTATTGTCATTTTAAAATGAACCGATCATGACATATTTGTACGTGTTCTCGGTCTTCGTTTCTAAGAGGCTCCGTTTCAGTCGGCGTGACCCGCAGGGACGAAGCTGCTTGCAGTCTTCACTGCGCTGTACGAGGAGCCCAGGACGCGCGGGGACCCCTGAGGCGCGCGGCAGACCCCCAGCGGGGAGCTTGTTCCAGGGGCCCCCCGTGGGCCCTCGGCTGTCAGCCAGGCTCCGCCTCCGGGGCTGCTCCTTCCCAGAGGCAGCCGTGTGACCTCACGGGGCCCACGTTAGCCTGTCTCAGACCCGGGTTCCTCATTTGCCAAATGGCCGAGAAAGCTGTTTCAGTCGTTGAAGGTTAAGTAGTTCGAGGCCGTCTTTAATTTTTTTTATTAGGTGTGACAACGACAGGCGTGACTGTGTCCAGCCTTTTTTTTTTGTTTCTTTTTTTTAGAACGGGATTGTGAAATTACTTAAGGATGTTATCTTCTGCCCTGATGTATAAAATATTCATAAAGCCTTTTCCCTTGCAGCGTTATACACAGTTTCAAGTATATGTGTAAACGTAGGTTTTTACAATTAGAAAAGCAGTAAAACTGATTCAGAACGTTTCCTGAGGCAGCACGAGACAGATGGTAACCCTAGAAAGAGAAGGCATGTATTTTTAGAAGTGCAAACAGAAAAACAGATCCTCTCAAAAATTCCAGCGTAATCTTTGCCTAGAAAATGAAGGGAAAAGATACGAGACCATATGGCCTAATAGAACTTTGTAGAGTTTCTGATGTTTTAGAGTTGGATTTTGTTTATTTAATGTTAGTATTGAGTTGCATATGGACCGGCAGTTGAGAAAGGGAATAACTAATCGAGTTGATAATTACCAGGTATTTTGCTGTGGTTCTCGGACCCTTGCTTTCTAGGAAATGGATACAGTGGTGGGAAGGCAGAGCCGTGTGACCCCACGTTTGGGGGGGTGATTTAAAGGCGAACACCTGTCCCGCAGGCGCGCTGGTGTGTGCATCAGCCTCCGCTGCCTGTCCCGGCAGAGCACGCCCGTTCGGTTCGCGCCGCGGTTCATTCAGCAGGGGTTTGTTTCCAGGGCGCCTTCTTGGGGCCGGTGGGAGCTCGGGGCTGGGGGTTCAGTGCTGAGAAAATCATTGACGTCCTCCGCTTCCGTATCGCTGACGGTCTGCTGGGACGATGGGCAGTAGTCAGCTTATCCGACAGGTCCCAGCACACGTCCATGCACCCGGTGGAAATCCTGGGCAGGAGAAGCGTCGGGTCTTTGAGAGCCGGTGACTGGGAGGCGGGGGTCTCACTTAGTCAGGGGGTGCGGGGCATGCTTGCTGAGGAATTGAAAGATAAGCCGAAGTTCGAACAAAGAAACCGAAGAGGAGAATGAAAAACGATTGAAATCAAAGGGCTCGTAGCTTCAAAGGTTCTGGGTTGGGGGAGACGGTGAGTCCAAAGGCTTGTGATGTGAACGGAGCAGAGGTCAGGTCAAGACCGGGCCCAGCGTGGAGGGCCTTGTTCTATAACTTTATCCTAAATAGTGATGAATGGCCCCTTCAGGCGGGGGTCGGGGTGGCCAGGGTGTCGCACGGCCACACCTGGTTGGAACTGGGTGTCTACATCCATTGACTCCTGATTCCCGAGCCCCTCCCACGCCCTCGGAGCGGTCCTGGACTCGTGGGAGACATCAGTGGATCGTCGTCGGCAGCCGTCCGTCTCGAGAGACGATGGTGTAGCTTCTTAAGAGTCTATCTGCACCGCCGAGAATGGCTGTGCAGTCCGACTCGGGAGTGACACGGTATCTGTCTCCTCCCGTGTTGAATCGACAGTGAAAATCCCTGCTTCTGTGAAGCTTATGTTCTTCAATATAAAGGTGGGGGGGTGAAGAACACACCAAGTAAGGAAGTCCTGTTCCCCGCTGGGAGAAAGTATGGCAGCCCCGTAAGAGGCTGAGTGCTGTGGCCAGCGCAGGCCTCACCCTCACCGAGGAGGGGGCCGCCGAGCGGCGACCCGAGGCAGGGAGGGCAGAGCTGCGAGTGTCTGCGGCACCAAGGCCTGAATGGCAACACCTGGCCCAATTCAGAGGGTCCAGGGGGCCGGAGCCGGGGCCAGGGGACAGTGGTGTGAGGCGGGGGTGTCACATCACATGGGGCCGCGCCGACCTGTGCATTAGGGGTTTACAGGCCCTGTAAAGACTTGTTTGTACTGAGTGACATGGGGAGTTATTTTGGGATTCACTCTTCCTGAAGTTTGGCCATTGGATTTGAGACAGACGCGAGTCTGTAGGGGAAGGAGATTGGGCTCTGGCCTCCTTCTGGGCTGCCTGCCCCACCCCGGGCTGGGTCTTTACCTTCAGAGCTCTTCAGCACGCACCTGCCTGTGTGTCCCTACAGCCCGGGCTCCCTGTGCGTGGCTCCCAGGGGCGTCCACCCAAGGCCAAGGCGGGCCCATGTGTATTACTGCCGAGTCAGCTGTGTCTGCACAGTGACACACAATTTCTGATGTCATCACCAGCGCACCGGTAACTGGTGGCCCCAGCAGGGTCTGCAGCTGCGACTGCCTCCGGTCAGGTGTCAGGTTGCAGCCAGTGAATCATTCCAATGGCATGTTCCTTAGCGTCACCAAAATGACATCACAAAACTGAGGCATTAGGAGGAATTTCTTGAAATAGAAATTAGACGTGAATAAAGCTTTCTTTGCTGTTGACTCAGGTTTGAGTCTCTCCAATGCTTCTATGTGGAACTTGAACTTTTTAAATCAAACTGTTGTTAGGAAAGTTGAAGAGGCCTGTGGCCTACTCGGGAAAATTGGGCAGGGCTCTCCTGGAGCTATGGATGGTTCCAAGGGACTGTTTTCAGTATCTTACATTTTATTAGGAAACTGTTAGCCCTTTTTAAAACTGAGGCAGTTTGAGATCCCTGAGTTGTTTTACTTTTTTTTTTTTTTGTCATCGGAGTTACAGTCCTGGTAGGTTGTGGCGTGCGTGTGTATTAAAGAGGGGGATGTATGGACTCAGGAACTGGGACGTGTGCGTGTGCACTAGACCATACTGGTATTTGAAGCCTTTCAGTCCTTCCCCTTGCACTCAGACTCAGGCCCAGATACCTTGAACTTGGCCATCACGTGCCCCTCATGCACGGCCCAGCTCAGGCCCATGGGTCTGCTTGGCGTCTGCATCTGCTGGTCCCCTCTCGGGGCCTCGGCACGCGCCCTCCCCTCACTCGAGAACGTTGTTCTGTCTGCCCCGGTCTTCGCTCTGCGCCGCTCGCTCCTTCTCGTCATTCGGCGGTGGCCCAAATACTGGCTCATCGGAGGGGCCTCGGGAAGAACCCCAGTAGTCGCTGGTGACCTTCTCCTTTATGGTCTGTCACAGCGGCCGACTGTCGTGTCCTGCTTGGTCCACTTGTGTCTGCGCCGCCCAGACGGCCTCTCCCAGGAAACGGTGACGTGGCCACGGGGCCGTGGGGCTCGGCGACCGCCCAGGTGTGCTCTTCTTCGCACCTGCTGTTTTCTCTGGAGACAGACCTTTTTGTGGGTCCGGACTCCTTCGAGGGTGTGACGATCATGACGGGAGAGGGAAGAACCTAGGCAGGTACTGGGTCTGTGAGCTCGGGGGGTCGCAGAGGCTCTGAGACCCGCCTCGGGCCGTACCCGCACACCCTGTCCCGCAGCGGGCCCCGGTGCCGCTGCGAGCTCAGTCAGAAACTGCCAGGCGCTGCCCCAGGACTTTGTTTCTGTCCCCGTCTGACTGGTAACACCGCTATGGTCAGGCACTGGGCCAGGTTTGCGGCTTTCGGGCGACGGTGCCAGGTGGCCGCTGTCCAGCGTCTCCCTGCTGTTGCTCTGCCCTGCCTTGGAAGCTGCGGTTTCTCATCCTCAGTGTGCATCGGGCATCTTCACTCCTCTCAGAGCCAGTGAAATGTTTGACACATAGAGGGGAACAGGCCGCAGGGGGTTCGCGAGCAGAAAGGACATCCTGCAGCCGCCCGACCTGGAATGTCTGGGTGCTTAGCCTCGTGTTTCTTTTGCTCTGTGACGACGACATTCTCCGAGTTTGTGCCTGTGCACTCGACTTGCCATCCGTCTTCAACTGTTGGGATCAAAGAAAACTGCATTTTTCGATGATGGTTAACATCCGTCCTTCCGTCTCTTTATAGTAGTTATGGGGTCGAGTTTCTTTGGCCGTCATTCCAGGCCTGAGCACGTCGCGGGAACCCGTGGGGACAGACGCTGCGCTCTAGAGCTTGCTAACGGATGAGCAGCTGTCCGCATGTGGCCTTTAAAGATGGAATTGCCAATCCTTGACCGATTTTTAGAGCAGGAAGGTCACTTCATTTTGCGAAGGACATTTAGCCAGTTTTGTGCAGTGTGGATTTTCCAGTCCAGTCACTTCCTTGCTAGTCAAGGAATGTTTATTTGGTATCAAAGAATTTAAGCAAGATGTGTTAAGTATCTAATGGTGGTTCCTTGTTAGGAATCTGAAAATGAGCGAGCCGCTTTAAGAACTAAAGTCTGGTTCGGGACATAGGAATGGAATGCAGTTGCTTCTGAGTCACGATGGGACACCCTGTTGAAGAGGGACAGATTGGGTACCTGGAGTCCAGGGAAGGGAGAGAGACCCCTCTGGCTGGGCGATCAGAGAAGATTCCGGCAGAAGCACCTCGTTGTAAGGAATTCTCGGAAAGGTGGGTTAGGAAAGAGGAGGAAAACACGCACCGGGGCAGCGGCTAACGTAACGAGAGCCAGGCGCCCGGGGAGGAAGTCGTGGCCTTTGCTGTGAAGGTGGAAACTGAGCCGACCTTCCGAGCGGGTTAGCTGGGCCTGACCCTGTGGGCTGATGTGCATTCCTGAGTTTGAGAGACTGGGGTGACACCCCAGATAGACCATCGACAAGCCATTTGGACATTGATCCATTGACCTGTTTTATCAATAATTTGCTGGTTTTCCATTGTAAACGTACTTTCTTTGTGGTTGGGGCTAAACATCTCTCTCCTGTATTCACATCATTGAGTTTTATGGATATTGGTAATTAAGTTTCCTTCACCTTTGACGCCCAGTGTGTGGGTGGACAGTGTGGAGTCATTGCTCGTGGGTCAGGTTTTCATCACACAGGGAGGCCTTCTTCGGCCTCAGGTCCCCCTGCCCGTCCTGTGAAGACAAACAGTGCGGTTTCTACTCTGAGGAATTGGACTTGGACGCTCTCTCTGATTAAGAGAAGGTCGCGGAGCTCTGGGTGTACAGAGGTGTCCTGTCTGTCGTGGCTTCACGGAACAGGACAACTTTTATTGTTTATCCTTTCTATGTTTGGCTTTAAAAAGCTTTAAAGATATTTTATGTTCTAACTAAACTTAGATGTCCACAATTAGTTCTTTAATATACTTATAATTTATTCTCATCTGTGGTATGCGGAACGGAATCCACTTTTATTATTTTTCCAGATCAGTGACCAGTTGTCTTGGACCTGTCGATTAAAGAGCATCCTTTTCCCTGGTTTCCCTGCTGGGCGAACACCAGGCTTCCGTGTGGGCCTGGGGCCGCGCCTGCGTGTGATGGTGCTTCTTTATTCATGTATGTCTGTGATAGACCTGTTTGTAATATTATGAAATCATTTCCTGTTAGTATAGAACATCACTTAGTTGTGGCAGCATTTATAACTGACTTTCAAACACTTAACGTGCATACTATTAGGAAGGATCTTGAACCTAGAATGTGCAGATTTCCATGAAGATGTCTTTGCCTTCCTAAACTATTTCTGTAGAAAGACACGTTGCCATGAAGTTAATACACAGTGCTGAGCATGGTAAGTTATGGTAAGTCACTGACTGACGGCTTCAGGACTAGCCACGTGGGCACGTGGGGCCACGTCCCAATCGGGGTGCAGGGTGTGGTGAGCGACCGGAGTCTGGGCTTGCACAGTAGCAGCCCACGGATCTGACTCATGCCATGCAGACTCATTATACATTTTTTTTTTTTTTTTACCAGAAAGCCAGTTTGTTCGTTTTTCCTTACCATGTATTTCCTCGTCTTTTACTATTTCTGTTGATTTTTTCTTGTGTTTTTTAAAATTCTAACAATTTTATATATATTATTCCCAAGTGAACAGATTACTTATATTTTATATAAGTTGCTTTTTAATAGGAGGTAGTAATTCATCTTGATCCTATATCAACAAAAGAACTAGATTCCATGACATGATGGTTTTCTGTCTACTCCTGTACCTGTTAGCCACGATACGTGGCTTTTTATTCTTGTCAAAAGAGATGACATATTGGGATGTCTTACTTTGAGTACAAAACCTAGACTGTCTACTAAAAGGAGTGATTTGTCAGCTAAAGTACATGATCATTATATTATCCAATTTTTATGAATGCTTCCATTTTTGTCAAATAATATATGCTAACAATTTACATGTTACATTTTTATGCTTGAGTAGAAGATAATGATACTTCGATAGCGAACTCATCTGCTATGCAAGAATGTTTAAAAGGAACATTCTGTTCTAAATATTTAGATGTATTTTCATTTTCACAACTTGCTCAAAACCATAGGTCATAACAGTAAGACTTTTAAAACTTGCTTCTTCCTTTATAGAGATGCTATTGCTAATCCCCTAGGAGGTTGTCTGATCTGAGTGGTTTTTACTATACAGGAGTCCCTCTCTATATCGTGGTTCACTTATCGCGGCCTCACTGTATCGCGGATTTTTAAAAATATTAAATTTAATTATTTATTGCGGATTTTTCGCTATATTGTGGGATTTTGTGGTACTGTATATGTATGTTGTTAAAGTTATGTAGGTTTTAGAGTACAGAATAAACGTAAGGTTCCTCCTCCGCGGGGGGTTCTGGAATGTAATACCCGCGATAAGTGAGGGAATACTGTAAATGATTTTTCGTGTGGATTCTGTCCACGTAGTAAGCAAATCCGATTTATCACTAAGTAAACATTTGTAAGATACCTCTCTCCTCTCAGTTCCTACTGGGTGTTAGGTCGCTGTCTTACTAAGGGGTTTGTATTATAATTTATCCATTGATGGGTCTCTCCCCTACTGGATTACGAGGCCATAAACCGGGCATGAATCTGCACCTCTCCGCACAGTGCTGGGTACGTAGTGGGGCTTAGTAAGTAATGCGTGCGAATAACGCATGGTGGGGAGGTCAGAATTGTACTGCGTTGTGTTAGCATTTTGCTCAAGTTCAAGCTGATCATCTTGTCACGACGTTGTACTTAATAGTTGCAGAACTGCAGAGCATGGCCCCCGAGAACCTGAGGTGTGTAGTTTAAGCAGAATGATTCTTGGGACCTGTTAATACCGTTACTATGACTTAGGAGGCCAGGATTTTTTTCCCTCGGAAGTGACTTTCAGAGAGGCTTTACAGACTCAAAATCATATCCTTTCAATGGGGGACCAGTCCGCAGAAACAGCTTAGAAGTTACATTTCTGGATACAGAAGTCAAATTTGTCTTTGGAAATTGCAAACAAAGAACAAAGAAGAAGAGAACATGTTGATTCTGGAACTATGCTCTCCCCTGGGCGTGCCCAGTCGCAGGGTGCACCGAGTGAGGCTGGGAGCGCAGGTGAGTGGGCGTCTCAGGGACAGAGGGACGCTGCTGGGCTTTCCCCAGGGAATTTGTCACACGTGGTGGGATGCTTTATTTCTTCTCACTTTTGCTGATGTTTAAAATTTTAAAAATATGTAGTAGTTGTCGAGCACCCACTAGGCTTGTATTCCTGCGGTTCAGTGGAGCGCCTCAGAGTCGGCGGCTGGCCGGGCGCAGACTGGGCGCCGGGCCCTGCGTGACTTGGTGCCGAAGGGGAGCGTTTGGGAAGATCAGAGCTCCGACCCCTGATTCGGGGGAAGCAGGCAGACGAGGGCCTGATCTTAAAGCATCATGAAATGTTTGTGAAATGCTGATGCCGTAGGAGGCACCGACCGACCTGCTGCGCTGGGTGAAATGGAAGAAAGTCCCTGTTAGAACAGGGACCCGACCTTCCTGCGCACCCACGCGGGGGTCCTTGTTCAGGGGCTGAAGGGTGGAAACTGAATAAAATCGTAAAAGTTTTGTGAAAAGTTTTTAAATGTGACCTCTTCCGACAATTTGTTTTTATTTTTCATTTTTTAGAAAATGGCTCCAAAGGGGCGATGAAGCTGGAGAAGTCCATCGATGCAGCGCGGCCCGCAGCCTGTCCAGATGTTCGCGGGTGACGTTCCGGAGAGAAATTGACCCCCTCGGATTAGGTCCTTCGTCATAATGAAGAAAATTAGTCTTAAAACCTTACGGAAATCTTTCAATTTGAATAAAAGCAAGGAAGAGACGGATTTCATGGTAGTGCAACCGCCAGCCCTCGCCAGCGACTTTGGGAAAGAAGAGTCCTTGTTTGGCGGCTGCTACGGGAAGGACACGGCCAGCTGCGACATGAACGGTGAAGAGGAGAAGGGCGGCAAGGGCAGGGCCAAGAGCGAGAGCCTGATGGGGACGCTGAAGAGGCGGCTGTCCACCAAGCAGAAGCAGAAGGGCAAGGGCGGCGCGCCCGCGGGGAGCGCGGCCGACGACGACACCTTCTCCTCCTCCTCGGCGCCCATCGTCTTCAAGGACGTGCGGGCGCAGCGGCCCATCCGCTCCACGTCCCTGCGCAGCCACCACTACAGCCCCACGCCCTGGCCGCTGCGGCCCACCGCCTCGGAGGAGACGTGCGTCAAGATGGAGGTCAGGGTCAAGGCCGTGGTGCACTCCTCCGGCCCCAGCCCCGCGCTGAACGGCGTGCGCAGGGAGTTCCCCGGCCTGGCGGACGGCGTGTGCGCGGAGCCGCGCGGGGACCTGCGCCTGCGCCTGGACGCGCACGGGCCCGTGGTCATCGGGCTGACGCCTCAGGACTACATTCAGTACACTGTGCCTTTGCGGGAGGGGACGTACCCGCTGGAGGGCTCGCGCAGCTGCTGCCTGGACGGGCCCTCTCCCATGGAGGTCTCCGCCGTCCCGGCCCCGGACGACGACGACGACGACGAGGACGAGCAGCAGGTCGACCAGGAGCTCGCGGGGGCCCCGGAGATGTTCGTGGACGCGTCGGTGGGCGGCTTGCTGATCGGCACCACGGGCGTCCTGCTGCAGAGCCCCCGCGCGAGCCACGGGGACGCGCCCCCGCTGTCCCCGCTGCTACCTCCCGCGCAGCCGAGTGCCATCCAAAGGAACTTCAGCGCGCTGGCCGGCGCGGGCGCCCACGTGGCGGACAGCGTGCGCTGCCATTTGAATTTTGACCCCACCTCCGCCCCCGGCGTGGCCAGAGTCTACGACTCGGTGCAGAGCAGCGGGCCCATGGCCGTGACGAGCCTCACCGAGGAGCTGAAAAAGCTCGCCAGACAGGGCTGGTACTGGGGGCCCATCACGCGCTGGGAGGCGGAGGGCAAGCTGGCCAACGTGCCCGACGGCTCCTTCCTCGTCCGGGACAGTTCCGACGACCGGTACCTCCTGAGCCTCAGCTTCCGCTCCCACGGCAAGACCCTGCACACGAGGATCGAGCACTCCAACGGCAGGTTCAGCTTCTACGAGCAGCCGGATGTGGAAGGACACACGTCCATCGTGGACCTCATCGAGCATTCAATCAGGGACTCGGAAAACGGAGCTTTCTGCTATTCGAGGTCGCGCTTGCCCGGGTCCGCGACCTACCCCGTCCGACTGACCAACCCGGTGTCGCGGTTCATGCAGGTGCGCTCCCTGCAGTACCTGTGCCGCTTCGTCATTCGCCAGTACACCAGGATCGACCTGATCCAGAAACTGCCTTTGCCGAACAAAATGAAGGACTACCTGCAGGAGAAGCACTACTGAAGTTAGGGGGGCCCCGCGCCCCGGGAGGGAGGGAAAGAGACGGAAACACAGTTTACAGACGCTCATTGCTCTCAGAATCTCTGCTGCCATACTCTTTCAGTTTTATGTGTAGAAGGGTAACGGATTTGTTTTCCGGTGCAGAAGTGTTGGCCAGGTGTCTTGGGTTTCTTTTCGTTCTTTGAAAAGGGAAGTCTTGACCGTTTAGAAGTATGAATTCTCTGTCATCGATGTGCAGAATAATCACAATGTGAATGATCAGATTCTCCTTCCCCCGCCCCCGTCCTTTGCTGCTATCCACTGTGATTTTTATGCATTAAAAGCACATTTCATGTGTATTCAACCCTAAGTGAAGTTGAATGAAACCTTTAGAATGAAAATTACTGCGTCGCTTTAAATGGCCCATTTTCAAAGATAGTGTTGAGTAAACACAGAATTTACGCATACACTGAAAATGATTTTTTAATCTCATACTTGAGAAAAATCTACGTAGAATTATGAATTGATGCAATCTTGGGTACTGGAACATGGACCTGCAGCGTATCTTTTATGACACTCATTTCTAAATTATTTTTAAGCTTGTGCTGAGTTCTCTCTCTCTTTATTTTTTTATTTTTTTGGTTGTGAAAATTTGATTTTTCTGTTGCCTTCGGTTTCATCTTGTGGTTTGTCTATTTTAATAAATGGCCTTACATTAAAAAATTGTAAAGAAATATATACCACCAATTTAGAAATTGTTGCCTTTTCTGTCCTTAAGCTCTGATACAAATTGTCATAACATACAAAGACCTATGAAACTAGACATATTAAAGAAACACTAGGTGGTCATAGTTTCCTGTGTTAGCTGTTTTTATGTTATCTCTAGTTTCCGTCGCTAGAGTTCTGTCTGTGATTTCTTCAGCTTAGTCAACATTTTGGGTAAACCTGATATAGGACTGATGTTCGCAAACAGACTGGATTCTGTTGGACATTCAAGTTTTATATTAAGTTTTCAGTGGATTTGAATAGAAAGAAAACATGTTTTAAGGTGGGATTTATAGTTTTCTTTTATGTTGTCACTATTAAGATGTATTAGATTTGACCCTTCATCCCATTGAGAAAACAAACAAGCAGCCCAGTGACTTTAGTTGAAAAATCGTGGAAATTGTGGAATACCCCGTAAGAAAAATATTGAAACCATCTTAGATATACAGAACTCTTGTTGCCTACCATCGATAGTGCCATTTAAGAACAGGTTTCCTCTTTGTTTCTTTTTAAGTCTTAGGGAAATGAACATGGTTCGATGTTTTCTCCTGTATTCAGTTGTTCTGGGGGGAGGAGGGTGATATCCCCAATTCTTTTTAGTTATTTTGAAATGTGGTGTTTCCTCACTGATTCTTTAGTGTCGTATGTTGGGGTTGCCCCAATCAGAAAATGTTTCCATCTTAGATGAAACCGGTGATTTAAGACATTTCTTCCTTGGTCACTCAGTTTTCCTAGCTCTTACCCCCATTTCAGAACAATAGTGAAGATCGGAGGTCAAACATAGTAGCTTTGTCACTCAGACATGTCTGTCCCCGTTTTTTTCTCTGTTTGTGTTGTAGGGTCAGAACTGGGAATTAATAAGGAAACACACAGCGTCACAATATCATGTGATGGTATTTTGACTGAAAGGGAAAAGGTACTTAATTTTGGTGGAATGTAAACTGTACCTTGTTACAAAGACTCATTTTCTGATGTGTTCGCCTAGTAAGAGGGAATATTGAGTATACTGTAATAATATAATTTTAAGTGTTCACAATAAGCTATTTGGATTAAGAACTATTACAGAGTTGTAAACGTATCACATTAATGCAAGACATTTGAACTATTTTTTTGCAAAACTATTTATTTTTAAACAATTTAAAATATATTGAGGGTGAGTTGAAAGTCCCTGTACAGCATCTCTGTTAGATGGCGGGCATTGTCACAGAGTCCCCGTATATTAATAATAGGTGTGGAAGTGGCTTCTCATGTCTCTCAAAGCATTTCCACGTGTGTGTTGCGAGGTGCCGCTGCACAAAGGCCTTTGGACTCTGCCCTGAACCCCGTCTCAGCGTGTGGGCCTTGCTGTTCCCCACGTCCTCCTCGGTGGGAGGTGCTTAAGATCTAGCCATTGAGTTTCAAGTTAAGATTATTCTGATTTTCATCTGAATGTTTTTAAAATTGTATTTTGTACGTTTATGGAGGGTGAGTCTCGATGCTATTCTCATTTAGGAAGTCAATTCTGTGTGCTTTTGTATATTCATAATATCAAATGCTTTAAAGTAAAATGCCCTCTTCTAATCCAATTTGAAATTCTTAGGGTCTGATACTGTGTTGATGAAAATAAACAGATTTGCCAAGAAATTACTTCCAAAGAAAGAAGTATTGCAGTATTTTCTGCCGTTGCCTAGAGAGAACCATTTGAAGTAGATAGCACAACATAATATGAAAGATTGGCTTTATAGGATCCTAAAACAGTCTGGGTAAAAATGGAAAGGGGAAAAAGAGGTAAATGTTCCTGGTCTAGAAACAGTTTGGAGGAATTCCTGGAGTCCACTGAATGGCAGCAACGTAACATGGGCACAAGCAGTGAGTGATTTTTAAGTCTGAGCTCAAGGCATGAAGAAGAAAACAGGAAAGCTGTATCATTTTGCCATAATAAATGAATCAGAGTTGTTTTTATCCAGCCTTTTATTGTAAAACATGATGGAGGCCAGGAGCTATGTGCAGGCTTACCAGGACACTATTATGCATTTTTATTTAAAAAAAAATCATAGAAAGTACTTGAAAAATATCTCACTATTCTATTTCTAAGGAAAACTGTTCTCTTTCTACTTGGTGCAATACTCTGAAGATTTAGGAGGTCAAAAATGTATCCCAGGAAATGATCATAGAGCTAAAAATAGTCTTTAAGGTAACCAGTCAGTCCCACAGGGTGACCATCTTGCTATTGAAGAAAATTGTGTGCCAAAGCTAGATTGTTGGCACAGAGGAAATAACACCAGTACGTTATCATTTCTGAGCCAGTATTATTGAAACAGGATAAAAGTCACTAACATCTTCAATAGAGGTTATATACAACGTCTCTGCTAGTGCTAAAGTCTAAATATCTTTCTTAACAGTGCTTTCGGAAATGCCAGTCTTAATCGTTGTACATGTCACATTGTATGCAAGAGGGATTTGCTTTGAGTGACTCAGATAATATATTTTCAATCTTAGTGAGTTTTCATTGAACGCGAACTTTCCACTTGAAATTGAAATCGCTACCAGCAATAGACAGTTTTGTTGAAAACTAATAAGGAACAATCACCATTTCCGTAAATAACTTAAAAATTCTAAAACAAAGTATAGGTACACTAGTAATCACAAATTCGGTTTCTTCGAATACTTTTTTAATCCTGCGAAGGTTTTTTATAAACATTTTTTTAATTAATCACAGCATGGTGGATGCGTAGTTGCTGTTTCTGAAAAGTGACCCAAGCAGTCCATCCGGCGATGACGAAAAATTCTGACAGAATTTTGTAATAAGTATACATGTTGGGTTAAAGAAATTTTATAGTTATTGGAGTGCCATGAAATTAATCCTTGCAATCAGATTGCTGTAGTTTACACTTTTCTGTATCTTTCTAATCAGGTGTGTACCATTTGTACTGAGAACACCATAGAATGAATTATCCAAAGTCCATTGATTTTACTACGTGTTTTGGTTTGTACACAAATTATAGTAATTTCTTGCACATTTTTGGAAATTAATTGTATAAGAATTTATGTATCTGCTTCTAGATACAGTGTGTAAATAAAAATTTCGTTCCCAACATCTGCCTTGTAGTCTTTTTAATACCCAGATGCAGATTTTAATTAGTAGAGGGTGAGGTAGATGATTTCTGGAGGTCCCATAAACAAGGCAGAGACTGGGGGGTAGGGACCAGCAAGTTTTAATAAAAACGGGGAAAGTGAAATGGTGTCATTCATGGGAGACATCAGATTAGGAATCAGCGAATGTTGTTAATATCTTGAAGCCTTCAACATTAAGGCTGGAGTGAGCTGGCAAAACATTTAAACAAAGGATAATTAAAATCAACACTGTAATAAAAATATTGGGATTGTGACATTTAAAACATGTTTCATTAATATTATTTTATAGAACTAGAACCAGGTTATCCAAGCGCATTGTGCAGAAGTTATTTAGAAATTCATAGATGATGATTTCTCGTCCACTAAATTTAATGATAGGTTTTTAAAGTTGTTAAACTTCATATTGGGTTAAAAGTTCACTTTAAAATTTCGTTGTTCTGTTACTTTTTAACAAGTCTTTTAAAAAGATCCTAGCTAATTCAAAGAAAAAAATTAAATGAACTTGTTTGGAAATATCACAAATTTTGATGAATTCAAATAACATCATGCGCTGATGTTCCAGAGCTGGTCTCGATCGGCAGCATTGACTTTGATCTTAATGTCGTGTTTCATCTGTCCGTGGTGCTGCTGAAATACGAAATGACGGGAAGAGATGGGCAGGCGGGACTTGGCAGCCTTGCACCAGCCAGGGAAAGAGGTCTTCCTTCGCGTGTGCCCCTCCTGGAGGCCCATCCACGGGACAGAGCAGAGCGGGGTGTGCTGGGTGGGCCGGGGTCTGGGCAGGGGCTGTGCTCCCCGAAACCCAGCCGGGAGGGGGGAGAGGGTCGGCGCGCGTAGACATGTGCATGCACAGACGCGCATGTACTAATGCATGCGTGTGCTCCGTGACCATTAAAGACCTGCTGCTGTGGTAGACGATTCATTGAGAACCTGGGGTCGGCCTCTGACCTTCCATACTTTTTCTTTCTGCTGACCATAGCCAGTGTGTTCTACGGCCCGCCACCCCTCCTGGAAATTCTTTGTTTTTTAACCTCACTGGTTTTACTTCCCCTGTTACTAGGCTTTCAGCGTTCGGAATCAAAAATACTTTAACCCTTATTTCCTTTGGGTTTAGTGCTTACTGTCTGCTCTTGGAGTTCTCCACCCCAGGAAAGTTCTAGAAGCACAGGTCTCTCTCTACACAAGGCTGTTCCTGGCCTCCAGGCCTTGGTTACATCCGCCGCGGGCCCCTGAGAATTTACAGTGGTCCTTCATCCTGGAATCCCACGACGGAGCGCCCCTCTCCCCCCTCGTGTGAGTGGCCCGCTCTGCAGCACCCCCGCGCCCCCGCACTCCTAGCAGCTGGAAGAGGCAGCACCCCCAGTCCTCCGTGGGGGGCGGCCCTGCGGGAGCTGCCTGCTCAGCGGGGCCTCTGCCCGGCCCACGTGCCCCTCCCGCCGCAGCCCGTGCCAATCTGCTCCGTGGGGCGGGCCAGCGGCGCGCGCCACGTGGCCCGGGTCACCAGCCTGGCGGGGCCGTGGGGTGTAGCAGGCGCTCGGAGAGCCAGGAGGTACGTATCTTTAGACGCAGGAGAACCCACTGCGCTACAGGAGCGATTTCCAACCTTTTCCGTCTCAGGGCGCGCGCACGACCTAATTCCTAAAATTCTGCGGCCCACCAAAAATACCGTTTGCCGATCTGACAGAAAGAAGTAGGGACAGTTTTGATGTGTTCATGCCAGGCAGCTATTGTGCTGGCTGTTACCATTTTCTTAATCTGGCGGTCTAAGGGGAAGGCCAGGGCCCTGACTAAAGAGTCTGGCGTTGCGTGTTTTACGAATCCTTGCCGCCCGCCCGTGCCCCCGCCGCGGCGCAGCAGCTGAAAATTGCTGCTCCACGGGCAACCGGTTCTCCTGGGCTCCGGTTAGGGGAACCAGCAGCTCGAACTAGGCAGCTGGGATTTGTACCCGGTCTCTCGCCCTGTTTGCGGAGCCCCAGGCTCCTCTGTCCGTGGGACCCAGCCTTTCTTCAGAGGCTGTATGAGCGGAATGTCGTCTCCAGGAGAGAGGACATGCTCACGGGACTCTCTGAATCCACCTCTCAGTGTCAGCTCTGAATTGCTGTGTTCCTGTGCTTACGAATTCACCTTCCTTAGCGGTCCAGTCCGCTCCGGTGTTAATGGATTCATTCAGCGACTCATTCACCCAGAAAGTAACTACCGAGCGGGACTGGGGAAGTCACCTGAGTGAGGTCAGTGAAGGACAGGTGGATTCAGCGAGACCCGATCTCACTCGAGGGGAGGAGAATGAGTGGGGAATAGAATGTCGTTCATTCCATCTTCAGGGGCATATGCTTTCAGCCTGGGAATCAGAGGTGGCAGTGTGATGGCCTGGCGAGTGGGCTCAGGAACGCCCCCCAGGGTGTCCAAGCCGCCCAGACCCTGTCCTTCCCCTGGCTGTGTTGTCTCATCGTCACCTTTATTCCCAAGCATTTCCACGTGGTGCGTGGCCTCGCTGCTGGCTGCCCTGAGGTCACGTGGTTACCGTTCTGCAATCAACAGAGAAAAGGAGTTTCTTCCCTCTAACGTTCCAGCCAGGACTCCAAATGGCGTAAACGGCGTCACATGTTCAGTTTTGACCCAGAGTCGCAGACGTGCCTGTGGTCAGGAGACGAGGCTCAGTTCCGACAGGACTCCCTCCCTCCTTACTCTCCTTGGGGACGGAGGTAGCCGAATGTCCCTTCCCAGGTGAGTACGTTCATACATAACAAAAATGTGCTAATAAAGGGAGAGATTTGAAATGTGTGTGAAAATGTGGGCACTCTCCCACTGACAGCTTTGTATTGAATATGGTCCCTTGACATGAAGCCGATTTAAATATTAGGGTAGACCTTTCACATTCTTCTGCAGTAACTGACTAAGGCTACCTATTTTTGGATTATGCCTAAATACAGGATGGGGCAGAAATAGGTTGGCAGCTGCGTGTATATTTAGATTTTCCCTATCTGGCCACCTCGTCCTTATCAGAACAGTAAGTCCCTGTCAACCATTTCTTGGAAAATTATGTGAAAGCATTTGAAATCTTTTAAGTGCCATGTGATTTTTTAAAAGCCCTCTGATTATTGATTCATTAATGGCTGATAAAAGTTCGTTGACTGAAAAGTTTCCTTCATTTGCTCACTCTGACAAAACCCACCTCTAATTTTCTCCAACTTCTGTTTATTAACTTCGTAACTCTGTTGGTTATATCAATCGATGCACATAGAGTTTTGACAGAGATCAAAGACAATGTAAAAATCATGTTGGAATAGAACCTTTTTATTGATTGATTGATTAATTGATTGATTTTAGAGAGAGGGGAAGGGAGGGATAAAGAGGGTGAGAAACATCAATGTGGGAGAGAAACATCTATCTGTTGCCTCTCATTTGTGCCCCAACTGGGGACTGAACCCACAACCCAGGCATGTGCCCTGACCAGGAATCCCACTGGTGACCTTCTGCTTTGTGGGACAGTGCTCCAACCCACGGAGCCACACTGGTCAGGGCAGAATAAGGCCTTTTCTAGTTGTTTGGGACAAGGGATAATATAAGGTGAGAAGAAAAATGAATACAGTGTTTGGAATTCATAATTTTAAGTCACTGGTTTTTAAGAAGCATCGGGGTGAGGAGCTGAGAGAGAGGAGGGTATCTGAATTTTACTGCTGGTTTGACTACATTGTAATAGGTAGAGTCTGAACTGAAACATTTTTAAAAATTCAGAAGTACCTGAATTTAGAATCACTCTGATTCACAATCTTTCAATAGCTAATAATTTTGAGATATGTGCATTGCAGAATAGGTACCAGATTCTCTTGGCCGAAAATTGTCTACATCATCCTCATTTCCCATTTTCATTTTTTTCCTCTAAGAAAACTGCGTGGTGTCAGGATTCTGCTGTGACCGGAACATGTACTTCAGAGAACAGTGTCAGATATTGAATGTTCCTTTGACCCACTTATGGAAGTCAAAGACTTGGTCTTATTGAATTATTTAAAGAGACAACCTTTAATATAATAAGGTTACAAATCTAATATGCCTAATGGGCAGAACTTACATTTCCCCCCAATTAAGATAAATGTTTAGTTGTAAGGATATTTCTCATGCTACATACGATCCTATGATGGTATTTTGGTTGTTTAAAAGTTCCAGACAACCCCAATCCATAACCAAGGGAACTTTTCCCCTTTTATTGTCAGGTGAATCTACTCTGGATGGAAAACATCCTGTAATTAATTTGTTTTTACTCTGCCCTTGCCACCTGCTCCCAGGAGTCTTTCAACTCTAACCCGGCCTGTTTTTCTTTCTAGAAACAGCATTTTTATAATTCCGCATCGCACTTGTGCCTGGAGTTGCCGTATCTCACAAAATCCCCTGCTGAAAAACAAGAATTGATTTCTTTTGGGTAGAGATTCAATTCTACAGTATTTTATGCAGTCTTCGCATGTGACTCAAGTTGAGGTGAAGAAAAATGCTAAGTGGCTGGAGCTGTTCCATTAAAGGTTAAAACTGACAGCCTCTCCCCCTTCCCCTGCCCCAGTCCTGCTCTTCTTTACAGACCTCCATGTGAAGCCGTTCGAATGAAAAAAATAGGGCGGGGCACAAGGCAAGTGTGTAAATCCACACTTCTTTTCTGCAGTGACCTTGGGGCTCGCAATCAAACGTGCACACAGTGTGCCTGCACGTGCCTAAATAATTCGCAAAATGATCTCTATGTGACTTCGATCACTTTGGGAACTGGTGTCCCCACTGGCCCAGGGAGTGGCCCTGTTTTCATGTGAGAACGCCTCTTCCGGAAGCAGCGACCGGGGGAACCCACACTTTGATCCGTGTCCTTCGGATATGGGAAAAACGAGACTGTCATTCCCTTGTTAGAAGCCACGGAACTTCGGGAGCTTGGGGTTGGGAAGTGCAGCTCGGGTGTGTTATTCGGGGGTTCATGGGCATGTCTTCACGGCCTCACTCGAATCCTGACTCCCTATTTCCCCAGGAGTGATGGTTGGCAGTTGGTTTTGACTGCTTTAAACAGTGACTTAGTTTTCTGTTGTTCTCTACTTCTGAGGAAGTGGTTTTTCACTGTTTGGAATTTAAGGACAACCGGTGGAATGGAGTCATTCAGCCAATGCCAACTATTGTAGAAAGGGAAATCTGTCAGCTTGAGTTTTTAGAGCAATTTACACACGATTCTACTGATTTTTTTTTCCGTTCTGCTTTTTATACTGAAAGACCTGCGCATTTATAGTGTCTCTCCTCATCTTTAAGCCGTCTACGTTTGCCATGTGAAAAGAAGATTCAGTGTAAATCCTACATTTAAGTAAATTAATAATTTAATTAATTTGAGTTATTATTTAGCTCAAGGGCATGAAATAGTTCATGTAAGTACGCATTAAATATGTAACTTCTCTTGACCACTGAATGCTATATTCTGCCAATTGATAGAATCTTGGATTGTAACCTTGCTGTTAAGCTACTTCAGTTGAAAGAATTTCTCTGCCGGAGCTGGGCGATAAGGCCTCACAGGGTGGGAATATATTTCCATTGTTTTTAAAGGAAGTTAAAATGCGAGTCGAAACGTTCGAGTCACTGGAAACGCAAGTAAAGCTCAGAGTAAAAGAAATACGTGTACTTTTTTTATTTTTCAGCTTTCATTTCCATGGTTGCCTTAGGGTAAAAATTCAATTTTAATCCCATGATATTTGTTTCTATTCGGAACTTGTGGTAGAAACGAGTATGTCTGGGCCCAGAAGTTGAATATGCATAAAGGTAGTCGGTTTGCATTTTGGCATGAATTTTTCAATTGCGTGTCTTAAAAACTGACAGCTTAGGAACTTTTATTTTTCACCACAATAGCTTGTAGGATAAAGTTCTGGAGCAAACCCCGTGACTGCCCAGGTCTTGCATGATAGCGGGTCGATGATTGTATGTTTATAGCTCTCATTTTAGTGGTTAATCATGGAGTGCATAACCGTCCACTGTATAACTCTCTGGTCTCCAACAAAAAGACGATAAAAACCTGAAAAGTACAACATGGCCATCATTATCTAGTGTCTAGGACTTGATTACTTTCTTTAAAATGTTACGAAAATTAATAATACTTTTCATTAGCAAGCAAAGTGCCAACGTTGTTCCCAATAACGATAAGGGTGATTATAAAAATCTTTTCTTTTGTATCCTGAATCCTTAAAAATCATAAGCCTTTTTTTAAAAATTATAATATGTACCTTAAACTCTTTCTATCTTGCAAAGGGGACCATCCAAGCTTCCAATATATATTTTAAAACAAAGGAAGGAAAATTGTCAGCATTGATGAGTGCATTGGAGCACGCTCAGCTAGACAAAGTGAGGTTATTGAACATCAGGATCACAGAGAGGTCATTCAGCCACACTGACCTCTGTTCTGCCGCATGGAAGGAGGCTGTGACCCAGAAGAGAGCTGAAGCGTTTTGTTCCTGCTCCTGAGGACGGTGAGTGGAAAAGAGACGTGGCGAGGAGGCCAGGGTTGTTCTGTCTCTCTCCCCCTGGCCCCACATCTGTAGGAAGTGTTGATGCTTTAGACCGGCCGCCTTCAAATCCGGTCAGAAATAGGAAAGTCTGGGGTTAAGTGTGTAAAAAACCTACAATACGCAGGCCTGGATTTAAGTTCGTGTGGAAGGGACTAATGCCCATGTCCTCTGGTACCACGTCTCCGCTTCTGTAACAGTGACCTGCGGGGGCCATGCCTGCTGGGGACTCGGGGTACCAGGCCAGCTCCCCCTTCGCAACCGTCCTTCTCTGTCACCCCACTGCCACGCGTGCTGTGCACACGGCTCTCACACCACCCTCACCCAATCTCAGCACCATTTTTACTCTCCGCTCCCATCTGTTGAACCGTTAGCCTTTGATCCTGCGTGGTGTTCCCTGAACCCGTCAGAAGAATATTAACGCTGAATGACATTCCAGCCCTTTGCGGCGGGAGCTGTCTTTGCTCCCACGGCGAACTGCTCAGCGAGCCGGAGGCACGAGGGGGTGAGTCACGGGGCCAGGGTGTGGCCGGGCAAGGGTTGCGCTTGGGCAGTCTGATTTCAGTTCTACAGGCTCCTCGGTCAAGCAGACTTTATTTCAAGCCACGCCGCGTTATTTAGGAAGAGTTGTAGTGGGCCTTATTAGAAAGGAAAATAAAACATTGACTTAAGCTCGGTTAACACGGATTATACATTTCTAAACGATTTCTTCCCTCTCTGCTACTCCTAGTTACCCTGTGTTTACTAAGTTTGTAGACATTATTTGAAAGTATCTCTGGCGTTTTAACTATTCTTGTGTGTTCTTTTGTGTTGGTGCTTCCCTTTATTTTTCTCCTTTTATGCTTTTTAAAAAAATTCCTAATGTTTATGAGTCAGAAAATGACTAGGGTGCCTTTATGACAATGACTTGAATGGGCCGGCTTGGTTTGCCTTTTGGTCTGTGTTCTCTCTGCATCCTACCTCAGTTTCTGGGAGGTGCAAGGACCCCAGTGATTCATCATTTGTGTGTCATCAGCCAGGTGCCCGAGGGGCAGAGGCTAGACTGGGACTTAAGATATCTGGACTTGAACTTCGGCTGGCTTACTGGCTCTCTCTATGTGGGGTTACATTTTGACTATGGTTTAAAGGTAATCACTTAATTTCATGTTCTTTGTATCTTTCCCCTCTACAATGGTAGCAATAATCTTTTATCCCTTCTCTTCTCCACCAGGATATTGCAAGGATGAATTATTATTAAAACAAAATGAAATTATCAATCCCTCTGAAGCTGTTTGCTCCATAAATACTAGGAAAGATTCCTATCAGTTCTGGGATCTCATAGCTGTGTCTGTAGGGTGAGTAAGCACTTTCTCAATGAATGTGGTGTTTTGAAAATTCCTTGCAGGGAAGTCTAAACTGACCCAGGGGCTGAGGAACCCTGGAATTGTTCCAGCTGGTTGTTACCCTGCAGGTAAATATTCCCATGAGCTGACAAGCTGGTTTAGATGGGTTATTCACAGATTTGGCTGTTACTGTTACATTGTTCTTGAATTATTTTTGTCCTATACTTTTAGAGCCCCTGTAATTTTGTAGGTCCCAATGCTTAATCTGAGTCAGTCATGTCTTTAGTCAGCTGTAGAAACCTAGAGCTGCGAGGAAAGGACGCTTATTGTCAACTTGGTAAGATGTTCAGAGATAGGTGTTTCCGGGTTGGTCGCTGATAACCTCCTGGGGGTCCCCATGCTCCTCCTTTCCTTCTTCTCCGACATCAGAAGCATGTTTAGGTCTTGTCTTTAGTTCCGATGCTTCCTGGTCACCAAATGGTGTCCGCACCTATAGACAGCAAGTCTGCCATGGCCTTGTATGGGTGTAGAAGCTGTCAAGACGTCAAGAGGAAAGAATGTGCCTTCTACTTTCACCCAGGAACACAAATTTGTCTCAGAAGTCCCTCTACCTTTCATCCGCTGGGGCAGGAGGGGGTCTCGTGGCCTCTCTGAGCCGCCAGGGTGGTGGAAAGAGGGACACCTTGCTTTTTCCGCATCTGCACCAAGAGCTAGGCACTGCAGAGGGGGGAGACTTCCCAGACCAAAGCACCTGTCACAACTAACCGGCTCCCTTTCCTTCTTCCCCTGCTGTGCCCTTCCCAGCAACCACTGTCTTGGGCACAGCCTCGGGCACAGACTCGGACAGATGTCCCAGTCCAGGACGGAAGAGCAGAGCTCGGCACGTGTTTCTGAGAGGCAGTTGGATCCTGCACATGAGTGGATGGACAGATGGATCTAATGGGCTTTGAGGTGCCCTGCAGAGCACCCCACACCTTCCGTCTGAGGGACCACTGTGTTGACCGATTGCCCTCAGAGCCGGAGAAGGGGGCAGACAACCATCGACCCCACGGACTCTGCGACGAGGGTGAGCAGTGAGGGGGAAGAGGTTCTGACGCTAGGAACTGGGGCGCAGCGATTTGCCTTCTAGGCTCTGAGTGACCAAAGGTGCCTGAACTGGAAGTTTTCTGTCCAACGTGTTCCGTGTAGGTCCATTGGTAGCTGGGACTCACTGGGAATCCATGGAGCTCTTGTTTTTTTTTTTTTTTAATCCTCACCCAAGGACATTTTTTCATGTTTTCAGAGAGAAAGAAAAGAAGAGAGAGGAACACTGAGTCGCGGGAGGGTGCTCCAACCAACACACAAGATGCTCGTGAGGTCACATGTCGGCCAGTTCTGAATGGCATGACTGAAAGGTGTTGCTTCCACCAAGCTGATATCTCCTCTTAGATTTTATAATCTCATCCCGACAGTGAAGCTCCAAAATCTTGTTGGCCAAAATGACAGAAAGGACTGTGGCGCTAACTGGGTATGACGTTTGTTGAAGCTTTGGGGATGCAGAATTGAGTTTATGAGTCTTAGGAAATTTGGAGGGCGAGTCTGTGTGAAGCCCAGCAACAATTCTGTGTAAAAGCTGAACAGCATGATGGGGCGTGAATGGTGTTACTTGTCAACTGACTGTCAGCTTTCAAATTCAAATGTTGAGATTAAGTCCTTGCAAGGATCTTTGATCGTATTCCTCTCCATTCCCAGCAAGGCTATTAAAGAGGCCCCCTCCCTCCCTCCCTCTCTCCTGCCATCCCTTCCTCTCCCCTATCTTCCTTTCTTTCTAAGACTTATAACGCTGAGAGTTTCCAGGAGAATTTAATCAACTCAGTTTAGCGTGATGAGAGGAGGCCTGAGCTAATCGTGAAGAGTGAGTACCTGAGGCTGGTCAGATGGGATGGGAGAGACCGAATGAAGACAGACGGGCTGATGTGATGGTTTTTATTGTGTCTGTCAGAGTGACTTCGTCCTGAAGGTTCAGGCCACGGATCCACACACTAAAGACTGAGCCCGCAGCCCTGACTGTGTGGAGGGCAGAGCATTGACCAACATGCTGATGTAGAATTAAAGCTGAATACTCAGAAGTTCTCAACATTTTCCCTACGGGCACATTTACAGACCTTCCCAGGCGAGACAGCCCCGAAGAAGCAGCGTGGGTTCCGCGCCGTTCCGTGCAGGCTGCCGTGACCTGACCCCTCCTGCTTGGAAAGCTGGCCGCAATACAGGCCCAGTGACATCGGCTGCCGGGGAAACGGGCGCAGGCCCCGTGTTGGTTTCTGAAGAGTTGTCGTAACCGGTTTGAACTAAGCATTCAGGTACGTGACAGTAGTTGAAGATTATCGAAAGGTGGAAGGCCACTTTGGGATTCATCAGCCTGTCTGTTCAGAGTTTCATGTACGGATGCCCCTTGACTTCCACGAGGTCATACCCCCGGAAACCCATTTAGGTTGTAAATATCATAAGTCAAAAGCACGTTTCGTGCAACCCGCCTACCGAATGTCACAGCTTAGCCTAGCCTACCTGCAATGTGCTCAGAACGCTGACGTTAGCCTACAGTTGGGCAATGATCTTCAGTCCCATCTTCTCACTGGAAGCAGAGGGCACAGCTGGGTGTTTTGTAGATGGGACGGGGTGCTAAGGCACAAAACACGATAGCCCCCCACATGCTGGCAACACAGGACACTGTAGAGTGCCGGTCGGGTCACCTGAAGCAGTTATCTGCTCCTCTGCTGTGGGCCCCAAGTCTGGCAGAAGCCGGGATTGTGGCTCATTTGTAAAGCATGTATGAGTGCCTATTACATAGCAGGGGTCAATCCATGTCTGTAGAGTGTATAACCAGTGTTGGACCAGCTTGGTGTTCTCCCAACATTTTCCTATAAACACTGCCCGGTAACTGAGTCAGGTATATCACAGATTCAGCTGGCTGTGTTGACCAGCATGCCTGTCCATGGTTTTGTGGGAGGACGCATTTAAAGTTCTCAGCCACAGGGTGCAAGGCAAGTTTTGGAAAATAGTCCATTGTTAGTTGGATTTGCACATAATCTGATGCCTTTCTGCTCTCCTGTGCATTCGTTTGTTCCATTTGAACATGGATTGCCCACTTGTGAGAGGCGTCAGAGAATTCACGCATTATTTGCGTGTGGCAGGGGATGTTTCCACGTTGCTCTGCCAGCTTTGATATGTGTATATGTGTCCTTGTTGTTACGATTATTATTGTTCTGTGTTTGTTATTATTATTATTATTTTATGAGGAGGCTGTGAGAACTGCTTTAACTAGCTAGATCGCGAGATAATTGTTTGGCCCGATATTTGCCTTTTATTGCCTTCCTGGGCCTTGATCGTTCTATCAGTTCAACAATGGACTTGGCCAGTGCGTTCCTCTCTGGCCGCGAGAGTCAGTGTTCCTGACACGTTGGCTGTCCCGGCTTCTGTGGGCCGTTGTTGGGAGAGAATTTGTCTTCGGCTCCGCTGTGGGTTTGTCTGTACTGGTACGTAGATCCCTATCCCCGGTTTTCGCATCAGAGAGATGCGAAAGCTGTGCCTCACTTTGCAGAGTCTCGGGGGGGATATTAAATAACATTAAATAAATGGCTGCACTTCTGGTGTTTGGAACACGTCTCCCCAGAACTGCTCTGATTTCGGCACAAGCGTGAGTAGTTAGTGCGTGGTTTCTCCAGGCGCTGGCCACGTGGTTTACGGTGTCATTTCCATTGCTCTGCAATGCAGCCCCATTGGGAGGATTCGGTCGCTGCCGCCGTCGGGGCACAGGACCGAGTGCAGGCAGCTCGCTCCAGGTTGCCGAGCCTGTGAGCGGCAGGGGCAGCGTTTGTGCTTCTGGACTCTGAACTTGTGCTCTGGAGTGTGTTCAGTGACCTCTTACAGTGTAAGAACATACTTCTTCATGCTTAGTGTGTTTGTCCACATGCTTAACAAATTCAGTCATTGAGAAACCGGTTTTAAACTTAGGAAAGTTCTGGAAACAGGAAGCAGGATGGCTCTTGTGGAAGGAGGAGACAGGGAATGCTGGTGGGTCACGCCCCATTTGACGGCGAGACTTCAGTGCTTTGGCCCTGGCTCTGGGTGACTCTCCTAAGCAAGTCCTGGCTCTTGGGTGCCCTATGCTGTCGGCAACACGCAGACTTCTTGCTGTGAAAACGAACCCCCCGTTGTCCTGGGAGCAAGTAAAGAATTCTCTCTCTGCTTGATAGCATTTCAATCAATTTTTTTAAAGTTGCAGATCTCTAAATGTTAAAAGGAGGGTGGGAATATTCGTGGATAAATTATTAAGGCAAAACCGGCCCCATTTTTAGTTGTCTTTTACCTAGAAGACCTTTCCCAAGAGATCTAGGGCTTCCCATACCATCCCCGCCCTATCTTTGTGTATTTGTCTTCCTTCAGCCACAGTCAAAGGTCATCCTTACTGCCTTACTGTCTTTCTTAGTCATTCGGGGAGTGAATTCAGAAAGGTCAGTGCAGGTGGGCACCTCCTTAACAACTGACTCTTCATTCTTCTTCCCGACAGTAAAGCCACGCTGGTGGGATTGACCTCACCCCGCATCCAAGGATGGACCCTCATTGGTTTCAAACAATAAGCGCTTACCATTGTTCTAAAAGTATTCATAGTTGCTGAGTCCTAGTCTTACATGTAAAAGTGCCTGCTAAGAGCCAGGCAGAGCCTGAAGTATGTCACCTTAGAGAACCACATCTGTACTCTGACACATAAATTTAAGAACAGACCCACCAAAAGGAGCACTTACAGCCTGGCCTTTCTCCTCATGTGGCCTAGAGGCCCCTTTGCTCCGGTCCATTGCTGCTTTTTCTTTCAGCTGGTTTATGAATGCGGGGCTGTTTCCTTTGCTTTGTTCTCTGGAAGAGTCCTACTGGGTTCAGCAAACGGCTTTCTGACTTGCAAGACCTGAGTCAACCAGGTGAAGACCAACAGTTATCCCCTCCTGGGTGTTGGGTAAATGAGGAAGCTTGTAGCCCTAGACGCTCTTGGAAGCCATCCTGGGAACAAGGCCTCCGTCAGGGGTCGAAGTCCTCCGAAGAGCAGAGTTGAGATATGGAGAGAGGTTGGGTCCTTGATGGCCACGCCCCACCCAAAACCTAAATATGGACTTTCCCAGTCCAATGGACCAATAATTCCTCTAGTGTTTAGATGAACGTGAGTTGCGTTTTCCTTACCTGATAATGGGAAATATCTCTACTGATGCGGAGAATGTCGTGTACAGACTAGGAAGCATAATGGCTCCAGAGCTTCCAAAGATGAGTAAGATATACTCCTCACGCAAGATGTCGATTCAACACGGGAGGAGACAGATACCGTGTCACTCCCGAGTCGGACTGCACAGCCATTCTCGGCGGTGCAGACAGACTCTTAAGAAGCTACACCATCGTCTCTCGAGACGGACGGCTGCCGACACGACACACTCCCACGCTCAAAATCTAGGAGTTCATAATTTAAGAACCTTCATTCTGCCATTTAATGCATCCCTCCTTGTAATGCAATGGGACGGCTTATTTTGATAATGTTATTAAGATTTTTAAGTATATATTTTGAATCAGGATTATTTCACATGTCTTAGTACTCACTCTGTTAGTGAGCAGTTCCGTGGGTCTCGTAGACTCATGAGGTTGTGCGATGATCACTGATTTCAGAACGTTTATTCATCGGCCCCTCAAACCCCATAGTTGTCAGCAGACGCCCCTTTCCACCTTTCCCCTACTCCTGGCAACCACTGATCTCCCTTTCTCTGTGGATTTTCTATTCTGGACACTTCATATGAGTGGAGGCATGTCACATGTTCCCTTTTGTGATGTGCTTCTTTCACGTAGCATCATGTTCTCAAGGTTCGTCCGTGTTATAGGACATATCAGTCCTTCGTTCCTTTTTATGGCTGAATAATATTCCATTGCATGGATATACAGGACTTTGTGCGCATCCATCAACTGATGGACATTTGAGTTAGCTCTGCTTTTCAGCTATTATGAATAGTCTGTTCTGAATATTCATATGCAAATTTCTATGTGGACATACGTCTTCAATTTTCTTAGGTGTGGCGTGGTTGCGTCGCATGGTAACTCTGTGTTTAGCTTTGTGAGTAACGACTGGACTGCTCTTCACAGTGGCAGAAGAAAATATGACTTCCGTTCTTACGGAGTTTAGAGCCACTAATGCAGACTAGATGGCAAGCATCAGCTTTGAAAAAACTACACCAGAGAGAAATCGGATAGTGTCTTGTGCAGAGCAGTAGCCATTAGCATCATAAAAACTTCCTCAGAAACCCTTTTGACAAAGCGGAAATGTGGTCCCCCGGTAGCCCCTAGGAAAACAGGACTATGTCACATGTTTTTCCCGTTATGACACTGAACGCCTTTAAAGTGGACGTTAGGCACTTACAGATCCTGCTGGGCTTCTAAGTGAGGGTTTATTTTCCAGTTGGAACTCCAAGGGGCTGTTACGCCAATGAAAACCTTTAAAATTCTTTAACATTTTTTTAGAGAATTGGAAATGAAAAATACGAGCCCCATTATTTGGATTGCAGGAACCAGAAATTGTAATTAGTCAAGAAGGAAGTAAAATACTTGGCGCGGGTGTAACTGCTCAGGAAGAAGCTAAACGGAGCAGGTGCAGACAGCCTGTGTCACTCCGCGCACACTCGCTTGGTAGGAGCTGTTTTGTTGCAAAGGCTAAAATGTGTCAGAGCTGAACAAACGGTCACAGTGCCGGGGGCGGCATTAAACACGCAGCCGACGAAGCCCAGCTGACCTTCCTCTTCCCTGCCTCCTGGGCAGCGTGGCTTTCCCACAGGATAGCTGCAGTCGGCTCTCTTTCTTAAAACTTATATTCACTTTTAAAATTTTTATTTATTTATCTTTAATTTGATCTTTAGTGTAGTTTCTCCATTACCATTTAGTCCCCTTACACGCCCCTCCCACAGCCAGCACCGCACTGTTGGCCACGCCCATGAGTCCTTTCTGCTTTGTGCTCAGTCCCTCCGCCCCTGACCTCCCCAGCCCCTGCGCCTCGCTGTCACCTGCTCTCCATCTATGAGTCTCTGGTTCGCTTGCGAGTTCAGTTTGTTCATTAGATTCCACACGTGAGTGAAACTATATGGTACTTGTCTTTCTCTGTCTGACTGGCTTATTTCGCTCAGCATAATGTTCCCCAGGTCCAACCATGCTCTCACAAAGGGGAAAGGTTTCTTCTTTCTTACGACTGAGTAGAATTTCATTGTGTGAATGTCCCATAGTTGTTTGATCCGCACTCAGCTACTGATGGGCACCTGGGCTGCTTCCAGATCTTCACGGCTGTAAGTAACGCTGCAGTGAACATAGGGGAGCTTATGTTCTTTCAAATTAGTGCTTTGGGGTCCTTCAGATATATTCCCAGAGGAGGGATCGCTGGGTCAAAAGGCAGACCCATTTTTAATTTGGGGGATATTTTGTGACAGTTCACTTGTGAAATTAGGAACGGCCTTGAGGAGGGCTCTAAGGAGCATTCCGCACACACTGGGGACCCTCTGTGCTCCCTTGTCCCAGGGGAGGTCAGGTGCAGAGGGTTAAAGCGCTGTCCTTGTCACGACAAGTTAAATCAAAGGCAGTGACCACAGGAAGGGACACTCAGACTGGGCAGAGCCGCCCCGCCCCTGGGCTGCAATCATCTGGAAGGCCTGTGGGGCAAGCGGGGCCTGAGCCAGGTCTGGGGCGACAGCTGGGGCTGGGGAAGGTGTGACGGACTGGAGACTCCGCTGGAGTCTGGGCGTGGAGGGAACAGAAGGGGTGGGGAGGTATCCGCACAGCCAGCTCCTCACGTCCTGTCGGTCTTGCTGGGGTCCCCCCACCCCGGAGGCCCACCGGGCACTCAGAACGGCAGGCCCCCGGGCGTTCCCACCCCCCACCCCAGTTTACAGGCTCTGCAGCCTTTCTGCTAGGGCACCGCACGGTTCACACACGATTATCTTCCTGATCTGACCCTCTCTGCTAAATGGAAGCGTTTCTGCCTGTTTTGGTCCCAAACATAGCCTCAGGGCCGAGGAGCAGGTGCAACACAGGGTGCCCTGGCATTTAGCCAAGGGCCGAAAGGCTCCCAGAAATGAGCAGGGGCCCCGGGGACAGGCCGGCCTTGGAGCAGATTGAAGGCGCCAGGGCGTGGGGCCCATGCCGGAGAGACCCAGCCCTGAGTGCCGATGCTTCCTCTTCTAGGAAGACCTGGAGAAGATGCCCAGTGCTTGGAGGAGCCTTCCAGGACGCGGGGACCTTAGACAAAACAAAGTACTAAGCACCCTCGCAGGTCAGTTGCGCTGGGAGATGCGAGCAGAGGGAGTGAGAAATCACGGCTGAGTGGGGTGTGGCTGGGGGCGGGTGGGCCAGGGAGCCCGGCAGGCAGGGGAGAGGCTGCAGGTGAGGGTGGGACGAGGTCCAAATGTCAGCGACCGCCCCCAGGGCTCTGGAGATGGCCTGCAGGTGTGGGGCTCAAACTCTGGTTCCGTGGTTCACGACTGTGTGATCACAGGCAACCAGTCAGCTTCCTGCTCGCTTCTGTGCTCGGCGAGTCAGTGCAGAAGTTGTACCTTCCTCAGGGGGGTCCCCTGCTGGGCGGGTTCAGTGCGTTACCGGACATAAAGAACTTAGAACAATGCAGAACACGCGGCAGGTACTCCGGCTGCTGGGCAGAAACACTGACAGGCAGCATCCTGCCTTGGGTGGAAAGTGCCGGGGTAATCTGGGCACAGCCAGCTGCGCTTTACAGAGGGAGTTCCCTGCCCTTCCTCTGCTCGTACACTTAGGGCGTCAGTCAGAATAAACACTGAGAGAAAACGGAGGCAGCTAAGCGGAGGAGGTGGCCGTGCAAGGGCTGGCTGCTGGGTTCTCCCTCGTCATTTCCTCCTCTGCCTCCCAGGGCATCGTGTGAAACCCAGAGAAGTTCCAGTAGGTGTTGGGATGAGGAGCTCTGTCACGGAGGGTCACGCAGGCTCTGATGGGAGGGGAGCGCGGATGAAGTCGGGGGCAGGCAGGAGCCGAATGTGACTTTCAGGCTTTGAGCCTTCCTGACTGAGGAGAGGGGGGTTGACATCTGAAGGGCAGAGGACTTCAGGAGGAGGACGATGCGGGCTTTCAGATAAGTCCGAGATGCAGGTGGGCCGTGCAAATGGCCTGAGGTCGGTGTGGGCGGAGGGGCGGACCAGAACGAGAGCCCAGGGCAGAAGATAACAGCCTTTTAGCAGCTGTCCTGACTGCTGGTCTCCGCCCTCTGATTTACTCTCTGTGTGGCCTTCAGCCTGGTCTCTGTAAACACACATCTGGCCTGGTCACACGCTCGTGTATCTTGAAAATTTAATCTTTCTGGCTTCATTTCTTTGATGAGCTGCGGGTCGTTATAAAACTCCTCAGTGGGAGTCCCTGTGAGCTTTAACTGATAGGGTCACAGATATTCTATCAGTTCTATTCTATTACAGAGAGCTTCCCCAGACCCAGCGCGGCGTGGTCTCCCCGTCCCGGGAGAGTCCGGCCCAGCGCCCTGGGGGTGCCACCGAGGGTCAGCGTCACAGCCGTGTGCGGAGAAGTTCGTATATGTGGCCACCTGCTCCCACACCTCAGCTCACGCTGCGTCTCACCCATCCCCGAGCCTTGTCCCCCGACGCGGGGACAAACCGGCAGCCCGCCGCTGCCCAGCGTAGACATCCGAGGGCCACGATGCTTAGACGCCCTCTCTACCCCGTGCAGGAGGTCCCGTCTTCGGTGCCTAGCAGCGGCATCTGGCGTCTTTTGACAGTTGTAACTGTTTGTGCCCTCACTGTCTGGTGACTGCAATCCCTCAGGGCCCCGATGAGATCTGAGCAGCCCGTGGTAAATGGGTTCCGGCGCTGCCGGTCTGACTGGGGCCTCGGTGAGCCCACCCCGAGCTGTCACCCACTCCTGCTCTGTGAGCGAGAAGACCCTACTGAGACCCCCAGCTGCAACGGCCAAAAACCGAGAGGGACCAGGTCGCTAGCACAGGAGCTGCTCTTGGACACCAAGCAGAAACTGGACCTGTGGACACTTCGGGAAATGTTGTGCCTTTAAATGACAAAGCACAGTATACACTTGCGTTTATATGATGCTTCGAACGAACTGTAGACAAGACGATGGGAAAATATACAAAATACAGACGATCGTTAATGCTTCGGCTCCCAGGGTGATTTTTCTTTTAAACATTTATAAATATTCTATAATTTTGCTTATTCAGTGTTCCTATGTCACACTAACAAAAATAAGTCAGTTTTACATTTTTCTTTTTCTGCTAAAAACAGCTAAAGTAAAAAGGGGGCTAATGTTTGTTGTGAAGATAGTGATTTACAATCGCATCCTCCGTGGGCCAGAGGCAGGGTTCCAAAGCTAAACATGATAATAAGGTTTTAAGTTTACTTGGGGAAGCAAGCAAATATTCCATACTTCCCACTCCTTGTGAAAGCCATTGTCTCGGTTTGTTGAATTTACGTTTGCAACTTGATAGGAGCCAGGCGGTCGTGTTACAAAAGGGACCGTTTTAAGAGTGACCACAGCACAAGAGAGAAACTTGGGCCGACTCTCAAAGCAAACCTAAGGGCAGATCCACGCCTCTGCGTCCCGAGGAAGAGTGTCTCCTGCATGACCTGGCACCGGGCAGCTGTTGGTCCCCTTCCCTTCCGGGGGAGGGACCGGGGCTTGTTCTCATAAGCCTCTGTCCCTGCGACTTGCATGGGTGCCTGGGTCGGCGCCGGGACACGTGGTCTTCACTGCTGTGCCTTCTGTTGTCTCAAGACCCTTCCGTGGGGTGGGGACAGGGTCCACGGTTTATTCTTTTTATTTGCCCGTGTCATTCAATCACGTGATGGTCTTGGTGTCTTACAGACGCTCAGAAAGGATAGCAGCTTTTATCTTGGGGTGCAGGTTCTCAGGGAGAGAAGGGTGTAGGTCATTGGATGAAAAAGGCTGACAGCAGCAGCAGCGAATCCAGTTTGGAGCAATAACCTTATGCGGAATGACGGGATCAACAACCATTTTATTTCAGCTTCTCTGACCACTTATGAAAATTAACATTAAAGTGTTAAAAACTAGCTTAGCATAAGAGTTTTACAGATATGAGTATATATCTGTAAACATATATATATATGAGTTTTTATCATATATATTCACTGCAACGTCATTTAGCTCCTAAAGATTCATGATTATCGTCTTTATCAGCTCTTTGTATCATTACCAAATCACCCTTGGACATTTTTTATATTAAATTTCATATTATCTTTTCTTTATATTGCTGTTCCTACATCTTTTTCTTATTTACCTGATCAATCACTGCCCACGCCTTTACTGCCACCCCATTCCTAGGGCTCCTATTTCCCCGTTTCCTCGGCCAGCACCGCACAGAACTCAGAACCGGCTGATCCGGTGCCTGCTCCCGCCTTGGTCATCTTGCCTGCAAAGCAAACAGGGTGTTCTGCTGCCAACAGAGAAGGAAACTGTCTGCCTTGCTGGTCCGCGTGATGGAAACAGCGGAGGATCCCGAATCTCACGGGTTTCTGGGCTTGAGTGATGCCCTCGTCAGACTCTAAGAAGAACACAGTGACGGTACTCCTTCCAGTTGAGTCCTTTGCAAAGTGCGCTGCTGCGGAAGAGAAAGGAGACCCTTTCTAATCTTGTGACTCAAACACTTCATCCCCAGGTAACATGTCAGGGAACCAGGGTGGGTACAGAGATGCCCACCGGGCCAGCCCACACTTGTCCTGCTGGCTTCTAGCTTTGTGGCGACGAGCCTGGAACTGAGCAGAGCTTCCTGGTCCTGCAGATACTTCTGCAAAGCTCCTTTTTGTGTCCGGAGTGCACCAGAGAGGGGGTGCTCTCTGTCATCAAACTCCGTGAGTCCTTGAGAAGAGAGCTGCCGGTCTGGTGTGACACTCACTAATGCGAACCCCAATGCCCGGGGCCTGGAGCCAGACACAACGGCAGGTGGTTGGTTAATCGAATATTGGGTACTGAATTGGTCCCGCCCAAGGGTCCACCCCCCGCCCCCGCCAGGACTGGCTGCCACCCGCTCATCTGTCATCTTGCTCAACTGTCCGTCCACAAAGCCTTTCTTTCTTCTCCCAGACAGTCCCAGTGGCTTCCTCCTCTGGCCCTGCAGGCCTTGGGCTGTGCTGTATTTAGACCTAAACACATCGCTCTGTAATGACTTGTTTCTGCATCTGTCTCTCCCAGGAGGGGACGCGCTCCAGTGAGCCAGGGACTGTCCTCGCCATTTGTATACACCCCTCCCCTTTGGCTGAGTAAACCTTTGAGTCTAGTTTCAGATCTCTTCCCGTGGTTCCCATGGTCATCAGCACAACACCCCCAACTGCACTTCGGTTTCGTGCCTCAACACCAGCGATCCTCACAGCTCTCCTGAGCCGGTGGGGCTCTCCCTCTGCTCTCTTTACCCATCATGTCCCCAAAGATCCCTGCCCTGCTGAACCCTTCCTCTTCCTCAGCACCTGCGAGGAGCACACCCCGGGTGTTCCCAGCACAGGACACCACACGGTCTGTCGTGATCGCTGCTGGGTGTCTGTCTGCTCCCCACCCAGTATTACTGCAGCAGCCTCTGACCTTCCTTCCTGCGTCCCACCTTTTCATCCAGGGCAACCGGTCATCTTGCTGCAAGGCAACCTGACTTCACGAGTCTAATGCATCAGCACCAGCAACCGGTGTGATGGAATGAATGAATGACTGCAGTGATGTCATTGGCTGTGATTCTCCCTCCATCAGTCAGTTCTTAGATAACAGACTGTCGTCAGTTTCTAGCGCCCTTTCCTGACAATTTCCTCTTCCAGGGAATTAATTCTTTCAACATCCCATTCAATCTATCGACTGATGTTGTGAAATTAACAATAGTGTTCGTGTGGTTTATACCCTACAGGCTCTTTATATCCTTCATTTTCAAATTGCTGTCCAATTGGAAGTAAATGGCAATAATTGATACTGGCCTCAGTCTCACGTGGCCAGATGTCAGTGACTCTTTCCTCTTAGTTATGTTGCTTATCTAGTATCTGCGAGCTTTCCCCACACCCGTGCCCTTCCCCACCGCCGTCAGCAGCATCACCTGGCATCCTGATTATTAGTCAGCTGTCATCTGACTCATGGACGCTCGTCACCTGCCTCTTCACTCACTGTCACTGTTAGGAACTGAATGGTGCCCCCTGCCCTCTACGTCTCATGTCGAAGCCCTAACCCCCGGTGTGACAGGATTTGGAGTTAGGGACGTCAGGGAGGTGATGGAGGTGAACCGAGGTCGTGTGCGTGGGCCCTAATCTGACAGGACTGTGACCCAATAGGAGAACAGGAGACGCCAGAAAGAAGAAGTCTCCGCAGAAAGCAGCCCAGGCACGGTACGTTTACCTTATTTACCATCCCAAGTTTTGAATTAAAAAACAGCTCACTGGCTAGGGCTCAGTGGACTCTCTGACACAAGGATCCATCAGGCTCGGGAGGTGAGCTCTTCCAGGCGGGTGCCCCTGTCCTGCACAGCACGTGCCCGTGGAAGAACGATCCCCCCCAGCCCCCACCCCGGGGCAGGGCGCAGCCTGGGACAGCGGCAAGTCACTCGACACAACACGGCGCTTCATTCCACCCCAGACGCACTGCCGGGTTCATGAAGTGGACCGAGGGTGTGATCGTGGCTCCCAATCTGGGTTGCCAGAGCACCTGAGGCCACCGTGGAGGTGAGAAAGGAGCCCAACATTGTAGCTCCAGAGGGCAGGGCCGGGCCCAGCGCCGTAACCATGACAACGCAGGGGTGGGCCGGCCTTTCTACGTGTGTTCCTGGTGCTGAGACAGATGTGGCTTAGTACCTGATTCTTCTATTCAATTAATACTTTACGAGTGCGTGGCTTCAGGTCTAGGCAAAACGCGTACACGTGATACACATTCCCTGAGCGATTGCCAAAGAGCTTGCTTTGTACAGAACAAAACAGCAGCGAGTTTTCAACCTGGGAAGATCGCGTTTTCTGATTGTGAAGGTATATGCATACCTTGGAAAGTACATTTGCTCTGTAAGACATCCAGGCAGTTCAAAATGCAGAAACGAAAAAGGTGGAAGTACTTCGTAATCCCTCCCTTTTGCTCTAGCCACAGTTAACACAGCATATCTTTAAAACCTCCGTGATGTGCTTTGAAATACCTATTTGGGAGTGTCTGAAAAAATGAAGAGAGCATTAAAAATTCAGAGGCCATGAGAGTATTGATATTCCAGTTGCACAAAAAGTCTAGAAAGCTCCCATTTTATTTTAGTTTCCCTCCACATGAGCTGTTTCACTGGAAGGGTGTTAGTGGTTAATCCACAGGGGACCAGGCACGGACCGCCATGGAGTCTGCTTGTCTGGGCTGTGTCCACGGTGCCCATGTCAGGGTCGCTTGCCCTTGTGATTGCTCGTTCAGGTCATGCCACGCAGTGCAATGTATCTTCTGAGACACAGCGCTCCCAGGACCCTCCAGCTGGAGAGTGAAGAGCTGATTGCCCTTGGCCAGTAAAGCGGTAAAGCTCCCACCTGACCCGATGCCGGTGAGTTTTCTGAGAGACGGCCTGTGCTGCTGTCCCTAAGTGGTGACACACTTATCGGAAGAGGCAGGGGGTTCCCTCATCCATGGAGCTGGCCGGAAAGGGTGTGAGGACACCGTGGGTGTGTTTGGGGACTTCCCCTCACTAAAGAAACCACCTAACCAAGCAGGAGTGGGACACCGAGGCAGAGGTCGTATTTGGAAGGATTTTGTGAACCATCGTAAGGAACGCCTTTGCCCTCTCCGTTCCGTCTCCCCAGAATGCGCTTCCTCTCAGTTTTCCTGTCGAAATCTTATTCACTCTCCAGAGCTAAGCTTCAATCTGGTGTAAGTTCTTTGGTAAGAATATCTTTTCCCTTGCTCTTGTCATTTTATACTTTAAAAAATCTAGACTTCGCTTTCATTAGTCCGGTGTGACTCGCCCTTCCTTCACGTGCCAGCAAACATCTTAAAAGCAGCGATGATTTATCTCTGTAGGAACTCGGTGGTTAGTTCTGTTAGGTACAAGCCGGTGTTCGGTAAATGGACATCGGGTGAGCGTGCACAGCGGGCGGTCTGGCGCGTGACAGCGACTCTACTGTGTGACGACCGCAGCCGGACCCTGGAAGCAGCGCCAGAGCGCCTAGAAACCAGGGACCGCACGGGCCGCGTCTCCTGTGGCCTGCTGCTACGCACCGCTGAGGAAGGGAGCAAACCCTTCCCACTTCATTACTCTTTTCCCTTTCTTAGGATGAACAATCCGTGGGCCGAGACAAAGAGCAATTGTCTTCTCCTCTGTCCTTGTTCCTCACCTTCTAATCTGCCATCATGCACTGCAAGTTCTGCTTGCTTAGCACGATAAACGCCCCTGATGGTAGGTCATCCCCCCCCTTCTTACAGGTGCTGCTTTGAGCAAGGTTACAAAGGGCAGTGGTTTGCACCTGTGTTACAGGTCGGCAGCTACACCGGGGTGTCTATTTTCCTCATTGGAAAACCGTGGTCAAGACACTCACTTCTGAGCTCCGCAGTCAATGACCACAGAAGATACTCATTTGAAGTGTCCCCTGTTCCAAACCTCGAGGAAGCCCAGCGCCAGCCGGAGAGGAAAGGACGGGCCGCCGCTTTGCACGGCGGTCCAGAAGAGCACCTGTCTCTGGAGGGGCCAAGTGCCCCTGCAGAGGATAACCCAGCGGGTGCACGTCTGTCTTCCCCTCCTGACTCCAATTTGCTTATCAGGCAACCATCAGTTGTATCATTGTTCCTTCATTTGGCGACAGACCTGGTAAGTCTCGGTCAAACCCTATGATTCACTTCCTTACTTTCAAGCAAAGGTCACAGCAGTTCCCCGTTCAGAGTCCTGCAGGGCGCTCCCCTCGGGGGTGGGGTGCAGCTGGTGTGCTCTGGTCTTGAAAGCGCTCTGGTGGGGTGATGAGTCATTCCCTCCGTGATGTCTTTTCCAAGCGCAGATAAAACCCGCAGGCCCTCACCCGATGAGGCAAGGTGTGGAATGAAGCTTGGCGCTGCTCTTGGAAAGAAAAAAAACCACATTTCCTTTTCCAAAGCAAAATATTTATTTTAATTGGCTCGCAATATATAATAGAGGCAGTAATAACTAACAAAAGAGACGTGCACTTTGGAAAACGGGGCTGGTGTGAAAAAGAAAAAAAGGACATAGAGATGGGACATTTTACATCCATCTTCCTTGTGACTTAGGCCCATTTCGTAGGATTATGAATTTTGCCGGGATGAGTAGTTCTGCAGAGTAAGTTAGAATCACAGAGTTTCAGAGCTGGGAGGTACTTTGCAAAATAGCTGATTCAGCCCCCCTATATGGCAGGTTTTTAAAAAAGGCTCAGGTATTTAGAGACAGGACTGGTCCCCCAATTCCTAGGTTCCCGCAATGGAGTGCTCGGGTGGATCACAAATCTTGGCTGCCACAGCCCTCCAGGGTGACGCGGCTCAGCGCAGACGCTGCAGCGGGCTGCCTGGCCACCGCTCTCTTCTGGCCGGGATCGACCCAGCCCCTGGGTATGCAGGCCGGGCTAAGGGGGTGGCTGAGGCTCCTTAGTTTTACCAGGACTTCCAGATGGGTGGGGTTCCAGGCTCCCCAGCCCTCTGCGTGTCTCTCAATTACCTGCTCATGGTGGTTGTAGGCTTCCCAGGGCTCTGGAGCTCTCTGGGAGTTTGGAACGTGGCACAGAGGAGATGCTTAAGATGAACACTTCTACACCGACTGTCCTGTGTTACTCTTCGGTTTAAAGGTCTTTAACAGGCCTTCATTGCCAACACAGGTGTTTTAAATGCAGGTTTTATTATGATTCGGGCATGGTGGTCCGCTGTTGCCATCACAAATGTGCTCTGTTACCTACAGTCCCCGGGGGAGGGGGCACCCCATGTGGGGTGGAGGGCGGGTCAGGAAGCCCAGGAGCTGGGTAGCGGCCTTTAGTGTGGTTCCCTCAGGAAAAGAAAGGCCAGGCAGGGTAAGCAGGCCCCAGACTCGCTCCCTTTGGTAATGTCGGGGTCTCTGGGGTGATTAGGGCAGAGGACCGCCTGTGGCCTCTGGGAGCGCCACGTGGGGGACTGGGCGGGGGGCGGCCTCCAGCTGCGTTCATTCGGGCAGGAAAGGTGAGCTCCCAGGTGAATCCCGGGCCGTCACTAAGAGCGGCCCGCCCTGGAGGTCAGCGAGGCCCTGGGAGCCAGGGCAGGAAGAACGCAGGAAACACAGCCCCCGCCTCGGTTCCCCGGGCCCACGTGTATACGCGGGTGGTGTCCCAGAGTCAGAGTGAGACTCACCTGCGGTTGTTCAGTTCCTCAGCTGGCAGAGAAACTGCTGATGGTTACTGATGCTTTCAGCAGAACCGACAGACTGAGTTCCCCGTGGGCTTTGCCTAGTCTGCCTGTGAACGCGCTCCCGTGGTTGGCTGAACTCATATTCACGCTCGATTCTCTAAGCGCCGCACGGGAACTGGCCTCTTTCACTCTTGAAACGCTCATCATCCCGTCTCATTTTAAGATGAGGAGGCGGGAGTGTGTGCGTGGAGGGTTGGTGATGGCGTTGGTACTGAGTGACCGAGCCAGGGACCCCAGGCCACCGCCGCCCCGTCCACGCTCGGCCGCCGGGCTCTGCACCTGCGATTCCCACGGGTCCTGGCGAGAGCTCCCATCTGCTCTGCCAAGACGTGCTCTTTCGGCGAAATCGTGAAAGTCAGTGTCCGGTGACTTTCCCGTAGTCATGGGGCATCACCCCTGCACTCGGCATCCGGCCTGCTGGGCTCGCTCCAGCTTTTGAAATCTATGTACAGAAATGGTCATATGCGGTGACTTCTGAGACAGACCTCTGAAACCAGAAAAATGGCATTCATTACCACCTGGGGACAAATGAACCTTGATGACACTGAGGGTTGGGGACCCAGACCGTCGCGGACGTCCGGCTGCAACCCAGCTCTCTCCCTCCCCTGACTTACAGTGAAATGCTGGCCTCTAGTTGGGGTGCAAGCATTGTGGGGTGTCTTGTTATGTGTTCCAATTCAGCTCGCCATTACATTTTCCTGGGAATCTGCATGATATTCTTTTATTTGTTTTAATACTGGGATGTGTTCCAAATGAGGTAACTCACTGTGTTGTTTGTTTTGCTTATTATTTTATTTTATTTCTTACATTTCTACCGTCTAATACCATTCAGATGAATAAATGTGTGAGAAAGAGATGAGAGACTATAGAACCTAGGGAAAAAAGCATGGCTGTGTTAATCATGCCTAAGTGGACAGACTGAGCACGTGCCGAGTCCTTTCAGTGTCCCCACTGGGCTGTGTCACATTCCTGCCGTGCAGTCCCTGCAAGCAGTCGGGCTTTTGCCTGGAAGAACAGCAGGCCGAGGGCGTCGAATAATAATGACAAATATGAATGTAAGGACAGCTCCTAACATAAGGGGTGGTGGGGGTGGGGCGATGCTGCCCAAGAGTTGTGGCAAATCCAGACACGAGGCCACAAGAATTCTTTACCCGTTGAGTGACCGCACGCTGGGTCCGGGAGGGCCCCACAGCAACACACGAGCAGACGGTCTCAGGGCGCGAAGGACATGATGCAAGAGGAAGAGCCACCCCACAGTGTTCATCACGCAGCATCTATTAGCAGTCTGGCCACCTGCTGTGAAATGATCTCACTGTCCCAGTCACAATGGGCACAGACGTGGCGCCACACCCAGGACATGTGGGCAGGGCTTTCTCGGTGCATTGTGGGCATTTAATAATGTCCTGACCATGAGCTGCAAGAAGAGCCAAGTCCAGGGATTTCAGTAAGTGAAGGTGCCTCCCACAGAGTCTCATTGTCAAGGTGGCTGAGCTCATTGCCCAAGAATCCGCTAATCATAGCCATCCCCCGCACAGGAGAAGCAGCTTGGGTGGCCACCACCAGGAAGAAAACATGTTCAGCCTGGGTGGAAACTGAAGAGAGGCAAGTACAAATGGAAAGGAATTTTCCACTTGGCAGAGATTATAAAGAAAAGATAATTGTTGTCTGTGAGGGTGGCAGGAAGTGTCAGCTCCAACCCACGTGGAACAAGTGTCAACCGATATGAAACTCATTCATTGCCTCCTCAGAAACGTTAATGTAAAACTACATTTCACTGCCCAGGAACTACGAACTGGAGCAACTTAAATATCTTCATAGCAGGAAAACGGTACAATGATTTATGGTGTGTCCATAGAATAAAATACACCATAGCAATTAAAAAGAAAAGCACAGAGAGCTTCTAAGGACTGAAAGGGTACTCAGAATGCATTTGTGGGAGGCAGAATAATGTCCCCTCCCTCCCTCAGGTTGTTCCCACTTGTCCCTGGAACCTGGGCGTCTGTCTGTTCCATGGTAAAGGGGAACGAAGGTTAAAGATGGAACTCCGGTTGCTCACGAGCTGACCATGAGGTGGGTGATCGCCCTGTATTATCAGAACGGGCCTGATGCAACCATGAGGGCTGCTATGTGTGGAAGAGAGGCAGAAGGGTCCGAACGTGGTGCCGTAGAGCGAGAGGGGCTCAGCCCACCATTGCTGGCTTGGGAGACGGAAGGGGTCCCAGAGCCAAGGAGCTGGGTTTTCTCATGGAGCTTCCAGAAGGGAACATGGCTCTGCGGACACCTTGACGTCAAGCCAGGGAGCGCCGTTTCTGACTTTGACCTCCAGAACTGCTAACATAATGCATCTGTGTTGTTTGAAGTCATCAAGTTTGTGGGAATCTGCTACCTCAACAACAGGAAATTAACACAACATTCAGGCGAAAAACGTCTAGTTCTATAACACGTACCTGGAAGGGTGAGTTAAAACACACACTCATACACACTCACATATGTACACACAGACACACATGCACATACTCAACTACACAGCAGAAGAGACCGAAAATTTATACAAAGTAGCTGAATTAGTTGAGATCCTATCCAGGATATGGTAACATTGCAATTGATTTGTATTATTTTTCTATATTTCATTTCCTGTGGTATAAATTACTTCGTAATCAGAAGGAAAGGTCGCGATCCCTGGGTTCACGTGCTGAAGCTCTGTTGTTAAGCTGCAGTGTGGGTCCTTCAGGGTAAAGCTTCAGTTTGTCCTTCATCTTCGGTGGGTATTTTAGGGGTCTTCTTTCTTGTAGGAGAATGTTTTTCCCAAATTATAAACAACTGATCGTTGATGGTCATGGAGAAGCTCAAATTAATATCTTTCGCTGAAGAATGTTCTCAGGTGAGCCCTTCAAATTCTAGCACATGTCAGGGACATGCTTTTTACTATTCCAGGTATAGTGCCCTGTTTGGATAATGTGCTAATTCCTTCTTCAAAGGTTAGTTTTATGCTTCTTGTGTGCTGAGCTCTGTCCACGCATGCCAACATGGCTCAGCCACAGGACAGTGCCAATGGGAACGACTTTGTAGGAGCGTTGAAAGCAACAATTACCCTTTCCTAGGCTAAACTAATAACATCTTGCTTTTATATTTCTTTTAAATGTCTTAATGAATTTGCTTTTTATGCCTCGGTTTTAAATAGACTTTGAGTTATTTCTGTTCATGATGAGAGTGAGGGATATATTTTCCATGTGGATAGTCAATTCTCTCGTATTTATTGAAAAGACCAGGGTGTGGCTGGGCTCTCCAAAGCACTGGTCTGTTTTCTAATCTTGCAACAAAATCCACTCCTCTAGTTGACTACGGTCTTGTCATAGTTATTACCAGATAGGCAAGTTCTTATCTCCTCTCAGCTTTTCTTTCCAGAAATGTCTTTACCAAGGTAGGCTCTTTGCTCTTCTATATGAATTTTAGAATGTATGTGTCCAGTTTTAAGAAAAACCTTGATGATTTTAAATTGGAGTTTCATTTTTAAGGTAAATTTTGATATATTTATGAGTCTTTCCTTCTAAGAACATGGAATGTGTCTCTGCTATATAAAATGTTTTTGTGTTCTTCAATTATGTTTATCATTTTCTCCATAAAGGTATTGCCCATATTTTCAAGGATTTTTTTCTTTGCATCATATAATTTATGTTACTACTTTTTGGCCTCATTTTTTTTTTCCCATTAAATTTAAAGCTACTACTGAGTTCTTTAATGGTTTTGCTTGTACCTGACACATTTTCTACACATTCAGAATTTTGTAGAAATGTTACCTCCATGATTCTGTGAATACTCATCTTTCCTTTCAGTTGTCTAGAACAAAGCATTTATTTTTGAGTTTTGTATTTTAACCAAGAGGTGTCTTGAGTGTGGGTCTGACCTCTTCAGTTACAGAGTGAGTGATTAAAGACATGGTTTTTATTTTTCTTGGCACTGAGATCCGAGTTGGATTGAATGCACATACATATCAGAGAGGACACATGTGTTATATGTATAAATAAATTTCTCCCTTCAGTTTCTCATACTGCTTTTGAATGGTGATGCTCCAAGTTCATTTTTGCTAAAATACATATTTTTAACAAGCTTACTTTTTTAACAAGTTGGTATTTTATAGCATTCTGTAACCATCTGTCACTCAGTTAAGTCTAAAAATCAGATATATTGAAACCATTTTTTTTTTTCCAAAAGAGAAAATGTAATAATTTCTTTACGACCTTCATTCTCCCAAAGGGATTTAGAGTAACTTTGCTTTGAAGCAATACGGGCCTCCTGCGGCCAGTGGAGTCTAAAAAAATTATTCTTTTCTTTTTACTGAGTTTTAAAAAATAATTTCTCTGTCATATTAATAGTGATTTTCAGTCCACAATTTATTTTACCTTCACAGTAGAGACCAGTTGCAATTCTCGCTCACCAAGGCCACATGTGAGCAGACTCCTGGGGTCCTGGTGGGAAGTGCGGGAACCCTCTGCGCGTGGGTTCGCAGAGCAGGAGGCGCTGTGTTGGGGTGACCAGCCTCTGAGTGCGTGGCTATTTCCTGCGGTCATTGCACGTCCCCTCATCCTCCATTTCTGTACACGGACCCATTTTACTAACCTCATCGTGGGAAGCCGTGGAGCCCGCTCTTCCTTGTTTAGCTGGAGCTGCGTCTTCTCATCCCATCCACCTACTTGTCAACACGGGGTGCCCCCTTTCCCCCCCCTCCACCACCTCTACCTCCAGCTTCTTTGCAGATGACAGCACCCCCGCCCCCATGCCCTCTCTGATTTCACGCCTGTCTTCTGTAAAAGTGAGGCACGAGGGACCCACAGCCTTCTGTCCATTCCAGGTGCACAGCAAGGCGACTCCGCGTCTGTGCGTAGTGCCAGGTGGCCACTCAGTGAGTCTCCACGTGGCTGCAGGAGTTTCTTTTTGTGCAACACCGTGGAGGGCCCGCCTCTGGGTGGCTTCTGAGCAGACAGCAGGGCCTCATGTCGCCTGGGCGTAGTTTCTGTCCCCGGGCGCCCAGCAGGCCCGCGCGCTCTCTGCTCTCTCCCCGCCGCTGTCCTCGGGGTCCCCAGTGTCGTCCCGAGAGATCCCCATGGGACTGTGCTAGGATGAGGCAGAAACTGACAGTGAGGTCCCTTTACGCGTGTCCGGATCTAATTATAAAGTGGGGCTATTTGGGGCCTCTTTGTCTTTTTTAATTTCACCTTCTAGGGCTATTTTCCTCATATTTCCTTGTCTGGCATAGCCAACCCGGTCGCCAGCTAGCAGTCCTCAGCACCCCTTGGCTTGTGGCCGCATCCCTCCATTGTCTGCCTCCAGCTACACATGGCCTTCCTCCAGTGTCTGTGTCTTTTCTCGGCAAGGACAACGGTCACTGGGTTACGACGATGCCCTCCTCTTAAGATCCACACGGCATCCACAAAGACCCTGTTTCCAAATTAAGCCACGTGCACAGGTCCCCCATATCTTCCTTGGAGGACACTGTCCGATCCACCAACGCCGTCTGACTGCACAGACCCCCGCGCTGTCTGGCTGGTCGCTCGGTGCCGTGTATTGTGTATGTGACATACTAACCGGACTGGCAGGTGCTGTCTCACAGGCTTAGTTTTCTGAAGCTGCTGGTGCTTAAGGACCATGCTTTAGACAGCGTCATCTGCAGGCTTCCGGGGAGCCCCAGGTGTCAGCCAGGGGAGGCGTGCTCGGAGGGGAGAGCCTGCCTGGAAATCTGCATCCCAGGATGTGGGAAGTTAGCTGACAGCTACAGACAAAGCCATGTGTGTGTGTGTATGTGAAGGGAGGGTATGGGCAAGACGGAAACATGGTATAAGCACCCAGAGGGAACTAATAATGATTTAGCTCCTAATCACGGATACATGCTCACCTTCAATGTTATTATTATTTAATTCAGGATTTGTCCACTAAACTTCAGAGCAGCAGGGGGAAAAATGAAGTGTTTAAAATAGCTGAATCGTAGTTGATTTGGGGGTAGTATTGAGTTGGCCAAAAAGTTTGTTTAGTTTTTTTCTGTAAGACAGCTCTAGGGGCGCTTAGTTGTCTTTAACTTCATGCAAAACAATTTTGTTAGGTTGTATTTTAACAGCTGTCCTATCAGTGTGCATTAAAACACCCATCAAAATTGGTGAATTTTTGTGCAGCCATTTTAATATTGAAGATGGAAGAAAATAAGCAACATTTTAAGCATATTATGCTTATTATTTTAGGAAATGTAACAACGCAACTGAAGTGCAAAAGAAGATTTGTGCAGTGTATGGAGAAGGTGCTGTGACTGATTACATGTGTCAAAAGTAGTTCGTGATGTTTCTTGGCGCTGTTGCATTCTGACCAAATAATTCTTTTTGTGGGGCTGCCTCAGGCATTGGAAGGTGTTTAGCAGCCCCCTGGCCTCTGCCCACTAGAAGCCAATAGTGGGAGACAGCCGACATGCTCAAAGTATCCAAATCAATAGTCATTGGCAAAAATGAAAAATGTGTCTTTTATTTTACAGAAAAAACGTAAAAGGACATTCTGGCCCCCCCAGTACGCTGGGCTAACCAGATAGAATAAAACCATTTTTGTGGTTTGTTCTGGAAGTGCTTCTTGAAGCGTGATCTAAGGTCTCTGAGGTCTTATCGATCAAATAAATGCTTTTATTAAAAAGACACAAACCCGGCACCGCGAGAGAAGCTTTGTGTTCACATTGTTACTCTCAGGAAGGCCTTTTGGCAAAATAAGAATAAAACGGCTTGTAATGCTCTGTCCTCAAGTTTCAGCGAATCTTCGGTGGCTTCCCTTCAGGGAAGCGAAGGTCAGGGGCGTTAATTCTGAGCACCCCCAAACCTCACTCCGAACTTCAGAGCTTCATTTGTACTTTAAACTTTCTGGAGTTAGGGGTTTTTGTTGTTGTTCGTTTATTTGCTTTTGCCTCCTCTTGACCCTTGAGAATGTCACTTATAAGATGATACTTGGAACTGCAGTGAGAGGCAGCCTGATTGGAGGCTGGTGGGCAAGTGGCGGGGGGGAGGGTCACGCGGAAGTCCCCCCAGGGGACTCAGCTTTGAGATGTTTTCGAAGTGGATTGCACCCGGGAGAGAAGGAAGAGGACAACTTAATGCTGTAAAGTAGGGAAGACTGTCACTGTGAGGGAAGGAAGGGCCTGGACGTCCCTCGTGTTTGCCTTTTGGTGCCGGTGTCTGTGTTTGACGCCCCGTTTCTGGATCTGTGTTCTTGAATACATTGCTATTGTTAAACCTCTCCCCATCTGTGGACCGTCCGCGCTGAGCGCCGCCGTCCTGGGAGAGGGGCCGTTTGCTGCCGTGGCCCACGAAAGGCTCTCCTTGGATTATCGGCAGCTCCCCCTGGTGGCCTTCACACGCACCCCTTCATTCTACAGTAAAGAGTGAACATTTTCAAGGAAAAGGAGAGGCTGAATTTGATTTATAAACAATACTCTGATTTTCAGGTTGTTAACTTAATCATTCTATTCTCTTGCTGTATTTATTCGTCCAGGCTAAAATTCCTGCTTATGGCGTCGAGAACTTGCCTACTGACAGTAAATTTTGGGATGGAGTCTGTGGCTCGGAGTGGACTGAGCTCAGGTGTCGTGTGAGCTTTGAAGACGTTTTAATGAGAGTGAACGCTAAGTCAGGGGCAGAAACCCGTGTCTGACTTCTGCACTTGACCTGCTTTTTAACACTTGGATACTTTAATGATAACATATACTTTTCTCAGGACTAAAGTATTTTTGTTACTGTATTTCCTCATATTGTATTCCTTTGACCTTTACTGGAACTCAGGATATACATTCTCAAGACGTTTTTATTAACTACTTAAATGTGTATCTTGTGTAACACCCTGTAAACTGATACTCAGCTTAACTTTTGTGTGAAATCCTTTGGAAATTGTGTGAATAAAAATATCATAGGCGAGCGGTAGAGACTCAGCAAATTAGGGATACCACAGGCTTTCCATTTTTCAAAGGAAAACCCTCCGTGTTTCACATCACAGGATTAAAACTCAGAATGAGGCATTTCACATGAACTGAATACCTACCTGGCTGTGAGCTTTGCTCTAACTCTAGAGTCAAAACCATGCTTAAAACTGCTTCTTGACAATGCTTTCCTTTGGGTCAGTCACGGTACTTGGTGGATTCCTTCTCTTTGTAGGCACCTGTGTATGTAGGAGGGACACTTCTCCAGCAGATCGATAAGGAGTCTTTCTGTCATTTGCCAGTAGGTGGTGCAGAATCACAACTTTTTTTAGCTCTCTGGCTCTGCTCTGGCTCTTCGGGTCTCTCCAATGTGATTTGAATTATAGTCGTTCAACTTGTTGGAATGTCAAGGGGAGAGGCCAGTGGGATCTCTCACGCCGCCATTCCTCTGACACCCTCTATGAATTAAAAAAAATGTAGATCCTATATTTAAAAAGCCTGTCTAAGAAGTGTTTAACAATATGAAATACGTGAAATCCTGGGGCCTGATGAAATGAACTTGGGTGTCTTTAACTACTTGGAATAGAAAGGTATCAGGGACAGTGGGTCTGTCTCCCCCTGCACATTTGGGAATGGTGGGGGGCTCCTGCTTACTTAGTATGATCGCTCTAGAATCAGACTCTTGTTGACAAGTGTAATTTGCTGTCCTTTCCCGCCAAAATTCCACCTGGTCTTGAGTTTGCGACGTTGTAAAGGCAACACAAAGATGAAACTCTGATGTCCTAAAGGCTCTGACAGCCTGCTTCTCCCTACCTTCGCTCTCCTTTTCAGTTAGTTTCTGGCAATGCCACGTCTGGATTTTAATTCAGCCTCTGCCGTTTGCCACCTGCATCAGTCATCCTGCTGTGTGACAAACTACCCAGAAACTTGGCAGCTGAAAGGCAGTACTCATTTATTATCTCACTGCACCCGTGGGTCCGGAGCCCAGGCACAGATTGGTCGGCCCCTGGCTCAGGGGTCTCAGCAGCCTGCAGGCAGGGTCACCTGGCCGTGGGCTCGTCTGAAGGCCCAGCTGTGGGAAGTCCACTCCTAAGCTCCCTCGCGTGGCTGTTGGCAGACCGCAGGCCCCTGATGGCTGGCGGCCCAGGACCCCAGTTCCTTGCCGTGTGAGACTCTGCTGGGTAGTTCCCAACCCGGTAGCTGGCTTTTTTCAGAATGAGCCAGAGAGAGAGTGAGAGGGAACCAGGTGCCAGAGCCTTTTTATAACCCAGTCTTGGAGGTGACGTGCTATCACTTTGCCATGTTGGGTTAGAACTGAGTCACTAGGTCTAGCTGCCTTTAGATGGGAGGTGTGAGTAGCAGGATGTGGGGGTCCCCGGGGGCGGTCTCAGAGGTCATGGGGATCCGTGGGCAGGCCCTGTCTTGGTTTTCATCACTGACATTCTGAGGTCAGTGTTCTCGTGTGTCAAATGGTTCTTCCCTTAGAAGGCCCTCGTGAGGACGAGTTAATACACTTAGAGCTGTGTGTGGTTAGGGCCCAACGAAAGAAGTAGTGGCAACATCCCCGATGTGGAAGGGAGGAAGCTGAGACCACTGCATTGAAGGGCCTTGTTCACAGTCCTCCATCCCAGAAGGGTTGGGGCTCCTGGGATGGGGTCCCAGTGATGCCCGGTGGGTCTGTCCCGATCACAGTGGGAGCCTCTGCTGGGGGTCTGTCCCCACGTGTGCAGCAGGCGGTCAGGTGTGTGGCTACCGGCACTGCTCCTGTCAGTGGCTGTAATGCTGTCGAACCCACAGGCCGGCTCTTTCTCTGCCTAGTTTGGTGTCTCAGTGCTGTCTGATGCCGGCCTCATTCTCTGCCTCGGAAAACACTTTCCGGGTTTCTGACTCCTCTCCCTCATCTCTCTGGCCTCTGAATCCTGACACGCCCTTGGCTCAATGCTTGGACATCTTCACCCTTTAGCCGTATCCCTTCCTGCTGCTCTCAGCTAATCTCCCGGCTTTGAGTTTCATCTTTATGGAAATGGCTCCCAAGTCTATATTTTTACTTCAGTTCTGTTTCCTGATTCTCTAGCTGCCGACTTAACTCTCTGCCGAGGTGATCTGTTTGTCCAATACCTAGCTAATCTTGTCATGTTCCAGGGGACCTTTGGACCGTCTAAAAGCTTTCCCTTAATTCAAAGTTTGTTTCTTTTTTTTCTTCACAGCTCTCTTAGCACTTCCTCAACTTCTACACAGTTGATGTTTTCCTCGTTTCTATATTTTACTGGTTTTTTACTGTGGTCTGTCTTTGCCTTCTAGAATATAAGGTCCCAGAGGGCAGGAATTCTTTCTCCTCTTTTGAGCAATATGGAATCTTACCTCAGTACTTGAATTTGGCTGAACACGCAGCACAGACAATAGTATGTGTTAAGTAATTAGGTTAATAAATATATATATATATATATATATTTTAAAGGAAAAGATCAGCTCTACCACATTGGCACGATGCTATGGAGAAAGAAATGTGATCTTGTTCTTGCTCTTGACCAGGGTCCCCCTGTCTCCTCCCTCACCCCACATTAAAGCAACGACCCCAACCAGTAGATGCTAATTTACCGCTGAGGGTGTGACAGGCGATGGGGGCATCCAGGGAGGAGTAACTCAGAACTGAGAGGCAGAAAGTCAGAGACGGAGGGAAGGCAAGGCCCACTTGTGACGTCCCCCAGCAGTGAGTGTAGGGAGGGGAGGAAAAAGCAATAAGAACAAGAGGAACAGACTGGCTCTGACTGATTTAAGAACTGGAATTACAGAATAAATGAACAGCCTGACGCGAAAAACAGGTATTGCTAATTTAAAGAGTCGATGAATTCATTTAAGAAAGCTGCTTTAAATATAGACAGGACTCCAGCAAAGGAAACAGGGCTTTGTGCCTTCTCCTTGCGAAAGCGCACAGTGGGTCCAATTCCGAGGTCTAATTACCAGGCCGCATCAGCTCAGCAGAATCAACTCAAGTTCTCTTGTGGACACGTATTTGCCTCACCTGTTACTAGCTTTGCTACCACACCCTGCAATTTTCTCATCCAAAAGCTAATCTTAGGAGCCGAATGTCATGAAAAGATGAAAAAGAAGAGGCTGGTCTTAAGGAGGCTGGGTTTAAAAAAAAAAAAAAAATTGGGCTACACTTGTAAGCTTACCTGTCAAATCACTGCGGAAGCCTCCCTGATGTCTTCTCCGGGCCGTGAGGGACGTAAATTAAAACAGAAGACAAAAAGGTTTGTCCCATTCCTTAATGTCGAATGCAGGGCAGCATTCTGTTGTGTTATGTGGTCACCAAATTTTGACCCGATCTGATGATTTTTTATATGATTTTTAAAATTGCTTTGAGAGAAAGGAAGTGGGGAGCAGAGAGAGAGGGAGAGGAAGACATATCGGTATTTTGTTCCCTTTACTGATGCATCATCGGTTGATGCTTGTCTGTGTCCTGACCGGGGATCGAACCCACCACTTTGATGTATCAGGACAGTGCTCTAAGTAACTGAACTACCTGGACAGGGCTGATGATTAAAAGAAAAAAATCATTTGCACAAGCATTTGACATACTAAACGTGTATAGTGGCTCCTTATCTGAGTACAATTACCCCAAAAGAAAAGGAATGAAACCTGTATATGGAAGGAAAAATAATCCTCACTGTCTAGGGTGATAGCTCTGCTTTTCACTCCAGAAGAGGAATGATCTGTTTAGTTCCCTGAATGATTGTAGTAAAGCCATCAGCAGCTGTAGAGGTCTCCAGCGAAGGGGGACTTGTTTAAGCATTCTGCACCGTGTTCTGTAGGTCCTATTGAGATTCCTCCGGCTGCAGTTTTGGGTCAACACGAAAATCACAGAACAGTTTCCCAATCACCTTTGTGTCTCGGGAAGGCAGATGTCTGACCTAGAAGCCACCGGCCTTGCTCTCTCAGACCTGCTGAGCGCGTTTTCTTCCAGGCCTTGGACCATGTTCGCTCTCGCGTTGGAGCCTGTGTTTAAAGGCTGCGCTGCCTGTAAGCGGATATCAGGTGCTATCACAGGGATCTTTTTTGCCAGGTTATTTCAAGATTATTTTTATTTCCTGCTAATGTATTCCAAGGATGTACCACAGGGTGGCAGTTGGAAAAGAATCCAGACCTTTGCTGTTTTTTGCCCCCAGCGTGGACAGCGTTTATTGGTGGGTGTCAAGAGTGTAAGGTAGTAACAAACCTGGAGGGATCAGAAAGCAGGGTCCTCTGCCCCGAGGGTGGGCCCCGCAGCCAGGTCAGTGGGGCGGGGCCCTGGACTGGACGGGGGTCACTCTGGGCCCGGCACCCTCTGAAGGGCAGCTGCCCAGGCAGGACGGCTCCGCACAACGGGCAGAAGGGGCACGGACTGTGCCCACCCCGGGCCTTGGCTCCCGCCCACTGCAGCCCTCCATGGCGTAGGGCACGCTGCTAGGGCACTGGGCTAACCCAGCCCTCTCCAAGCCCAGGCAGCTGCCTCGGGTGTGGGCTTCCCTCCCCCCAGAGAGCAGCCAGGTTGGAGCACCACGCCCCGGTTGAACGTGAATAGCTCCCCTAACACGTCACATACTGGGCACTGTGTGGCGGCCGGCATCCCTGCAGGCAGCCCTTCGCCAAAGCAAACAAGCCTTTTCGAGGCCACAGAAATCAACCCAAGATAACAGGCACTGGTGCCGCCACCCCAGGCAGCTGACCCCGCGACAAACAGCCCCTGCACCCCACAGCCACGCGTGGCTCAGGTCTGAAGCGCCCATCGGGCCGAGAACCCTCAGCCCACAGGCCCCACTCGGGGAGTCCGGTCTGCGCAGTCGAAGCCCCCCCCCCTGCATCGGTGCGGGTCCCCGGGGCGCAGGCTGCAGCCCCTGGCCCTGTTCTGCCCACGCTCCTGGGGCCCCACACCATCAGGGGAGGCGCAGTCCCTCCCATCTGGCCAGGGCCCCAGGCAGTAGAGCAGAGGGGTGGGCCCCCACCCTGCACAGGCCGTATGGAGTCACATGATTTAGTGACAGGCACGACCCTGTCTGGTCCCGGAGAGCCAGCGTGGCCAAGACGTCCGGCGCGCACGTGGGTCAGGAGGCCGAGGCGCATGTGCCATCCCAGGTGCGCCTCTGGGGGCGGGAAGGACGTGGGGTGCACGTGGAGGGGGCGGGGCATTGGGGCAGTGGGAGGCGGGAGGGGTGGGCGACTGAGGCCCCTGAGTGGGTCTCCTTGGCGCACAGGGCTGCACGTGTGCGTGCAGGTGTTCCCGGGCCGGGGCAAGTCCCGCCCAGGACCCCGCCCGCTGCGTGGATTAGCTCAGGCTGGGGAGCCGTGGGGCGCACGGGGAGCACGGGGAGCACCCTGAAGGTGTCCGCGCAGAGGTCTAGCTGGCGCCTCCCGAGGCCACGGGCTGGAGCGCCACTCTGCAGGGCAGGGAGATGACAGGGTCCTGCACCATCACCAGCTTCTGCAGGCGGCCTCCGGGGTGTCAGCGGCGGCAGCCAGACCCGGTTCACACCTGCGACAGGAGGCCCTGCCCACGGACAGCACCTCCCACGGGGGCAGCTGGAGGGACGCCTTGCTGTGCGCATCCGCGCGCCCGGGGCTTTCACCAGCATTTGAGAAATTTTACATTCGTGTGACTTTCTGGGCAAAGTCGCTTTATGAAGGTGATCCCAAGAGCGGGACATGGTCGACGGACCTCTCCTTGATCTCCTTGGAAAGTCCCTGCTCCTCTCTAAGGTAGGCGCGTGCAAGTGTGTGTGCGCGCACGTGTGTGTGTGCACGTGTGTGTGTGCAGGTGTGCATGCTGCCCTCCCGGTTCCGGGGCGTGTGCAAGGCATGCTGGGACAAGGGGGTTTACCGTAGCTCTTGGTTCTTTCTTTTTATATAAAAGTACAAATTTAAAGTCCATGGGCATTTTTATTCCTTTGAGGAAAGGAGAAGCAGCCCTCTATTGGAGACTTGGCCATGATTTTGGAGACGATTTTAGGCCATAAAGCAAAAGTAAAAGGAAAAGAATCCAGCCTTTCATGAAGAGATCAAACTTTCACATTTAAAAAAAAAATCTTTGCCAGCTGCCTATTCTGATTGCTCAGACATTTTCTTATAGGGTTGGGGCTGTTTTATTTGGGGATGAAAAATTATAACCCCCACCGCCCCGTTTCTTGGAACCCTTCATCATCACACACCAAGACACAGTGAGAAATGAATGCCATGCTTTCTGTTTCATGTTCAAAAGGCTTTACAATGAAGGATGAATTACAGAGATGCTCCTCGTGGAAAGAAACCTGGAAGAATATTAAGTAAGTTCACCAATTATTCTTCCTAAATTCACCTGTTTTTCATAAATTCAAGGATACTTTGAATTAGAAATGAAATAAAACCTGAGTAACTTAGTCAAGGAATTAAAAATGAAATGGAAAATTGGGAAAGGCTTTGACATATTTAATAGAGTGTGAGTTTCCTCAGGATGGAAGAACTCATAAACAGGAACTGAAACTTTGCTTCGGTCTTGCTTTTCATTGTCCGTAAAATAATAAAACCACCTCACTGAGCTCAGCAGTCCATTTTCTCCCGTGTTAGATGCCATTGGTGAGTGAGCTCAGATCATCTGAGACCTGGAGGGCCTCACACACCATCACCAGGATAGCTGGTGGCCGTTTAGAGTAACCTATTGCCTTCTGAGTATTGTGACTTCCCTGCACCTGACGGGGAATTCTGAGTGTCCACGTGACTGCCCTGGGGGTGGGGGGTGGCTGGCTGGTAAACTGTGATTCTGGGTGTGTCTGTGAACATGTCTCTAAGAGTGACTAGCATGTGAATGAGTCACCTGCGCAATGCAGGTGGGCTTCATCTGGTGCATTTGCTCTCCTGCCCTTGGAGGATGGTGCTCCTGATTCGCGGGCCTTCGGGCTCAGATGGGCATTACAGACCAGCTCTCCGGGGCTTCCAGAGTTGGGCTTCTGGGCCTGCGTGACCTGGGGAGCCCCTCCTTGCAACAGCAGTCCCTGCCTGTAGGTGTGTGTCGGTCCCTTGGTTCTATGTCTCTGCAGGGCTCTGACACACACTGACCATCGCAGGAAATGCCCGGCATCACCCCTTCCGTTGATTAGGGCCCTTCCCTTGCCCGTCCTTTAAATGCGGTGAGTGGGCCACCCCATGGCATTTCGGAGAGTCCGTATTGATGAGTTGGAGACCAAGGCAGCTTGACAACATTAGAAGGAGAGGCTAGAGGTGACCAAGGGGAAGAGCGGCGGGAAAGGTTTGGGCGCGCAGCAAAGCAGAGCTGCGATTCATCACCCTGGCAACACGCGGGCCTTGCACGGTTGACTTAGGGGGCAAGTCGTGCTGAAAGGGTCAGAGTTTCTCCCTAGGGCAAAAGCGAGGGATACTTATTTTTGTTTTCAGAAAAGTTAAAAGTGCGACCGATTGGCAGATCAGTTGTGATGTTTTGAATCTACTCTTAATTTAAAAGCGACTCTTTACTGCGGTAGCAGGAAATACCCATTAAATTAATGGAAGGATTAGGGTAGCTTGTTTTTGGTATATTGTTACTAGTTAGCAAATTAGGGCATCCTACCCAGAGTAACACTTGAACTTTATTCTAATGAGTTTTCAGATAGTGCTAAGAACTTACAAATGCGTCGAGAACTCTCAGCTTGTTGTCTTGGAAAATTTTGTTTTAATGAATACATACAGCTCAGAATGTCTGTAATTAACGTGCAAACGCTGCCGGATTCCTTTCTGTGAAAATGCCACCATTTACAAAAGTTCAATGTTTTAATCTGAAAATGTCCCATTAAATCTTCATCAGCACCAATAAACCATCCGATCCGTGAATAGGAGGCGAGGCGTTGAAAAAACGCAGCAAATGGGAGTTGCAAGAGTTTCCTTCTCTTCACTCTTTTGGGACACTCCGCTGAAAAATACACTCCAAATACCACGTCACACGTCCGTATGGCACTTGGCAGTAACCCACGTTTGTACCGCGGGGTGCGGCAAAGGCAGGTTTGCAGTCGTCCGTGTGGAAAGTGATGCCGTAACGACCGACAGGACAAGGACAGACAGCGTTTTGCGCCCTCACAACTGCAGACCTACTTTGGCCGCACCCTGCATGTTCCATGCGTAACCCTAACGACAGAGCGCCCTGATGTTTCGGAGGGAGAGCACTCATGCCGTGTTACAGAGAAGGAAACGCGGATGCAGGAGCCTCAGTGACGTCACCAGGGCCCCTGGCAGGCCGTGGACACGCAGGGTTGGCGGAGAGGTCTTTACAGACCCCGGTTCCGCATCTTGTCGCCGACACTACGGAGGTCCTTTTCCGGCCAGTCCGGATCTTGGATGTTGCTCTCTGCTCATGATTTGCTCTAGCTGATGATCTTAGAGGTGTTAGTTAGCAGCGTCTGTGCACCAGGGTGACGGGCCAGTGGCGGGACAGGACCGTGAAGCTGGAGACACGGGAGCCGCCGCCACCGTGTGCAGGACAGGGTGCCCAGGGCCACGTGGGAATGGCAGGAGGCCTGCTCGTCTGTGCTACTTTCTGGTTTGACTCCTGAAGGATTTGCCCTCCTCCACCCTCGCTCATTGGGTCGCTGGGGCTTTGCAGTAACCTGACAGGCAGGGTAGCAGGAGCATAGGTATTGTATGCATGGGGGAATCTTATGTACACACTGAGAGAGGGGAGGAGCTGACTTAGGGGGGCAGTGAGTGAGTTCTAGGGAAGGTGAATGGACTCATTCTTAGGGAGGGGGTTTGAGGCAACCGAGTTCCTTTTGGGGACCGTCATTAGGCAGAGATGGGAGTTCAGAGGACGCCTCGCCCCACCTTGACTGTTTCCAAGTGTCTTCAGCTCCAAATCATCAGTATTCCAACGTGGCATATTTTGGGATGGTGTGTGCTGGGCCCCTTCACCCAGGGGAGACCTTGGGGCACTGCCCTCAGAGTGGCCTCCTTGAAGCCATGGGGAAGTCGTGGCTCTGGGTTGGCAGCTGAGGTGCCAGACACGAAGAGGCAGTGGCTGGACAGTGCCGAGGGCTGGCAGAGTCTGGGACTCATGGTCTCCCCTCCAAGCAGGTCACATCGTCCCCACGTCCCTTCTCTCCATAGCAGGGGTGCTATTACCGGCCATGGGCTGCTGCTACCCTCCTTTCTCTGTGTGGCCCTCCCTGAGCTCACTCCGCAAGGGCCCGGGGGAGGTCCACACCGTTTGTCTTTGCTTCAGTCATAAAATCCAGGGCAGGGAGTGAGGCTGGACTCAGTGGAAGAGCAGAGCCTTGAGATGGAAGAAGAGGGCAGGTTCCATTGGGTGGGTGGCAGGTTGAGTTTTGTCATGGGGTAAGTGGCCCCGTGGGCAAATTGATTCTTAAACCATTTTTCCGAACTGACATTGTACCAACACGTAGGACTGATTCCTGAGGCCAAGTGCCGTGAGATCCAGATCCAGAACGTGGTTGAGGGAAGTTGTTACATTCCTGTTTCCTGGTATGACTTTCAGGGGACATCATATCTTCCCCTAAAAGAAGCTTTTATTTTTCTGATTATAAAAGAAATAGATGCTTTATAGAGAGTACTTGAAAAATACAGGTAAGTATAACAAAGAAAGCAAAAGTCATTCGTAATTCTACAAAAAGAGGTAACCCTCGCAAATATCTTGGACGTATTGTCTTTTATTATTTTTGAAAGCCATGTTCATTTGTAATATAATATTTGAGGCATGCCACATGGAGAGGTTTTAGGTTTTGCTTTTTCTTAACTCCATTGAGACCTAACGGGCACAGCAGGATACCCACCTGTTGTCCATGTACAATTACAGTATTTTTAGTAAGTGTGCTGCCCTGCCCGTCCCCACACTGGCTGGGGGACAGTTCCATCCTTCCAAGAGCCACTCTCTGCCCATTTGCAGGGCACTCTCTTCCTCATCCCAGTCTGCCCAGGCCACCCTGAGGTGCTCTGTGTCTCTATAACTTCGCCTTTCCTAGACTTTTCCGGTGAGTAGAATCACACAGTGCACAGCCTTCGGCTTCACGCACGTAGCGTGCATTTCTGAGAATCACCCATGTTGTGTGGCCCTGTAGCAATACTGCATTCATGCTAATGGGAGACTAGTATTCCATTGTGTGGAAAGGCCAGATTTTGTTTACGCGTTCATCGATTTCTGGTTATTATGAGTATTGTTGCTATGAACATAGATTCATGCATGTTCGTGTGGACACATGTTTTTATTTGTATTGGGTAAAATCCAGCAAGTTAAATCGCTGAGCTATAAAGTATATTTATGAGTCACTTTAAAACACCAGCTGGTACCCTAATACAGACGGGTTCCTAGAACCCTCACCTGGCAGGGGACGCCTGTACTACAAGGGGCCCGCCCTCCAGCAGAGAATTCCATTTTTTTTGGCCTCCCCCCGTGTATTTTATCAGAGCCTTATCCCATGTTTTCATAATTCTGGTGCTTTTAACGGGCATAGTTTGGGGCATCTGCAGCGGGAAGAAGGGGGTCGGGCGGGATTCCCTTGCAGTTTCCCTTTTTGTCTTAGGACCCGCTCAGTGTTTGCCCACAGCACACACGTTGGCAAACAAGAGGATGGGTCTTCCCAATGCGGAAGCCTGTGGCTACCCGATTGTCACTTAGCAAACTGGAATATGTCAGTCTGTAGCCACGGACAGGCATGGAACCCTGTCGGTTTTCCTAGTGCGCATGCGGGGTGCGGCAGAAGTAGGTGATAGTCGTGAGTACGCAAAACAGTTAAATTCTTGTCTCATTCTCGTATCCTTGTGTTTTCTGTGCAAACAACTGTAAACCTGCCTCGGCCACTCCCTGTATTTTACTTCGTTTTGATGGAAATAACCATCCTTAATTTTTGTTTATCTAGTGTCTCTGGCAGAGTAAACTCGTAAGAAGGCATTTACTATCATTTAAGTGCTTACGCGAAGAAATGTATTGCAATGTATGCAAAGTGCCGGAATCAAAGGATTAGAAACTAGTAAAGGAAGGTTCTTCTAAACTAGTGGCCGTGACCTTGGCGGCACCTGAGGACTCACCTGGGAGAGTGGGAAGCTACGGATGTCGCCTTGGGCCGTCTGACTCAGTTGGCCAGGCCATGGGGCGTGTGTTAAATGCTCCCCTGATGATCCTATCGCTCAGCCAAGATTAAGAACCACTGTTCTAAACAACAATTAAGGATTATTCAGGTTAAGATGCAAAATATACTTAGGAGAAGCTCCTTGGAGAGCGACTCCCTTTCCTAAAGGCTTTTTGACATTCACGTGACTCCCGTTGCTGTCGATGAGGTTTCCTTAGACCCCGAACAAGAAAACAGCCCCCAGAGGGACGCCCCGCTGCTCCGACCAGTGGTCCTTCCAAAGGTGTCGCATCAGTGGGCGATGGAGCGGGAACTCCCCTGCAGGACTGGCCCGCCTTCCTGGGCTGTGTCGGGACCTGCATGTCCCTGTCCCTGTCCCTGTTCCGAGGTTGAAACAGAAGGTGAGGCCGTGCGCTGAGCCCTGGTGGTGAGCAGCGGGACAGGGCAGGGAGTGACCCATCTGTTACGGTCAACTGTCCAAGGGTGTAGATCAGGAACAGGAAAGACGAGATGGAGCTGGGGTGGCTGCGAGGCCTGTCCAGGAGGACCAGCCACAGTGATGCCCGTTCCAGCTTTGAGTCGGGACCCCGTGAGGTCTCTTTGTGCCCTCCGCCCAGGCAGGGGTGGCCTGCGCTGACGGCCGGCAGACAGGCTGCAGGTTGATGGGACTCTCAGGCATGACTCCCATCAGGTCCAACAACCGGGGTGGGTAGGCAAGGAAGACACATCTGGGTGCCTCGGGAGGGCAGCCGTGTGAGAGCCGCAGGTGGCCCCCCATCAGGTGTCCTCAGGTGCAGTACAGGTGCAGTTAATAGCTTATTCAGCCGGGACTTTTAAAGAGACCGGGTTGTACTCATGTGGGTAAGAGGCAGGGCTTTTTGCAAAGGAACAAGCATCTAGTTGTACCTTTACAACTGATTATTTGGGGTTTGCACAGAGAAGATGACTGTTTCTCTTTCTAATTCAGTGTCCCCGGGGGACCACTGGTCACTGAATTCGCTCCTGGATGCATTGGGGAATGCACGGTCCCCCTGAGAGCCCCAGAATGGGGATGAGGTGCCATCATTTGTCATTCTCTCCTAGTTCTGCAACACATGACCACTCATTCTTTAAAAGCATCAGAATATAGTTCCTTGATGGACGTTCAGGACTGGGATCCTTTATGCTCCCGTCTGTGTGCATGTTATGTGCATGGGTAACTTGCTTATGTGCATACTATGTGCATACGACCGTCTTTCCCTGAAAATGAGACATCCCCCCAAAATAAGACCTGGTACAATTTTTTTCAAGCTTAGGAATCTAAGGCCTGCCCTGAAAATAACACTGAGCGGCAGTCATGGCTACAGCTCCCCCCAAATTTTTGATGGAATTCAGGGTTTGGCTGGTCATGCTGATGTCTCTGATGACATGACTACAGTATATTAATAAATGTTGATTTTTTGTTCAACAATAAATGTGAATTCTTGCTCATGGAAAAATAAGACATCCCCTGAAAATGAGACCCAGTGCGTCTTTAGGAGCAAAAATTGATATAAGACAGTGTCTTATTTTCGGGGAAACAGGGTATGTGCATGGTTAATTTGTTTAAAATCTGTTCTGCAGAGGGAGCCATTTTGTCCAGTGTTCCTGAGGAATCCTCTCTGGAATTTGGTCTAAATGACCTAGAATGAAACATTATTTCCCCTTTCTCTCCGGGGGTGCTTGGGGAGGCGCCCGCATGTACTATTGACAATCACACTGTCGTAAAAGTTAGCAATAGTGAAGGACCGGTCGGTCTGGCAGGAGGTCCTGCGCCTGAGAAGGAACTCACTTCCCTAAAGCCCCAGTGGTAAGAAAGGGATGGAGCCTGGCCCGATTCCAGTGTAACTACAAGACGAGACTCAGTCACACACTGAAGGCGAGGGTCAGGCCTGCCCGCGGTCCAGAGTCAGCGCCGCGAACTCCCCGGTGCTCAGATTCAATTATGGCGCTGAACCCCCTGCCGGGTCCCGCTCTCTGGCTCTCTCAGCGCTCCTCTGAGACTCCCCACCTCCAGCAGAGGCCCGCGGGCCCTTTCCGGCTAATAAACCTGCTCTGGACAGAACAAGGGCTTCTGCTGAGACCCGGTGTTGGCAGGCGGGGCTTTCAAGCCTCTGAAGACGCCGGAGTTTATCTGACAGTGACTTACGATCATCAGGGCTGGGAGCTGCTCTGAAACCTGGTTCCTTCTCCTTGTGGACTAATTCTGAAGACGCCAGGGGTCTGGGGAAGTGTGACCATAGACGGCAGGCATCCCTGGAGAAGCCTCTCTGGTGTGGGACACACTGGCATGAAGAAGCCTGGCAGCTCAGATGCAGCTCACATTCACTGATACGGATTTGAAAGTAAAAAGAGGATTAGTGCTCTCAGGATTAATAAAGGATTAATCTAGCTCTTCCATCCCCACATCACAAATGCCCTGAAGGATAAATTGATGCTCTCTCTAAAAAAATACAACTAATAACTGTATAGAATTATGATTCTCCTAAGGAGATCATCTTTCGTGAGCAAGACGACTTAGTAGAAAGTCATCCCCTGATCAGCTTATGTTCATGATTAATGTACATGTTTTTTATTGCCATTAATGGCAACTGGGCAGCGCTAATTTAAGGAGCACTGAGTTCTGGCTGATGAACAGTCTCTGCACTTGGGCAGTGAGTTTCGTGTTTACAGCTTCGAGGTCCCAGTGAAATGCCAGCTTGGAAGTGTTCCTGGTTATTAACCTTTGAAGAGAGGGAGCTCATCAACATTTTATTAAACCTATTTCCTTTAATGTGGCCTTTTTATTTACTAATCATCACTCAGCTGATGCATTTTAATGCAGGCAGACATTTCAGACCATTTTGTGACTCTTCCACCTTAATGGGCAATCATCATTGATATTTAAGATATTAATGTGTACAAAAATCTATTATCTACCTCTCTATGGAGAAAAGAAAACTCTGGCCCCAAATCTCTGTTATTTCCGGAACACGTCTTTGCATGAATCAGCCTCTGGATGAATTAGGAGTGTGAACTGAGGGACCTTCCTTGACAATGATTCTAATTGCAGAAGTTCAGGACGCTGAACCTTGAACCCTGTGGTCGGTAATGATGGTGGTGGGAAGGGTAGGGACCACCCCTGTGGGGCAGACCGAAGACAGCGCTTCTGAAAGGAGTCATGCGGGGCTGCTGGCAATAGAAATAGGAATTCGTGCTATGATTTTGAGTCTTGGAACCAGATTGAATTGATTCAAATGCTGCTGCTGCCATGCATTGGCTGTAAGACCCCCCTACACCTCAGTTTCCTCACCCCTACAGTGGGGACAGCGAAGGTGACAGTGTCCTGGGCTCCTGGGGGAAAGGGGGCTGTCGGGAGAGCCCATCACCAGCGCCCCCCTGGGAAGACCACTCTGCGCTGAGCTGCGCGACCCCCGGCTTCTCACACACAGTCAGCAGCAGCTGTGGGACACCAATGGGACAGCCTTTATTCAAAGAGAAAAATCAGCGGTCAGTACAGGACTCTCCATTTTTATCTGTTCTGAAGGAAATAGTGAAAATCGTCAATAAGACGAAATCATCGCTGTGGAGTGTTCTTCTTGGCAATATTTTGAGTGAGGAAACAGGCTTTGAAATTGTACTTTGAACACCAAAATACATTGCTCATGGGAAAGGTACTCACATAAATTTTCACAGAGGTAAAAACGTGTTCACGTTATTGATAAAGCCAGTGCGGGGGATTATCTGAAATCGTGTGGTTTAAGGGAATTTCTGGGCTAGCTCAGAGCGATCCCCTCTGCCGGAACGGTCACAGCCTTTATTGTTGAGGATTTAGGACTCACTCCAGAGCCCAGGCTCCGGTCCACTAACCGCCTGGCCTCTGACTGCCCCTCCCCTTCCCAGCCCTTGCATGTGTCCCCCTACTCAGAGACATCAGTGGGGTCTTGTTTGGAATCTTTGTAAACTGCACCCTGAAGCTGCCCCAGAACATGGAGCAATTCTTTCCGGAACTGAATCAAAGAGGATTAGGAATCTCTTTTCTGTGATGTCCTAAATTTATGTAATTTGAACTTCTGGCTTTTGAACATAAAAGGCCTTCGATGGGGTGTCTCTCCCGTCCTATAATTGATTTATAGTCAGCGTTTCTTCACAATTCCTGAAGCCACGGGCAAGCCAAAGGTATAGAGCCAGCTCGTAGCCACTAAACAGTGGTTGTCTTTAGAGAAGACCGTGAATGTTCTGTTTTTAGAAGTGGACGAACCTACCGTCCGTGACTCACACGGCCTACTGGGCTCAATTGCAGCCTTCTCATTGAAGATAAATCATTTCACATTTAATGTTGATTTATTTTTAAAACATTTGTAGGACTTAAGAAGAAATTTTACTAAAGTTGGTGGTCCCTCTGTGCACCCCAGAACCGTTAATGGTATGTGGACCCGAAGCTAGCAAAACTGCTGTTCGCCTTTATAGCTCCTTTTAAACTTGAAGAATTTCTGCTTTGTGTCTGCTTAGTAATGTGCATAACCTCAAGTCCAGTGCCAAGTACGTACACTTCCGTGGATGTACACAGGGAGCAGAAGCATACTCAATTTTTTTTTTAATGGATAAGTATCCACAGTCAAAAAGTTTGAAAATAGTTGATAAACTCATTAGAAATCACTCGTATGTATATGATCAGCACTGTTTGATTCTTTTAAGTCATTTAAAAAGGGTCTCAATCACCTCCATTTTGCTGCCCGTCAGACTGTGTCTTGCCTGGGTGGAGACGCCCTTAGAGAAAACACATGCTCTTGGTCAAAGGCATCCACCCACTGCGGCTGCTCCCCAGCGTCCCCAGGCTGTGCAGGCCACCTTGACCTTCAGCTGTGCTGGAGCCACATGAGACTCATTCTCCAGCAGAACCACGGGATTTGGGGAGTGCAGGGAGGCAGCCCCAGAGCCGGTCTCTCTACTACATTCAAAGACCCCTCGGCACCAGCGGACCCCCAACACCTCCCCTCCGGAGGCTGCAGGGGTTGGGAGGGATGGAGCAGTGCCTGCATCCTGTTCTCAGTTTCATTCTTTCCCAGGAAGCTGTGGGCTTGTCTTCTCCGTCTTTACCCCCCTGCCCGCTGTGCTGCTGGGTCCCCAAGTCAGAAGCTGTGGCAGAGGGACGAGACATCATCGTTACTATATGTATGCCACGCATGTCATAGACACAACTGCTAGAGACAGTTCCTTTTTATTATTTCATAGGATTTTTTAAATTTTGTTTTTTTAAAAGAATAATATAAGAACAAGGTCAATAATGAGCAGACAACACCAGAGAAGAAATACTGTAGAGGTCCCTCCTTTGCTCTCCTCCCAGCCCCGCGTCCCAGAGTCATTCCAGGTTGTTACAGACAGAGGCTGCTGTGGATAAGCAGGTGTGCGTATCTGGTTTTTAGACACAAAATGATAGTCTTTGTTCTGCAAACTTTCCCAGTGAACAGTGCCTCAGAAACCTTTTCACACTGGTGTGTCTTAATTCTACTTCCACTCCATATGTTGGTATGAAATTCTGTTGAACCAAGATTTATACTTTGCCTTCTTCTGGGGAACATGTAGGTTGTTTCCAATTTTTTTTCCTATTACAATGTATGACGCAGTGACTCTCCTTGTACCAGTGTGAATAGCTGTGAAGGGAAAAGGCCTAGTTATGTGCGGACGTATTTGGAAGGTTGATTATAATAAATATGGCCAAGCTCTCCTCCATACATGCATCAATTTCTTTTCTTCCCAACAATAGATTTAGAGAGTCAGTTGCCCATATCTGCTTTAACACACAAAGATTGCAAGGTGTATTTATTTTTATCAGTTTGATAGTTGTTAGATTAAACTGTATCTTATTTGCCTTTCATTTATCATTGGTGAGGTTGAGCATATTTGCAGACGCTTGAAGACAATCTGTATTTCCTTCCTCTCTCCCATGTGTGTCTCATTCGGTGGCTGGTAGTTTTCAGCACTTTTTCCTTAGGACTTCGCCTTTCTGTATATGTTGCAACAGCCTTCCCAGTTTGTCACCTGTGTTTTGACATGTGGGTAGTAGCCGTGTTTTGCACAGTGAAACTTGCCGTATTATGTTGTCAAACCACACAATTTTATCTTTATAAGTTGTGAGTTTTGTTTCTCACTTGAAAGACCTTTTGGTAAATTGTTTAAATAGTCACCAGCAACGAGTTGGTCTATCTGTCTTCCCGGTGCTCCAATAACAGCTCACAGGGTCTCAAGAATTTATTTTTCTACTTTTAAAGAACATTTATTTTGGTTTTCCCACAAAAGTCATCTCTTTTCTACAAACTAACAGTTTTTCAATTGGCAAATTTTGTTCAATTTTTTTTTTTAGTTTTTAAAATTTATTTTTGAGACACCACTGACATATACCATCAGTGTCGGGTGTACGACGTGCTGCTTTGATGCGTTTATATGTTGCAAAGTGACCACCGCGCTGTGTGCAGCTAACACCTGTCACCACACGTAGTCACGGTCTAGTTTTTCTTGCCCTGAGAACGCTTTAGGCCTAGTCTCTCAGCAGCTTCCCAGTATAACTCGGTATTGTTAACACCAGTCACCCCGCTGCACACTGCACCCCAGACTTATTTCACGGCCGGAAGCTTGCACCTTTGACTCTCCCCCTCATTTCGCCACCCACCCGGCCCTGCCTCTCGCGACCCTGTCTCTGCGTAATCTGTCTTCTCTCCCTGACTTGCGTCACGTAGCATATTGTGCTCAGGGTCCATCCATGGTGTCACATATGGCAAGATTTCCTTGTTATGGTGACAGATGTCCCACGGTAGCTGTAGGGCCCCTGATCTTACCCATCCGTCTGCCTTGGGCACTGCGGGGGTCTCCACGGCTTGGCTGCTGTGGACAACGTGCAGTGATGGTGGCAGAGAATCGGGCTTCCGGAAGTGCCTTCTTTAGTTTTACTCCAGATAAAATCAAGTCAGCGTGAGCCCGTGCGGGAGCCCGGAGTGTTCTCCCTCGTTCCAGGGGCCCACCCTGGTCTCAGAGGTCTGCCTCCGCCCGCTGCTGGGCCCACCCTGCTTCATGCTAGAGGGGCGTTTGTCTTCCTTCTCTCCCGCCTTCCGGGCTGCTGGGCCGACACCTCTGGCCTGGATCTCAGAAGGGACTCTCAGGCAGGGACCGCCTGTGTGCCACAGCGTGGTGCTTGTTTTCATTGCTACGCTTGGTGAGTGCACAGCCAGGCTCAAGGTCTGCACGCACTCTCTCCTTCATCACTGCCTGTGAGTCAAGGTCCTGCGGGGGCCCCTGGACCCCAAGACACGTTCTAAACCCATCGCCAGTAAGCTCAGTGCTCGTTCTGGGCCTATGGGTTATTCTGCCACCTTTGAAAAAACACCAGCCAGACATTTATTGAGTGATTATAATATTCAAGGTTTCAAAGGTCGGCAACTTGTGCCCCTGCCGTGGGTGAGCTCACAGTCCCAGCAGAGAAGATAGGAGCGGAGAGAGGGCAGCCGCGGAGAGGCCGGGAGGCGCCGGGGACACACGTCGCGGAGGTGGGTACAGGGGATGTGCCTTTGGACCCGGGGCTTGAAGCGCGCCACGAAGCCTAAGGCTTTAAGTATGTCCTATACTTTGGCAATGGATATGTCTTTGTGCACGATAGCTTTCCCTCTGTTTTGTTTGGTGAAGGCAAACGTTTATTTCATAAAGGAATGGCAGCAGTGAAGAGTGACGATCTGAAATTATAACTCTCATACCGAAAAAGCCTTGGGACGTTGTGACATCCCGCAGTCACAAGAACTCCCGGGACTGCGTGTGGCGCGCTGTTTGCCAAACGGGCCAGCAGAGGGCACTGCGCGCCGACAGCGTTTCCGCGGTGGCCGCTCCAAGGCTGCCCGAGAACCCGGGGTAACTCCGCAGCGTGGGCCAGGGCCTGGCTGCCTTCCCGATGGAAATCCACGCCGGAAAGGAAAAGGGGCGTGTCTGGGAGGAAGTCAGATAAATGGTATGATTTTTCCTTATTTGTTAACAAAGAGAAAACGTGTCTGCCTGTATGTCCATGTCTATATGGTTGTGAATATACCTGTATCTATTAAGAGAAGATGATATGATAACATTCATTTTCTGATAAATAGGATGACTTCTCAATTCTCTTGAAAAGGTTTTTCGATGTCACTAAAGATAAAACAACAGTTCCTAACATATTGCATTGTTGTTAATATGGAGATGTATATCGTTTCAATGGTAGCATATTGTTTGAATAACAGCAAAATATTGTGATTCTGCAGAAGTTCTTTTTCCCTCTGTTTACAAAGCTATTTTAATTTGTTGTCCCCCTGCAAATCTGAGGATTCTAAACCATCTTTAAGAGCATAAGCTCCGCCCCTCCGTCTTCCAATTAAAATGTTTTAAAGGTGTGTTTCTGAACGCACTGCCCTTGGAGAGCCTTGGCCACGTGGGTGGCCCGTGCCGGCTCTGGCAGTCCACGCGTGCGGTGTTTGCCCTTTTCGTTTAAGCAGCAGACAGGACCGGCCACAGCTCATCTGTTTCATGAAAAGAAAGGCTCCGTCACATTTGCAGGCTGAAGACAGCCTCCAGGGACCAAGGTCGGAGTCATCCACACTGTCTAGAACCTATTGCAAATTTCTCATAGCAGGACAGTGTTCGGGGCAGTTCTGGTTTACGGGATCCCTGCCTGAGAAGCCCATTTGAGTTCTGATGATCTCTTTCTAATTTATCAGATGCGTTTCATGACAGTTTAGAACAAGTTCCTACTCGGATAGGTGTTGGGTGGAATCAGAAACCTTTCTCTGATACTTTAATCCACACTCAGGGTAATTAGTAACCTCACTTGGGGTCATTGCTTGGCTCAATAGAAGTTGGATTGAATAAATAACATATTGCTACCCTCAGACCATTCAATATTATTGGGGAAGCTTTTAAGGGAAATAATTCTAATTTGGAATAATGCCAAATGGCTGTTAGGCAGTGTGTTGAGATTTTGATGCAGATTAAGCCAGTTTTAGACTAAACCATGATTTGTCTTAAAATCGGACAGAGACCACTGGGAAGAGTAATGGCAGCCTTGGGGCTGTCACCGCGTGACAGTCTAAAGATTAGCTGTGAGTCATTGAATTTGTACAGTCATTTATTTAACGGGGTCATTGCTTGTAAATTATTGTTGTCTTAAGAACACCTTCTCTCTCTTTGCTCAGCAATGGCTGGAGATGGATTCAGTATTGGAAGCCATCACTTTGTGTGTAAATGATCAGCTCAGGCCCGAGGCACGAAGGCTGTGAACTCCAGGTGTCTGGCCGGGCATCCAGTCCTCTTTGTCTAAATAACAGTAGGGCCCCCAATGCAGTAAGAACTCCCAAGGCAGGGTTGACCTCTCCTCCTTCCATAGAGTTGACGTGGCATCCTGCAGGGAAAAGATGACAAGGACAGTGTTGTGGTGAAGACCTAGGCTCAAGTCAGACAGGCTTTGGCCAACCAATGACAGACTCTGTAGAGTTAGACAAGCAGGCCAACTTCCCCACCGCAGTCTCCTCATCTGTCAAATGGGCATAGTAGCAGGTGGTTGGGAAGAGTAAGTGCCGCCATGTCTGTAAAACACGGAGCAGTCATGAATTATTGTTACTATCAGGACTGGTGCTCAAACCAGCCTTTCCTATAGGTCTTTTTAAAAATTTAAATTAATATTATGTTTTAGAACAGTTTCAGGTTAACAGAAAGATTGAGCAAATAGTACAGACATTTCCCAGATACTCTTCTATGCTACACATAGTTCTCCTGTTATTAACAAGCATCTTCCATTAGGGTGGTCCATTGGTTACAATGGATATATTATTGGTACAGTATTAGTATTGATACAGTATTAATGTTGATAATTATTAATATTGATGCACTATTAATATGGATACATTATCATGCACTAAAGTTTATGGCTTACCATAAGGTGCACTCTTTGTGTAGTACATACTGTGAATTTTGATGACTGTCACGGAGTCACCATTACAGCATCACACAGAATAGATTCAGGGCCACAAAAATCCTCTGTACTCCACACCGGCATTCCTCCCTCCCCCAACCCCAGGCAACCACTGATCTTTTTATGGTCTCCATCGTTCTGCCTTTTCCAGAATGTCCTGGAGTTGGAATCATAGTGGACGCAGCCTTTTCAGGCTGGCTCCTTTCACTTAGTAATTGGTACGTAAGTTTCCTCCATGTCTTTTCGTGGCCCGAGAGCTCATTTCTTTCTATCCGGGAATGATATTCCGGGTCCGGCTGCACCGCGGTTTGTTTATGCCTCTTCACTGCCCTCTCCCTCTGTTGTCCATCACCGTGAGCCGAAGAAGAACAGCGACCACGTTGCGGTGGCCTTAGGTCTGGGACAGCGCTTGCTCAGTGGCAGGTCTGCAACAGGTGTCTGTTTAAACAAGAGGAGTAGAAAGAAAGGGCCAGTTATGGTGTCACGCACTGTGGTAGGTGCTGCTGTGAGTGACCTTAGTCATTAGCTTGTTCTCTTCTTGGGAACCGGGGACCTCTGGGGGTCTTGGGAGCAGACTCCCGGCCGCAGAGGCTGCATCGGCCCACGGACGTGAGCTGTTCCAGTGACTACTGCTGTTGGGGTAATTAAGTCACCAGCCTGAATGACCAGCTTCCCTCTGTCTCCTCATGCCTGGCCGCCGTGTTCCAGATTCGGCGCCTCCTGTTCTCTGAGTGGCTTTTCCTGAGCCCTGTCATGGAGGGCTCGTGAAAGGCGCACACCTCCCGTGCGTAGGCACACGGAGAGTCCACAGACAGCCCGCTAGCCAGGAGGGGGGTTCCTGAGCAGGGAATGTACGGTTGGCCCCACGCGAGGTCGGAAGTTCAGTGTGATACAGAGTGCTGACCGCCCGCCTCTAAAAGCAGGTCCGTGCCCTGGCCGGCGTGGCTCAGTGGGTTGGGCGTCATCTCGCAAACTGAAGGGTCACCGGTTCGATTCCCGGCCAGGGCACATGCCTGGCTTGCGGGCCAGGTCCCCAGTTGAGGGCGTGCGAGAGACAACCGATCGACGTTTCTCTTACATGTTGATGTTTCTCTCCCTCTCTTTCTCCCTCCCTTCCCCCCTCTCTCTCAAAGTAAATAAATAAAGTCATAAAAAAGTAAAAGCGGGTCCATGCATGGGGCCCACAAAGCACAGAACGGTTTCTTCCTGCAGGCACGGAATGTCCACTTATCTTTAGTAACATACTCTGTCCTCTGGTGGGATCTTGCATACACCAATCAATGGCCTCTGAAGACACACAGTGGGACAAATCCGAGTGCCACTGTGCAGGCAGAGAGGGCGGGTCGCGTGCTCTGTCGTGGCCAAGGGCACCCACTGTGGACAGGGAGCGGTGTTCGCTGTTGGAGTTTAGCCCGCGGCTGGCACCCCCCTGTCGTGGTGGCAGCTCTGGCTTCTATTCTTAGGCCTTGCTGCATATTATTTCAAGGACACACCTGTGGCAGGGGCGACTTTGCTGGGTCTGAGTCCTCCGATTTTGCTAAAGGGCGTTATTTTCTCGATGTTCTCTACAGACGCCCCGGAGAACAGAGCTTTGGTTCCCAACTGGGCTCCACTCAGGGCTCCTGTCCACTGAGAACAAATAGCAAAGTGCCCCCGTGTGTCTCTTTCTTGCTTGGGGTGGGGGATGCGTGAGTTCGGGGAGGCTGGCCCCGCTGGGGGAAATCGCCGGTGGTCCCAGCTTCCCGGCAGCAGGGAGGGACTCCATGACTCCCCGCCCAAATGGCCGTGGCGTGTCCGGGCAGGATGAGCGTCACACCAGGTGTGGGCAAAGCCGGGGTTTAGGCCCTGCTGCTGCACCGTGATGTGAGTTCATGCGCACTGAACGCGGTCTTACGTTCTAGCTTGAGGGTCATTAAAAATGGATGCACGCTGATCTGTTTTATCTCGGCTTTGGATTTGGGAAAAGCCTCTGAGTAAAACCATCTAAGAAAGTATGAATAGTTTGAAAGTCCCTTCATATTCACATATATATATATTTTTTGTAGCAAAGTGTTTCCAATGTCCTACAGTAGTCAGTGACCCTCAGGCAGCCCTCTGCAGGGTCGGGGAGGGGGGATTCCTCCCTGCAACCTCTCAGGCTTATGGCTGCCCTTGGAAAACAGAAAATGAGAATGTTTTATGTCAGGAGATTAACTCTGTCCCAGGCAGACCAGCGATTGTGGCCGAGGATGAGCTTTATTGGTACTTACCGTCAACAACAACATTGTGAGGAGGTCGCTGGGTGGCGCGGGCTGTGATGTGTGTCATGGTCCCCACCACAGCCTTCCCTCCAGATGTGAGTCTGCGGAGATGGGGCTGGCCGATAACAGGGTCAGTTTTATGAGCTCTATTGTCATTGGAGTGATGTGACGGTACCTGAAATCTCAGCCTCGGGAGCTGAAGCAACTGGAATTGCCTGAGGTTAGAGATTGCTAAATGTAATTACCCAGCCACGGTGCGTGTTGACAGGTGAGCTCAGAAATATAGATATTCGAGTCCCGGCTCCGCCACATTCGGTGACGATGGCTGCTTAAATAAATAAAGTACTAAGTTATCCTGGGACCCCGTGGACGGTCTTCTGAGGAAGAGCCCCGTTAATGAAAAGAAAGCATGTTGCGTTAAAGCTCAGATGTATCTGATCTGTAAAGTGTCTGGGACGAGAGGCGGATTATTGAACGAGCATTTACCGAGAGCCTCTTCTGGCTGTCCCATTAGGGTCACTGGGGAGCCTGAACCCCCACTTTCTGATTTCATGGGCTTTAGTGAAGTGATTGAAACGACACAGGAATGAATGTAAGAGCCTGTGGTCAGTGGAAGCCTTCTGTAAACAAAGAGTGTTAGTTTAGGAGACTAGACAGCAATGTACAGATATTATTTTAGATCCTGGAGTTCACCAGATGGAGCCAAACGATGGCAAATTAACCCAGCGCCGGGGTCCCCAGCCCGTCTGAGCCTCTCCCTTCACCCAGCTGGGTGTCTCCCTGGACAGGTAACGGGGGCGCCCTTGCTTGGATGGCGGGGCAGGTTCGAAATGTGCCCGATACATTAAAATATTTATGATGAATTTTGTCATTTGAAACTTCCCTGCTCTTCCAACAGGGCTGGCAGATGTAGCAAGTGAAAACACAGGGCCCCTGTGTGTTGGGAAAAGCCTCTTAATCGAAGCAATGGATACTTTTTTCCCCCCCACTTTTAATAGACTAGTTTTTCTTAAGAGCAATTTTAGGTTCACAGCAAAATTGAGCAGAAAATACAGATTTTCCACATAGCTCTGCCCTCACTCAGTTGCAGCTTTCCTCCCATCTGCATCCCCCACAAAGACGAATGTGTTTTATAATCCATAACCCTCATTGACATCATTATCACCCGAAGTCCATTTCTTATCGGATGGTTCCACCTTCCCATTGTGAAATGGACCAAGGCCAGAAATGGGGTCTTGTCAGCATCCGAAAACAAAGCTGTCACATGGTCAAGCGCATGAGCCAGGTTTACAAAAGCCCAGTTTTTGTGAAACCAGGATGCTAGCTGACAAGGTTTGTAAGCAGGCATGGATTCGGAGCAGAGGGGCTTAGATGCCCTCAATGTCAGTCACCCACATTTCCACACAGGGGTCACTTTGCTGGGGGCACAACAGCTCACCTGCTGGTGGGAGGCTTTCTCCTGGACTTGGACGTGGACTCGGATGGGAACCGACAGACCTGGGGCCGACATCCTTCTCTCCTCCCAGGACACATAGTCTCCCTTTAGGATTCCAAAAGGGAGCTGTACAGTTAGGGTAGTGTCTATTCTTGTGATTTGTGAGCGATCTTTTATCAACATGCATATTTTTGCTCTGATGTACCATCGTGTTTCTATTTGGATTTCAGAAGCAATTCTTCCACACCAACTTCAAAATATTCCTTTCTCATTTCAGCTAAAACAAAGACTTTTAAAAACAGGAAAATGTGTCAGTGATCATACGTGCCGATGATCAGACACCTGAGAATCACATCAGGTCGCATGGGTGTTATGAAGTCTGGCTGCTGTTAAAGAAAGGGGGGGGGTCCTTCTTTAACAGACTGGAGGGTCCACAGCAGACTTGTGTTTCTCCAGCGCTGGAGGCTGGAAGTCCCAGACGCAGACGCCATGTCTAGTGAGGACTCATTGCTGCTCCAGGTAACTGGTCACTGTCTTGCCATGACCACACGCGGTGGAGGAGCGGGAGGGAGCTCCCTGAGGCCACTTCTACGGGGACAATAATCCCGTTCTTGGGGGCTCCACCCTCATGACCACCTCACCTCCCCAAAGCCCCACCTCCTAAAACTGTCACTCTGAGGATGAGGTTTTAACACATGAGTTTTGGGGGGACACAGATACTCATTTCACAACACATAGATACGTCACAGAAAGACTAGGGACATACGCTTATGGACCTGGGTTCAGTTTGGTACAAGAGCTGTTTGAGTCCTACTGTGTGTCATGTTATTGGATCAACGTAAGTGAATAACATTAACATGTCCTCTCTGTAAGGCGATGCGAGGGCAGAGGGATGGATTAGGATAATGTGAATTAACTGATCAAAGGTGATTTCAAGTTTATGTCATGTTGCCACAATTGCGTTATAAATGTTCTCTTTTATTTTACAGCTTTTGAGTGGTAATGCCTACGAATGTCGAACTGACATTTCGGTACTAATAATGATCACAGATATAGGCATGGCATTAATTCTGGCTGCATGAGGAAGATGTCTCTGATGCGTCGAACCCCAAACATGGGTCACCACAGACTGCTTCTTAATGGGTCACAATTTCATTTTAGTAACAACATTGGAAGTACATCGTATAGTGACCTGCACTTCTATGAATACACACATTTTAATTACTATGTTGTACTCCTTCAGGACATGGAAGGGAGTAATCTAAAAATGACATTTCACATGCCCTGGGCTGCCATGGAAGATTTAAGGGGTATTTAATTTGATTTATTTTAGTAAGTGTTTCATCTTTAATTGTTATTGTTAAAAAACAAATTTCAGAACTTCCTGCTCTTCCAAAAGAGGAGGAAGAGAAGTTTTTGGAATTTGGAGCTACAGATATACATACACGTGCAGTTACCTTTGTTACAGAACTTCAAACACAGAACGCTATTGCAAATAAATCTTCTAAAGAGAGAACAGTTAGAAAAAATTGCCAGTAGATGTGAACCAAATGTTTTTCTAACAGGCAGTTAAACTGGATGGCATGAGTCAGATATCATGATGGTTGTTAAATTTGCATCTTCTCCAGATCCCTTTCATTTTATGAATCTGTTGCCACGCTTCTTTGGTGGCGCTCGGACCTCCTCTGTCTTTTTCCTGCATCCCTTTCACGTCACGCTGGCTTTCTTCTTAAATTCGAACTTGAATCCCTGTCTATCGCCCTTATCATCTCTTCTTTCCTTTTTCTCCTTTGAGTTTGGCTTGAGTTCTTTCAGTTCTGCCCCTTAGTCCTAAACTATTTTATGCACAGATAGCTTTACCCCAAGTACTGAGGACTCTTCTCCTGTAAAGGTTTTCTCCACCTTCAGACAGGATCCAGAAGTTTCCAGTTGAATGGAATCACTGGATTAAAAAGTCTGTGATTAAATATGTTACACTTGGATTTGTGAACATCAAAGATGATTAACAGCATATATTTGGAAAACAATCTGAGCTCTTTCTGCCAGACTTAGAATAACATTAATGAGGAAGAAATTGAATCTGTGTGGGTCAGTTGATTTCCTTGCTGGTGTATTTTGTGTGGATGTGGCATTGAGGAATATCAAAGTCATAGATATTGTCAGGCTTCTGATGCAATAAATGCATTTATTTAGGATTTTAATCAACTTCCAGGATGTTTGTTATATTTGTGTATTTGTTTAACTCTCTCTCAGTTTTCTGTTTTACGTAGTCTAGAGAGTACATCTACCTAAAACTTCCCCTCTGTTTTCTGGGAAAGTAAGCATATTTAAATGAGCATTTTGACGATTCTGGAAAATGTCTACATTTTGCTATACCGACAAACCTACATATACATGCTTCCGTTTGCCCATGTATAAACTATACTTATTATGAAAACAACACTTGCCAGTTAAAAACCAAGACCAGGGACATCCCCATCCCCAGAGCTTCCCTTAGTGATGATTGGGTGTCTGTGCTTCCCAGCTTTTTCCTGCATCCTGAGCAGCGCTTCCTCCACAGAAGGGGGCAGCACCCTCTCCCGGGAGGACTTGTTAGAGCTCGCTGCTGGGGCCCGCGCCCCGGCTCCTGATTCAGCCCGGCTTTCCTGGGGGCTGCCTGATTCCTAACCACATGCACAGAATACTTAGGTCAAGTTTCCCAAACGTTTCCAGGTAGAGCTGATACTGCTGGTGTGGAAATCATACTTGGAGGCCACTGGTCTAGAAAATGCTCCATGTTAGACTTTTTTGGTCTGATTTCCTTTTAGCAGATCGGTCTTAGTGGAGGCGTTGAATTAATTGTGTGGCTAGGATGTGGCCCCTGAAGGCACACTGCCCTTTGAAATCCTGGTGTGATCTAAGGACTATATGTGTGGGGTGAATACAGAAAATATTTTTTAAAAAATCATGCGGCAGGGTTAGATATTTTGAATCTCTGTTCCAGAATGACTGTATTACTGGTTGCAGTCCCTTGATTATCTTTGGGCTCCAAGTCACATGTTACCTTGTTATTTATTCCTTGTTTGTTTCCTCCCGTGGAGAAGGTAACTCTCGATGCCCTAGTTCGTGCTACGAGGCACCAGGGACGTCACCCTCCTTGATCCCTTCCCAGCGCCCGTTTCCTGACCCTTCGCGTGGTCAGCCCTTCAGTCCCGACTGTCACGTGGTTCTCTCCCGTCCTCTCCTGAGGGTTTGTTGAGAGCTTGGAAGCTCCCCTGCTGTGACAGTGGGGGTGCTGGTCCCCGGAGGGTGCTCGTCGCGCGCAGCGGTTACCCTTCCTCTGCTCTGGGCTGTTCCACGTGGTGTTCCCGTAGCTTTTGTTGGTGCGTTGATTGACTGGACTCTTGGCCTTTCCCATCGTCTCATTTTAATTAAATCAGCACGATACCACTGACTGCGTTGATCTTCCCTTTCGCCACGTCCCTCTCTCTGGGTCCTTTATCTTCTTTCTCTGGCCTTACGTGTCTCCTCTCTGGGATGCGCCACAGCCTCCACCCAGGGTCCCCTTCTCAGCTCTTCTCCTTGGGGTCCACCCTGCCCCCTGCATCCCTCTTTCTCTTCTCCTTCTTGACTTAGTCCTTCCTTTGGCTGAAGTACGTCCTTACTTAACTTCCTAAGAAGGAAAGAACTATAGTGTCCCAGCGTGCTTGAAAACGTCTTCATTTGGCATTGTAGTCAAGTGGTCGATGTAGGTAGAAATCTTTGTTGAGAATGATTTCCCGTCAGAAATTCAAACTTGCTAGTTTATAATTCACCATCCAGGGGTCCTGGTGAGAAATTTGATCCTCTTTCTATTGCAGGTTTGTTTGTTTTTTAAACATTGCAGGATTCCCTCAAATATCTGGAGTTGCTTGGTTGCCCGTTCACAGTTAAGGTGCGGCCGTCACCAACGCCAGCCTGCGTGGAGGAGTTTCCGCTGCGTCCTGAAATGCCCAGCGACAGATGGCTTTGCTTACAGCCAGGTCCCCACTGGGGCTGCCCTGGGCCTCCCCACACTGGGCCCCATTTCCTTAGGGAAGCGCATCTTCTTCTGTGGCTTGTGTTATAAAAACAGGCTGCCAAGTGCTCTGCACCTAGAAGCTGGGGGTGGGGTGGGACTGAACATTCGTGGGCCACTTTTATTCCCCTATTTCCCACCCCTTCCGTCCTGGCACTTTTGAGTCATGAATTTCTCCACCTTGGCCACCAGCTTGACTGAGGTTCCCCCTTCCCGCGCTCCATGTATCCTCTAGTCTGGGATTGACCTGATGCTCCACCGTTTGCTTCCCCATCTCTGCAGTCCTTCCGTCCTTTGCAGAATCTCCTTCTCATTTAAATGTTTGTTGTGGGTCTTTTTCATTTATTCTAATGACATCTCAGGAATAGAGGTAAAAAACATATTCTCAATCTTATGTCCATGAATTTAAAAGGTCATATGTAAAAATTCATGTCCAAGGTATGCTGTATCTTATTGTGGTGAAACCTGAATTTAGAATTGTGTTTGGGCTGAATTTTAAAGAGAACTGGAGACATTTAGTTACCAATTAGTATACAGAGTCAGCAGTCAGCCAGTGGGTCTCTGAAAAAGCTCATATTTCATTTCTGTTGCTGTGGGAGACTTGTTTACGTGGGAGATGGTCTGGGTCAGCTCTGGCTACTAGAACCTTCGGCAATGATAGAAATATTCTTTTTAAACTTCTTATTCTTCAATTATAGTTGCCATTCAACATTCTGTATTCGTTTCAGGTGTCCAGCACAGTGGTTAGACAATGACATAGTTTATATAGTGACCCCCCTCAATAGTTCTAGTGCCCACCTGGTTATTACAATATGATTGGCTCTACTCCTGATGCTTGACATCCCCATGGGTACGCTGTCACACCCAGTCTGTACTTCTCAGCCCCTCCCCCTTTTCCATCCAGCCCCGCCCCTCTGGCGACCCTCAGTCTGTTCTCTGCCCCTGTGAGTCTGTTGGTGGAAATATTCTTGCTCTGGGCTGTCCAGTTAGTATTCACTCACCACGTGTGGTTAGTGAGCACTTGCAGTGTGGCTGGTGCTTCTGAGTAACCGAATTTAAAATTTTACTCAACTTTAATGAATTGAAGTTTCCACAGCCACATGTGGCTGGTGGCTAGAAGTTGCTAGCTCACTGGGTTATCGTTCGTCATCACGATTTACTTAAGTGGATTCTCTTTTATAACCTCTGAGAACTTCTGATGTTTGTGCCGGTCCCTTGAAGGCAGGGCTGGGGTCTCTCCTGGTCGCTCTTGTACCTTCAGTGTTGATGATGGCGCCCGGCCCCCAGCAGGTGCCCATGAACATCTGTCCATGCACAGAGGGACGAGGAAGGCCGCGCTTCTAGTGCGCACACACAGATGGGCGTCTGATGAGGCTGCGTCTCAGTGGAGACCTACGACCGGGACTAGGCTGTGGAGAAGCCACGTCACTCCCCCGCCTCCAGTACCATTGAATGTGAGCGTTCCTGGTGCTGAGAGAGACACGGCATCTCACGTGAAGCTTCTCGTCCTCCTGATGGCCTGGTTGCCCCGCTCGTCATCCCCTTTGTTACTTAGCTCGATGGCTCTACCTTTCGGATGCAGCCTTGGGGACTTGTCCTTTGGGAGGGGGCTTCTGTTCCTGCCCCCCAGTCCCAGGCCAGGCCCACCTTCCAGGGCGCTAGTGTGAGCACATGGCCCGGGGTCCGCCTCGCACCTGTGTTGCCAGGTGACACGCCTTCCCCACGACACGGTGAGCCCCTCAAAGGCAGCAGCACATCCTGCTTACCTCTGGCACCTGGCGTCAAACTGAGGCCTGGAGGTGTTTGACAGGCGCATTTGCTCCTATTAATAGCTCAGCCGGACTGTTACGTGCGGTGCCAGTGTCCTAGGAGGGAGCTATTTCCTGTCCCACTGTGTTTGTGGCTGCTAATCTCTTCATTTTAAATATAATTATCAGAGATTGAGAAGGACTTACCTTTCCTGATACACATGAGGACACAGCGCTTGCCCAGGAGGGTGGCGGCCATTTGCTCCCTGTTGTCCAGTGCTGCGTGGTTTTTACTAAAACACACGGGACCAGCGGCCTCGGGAGTGAAGGAGCCAGCGAGAGACGGGAGAAAGGCCAGCTCCGATGACCTTAATGGTTGACTTCATTTATGCAGACATTGGACATGAGGTCTCTGCTTTCTGTTGTGTGTGTGTGTGGTGTGGTGTGTGTGCGTGTGTGGTGTGTGTGTGTGTGTGTGTGTGGTGTGTGTCTGTGTGTGTGTGTGTGTGTGGTAGTATTTTTGCCATACAGCACGTCTATTGTTTCCTTCCCTTATCTGGCATTTTGCATTAATAGTATCTACATGCAGGTCTCTGAATTTAGTGGAATTATAGTCAAGGGCCTCATTTCCTGATCAGGGGTCCTTAATTGGATGTAAGTGAAGTCCGTGACTTCGGGTTTCGGAATCACAGAATGTCTGTTAGACTCACATATTTAACAAATGCACTCAGTGCTCACTGATACCAGGTCCCATGCATGCTTGGCTCTGTCAAGAGAGAATTAAATACCCACACTTAGCTACCAGGGGAATCTAAAATGTATCTTAAAAATGGTTTGGTTTTCATTTTTTGAGAACAGATAGTCAGAGGAAATGCAACAGTGTAGATAGCCATGAGAAAAGGAGACGTGCTTAGCCAACAGCGACGCTGGGGGTCACCAGGAAAGGGCATCTGGGCGCTGTTCACATCCCACCGTGCAGGGGCTGAGGAAGTCCTCACGCGTAGGTAGGGGGCCCTTTCTGCGCTCTTCCTGTTTCTTATTGCTCAGTCATTCAGGCTTGTTTCCTAGGTTTTTATAAACTTTCCTGTATTTTGGGGTCACTGCTATCAGATGGTTTGAAAAACATGTTTTTTTCTTTCTCCTTTGTCTCTTGGTTGGCTCTTGGTAATTGTTTAAGAGAGTTTAAGAGGGCGTATCAAAAAGAAATATCTTTCTCTCTTCTCCTGTTTGTGATCTTATATCTGTGTCAGCATTTGTATGGGAGAAAACCAGGCCTCGTACAAATGAATAGGCAAGACATTGGCTGGCGTTGAATCATTATGTGAAGATTGAACTCAGAAAGAATTGAGTTGCTTCAGTTAAAAATGAATCCAGGGGAAACCAATGTTAGCAATCTCCTGGGACCCTGCTCCTCAGAAAATATGAACAAAGAAAGTCAGGATCTGTGCGGGGAGAATGGGTTTCGGTATGGAGTCTCTTTGTTGAATATTTTGAAAGGCCAGATGAACCTGTGACATAGCAAAATATAAAATAAATGTGAGGCTACCATTTCAGTCTGTAAATTTAAACTCAACGTAAGTTCTCTAAACCTATAACAGGTGCATCAAAACTCCCAAACTGGTATGCCGTGGAGGGGCGGGCTGCATTCTTAGAAGGTGTCAAGACTGTAGATATCCCTGCTGCTTTGAATGGTTGAAATGGCTTCTGATATTGTCATTTCAGGATGTGAGACTCATCCAAGAGTGAAGAGAACAGAAATGTTTGGAAAGTTTGACTTGTGACTGCTCATGTGCACACGTCATTACTTCAATGGCGGCGGAATGGCCGGCCCACCGCCATTTTTCTCCTCTGGCAGCATTTTATGTAAAAACGGTCACATCCATCTTGCTCACAGTTCTCATTGACTCTTTGGAAGAAAAAAAGACAAGTGTCTTTATTGCTGTTGATATTTTACGTCTTCGGGTGAAATATTTCCCACTCTCAAGTCCTCTCAGATATAAATTCTGAGAAAATCTTGTTCATGTCAATCTGTTTTTCAAGTGCATAGAATATTCATATGCTTAGCAACAGATTTGGAATGAAATAAGTGAAGCTAAACAACCAAACAAATCTTCATATGTTTTTATTTGAAATCTGAAAGAGAGTTGTCTCATTTTTCTCATTCTATGCTCATGAGCATATATCTGCCCACCTACAACATTTAGATTCAACCCTACCACCCAAGCTGAGGTTAGTATTTATTTTTATAATTTTAAAGTGAACTTGAATGTGCAATACATAAATACACTCCTGTGGTTAAAAATCTACACAGTCCGTATGTATCTAAATCTCCACGGACCTCAACCGATCTCCTTCTTTTCAGAGTAGTCGTGGGAGCTCGTTTTCTGCTGTTACAGAACGAGTTACCATGAATTTGGGAGACTAACCCAGCACCCCTTTATTATCTGTTCTGAGGTCAGAAGAGCTGCGTTTCCTGCTCAGGGTCTCACCTGGCTGAGCTGCTCACCTGGGGCCCAGGGGCCCCTCCCACTGCAGTGGCTCTTGGCAGAATTAATTCTTTCTCACATGTCCCACGTGGGTCCCTCCTTCTTCATGCCAGTCGGGTTCCTGTCTTCCACCTCCTCTTCCTCAGCAGGGAAAACTCCGCTTTTGAGGGCTCCTGTGAGTACACGGGGCCCGCTCGAATAATCCAGGGTGACCTCCGCATTCCAAAGGGTGATAAATGACATCTGTGTCCATGCAACGCATGACCATGGCACCAGAGGATGAAGGTCAAGAGGCCCCAAAGTCTGCCTCCTAGACAGTGGTGTCAATTTAGTGCTTTTGGAATGACCGGTTTTGGGGTCAAGCATGCAGCTGACTTTCATGAATTGTCCTAAGTACTAGCCAGGAAGTTGTTTTCATTATCTGCGGGTTTTCTATCTTTAAATTAGTTATGGCTTCCCCTGTTATTAAAACCATTTAAGCCTCACGTGTTTTTATCTGCTAGGCTTAGACTGCAGACGGGGTTTGGTGGCTCCTGCTATTGGCCCGGGTCTTCTGCCTTTTCTCCTGTATCTCCTGTACTTTTGGCTTTATGAAGCACAGATGATCGGAAGTGATCGCTACAGTGAATTAAACCTCTTGGAATTTGAAGGACCTGTCTTTGCTGTTGTAATTTTTTTTTTTTTTTTTGATCTTACAAAGTTTTTGGTTCCATGTTTCACAGCAGCATCGCATTATAAGATCATGATGTCTCTCTCTCTCACTTTTTTTCTCTCTTTATGATTTTGTTTCATTTTTATTTTCTTTTTATGGCGAACCTTTTCAATGTTGGTTAGGTTTTTCTTTTATGTGCTGTTGTTTTTGTTTTGGGATCAACATAAACATTTCTTTTTGAGTTGTTGAGTTTAGCTCATTTACATTTGTTGATATAAGTTTGGGTTTAGTTTTTAAAAATATTCTGTTGATGTATTTTCTGGCTTTCTAGATATTAAAAAGCACTTTGCTGTGAGGTCTCTGCTTTTCTTTTACCGTGTGCGTGCATGTATGTTGTGTAGTATTTCTGATATTTTAAGGTTTATATTATGGAACCTGCATTGAAGATATAAATTAGTTTAAGGAAAAGGCTCAAAAGTAGTGAATCATCGTAAGAATTAGGCTTTCTTGCGTCACTTATTCACCTTGCCCTTCACAAAAGTTTCAGGTTGTTTACCATTTAGGTCTTTTGAGAGAGTTATTCATAAGTTATATAGCTTTTTTAAAAATGGAATTTTTGTTATGTCGTTCATTTGGTTAGGTGCAAGCGTAGGGGGAGGTCATTGGTGTGTTTCTCTGTGGCTTTTGGGCACGGTCATTTCTGGGGACTCCGGTCCTCCTCACAGAACCCCCTGCAGAGCCGGCCGGCTGCCCTGACCCTGTCTGCCTGTCGCCCTTCTCGGGACAGGGCCAGCTGAGCTCCCAGCTTTCTTCCTGACGTCCCACTGCAAACGCCTCCCTCCACGAACATGTCCCTTCCCTCTAAGAAGACCTCCCACCGGTTGACACAGTGACGGTATTCATGTACTCTCTGTTGCTTCTTAAATGGTTTGTGTTCTTTCCAGATTATAAACCACATGGTGACTGTGACCAAATTTCAGAATTATTCTCTCTGCGCACATGATTTAATGCTGCGATCACAGGTGTCCGCAAACACGTGCTCTAGCGACTATTCTTATATACAAGGAACTGGGATTATTTTAGCACATTAACTATCTTCGTAGTCGGTTATTATAATCCTAAAAATATTTGTAAAGAACACATGCTTCCAAGAGAATCGGCTTTTTCTAGTTTTTGCTTAATCAATCAATGATAACAGCGAAGGTAATTATTCTCCAGTGGAGCCGATGATCATCGCTTTTCTGGGAAGGATTTGAAAAGCCAGCAGCAGCCCGAGAAGGCGGTGTCCTGGCCCCACACCTCATCTGAGGAAGAGCGACCGAGAGTCCTGGCCCAGAGGCGGTTTTGTAGGCAGTTCCGTGGGCCCCGCATGGCACGGACCCGGGGGCGTTTGTCATCATAAGCAGAGGACAGTCGCGTGCCTGCGGCCCAGGAGGTCAGCCGCGGTGTGTGGCTGCCCATGACCGTTACTGATGTTCGCCCTGGGACGGAACCGGCTTCCTGTTCCCTTCATTAATAATGTTTACATTATATCTTGGCCACTGAATCCTGCTTTTGCCGGAAGCGCAACAGCTGCACGGTGGGCCGTGTGACCTTGCGCCCCGTTACCTCACCCCTGGTCCCCCCACCTGCCCCCGCACCTCCCAGCCAGGTTCCAGGAGCCGATAGGTTCGCCCACATCACCTGCTCAGCTGGTGCTGCAGGAGTGGGGTGTTTGCATGCTGCACTGGGGGGACTCATTACACACCCACACCTACAAAGAACCTGCCAGAGTATTAAATGCGTATGTGCAGCCTCAGGGGCAGGGAAGCTGCTCCGAGTCCTCGGCACGAAGATGGTGGGGTGAGAAGTGACACTCGCAACGAGCCTGGGGTGACGTTCCATGCAGTCTCTGTGTCTTCCTGTGCGGGGACCACGACTGTCGCATTCCGTTCGGCATACGGTGGGGGGAATGGATAATGAAGGCCTTCGGATGATGATGGGTGGGTTGGGGTAAATGTGTCATCTTAAACAAGGCTCGTGCTCTGCGTTTTATGGTTTGGAAGCTTCTTTCTTAGCACAAACGTAAACTAATGGTGGGACCCCCGGGAGGTGGGTTGTACTAATGGCTTGATGAAGTGTCCCTGGGAGACCTGGCATGCTCTTCCTAGGAGCCTTGAAAAACAGGGGAGATTGTCATTGGTCCAGAACAGACACATGACATACAAATCTCTTGATCACATCTTCCACCCCTGTGCTGATGATCGGGGACCATCACTTAGGCAGCCCCTATAGACATATCCCCAAAGCCATGCTGGGGGCTGGTGGGGAATTGAAATATTTTGCATAATATTTTCATTTTAGTATCTGAGTCTGGTGTGCATTTTATGTCCTTGCTTGACAGGCCCGCGGGAGCTTGGGCCTGAAATTTGCATCTTCTCACAGGCTCATGCTGGGCCTCGTGACTGAAGGTACGAATACTTCCTTCTCGCCAGGCAGCCAGAAGTGTGTGACCCTGGAATAAACTCTGGGGGAAACGACCCTGCAGGACACTTAATGGAAAGGCCCCACGGGGGTGTTTGCCTCCCAGTCAGGGCAGGAGGAAAGCAAACCCAGTGTGTGAGCTGAGCCCTGGGGGTCGTGAGCGACCCTCTGGCCGTGGAGCCCGGAGCCCGCAGACCCCGGCTCTGACGGCCGTGCTTCTTTGCTACATGATGTGTCCTCTTCATGGTCACCCTCTGCGTGTTTGAAGGCCGGCGGGACCGCCCTGCTTGTTCTGTAGGCAGCCCTGCCCTGAGGCTCTGCCTGAGAGGGACGTGTGAAGGCATTGTCCTTGCCCCCAGGGGTGGAATAACAAAGGGGGGGCGTGCAGGGAGAACTGGTGCTGAACTGGAGACTCCACGTGAGTGCCTTCCAGCAGGAGGGGAGACCCCATGTATTCTGGACACAGCGGTCCCCAGCCCACGGGGTCTTGTTGACTTCTGAATGGGCAGAGGAAGGCTCCCTCGGGGACAAGCAGGGAGGCCCATCGGTGGCATCGGAGACGTCCCAGGCTCAGAGGGCTTCCCTCCTGTTGTGTGGCGCCCGGCCCGAGCTTCATGCAGGCTCCGTGGGCGGTGGGCTGGTTGCAGCCTGGAGGGAAGGACCTGTGTTTCTCTGGAGTGGGACGGAGGCTCCCGCAGGGGCCAGGGCTGTGTCTCCATCACGCGCTGGGGAGCTGACTCCTCGCAGCTCAGCCAAGGGGCGACTGTTTCTGGGGACCTGCCTGCCCTGACTGGTCCTCGGTGTTGATGCCAGCTCGGTCAGGGGGGCCACACCCCTCACCCACTCGTCCCCGCGGGAGCTGCTGGGAACCCGAGGAGAAACATAAAACACCCCTGGCCCCATGCACTGAAGTTACCGTGTAGAAGCGCCTGGTGGCGCTTGCTGAACAGATGGGGGGATTATACTGTCCGGGAGGGCAGGGGGGGCTGTACCGTGCGGCCAGAGTCTCCATCGGCATCACGCCTCGCCCGGCCGGTCCTCCCAGCCCCGGCACACGCAGCCGTGGGATAACACGACACTAATTATTTACGTGACCGGGAAAGGCACCGTAGGGGCGATTTGGGTGGAACATTGAAATGTAGCCGCTTAAGCCTTTAGGAGTAATAAGAGAGAGAATAAGGTGGACAGTGTAGGTTTTACAGCGCACTTAGAAGTTTAGTTCTACCGGAGATTTCTGAAAGCTAGTTTGGGTGTCAACGTAGACCCTCTCCTCCCACCCCCACTGACGAGAGCACGAGCTCTGTTCTAACAGGTGGGTCAGCCGCCCACACTTGGGTTCGGCACAGACGCAGAGGCAGGCAGGGGTGGGAGCTGTAGCGTGACAAAAGGGAGGCCGCGGGTGTGCCCTGATGTCCCCGTGGGCCCGGGGAGGCTGCAGGCGGACTGACTAGGGGTGCAGCATCCTTTGTGATTCGTTAGAGGGGCCCATTGGCTTTCTCCCATTGGTCCTAAGTTGGATGTGAGGGCAAAAACTAGTTATGAGTCTGTTATTAATCATGTCCTGGCTGATTAGGGTCAGTTGATACAGGGCATTTTGTTTGGCTCCCTGGACTGGCTGTTAGAAATAATGGTCTGACTTCCTACAAGTCTGACTTGCACGTCATAGGTTAGTTTCCTGGGCTGGTAGTCCTGTAGTTGGTGGGTTGGATTCCCGGACAGGTTCTGCAGAACGTGGGTCAGAGTTCACCTGTCACCGATGGCCCGGCCCTTGTCCTGAGCTGTATTCAGGCTCTCGGGGTTTTGAGACAGCAGTGATGACAATCAAAATATTTGCAAATGTGTGGAAAAGCCTTCACGTTATAAGATTAAACTTAGCCACACATTTGTCTCCGATAAAAAAGATCTCTGTGGTCACGATGCTTTGTGACACTCCTGAAATGGAGTGGGTCTGACCTTAATTGTTAGGAGCTCTCTAGGCCATAATTAGACACGTGCAACTGAGCGATAGTTTTCCAAAGTGACGGTGGCGGAGTCCCGTTTATTGTCTTTGCAATTAGAACAAATGTGATTCCCCAGGACAACAGGGATGATAAATGTGGAGCGGGGCAAACAGGGAGGTAAAATGTTCTGGAAGGGAAAGTCCGGAGCAGGACGGGTGCTCAGAGGTTCCTGCAAAACGAACGGATGCCTCGCGGACCCGGGCACTGCTGGCCACTTGCAGGGCGGGGATTACAGGAGCCAGCAGGTCCCCGGCGGCATCCGGGCATCGGGTTAAAGTGCGTGGGACGAGGGAATAACCTCAAATGTGCAGGAACGATGCTGAAACGACTGTGTTTGTAGGGGGGACAGGGTGTCATTCTGGTGGCCGACTGCTCATTATGAAACAGATGAAAATGTTTTTGTTTTTGTTTTTTTTTCCTCTGGCGAGAGCTTTTAAAGAGTGACGTGACTATAGGTTCACTGATCATGAAAATGACGCCCAAACAGTAGAGGAGAGGAGACCCAAAAATACACCCCCTGTGGCTGGGGTGTGTTTAATTTCGGCCCATGGAAATTCGCCATTATCGACGTAGGCTATTGTCATGATGAGGCTCTTGGTTGCTTTTGTGAAATTTCTGGATGAACAAAATTAGGTTGGCGGGTCTGTATTTTTGTTTGCACTTTATTTCATTTCAGTGCTGAACTGCTTTCAAAGAGGACACGTTTTTGGTAAAACAGAGTACGCCTAAGTAAACAACAAACTGCGATCTCGTTTTCACTGCGGAATCTTTTCTCTCGTGGTCTGTTCTGGCTGTTGTAACGAAAGCGCCACAGGCTGGGCGCCTTATACACATCGGTTTGTTTCTCACGGCTCTGGAGGCTGTAAGTCCAAGGTCAAGGTGCCTGCAGATTCCTCTTTGGCTCAAAGATGACCTCAAAGTGTTCGCACAAGGCACACAGGACCGGACGCTCTCTGGGGTCTCTTTTCGAAGGGCAGTGATCTCATTGCTGGGGTGTCCATGCTCATGATCCAAGGTCCGCCCTCCCCTCCAAAGGTTCCATCTGTTAGCGCTATGTTGGGAGTTAGGTTTCAACCTATGAATTTTCGGGGGACATAAACATTCAGTCTATGACACTCCGCAAATGTATTCAAGTGCTGGGCAAGGTATTAAAATAATTTAGTCACTGTAAGAGTTATTATACTTATTAAAGAGGATTTGAAAAGCACAGACATGTAGAAAGAGGAAAATAATTAATGGAGAAATCTATCATTGAGATAAAATGTTATTAAAAAGTTTTGTTTTAAATTTCTTCCCAGTGTTTTCTCCTTGAGTCTAATTTGTCTTTTTCTAAACTTGTTTTTAAATTCAGCTTTTAGATTTTTATTTTCTTCACGAAGTAATCACAGCATGTATAATTTAGAAAGAAGTCACACGATTCACCTCTGTACTTTTTACCCAGAAGAATAAATTGTGTACCTTTGCTTTGACAAGTATACTTTCTTAGTCGTTTTATGAGAAAAGTCCTTTTGAGTTCAGTCTGATTTGGTTGGTAAACTCTCATGGAAACATGTTGGAACTTACATTTCTTACCTTGAGCTTATACTTCTCTTAATCTTGAAATCATAATTAAGGCTTGTCCGTAACTTAAAAAATATTTCACTTACTTATTTTAGAGAAAGGGGAAGGGGGGGAGAATGAGAGGGAGAGAAACACCAATGTGTGGTTGCCTCTCACGTGCCCCCAACTGGAGACCGGGCCTGCCACCCAGGTGTTCCCTGCCTGGGAATCGAACCGGTGACCCTTTGGTTTGCAGGCTGAGGCTCAATCCACTGAGCCACACCAGCCAGGCAAGGCTTGTCTGTACTTTTAGGTTCTTAGTGTGGTGGACTCAGTGATGATGCTCAACAGTCTTTGTGATCTGGTGTTTATCAGGAACCCCCAGCCCGTTATGTTTAACCTTGATTTTCCTGTTCTTTGGTTCTGGTTTTGATTCATTTCTTGATTTTTTTTTCAGTATTTTGTGAAAGGAATAATCTGTAGATAATAACCTTTAAAAATTCCTTAAATATGATACATGTTGCCTTATCATGACATTGAATGTAGAAGAAAAACTACATAAAGAAAAATGATATTTCCCCTTTAGGTGACCTTTTCCCTGCTATGCTGTGTATTTTTTAGAAAAAAAATCTCGCCGTTAAAATCAGTGTGGCCCACCAGCTTTGTTCGGATTGCCTTTGTCTGGAGCGTGGGGAGCCTTTGTGAGTAGTGCTTGGGAAGCCTGGGTTATGCATCCTTTACATGTTTCCACTGTATTTATACTTTTCTCCACACCGTAAAGATCTTATCCCTTCTTCCCCCAAACACAGTCCTGGCTGCCTCTTCTAAAGTACCGGCTCTATGCCCGGGATGGTGCTTTCTGTACATCATGGGCTTACTTAATGTTTGTCATTCAGATTCAATTTTCTGTAGCAGCAGTTTAGCCGTGTACTAACTATCTCCAATGTCAATTCCAGTGTTCTTTTCCATTTTGAAGTTTATCTGCAGTCCTCCCTTATTGTTCTCATCTTCTGTCCTGTTGGCTATTTTCCAGAGGGCCTCTGGCTCGTCTTCCCCTGATGACTTTGCTCTCCTCAGCTTTCTGCTCGAGAGGCATTTAACGTCTCTGGCCTGGGAGAAGGAGAGAGTTTCCATAGAGATCAAGAGTGTTAGATGCCTTTGAATACATGTGGTTGCACCTCTGATGCTGGACCCTGTTTTGAGGACCTCTGGCTGTACCCCAGAACTGTGCTGAGTGGGTGCCAGTAATTTAATTAGGGCTCAAGAATTCTTTCCCCAAGGCACGTCAGCTTTGTGCTCCAGCAAAAATACAGAAATTGAGGCATTTATGCAGCGATAAGTAGGGATGGAGAAAGAGTCCCTTGTCTTCCATGACCATATAGAGGAGGGTAAAATATGGTCGGAATAGCCACTGAGTTGTCATTTCTGATTAGAAATGTGTGGAGAGTTCAAGTGAAAAGAGGAGACCGCTGACAATGTGGTTACGGGAAGTCTATAGGACAGACTGTGAATGTCAGAAGGGCAGGGTGGCCAATACCTGACAGCTCTCTCTGATGACGTCATCCTAGCTCGGCCCCTAAAATCAGTTCATTCACACAGGCATTCAAGGGAGCATCCATGTTCAATTGTGAAGGCAGTGAAAATGTTTACATCCTACTTGATAGTCTGGCAGTATTGTACCTGTTACAATAGTGTTGAATGTGTGGGCTTTATACATGTGCCCTCATATTATACATTTATATCAACAAATTCTAATTTAACCTGATGAATGCCACAAGTGCTGAAAAATACGCTCTCCTGGAGTTAGAAACTCAAGTTCAGGGGGATGTCCATGGGACCGTGCAGGAGGAAGAGGGTAATGACAAGGCAGATGAGCAGAACGAGCCTTGATCATCAGATTCTGCAGTCCAATGAATTCTATTCTAGCACGTTGGCTTATAAAATGCAGTGATTTACATATTTAGGAAGGGGCTTGGTACCGATTTTTCCCACAGTCAAAGATGTGGCAAAACTCGTGTTCTGCATTGTGAGGCGGGCTTGGCATTGTGCTCTGTCCTTTGCTATATTGTGAATGAATTGTCTTTTCGACGTTACATACCAGAGATCTTGGCTTCCGTATTTACTTGAAGGATAAACCATTTCATTTAAGGCCACAAAAACATAAGATAGAAGAACAAAGACAATTCTTTGAAAGAGTCACTTCTTACCAAGAGCTGCTTTTATTTCCAGATGATGCTGACAATTTGCCGATGTGACCACAGGCAGACTCAATGTTACCTTCCTATTTTTGTTTGACATTCACAGAATCCCAATTGCATTATCAAAAGACCAAGCCATTGGAGAAGCTTTCATGTGTTAGCCGGACCTCTGTCTGGGAGCTGAGTGCAAAAAAAGCAACATGTAGCAATCCTTCTAAGAGATGTGTCCCCACCATTGTATAATGAAGTCACTTTCAGGCTGTGACTTCTGCTTGGGCATTTCATGCTATCTGGTGAAAACCATAATATTGAGGGCTAAATAAAACCTATCTGTTTTGGTCTCCCATAGTGAATCTATTTTATGCTTGAGAATTATTTCCTCAATTAAGCTTCTGAACGTTAATATATTGCAGAGTTTAGACACAAACATATTAGGCATTTCCATGAAAAACAGAGCTTTTAGTGGGATTCGTGATGGACATTTTACATCCCCCCCTTGCTGAAGACCCAGGGAATTGTTTTATAAGCTGTAAGCAATGTGTTCGCAAGGACAAAGCAGTGTGGTTTGCGTAGCTCGGAATCAGTCTCTGAAAAGCTCCTTCCTGTCTAATTCATGCGCCCTCAGCAGATTTTCTTCCTGCTGTCCCCCGGGGAAAACGTGACGTATGACAGCCTACAGAATTGGAGATGGGTCACCCTAATATTCGTTGTTTCTCAAATCCATCTGCAAGAAGAAAGTGCTTTCACCAAAGGGTTAGAAAGAGCAGAATTCTGGTCCCAGTTCCTCTTCTTTTTAGCTGTGTGACCTCAGACAAGCCATCAACTTCTCTGAATCCAAATTTCCTCCTTTTAGAAATGCGCAAGCTAACATTTCCTCCACATTGTCCCAAGTCGTGAAAATCGACAAAGGTATAAGATGGGACTGTGTTTGAATACAGCTGCCTACAAAATGCACGGAAAGTGGACGAGAGTCTAGAGAATCGTGTGAATTGTTTTACTTAGTAAAGGGAATGTGTTGTCTCCATGGCTCACAGTGGACCCCGCCCTCATCCCCAGACTGGGTTTGCAAATTTCAGTCTAAAGGATCCCAAGTCTTGCCTTTCAGAGGCTGGTGTTCTGGTGTGACCAGGAGTCACATCATAGTTTACAAGACTTGAGCTAAAAACTAAAGAACAAACAAGCAAACTAACTAAAATCTTAGGAGATTATGGGTAGATGCTAACAACCAGAAGTCCATGGTTTTTACGGTTGCGTCCCTTCCTGTGGAGCGTGTTTTGTCCTACCCAAGGTCCAGGGGGTTTTGGAGGTGAGCCTGATGAATTCAGAGGTCTTTCCACCTACCTTGTTGGTAGAGTTTTCTCAAATCTGTGCCTTGGACCAGGGCATTTTGAATGTGAATATTTATTTTTGTAGCATCCTTTATAATTAGAGGTGTTTCCCCGCTCTTTTCTTCAACAAAACCTTTTTAGAGTACTTTCTCTAGTAAACAAGTCTTTACCTGACAAGAGGCCTAGCGGGTGCTATGCCTTCCTGACCCCGGTGACGGGCCCCTGATGCGGGAGCCCCAGGGTCATAAACGGGAAACCAGCTCCTCTCCGCGCAGGCTCTGCGACCGCCAGCCGCCTCTCCATGACACTGATGTGCGGCTGGAGGCTGACCTTGTGCTCTGTCGGCAGCGTGAGCACAGAGAGCTATGGGCACTATAAAATATGGCCCGCCGGGTCTTGTGATGAAGTCGATACTGCTTTCTCGTGGGTTGGAAGGGACACGAGGTAAAGCCGACTGCCTTGCTGTTAAGTTTCCAGATTCGAAGCTGCGGATCTGGGTGGTGAAGTGTGTCTTTCCTGGCTGTGGACGGTAAATTACCATCTCATTCTGCTGTGCGGACAGTGTGTTTCCTGCTAATGAGGCCGGAGCTCCGTGTTTCCCCAGCTGTTCTGCGTCGGGCGAATGTGCTCATAGAAAGAGCGTCAGCGTTGAGGGACATCCGTCATTTTCATTCATTTGCCATCAAATAATTGTCAAGTAAAATAATTATGTGGAACTAAAAAAAAAATCAACAAATAAAGGCCAGATATTTTGCAGTTTTTATGGGTCATAAGTAATAATTCAAAGTGACTTACAAATAGCCAGCAGTCGCACTGCAGCAGTAATTGTTGGTCACGTGCTGAAGCCACCCAGAGAGCTCTGGTCCGAGCAAGTGGATGTTTGAGTGAAAAAGAGTCCGCTGTTTCTGTTCTTGTTGCATTATTTGAAATCAAAGGGCAAGTTCAATTTAACCTTATTTTACTTCCTGTGGTTTTGGGTTTGTTTATTTGCCTGAGGCTGATGGGCATTTAGGAAAGCTTCAGAGAACGGAGCAGACAGGTTCTTTCCATATTCATTACCAGACCGTGAAGAATGAATGTGACGAGACAATCTTAAACAACAGTGCCATTATGGGAACTCCTCCGAGGAGCTCTTAAGGATTCATGCAATTTTCACAAGACAAAACCACTGGGGAGCACTTTGGAAACAGGTTTCAGGGCAAAATAAAAAATTTCCCCTTATTTATATTTTAAACTAAGAATCAAAATCGCATTTATTCTGAGGAAGAAGATCACTGTCAGACTAATGGCTGCTACCGGAGTTTACAAAAGGAAAGAACAATAAAGAGGCGACTTCCCAGGCGTTTTAGAGGTAATAGAAATCAACCTCTAAAGAGAAGCATAAAATATTTGCCAGGGAGACACGGGGCACTCTAGAGTCCCACCGGGCTGGGGACCATGATGGAATGTTCTGTGGCCACAGAGAGCGATGCTGCAGTTTTAATGGACAGGATATTGATCACATGATGAAGTCTGACAGTTTGTTCCCTGCAGTAACTTGCAACATGGGGAGAAGGGGAAATAACGCATACGTTTTTGTCGGCTCCGCGGCGTGCGAAATGCAGCAGGTGACGGGCAACGGGACGATGCGTTCCCTTCTCCCATTCGTGACGTGAGAGCGGCCTCTGGGACTGCTCTGTCTGAAACCAGGAAGTGTAACTGGAGCCCTTCTCCGAGGCCCTTTAAGACGGGCCCCTTTATCTGCTTCTCATTTAAAATCTCAGAGTGCAATGGTCCCCACTGAGACTTTCCCGATAGCATTAAAGTGTATAAATCAGAGGACTCTTAAGCAAATCGGGGAAAAACAGGCAAACATGCACATTTGGAAATGATTTGAGGGCATTTGTTTGTTCACCTTTTCTGTACATGGGTGCTGGATAGAGTATATTAAAGTTTAGTTACTCTAATGTCCACATCTCTTATTTTCTTTATTGCTGCCCATCCAGCTTGAATTTTGACTATGGTTACCCCTAAATAAGAAATGATGGTTGAGAGGCTCTCATTGTGAGGCGTAGAAATGTGGAATCCCTGTATTGCAAACCTGAAATGAATACTACAAAGGTAAGCTTGTATACCAACCATATACTTAACTAGAAAACGAAACGTAAACAATGAGGGACGACGGAAGCCCAGAATCAGCGTCAGGGCGACTGGCTGTAAATGAGAACTTGAGAGGGAGGGAAAGAGAGCCCCAAGCAACTGAAAGGACTCCCCCACCCCAGGCCTTCAGCCCGCTGTGTCCCGCACGCTGCCCCTCCGACCACGTTCCCTGGTGGCCAGACCCCGTCTTAGCCTGGTCACCTCCTGGCAAGAGTCGTCGTCGTCGTCGGCAGCCGTCCGTCTGGAGAGACGATGGTGTAGCTTCTTAAGAGTCTATCTGCACCGCCGAGAATGGCTGTGCAGTCCGACTCGGGAGTGACACGGTATCTGTCTCCTCCCGTGTTGAATCGACATCTTGCGATGACGCTGGAGTGTCCTCTCCAGTGAAGCTGAAGCTACAGAGCCTGGGCAGGGTGATATGGAGGGTCTGCTGTTGCCCATGCAGCAGACCCCCCTCTCTTCGCAGCTGAAGGGTCCAAGGGAAAGACGGAGTCAATACAGCTTGGCTTCAGGTGCGCCGCAGGAGTTGCCGGTGTTGACTACAACGTCAAACCGCCTTAGGGACTCCGGCTCCGGATTTTCTGTCGGGGTTTACTCCCTTAGCCTTTCCCCTGAAGAGGTATGCCGCAAGGCAGCGGAGGTTTTTTGGAGTCAGAGTTTTCCTTCTCTGATGTGCCCTGACTGGAAGATCGAACCAGCGACACTTAGCTCGCAGGCCGACGCTCAATCCACTGAGCCAAACCAGCCAGGGGCTCCTGGCAAGAGTAAACCTGAAGGAAGGAGCAGCGGCCCCAGTCCTGCGTCTGTGGTTTCTCCTCGGGGCCCAAGGGACTCTCCCAGGGGAGCCAGAAAATGAAACAAGACCTGAGCAGAGAGCTCTGGGCAGCGTATTGTCTCCTTGGAAAGCTTCCCCCGATGGAGGAGGGCCCGAGAAGGCGGATGAGGGGCAGGGACAGGAGCTGACGGGCCACAGGCTTCCGACGGAATCACATCCCAGGCTCCTCGCCTCCTTGCCTCTCTTGAGATAAGAGTATCTTTGTATATTTTTACAGATCATAAACTATATCTGTATTTATATGCAAATAGGTTTTAATCAAATCATTTGCAAGTTACATCGAACGGAATCACATCCCAGGCTCCTCGCCTCCTTGCCTCTCTTGAGATAAGAGTATCTTTGTATATTTTTACAGATCATAAACTATATCTGTATTTATATGCAAATAGGTTTTAATCAAATCATTTGCAAGTTACGATATACGAAGCATGTAGTGTACTATATCCTTGCAAATATATCATATTGTAGAAAAGGGGAAAAGTGCTAGTTTTTTTTGGGTGAAAGCAGTGTGAGTGCTCTTTTGCAGGTGACCTCGAAGGAATGGCAGGCTCTCATAGGAGGGATAATGTATTTAATAATTTTCTCAACCTCAAATTTAAAGGATTGATGTCATCAAAGACATTTAAGGTGTTTCTAATTGAAATGTAATATTTATCACAGGGGAAAATACTAGAGAAGAGATATTTATAAAACAACTTTTATTAATAAAACTTGCCAACATCTATAAAATTAGAGATAATATTATGAATCCCTAGGTCTCTTTGCTCAACTTCAAATAGTATCAACATATGACTAATTTTGATTGATCTACATCCCCAAACACTCTTCCTGCTTTCTTCCTTCAGGGGACTATTTGGAGGCAAATCTCCAACATCATAGCAGTTCTTTCTTAAATGCTTCAGTTCGTATCTCTCAAAGTAATGTTCTTTTTTTATTTAAAAAAAAAACGACTTGGGGTACTATGCTATTATGACACCTAAAATGTTGCAATTACTCCTGTCAGGAAGCAGCTCATCAGTGTTCAGATTCTTCCCAGTTGCCTTCTGTATGTTTTTGTTTGTTTGTTTTTCAGAATTTGTTTGTTTGAATCAGGACCAAATAAGTTCACAACTAGGCGATCCCATTTTTAAAAATAACTATAACTCTCAGGGAAGAATATGCCTTTTGGAGCCTAAAATCCATTCCTGCAGACACGTGTGATGCTCCTTCTGCCTTATCTTCATGGCTGGGTTATCTTTCTCGAAAAGGTAATCCTCCTCTTTGCTGTCTTCCTCTGAAGAGTCAGTCAGGCCAAGGAACCTTTCGGGACACTGATTTGCTTTCATGAATCCAACAAAAGAAATGAAACTCTCTAAAGTGAAGGGTGACCCCAGAGGACGGTGACATTTAATTTGGGCACTTAATGTACACATGGTGGCCACAGCAGCGGTGGATCTAAAGTGGGTTCTTTCATCCGTTTTATCTTGTCAAAAATTTTGTGACTTTGACCTTTTCTTTTCCCACAATCTATACATATAAAGTAGAATTTAAAAAGTATTTTTGGCAATCAAGATTTTCTTCTGATGCTTGTGTGAAAAAAGAAACATTTGTGATCTTAAAAAAAAGCATATGTTAACTTCCTTTGAATTCTTTAGATCAGCTAAAAGATGAATTTGCCATTTTAAGAATATAATATTGAAAAGATCTGTCTTCAAAGTGAGCCCATGCAGAAATACTTTTTTATCTTAGGGAATTTATATATATGTATTTTTTAGGGGAAATAGCAACCAAATTCGAAAACCAGTATTCACCCAATGGATCAGGCTTTTCAAAGAATCATGTCTCAAAAAAACAGAGCTTTTGATTTCTTAAAATGATCTCTTGAAGTCTCATCTTGAAATACATAAATCAACAAATTGAATTTTAATGGAAAATCAAGGGTGCTTTTCAAAAAGCTCTTGAGTGAACCTTTGAACAACACGAACACAGAGAATTATCAGCTTGTTATAATGGCACTGACTCGGTGCCAGCCTTTTATTTTTAAGTGAGGAAGGATATCACATCAAGGACACGAGAAGGAAGCAGCCTGTTTAAGGACGGAACTGACCCAGCGCACCTGTTCCCGTCTGGGGACTTCCTCGTCAGCCCACTGAACCCCCTGGCCGAGGCTCAACCACTCACCGCTCCCCAGGTGCGGCATCCCCGTGGCCTCTTCGTAATTGCACACAACCATTTCTTTTTAAATTATCGAGTAATAAAATAGAAGATGAGGCCACCATGTTGGGTGGCACCTGCACTTATATGTTGCTGTAGACGTCCATCCCTTTCATAATACAAGTTTTACAATGTAGGGACATGGGGGTTTCAGGCACATCGGACTTCTGCAGAGCCATGCTGTGGGACAGTGTGTTATTCTCCCGTAAAGTGCAGGGCCTTAGGGGCTGGGGGAGTGGCCGGGGATTCCTCACGCTGCTGCCCCTCCGACTCTGTGTCAGAAAAAGGACACGTGCACAATGAAACAGTGACATTTCGGGCTAAGGAGAGTTTCCCTCTGCATGGAAAAAATGGAAGAAAGAAGTCAGTAAGCCACAGAACGTTGAGAGCAGTTGTTAAAGTGTTGGAAAATGAAAATCCAGATCTCTCTGAGCGTTCGATAAGGACCCTCTGTTTATGGTTGGCAAAGATGGTCACGATGGTGGCCGTTTGCGAAATTTCCTGCGCGGGGTAACTGCCCACAAGATACAGCCATGGAAAAAGAAGTTACTGGTATGCTAACGCTGCGCCAATGTGTTACACTGACTAAAGGATGTTTGCAATCTTACATTTAAATGAGGACAGAGACTTGAGCAGCATCTCATGTATTATTATGCCTTGATTTTGAGTGTGTTTGTATTTCATGTCAGTCCTGTGTACAGAGAGGATGAGAAGGACACACGCTCCCCGTCTGGGTAGACCCAGTCTGCTTTCTGGGTCTGGTTTGGTCTTATCCGGGCCACGGTCTGGGACCCGCTTTCTGTTGCCAGGATCGTTTTGCTGAGCGACTGTGTGTGTGTATAAGACTTGAAATGTTTCTTGCATGTGGGATGCTGTGGAGTGGTGATTTTGGTTCATGTAATTGAAATTCATCACACCTGGATTCTGCTGATAATCAACAAATTAACTTCCGATTCTTGCTTCAGTAACATATGATGTTGCTTGAGACAAACTAAAACCATGAGAGGACTGTTTGAATCGCCATCATGAAAGCATTAACCCCTCGGCGGGGTTTTGTGTGAAAATCTCACAGTGCTGGTTTCCTAGCACGGCCCGTTTCCGTGGATTATTCGGTTTGGAGGCCTCCGCCCGGTGCCGAGCAAACTCCCGGGTTTGCCTTCCTGCTGGGCCTGGGGTTTTCTTGTGGGTGGTGCACACCTGACCCGTAGGCGCGCCCCGGGGGTGGGGGTGGGATGGCCTCACTCTGTGCCCAGGTGATGGGGTGGGGGGGGATCAGGCTGTGCCTTGCACTGCATTCCTGGAACAGCCTCTGAAAGGATTTCCCACTGAACTCTGTGATTACATCCCATCGGCACATTTTAGAGGGCGCCCTTCAGTTCTTCGGCCGTAATCTCTTTACATTAAATGGTTGCCTCAGTTAGTTTAAAACGTCTGAATCTGCCATTATTTAGATATCTTTCTTCTACTATTTTTCTTTTTTCCTCTATGTTATTGTTCTTTTTTATCCACTTATTTCTGTGGTCCCTTAGTAGTTTCCATTTCTTATTTTCAATCTCTTCTATAAACATTTAGTTATTTTTTATTTTGAAACTTTCCACTTCTTTAAATGTACTTGGCTTGTTTTCTTTACACTGAAACTTTTTTTTCATTTTTCTTGTTGTAAAGGTTTCTGAATCATTCATATTTCTTTGATTGCTTCACATCTTACACCTGGCTTTCAGAATGTTTTCATTCATGTTCGTAACCATTTAGTTCATTTTCCAATAATTTTGTTTTAATTATTATACTTACTTTTACAACTTGTACTTATTTATCTTTTCTTATGAAACAAACCGCATTTTTATGGTAATGGCAGGGACACAGCCGGGACTTCCTGCCCTTCATCCTTGGCAAAGCCACCTCTCCGTTCCTTCTTACAGACGCGCTCTCTTTTCTACTATCAGCCTCAGACGTTTCTTCGGGACGCTCAGCCTCATGGGATTATTACCCTGTGTAGGATGCTTGCGATATTTATGAACAGGAGGGTCATGCAAACGTATTGTGCAGTGCTGCTATTTGAATTTGTGCATGGTTGCATTTGTGGGACTAAAATCCACTGGAAAGCTATGTTTTATGACAGAAGCATTAGCTTCTGCGCCAACTCTGTCAACAATGTTTGCAGTGGCAGGAAGTGAAAATGAGCAAGACTTCCACTTCATAAGATCAATCCTTTTGGCAAGAACATGGTTGAACCTGGAAAACTAGCAGGAACTACTGGATTTCTTGGTCAATAGTCCTGAGACTTAAGGGATGTAACCCTGTCTTCCCTTTGGGAGCAGTCGTTGAGCATTGGCTATGTCTGCTCAGGGTGATCTCATAGAACGTAATAACTGTGCGTAACAATAACAGACGGTGCGCTCAGGTGAGAAACGGTACCCGGGGAACGTGCAAGGCTCCTACCAACGTTTCTGTGGTAGGTGGTCTCTCACACGCCTGCCTTGGTTTCATCCACATTCCTTTTCGCCCATCTTGACAAGGTTTTATCCTGCAGTATTGGCTTTCTGAGCTACCTCCTGTGGTTACAACGGGCCAGCAAAACCTGGCCAGGCCTGGGATGGGTTCTGTGGGTGATGTCTTAGCCACACCTCTGTTGGATGGGTCCATCTGCGGAGTAATCCAGCACGATGGCTTTAATCGCTAAACGAAAACAAAATAGCAACCAAACAAATCCCACAGTAAAACAACTGTCTAAGCAGAAAACATATCCTTCTTATTCACTGATTTCTGGCCTTGGTCCTTCTGAGAAACCTGAGAGGGTGCCGTGGGATTCTGTGTCCCACCCGTCTGTCTGGAATCAACACAGAGAGCCACTGGGGGAGCCTTGAGAGCCCCCAGGCAACCAGGCCCACACTTGGGGCCCAAAGGTTAGCCCTTTTCTTGGACTTGACAAGTCCGTTTGCACTGTCCTCTCCAGTCTGCTTGTCTCGGAAGGGGAAACCGAGACCTTGGTCTCCCTCCTCCGTGACTCTTCGTCCTCACCAGTTGGCATGCTCCCAACGTGTCAGACAGTAACATCTCCCCTGCTCTTCTGGGACATGAGTCTTCAGAGTATCCCCAGTCACCTCCTCATGGCACCGTCCCCGTGCTGGTTCCCAAGACTTCTCATCTGCTCGAAGTGCCCTTGACTTCTGCTCAGATATCATGTCTTGGTTGAGGACTCAGACCAACTCTCCTTCATTCAGCTGTCGAGCTTTGTTTCCCTTCATGGAATGTGAGCTTGTCTGCTAGATGTAAACTGAAGGGCAAAATGCTAAACGACAAGGCCAACCATGATGTTCTTGTACATCTGATAGATTTTCCCGATTCAGTCTTTCAGGGGTTAAGACTCAGTTATAGAACGGGGCTTGTTCTTGACCCACAGGAAAGAAAACTCAGGGAACTGCTTGGGACAAAACCAAAAACCTTAGCCTCTTCAGGGTTTTAGATGGATGCCCATCTCTTCCCACCCATCACCCCCCGGATCCTAGGCTCTTTTGAAAAATATCTGTCATAAAGAGTCTTGATTGAGTTCCCTGAAGACTGATCATAATCTGTTTCAATATTTAAATCATCCTGACTCTGTGGATATCTGGGCACATTTGGATAATCTTTTAATCACTACTTATTTATTGTAGAGCTATTTAATAAGATTCCAGAGTGCTTGCATTGACAGTGGGTTTAACCATATGCTTCACTTCCAGTGTTTGAGCAAGAAGAACACTGCCTACCCAGGGTGGCTCTAGAATGCACATACCAGTGGTAAGTTGCTGTTTGGGGGGAAATCTTCCTATTTCGGTTATTTCTTAGCTGTCACATAGATCTGGGGGAAGAACGCCTTTTTTTATGATCATCTGGTACTTTCCTCTTGTCTTATGATTAAAGATGCAAATAAATGAGGATGTTTCATATTCAAAAAAGACTTTTAGAGGCTGAAGCACTAGAAATAATTATTGATTTGTTTCTCTTCCAGAGTCCTATTGATTATAATCTGGTTATAAAATGAGCAGTTTTCTAGATACCAAAGTATAGAAAATATATGTTATACTGGATGAGTAAAATGTATGATAAAATTGTTGTGTAAAAAACGTTTTACTGATTTTATTTTTCAATTTGACTGTCATTAAAGAAACATAGAATGTAACCTTTAGATTCATTGAAAAGCTTTTTTAATAAATTGGATAAGTGATAGAAAAATAATTAACTATACTAGAACTTACAAAATTATTTTGATCACTCTCCGAGAAGTTCCCATCTGATCTTCCATTCTCTTGACAATAATTGTCATGAGGACTGCATTACAAAAATTGCCTCTTTTGCTTATAATTGTATTAAAAAGAGTAAATCGTGTGCTTCTATTTTCTGACAATTTTAAAATTGCAGTGTGACCGCTGCAGAACTTTCAGCTGCCTCTCTAATTTTCTCTCTTGCCAAATTAAAGATTTAAAAAGTAAAACGAGTTAAAAGATTTTATAGTAAGGTCCAAGTACTACTAGGAGTTCCAACAGGATAACTTGATGCTCTAAATTTATGCACACGTCTGACAAGAGACACCGTGCCGCTGAGTCATGCAATCTGCTTCAGTATCGATTTCCTCCGTTTTATTTTATGCTTTCGATAAGCCAGTTCTCAAGAGCCTATTTCTCAGGCATATTGGTTTCTTTAGAACTGCAGCAAGGATGAAGGTCAGATCTAGTGTGTCTGTGTGTGTGAACGTAGGTATGAGATACTTTATTTCTATATTGATTTTCATAAAATTTGCATGGGTTTTAGAGGAGTCTGAGATGTAGCCTGAAAATGAAGTCACTGCACAGCCTTTGTTTGGGTGACAAATTCAGGAGGGAAGTGTAACGTGGAATAAAACTCTTACTAAAGGAGCTTAGTAAGTAGTGAAAAGGAATTGAGAATTTACTACTAACAGTATAACACTTTTCTGCATTGTACAATATTATTTCATTATTTCATTGGTTGGAAATAACGTGGGTGAACTCCAGTGACACTGGGTTATTAATTTTGTTTTTTTTTTTACAAATTCATTAAGTGAACTCATCGACAATTGGAGTGATCAGAATGGTCATCTGATCTGATTACGTTCCCTTCTATTTATGTAACCTAATTTAGTTTTATTTTTGTTTTTTAAGGGATTCCACAAATAGGATATTTATGCTGAAAAATAACAACAATACTCTGAATTTTATAGCACGTGAGACAATAGTGCAGAGAACTGTCACATCCAGTGTTACCTTCACAACAAATCCCTTGGGGAAGTAGGTCAGAAATTAGCATGTAATTTAAATGTCATTTCAGTGTTTCAGTGGCGCACAGGTGAGCATGGCAGTTCCTGTCATGTTTTTGTGGCCACAATGACAGTCCCTGTAGGTGACCGCTGTTAACAGCTTTCCCTCAGTCATTTCATACTTTTTCTAAAATCTCTATTAGTTTTGAGCTCAGTGTTCACGGAGAGCATAAACATTGGCACAAATTATGTTTGCATATATTTTGATACACACAGGGGATTTATTTCTTTATTTACTTACAGACATGGGCTGTGCTGTGTATTTTGTCCTACAAATGGCACTTTCTCCAAACTCATTAAGGCCATCTCAATAAGAGCACAGAGACGTCGCTTATTTTTTTAAAGGTTTCATTCTTTCGCATTGACGTCCCCAATTTATTTATCTAACTAATGGCTCCCCTACTGGTAGATGCTTATGCTATTTTTGTTATACTAAAGCTACATAAAGCTTTGTACATTCATCCATCTATCTGCTTCATATTTTTAAAGGTATTTTGCATTTTTTGTGGCTTAGCTATCCTTATAGTTTTGTTAGGTTAGATTCTTAGATGTGAGGTTTTTAAGTCGTAAATGTTTGCATGTCCAACATTTGCCAGGTACTGTGAAGCTAGCTGCCCCCAAATATTGTACCATTTCCCATCCCAGAGAGAACGGGGGTATTTCCACGGCTCCCTGTTCCTGCTGTCGCCAGCCAGAGCCCCTCCCAGAGATTCTATCCAGTCTGCCGCCTGTTGTTCGGTTTGCATTTTCTCTGATTACTAGCGAGTTTGAGCAACTTGTCAAATTCTTAATCATCATTTGTATTTTCCCTTGTTTGGGTTACCTGGGGATAGTCTTAGTTTATCATTTTATTGGTTTCTTTTTTCCCCTTTGGCCATTTGTAGCGATTGTTTAGATATTCCAAATTCCACCTCTTTGCCTTCTCTGTACGAGCACCTTCTCCTGGGCTGTGGCTGGTCACTTAGCCCGGCTTTTAGTGTTTTTGTTGCACTAAAGTTTTAAAATAGATGCAGTCGTGCATTGCCCCCATTCCGTCTTGGTAATTTGTGTGTACTGCTTAAAAATAATTTTCATAACACAGGATGGGGGTCCTCTTATTTCTGTTGTCTCCTAACATTCTTATAGGGCAGCTCTTCAAGCTGCTGGGAATGAACTTCTACATTTGGCAGAAGGTTGGGGTCCAACTCTCTCCCTTTCCCACTGTGGAGTCCGCTGTCTCTATGTCACTTATTGAATGATGTCCTCGTGAAGATAAAATGCCACTTGTATCGTAGGCGGAGTTCCCCCTTCAGGCCAGGTCTTCTCCGAGAGTTTTAGTTCCTGTGTTGATCTAGTTGCTAATTTCTGCCTTGAATGTAGGCTTTAAAAATCTTCATATCTTTCTGTCATGCTTTGATAAATTAAAAAGTTCCTGCCCTACTTTATTCCCGCTTTTCATATTTGTCTAGCTTTGCAGATTTCATCACCTAGATGTATTTTAGAATCAACATGTCAATCATCCTAAAAATCCTGTTGGGATTTTGAGTACATACACCTAAATCGAGTTCATCGTTTAATTCTGATAAGTATCATACATGTTTGCTTATTTCTAAGGCGTGGAGCCTGACTGTAGAAAACATAGCTGCTCACTGTTACCTTTATTAATATATTTTCTTGTACTCACTTTTTAGTTTTTTATATTAAAACAGTCAGAGTTTTCATTTGGGGCATTTATTTTTATACGAGGAACACGGCATGGGCCTTGGGTCTTTCCTCCCGATGGCTCGCCGGTGCCCACTGTGGCGTGTGTGCCGCCAGCCGGTGATGTGTCCCCCCCGCCGTGGACGCAGAGCCAAGGCCTCTGTCGGAACCGGGCACAGGAGGCCGTTCTGCTGCCCTGACCTCAGCTCCGGTCGCCGTGGGGCCGGCTCTCCCTGGCTCCGGCCCGAGCCCCGTTTTCTCCCTCAGCGTTTGAATAATGGAGCCATTTGCTGGGAAAGTGGAACAGTCACGAACATGTCAAAATCCCTCTAAATGTGTTTTAGGTAAGCTCCCTGTTACACTTCTGCTATCAGAGATGGACAGGTGGGGGGCGGGGCACGCGGCCTCCTCGGAGGGAGCTCTCATGGCCATGGATCGGGAGGAGCTTCAGAGGCAAAGGTTCCTGCTCCCGGTCACAGGGCCGAGTAAACACCCGGACATTACCCGGCGACAGCTCTCTGTTCTCGGCGGGACAGCCCCCGACGGGCCCGTGCATTTCATTTCCTCGAAGTGTGTTTTGCAGCTTCTCAGCCCCTCAGAGGCGAGGCAGCTCAAAAATAATATATTTCCTCAATTAGGAAGAAAAGTTGATTTTCTTTCTTTCTTTTTTAATTAGAAAGAATGATGAATGGTAACACCTGCACTTGAAATTTTCCACAGGAAAATAATAATTTCATGATATATGGAAAAGACCAGAATTCTTAAAAATGTTATCCAGGTAAGAATGAGAGATAAGTGACAACGTAAGAATCGTAGATTAGTCAGATGGAAACACTCCAGAGATTTACATACTGAGATGAAAACAGAAGTCCTTGAAACTTTGGGCAAACAAACATGAACACAGTGCCGTGCACTTCGTGCATTTGGGTTACCACAGGTGAGGGGAAGCACCGACTATGGATGATGACAGCATCGGGTTCTACAAGTGTATGCAGTAAGCAGGGGGACTCCAGTGGCTCTAAGAGAATGAAAACCGGTTAGGATCAAAGTCCAGTTCTAAACACCGGCCCACGCGCCGGGCGAGGGAGGGACGAGTTGCCAGAGCTGCTCCAATATACTCAGGTCGCCAGAGGTGTCACCAGGAGGAAGCCGAGGAGCTGAAACCAGATATGTTAAGGTGGGGGCTCTGGTTCCCTCTCCTTAGGAGGTTGGCTCACTTTTTTAGATCCTCGGTGTTCTCAGTAGTCGTGTGGGTATCAGCCTACTTGCCAGGTTGCCATCTCAAGAGACAGACCTGCTTTCCAGCCGCTCTGATTGGAGGGGCATCTCTGCTCCCTCTCTGCCTGCCCCAACTCCACTCAGGTCGGTGATACTGCCCGTCGTCACCCCTGTCGAGGCCCAGGAGCTGCACGGTGCGCGTTCCCCACCAATCCCCCGGTTCCGAGCCACACAGCTCACGCGTGACCCACGGGCTTCGCTTGCCTTCAGGCACCGGCTTACCTCCCGACTCTGGGGCGTCCCGCCGCAGTCCCAGGGGTTGGTTCCTTATTCCCCTCTCTTCCGGGGGTGGCGCCCGAGGGGGCCCATCTGACCGTGCCAGTTGCTCGGTGTGACACACCAGCTGTATGCGGGCGGCTCCATTGAGCTCCCCAGCCCGACCTCACCTGCGTCTGTGTCTGCTCTGCGCGCTCGTTTATTTTGTTCTGTAAAGTTCGTCATGCAAGCGACATCACAGGACATTTCTGGGTCCTCTCCTGAGTGTCGGGGTGCATGTCCCAGCCCCTTTTGCTGTCTCCATTGGGAGCAGCACCCGGCACTTAATTCTTCCCTCAGCTCAGCCCCAGCTGTTTGGGACAAAATCTTTGGGTTCATCCTTTATCCTTTTCTTCAGGGATCAGATTCTATCCATCAGGACATTCTGTTGGCTCTACGTTAAAAATACGGTCCAGACCGAACTGCTGTTCTCTCCCTCCTCTGCGAATGCCTGGTGCAACCCTCCGCTCACCTTTGCCTGGACGATTGAAATAGCCTCCCAGCTGCTTTTCCTGCTTCTGGCCTTGCCCCTCCTTCAGTCGGTGCTCAACATGGCAGCCAGAGTGACCCGGTAAAACACTCCCGTTTGTGCGACTTGGTGGCCCAGACCCGCTCCTTCCATCTCATTCAGGATAACTACACACTCCTTACGCGTCTGCCTGCCCCTTGCTGGTTCTGCAGCTGACCTCTCCTGGTACCCCCGTCTCTTGCACCCTTTGACCCAGTAACTGGCCGTCCTGTTACTCCTTGGGCATGCCTGGCATGCTCCTGCATTAGGACCTTTTCTTCATTATTCCTTATCCCTAGAATGTCTCCGTCTCTGAAGCTGTCTGCACACTTGACTGTGAACTGGGGGGGGGGGATGTGGGGGGAGGGGCTCAGATGTCACAGGAGTAGTTGAGCTAGTTGAACCAAAAACCCCTTTCTGCTTCTGGGACCATACTTTTATTAACTAGTGGGAGAAATTGATTATAATCCATGGGACAGGTGCTGAGCTTCCGCAGCTGCAGAACAGCTCAGTTGTGACAAGTTAAAATGGAAACATTTCTTCTTGTATACAAGTAGTTTTAAAACTTTTCTTTTGACAATGAATACTTTCTAAGGACCAGTGTTACTTGGAATCTCATCCCCAGCATGTAAGGTCAGGGCCTGCTGAGGACTGGGGACAGGCGGATCTGTTCTGTGGAGGTGGGGTCTGTGCTGATCGGTGTACCCGTGGGAACTGACTCTGAATGTTTTGACTGTCACCCATGGGGTTCTTGGGTAAAGTGGGAGAGGGGGTCCCTGAAGTCCCATGTCCCGGGCTTCCTCCTGCCATGTCTCCTTCTGGAGGGTGTCATTCCAGCTAGTTCAGAAGATCTCTATGGCTTCTTGAAATGCAGCTAGAAACCTGTTCTTCTAGGTGGTATTTCTGGAGTGAAGGTTGCTTATATAAGACCTTAGGAAAGACTGATATTTTTCCTTCAATTTGGAAACAAAGCACTCACATATTTTCCTGATTGAAAAAACATCTTTATTGACAAGAATCAAGTATTTCTTGTATGAATGTGTAATATTCAGCAGAGGGGATTTGGGAAGTCAGGCTGACCCTCTTTTAGGGGTTGGCGAAATGACTTGGGAACTTTATTTTAGGGTAGCATTCTATTTATTTGGGGGAGCAGGATGACTATTCAGCTATTATTTTCAATAGCAGCATCATGGTATTTAAAGAGTTGTGTCAGAAAGGGTAGGAAAAAGTCTGTTCAGAGGAATTCAGAATACGATACGTCCTTAGAAAAACAACTTCAGGTTCAAAGCTGTCCAGTGGCCAGTCACCCCAGAGCTTTATAATTAATGCCTTTTCTGAGCTTCAGCTGGAAGAGCAAGGACTGATTCATGGTAGAATGATCATCTACCAGTCATCTTTCATCTGTTCCCTCCAACGGAGCGACAATCGCCCAAGTTTTTCTAAAGGGGATTTTCCAATCTCGGTGGTGGGAAGATAATGATCAAACTCAAATGTGGAGAGACTAATCACTTCTGAACGGAATGGAAAACCGTGGTCTCCAAACGGCCTCTTGGCCTCTCTCAAGCAATTGCTACCCCGGTCACTATCCTGCCACTGTTGATGAGACGCCGTTCGGGCCACGGCTGACTTGCTGTTCTGCGAAACTCTTGTGGGGGACGCGGGGCACTTGGTGACGTGGCTCCAACGAGAACAAAAGCCCATCTTCAAAGGACCCAAACACGCCAAGCAGTGACCCGAGCTCTGCTCTCTCCATGGTCGCTGCGAGGCTGGGAAACGCTAATTAAAACCTCTGCCCGCACAGACGCGCATGCGGTGCTCCACACTGGGCCGTCTCCAGGAGACAGGCAGAAACCGCCTGAGCGCGCCGTGGACGCGGCCTTCTCTGTGTGTGTGCGTTGATTCTCGCCCTGAACAGGGCCAAGTTCTGTCCTCAGCGGGCCCGGAGGTTGCAGCGGACATTTGGCTTTAGCTTGGGGAAGTTTCTAGCGATGTGGACGGAGTGAGGAGGGGGGGTCATTTCCAGTCTCATCAGTGGCTAAAGAAGAATTGACATCATCACCCTGATTTAAGTTGGTTACCTCATGATCTGTTTTCAAATCCTGTTTTTCTGGGACCTCAGCAGAAAACCCTTGAAAAATGTTATCTTTTGATGGTCCATAAGTGAAATGCTGAAGGCTAGATGCTTTGCAGTTAATGTATGTATGTATTGTGGTGGCAGAGGTGGGGGAAGTTGACAAGACACAACTGAAGTATGAAGTTACTTTAAAAAGTCCCGTCCCTCTGCGATGTGAATATAAATCACCCATATGTAGCCAGGGGACAGTACATACTAATTTTAGTGGCTTACTATTTCTGTATCTTCATACAATGGCCTGAAAACATTTTGAGGCAGACCGTTCAAGGATTGTGTTAGATCACACACTGAAACCTTATAGAGTTTGCAATCTTGATTGCCGTGTGTAATTATATTTGGAGACCCTTGGTGATACTCGCAAGCACTCTTGCTTCATTTAAAGAGGCTAAAAATAGGAATTGTTAGTACAGCTCCTGCAGACTGCAGCGTGGGAGCCGGGGAAGAAGCAGCATCTGGGGATGTTTGGGGGATGCTCACCGCGTCTTCACGAGAGACCGACAAGAAATGGACTGTGTGGGTGGATTTCTAAAGACACATATGACTAGTCCATGGGTGGAGGGTCTTTGGAAGAAATACCAGGTTCTACCTCTTTATCTTATTCATAAGAAAAGAGGAAAATAAATGAGGGAGAAAGCAAAATCATACTCACACTGTTTAAACTGGTATGAGGATTGGGAATGGCTCTTCGTAACACTCTGAGCACAGGCGAGGTCCGGGTGGCGAAGGGAGCCGGGGGCCTGTGCTTGCCGGCGTGGGCTGTGCCTTGAGGAGGCTGTGGGTGCCCTGGGCATGTGCACAGGGGGGGCCCCTCACATTTTGAATAATTTTAATTTTTTAATTTTAAAATATTTTTTATTGATTTTAGAGAAAAGGGAAAGCAAGAGTGAGGTGAGGCGAAGAAGGGGGGGAGAGCTCTATATGCTGTTTCACTTATTGATTATCATCGGTTGACTCTTAGCTGTGCCCTGACCAGGAATCGAACCCGCAACCTTTTGGTGTATGGGACGATGCTCTGACCAACTGAGCCTCCCAGTCAGGGCCTCCATTGGTTCTTACAAGACAGATTCATAAGCTCTTTAAGTAAAATAAAGGCAAAGACCTCTAGATTGATTACATATTATTTGTTTTATGTATTTAGTATTTAGTACATATTTACATCCTAAAACTGTTTGCATTTTCTTGAGATATTTCCTAAACATTTTGGACATGCTTTTCTTTCCTGCAGAATAAAAAACTCCCAAAGAAGCAACAACAATTAAAACAACACACACACAGAAGAGATGAGCCAGGGGTGAAAAAGAGCTTAGTTAGGAATCCTGAGCAATTAGTGAGCCTCATGCTTCTCAGGGCCCGAATGAGTCCCGGAGAGCGGCGTGGTGGGGGTGGCGTTATGTGACTCCTGGGGGCGGCTTGGCCTCTTTTCCACAGCACGGCCTGTCCGGGGAGAGCAGAGGACACAGGCGTCTATCCAGGTCACTCAAGCGAACTCAGCCCGGACGCCCTTCCGCCTGGCTCGCGTCCCTCCCCGAGGCCCACCCGGCTGCTGCAGTTACCAGCAACGGCGGGGCTTCTGTGCAGACACACAATCACAGTCGCCAGCGCTGGGCTCGGGGACGGTGCCTTCACGTTTAGGACAGAGACAAGGCCGGGTAACAACGAGACCAAGAGCAGACACTTCCATGGTGGCCGCCCCACGCAGAGCCCAGATCTAAGACCTCTGACGCTTTGGGATCGTCATGACCACTCTGTGTGCGTTTGTAGGGGCGGCCATGGTGATGCCCACGTAACAGAGAGGAGAACAGAGGCACAGAGAGGCTGAGAGGTTTGCTGTCATTCCCGCGTCTAGTAAGTGGCGGAGGTGGGGTTTGGACCAGGCAGTCTGGCCCGAGCATCCCGGCTCTGAGCTGCTGCAGCAGGAGGCCTCCAAAGGGGGACCCCGCCGGCTCTCTCGTGTGGCAGTGCCCATCGCCCTCTGTGCTGGTCGCACCACCGGTGAGTTAGCTGCCTCAGCTGGCCCCCTCGGTTGGGTTTCATGGTCTCGATCCCTCCTCTCTGTGCCCGCATTTGTCCGTGCGGCAGGAGGTGGCAGTGACGGACTCCCCTCCTTCCGCGGAAGGAGGTGCTGTCACAGGGACCTTTCTGTGGGCTGCCCGCCTCCTGAGCAGGAGCTTGGGGGCTTAGAGCTTAAGGCGTGGGGGTGGGACACTGGTGTGTGGGCCATTCTGCGGGTGTCATGCCATCTTGGCCTAAATATCAAGGCTCAGTTTGCATTGTCCTAGTAATTCTCTTCATCTTCAGAGTTCACCGTCTCGCTTCCTTGTAGACACGCACACAGTCCTGGTGGCGCACGTTTTCAGGCGGCTGAATCATAGGAAGATTCTGACGATGGCTGGTTTTAAAGTTTCGGAGAAAATGTGTTGTTACTCTTAAGTGATGATAAACATGACCCTAATCTTTATGTTTTAAAAAGGAAGCTTGCTTTTTTTCCCCCCACTGTATTCAAGGAATTCAGGAACTAAATTTAATTTATTTAGCTTGGCACGGGGAAGCCTAACCTCAGTATCGAAAGATCAATACTGGGTGCTTCTCCAGGTCTGATTCCTTGGTTTGGAGGAGACGGACCACAGAACCTGTGGGCTGATCCCGTCGCACCATTGCATAGGTAGGGCCCCTGGGGGCAGCGCTGCTCAGATCTCAGACCGTAGAAAATACAAAACTCATATTCGCTGGGCTTCAGTTACCTGGGGTGGTCACCAGGGACGTTCCTTTGATACCTCTGCAATCTCCCAATGAACAGGTGACCTCAACAGTCTCTAAGCAGGGGCACCTGGCGTCCTGGTACACCTGTGTGAATTTTCACCAGCTTACCGATGGGATTGCTCTCTATTTTAAAGTATTCTGCAAGGCGAGTGTCAAAATGAATTAAAATTCTGGTCCCATCCCGCACCCATTTATAATCAGCTTTCTCACCCTCTGCGACAATAAAGGAACATTTACTAACTGGAAACTGGGCTCCATTGTTCTGCCTGACCTTTCGGAGACTCTGCTGTCCTGATGTGTTGAATTACAAAAGCTGTGATCCTGAGTAAAAATTATGGATTTTTGCATGGATTCATCCGAACTATAATTGATTGCCTAACATGGAAACCATGCCATGTGAATTATTTGGCACGGTGCTAATATTGGCTAATTTAGAAGGTAATTATAATCAGCACGGATTCTTTCAACTGCACTTATGAACCCGGCCGCCGTGGGGGATCGTATGGGCCTCCCCACAGCGCAGCAATCGCTGGGCTTCTTTGGAAGACACAGAGCCCGAGTTTTTAATTATATTTGGCTGGGGTTCTTTTTAATTTCATCTTACAAAAAAGGGGCGGATTTTAATAGGAGCAAGGTGAGGCCTCTGCTGTAAAGGAAGCACGTTCAGCAGTTTATGGTACTTCTCTCTGCGATGGGTTTAACATCTAAAATGAGAAAAGGCTATTCTTCCCATTAAAAATTGGGTCAAGCCTAGTGATAACCAGGATAAAATTTAAGTACCGTCTTGGTGGCATGAGCTTGTTGTGTTTCAGGTAGGTACGGTCCTCCCCTCCTTACACAGGCGATGCAGCCTCCAGGAGACTCGGGTCTCTGAAGCCCCCGGGAGACAAGACGCAGACCTCCTGCCCCACGTCACAAGAAGAGTCACGGGTCTTCCCTGACTCGCCCAAAGAATCCACATCGAGGTTTCTTTCTCTGATAGCAGTGGCAGGAAGAGAAAGTACCCCTGGTCTGTAGGACTGTTTTAGACATAAGTATTCATAATATTCAGAAGTATTTAATATCCAGAGACTTAAATATATTTTATTTTCCTGATCTATGAAGGCTATTAATGACTGGAATTGACTCACAAACAAATAAACAAAAAAAGGAACCGTGTGTAGATAGGTTTGTGCTCACGTATAATTTCTTTGTTAAAGAACAACAACGGGAAACGTTGCTTTTTACTGTAAACACACCGTTCCCATGCATGAATTTGGTCGCAGCAAGCATCTGTATGGGGAAGGATGGTTTTTACTTACTGAGGCTTCCAGATCTCTCCGAAGGCTGTCGGGGGCGGGGCTACAGCAAGCCTGCGGATCTGGGGGTCGGGCATAGCTCAGGAGCAAGGCATTGGGGTGTCTTAGACGCTGGCCGCCTAGCCCTCCCCCCATGTGCTAGGACAGCCACTGCAAGCTTCCCCTCCACCGGAATGCCGGGGTCACACACGGATCGCCGGGTCCCCTCCCGGAGTTCGGGTTCAGCGAGTCTGGGACAGGGTCGGAGAAACTTTTTCCAGTATGTACTCGTGTGTCACTCCTGGTCCGCTCTGGGGACCCTCCTTTGAGAACCGCTTCTCTGGAGACCGGAGGCAGCTGATGCACTTGACACCTGCAGGCGAGGAAGGGGCTGCTCTGGACAGAGAACTATTTGGGACGTCCGTGACCTTCTGGTGGGGAGTCCCGGCGGCGGGCAGACCACCACCGCACCTGCGCGCACCTCGGGGACCCAGGGCCGGGCCGTGGTGGGCTGAGGCTCCTGCCTCCCGCTTCTCTCAGCTTCCTTCCTTCAGGACTTCCCTCTGAAGGCGTCGCACTTCCTCTTTGCATCATCATTTCCTCTCTGCACCGTTGTGATAATCCACATTCAAACGCGGTCTCTTTTCTCTCGTCTTAAGAAAACGTGATCCATAAGCCCACCAGCTCTCCAAATATTAATCCATTTCTTTGGTACCATTTAACCCAAAACTCTTGGAAACTTTTATGTTAACTTCCTCCGCTTCCTCATCTCCGACTTTTCTACCTGATTTTATTTCAATCCATTTCTCCTTTCTGCCGTCGCACTGTCATGACCGTTGTCAGTTTACCAGTGGCCTTCCTGATGCGCCTGGTTCTGTAACCAGCCTTCGGTTCTCATCTTACCTGTCCTGGCCGAAAACCTGGCACGGTAGGTAGGGCCTGCCATCCTTTCGGAAGTCCCCATGTCACTTGCCTTCCTCCTCATCTTCCCAGGGATTAGGCCTCAGACTGATTTTCTTCTCCATCTGTACCCCCTTAGGTGATCCCATCCATTTCCATGCGATTACATCTGACTCAGACACGCGTGAGTCCCTACGCAGAGCCCAGCCCCAGCCCTGTCCCAGGCGCCAGGCTCCTGGATTTGACATTTGACCTAAGCCCTTTACAGATGTCTGACAGGCTTCTCAAACTTAGCTTGACCAAACTAGAACTCTTTCTTTTTTCCTTCCTGCGAGCCTGCTTTCCTCCTAGTTCTTCCTGTTTTATTGAAGGGCACCAGTGTCTCCTTAGTTCTCAGGCGAAAATCTTAGAAGTCTTTCTGGACAGTTCCCATGCCCTGTACGTTTCACCTCCAATGCATCACGAAGCTCTGTGGCTCTGTGTTCAAAATAGAGTCTAAATCTGATGACCTGTGGCCTCCAGGTCTGCCCCCTTGCTGAGCTCTCCTCATTTCTTCTGTGGACTGCTTGAGTTTTAACTTATCTCCTGCTTTCATGTGGTTGCTCTGCAGTTAACTCTTCATACAAAAGCCAGAAAGCTCCTTTGAAACTAAAAATTAGATCACCTCCCTTCCCGTCCCAAATCCCTCACACACAATAAAAGCCACCGACCTTACTTTCCAACAGAAGGTCTTAGAGGATGGGGAGTCCTATGAGGTGGCAGACCTGGTCGCCTGCTGCCTTACACCTTTGTTCCTTGGCAGGAGCCCCATGGTCTTCTTGCAATTCCTTTAAGATGCTAATCTGACTCTTCTTTTGAAGAGTTTGCTCTTTCTGCTCATTGACATTCTTGCAGGACCGATGGCCTCACTTTATCCAAATTACCACACACACACACAGGAATCAGTCACCAAAACGGCCTCTCCCCAAGTCATGGGCTGCCGCCTCACCTGACTTTATTGTTCTTCATGGCACTCACTGCTCAGCGCTGCTGCGTGATACCGACATGATACTGTTTATAATGGTTTCTCGGCTGTCTGTTTTTCTAGTTGACTGTAAGCTCTAGAGATGGGAGATTGGTCTCTCTTGTTTGTTATTGTACCTTTGCTATATGCAATAGCCTGATAGAGTAAGTAATGAGAAGTGATTGTGGGCTGAATGAGTCCACTGAATGGGAATTTGACTCACGGATGTTTGCATTTCGTCAGATCAAGATTTAGCTTGTAATTATTTATAAACCGTTACTGGTGGGCGTGGGCACTGAGGGGTAGGGACCAATTTGCATTAGTAAGTAAATTAAAAACATTAAATCATATGCCATTTTTAAAGTATGGACAAGACTGTTCATTGTTTTGAAATTAGATGTATAAACAATGAAAAATATTTAGTGTTTTAAACCAGGTTAATAATGTTGATTCAGTAGTGAATTAATAACAATGATTTTACCATAAGCATTTTCTATTACCAAATGATAATTTCCTAGTTTCTTAAAAATAGCGATCTCTCCTGTAGGAGAAATATTGACATTTCAACTTTACCTTTCAGTTCTCAAATACCAATTTAAATTTAAACTCAGTATTTACTGATTTTGTAACATATCCTAATTTAGCACAATTTGAATTTTAAAGTACTTATCCTGCTGACATGAAATGATATGATACCTGGGATTTACAGCAAAATGGGAAGGAAATGGAGAGTCAGTGAGATGGAAATGGATCAGTAGTCACCACAATTTGAAAAAAATACTAAAGCTGAGTGATATGTAAGGTGGGTTGGTTCACTATGCTATTATCTTCATATTTGTTCTAAATTTCCTATAGTGAATAGTCTAAAATCAAATTTGTATACTCAAATTTTGTCAGCAAAAACTGCTTTATGAGAGCTAGTCATGTTAATTCAAAAATATTTTCAAAAAAGCTTTTGTTTATTAAAACGTGGCTAGTACATTTATTCCTTATTTTTTGTTGGTCAATTCAGGAACTAACTTCAGATATTCTTTGACTTGTGCCAGTTATAATTTTATTCCTGTAGATCATTTGCTTCAATGTCCATATAAATGGATGCTCCTGTCATATACCTTATAGATTTTATGTTTCTATACAGCTTTCTTTATTAGATACAGGCCACAGAAATATGTAATTTAGACATTAGGATATGAAGTTAAAACTCTATTTAGAGTATTAATATGATACTTATTATTAATCTCCTATACCAAGAGTGTTAAAAGTTATGCACATTGGTGATACTGAAAATATACTTTTTAAGGGCCACTGTTGAAATACTTAATAATAATGTCGATCTCTTTCAAAGATGGAAATCATTTTGTCTGTGTTTTAAACGTGAGCGACAATGGTACTTAACAGGCACATGTGGCCAACGCCAGTGCAGTTACCTGAGGGTCAATGAGTTCTTCCCTCCTTTTCGGCGGCCCCCCTCCGGTCTGTCAGACGGACGTGGTGCCGGCATTTACGAAAGTGCTTTTTGCTAATTAGATGCCAGTGGGTTGTCAAAAGTGCAGTTCTTGAACACTAATATGGTCTCTGGAGAAAAGTAGCCCAAGTGCCAGGTAATTAACTCCAAGTCGTCTGGGGCATGGATTTAAATTATTAAGCCTTTAGCACTCAGGTGGGAGGTTTTGAATATAAATGCCTTGGGACGCGTCAGAGGGCCTGTGCGTAGATGATCGTAAGGCTTCCGAATACTGAACGGGAAGGTTCGCAGAGAATGAGGATAAATGGCTTTGAACGTCATTGTAGAATTCTATGCGAAAATATTGATGTCATTTGGTTGCACAGATGTGATGTATATACTCAGTTATGAGAGACGCTGCTTGTCCCAGCTCTGACACCTGCCAGCAGGGGGACCCTAAGAAAGTTACTTAATTTTTATAGGCCTAAGACTGCACTCTCTGATGTGGGGATGACGTTAACTCAGATCAGTGGTTGTTTATTGGATCTGAAACATTTTTTTTTTTGTCAGTAAAATGATTCTTTGTTTAATTATTAATACATTAATCTTGATGACATCAAGGTACAGTAACAAATATGCTTGGTCTAGTATTAAAAAAGAGATTCTGTATATTAATAAGTTCATACTAAAAATTCTGGTTTTTTTTTTTTGCTTAAGTTTTTATTTATTGATTGATCTTAGAGAGAGAGGAAAGGAGCGAGAGAGAGACAGTGCTTTGCTGTTCCACTTATTTATGCATCACCCGTTGGTTCTTGTATGTGCCCTGACCTGGGACTGAACCTGCAACCTTGGCAAATCAGGACAATACTCTTAACCAACGGAGCCCGGGCCCTAAAAATTCTGTGTTTATATTCTCTGCTCCTTCCATGATTAGAGACAACCCAGGAGAACAATGTAATTCTTGAAATAAAAGTTATAGCTGAATGATTGAGGAAAGGTTAGGTAAGTCAAAGTGGGAAGTCTCAAGGTAAAGGACTGTAATTTGTGTCTCCAGGAACATGGAGCAGGCGCATGGGAGAGTTTGTTGAAGGGACAGATTAAATGGATTAGGATGGCTGTGATATTTAGGGCACTTGCCCTGAGAGGCAGGATCCATGTCCCCTCCCCTGGAACCTAGCGAGGTCCTGTCATTGCTCTGACCAACATAATATGGTAGAAGTGACACACGTCAGCCTCCACCTCCTGTTTCTTTGGACAGACTGTCATGTAAGAAGCACACATAGTCTGACACTGGCAGAGGCCGAAACCACTCTTCGGTCCGTCACTGGACTGTCTCAGCTGAGCCCAGATTATAACTGTCCCCGCCGAGGCCCACACATGGGAGTGCAGGTGTCTGAGGTCCTCAGGACCACTTCTTAGCCAGCGGTGCATCACCAAATGACATCAGCCATCAGGGCTGCATGGAGCACGAGAGTCACCCAGCTGAGACCCACTGTGCCCTCACCCACAAAGTGAGAAATAATCAGACAAATAGGTGGGTTTAGGCCAGTACATTTTGGGGGTGATTTTTTAGGTGGCAGGAGTCAAGATTGGTTTTCTAACAACCACTTAATATGATGAAACAAAGATATTTATAAAAAGCAGAAAATGATGCTAAAAATACCTACAAAGATAACCTTTTTATTATTCTTATTAGGTCATTTACTAAGTCTGAACATTAGGTCAACGAGCTAATATTTGAAAGAAAAGAAAATTTTCTTCTTTTCTTCTTAGGCATAAATTTATTGGTTGATGGCCAAACATCTGTAAATTCTGATTACTATCATTAAAATTACTTAGTTTCTGCCTATTCTACAGGGATTTATTGTGTATCAATAGATTCAAATATGATATAAGGCGGACCATGTTGGCGTGGGGGCAAAGAGGTTATTACAGGTCAGTGAGTGGGCTTTAAACCCATTTTGAGTCAAGGATAGTCTTTGTAGAAAGACTAGTGGACTGGTCCCGGGCTCTGGCGGATTTGCCAACATTTAGGATGATGCTTCATTGTAAGATGAACCGAGGTTGAACTTCAGAGCTAGAACGTGTACTTTTTTCTCAGGGCTCATGTTCCCACGCCATCTGAGACGCATGTGGCTCCAACCTCGTGGCCTCACGTGGCCTTCGCTGCCAATGGAAATTCTCACGTCACAGCTGAGCGTGCGGTTCCGCCCCTCGGTGGGGAGCTGAACTTGCAGTGAGGGGATGGCGTGCCGAGCAGCTAATGGTGTTTGCCAGAGGTCCCCAGCCAAACCTTGTGCTTCCAGAGCAGCGGCCAAGAAACATTTAAAAAATAAAAATGGAAGAGCGTGTGCTTTCCAGTTAAAGCGTTGCTCTCCTAAAGCTTCGGCGTCGTGAGAACAGGGGCAGTGTGGGACTTCGTGCTCACGGAAGTGTCTCTGTGAGCGGGCTTGGAGGTCGTCTTCATTCCAACTTAACATGCATTGGAGAGCTTCTTTGTATTGTTTGGTTTTCCTTCTCAAGCTGCTGGCTGCTAACCTGCGGCCATTTTCCAGTCCTCTAGCCAAGTGGTCAGGAGAAGACAGAGCACCGAGCAGTTAACTCAGCTTTTCTGCGAAAACGGGGCTCATGCAGCGAAGTGCTGAGACTGACAGCAGTGAGGGCTCTCAGCGACATTCTTATTTCCTTTTTTGTGCAGCGGGAGACACTTAATTATATCAATTTCCCTTAATTTCCCAGATTTGTATAAAAACACTTCTAATCTGGATACAATAGAATCTGCCATGCTTTGAGTAATTTTCACCTAACATAGTGTCTGGATCATTCCGTCGGCAGCCATCCGTCTCCAGAGACGATGGTGTAGCTTCTTAAGAGTCTATCTGCACCGCCGAGAATGGCTGTGCAGTCCGACTCGGGAGTGACATGGTATCTGTCTCCTCCCGTGTTGAATCGACATCTTGCGATGACGCTGGAGTGTCCTCTCCAGTGAAGCTGAAGCTACAGAGCCTGGGCAGGGTGATATGGAGGGTCTGCTGTTGCCCATGCAGCAGACCCCCCCTCTCTTCGCAGCTGAAGGGTCCAAGGGAAAGACGGAGTCAATACAGCTTGGCTTCAGGTGCGCCGCAGGAGTTGCCGGTGTTGACTACAACGTCAAACCGCCTTAGGGACTCCGGCTCCGGATTTTCTGTCGGGGTTTACTCCCTTAGCCTTTCCCCTGAAGAGGTATGCCGCAAGGCAGCGGAGGTTTTTTGGAGTCAGAGTTTTCCTTCTCTGATGTGCCCTGACTGGAAGATCGAACCAGCGACACTTAGCTCGCAGGCCGACGCTCAATCCACTGAGCCAAACCAGCCAGGGTGACTGGATCATTATACTTGCTGAATAAAATGACTAAAGTCAATTAAAAAATGTTTTAGAGTCACTAAAAGAGAAGCAACATATGATATGACTTTGTCAGTTTTAGGGGATATAGTTGACACTTAACATCATGAGTGTTTCAAGAGTACAACGTGTTGATTTTATACATGTATGTATTGCAAAATGATGGTCACATAGTGTTATCTAACACCTCTGTCATGTTACATAATTACCATGTCTTTTTTCTGTGTGGTGAAAACATTTAAAATTTACTATCTTAACAACTTTCCAGTATATAATGTGGTATTAACTATAATTATCAGGCTGTTCATTAGATTATCTGAACTTATTTTTCTTATGAATGAAGTTGGTACCCTCTGACCAGCACGAACCCACTTCCAGTCCACACCCCGAGCCCATGGTAAAGCCACCATTGTCCTCTGTTTCTATTAGTTTGGCTTTTTTAAAATTCCACATGTCACTGAAGTCATGCAATACTTGTCTTTCTTGGTCTGACCTTTTCACATAGCCTAATGCCCTCAAGGTCTCCCCAGGGTCACGGCTGACAGCAGGATGCCCTCCTTTTTATGGCTGAATACATGTCCGTCCTGGGCAGGCACCACACCTCTCGTCTTTAGTCGTCTGCTCACGGACACTTAAGTGGCTTCCATGTCTTGGCTGCTGAGGACGACGCTGCAGTGAGCATGGGGCTGCACAGCTCTTCACGATCCTTTTTAAATTCTCTTTGTATAAATACGCAGAAGTGGGATTGATGGATCGTATCTTGAGGGACCTTCACACTGTTTTCTGTAGTGGGTGCACCCATTCACACCCCCACCAACAGTGCCAAAGTCTTCATAGGTCCTTGCTGACTTTCTGCTTGGGTGATCTGCCCATTGCTGAAAGTGGGGTATTGGGGTCCTCTGCTATTATAGAATTGTAATCTACTTCTTCTTTCAGATCTGTTGCTATTTGCTTACAATAGTATTTTTAGGTATTCTGTTGTTAGGGACACACATATTTACAATGATCATAACTTCTTGATGGGTTAACTCCTTTATCATTATATAATGATTTTCTTCATCTCTTGTTACTGTTTTTGGTTAAATACTATTTTGTCTGATATAAGCATAGGTATATACGTATATCAGACAAAATATATTTTCAAGACTTTGTCCTTCAATATTTATAAAAGGTTAACTAGAGTTAAGTGGTTCACACTATCATGTTACATAAAGTGTTAGAGTGTGCTGGATTTGACTATGTACTTACCTTTACCAATGTGTCGTATTTTTCCCTGTTTTCATGTTATTATTTAAAACTTCATTTTGGTTTGAAGGATACCTTTAAGCATTTTTTGTAAGGCAGGTCTGTCTAGTGGTGATTAATTCACTCATCTTTTTGGGGGGAATGTCTCAGTCTTTCCTTCAGTACTGAAGGACAGCTTTGCTGGTAAAGTGTTTTGGGTTGGCTTTTTAAAAAAAATTTCAGCACTTTGAGTATGTCATCACACTGTCTCTCCTGAGGCATATGTTGATAACATTGTGGGCTTCCTTTGCAAATTATAAGCCTTTTTTTCTCTTGATGCTTTTAATAGTCTCCTTTGCCTTTGATTTTTTGACAGTTTTACTATAATGTGTCTTGGAGAGAATGTCTTTAAGTTGATTTTGTTTGGTGACTTATGAACATCATGAACTTGGATATCCAAATCTCTCCCCAACTTTGAGAAGTCCCAACCATTATTTCTTTAAATATCTTCCTGCCCCCTTCTCCCTATCTTCTCCTTTTCGGACTCCAATAATTCACATATTAATTTTTTAATGGTGTTCCATACATCATGTAGGATTTTTGTATTCTTTTATCATTTTTTCTTTCTTCTCCTCTGACTGAAAAATGTTAAAGTTCCTGTCTTCAGCCTTACAGATTCTTTCTTCTGCTTGATCAAGTCTGATGTTGATGTTCTCTATTGCATTTTAAAAATTTTATTTTTCAATTACAGTTTATGTTTAGTATTCTTTTGTGTTAATTTCAGGAGTACAGCATGGTGGTTAGACAATCATATACTTCACAAAGTGTTCCCCTTCATACTTCCAATACCCAACTGGCACCACACATAATTATTATGATATTAGTGCCTATTTCATTTTTCATCTCATTATTTACATTCTTTGGCTTCAGAATTTCTGTTTGGTTCTTTTTGTGGTTTTTATTTCATATTAAACTTCTTATTTTGTTTGTGTTTTGTTTTTCTGATTTCACTGAATTGTTTTTCTGTTTAAAAAAATTTTTTTTTTGTCAGCTCATTGAATTTCCTTAAAATAGGTATTTTGAGTTATTCAGTGGATAAATACAGATCTGCATGTTTTTTCTGTTTGGTTACCAGAATTGTGATCCTTTTGTGGTTTCATGCTATCTTGGTTTTTCATAACCCTTGAAGTTTGGGCTTGCTGTCTTCACACTTGAAGTAGCGGTCACCTCCTCCAATCTGATAGATTCCTGCTGCCAGCATTGCTAGATGGTCGGAGGCTCTCGAGGCAGAATTCCCAAGCTTGCTTGTCATCTCTGGGTCTCTTCACACTCGGCTCAGTGCTCAGAGCCTCTCTGTTTCTTCCAAGGGGGCACCGAAGCTCAAGTGTGCGAGTTCTCAGTGGCGGCTCCCCGTGCGTGCTCACTGGCGGCCCATCAGAGCCCACTCTCGCTGCCCCGGTAGGGCTGTGCCCACAGGGTTGGCCCCAGGTGGGGGTGTGTGCGCAGGTGGCGCATGCTATTGGCTCCGGACAGTCTTCCTGATAGGCTGACGCTGTGATGCACAAAGCCGGTCTGTATCCCTTCACCATCTTCTGCAGCCCTATTGGCCCCGCCCCCTGCCTGTTCCCGATGCTGGCAGGTGGCTTGTGAGTCTGTCCTCTGGGTGGGGTAAGACAGGAATGAGCCCCTCGGGCACATCCCCTGTAGCTGGGGAAGAGGGTGCTCACTCACACACTCTCCCTTTCTCCTCTGGGAGAGACAGTGTTCAGAGGGAGATCTGTTTCTCTTGCCCCCAAACGGTGCCTCCTTGGAGAGGGATGATGTGGGAAAGGTCCACACGCTCCTCTTTCATTCAGATTGTTTGCTGCATCCAAACAGGTATGTTTGTTTGTTTTTAACTTATTTGTTTATTTTTAGAGAGGAAAGGAGAGAGAGAGGGAGAGAAACATCACTGTGTGGTTGCCTCTCACTTGTGCCCCCAACTGGGGACCTGACGTGCAACCTAGTCATGTGCCCTGACTGGGAATCGAACCAGCGACACTTGGCTCGCAGGCCGACACTCAATGCACTGAGCCGCAGCAGCCAGGCGGTCAAACCCGTATGTTTTTGCTCCAGTGGGACGCTGAATCTTTTCCTTTGCAGACCTGACCCTCCACAGGGGCTCTCTTCTGAGGCTGGTCCTCAGTTAGCATCCCCCTGGGGCTCCTGGGCTGTGGCTGAGAGGAGCTAGAACCGGTTCATGGGCCACTTTGAGGTCCACAGCTGTGACCAAGCTCTGGATGCTTACACCAGGTGTACGGGGGACGCGGCTCCGCCTGGGTGCCGCGGTACATGGTCCCCCAGAGGCGTTCTGTCCATGGGCAGATGCTGCGTATTTGTAGCTGGGCCGGTGGAGTGGGCGGGGTACAAACACAGGGGACGTCTTAGGCCACCACGATGCCGGCATCACTCTCTGAAATGTTAATCAAGTTTCAACACCCACCCAGCGAAGTCGCCAACAGCGTGGCAAAGAGAACGTAGGTGTATTGGTTTCAAAGAGATTAGTGTAAACGTTGTCAACGCCAGATTTTTCAGAAATGGAAATTTAATAGAAATTTGGACATTTTATAAGCATGCATTGTTTTTTAACAAGTAGCGATTGCTTGACAAACGTAGATTTTTATTCTTGCTGACATATCGGGGAACTTCTGCGCCCAAGGACGCTGCAGTTGTGAAGAAAAATGTAACAAGTGTTTCATGCACCCGTTTCGTCCCAAAGTATTAACACGTTTTCTGCTTCAGAAATGTTTTTGGCTGAAATAGGCTAAAATCTGTCCTGCACGTAGGCCCACTGGAAAGGTGACAGGTGGTTTTCAAACTTCCTTTTGAAAATGTGGTTTTGTATTGGGATAGTCACAATAATCCAGCAACTATGGTAGCGTTGGAGACAGAAGTATGTTAATGGATTAAACCTCTCAAAAATGGTACTGTTATTTTATTTGTACACTTTTTACCTGAAAAACAATAGGCGATCATATAAAGAACAGATTAATGCAATGGAACTTTAATGACATACTTTAATGAAGAACTAGGAAATACAACGATTAAAAGCCACTTTGCCCTGTCAGGTAGTTATTCTGTGAAATTAGAGGTTAAATATCTCAACTGACTGGCTGCCGACCCAAATTTCACAAGCCTCTCAAATCTTAACATTTTTAACTAGACCTGTAGGAAGTCAGTATATCCCAATAAAAACCATTTATTTGTATTTTAATATTTTAAAAAAGTGTTATTGTGGTAACATCGAGGTAACATAAAAGTTACCATTTTAACCATTTTAAAGTGTACTGCTGAGCTGCATTGAGTTGGATTTTTTGTTGTGCAACCCTGACCCCTATTCAGCTCCAGAATCTGTTTTATTTTACCACACCGAGGCTCTGTACTCATAGATAAGCACTCCTGTTCTTCCCCTCCCCCTCAATCCTGGCGACCACCATTCTATTTTTTTTTTATCTCTATGAACTTGACCATTCTACATACCTCACATAAAAGAAATCAGGCAATATTTGTCCTATTGTGACTGACTTATTTCACTTAGTGTAATGTTGTAATGTGTCAGAACTTCCTTCCTTTTTGAGACTGAAGAATATTTTCCTGTGTGTAAAAACCACATTTTGTCTAGCCATTCAACGGCCAATGGGCCCTTGCATGGTTTCCGTCATTTGGCTATTATTAATAATGCTGCGAAATATCTGTTTGAGTCCCCTCTTTGAATCTGCAGGACATCACTAGGTAGATTCCTAGAACATTTCTTTCACTTTGGGGGCAGAAAATGATTGATTCTAAAATATATATGGAAATGTGGAAGAACTAGAAGGAACAAAATGATAAAACAGGAACAATGAAGGAAGAAAAATGGATAAATTATGCTTCATAAAAACAACATTTCTGCTCATTAAAAATTATAATTAAGAAAATGGATACGAGATGACAGACTAGGAGAAAACTTTTTGCAATGTCTAAGTAATCATGTCAAAATGTACAAAGAATTACTGATAAAAATAGGAACCTAATTAAAAGTCAGCAAAACTTCAACAGTTTACAAAGGAAGTTAGACAAATGGCCAATAAATACATAAGACGACGCTCAAATCGTGACTCATCACTGAAAGGCAAACGCAGACCATAGGCATCTTTCTGTTCCCCTCAGAAATGGCTGAAATGAAACGAGTGACAACAGCAGATACTGGCGAGAATGGGAAGCAACTGTGACTCTCACGGTTGGCGGGTCCAAGTGCACGTGCTGATACCTTTTAGAACACTCTTGGACAGGTTCTTATAAAATTAAACATTTCTCTACCCTAAAGTCCCTCGGCATTTACACAGGGAAAACTAGAACCCATGCTCGTAAAAAGAATTGAATAAGAACGTTTCAGCAGCTGTATTTATAATAGCCGAGAAAAGAAAACAACTCAAATGTCCATCAACATGGATACGCAAACGATGCCATGTTTATATTATGAATAAGTAGTCAGCACTAAGACACAATGGACTACTGATAAACATGAAACATGGACACATGTCAAAGATTGTCAGCAGACGAAACCAGTCACCACGGTGTACAGACTGTGTGGTCCCGCCTATAAGGAATTGTAGGACAGGCAGCACTCCCCCGTGGTGACTGGCACATGGTAGTGGCTGCGCAGGGGACAGTTGACCTGAGCGGAGCGGAAGGGAGCTTCCCACGGTGATAGAACTGCTCTTTCTCATGGTTAGAGGGTGGATTTTCCATGTGCCAGAACCCAGCGAGCTTCCTGAGATCTGTGTGTTTCATTAGATTGACATTATACGGTACTTCAGTGAGAAATTAACAAATTGTTTTCTGAACCCACAGTGGCGTGTATTAAAAATTAATTCATGCTCGGTGCTTCAGAGGAAGACTGGAGAGTGTTAAAGACAGAGAAATACCTTCATCCGAGAAGAGACAGATTACCTGTAGAGGAAAATGATTAGAAGGACAGCAGAGGAAATAATAGTCGTCCTAGACCTTTATTTCCGAGGTAACTACGATTTAAAGTGAGGGCAAATAGAGACACGTCCCAGAAAATTCTCAGAACACTTTCTAACGAAGTACTCTGGGCGAGGAACATCGGAGAAAGGGTTAGACCCACAAGGAGGAAGTGGCTTATGGCAATGGGAGGTCTCACCTGGGCACCTTCGAGTGTGGGGGGCAGGTCCCTACTGGGCACTCTGAGGTCCCCACACGCCCAGCCACAAGGGAAGCGCCTGGACATGGCTTCTGCATGCTCCCCGCTGTCCAGGGGTGGCGCGCTCCCCAGGGGCTACTGCAGGGGCTGGTGTCCAGTGTCCTGAGTGGCATGGGTGCAGCCCGGGGTGTGCCTGATTGGGCGCTGGAGGGGAAGGGGTCTCAGTGGTTACAACTCCAGAGGCATCACTGAACCTCTCTTTACACCCATATCTGGTTTCCCCTCGGTTTGTGGGGGGAGTACCTTTGGAATGGCGTCTACGTTAGCCATGCAGTAGCCGCCCTGGCAATGCACGAGGGTCCGGAAATGGAGGGCCCGCCATTATTTTGAAATACTCGATGAGGAAAGAGGTCAGTTAGGTATAAAATCTCTTTCTGTCTCAAGAGATCTCAGTATGACGCTTCCCAATGAAAAACTTGGAAATGCTGTTGACGTTGTAATTCCAAATTCCAACTGTTGCACATTTTTGAGGTTTCAGAAAACTCACTTTAACTTTTTACCTGTCAAGGTAACTATCCAAGATGGCTATCAAACATTTGAAAACATTGGAAGGTCTTGTTCAGGAACTGCATACAGATACTCAGGCGTTTAACCTGACATTTAATGTGAAATATACGTGCACAGTAGCCTCAAAATTCTCATTTATATACTTAAATGACATTTGGAAATTTTATACTTATATACTTATTCTATTCTTAATGCCTTGGCTACTACTTCCCCAATACTTACTTTTTCTAATATAACTATGTAATATTAAAAACTATAATGACCTTTTTGTCAGCAAGTGCCATATGTCCCTGGCCACCTCAGGTTTACTCCAGTGTATCAACTGAGTGTTTCCTTTCTCTATATAGAGCAGGATATAAACATACTGTTAGAGTCTATGGGTATATAGTTTATTTTCAAGTACATATTGGATGTCCTGTATATTTGAAGTATTTCACAACTAAAATTGAAAATTTAAAAAACCATCATGGAGAGAATATACGGGAAGAGCAATGTTGAAGGGGTCTTTTGTGATTCCCCCCCCTCTGAGCGGCCTTCCACCTGGATGGTGGCCACGGAGAAGCCGTGGCTGGGCTGACAGGTGTCGTGGTAGAGCTGAGCCCAGCACAAAGCAACGTGAAACAATCTGATGGCAGGCAGTCAATGACAAGAACGTCAGCAGTCCCCAAGGCCCTCTGTTGCACCGATGGGTCATGTGCTTGGAGATTATGACATCAGAGGTGAGACTCAGAAGTCTGGGCAATACCTGGGCAGTATCAGAGAGACTGCTCAGCACCTGCTCTGGGTCCCAGGCCCTGAGGCTCAGGTACTGTTTTTAGTTCCTCAGAGAAAGAGGCCAAAGTTGTCTAAAGAAACTAGACTAGAAATTAGGATGCAAGAAAATGAGCCAGAGAACCTATTAGTAGAGTAAGCGCCACCAGCAAAAAGCTGGTGACCTGTGTACAGAGTTGGAGAGTGTTTCTCTCAAGTTCATGTCCACTCAGAGCCTCAGAATGTGACCTCGTTTGGACAGAGGGCCTCAGGTAAGACAGAGTCATACCCTCCAATGGTGGATCCTAAATCTAAGGACTCCTGCCGCGTGATGACATGGAGGAGCCCAGAGGTGAGTCAGTTCCGTGGAAACAGAGGCAGAGGTTGAAATGCTGCCACAGGCCAAGGACACCAAGGACTTCAGCAACTACTGGGACAGAAAGACACAGGAGGAGTCCTTTCCTGGAGCCTGCAGAGGGAGCACGGCCCTACCCACATCTTGGTTTTGGACTTTCACCCTCTAAACTGTGAGAGAGTACATTTCTGTGGTTTCAGTCACCTAGTTTGCGGTACGTTATTATGGTGGCCTCAGGAAACCCATCCAACCCGGTTTCTGGCCTTTGCGGAAAAATAAAAATGAGACTAATAATATGACTAATGAACTATGAAGCAACGAGATGCTGTGCCAAGCCATGTGTCCCCCCTGCGAGAGGTCACGTCAGTCTTCCAACCTAGAGTGGGATCCAGACAAGAGTGGGAATCGGCACTCCCACCCATGGAAGCTGAAGGACTCGGGGGCCACGGAATGAGACAAGTCCTTCCCTACAGCCACGTGGACCCACTGAGGAGTAATCTGCACAACTGATGGTCCCTGTCATTGGTGATGACAATGTCATCGGGGTGAGAAGTTCTAGAATGTGTCATCTTTTCAAGAGAAGGTTCTTGGCACCTTGAAGAGGTAACCTCAGGTCAGAAGGTCACAGAGCTGACCTCCTGTATCATAATTACATAGGTCCCCTCCTATTCTGCACTAAACTGAAACTCCTTAACCAGCCCAAGTGCTACAGGAATCTGCAGTTTCCTTTAAACCATTAATGATCGTGAAAATTACAGTTTGTTGTTCTTCTATCCCTCTAGGAGCACCAAATGGCACTCCGAATGTCATTAATATAATATGCAAATGATGTGTTTGGCTCGTCTTCTCAGTTTGGGGTAACCTTGTCCGTCAGCCTGCTCGCACTAATGAGCTATCCGATGAAAGCTGGCCAGCTGCCGCGAAGGGCACCCGCATCCTGACCCCCTCCTGCGTGCTCACGCCTACCTGTCCGTGTCGGATGGAGAAGGGAAGGCGTTGATTGACGTCCGTCTGAAGCCACCTGCGTGCTCATTAAGGCCTGCTCGGAGATTTTTCCTGGGGTGTTTCCTCCAACACAAACACACGGCAGCCATGCTTTGCAAATGAGCTTTCTGAATATTTAAAGGGTACGAGCTAGCTAAGATTTCAGAATTTCCCACAGTGGGGATGTGGAGGGGCGAGATCATACGGTTTTGTCACACCGCGTTTCTTTAATTTTTAACAAACGTTACTTCAGCATGAAATGAAATAGGACGGCAGGACTGTATTTTTAAAATGAATGTTCCATGAATACCCTTGTGCTCTGAGACCCTTTCAGTCTGTTTAGGTAAAGAGGAGACGGGGTTTGTGGGAACCACCTGCCTAAGTAGAGAGACAGTGGAAATGAGGGACACATAAAAGACTATTGGGGGGGGTCAATTGGATAAAAGTTCATTAGAAACTTTTAAAGGGATGTCTTTTTGCTTCTGCAAGAATTATTGTGGGTAGGAAGAAAGGACCTTTGTTGTGCGACAGAATGAGCGGTGGCCCTGGCTGCCTGATGGGAAGCGAGCCCCCCGACCAGCAGCGGTGCGTGAACGGAACCCGGAGAAGACCTGGAGACACGGAACCTTGTACACTGTGGGTGAGGACGCAGGACAGTGCAGCAGCGCTATGCAGGTGCCTCAGAAAATCAGGAGTAGAAGCATTGTAACGTGTGACCCAGCATTGGCACGTCTGGGTATTTGTCCCAACGGCTGGAAAGGAAGGGCTGGAAGAGCTCTCTGCACTCCCACGACATCGCAGCATTGTTCCCAGCAGCCACGGCGTGCAGACGACCGGAGCTTCTGTTGGATGGACCGGTGACATGGAATGCATCCGTGTGGTGAAATACCGTCCTGCCTGAGAAGAGGAGACCCTGTCATTTGCAACAATGTGGACGAACCCAGGGGACGTTGTGCCAGGTGACACAAGCCAGGCACACAAGGACAAACTCCGCATGGTCCCACGTCTTGGAGGAATCTAAAATAGTTCAACTCCTAGAAGCAGAAAACAGAGCGCCGGTTGCCAGGGCGGGGGAGGAGGGAGATGTTCGATGGGTGTGAAGTTTCAGTTTTGCGAGACAAGTGAACTCGAGAGCCTGCTGTACAGCTTGTGCCTGCAGTTAGCGACACCGGGCTGTTAAGGGCAGAAACTGTGCCTCTCATCTTCCTCTTGGGGTTCGTTTCCTACCCAAGACACACTCGCCTTTCTGTTGATAGCGGAAGGTCAAGAGGATAGAGTCAACCGCACAAACGTAGCTTAAGCCTTGTGTCAGAACTGAAACATCACAGTGGCCAAACCAAGTCCCGTGTGGAGCCAGAAGTCGAGGGATGGGGAGGTGCATTCCTTCCATGACGGGGTGAGGAAGGCAGTGTGCACAATGACACACCCACCGAGTGTGTCCCTTATGTTGGCATTACATTTTCATGCCCAGTACTTCTGCTTGATTCTCTTTAATCTTTTCATAATGATAATCTCCTTGCACATGCATCTAATAGGTACATTGTACTACTTTAGAGTTCTTGGTTCATCTAATATAATACTGTTGCCTGTTGGAATTTGTATTTCCGGTATGTTGTGTTCCCCGAACGTTCTGATGTTTTGTTTTGTGACTGGATCCCAGTTTACGTCAGCTCCAAAGAGCTTTGGAAATAAGGGCTAATGAACTTCAGGATGGAGGCGCCCCCGCTCAAGCAGAGCAAACAGAGCCAATCCTTCTTCGATTCTAAAGGTTTCCAGGGGAGTGAGAAAGTGAGGGGAGTGCCCAGGGTCCACACAAGGCTGCTGCGCTGCTCTGGTTCCACTCCTGAGAAGCCCGAAGGCCTGAGATGACAAGGGGGCCTTCCACCCAGGTCACGCTCACATGCACGCAGAACTGGGGGCCACTGCCTGGGAGTTCTGCCCAGCCCCCTCCTTGGGGTCCTGTGACCTCGGAGTCCTCCCTGCTTCTGCTCCGTGAGGACTGCCGTACCAGCGTGACCTTAGGCTGAGTATCTTGGGCATTCAGGGACGTCAAGAAAACGACCCTTAAAGAATATGAGTTAATTAAAGATTCTATCATTTTTCTCTATCATTGATTTCTTATTCACATGTGAAATGGCACCTGTCCCAGCTGCTGCTCATGGAATGATAATGAGTAGCCTAGACTGAGGTGTAATTCAATGGGATGCCTTGAATAGATTAGTTGGAAAACTGTGGAGTCTTGGCTGTAGGTTTGTGTGTTTGAGAGGCAAACAGTGGGCTTCACCTCTGTGTCCCAGGTTCAGACCCCGTGCTGGTCGGTAATGACTTCTGTGACTCCTACGCCCATTATAATCAGCCGGTCTCTAAATACGGCGGGGAGCAGAGGGAACCTTTTTCTGTTTCTTTTTCCGGCTCTTTCATTCTAATTCCAAATGGCATTGTAAAGAAATGTAATGCCCTTATAAAATATTTATTAGACTCCTGAAGTGAAACACCATTTCCGCTCCAGAAGGAAGTTTCATAAAACCTTTTAAACAGCACTACAGTGGTCCTGCCTCTTTGGGCCTTCTGAAAATGTAAAGTTTGCCTTTAAAATGGAAGAGCAGTCGTTGACATATTAAATATACGTATCGAAATTATTTGCCCAAGGTACAGTTATGGCAGGGACCGTGTGTTCAGGTCAGAGGCAGGCCAGGCGCTGACTCAGAGCTGTCGGCCTTTTGGGGGGAGCTTGGATCCCTCAGGGCACCCTGACCTGAGGTTCTGGGCTAGAGCACCTATCTGAGGGAGAGACTCCAGCACCCACCTCTGCTGGTCCTTTTAGCAGGTAGGACATTGAAGTTGTTTACCATGGGGTTTCTCTTTCTTGGGTGGGGCCACACTGCTTTCTGTACAGAGAGATGCACTATTCATCCATCGTTCAGTCCTATGAACTGTGTTAAAATGTGCTGAGTAAGCACAGAGAATTATTGATTTCAAGGTCAGGAGAGGAAGGGAATTTTAGGGCATGTAGCCCACCTATGAAATTTCACAAATACTGGGATATGTCCACTACCAAGGAACCTTAATGATTTTGATTAAAAAATAAACGTAATGAATGTTAAGAAAAATAGACTAATCACTTGTGAAACTGACTTTTCCTTGCTTCTGTTTTGACTAATTTCCTGGCCATTACTATTTTCCTGGAGGCCATGGCAAAATAACACCCTTGGGAAGCTAATCTTTTGGGTATTTCTGTTAAAAATGACAACCCCATTCTTTTTTTTTTCTAGAAAATCTATGTGATAGAATGATAAAATACAGCCCTAGAACTGGATGACGAATGAGTTGTCAGGAGAGATTTGATTTTCAGATTCACTGAGGTGGGAACTGACTAAATCAAGGACGGATTTTCCTAGAGGAGGCAGAGGAGTGGCAGAAGGTGACCGCGGTTGGAGTGTGTGCAGATGGGTCTGGGGACAGGCACGAGGTCATCGTGCAGGTATGGGAGGGGGAACACAGCTGGAACTGTGTTGAGTCAGGAAGACCACGTCGTGTGTTACCATGGAAACCGAAGAAGCGGCTCAGCAAGGGAAAGAGTGTGATGTGTCAAAAAAACGTCAGGGAGACTGAAGATCAAAAAAACATGATTTGATTTGGGGAGAAGCAGGTCTGTCCTTGGTCCCCAGGGCATGGTGGCGGAAAGGTTGACTTCACTTCTCTCCAGGTAAGTGTGAGGATGTGGAGAGGGTTTCCCCTGACTTGTCACGGCACCTCTAAAACCAGAAAACCTGACTCATCATGGGCCGGTAATGAACACGGAAGGACGGAAGCGTGCCATCATCCGGGAAGCTGCCTGCGCTTCCGTGTGAGGGATTCAGCGTGTTTCTTGTCTACAGACGAGGAGAAATGAATCAGCCGAGGACAGTCATTTTTATGCGTGTATAAATAACCCACTAGGAGAGGAGGATGGGAAACAAATGCAGGGGCAATAGTTTCATTTGGGAGACAGACCTCTGCCTCCAAGTATGTTGATATGGTGATTGGACTTGCAAAGAGAGGATGCCCGGGCCTCCCGTGGAGGGTTTTGCCGTCAGAACACCACTCACACTCACGCGTACGCTCACACTCACGCATGCACGCACACTCACGCCTCTCCGTGCTTTGTCCCCAAACCACACGGAGCTTGCATTAAAACAATCTTTTAGTAAATCAGGGTGCCCTGTCCCCACCACGTTTGAAGCCCTTCTTGCTCCGTGTTCCCCTCTGGAGCATGCACAGCTAATGAGCAGTGGGGGGTCTGGCCGGACCTCAATAAACTCGTCTTCGCGGGGGCGGCGTGGCTAGCTCCTCGTGAGTGACGCGCGTCTTGTGCTCGGTGTTCATATCGCTGGAAATTGCTTGTCCTGTGGCCTCTACCCACATCGTCCAATTTCCAGTTTATATCAAGGGCATTTGACCTTCCTTGTCCATAAGTGAATTAAAACGATAAGCACTCCACATTTTTACTCCTTAAAATGGTTGTTATTCATAATGAATAATTTAATGCCACGTAATCAAAATCACCTCGGTGGAGGCCACACGAGGCAATAAAAAGTGAAGAGAAATGTTCTGGAAAGGAGAAACCTGATAATCCCTCAGAAGATTTTCTTCTTCTTTTAAGGGAATAATTGGAATACATCTGAATACCAAATAATTGTCCTATTAAAAAGCACAGCTGGCTACAGACAGAAAAGAAAGCAATGTGAGGGGTCCCTGTGAAAATGAAGAGTGAAGGTTGAACTTCCTGGATTTTGTTTCCAAGTTGCCTGGTCTCCGGACTTGCCTCCCGGGGTTGGCCTTCACCCTGTCGGGGGTTGATTGTTCTCTCTCCGTCCCCGGGTGAGTCACCTCGGAGCCCCTTTGAGTTGTGTGGGTATCACAGAGTGGGACACAGCTCCAGAGGCGGCCGGAAATGAGAACCTTCCTGGTGGGTTTTCAGTCGCCTGCTGCAGCCTCTCCGGGCCCCCCATAAACGCAGGCTCCCCGATTGGCTCGCTGCACCTGAAGCAGCTGTCAGAGCCGGTCTGAGCTCTTTCCTGTGGCACCTGCGTTCTGCAGGCGGGCGGACAGGCTGTCTTCTGTCCACGCTTCTCTGTCCGGTTCCTGCTTTGGTCCCGTGTGAATCGTACGCGGCCACACGTACCCGTTCTAGAGAATTACGTATACCTTCAGTTAAAAGAATGGTTTTAGTCCCAGGCTCCCAGGCCTCTCAGCCTTGGAAATTAACTCCATTTCATAAATAAACTAGAGTCCAAATCACAGCACATTACATTTATGTGCCCATGGCTACCGCCCTAGGAAGCCCTTTGTGGGCACATGGGGAGTTTGGGTCAGACAGGTTGCTTAGCCTTTTACCTTTTTGTGACCCCTAAGTAGAATGTAATAGCATTTCAGCTCATATCACTGGCAAAACCATAGATGCTTACTCCGGGAAGTTGACCATCCTAAAGGTAAGTGTTCCAACGTTTGAATTATACGGTGGTGGCCTGCCGGGCGTGGTTGACAGTGGCAGCTGGCTTATCTTGAGTCCATGACATCTGATTGTCTCTTGCCTTCCTTTGAACAAGTTTTCTCTCAGCTGTGTGTCCTACCAAGTGAGAATAAACAGCTACGATTCCATCTTGCACTGTGACATATGGCTTTTCTCAGTCAGCATGAAACTCAGGAGCGCTCCAGAGTGAACATGGCCTTAAATCCAGGGCATCATTGTTTGGTAGGACCTTCCCAGATGTTCACCTGAACGGCGATGGGCTGCGGCCGAATTGTACATCGTATTAACGCCTCATTTCTCAGCCCCTTAAGTATCCTCTAGGCTAGCAAGTGAGGGGGTGCGTGTTCATCATGCCTGGCTTTCCCTCCATTGTCCCGGAGCTTGCTGTGAAGGAGGAAGGGCCTGTGTGGACGGAGGAGAATGGGTCACGAGACAGTGTGGACTGGGAATGGGAGACTGTCTGTGACTCAGTCGCTCTCCCCAAGGGTGGAATGACAGTGCCTTCCTGTGTCCCATCAGTGGGCCTGAGTTTCGTGTTGAAGGCAGGAAGCAGAGGGTCTGTGTCCCTGAAATCAGTTCAGTGGGTTTATTTGCCATTTTCATGAACTCTAAAAAGAAAGCTCAGCTAACATAAAAATACGTAGCGTGACGCTTCCCTCAGGGCCTGGGCGCTGGGGAGGGTTGTGTCACTGCTGTTTGATCTTCCGTTTATCTTGTTCTGAATATGAGTAAAATATACTTCGAGGTATAGTTTCAAATTAAGAAAAATGAATGATCCCCTTTGAAAATTAGACTCCATGATACTATTTGTCTTTTAGAAACTTAAGAAACCATTCACGCTTGGGTGAGGAGCCCACAATTCTTTCTCTCTTGCTTACTCTCGAATTGTTTAGATCTTTCAAGGGGGAAGCCGCCATGACCTCCCTTAGCTGCTGAGTTTCCAGTAGAGACCCGGGGTGTACTCGGTGGCCGGTGGCGAGTCCAGAGCTGAGACAGGCGCTTTTCAACTCACTAATTTTCGGTGGAGAGTTGACCTTGTTGTGTGGGCTGTACAAGGTCAAAACTTGTATACTAGGGGACCTCACGTACGCCGGGCAGAGATCCCTGTCACTTGAAGTTGTTTAATTATTTTACAGATTTGTAGCAACTTGCGCAGTTCTCCAACTACTGTTTCTGTGGACTGTCGCGCCTACAACAGAAATCTTTTCTATGTGCACAAGATCCTAACTGAATAGATTAGAGACATATAACTTATATCTTAAGGCATTTCAAAACTCTGCTGATTATCAGTGAGGGAAATTTGTATTCCCCTGTAATGGTGAGGAATTAGAGTGGTCCAGCCTCTTGTGAATAATGTTATGAATGGGCCAATTAATTGATCATGGAGAAGGGCATGATGACAGGGTGAAGTATATAACCGTCAAGCATGCTATTCTAATATTTTTACTTAATTGGCTGTGCCGTGGATTAGGATGATTAACTCGGCCCTGCGTTCGGGTCGTGGGAGATATCAGGTAGGCAGGAAGCTGCAGGAAAGAACAGTGTGACCTTATCAACTAGTGCTCCACAGGTCTGGATTCTTCTCTGGTGATCACGGAATTGGAGGGAGGACATTTGTGGTCTCCAGAGGCTGGGTGTAAAAACCTTGCTGCAACGGGGTGACCCCAAGATGACACTTAACCTCAGATTTTTTCATTAATAGAGATACTAACTTGGATCATACCAGGCCTAAATCAGTGGTTCTCAACCTTCCTGATGCCGCGACCCTTTAATACAGTTCCTCACATTGTGGGGACCCCCAACCATAACATTATTTTCGTTGCTACTTCATAACTGTAATTTTGCTCCTGTTATGAATCGTAATGTAAATATCTGATATGCGGGATGTATTTTCATTGTTACAAATTGAACATAATTAAAGCATAGTGATTAATCACAAAAACAATATGTAATTATACATGTGTTTTCCGATGGCCTTAGGCGACCCCTGTGAAAGGGTCATTGGACCCCCAAAGGGGTCGTGACCCACAGGTTGAGTACCGCTGGTTTAAATAATGATACTAACATTCGGTAATTGTGAAGATGAACCAATAGGTAGGAGAGACAGCTATGTAATTGGCAGGCACGGTATAAAGGTAGCTATTTTAATTATTCAGTTTTGATACGACTGACAGTAGAGATGTTCTGATGTTTCTCTGTCCTGGTTTCTCTCTCCTCCGCAACACCCGCAGAACGGGCAGAGTTCATGGTGGATAAGGTCCTCACTGTGCTCCTCACCTGGAATGTGAAGATGCCGAATGACAGAAACACTGTTGTTAGAAACGAGTATTTCCTTAAATGAGCATACTTAAATCACTGGAGGGAAGAGATTCCCAGCCCTGAATATTCTAGAAAAAATGGTTAGTAAAACTCAGTGATTAAGAAAGTTTAGAAATTTTTTTCTGCTATTCAAATTAGATTGCTCACTGTTTTTAAACTGTAATACATGCCATTTCTGTTTCTGGAATTTAGAAAGAGTATGGTTGCTTGGAACCATGTCAAATATGGTCATTGCTCATGGCTATTGTCTTTTTATAACAGTCTTCTCTTTATTTTACATCCCAATTAAGAGCCACTTCTCATTAAAAAATCCCCTGATTACCTCTGGTATACAGTAAACACTTTCCTCAGAAGCACTTTGATGAATGAGTAACTGGTGTTATTATTCTTCACCACACCGTGTGTACATGACTTATCTCCTGAAATGAATTGTAAGTTATTTGCAGGAAGGAATATTCATTGTCCTTCAACTGTTAGAAAATGCTGCTGAGACTTTATGGTGACAAGTGTCAAGTGAACTCAAAGAGAGTCTGGAGGCTTTGCTAGAAAAAATAATAGAGACAACCAGGCAGTCCCAGGATGGTCCAGAGAAGAAAGAAAAGCAGAGTTCCCGTACTGAAAAGTACATCCTTGAGAAGAATCAGTCCTGCATTGTTCACCCGTGGGTCGGTTGAGACGGCGACCCTCTAAGTGACTGGTGGTCTCTATAATGAATGTCAGGCTGTCTGGATAAACAAACGTTTTTTTCTTAGTCCTTCAGGGGGGAGCCAGAGGATTACCTGGAGGTTTGATATGTATCCTGGGATTGACTCAGGACTGGGAAGTTCACAAGTTTACATTCCTGGGATCCTTAAAACAAGCACAGAATCATTGCCTCATACCTCAGTCTACGTGATTTTAGTAATTTGGCAGCTTGACCCGAGTGACTCCATTTTCTCTCTTCTGTCTGCTCCTCATAGGGATGGTTACACAGGCAAGACGGGCTGTTCCTCCGGGCACCATCTGAGAGCAAAAAAGTTAGCTAGCTGGTCAGAAAAAGAAAGAGTTCAAGGCACATTTATTTGATGGAAAAAAGTTTGAAAAGTTTGAAAATTCATGTAAAATTTGGTAAACTTGAAATTGAGGCAAAGTATTGACGAGAAACCATTGATATACGACCATGAGCTTTTAGATAAAGAAGAAATTTAAGTTTCATATTTAGAAAAAGGAAAATTGAGGGTAAGATTAGACTCACAAAGGGACGTCTGGTGGGTCTTACCATCCATGTTTAATGCTCCATTACTGTGTTTTTTATATTAGAAAAAAACTGTAGACTCTGTCCCTTGCAAGCCACATGCTGATCATCATTTGCAGAGGGTTTTTTAGATGGCTGTGGCACTGCAGGGGACGGTGTGCTAGCGGGGGAAGGGTGCACAGGGCACTTTATTGCGTTTCTACTCAAATGGCTCATCTCCTTCCTCTTCCTGCCTTATCCCTTCTAACCAAAGTCACGAAGACACAGACTGTAAACATGCCCGATGCCGTTAGGATTGGCAGCCTCTGTTCTGAACGTCCTTGACGGAACTACCTTTTGCTGAGAATGTGTCTCTTTTATTCTGTTTTCCAACAATACTAAGGCCCTTTGCTTTTTCATGCTAGAGAGATGTGTTACATGAAAATGAATTTATTGAAATTGTCCCTTCTCTGTCTTTTTTAATACTGTGCTTCTGTTTTAGGCTGTCTTAGGCTGTCTTTTGAGCTTGTTTTCCTGTGGACTTTCCATCATGCCGCGCGTACAAACAGTAAGGTTTCTCAGACCACAGTCAGACACGGTCATCGCTCATGACCACCCAACTTCAGGCCATCAGGAAGGGAGTAGCATGTGAGCAGAGTCACAGACCAGGAAGCAATACCCACTCCTTTTGGCTCTTGTAGACCCACCTTTTTAAAGACTGATTAGCAGAATTGAGCAAAAGGAAAGCATATTTAGAGACTTCCCACCCATCTGACTGTTAGCTGTCCTGCGTTCCCACCTCTCACCTGCATTCATACTTTAAATGCACGGGTCTGGAAAGCAGACTTTCAAAGATCTCAGTGGGATTCTTGGAGGCGTCAAGAATAGAGACTTATATAGTTTCAATCTTGTGTATAAGCTTATAGGTGCAGTTGGCTTTTTTGTACTGTATTTTTCCCATCTTTGAGGAAAATTTAAGTACTTACACCTAAGTTTCTCTGTGAATCCATGTACTATATACAGGGCTTTGAGTATAAAACCAAGGAGTATTAAGACAGAGAAGAGAAAAATGGTAAGCGAAAAATTTATATTCCAGTGATAATTAATTGGTTTGTTGTACTTGGGATGTGTCATTATTTGCTGAATTATGTCTGTCAAATTATATATATTAATTTCTTCTTTCAAAGTAAAACCTAAGTATTCTACAGGGAGAGAAGACTGCAGACTACAAATGTCATGACATTCGTGCCCCAATTTATTTTGATTCACCTTTGCGTCTTTAGCACCAGACCAACGCCAGGCACGCAGTAGGTATTAAGCAAATATTTGTTGTTAAATATTCTGTGCTAGCGGAACATTCCAAGGCTCCACTGTCCTATCTGATAGCCACAGGCACATGTGGCTTTGAAACCCTAGTGCGACTGAGGAACTGGGTTTTTAATTGATTTGATTGAACTAATGGGAACTTAAATGCAAATATCACACTGGGTGGTGGCTGCCACTGGAGCCTGGTTGCAGCCCCCGGTGTTCTGTCGTGGAAAAAGCCTGGGTCTGGGATCACACAGAGTCTGGGTTTGAAGGCAGTGTTGCTCTTTGCAGGGCATGTGAACTTTACCAAATCAGTGGAGTTAGCAGTAGTATAATCCTTAGGGGGAGCAGGAGAATGAACTGATACATCGACATCAAATCCATCTGTAGTAGCTAGAAGGCCAACAGGGATCATTGTAGTTCTCTTACTCACTTTCCAGGTGTAGTGTAGATAATCATAATTGCAATTTGGTAAGGAATTAATTTGAGACAGATGCTGTGGCAGACCCTAGTCTGCTGTAAGGTTGAGCCAAGCGATCGGGGCGATGGTGCTGGAGCCTGGGTCTGAGCCCCCGGCTGAAGCCGCAGCTCCGTGTGCATGCGTCTGACGTATGTGTCTATTTCTGTGCCCCCACCCTGCCTTTCAGCTCCCCGAGTCTGGGAGCAATGGCTCGTACTCCGCTCGGTCTCCCTCAGCAGAGGGACTTGACCTTAACAGGCACTCAGCATGTGTGTGTTTCTCGTCTGAGGGGCTGTCGTTCAGGCTGTCTTGGCCGGAATGGAGGCGTGTGTGTTGGGGGCAGCAAAGTCACTCCGCAGACTCTCAGCACATAGTGTCCCATTCCCGGCGGCCTCCTGCGCCCTGAGCATCCCAGGGTGCTGCCCCATGGCCGTGTCTACGGGAAGGGCTTGGGAGGTTGGCGTCCAGACGCCTCTATCTCCCGCAAAGATTCATGGTACCTCAGCCAGAAACCAGTACAGGGACCATCCCCAGGAAAAGCCCCAGGACACATTTCAAGGCGTTAACTTGTAAAAATAACATTTCTGCATGCCAGTGTTATTGTCTGCTGTCTTTGTCTACAGAAGTTTATGTTATTTTGTAAAACTAACAAAAAGGACCCCTCCCCCCAGAGAAACCCCACATAGATTTTGGGTTCTTCTTCTTGTCGCTTTTGATTCCTGATGTGATTATAATGGGCCCTGAATCAGAGCCTGAGGCCAAAGGACCCTGGCAGTTGAAGAAGACGGGAAAAACGGATCTGCTCACTCAGAAGGAGCAAAGGGTGCTCTCCCCGCTCACCTGGTGCTGGGAGGGGTGGGCGCAGTTTTGTGGTACACCCTGGCAGAGGTGAGTGGGGAGCCCAGGTGGAGCCTCGCTCCGGTGGGGCTGCCTCTGGGGTGTGGGTGTTGGTGTCGACTTGGCCTTAACCTGGGTGTCCTGTTAAGTGGGGACACCAACGTCTCCTCTGCACGCTGCAGTGAGAGGACATCCGTCCCGAGACAGACGGGGCTGTCCTTTGTAGGTGGCAGATAATTCGCTCCCCTTCTTTTTCTGTCTTATTTCTCAATGGCACGTAAAAGCTCTGGTTGCTGGCTGCCCTGTGCTATTGAGAATAAAAAGGAACACAAGGCATTTTGTCCAGAACTGGTTGCGGACCGGCTTCCGGCAAGAATGGCTGAAGATCAATCACTCTGAACACTCACTCATTATTTTTGGCAGACATTCTCCAAATGTAATTGGCTTATAGCAAAAATCCTATTTAACTCATTTAGTTGCTTGGGATTAAATTTTTTATCCAATTTATCTTGCAGGGACACCAAGGAGTTACTGTCATTAAAATTAGGGGTCCTTTAGGTGCAATACTGAAAAACTTTTAACTGGTTTAAAGGGGCACTTACAACACCTGCTTTAAAAATTCTCCAGGACAACATAGTTATTTCTAAGCTGCACAGCGCAGAACTCTGAGGCCCGTTGCTCGAGTGGACCTGTGGCCTGTTTGCTAAGAAAACAGCCATTTCTGCCAACCTTCCCTTTGCTCATCTCTACGGTTAAGTTTCAGAATTTACTATTTAAGCATAAATTTTTAACTTTTATTAGAGGATTAAAACTAGTCTTTTTGTTTGTTTATGCACAAAATCAATCGATCTAGTCTTAATTGATAGCATAGATTATCTGCAAGTTTTTTTCCAAAGACCTTTAAGTTGTAAGTTATGGGAACTCAGCCTAGACATCAATCTAGAACATTCCTTCATGATGACTTGAAATATATACAATGATCTATTCTTGCTGTTCTAAATTTCAGTCTTGGAGCAAGTCAAGCTACCAAAGAACACACATTTCAACAGTCAGGCAATAGCTCTGGCTTCAGAACTACACTTATATTGACAGTTCTCCTTGGTTTTAGGCAAGGGTCCATGTCAAGGAGGTGGTCGGGGAGTGAGGTTTGGCACATGCTTTCAGGTTACGTGGGGGTTGCCCACCTCCATGGTCTTCAGAGGCACCTGCAGCATGGAAATCCTTCAGGTCTTAGTACCAGAGGAAAACTGACTTTCCCGATCATTTTTTTCTCCTGACCATTATAATTAGCCCTTTAAGTCATTATTTCTCATACTGTTTCTGCAGAACCCTCTTCCATGCCGGGCGCGTGGGCGGTGCGCGGAGGCAGCCTCCTGTACTTGGCCCCACGCTGCCTCTCAGGGAGCCGGTCTGCACGCGGATGGCCTGCGCAGCCCTGCGGCTAAGGAGCAGACCTTAGCGTGGTGTCAGTCCTGTTCTTGCCAGCTGTGATGCCACCAAGTGTGTGTGTGTGTGTGTGTGTGTGTGTGTGTGTGTGCATGCGTGTGACATTTCAGTTACTATCCAGCAGAATAGCATTAAGCAGGTATGAGTTTGAGCGATACTGTAGTAATTTTAAGATGTTTTTCTTTCCTTCTTTCGCTCAGATCTCTTCTCTCTGGTAAGCCTTTGAACCTGAAAATAAGCTAGAAATAAGCTCCCTTCTCTGAGGTACCGTGGTTCTTACGTCCAGCTGTCCATGAGCGCCCCTTTGGGACTGCTGCCTCTGGGTCCCGTTGTGTGTTTTGGAAGCTCTCAGGGCATAGGAGTGACTGCTTCCCTGCAGCAGTGGGGGGATGGCACCTGCTCCAAACCCTGATCATATAGAGAACATGAACGCTTGGTGTGCTCACACATATGTGCACACGTGCACACACACAACAATAACTCAGAACTGTGAGCTAGAGCAGCAAGAGCACTTGGAAGCACGTGGCAAGTAGTGATCCATCACCTTCTGTGACTGCAGCCGCTCACACTTCCTCTCTTCTCTCTCCTTCCTTCCTCCGCTCACACAGGTGGGCGTCGGGCCTGGGCACAGTGAAGCGGGCTGTGGACAGAGTGGTGTCCATGCAGTTGTAACTGCAAATTTCCCAGGGAGCGTTTAATTCATGGGTAATCTTAATTTGCAAGAGTCCATGTTTGTCCTAGGGAATTTGTGAGGTGTACATTTTCGAGGACACACATCCTTAATCTTAGGCTCCTAATACGTCTGGTGTGGCCCTGCCAGCATCACACTGATCATGATAGTGACATCAATGATGAGGAAGTAGGGATACAAGCACAAGGACCTCAAGCTATAGATCATGGGATAATTTACACTTAAATTGCAATAAAATGAGAAATTCACTGTCTCGTCATGTTGATTGCTTGGCCCCTATTTTCTTTTAAAAGACCCTTTTCCAAGGGCAGCTGGGGATTTCTGGGGTGGTGTGGAGGAATCACCTGGCGTGGCGTGGCGCGTGGTAATGCGGGGGCTGGTGTGTCAGCAGGACGCGCTGCCCCCGGGCTCCAGCCGCACCTGTGCGTCAGCAGCTTAGGGATGCAGATTCCACCTGCTTTTGGTTTATGGAAATTTTTCTCATGGAGCTGTTAAGTCAGTGTTGCTTATTTATAAAAAAACATTTATTTTTTCCTCGATTCTCTTTGGTTTTTACTTGTTTTCACTTTTTAAAATGTTATTTGAAGAAGGCTGATGGGCTTTTGTGATGGGCCCTGCGTGGTGTGCGCAGTCCTGACGGAGCTAAGAAGCATTTGTGTAAGAAGCCCACAGGCCACGGAGGCAACGAGCTTCTGCACAGAAACTGACCCGTCAGCGCTTCCCAAGGGCCCCGTTCTCTGGTCGGAGAGGAGGGTCCATGATCCTCTGGCGTCTCCCTGACTTTTACTGCGCCTTCCGTGGCTTTCCTGGCACCTGAAAACCCTCCAGGAGCAGTGATTTCTGCGTGTGGTTCTCCGCACCCTGGGTTCATGCCATGCCATTGGATCCTGTTTCGCCTCAAGAGGGAAAGGGTCAGCGGGGTTTGGGCAGAGGCTCCGTCTGTCCCTGGAGTGTGGAGGACGGGGATGGAAAGGCATCTGTGCGCCAGCTCTGGGTATCATTTTCAAATCGTGTGATCATTACTCTGTCTCATGGAAGTCATTCGCGAAGTGCCTTTTATGGAGATGCGTGGCGCTGAGTGTTTAGAGCTCTTTTCAGACGAGTGAGCAGGTCGGCCTTTCTCTGGCTTTCCTTTCCTGGGCTTCCCGAAGAGCCTGACTGGTGGAGGAGAAGCCCCTTCCGGAATTCTATTTTTTTTTTTAAATCATTTATTTATTTGTTTGTTTATTTATTTTATTTTTAGAGAGAGGGGAAAGGAGAAAGAGAGAGAGAGAAACATCACTGTGCAGTTGCCTCTCACTCATGCCCCCAACCGGGGACCTGACATGCAACCTAGTCATGTGCCCTAACTGGGAATCGAACCAGCAACACTTGGCTCGCAGGCCGACGCTCAATCCACTGAGCCACAGCAGCCAGGGCCTCCCTTCCGGAATTCTTGAAATAACTGTCACGGAGAACGAAACGTAAGACCAGTGAAATATTCCCATGCTCTCCATACCATCACAACTTTTCTTATTTTTTCCCCTTTGTGGAAGATTTCATTTTCTTTGAATCTCTGGACATATTTTCCTGTGTCTTTTGAAGAACTTGAAACTTTCAGACTTGCAGTATCAGATCTAGTGTGTGACATGCTGACAACTATTGTAGAATGAACTTAGGAATAAGAAAATGGAGAGACTGTAGAGTAGAACACACACATGTACATGCACATGCACACCACATGTGGACAGGCGCATGCACACAAGCATACATGTACATCCAAACACATGTGAACACACACAAGCACATGCACACACACTCACCACACATGGGCAGGCGCATGCACACAAGTGTACATGTATACCCCCACACATGTGAACACACACTAGTACATGCACACCACACATGGGCAGGCACGTGCACATAAGTGTACACATACACCCACACACATGTGGACACACAAGCACATGCACATGCACACCACACACGAGCAGGTATGTGCATGCAAGCATGTGAACACACATGAGAGCATGCATGTACGCCTCACACACATGTGCACACACACCGCCTAGAGAGAGGGAAGGATGACGCCGTCCTCTGCTGGCTCTGACATGACTTAGGAGCGAGCACTGTGCTCACTCTGTGCTTTGGGAGACATCCCGCAGACTGAGACTCCTCCCCCGGGAAGCACGGGAAGTTAATCTGGGTTCCTTAAAGTTTTCTCTATCTTAAGTACCAGGTAAACTTGGCATAATTAGCGTGACAAATGGAGATGCCAGAGACGCTGTACATTTCTTCTTTCAAGAGTCCTCAAAACCGAACCTTGCTTCTCAAAATGCTTCAATGCATCTGTTTCTTTGGGGCAATTTTAAAAAATTAAATCACCTGTGACAAAGACGCTTTCTCAGGACAGCAGACTAGAAATGTCCTCCGCCCCCCTTTACAAGCATCGTTAAGGATATATTCATGCTGCATATTTTATAGTCATCTTTGCAAACCACCAGCCCTTTCTGAATTGGGTCTGACAGGTTCCACCCCGCGCTTCCTGATCCAGATCCAGTCTGTTTAATAGGCAGCTCCGTGTTACACACTCACCGAGCTCCGTGTTACACACTCACCGTGGAGCTGCAGGTCCCGAGGGAGGCGGGAGGGCTGCCTCTCCCCAGTGAGGAAATAGCTCGGGCACAGCCTTTGGTTTCCCACTTCTGTTAGAATCAGGGACTTTTGCAAGATTCAAACTCAAGATCTGTTACCTTAACACAGTATACGCTCGCTAGACGCATCACGTAAATACGAACCCCTAGTGTGCACCTCTGTCTTCCCAGAGAGTACAGGTAGGCCCAGTGTCTGCAGAGAACTGCACAGCTCCTTCGGGTGTCCCGGGGAGGGGGGCGGTGGGCTGGGCTCACCCCCGTGTTCACACAGCCTCAGAATCTCCACACAGGTAGATTCCAGGCAGGGCACCAGAAATGTGACAAGGTGGGCTTCTTCTTGGAGGTCTGTGGAGAGCCGAAATGATGCATATTAAATTTAAGAAGGCACTCATATTCCTGATACTTCTCACTTGTCTTTCTGTATTTGAATCATGCCCTGTATATAGATTAGTATCCTGCTTGTCCCATTAACAGTATCATCATGATATTGACTAGATATCTGATTATGCTAAAGTGTTATTCATTGTCTAGGCCTAGTAATAATAGTGTGATACCGTTTTTAAAAGTCCTTATCTTGGAAGCACACATGCTGAAGAATTTGTGCTGAAATGATATGAGGAGACGGATTTGCTTCAAAATATAACATTGTGATAAGTTTACAGGGTGACAGATGATTACTAGAATTAGCGGAGTCATCACATGGTAAGGTATAAAAATGTCCAGTTCGTATACTGTGTACCCAAACGAACATGCCCAGCGTAAGATTGTTTACCCACTATGCCTAAGTTTAAAAAAGAAAGAAAGCAGAACCAGGTGAGGCGGGTGGAGGAAGTGGGAGCATGCATGAAGAAGCCGCGTCGTGTGTTGGTAACTGTCGAAGCGAAGTGATGCAGAGTCAGGAATTCATACACCATCCTCTGTACTTCATGTGTGTTTAACCGCTGCCATGAAAAAAAGTTAAGTCTGAGAGAGTTAATCTCCATGGTCCTTACGATGTTCACTCTATGGGAACAGGTTAACGGATTTAGTCATTTCCTGTTCTGGCATATTTGACAATTTTTTGAGGTTTTTTTTTTCATGATCATATAGGGGATGGCAATCAACATTTTTTTTTTGCCCCACTGCTTTGTGCATGAAATTTCATCTGCATTTAAAACTTGTTCTTGGGGAGCGATGAGGAAGGAGGGCTAGTAAACCAGGGAGTGTGATGACGTAATCGGGCCAGTTGCCTTCCGGGTGACTGAATATACTTGTTGTTTGTATGGGAATGCCAGAGTCACCTAGCACTAGGAGCGCTGCACACCATCCTTCTGAAACCAAGCCGGAGTCCCTAAGGCGGTTTGACGTTGTAGTCAACACCGGCAACTCCTGCGGCGCACCTGAAGCCAAGCTGTATTGACTCCGTCTTTCCCTTGGACCCTTCAGCTGCGAAGAGAGGGGGGGTCTGCTGCATGGGCAACAGCAGACCCTCCATATCACCCTGCCCAGGCTCTGTAGCTTCAGCTTCACTGGAGAGGACACTCCAGCGTCATCGCAAGATGTCGATTCAACACGGGAGGAGACAGATACCGTGTCACTCCCGAGTCGGACTTCACAGCCATTCTCGGCGGTGCAGATAGACTCTTAAGAAGCTACACCATCGTCTCTCGAGACGGACGGCTGCCGACGAGTGGAAGAATATACGTTTTTTGAAAGATGAGACATTTATGCTGATGGTGGAAACTTTGGAAAACACAGAGAAGTCCAAACCCTGAAAGAAAACCGCTGCTGAAGTGTGGATGATTCATGCCAATCTTTCTTCAAAATATTTGAAAATATTCTCTGCTGTTCAGTTATAACAATAGCGGGAGGCACTGTACAACTTTATTTTGTCTGTTTTTTTTCAGCACAGATGTGAAAAGTGTCACATCTATTATTTACTACTTCAATGTCAGATCAAGTTAGTTAGGAGTTTTAGAAAAAAGGGTACATTCAAAGAAGACCGTAGGCACTGAGCTGGAACGTGGCATTGGGGAATTTCTCCACGTGCAGCGTTTAGGCAGCGGAGCTCCGGGGTTTCTCAGGCAGCCCTCAGGTGCATCGTCTCCTTTCTCTTCACCGCGACCGAATGAAGACCCTGTTTGGAATGTGCAGGTTGGGCAGCCGGGGCCTTGGCAGAGACGATGCTTCAGAAAGTGACCTGGACACTCTAGCTTAGTCCCCTTCCCCTCTCCTCACCCTGGGTGCCGGCTGCCCTGGGGACGTGGCCCGTCCCTCCAAATCTTGTCCTTTCCTGAGCGATGACTGTGGAATCTAATGAACCCTCCTCTTGAGATACTGTTTTTTTCCAGTTGACAAAATTATATAAGTAACTTATGTTCTTGGATATAAAATCACAGCAGAACCAAAGAGTGTACGAGGAACATAGTTTCTACACATTTTATAGGCTATTATTTCTTAGTATTGTTCTAAAAATGAATTTTTGGGTGTCATTAAAGTAGTTGTTAATATCATATTATGGTTGCAAGAGGAAGAGCCACATCCCAGGGGGATATTTTACCTTTTGAACAACTTGAGCCATGCTGTGGTTTTTTTCACTGAAACTCCCATCACCAGGGCTGGGTGCCCTGTCTCTGATCACACTGATGTATGGCAGAACCTGTACACCAAGCTCAGTATCATGCGCACCCCGCATTGCTGGCTTTCAAAGGTGGCAGTCACGGACCGGATTTAGGGAAACGGGTGGCTCGTAACTTTGCCTGCCTCAGAAGCTGGCACTCATGCCGTGGTCACAAGGGTGGCCTGTGGTCATGGGCAAAGGGGTGGGGGCCGCCGACCGCCTTCCCGTCGGGTGCATATGCCGTGTTTCTGAGCTGGGCGAGGGACACCCACTGCTGAGAAGAATCGGGCAGAGGTCACTGACTCTGTTGAACACGGAAGTGTATTTTCTCTGCACTTAGAAGAAATCCCCCCGGACCTGCCAGTTGTCCCCGATGCCCTTGCCGTCCCAGGCGATTCAGACTTGGTCCCGATGGAGGGCTGACGGGAAAGCGGAGTGTAGTGCGCCCAGCCCCGTCCCCGTGCGGCTGTCATAAATCCACACTCCCAGCAACGGCCGTCTCACGTGGTCTCTGTGCTGCTGTGATGAACGTTGTTTAATATTCCAGGGAGTCGGTTGGCCGACCTAGACACCCCCTGCTGCACATCCTGAGGATATTCATTCAGGGCTTAACGTCTTCACATCAGCAGAGCACGGACCATCGTCACTGGCCTGGCCACCGTCGTTAGCCTCCTTCCCAGTATGTTTCGGTGTCTCGCCCCGAAGGCTCGTGTGCGCAGTGACATGTCCTTGCTCCCAGCCGTCTCTCAGTGACGTGCCTTCCCCACTGCCTCCCTGGCCTCTGCCTGCCCTGCAGGTCCCCGCTCGTCTGCCCCTGGCCACTGAGCACGCTCAGCAAGCGGGACAGTCATCCCCGCCCGTCCTGAGTCCTCACTGCTGCGGGGAAAGCGTGTCTGAGGAAGAACTGTGAGGCAGTTGGAGAAATTTCATTCGGTCGAACCCATGCATGTTTGAGACATGTCAAACCCTGAAGGACTTCATACTGTACAGTAAAATCATAAATGATAAAGACAAAAGAGGCCCCCTTGGCTACTCCAAAACCTTTCCTTTTCTGCATCCGTCCAATGAAATGCTTCTTTTTTTGGTGAACATCCAGCATTTAAAAAAAAATGTTTAATTTGGTGAACCACAAAGGTGAACTCAGGAGACCTGGAAGAAGCTGCTCATAAATTATTGCAATGGGCCCACGGAAAACATGCCACGGTCTTGTCCAAGGGAATATGCTTGTCCAGATTTACGACCTGCAGTGGCTCTGGTTTTGGAACATCAGGGAAAAATACCAAATGCTTCAAACCTCCAAAAATGATAATCTTCCAAAGAGCTTTGTATATTTGGCAAATACATTTGAGCTTCGAATATGTTGATCCTGAAACCGACTGGAAAAATCCTACAACATCTGTACATAAGTTCAAGCCATTGACTTTTAAAAAGTGCAGCACCAAATGCCTGATCCTTTCGTGGAGATCTCAGAGGGCCCTGGTTTCAACGGTGATTGACGGGGGAGAGCACATCTCCTCTGGGGAAGAACAGATCGGACCGTGGGTGCCCGGCCTCCATGCCCTGGCTGAGAAGGAAGCTTTGCAAAACCCTGCTCCGAAAGGTTCACTTTTTGTCAAGTGTTCTCCCAAAAGTTTAAATGGTTAAAATTAATACTTGATTAATTTGCCGTCATTAACTTTTAGAAAGTGTATTTTAGAATTTGATTATGAGGCTTTGACTATGATTTTGTTTTCTTTTTCTGTACATAGGTTGCTCTATGTATTGTTGGTCATAAATGGGTTGATACTGAAAGTGAGCTGCGTTTTCTTTCCTCCATGATTCACAGAATAGGAAACTTGTAAACAGTAAACAGACCACATGATTCAGTTGTGTGTAAGTAATTCTAAAGCTCTGATTCCTTTGTTTCATCGTTAGCTGCAATATTTATTTTTGAAATTTCAGTTAAAATTAAAGGAAGGCCGGAGATGTATCTGTTAATCTAAGGGGTCTTGGATTAAAAATTGATAAACTTGATTCTAAACTCTTTAGTCTTGTAGGCAACTGACTTATAAACACAATGACCCATTTATTTATTTTTAAATAATTTATTTATTTGTTTGTTTGTTTATTTATGTTTTAGAGAGAGGGGACCTGACATGCAACACAGTCACGTGCCCTGACTGGGAATCGAACCAGTGCCAATGACCCATTTCTACCATTCCCTCTTTTCTGCACATACATTCTACCTGTAACCATGTCAAAATACAAGCACACCATATTTTGTCCCACTTCCTTGTCTTTCATACTCTGTTGCTTTTCTCTTACTATTCCCCACACCCTCATATTTCTAATCGGAGAAGTCCTGTTTACCCTTAGGAATAAATTCAAATGGCACTTCCTCTGTGATGGCCTCCCTGACTGCACAAACACATTTAACATTCTCTACATCTGTGCTGATAGAAACATTGTATACATCACTATTAGAGTGTTTGTCACACCCTTTAGACACAACCACTCTTCTCGTGTGGGGAATATTATCAATATATCTGGCCATTTCTATTTACATATGCATACACATGTCTCTGTATCAAACAGGATCCTCTTTGGCTGAGTTCCAACAATGGCATCGAAGGGAATGTGTTCTGCAAAGTAACAATTTCTTCGCATTTCTATCGCATTTGTCTATTAACTTGTAGGAGCATTTCACCCGTCTCATCAGTGGTGAAGTCCCTGGGCTCAGAGATGATCCCTGTGTGTGTGTGTGTGTATGCGTGCAGGTGTGTATATATTTGTGTGTGTGTATTATATGCTACCCTTGCGCCTTCTTTATCCACTCTCCTCGGCAGTGCCCAGACAATGGCTGTTGTCTAGCTAGAGTTTTCATATCTGTCTGCTGCCTGTCAGCATTATGTATCCACATTGCTCCTTCCTGACTACAGGAAGACTGAGTAGGATCAGACCAACATTTAAGGTTGGCTAATCACCAACCAGATATTTCATGTGTGTAATCCTTAGCAAAGTGACATAAATGTACTGAAATTTTAGTAGATGACCTTTTTCATAACGACTACCAAATACCAATTATATTCCTTTCCCTTCAAAAGAGTTTTCTAATTAAGAGAGTATTTTACCCTTTGTGACAGCGCGGGTGGACCCGGAGAACATTATGCTGAGTGAAATCAGCCCGTCAGAGAAAGACAAATACCATGTGATCTCACTCATATGGGGAATCTAATGAACAAAATAAATTAACGAGCAAAATAGAGACATATGCATAGAGAGCAGGCTGACAGCTCTGGGTGGGGGGTCAGGGGCGGAGGGACTGAGCAAAAAGGAAAGAGGACTCATGGACGGGGACAACCGGGTGGGGATTGTTGGGGGGCAGAGGGGAGTAAGGGGCTAGATGGCAACAGAAAATGCAATAAAATACTAATAAATAAAAAACATTTGGACTCATCACAAAGTAATAAAGAAGTTCATTTCATGTGCGTATTTTCCTTAAGATAAGGAACGGAAGAGAAATGATCTTTCCTCTCAGGGAGTTGGACGATTGAAGGCGGTTAATGGAAGTGAAGTTTATTGAGGCCACATCATAAACAGCGTGGTGACATGTATTTTTGTATCTTATTTTTACAAAGCACATTGCTAGTTATACTGTAAAAATCAGCTCAATGTTTCCTGGGGCAGAATGTGGCAGCCCACTGAGTATAAATATTAACCACTCTGGTTTATAGAAATGGCAGTGGCAGAAATGCCTCTGGCAAAGAGAAAACGGCCTGGGTGGAACGGTTTCTTCCAGTGTGTGTCTTCAGTGGTTGGAAAGACAACACTTGGAAAAGCAAACCCTCTGTGACTGGTTCAGCTGCTCCATTACTTAACAGACTTCGGGGACACCCGAGTCCGAACGACCTTCTGCTCCTTCTGATCTGGACACAGCAGAGTTGATTCAAGTCTGGTTTTCCTTCTTAGGGCTGGGTCGCAGGCCGCTGGGAGATGCGGCAGCCCCTGCCTCCCTGCACGCACGGGTTCCCTCCTGGAGAGGCGAGTGGTCTGGAATCAGAAAACCTCATTTCAAGTCACAGTCCTGCCGCTTGCCAGTCGTATGATGGATCTTGGCCATTTACGTCACTTTTCTGGACCTCCGTCGCCTCTTCTGTCAAACTGGCATCGTCGTTTCTTTGCAGACCTTAATGCCTGTCGTTAATGCAAAGTTAGGCAGAGTAGCCTCCTCGTGCCCAGCTTCATGGGGTGCTCATTCTCGGCTGCGTGTGTGTTCTTCTACTCCCACCTTTCCCACACCCGTTGGGGGAGGGTCTCTGAGTGCTTCCCGAGGGCATGCCTGGGCTCACTGCTCCCTCTCTCCCCCGGGTGCCTTCCGTCACCTCCTCCCGCGGGCCAGTCACAGCCGTAGACTGAAACTGTTAGTCCATAATGTTTACATCTCCAGGCCATGTTCACAGAAACCTCAGTCTTCAGCGGTGTTTCCTGGTGCCTGCCCTGGTAGGAATCCTGCCTGTCTTTAGGCACAACAGTGTTGTCACCAGGCTCAGGTGACACTTACAATACTTATTCATCAGTGTGACACGGCTATATGTCACGGGCAGAGCGAACACAAGCCTGTGAGCTGTGGGGCACAGCGCTGTTGACTGTCAGCACTGAGAATCATGCTCTCTGACGTTTATGGTTACGAATCTGTGCCCCTGACCACACCTGTCAGAGGGAATGTTCTCAGACGTGCACAGGCCCCCAAAATGCACTTGGAATCTGAGCGAACGAATCATCTTTCTTGATGTCAGTGCTCTGTTTCCATTAATCTAGCCTTGTTTCACATTTCCTCTTTCGATAGCACATCCCTCTGTTGGCTTCCATTGGTCCTTTTTATATGGACACGTGTCAAATTTGTCTCCCCCTCTATTTCAGTAGCTGAATGTTAGAAATTTCAAGCTGTTATTCTGGGTCAGCAGGATAATATTAAATGATAATTATATCATCTCCATTAGCTACTCCTCGAAAATTTGTTACTTTCAAATTCTAGGAAAGCAACGGCTTTGTATATCTCTCTGCTTAGTAGACAAAGCCGAGGGTGGGACTCCAAGATATTTCAGAAAAAATTTCTCTTTTAAAAAACATCTGCATCAACCAGTTGACCGAGACATTTATGGCGGGCTGTGTACCTAGCCATGTGTGTGTATAAGATTATACTATTTCCTACTCTGTATTCACCAACACATCCCCAAAGATATTTTGGCAGTCTTTTTTTCACATGTCCTGTTGTAATCAGGACACGGGATGTCTATAGTACCACGTGTTAAAATCTCGAAACTCTAAGCTTCGTTATCATGAAAATAATAAAGAAGGGAGTCTGAAATAATGGGGTCCTCAAACAGATCTTTCCTGCTTAGCAACCAGGAGCCACCTCTCGTTTGAATCTAGTCCGTGTTTCCATTGGCCCTTTGCATTAAGGCCACCGGATCCAATGATCCCTGTGGTAGGCATTTGAACGTATCAAGTGCCCAAACAGAACACATGTTCATAACATGTGAGGCTCAAGGAACGGCACCGAGAAGACACACACAAGGAGCCGATGACCCAGGCTTGTTTCCAGACTACAAGAAACGCAGGAGTTTGAAGGGGCGTGGCCAACTTTGAGGATGACATTTATTTATAACTTGGTCATAGAATTTTTTAAAATAATCATAGTTCTTATTTACTTATTTATATTTTTAAAAGCCCTGGCTGGTTTGGCTCAGTGGATTGAGCGTCGACCTGCGAGCTAAGTGTCGCTGGTTCGATCTTCCAGTCAGGGCACATCAGAGAAGGAAAACTCTGACTCCAAAAAACCTCCGCTGCCTTGCGGCATACCTCTTCAGGGGAAAGGCTAAGGGAGTAAACCCCGACAGAAAATCCGGAGCCGGAGTCCCTAAGGCGGTTTGACGTTGTAGTCAACACCGGCAACTCCTGCGGCGCACCTGAAGCCAAGCTGTATTGACTCCGTCTTTCCCTTGGACCCTTCAGCTGCGAAGAGAGGGGGGGTCTGCTGCATGGGCAACAGCAGACTCTCCATATCACCCTGCCCAGGCTCTGTAGCTTCAGCTCCACTGGAGAGGACACTCCAGCGTCATCGCAAGATGTCGATTCAACACGGGAGGAGAGAGATACCGTGTCACTCCCGAGTCGGACTGCACAGCCATTCTCGGCGGTGCAGATAGACTCTTAAGAAGCTACACCATCGTCTCTCGAGACGGACGGCTGCCGACGACGATGACGACGACGACGGTCATGCCCTGAGTCATCGTGTCCTTTCACATCCAACAAGATACATGCCACGCCCACCCACGGCCGGACCCCTCTTCAGTGACAATCTATGATTATTCGTTATCCATTCCGGCTGCAGTTGAATATTCGCACGTTCTGTGTGAAATGGCTCCCTCGTTAGAATCCTAAAGCACCTCCAGTGCTTACGCGTCTCTCATCCAGGCCGTGGACATGAGGCCCGTGTGGCAAGTTCAGCTCCGAGCACCCCGAGGTCCCTCCGCACCCCTGGGTTCCAGCCCGTTCTTGCCATCCAAAGCACCGGGCTGTTATTTTTCTCACGTTCCACTGGAGTTACCGAATGCAGAGGCCAACCCTGTTTACGAAGTTCTAATGTGTTGCACAGACTTTTCAGTTAGGTCTGCTTCATTTGATTTTATTCTCGATACTAAAAAGGAACCTTAAACATGACCCTCACAAAAAAGCACTGTAACCTTTGGAAAACATGTCTACAAGCAGAGAAAATTAAGGCCTCCTCAGGATTCCCCGGAGCGACAACAAAAGCCTGGACCATCAAGGCTCTGACAGCTCTTCCCGGTTGCCATGGAGAGAAGCCTTCCTGTTATAGGCTATTAATGGGATGCTTAGGCTCCTCAAGATTCTGACTTAATTGTCTGATGCTTGTCTTCCTCCTACGAAACGTGAGAGCGTTGGATCAGTCGCACGGGGGCCGGTGGGCTGATGCTCAAAGAACAAGGATGCTCTTTCCACTTATCGGAATTCTGTGTGCATAGCAAATGTGCTGTGCATCATTATTCCACCTCTGGTGTGTGTTTGCCAGCACCTCCAACCACTTCCAATATTTCCTTGTAAAATAATATGTATCCTGTGGCCTGACTCCCGATGCAAAGCCAGAGAATTAATGCCGCCGATGGCGGAAGCCGTGCCCGTGATGAATAGGGCACTTAGAGCTGATGTACCTTTTGCCTTCGTTTCAGAGCAGGGCCTTTGTGCCGTAAAGCACATTTACTCTGCACACCTGGTTTTTACACCCTGATTTTTCACTGCTGTTCGGGCTGGCCTGCGAACACGAAACCGTACCCCACTTTCTTCTGTCTCAGCTGCTGTTAATTACTCTGTCTCCTCTTCACAGTTGATCTGAACATCTTCTGAACAAGCAGACCCTCTATGATATCCCCTTTGCATGAGCACATGAAAGAAATCTCAGCCGTGTTCCACACTAATTTATTTTCCTTTATTCTGTCGTGTTAAACGAGAAGTAATGAGAGCGCATTAACGATAAAGGCAGTATGGGAATGAATAGTGCTATAGTTATAGTGTTATCACCCGACTTCTGTTTCCCCACGGAGGCATATATAATTATTTGTGGAAGCCAAAAAAAAGATAAAACTGGTCTGGAAGGTATAGGCATCTGTTATGATCTCTAGATTCCAAAGACTAAGATGACTTACCAGGTGGTGAGCTGCTCAGTTAATGAGAAAAACACCTAGAATTTGTACCTTCTGGGAATGCCTGGGCAGCTGGTTAAGAGAAGTACATATAGGAAAGAGTTCAGCTTTAATAGAAGCTGTTTAATAGAAGTGATTAAAGGAAATTTAACTGTAAAACCTTATCTTAATTTGTGGTTTGTAACAACTAATGAGCTATTCTGTAACCGAAGATAAACTTCTGTCACAGGCAGCATCCCTTATCATCTCACACAGGGTCTTGTTAAGAGCCGTGCACCTGGTGAATTGGGGTGGGAAGCAGACCTCCCCGATAACGATTTTCATGTTCCCAATAATTACAGAGCCTCTGGGTGTTAGGGAGAAGAGTAAGAATGCTAGATATGTGTTATACTTTCTTATAAAGAAGTGTAGCTGTGTCCTGGCCAGGTGGGATTTGAGTGGAAGGGGCGGGGCCTGTGTGGCATCCCCCTTTTCCTTCTTACGTGCCGTTGTGGGGGTGTCTTCTTGGACCATGGGTGGCAGGACAGCCAGATTGAAGAGCGCACCTGGTCCCTGCCACCCGGAGCCACCGTCCAGGCCCTGGGCCCTCTCATCCTGACTGTCAGGTGGGTGAGAAAGAAGACCCATCCTGCTGAAGTGACTGTTATTTCCATACTCTGTGACAGCAGCTCAACTGACATTTTAACCCTCCAAGAAAGTTGCTATGTAAGCAAAAAAATAGCAGAAACATGAAATAGAGAATCAGACCTTGATGTTCATGGTTGATGTTCAGGAAGAAAAAAAAAGCATTTGGAGAAAGAAAAGCAAGGTGTGTTTTTCACCCATGTTTCCCGCAATGCCGAAAGCAGAAACAGGGAGAAAGTAGTGCTCATTGATGTTAGCTAAAGCTTCTATTAAGTGAATTAAGAAGATCTTAATATTCCCGTGGAGTGGAAATACATAGGGATCAAGGCCATCCTGCTTCCGAAGTTCCTGTAGGATATACAGGTCCCAGTGTTTCAAGAAAAAGAAAAACCTGTATGGAGATGTTCTCCATTTTATTCAGAGAACTTAACTGCAAAAATCGACATTATAACAGTAACGGCAGCGGCAGCGGCAGCAGCAACATGAAATAAAATAAGTTAGCAAATCAGAAAGAGTAGAAACTGCATTTGTTTCCCTGGAGAAATTGAGTAGAAAGCTGCCCTTGTGGAATAGAAAATGCGGAATGATTGTTAATCTTGATAATCTGCTCAAAGGAAACTAGTCTTTGGAGACTAATATTTCAAATGAAGGGAAACTGGGCTGCCAGACAGGAGGGCAAAGGAAATCCCTCAGCAGGATTTTTCATCTGCAACACAATTTATGTAAAATACGTTATGACGGGTATGCTGGTTGAGTTACAGTGAATGAATTTTAATTGGAGATGGAGCAATTAATTATCATCAGTAAACTCTGTGATGCATTATCTACCAAGATATCAGAGAAATAATTTAATTTAACAAATTTATTGAACAATCTGCTAAGATTTATGAAAGATGCAAGTAAGGCAACCTATTGTCTCTGCTTTTAAACAGTTTAAAAAAAATTGATTTTACAGAAGAGGAAGTGAGAAAGAAAAAAGACAGTGACTTGTCATTCAGCTTACTGACGCATTCATTGGTTGAGTCTTATATGTGCCCTGACTGGGGATTGAACCCACAACCTTGGTGTGTCAGGACGATGCTCTAACCAACTGTGCTCCCTGGCCAGGCCTCTTGTCTTTGCTCAGAAGCCACTTACTCTGTGAAGAAAGAGCAGTGTACTTGCAGATGCAGTTCCTACAGGAAACACACATGGAACTGGTCAGGAGGCAGTTGTTGACCCTTCTGCGTGATGTCAGGACATCTTCTCAATGGAGATATTCAATGACATTGAGCATCGTTTGGGCAAACATGGACACAGGAATCACGGATGCCTTGCTGACGGCTCAGTCACATGTAGGATGACATATTCATTGCCTGAGACAGAAGATTAACTCAGGCTTCCCAGGCAAAGGGGACACGAGTGTGATGGTCGCTGGGCATGAAATACATTATTTTCACAGCTTGCAGCTTTCAAGCAAAATGGGAATCTTGTTCTCCCTTCCCTTCCCTCCCCTCCCCTCCCCTAACTTTCCTTCCCTTCCCCGCCCTCCTCTCCTCTCTCTCTTTCTATCTCTCACCCACCCCTGCCTGTCCCTCCCCTGCCCCACCCATCACGGCCAAACATTGGGGCTGAATCTGTCTGTCTCGCTTTGCTCACGTGCACAACCTGATTCAGGGAAGGTGGGATACTCTGTCTTGCTCAGTCCTGGGCCAGGTCACTCCTAGCCTGACCTCACAGGCTGAGCCATAGTTATTCAAGTGAGAGAAAGGTGGTTTCTCACAGGAAGTCGTTCCCCGCAGACACACTCTGGCCACACACCCATTTAGCTTCTGCTTCTTACCGAGTAGAGCATTGGATGAACAGAAAACGAAGGTGATATTTCCATCTCTTCTTGTGGACCAAAGGCTGTAACACTGAGGAAAATGGCAACATGCAAACTGAATATCTGATTACAGAGATGACTTTAAAGAATAGAATTTTAGCAGTTTATATATACCAGGTATATGGCTTTGCAGTAACTCCTGAGCTGTGCTTCCTGTGTGACATTACATCATAAAAGCATTCTGTGGGCTCACACATGTGGCAGACATTGCATATAATCTCCTCTATTCAAACTTTTCAAACCACACCAATAGACAGAAGACTGAAGTGTCTTAGGGCAAAGAAGCCCATTTACTTTGTTTAAAAACAGCATGTATTCTATTTGATCTGGGATTTTTAGAAACACAAAAGCTGTAACAATTCCAGACGCTAGTTCAGGGATGGAGAGGAACCATCTCAACCAGGAAAAATTGAAATGGAATTTTGAACAGGAATAAGAAAAGTTAAAATTATTATATAAAACCAGGCACCATGAGGCACATAAGGTCTAATTTACAAAAATTATGACCTATCAGGAAGTGGCAATGAGGAGTTCAAAGGTACTCTGTCTTTGAGAACGGTCAGAGTTTCTACACCAATGAATAAAATATAAATAATTAAGCACAGAGATGTAAATATGATTCTAAGCATAGCTTAAACACAGGATTTCTGTGTACTTGTTGAAAAAAGATGAATACTCTGAAGCACGTGAGAGCTATTCAGTACAAGTCACTTTAAATTAAGGTTCTTTCCTATATAGATCAATAAGGTCTCAGACATTGTGTGTGTCTAGATTTCAGCAAGGCCTGTGTTGTGGACTGAATCATGTGTTCCCTCCATAAAGGTGTGTCGAAGTCCTAACAACCAGGACCTCAGAAGGTGACGTTATTTGGAATAGAGTCTTTTCAGGGGTAATTAAGTTCAAACAAGGCTGTGATGTTTGATAAGGAACGATTATTGTCCCTGATCACAACTGGGGAATACATTTCCAGCTGGATCCTGAACAAAAAGAAGCACAGTTTTTATAGATGGGGAGATAAGGTGCCAATTTGCATCGAATCACTATTGTCATTACCTAATCAGTCCTGTCAGTAACTTTTAATTCACAAAAGAAGATTATGATATTCATACCATGGTTCCAGAGAAAGTTCCAGAGATTTCGAGACTTACTAAAAAGTTACAGCAATCAAAGTAAGGGTAGACATAAAAATCAATAGAACAGGATAGAGAATCCAGAAATACACCCAAGTATGATCAATTCATTTTTGGCAAAGTTGCCAAAGTAGTTCAAGTAGGAGATAGTAATTATTTCTTTAAAGGGTGTTATAATAACTAATCAGACACGAGGTAAACATCACCTCTTACCTTGTACCATAAACAAGATTTGACTTGAAAATAGGTTATACATCCAACATAAATGCTAAAATTATAAAGCATCTAATAGAAAACAGAAGTTACAAAAATCTTTGTGAACTTGGATTGGGTATAGATTTCTTAGAAAGCACCCTAGAAGTACTTACCTTTAAAGAAAAGAAGTGATAGCTGAGTGTGGTGGACAAAATAGACCCCCCAAGATTGTACACATCTTAATCCCCAGAACCTCGTATGTTAGTCCACCCAGCAGAGGGACTTTGAGATATGAGAATGTTAAGAACTCGGACGTGGGTGAGATAGTCTTGGATTCTAGATGATATCTCTGCTCTCTACATATCTACACGTATATCTATGTCAACTTTTAGAATTTGGTCATAGGAGAAAGAGCACAGCTGAAGAGGAGCAAAGGGTTTGAACAGACAATTCACAGGATAAGATTCCTAAGTAGCCAGGAAGTACTAGGTATCATGTCCTCATCAGGGAAATGAAAATAAAAAAAAAAAAAAAAAAAAAAAAACTATTTGAAATAAGTATTTACTCACTTGAATAGCTCAGGTTTTGTTTTTTTTTCTAATGAAAATCCAGGTTGTCGGTGAGGATGCGAAGCATGTGGAGCCCTCATTTATTGGTCTGGAATTTCAAACGATCCAGGGTTCATCAACCACTGGATGGATAAACAAACTGTGGAACAAACTGCCAAACACAACAGGGATGAACCCCCAAAACTGCTGAAGGACCGAGATGCAGAAGCGTGCACCCCGCAGGACTGCATTGTGCAAAAGTCTAGAGAAGACTAGTCGGTGACAGGAGGCAGGTCAGTGTTTTCTTCGGGTCTGAGGACAGGCTATATTTTGATTTTGGTGGTGGTTAGACTTCGGTGTGCAGCTTCCTGTGGCTTATATTATACATATTTCTCACTCATGAATCAGTCTGAACTCATCCGTGTCTTTCAGCCAACACAGAGAGACAGTAGCCACACCGCATAAAAACTGGGGGCCGTGATGAGTCAGTCTTTCTCTCCCTCTCCCCCTCTCCAGCCCCCCCACACCCCCACACCTTCGGTCTCCCCCTTTCTCTCTTTTGGGCACTCTTCGCAGTCTTCACTGGGGATCTTAATCTTCTTCCTACCAGAATTCACCGAGGAAAGAAAAACTGGGTCTATTCAACAGAAATGCGTTCTTTAGAGAAACAAAAATCTTTTACTTTCGTTCTCTAAGAAAGACTGTTTTAAAGCTACACTATGATGAGCTCATCGTGGGGGATTCATTACAGGAGACAAAAATGACGGACATCACATGCTTCCTCATCCGGCCCTGCCTTGGTGAAACTTGACCCATTTCGTCTAGGTGGGCTTTCCAGTAGTTCTAATGGCCCAGCCCACTTCATCAGCCCCAGGGTCCACATGGGCGTGGATGGTAGTTATAATAGTTTCAAGCACATCACTATCAACGAGAGGGTTCCGGGGCATCTCTCTTCCTTTACTCCTCCAGGACAAAGAACAGATAGTATCTTAACTCACAAAGCAGTCAGCTACCCCAGCTCCCTGCACTTCCTTTGAGTAACTGACTTCCCCGTGGCCTCCCACACTCTCGGGCGATGGCTTCCCTTTGGGAAAAGGCTGGAAATGTCTGCTTCCTGCCACTCAGTCTGTGGACTGAAGGTCACCTCCACTCTCCCCGTTCTCCACGCCTCCTGATGCAGAGCAGAAGTGGCTTCCCTCTGCTGTCTCAGAGTCCTCGCTGTCCCCGACCCCCTCATCCCGTCTCTCCTTGTCCCCACAGAGACCTGGTTTGCAGTGAGTCTGCCTTATCCCTTTTCCTCATTATATCTCCATCACCCTGTTCTTTCCAGACAGTATTTCCTGCTGCTGGGACCCTTCCTTCCTTAACACCCCCCCAGAGCCGCCAGCCCTACCATTTCACAAACCCAGCTGCGTAGCAGGACCGCCGGGGAAGACTCTGCACTGCGCGCTTTCTGGAACTCTGTTATCACACACTCAGGTTCACTAGGTATTCCTGAGGTCTGAGGAACCTGCCTTTTACTGATAGACTCAGGGATCCTAAATGCAGCGGATATATATATACAGTTTTCACCATCTTCTCACTCCCATTCAATTCTTCACCTGCGCAAACTTGTGTCTCTTTTTAAGAGTCAAGCCATTTCCTTGACAGAGTAACCAATTTTTTAGTGATGTATCATGTTATTTGGCAAATTTGAAAATGCATTAACATTTGAAACCTTGGAAATATTAACATTTAGAGGAGATCTTTTTAAAATTTTGAAATTAGCAGAATAGAGCCGTCCGTAAATGTTTCCTAAACTTTCTGTCATGTAACTGCTCTAGAAATGAAACTTTACAAAGCTGTTGGAGACTTTAATGGCCTGCTAAATCACCTGTAGATTTGGAAATATTAGCTATTTATACATGAAAGTCACACAGGGACAAAGCCCTGTGCATCCCAGGCATATGGCGGTGAGGCAGAGATTGTGATTTGCAACAATGAGAGACACGGTTGGTTTTTCAGAGAGCAAAGCTGACTTTTTATGGCGCGTCCCACACAGGTCCGACTTGTTGGCTGGTCGCTTTTCAAGCCGGGGTTATGTTATTTTGCAGGCCTTGATTTTATTCAGAGACGAGTCATGCGGTGTTTCTATAAGAAGCGGCTTCGATGGTGGGGCAAGCTGAAGGCCCGTGTGCGACAGCCGTCTTGCCTGCCCCGTTGGCGCGCGTGTTAATTACTGGGTTTTACTGGACTTCTCACCGTGTGTTTAGAGCTGGCCCCTAGGTAGCTCTATGCAGGCGAACTCCCAGCATTTGCGGGTTATATTCTTACATACGTTTGCCCCGCATTGGAGTTTGTCACTCTCTTTAATGCTAACAGTGCAGACTGCATGAAGAAAAAGACTTCAGCGTTCCTCTCTTAGCTTCGTCCAGATGCGCTTCCCTGAAACCCTGACTGGCCGAGTTCATTGCCAGACTTTACGTTGGCTGTTTCTCGTGCACAGACGAGTCCCGTCAGGACTCACCTTTCTTCATTCCTGCGTTCAGCAGATGTTGGTGGAGCTCCAGGCTTCAGCGGTGACCCCAACATGTCCTCATGCACCTCACGTTTGATTTGGCGGAGGCTCTGGTTACCATCATAAAAGGCGAGCCTTGGTATACAACGGCACGACCTTGGACCGATCAGAAATTTTTCTAGGCCAGGCTTTCAGGGTTATTGTTCCGTGGGCTGGTCGTGACTTTCATATTCCTTTCTCATTTTATTTATAATTGGAACTCCTCTTCGAGTCCATGCTGGGTTCTGCTTCCATACTTAGTGATCCTTTCATTCATTGCGAATAATAACAAATGTGTAGTGCTAACTATCAGACATTGTTCGTTATACATAATATATAAACAAGCTCATTTAATCTTCAAAAGCATCATGTGAGAGGGATCGTATTGTCATTTCTTGTTTACAGATGAGGATATCGGGGCACAGATGGGCCACTTCACTTGCCTGAAGTCAGCTAGCTAGTCAGTGGCAGAAGAGGTCTCCAAACCTCCAAGGTCTGAGTCTGGAGACAACACTCATACCTGCTGCCAGAGGTGTTCATGTTCGATGTCTCTTATACATTTTGTGTACATAGTTTTACTACTTTAACATATAACCCATCACGGGACACAGCAGGGATTGCACCGATCCTCAGCCTAGATTGCCATCCAATGGCCTTCTTCTGTGTGGCAACCCAAGTCTGTTGGCTCGTATGTGCTGACTTGGGGGGCTGCGTGCACAGGTGTGACAGAACCTGGTTGTGATATATCCGGAACTCCTGTAAGAACTCAGGCTAAGGGTAATAAGGAATTATCCATGTTTATGTGAAAGCTTTTGTAAGTCCTGACAACTAGAATTAGAGGGGTATATTTGTATGGAGGTTGGTATTTATATGGGGTGGGAAAAAGTAGGTTTACAGTTGTTAGTATGAAAAAGAATGCAATAATAAATAATAATACAAGGATAAATTTTGTTTCGTGTACTCCCAATAGTAAGCCTGCTTTTTCCCCATCCTGTATAATAAAAATATTTATATTTTTCCCATATTGACTTATCACCTAGCACTGAGTAGCAGACCTGAATCACTTCTTCCTAAAAAATCTCCCTGAATCCCAAATAAATAACCAACCCCCAAATCATGGGAATCTAAAGAGATTGTAGCCACCTTTCAGTCCAAAGAGAAAAAGAAAGTTTTTGGAACGGAGTCACATTTTGAGCCAGTGCTAGACTTGTGGGTGTGAGCAGTAAGGACCTTACATTTTTATTAAAAGAATTTTATTATGCTAACTCAAACGTCTAGGAGAATGTATCATGTCACGTGACCAAAAGAACTAATGTGTACTTATTGTGCCCCACAGTTTTCTATGCTAAAGCATCCTTACCACCTAGAGATGCCTTTCTGATGGTACTGAAGCATGCAGGGCGAACATGTGTGGACCGGAATCGATATTACCCTTAGTGGAACTCCTGAATTATATTTTTATCAGGTTTAATTCAGCCAGGACCTATTACCAAATCACAAAATATTGTGTATGTGTGTGTATATATTTGCATATTTGTGTAGGTGTGTGTTTAGGAATGGAGGGTTTGGGTAGAGCAATATATCGTATATCAGAAAACAGCCCCGGCAAGTGCGGATCAGTGGGTCGAAGCGTTGTCCCATGCACTGAAAGTGTCACAAGCTTGAGTCCTGGTCAGGGCACGTGTGTAGGTTGTGGGTTTGGTCCCCAGTGAGGGTGCCTATGAGAGGCAACTGATCAATGTCTCTCTCTCAGATCAATGTTTCTCTCTCTCTCTCTTTCTTTCTCCCTTCCTCTCTCTCTGTAAATATATCCTCAGGATTAAAAATAAGTAAATCAAAATAAAATAGAAAGCAATTATTAACAGGCTATAAATTGATGTTATTATAAATGTCCCCTCTCAGCTTTCAATAGAATCCAATGAGGATACATACAAAACTGTTAAGAAAACACATTAAAGAGGCAACGTTAATAAATGCATTTTAAAAATTCAAGCTAAGTTCTGCATGGCTTCAATGGCCGGTAACTGGAATGAACGCAGAGTTGCGTGGCAGGGGGCAGGAAAGCCATTTTTTCCAACTAGATTTCAGGCCGCGTGCCTGTCCTGCTCTGTTTTCACCGACTCTCCTCCTGAGGGGGTGGCTGCGTGTAGCCCTTCGCTCACGGAGGTGGTTTTGTTGGTTTCCCATTTTTAATCTTTTATATGCAGTTCTCCACATCATCATGAAAATCTGCCCAGAAGCCTCAAAGCATTTGGCCGTGCTTTGAATTAAGGATCCAAAACATAGTAATACTCTCCTCTCAGAAGTTCTTAATGTGAACAGGAGGATCCAACTCTCTTATGGACAGCATGCTGGTTTTGTTTTCCAAGTGTTTTGAATTCAAACGAAAAATAATGTTAACTTCTTGAATAAAAGTGGTCATCAACTGCTGTTCTCATTTGAATGCAGTTTGTCTTAATTTAACAAACTTTATTACTATGGGTTTAGAATATTTTTACTTAATGATTTTTAAATGCAGAATAGTCAGGACACAGATGCTATATCTTTAGAGGAAGGGAAAATGAGTTACTATCAATGTCTCTTAGCAAACATATTATTTTGATTATCAAGAGAAGATAGAACAATAAAATGACCTTTGTTTTATTTTTATCCTCACCGGAGGGTATATTTTCAATGCTTTTTCAGATAGAGGAAGTGGGGGCGGGAAGGGGGGAAGAGAGAGAGAGAACTATCGATTGGTTGCCTCTTGCACACACCCCGACCGGGGATTGAACTCGTAACCTGGATATGTGCTCTGACCAGGAATGGAATCTGTGACCTTTCAGTCTACAGAATGACACTCCAACCAACTGAGCCACAGCGGCCAGGGTCTGACCTTTGTTGTAAATGCCACCTTTGCTGATGCCGCTTACCAGGCATGGATGTAGAAGGACGCACTGGACAGAACGCCCCCTTCTCGGCGCTTCTGACTTACATCCCGACTTGAGCTGCCGCTGGCCCCCTGGGTACCGTAGGAAGACTTCACGGCTGGGACAAAACATCCTCTTCCACTCACGACGCTTCCAGTCTTTCTTTCAGGGGGTCACTTCCTCCCTTAGATTTGAGTCTTGGCAGTTTCAGTGCGCTCTGTTGGTACGTGGTGTTCTTCTTTGCCAGTAGCTCTCGGTAGTTCCTATTTTATTGATCTGGTGATTTTAATTTTGCTATTTCTGGATTTTTGAAATCCATTGGAAATGCCATCTCATTAGAACACTTCTCTGCTTAAATCCACCTGAGTATCTCTTTAAAGTCTAGAGGGTAACATTCAGGGCCATTAGCGTCTGAAAGGCCTTTGACCTGATTCTTACTGGACTCTCCGGTCTCCTCTCTGTGGGGACCCAGATATCCCAAACCTTGGGAAGCTCCTTAGACATGTCTCCGGGACATGTACTTATGTCGTTCTCCAAATCTGCTGACCCCTTGCCCTGTTCGAGACCCAGTACAGGTATCAGATCTGAGAAGGACCCCAAGCACTTCATCTGTATTGTCTCAGACTATCCCCATCACCGCTGGATGGGATGATTGTCACTGTAATTTGCAACACGTGGTTGAGGGAACTGAGACACACATGTTTCAAACTTGCCAAGGACTACATCACATTCCTTCTCCACTAGAGTTGAAACTTTGAAGGGAAAGACCGTGCCCTGTTGAAGTTTAAGGATTAAACTGTGTAGCTCAAATACTTGCTGGATCAATGAGAAATCTTCCCCAGAAAGAATATCTGATCGCATCTCCACCCTCACAACTTTATGTAAAGTCTGCAAACATTGCTACTGTGGAATCTTTACACCCGATGTTGCCAGAATGTGTCACTCTTTCAAAAAACACTAATTGGAAAAGATAAACACACCCTTATGTTCATGGTGGCATTACTTACAATAGCCCAGAGGTGGAAACAATCTAAGTGTCCATCAGCAGATGAGTGGACAGAGCAGATAGTACGTGTATCTACAGTGGAATACTACTCACCCATAAAAGAATGAGTCTTACCATTTGCAACAACATGGATGGACCTAGAGGGAATTATGCTAAGCAAGACATAGACATATAGCTACCATGTGACTTTTCACTTACATGTGAAATCTGAAAACCAGAGCAGATGGATAAACAAAACGAAACAGAAACAACCTCATAGATGTAGAGGATGAGCTGCTGGCTGTCAGCTGGGAGGGGCTGGGAGACAGGCAGAACAGGTAGAAGGGACTGAGCTGTACAAACTGCCAGTTATAGAATAAGTCTCAGGGATGTGAAGTACAGCACAGGGGACACCGTAACATTGTAATAACTACACACAGTGACAGATGGGCATTAGAACTATTGTGGTGATCACTTCAAAGACATAGAAATGTCTAATCAGTAGGTTTTACACCTGAAACATAATATTGTATGTCAGCTGTAATTAATCAATAAATTAGAAACAAAATCCATTCATATAGAACACACACACACACACACACACACACACAGAATCTGCCCTTCTTCACTGGGTTTGCAGGGTTGCTGATCTGGGAATCCAGACATGGCCCCGGCACCAAAATGGTGCGTGATTGTTGAGCTCTGAGTGCCCGGCCCTGTGGGCTGCGTGTGGGATCCCCAGGAGGTGGGCTGATGGCGCCGCATAGATTTAGAGATTACCAGGATGACTCACTCACAGGTGCCAGTTGTGAAGGAAGGAAGACAGGAACGCATCAGAGGCATGGCAGAGACTCTTGTAGCTAAGACTGGGTGCTGGGTGAGAGGCATGGATTCAGCCATGCTTGATGCTGACTGTATGACTTCTGTCCAGTGTTTGAGACCCCTGTCATCATCTGCACTGCAGATCAAGGTCCCCGGCAACAGGAGCTGCACAATATGGACAGAGATTCAGTGAGATGCACTAACGAGCTGGTTCTGGGATCAGCAAGGCCGGGAAGATCAGTAACGCCCGTTTTCCAAAACTTCTCGAACGGCCAAAGCACCAAATTTACAAAATGTACTGACTTAACCAAAGGTTAACTTTAATAGTTTTGAGAAGAGTGTTAACCAACTTCAAAACAATCGTTTAGCAACTGTAATAAGAGTGTTCGATTTACTTACTAAATGGGGAATATGCTTCTATTTATTCTTGGCAAATCAGTAAATTGGCGAATTCAGCAAATTCATCCTGCTGCTGAAAACTTCTAACACCAGCAGGTTTGTGAGTTTCAGCTCCTGGTGGGCATGAGGCACGTGTAGCTCGTTTAATGTTGTTTCCTTGCCGCTCAGCAGTGCGCCTAGGACATAATTAATTGGATAAATCTTTGTTGAATGAATGAATGCATCTGTCTGTGAGCCCATGGGTAGCTATTGTGCAGAACAGGCCTGAACGTGAGCATGAGTTAGGGTGGTTTTCAGCCCCGTGGAAATTTGTTAGCTTTGTCATTTGTTCCCGTATTTATAAGAGTGCACTAGACCTACTTGAATTAGGTGAGAGAAGGTTCCTTGGAAGATATAAGAACATATATCCAGCAGTGAAGTAAGTTTGAAATAAGAAAATAAATTCATGGGTTAACATTAACTTTTATATCTTCAACAGATAAGATCTTTCAGGATTTCTAGGTGGAAGTAAATTTAGTGATGACGACTAATAGATTACTTTAATAACTGTTTAATTCAGCACCAGTACTTGCCCAGAAAGCCAGTTGTCATGATTCTGAAGTTAAAGAAAAGTCATAAATTTGAGTATATATACTTAGCGTCTCCGGCAGCAGAATGGTTGAGTCAGTAGGTAGTTGAAAGTCGGGAAGACAAAGCAACTTTCTCTAATGGGTTACACCATTTGTCTTATTTTCATGTGAAGGACTGAATTATTGGCTTAGAATCGCCGTGTTCAAACAATATGATTGTAATTGATGGCACAATTAGCTCCATTACCGAGACAAATTGCAGCCTTGTGATACCGTGCTTTGTTTTGGGTAAAAGAGGGCTATTTCAGCCTAAAGAAAGTCTCTGCATGATGAAACGCCATGGTGACTCATTTTTATATAAGATCTAACTGAACTCTGAGGATGTCATTTCCTATTTTTCAACCTCTAGTGAAGTCAAATCTACTATGTCAAATTGCCTGGTTCAGACAACGAGACAGCTTATTACGACGCCTAAGATCAGAAGCACAGCCACGTTCCCGTGCTTAGACGCAGCTCTTAATACTTAATCAGGACCCGCATCCTGTTATTCAGCCCATAGGCTTTCCTGATCTTGATGTGTCATGAACAATGATGTGTATCTTTGAAGACAGAGAAGTCCAAAGCTCCCGAAAGACAATATCCTCGGACTCTGAGTGAGGGGTGTAATGACGGGAGAGAGCAGATATGATGAGGGGCAACACATGTGTATTCACCACCAGAGAGGCTGTTGTTTCTGCTGCACGGTCATCTGTTCCGGGTTTCTTCATCAGCTTTAAAGTGTGGCTGGTTTTGAAACTTTCATTAAAAAAAAATCTTGCTCTTACATATAAATAACAAACAGCCTCTTAAAAATGCATTGAAATTATGCCAACTATATGAGTTTAACTATTGTGTTTTTGGTACATCTTTACCACTCATTCACTGAGGACTGAGGATGCATATATATATATATATATATATATATATATATATATATATATATATACACACACACACATACATATACTATATATGTAAGTATATATTACATACTAATAATTATTAGAAAATGTATATTATGTCTAATCTGTTTTTCTAATGTATTTATGTTTAAAATTCCATAAGTGCACACTTAACCCAGGCCGACCTGGGGCCCAACTGACTCCTCCCTGTCTGGATCTTTATGGTTCATAAGCTACACCCCCCCCCTCCCCAGCCAACCCGAGTTCATCCTTTTGGTCCTTGCTCCATGTCCACACTGCCTGATTCCAGCTCTAGAGCACCCCGGCCCATTTCCTCCCAGGCTCCTGCTCTTCTCCCAGTTAGACAATCAGTCACAAATGTATGGACTCCCGCCATCAAGCAGAAGGCAGGTTTCCAGTGGGTCCTGTAGGGTTTCTCTAAGACACATCCCCTTCTTATTTATGTAACTTCTGTTCCAAGATATCCTCTCCTCTCAGGCTGTCCCCCAACACCACACTCTCAGGAAGTGCCAGTGTTCATAGGCCTGCTCTTTCTAATAAGGAAGCAATAATAGCAATAGCAATAATAACAATAATGATAACAGTGAACATTTGAGAGCTCGCTTAAAATGTGTAAGCACAATTTTCCTGTGTTACATGTCATCTCTTACTTAATTTTCACTATGAACCTTTGATAGAGTTATACTAGTATTTCTTTTTACAAAGAAGGGAACCACAGCATGGAGCTTCTCCTTTGGAATGCATTGTCACCACTATTATAAATAGACCCTCATCTCTGGACATTGTTCCCTCAGTTTATCACTTGAGCATGGTGATGTGACCAAATTCATCAGGTTGTGTTCCTTCCTTATGTGCAGTGTTCTGTATACCGATTATATACCAATAAAGTTGACAAAAAGACTGTTATTAGCTGATGTCCCTTTGCCTGTGTGTAGTCAATTCTCCCGCCTGTGTTCTGTACCTCAGCTCCTCTGTCACTGTCAAGGACAGTGTCCTCTCTCTCACTGCTTTCTCTCCAGGACTGTGTGTCTTTCCCTTCGGGGCTAAGCTTCTGCCAAACATACTGTGTGCTGCTTGGGTTCATGTCTAATGAAATCACTTTGTCATCTGGGTTTTTTTCATTCACATCTTCATTGGATGACTCAGACTAAATTGCCAATCATCTTCAAAGGGCCATAGCTAATGGACGCCTTTCTTTCCCATTTCGCCTTTCAGAGCACTGGGTGCTGCTGGGGTGTCCTCTTTCTTGAATCTCCTCTGCTAGTGGCCCTCACGCCAACACGTCTCATTGGTGTTGGCGTCTTCTCTTCGTACGTGTGGACTCTGCTTCCTCAGATCCTCCTCAAGTGCTGACAGCTTTTGGAATTGTTTTGTTGGGTCTCTCTTTAACTCTGTGTGTGGTCCCTGAAAGATCTTATCTACTGAAGAAGTCAAAGTAGATGTTAACCCATGAATTTATTTTCTTATTTCAAATGTATTTCACTACTGGACAGCTTCATGAAGATCCCTGGGAAGACCTTCTAGCTTGAACTCCTCATCTCCTTTGTCAGATACGTCCCCGCCCTTGTGATAAATGGCACTGTTGTCCCCCTTGGGGCGAGGGGCTGCCTCGGAGGTCCAGCAGTTCACCGTAGCCCCTGAGCAGCAGGGCTGAGACCTGCCCGGCCCCTGTCCTTTCAGCTGCACTGCCTCCGGGGCAGAGCTGGGGCAGCGGGTGGGGCAGAGACATCTCTAACAGCCGCTGGGTGCTGGAGTCGTTCACTCTCCCACTGACTGACCGAAGAAACTGGGGGTAGCAGTTGCTTCTGGTCACACAGTTAATATGCTTGTGCTGGAATCGGAACCCTGGCCTCAGGATCTGTGCTCTGCCTGCCTTACCATGCCGTCTAAGATGGCTGTGAACTTGAACCCTCGTGTAAATAAAGGTTGGTTGCCCCTCCTAAAACAAAAGAAAACAATCAAATGGATGCTATTGCTGTCCCGGTCACTGCCTCGGCAACAGTTATTACTTATTTCCCTGAACCCCACCAAGGATTGGTCGTTCAGCTCTGCCCACCTCTGCTTCCTGTCAATCCCGACTGCTTTACCTGAGTTCAAACACACCCGGCTCTTGTGTGATCTCTGCTCCTGTCTGTAGATGTTTCCCGCTGCACCCCAGCCGAGCTCACTCTTGCCGAGGTTCCTAAACACCATTTCCTGTAACTATTCACGGGACAGTAATACGTTTCCCTCGCATTGTCTCTGATGACATCTGTTCCTCACTTGGGATCTTTCAGTCTTTCCTCATCCCAGAAGCTTTGCCCGATTCCTGGGCTCAGCTAAACGCTCCTCTCCCGTGTTCCATGTCTCCCTGAGATGCCTCTAAATTAGAAGTCGCTGCACTTACCGCCCTGTGTGTAGCTTTGCTGTGCTTGCCTGTTACCCCCACTAAACTCTTTGACAGGCTGGGCTCCCTGTGGCTCAGCTCTCTGCCTCCAGCACACCCCACCACGTCAGGTCTGAGTCCACGGTCAGTGAATGTTCTTCGAACAGTTGAACGAATTTTAAGTAACCACTGAACCAAAGAGAAAAGTAAGAGATTAAACTTACTTTCACTGCACCAATGAGGTGTTAAGTGGCAGGCCTCCAAGTACATGTGTCAGCTCTGAAACAGTGTTTGTATACATATCTGGGAGCTGTGGATCCTGCGTCATGACAACATTGGTTGCTGTCACCTTTAAACTTGTTCTGCTTCGGAGCTGGGCTTTGCAGACCTCCGAGTTGTGAAATTATATGGAAATGGGAGCTGCGAAGGAATGAGAATCTCTCAGATTTCTTAATGACCTCCCTGTAGCTACAGGATATTTTTTCTTTGTGTTTGTGTGTGGCCTGCATATAGGCAGCTAATCACCGCCACTGAATCAGAGAGGGAAACCCCTTTAGGAATCTATCTCAACACCATTATTTTGTATGTGAGGACACGGAGCCCCACAAAACCTGCTGTATGATTTCCTAAGGCTGCCATAACAAATTACCACAAACTTCATGGCTTACAGTCACAGAACATCTTCTCGTAGAGTTCTGCAGGCCAGAACCCCAAGATCAATGCATCAGTGGGGCCAAGCTCCCTCCTCAGATTCCTGGGGGAATCCTTCCATGCATTCTCCTGCTTCTCCTTGTTCCCAGCATTCATCGACTTATGGCTTGGCTTCGTCACTCCAATCTCTGCCTTCGCCTCCACATGATCTTTCCCATTTTTTCTCCTGCCTCATAAGGACACACACCACTGGATTTAGGACCCACTCTCAATCCAAGATCTCATTACAGGATCCTTAATTGTATCTGCAAAGATCCTTTTTCCAGATAAGGTCACATTTTTGAGGTTCTGGGTTTCTGGGCAGAGATGTTCTGGGGGCCACCATTCGACCCACTACAGCTAGGTAATGGCAGAGCTGTGGTCCCATCTCCTGGCCCCTGGTTGGGTCTGGTAGCTGTTCTGCCCATTTCTCTGCAGGCTGTGCCCCAGCAGGGGAGTGGAGAGAAGTATGGTTGAGCTTTTGGGGCACAGGTTTTGGCTTTTATTCCTTTTCTCTCTTCACTGTTCTGTGCGTTCTGAAAACCATAATAGGGAAGGAAGATGTGTGTAATGAAAATTGCTGAGATTCCATTCCGAGTGATGCTCCAAAATCTTTTCTCCACTATTTGGCCCAATTATCTTTGTAGATCTCTTTCCCACCAGGAACACCAATAGGTGTTCAATCCTGTTTTAGTCCCGGCCCCCCATCTTAGTTATATATGTAAATATAAAGTTGGGTTTTCTCAACTTTCCAATGCAAATCAGAAGGCCTTTCCAGGCAGTCACAAGCATTCGCAGCAGGGATGCTAGGGCCTTGTGGTAGTGCCGGCCGTCCGGGAAGATGCCAGTACATGTAAGTGAGGGTGTCTCTGTGCGCTCCTCCCAGCCCACCAGGGGGGGAGCTCAAATTCAGGGAGTTCAGAGAGTAAACAGCAAAATAGCATCGGCCAGAGATTCAGGCCCCGAGCTGCGTGTGGCCAGAGCATAAGGTCTCTTCTTACTGTTCTTGGCATCACTGTCACTCTCTCTTGATTTGGTGTCGTCACAAAGCCAGAGTACAAATAACAGAGCAACAGGCATGGGTCCGGTGACAGCACAGATCCCTCAGGACTGTCAGCTGTCACAGCAGCATGGCCCCTGGACTTGCACCCGTGGGCGGGCGGGGTCAGAGCGGCAACAGCAAGGGATTCGGCGACCTGCTCCCCAAGGAGGAAGACGGAACGCTCCCCCGCAGCACAGATGTTTGCACGGAGGTGTTTTCTATGTGTTCGCCTGCTCCACTGACTAGCTCGTAAGCAGATTCTGTCACCTTCCTGTAGTTCTGGGAGTCTCAGTCTCCTGAGTCACCATGCATGTGGCTTTAAAACGCATAAGCCATAAGGATCTGCTGTTCGAAGGAGGCCCCCTAGAAGAGGGGCGCGCCCACCGCCCTGGTACTAGCCAGGAGCCTTGAACGGGTGCCGAGGTGCCAGGTCTCCAAGGCAGCTGCTCAGTCGAGGGGCTCACTCGGGCTGCCGTCCATGTTGTTAAAGTGGTCGGGAGCGCCATTCTGTGTGTGTCTCGTCCGCCAAGACTCCGTAAGCCTTTGAATTTACAGTGTGTAGATGCCTCTGAGCACATTCAAATATACGTCTTAGCCTACTGATAATAATTTGATGCATTTATCATAATTCTATCGCTAAAAGAGAGATTTGGAAAAAAGCAGATACAGTAATCAGGTAGAATTATTACAAAGGGGATTATGTCCTAACACGGCCTATTGTGTTGATATTCAAATTATGTCAGAAAATGGGTGAGTTCTGGGTTATGAGATGGTGAACTCTCCTTGTTTCGTCAAAGACTTTTGCCCCCTAGCCAGGGCCTCAGGGATTGTATATTGAATTCATGTTATAATGAGTGGGAAAATAAGGTCATAATGGCTCGTGTATGTTGATGACATGTTAATATTGTCCCTTCTAAAGAGGAGTGACGTGAACAGCTTCACGTGTTGGCTGGCGGTTGCCAGGCGGTGTCCAGCCCGTCTTTTCCCGCGGTCCCGTATCTTCCCTCTGTACCCGGCCTCCTGCTCTTCCCTACTGTCCTGTGACCCGCGCAGTTTTGTCATTGGCTCAGTGTTTCCGGTCACAGTGGCTCTGCCATTTCTCCTCCTCGAACCTTGTACCTCAGCTCCCAGTTCTTTTTTTCTTTAAATTCAATAAACACACATTGATTACGAGTTCCCTGTGGGAACACGTTTTGGTGAAGGCTGGAGTCACAAAACATACAGCTCCCCTCCTCCCAGAGCTTTGGGTCGCGTGGGTGAGGCCAGACAGCTAGTGGCCCTGGAGGTCAGGCGCTGTGGCAGCTCACCCCAAGGGCAACGGCGTTCACAGGGTTGGAGGGGTGTGTAGGAAATGGAGAAGCAAAGAGAAGGGCGGGGGTGTTTGGTAGAACAGCGTGGAGAGGCCCTGGTGTTATCAGAGAGCTGGAGGGACAGAGAGAGCGCTGGCGTGACCGAAGGGCAGAGGCGTGGGCGTCACAGGGCAGAGGGCTTATAACTCAGAAAAAGGGGAAGCCGGTTGGAGGGTGAAGACAGCCTCTAGAGAAACCACAAGGGAAGTGTGTAGTGACCCCGTGAAAGATGTTAGTGGGTTGGACTAGGACTGTGGCGTGGGTGTGGGCCATTCTACAGGTAGAATCTGCAGCGTAAAAGTGATTGGTTATAGAGGGGAGGACTCATCTGATTCGTTTCCTACCTATAATAGTTGCTCCTTTTACTACCTTGGGACCATGTCTGTTATCCCAGTGACTCTTATCATTGGTTTTTCCAAGGTTTTTTGGGGGATGGGCATTTTTCCCCTAAACACAGATCCATTTGGGGGATTTTGGTATTTATGTTCAGACCCCTTTGGAACTTAACGACCATGCACGCGTGGACCCCCACCTGTGGCGTTCGTCAGGTTTCAGCTCTGTGACACTTGCTGTTTTAAACACATCCTCATTGCTTCCTGCTCAGTGTATCCCGTTCATCTCTAGTGGTCCTTTCTTTCTTCTCTGCCTGCCTCTTCTTCATGGTCACGCATCTCTGATCTAATAAATGAACCCTCGCTGTAATAAATCATCACCAGTTATATTTCTACCAATCTAAATGAATTTCCCCATCAAGTTGCCTCAATTTTTGCAATTGTTCAGAGCTGCTGCCATGTACTGGTATTGACATGTACCAGTATAAGCCTGAAAGCTGAGTGCTTTCGGGGGTATTGAGCATTCTTTTCTCTATGCATGGGGGGGGGAGGGGAGGAGAGAGAGAGAGAGACAGAGAGAGAGAGAGAGAGAGAGAGCTTCCAAAGAACCACAGTGTGAGTCTATCTTCCCTTAAATCCCATGACGCTGCTGGAGTGGGCAACCTTTCTGTCGGCTGTGGACACCGCCCTCTCTCTAAGTTTAACCGTAACATGGCAACCCTGTCCGCTTACATCTGCTGCAGAAAAGATCCAGTCCTGGCTCTTCAGTGCATCTCCAATGATCTGCGCCCAGAAGCCCCTGTGAGTGAATTCAGCAAGGATGGGTAGACAGCAGGCCAGCATCTGGCAAAATCTTACCTAAGATTCCTAATAATTGCAAAGAACCGTTTATTTTAGTCAATGGGCAATACCTGTGTAAAATGTTAAATAGTAAAAATGGTACAAAAGGTGATGAAAGCAGACATGTCACTCATACAGCGTTATATCCTTTCCGTGGTAGAGGAACGGAGCTTCTTGGGGCCCAGGTGATTCCACACCCTCTCCTTTCTGTCCACCTGGCTAGAGGGCGGTGTGGAGCTTTCCATGAAGTTAGGGATGAGGGATGGCTGAGTCCTAGCCAATGGAATTGTGAGTAAATATGTTCCCTCCCTCAATTTCTGGCTGGATCTCCTATTGGTGAGTCTCTACCATCCGTCCCCATCTATGGGCCGGATGGAGATTGACAGCAAGGTCACCTTGGAAAAGTTGTGCTGAGCACCTTTGTCTCTCTGGTCACTGAGTGACCTGCCTGTCACCAGTACTGGTCTGTGAGCAAGAAGTGAACTTTCCTGTTTAAGCCATTAACAATGTTGCAGTTGAAAGCTTCCCTGATTAAGACAGTGCCAAAATTAATTAAAACTAAAGAAGTCAGAATTTTTCGTAGGCTGGGTATTGTAAGTTTCCCTTTTTGGAAGATGTGGGTTTTAACTGGATCTTGAAAGATAGGGTAGGATTTGCATTAATGGAAATAGAGATAGATAGTCAAGATCTATAACAAGATAAACATAATTTCAAGAATATTTTTGTGCCAATAAGTTTGGAGGGGAAATGAACAAATTAGTATGAGCAAAGCAGAAAGACTTTAAAAACAGTTCAAAGCAAGACTCAATAATAGGGTTGAACCAGATTGTGAAATATCTTTACTATCTGGATAAACATTTTAATTTTATAAGATTGGCAATATGTATATTTGAAAAAATGCAAACATTGTATTGACACAATAAAATAATATTCTAAGAAGATTAATTTTGCAAACTACATTTGCAAATGTAGTTAGAGGCCAAAATGAACTCTTTCAAGAAGTCCAAATAAGAGGGTCCAGAAATAGTTTTGTTGTGTTACTAAGTTCAAAAAAGTAAAAATGGCTCTGCTATCTATCTATGAAGAGAGTTCTTGATCTCCACGGAAACAAATCCTGAGGACTTTCTTTGGTTTTATAAATAAAAATTAAAAGGCAGAGGTAATCAATCGGAACTGCCTCTGTGCATGACCAAGGCTTTACTTAATTACTTTTACGAAATGATGGATGTGTATTTCCTAGAATTACGTTTGCTTGACCAGCATTTCTACTGGTCCCTTTATTCAGCAGGCTCTCAGTCTGATGGGAAAAGGGCATTACAAGAATGATTACCTAAGTACAGGTGTGTCGAAGTGCTTATAAGCACGTACAGGTGTGGCCAGGTACAGCCTGGGTCTAAATACCATGGGAGGAGACAGGGTGGTGTTACAGGAAGCTTCAGTTATGGGCAATAATGGGACATTGATTCTCCCTAAACATCATCAATTATTCTCTAAGGTCATGAGGTTGAGTAGGGCAGGGGACGGGGACTATCAAGGAGCTAGACACGCACAACAGGCATGTGACCCACTATGAAGGAAGCATGCAACCACAGGGGACTCGGGAGGAAATGAGCAACCGATAACTTTACTGTGGAGAACGGGAGGGTAATATAAAGGGGCATGCAGGCAGGGCCAGACATCATAAAACTCAGTTTCAGGAACACCTATTTAAATCCATTAGAGCTTCCCTATTTGGGAAACTGCTCAGACAGTGGTTAGGAGAAATGGGATAAATTGCACCAGTGTCCTCAGCGATGTACTTAGAGTCATTTAAAATGCTTACTAGCAAGCTGCCTTTAAATTCTCGGGGAAAAAAAAAAAAGAAAACTCTTGTTCCCTGCTAATGCATCTCACCTTCCTTTCTTTGTAAATCCCCGCCTCTCTGTTTAGCTTAAGTCTCCATTTTCTAGCTTGAATTCTCACATTACTCATGGTTGATTCTCCTTATAATAGGTTGTTTTTCAGTGTGATCATCTGGAAACAGTTTAAACAGAAAGCATTTGTACATAAGCCCAGCTCCCTGATTTCCAAAGTCTTTCAAAGTGATTAATGTTGGCTCGTTAAATATGGCAGCAGTCAGTAAGGACAAGGAAAGACATTAGAGAAGCAAATAAACATTAAACCCTCATTCTGAGGACAAGGAAGGGCAAGGTCTGTGTATCACTGTCATTTCAACCCCCGCCCTGTCCCCAGAGCCATCCAGGGTCCGAGGAAACATCCCGTGTGATTTATTCCTACACGTTCCTTCAGTACCATTTGTTGATTACAGAGGTCTCGTCTATGCTTCATTGAAGGAATGACAAGCAAGACAGCCTTAGGATATGGCTTGTGCCGTATTTATTAGATCATTTGTTTCTTACCTACTTCTGAATGCCTTCTTCGCGTCAGGCATGAGGATGGTCTTGGGTGAATGACGGTGAGAATTATGTTGGGCAAAGGGCTGCGCTGAAGCAGTAATCATAGTAAACTGAGGTGTGTGTCCTCATTCGGGGCAGTCAGTGGGCTCGTGAGGGGGGATCTGTGCTGACCAACGGGCAGGAGACGTGCTCCCCGAGAAATTGGGGCTCATGCGGAGGCTGGCTGGAGCAGCGGAATGAGCCGGAAGAAGAACGTTCCTGGCAGAGAGAAGATCGCTGGCAAAGGGCTCGGTCTGTGTAGTAAGGCGGAGGAAGCGAACGTTTCCGCGCGTTCTGAGCATGAAGCAGGTGTTAGAGAGCCCAGAGATGAACCTGGAGGTGCAGGGCACACAGCAGACCTGAGGCCTCAGGTTGCATTCGATCTGACTAGCAATGACAGCCCGCGGAAGAGCTTTCGGCAGCGAGTGGCACCTTGCTGTGGGGGTGGGGCGGGTTAGGCTGGGAGGTGGGACACGCAGCGCACAGGGTAGGACAGATGAGAGACCACGGGTGTCAGCACGAGGGGGGCGATGGTCGTAACGGAGCAAAGGGAGTGATGCGCACAGAGAAGCCGGCTGTCCGAGCCTCTAAAGTTTGGGGCGGCGGGACCAGGTCCCTGCTCTGTAGCCCCCTAACCTCTGGTGCTCAAACGGATTCATGGTCTGTTGTCATTTACCCACGGGCTTCAGCGTTTGCCAGGTCTGTGCAGTTGTTATAATGTCGGTTCCTTGGAATACGAGTTCCTCGAAAAGTTTTTGCATCACTTGAATTACCAAGAGCACTCATTTAACAGGGCCCTGTTTTCAGCGACACGCTAAAACAGCTTTCTTGTCCTTTAAGAGCAAGGGTGACTGTTTCTATAGAAGTTGAAGGGAACTAGCAGGTGACAGTGATCATATTTCAAATTTTTATACAGCTTGTCACATTCTCCCCTGGGGCAGACCACACTGAAAGAGGCTTGAGAGAAATAGGATAGAACATAAGATTTTTCAGGTGCGAATTTATTAGCATCTCTCTGGGGGTCAGAAGACACCCGCAAAGCAGCCCTTTTATGTTGCGGGCTAAGTTTTCTACCAGTTTTTGGAGTAGAAATGTGTGTATCTTTTGTCTTTCCTTTAGAAAGTTGTTGACCGCAGTGGTCCAAAGGCCTGGTTCTTGGTGTTATTGAAAAATTTTTATCATAAAAACCAAGTGATCAAGTCAACGATCAATTATTTTATTGATCTACTAAAAAAAAAAAACACAAAATCAAAACAGAAAACAACCACCAAAAATAAAATGGAGCCACAGAACAGGAAAGAAAGACTAACATCCCCGTCCCCCGTGACACCGTCACTGAGAACAGTTCACCTCTTTCGGTCAAACACGTTTTGCATCATCTGAGCGCTGCAGTGACGCTGTGGTTTAGGTCTGGCCGCCCTGTGCGGACAGCGTCAGAGAGGCCATGAGGTTCCCCTTTTTGTCCAGCCCACCCCAGGAACCAGGGTTCCGTGTCCTCAGAGGCTCCAGCCCCTGCAGGGGGTCAGCGTCCACGTTCCCCCAGAGCCTCCTGCCCGGCTCTGTGCTTGGCGGACGCTCGGGAGGCATCTGTAAACACAGGATCCTGAGAAGGTGGGACTCAGTGTCGTCATCTGAGCGCTAGGGAGGAGGTGGTAAACCCCGCCTGCGAGGCCAAGCCCTGCTGTGTGTGTACGCCTACCTTGCTCTGATAGCCTAAGCTGTGGATCAGTATATCCAAATGTACGTTTTTAAAGAAGTTTCCTACATTCTGCCTTAATTTATTCCCTGGATGCCCTCTGATAAGTAGATAGGTAGAAAGGTAGGTGAGCAGATAATTTCAGAGGCCAGTCCCATATATGTCCACCTTTTAAAATATTTTAGTATCTATTTTTCAGTCACAAGTCAATCTTTCAAATTCCCAAGGGGGAAGATGAAATAGACCAGAAGAACAGACAGTTTAAACTGAAGAAGAGCCAGTAGAATTAACGTCATGGAGAGAATTCTACCATGAATGCAAAGCATCTGTGTTTTGCTTTATGATCAACATGTTGGTCAATTCTGAGAAGTCAGGAATATAATTTTTTTAAAAGTATGCTGTGTAAACTCCAAGTTCAGAAATTAGGAAAATAACTTCAGCATTGCTCTATGGCTGCATTTTGACTGTATAGGTTTAACACCTTGAGTCTTGTTACATTTCCTGTTAGTCTGCCTCAAAAATGACACTCTCCACCTGCCTCCTCAACTGTCTGCCAGATTCCTTTACCTGACTTCTGTTTGGGTCAGCGTCCTGGCTTTCTTCTGATCTGGTGGCTCTCTGAGAGGCTTAGCACGTGCCAAACTGCATTCTTGAATATTATACCTTACATCTGTAATTTTTGTCTTTGGACTTTGTTTTCTCAAACTGCACACTCAGTCCATCAGCAAATACTGATGACCCTACCTCATAAAGAATTCTGAATCCAGCTGCTGCCACCCCTCCACAGCTGCCGCATGCTCTTGTAAGCCACCATCATCTAGTGAAGCTGCCTTCTCCCAGCCTACCCGCATCCCCTTCCAGAACCCATGGACGATTGCATCTTGGCACGGCAATAAGAGTCATCTTTTTATGGGAAATTGTGTCATTCCCCCTCTGAGCAATTCCTACCCAGATTCCTTGTTTTAGACTCCAGGGTATCTGCAGAAGTTGAGTGTCACTCCCATGAGAGCAGAGGTGACAATTACCTGCTTATTGTTGTGTCCTCGATGGTTAGCACAATGCTGAGCACATAGTAGGACCTCAACCCCCCCTGGCTGATCGAACGGTTGAGTGGATGAGCACATGGATGACTGCTACCCATGGAGTCAAGATTCCAGGCTCCTCTTTGCTGAAGGGAAAGTCTGTTCTGTTTCACTGTGATATCCAAGCATCAATTACCAACATATTGTCAATTAAACAACAGAATGATAATGAACTCAGACTTAAAAATGTATAGTGTTTAAATGCAGGAAAGGAACAAATGTCATATTTCATTCAAGATTCTCTTGGTGTCTCTCAGTTCAGACACATTTATTGCGATGTCAATATTGTACTTGTTTGTTCAGCAAAGACATGGTTCAAATGAAACTGGTTTATGAAATTGTATTAATGCGGTGCCTTTCTTGAAATAATACAGCATAATATGCTGAAAATGTTGGTTATTTTCTTCCATCTTCAGTATTAAAATGGCTACACAAAAATTCATTGATTTTGATAAGTTTTTTTTTTTTAATGCACACTGATATGACAGCTGTCACAGTACAATCTAACAAAATTGTTTCAAATGAAGTGAGGGATGACTAAGTGCTACTGGAGCCACCTTACAGAAAAAAACAAACTCTTCGGCCAACCCACTACTAGTAATTTTAAGTAGCTTATCCACGTAAATGTAAATGCAGTGTTTCTCCCTAATGATCGCGCTGCATGTGGGTCCCAGGAGAACAACGAGAGCACCTCTGTTGGAAGTCGGGTTTCCAGTGTCAGGTGGAGGATGGAGGCTGTTCTGACTTGACAGGACTTCAAGGGGAAGGACAAACAGAAGCCCTGTCCCTGTCCCCATGCTGCGAGGGCACGTGGGTCTATCCTGAGTGTCAAAGGAACTGAGAAACAGGGAAGGACTGGCGGGAAAAAACAAAACAAAACGAAACAGGTAAGAGTTCCAGAGAGAGCCGTTTTGTAAGGTGGAGTTTTGAGGGGTCCCGTGAGATGGGAACTGGGGGGCGGAAGAAGCCTTTCATGGCTGCTGGGCCCCCCATGCTCAGGGAGGCTTGAGGGCACAGGGCAGGTTCTCGTTTATGCAACACCAGTCAGGAGGCCAAACGGCAGCAAGACCAAAGCATGTCTTTACTGAGAGACGAGGACTAAAACGAGAAGGCCCACCCGTGCCGGTCCAAACAGAGAGAAAGGGGAAAGGAGAGAAAAACTCAGGAGCTTTGCTCTTAAGGAAAACTCTATTTTCAAAATTGTGAGTTCAGGGTGTCTGATAATACCACTAAATAAATGCCAGGCCATCTCTCGCTCAGGCCTGCACTCCTGCCGTTAGAATTTATGGTCCCCAGGAAAGAGTTCGCTTGTCCACGTCCATATACTCCTTGGAAAAGGTCTAATTTCTCCTTTTTGCTGGGCGGGTCAGATGTTTTACGACGAATAGCTGCAGTTACCCGCTAAGTACGATATTTAGCAGCCAGACAGGTGGCGCCGATCTTTCAGACGAGATACTTGTAGCGAGCGCACTTTCTGGGCATCATTGAAATGCTTTTCCACGTTAGTGTTTTCGGTTTCTAGCCTCTCCGTGTTCTTTCTGTGTACCCGTTAGAGCTGTCAATCACCCTCGCTTGTCAAATGACAGTTCGTGTGAATTCAGTATTGTAATGGTTGGCTCTGAAAATCCTGATAAAATAACCCCATGGAAAGTTTACTATCCACTTTTAGGCCAGGATAAATTTAGGTGGAAAAGACTTTTAGTTAAAATGTATGTATGTTTCTATTGACACATATGCACACGAAATGGTACCCAGGCCCTGCCCTCCTGCTGTGAAAGCATCTCTACCCCGCCCCCTCGAGAAGGACGGAAAGTGTGACGCAAGATGGCATGTGCTTCTCGCTTCTGCTCCTCACCACCCTGTCCTTCCACATCGGCCCTCCATGCTGTCTTGGCTGTCTGTCTGGACTCCGTCCATCTTCAGGGTGCAGGGTGTGTGGGCACCGTCCCGGCCAAAGGTGCCTGGACGGGCCAAGATTGGGGGCGGCGGGAGTGGAGCTGTTCCGTTGGCCTTGTCACTCGGGGGGAGGCCGCTGGGCCGCTGGGCCCACTGGTTTCCATTCCACAGAGCAATGAGCGCATTCCTCCTGACGCTGGCGGAGGCTCAGGGTGTCGGGGACCCTGTGGCTGAGTGTAGGTGACCATGGAGCGGCCAGGGGCAGGGGCCCGCTGCACAGGTGCACACAGAGGGGCCTGGGTGCAGGCACCTCCTCTGCGGTGCTGGCAATGGGAGGTGGGGTGTGGGCGCTGTGAGCTGTTGGGAAGCCAGGGTCTGGCGTGTGGGCACGTGCGGAGGGGCCACAGCTCTGGGGTCTGGCGTGTGGGCATGTGTGGAGGGGCCATGGCTCTGGGGTCTGGCCCGTGGGCACGTGTGGAGGGGCCACAGCTCTGGGGTCTGGCGTGTGGGCACATGTGGAGGGGCCACAGCTCTGGGGTCTGGCGTGTGGGCACGTGTGGAGGGGCCACAGCTCTGGGGTCTGGCGTGTGGGCACGTGTGGAGGGGCCACAGCTCTGGCATCCGGCACGTGGGCACGTGTGGAGGGGCCACAGCTCTGGGGTCTGTTGTGTGAGCAGTGTGGAGGGGCCACAGCTCTGGCATCTGGTACGTGGGCACGTGTGGAGGGGCCATGGCTCTGGGGTCTGGCCCGTGGGCACGTGTGGAGGGGCCACAGCTCTGGGGTCTGGCGTGTGGGCACATGTGGAGGGGCCACAGCTCTGGCACCTGGCACGTGAGCACGTGTGGAGGGGCCATGGCTCTGGGGTCTGGCCCGTGGGCACGTGTGGAGGGGCCACAGCTCTGGCACCTGGCACGTGAGCACGTGTGGAGGGGCCACAGCTCTGGGGTCTGTCGTGTGAGCACGTGTGGAGGGGCCACAGCTCTGGCATCTGACACGTGGGCACGTGTGGAGGGGCCACAGCTCTGGCATCTGGCACGTGAGCACGTGTGGAGGGGCCATGGCTCTGGGGTCTGGCCCGTGGGCACGTGTGGAGGGGCCACAGCTCTGGCACCTGGCACGTGAGCACGTGTGGAGGGGCCACAGCTCTGGGGTCTGTCGTGTGAGCACGTGTGGAGGGGCCACAGCTCTGGCATCTGACACGTGGGCACGTGTGGAGGGGCCATGGCTCTGGGGTCTGGCCCATGGGCCCGTGTACAGAGGTCAGGGAGTGTGCAGACACTGCCGTGGAGTGGAGCACTGTGCTTCTTTTGGGGGGGTGCAGCAGCATTTCCCTCTCTGGGCTTCACAGCCTCAGGGGCTTTGGCGATCTCCGTGGCAAAGGCTTCCAGGGGCCTCTGTGGAGGAGGCCATGGTGGTCCGTGCTAACAGGTCAGCTGCACGAAAGCGGGGGGGTCTGCCTCTGTCGCTGAGGCGGCTGGGGTCCCGAGGGCAGAGGGTGCCGGGGTCCTTTGCAGAGCAGGCCTCTGGGGACAGCGAGGGTGTGGCCGGTGCTGAAACCAGTGCCCCACCCTACTTCGTCCCTCGACACCTTCCCGACAGCCTTTCCGGTGCCGTTGTTCTCTGCTTTTTCGCTCAGCCGTGTTGCTCCAGGTTTTCAGCTGGACTCTTGACCCCTCCCAGGGCTGTTTCCACTTGCGGACAGGTGTCTCACGTCTGTGTTTTGTTGGCGGGGACGGGGGTGGAGGCCGGTGTCTCCGCTCTGCCAGCTTGCTGATGTCACTCAGCGACCTGCCCTCCTGCTGGCCCAGCCGGAGCTAAGGGACAGTGAATCTGCTCAAATGCCGTGGCCTTGTGGCATCAATGCTGCCCTCAGGCTTTAATCTTTTCGTGGCATTTGGATACGAGAATATCATTTCCTATGTGTGTAGATGCCGACTGTTAGTGCATAAAGGAGGGTGCACAGCGGGCCCCCACAACCCCTCTACAGTGGCCGCCAGACCGAGCCCAGCTTTCTGTTTTACTCTGTATTTCCCAGTGCTGTTGTTAGAGACCAGAGTTCACTCTGCAGTAGGAATGACAAATGAAAAAAAAATAGGGTCCTGGTTTTTATCGTTTGCCGTTCTCTCTTTATAATAAGTGTGATAGCACACCGAGAGTCGTTCCAACACCGTGGAGAAATCTGGGCTAGCCTGGAATGCGGGGTGTGGGGGAAGGGGCCGGAGTGCCTATTTGTGTGGGAAGGACAGTTTTGAGTCTTCTTCTCTGTCTGCGTTTAAAATGTTAAGCGTAATCCGACAGTAGAATGAGTTGACACAGCTGCCGTAGGTCAACAGAGAGCCAAGTCAAGAGCTGACAGTCCTCTGTATTTGGGGCTGCGGACATCGGCTTTATATCTTTCCACGGCGAAAAGGATCGTCCCCTACTGAAGCTAGCTGGACATTTCTGTTATTCCTCCAAAGAACCCGAAATGGAACATGTCATCATATAACTGTGAGAGCTCTGTGACCGTCGTGGGCCTTGAATTTGGTATTTTCTCTGATATTAGCAGCTGTTTTCTTCTTCCAGGTTGTTTCTTAAGGCTAAGCTATAATGGTATGTCTGTGCCACTATATATGTATATATATTCATTCATTTATTTATTTATTTTTGTGTTGGAAATTTTCCGAAGAGACTGGTAATTGAAAGCTTTTCAGAATTTTAATGCAATTCTTATCAGAAAAGTTGCATTTATTTTCCTGTAAAGGATGTCTCCTCCATACCTCATGTCTAGTTTTCTTTGCAGCCAGTAGGGACAGGTGTGTTTTAGTTAATTGGCAACAGGCGAATCTGGCGTGGCTCTACCCCAGACACTGGCAAATCAAAGTCACGAGGAAGGGTCATGACTAATGGTGGGACCTGTGGGGCCACAGTGCTTGGGCTTTGACACCAGATCTGTGGCCTTAGGCAACGTTCTGTGCTGACTGTGCTTCAGCTCGCTCAATAGAGATTGGAAACACATGGTCTGTCCATTGACTTTTCTAGAATAATGTAGTGTCTGAAAACCTTAGTAAGTGCTCGGTAGGGGGAAATTTTGCCAGCCTAGTACTGCTTTAAATACTAACTGATTATTATAGGGACAAAATTTGAAGCAAATCAAAAATTTGCTATTATTTTCGTTGTGATGTTGTGGTATTGTCTTTATAAGACAGAGAGATTCTTATTTTTAAAGGAAAATGTCAGAGTAAGATTACCTTGAAGTCAAATTATACAGTGTATTAAAAGCTTAATATCGTCGGCAGCCGTCCGTCTCGAGAGACGATGGTGTAGCTTCTTGAGAGTCTATCTGCACCGCCGAGAATGGCTGTGTAGTCCGACTCGGGAGTGACACGGTATCTGTCTCCTCCCGTGTCGAATCGATATCTTGCAATGACACTGGAGTGTCCTCTCCAGTGAAGCTGAAGCTACAGAGCCTGGGCAGGGTGATATGGAGGGTCTGCTGTTGCCCATGCAGCAGACCCCCCCTCTCTTCGCAGCTGAAGGGTCCAAGGGAAAGACGGAGTCAATATGGCTTGGCTTCAGGTGCGCCGCAGGAGTTGCCGGTGTTGACTACAACGTCAAACCGCCTTAGGGACTCCGGCTCCGGATTTTCTGTCGGGGTTTACTCCCTTAGCCTTTCCCCTGAAGAGGTATGCCGCAAGGCAGCGGAGGTTTTTTGAAGTCAGAGTTTTCAGTGTATTAAAAGCTTAATATAATAATCTCCTATTTAACATAGAAGTCAGTATATGATATAAAAATAGTAACCATTGGTCACAGTCAGTGACCAGGCATGATGTGATGGCACTGACCGCCCCACTAACTAAACAAACTGGACTCTGGTATTGGGCACATTTCCTGGAGGTGACGACTGAGGTTCAGAGGGGCGGGTAAGTTTCCAAGGCCACACACAGAGTCACTGATGGAGCCCGATTTTAAACGCAGGCTGTCTAACTCCATCTTAGACCCACTGGAGAACTAACCATAACTTCAAGGTTCTGGAAGTTCCCACGGTGCCCTCAGATATATGGGAGAAATAGAAAAAATTGTAATATGTAGATTTACCTTTAATGTTCTTCAAGACTTTAGAATCTGACAAATATAATGTAGTTTTGCATTAAATTCATAAATCTTTGTAAGATTGCAAAACATATCTTCTCGGTGGATTGAGGGTCCAGTGCGTAATAAAATAATAACATTAAAATATCCGATCATCGTGGAAAGTAATTATCCACCAGCATCATTTTAACTTGAAATCGTAAATTCACGTTGAGTTGTCTGTCACTTGAATCTCAACGATCTGTTTGGATTCCTGTGACGAGGAGGTACGTTGAGGGTGGACAATGACGTCTGTGAGAGAGTGGCAGTGAGGGTGTCTGCAGGTGGTCGCAACAGCGTGTGTGCTCAGGGGGCCAGCAGACACCAGACACCCCGAGCACTGGAGGACCACTAACAGGTATTTCCTCAGGCTGAGCAAAATGTCTTCATTTTTATCACAGAGTATTCCAGGGCAGTGCCTTGGGGTTAGATATTATAACATGAAAGTCAAGGCATGTGACGGTAGAGAGACAACTTTAAAATGTTGACATTCTCAACTGATTCCTGCTTAATTCTTACTATAGTTTTCTTATTGAGGGATTTTTGTACCCTTTTCCGTTAATAAAATTGTTAAAATGTGCAACCTCCTGCACCAGAGCCGTGATGTTTTCTAAGAAAAGCTAAAAAGAACTACGTATTACAGATTCTTCTCATTTTCTCTTCTCTACATCTTAGTGAGGATTAGTATTGATAAATATATTATTTAAGCTCATTTAGCAAAAAGCAGGTTTTTCATTAAATAGTGCTAAAGTAAAGATCTTTTGGAAAATAAATCATTTTGGTTATACTCCAGATTTCCTGAAGGGAACACAATTTCTTAAAAATAGTCGATATGTTAAAAGGAATGAAAATTATTATTTTGAGCATTTCATTACACTCTCAAATTCCTGATAATATCACTATTCTTCAGAGAACACCATATATACGTATATTTGAAGAACAGTATGATTTCAAAGATTTATCAAGGCTTTTGTTCCAGAGATAGCCAAATAATTTTTTTGTCATGTAAATACTTTATGATGTGATTAAGAGTACTATTGGAAAATACTGACGAGTGTCACATTTGGAATGCAAATTACAGCGCCAGCCATCACCCACGGGCCTGGCTTTCTGTTGTTATTTCATGTGGCATTTCCTCGCCATCCATCAGCCGCCACTCCCTGTGTGGTTTCCATGTTACAGCCATTTCTCTGCAGCGGTGACAGCACACGGTGTCACACTCCACAGATAGCCTCCGAGTCCCCATGGACCACGCCGGCACGTAGACGGGCAAGACATCTATTTTTGTGTCAAGGGGTAATGAGCATCTTTCTTCCCACCTGCAATTTTCACTGCAGTTCTCTGTTTGCCTGCTGATCCCAAACAATTCTTCCCGAGGACATGCTCCTCACTGTCGCACAGGGCTCCTGCCTCTGCCCCACCCCTCGCTACCCAGGGTGACTCTGGAAATTGGAAAGGAACATGAAAATAGAATTCCAACGTGGCGACGCCGAGGAGTAGCAATGAAGGTGAATGAGGAGCTCCGTTCTGATGTATTATTTAGAAACCTCGCTTTGCTTCCTAGAAGCTGTTCCCCTGGGGACCAGCTAGGCATGACGAGGGGAGACGTGATGATGGGCACACGGAAGAGAATCATGATAACTGTGCTTTTTTCTTATTCGCCTATTTTGGTAACTTGCTCAGGGGTCAAGGAAGGAAAAAGGAAAACCCTCTCACTGGCATGACTTGTAATCATTACACGACTCCGGAAAAATCACACCTTGTTGGTAGCCGGTCAATAATGATCGCTGTGGTTTTCAGGACCCACTTGCCGCCTGCCTGTTTTTCTCTGGCCTTCTTTGTGTGAATGGTAGCATATTTCATTTTGTCACAATGTCATGCACGGAAGACAGGAGACTTCCAAACAGGGGCGTTGTTGAGAGAGTGGGTGTGGCCGGCTTTCCCTGCGAAGGTAGCAAACCCTGTGGAGGGGAATTGCTAAGCAAGAAACCATTTTCTTTTCTTTTTTTGCCTACCTGGGATCAACGAGATAAGAAAGCACTCATTTTGCCCTTAGAAATTTCAGGTGATTCTGCACAATAATTAGAACCTTTTCGGGAAGATTCTGTCGTGTCTGTACACCCAGATTGTTTGTGTAGAACCTGTGAAAGTGTGCCTTTTTAATTAAACAATGGAAACAGCTTGTCCCTTTGACTTCAGTGTCTGCACTACCTGTGACCCTCCTTCTCCTCCACAGAAAATTAGTCAGTGAGTCTTCGTCTCAGGGGTTCGCTCTGGGACTTGGAAGGTCACACCAGCTTAGGGCTTAGCAGTGAAGGGGCCATGAAGGGATGTGTGTCCTCTCTGCGAACACACTCATGCAATGTCTGGTCTGGGGATGGGGCCTGAGACTGTTTGCAGAGGGGACGAGGCTGCTCTGCCTTCAGGTCCAAGCGGGGGCCGGCAGGGTTCTGTTTAACCCCGCGTAATACAATGAGGTGATAAAAGCGGGGATGGTAAAGAAGACAGCACGTGGGGAGTGATGGAAGGCTGAGCCAGGGGAGGAAAGACTCTTCGTAAAGTTTACCCTGCTTGATGGATGAAGAAAAGTGGGGCCAGCGGCCACCACAAGGCGGTGTGTGAAGATGACTGGGCTCAAATGGAGTGTTCAGGGGAAGACATAAATCAGGAGAAGGGGATGCCTTCGTAAGGGCTGCATTAGGAAGTACCCTTGGGCATATTTTAATAGCACTATAAAAAGGTAACCATTTCACAATGCATCAAGTCAGAGACGAATAATCTCACTCAAAGATACTGAGATTCCGTGTAAGGTTGATGTGTGAAAGGAAAAATACAAAATCTGCTGGCCCTTCCCCTTTTTTGTAGGAGACTTTAAGTACAAGGGGTCAGGACTTGTGTCTGCACCTGTCTGAACTGTGTTCCCACCCAACAAGAAAAGCTGGAATTGATGGGAATGACGGTAGAGTCGACAGACATTCACTAAAGAGCCAGGTCCCTGGTGTAGGAGTCTCTGGGTAACACTCCATGGGGACCCAGAATGTGAAGGCCTGTCTTCTGATGGTAAGGTTCTAATGGGCTGAGGGGCACTGATCATCGGAATCCATACTGCTGAGGCAGGAAGCCCCAGTTTTATGCAAATTGCTGTTGATCATGACTCAGATGCCTTTCTGAGCATGGAAGATATGGGACTCGTACAACCTGGTGCCTGGCCTGCATGGGCATCACCCCCAGACTCCCAGCCTCCCTTCCTAGGAGTCAAAACCCACACAGGCATCAAGGTGACGAAGCAGGCGCAGAGGTTCCAAGCCCTTGGGTGCTGTGTTGTGGTACTCCGCTGAGCATATGCTTTTAGTATTGTTTCTAAAATAGTAATCTAACAGAAAATGGTATCAGTGGTTTTGACACTATGGATTTCTATGCTTGTAGGCAACTATAAATATAACAATATATCTATATCTGTTTTGGAAGCTGCAAAGTTAAGTTTCATTTACTTTTCTAGGTTTTGAAACATATCCTTGAGGTCCTATTGCTTTTTTAAGGAGTTGCTCCGTTTATCCTAATTCTGTTTTCTCCTTTTTGGCGATTGCACTAATTGTGTGTGAGTGCTTTTGTAGTTGGAATTCAATACACATGTATCCACTTACTCATTTCACATACATTTTTGAGTCCCTACCCCGTATCCCTATTGCAGGTACTCGGTAATAGAAATAAATATAAAACAGACCAAGCCCTTATGGGACATGCGTGCTAGTGGGGGAGAGAAACACTCAGAAAGCAAGTAAATATGCACTGTAATAACAGGGGCCAGGAGGAAATACTGGGGCATCAGGAGCCATGTGACCGGGGGAGGTATTAGTTTGACTCATGGCGACCTCCCCTGGAGGAAGTGACATTTCCACAGGGAACTGGAAGAAGGGAAGAAAGATGTCTTGCGAAGATCTGGGGAATGCATCTTCTCCGAAGATTGGTTTCATGCAGTTTCCATATCCTGAACGGTCAGAAGTGTGCCCTGTCTCTCATGACCTTTAGTGCTGTCTCATGAGTTGACATGTTACAGTTATAGCGATCCTTTTTGGGACCTCAATTGTTAGCTTATATTATGTTGATAATAAACGCCTTAGTCTGCAGCTTGAGGATTTCTCTGTAGTTTTGATGATGGGCCATAGTCGCTCTCGTTCTAAAGTCTGGGATTTCACTTTCTGGGAAAACGGCTCGCAAGGGCCGGAGGAGCTGCAGAAGCGTAACGAGGGCGTGTATGCAGGGTGAGAAGTACACATGCTCCCCTCACAAAGCTTCAACTTATTTCCAAGTCTGAGGTCATGGCAAAGCCAGAAGTGGGTTAGTGATTTGTTTTGCAGGAGGGGTGGGGGATAAAAAAGGCCAAGAAACAATGTTGTGACGCCCCTCAGACAGATCGTCATTTCTCACAGTCTCATTTCAGAAACCAGTGAGCTCTCCCTGGGAAGAACTCTACTGTTGGAAATGTTAGCGCTTCATTGCAATTGTGTAAATTCTAGAAGAGAATATTCCTTCATAGCAGCCAGCACAGCCTGGTGCGGTGCCGCACTAATTGGAAAAAAATCAATATACTTCCGTGGTCTTCATAAGGTGACCCATTTTTTTTCCCCAGAAAAAGACAGTCACGCACAGTGGCCTGCCGTAGGTGCGACTTCACGCTGGAAGCCTATTGTTGGAATTTGTTCAAAGCTTGAGAAAAATAGTCCGGCTCTTAGTTAGCTGGAAGACACGCTCAGAAGAGGGAGCCTGGTGTATTTTAGGTGTGATCCAAATGTACAAGAGGCCCGAGGCCTGCAGGCACCCTTATGCTCCATGATCTTTTTACCCTTAACTGAAGTATTGCACCCCTACACTCGTGGTCATGTGAGAATTTCCAGAAGTCCCATTGATGTCAGCGTGGAGGAACTTTTCAAACTCCTATGATCAGAAAATTTAAAAATGTGCATCTGTTTGCCACTGTACCTCTGTCCCACCACGTCAGTCACTAAAATTAAAAATGAACTTGCCCTGAAAATCGAGTCCCAGCACAGAAGTTGAACTGCGTACCTTTGGCATTGAAGGCAGACAGTCCCGTAATCCGGCAGATTGCTATCTCTGATGGGAATTCGCAGGTGCCCCACCTGCTTGGGAAGGACTCCCTGACTGTTTCTTAGCAGAATCGTGGAGCATCTGGAGACCCGCATGCGGAGAATAGACCGAAGTCAAGCACAGTCTAAGACACAGGAGCATCATCTAAGTCTCTGTCTTTGGTTGCCCGATCATGCACCCGTCTATGTCAACTGAGCTTTCCGATGCGGTTTGCTATGTCCTTTCAAAATAATGATGCACCGGTTTCAACATTTTAGCTTTACCCTTCTCCATAACGAGAGGGACTCTGCACACGCTTTTGATGTGACAGTGAAGTGACTGTCTTTTGAGACTAACAATCAGGCCTTTGTGATTTCATGGTGTAAACTATTTGAAAGCTACAGATGTGGAGGTCAATGGCCTGGGATGATATTGAATCACTTGGGTGTGTTTCTGAGCAGTTAGGAACAGAGAGGAACTACAAAGCCAGACTAGAAAGAGTTCTTTTTACCCCAGGGAGTTTTAGAATTTCTTGGTGCATATGGATTTTAGAAAAAATTTAATTGGGTTCCATTTATTCTTTTGACCTTGACAATACAGAATGAAGGATAGTTTTACAGTTTTCATATAGCAGAGTTCGGGTGTTATATTGTTGATGTTCACATATTATTTACAGATACCAATTTTTATGGGCTATTTGTAGACCACTGGCTCAATAAAATTTCAGAAAGCATTTCCAATCTATCATTATTCTGTAAGGTCTAAATAAAATCACAGCATAGATTTATTTTGTCAATAGAGCTGTGGGAAGCAGAATAGGCTGGTTTCAGGACCATTGTTTCAAAGACTTATTTCAGCGCCTGCCTGTGCTCTCTTATTTGAAGGACAAATGCAAAGTCATTGCCTGCCCTGACCAGAGAGCTCAGCTGGTTGGAGCGTCATCCCAATACGCCAAGGTTGTGAGTTCGATCTCTGGTCGGGGCCCATACAAGAAACAACCAATGAATGCATGGATAAGTGGAACTACAAGTTGATAAGCTGATGCTTTCCTCTCTATATTCTTTCTTCTCTCTCTCTCTCTCTAAAAAAAAAAGAAAAAAGAGTGACAGTCATTCAAGAATGCTGGCCTTTAGGAGTTATACTTCTAAAAACAATGAATGAATGAATGAATGAATGAATGAACGCACTTGTATAAACAGAAGTTCGAGGCCTTGTCAGAATCATCATCATGAATTAGAGAAAACCTTGCCTCATGGATTTGTTTGCTGATTCCTCAATTAAAACAACTTTTTTCCCCTGAAAATTTTAGCTACTTATTACAAAACTAAAAGTCTCTGAAAGCCCCCATTTACCTTACCAGGATGGCTCCCCCTGCTCATCGGTACTGTCCTGTCCCATGCTGTTGCCATCGTTCTGACCTGTCACGACTTTGCATCCCACTGCTTTTCTGGAGAGATACTGCCCCTGGTTTGCCTTAGGAGAACAAATCAATCAGCCCCAGCGCTCAGCCAGCTAGGAAGCATCCAGTATGTGATAGGGGAGGCTCCCACCTCTGCTTCTCATTTGTAACAGCCCGAGGTCTCTCCAGGAGAAAGAGAGTGTGTAGCCAGGAAGCCACGGGTTGAATTCAAATTGAAGACTCCTGTCCTCCTAAAGTCTTGCTCAGTTTATTAAGTGTCTTGCCACCTGCTGTATAAAATAGAGATGAAGAGATCACGGGTTTCCTGAGGGTTGGAAACGCAGGTTAAGCAGACATCAGAAGGGAATTCTCAAATGAATTTTCAGTGAGTGCATTGACAGTCTCAGAAATTTCAACCCTGGCCAACAGAGCGTTCTTTTCAATTAATGTCAAGACAGCACCTGGCTTGCACGTCTGTTGTACTGATATGGTATCTCTCTTCCGTGTGGCCATGTTGGAGGGGAGGTTTAATTGTAATTCTTTTCTATGAATATCCATGAAATAATTTCAGAAACAGTTTTACCTTTTTCCTTGCCCTGAGGCTATTCTGATATGAAGCCTTCTCTTCTTGATTTGTATTGAATGCATCTACAGTTGACTCAGTAAGTGGTTTAAGAAGTCTTTCTGGAGGAAAAATAAAAGGTTTTCATTCACATCGTTGGGAACTTGTTGGAAAATATACATATGTATTTTTGTGAGCAGAACGGTTGGAAATTGTTTCCTTCTGAATGTGCCTGATGTCCTTTCACAGTTTGTGAAGGATACAGTCCTACTGGTGGTAAACTCTGGCTGGGAAAGACTCAGGCAAGTAATTTTGCTCATTCTGTGTTTCCAGTGATTACAGGCCATCGGCTCTCTGGGCGCTCAGAGCCTACTGGTGCCTGGTGCGTAGAAGACGATGAGTAGTGGCCTTGGATGCATGGAGACGTGGAGGGAGGAAGAAATGAAATGCTGACAGTTGCTAGTGTGGTAGCTCACGTGATTCGTGACGTGCCTGCTACTTCTGAGTGCAATTCTGGGCTCTCTCGGGGTCTGAAGACATCCGAGACAGTGACGCACAATGCCGCGTGCAGAGAGAAGACACAAAGAAAGGTAGGTAGGTATCTTTTTGCATTCACTTGGTAAGCGATCAATACACGTGGACAGTTGTGCCCAAGAGTTGACATAAACATCTTTCTTTTTGCAAATACTCCACTGTACCCAAATCATCAGAGTCATCCAGGTTCCCAAGGACTCCACTTGCATATGATATGTGGACAATTGTCTGCTTGTTCTCTGGATTGAGAGTCCCGCAGAATTGATTTCTAACACTTGTTGACATTAATGTACCAGGACGCAATGTCTCTAAGGATAAACTCCAATCTTACCAGACCCAAGCTCATCGTCTTGACCATGACATCAAGCAAAAATGAAGTGTCTCCTTCCCCTTCAAGCTTGGAAGCCACTCATGAATTTCCTGGCCCGTTACCTAAAGACAACCTAGAGGATTTTTCTGCCCCATAGGATATTGTAAATGTTGGATTGCTCCCTTTCTAGACCAGCTCCTGCTTCCTCCAAGCCAATGAAAGCTGACACTCCTGCGCCCTGCATCACGGACTCACCAGAGAATGGTTTTTACAACTTAAAGGACTCTCCAATGTTCATAAATCTTTCTACTTTTACAGAGAGACGAGTTTTGCTGATTCTCACGTAACAAGAAGAGACACCAGAGACCGTTGCTTCTTACAGCTTCACATTGATTTCACAACCAAAGCCTGCCCTCCTGTCTGCACTCAGTGGCAGCAGGTCAGGTCAGCAGAGGCCTTGCTGACTTAGTCTTAGGATCGATACTATCTATGGTCCCTCGCACCATTCAGGTCTTCCTTTTGACAGAAAACACAGGACCATTTTCTGTCTCTAGACTGACTTCTTAAGAAATCCCTTAGCTCTTACCCATGCGCATTTCTATTCATGGCTGGAATACTCTAAAACCTGCCTCGTCATCCTCACCTGGAGGAGAGAGAAACTTTAATGACTGCCATGAACTTCTGTGGGAGTTTTCCTTGCTTTCATCTGACCCCCTTGAAGCCCCTTCAGTCAACCTCCATTGTGAATTACTTGTGAAGGTGTCTTGTTTGAAAACTGAACAGAGAAGCTATCGAGCTGGATATGGAGTCAGAACCCACTAAGCCTTGTCAAATCCAACTCTCTCTAAGACACAAAATCTGCACAAGTTGCCAAAACTGTAGCCCCTAATAAGGCCTGCCAGTTAGCAAGAGATAAAGGAGCGAATGTCTACCCACAATGCTTTGGGAGTGGTTCAAGATTCTTGTTTGCTTCGGAGGAAGCACCACTTATTAACCGCAGCTGGTGTCCCCCTGTTGAAGAGGGCGGCCGCACAAAGGCAGCGTCAGGAAGCGAGAGGGGCATCATTTAGCAGATGGACACACTATAAACAAGCTATGCTAATCCCTCCAGGCTGCCCAATGCGCCCAGAATTCCAAGCCAGAATGACTTCCTGCCAATTAAGTCAACTGCAGATCAAGCACCTGATTCTGAAATAACGCATCAGGATAAATGAAACTGTTGGCCTCGTTCAGATGGCTTCGGGGGGCGTGAGGGTTGCTTTCCGCTGCATCGAAAGGCGGAAATCAAGTCTCTCCGAGAACAAGCTATAACCCTCCATGGAAAGGAACGTTTAAAAATGTCCTCAAAAGTGTAAACAGGGCAACGTTGGTGGGATTGCGAGCACGGCTTTGGGGCATGTCCCAGCTGTCAGACCCTAAACCCTTTGAAAAGTGAGTCAGAACTTTCAGTCCATTTCAGACATCCCCACGTGGATTTCGTCCAGTTGCTCCCTGTGTGCTTATGAATATGGTCTTAATCACAGAGTGCTGTGTTTTCTGATTGGCTGGAATCCTTATTTTCCCCATAAAGCAACTGTTTTGATTGTAGCAAAGAGGCTCTTAGCCTCTGAGTAATACTTTTCTATTTATCTTTATCTAGAGGAAGCCAGAACGTTAATGAAGTGACTCTGTAAGGCTCCCTCCCAGAAGCCTCGTTGCCCTGCCCCCCACCCCCCCACGAGCCCTGAGAGAGGTCAGGACTAATGAATGATCCATTAAATCAGGAACTTGCAGAACTCTGAGCAACTTCAGTTTCTGCACTCAAAGTCTTTCCCTTTGGCTCCCTGGCCTCATAGGCACAACCGAAATAAGACCTGAAAGACTGTCCCCAGGGAGCTGGCCACTGGCTATCCTCAGACATGGGCATCACCCCGTCCTTGACTCTGCTTGCTCATGGGCTGACAGAGCTGAATGGTGTGGAACCTTCAAGCCAAGCTTATTATCACTAAGCCCCTGTGGCTTTTCCCAAAGATAGGTCACAGGAAGCACTGCCCGACCTTCAGCCTGGCACCCGCTCTGCCGGCAATGAGACCCATGTCAAACAGTTGTTGAACCTTCATGGAGGAAGCTCTGAACCACAAACACTGCCCTGAAACTCCTGGGAACTGCCCCCTGGAGTCTGTCCGTTAGTTAAAAAGGCAGCAGTCACCTCCCAGACATCCTTGCCAAGGGAAGACCAAACCACGAAGCTCTCTCGGGGTTCTCCAGACACGGATGCATCATAAAATAGACGTCTTTCTCAGGACCTTCTGATCAAGTCCGTTCATCCTGAAAGCAATATGTTGCCACCGTGTTCTTTGTTTCCCTCCTTTTCTTTTTTTCCCTACTGTGTTAGTTTAAGGATTTCGGTTGTAAAATGAGATCCTTTCAGCTTCTTCCCTTATTCATGCTGTCTTGAGTCCTATCCAGCCTCCCTTTCCAAAGCCCTGGGGTGGGGCTCACCCCAGTTCCCACAGCATCTTGGTGAAGAGCCATCCTCCGAGGCTTTCTGTTGATTCTCTTGTTAATACTTCTGCCCATGGTCATTGCTCTGTTCTCCCTGAGGGTTAACGCCTTTATGCAGCCCCTCCCTCCACAGATGAATGAACTTCAACCTCGGAGGGAACAGTCAGGAGAAGCTCTGATGCAGGTCACCCACAAAGCGGCTAAGACTGCTGCTGGCTGGTGGTGCAGACCAGGAATCCTGAAAAGCACTGGCAGCTGCCAGAAGATATGGTCAGACGAGGAGACTCCGAATCCTCACAGACCAAGAGGGGAGACTGTGAGGAACCTGGGGGCCAGAAAGCTTCCCCTCTGACCTTTGTGTGACTTTCTTCCCCGTAACAATTGGAAACCAATAGACATTGGCTCACTTGGATATTTAGGTTTCTGGTTGTTCTTTTCTTTTTTTTTTCATATTGAAAAATAAGCAGCAGTGCTCTTCTGGCAGCCTTTGCATGAAGTCGGTAGTGCCCATGATGACACTAAATTGCCCAACCAATGGTTCTCAAACCACAAGAAGAACTCCTCCATTTTTTGAGTCCCATCTTTGATGAAACATTCTGGGAACAAATTCAGGGGTCTCCTCTCTCTAAAGTTTTATAATATCTCTTTCTTTCTTCCTCCAAGCAGCACCCCCCACCCCCACCCCAGGGTCTGCCGGCAATGCTCTTTTGCCCAATTAATTCCTACTCGCTCAGATCTCAGGGTCACAAAGGTCCCATCCTCAGAAAAGCCTTCCTGGACCGCGTCATGTGCTCTTTTCCTTACAGCACATACACTAATTGGCACTTTGCTTTCAGTGTGATTATCTGATTGTTATCCCTCTTCCCTAGGAAACAGTCAGATATACAAAGCAAGGACTGCCTCGGATTTGCAGGCCTTTTAGACCCAGCCACTAACCCCAGGGCATGCCAAGTAGCAGCCTCCTGGTAAAGTATTTGTTGAAAGGTGAAAAGAAGGAAAATTTTTAAAAGTATATTTTATTGATTATGTTGTTACAGAAGTCCCAATTTTTTTTTTTTTCCTTTGCTCCCTTCTTCCCAGTACTCCCCTTCCCTCCAGCAATCCCACCCGGCTTAGTTCATGTCCATGGGTCGTGCATATAAGTTCTTTGGCTTCACCCTTTCCTATGTTATTCTTAACTCCCCCCTGTCTATTTTGTACCAACCAATTATGCTTCTTGATCCCTGCACCATTTCCCCATTTCTCCCCATTCCCCTCCCCCCCCCCAGCTGATAACCCTCCAAATGCTTCCTATACCTATGATTCTATTCCTATTCTGGTTTCCTTAGTTGGATTTTGTTTTTATTTTTTAGATTCAGTTGTTGATAGTTGTGAATTTGTTGTCATTTTAATGTTCATAGTTTTGATCTTCTTTTTCTTAAGTAAGTCACTTTAAATGTTTCATATAATAATGGCTTGGTGATGATAAACTCCTTCATCTTTACCTTGTCTGGGAAGCACTTTATCTGCCCTTCCATTCTAAAGGATAGCTTTGCTGGATAGAGTAATCTTGGTTGTACGTCCTTGCTTTTCATCACCTTGAATACTTCTTGCCAGCCCCTTCTTGTCTGCAAAGTTTCTTTTGAGAAATCAGCTGGTAGTCTTATAGGTACCCCTTTGTAGGTAACTCTCTACTTTTCTCTTGCTGCTTTGAAGATTCTCTATCTTTGACCTTTGGCATTTTAGTGATGATGTGTCTTGGTGTGTTCCTCTTTGGGTCTAGCTGATTTGGGACTCTCTGTGCTTCCTGGAGTTGTATGTCTATTTCCTTCACCAAATTTGTGGAGTTTTCCTTCATTATTTTCTCACATAAGCTTTCAATTTCTTGCTCTTCCTCTTCTCCTTCTGGCACCCCTATGTTTCAAATGTTGCCATGTTCAAAGTTGTCCCAGAGGTTCCTAAGCCTCCTCTCTTTTTTTTCAATTCTTGTTTCCTCATTCTGTACTGGTTGACTGTTTTTTTTTTTCTTCCTTATGTTCCAAATCATTGATTTGAACCCCATTTTCCTTCCCTTCATCATTGGTTTTGTGTGGATTTTCCTTTGTTTCATTTAGCATAGCCTTCACTTCTTCCCTTTTGTGTTTGCCATACTTAAGTATATCTGTCAAGTTGGTGAGCATCTTTATCATCAGCGTTTTGAACTTTGCATCTGTTAGGTTGGCTATCTCCTCTTCACTTAGTTCTCCCACTGGAACCTTGATTCATTTCCTCTTTTGGGCCATACTTCTCTGTCTCCTCATCTGGACAGGCTCCTGTGTTTGTTTGTCTCTGTGTCTTAGGTAGAGCTCTCACTCCTGTTACATTGTAAGGAGTAGAGCCTTAGGTATTCATCAGTACAGGGTGACCCGTTTCACCACGTTGTGGTGCTGCATGTGGGGGAGGGGTCAGAGAGGGAACAATTCTATTTGCTCAGCACTCACCTCTTTGCCAGGCATTTCTCCCACTTCCATAAGGGACTGGCACCCCTCTAGCTGTTGCCCTGGCCTTCATTCTTAGAGTGGGTGGGTCTGTGGATGTTTAGGACTGTGGGGACCCTTTAAAAAAGCAGACTCTTGAGAGACTGGCAGTTTCTTTCTCTGCCCCAACCCCCACTGGTTTGCATAGTCAGAAGCAGTGAGGCTTTATTGTCCCTGGTGCTGGCTGGGACCATGAGCTGTGCCATCTGGTCTGGTGCTGGGAGCACTCCCAGGTGTCCCTCCCGACTTTTAAAAATGTGTGACTGCATTTTCCATTGGCCTGCTCCTGCTGCTGCTGCCGCCACCACACCACACCCCCTCTGCCCTGGCTCCACCTCTCCTACCTGTCTGGATGAGTATTTCTTCTTTATATCTTTGTTTGTTGGACTTCCATGCAGCTCGATTTTCTGGAACTTCTGGTTGTCTCTAGTTTTGAGGTAGCTGTATTCCTTCTTAGTTGTGGAGGGAGATGCAGCGTGTCTGTCTACACCTCCATCTTGGCCAGATGTCCCTACCGAAAAGAAGGAAATTAACAAAGTATTAGGAACTGATTCATTCATAACAGCAGGCAGGAATGATTTTGCTGACGGGATCAGAAGATTTCAAATCCCCACTTGTGCCATCTCTGAGTCACCTCTTTAGCAATGGGTTTTGTTTCATGGCTGGTAGAGCTTAGGACATTTCATTTCTGCCCCATAGAGAAGCATCCTTTTTATTTTAGGTTTGTGATAACTTAAATTCAGATATCCCTCAGGCATTGTTGGTCTGGGAGCTCAGGCCATTCTTGTGAAAAAGGAGGAGAAGGAAAAGGGGGGAGGGTAGAAACAAGGAGGAGAGGAGGAAGGAGAAACTTTAACAATGAGAAATATTCACAGTAGAATGAAATGGATTTCCATCCTGTATTATTTTTTGGAGGTAATTTAACTTGGTTCATTTACACATTAGAGTTACCATAAACTACAGTTAGGCCGAAAGAAATCTGATTTTCATCTGGTCGGGCAGGGCCTCAATTAGTGTGTGATGTGTTTTTCATGCCCTTTTAGAGGAAAAATTGTGAGCTGTCATAACACAGCTCTAAATGGAAAGATAATGTCAGAAATTCTTATAAAACACTGTAGGATATTTCAATTCTCTTAGCAAGAAAGAGCACAAATTTAATTATGGATCAAAATGCCTTCTGCATCCATTGGAGGGAGGTGGATGTCGGAACTCCTATGGTGCCGTTTGTTTTTCAATATGACAAGAAACAAGAAACCTAAATATCCGCGTGATCCAATTTATATTTGCTCCTACGGTGTCTAGTATGTAGGAATGCTTCTCACAGTCCTATCTGAAAACAAAAAGGTTAATGAATTTTCTGACAGTGGGCAAATAGATTTAAGCCTATTTTTAATGCCTCAGGCAACACCCACAAAAACATGCAGGCTTGTAACCATGGGGTGCTGGTGGTTTACTGCCACTACCACGCCTACTACCTGTGAGGTCACACATGGTCACATGACTTGATTGTCATCATGGCACTTGAAAGGTCAGGAAGTAAGGCCTTCCATTGGAGCATCATGTTAAGCCCAGATGTTGCAAAACAAATGTGGAGATAGAGGATAGCCTTTCACTCTTCTTTTTTTTTTTTATAAAGGTTTTATTTATTTATTTTTAGAGAGAGGGGAAGGGGGAGAGAGAAGGAGAGAAGCATTAATGTGGGTTGCCTCTTGCGCACCGCAAGCTGGGGACCTGGCCTGCAACCCAGGCATGTGCCCTGACTGGGAATCGAACCAGGGACCATTTGGTTCTCAGGCCGGCGCTCAGTCCGCTGAGCTACAGCAGCCAGGGCTCACTCACTCATCTTTAATGAATACTCAGTTGAAGGGTGGACCCTAATCCCAATGTTGTCACCACCAACACTTCCCTTGTGGACAACCTTTAATTAACGGAACCTATTTTCATTGCTTTTAGCATTTCCTGTGTTAGATTACCAAGAAAAGTGGCATAAGTCCGCTTTCCCATTGGTCAAGAGGAACTCACCCGTCACATAGCCCAGACATGGGTGCTGCCGCTGATGGACGGGAGATGAGTCCTTTAACCCCCAGCACCTTCAAGAGCAAGGCCAAGCTACACTCACACCATTTATCAGACTGTAAATAACTCATATGAAGGCAGGCAATGGAGTAAGTTTTAGGTCTGGTGGATGGAAACGATCCCAAAGCATGAGAGCTGGATTTTCTTAGAGTTTTTTTTCCCTTATGACCCAGCATGCTTGAGAATATGCACCTGAAAACGATTGCATTATGAAAATATTTTTATATCTAATTTTCAAGTTTGAGAGAAATATCCCTTATCAACATGGCCCAGTACTTAACCTGTGGTGGGCAGAGCGGCCTGACAAAGATGTCCATGTATCATGTCCAGAGCATGAGACTGTGAAACCACATGGCCACAGGGACGTTGCAGGTACAGGTAAGTGTACGGACCTTAAAATAGGAAAATTTCTTGACTTGCTTGAGTGGGCCCAGTCTAACCTAGGAGCAGGCAGTGGAGGTACGGAAGACACATTTATTTGCAGTATGAGAAGGACTGACCCCCTGTTGCTGGTTTGAGGGGAAAAGGGGGAACCGGGTGGGACTGTGAGGAGCCTCTGGAATTGAGAGCGACCCCTGGCCAGCAGTCAGCAGCGGAACGAGCCACTCAGCCCCTAGCTGCCGGGGCTGGATTCTGGCAACACCCTGAGCGAGGCTGGAAGGGGGGTCTTCCCAGTCTCCAGAGAGACACGCAGGCCCTGCCCACACCTTGATTTTGGTCTTGGGAGACCAGCAGAGGACCAAGCGGAGCTGCCCTGACCTCAGAGTTCTGATCACAGAAACTATGAGAAAAACACGGGCTGTGGTGCTAACCCACTACATGTGTGTGGCTTCGGTAGGGCAGCGGTAGAAAGCTAACGCATGTTAAGAGATAGACTGAGGCCTATTAGAAGCTGGAAGGGTTTCCTGAGCAAAAATGAATCTGAACAAGGCAGTGCCCCAGTGGACGTGAGCCAGGGGAAGGCGGACACGCACAGAAGCAGAGGAAGGGAATTAACTGATGGGCTGGAGTGTAACGCCTAGGCTCCAGTTTGTGATTGGTTGTCCTAATTTTTTTTTTATTTGATTCTGTTACCTTGAGGCATTGATGGGCTTAGATTTGGGGTTGCTTACATAGGCCACCCCACATTACAGCCACGTCGGTCTACTGGCCCCCTTGTTTCATGAAGCACAATATCCGTACCATTTTAAGATTTAATGGATTAAATGTGTTGGTGTATAAAATATTTTATGGAAAACATCTATCCACACGTCTTTTTGTTTCTGGCATTGGTTTTCTATAAAATGTTTCAATTCCTGAGTAGAAAAAAAAAACCTCAGAAATGGAACACTTTGAACTCTGTTGAAAATCGTGATGAAATGTATTGGGAGACAGTTTTAAACTTGGCAGCACGTGTCCATCCACCCTTGGCCTTCACTTTCTTGCCTAACCAGGCAGAAAAGCGCTGCCTGGGAGAGTGGAAGCCATGGGTCACCCCGCCGCGCCTCCGTTCCCGGAGCACCTGCCGGGCCAGAGCTTCGTCCTTATTACTTCTGCTCGGGGCTCTGCCCTTGGACATTTTGTTCAGTGGGAGCATAACAGGGGCCAGCTGTTGACAAAAAGGTTATTGTTTTTCTGAATTGGTCCTCTTAATTTCAGAGAAGCTGCAGAGAAGGGAGGGATTCCTTTGCCAGATGCCCCTGTCATCCATGGGCTGAACGATAAGTATTCCCTTCAGGGTCAGGTGCCCATCCCCCGGTCTCTGAGACTCCGGTGCACGACCTTGAACTTGGTAAAGGTTTGTGGCATTCTGAACAAATAGTGACGGGAGCAGTCAGTCATCTTATTGTAACTTTTGGGGGGCTATAGCACTGAGTGCTGACGTCCAAATTCTGCGTAAAAATGTCTCCCTCCATGGGCTGTGGCCTTGCGCTGGGCCAGGCGCTCTGTATACAGTATCTCCTGTCATTCAGAGGAGTGGTCCTGCGCGTCACAAGGGAGGACATCCCGTACTTCTGGTCCCTGGAGACACGCTTCTGCCCTTGCTCTACAAACCATACCAACACCCCTGAAGTGTAGGGTGTGTCCTAAAGGCGGGGAGCAGCGACTCTTGGAGCAATCACCAGGTTCTCAGTCCAGGCAGGGGCGGGTGCTGGGCTTGGGGGGGTTAACTCCTGACCCCTGACTCCCAGGTTTGCCCCGAGGGAGCCGAGTGAGGCCCCTGATGCTGAAGAGTCCCCCCAGCTCCAGAGCGAGCAGTGATGCGCCGCGCGCCGCCTCGCCCTGGAATAGCGTAATTTTGGAACGCTTGCATCGTATTCAGGTTTCCTGATATTAAGGGAATAGGTGATCCTTTTGGAGAAATTGGAAGCCAGAGTTCTCATGTTCCAGGTATAAATTCACTGTGAAATTTGACTTCTTAATTTTACCAGAGCAGTTTTCTGGGAGGCATGAAGGAGAGGCTCCCTAAGATGGTTATATAAAAGGTATCTTCCATAGTCTGTATTTATGGTTCTTTCTCGTGACCCAGAATGCTTAAGAATGTGTATCTGAAAAAATTACATTAGGAAAATGTTTCATGCCTAGTTTGTAAAGTTTGAAAGAAATAGTACTTATCAGTTTATTTTAGAGGTTGAATTGTGTCCCCCACATAATTCATATATGGAGGCTCTAGCTCCCGGTACCTTGTGATGTGACCTGATTTAGAAGTAGGGTCATCACAGATGGAATTCGTGAGGATGAGGTCACCCTGGAGCAGGGGAGCCCTTCACGCACTGTGACTGACGTCTCCCTGAGAGAGGGAAACGCGGACACAGGCAGGCTGCAGGAAGAACACCATGTGACCATGAAGACAGCCATCTGCATGCCCGGGGCCCAGCCAGGAGCATGGCCTCCGCTGCGGGCACCTTGCTCTCGGACGCCAGGCCTCCAGAAAGCGAGGCAGGAGACCCCTGTGGCTGAAGCTGCCTCGTTGGTTGCGCGTTGCTAAAGCGGCCCAGGCAACAAATGCACAGGTTTCTAAAACTCGCTTCTCCACTTGCTCCGGTCAGTCTATGTGTGGTGGGCAGGGTGGCATCCCAGAGACGGCCGCCCCGAAGCCCAGACCCGGGAATATGCGAGCCACGTGGGAAGGGGCTTTGGAGACGCGGGTGAGGTTGTGCACCTTAAAGCGGGGAAAGCACTTGTGTTATTCGGGATATTCATGTCTCTCTATCTATGGTCGAATGCACGCGAAGCCCCACCTAAGCTCTGAGTTGCTGTGGGAGAAGGGTCTCTGTCTTACCCGTCACCAAGACAGAAAACCCAGAAGCCGGGAACCTTTGGACATCATGTCATTTGAAGTAACAACCAGTGTCTTCCAAGATCCCAATGAGAATTTTACCTTTTATTATCATTATTTATATCGGTTAAAAAGAACCATTAATTTTATTTGAAGTTTCAAAGCGCATTGAGGACAGTGCAAGACTTTGACATTGGTCAGTTATGGGTAAAAGATAAAAAAGAATCGCCTTTCAGGGTCAGTCTTTGATGTTTTCAAAAGGACTGTGTATGAATAGCAGGGCCGTTCCACTATGGCAGGTAGCTTTTAATTCTCTGCACAAAGGTAGAGACCTATATTTCTTATAAATGGACATCGTATTTTTCGTTTTTTATTGTTTTTATTTATTTATTTAGAGGCTTTTCAAAGTGATTACTTTTTTTAAAAAAGGTCTTAGATTAAATCACAAAGTTTGACCAATAAGTTTAGTTATATCAAGTCCGTAAGAAAATAACAATGTACCACCAGATAATGAATTGACATTGGTCAAGATTAATCTTGATAATCAAGATTATAAATGTGCAGAAAACTGAGGTTTCACATAAGTATTTTCTAAGTGGACTCTTCTTTATAGTTTTCAGAATAACATTTTTCTTCTTGATATATTTGTAACGTGCTTCTTTTTCCACACTGACTTGGAAAGGTTTCTAACATTTACATTTTTGCCTTATATTCTAAGCCCCGGTAATTGCTTCTATTTCCTCTTCTCTCTGTCAGGCTGGTGGTTATTTTCAGGTGGCTAACTCACACCCGTAGGGATGACCTTTCACATGTCCTCAATGCCTCAGGGTCCTTCCCTCCCACCATTAGTCTGAGGCACATCTCTTGAAGCCAATGGAATATCTCTCATGTCAGGGAGTTGGACTGATGCTTATCTTGTTGGCATTGCAGAGTGCAAGTGAAGCTCTCTTGGTATGTGTGCATGTGTGTGCACACACGTGCACGTGTGTGTGAATGGCCGGGAGGCTGGGCGAGGAGGAGTGAAGGCGGGAGCCCCTCTGCCGCTGCTGTGCTAAATTAATATTGGGGGAGTTACATAAAGGTGGTTTTGTGGATATCCCACTGGTAGGAGAATTAATCCATTACTTGGAGATTATTAATGCATGCTCAGCAAAGAGGTTTTCAAGATTGTGAGAAGAGAAAAATATAGTCGCTAATTAAGCTTCCCATTTACTTTTCAGATTTCAGTTTGCAGCTTTCAAAAGAAAGTGTGTGCTTTGGCTGAGAAGGCCTTTCTTTAAAAAAATGAAGATTTAAGACGGACAGTTTTACAGAAAATAATCACTAAAAGCCTCATTTTAGTGCCGGAAAGAGACTGAAGAGTAAATTTCAGTGTTCGGGGGGGCTCTCATGAACGAAAGGGGGCTGGGAGAGAGTTGCTACAATTTCTCAGGTTTTGTGAAAGTCTCATTTAAAATCCCAAGGTCTCGTTTTACATGGGAGAGAAGAAATACAGTCATGTGCAAAATAGAGGAGAAATAGCTGATACACGTTTACTTACTCTGAGGAGAGACCCACTTCATCTTATGGCTGCTTATGGGATTTGAGGCTTAATTCCCATCCCTGTCACTTATTCCCTAAGACCCCAGCACGCCTGCGGGCCCCCAGCTAGTCTATAAAACATTTCGGTTAAATTAGAACAGGCTCTCCTCTGGGCGAGGTCCACCTGCCAGTCGGCACAGAGCCGGTGCCTTTGTGAGAAGAAAGCTGTCCACCACCCTGACGCAGCACCCCCAGCTTCGATGGCTCTGCCGGCGGAATGGTTTCAGCCCTGCTCACACCTGGGCACGTCCATCTGTCCATGGGGGCCTCTGGGCCATGGGTGGCCAGCCAGGGATGTCATGGATGTCTTGGTTTATTAGTAGTAGCACCATTCTCCTGAGTGCTGCCAACCTCTTCATCCTTAAGCACACGTTCTGTCGGATCTGCAGCTTGACAGCCAGCAGCCTGGGTTCCTACAGAGCTCCCACTTGAATCCTCTCTCTCTCTCTCAAGAAAGAGCTCAAGTGGAAACAGGCCTCTGTCCAAATCATTGGAGGAAACCCCCAGAGGCCCTTAGGGGTCATGGGATGTAGGAGGGCACCCGAGGGCGTGACGGAGGAAAGCGAAGACCCGAAGCACCCAAGTTGGCAGTGGGGAGACAGAAATCATGCAGGGAACCGAAGGGAGCTAATATACCACACACTGAAAACAGCTCTCTCATTAATCGATTTAGAGAGATGTAGGGAAATATTTAAATCAATGTAGAAAGAATAGAATAGTATGGGAAATGAATAATTCAGGAGTAAGAAACCGTTCATAGAAAGTAAAAACTAAATTTGAGTAGCTCTCCAGAATGCAGGACAGCAAGATAAAAAATGAAAATGTCATACCATCACGCCGTGCAAAGATGGAATAGGATTTGTTGGCAGTTGGGGAATTGGGCTGCAAGACGGGTAAGAGCGTGTGTGCTCTCCCAGCTCCCATGGTCCCAGGTCTGGGCACGTGTGTGCATCCCCATGTTGGTGGCCACGCTGCGGCCCAGCTGGGCTGTCTCCCGGTGTCGCAGGTACTGACGGGTGCAGCGAGGGCACCCTTGTGTGACTTGGAAACAGTGGACTCTCCCTGGTCTGGTGAGAAAGAAGGGTCCGCCGAAGCCCGCCAGCCAGTGTCCTCTTGCTCTTCCGTGGAACTGCCTCTGATGTCTGGTTCTGGCGTTTGCTCTGTCTCTCTTGAGAGAGAGCGGGGGCCTTAGGTTGTCTCTTCTCAGACACCCGAATGCTTAGCAGACACAGCACCTGACTACAAGAATTTCAAAATGAGTGAGCACGTTTTCAAAGAAATTAAAAATAATTACAAAAGTGTCTTTGTGCTGGAGAAGGATCCAAATGTTCAGACTGAAAGAGTCCAAAGGATGAAGAAAGTGAAAAACTAAAACCCAGACTAAACTTGTGCTCAAGGTTTTCAGAATAAGAAGGATAAGGAGAAGCTCTACAACCTTAGGAATAAAAATAAGCAAAACCAATCAGGTTACCTACAAAGAAATGGGAACCAGACTGAGAGCAGACATTTCTCTCTCCACAATTCACTGCTAGAAGATAATAGAGGGAAGCCTTCAAAATTCCGAGGATAAACTATTTGGAACCCAGATTTCAAACAGAGCAAAGGTATCGATCAAGTGTGAGGACAAGAAAACATAACTTCCGATATTTGCGTTCTCAAAACATTTACCCCCCCCCCAATGCCTTTGTCAGAAAGCTAAGTATTCCAACAAAATGAGAAGTAAATTATGGGGTGGGCATGGGATCTGGGAAAGACTCATCCATCCCAGATGAGTTAGCCGGGGCGTTTCCAGAATGGTCGCTCAGGGCCGGACCAGAGCTCAGACTGGGGCAAGAAGGTGCAGGTCTCCAGGGAGAAAGGCAAGACGCCTCCACTCCCTCCGTGATGTGATTCAGAGGACAGAGACGTCAGATAAAAACAAACGACCAACTCAAAGCTGTGGTCCAGCACAAAGCAAACTAAACTCCGTCGCGATAGTGAGTCGCTGATGGAGGACACCAGAAGAACTCCTTCGTATTCTGTACAAGGAGCTTTGTCTCGGAAGCATGCCCAGATCCTGGCACGGCTACGTGGAAAGGGAAATGCAGTTTTCACAGGCTAAGTGACCTGAATAGTGAATATGTCATAATAATGTAGTTCTGCTTCTTGGTCTTTTAAATTTCATAGCCAACCTATAAACAAAGCATTGTGGTTGCAGACCAAAAATCCATGTTTTTAACCCTGAAAGCATAAAAATCCAGCTGTGCAGAGAGCAGATGGAAGGTAGAAGCAATCGTGAGGATGCCAACGTTCTCAGCTCACAGAGCGAAAGTTGACTGGCATTGTCGAAAATTCATGGCGTGGGAAATATTTAAATATATTCTTTAAGGCACCTCAAGAAATTAATAGAAAAGTTGATGCCATTATAACTATCGTCGTCGTCGTCGGCAGCCGTCCGTCTCGAGAGACGATGGTGTAGCTTCTTAAGAGTCTATCTGCACCGCCGAGAATGGCTGTGCAGTCCGACTCGGGAGTGACACTGTATCTGTCTCCTCCCGTGTTGAATCGACATCTTGCGATGACGCTGGAGTGTCCTCTCCAGTGGAGCTGAAGCTACAGAGCCTGGGCAGGGTGATATGGAGGGTCTGCTGTTGCCCATGCAGCAGACCCCCCCTCTCTTCGCAGCTGAAGGGTCCAAGGGAAAGACGGAGTCAATACAGCTTGGCTTCAGGTGCGCCGCAGGAGTTGCCGGTGTTGACTACAACGTCAAACCGCCTTAGGGACTCCGGCTCCGGATTTTCTGTCGGGGTTTACTCCCTTAGCCTTTCCCCTGAAGAGGTATGCCGCAAGGCAGCGGAGGTTTTTGAAATCAGAGTTTTCCTTCTCTGTATTTTAACTATACAATTTGATTTAAAGGAGAGATAGTACGAGTCAGGATAATGAGCAATATTTTTACTCTTATGGTGGGATCTCAAAAATATTGTTAAAATTGTGAAATGAAGGTATACATATATTCCTTAGTGTTTTGTGCTACATCTGGGAGATTTGAAAGAGAAAGAGTCAGGAGTACGTCTCTGGTGAGTGACGGTGGGTCACGGGGGAGGAGCCCTTCCTGACCACATGACTTATTTCTGTGTGCACACACTGCTTAGACAAAGCGTGAACAGTCGCCTGAAAATACTTGTAACTAGTTCTATAAACAGGAAAATAATGTGCTTATTCTTTAGAACGTTATCTAGTGGGTTGTTGTTTAAGATTTAGCATATAACACACATATACAAAGACTGCTGAATATTTGTAAAACGCTGAAACAATATCGATAAAGTGAAAGTCTCTCCTGGCCCTCATTCAGTCCGGGAGTTCGCCGCTCCGGTGACAGTCTGTCGTCCGTCCTATGACATGACCACACATATATGTGCACAGAACAGCTCGTATGATTTGGTTTTATCTGAGAGCACAGTTGGAACATACACAACTTCTTTCTCACCTGGCCCTGGGTCTCAGATTCTGAGGCCACTGTGCATAGGTTTGTGCTACATTTCTTCTCGTGTGCTCTTACTTTCCTCGTATCTAGGAGCAGCATTTCTGCGTGACAGCATATGTGTGTTTTAAACTTTAGACTCTCACATCGAGTATATGATAATGCCCTTTTCCCCAAATCTTCATTGATAAGGGATGCAATTATGTAGTATGACAGTATGTTGATATATTATTATATTGTTTCATATATATTCCTTGATTCATATTGTGTGATGGGATCATTTGATCTACCTCTCATTGCGCTGAAGTACTTATGTAACTTTCTGAGCAGAGGTATGGGAGGAGGGAAAAATATTTTGAGTACTTAAATGTCTGAAACTGATGACAACAAATTTCTAACTTGAGGTGAAATGGAGAAACTTAAAGAGAATGCGGGTCCTCAAACCTGACACAAGAAGAAAGTCTGAATGATTCTGTATCTATTTAAGTAGTTGAATCTGTTTGAAATGAAACAGGGATTTTGTTATATATCTTGGATAGGTTCCACCCAATTTCCACCTGACTTTCAATGGTGTTTCCAGTGCTCTCTGACATGCAGAAGTTTAAAAAATTTACAGAGATTGTGTGAGACATCACCAGGGTCCCTGTGGATGTGGCTCATTGCTCCTCCTGGGAAAACAGAAAATTGCTTGCTCGGTCTCCTGTCTGTTTCAGCATGGCCACATGACTGCCTTTGCCCAGTGACATGTAATCAGAAGTGACAAGTCACTTCCAGGTGAAAGAATTTAAGAGTCAATTTACAAGTCTCCATGCCGTTCGTCCCCAGGGGTGCTGATCAGGGAGGTCACGTGTCCAGGATGGTCAGCCAGTGGGTGAGGAATGGATACAAAGAGAAGACAAGCAGTAAGAATACAGGCTCCAACCCAGTTCTGTGATACATCATTTTACACAGAAACAGATTCAAAGCCTGTTAACGCTGAGTGAAGGCCAACTATATGCTGTTTACTAGAGACGTGTCTTAGTTAGAAAAAACCAGAAAGGTTAGAAATAATATGTAGAGAAGCGTATTCAGGGAACTCTAATTAAAGGAAGCTGTTACACGTATGCCAATATTAGATTGAGTGTTAAGTCAACAGCATTACTAGAGATAAAAACTGACATTTCATCATGATTAAAGGATAATTCGACCAGGAAGATATAACAATTCTTAATTAAAATAAACCTAATTACCGTGTAGCACAGTGGACAGTGCATTAGACTTCTAAAACCTAATTGTACATCTCAAATAACAAAAACATATAAAATCCTGATCAGCCAAAATAAAAGGAAAAATATACAAACCCAGAAAATACACAAACTCCAAGTGGTAACATAGGCAGATAAAATATTAGAAAGAATATGAAAGGACTCACTGTCTTTATTGTTATTGTTACATAAAGTGATGTATAAAACACTTTACCCAGCAACCAGAAGGCACGCTCCTTTCAGATACTCATAAATTATTTAACCATATTGACCATATTTAGGGCCATAAAGCAAGTCAGTAGATTTTAAGCAATTAACATCTTGCAGAGTATGTTTGCTGATCACAATGAAATAAGCTAGACACAAAAACAAATACCAACTAGGAAACAGTCCAATGTTTTTAAATTAGACAGCTATATAACTCAAGAAAAAAACAATGAAAATTAGAAAATATAACTAAAAGATCATAAAAATCATGACACCTCAAAGCTTGTGATGTCTAGCTAAAACTTCACTTCGACAAGAATTTATGTCCTTAATTTATTAGAATAGAAGAAATTTGAAAATCAGTGATCTACCTACCTGCCCCTGGAAGTTAGAAAAATAACAAGAAATTAAAAAATGTTCAAAGCACATACACAGAAAAAGTTAAAACGAGATGAACAGACCATGAAATATGAAATGGAGAACAACATTGCTATAGGGAATACAACCAAACAAACAAAAAGTGGATTTTTAAATAGGCCAATAAAATCCCTTAACCCAGAGTAAGACTAATCAAAAGGAGTTGACAGTACAAATGACTAATATTAGAAACTTTAAAAGGACATCACTACAAATCCTACAGAAATGACAAATATTTAATAACCTAAGAGGAAATTATGAACAACTTCCTGACAACTAATGTTTCATTTAGATGAAAAGAGGATAGCTCAAGAAGAATATTTTTCATCAAAAAGGACAGAAGAAAGTTTCAGTAATTCTATATTTAAGTAACTTAATTGATCATAAATGAAAAGAGAGGGCGTGTCTAGAAGTCCAGTAGGTTTTTATAAGTTGAAAGGGCATAACCTGTTAAACTGGAGAAGCATGACTGTGACGCCGCCTCAGGAACCCGAGGGCACTCGGTGTGAAGACACAAATAACCTTAATTAGAGCACAGGGAAGTCGCGCTGATAGAGGAAGGTTCTCTTTTCGTTAAGGAGAAGGGTTGGAGGGAAATACCATTGAAGGAGTTTAGGATTTTTGGAAATATCTGAAATTCAGAAACTTGCAGGTTAATGATGAATATGCATTATCAGAAAGTTTCAATACAAGTTTGTTAAAGATGGCAACCTGGAAATGCTGTGTTTGAATTAAAAAATTGACCTTACTGGTTGATATTGATTTTGATGGCATTTTTAAAAAGTTGCCAGTGGCAGTGGGCACAGCAGACGTCTCTGCCCTGACTCCTTCCTCTTCCTTAAGCCTTGTTCCGTCTAGACCTACAATCATGAAGGAGACTGGGTGGAAGTCTGGGATGGGAGATCAGTGTCTGTTATCTACAGTTACAGGGTAATGATGCTTCAAAAGGCTAATTTACACTTAAAATATCGATTATGTGAAAACCATTCGCTCTTCCAGTGTAAACCCCTCTGTGAGTACAACCACATCAAAAAAGCTCTGACAGAACTTCAGGGATTCCTGTGGGAATATAGCATCAGGGCAACGGAGAGGAAAGTGTTAAACCAACTGCCTACTATTTTTACTCATTTTTTTCTACTGTGAGAATGGGCCCCTGTATACACTCCATGGGGAAAGGAAAAAAGGCAGGTGGCTGGGCAGCTTTACTAGGATGCTAAGTGGACTTCCCAGGAAGTAGATTATGGTGTTTGCTAGAATACACTTATCTGCAGAATGTTCTTAAGAGGAGGTCTCTGTCTAAAGATCACCTAGAGTAAATAAGTTCCCCAAAATAATGTCACACAGCTGGGTATAAAATGGATGTGTTTCATAAACTGATCATTGGCACTGGGAGGAAATACCTTCTCAGTAAGGCCCTGATCACTTGTCAGCAGCAGGAAGGGCCGGCTTGGGGGGACCGTCCTCGAACCCAGATGTCTCCATGTTTAGTTTGAACTTCTTGATTGACAATCTCTTTCACATTATTAGTAGAACCTTTAACAGATAAGTTCTTGGGTTCATTTGAGTCTTAAATGACAAACGCTTTTGGGGAGAGCTGAGCACAGGTTGATTCATCAAGGAGGCAGAGGAAAGGAGCAGAAACAAGGTAAAAAAAAAAAAAGAAAACAGAATAAAGTCTGTGGAGGATAGTGTCACTGGCAGGGACAAGAGACAAAGTCCACCAGACAGGACAGGGGCAGATTATGACACGCATGGGACATGCTGAGGGATGTGGCCATGGTAAGGGGTAGCATCGTTGGGTTTTTACAGCAGAGACATGCCCAGAGTGGCAGCTAGAACAAGGTGGAGACCCTCTGATACTCTGCTGAGGGGACGCAGGGAGGCGACAGGGAGCCTTAGAGCAGCTCACGTGTGGACGACGTGTACCCGGAAAATGGCGCTGGGACGCAGCAGCAGAACGGCCTGTAGTAGGAAAAGCCTTCGGGACCTGCTGCTGGGCTGGGTCTGGAGCTTGAAGCAGAGGCTGAAGTCCAAGGGACGGGCAAGGTTTCTAGCTTGTACAGCAGCTGAGGCGGGGACGCTGTGACTTGGGCGAGGGCATGCAGGAGAAACAGGTGTGCGGGGCTAGGAGGGGAGTTCTGCTTAAACAAAGAAAGCTTGAGGTGCTGCTGAGGCTGACGCGTCCAGACGTGGCTGGGCCCCAGAACCCAGAGGAGCTCAGGGACAAGGTCTGGGGCAAACGTGTGGCAGCGTCTGCAAGCAGTTTGCAGCTACAACTGTGGGAGTCAGCGAGGAGGGAAGAGAATGCAAAGGGCACGGCATTGTCAGCATGATTTGTCATTTTTATTGAGCTCGGACGTCTGCTTCACCTTACGACTCCATCGTTAAAGTAAGAAAACGAACTGTGACCCTTCTTTCTGAGGACATAGAGGATCCTCCTCCTGGGCTACCGGGAGAATCAGCATGTCAGTGCAGTACCATGCGATGGCAGCCCCAGCTCCACAGAAGGCAGCTCATGCCGTGTGCAGTGAGGGTGTCCATTTGTCTGCTCTCATTGCGTTACCGAATGGGAACTCTGGCTCGGCCCCGTAGCCACGATGAGAAGAGCCCCCCATTTTTCTAGCACTTTCTCTATGCCAAAGATGTCACGGCAGGGACCAGATGACACCTATGACTGTATGTTTATCCTTGTGTAGCCCATGAGTGCTCCGTAATTGTGTGTTACCTAAATGAGACCACGGTAGCATGAAGTCCTTTGTGTTTTTTAGCAGAAGGATCTATGTGCTAATCATAAGCTAAACACTTTGACTGCTTTTATTAATAATATCAAGGAATACACATATCTTACCTTCCCCCAAAGTTTTTCTTGTGTGTAAGTGGCTAATAACTATTGTATATTGTCAATTCATCATTTTATGAGATTTCTTTATTGCTAAGTTGGGGTGATGATTGCCTTTATTAAACTCGGTGTGATATTGGATTTTTCAGTACAAATTTTCATTTTCCTAGGTAATAAGGTTTGGCACAATGCAGCACTGTTCGTTTATTACTCAGTCTTCATTCTTTGAGCTTCTGTTATCACGCACATTCCAAAGCGCAGAGGCCTGAAGAGAGCCCCTTGGGAGTAAAGACTTCTTAGACATCCACCTTTTGCAAATTTGCAGAAATGTTGCACATCATTCCGTTGCAATGCGGTGGGGTGGGATCTGAGTCTCATTTTGGAAACTATTCTGTCACAACAAGAAAGGGCACTTCTGTTTTCCTTTCCTGTCTGTATGATTTGTTTGTTAGTGATGGTGACAATATGACATAAACCAACATTCACATAGAAAAATGAGGAGGAGAACGCACCAAATTTCACAAGGCTGAACCCAAGACATTCTAACGATAACACGCCTTTATTAGATTCTTCCTACCTTTGGAATTGCGTTCTTATTTGCATTTCTGATGATCCTGGTATTTCCTTGGCTGGTGCTTCGTGTTTCACGTTGCGTCTTTGCTCTCTGCAGATATTTATGGTGCAGTTCTCAGTTGCTGTTCATGAGAGAGACCTTTCTCACCGGGAATAAAATTTCTCTTCATTTAAAAATCTAGGCGGTTTAATGCGGTCTTATAATGACTTATCACCCAACAACAGCGATTTGGGTAAAATGTTAATTACACCATGAAACTCCCATTATCATAATGATGGCAACACTTGGATTTTCGAGTTTTAATTTCTGCGGTGAGTTAACTGTTTCTGTTATGAGAGTGCGCTGTGTGTCTAATGTGTGTGGCTGGTCAGGGACCACAAAGAAGGCCCAGCTTTGACACAAATGAGCGCTGTGACTTTGGAGCCATCTGGGAATTGTTTGGGGCTCAGTCTATGCAGCCGGCTAAGGAAGGAATGTCCCCTCCACCCAGCTCTTGTTTCTGATACTAATTTCAGTGTATCTCCCCCGCCCTGCCCCCATGTCCCACTTCTTTCCTTAACCATTTTCCGTGCTCTCAGAACTGACCCTGAAGCCAGCACCTTCTCCGCAGACGTTCAGAATGAACAGTGGGGGTGCGTTTCGGGCCTCACGGGCCCCGGGACCCCTTCGGGAAGGGGCAGAGACAGCGCTGTTTGTGTTAGCTGTGAGAAGGGGGCCTGCTAAACCAGAACTAGCAAAGCAGGGGCATCAAGCCTGGGGTGAAAAGATCATCTTAGAATTTGAAATATTAAAAACGCCCTGGATTTATTGTGCCTTTGAAGCTGAGGGAGTTTTGTGCCTCCTGATTTTATATGTGATGCTGCTATTTTTGTCAGTTGACACAAGATGACATCTTTTGATCAAGGTCTATGAGACTGTGGGCTGGAAACCTTTAGGGGTCACCAAAAGAAACACAATCCTTTAAATGTCACCAAAAGGAAAGGACACTGTCATTTCCTATTGTTGTTTGTTTATATATACCTGTGCATAGGGGACATTTTCTTTTCTCAGCCCTCTCATTTTTTCTCCAGATGTTTCTGTAAAAAGCACCAAAATACATTGGAGTTTAGTAAGCCTGTTTGCAAATCTATGTGTACAATGTTGATGCCAATATCAGAATGAATTGAATGCCAGAAATACAAAGGGATTTAAAATGCAGGTAGAGAAAAAGGAATCGTTCATAAAAAGAAAGAGATACAAAGAAGGGTATGCTGATAGGTGAGTGCTGACAGGCGATAGCTGCCTATTTGTTAATCATTGAAATAAAATGGAAACTATGGAAACTCCTCAGAAAATGACCCCCCCCCCCTCGTGGGGGCTGCGAGAACGGAGTGCGGTGTGAAGAGTCCGGTGTGACCCCTTGGCTCTGTGGAAGGTTCAGCGCCCTCTGGTTGCAGGGGCCAGAAGAATGCTAATTCTTCGTGAAGCTTAGTTCATTAGCGGGGAAATCCAGGCAGTCTTAGTTGTTTTGTGTTAAAATAAAAAGCTTAAGGGGCGTTCAGTGTTGCATCATAAATATAAAAGTACCGAGCACTATGTAAATATGGTAACGCATCAACCTTTTATAGACAAATCATGTTTGCAATTCCAGCTTTATGTGTTTTTCCACCATTTTACTTCTGTTTTATACATTGCTTTATATTATCAATAAATTCTTGGTAGTTTAGAAGAAAATGGGAAAATGTAAATTTGAATAAAATTAGAATTCAGAAACATGTAAATTAGAAGAGGAAGTAGATTTCTGGGGAAAATTGGATCCCAAATGCGCCTCACGCACCCAGTGATGGTCATAGTTGAGGCATAAATTGGGGTCTGAGTCTCTTACAGACAGAAAAGGGAGGGCTTCGTTTCTATAGAGCTCATGGTTTAAGAAGACACTCTGAACTTGTGTGAATATGGGATTTAAATAGCTTTTTCTGACTTCTCCAAAATAAAAATTTTACTTGGGACTTCATAGAGGAGGTGCTAAGGGACACAGAGGTAATATCCTCCGAACAAGAGTGAAATATAAAACCTCAGCTGAAGAAAGGGCTGTTTCTTTTATTACCCCTCTATAAAAACCAAGGCCATGATGATATATTGCCACTCAGACACAGCCAGGGAATATAACTGGGCATCTTTCGGATGCTTTTGGTGGGTACCAGGAAACAATTTAGGTTATCAAAGGTCAAGATTTCATAAAGAAACCAATTCGTTTTTTAACTTAAGTATTTATTGAGTGTCTGCTATGTGTAAACTCCTGCAGTAATACGTCTAGGATGGGATGGTCACCGTTAGGGCCTCTTTCCTGTATTTCCTTGGCTCAAACCCCAATCAGGACCAAGGTCACCCCCCCTTTAAGCTGATGACTTGGTTTCTTTTGCCCCAGAGAAAACAGAAATAGCCTAATGCATTTCCCCATGATCTGCTCTAGCCTCTGTCCTCCCTGCGTCTGGACGGGGAACTCTGCCAGTCCTCATCCTATGCATGAGCCATTGGAAGCCACATTTACTGAAGGACATTATTCCAATAATTCCAGTCCCTTCCTTGTCGACGTCACCATTTCTTTCTCTTTCCTGGACCATTCTTTTTGGCGTACAGGCTTGTTGTCATTTCCCCTTTAAAAGGTCCTGCCCTCCCACTGTATCTCCTCAGTCTATCCTGTTTCTCTGCTCTTCTGGTATCAAGAATCCTTGAAAGAATTTTTAAATGTCCATTTTTTCCCATTTGGCTTCCACAAACTCAAATCGGATTTTGTCCCCATTGGTCACCACCCACTGCTTTTGTCAAGGTTATCAGTGTCCTCTCTTTTGCTAAATGCAAAGGTCAGTTCTCAGGCCTTACGATTCCTGACCTATCATTTGTTTTAGGTGACAACCCCCTTCTCCTTGGCACACTTTGCATTGGGCCACTCAGACCTCATCTGCCACCCGTTTCCCGTGTCGGGGGCACTTTCCTCCTCTCTCTGACCTTCCTCTCTGCGGGCAGATCCCGGGCTCACTGCTCAGGTCTCTTCTATTTCCCGTCTCCAGCCCGTCTCTTGGTGAGCTCCTGGTTTAAACGTCACGCAGACCAGCATTCATCCATCTTCATGACACGCTCATCACTGCGTGCTGATCCTCCCTCCCTCTCAACCCAGGGAGTTTGGTGAAGACTGTCAGGGACCAGAAGACTCTTGAGTCAAGTGCATTGCGATGGGGCTCAGGTTTTGGCACATTTTAGAAGCACATTTCATTCTAATGTGCAGCCAGACTGAAGAAGAAGTGCATAAATTAGGTGGAGACCGAAACTCAATTCTGTTCAGAAAGAAGAAAAGTCCTGTCCTTTACAGGCACATCCAATCAGTCACTTATCGGTCCTAAATGTCTTTTAAATACAATTCTTCACTTCCATTCATGCTTTATTTGGCTAACTGAATGAGATTCATAAATAGAACTAAGATCAAACAGAATGATGAATAAAGCAATCAGCATATTCTAGGGTTTTTTTCACCATCCTTTTGCTTTAAATTCCTTGCACTTAGAAAGATGTATTATTATTTTCTAATGGTTTTCTTAATTACTGCTTATGTTTTAGAGTAATCATAAGTTAAGAGACAGAACTTTAGAAGAACAAAGGAGGTCGTAATAGACAATGTGCAAAATGATTCAGTATTGAACTCTGGGTATGTGAAGTTATCTCTTGGTTAGAGGTCTTTAGATGGTTTATTTTCTTTGTCCTGGTTCTTATTTTATTAAACAGGCTTTATAATCATAAAATATGGTAAATGACAGTTTAGGGATACATTTTATTTTAAAAACAAAACCTCACAGCACATTACTATATATGTATTTTACATGTTCGTAAATATTTTATACATTTTTATTTTATATAATTTCAATCTTTTTACATGCTTTTACATATTTGTGTAAATTCTTTGCTTGCCTTTTGATTCTTAGGGACAGCAGTATTTGCATAAGTGCTCTGTACATTAAAAAATGGCGCAAAGAAATATGAAAATTCCATGGATTAAAACTCCAATTATAGGACACAAATGAGAAGATACCACGTTGGTAGCGTCGTTTGTATTTTACACACTCAGACTCTGGATTGGCACTAGGCAACCCGGTGTTAGTTTTCATTAGCTGTGATCGCTGTTTAAGTAAAAGGCACCTTTTCTACACTGGTTAAAGTGAAATCACTTATGTAATTAAACTGGAAGATCCCAACTTCCAGAAATGCAGATGGGCGCACTTTTCAATAGCAATCTTGACCTTATGTTAGTAATCCATTTCTCCTGCTCGGCGACACATCTTTGCGGCTCACTGCAGGGTAATTTAAGGATTAATTGCTTCAGGAATCAAGATTAGGCGAGTTGCTTTATTGTAATGAAATCAAGGAGCATCTTGTTAGTGACTCTTAGCACAGCAATCAGCATTTATCAGAATGATGCAGTCTGGTGGTATTTGGCTTGAAAAGAAAGAGAAGAAGAATGATGGAATCTTCCTTGTTATTTTGAAATAATGCTGCCACCTCCTTGTTATTCCCTCATGTCTGTTTCTGGAATGACTTAGGTCCCAGGGCCTTGCGATGACACAGAGCGCTTGTGTTGGAGAGTGTCGTAGGGCCCTGTGGGCGCTCTGCTTTCCAAGATCGTGCAAGGACCACACTTACCAAGTGGCCAGTACAGAGCCTGCCCCGGTACCTTCGGACAGCTCCTCAAAGGCAGGCCAAGGCATTCGTTGGGGAGTAAGCATACAGAGAGGACCCCCATTCGACGCATGGAATACCGAATTGATATTGAGTTGTCTATAAATTAGAAGTGACTGTATTTGATTACAGAATTCGCTCATTTGGATTGTGCATCTATGTGCCTCCCATAGCAAGCCAGGAAGTTCCCATGTCCTCAGGGACACTTTGCCCGTTGCTTGGGATTCTTGATTGTAGGTGATGGTGTAGGGTGGATAATGAAGAGCTCTGCTCAGCCAGGTTTTGTGCCAGGACTCTTAATGATGTACTGAAAGTTAGAGGTGTTTTCACCTTTGTACTACGTGAAACAGAGATTAATTCGTCACGCCACTTAATTTTCCTACTGATGGCATGCCACTCGGTGCCCCTCCTGTGATGGGTTTGTTGTCTTCGAGTGGTTGGACATTAAAGACAGGTTTACGCCCGGGGAAAATCGACCCCAAGGAAAGCTGCTTTCATTGTCCTCATGGCAACAAGTTATAGATTTTCGGGGTTTAATTATCACCAATGTCTGCTTTCTGGAGGACTCATGAAAGAGGAGCGTGTCCAGCCCCTTTCTGAATTGTACCCAGCGATACCCCCTCAAGCACAGGAAGACCCCTGTTCTAGTCAATTCCATTTGAAAGCAGAGTGACACCGACTTACCGAGATGATTCCTGACATTTTCTTCCTGACATAGTTCCCTTCCTACAGTTTTTAAGTAGGGGGAGGGTTGTTTTTCTTTGGAGTATTCCCCCCGTGCACCTCAAAACAATAATGTTTATATCTGGCACAGGAAGTGTTTCTTAGCTGCACAGTTCATGACTGTCCGTATTCCTTCTCTGCCACTTCTCTCTTTCTTTGTCTGTCCTTCCTCGCTCCATCCCTCCCTCCGTCCCTGTATTTCCCTCCCTCCCTCCATCTTTTTTTTTTCTTCTTCCTTGGAATGTTTATTGAAAAGTGAGCAGTCTTGGCAGTCAGTCTTGAGTTGAATTCTACCGAAATGTCATGCCTGTTGAGTGAGCTCGGAAAAGCGACCTAATGTTTTTGAATATTATCTTTCTCATCTGTAAAGTAGGGCTAATAACACTTTCCTCATATAGCCGTAGGGAGACAAATGAGTAAATATGTGAGAATCAGTGGGCACATACGGTATCAGTCACCAAGGGGAGTTAATTTTATCTTCATAGTAGGAGCTGAATAAATGATAGTTATTACTGTGTGAACGTTCTTTAGACATTTCAGTATAATCTTCTTTTCCTAGGACGTGCTTATATTACTATGAAGAAATATTACCTGCCCTGGCCAGGAAGTTCATTTGGTTAGAATGTTGTCCCAATACACCAAGGCTGCAGGTTCGATCCCCGGTTGGGGCACATGCAAGAACCAACCAATGATGCATAAATAAGTGGAACAACAAATTGATGTCTTTCTCTCTCAGAAACAAAAAACCAAAAACCACCAATAAATAAAAAATACTCTAAAAATAAACAAATATTACCTACAATTCCTCAGAACTTAAAGTCGTTTCACCCTTAAGTTACAACTGCATGTTGGGTCAGGGGCTCCCCAGGGCCCAACTAGACATCCAGAGACCTGCTTCTGTTCTGTGTTTACTAGCCATCAGCTCTCCATTGAATCTTCATCTTCCTATGGAATTTGAAAAGGAGATTATGTTGTCTATCTTCCCAGGAAAACTCCCAGGTCAGACCAGTGCCAGATGGAACGCCAGTCATCAGAAATGGGGGTGTCTTCAGTTCCTTCTCTGTTCCCTTTCATTTACTCCCCCCCCCCCCCCAGCCAGCTCTCTGTGCTCTCTGATTTCTCTGGGACATGAAGGACAGGGGGTATGTGCTGGTGGAGATGAGAGGAAGGGACAGAGGAGGCAGTTGACTCAGATATGTATCACGACATTTTGTGGCTTTTTATAAGATTCCATCTGTCTCCTCCTGATGCTGGAGACCTCTCGCCAGAAGTGTCCTGGATTCTACAAAATGCCTCTCCTCTGGCTCATTTTGGAGTTTTCTCTTGACCCCAGAGGTCTTGCCTCTTCCCTTAGTTGGTTCCCTTAGGTGACCCTGCGCTAGCATCTGGTCCATGGCCAAAATAAGTGTTGGTCTATTGTTGAAGATCTATAGGCATATGAGATGGGGTTAACTGAACACTGATAATGTTTAACAAACCCTTTGAAAAAACCTAACTTCTTTCATAGGTGGGGAGTGGGTTCATCCAAGAATTGTATAACTGTCTTCTACTCCCTACAAGGACATCTGACTTAAATAATAGCCTACATCTTCATTCTGAAGGTGAAAATATTATTTGTCACCTTTGATCTAAGTCCTTGGACCCCAGATTTAAATGAAACCATTAACTCTCCTTTCTACCCAATTCCTTTCAGATCTACCAAGTAATACTAGCTTTGCCATTTGTATAGTTCCAGGCACCATTTCACAAAAAAATGAAACATGTAGGCCCTGGCTGCTGTGGCTCAGTGGATTGAGTATCGGCCTGCGAGCCCAGTGTCGCTGGTTCGATTCCCAGCTAGGGCACATTACTAGGTTGCATGTCAGGTCCCCAGCTGGGGGCGCGAATGAAAGGCAACCACACACACACACACACACACACACACACACAAAAGAAACATGTATATTAAAAAAACCCAAGACCTCTTTTAGTTTTCTTTTCTCCATGTATTAAGTGACCCTATTTGTAATTCATTGTTTCTGTTTAAATTTTAAATGATAAATATTAGCTGGCTTTGTAATGGATTTCATTTGATCGATGGATCGGTGATGTCAGGAAGAAGTTTAGGAGGTGGAGGGGTGGGAGGGGTCCGTACCACTGGGGCACACGCTCATAAATAACTTTGATTAATTGCCTTGGCCAGTTAATCCGTTTTTAACACAATAACCAGAGGCGGTCTGAAGCCAGATGAAAATCTGAGTTAGCAGACCTCCACCCATCCTATGTTTGGGTCCCCCCTCCCTCGGGAGAGGAGGCACCAGGCTCTCCCACCAGACAGATATGTAGTTCCCTCACCCCTCCCCACAGGTTGTGTGAGTCCTCAGGGCCAGGACACCCAGTGACTGCGTCTTTCTCACCCGCCTCAGCGAGGCCCGTTCCCTTCTCCAAGGCCAGGTCACTGATAAAAGCCTGCTTGCTTGCTGACTGACTTGCTGATCTGTCATTCTTCACTGTGTCTCCACAGAGAACCAAGGCTCTCAGCACAGTGATTGAGTCTAATGAATTTATTTCTTCTCCGTCCTTGACACTTCCAGATTTTGAGGTAAGGAGATGAGCCCAAAACATCCATCTGAGAGTGGCATTTGAGGAGCTAAGTACCCTCAGCTGACACCTGACTCTGGGCCCTCGTCTCAGGCCTTTTCTGGAGAGTCATTGACCCATTCCGATAACATGCTCTTTGCTTTATTCTTTGAAAGACACCCTCGAGGAAGGGAGTGTTTGTTTCATAGCCCAAAGCCGCAGATGGCCATGATATACTGACAAAGAAGACCGAAGAATCTGAATTAATACATTACAGGAAGTCTTTCTCCAAGTACATGTCAGATGTACCCTTTTGATCACAGGGTTAGCATAAAATATAAATATCAATATATCCTTTAAGATTTAATCAAAAAGGCTTTAAAATGTAGCTCTCCAGAGTGGACAGTTGCCTTAAAATCGGACTGTACAAAGACATCACATTCTACCGACAAAAGATCATGCAAAATAAATTATTGAACTTAAAAGATTAATACATTATATTGTATGTTATTGTAGTATTTTCAATAAACAATGAAGTTTATGTATTTCAGTTTAGTTTTTCAAGCATTTTGAATAGAAGAATAATGTTTTCTACTTCTATCAAATACTGAACATGGATCATCTAGACAGGAAATTCCCAGGGTAAGAAAATAGAGAAGATTCTCTGATGAGCAGAGGCACATCATAAAATTCATGAATATTTATTTTTTTAACCTTACCCAAAAAACATGCTTATTGACTTTAGAGGAGAGAGAGAGAGAGAGAAGCATCAATGTGAGAGAGAAATATTATTGATCAGTTGTACATGCCCTGGTAGGGAACTGAACCTGAAAACTAGGTATGTGCCCTGACCAAGAATTGAACATGTGACCTGTCCGTTTATGAGATGACATTCTGACCATCTGAGCCACGCTGGACAGGGCCATGACTATTTCTATTTCTTAAAGTTTAAAATTCAAGCATGGTGACCGGCTTGCACCTCACTCTGGATGTTCTAAGCAGAGATGTTTTTGAAGCACTACTGGACATAAAAAAAATTGTATTCAATACAACATCAAAGTATTTCATGAATCTTAAAAAGAAGAAAAAAAGAAAGAGCGAATTTGGCTTCTGACTCGGCAATCATCCCCTGCATTGACACCGGAGAATCATTTGCCTCTTCTGGAAGCAAGACTGACAATGGGTGGTATACTTTGACAAATGGGAGGAGTTAATGAGGTCTTTTATTATATGATTATGTTCTCTACTTTCCCGTCTAATTTGCTGTAAGGTAATTCAACCTGTATTTCCCCACCTCTTAACGAGGATGAATCGCTGCACAGTCTGTTTTAGGGGCTTTAATTGTTCACCAGACGCTGCTCTTCCTCCAGTGCTTGTGAAGCTTGGGATGATGTTCCCGTTCTCGGAGAGTTTCTGCCAGTCTGGCTTTTTAATGAACTTCAGTGGCAATGCTGTGGTGAAGACCGTTATGAGGATGCCCTTCAAGTCTCGAAAGTGAGTTATAGGCCATAGGGGGACCCGAAGGGTGGGGTGGGAGGGAGGGGGAGCCCACATCGTCCCGACCCCACCTCTCACGCTCTCCGCTCTCTGAAGCAGAGCCGACCCTTTTTCAGATCGCTCCAGTTCAAAGCACCGAGCAAACTACTAAGTCTACGCCTCATGGCAATTTTATGATCTCTTGGTAAAACATAACATTCCCTTCCTCTATCTGGCTTAATAATTTATATCATATTTCTTCAATAAAATGTTTACTTTTCTCTCTTTTTAATCATTTTCTTTAGGGTCACCAGAAATTTTTCACACAAGAAAAGTACATCTCGAAAGCATGTCTGTCTTTCTCTCTATTTGCTTATCCATCCATCTACCTATCATCAATTCAATATTTTTTTCTATGTTTTGATTAGCTGCCAAGAGTGTGCCGAGTGTTGATAAGGAGGCATGCTGGAGACAAGGAGAGACACTTTCAGAGGAAGAAGTGTGTAATGTAGAGAAATGTAGGCGGGAGCAGAGCTAGGGAAACCGCGTGACCACGCAGGCCTTTGGATGGTCCCAGCCACACCTTCCCCCAGAGCACCCGACTTTGAGCAGTAGAAGAACATTCTGGAAGTGGATGATGGAATAGATGTGAAACTGATTCCAGAACTCATGAAGATCCTTTAGAGCAGTTGAGCAATGACCAGGAAGAGGCCGTGTTACATACAACAGCTTTTAGCCAGAGAGCGGACTTTTCTCTGTGCCGTTTGCATACAATTAGCCACATCCATGATGCTCTGCAACACATACGTGTTGGCGGCACTTTCTTGGTTGTGAATAATGCGGTGAAGGACAGTCACCGATGCCGGTGGCCCATAGACCGACTCCGGGAGCAGTCCTCTCTTTATTCCGGCCAGAGCAGCTGTGCTATCAATGGTGGTTTGCACATCTTTTCTCCACAAAACATTGCTTTTAATTAAGAAATAATTTAGTATTGAGACTATGTCTCTTCTGCCATTTCTTTCTTCCACGGGCTCACAAAAAGTACCTTTTCAATGTGTTTCATTATCGAGAGAGACTCTGTAATACACCAGAATAGTAAAGCCTGATGCATTAGCAGCACCTTTGTTTCCACCTGACTGCGGAAGAGTTTCTCACACTTCATATTTTGGTAACACTGTGTTTTCAATTTTTCAGCAATGTTTTGCAAGTCTTCTAGTGGTATTTGCTGACAGGAATGGATTTGATTTTGCTGTTATACTGTCTTTCTTGTATTATTTCAGTCATTTTTTTTAAAGAGCAGGTGTTTTCCAGATTTGTGGGGCTTTTGTCTTTTAAGTAAGAAACCTCAAAAAAACAAAAAAGCTTCTTAGCATTTGCTGTTGAGTTCAGTGAAGTTTTGGAAGGCATAATTTACCATTTGCTGAAAAATTGAGAAGAGGTGTTTTCATGTTCTTGATACTTAATTTTCAAATGAATTATTGATTAGCTAATATCTCACAACATACATTTAGAGAGAAGCGTATTGCAAATGATAGATGGTTTTCTTGATAGAAATTCAAAATTTTGGTCGAATTTTTATCACAACCAATTGTTTCACCACTGTTTTTAAACTCCCCAAATGAAAGCTAATAGCAGGACAATATAGTAATCACATCTAATTTATTTTCTGTTCAACTGTGCTTGCATTATTAATATTGTCTTCAATTTTGATTTCTTTGCAGAGAACGAACTTTCCATTTTGAGGTAGAATGAAAAATGAGAAAATATATAACTTCACAGATTTGAGCCAGTGCAACTGGTCATATATTCGTGACAAACTGAGGGGCGGGCTGAGAGGTGTTTTAATCTATGTAGTTAAATATTACCCTGGCTGGTTTGGCTCAGTGGATTGAGCGTCGGCCTGCGAGCTAAGTGTCGCTGGTTCGATCTTCCAGTCAGGGCACATCAGAGAAGGAAAACTCTGACTCCAAAAAACCTCCGCTGCCTTGCGGCATACCTCCTCAGGGGAAAGGCTAAGGGAGTAAACCCCGACAGAAAATCCGGAGCCGGAGTCCCTAAGGCGGTTTGACGTTGTAGTCAACACCGGCAACTCCTGCGGCGCACCTGAAGCCAAGCTGTATCGACTCCGTCTTTCCCTTGGACCCTTCAGCTGCGAAGAGAGGGGGGGTCTGCTGCATGGGCAACAGCAGACCCTCCATATCACCCTGCCCAGGCTCTGTAGCTTCAGCTTCACTGGAGAGGACACTCCAGCGTCATCGCAAGATGTCGATTCAACACGGGAGGAGACAGATACCGTGTCACTCCCGAGTCGGACTGCACAGCCATTCTCGGCGGTGCAGATAGACTCTTGGGAAGCTACACCATCATCTCTTGAGACGGACGGCTGCCGACGACAAGTTAAATATTAGAATTAATTTTTTCCATAATTTTTACACACAACAATAGCAGTGATTGGAAGTTCTAGCATAATAAAGGACATGTTATACCCATTTCAAAAAACTCGGGGGTATAGCTGTGATAGCCTCAGATTTCCCCTCCGTTTCCGTACTGCGTTAGTTATCGACACAACACTGCACTGAGTTACTAACACACACCGAGTGGAGTTTGCGGAAGGAAAGTAGAGCATCGATGGTGTATGAGGACCGTCCTTGTGAAAACTAGTTCCTTCTGAACGATTCTGCGGGTTCCGGCTCTCGCCTTGTTTCGTGGTAACAGCTTACACAAATACACACTTTGCTACCCAGTTACAACACGTGAAATGCAAGTTGCAGAAAGACCTTAAGATTTTGACTCAGGGAGCAGAATTGTCTCACTGGTATCAATAAAGTTGGATGGATGGCGTTTAGGATTAAATGTGGTTATTCAGTCACTCAATTTATGGAACCAGTATTTACCCAAGCTCTTGAGGTCTGACCACCATGGAAGTATGTACATTATACACAGAAGAACTGGGAAGGGAAAGCGGAGTCATCTTACATGCCCAAAATACTTATTTTACAGAAAAGTACAGGTATCAGTGAACATATCAGGAGGCTGAAGAGACGTTAAAATAAGTGATTCTAGGAAAATGACTGAACTACCTGGCCAGGTGGACCAACTGATGACATTAATAACAGGTGCAGGAGAGACACAGGGAGTCCGCGCTCCAGGCATGAGCTGGATCACTCCTTTGGCTAAATATAGAGAAAGAGGGAAAACCCTGACATCTTTTGAAAATTTTATTTTTTACAAGGTAGCACATTGTTTCTCCAAATACACATATGCAACACTCACACCAGCATCTACAGTGCAACTCATAGTTCTGATTCCTGTGCATTCCAAAAACTCAGTAAATTCTGCTTGTGACAGAAAGTTTCTGATTCTTAAAACCTGGCCTTCCTAGGCGATCCTTAATTACATTTAATGCACATCAGGTCTGAGAACTGCAAAATCACAGGGAACAGTGGGCTGGACTGATTCTCCGAACGCCACCTAACAGAAGTCGGTGATGGAACATAAGGAATTGTGACTACTTTATCCAAGGATGAGTTACAGCTGAGGAAGGAGAGACTGAGAATAGCCAGGCTGCTTTGCTCTATAGGAGAGCAGGTATCAGAAGCTGCATGAGTTAAATGTCAGCTCCATTTCAAAGCACATGTCTCTGGAAAAGAAATAACTTGGGAGGTTTGGGCTCCTCTTGAAATGCAACTCAGTGTGCAATTCTTTAATTTTAGTGTGATGATCAGGGTGCAGTTTCTAAAGATGCTAATGTGGTCGTTGGTGCAGGAGCTTCTGAGTTCTGACTTCTGAGAGGATGTGCCCCAGATGGAGAAGGCGTGGTGGGGCTCTCGATTCAAGGGTGAACAGGGGATGCGGACACACGGTTGGGGGGCATAAGGAAGGTTGTGTCCTGAATGAGCTGAGGCCAAAATGCCAACGACACAAATGTATTTACTGACCTTTAAAAAAAATCTCTTTAGTGTTTTCATTTACAAAGATCAGGAGAGGAAGGTCTTGCTATTCGGGTTGATGGTGAAATGATAGGGCTTGACCTCTTTAACAGCTAGTCTATTTCTACATTCTAGGTTATGTTCACACGCACACACAGCAGGGAGACACCTATGACTAGTTGAAGCCGGATGATATCTAGAGTACAATTTGGAGCCATGGTCCCCAAGATTCAAACCAAGCAGCATTAAAGAAGTCAAAGGCAGACCCCATTGCAGGGGTCACTCTCCTAAGTCAGGGGGCTTGTCCAGTGACCCCAAGCAGTTGAGTCTTCACCTCCCTGAAGTGTTAGTCCAGGTACAGCAAGTTGCTGGCCACAGCACAGATGCCTCTCTGCTCAGCTAAGCGATAATCAGGGGCTTCCCTCTCACCATTGGCAGTGCTGGCCAGACAGTGCAGCGGTTCTTGTTGGGCAGCCATTCCTTTAAAAGCAGATTTTGCCGTATCTTCCAGAGACACAGCAGAGGAGAGGTGGCTGATCATAACCCCCTTTGCACTCAGCCAGGGGGTCGGGGTCTGCGCACGGAAGCTAATATCGAACCGTGAATGCTTCCTGCCGATTCCCGTTTGAGAAAACAAGTCCCAATGCAGCCCCCAAAAATAACCAAAAGAAAGAAAGACTCCAGCCATATCTGGGAGCTGACCCAGTCTGTAGGACCCTATCTGCCAATGGGTTGCACCCCACGTTACTCTTTGACCATAGTTTGGGGGCCCCCACCCTGGTGGTTGGCAAGTTAAGTTCCCAGGACGTAAACCAGACCAACAAGGGAGCGACATCTGTCCTTGGGAGAGAAAGGACAATCAGTGGGCACCCGAAAGCAAATTCACGAGTCAGTTTGAAGACCTAATTCTTACAGACGCTTTTCCTGCCCATCTGAATTTGGAAAGGAAGGAACAACATAAAATGTTGCCTTCTTCTCTTGCCAGACCCTGCGGATAAATGTATGAGCTGACTTCGGTGAGAATTCTCGACCCCTGCAGGCTTCTGCCAGTTTTCCCAGGATGCCGCCTGCATTGTTTATCAAGTCCCGAGTTTCCCCCAAGCTTTGTTCTTTTCTTTTGGGCTTGTCAGCCTGCATGAGTCTGCTCCCCAGACAAACCCTTTTCTCTTGAGGGGGGGTTCTCAAGTGATACTGAAGAAGTTGAGGTTCCTGTCTATTCCCCACATTACCTGGGAATGAGGAGAGGTAGCTCCCACCGGGCCAGCTGCCCCCAATACAGCTTTTAGTCATTTGCCCGTGGGCTTGAGGGAAAGAGGGAGGGGTGTCCACCTGGCCAGCCGTCACAAATAAAATTTCTCGTAATTGCCCTGTTTGTGGCCCCGAGGTCCATTCCTGCTCTTGGTATTTGTTGCTCCTCTGCTGGCGTTTGCTGAGCGCTCTCGGAAGAATCAGCCTTTCCTCGGCCGCCTGGGGTGAGTGTTTCTCCTGGTTTTTAATTTTTTCCCTAAGTCTCTTTTCTACTGTCCTGGACTTTGCAGTCCCAGCCTTGCTATGTTTGTTTTTTTTTTTTTAATTTATTTTTTATTCCCTTTATATATATATATATATTTTTCTCCTTCTTTGGGACCTTAAAGGATATGGAAGGTTAATAGACACCTCAGTTGTCTTCATTGTAGAACAGTATTTATATAGTAGGTTCTTTAGGGGGAAACCAAACCAAACAAGAGAAAGACTTCATTAGTTGTGTTGCTACTGTTTTGGAAGATGCTGACAGCGTGTTTTAGATTTGGAGAAACAAAAATATTTAATTACTGGAACATTGTGGACTAAGCGTTACTATCTGAACTTTAGAGATGAAGGAGCCAACACTTAAAACAGTTTAATTCCTTGGTCTCAGCTAGTGCACAGAAGATCCAGGGTTTATAATAATAAATGTAGTAAAGCCTTACAAAATATTGGGTAACTTGAAAATAAGTTTTTGTAATGCACTAAAAATCCAAGGTGAGAATATACGTGTGTTGTCATTGTTTTACTACCCCAAATTTTGTTTGTTTTTCATCAGAATTTCTGTCTGTTGTATCAAATTTAAATATAGGAGACGTAAAACCACCGCACCACCAAGATAGTCACCAAGAATGTTTATTGTGCACAAACCAAAATGACGGTTTGTGAACTGGGGGCACGCAAACCAAACGTGAATGAGGCCCAGCTACGTCTTGTTTTAGAGCAGCTGATAGAGGAGGCAGAGACTGTTTATTCTTCCAGTGATTGGTTATAATAGCATTTCTTGACACCAGGGAATTGATTAGTGATTACTTCTTGTCAGTTTTGGGGGACAGTTGAAGATTTGATAATGATTTTTAGAAGCATTAACAAGAACTGACCCAAGTCAATCTTGCCTGTCTTGCAGCATAAGCTTTGGGTTGGCCAAAAAGTCTGTTACGTTTTTCCTTTACATTGGCTCTAGTGGTGCTTAGCTGTCTTTAACTTCATTCAAAACAATATTGTTAGACTAGATTGTGACAGCTGTCCTATCAGCATGCATTTTAAAGCAACATCAAAATTGGTCAGCTTTTCTGTGCAACCATTTTAATATTGAAAATGGAAGAAAATGTGCAACATTTTCAGCATATTATGCTTTATTATTTCAAGACAGGTAAAAATGCAACTGAAGTGTAAAAAATATTTGTGCAGCATGTGGAGAAGGTGCTGTGACTGATTGGACCTGGGAAAGTGGTTTGTGAAGTTTCTTGGTTACTATTGATATTTTGGGCAAGTAATTCTTTGCTGTGGGGCTGTCTTACACATTGGAAGATGCTTAGGAGCCCCCCTGGCCTCTGCCCACTAGAAGCCAGTAACGGGAGACGGCCGACATACTCAAAATATCCAGATCAGTAAAGTTATGGATGAAAATGAAAAGTGTCTTTTATTTTATGGAAAATGCATAACGGACTTTTGGTCAAGCCAACAAAATGAGGAATGGCATATTTGGCAGAAAGATAATGTCACCTTGAGCTTCTAACCAAAATCAGGTTTCATATTGGTCGTCTGAGTCCTTAGACTGTTAAACCGTACCTGCCCATCCAGCTCAGTGTATGGTTTATTGTAATCGCTCGCTGCCTGAAGAGAAAATTATGTCCGTCAGTTCTCAATGATGTTGCTCTAACAATGATTTTTAAAGGTAAATGGCATGGATGCCAAAGGGCTTAAAATGTCTGCATGTTAAGAACTGTTAAAAACCCTTAGTTGTCGGAGAGGAAAATAAGAAAAAATAGCACTATTCAGCCCCAAGTGGTAGAACTAGAAACTACCCAGGTTGAAATTTAAGTGATTTAAAGTCAATATGAAAGGACTTTCTAACAAATCAGACTCGTTATAGAGTGTGTAGTGAGAACTAATGAATTTTTGATGTCTTTATTGAAATTCTGGAGTTTCTGATGAGAGGTTGAATTTGGTAAATGTAGTAATTTTTATAACTGTGCTGCTCTATAATATTATAATTGTTTTTGGAGAGTATCTTTAATATAACTCAGAAGTTAATCCCTTTCATGTCTGGAATTTCACATCTGTGTGCAGCATAAATGAGAACTGATTCATTGAAGATAATAAAAATAATACTGTTCTGCAAAGTTACATTGCAATGATATAATTAATAGGCTTATTTGTCTCCAAATCTCTAAAATTGATGGACATACAAACTTTCATTGTGTTATTAAAAATAAAGAAATTAAGAGATTGGCATTAGCTTTGGATTTTCTCTAACCAGAAAAAAAGGGGGAAAAAAAAACAGTGTTTTGGGAAGATGTTGTATTTCTTGAGTTGTAATTAACATAATTGGTTAATTATCTGTCAAATGTAATTTGATTTAAAGTTATTTATAAGTTGCTTTTTTGAGAGGTCCTCATAATGAACATTTTATTCAGTTAGAATTTAAGGAAGTGTTCCAAAATCTACATTCCCAGAGAAAAATCATATATTTGCTTTGTCATAATTTATCAAGTCTATTTTATGGTTGATTAAAAAGTAGTAGTTACTACTGTCGATCACTCAGCTCACTTATTTTGCTGGCAGATCATTTTATTTGCTGTCCACATGAGGAACGTATTATGAAAGTAGAAAACCAGGAAAGTGTGCATATATACAGTTTTTAAACACCCTACATAGCAAAGGAGGATGAGGGAAGGATGTTCTTTAGTAGACAGGCCAGAGGCAGGAGGACCAAATAGCATTAATATCTGTTCTGAAGTTTATTGCACTTTGAAGAACTGACTTTGAAAAACGGCCCTCACGGGCGTGGAGTGTGTCACGTGCTAGGCAGCTGCAGCCATCCTGGCAGGTGGGAAATGCCAGGTGCTCATGAGGGAAAAAAGCAGACTCAGCTCCCGTGGCCCGATAAAGGACCTGAGATGGTTGATGGGTTTATTTTTATTTATAGTAAATAAATGCTTTCATTTCTCCATAACTGTTCAGGCATATTAATTGGAAAGTCCTAAGGAAGTAGAATAAACCTACCAGGAAGGTACTCACCTAAACAGAGAGTATTCTCAAACTGCGGGACTCCAGGGACTTCCTAACCCAGTGGCTAAAGAACAGCCCGGAGGGGAACGGGTTTCTGACGGTGGTGACGGTAGTTTGCTCCACAGTGTGCTCACCTGGTGTCACTGTCTGGTCTCCCTCCACAAATCTTCCTATTGCGCCCCAACAGGATGGTACTCTCTTACGATTTTCTACTCCATTTTCTGGACAATCATAACCTTATTTCCATTTTTCCTTATTTTATCGTGAACCAATTTTGTTCTTTAGAGATTTTACCTGCACTCTGGGTCAGGTGATATTGTCATTGCGCATAGATTGTTGAAAGCCCCAGCTTCCTAACTCCTCCACCAGTGGGAGTAAAACAAGAGCCCTTTGTCCCGAAGAAGAAGGTGAAGGACACTGTCCCCTGCTCCCCGCAAACCCAGGCCTGGCTTTATGGGCCTGCCAGTAGCTCTGGGTGTTAAAGGGAATGGGTTCATCACAAAATGGATGTAGCCTCAGTCAGCCAGTTTTAAACTGGGGCCTCAAAGGGGGAAAATAAATAAAAGGGAACCAAACAATTGCCTCTTCAATGACACACAAAGGCTTTATTTCCCAGTTTCACAGCGCAGATATGTTTTCTGGGGCCATATCAGGGCGATTCTTATGAGATGTGTATCTTGTGTTTACATCTCTGGTGGGGGTGGTGTGAGGCATTAGCTGGGACCAAGTCTCTCTCTGTCTCTCTCTGTCTCTCTCTCTCTCTCTTTGTAACTAATAACGTGAGTGACATGTTTAGAAATTGAAGCTGCAAATCATCAGTTGACCCTGTCAGCTTTTATATTTTCAGAGCATCTAAGAATAACCCTGGGACTTGGTTTTGTTGACCTAAGTAAGGATTTCACTTGCTACACCTGCTAGGTCTCTCTCCTTCCTAATATCCTTCTGTAAGTCCCATTCCCTGACCTGTGATGTCCCAACACTGGAGGATGGCTTAGACCGGGAGGCCTAGAGACTTAGCATGCATGAGAGTCACCGGGAGGGCTTGAAAATAGAGTCCTGGGCTCCACTCCCGGTTCCTGGCTCAGTCCATTTGAGCTGGGGCCTAAGACTTGAGTATAACCTGTGCCCAGGTGATACTGCTGATCCACGTACAACCACTGAGGAGCCACGGGACATCGAATGTTGCCCCTGATCTGACCTAGGCTAGCTTCACCTGGGGTCATTCCCTCACTCTCAAGTGGGTTTAGCAAACTATTGGCAGTTCCCAGATGCCTCTCTGCTCCTCGTTCCACCTTTAAGGGTCTTTCAGCTGAAGTCTCCTCTGGGAAGTCTGACCTCCCAGGGTCACGCGTAGGTTTCCTTCTGGCTGTTCCCAGCCCTGTCACAGAGCCTGCTGTTACCTGACAGTGAATTCCTTGAGGCATTTAATTTTATTCTGTTCATTTTTGTTTCCGTAGTTTCTGCTACCGAGTTCTGGGCATCCTTGGAGGGACCGTAATCACTTGTTGGCTTCCTAAGTTTTGTTGCCTTCTTTTACCTGCCATGGTGGCAGGGTTATGGGGTGGCGTGGAGTCAGATCTCAGTTCTCTGCACCCCTTTCTGTCCGTGCCACTATGGGCGCGTGACGTAGCTTCTCAGAGCGGGAGTTGTCACATCTGTATGCGGGCGATACAAATAATCCCATTCCTTGAAGTTTTATTGTATTAGATGAGTTAACACATGTCAAGAATTGAGAACAATATCTGGCAAGTATGTCAGGGAAACAGAAATGTGTGTGATAGTGTTATCGCTAGCAAGCACCACCCAGGAAAGCATGGACTTGGGCTTAAGTAATGTTTGCTGAATCATCAGATACATGAGTCAGGAGCCTGGGGAGTGGCCTCGGGAACTTGGGCTGAACTATGAGAAAAGTTGCAGTTGAAAAATCGTCAGCAAGAACCAGATCAATGTGGTAATGCTCTTCTTGTTGCATATGCAGTTTGTTTACTTTTTAAAAAATAGCCTTTATTTTTCATAGCTCTCTTGTGTTCACAGAGAAAGTGAACAGAAAGGAATCCCATTCATCTTGCCTCTCCAGCAATTTCCTGTGTTAGCAGCATCTTGCACCGGTGTGGTATATATGATATAATAATGGGAGAATCAATATCAATGCATCATTAGTATCTAAAGTCCATGGTCCACCTGAGCTTTACTGTTGGTTTGTACAGTTCTACGGCTTTTGACAGATTTCTGTCGTGACTCTAACAATGCAGTGTTGTAGAGAGTGAGTTTCCCATCCTAAAAATAACCCCTGTTTCATCTCTGCAACCCTCCTAACCTCGTCCTGAATCCATGGCCACGACTCATCTTTTTATTATCTAGTTAGAACCACACAGTGTATAGTTTCTTCAGGCCTGCTTCTCTCACTTAGCCACGTCTACTCACGGTTCCTCCACACTTTCTCCCGGCTTGATGGTTCTTTTCAGCGCTCACATTCCATTGTCTGAATGGGCCGCTCTACTGGTCACCTGCTGAAGGACAGCTTCGTTGAGTCAAAGTTTGGGCCATGATGAATAAAGCTGCTATAAACATCCGTGTGCGGGGTTCTCTGTGGAAATGAGTTTTCAGTTTACTTGGGCAAATACTACAGAGCATGATCACTGCCTCGCATGCTAAGACTATGTTTAGTCATGTAGGAAACCGCCCAACTGTGTTCTGAAGCGGCTGCACCATGTAGCGTTCCCACCGGCCATGACTGAGGGTTCTTCTTGCTCCACAGCCTCACCGGCCTTGGGGGGTGGCAATGCTTTGGGTTTTAGTCCTTGAAATGGGTACATATATTTACATGTTTAAAACTCTTCGCCATAAAATGTCCTTGTGACTCCCGATTGGTCGTGAGCTTGCGCAGTGGCAGCTGGACCTGGCGCCGGTGCTGAGCCGGGAATCTGCCACTCGCACTGCGTGAAGCGCGCTGTGGGGCAGCCCGGCGGCAGTCACAGACCGAGCTCCCTAACTAATCCCGGGAATAGGGCAGCCCCGGCAAAGCGCTGGTCCTCCCCCCACTCTCTGGGCTGTGCGCGTGTCCTGACACCAGCCCCGCAGCCCAGCCCAGGAAGAGAGTGAGGCCCGGGGACCCGCAGCCTCGGGTTAATGTGTCTGATTTTCTACAGCCTAGTCTGGTGACCTCCGCAAGTCACTTAACCTCCAGACCCCAGGGAACTGTACTGTGATTTATAAGGCCCCTGAGGCTCCAGAACTCCGACCCTAAAGTCATTGTCGCTGCTGCTGGATCAGAGCGGAGCGCGGGGAGGGAGCCCACGTCGCCCGGGCTCCGAGGCAGACAGGATGTCGTGGAGCAGAAAACCCTCGTGAGGAAGTTGTCAGGCTTTGAAGCGGCTGCGACTGGTGACAGGGTGACCTAAGGTACAGCTCTGGGCAGGGGAGGGAGATACTGAACATTCAGGAAGTGGGTCATGCGTTCGATGCCCTCAGCGCGGATCACGGGACGCACAGTGTCTTGGGCTTAGAAAAGCGGGGCCGCGCCGCCGCCCCAGCAGCGGGGATGGGGGACGAGGGGCAGCAAGCCCATTTGAAGAGCTCTGCTGTCACGCCGGGAGCGTTCTCACTTTTTCAGATCTAGGCAAGGCTGCAGGGGCCGCATGGCAAGCGAATTAAACACTGAGCGGGGGGTGGGGGGGTGCGGGGAAGAGCCGGGAACGACCGAGAAGAGCCACTGTCAGACAGCGATCACCCGCCCCTGTGGCGAAGCGCGTTTTTTAGGGGCCACTGAAATGGCCTCTCTCCCTTTGAGACCGAAGATATTGCTGGGAACAGAAGGCAGCATTTAACTTGAGGGGAATGAAAGGTATCGCTCAATTATTTTTGTCACGCTTCTATCTTTATCTCCAGTTACATTTCCCACAGAGCTAATTGGTCATTCTGGAAAACCACTGGGGTGCAGGGAACCCAGATAGTTGTAACTGAAGCCCAGACACTTTTCCCCAACTCCACTGGCTCCGAGAGTTGTCCTCGCTGATAATCGGTGGCTTTAATAACTGTCCCTTCTGATGGGGGAGTGATGGGAGGCGAGCGGGGCACCTGCCCACCCGTTAGGCTATTTTAATCTTCCAGAAATCACCCCGGAGCCCTCCCACATTGCTTCAGTGCATTATCTCTAACTGCATGTGCTGGTGGCTGGACAGGTCTCGTCACAAAGCAGACGAGCCATCGCTGGTGGGTGCTCCTCCCGCTTGCGTCGGAGCGCAGAGCAGTCTGCCTGCACTAGGCTGTCCTGCTGGCCTAGAGGCTTCTGTTAGGGACTAGATCCAGTAAGACGCTGACCTCAGAATGATTAATGGCTCACACACAATAGACTTTATTTCTTGTTTACTTAGAATATTGGGGGGACTGTCCAGGTCAGCAGGGCCTCCTGGTGCTGGAGTGCGAGGCTCCACCGTCCTCAACACCCGGCATCTAAGGTCCCCCTGGGGGCCCCTCTGCTCCAGCCAGAGAGAGAGGAAGCGCAGAGCAGGACTGCATGAGGCATTTTCTGGGGAGAGACCACAAAGTGGCTCATATCACTCCTGTTCACATTCGATCAGCAGGAGCCCAACTGTGATCATGCCTAGCGGCACAATCTGGCCTTGGGCTGAGAAGCCGCTTCTCGGTGTCATTGCGTGTAAAAGAACGTGGATTTTTGCCGGCCGTGAGCCGGCCACAGCGCTGTAGGATGAGTCAAGGTCGCTACAGGGAGTGCTCTGCTGTGGATGCGGCGTTCTATAAGACATCGTTCCTGAAGGAAGATCAAGGGGGAAATGTGAAATCTGGCTTAGCAAACTTTTCCTAATGGCGCTACAGCAGGTGCCTGAGAGGCGACAAGTCCGCCTCCATGGCTAAGGGTGTAAAACGCAGGGAGTCCAGGTTTGGTCCCCCCTTCCCGGTTCTTTACCTGTGGCATTCGGACCCGCCTCCCTGCGGAATAGGGCGGACAGCTGTGCGCTCTCACGGGGCGGGCGGTGGCCACATTCTCTGCACTAACTGTTGGCAGAAAGGAACGGCCACGGTGGTCAGACCTAGCTCGTAGGTGTTTCCTGTGGCACCAGGCAACGTTCTATCCCTTTAGCCAAGCTTTAATTTAGAAATTTCTACCAACTCAACCCCTTTTTGCAGCAACGCATCATCCCCATGCTTTTTCACCTTCAGCAAGACATCGATGGTCCTGTTTGGTGAGGACAGCCTCTGGCACAGGGCTGGCGTCTCTCCGCTAACCTGGACGGCACTGTTCAGTTCTCCAAAACGGAAGCCACTTCCCTTGCTCCTTCAAAAGGCTCGCCCCCGCGCCAACACGGAGGGAAGCATGTTGACCGAAGCAATGGCTAATGCGAGGTGCCCGGAGCAGCCTCACAGCCCTGTGTGCTCCTGCTCGCTGTATAAATGGTCAGTAGGTTAATGCGAAGGAAGGGCTACGTCTCTAGCCTCTTATCCAGGCGACGGTGGTGTCTGAACGCTCTTCCTGGTTCTGCGCTCCCCGGTGTTTCCAATGACTCCTAGATTTCCATGCGCTGCTGAAAGTTCGGGCGGCACTTGGGGGTGATTGGAGGGGGGCGGAGCATTGAGGTCCATCTCGTTCAGAAGCACCTGAGTCATCGTCTGAGCCCCAGGTCTTTGTGGTTCGTGGGCTGCGTCTGTGGGATACCAGTCAAGGTGTTTGGGGCTCCTGCTTTCTCTGAAACTTGTCAACACGCTGTCTGTCCTCTCCAGTTTTCCCAGCGGAAACTTCCCGTGTCTTTTCCTCTGCTTTCCAGGAGGCAATTTTATCTCGTGTTATTTTTTAAGTTCACATTCCCTCTGCCCTTTCTCCGCGTCCCTGCCTCTCCACTCCACGCTCACATACCGTTGTGTCATGGGATGAATCCTGACCTACTGATGCCAGTGTTTTCCCTTGGGAATTTCAAAACTTTCAGTAAGTAATTTGAGATATTTTATAACATGGACATTTTTGGTTACTGTTCAGATTTCACTGTCTAAAATGACTTTTTTTTAATGTGAGTACCAACGACTAGGACTAAACTGACTTTATCTCAAAATGTGTGGAATATATTATTTTGCCTTCTTAGAAAATTCATCTGTTTTTCTAATGACTATAAAATGTCAACGTATTCTGGAATAAAAATTTCACTGCTACCATATGCCATGCTCGTGAGTAACTTGTGACATTTGTATGGGTTCTAACATAGTTATCTATTACGTGATGTAGTCACTAATATACATATCAATATCTGTATTGGTCCCTGGAGTCAGAAAGGCTTTATTCATTTTTATTTTCAACTGTTAACTAGATGTGTGGATTTGGGAAAATTTATTTAACATTTTTGTTCTTCGGTTTGCTAATCTATAATTATGGAATAATACCCTCATAGACATTTTAGGAATAAAAGAGATAGTAATACATATCAAATATTTGCAACAGTTTTTGGTACAGTTATGCATGCTTAAAATATTAATTTCACTATTTTTAAAATTGTTATATTTTCACTCGATTCCATAAGAAAAAAAATCTCAAAACTTACCCATGAAGTTTTAAGAAAGTCTGTGTCTAATATTCCATGGGGTAGGTTTCAACGTGGCGGGTGGGTGATCCCTGAAACTTATAGAGGAAAATGACTTTGGAGAAAAAATAAAAATAAAATAAAATAAAAGGAAAAGAAAAGAAACAAAAGGACTCGGGAGGACGAGAGAGAAAAATGCTTGTAGAAGTAAAATTCTCCAAGTTCTCAGTAGATCTTGAAGAGCTTTTCGTATTGGAATGTTTAGTGGTGAAATACAAAGATTGGGGAAGAACCTGCAAATGCAGAGAGAGACAGTCATGGGTCAGGCGTCTGTCAGGGAGCAGATGAGGTGCCTCCAGGTGAGGATGCAGACCCTGCCGAGGTGCGGGAGGGAGCGCCGAGGACGACAACGCAGTGTCTTGTCATAGGTATTTACTGAGCACGCGCTAGGTGCTTTGCATTTTGCTGCTTTCCAGGGTGAACCCAGAACTGTCAGCCACTTTTGGCTTCCTTTAAGATACATAAAATATAGCTAGAAGTAATACACATCAAATCACCTACAAGACACACTGATGATTTAGTTTGGGGACTGTTCATTACCGACTGGTAATAAAGGAAATGTCAGCGGGAACTGCTCAGCTGAGGCCACTGATACCTCCCTAATGGTGGCATGTGGAAAAGGACTCTGTCACTCTCTTCCCTGCATCTTCTGTTGCCAGTTGTCAGAGTTATGTTTGATTTTCAAATTTCACGCGCCTGGCTCCTGGACGTCATTTTTCCCCGGTTCTCTTCTTCGTCCTTAGTCGTTCATTCCCTAACTCCGCCTTTGATTCTTTCTCCAACGCCTCTAAGTGCTGAGCGGACGCGCTGCAATAGGAAACTCTAGATTCAGACGGGGCCTGGGCTCTCCCCCATCTGCGGGCTGCCGCTCTCAGGCCACGGGTCTCCAGGAAAGCGGCCACACCACCCAGCGAGGCATCGCTCTTCCGTCTCCTTGAGACTTCCCCACCCCCTGTCAGCCGCTGATGACACTGTTTCTATTTTACTTCATCGACTGCTCAGTCTTACAGGATCCAACCGGAGGAGCAGAGCTGCAAGGAGACACGTACATTATATGTAAACTGATGTATAAATGCAGAGAGGGGCAAAGGTAGGCATACAGTTGTCTGTGTGTAAAACTGGTTGTTCTTGTATTATTATTAATTGTTGTAGTGTTTTCCACAGAACAACTGGAAACCTACTTCTTCCCCACCCTGTGTGTACAATAGCTCTGCCTCTGCCTCTCCATGTCCTTCTCAGTGACACGCAGCGCGTGAGGGGTTGGACCCAGGGATCTGAACTTACGGGGCTGTGGGAGGTGTCTGGGCAGGCTGTGAGGCTGTCCGCACTTCGGATGTTGGCGGTGGAAGGCCACTGCCTGGGCCACTTCTGGGCTTGGTCCCCTGGCCTCCGCCCCACTCCCGTTTGTAACGTAAATCATTGACTGGTAAAGCCCAGTGCTTCCCATTTCACCTCTGCTGAACACCAAAAACACCAAAGCGCATCGAAATGCCCGTGGTTAGGAGCCTCTGCGGGAGCGGCCATGTGTATTACATCAGCCGTGATGGGGTTTGTGGTGGGAACGGGGAGTATGCGGGGGAGGCTTTGCGGAGAGCCGCTATTCTGCAGGATTCGGTCGCCGGCGGGAGCGTCCCCCGCAGCCACTTCTGCGCTGTGACTCTCTCTTAGCTCTCAGATTTCAAAATATCTTATTGTCATCGCATCTTCAAAACATGGGCCAGCACTGGAACCAATTTTTGTCCACTGTATAATTACGTATCCACGGAGAAAAAAGTCAGTTTTGTGAAGTCTGATCTTTACTCATACGTTTCCTAAATGATTTAAAGTGACTTGTGTCATGGGGAAGCTCTAGCTGAAAGAACTCACGTTTGGAGAGTACCCACTGTGCTTGTCAGGTAGGAAGCCCTGCACACCAGTCCTCTTAAAGTGCGTGAGTGACAAAGTCAGCTGGGTGACGACCAAGGAGGGCTGAACTGTGGCCACGTCACTGCTCGCCTCAGTTCTGTCCATACACATTTTTTTAAGCACGCATCCTAATAAAATAATCGGTCACGGTGATCTTTCCTCTCACCATATGCTGGTTCATAATGAAGTCTGTAGGGAAATACACATTTGCATAAATGTTCATTGTCATTGTGGAGGTGTTAGAGTTCCGTAAATATTTGTTGCCTAATTAAAATGATGAAGATCTTCTATGTTCTGCATCGCTCCAGCTGCTTTAAAATGTTTACTAAAATGTAGGCAAACCTCCAGAATAGAAGATTAAAAAAGTAAAATTAGGACACATAAAAGAAACACCAATACATTGTGCCTACTTAGTTTGAAAGGTATATGATTCTTGTAATGTACTAGTTGAATTCGGTTTGCTGATATTTTGCTGATAATTTTGGCATCTGTATCGGTTTGTAGTGTTCTTTCCTTGTAGTGACCTTATCTAACTTTGGAATCAGAGTAATTCATAGGAGAATATAAGTTGAAATATGTTTTTATATAAGAAAACATTGGAAAGATAGAAATCTGACATTTAATTGCTGTAATACTGAGAGAAAATAAAAGTGAATTTAAAAAGTATGTGTGTGATGCGCAGAAAGGCAAAGGAAACAATATTGATGTAATACCCAGTAAATGCAGGCATTTTGGAGCCCGGTTTATAGAACTATTCCCGTGTGTGCGAGGCTGGAGTGGCTGTCCCCTGTGGCCAGTGCAGAGCCGTGCAGGGCTCAGAGCTGAGCTTCTCCCGCTAACCTCTTCATTCTGGGCAGGGGGACTCCACCTGGGGCCGGCCCCCTCCCGTGCCTGGTCTGCGCAGGACCACAGAGACGCAGCCCGTGGCCTCAGGTGGGGACAGCGTGAAAGGGCCATTGCGGCTCCTGGGTTCCACATGAGATCAGCGGTGGCCCCGTGGGAACTGCAGCACTGTGGCCTCTCCCTCTGCCCAGCTCTGCTGCCCGGACCGCTGCTCAGGTGCTCCCTCTGAGGACGGACCCTGTGTTAGTTTCTAAGGCGATCTTCACCCAGGCCTACCACCGGGTGGCTTCTGGCAGCACTAACGTCCTCCACCATCGTCCTGGACCTACAAGGACCCCCACTTTTGGGAAGCGCCAGGGGAGAGCTGCCCATGCCTTTCTTTTAGGTGCGGGTGTTTCCATCACCCTTGGGAGTCCTGGTTTGCACATGTTTCATTCGGGTCTCAGCGTTGGTTGTCACGCGGTGTTCCATGCGCGCGCGTGTGTGTGTGGCTTCACGGCATCTTCCCCTCTGCATGTGTCCATCACTGCCTCTCTCCTCCACTTCCTCTGAGTCTTAGTGTGTCAGGGCCCATCCTTGTGACCTCGTCTTAGCTTGACTATGTCTTCAAAGGCTCTGTTTCCAAATAGGTCACATCCCAGGTGCAGGGGGTTCGCACATCAACCTCCACACAGCCTGTGTCAGTGAAAGACACGTCTCAACCTGTGAGAACTTTGATGAGTTTATTTGAGCCAAACTGATGACAGTTGCTGGAAGCAAAGCCTCAACGAGTTGTGAAAAGGCTCAGAGAACAGCAGTTTTGCACCTTATTTTATATTATACGTTCCAATCAAAAGAGGAGACGTAAGGGGTGTATGAAATCCATTGGGGGGGCAGGAGAAAGCAAAGCAGGGAAACCTCTGGGGTTGGATAAAGAGTAAAATGATAGATCTGTGCTTTTACACAGGGGGGTACTGGACAGATAACAGTCAACAATTAATAACAGTAGCAATGAGGGGCTTTGTGGTCTCCCCCTGATGCTTGCCTGTGCTTTGACGGGTCCAGAGAGGGAAATCTGACATTCCAAAGGTAGGTCACAGGTGCAAAAAGCCAACAGACAGGCTCAATTAAGGAAGGCTCCTGTCTTAAGGAAGGCAAACATGGATCTTGGAAACTTATTAAAGCCCTCCATGGCAAGGACAGGCAGGTTGAAGCCCTGTGCCCCCCATGGCATGAATTTTGCTGACTGTTGAAACCACCCACAGCGAACTGTCCTCTGTGCTCGACACCTGATTTCATGTGTTGTCCGGCCCCGGGAGTCGCCCCGCTGGCCGCCCTGGGAGGGGTCTTGGGCTCAGCTCACAGAGCCCCGTGGCTCCGCACGGAGCACCTGGCTGGGGCGCACTCGGCCTGTGGCTTCTTAAATGGACTCAACACGTGTACCAGCTGCTCTGGTGAGATTCGTTTCCCAGCCATCAGCGCCTCGGGCAGCTTGATAATCAATTCAGCGTTTTCTTAGTATCTCATAAACTATAAAAAAATGTTAAACTAATGTTGTATTATTGGTAAAGGCAATTAATATAATTTAATACCAACCAGAGTGCTCTTATACATAGTTATTTATGTATCTCTTTTTGGAAATAACCTGGAAGTGAACTATATTATTTATGTCCATTTCTTTAAAAAATACGACTTGGGAGGAAAAAAAAACAATTTTAATAATGAGCTGTATTAATCAACTTGGTCTTTTAGGCAGCTAAGCAGACAATCTAAGCATCATTATCCTTTGCTAGTAATTTTTATTTCTATTGATTTTACTGATTTGTGCCATGATTGAATAGATGCTCAAAACAGAGAAATTATTCTCTTCAACAATTTTCTCTGGTCTAACTTGAAATCAAATTTAGAATTTCTACACTATATTTATAAATCGATAAAGCTAAATATGCAGGAGACCAGAAATAAATCACGTTCGCTATTCTCTCTTCCTCAATACCATCAACTTAAATAACGCTGACAGGTTTTTAACTACCTTGCTCTGCTATTGTTCCTAACAAGACCCTTCCTCTCCTCTAGCCTTAGCTGCTGAGCACTACAGATGTCATTCTAAATGATGCCCTAAATCTAAAGCAGATCCTTACTATTGCTCCATAGTCTGTCATCATAGCCCCACACCCTCCTCCTTCCGCACGGCCCCCTCACGGCTCTACAAGAAGCCTTGACACTCCGCCAGTCCAGGCTGGAGGCTGTTCTCATTGAGGCTAACAGTCTAGTAGCGGAGACAGACATCAAACAAAAACGGTACTTTCAATGCACTTGTAATAAGTCCCATTAAGCCAAACACGAGGGACGCGTCTTCTTAATGAAAGTGGCATTTCAGTGGGCACTAAAATGTTGGAAAGAGTTAACGAGGCAAAGTCATGGGGGTCACTTAAGGAACAAAGGACCCTTTAGACAAAGCAATTTGGGTGAAATTCAGAGACCAAGATGGTGGCAGCGGGCACAATAACTCCTGCCTGATGCTTCTGATTTCTCTACAGTCGGTCAAGCTTCAGGTGTGCCCTGAATTCATGTGCTGTTGGAGGCTGTGGGCCAGTGAAGCTAGACGTGGGCTCCCTGAAAGCAGGGCATCCTGTGTGCTTGCTCAGGGGAGCGTGTTGGGCCTTCCCCAGCTGGTTCTGAGTTGGAAGCTCGGGCGGAAATGAGGGGGGCTGCAAGGACTGATCTGGTCGTGGCCGAGTGGGCCTCTTGCTGCGGAGCCTGTGGTTTGGTTTCCAGGGCTGGTTGCTGCGGGCTGCAGGTCAGAGTTCTGTTTTCCTTCACAGTCTGGTCCGCTCGGTCTCTCTGCCCGCTGTCCACCAGTTCTCCCATTCGTGAGACACATTTTCCTTAACTTGCATGGTACCGCAGCTCTCCTGGGGTTACTTCTGCTCCCTTTTCATGTTCTTTTGTCCGAGGTGGGGTGCTCTTTCTCTGCCTGTTCATTTAATTTTGCTCTTAGCCAGGTGGCTCTTCGTGGTCTGGCCCCCTTCTCTTTACCATCATCTCCAGTTCTTTGTCTTGAGTCCGTTCTGGCCAGACTGAAGCACAGATGGCTTTCGCTGACTGGGAACGCCTTTGACCTTCTCCACCTGTGTAATTCTTTACTTTTAAACATCAGCTTGGATCTCGCTGTCTCCAGAAAGCTTCCAGGGGGCCCTCGGAAAGTGTATGAGATCCCCAAGGCCCCACCCTTAGGACACTGTTTTTGAAATATTTATCACATTGTCTTGCTGCAGTCTATTAACTCACACTTTCTCCCCCAAACTCTGAGTATCTCTGGGGTACAGTGACTGGGATAATGCCTGGTCGAGCAGCCAGCCAATGAATGTGACCTGAAATAGTGATCTGATGCCAAACTGGTTACAGGAAGGAGCAACAAAGCTCTAGAGGCTCACAGAGCTCTTCGCGGGCTCCAGGAGGGGTGGTCGGGGGGCTTGATGGAAAGCCCATCTGTAAACTCGTCGTCACTGAGATGGAAAACCAGACTTTTCAATCTTTGGAATGGAAAACCGGTGACTTTATCCTGTTTTTGACACGTGGGAACCAATTAGAGCTCAGGTTAGCGATGCGCCGGGAGGCCACGTGGGGAATCCAGCTGAGCTGAGCCTCCTGACCACGGGACCCGCTGAAGGGAACGGCCCACCGTCAGTGCTCACTGGCCAGCTTCATGTCACAGCACGTGTGAAAGGCACACACCCTGTGGAGGGCAAGCTGTGTCTGTCTGCCATCATGTAAGTTCATTAGAAACGGAAAATTTGACCTTTAAACAAATGAAACACTTACCCCAGCACAGAGAGCCCCGTACGATTTGTTATTCTGAGTGTCCTTCTAGATGACGTGACTCGTAGAAGTACTCCGGTATGAGCTGCTCTTGTCAAAAATAATTTTTCAATTATTTTGTTTATACATAAAAGAAAATAAAAAATCACGTGGCGAGAGCATGATGAACAAATTGCCTTTCATCCCCCAGGAGTTTAATCTTAGGAAGGTTTTTACTTATATGAGGAAAAGGGCCCTGGAGTATAAAGTCCCATTGGAGGAGGGTTCATGTGAGCCCCTGGTTGGGCCCCGCAGCCCGGTGGGTCATTGCATTGTGATGATCTGTGTGAGGCGGGGAGGGCGGGGCACACACTTGGTGTCACTCAGGGGAAGTTTGGTCCTGTGCTTCCTCTGCTCTGGCTGGGTGTGGACTTACCTGCTTCCCCTCCGGGCCCAGAGCCTTCAAGCGTATGTATGAGTAGGACCCGCGCTTATGGGGGCAGGAAACAGAAGGCAGCTTTCTGTCTGCTGTCTGCGAGGCTGATCTCCCCGTTCCTCCTTCCTCTGCGTTTTCCGGCGGTTTCCAATCCTGTGAACTTCCTGATTTGTTTTCCCTGCCGTTCCAGTATCCCCAACTTCGGTGCCTCCTGTGTGACAATTGTAGCTTTACTCCGATTCCCGGGACCTCTGTGATTTTGAGCTCGTTGCTGTGAGTGTAAATGGATTTCACAATTTGACCTCAAACTCAATTCTGAGGGCTGACTGTCTGCTTGTTGCTGATTCTGACTTGCTCTGATTCCAAAGCTCTGGAACGAGTTGCCCACAGTCTCTCTACTGTCACCTTGGCCTTGGCTACCCTCCAGTGGTGTGTCCCCACCTCCACCGTATACTCCCTGCATTGCTTGGCTCCTCCCAGGAGCCTTGTCACAATAAATTTCCCCAGATGCAGAAATTTAAAAGCACTGGGTGAAGACTGAGTAAAAATACTGATTACTTCCTATTTTCAACTCAATTATGTCTAATTTTTCTATTACAAGGTGTTGGTACATATATTTTATTAATTTTATATTTTCTTTTAAACATTGTTAACTATTTTCAGAAATGCCTTGAAAGGTTATGAATTATGTCATTTTAATTAATTGGCTGCCAGTCACAAAACAAAATATGGAGGAGCTTATTTCATAATATTCCTATATTATTTGGTGTACATAACAGACCATTTGTTTCTGAGGCTTTTCAAAAGCACTTGTCTCTCCCCTTAAATATATTTTAAGATTGAACTCAGGCAATCTTGAATTTAAAAATTATGCATAGTCAAGGCATACTTATTTTCATTTTCTGTGTTCTAACTATTAGCTTGGGACAACTAGGATATAAAGTTAAATAGAATTATTTTAATGATATCAAAAAAGAAATGGAAATTGTTGGATAAAAGAGGACTACTTTAGTAGAGGAAGATATTGGTAAGTAAGGGAAAAAAAGAAATAGGGGATGTTTTCTACCTAAGCAACCTAATAATTTTCTCCTCTGAAGGATGGCTTTGCCTCTTGATGCTTTTAATTGACAATTTCTTTTCCTGTATTGAATACTCCTTTCACACATTTTCACTCAAGTATGGCTGTTTTAATGTGAGAATTTGATTTAATTACAAGTGAATAGATATTTGAAATCATGTTTAATAACTTGTGTACAGAAACCGAAAAGATTTATACTAATTGTGAGTGGCAAATATCTTCGGAGAAGGAAGAGGGAAAAATTTACTTCAGAATGACTGTTTTTTCACGTAAGCAACGTGGATGACAAATACTCTCCCCCTACTATTTCCTCAAGTTGAGATCCATATGGAAAAATCCATCCTGGCCCTCATCATCCTGAAGCTATAATTTTTATAAAAATAAATATTTGATACAGCTTGCTATTGAGGTAAAACGCTAGCTCAAACTTAAAAGTGAAGACAAGACAGCCCCCACTCTCTTCCTCGGAAGTGAGTCACTTTGCACTCTAGCCGAAGCCAGAACTCCAGAGCGACACCTGGCAATTATGGCCCTGAACCAGGTACGTCCGTGGGCCCACACCGGGCGCCGACATGGCTCCCACCGAGATGCTGAATAGTCCGTCGTCAGCACAGAGCACCAAGAGCAAAGAAAGGCCGCACGTGGGGGCGAAGCACTGGCCTGTCCTTCCTTTTTGTAAGTTTTGAGTTGACCGCTGTGTTTATTTATTTTTTAGTAGACTTTCAAACAACTTTAGACATACAGAAAAATTGAAGAGAGAGTCCAGAGAGCTCCTGGATAGCTCCCATTTCATACCCACTGTGATGAACCCCTTGTATCCGCAGGGTGCGTTTGTTGTAGTTAATGAACAGATATTAAATTCCATCCTTTATTCTGATTGTCCTTGTTCTACCTAATGTCCCGCTCCCCCCATGGTCCCATCCAGGTTACGGTATTGCATGGGATTGTCACGTGTCCATCGTCTCCTCTTGGCCGCGATGGTTTCTCAGACTTCCCTCGTTTTGCTGATGACATCACAGTTTTGAGGAGGACTGGGCAGGGACTCTGCGGGATGCCCCAATATTGGACCTTACCCGATTTTTCCCTTCTGATTAGACTAGGGTTAAAGGTTTCGGGGAGCAATACTACGGAGGGATGAGACCATTTTTTACCGCTTAACATCTTGGATGCATGTTAGCAACATGGTTTGTCACGCTGATGATCACCTTGACGACCTGGCCAAGGTGGCGCTTGCCAGCTTTCTCCACTGCAGCACTGCCTTGTCCCCTCCTCCGGGTCCCCTCTGCGCTGTCCTCCTCGGAAGGCAGCCACTAAGCACAGCTCACACGTAAGAAGTGGAGATTTATGCTCCCACCCCCTTGGGGGTACAGTGTCCACATAAATTATTTGAGATTCTTCTGCAAGGGACATTTACCACTGCTCCCGTTTATTTGATGATTTATATCCGTATTATGGCCTCGTAGCTTTATTTTTACTTTGTGTTATAATTCAGTTCTAGTTTATCTTCTTAAAACTTTTTTTTAAATCTACACCTAAGGATATATTTATTGATTTTTAGGGAGGGAGGGTGGGGGTGGGGGAGGAGGGGCAGGAGAGAGAGAGAGAGAGAGAGAGGAACATCAATGTGAGACAGAAACATAGATCTGTTGCCTTGCAAGCATTCCCCAGTTGGGGATCGAACCTGCGACCTAAGCATGTGTCCTGACCAGGAATCAAATAGGCACTATTTTGGTGTACCGGACAATGCTCCAATCACTGAGTCACCCAGTCAGGGCCTAGTTTACTTTCTTACTCAAATTATTCCACCTTTGGCCATAGGGAGTTCTTTTGGTTGGTTCCTGTGTCACGTTGGTGTGACCCCCGACAACGGAGCGTTTGATTTATTTTTGAGCCCTTTCTTTCCTCTTGCAGCAAGATACCCACATTTATTGTCTATTTCCTGCCACACATGGGACCTGCCGTTTCTCCAGAGGTACCTGCTTCTTGTAGAAGAACAGTTTAGGAACCACTGGGAGTTTGGAACAGGGACAGACATACTGGGAAGTTTATTTTGTTGTTTCTGAAGCCTGTGGCATCTCCTGAATCCCTTGGTGGAAGAGATGTTTTATCACACAGAGCCGAAGTACAATCTCTTTCTCTTAAGTGACTATGATGATTAAGATGACCTTGAAGTTCCCCTCAGCTTGATGAAACTTCATCAGGGCTTCTTCCCAGCCCCCTGACTTCCCTTTCCTTAGTCCATTTACTTAAGAAGTTTTGCAATTTTAAATCTTCTTCTGCCCCTTTGAGATGTAAATTAAAAAAAAACCTTTTGCCAATTTTACATCCCAGGAATGTGTCTCTCAAGGGCCTGGGAGCCATCCCTTTGAAATTCAATCTTCAAGACAGACGCCCTCTCTCCAGGTGTGGGGTGCCCCACCCCCACCCCTCGAGGAGGCTAACTTTGTCAATTATTAAACATGGCCGGTCTCACCACCTTGAGCAACCCCCCAACCCCAGTACATTTTCCCCAGTGCCTAACCCGCCCCCTTGTGGTTTAAGCAGAGCTGAGCCCAGTCTCCCCCCCGCCCCCCCCATTGCTATAATCTTGAATAGCCTTCCTTGTCTGTTTACCTTGTTACAGTGCAATTCTTCTTTGACAATAGAAAAAAATATTATTTAAATTCTGTTCGGATAGGAACTCCAAATATTGCACTGGGAGTCAAGAAAATGTTTTAGGAGACATGACACCCCCCTACCCCCACAAACCCCAACTCTGCAGCATTAGAATTCAAAATTAAGTGCTGCGAAGAACCGGGAGTTTTAGCTGCAGGGTGAAATGATCAAAATTCTGTGTTTAAAACGCAATTAGGGCTTGAGCATTTTCAAAAACAAAGGCTCTTGTCAAAAGACAACTTTTTTGTTTGTTTATTTTGAGAGCGAGGGGAAAGGAGAAAGAGAGGGAGAGAAACATCACTGTGTGGTTGCCTCTCACGCGCCCCCAACTGGGGACCTGACATGCAACCGAGTCACGTGCCCTGACTGGGAATTGAACCAGTGACACTTGGCTCGCAGGCCGATGCTCAATCCACTGAGCCACAGCAGCCAGGGCTTAAGATAGCTTTTTAAGGTTCAAGAGAATTCAAACTATTTCCCACGTGTGTGTGTGTGTGTGTGTGTGTATTTTGCTAGTCCTCTGATGGCCTTGGGGCATCGGTGGTACTAAAATACAGTTAAAGGAAAGAAAAAAAAGGGCTTGACTCTTGAGAAGGGTTAGCTGAGCACTATAGGGATTCTAATTACTAGCTTCATTATAGGATTAAATTAGCTTAAATTTGTTATCCCCCTTTTATTCCTGAACATAAAAAAAAAGACATTAAGTTAACCCAGAATGGCTGCGTATCTTCAGTGTTCTGCAAGGTTCAGACCCTGATGTTTTGAGATGGGCATGACACCCTTAGGCTGGGCAAGTCCCACATAGTCCGGCCGCCCCGATGAAAGCCTGGCATTTGTTTTCTCGCTCTTTAGAGCAGAGACAGCCCACTGCCTGGAATTAGAAATATGAGAGACAGCGGAACCTCACACTGTGCAGAGGATGTTTCTCGCTCTCCTGGATTCCTAAGGTAGATGAGTCGCCAAACTTGCTTTAAAAATAACTTGACTGACTCAGATGTGAGTGTGGATGGTCTCGGCACATTGGTCTTTTGTACCCTCCCTACCCGGTGTTCCCCAAACCCTTGTGTGGCTACTTCTGCCTAGTTCTACTTCCTAAAGGGATATTTCAGTTGCCCGAAGTGTCAACTAAGGGTTTTACTTGTTTTCTTCAGCGAAGGTGCCACTCATCTGTAAATTTTGTGGCTGGTTGTGTTTTGAGATGATTTGTGATTGATGACATGAAATTATTTTCATACAATAATTTATTAACAGCGCAGTATAAACAGCCCTCCCCCACAGGCATATAAGAGGGGTGTAAATGTTGATAGTGCCTGATCCTACCTGTTTTTCAGTCGCCTCTAGTAAGAGAATCTGATGGAGTCTCTGTGTGTGTGTGTGTGTGTGTTTGTGTGTGAGAGAGAGAGAGAGACAGACAGAGAGAGAGAGAGAGAATTCAGTGTAAGATGAATGAGTTCTGAGTGTTACGTGAACATTCCCAGGAATTCATCACGCTGTGTTCCTCAGTGCGCTGTTAGATTTGTGTCCTCGACTAGGTAAAGTGACACACTCACTGATTATGAGAATAAAGAAAAGTTGCTCTCCTTTCTATAAACACATCTGCTAGTAGGTGGGGCTGCACTCCCCACCTGCTCCAAGGTCTTGGATCATTTACGCAAGTTGTGATGGAAGCCGAGCTTAGGTTCTCACCTGGGCCCCGCCTCAGCGGCGTTCCATACCGCCCTTTATTGGGCACCCATGGGGTTCGGTTTCCCTGATCCCTGAAGGGGGGCATCATCATCCCGTGGGCGGGCACAGACTCCTGCTGATGGATCCTGGTTCCCTTCACGTTCTTCATGATGGGAGCTGGGCAAACCACTGAACTCACCCACAACTCATGTAGACATTTTGTTGCCATGGCTTGGTAACATCAGCACTGATAATGATAACAAAGGTGTCATAGAGTGCATTTACTGAATGTCTGCTACAGGCCAGAGACCATGTTATTGCTTTACAGAATTACCCTTTTAGGGCTTTTCAGAAACCTTCAGATAAGTCCTAGAGTTGTTACTGAGCAACCCAGGGCTTGGTCACATGGCAATGTGGTGTATAACCCAACAGTTAGTGCTGAGAAAATGATTTATGATAGTCTGACCTTCACGGGGTGCGGGGGCAGAGGCTGGGAGCACTGCTGCTCAGAGCCCCATTCTCTCATAGGACCCAGCACCTCCCTTGCTCCCCAAAAGGCTATAAACAAAAACCCAGCTCCACAGTTCCCCACCCCTTATCTGCCAGCTGTCTCCTTCAGGATCCTGGGGTACGATGTCATCAGCCTCCATACAATGGCCCAGGCAAACATGTGTCGTATTATGCTGAATCATGGCCAAGTCCTCTCCATGTGTCCCGAGTCCCAGGAGTGCAGATAGAGTCCAGGTCTGCAAGGCGGAGTTCTTGGTGGCTTCAGAGTCAAAGCAGCAGCGGTGTGCCGGTGTCCTTACCATCCCAGGCCACATGGCCAGATCCTGACTCCAAACTGCAGGGCTGCTGCTCCCTCACGCTCCTTCCTCTCTCTGTCTCTGTCTCTCTCTCTTTCTCTCTCTCAAAGCTTCCTGCCCTTTTTAAATCCTGAAAGTCAGTGCCCCTTCTGCCCTGGAGGCACGGCACAGCTATTATCTATCAGCTTGCCATAGATATGCAAAGTACCTTAAAAGCTGTAGTATTTCCCTCCCTGGTCCCCCAAACCATGCATGGGCTGTGGGGACTTCGGGGATCCCTCCGCCACTCTGTATCCTGTTTCATGATTACCATGAGTACCCGGATGAGAAACCAGGCGTACTGCAAGGTTAACTTGGGGAATCAAGCAGCTGTTCCGTGGAGGAGCTGGGACTGAGTTTCCTGAACTCCAGCTGCTCCGGAGGCCCCTCCTTCTCACTCGGTGAAGGGGCGTTTGGCGGTATTTAGTGTGATTTAGGTGACGTTTGGACATACTTGTCAACGTAAGGTGGTGTATTGGCATGCAAGTGAATTAGGGGGACTGCTGTCTTAGAGACAGTCTTGAATCCTCTCTAATTTGCACAAACAATAAATCCCGCAGGAGCTGTCGTACTTCGTTAGCAATTACAGATTCTTTGCCACACACCAGCACCTGGCATTTCTGCAGGGGAGAGCTGACACTCATGGCCGTCACTTGGAAGACTAGCCAGTGATGGTGCTGGATCTTCTAGGGACCTGTCTACGTGCTGCGACACCTCTCTGTGTTCCTCTCCTGATCAAGCTCTTCTGACACTTGTGCACGGCCACTCATAAGCGGGAGTTGTCCCACCAGGCTGTCCTACCTGGGCATCGTGCATTGACCTGTTTCCTGCCGCCTCCATTAGGAAAGGTCTTGCAGAGGAAATGTTTATGAGCCTCCTCACGGTAGTGCTAAGGTTGTGGCCAAATAGAAGGCTATCCCGTTCGCAGAGTAAGCCAACCCTCTCTGTAGTCTTTTTCTCTGAGAAAAATGTGTGCAATGTGCCGCTTCAGGGTCAAAATTATAGCTTCGAATCCCAGGTCTGAAATCTGGCTTAGCAAATACATGACTTCACCTGTCAGTGGCCCAACTACGAGAGGAACAAAATTGCTCTTTTCTACATTATCATAAAGAGGAAAGCCCACTTAACCATATTATTTAATATGCGCGAAGTCACCATTGTCAAACTCTTTTTTGCCTTGTGTATTAGAGACGCTGAAGGGACCTCGGGTGACAGGTTTGTTATTTCCTCCCACATTGACTCTGGGTCCTCATAAACCTGTCATTTATGATCATTTTATAAGCGTTATTAGTTTACCCACCCAGAGTTTGTTATCCTGGATTCAGAGAGGGTCCATAGGTCGGCTTCAGGCCTCTGCAACCTTTGTGAAATTATATGGAAGTATCATTCCTATATGCTCATGGGCGTCTCCCTGGAGATGGGGCTGCTCACTCTTACCACTTCTGAATGACAGCGACTGACCAAGATACGCAGGACAGGTTTCTGTCCTTTCCTGCCCGCTGAGATCCCACTGTCGGCGGGGTAGTTGGCAGATCCTGGCTCCCTTGCCTGGGGTAGGACTTGATCACCTGGAAGGCAGACAGGGTGCTGTCCTCTGCGTCCTTCCTTCCTAACCGACTGAGGACCAGGAACGCCCCCGAACGCACTTCTCTCTCCTATTTTCAGGCATAAATGATTTCCTGTTTTGAGCTCCACTGAGGCCATCATTACCTCAGTGGAGACAGATTCCCGACCACTTCCCTCTCTCTGCTAGGACAGCATTTAGAAGAGAACAGGCTTGGTCTGTTTTGTTCACTGCATTATCCCTCGTGCTAAGAGGGGCGCCTGGCACAAAGCAATGAATGAATGGATGCACTTTAGAGGTGATATTAACAGTGAGCTGACAACTATTTTGAAAAGGAATTTCTAATAGCAACCTGGCCAGCATTATATGCTCACTTAGCACAATATGTCAATTTTTTCTTCCTTAAAAAGGAGTGCAAACGTCTCGTTTGACTTACCGAGCATAATGGTTAATAGTTACAATGTGTCATCTCGTTTTTTTCCTCCGCGGAAGAGGGCAGATAAAACGTTAAGCCTATGATGAATATTAAGAAGGCTTAACCCTGTAAAAGGGACTTTTACTAAGGGCGTCTCAAAACAGCAGTCCTTTCAGGGGTACACAGATGCACCTCTGAAGACTGTTCCCAGCGGAGAGAGGTGTCTTTCCTAAGTAGGAGGTTCTGGCTGCCAAGTTGGCCTTATTTCTGTAAGAATGGTCGTGATCTGGCTTCTGGAGGGGAGGAGCTGGGACCCACGGCCTGCAAGACAGAAGGTAAGTAAGTCACGTGCTCACGTAAGGCGGGACCAGAGATGTCCACACGTGGCGACAGGGACGAGGCCTTGGCGCCATGCAAGGCTCACTGGCAGGCACCCTCCTTCCTTCCCTTTTCTGGTTTAGAACACGGAAATAGCAGAAGACAACATGTGCACTCTCACCCTGGGCTTCGTTCTTGTAATGCCTGTTTACTGTGTTCTGGACGCAGATTGTGAAAGGAGGCTGTAAGGGAAGGTCCAAGGAGGAGAGGACGGGAGAATGGACCCCGCTGTGAATCTGGGGAGAGACACACCTAAAATTTAAGAACTGAGGCTTTGGGGCTGAGCCTTAGACCAGAAGGTAATGCAGTTCATTCTTCCCTCTGGTTGCGCCTTCTCCTCGGTTCTATTTTCAAGGGGTTGGGACCTGTCCGAGCTTTCCCCCATGGGTGAGATGAGCATACAGGAAAGTGGGTGACCTTGAACCCACAGCACCGCCCCAGCTTGGCTTTGCACCTTGAGTCATGTAGGTCCATCAGGGAGGGTAACCCTTCCTGTTCCATCCCTTGTTTGCCACTCAAATTCTGTTGTCACTGAGATTTTAGTAATTTGCATAACACATGAAAACTGGATCTTAGCTGGGCTCTGGGAATCGATGCCAAGGCTTCTATGGGAGAGGGCAGCCATGTTCTCCTGATTTTCCTCTCCACTCTGAGGCAGCTCCCTCTTCATCTCTCTGACGTGAACCATTGCCGGTCCCCCAAGATTGGGTCTGTGGCACTCTTCTCTTTTTCTCTCCATTCCCCTCTGTGGTAATCTCACCAAGTCTCGTACCTTGAGTAGAGTCCTCTGATTTCAGTGAATGCCAACTCTAGTCTTTAGGACACAACCCAAAACTTTGGTATCAAAAGCATTCCTTCCTTTCTAACATCCTATATCTGATCCTTCTGCAAGTCTGGTTGGTTCCACCTTCAAACTCTGTTCCAGGTCCATTCACTCACTGGTATCGCCTTAGTCTACGTCATCACCTTTTCTTGCTTTGATCGGCCCAGTAGTTTCTCTCCTTGCCTTGGTTTCCATCTTTATATCTCAAAAAGAAGTCAGAATGGTCTCCTTGTGGGAAGAGCAGGTCAAGGTCAGCTCTGTGATGAAAATTATAAAAGCCAGCGTTCTCCACGGCTGACAAACCCCGTGTCTCTTCCCCATTATTTCCATCCTCAGCGGGCCCTGCTCCTTCCCAGCTCCCGTGGTCCTGGCCACGCACGCCCGTGTTCTCTCCCTTGCGCTCAGTACCCTCGCTGCCTTGGCGCACGCACTTCCTGCCCAGATACCGAGACGTTTCCGAGGACCGTCCCTGGCTTCATAAAGGTTATACTTGGATGTCACTGCCGTGTTTTCTTTTGTCACCCTCTTCGAGGTTGTTCTGTGACTTGAACAGACTACTTTTGGAACAAGAAAGGATGCGGTCATGATGGTGACGGATTCCTTTAAATTCCTCAGCGTGCACTGTATGAGATTGTTTGGTACTGACAGGTGCTTCTCAGGAAATCAGAGTTTACGTAGAGGGCTTCTGACCAGGAAGCACGTACTTAAGTGGTCACTGTAAGTCCTTTTATTCCATGAATCTCCATCAACTAGGCCACTCTGCTGTTTGGTTTATTGATCAGAAATGGGCTTTTGTTGAAAATGATGACCTACCACTTAGCACCATGAATTTTAGAGATGAACTCTTCTGGGTGACATTAAGGAAATTCTTAAGTACAGGGATTGGTGAAATATAGCTTAGCGACATTCCCACCTGTGCACGGATGGGGGCGGGTGAGGGAGACTAAGGCTCCTATCTCCAGCCTGGAGGAATGATGTCGAGGCTCAATCCCTCAGTGGCTCAGGGTGCAGCCAGGTAATCTACAGGATTCTGATTCCCTGATCCTAGCCTTAGGATGCTGGAACCTTGCCTCTGGATTTCCATGATCGCCCTAAATGGATAATTAGTGCAAGCTTTTGACCAGAACAGTTACAGGGTAGGAACTTGAAACGTTGTCCAGTTTACGGATAGTCTGGAAGACCACCTTTCATGCTTGATTGCTAAGGAGCATTTCGTTAGCAGACGCCTGCTCATCCTGCAGAAGTGTGTCTCAGGGAGGCATTCCCCCCCCCCCCCCCCAATTCGTGGTGGTGGTGGGGCAGCTAACGTCCAGGTCGCTTCAGCAGGTGCCAACATCTCCCGAAGGAACCTGCATTCGTTCCGGCTTAAACCAGATAGTGACGAACTCCATGTTCAGCGGGGGAGTGATGTCTAAACGTCTCGAGTCAATCATTCCCTTTTCATAGTGTTTTATTTTTAATAAAAGCTAACTTTCTGCAAAGAATCATCTAGATGGCATTTACCTAAATCAGCGTGGGTGAAGGAGGAACCCTCTTGAGTTGTCCTTCTTTACCTCTACTGCTCGGATTTTAGCACATCGATTCTTTTGCATGCATTGAAGATCAAAGTACATGAACAATTTAGAAAGAAAGCTTTTGGTTAAAAATATTAAAAACCACGGTATGTCTCAGATTCGATCTCCCATTTGCGCTTTCACAGGGTGCATAGTATTCTCTGCCCTCCATTTCAACTGAAAACATGATGCCAAATACCACCCACGGCTGCCATTTCTCTGTCTTTCCAAAGGCAGATTTGTAGATGCTTTCACTCAGAGGTTTGCAAGTTCCACTTTGATTTTTATCCCTCTTAACACATCATGGAACTGAAAACGTGAGCTGGCCAAGCGGCAGATTTTGTAAGTAAGGCTATAGGTCAGTCCTTTAATAGAAGAGAAATGCAAATCTATAGGCTCCTCAACCTCAGAAGAATTCAGTATGAGTGCCAATAATTCCTTTTGCATTCAGAAAGTATTCCACATTTTGTCTACCCTATATGTTGATTATCACTTTTTTATGTAAATGAATGTGACTGTGCCCCCAACCATCTTATAATGCTTTTTTCTTGAGTAATTTGATCTGAAACATACTTGACTAAAATCATGATTTCATCTCTCTCTCGATATTTTTAAATGTTTTATTTATTTTTAGTGAGAGCAGAAGGGATGGAGGAAGAGAGGGAGAGAAACATCAATGTGTGGTTGCCTCTTGCGTGCCCCCAACCGGGGACCTGGCCTGCAACTTGGGCATATGTCTTGACTGGGAATCGAACTGGTGACCTTTTGGTTCACAGGCCAGTGTTCAATCCACTGAGCCACACCAGCCAGGGCTTCATCTACATTTTTTTACATTTCATCATTAATAGATACAGTTTATTCGGTGGAGTTATAGCTTTTCCCTTGATAACAAGCATTTGTAAAATTACACTACTGTACATTTTGAAGGCTAATGCAATGCATTATCTAATAATTAGATTTAAATGGATAAAACTACCTTAATTTTATTAAAAACTAAGTTTGAGAAATTTTCACTATACTTTTCAAATGCAAAATGTAATTGCATCTTTACAATCTCCTTTAGATACAGAGCATTTATAATGTAATGGGGTTTGTGTGAACCTGTTGAAGAAATGGTCACTTTATAATTTTTACTTGTCTCATTTCAGATTTTGTCATCCAGTGTTTATCTGATGATTCAAGTTTTTCTTTTCTAAACCTTAGATAGCATGACACACACCAAGGCCGTATCTCATATCCAGCCTCTGCTTGGTCTGATGTTGCCATCATTAAGGATAACTGGACCATCATTTTGTACCTTGCTAAGATCCTCTGTCACTATTAAGGTCTAATACATTTTACATTATTTCCTTTTCATACTATGATCTTATCAATAATTCAATGACCTCAGTTTTCTCACCTCTGAAATGTGAGTCATTTTCATTAGATAACATTTAGATTCCATTCAAGAACTATCATCCATTCATTAAAGGGTTATCAGACATTTATTGAACAAGGGTTGAACATTCAAAAGGATGCAAAAACATTTTTACAATAATTGTAGCTTTTCAAACGAGTTGAAAAGATAGGATGTATATGAAAGAATAGCTAACAATTTACATTATATAGCATCTTTGAAATGAGCTGGACAAATTATATGTCTGCTATAGAATTTCATTATTTTCGGAAATTGGCATGACCAGAGAAGATTGTGGGAAGAAATGGAGCTTTATCTGGACCTTTCAGAAACTATAATAATGTATCATATCCTTTTTATCTGAAGAACTTCCATTTTTAAAGGTTAGGTCTGGTAATGACTATTTATTTTTAGTTTTTCTTCACCAGGGAACATATTTGTTTCTCCTGAAGGATAGTTTCACCGGATGTAGAATTCATGGTTGACAGTTGTTCCTTCCAGTATTTGAACATTGTTGTGCCCCTTGCACTGGTCCATGGTTTCAGATGAGAAATCTGCTGTCATTCTAACTGGCGTTCCCTTGGGAGTGATATGTCACTGTCCTCTTGCTGCTTTCTAGATTTTTTTTCTTTCTTCAGTTTTTAAAAGTTTAATTATGATGAGTCTTGGCATGAATTTCTTCAGGTTTATTCAATAGAGAGTTCCCTTAACTTCTTGAACCTGTTAGTTTATGACATTTGCTAACTTTGGGAAGTTTTCAGCCCTTATTTCTTCAAATCCTCTTTAAGCCCTCAAATTTATCCTTCTCCTGAGGCTGCAGTGATGTGAATGTCAGACACTTTGTTGATGCACCTCAGGTCCCTGAGACTCTTGATGATTTTTTTCCCACTCCCCTTGATCTAGTTTTCAGATAGGGTGAATTCTGTTTTAAAAATTGATTCTTTATTCATTTACCTATTGAAGACCATCTTGGTTGATGATAGAGTTTTTGGTAATTCTGGAGAAGGCTGCTATAGGCGTTTTCACGCAGAATTTTATGCGGACATGAGTTCAGATCTGTTAGGTAAATAACTATGTTTAGTTTTGTAAGAAATGGCCAAACGGTGCTCCATAATGACTGTAGCCATTTCCAACAGCAACATAGGGGAACACTGGATTCCCTACATCTTTGTCAGTGACTGGGTTGTCACTATCGTTTATTTTATCCAAATAGCTAGGTAGCTATCTCTCATTGGAACTTGAAAGTTCTTATTGACAAATGATGTCGAGTATCTGTATAGCTTCTTTGGTGAAGTGTCTTATGCCTATTTTTAAAGCAGATTGTCTGTTTTCTTACTGTTGAATTGTATTCTTTAAAATATAGATTTAACTTTGGATTTTGAAATTATTTCAGACTTTACACAAAATTAAAAAAGTATCACAGAAAATTGCCATATACATTTCACCTTGATGTAGCAAATGTTAACATGTTATAAAATCATAACTTGATAAAATTTTATTAACTAAGCTGTAGGATTTATTCAAATTTTGTCAGTTGTCAGCAATATTCTTCCCATGGTCCAGGATCAAAACTAATATCGTATAGTGCATTTAGCTGTCACGTTGCCTTGGTGTCCTTGGATTTATGAAAGTCCCTTAGTCTTTGTCTTTTAAGTCATTGAGTTTTGAAGAGTGCTGGCCCCATGGTTGGGTAGGCATTCCCCCTGCATTTGGTGTGCTTGGTGGTTTCTTAGCATGAAGTTGATGCTATACATTCTTGGCAAGAGTACCACAAAATGATAATGTGTCCTTCGTGGTGCATCATGTGGGGACACATATGATGTTGATTTCTTTGTGCAGTCAGTGGGGATGTCGACTTCAATTACTTAGTTAAGGTGTTGTCTGTTAGGGTTTTCTGCTGTGAGTCTGTCTTTTCTTCATTACTAGGTATCTTATGGGGAGATTCTTTGGGACCATATAAATATCCTGTTTGTTATTTTCGAATTCACTGATGAGCTTGTCTGAAATAATTATTTCCGTGGCTGTTAAATGGTGATTTTTCTATTTTTATCATTTCTTAGACATTTATTAGTTGAAATTATCCTTCAATAAAGAGCTTTGTTCTCCTCCATTTGTTTATTAAATTGTTTCTAGTAGTATGCTCCAATGTTTTCTCATTCTAGTCTGTGGTATACAATTTATTACTGTCATTTTTGCTCACATTGGCCCATATTTTGCCACATGACCCCTCTGCCCTTTGGACAGGAGCGAAATTTTCTGTATTTTGAAACATATCAACAATCAGACAATACCTCCCCCCCAAGGGAAAAGAAACAAAACTACCTTTAATGCAATTCACATTTCATGTATTCATGTGATTATGCATGAGCATGCACATATACATTTATTATTGTTGCTTAAAAAGACTTTGACATTGAATAATGTATGTTTAGACTCACTGACTATTGATTTTGGTTTTAATCACACAACCTCTAAAGTGTAATATTTTCCTCCATAAACAAAAGCCAATATTCTTCACCAGGTAGATTTGCCTTAAACAAAGTTTCTGCTCAAGCTGATAGGCCAGTTGATTAATTTGTTCCACAAACATAACTGAGGACAGACATCTGGGTCAACCAGGAGGGTGAAACCAGAATGGCTTGCCTTTTCCCTCCCAGCCTTTCCCAGGTCGCTGCCTAGGCAACGGGTAGGAAAAGGTTGCCGCTCTGAAATGATACATCTGAGGGAACCCACAGCGTTTAGCCAAAACCGTTAGCCATTACAGGGACCATGAAAACACGAATGTGCTGAGGTGTACAGGGCAAGTCCTCTGAGTAATGACACGTTGTTGGTGGTGCTACCTGGCTCCGTGGTCCACGCACGTATGCGTCACTGTCACTTTGGCAGCAGAGGTGGAATCATTTTCTGCTGTGGGATTTTCTGATTATGTAATACATCCTCCTCCTCTTTAGCCAGCCCCTGTAGAGGTTCCTGCCCATCACGACCACGCATAAGGTGTCTCTTCTGTTGTGATGCTGAGCTCAGAACCCTATAGCCTAACACAACAAAAATAGGTCTCCTAAGAATATTTCTTTTATTGTGATTTTGGATATAAAAGCCTTGTACTTCCCCAAAATCTGTACATAATAATAAGATTCAGAGTAAAAGCCACTAAAAAATAAGAAATAAGTGCCAATTATGTGATAACAGCCTTAGGAAGGAGTGGACCTATGGATTGTATTGAATAAGTTTCTATTCCTGAAATGGTAAACTCAGGGCATGAAGACCAGTGAAAATCAAACCCCAGTTTCAAATGACAGACCCCAGAGAAAAACATAAAAAAATCAGCCTCCGTCGTGAGGGGGTATATCTTGATTGCTGGGGTGACACTTGATCTTCATCTTCCTCAAACAAAGAACTGAGGTGGGCCCTGGGCAGTGGCTGAGTCAAGTCATCCTTCTCCCCATCACGTTAACTTAGCATCTCTTATCGCCGCGTAGAGAACAGGTCACTGAGCTGCGGGTTTATCTGGTCCTGGTGAATGAAAAGAGAAGACACGTGGTGGATGCCACTCTTGGCGCTTTTCGTTGTTACGCCACGATTCAGCGTTCGCCATGTTTGCGTCGTTTGACGGCTGCGCGTCTTAAAGCAGGGCAAGAAATGGCTAGTTTTTACCTGACTGAAATGGAAACAAACTGAGTGGCATGAAAGTGTACGCAGCTTGAGATGTCTGTCGGTGCTGAATTCTTGACTTTTTTTTGCATTCTTCCTGGTTGGGACCTCAATTTCTTGCCCTGATTTTAAATCACAGTTATTCTAGACAGTTTGTTTTTCATTTCTCCAGATTTGACTTTCAGTGATATGGTTTCACACAAATGACTAAAAGAGGGCATGTTTTTTGGCCACTTAATTAAACCCCTCGGAGAGTTCACATAAGCACGGCAGTCTATCCTGTGCCTCCTGTGATCTTTTTTTCCTTATAACCCAGCTAAGGTTCTCTTGTGATTTTCTGTGTGCCATTACAAATCAAAGTTTCTAATATCTATGCAGTTTATTTTTGCCAGCAGCCCAGACTATGAATATTTGTTCATTGGTGTACAGAGTCTATATACTGCTTCATATTTTGAAAGCTAGAACACACAACACAGTGTTAAGAAATCATGCTAGCCCTGGCTGGTGTGGCTTGGTGGTTGCGTGCCGGACTGTGAATCAAAGGGTCGCCAGTTCAATTCCCAGTCAGGGCGCATGCCACACGTTGATGTCTTTCTCCCTTCCTTCCCTTCTCTCTAAAAATAAATAAATAAAATATTAAGGAAAAAAAAAAAGCTAAATGAAGCCCCTTGTTTCTCCAGCCGCACGTTCAGGTGTGATGTTAATATTCTTCCTTTCCTCCACCTACTGGGGGCGCGGACTGTGCGCTGAGGGGAAGCCAGGGCGGAAGGACCACGCCCACTGCACCCAGGACACTGAAAACGCAGGGGGGAAACGTGCACTCGTGCCTCCCAAATAGATGGGCAGCCGTGAGCCCTGCAATCAAGGGCGTGGGGGCCCCGGGCCTGCCTCACTGCCCGGCTCCTCAGGTGCGTCTCTAAAACCCCAGCTTCTCTTCCGAAGATGGTGCGCTTCTGGTGCGTGCGGGACAGGCAGTGGGGTTTCTGTCACCGTCCTCGAACAGCGACAACCATACAGTCACCGCGGAACATTCCACCCTTCCGAGACTGTTTCCCGGGCCTTCTCTGCCCTGACCGCACCTGCTGTCTGTCACCTGGAGGCCCTCTCAGGTGGCCGTCCCTGAGCCTCAGTCCCACGAATAAATGGATTCGTGACGCAGCAGTTTTGTAACGTGCCCAGCAGACGCGACTGTGAAGTTCCTGCTCTGAACTCCTCTTCGGGGTCCCCCGGTTTCTTTCCGGGAGCTTGACCCCATGGGTTAGCACTTCTGTTTGAAGCTAAACGTGGAATATTTCTAGAGGTCAAACGGTAATATTAAAATAATTGGTGTCTTTCAAACGTTGTACATTTTTATATGAAAATAAAATGTGGAGAGATTATTGGTAGACAACAATCTCTTTTCCAAGATTATTCCCCAGGTTCCTTCTCCACTTACCCAGTTCTTTCCGGGTGTTCTCCTCACCATCTTTTCATCAGCCTTCGTCTGTTGGAAAATTATTCTTTCAGCTCGTTTGTTACAGCGAGGACCACTTAGCCGCCAGGTGAAATCCCTAATGTTGACCACAGAGGTCTTTTGCTGGCTGGAGAGAGTCTCTGTGTTCATATTTCAGCATTGTCTTTTCCGACCTTAATTCTTGCTCTGCTTAAGGGACTACAACACTGTCATCTAGGAGACATTAGGGTCTAACTGGCCAAGATCCTGTTTTCTTCCCTTTTGTGTTCTCAGCCACCGCAGGCAGCGGATACTTAACAGTAATGGGAGCCTGTCTTTGTGCTTCTCCCAGGGCAGCCAGGCTCGGAGACAGAAGCTCACCAACTCCCGTGGTCCCCTGGCTGACATCGGCGTTCCCTAAACGTAGTTCAAAGTCATGTTTAAATAGGTTGCGGCCAGATTTGACTTTCAGTGATACAGTTTCACACAAATGACTAAAAGAGGGTGTGTTTTTTGGCCACTTAATTAAACCCCTCAGAGTCACTTCTGTATTTTAGTTTAAGTCAGAACTGCCCAAAGCTAATTTACTCAGTTGTGGATGTGGTCGTGGCTCAGCATTCCGAATCCTGGGTAGTTATTTCCCTGACTAGTTTTTGACCTTGTGACACAGATAATTTGAAATGCGGTCCCCTGAAAACCAATTTCCAGATATAAACCTTTCCTGAGTGTGATTTTAGGGGCTGGTTTCATTAAACTGTTTGGAGATCTAATAACAGAACTATTCCCCCAAACCCAGCATCTAGTACTTAAACTCCAATGTAAAATATCGGAATGGCTTTAGAAAAGCTAGAAAAATATTCATGCAAATTCCACTTCAAATTTTAAACTCCCCAGGGTAAATATAGAGAGGCACATATGAAAGGAAGTGGAACATTTATTACATTACTAGGAAGTAAGACAATAAATGTATTCATAATATTCTTTAATATTCTTCATTATCATTAGAAATAGTTTAAGTGTGGAAAATAAATTTTCTTAACAAATTTCAAAATCATGTATCACCAGCAAATTACCAATTTAAATTTTATCCTTTAGGAAAGTCCTACTCAAAATGATCTTAACTATTAGTCTCTTTTGAACCTTTTTCTTTTTTTAAATCGAATTTATTGAGGTGACATTCGTTAATTATATAGGTTTCAGAGTTACATTTTTATAATATGGGGTTGGCCAAAAAGTCTGTTCAGTTTTTTCCGTAAAATAAAAGACACGATTTTCATTTTCACCAATAACTCTTATTGATTTGGGTATTTTGAGTATGTCAGCTCTCTCCCACATGGTAGAACGTTGACAGCTCTCAATTAATGTCTCAATCTGATCACTATCAACTTTAACTGGTCTGCCCGACCGTGGAGCCTCACCCAGTGAGAAGTCTCCAGCACGAAACTTCGCAGACCACTTTGGAGACATGCTCACAGCCCCTTCTCCACACCCTGCACACGTCTTTTTCTGTGTCTCAGTTGCATTTTTACCTTTCATGAAATAAGAAAGCATAATGTGCCGAAAATGTTTCCTATTTTCTTCCATCTTCAGTATTATAATGGCTACACAAAAATACACCAATTTTGATGTTGTTTAAAAAATGTACGCTGATATGACAGCTGTCACAATACAGTCTAACAAAATTCTTTCGAATGACGTTAGACAGCTAAACACTACTAGAGCCATTGCACAGGAAAAAACAAACGCTTTTTGGCCAGCCCAATACATCATCTGCATATTGTATTGTGTGTTCACTGTCCTGAGTCAAGTCTCCTTCCATCCTCATTTATCATTAGTTCACCCTGTCCGACCTACCCAACTCCCCTTTTCCGTGGGTTGTCACCATAGTCTCCTCTGTGTCCAGGAGTTCTTTCATCTTAATCTCTTCACCTTTACACCCAGTGCCTGTACCCCTCCCCTCTATCGCTCCCTTTTGTATTTTACGTCTTGTACATAGGAAATACATTTATAATATATTAATCTATCATCATTTATTTCAAATGCACAACCAGGTGTTAAGGCAAGGATGAAAAGTTATTTTCTTTCAAGTGCCATCATAGAGAGGGGGGAAAAAGAGCAAAAATATTAATGCACAGAGAATCAAGTTAAATTAATCTGATAATCTAAGTGAATTGAACAAGCTGTGCAGTATAAATATTTTAATCACTTTTGGATCCAGAAGTGCCACATCTACAAAATGAGCAATTATATTCTACCTCTTGGGAGCCAACTCTAATTACAAAGCAGTAGGAGATGACTAAATGTTAATATATGTAAATATCAAGCATCAGGCCCTTGAATTTCCATGTGGTTTTGAAAATAAATATACTTGCTATTTGTTTATTATAAACACCTTTGGCTGACACTACATGAGTTCAGAGTTGGGGAGTATTAATTGTCTTTAAGAACTTTATTTATATTATCAACTATTTCCCACTGATTTCAATGAACAAATAATTTAAAAATAGCCAATGGAAGTACATTTAGAAAGCTAGCAATTTAGCATGTCTCCCCTGGAATCCTTTGTCACGAAAGGCATCCGGGAGCCATGTTCAGTGAGAACTTAGAGAGAGACAAGCCCTGGGCTTTGGCAATCACCTGTGCTGGCTTCCAGACGTATGCCTAGGGGGGCTCACCTGCAGGGCCCCTCCCACTGGGATGTATCAAGTTCTGTGACTAGGGACGAAGTTCCTTAGTCTCAGAATCCTACCTGGATGTGCATCTTAGCCTGAGAATCTTACACTCCCACTATGGTATTGGTTGTTGAGAAGACGTTTGAATATGAATAGATAGCAATTGGATAGAGAGAAAAATATTTTATGCAAAGATTTTGTATGTAGTTGTAAAGATCTTTTGGTCACAATCATTTTGCCTATTAGAAAAATCATTGTTTTGGTAAAATCTTAGTTTATTCCAAATTTCAAAATTGACATAGAGAAAAGGACTTCTAGACCTGTTATGAACAAAGTTCAGAGTATACCAAATCTACTGTTCCCATGTTGGAGATAAGAAAATAGCCTATGTTCAGGGACGCAGCCAAAAATCATAGGAATGGCACTTGACTCCAAAACCTGGTCCCTGGCCACTATAAAATGGTGACCACATTGTAACTTAACTATATTTTATAACACAGAAAAAATGCCACCTCTTACCTTTGAAGCACATTATTTTGACCATCATGTCATCATGTGGTCCTTATTCCTCCTCAAGGGGATGCTCTTGGTTACTGAAAGGCAGTAGATCCAGCTGCTTACTAAGATCAGAATTTTCGGCTTCACTCGTGAGCCCTCAGTGCGTTACCAGGTTCTGTCTCTGAGTTCATGCATGCTACGCTCACTATGTGTTATTCTCCAACTGTGGTACCCACAGAAATCCATGTTCTCTTAAAATACATGATGGTCTCACCCCAACTCGCATTGCTGAATGCTTCATGCAGATTGAAGAAAGCCTCCAGCAACTCCAGAATGCCATACTGACTGAGGCTGTCTTCACCTTGAAGTTTTAGAGACCAACCAAACACAACCTCCGTTTGACATCTAGCTCCTATTTAACTTTCTTTAAAATAAAAAGTGCATTAAAAATATAAATGACATTAACATGGCATTTAAATAATTTAATTTCATAAAATCGCCCTATTAAAATTATCCTGGGATTCATGAACTTAAAGTAATGAGCTGTTCGTTTTTTTGAGTGCGTTTTTCACCTTAGCTATTGCTACCCTACCCCCTCACTATTTCAGGAAGTGATGCTCTGTTTGTGTATGTGCATTTGTATGTCTGTGCTTGGAGTCTCTGTGGCCATGACTTTGAAGCTTTCTCAGACTTTGGTGAACCTAGCGGGAAAGAGGAGGAAGAATTGACAACTTGCAGAAAAATAGACCCCTAAAGGAATTGAGAACAAGCTGTACCATCGGCCCCTAAGGGAAATAGCCAGTGTTCCCCCTAGATGGACTATTAAGCAACTCTTGAGAAAAACTAGAGGAAATCTGTATGCGTTGATATGAGACATAAAGTACTACTGAAGTAAACAGTACAGACTCCCAAGCAGTGTATAGAATATACTCATTGCTCCTTTTTAAGGGTATGTGTTTAATATACTGTAATTATATATAGGTACTAGCATGTACATATATATGTATATATATACACATACATAAGTAAGTTTTCTGTGGGCTTGAAAGCATTGATGGGAAGTAGGGCTGTGACTAGTTTTGGAGAGAGAAGAACTTTTCATTGTATATACATTAGTTTATTATAATTTTCATCTTATAGATTTATTTTCATAAACACTTAAAGTCAAGTGAGTTATAGGCTCAAAGATAAGAGTTTGAGAGATTCATGATGCCAGGAACAGATTTGGCTTATTCAATGCTGTGTTGTTAGTGCCTAGTTGAGTATCTATGGGTTGGATAAAAAGGTTGTTAGGATTTTTTTTTGTTGTTGTTTTTTAAGATGGCTTCTGTAGTGCTTAGTTGTCTTTAACTTCATTAGACACAATTTTTTTAGATTGTATGTGACAGCTGTCATGTCAGTATGCATTAAAAAAATCAAAATTGGTGAATTTTTGTGTAGACATTTTAATATTGAAGATGGAAGAAAATATGCAACATTTTCAGCATATTATGCTTTATGATTTCAAGAAAGGAAAAAACACAACTGAAACACAGAAAATGATTTGTGCAGTGTATAGGGAAGGGGCTGTGACTGATTGAACGTGTCAAGAGTGAGTTGTGAAGTTCCGTGCTAGAGATTCCTCACTGGATGATGCTCCATGGTCAGGTAGACCAGTTGAAGTTGCTAGAGATCAAATTGAGAAAGATTGAGAACCATCAACGTTCTACCATGTGGGAGATCGCCAATATACTCAAAATATCCAAATCAATAAAGTTATTGGAAGACGTGAAAACTGTGTTTTCTATTTTATGGAAAAAACGAAGTGGCCTTTTAGGCCAACCCAGGAGAACATGCCAGGTGCTCAGGGCATGCAGGTAGGGATGGCGCAGGTGTGCCTAGGCAGCTGCTATTTGGAGAGTCTGGGTGGTGGTGGTGGTGCCCATGTAGAGCATGGTCTCTGCTTGGTAGGACTGAAGGGTTATGCTCTGTCCAGTGGAATAAGCTGGCCAAGGCTGGGAGCATCATCAGTGCAGGTTGGGACAGTGGCCCAGCACTGGTGGGGACATAGGAATGCAAGTGATGATCTGAAGCCAAAGTGCAGATCAAAGGAGGAGGCCCAAGAATCTCATGTGGGGCCAGCCTGGCTGTACACAGGGATCGTTCTTGGACCACCACAAACTGTTCTCACAGCAAGGCAGCTCGTTCAACTCCCAGGCAGGAATTGCCGGGAATCGTGCAGAAAGACCAAACCTGAAAGGTGGGGGTGTGTTAGCCAGTTTGGTGGCGCTGGGACAGAGGAGGAGGAACCGTGTGGTTGTGGAAGCCCATTTCATTCTGGCAGCGCTGTCAATTGTAAACGCAAGTGGCACCCGCCTTTCTGAGGGTCCCTGCAGCCAGCCACTGTCGGTAGGAAAGGTCTTGAATTACACCACTGATATCTTGTGTCCTACAGACCTTTAAAGGAACATGTGCTCTTCAGTTACATTCCGGGAGCGGTCCTGACAGCGTTGCCAGGCATTCTGGGTTTCCCTCCGGTACCAAGGACCGTGGCAGTCTGGCTTAGGAGCACCGTAGGGCCCAACTGTTAGTGATCACACACTGCGGCAGGACGAGGTGCAGGTATACATTCCCACAGGCACACACACAGTGTGTATATTTGTATGTATATGCATATGTTTTTATACATTACATGCCTATTCTACTGTATTGATATAGTAACAATGGAAGCTATATTAAAGTGGAAGTTTCTGAAGGATAAAGTTTTGGGAAGACAGAGATACAAATGTTCTGGTTATTCCCTCACTCCAGAAATAGGCTCAGACATCTCCTGGGGGCCACCGTGTGTGGGACCTGAGGAGGGGAAGCTGGAAACCGAGGCACCAGCCACAGCGAACATTAACATTATAAGGCACACAGAGAAAACGTCAGAGAAAGTGAAACACAGACCCTGAACTTCAAGTGTGGCGGTGGCTGGGTAAAAGAGGTACCTGATGCTAACAGTTCCACGATGCCCCCCTTTTCCTCCAGAGTAATGACAATAATAGATAATAGAATGTTCCTGGCCACGACATCGTACCAGTACCTGGCTACCATGCAATGTTATGCTCAGAGTTTCTGTCTTCACTCTCTTCGTACCTTGTTTCAAACCCCAACGAGTCTGTCTCATCACTTTCAGACCCTTCTTGAGAGATGATGTCCGGTGAGATTTCTAACTATTGTCCCTGAGGTCTCCTTAATCCTCCACAGGTGTCGCAGAGAAACACAAAAAGAAAAAACTAGAAAACCTCTTTCACTGATCAAATAAGTTGAAGAGACGTTGCAGAAGCTCCCTTTACCCCAGATCCCCTCTTCTCAGCGCTCGCAGCTGGGCCTCGCCCGGAGACAACCCAATAGCAGCCGTACGTTGTGAGCGCACGGACGCACAGAGTGAGGGTACTTGGGACACGAGAGGTTGTATACGCTTCATAACTAGTTTTTGATGAGTGATGGGGGAGCAGACTGCCAGAAAGACTCAGTTTTGGATGTTCTAGTCGGAGCTTGTCTAAGGGAATTCATCGCCTCTCTATCTTTCAAAATGAGAAAATTCAACGTGATTTCAGCAAACTTATCAACCACCTACTTTGGGTGAGGTTCTTTCTATAAGTTGCAGAAATATACCCATGATCCTCTCATTTCGCCAATATTTTACGGTTTGATAGATGGGATAAGACAAGTACGAAACAATGTATGAAGAAGGATTTTGTCTTCAACCTTCCTTCTCTCTCCAGTAGCCATGGCCTTGGTCCAGGGCAGGCAGGACGGCCTCCCAGGTGGACTCATTGAGCAGAGCTGCCTAGCGGAGTAGCATCTGTCCCAGAGGGCCTGGCTGAATGGAGACACATTAGCAGTCACACACTCTTCTCTCGGGTCTTATATTTTAGGTATTTAGACCCTTGGCCCTAGCCATCGTTTTTTATTCCCAGAAGGTAGCAATGTCAAGAAATTTCTAAAAATGTCCTAGTAGTTGGCTCCACTCTCCTTAGTGTTCCCTTTCTTTGTGCCTCTGTAAATCTGGGCATCAAAAGCCTTACCCAGAATCCTATCTCCCATTCCTAATAGTAAGTAGTGTAGTTCAAAGGTGTGCATGCATTTTTTTTTTGTAGTTAATAAAGGCATTCTCCAACTTTTAGTTACTCTCTTTTCCAGTTATTGCCTGCGAAGGGGACATATGAGAAGGGATCTAGGAGAAGTGGGATAGTGTTGTGTGTCCCGAGGAAGAAGCTCTGTGTCCATCCAGTCAGGTTTCCTGACGAGTGTTATTTGAGGCGGGCACTACAGGGTCAAGGCCTGGGCGAGAGTAGCGTATGGAAGGAGCACACTCGACATAGAAAGGCGAGGTGTGTCTGCGTGCCGTGTCAATCACAGGGAAAGGGGATGCCGCAGCGCTGGCTTGGGCACGCGTTTCCAATGGCTCCGAGGGCCGGGATGGATGTTCAGCTTTCATCCACGAGGCAGAAATATAAATGTTAGAGCCGGCGAGCAATGCTGTTACAACTGCACTTCAGGAAGATGAACCTGACAGTCCCTGTGGAGGACGGGTAGGAGCAGGGAGATATGTGTTCAGAATATTAGTTAGACGATACTTCGGTGGCCATGTCGGAGATGAGCTGGGGCGTACATGTCGAAGGGACAGAGTTGGCGAAAATGGAGTGAAGGAAGAGAATTGGAAAGACTGCTCTGGGGTCTTTTTCCGCGAGTGATGTATTTTTCAGTGATGGCAAGAGCCACCTCCCCCAGTATAGATGGATGGGGTGTGTGTGTTGGTTTGGACGCGGGGAAAGGAAGTGAACCGTCATGGGAAGGACTGGGTTCCATTGTTAAATACTGAGGTTAAGGTGTCTGCAGATGATCAGATTGGTAGTCAGTGAATAATTAGATATGTGTCCGAAACTCCAGGGAGAGTTTAAAGTGTAGAGTCAGAACTGGGACTCATTTGCATAGAAGTGAGATTTAGAACTTGAATAAATGGCCCTGGCTGGGTGGCTCAGTTGGCTGGAGTGTCATCCCATGTACCCAAAGTTTGCAGGTTCTATCCCTGGTCAGGGCACATACCTGGGTTGTGGGTTCAATCCCCGGTTGGGGAGTGTAGGGGAGACAACTGATGGCTTCTTTTCTCTCTCTCCCCCCCTTCCCCTCTCTCTAAAGTCAATAAACATCCTCTGGTGAGGAGTGAATAAGTGACTTGGAAGGGGAAGGAATGTAGACGGGGTAGACATAGGTCCAGGGCCCGGACCTTGGGGATCCAGCTCCACATTGTTCTAGGGACTGGACTCGACGCCGGGACCGGAGGGGTGATCTGACAGTGATGGCAGCTGCACTCACAGAATCTGAGTCTGGATTTAAGAGAATCTCACACGAAGCAGCAACTGTAACAAAGATATGAAGCACGTGAGGGTCTATGACAAGCAGACAGAATATTGTGAAGGCCCCTGACCCCTATAAGCAAACGCATGGGAGGGGTTTTTGGCCACCCCTCCCAGGAGATGACAATAGCTCCTGGGTCATCGGGCATGACACCGAGTCAGCAAATCCCAGCCTGTCCCTGCAAACAACAAGCGTGGCCGTCCATGGAAACACCCGTCAGGGTTTTCCCTGCCGTTTGTAAGGGAGGCAAGAGGAGCCACATTGTCTTCAAAATGAAGAATTCGCTTCTACTGCTGCCAAGGGGCTTCTTCGTTCGCCGTGTTCATAAAAGCGGCCCAGCCTCAGCGATATAAACCGACTGGCCTCGGGTTTCCAGGCCTCCTGAACAGCGACGCTTTGTTAAGTTGTTTTGCCTTATTCTATAAACCCCACTAAAGTAAGTGTCCTGGTTAAATACTCACGGCTGCTTGCAATTTCCTAGCTGAAATGCAGCATCGTAAGTGACAAAGAGGACATTTATTGTGCTCTTCCAATGTCCCTGCCTGTGGCGTTTCTTTAAGGATAACTAGGTCTCGTTTTCAGCTGCTTCTGTGAAATACAGGCTGGAATGGCCTCTGCACGGCTGCTTCTGCAGGCTGAGCTCTTACGTGATGTTTTCCTGTTTTACTAGGATAATTTATTTAGAACATACTTAGAAATTGCCCATTGATTCTTCCTCCCTCCCCAGAAGGTTTTTTATGGGCAGCAAAGCACTTTACCTACATGGATCATTTGTCTTTCGCTATGGACTGTGTTGTGTTCAATGTATGGATTATTTGTGGCCCAGAATATCTTCCCTCAGTTACCCTAACGCTTCCTACTAAGTGGCAGTAGGGCAGAGAAGCAGGCAAACTCCGGGGGGAAACGTAAGTAAAGAGACGGATAACATGCGTCTCTTCTCCAAAATCAGGTTTAGATGCCCTTTTGGCTGTGGGTGGTGGTGGGGTGTGTGTGCAGCCGTGCCTCTCCGAGAGAAACAGCGTGCTGACAGTTGAAAAGCAAAGGTTCTAGACCCAGACTTCCCCGTTTGAGTCCTGGTTGCACCACGTCCTGATATTGACCTTGGTCACGTGACTTACCACTCAGTGCCCTCTCGAGGTCTCCTCTACAGTCAGCACAATCGTAGAGCCTTGCTCAGCCCAGGGCCTGATGACCATGAACGTGTGTTGTTTAGCAAAAAGGCTGGTGCCTAGAAAAATGTCTCAATCAACAACAACAAAAAAAAGACTCGCTCATCCAGCTTGTTAAAAGGGGAAATGGAATGTGAAGGAAACACTTGGTTCCGTTCACCCAGTGACCTGCGTAGGACTGGCTTTCGTGGGGAAGTCAATCACCTACGAAGCGATTTTTTCCAAACGATCTAAGTCGGTAGGTCTGCAATTGTACTGCTTGTTAACTAAACCAGTAGGAAGAGGGCCTCACCGAGGCGATGGAAAGACCCTGAAGTCCGCAGTTACTTTCATATTAGAGGAGTGTCCCCATCGGGGCAAAAGCCCATGACACCCGGTTATGAGCCTGGGGGAAATCTCTCTCTGGGACCCCTGGAATGGCCTCGTGTTTGGATGAGCACCCCGTCATCAGCTTCGGGGTTGTGACTGTCCCCTAGTGCAGGGGGATCTTTCTTCTTCGTTGACTGGACCGAGACTCCTCTCCTGTGAATACCCTGCCACCACTTCAGAGCTTGTGGTGCCTACGTTGGAATCGCGTGATTAAAAAATGACTTACGTTCACCTTTGACCCCGCCCCCTCTGGGAATTGTAATGAATGTAACGATCATTTCTAAATTCTTATTCATACACATAGAAATGCAAAGCCCGACTTAAATCTCCACGTACAAAATTTGGGTGCGTCGACACGGTGTAACTGAATGCTGCTTTTCCTGTGAGCGCCCCGTTTATTTTGTGTGATTCCATGGCCTAGAGCTGTGCGGCCTCGCATTGCAGCTCTAGTCACAGGCGGCTGTTTCCACTTACACCTAAGTCAATTCATTCCCAAATACAACTCAGAATTCTGTTCCTTCGTCACGGTAATCATACTTCAAGTGCTCAGTAGCCACATGCGGCTAATGGCTGCCATCTTGGCAGCACTGATGATGGAGCGTTTCCATCGGAGCAGAACGTTCGATTAACCAGTGATGAAATGCCAGGGCATTTAGGCCTGAAGTCAGCAACCGTGCCTTCTTCTGCTTTTAAATGTGCCAGTGTCCTGCCGCAGGGACAGTTCTCTGATGTGTGTCAGGACGGTTTGGGGTTGAATGATGTCTTTCATATTTTCTACCTTTTTGCTGGAGCTTGCCCAGGTTTCCACAAAACCAGACTGCAGGCTGGCGCATTACCCGAGGCTTTGATCATTGTTACTCTTCCAAAGAATTCTCTTTCTGGGCCCTTTCCCGGGGTAAGTCATAGCTCCCCCCCACAGACATCACTGCCCTCGGGAGTCCCTCGGGCGGGTCACTGTTTCATCGAAGCAGCCCCCCGTCTGCCTTCTCTCACCGCCTCGGGTTCTTCCCCAATAGTCTTTGGAATAGCGAGTGGTTATGATCTTTCATTATCCTCCGTGGCTACTCCCGATCTTTTCTGAAGCTCCTACTCTCTGGCTTTACTGTTCTCTTTTTCCTACCCCCTGTGAAGTTTTCATACTGAGTCTTTATTGTCACCAATTTACTTTTTCTTGAGCTACAATGGAGCTATGACAGTGTGTAAGCATGCCGTACCCCGAGCCGATACTGAGAAACGATGACCACTGGACTGGGTGCCTTCCTGTTCTTCTCATCAGCAGAATTTTGAACGACTTCCTAAAGTGGCTGAGTTTTTTGTTGTTGTGTTTTGTATGCTGGAATATATAACATCTTCTTCATCTTTGGGTCATTAGACAGTAACCTGATTTTTAATTAATGTGTTCACCGCTCCTTTAGCTAAGATATGCGTCACCTGAGCCAAGCCAGTCACATACTTTCCCCCTGGAGTTTGACTCTTGAGTGGAGTTGCGCCAAAATACATGAATGAGAAGATGAGTCTTCGGTGGCCAATATTCAGAATTATCTTTGTCTTTATTTTTTTTTTTTTGAGATTGATTCTTGAGGCCTCAAAAATTGACTTTTAATATGTCCTTTCAATGTTTTTCTGTTAAAGTATGCAGTGTTGGTCTCTCTTATTTGCAACTAATTTTAAGTGAAACAAATTGGTGCCATGGTGGGGTTTTGAGAATGACAGATGGTAAAACACAGATTTGGCTGATCTGATGTTTGGTGGAGGCTTAAGAAGTTGAAGGTTCTTTTTTTTTTTTAAAAAAATCATTTCTATTTATTTTCTTTTTAATTTGTTTGTTTATTTATTTATTTTTAGAGAGAGGGGAAAGGAGAAAGAGAGGGAGAGAAACATCACTGTGTGGTTGCCTCTCACTTGCGCCCCCAACTGGGGACCTGGCGTGCAACCTAGTCATGTGCCCTGACTGGGAATCGAACCAGCGACACTTGGCTCGCAGGCTAACACTCAATCCACTGAGCCACAGCAGCCAGAGCTTGAAGGTTCTTATTCTACAGGATCAGCAGAGACAACTACATTGTTCCATGTCATTTGTTGAAACTCATGTCATATGGTTTTTATAGATGAGGCACATTCGAGTGAATGAGGCTGGAGGACTTCTTTTTTTAATGTCCATGGGGAGATCTATGTGTTCGCCAGTCTCAGTCCTTCTGGTTTCAGGGAGGTCTCATCTTGTCCCAGGAGTGAGCACATGATCCCACTCTGGCAATATTAGTGCCTTGTGCCTCTGGACACACCGTGGGCTCAGGGTTGGGTCCCATCAGAGCTACTTTAGGGCTTTCCTTCAAGTCACTGTGCCTGTCCAACTTGCATGAACTACAATATTAAGTTGAAGATGCTACAAATTTTTGCTACCATGTGGCAACTGATCTAAAGTCAACATGTGAAAAGTAGCAAAGCAGAAAACTCATTGATGTAGGGAAAATTAATCCTTATAATGCCCTACAAGCCCTTAATCCATGAAGCTGGCACTATCACAAAAATTTCAGATACATGAGCCAAAAAATTATCCAGGTTCCATTAATTTATCACTTAAAATTGAAATATTGTGACATACTGCCTCTCACCATTCACTGAAGATTTGAGGACAATTTCACAATTTCTCTCTCTACTCCAACTATTGTTATAACCTGTAGGGGATTTTAAGAGATATTGGCTGGGACTTCTTGTCTTTGAAATGCTCTGATAATTCAGGAATGGTACATACGAAACATATGTTATATTTGCCCAGCCTTCCCTGTATTTCAGGCCTCCATGTGGTACTTGACTTGAGAGCTTGTTCCTCCTTTGGGTCACTCATTATCTCCAAGCCGGTACCTCTTCCTTCCTTGGGCTCACCCATACGCATCCACTGTTTTTATCAATTGTCTTGGAAACCTCTTGACGGAATGGCCCAGTTTAACTACAACTTTGGGGAAGTGAAGTAATTTGCATTCTCTTCTCTGATAGCTCAGCCGCTGGTGACTGAGCTCTGTTCAGCTAATGGACAGCTCTTCACATTGCATCCTGGCCTCCAATTGGCCCTGGGTGAGCCCTGGGGAGGAGCTACCTCCTGATGGCAGGAACCCCTATCCTAAATGTCGCCTTGGTCTTCAAAGCCCCACTCAGACTCTGCTCCCTTCAGCCTCAGCAGGTAAACTGTCTTCCCACTTCAGTGAGGTAATCAAGGCATTCAGTAGCCTGAGTGCTTTCCACCCCCTATATTTAATTTTATTTCTGCCAGCCCATATATTATTCTCTCTGTCACGTCAAGACTGGGGTGGGAGCTGTGTCTCTTCCTCCTTCAGATCTTGAGTCCACCTGCAGCCAACTCCAGAATATCACTGTTATTCATCCCCTGTCTTGTACACAGTTAACCCTGTCCTCTCCACCCTGCTCTGTCCCTCAGGCTCCGTTCTTCTTCTCTTTGACTTAAAAAGAAAAAGCCGCAGTCAGTGGTGAGAGATGACACTGGAGTCAGGCCGCTCACAGCCTGGTGTGTGATATTTAGTCATTTCCACGTTTTCTAAGGGGTGGGAAGCCACTGAAGGAATCCAAGCAGGGTATTCCTTGGTCATATCAGCGTTTGGGGTAGATGACTCTGCTGTGCGGATGATGGATTGTGGAGGTGTAAATAGTGTTTCTAAAATGTGCTCTGTAGAAGTCTAGATACTGTTAAGTGTTACTAGGTTTTCCTAAGAAAAAACCAAAACCAAACAAACAAAAAAAACAAATGTAACTGTTTAGGTAAATATGACAACTTTGGCTTAAACAGATCTTTTTCTCTCATGGCTTCTAAGTTTTAATTATACTTTAATCAGCCCCGTCTTTCTATCCACAATACTCTTTATTTCCAAACAGCTATGAACAAGTGGACCATTTAGCTTCCTTCTTGCCCATCAGGTGATGAAATAACATTCATACCCTGGTGTAGCACATGGCTCGTAAGAAGATAATGCTACACAGGAAGCCGCTTCTCATTCCTGCCCCAGACCTAGCACCCTGTTCAGTCAGGGCTAAATACTTATGGGGCTGCTGCTGGACTCCAGTAATTTCTTGATTATGTAGTCATAGAGCTGAAGATATGTTTTAATTGTCTCCTCTTATTAAAGGGGTTTGTTTGCCTCTGCGCATCAAAGCCAATCAAATGGGAACAGGAGTTTGTATGCAAAGAAAGTAAAAGTTTATTGAAGTCTGGCTCTCAATGGCTTTGAGGGGTTGGGTTATAGAGGGGGAAAGTAATTAATCATGGTGACTAAGACCGTTGGGCTGGCAGTCTCTGCTGACTGGTCGGTGCTAGGGTAGTTGATCAGGACATCTGATGTCAGCCATGAGTGTCACTCTTCTGGTTTTGCAAGGGTGTGGTCAATGGGCTCCATTCACTTTGGGTCTAGACCTGACACACCACTGAGGTCTACCTGTTATCTCTAGTTTGATTGAAATTTTGTTTCTGGGATCAGCAGACCCAAGGTTTTGTTCCTACGATTATTTGATGCTGATCAGAACCTCACTGTCCTGAGGGATTCATGCTTATGCAAGTGGGCACTCAAGGGAGAGCGAGGCAGGCTTTGTAGTATCAGGAGGTGAGGTGCCCCCTGGCTCCCATGGAGGGCGTGGTGGGCTGTTAGGGGATGGAAACCTCATACTTAGGGAGAAGCAGACGTCCTGCCCTGTCCCTCTGAGGAGGTGAGGAGGAGGCTTGTTTGGCTGCGGGACCTTATTCATGAGAGCTGTCCCCAGGCTTCTCAGGTCTATCAAGTGACCAGGTAGCTCATGATACTGAGCTTGGATTTTAAGCCTTACACCAATACCAAGTACAAACAAACAAAAAAATACCAAGTACAGTTGTTTACCTTCCTCACCGCTGCCTGGGCCTCGCGTTTCTGTATTTTACCAAGCTCCTGTAGAAGAAAGAAGCACAAAGACTATTAGCAAAACAATTGCCCCTTTGTGTTCCTGCTTTAACCACAATACGCATCATTCTGACACGCCATCCACTATTGAAGACAGGGGAATTAATGAATTTAACACTTACTTATTGGATTCTAGTAAGTATGAGAATTGAGATTATTATAATGTGATTTTGCATAGAGAAGTGAAAATGGGTTTATGCAAATCTGAATTTCCCTAGTGCATTCCTTCTAGATGCAGAGTATGTTACCTTATCAAGAGATGGAAAGCATTCTTTACAATTATATCCTCTAAACTTTACAGGACTTACAATTTTGCTAAAATCAATTGTTTCCGTAGATACTTACGTGTGAGGTAGATTTTGAATTTCCTGCAATAATGTCTGATATGGGATCTTCTTTATTTTTATGTTTCAATTTCAATATATTTTTCTGAAGAAGCAATATTTTTAAGAGGCTCATTTTTCTTATAAAATGCAGAGGCATGACAGATAATGTCCTTTGAGATGCTCTTTGTGACTATGGGATTTTTAACTTTCTGAGTTCTAATTGTCTGTGTTTCAGCTTCTCCAAAATATTAGATTGGTAAACTGATTGCATCACCCGCTGAGCATCTGGAGAAAGAGGCATATGCGAGGAGGTGTACAATGTCATCTGTGCTGTTATTGGATAAGTTGTGTACCCCCCAAACTTGTAGAGTCCTCATTCCTAGTATTTGTGAGCATGACTTTATTTGGTTGTAATTAAGATGTGAGTTGAGAATAGGTCACACTGGAGTGCCAGGGGTCCTATCCAATAGGACTGCTATCCTTGTAGGAAGAGAAAAGACACAGAGACAGCCACTGGAGAACACAGGTGATGATGAAGGCAGGGTTGGCATGACATGTCCACAAGCCAAGAATGCTAAGGATTGCAGGCAGCCCCAGAAGCGAAAGACAAGGTGTGGAATGAATCTCTCTCTAGCTGCTTCAGGAGAGAGCGTGGCCCTGCCAAACCTTGATTTTGGAATTCTAGCCCCAGAACAGTGAGAGATGCATTGCTATTGTTTTAAAGGCCCCTAGTTGGTGGTGCTTTATGTCAGCCTACTAAATAATCACACTAAGGGACATTGAGAAATCCATGGACATTCAGAATATAGAGTCTTAGAGACGATTACATTGACCAAATTACTTGTATATAAAGAAGAGATCCAGGGTCCCTAAGGACTTTCTCAAAATATATGACTATTTAGTGTCTTGAAGTTGGGTAGTGTCAATTCTTCAACTTTGTTCTTCTCTTTCAATATTGTGTTGGCTATTCTGGGTATTTTTCCTCTCCACAGAAACGTTAGAATCAGTTTGTTGATATCCACAAAATAACTCACTGGGGTTTTGACTGGGATTGCATTGGTTCTGTAGATGAAGTTGGGAAGAAGTGACATACTGACCTATGACAAAATAACATGTCAATTATAAAAGATCATAAAGATTTTAAAAATATTTCTTTAGATTTATCCTTAAGTATTTCATGTTGGGGGGTTGCTAATATAAGTGATACGGTCCTTTTAATTACCAATTGCACTTGGGATCTATGGAAAGACATTGTAGTCCAGGTCTCAATGCTGAGGGGCCAGATTCCAGCATCGCCTCTAACGTTGCTCTTCCCCCGCTGAGCGGCCCTCGGGCGCTGGCCGCGTGTCGCTCCGCAGGAACAGAACGACACTTTCCTGGGCCTCAGTGACTTTGCGTCAGGGGGTCTTCACCCTAGAGCGCTGGCAGGGGCCTGTCCCGGAGACCAGCTTCCTCTCCCTTTGGGCTTTGAAGGGCAGCTGCCTACCACGTTACAGCAAGAGGCAGTGGCCGTTCTGTGTATGATGTGTCAGGTAGAGTTCACGCTTGTTTGCAAACATGGCCTGACCATATTCTAAATCAGGATTTGGGGTTGCGATTAAAATGAATCCATCTCTACTCACAATTTCAGCTTAAAAAAAAAAATCCACTGCGGTACCAAATAATTGACTTTTTATTGTTTGCAGTGAAAAATAAAGGTTATTTAAGAAAACTAAGTTTTATATTTGTCCCTTCACACCATCCTACTTATGGAAAAACACAGTTTTGAGTTTCACTTACATTTGTGATTCTCTGAATTTAATAGTAAAGCTGACCTTTTGAAAAATATCTAATATATGCTGATGTTTTAATTCATGTACAGGGGTGATTTGTCTGCAATCACAAAACTTCCCAATGGCTTATCAAGGGCAGGCTGTTTTAGCAAAAGCATGGCATACGCTGTATGACTAGCACTCATATATAAACATAGCATGCACAGGAGATTAATACAATTTCCCTTTTCCAGTGATTAATATTTACCCAGGCAGCTGTAGCATTCAAGGCTTCCATTAGCTGACAGATGTGAATAAGGGTCGCATCTTGCTTCCACCAAGCTGCTATATCTTAATATGTGTTCATAGCCGAGGGACTATGAAATATGCTGCAGGAATATTTAGAACTCTCATAGGAATTTCTTCTGGCTTCCACTGATTTTTTTTTTCCCCAACAAATATATTAAATTGAATATTTTTTCTTCAGGGCAAAAAGTTAACTGGCTTGAAACTCGCAGGTGCAGAACAATAAATGAAATCCCGACTCAGATCTGAGCATTCGCACGTGAGGTGTTGGCTGGTTCTAACATCTCCTGGCTCAGAGCAGTTGTAAGGAGACCATGACTTATAGTTTGAGCACGGGGTCAGTATGGAAGACAAAGCATGTTTCTATTTGAAAGATAACCATCAATATGTGCGGTTTTAGGTTTTATTTTGGAAAATCAGAGAAGCTAGGTGACATTTTCACTAGCAGTGGCTAATATTCCACTAATTATGACTTTGCCATCTCCTCATTTAATGCATAATAAATTTACTTTTTTATATAGACTTAGTGTTAAAATCATGGCTTGTGAGATTATGAAGAATTCCTATTTTTAGATGTTTATTTAGTATGAACATTCTTTTGCATGTTACATCTACAAAGATAGAAAACAACAAAAATATATGCTGTCTCACAAATGATGCATGTGTAGTCTCAAAGTTTTATGTACATGTGTGTATCCACAAACACAGGTAAACATATATGAACTGTATTTCAGTATTAGGAATCATGCATGTATTTACTACTTAATACTTGGAATGTATGTCTATTAAAAACTATATGCACACACATGTATTTCTTTGTGTGTATACACATTTGGACATATACACAGTGAGATTTTAATGAATTTTCAGATATTATTAAAAATCTGTAATATTTGCCCATGCATTTATTTACTAAATATTTACTCAGGATATTAGATGCTTCAGATATATAATGTTATGAGGAACTATAAACAACCAAATGAGAACTTGTCTCCACCCATTATATCAAAAATCTGATTGGAAAGTAAAAACTAAACATATGAATAGTTGAATAACAATATCAAAGTAAATTACACTTCTCTACATAATTGCAAAAAATGTTACACTCTTGGTACATATTGCCAACTGTTGACTTTTAAAAAATATTTTATTAAAAAACATAAAAATTAAATCCATTAGATTTACTGTAGGGAGGAGGAATGTTGGCAGAATCTTAGTGGTATCTTACCAGAGAAGGTCACGGGAGGATGTTAATACAGTTTTAAAGCCTAAATGGAATGACTTAAAGGCAAATCCCTCAAGGCAAGGGGGAAGGATGGGATGGGGGAGAGTTTCACATCAGTTGGCCCAGGGAGGCAATGTTTTGAAGCAACTGTAGATGAGCAAAGAGTGGACGTCCACAACTAAGCTATTCTGCCAATAGTGTGATTTTTTCAGGAGCCCATTTTCCCCGGACGGGGCAGCGAAATGGTTTCCTCTCACTCTCAATACAGCTTTATTCAGAGGTGAGATGTTTATGTGATTCTCATTTTCTTTAACAAAAGAACCAGAATGTTTGTTGGTTTCAGTTTCAAGCCCGTGTTTTTGTGTCTTCAGCCTTGGCTGGAGGCTGGAATATTATTGTTCAAGGATATGATGGGTCCAGATTTATCACTGCTTCGTGTGTAGGGTTGTGTACGGAATTCTTTATTGTAGTCCAAATTCTACAAGTGTCAGATTTCCTTTTTTTTTCCCCCCCTAAAAATGGAGCATTATTTGTGGGATCCTTTGATGGTGCCATGGCTGCTGAGCATTTAAGACCCCAGGGAGCATACGTTTCCGCCCTTCAAACTGAACAGCATGGGGAGGATTTGATCACGGTTTTGGCTACCACAACATCAGGAGCCAAAATGCCTCGGTTAAAGCCACCGAACAGATCCTAATGCTCACAGCTCTCGGAGACATGAAGAGAAACGCAAAGTCCTAAATAAGGTCATTTTATAGTTTCAAGCCTCTAAGACAATGCAGACTATTAAATCCACCACAATGAATAGAAATCGTTGGGCAGATAAAAATGGAAACGTGAAGGTTCACATGTGATAAGCAGAGGTTCCAGCTTTGTGGACCTTCTTCCATGGGTCTCAGTCGGAAGTTGTCTACTTCATGTGTTCATTCATAGTCTTGACCCTGAAACCTGGCTTGGAAGCCTTTTCCTCCTCCCAGGCTGTTTCTGGAGGACTCCTAAAAATTCTCAGCTTCAGATTCCCAATCCTGGGCAGCTGTCTCCAGTTATTCAAGAATGGCTTATGTCTCTTTAATTGAGAGGTGTATCTAAGTGTTATTTGATTAGTATTATACTGGTGTGAGCAGCTCCTCTGATGAGACCCTTTTCATCAGGGCTCATGATTAGCGTGCCCAGTGAACCAAAGCTTTTTAAAAAATTATTTTTTAATTGAAATATATTTGACATGTAACTATATAAAGTGCAGGTGTACAACATGTTAATTTGATGCATTTGTATAGTATAATATGATTGTCATTGTAGAGTTAGTTAGAACTTCTAGCTCAGCACCTTACTGGTTCTTGCTGTGGTGGGCATAAGTCAGACCTGGTCTCTTAGGAAGCTGGGTGATTATAATGTAGTTTTCATTTATATTCACCATCCTGTACATCAGAGCTCCAGGGTTATTTATCTCCTGGTTGTAAGTTTGTAACGTCTCTTCTATTCCCCTGGCCCGGCCCTGGAAACCACCGGTGTAGTCTTGGTTTTAGGAGTTTGGCTTTTTCAGACTCTACAGATAAAGGGATATTTTCCAGTACCTGTTTTTCTCTAGTTGATGACAGACCAGTTTCTGAACTGAGCGCTGGTAAACAAGTTGCTAGTCTTGACAAGTGAGCTATTCTAATTGGTCCACTTTTTGTTTGTTTCTAGAAGTGTTTCCTGGAGCAAATAACTCGCTCTTTCTGCTTGTTGGGCATGGTTTAGCATATGTAAGGAAGGATCCCTGCTGTACATTGTGTTCATTTCAGTCCTAAAGAAGAAATGATTTATAGGAAAGTACGTTTTTGAGGATTGGAGAGCAGAAGAAATCAATGGGCCATTTTAGTCATGATTTTTCATGGACTGAAACTGGGTATGGAAGTTTACAAACCATTTGATTTTTATGTAAACACACATTGAAGTGTACTTTATGCTCCTGAATTAAACCTGCAGTTTTTAGGTAGCCCACCTATTGGATGCTAAAGTCACACCCATCCTTTGCACAGAGCTTCAGGTTAGATGTGTTTAACTAATTTACTGCAGGCTAGTTTTGTATAGTTAAAGCTGGATGTAGTTTGTGGCCTTAAAACTGGGTTAAACTTACCACTGAGTAGACAGAACACAGTTGCCTGGGAACTGGTATTTACATGAATCCATTTCAAAAGCACAAAACTCCGTATATGTGTCCATTCTGTCAACTGATCTTCCTGAAAGGGGGCCCCTTAGTGGTCAGTGGTTTTAATTTTTCCACCCAGCATTTTGCGATTGCTCTTCACCGCATGTACAAAGGAAGCTGCTGGCATATTCTGAATCACCCTGTGGTGACTGACCCCCACGGCACCAAGGAAACGGAAGTGGAAACTATGGTTGTCACTCTAGAGGAGAAAGAGTTTTATGACCGGGACTAGTAATTTACAGGTTAGTCCTAAGAAATTCTTATTTTCAATGGAGTTTACAAGCACCTACCAGAGCTGTCTACCACTAGATCAAAACAGAAAAAATTTTTGATAATCTGTTGCCATGTAATAGTTGATATTTAATTCAAAGGCATCGAAAGCATTGCCTATTTTTTTCTCATAATAAAGACCTTTAGTTATTATCAAATTTCTATAAACAAGGTTTCTTAATATTTACAACTATAAACATAAAAATTAGAGTGGAATTGATGCTTAAATGTGTCCGATTTTAGCTATAAATAATGTTCACTAATGGAGTCCTGAATGCTGCAGAAATATACTAAACACAACACATTTTAAAAGCCTCAGCCATCAATTAAGATATTCTAATAAAACTTTAGTTTTTGTTTAATAGTTACTTCTAATGAATTTTTTGGGATAAATTACATAAAATTGAAATGATAACTATACATGAGGTATAATTAAATAATATAATAATTATTAGTAATATTATACTTTTAAACATTGGAGACACCGGTTGTATTTGTAGGTGGTGGGGGGAGCTGTGGAATGAAGGGTTCCCAGTCCCCGATCTTGCTAGAGGTGCCGTCTGCTAAAAACAAGCCCAGGGGATAATGAGCAGAGCGGATGGACTTCTGGTCATGATGGTATGAAGTAGGTGTGTCTTTACTCCCCACAAATAAGTGTGAAACTGGGTAAATTGTGAAAACAGCCATTTCCACTCTTAACTCAACCAATGGCAACCTATACATTGAGAAGTGCTTCTTCATTAAAAGGTCAGAGAGTGTGCCTGACCCCCCCCCCCCCATCTTGCTCATGTGTCAGTCCTGCCCCCATGGGCTCCAGGAACCTCAGTCCTGCTGACCCGAAGGTGGGAGACGAGATGGAGTCCCGAGCCTTAACGCTTCGAGCTTTTGAGGTCTTGCTGCCTCATCAAGGTACACAATGTTTTCTTCTTGACATTCTCTCCCGCTCTGCTTATTTTTATTCATATGATGAAGCCTGCAGTATTAGAGACTAAAAAAGGGATGATTTGCTTAAGCAAAAACGACAGTACTTAGAGCAATAGTAATGTTTTGCAAGTTTTAAGAAGCGTTCTGAGAGGGCATCCACCTGAGAGAGAAAGACCTCAGTCTGCAGGCGTGCACAGAAGCGAGGGAATACCGGGTGAGCACAGGATTCTCATGCCTTACACAGACTGATATGGAGTAGGTCTCCAGTAAGTATTGCTTTATTCTCCCCTTTTCCTTTTTGACACGTAGGCAATACCACTCTCCTTTAAAGCAAAAGTCATGATTGTCTAAAAAAATATTTTTTTAAATTGTAAACTCGGTCCTGTGATCTTATCTAAGCAGTGCACACGTCACATCTACTATTGATGGAAATACCCTTGATTGAGACAGAAAAGGGCCACGGGCCATCTCTGCCTGCAGAGCCTGGCCGTTCAACTCCCAATCTCCCTTTTGCGCTTTAAATATCTTTTCAGAATTCCAGTAACCTCAGCTCTGTATCCACGTATTAGTATACAACACCTTATAAAGCCAAATATGTTGCATAAGATACATATTCTACAGGTAAATTCTGCTATTTTTCAATATTTTGCTCCAATCTCACCTCTGTTATTGTCAAGTGATGAATGTTCTCATTTTGTAAGTGAAAAAGAGAGAGGCGTAGTGAATGATCCGTGCAAGGTTATTTATATTTCCTTAGTATAGTTCCACTTCAGGTTGACTTACAAAAAGCTTTGGAGTAGGCAATCTGAGGCATACTACTAATGAAAAAACAGGTGATATCATTGCTTAAATATTACTAACTTCAGAATATTTGATATTCAAGCCCCACATGTCAAACACAATGCCCTTCAATGTAGCTTTTGCTCTAGTGCTCTGTTCTTCAGACATTTGCAACAAAGAATTAGTAATAGTTACAATTATAATAAGGAAGCATAGAACAGAGAGCCAGACATCAAAATAGTGCCAACGCCAAACTTGCAGAGGACGGTGCTATTTTAGTTTCATTTAGGTGAGCTCTCAGTATTTAACTGAACATTATCTCACATGATTTTAGTAGCCTCAGTTTCTGGGAACCTTCTCCTCTTCTGAAACCAAGAGAAAGTTTTTAATGTTAAAATAGCTTGGGTTCTAGAAATGTAAAACAACCAGTCATTACAGATGGTTGGAAGGGAGAAAACTGTTAGAAAAATACTATGTTCAGAATCCTTCTGGCCTTATGGGAGATTATTTGAAAAGGTAAAATTACCCCTGGCTGCATTCCCTTAGAAGAATATAAAGGAGCTGAAAATTGCTTTATAGTCATGAATTAATAGGCAATGACTCTTCTAAATAATTCTGTGTGATATTATTCTGATTTGGTAGACAAAGCAGAGTCCCCAAGAGAGTAAGAGTCCTGCTTTGACCTGACGGCAGGCCAGTCGGGGAATCACAGTAGGGACACGTTACCTGGGGAGCACTTTTGGACTAGGAAAGACTAAACGGGAAGATATCTGTAATTATGATACTTTGTGGTTGAGACTGATATACCGTTACGTGGTTTTAAAAGTTATGTCAGGAAACCAAAGTTTCAGCATCTGTACCCGCCAGTTTGTTTTGATGACAAAGCCACCAAGGATTGTCACGGTGGTGTCAACATCGAAGAATCCGGCAGCTGTAAAAGAGGCAGTCCCTTTACGTCCCTTTAAAATTCTTAAAAGTTGTGTCCGAAATACAGACCAATCTAATTATTTCTTATCGTTCTATACTTTTTTCTTTATATTTTAATTTTTTCACCTTTTTCCTCTAACAGTGGCGACATCATAGACGTTTTGTAGCCTATTCAATGAACTAAAATTCCTAGCAGTCGTTTGCAACAAAAAGTCTCTGTGGATTCAAACAAAAAGGTTCATGTTGAATATAGACGGACCCAGTATATTGAATAAATGTTACTGCATTTACTTTTAGTGAAGGAAAATACAAAGAATTGATTATCCTCAGAGGAAGTATCGCATTTCTGATTAATATATGGTGGCGTTGTCTGGGCCATCTGTTGAGTGGTCACAGTGGTACTGTGGCCAGATAATTGCTTCAGAAAGAAGGCTGGTCAGATATAGGAAGAGGAGAGACAGGTCCTGGACTGGGCTGGATAATATATAACCCGGGGTTTCGGTCCTGAACAGTCATTAACATTACTTTAGGGGAAATATGAGTGCAAGTCATAAACTGCTCCCCATTTTCACTTATTAGAAAGATATTTTTGCATTTTGGCATTTTAGGGAACGTATGATACACTCCCGCCTTTTTCCTTTTATTTATGTTGTCATTAACAGCCCAGTGAAGTAGAGCCTTTTAACACCATGCACTGAAATTTATAGATATGTGTATGTTTTATGTGCATACGTTTAAGCAGGTATTAATGTTCACTAAATTGAAACTGAGAGATGCATTGTTTGAAAATCATGAATATGCATAGCCTGCCTTGATTTATTTTTGGGGGATTCAATATAATATTTGAGAAAACAATCAACTTTCATTCTTCTAGATATTTATATTTGAATTACAGTGAAATATGGAAGGTTGCCTATATTGCTTATACTGAGATGTGAGCTTATGAAAAATAAGATGCAAACTCTTGATCTAAGGCGATCATAGTATGAGGGAAATATGCAGATGCGCGTCATTTCTTCCACGGCTTTTCGGCTCTAGAATGAGTGGCACACACTTCGACCCCGGTTCTGTGATATTGCTGTTGATCGAGAGCTGGAATGAAATCAATCGAGCAAGAGCTCCTGCCTTTATGAGATGGAGAACCGATCGCTCTTCCGAAGGCGTGTGTTTATGCCCTTCCTGCAGGGCATGCGCCAGGCTGCGAAAACAGTTTTTCCTTCACGATGATCTTAATTAATAATAAGGTAGGGACAAGAAGTTAGGCTATGTTTAATAAATATTATGATTCCCAGCAGGAGCCAGAAACGTAATAAAAGTTCATTATTAATCGGACTCCGTACAGGTAGCGGGGAGGGGTTCACAGCTCGCCCTTCCGTGAGTTCAAATGGAGCGAAGTTCGGCTGCGCCCTCCCCGCCTCCCTGAACGTGCCGGCGGCAGGCAGTGCGGCTCTGCGTCCCGCAACCCGCTGTAATGTGATGTCATTCACGAAGATAACTTCACAGTGAGCGAACCCTATGCAGTTTTCCTATGCGGAGATTGTTACAGAAATTAGTTTCATTGCCTTTAAGTTGTGTATTTAAACTTAGTGCATTGGTCTGAGTGTGTCCGGGAAACGGCACGCAGGGTTTCTACTCCTGGGGAATCTATGGATCTGGGGGAGAAACTGTGATGATGGGGCACACTAGGCCTGCAAGGTCAGAAGAAAGAGAAAACGCCTTTCTGAAACTTCATAATTACGGAGCAATTCCGGTCACTAGTCCTTGGTGACCGGGGATTTGGCAGCTTTATCAGCGGGTCGTCACAGCGGCAGGGAAAACCCGCAACATCGTCTGGGTGCGCGCGCTGCCCAGCCTCACATGTTCCTCCCGGTGAGGGCGGGCGGCCCACGGTGGCCACGCAGTCCCCTGAGGTCACGCCGGTGGGGACTTCCTCTACCCGAGCTCCTGTGCTTACGTTAGGAACATTTGTTTCGAGTTAACATCATGTTTTACTTTCTTATTCTAATAATACAGCAAATGGCCAGGCATCGTCTCCACTTAATATACCGACTATGTGATCAAATTGAGTTAGTGTCGTGTTTATGGTTTCTGGGTACTGCTCATACCTTGATCCAAGCTCCTTTTAGGACAGAAGGCAGAATTAAATTTGGGGGTCATCCTTAATAGCTGTTATAATATAGGTTGACATTTTCATATGACAGGGAGGAAATTAAACGCCGAGTCCTTTCTATGATGGCACTCTGATAATTTAAATAACTGACACCATCTAAATTATTATCCTGAAGTCTTTGGCATTTCAAGGCTGTGGTTGTTTAAAATTCTCCAAGGAACTGGGAAAGGTGGGCATTTGTTTATTTGTGAAAGATCGTGCAGCACTTCATTAGGCCTTTGTAAGCTGCAAGTTTAAAAATGAGAAAAATACGAAGAACCTCTGGAAATGTTCTAGGGTTATCCCTTACCACCGAATAGCCTGCTAAATAATATTTCGTTGATGAATTGAAATTAGAGAAACCTTTTCAAAGAATGCCTCATCTGCTTTTTTTGTGTTGAAAGTTCCAATGTATTCTGTCAGCCTACAAAAGATTTGTAAGAAGACAAATCACTTTGGAATTAATTGAACCTGTCCCTGCCAGGACATGAAGTCAGATAAGTGAAGGACATATATACCGTGAGAGAAAACACATATGCTTTAATGTTTAAGCTCGAAATCCTTCCATTTTCTCAGTCATTTTCTGTGCACATTCACGAATCTACTTAGCTTCAAGCAACTGCATTTTCTTGGGACCACTAGGTGTCATTGTATCTGTTTTTAAGGTTTTTAGTGTGCCCGTGACTTTTAACACATCTTCATTTTTTAGAAGACTTTATCCACGATATTGAGAGTTCAGACTAGAAGACAAGTGTAGGGAAGGAAGGACCTCTGATATAATAAGAAAGAGCAAATTAGGCTTTTAAAAGATGATGCTTTTAGAATAAATAAGACGATAAAATGAAAGTTTTGGTGTTTTACATCTGTTCCTTTAGTAAGATACCAGTATCCCAACTGACGTACAGTGTTATGCTAGTTTCAGGTGTACAGCCCCGTGATTAGATGTTACATAACTTACTAAGTGATCACGTCACTAAGCCTGGTGCCCACCTGGTTCTGTACCCAGGAATTACAGTATTATTGACTATGTTTCCTCTGTTGGACGTGACGTCCTCGTGACTGTCCTGTGACTACTGACTCGTGCTTCTCGGTCCCTTCACTTCCTTCACACACACCACCCATCCTTCTCCCGTCTGGCAACCATCAAAATGTTCTCTGTGCCTATGAGTCTGTTTCTCTTCTGCTTATACGTTTATTTTGTTCATTAAATTCCACATATAAGTGAAATCACATGGCATTTGTCTTTCCCTGTCTGACTTATTTCACTCAATGTAATGTGCTCTAGGTCCATCCAAGTTGTTGCAGATGGCAAGATTTTATGTATTTTTATGTCTGAGTCATATCCCATTGTATACATGTATCACTTTTTCTTTATCCATCCATCTCTTCATGGACACTTGGTTGCTTCCATAGCTGGGCTATTGTAAATAATGTTGCAATGGGTCTATAAATGTGTATGTCTTTTTGATTTAGTGTTTTGGGTTTGTTTGGATAAATACCTAGACATGGAATTGCTGGGCTGTTCTTTGTTGTTATATCACCTTTGTTTTAAAATCTGTTTTGTCTGGTGTAAATATTTCTACCCCAGCTTTTTGTTTGTTTGTTTCCATTTTCATGAAATATCTTTTTCTAGCCTTTCAGTCTGTACGTATCTTTCAATATAAAGTGAGTCTCCTGTAGGGAGAATAGGTAAGGGTCTTGTTTTGTTATCCATTCCACCTTTATGTCTTTTGATTGGGACATTTAACCATTTGCATTTAAAGTAATCATTGATAGGTATTTATTGTCATTTTATCATTCATACTTTCGATCTTTCTTTTCTTCTTAAAGAAAATCCTTTACTATTTTTTTTGTAATACTGCTTTGGTAGCAAGAGACTTCTTTAGCTTTTTCTTGCCTGGAAAGCTCTTTACGTGTCCTTTGATTCTAAATGATAGCTTTGCTGGGCAGAGTAATCTTGGTTGTAGGTCCTCGGTTTTCATTACTTTGACAGTGTCTTGTGAATCCCTTCTGGCCTGTGCAGTTTCTGTTGAGAAATCAGCTGAGAGTCTAATGGGGGCCCCCTTGTTTCCTTTTCTGAGAAAAGAAAATGCTCAAGTGACACAAGCTGGCATTCAATGGGGGCATAAAAGAGGCCTCGCGGACCCTGTTTTCAAACGGAGACGCCTGCTCAAAGTGAGACGGGAGGTTGGAATTTGCACAACTAGGCACATGATTTCAGAACATCTGTCTCGAGATGTGAAGATGCTCTGGCCCTCCCAAAGTTCATAAGCCTCTGCTGACAGAGAGCAGGACTTGCCATGGGGAGATTGGGGAGCCACCACTGAGAGCTCATTCATTTATACTATACAGAGCGTGACAGTTCACCCTGCCCAAGGAGGGGGGATAGGGAGCTATGATATAAGCAACAGTAGACTCATAACCCTAAATCATATTGGTGTAGTAATTAAGAATTCCTGAAACTAGTTAAACACTGAACCCTTCAGCCCAAGCACAACTATATATGTGCAATATTTAATGCTTATATATTTCAGTTACATTTTAACACTATATCTCAATGGAAAGAATATATATATGCACAAACACACACATATATATACTTCTAAAAAATGTTAGAACTTAAATAATTTGCAATTGTAATTCAAAGCCAAAATAAGTGTAGAAACATGAGAATCAGCTAGTGCGTTGGGATTAGGTGAAGAGCTAATACTGGCTATTGAAGCCCAAACTGTGCTCTTGTTATCAATGGTACAGACCACTATATATATTGAGATGTTATCAGTAGTGCAGCCCATTTGCTTCACAAAATTTTGCAACCATATTTTTTTAGCATAATCCTCCAGATTACAGAAAAGGTATAGAGCTGGCCTATGAAAAAGATGACTTGGTAAAATTACAAAAGATTATTGAAACTGTATGAACCTTGATATATGCAGGGAGTCGTCTGCAGTGTCTGTGGTAGGCGGAAGAACGTACCCCCGCCCCCAGCTGCCGGTGTCCCAGTCCCTGGTGCCAGTGAGTACGTTCCTCCATAAGGAAAAAGGGATTTTATAGATGTGTTTAAGGGTCTTGAGATGGGAAATTATTCTAGGGTCCAGATTAGTCCAGTGTCATCAAAGGATCCTTCTCGGTGGGAGGCAGGAGAATGAGAGCCAGAGGGGATGTTGAGATGAAATCAGAGGCTCAAGAGCAGAGAAATTGTCCCTCTGCCGGCTGTCAGGGTGGAGGCGGGACCGTGACGTGGGGAGGAGGTGGCTGCTAGACACTAAAAGGGCAGGGAGACAAATTTCTCCCTGGGGCTTCCAGAAAGAGCCAGCCAGATGACACTTTGATTTAGCCCGGTGAATCTGACTCCAGATTTATGACCTCCAAACTGTGAGAGAATAGATGCATGTTGTGTTAAGACTCATATAGAAAAAGTCACCACAGATTGATGATAATTACAACAACAATATGGATCTCACGACCACTGGAGACATTTTTCCTACCTGCACAGAGTCTGTGGCTGCACAATGTAAAGAACAGTGTAATCCTTGGGTGTTGTTTATATTGTTGTTGCTGTTTTCAAAAGTAAAAACTTACTGTACTCAAGGTGTGAAGAACTCAGAAGGTGACAGTTCACTAATGGCTGCTCTAAGAAACTGACAAAGATGGACACAGTGCCTTTATTGCTGGCCCCCGAGAAATGTAGTCCTTTCAAAATGACATTAGGGCTGGGAGGAAAAGCTGTTTGCTTTTGTTTACAGAAAAGAATGTTACTTACCTTAATTGCATAACGCATATTTTATGTTAGTTTATCAATCCTCACATATCTCCTACTTAAACATAGTTAATTATGCTATTTGCCAAGATCTAATAACTTCCACATCTATGGACTTAATATTATGCAACACCTCACCTAGGAGAGCATCAATAAAACTTACACATATTTCACAAATGAAATCCTGCCTCCCTTGTGGATGGAGTTTGTATCGAAGGCTTTGTGTTTAAATAATATGCAAAGAAAGGCATGTGACTAAAATCTGGATTTGAGGAAGGATTCCTGGGGCCAAGCTGAGAAATCACACGTTTCGAATCTAATTCAATGGCCTTGGCCTTGGCTCGTATGTTGACACTTTCTTCCTGTGAACTCATTTTCTCACCAGAACTCGTTGTTATAGCCCAGCTTTTCTGTTCCCCAAAGAGGATCATTCAAGAACAGAACGCACCGCTGGGTTTGTGTGGCGTGTGCTCACTGCCCTGTCTCTAGACGTGTCCCCCACTCTGCCTTTCCTGATGTTTATTCTGCAGGCCAGGGTGGTTTCGGGGCTCTCTAGTCTCCTCAGAGCTTCACTCTGGGCCAAGTGTCTGAGGAAAGAGGCAAAATCAGTCGCAGTTTGCTTACTCTTAGTCCTAGGCAGGGAATGTGACATCAGGACAGAGTTCCAAGGCAGTCCTAACCATGAGGTCCAATGTGGTGCTGAGACTCATGGTTCTGAACTCCGATCTGAAGTAGTTCACAGCCGAAATAAAACAACCCAGTAGACAGGCTAATACGTGACAGATGAAGATGGCCGCCCTCCCATCAAGGATGGGGTTGATCATCCTAGTGATTTAGAGTACTAGGGAATTTCCATTACGAGAAGCTATAGCTACTTAAGGATTTGATATGACCTATGTATTTCCCAAATCTAAATTATTATGGATTATATAGCATATCCATATATATGCATATCAAATGAGATTGATTTGATTTTCTTCCTGAACCACAGGAGTGCATAGGAACATGCCCCTGGGTTTTTCCTACTGTTAACAAGTGCCTTTTTCTCACCTTTAGTTTTTGAATCTAATGTCTTTTTACATATAATAATAACATTCTTTAAAATAATAGTAATTCCAAACATATGTAAAATAGATGATTACTTATTTCCTACATGAAATAAGTAAAAAATGTTATATAAAATGTGTCATTACTTAAAGATAACATTTAATATATCCTCACTCACTAGAATCTTATTAGAAGGTCTGTATGCACAGCTAGCCGGATTCAAGTATGTCCTCTCTTGTGTTGGCATAGCTTTGTGATGTGAGAAATCAATTCTCATATGGCTGCTACTTGACTTTCACTCTAGAAAACTGTTTCTCGTATTAGGTTTTGATACCATTTGACAAGGAAGCGTGTGGACCTCTAGACTTGATCATGCCAGTTGTATTAAATAGGCTATTAGTCCTGATGGCTGTAGATGGACGACTTGGTATTCTGCAGCATGAAGAATTAAGTCTAACAGCTCCTTCACTCCTTGAGAAGAAATTCTCTTCAAGTGGAAAAAATGAAAAAGACATTTTGTTCTGACATGAAATAGAAATGGCTTTCAATACCGTTTTCCATGTCTATACCTTTTTTTTTTTCTTAAGGACACCTAGGCCATTTACTGTAACAGACATCTGTAAGTTGATGATAAACCCTTGCATTCTTAAATTTGTTTTTGAAAAACAATTAAAGCCCAAGATGGAAGATGTCAGAGGCAGAGTCTGCCTGTGCTGTACGCAGTGGTTAGATCAGTTGTACACATCCCACTGCTCATGAACCTTTCTCGTTTGCTTGCTTTTGCGCATGTCTGTGGAAGGGACAAGCTGAACAGAGAGGACAGACAGTTAATCCCCACCACCACCAACAAGCTTTTGCACATCAACCTTATCAAATGAGATAGGGCCAAAATGTAAACCAAAACAAGACACACAATTCCCCTTGCTGTGGAGTATCAATGAGTTTATCTCATCGGGATGAGAAACATTGGTTGGATCAATAAGACATTTTTCCACATTTCCCTGATGGCCTCAAAGCCTCCAATTCCCACTTTTGCTATTAATTGATTCAAATTATATGAGATGGTACTGCTCATAAGGACACCACATTCCTTTTTAACTCTCAGTTGTTCTTGACGAGTTCTATTCTATAGAACAAATCTGGGATTATGTTCACATTTTTTTCTTCTTTGTCTCCACTGAAATAGCACTGATCACAATTATTCACAGTATTTGTTACTGAGTCTGCAGCATATTAGAAAATTACTTAATCTTTTAGTAGAAATTATATTCAAGACATCTGATAATTTTTTCCTGATTTGTCTTTAGATTTTAAAATATGCACTTTTCTAGCACACTGTTTTGCTTATACCCCTGAGAGAGTAAGCCTGTGTGACCTGATAGAATACAGAATAAACCTCTATAACCAAGCATTTAGTTGAAATGAACTTTATTTTTCACCCACAACCTCCAGCTTCTTCTTCATTTACTCTCTAGGACCTGTAGCAGACCTGACCTTTGGGGTGAGCCTTGAAGTGCTTAGTTTTGGAAATGGGAGGCTGAGAATTTTAACAATAAAGCCACATCCAGACGTGTGTTCTCTCATTTCCTCATGTTGCTCACAGACGCATTCCTTGTCCGTGAGATTGTGAGACCCTCTGGGGGCTCTGCTATCCTCTGCATTCACCCCGCCCACCCCACCCCTTGGTGGTGGCACACGTACCACGAATGTTTTCTTCAGGTGAACTGAAATAGCCACGTGTGTGTTCGTGTGCGTGTAGTGTCTCCATCTCCAACACTTAGCGGTTACCTGATGAAAGTACACCTGGACAGCCACTTTGAGACGTCAGTTTTGAAATGTGAGCTGGAAAACTGTGTGCTTTAATGCTTTATTTGGCACTTCTACGTTAGGTGGTGAATTTTGAAGGAAATTCACCGCACCATGAGTTTATATAGAATATACAATATAAAAATAGATTCTACAGAAGAAGGGGATGCGATAGTTCCATAGTTTTCTTACAGGTTATAAGTACCTTGGGAGGGTCGTTGTCCATGCTTTCTGCCCAAATCTGGATTTCTAGTCATTCTTGGGTCTAGGATTAAAGATCGACCTGTAAGGTGATGATGGTGAATGACCTCATATCATATCTGTATATGATGTCTACCCTGGCTGGTTTGGCTCAGTGGATTGAGCGTCGGCCTGCGAGCTAAGTGTCGCTGGTTCGATCTTCCAGTCAGGGCACATCAGAGAAGGAAAACTCTGACTCCAAAAAACCTCCGCTGCCTTGCGGCATACCTCTTCAGGGGAAAGGCTAAGGGAGTAAACCCCGACAGAAAATCCGGAGCCGGAGTCCCTAAGGCGGTTTGACGTTGTAGTCAACACCGGCAACTCCTGCGGCGCACCTGAAGCCAAGCTGTATTGACTCCGTCTTTCCCTTGGACCCTTCAGCTGCGAAGAGAGGGGGGGTCTGCTGCATGGGCAACAGCAGACCCTCCATATCACCCTGCCCAGGCTCTGTAGCTTCATCGCAAGATGTCGATTCAACACGGGAGGAGACAGATACCGTGTCACTCCCGAGTCGGACTGCACAGCCATTCTCGGCGGTGCAGATAGACTCTTAAGAAGCTACACCATTGTCTCTCGAGACGGACGGCTGCCGACGACGACGACGATATGATGTCTACATGGCTCTGTGATGGAATAGCTGTCACTTGACACTTACTGGTCATAGTCCCTTGTCATTTTGATTTTATGATTACATATCCACAACCTGTAGTAACCATGCCTCATCGATTTTACTTGGATGCTTCTGGGCTTCCTCCTTGAGCACACTTGCAGGTTTCTTAATATTGTAAATCATCTCTGACCCCAAATAAATCATTATTAATATGTTTATGTTTGGCAGAGGCAAAATTACTTAAAGCAAATGCTCCCCTCCACCACATATTTGTCATATTTTTGATAAATGTGATTTTTTAAAAAGTTTGTAGAATATCCATTTGGGAGGTCACGTGCTTTATAAAATTTACCTTTGTATCCAGAAAAATGTGCTCTTTTTAGAGTATAGTCTTATGGGTATTGATAAACACATAGAATAGGACACTTAGTTTTTATTTTAACCAAAAAAGGTACTACATTGTAGATATTGGCCATAAATTGCCCTTTCTACTTATTGTATCTCAGATATTTTTTCTTTTTCTAAAAACAGCTTTATTTGGGTATAATTAACAATTAAAAATTGTAGACTTGTATATTTAAGGTGTACATCTCGATGTTTTAATATATGTATTCATCACGAATCGATCATCACATTAAAGCTAATATATTCATCACGTCACACCATTACCACTTTCTTCTTTCTCTTGTGGTGAGAATACATTAGATCTACCTTCTTTGCACATTTCAGGTGCACAATACAGTGTTATTAACTGTAGTCACGACAGGGCACATGAGCTGTCCAGACATCATTCATCCTGCACGACTGGAACTTTGAACTCGTGGATCATTTCCCCACTTTGTCTCTCCCAACCCCGAGCCCCGGGCAAGCACTGTGGTGCACCCCGCTTCTATGAGCTTTACTACTTAGTAAAGTAGACGTGAGGTCGCGCATCATTTGTCCTTCTGTGTCTGGCTTATTTCACTCAGTGTAATATCCACACGTGTTGTTGCACATAGCAGGTCTTCCTTCTTTCTTAAGACTGAATAAGATTCCACTCTGTGTGTTTTGGGTTAGTCAAAAAGTTTGTTGAGTTGTTTTTCCATACAATGGCTCTAGTCGCACTTGGCTGTCTTTAATGTCATTTGAAACGACTTCGTTAGGTTGTATTGTGACAGCTGTCATATCAGCGTGCATTTTAAAAAACGTGTCAAAATTGGCGAGTTTTTGTGCAGCCACTTTAATATTGAAGATGGAAGGAGATACGCAACATTTTTGGTGTATTCTGCTTTGTTATTTCAAGAAAGGTAAAAATGCAACTGAGACACAAAGACATGTGCAGTGTATGGAGAAGGGGCTGTGACTGATCAAACGTGTCAGAAGTGGTTTGCGAAGTTTCTTGGTTACTACTGACATTTTGGCCAAATCACTCTCTGCTGTGGGGCTGCGTCAGGCATTGGAAGATGCTTAGCAGCCCCCCTGCCCTCTGCCCACTAGACACCAATAGCAGGAGACAGCCGACACACTCAAGATATCCAAATCAATGAATCTATGGGTGCAAACGAAAAATGTGCCTTTATTTTACAGAAAAAACATAACGGACTTTTTGGCCAACCATATATATGTGTGTGTATATACATATATGTGTGTGTGTGTGTGTGTGTATAGCACATTTTTCTGAATTCATTTGTCTATGGATGGAAACCCAAGTTGCTTTTATATCTTGGCTATTGTGAATGATACTACAGTGAACGTGGGAGTGCAGATACCTCTTTGAGATACCGATTTCATTTCCCTTGGATATATGCCTGCAGGTGAGATCGCAGGGTCATATGGCAGTTCTAGTTTCAGTGTTTTCGGGGATACGCCACACTGTTTTCCTTAGTGCCTCTGTGAGAGTCCATTCCCAGCTGAGCCGCGATTTCCCTTTCCCCCACGTCTGCGCCGATACTTCTGTCTTTTTTTTCTTTTTTTTAAATAATAGCTGTTCTAGCAGGTATGAAATGGTACTTCATTGTGCTTTGATTTGCATTTCCCTGATGATTAATGATGTTGAGCATTTTTTTCAGCTATCTGTCGGTCATTTGTGTGCCATCTTTTGAAAAATACCTAGTTATATCCTTTATTTTTAATCGGGCTACTTGCTTTTTTTGCTATTGATTTGCATGAGTGCCCTATCTATTCTGGGTATTAACCCCTTATCAGATATATGATTTGCAAATATTCCTCTCCAGTTCCATAGGTCGCTCTGTCATTTTGCTGGCCGCTTCCTTTGCTGTGCGGAAGCTGTTCAGTGTGACGTGGTCCCACGTGTACACTTTGGCTTTAGTCGCCTGTGTTCTTGACATCAAATCTGAAAAGCCTCATGGCCAAGACTGGAGACAGGGAGCTCTTCTCCTCTTGCTTTCTTCTAGTCATTTTAGCCGCAAGGCCTTCCATTTCTTTTCCACTTGATGAAGTAGTTATTAATACATAGGCAAAAACTCCTGCTTTATTTGGAATCAATGAAATAATAACTACTTGCTAATTCCATTAAATATGTTTTGGGTATGTTAGGATACAAGTTTTTTAATTGCTATGTACAAATTTTTATTAATTAGCACAAAACCTGACACAGTAAATGGTATTAATGTGAACAGCATGGACTGTTATATTTTACTACATTTTTTCCTCTAAGGAGGTGGCATCCTTTGGTTCTGAAAAGTTACTTTAGAGTATTACTATTTAGCTGTTTTCACCAAATAAACAAATTAATACATTCTTGAAACTAATATTTTTAAGAAGTGTTTTTGTTTCACAAGAAAATATGGTTATTTGCAAAGAAAACAAATGTCACTAAGTAGACTTTTACACACAATTGCAGTGGGTGATTATTACTGTTTTAAATGAGAATTTCTCAAAACATATTTATTATTTTAACATTTCTGAAATAAGAAATTTATTCTCATAGCAGTGGAAAAGATTATTTGAATTGCCATTTTAGTAAATTTTTAAAAATTCTTCATATTTATGCATTCTTTATATTCTTCAGAAACTTGATGGAGTCACTACCTGACAATATTATCTGTAAGTCCTTACTGAATAAACTACTAGCAAACAGGGGCGTTTTCAGTGTTGCACATCTAAGCAATACATTTGAGAGACTCTGGAATGGAATGTTTGGCTTCTTAAATCTTTAAATAGTAAGCCATCGTCTATGATATGTGATTTCATGGAAATTTAAAGTTTTCATTTTTAAATCAAAATATCTCTTTCTGTGCCTTGTCACATGCCTGAAAAATTTCCCTAGTATTCAGTTGTCACGTGCTTTTGTTGCCTTAATTAAGAATCCACAATTGTGTTATAAATAGAGTAAATATATGGTATGACTGAAACTGCAAAAATCTCACTATTTATGTTAAGCGAGGGTGACGAGTCATTCATAAACATAGCTGAAACTCATAAACTATGTCAGGTATATATACTGAATTTTCAAATAGCCTTTAAGATGTAAATCGAATTCATAAGATGAGCTAAGTTGATAAGTCAATTATCTATAAGACCTGTTAGATAAGAAATGAAATAAGAGTCTATATGTTGAATACAGATCGAAGGGTACGGAAGGGGCCAGAGATAGCTAATACTCAAGATATGCAAATATCCATGATGCCTCTGAAGCACTCAGTATTCATGGAATCTTAAATTGACCACCCGTTGCTCCTCAACCATTACGATCTTTGACTCCAACCGTCTGCTGTCCAAGAAACTCATATAAATTCCACAGCTCTTCTTCCAGTTATAGCTGTGGCCTGCACTCCCCATTAGAGCAGTCATGTGTTGGTTCGATCCACTAGGCCCTGTTGTTATAATTAGCTCTAGATTTCATAACCACACCATCAACAGGGAAGGCCGATGGGGCAGAAGGAGTGGGACACCTGCACCTGCGAACACTGAGTGGCCTGGGACTTAGGTGGTGTGTCCTTCTGCCCTGCTTACACTCTATGCTGACCGTATTAGCGTGGCCCATAGTTTTACTCTTCCTTTCAGTGTATGATTTAAACATGTTAATGCAATCAGTGTACCTTTCTGTTCTGTGACTTCTGGAATATCTTGCTGGTTAGTTAGCATGCTTGGAGGCCAACCTGGTATGATGAAAACTTTCAGCACATCAATTATTTCTTTCAGTCAACAGATGGAAAGGTCCTGTGTTTTTTTATTTTTTTTTAAAAGGAACACAAATGTATTTAAATCATTATTATTTAAGAACGCCTTAAGGGAACCATGGAAAGAGCATAAATATGGTGATGTTGAAAGGCTGGAGAAAACGTGCCCCAAAAGCAAGAGGGCACAACTTTTCAGGGAAGACTCTGGACAGGGGTCGGTCGGCCTGAATCTGGGAGATGGGGAAGAATGATATTGAAGCTGATAAAAGTGATATAAGCGGCTGACGGGAAGCTGCCCTGACTCAGGACTGTAGCGCACCAGAGTTTGCGTGTATCCATCCACCCTCCCCTACAGTACTTAACATCCCGGGCGAGGAGGTAGCCTATGAGACTGGAGTCAGATTCGTGTTGCCAAGTTAGTTACGCTTTTCTCTGAGATTCCATTGCACTTCTCATGTTGTTCTACCTCTATTCCCCAAGGAATGCCATCCTTTATTGTGGCGCACGTGTGTGAGTCCCAGTCCCAACATTGCCCTTGGCGGGGGGCATGTGTGCAACCCCTTTGGGTGTCTCTTTATCTCCATGCCCCACAGGAACTGTATCCAAGATGCCCAAACTCAACGCCTCGTTTGCTTATTCCTCACCTTCCAGTATCTTCTCTGTTCTCATGCTGAGAGTCGTTCTCTCCTGTATGGCTTTGTCTGACGAGGACGCTGGAGTTGAGAACCAATGAGACACCCCAGATTTCTCTCTTCTTTTATCGCGTGTACTGAACTACATAGCACATCCTGCCAACGTCATAAATAGTTTTGAAATTGCACCCTTTGTGCGACAGGTCTGTTTGCCTTAACTCAGCATTTTGATACGATTCTAAACAAATCTTAAATAGTTTCCTGAAAATGTAAACACTGTGTGTGTGTGTTCGCCACCTGGGCTCAGGCAGGGACAGTGCCATTCAGGCAGGTGTGGGGACACTTCATCACCTGCGTTTCATCAGAAGAAATGACCACGGTGGGCTCTTCTCCCCTTCTCTGAAACTTCTCGCAAGTCCAGCTCACTGCAGTGCCTAGAGGAAGCAGGCAGCAGTGCAACTCAGGTTTTGATATTTAAAAAAAAAATATGTATAGAAGAAGGAAGGAGGCTTACAGTGGAAACTTGAGACGCTGGCCTCAGACACTGATGGGCTACACAGGAGCCAAGGCCCTTCAGTTTGGGGGCAGGAAAGGAAGAGATTCTGCAGATCCTCGGGTGTAACGGTTTTCAGATCCTTTCAATGGTTGCAAATGGAAACTCCTTCCACTCTGATTTTTGAAAAATAATCTGATTTCCTTAACTGGGCTGACTCCCCTCTTCACACTTGCCTTTTTCTTTTCTTTTCTTTTCTTTTCTTGGGTCAGCATGCATGTGTCCTTCATGCCATTCCAGGGGAGCTCCTCCCTGCTCGGCCTTTTCTGTAAACCACTCCCTACGTCCAGCCTCCTGTCCACTCCAGGTCCGGGTCCTTCCTCCTGTGTCACTCCTTGCAAGCGAGTTATCGGACTCAGCATGAGGGGTGTCTTCCCCTCCCCAAGCATTGCTTAGCGTGTGGCTTTTGTAGAGAGAGTGTGACTGGCAGGGCCAGCACTTGGCCTGTCATCTTCTCGCTCACTAGGGAGTCCCGCCTGTGACAGGCCTCTACCAGGTAAGCACCAGCCACCGTGTGTGCTCCAGGGGTGAGGGCTTAGGAAGGGGGTGGGGGCTCACCCAGATGCAGACCTGGAAGAGGGAGGCTCAAGGAAGCTGACCCTGAAGGGCCCGGGCCTCAGTCACAAGCTCTGAAGCAGGTGGCCCGCAGTGCTCCCTGAGACATGGTGTCCACTCTCAAGAGCTGTGGGAACTCCCGCCAGCGAGCTCAGGCTGCAACAGAGAAGCATGCTTCTCCAGAGCTCTCTGGGGACCCACAGGGACACCTCTCATCTTCCCACACATGCGGCTGCAGCTCCCCTAGAGAACAATGGCTCATCTTCCTGCATTCCATTCTCGTACAGGTGCTTAGTGGCAAACTCTAGTCAAGCTCATACAGCCAGTGAGATTTGGGAAAACGTATCTGCTCTCCTTGCAAAGGGGAAAAGACCTTAGAGGGGCCTGGGAGGGCGGGGGAATGATCTGGGCTATCATGCCTCCTCTTTCTCACACCCCTGGACTTCCTGGACACCTTGGGTCTGTGCTATGACAGCTATATAAGTTTGTCTAGATCATGATCTTTCTGAAGCTCATATCTGTAGAGGGCAGACACATGAACCAGGGGAGGAAAAGGTAAGTCCAAAGCAAAAGGCTTCGCTGTTTTTAACCCTTCTGGCTGCACCCACGATGTGAGGGCCACAGTTAAGTTACAGAGGGTCGCTTTCAGGAATAGGGGCACGTATCAGGATCAGGGTCACTAAGGGAAGAAGAACACTGCTGTGTATCAAGTGTGCTGAGAGCATCCTTAGGCAGCTTTACAGTTTTGTATCAACTTCCTCTTAAAATATTCCCCTCCATCCCTTTGTTAGAACATGGTGAGATTTATCGTGTGCTTCCTGTGGATGTGGTTCACAAGGTGTGTCCATCCTGGCTCCGTAACAAGACCACAGGCTCCTTGATACCAGGAACCACGTTTCTAGCCCTCAGTGAGTGTTGGCTGCTTGATTGATGATCCTGTATTTCTTTAGTGTTTAGACTTCCCCAGTGAACGCGGGTGTGTTAGGATCCACGGAAGTATCAGACTGAGAAAAATGGACATCATAAAACAGTCTACAATAGACGGGTAGCTGAATTGACAGTGAATGCCTTGAAAAATGGGCCATAAATTTATACTCAAAGAACATACATCAAGTGTGCTGTGTTCCTTTGTGAAACATGAAAGAAAGAAGCAGTCTTTTTATAAATGCTCTTTCCTTTCTGCATTTCCAAGACTCCACGGGCAACGACACCTATAAAATGTGTTGAACCAAAGACATTGAGATTCGATTTTAAAAGCTCCACCTTTACAATAATAATAATAGAAAATTGAACAAGAGTCACCAGAGGAAAAATAAATGATGGAAGTTCAGAATTCAGGATACTCAGTGACTTAGGAAAGGTAAAGACCCTTGATGGCTAAAATAAGGTAACAGTCTAGAAGCATGTGGCCCAGACAGAACAGGTGTTTCTGCCTCATGAAGTTATTCAAGAAGCCGGACTCCTCCCATCTTGTCGCTCTGCAATTCTTAGGGTGTGGCTAAGGCTGGTTTTCTGCCCACTTGGGTTCTGGCCTAAAGGGTCTGAAACTCAGGGGAGCACTTGCTTCTTTACCCAGTGATTGGCTGAACACCTCGTATCCAGTCATAATTTATTGGTGCATACTTAGGTCTTGTTTTATTGATGCAGTCATGGTCTGTAATTCCTTGAATACTTCAGGATTGTTTTTAAATTTTGTGTCTGCTTTATCCATTAGATGGAGACCCTAGATTCCACAGCTAGTATGTTGTAGTATGAAGTTCTCAAATTTCTTACATCAATGAAGGGAAGTCCACAGAGACACCGTTTATTATATGCTGCTGCTTATATATTCTCCCCTGCAAACAAATAATTTTGTTAATTTTATAACCTATTCTTTTTTTGTCTTTTTTTTAATCTTTGAAGTATTTTGGGTTTTTGATTATGAATTTTAAAGAAATTCTTATTGATATATGTGTTGATATTAGGATTGCTATCACTAGTACTTAATATTGTATTATGTGTAAAGGGGGGTAACCATGAACATTTACTAGTTTAGTTGACATCTCTATAAACATGCCTTTGGTTCTGGTGTCTGAAATATTTTAGAAAATTCTATCAGGATTTTTCTACTAATCTGTATTTAAAACTAGAAGTGAATTATATGTGTAACGTATATAAGTTGTGTTTCTTTTGCATGTTAACAAATATTCGGTAAGTCATCCTGTGATGTAAGAATATCATAAAAGCTCTGAGTACTGTATTTGGAAAGAGGTGTTGGATCATGTAGAGAACATTTAGTGGGGCCTGAACAGTCTGGTGGTGGATCCAGAGGGATTCTAGGGTAAATGTCATAAGACCGATGATCTAAGCAACTAAAGCAAAAGTCACGGAGAGCCTTGACCTTCCAGTATATAACGGTTCTTAATTATACTCATTGTTGCTTGCAGTTAAAGGTAAAGGCTAAGAGAAAAAGCTGAAGGCTTATACACTTTGGCTCACAATAAGAAAGTGTCCCATGACTTACATCACCGCCTAATAACGCTGGCCGCAGCAGAGCAGGGACTGAATGACGCTTGGCCAGGAACACCCTAGAGAGACAATGGCTCGGGAAGCAACATGAGGCCCCTGCCATTCCTTCTAACTGTCCCATTCCGGGATAACTAAGCACATCTGGGCTGCTGTAGAGTTTCCTGTTGTGTTAGGCGAGGCTCGGTGACCCAGATGCAATTTCCGGTAGTTTGTGAATAATAATAACAAGAGAAAAAAAGTAAACTCAGGGAAAGACATGTCCCTTCAGTTGGAGGTCTCATCCTAGAGTTATTTTTGAGAAAGGTGGGCTGAAGTAGGACTCATTGGCAGGAGCCAAGATTTAGGAGCATTTTTACGGCATCTCAAAACACAATCAAAGTCAGCCCTGATGTAGCCAATGATTCGATCAATGTCTGAACTGAAAGGAAATATTTAATGCATGAAGCTCTGGCAAAGCCATGCTCAGAAACACCCTCATACGCCAGGAAGAATAAGGTCAGCCTTCAACAGTTTCCTGTCTCCACAATCAGGGGTAGTTTTGTTGCTGAGAGAAATAGGATTCTTTCATGGTATCACAGGAAACACAGTTCAGTGATAAATGCGTAGGAGGATGAGTGGGATTGTGGCAACATTTACTGGAGTGAAAACAAAGAACTGCCCCCAGGTGCTCGACGTCTCCTCCAGGAGCAGGTGTCTTAGCTCTGTGTCTCCGTGGAAGAAGCCCAGCCCCTGGGGCCTCAGTCCGGCACTGGTCCTCACTAAGGCCAGAAGATGGGCTGGGCCCAGGGCTGCCGTGCCCTTACCTGGCATGGGCAGGGGGTCTGAAGTTTCCATAGTTCAATTCCGCCCATGGCAAAGCTTCCGCAGCCCAGCTCAGTCTCTGTCCCCCTCCTGCTAACGTAGTCTCTGCTCCTGGCTGCGCTCTGGTTGCCCCTGCGCTGCTACGCCCAGGCCCGCATCTGGGTCTGCAAAGCTGCGACGGGAAGAGAGAACACACGCAGAGGAACAGGTGAATAAACAAACCCTGGGCCTTTGTGCAGCTCTGATAATTTTATCCGGGGCTTGGGAAAGAGCAGGCTTTCTTTCCAACTAACCAATCGCTTTCTGGCTCTTTGTGGGCTTGTGCTGGGCCCTCCCCCGAAACTCATCCCTTTCCTGGATCATCCAGTGATGCCTGCCCTTCTCCAATCCCATCTTTTCCCCAGGTTTTCCCAGGCTAGACCCCTCCACTTTAGAGTTGCCATTTTGGCTCCTACTGCACGTGCCTCGAAGTTGGGCTTCATCGTCTGGATTCTCCTGCCTCTGCTTCCCTCCCCTCCTGCCATCTTGGTGTCCCCCCTTTACTGATGTTCCCCACGCCCAGCTGAATGAGCTGGCGGCCCCCTGGAGAGACCGGCGAGCCAGCCTTCCTGCCCACTCAGGGAATGGAAGGATGTTCATCCCTTGGGGGGGCAGTGAGTCTACCCCCTGAAGTGTGGGGAAGCAACAGCTTCTTAGTTCACTCCGCGTAACTAAGTGTCTGGCCCCGTTTGCTCCCTCTCTTCGTTGACAATAACGCACGGCCAACACTAATAGCTGCCGTCCTCACGGAGGCCTCAGAGCCTGGTCTATGGAAAGATATGCGTTTAAAATGTAATTCTTTTATTTAGAATACATAATTGTGTTCAACATGCTGCTGCTTTAAGCAAGTTTTATTTTCAACTGTGTCTTTTTACAGAAAGAATTTTGATAAAAGACAAAAGGCTTTATTTAGTGTCAGAGATGTTTGCAGATAAATGAAGCCTTCCTTCGCATGCCTTACTGAGCGCCTGTCCTCATCTATGCAATGAAGATGACTGCATTTTAAAAGAAGAGCTAGTCTTAACTAGTATCCCTCCAACGGGCCTCCTGAGCCCATGAATGGTCAGGGGCATCTCTTCCCCTGTGGCCCAGAAGTGAATTAGCAGAATTAAATATTTCAGTTATGTCTAATTCCATAAAACATTCGATATGGCATACTTGTTAAGTAATTTTTTTTCAAAGAAATCCAATTTGTTTTCTTCATTAATGTCTTTTCATATCCTTTTTATCAAGAACTATTTGAAATTGCTTCTCTTCCATTCAATAAAAAACTTATTGAGTATCCACAATAAACTCAGTTAAAAAAAACATGATTTCTGGTCTGGTAGCAGAAGCTGACCATGCCGCACCCCTGTCACTCTGGTTCTTACCATTTGGGGGCTCAAAGTGCTGTGGCCCTGTTCCCATTGGCGGGTTTTGTTTTTGTATTCTGAGCTTATTCTTTCTCTGCAGAGACAGGCAAGGCCACCAGAGATATCACCACACCCACAAGCGATGCTCACACAGTGGCTACATATAATGGGTGTAGAACTATTTCAGTATGATCTCCTTGGGGAGGATAATTCAGAGGTTGAATATTCAGAGGATAAATGATTCCACAGGGACTCCCTGTTCCCAGAGTTTGATAACTTACCTTGGTGGCTTCCTTTTGCTCCTTTCCTCCCTTTCTTACGCGTCTACTGGTGTTTCTGGCTCCTTCACCAAACTATTTCCACTTGAATCCTCTTGTTGGAGTCCTTCTTGGGAGAGCAGAGACTTGGACTGTTCTATAGGGAGAACAGAGCAAAGAGGAAAATCCCTGTTGAGACCAACCCTCTGTAGTCCCGTTATGTTTTAGGAGCTGTGGGGAGTAGGAACACTGACTGCCTTTGTTCTGGACTGTGATTTCAACTCGATGTGTGTAGCAGACATTCAAGAAAGTAGGGATCGTGTCTCTCTCTGGAGCAGAGGGAAGATTTGCTTCTGTCCAGTATAATAAAGATAACCTTTCTCTGAGGCAAAGGTCAGACACGTGTACGTCACGCTGGGAGAGACGCGGGTCCCTTCCCTGTCATGCAGCCTTTAGAGGGCACGGCCACCGACCATCTTGTTCTCATCACGTTTCCTGAGGAAGCTGGACTTGCAGGTCTCGCAGGGGCTGTCACTCTGCAACCTTCTATTGCTGTGGGCAGTGAAGTCCTTTCTCTCGGCCACAGGTATCTGCGTCTTCTCTCAGCGTCCTTTGAAAGTGGCAGGTTAACTCGTCACCTATTAAGTCAGTAAAAATCTCAGACACCACACAGTCTTGACATGCCAGTGCAGGAGAAATCATCACAAATGTGATCAATATTTTTCAGGAATTGAAGAAAATGCTTTCCAGCTCTGAATTAAGAGAGAGAGATTGTGCGAGGTGAGGAAGAAGCCAAGGTTAATAAGATTTCGTGACAAGATATTTGAAGAAGTCTTTGGAGGGTATCGGGATGGCCAAGTATAAGACTGGTATTCCTTACTGGAAACCACACGAGGAAATAGAAATGGACAGGGTCTTTATGCAACATGGCGTAAACAAGAGATTAACTGAGGAATTGTCCAAGGCCCTGTGATTAAGTAGGATCCGGTGCCTTAACCCAACAGATAGGACTCTCCTGTTCCCACCAATCTGATGTGGTATCCTGTCTCCTTGACCCCTCCGCGTATTTTATTCTTAACTTTCTCATAAGCTGTATCAAAGAGGCAGCTACTCTTTATTATTATTAGAATGGCAGTGTCGTAAAACATGCCGTGAATATAGTTGCATGTCCATATATTAAGCAAAATTATAAGCCAAACATGAATTAAAAAACCTTAGTCTTATACTAAAAAAATAAAGGGACTAAATTATAGTTTCATTGGAAAGCATTTTACATTAATTGCTAATCCAAATTTCATTATTTGTAATCAATTTTATTTTTAAATCTAGAAGGATTTTCCCCGATATTTTTATGTTTTTAAAATTTCTTTTTTCCATGACTGTCTTTTAATTTTCTGTGAAAAAGACTACAGCTTCTGCACAGTATTTCTAAGGACCTGGTCATATAAATCATGTTTTTAAGTGATGCAATGGAAGCTTTTGCTGAACTATGTGATCATCTTCTGCAGAGGCAAAGTTACTTAAGGCATTGTTTCAGGATAAACATTTTGATATTTACTCACATTATTAAAAATAAGTGGTTATGAAGCTATTTTTTTCTAATAGACTTTGCAGAAATTTATTAACACTTATTAATAACTTTGTTTAAAATGTCAGTCTACAACAAATTTTGAGTAGCACCCATGCGTAAAGCAATATAGCAGCTAGTGAACAGGAAAAAAAATCAAAACATTATATAGAAAAGGGAGGGGTCAAAAAACCATGATTTAGAGGCCAAGTCCAGCTTCCTGCCTATTTTTGTAAATAAATATTTTTATTGGCACTCATCCATGCTCATTTACATGTTATCTATGCCACGTTAGCAAAGGCCATAAAGCCCATAAAACTAAAATATTTATTACTTGCCTTCACAGAAAAAGTCCACTGACTTCAGATCGATAATGCATTTCAGTACAGCAAGAAAATAAATGCCCACGAGACATGCCATCCATGTGATACTTACTGATGTTCTCAGGCTGGGGGCAAAGTTAGTCTCATACTTTGGACTTTGGACAGTAAGAGGGTAAAAATACCTGGTAGGCTTGCAAAGGGAACAGGACAGGCAGCAGGGGATGGGGAGCTTAACTTTTTCTGTCCTGAAGATGTTAAAGTCATTTTTTGTCACTCCTTTTACTGGCTGCTTCCTTTTGATTTTGAGGCAACAATCCAAGTGGGCGCTTTTCTGCCCGGTGGGCTGTAACATCTGGTGGATTTCCAGAAGGGTGCTGGTGGAGCGGTGACCTCCTCTGGGTCCGCCCTGAGGAGCACCAGGCGACAGGAAGCGTCTGCTTTCCCCTTTCTTTGGATCAGCATTGTTACTTGTAATTTATATTTCAGTTGCTTTTGCCTGGCCTCTTCCCAGCATAAAAGTGTCTACAGCTCAGTAAATCCCATCAAGACATTCAAAAACCTCTGGGCTTATGGACCCTTCTCTGCCAAATGTAAACCGAAGCCTCACGCTGAGCAGGAAGGCGCTGTCAGTCTGAGGCTGCCTGCAGTCAGGGGCCGCGCTAACAGCAGGGCCTTGCGGTCCTGGGCTGTCTGTGGCGAGGCAGTGACAGGTTCGGTGTGCGCTTCGTGGAAACGAGGGTTCTACCTCTTGCCCCGTTGTCACCCCCGTGGATATCCTGCAGCCTGTGAAAGCCTCTTGTGGATCCTTCACTGGGTTCAGCCAGTGCCCCCCCCCCCCGCCCCCCCCCCCCCCCCCCAGTGAGCGTGAACTTGGTAACTGGCAGTGATGAGAAGCGGGTCTTAAATAAGCCATCAGCGCTCTGGTTCAGTCAATGAATCCAATGAGTTAGCGGAGTCCCGAGGTGCAGGACACACGCTGGTGATGGAGGAGATGAGAAAGCCTCTGGGTCATGATAACGTGGGGACGTTTGTCTGTCTGGCGTGCCCGAGGAGCTGGGAAAGCAGGCTGACCTCCCAGGTCATCAGACACACGGACAGGGGTCTAGGGGCACGGCAACGAGAGGGGAGCAAGGGTGTGAGAAATCGGGAACCCCGTTTCGCTATTTTGTCCAGAGTTTATGCATAATTCATGCAAAAGAGGGACTTTGGCAGCAGCCCAAACATTTGCACCCTGGCTGGTGGGAACAGGTGCTTTAATAATTGGTCTTTGGGGTCCGACATGATCAAGCTGCGGTGCATTCTCTGCAGCTTCAGTCGCCTGCGTCGCTGGGTTCTAGGCTGCTTTCGGCACGGGGTCTTCCTGCGGGTATACCATGTACCCAATGTAAAGAAACCACTTGGCTCTTGATATTTAGTTGATCTAAGAACCAATACTTGGCCGTTCCCCAAGATTTATTGAGCCTCATATCTAGTGTGAATGTTAGGTGTCTGAGCGATCATCTCTCTACGTATCTGGACGAGGGGTCTGGCAGCGCCTGTGTTGTCACATGAAGGAGTTATGTAGTTGGATGTGACTAACCACATTACTGAGTACAAACTAAGCAGTTCTAACACGGATGGTACACGTCTTCATCTGTAGAATTTGGAAATCTAATTAAAACATCAGAGCAGGGATTTGATTAGAGAATCGACCATTTGAAACGTTCTAGCTCTGTTGCTTTTCATATGAAAGTTTTCCTTGATTTCTATTTCTTATTTGCTCATTAGAATTTTTTCTTCCCGGTTTTGAGTTCAGTTCAGGACAACTTCCCTGCTGTGTTCATTAAAATTTAGAACTTTGAAACACAGGCTACGGGAGATGATTAGATAGACAACATCACTCTATCCATTCACCTCCCAGCCGACAAAAATGAAAAGAAAATTCAAACTTACCTCTATTATTTCCTCCTTGGGACATTTTCCTTTTGAAATACAGAATTCCCTTAAATTCAGGTTCTTCTACTGGAAGATCCTTGGTTCTTGTAGGAGATTAAAGGAAAATCTTTTCCTATGTGCAGCTTATATGTCCTGTGTTCATCCCTTGCTTTTATGTTATGCAAATACTCTTTAGCTTTGAGGATGCAATGAAACATTTTACCACTGCAGACAAAGGTGACCTGGTGGCTAGTACTGAGAAACCTAGAGAAAAATGATGGGACATATTTTAGAGTAAGAAATCTGAGTAACTACTGTAGGGTATAGCCAGATTTATTTAGAATTGCTATTCTTTGTCAATGAAATGGTCTTAGGGACAAATTGAGACTAACTGACCATTTGTCTAATGCTTTGACTCTTCCCTAACCCCGATTCAGTAAAAATCCTGGAGTAACCTTAGTGCTATGAGAAAGTGAAGATTGTGACTGCAAAATTAAATGTTGTTATGGAACATCCAGAAAATTATACTGTGTAGATGTCAAGAAGTAACTAGCTTGAAGGAATATCTGTTACAAAACTTAGGGGAACTTGTCTGTCTTTCTGTCTCTGACACATCAGGAGACTCTCTTTGTGTGAATTAAAAAAAAAAGAAAAGGAAATAAGTCACTTTACCTTCTACATTTCCTATTTTTAAGTCCTCTGTGAAAGGTGGAAGGGCCCCCTGGTGTATTCCTGGGGTTACAAGGCTCATGGGTGATGTGATTAGTCCACCCCAGGTACGTCTGACACAGGTGAAAGGCCCGGGGTAAGAATGAGCCTCCACTCAGGGTCTGACTCAGGCAGGGAAGCAAGCCGCTGCAGGAGATGGGAGAGGGGCGTTCAGGCTCTCTTCCCCGAGTCTGGGTAGTGAGGAGGGTAGCTGTTGAGAGAGCAATGATGGCTCTGATGGAGTCAAGGTTGAAGGATGAATAAGGTAGTGGAATGGGGTCTAAAACCTTTGGGAACAAATGTATTTAGATTTATGTTACTCTTGACCTTTATTGCCACAGTAAAGTCTTGTGTAAGGATTTTTGAGTTGTTTCATCTAAGATGATATTGCGTACCAAGAAAAGGCCCCAGGTCACGGTTTAAAGGCAGGAAGTGCATGGATTTGTGAGCAGTAAAAAGTAAGCTCTCAGGGGGGTGGTAAAATTCAAGAGAAAAGTCATGGTTTTGAGGTATGGCTTCATTCCTCCCAGAGAGATTCACTTTTTGTTGCCAGTCTTAGTAAATCTTGTTCTATTTTATTGAAGAAGTTTTTTTTTTTCTTTTAAACTCTTAACCTCAGTTGTTTGTAGAGGCAATATACCACATCGAACCATAGAAACATGCCTTCACTCAATATAGCGTCAGGAAACACAGTGCATCAGAAAGTGGGAACACCAAATCAGAAGACCCACGGGGCTTTTGCCCTGTGGAGTTGTGGTGGATTGAAAAATTTTTTTTACAGCTTCTCACAGACTGGTGGGTTCCACTCCCCAGTCCCTGCACTCTGCCTTGTGACCTGGCTCGGACTGCCAGAAACTAGCAAAAATGATGAGAGCTCTCATCTGGGCCTCAGGAGGCCTTCTGCTTCCATTCTTATGGCAGTGAAATTGGGGGTGACCACATGAAGGTGGTGGCAGTTGTCATTTGAACACACGTGGATGATACCACAACCAGCCTCGAGTGCCAGCAATGTTAGGAAAGCTACCCAAGTCCTTCCAGCCCCATTCACCCCCCACATCACCAAAGCATATGTATCGATACAACGGAATAGTCTTCGGCCTAAAAAGGAAGGTATTTGCAACAAACACGGAGGAACCTGGAGGACATTAAACTGAGTGAAATAAGCCAGTCGGAGAGAGGCAAACAGTGCACGACCTAATTTACATGTGGAATCTGACACTCAAGGAACCAGAGAGCAAAAGGGTGGTTGCCAAGGGCTGGAGGGGGCAGGGAGGTAGATGGTAGTCAAAGGGTGTGGGGCGTCATTTATGCACAGACTTAATGTATCACAATGTGAATACAGTTACCAAGACTGTCGCATACTTGAAATTTGCCGAGAGGGTCATCTTTTGCTCATGCACATGCACACACGTGCACACTGAGCCATTTCCGAGAAGACCAGCTTAAAACGGGGCACACAGTGGCCCATGGGAGTATATTTTTTGTTTGTGTTTTTAGTTACTAAGCTGGAGGATGAATTGTTAGGATCAATAGATAACCGATACGGAAGATGATCACTTTTTAAAGTGGAAGACGGACTTGAGAGACAAGCCCATGCATTACAAATTAATGGCATTATAATGGAAACACGTAGAATGTCAGAATGCCGGCTGAGGTGGAGACGGGTTGGATGGCCTCTTCTCAGGAGCCTCTCAGGGGCTGGAGATGTGTCCTTAGTGCCAGGCTGCTGAGTCTGTCTTTCTTACCTTGCCTGCTTTCTGCACACAGTCTGTTCCTGGAATCCTGGTGACCTTCGTTCTTTCTGTGGTTCTCACTTGCTCTGTTCCCCACTTGAACATTGTTGGCCTCTCCCCAGATTGCATGCTCACCTGTTGTATTTTCTTTCTGGAAACTTCTAGAATTGTCTGTGAGCTTCATCTATTGCCTCTATGCTGAAAATGATAAATTCTCTACTGCCTGTTATTTAGCCAATAATAGACATTTTGATTGGATTATTTCAAAGTCATGATAAATTCAAGATGTCTCTAAAATAATATTAGTACCTGCTCGGAGCCCACGGGTTTAATTAATTTGTAAATCTTAACTCATTTAACTCTCACATCAGCCTATGAAGCAGGTGAGAATTATCTCCATTTAGAAGTGAGTTTCAAGGAGCCCGGTGATGTGCTCGAGGTGGCGCTGTTGGTAGGTGACAGAGCAGCGTCCTTTTGAGTCTCTGCACCGTAGATCTCCATCTTCAGAGCCCTCTCCCAGGTCAGAAGACAAGACTGAACTAGCGACACTTAATCAGCCCCTGAATACCCGTCACATATTTTGCTACCTGCAGTTTCCCATGGCCTTGTCCATGCCAGGCTCTCCTCTCCTGCTTCTGGACTCTCAGTGGTCATCTTGCTGGCCACCCTGCCTCTGGTATCAGCCCTTGTAGTGCAGCCGTGTGACGGCCGGCGAAACAACCTGCCAACGCCCATCTCATCACACAGCTCCGCGAGTGTCTCCCCCGTCGCCCAATCCACGGGGTCCATCCCGAAATGCGATTTTTGGCATCTGTAGTGAGGTTCTTGTGAGTTCATCCCTACCCTGGAGGGGAAACCATGCATTTCTGACTCATTAGCTACCCATGTTCACATTCCTCTTTCATCACTGCTCTTCCTGCCTGTAAGCCTGGCCACGCGGAATGCAGCTGGGATCGGAACATGTTCCCCTGAAATCTGTCTGCCCACATACTTGGAGCCCCCTCTCCCTGCTGTGGTCATCCCCCCACACATACCTGCACTCACACACGCTGCTGTGCCCAGAGGCTCATCAGATCTCAGGCCAGTGTTTGCTTCCTCTGAAGGCTTCCCCAGGTCGTAACGCCGATGCGGAAGGCCCTTTTCTGTTACCACTGGGTGCTCACGCGCTGCCGCCTACACAACACATATGTGACGGCTCCAACACTTCCACCTGCTTCTCATCTGGTCTCTGTATTTCTTGAAGGCAGGGACAGCCCATGGTTTATCATATTTGTATCCGTGACACAAATTACAGTGCTTATAGGAGTAGGCCCTTAAGGATACATAGAATGAAGGAGAAAGGAAAACACCGTGCTATCATTTTGTGGTATGAAAGATTTTCTAGATATTTTCTGTCCTAGTTCATTGTCAGCTCAGATATTAGCTGTCATCCCTGGATTTCTGTGGCTCTATAGGAAGCATGCACATGTGTGTGTATGTGTGCCAATGCAAGTGCATACATGTCGCAGGAACTGTAACTCATCGAGGAAACGGCTGTAACATTGTCATGGAACGGGAGTGCAGTGGTTTTATTCATGGCAGAGGCAATTTGCAGTCTTTCCATGACGCATTTCTAGCAAAAGGCACTCTGATCATTTCCACAGGATGATGAGACTTTCTGTCTGAGCCTTCTGCTTTGACCCGAGAGTTCACCACAGGTGAGAAAATGCAATAAAAGGGCAGACTTTGAAATAATCTCAACTGGGAGATGTCAGGGCAGGAATAGCGAGTCCTGTCCTGAACAGGAGGTTAATTGCTGGAACACAAAGTGCCCTGCGGGAAAATGCTGCCTGGGACGGGACCTTGACCCCCAGGGCACGGAAACCCCAGTGCCTGTCGCCAGATATTCTAATTATGTGTTCTGCACAAGTACTTCTTCATCACAAAGACTCGAAAATCCTCTAATTAACTAGGATTTAAAAAGCAAACAGGAAATTGAAATGTCAAAGGTCAACACAAGCAAAAAGCAAGACTACCCAAGCCTGGGTGAAGAGGAAGCGGGAGCCTGAGCCTGAAGGAGAGCTAATTAGCCAAGTCCACTCTTTACGATAACCAAAGCAGCGACCATAAATCATTACAGTGTCTAGGGCTTCAGGGACGTGAGGGGTTAAAAAGCATGACTTAGTATCTCAGTGAGTGATTTCAACACACTTGAAATGTGTGCTTTAGAAAGAAATTATAAGGCTGAACCATGGTGCTTTTTAAATCTATAAACATGATTTTTATAGTAAAGTAGTTTGATTTTTTAAAATATTCTTAATGTTTGTGGGTTCTGCACTGTGGTGCAACACACACACACACACACACACACACACACACACATATTTATTTATTTAATGATCTAAGGCCCCATGGATTCAGAATTCCCACCGCCCTTTATCAGTTCTTCAGATTGAGCGGCCAGATTCTTGTGCCATTTTTCCCCAGCAGATGCATCTGCTTAGCCTCTGTCATGAATACAAATGAATTTTCATTGTCATTTAGAAGTTGGTTGAAGAGGAAAACAGAGAGAATTTCCAAATCTGTGTCCTAAATTCCCAAGGGACTCCGTATATATTCAAACTCCTGTGTGTTCTCTTACAACCCGAGTTCTTGTGAAAACCTTCCCCTATAATCCTTTGGGGGTTCCGGCGACTGTCCTCAGCCGCAGGACCAGGGAACGGAGCGCGTGTCCTCTGGCCGGGCTGGTCCCGCCCCCAGCGCCCACTGCCCCACGCTTCGCTGAGGCTCCTGGCTGGGCTTCCAGCTTCTCCACGTGCCCAGCGACGCCCTGCTGCGCCCAGTGTCCAGAGTGATGCTCTGGGCAAAGCCCTCAGTGGTCCCCATGCCCCTGTGACCCATGACCTCATCCCCAGCTACTCACTCTGTGGTTGCTCCAGCCACTAACTCCTCTTTGCTCCCCAAGAAATGCTCTGTGCCTTGGGGGTGAGGTTGTTTGTCTTGACCACTCATCACCTTGGGATAGCTTTTCAAACCTCGTGATTTGTTCCTTTACCTTCTTTCCTGCTGAGCGCTCCCTTCCTGAGCGACGGGCTCACCCACCCACCCTACGTGAAATCACGACACTACCTGTCTCCAACCTGGCTCTTGCCGCGTCCTGACCGGCTTTAACCGTCTCTTGTGCACTTATCCCTACCTCATAAACAAAACTGTTTGTTTTAATTTTTCGGCCCCTTCCATAATGGCAAGAACACCGTGTTCCTGGAAAACAGGTAGGTGCTCAAGAGAAACTTGTTAAAATCTGTACGGAATGAAAACACTGAATCTGGTTCTTCCTTTTACCACCGGCTTTCTTACTCGTAACGTCTATTTTCACTCTCCAAGATCTAGTGTTCTGTTTGTTCTCTTTCTCGCTACTAGGGAGAGGCCCAGCTCCTTTCCATCCAGAGCAAACATGACATCCACCCTTCTGCCTTGTCATCCTGGCAGAGTGTGAGGTCCCCGCGAGCAGGGACCACCACTGTCCTGCCCTGCACTCTGTCACCAGTACACAGCACAGTCTGGCACGTTGTAGGTCCTTGATATTTTTTAAGTAAATGCCTGAATTTTGCTGAAATAGTGTGGAATGATTTATGATGTATTGTTATGTAAAGTAAGAGAGTTACAGAATGGTATGCGTGATCCGATAACACATTCGTGGAAGGAAATTAGAAATCAGAAAAAGTTCTGAGTATTTACATTTGTTTAATATATTTGTATAGAGAAAGTAAGGATTTATTACTTGTTATTAATTTTCAATGTTTAACACAAGACAGTGAATTGGATATGGCAGTGGGGAAACCATTAATTATATTTTAGACACTTCTGATCTTTAAATTATAATAAGCAGCTATTATTTCCCATAATTTAAGTGGCTGGGAAAAATCTTAGGTGTAACACTAACTTATAAAATCTTGTTTATTATCTCATTTTATAGAAAATATTTAAAGGACACAAACAATAAAATTATATCAATAATATAGTAATAAGAAATGCCAAATACAAGACAATATTTCCATCTGCAGAAAAATCAGTAAACTGTATTTTTTGCTCCATAAGATGCACTTCTTCCTCCCCCAAAATGGGGGGATATATCTGTGCGTCTTATGGAGCAAATATTGCATCCCAGACCGTGATGTGTATTACCTGACCCGTTAGCGGTGGCGACAGCTGTTAGAAGAGGAAGCAGTGGGCCCACACAAAACCCCTGGGGGCACTTAAATGTCCCACTTTCCTGCTGAATCTCAGGGCATCTGGTCAGCTGCCGTCTGCCTCTGCCCATCGCCTGGGACCTGGGAGAGTGCAGAGAGCCACCTGACCCTCCCAGCTACAACTGCTGACCTGTTGAATCAGCTGAGGCTAATAACGGGCATGAGGCTCAGTGCCAATTGCCCACTGCCTTTGACACTGGGTGGGGCCTGTGTCAGTAGAATTGCCTCCAATCACCAATCACTGTGTCTTAAGCCCTGCCAATCATGAGAGGCAGATGGGTGGAGCTGAAGTAACATGTTCTCGGCTGGCTTCTGGCTCCGTTAGATGCTACAGCTGTCTCGCCTACCTCCATACTGTTCCCAGTGCACCCCAAACTTCTGTGTGAGGAGGCCAGCAGTGACTGGGTGAGCAGCCATGAATGCTGACATTTGTAGTGTATAAAGGGGGTTATGGTGGGGTCACTGTTTTAGTAGTAACACAGGCCCTGAGGGGATTAAGGGGCATCACTACTTGATAGTAGGGGACTTTAATACCTCATTGTCAACAATGGACAGATCTTCGAAGCAAAGAAGCACCAAGGATACTGAGGCACTGAACAACACTCTAGATCCAATGGACTTCATTGATATATATAGAGCTTTTCACCGCAATGAATCTTTGTTTTTTAATCGGTATATTTAGACCATTAACATTTAAAGTGTTGATTGATATACTTGGTTTAATATCTACCGTATTTTTAATTTTTTTATTTGTTCATTTGTTCTTTGTCTCCTACTTTCTTTAATCCTCATTTTCTACCTTACCTGATATGAACATTTATATAATTCCATTTTATTTCCTCTCTTACTAGACCAATTATACCTATTTTTTAAATTAGAGATTGCCATAGATTTCACAATATTCATTTTAAACATTCTGCTTTGTGTGCAGGGCAAGAGTCTTATAACAGAGTACAGCAGTCTTTCTCTATATCATGGTTCACTTATTGCGGCCTCACTGTATCGCAGGATTTTAAAAAATATCATTTAATTATTTATCGCAGATTTTTTGCTTTATCATGGGATTTTGTGGTACTGTATACGTATGTGGTTAAAGTTATGTAGGTTGAAGAGCGTAGAATAAATGTAAGGCTCCTACTTCGGGGGAGGGTGGGTCTGGAACGTAATACCCGCGGTAAGTGAAGGAACACTGTACTCCCACTTCCCTCCTTTCGTGCCTGTGGCATTCCTGACTTTCTTCGGCCGCGTGGAGCTCCCTGAGGAGCCCGTCGAAAGCATTCTTTTTGTTGTTACAGTGTTTTGACTTCAAGATTCTCCCATATAATTTCCACCTCTCTGTACGTGCTCCCCATCTGTTCTTGCTGATTATTCACTTTTTTCCACTGAACGTTTTTACACATGATCACGGGTCATTCCAACGCGTGTCTTATCAAATTCTGTTTTTGATGATTACTTTGTCTTTTCAGGTTGTGTTTTTCTCTAGCCTTTTGACATGGCTTGTACTTTTCTGTTGAAAGCTGGGTATTTTGTATTAGGTAACATGAACTTAGGTAAATGGTTCTTCAGTGGCCCTGGGGGATTCTATGCTACCAATACCACTAACTTGTATAGTTTCCGGGTCAATAATTAGAGTTATATCCCAACATATGGATCATAGGCAGATAGCACAAGACCTGTTCCAAGCAGAGAACACTTGTCAATATGGTAGAGCCAATATGTATTGCCAGATGATTCTGTGCTGTCTAGTGCAAAGATACTTAGAAACTGATAGAAACGGATGTGTCTTCATGTTCCATCAACAAGAAGCCAGAAGTAATACCACGTCCCAAGGAAAAGGCAGAAGCCGGTGCCATTGTTGAAGCCTTCAGAGATGCAGGGGGGCACTTCCTGCCATATCCCAATTTTAAATCTGTCGTCGCAGCGAAAGCCAGATGGACCAGCGAGAATGACAGGCAGTTACTGCAAACTTCATCAGATGGTGTGCTCAGTGGTGGCTGGGTGTCTGGGGGGTGCTGTCTGTGTTCTCGCAAACCAACACAGCCTCCGGCACCCGGCGCCCAGCTCCTGCCCCAGCAAATGCTCTCCTTCCGCCGTTTTCAGTGACGAGAGCAGCAGCGGTTCGCGTTCGAAGGGACGAGGGCGTAGCTTCACTGAATCGCTCAGCGCTCTGCCGACCCTTTGGCTCCCAGCCACAATAAAGTCCAGAGATATCTTGATGATTTTGAAATCCCACGGAACATCACATTATTTTGTATAATGACATTAAGCTAATTGGACCCAGTGAGCAGGAAGTAGAAAGATAAATGCATTCCAGAGAGTGCAAAATAAATCCTGAGAAGGTTCAGGGGCTTGCCTCATTACTGGGATTTTTGAGGGTTTGGGGCATGTCAGCCTGTCTCTTTAATGCAAGAGAGAAATCACTGCCCATTGACACCCTGCATGACCCATTTATTTATAGATAAGCCCCTGGGTTGAGTAGGAAAGGACTGCGCAGCCTGAAGTGTGTGCTGCCCTGACACTTGGGACAGAACACGTCTGATGCTCTAGGATGGGACTATGATGGACACACAATACAGAACATGCGGGAAGCCCCGGTTTTCTCAACAGCTGATAACAGCTACAGACCCTTAGGGTTTCACCATAAAAGTCACGCCCTCCTGTCTATTTGAAGTGTCCCTTGGCTGCCACTGGGCACTGGTGGTGACAGAGCAGTGATGACGGGGCACCAGGTGAACTGCACTACCTGGGTCAGGTCAGGTCCTGTGAGCTGCAGGTGCCAAGACGATTAGGAAGTGGGGGGCTTCATTGGGGGGGCCGCATGCAAGGGACAGAGGGTGCAGGGAGCAGGGTTAACACCTTTCAGGCCACAGTGAAGGGTGGTAACTGAGAATAAGTGGGACGCGGGAGGTGGGGGAGGGACAGCCCCAGACCGCAGCGAAGCTTTGGGAAAGTGGGCTCAGGATGTCGGGGCCCCGGGCACAGATCTGCCGCTGGAGGAGCCCAGCACTGGGCAGGCAGCTCTTCTCTAGAACTCCCCCGAGCCAGTCATCGCTTGGGAGCAGCCCAGAGAGAGCGTGACCTGGGCATGAACACCACTGTGCTCCCCAAAGGTGACACGTGACAGGCGGTGGCATGCCTCACGCGTAGCATTGCCGTCCGAGAGAGAGCTGAGGAGCACACCTCTATGGCTGCCCCATCACCCCAACTCCTTTCATGACTAGGGGGTTCTCTGATCTATCAAAACATGCATGTTCCATTATAAACTGGAAATGGCATGTGGGAGACCGTCTCCTGGCAGGTTCACAGGCACACCTAAGCTTGCAGAGGCCGTGGCTTGGACGGTCACAGCACTTCTTCATTCTATTTCGCTTCTTCTCCCTCAGCCAACACAGGTGAACCTTTATGGAGGTTCCTATAACCTAGTGATGGCCAACTAAAGTGCTTGCATGGGGCGTCGCTGCCTGTGCCCATTGGGATGCTATGGAGTTACAGCCTCCCTCGGACTGGTCCTGTAGGTCACGGATGAAGGGCAACCCCGTGGGTAGAACCTTGGTTCATTTTCGTGTGGAATTAGCGATGGCCTCAGGCAAGTGTTTACACTGATCCGTGAGCGCTGGTTAATAGTTTGGCTGGGCGGACAGAGATGTGCAGAAGGTAAGGCTGAAAACAGTGGTGAAAGAGCTGAGAGGACGGCATCTATTTGGAAAGGGGAGCTGTGTATAAAACACCTGCGCCCCACAAAAATGTCCGCCAGAGGTTATTGACAACAAAAAGGTCTCACTTAGTAGGCAGACAAGGCACCCCCTGGGCATTGTACATGCCACCCCACACTTCCCCTGGTCATTCCTCAGTGGGCCCTTGCACAAAATGGTCATGGCGTCAGGGCTGGGGGCACTGCATGGCTGCACAAGCAGCTTCTCAAGTGTATTTAAGCCCACCTGGCTGCTGCTCCTGCGGGGCTCCCCACCTGCCAAAGAAGGACCTTGCAGGGAATCTATATGCGGGGGACAGTCCTATAAATGGCAGATTTGTCACTGTCATCTCCCCTGTGGGAGGCAGCCTCCCAAATGGCTCTCAGCGATCACTTCCTGTTGGAGTTGATGGCTTGCACTGAATAATCTCCTCTTCTCAGGAGTGGGCTGGACACAACGCATTGTTTCTACCTAATAGATTTCCATAAATTTTCATGGTAAGTTTGCATAGTGAAATTATGGAATTAGGCTACAACAGGACTCTGGCTTCTGTTGCCTGTCTGTCTCTCCCTTCTCCTTTCCCCCAGCTGCACCTCTAGGGCAAGGGATCTGCTGCTATGTGCTGAGTAGCCACACGGAGAGCTTAGTGACAAAGAACTGAAGTTTCTCATCAGCTGTCAGCTAGAACCGGAGTCCTACCAACAGCCAGAGGCATGAATACCGGAGCAGACTTTTCCTCAGTTCAGCCTTGAGATGAATGTGGTCCCAAAGGACATCTGTTTTTTGTTTTTTTTTTTAATTTAGCATACTTACTTCTTAAAGTGTCCTTTTAAATTTTATTTTTCAGTTACAGTTTACATTCAGTATTCCTCTGTATCGGTTTCAGGTGTATACCCTAGTGGTTAGACAGTCATATACTTTATATAGTGATCCCCTTGACACTTCCAGTATCCACCTGACACCATCCCATAGGTATTGCAATATTACTCACTATATTGGTACGTATGTTGTATTTTACCTCCCTGTGACTATCTTGTGACCACCAATTTGTAGTTCTTAGTCCCTTAAGCTTTTCACCCATCCCCCAACCCCCCTGCTCTCTGGCAACCATCAGTCTGTTCTCTGTATGTATGAGTCTTTCTATCCAAATGACATCTTGATTGCAGTTTTGGGAAATCTATATTCGTTATCTAGTGCTATGTACCAAATTACACCAGACTTAGCCGAAATTATAATTGTCTTATCGTTTCACTGAAAAGATTATTTGCTCAGAACTTCTTCCAGTGAAGTGATAGGGTCAGGGCTTCATCTCTTACTGGTATGTGGCCATCCCAGCGCTGCACTCGTTTTCAAAGACAAGGAAGGATGGTTATACCATGCTAACGAGCCTGGCATTGGGCCCCTGAGTAGAAACAGTGTTTGCTGTTTCAGGGTTTCCCAAACTGCTGTGTTCTTGCACCCACTCTGATTCCTTACCGGGCAGGCAAGATCTTTGGACCTATCAGTTCTCTCCTTGTAGAAATGTTATGCCTACTCCACTTCTTCTTAGCCATTGGTCCTTGTGTTACCAAGTCTAATTCAAAAGATTTCACTGACTTTGAATCTCAGAAGTAGGGGAATCAAAACTTCCCTGTCCCAGGGGGCCTGAGATTCCTTATTCAACTAGACCTTCCCACCCCTCAGTGAGTTTCCTCATTGAATGCCGTTATCTTCTGCCTTAACAAGACACAGTGTTCTGAAGGTGGAGGTCAGTGTCTTCAGATACTCTGCTTTATTTGTGTTCCTAATATTGATTTTTAAGGGTACAGTTATTGGCATTTTTTATCTCTGTATTTTTGATGACATAATGCAGTTTTCTTCTTTGTTGAATAAGGTTCTTTGATGCCGTGTTTGAAGACAGCTGGGGAATCTAGCAAAGAACACACTACAATCTCTGCAGCAGTGGGTACAGAGCAGTGAAGACTTTAAAATAATACCTGTGACTTTTAGTTGAAATAGATTGCAGCCCACTGCTTTAACATCGATCGAACATATTTAGTATACCATTAACATTTGCAGGATGATTCACTAATATGTTAAAATGCCATTGACAAGGTATGTTAATTAGCTGTTGAAAAATTGAAGCAGGTTGCTTTGTCAAAACCAAACATTGATTGCCTCTGTGTTATATGCTCTTGATTGTAGTGGTGGTTTCTAACACATATCAGCCAACGAGGCCATTACTGTATATGGACGGGCCTTTACAAGGGTCGATGAATGAATTTACACCAAGCCAGAGTCTATTTTTGGCATCGGACTTCTAGAGCTGGGCTAGTCTGGGTTTGTGAGGTGTGGCGATGCACACGGTCAGCGTGTGTTGTTTGGGGACCTGCTTCGAAAAGTTGAAAGGAAGGGGCAGAGAGTACTCCCTGCTGAACTCACATAAAAGCCTTCCTGTGAAATATCTTTAAGTGTTGGTATCAGCTCGTGGCAAGTGCTTAATAATAAATGTAAAAGTGCTTAGTTGCTGCCTCAGGAAATTAATTTGTTACATGTGGTTCTCTGACCCCAGTGAAGGAATATTCCTTAGGAAACAGCTGGGGGGTGGGGGGGAGCTTGAATCAGAAGACTAACCGAAGTCTAGAAGATGCTAGCAAGTGGATATTTATCCTCAGAGTGCAGTGCAGAGAATAAGGTGGAAGAAAGCTGTAAGGCGCGTACCTGAGCTCCTGGTCTGATCGCCAGCAGACTGAGCCTCTAATATGCCTCTGCGCTTTGAATGGCGTTGTAGGGTAGCTCCTCTCCATTTCTGTGAGTTCCTGTCCTCTTATTGGTCTGCTCTAATTTTGACAATGTCAGCCCTAGGTTGAATGTTTTAGATTTATTATTTTATAACCCTCTATAATAATGAATTGATATTTAATAAACACTTCTCCATGAGAAGCTTTGACAAGGTTTATTAAATATATTTTTAGGTCTTGCATATATTTATTTCAAACCATATCTGTGCATATTTTCACATAGATACACGCATGTGTGTATGTAGAGATGATCTAGATTTAGGTGTGGATATGCACATGTAGATAAAGATGTAGGTACAGAGCAGATGTAATGGCAGTCATTGCTGCGATGATCCCTATGGGGGGAAACAGATTTGCGGAGTGAAACCCACCCCAATGTAGTCGTGCCAAGATAAGCTCAAGCCTTTGGGGTCCCGTGAAGGCACCCCTTCAGAGCTCTGAGCCCTCTGCTGTTACGAAGGGTGTCTGCGTTGCCCTGTGCAAGCAAGGCCAGTGGAAAGGTTTGCCTGAGTTACTAGCATCATCTGTAGTGCAGACCCTGTAACTTTCCCAGGGAGGGATCTGTCTTTAGGGACGAAGCTGCGTTACTCTTTACTGTAGAAGAGAAAGTTTAACTTGGCTTTTCTAACTGGTCATCAGGTGACACCAAACCATGGTTTCCCTCATGTGAGGCGATGTCCGGGCTTTCTTCACGAATTGCCATACGTTGCCATGAATGCGTATTTTTTCTGACAACTAATTAGGGAAAAGTGAGCGTTGATCCAATCCAATATGGGTGGATGCGCTCAATTGCTCTTGCCTTCTGCATTTGGGACAACCTATAGTACAATGGGGAGCAGAAGGCAGCCTGTGGCTCCCACGCTCTCCTCAGGATGGGTGAATACAAAGAAAAGTTATGTTTTGAGTTTATATTGTAATTCACTTTAATAACATTATATATGAGCCATTCTTTCTAAAGCACAAGTCTGTTTTATTTTAAAGCTATACTGAGTGCTTTTACTGTTAACATGATATCAAATTAAGCAAAACTAAAATTTAAGAAAAAATTCCAAACTTTAAAATATTTATAAACATCCATATCCTTAACCTTGCATAAGCACAATATTTAATAGCTTGCTGGTTCTTTATTTTATTCTCTGGAGGCATTGATATTATGTAGCAACATAAATTTGTAACTGAGAAATTATAAAAGTGGTGGCTGAGAAATAAAGCATTCATGAGAAATATATTTAATAAATTACACTAACTAATAAAAACATAGTTACAGAGATACATAAATAATTAACTAAATTTGTCATAACTCATTATATCTCTTTTAAAATGCAAGTACTTGTTACAATTATTCCCTATACCCTATGTACTCATTTGGACATAGAGCTCTATAGATCAGTTAACTATGAAACAGTTTTATTTGAAGCCTGAGAAACATGAATTATGTTAGAAAATAGACAACTTTAAATATAAATAATTAGATCTATGTTAACTAATCTTTGGAATGTACAGTATTAGATTTCCTAAACTAGAGAGGTCTTTGTTTTTTAATGAGCAGTTGCTTATCTCAAATGAGGTTTAAAACTATGGTAAATTACAAAATTATTATGATATAGTAATGACCTATAAGCAAGTACAGTTCTTGGGCTGTAGACAATATTTAATGGAAGATGATTTTTTGATAATATTTAATTTCTTTGTGATATAACACAGTGGGTGTATAAATATCAGAAGGTCTTATTAGTGATAGTGATTTGGTATTGTTTAGCACCTTTCCAATGAGAAGCATTCAGACAAATGTATAGATGTGTTTTAAAAGTATTTAGATGTAGTCAATAGGGTCAGATTCTATTCTAGATTATGGGCCCTAATCTTTTTACACAGAATATTATTCATTTTACATGAATATTATTTTGAAAACATGTACTTCTAAGATATCTTAATTTATCTTTATTTTGTCCTGCTTGGCATAACTTTTAAGATTATATAGCTGCACCTAAAATGTAAAGGTTATGTTTATTTCAGGATTCTTACATTCAAAAAACTCAAAATCTTCAGAGCGCTAGATATTGGCAGAATCATGTTACCACAGTAACCTATATCCATGGCCAACCTTTCTGAGTATTTAACTTAGACACTTAACAACTAGGCAGGTGTAATGAGATGCAAAAATAATGCCAAAAAATATTTATACAGAACGTTGGAGGCAAATGCCTTTGTTCTGCCTCTTCCTTAGAACTCAAATTGCTTGATATTCACTTAAATTAAACTCAATTAAACTAATGCTTTAAAAGCATTTACCTTGCATTGCATTAGGTACTAAGGATTGCGGGAAAAACTAAATACAATTCTTAAATGCTTCCAGTCTAGTCAGAGGACCAGCTACACATTCCAGCTTCTTTAATCTGAGACCGGATGAGGTGGCAGTCAGCTCTTCTGTGCTGTGGAATCACATTCATTTTGGAGGTTGGAGAAAAGACCCCACACAGAGTGCCAGGTGCTTCTGAGAGAAAGAACAGAACAAACACATGCACATGTGTGATGAACAGGCACCAGGTCTACTGGGAACTAGGGGAAGGAAGGGGGTAGAGGGCACAGGAGATACGATGAAATCCCTGGGATAACGCTGCACAGGAGAATTTGTTAAATTCCATGCAGACCAATCGTATACTTCTGGCATTGAGCATTTGAGAGTGGGATGATAATACTACAAAAACTTGGAAAACACCTGATTATAAAATCTTAATTAGTGATTTTTAAATTAAGTAAATTCCTTTTGCTGGCATCTGTGTAGCATTATTTGTCAGTAGAGTTCATATTGTACCTCTTATCCTCAATCCCTCTCTCAAACCCATAAGATTAAAAACATGGAAAAGACCCCATCTTTATGACCTCATTAAATCTTGAGGACCCCCTAAAAGCCCCATCTCCAAATACAGTCACATTAGGGGACAGGAATTCAACATATGAATTTGGGCAGACACATTTCAGACTCTAGCAATGGGGGAGATATTATCCTTACACAGTAGAGTTTCTAGAAAGGTGAGTGGGTTTTTTAAAGTACCTGCTGTCATAGCCATAACCTATCCTTGAATAGGATAACAGATATAATAAGATTTTACATTTTAGTGCTCATGAATATTATTGGTAAATGTGCACAATGGAAATATAGTCTTAATAAAAGTTATTTCTACTTCAACATATCAGTAGAAATTGTCAGCATTTACAAAAATATGTGTATTTTTGAATAACCATAGAAGCAGGCTTAAGTGCAACAAATAGGATGGCTGGGGACTCACATCTGTAACAATGAACATCGTAGATGATTTCGTTCAAGCATCATCCAGGGTCTTATTTCACGTTCATATAACCTGTTGTGAATGTGAGAAATAGAGAAGGTAAAAGGCAAGTCAAGGTGGTTTATCCTGGACTTTTAACCAATACATTTTTTATTACGTAGAGAGGGAGGAAGCTCTTTAGCATCTTACACGCAGGAGCCCAAGAATTCCTGTGTACTCTAGACAACAGAGTTCAGAATACTGTTGCCAAATTAAGTGATGTAGGGTGAAGTCTGGTTAAGGTAGACTAGTATTTCTTTGAAGATGGTCTTTTATTCTTACAATCTCTTCTTTATCAACTAAGTTTTTTTCCTTTTTCACTTAATTTGTTGGGATGACATTGCTTAATAAAATAATATAGACTTCAGGTATACAATTCTATAACACATCATCCGTATATTGTATTGTATGTTCACCACCCAAAGTCAAGTGTCCTTCCATCACCATTTATCCTCCTCCCCCTCTTCTTCCTCCCCCTCCCCTTTTCCCTCCTGTAACCACCATACTGTTGTTTGTGTCTATGAGTTTTATCTTTGCTTAATCCCTTCACCTTTTTTCACCCAACCCCAAGTTCCTTTCCCTCTGATAGGTTTTAGTCTGTTCTCTGTACAGATCTTGAGATGTATTATAAATTATTACCTAGACCTCCTGGGAGGATGTCAGGAATATGTGATATTCAAAGTATGACTCAGGCATGAATCCTCCCACTCACTAATTTTATCCAAATAGTAAATGGCAAGTCATCATTGCTGATATCTTAAGTATTTCTTTCTCTTCATGTTGACTCAGGGTAGGAAAGTATGTCATAAATCAGGAGGCTGACGTAGACTGTCTTCTGAGTCACATTCTATTAGCCACCATTTACATCCATCAGAAAGGAGGGCGCTGATGCTAAAAAAGCAGAAACTGCATTTTGAATTCTTCAAAGAATAATGAAAACATAAATTTAAAATGTAGAGTCATATTTCTAATGTGGTCATCATTAGCTGTCATGGAGAAGAAAATTGCTTATAAAAATAGAATATCAATATTATTGATACATCTATCTCTGTCAGCATTTAATGGCAAACAGAGAGAAAGGCAAATAGTGATAGATGTCATGTGAACAAAAATTAAAGTTCGAAGAAAAAAAAATCAAATCAATTCTCTATCTCTCTCCATCATTTCAAGTACCTTATAAAAACTTTTCCCTTAACGGTTATTTAATATATTGCTTCCAAAAGGCTAAAGTAACCTTGATTATTCGGGGGGGGGGGAGTCTTAGATTGTGACTTAGTCATTTCAAAAATTATTGAGAAGCTGATATTTTTCAGGTATAATTACCACACGGTGCTGACACTGGCTTGTTTCTCTCCTGACTGTGTTTGGTCCATTAGTTCTCCTTTCCCCCGATTACTCAGTAGAAAAAGAGAAGCAAAGGAAGGAGATCCTAGCATGGAGCATGGAATTTTCCCTGTAATAACACTTAGTAAGTTTGCTGTAGGTATAATCTAGTTTCTCATTGGCACCTCAGTGGGGAAGATGTTTATACTTTAGACAAAACTGATATTCCTAAAGTACATATTTAAATAAAATGATCCTTTTTTTCCCCTACCATCTGGTAGACCTGTGTTATCTAATGCAGTAGCAAGTAACCTCATGGGGCTATTTAAATTTAACTTCATGATAAATAAAATAATTTTTTCTTTAGCCTCATTACTCACATTTCAAGTGCTGGAGAGCCATTGAGCAGAGCATTTTCAGCACCGCGGACAGTTCCAATGGCGGGTACCCAGTGCAAAAACTGACTTACAGACGCGAAGGCTTTATGAACCTAACCTGTCTGGTGTACGTCTCTACGTGAGGGTGTATGTACACACAGCTGACATCAGTCAGGCAAACCTACACAGTGTGGAGAGTTGTGCAGTTTCCCCATTTATTACAGTTTCCTTGTATAATTTTACCTTTTATTGCATTATGCCTTGGATCCAATTTAGACCGGGTGGCCTTTCAGATCCTATGATTAGTTAGGAACAGCAGTGATGATGAGGTGACTAACGACCCAAGGTCAGAGAAGCTGCAACAGGGCAGATCAATATCTGGGCCGCTTCTTCCGAGAATTCAGAACAACACTCTGTGACACGCTTGTTTGGACATAAATGTGGTAGGAGCTCCCATGAGAATGTTATTCCAGTCCTAGGTAATGACGGCGGGCGGGGGCACCAGGCATACTCCTGTCCCTCAGCAGCGAGGCAGGCAGGCTGGGGTGCTGCAGGCCTGTCCCTGGGGGGTGCTCTGCACGGCCCGCAGGCAGGTGGGTCTCGGCGCTCTGCACAGTTCACAGCGTGACTACTGATGGAAGTGGAACTTCGTTGTCTGTTGTCATGGGGGTTGTGATTGTCCGGTTGGGCTTTGTCAGAGTCGACAGAAAACACCACCGTGCATTACGGCAGCTTGTCGCGGCATCTCTGGAGCAGGGTGCCCCTGCACCTTGGAAGGAATGCTTTCCTTGGTGTGCATTCTCCCTTCTGCCTGGCCGCGCCTCTTCCCACGGTGGGTGGGGACAAGCGCCCTCCAGCCACAGCGCCCGGTCCAGGGCGGTCTCCCCCCACCAGCCCTGGGCCCTCTTGCTGGATTTCTTTTCTCCTATCAGACTTTATCTCTGCTTAAATTCTTCTCTGAATTCCCTCAGGATCATCCTGAAATCCAGGTTCTCTTTACTGTGTTCCCATCCCAAAAAGGGTTCCTTCTGTCTCTGCCTCCCACGCTCACATCCAGGAGGCAGAGTAGACGTGAATAATCGGCCTTCTGGGGGTGTTCTCCTGTCTCCAAGTACCTGTTACAGTGGAGAACCACACATTTTTCAAAATCATAATGTAAACTTTCACTGTGATGGGGGCAGACTTGCCTCAGTCCTGCTCGGTCCTCTCTCCTGGGCCATGGGATTTTTTTCCCTGGACTTCCAGTTTTGGAAGTCCTATTTATGTGTAAATAGCACCCTTTCCATCTCAATGTTCCATCATTAGCCATCTTTTGTTAACTGTTCCACATGACTACTAAACAATCTGAAAATAAATGATTAAATTACACTCTGATTTCCAGCTTGGAAACGAGCATTTGCAGATACTTGCAAGTTAGAAGAGTTCCTTTCACATTGTACTTAAATATAATTAAACCTGACCACTGGACTTAAAGTCTTAGGACATGGATCCAGCAGAAAGTTAAAGGACAGGTGATTTAAACCTGAGACTTCGATAAAGTATTTCTCATTAGAATATCAAACAAAAGGTTTCACACAACCATTCTGAGCAGTATTAAATGTTTGGACATCTCTCACAAACAAATGCCAGTGTAAGCCAGGTGGCAGGTACGGTTCTTTTATCTTCTTTTTTTTTTTTTTTTTTACCTAAACATACAACTAATGCCAAAAATAAAATAATTTATATTTTTATTTTTAGCTCTTGCCATTTAAATTAGATGTATAGCTATGACAGACCAAGATGCTTTTCAGTTACCATGACTACCTGAAGTAGGAACCTGCTTTGGGAAAGTTACCCATAGGAATGGTTTTATCGGGTCATTGGAAACAGACGGGTTCCATTTAACTGATCACATCTCTAAATGTAAATGCAAAGTTGGCAGAAATCTCCCAAGATTTTGTTTCCCTAATTTCTAAAAACAAAACCAAACAAAACCTAGAGAAGTTATGAAAATGAGAACCAAGAGATGAGGAAAAATACTTTTTAACAAATGGTATAGCTCTTTTAGCACCACGATGTTTCCCTGGGAACTATTTCCTTTTTGTTAATGAAAGTACAAAATACATGTTTAAAATAATTCCTTCTAGGCCCACTACTCCACTGTGTCTATGTGTTTTACTCTCTTTCTCTTTTTTTCATGTAAATCAATGAGCCTCTATATTTTCCATTAGTTTTTAAAGCTTTTACATTTTCTAGAAAGAGCTGAGAAGATCGTGCAGAGGTTCCCTGTGTACCACGCACCCAGGTTTCCCTAATTAGGAACATCTCACATTAGCGTGATATGTGTATCATGAATCAATCAGTACTGATATATTATTCACTATACTCTGTAATTCATTCTGATTGCCTCAGTGTTTACCTAATGTTCTTTTTCTGTTTCTGGGTCCAATTCTTGTCACCACATGACAAGTTTACATTGCTATGGCCCGGGCAGAGCGCAATAAGAAAGCATAATATTCCATTGCATCTTCACATTAATAATTCACTTAATATTTTCTCTGTATTTGGCCACTTAGATTTTTTTCTAGTTGGGGGTGGTGGTGGAAAAAAACAGGTTTAAAATTTAGCCCCTCCTGTTGGCCTTCATCCACAGCCTCACTAGGCCAGCTTTCAAAGGAATAGTCCGGTAATGAAGATGCTCTGGGAGGGAAACCGGAGGCGTCATGACTCTCCTTCTCCTTCCTGCATTGTTTCCTATTCTCCATATAAGCAGGCTTCCTGCTCACAGCAGTTTTGCCATCAGCTGAGGTCAGAGAAGATGTCTTACGTGGATGCAGCCTGTGTTTTCACCGTGACATTGCAAAATGCTTTCTGCAGGGTCGCTACTCAACAGCATTATTAAATGGAACGTTAGAGCCAAGCAGGGCAATGTTATTGTTTTAACAACCCCTGGAAAAGCCCGTATCAGCCTTTTCTCATTTAAGAAGCTTCCCCTGAATGCTTCAGGCAACATGGCTCTCCTTGTGCTGTACCCTCATTGTCAAGGTTACACAATGCTGGTACTTCCGTGTTATCTAATAGCTTCATGAGAATTAGATTTAAGGCTCACCTAGGACATAGTCTCTGCCACATGGCTGCCCCGCCCCTGCCCCTCTTTGCCCTGTGCCCGTAGAGTGTTGTTTTTGAAGTGGCAAGCCAGTAGGACTTACACATTGATGACTGAGCTGGTGGCATTCAGCAGATTTTTACAGAGTCAAAAAAAAAAAAATCAAAATTTTCACATGGGACAGAAGAAAAAAATTGTAATAGGTGAGAAAAATCAGAGAAAATATATCCTACTTGGTTGTTACTCATTATAGCGCCCATCTACTTTTAAGTCTTCGGGGGAAAATCATTAACAGTTTCAGCAGAGCAAGGAGTGTTATTTTCTGTTTGTTAACAATAAAGCAGAGTGTGTGTGTGTGTGTGTGTGTGTGTGTGTGTATCTCCTCACCTGAGGACATTTTTTCATTGCTTTTAGAGAGAGGACAAAAGGGAGAGACAGACAGACAGACATCAATGTGAGAGAGAAACATCAGTTTGTTCCCTTCTTGCCCAACCTGGGATCAGACCGCACTCTGGGTACATGCCCTGAACCAGAACTAAATCCCTGACCTTCCCATCAACAAGGCAACACCTCAACCAACCGAGCCGCACTGACCAGGGGCAGACCTAATATTTTTAATGAAGAAGGAAGTCATTTGGATTGACACAGAACATTCTCTGATTGTACAGAGCACTAGAAGAATGCACGAGAAGCCTTCAGCGGCAGCAGGCAACCATTTTGAAGCGCCATTTGCTTCATATGTTTGACAGACTATCTCCAGGGAGAGCCGGCGCTTCAGTCAGCCAGCACAGGAGGTTGTTATGAGTACGGCAGACACCTGATTGCTTTAAAATTGTTTTTATACAGACTGCAAGTAGACATTATTATATATTTTCCTGCTTGAGGGAATAATTGGTTTACAAAGAGTGATTTATTGTCATCGGTGCCTTAATCATTTTTAAAGAAGATGAAAATTAAGTGATTGCCAAGCTAGTTTTAGGGGTCTGGCCACATGGCAGAATCTGTGCTGTGTTGGGCCGAGGGACACAGATGATTTTTAAGACTGAAAAAGTACCGTTCTGAGGTTGCAGCCAAGGTTATTATTAAGTTTCTTTCATAAAGGGTGTTTGGTTGAGAGAAACATGAGCTCCGTCAAGCTAATCCACATAACGCTAATGACAGGAGAGAGGTGAGACATAGCGGGCCGTCCGATACCCAGGCTGGGAGCCAAGGGGCGTCAGTTTTTAGCTACGTCCAGTAAGAATTCCTCCTCTCACTCAAACTTGGGTGGTTGGAAGAGGCAAAATCCTTTGAAGTTAGGTTCAAAAGAGGAGCATTAAAATTTGTTCCTTCTCTGCATACACTGCTTCTTGGGTTATCCCATGCAGGCTCCTCAATACCTCTTCTAATGACTTCCCAATTCCTCACCTCGGAGGTTAGTCTTGCTCTGATCACTCTTTATAAAACTTCAATCCAATCCAGTCTCTAACCTTCTCTATTCCTCTTGTCCCACGTTACCTCCTGGTATTTCATACACAGTAGTCCCCCTCTGTGTCGCGGTTCACTGATCACGGCCTCACTGTATTGCGGGATTTTTAAAAATATTATATTTAATTATTGCGGATATTTTGCTACATCGCGGGGTTTCACAGTACTGTACAGTAAATACTAAAACAAATGTAAGGTTCCTACTTCGCAGATTTTCACCTATCGCGGGGGGTCTAGAACGTAATACCCGCGATAAGTGAGGGATCGCTGTATACATTTTTCTTGTTCAGTTGTTTATCTGTCTCCCCTCTCTTCCCCATTTGGATATAAGTCCTTAGTGCGCAGGTTTTATTTGTTTTAGCAGATAGAATAGTGCATGATGGGGTCAGAGCTCAGTATTTATTTGTAAAGTGAATAAATTGAAAGCATTGAGAGTTCCAGCATAATAATGTTTAAAGGATTAAAAGAGACTGTTAGCGGCCAGGGGCTCCCGTGCGAACAGCCTACGTAGCAACCCCAAATGTAAGCCTGAAACTGTCTCAAGGTCACAAAATTGAAACCAAGGACAAGCAATCACAAGTAGGCGCTCAGCCACAGCCAATCAGTGGTCTCCTGGTCTGCTGCTGCCCTTCCTCTGGGAATGTCTCTCCCGTGCACTTCCCCTGAGGATGGGGTGCTTCTGATCCCTTGCTGTTTGGTTCTGCCCGGTTCCAGTGGCTTTTCCTCAAACTCTTAACAATTTTTAAATATGCCTCAGCTTGTTTTTCAGCAAAAGGTTAAGTTTATTTAAGCAAAGGGTAGAAAACCCACCTGGGGTCACTAGAATTGGGAAGTTGTGAGAAAACGTGGTCCTCGCTTGACTGCCTGTCCATCCTGACCGTGGATCCTGCTCAGGTCTGCACCATCAAGTCTGTGCATAACCACCGTCTGCTTGTGGAAGATGCAGCCCTGAATCGGGATGCACTTTTAGATGAGGGTCCCCACGCCTCACCTCTACCTCCACCATCGAACTTGCAGATTCTGGGGTCTCTGAGTCAAGCTGATCTAGACACAGAGGCTGGTCAGTCCCTTCTGGAGAATGGACTTGGATCTTTCTGGGCAGCACTCCAGACCTTAGCGGATCAGCTGCACACACAGTCTCATGACATTCATGTGGCAGCCCCAGGGTTGCCTTTGGCCCATGTGACCTGTAGGATGATGGCCACAGCAGGTGGCTTGGGCTGGGCTGTTTCAAAGGTGGGTTAACAAAACGGTGTTTTCTGCCTTGCAGGGAATCTCTCTCTCACTCATTCATTTACAGCGTTGCTTTAGCACCTGCTGCATTCGGCCACCGTTCTGCAGGCTGCAGACACAGCGCATGCAGGCGGGGGCATTTCTGCCTGTGCGGCATCTTTCCAGGGAATCTGCCACAGCCCCCAAGTCTTGCACTGCTCAGAAGGCTCCCTGCGCATCGGTCTTTGTAGACATGTCCATACCAATGACTTGCCTGAATTTATTTTTGTCCTCCTTGTCCGAGGGTACACAGTGGCAGGCATCTGTCCTGTTCTCTGAGATGAAGCAAGTCTTTCTAAATTAATTAGTGTGTGCGGGTGAAACTTGGGCGAGATACATAAATACCTGACTACGCACGAATCTGTCAGGAAGGCCTGCTCTCCCCTCAGACTTGAAGGACCGAGCTCCAGCTTTTACTGCGGCTTTTACAAAGGGCCCAGGGTGCTGGTTATTCTAATTCAGATCACCATCTGACTCTCCTGGTGACAGTCTTTGTTTACTTGTTCTATTCCGCGGCTTCTTAAGGTCCCGGGCACCTAATGATCACTCATTATTCAGAGACCACTTTTATTTTACTTTTTAAAATTCCCCACTCATCGCTTACCGCTGTTAATTAATACCATGGGACCATTCACTGGAGTTGCTGGAGGAAAGGTATGCTCCTCCGTGTTCACACTCATTGCGAGGCGTTTTCTAAATAAAACCTTAGTTATTGGGGAGGTTGACATTAGATGCGGTGCGTGTGCCTTGGTGCGTGTGCAGCGTTCACAGCCATCAAAGGGGACTCACCGAAGAAATTGTGTTGGCTTGTAGACAAAAGAAAGCAAAATTTCTCCAGGTTAAGAATTTCTAGAGCTTTACTGTGTTTTGCAATTGTTATATGCCTATCAATTTAAGTTAAAATATGTCAAACATATATAAAAATACAAATTGAGGCACACGAGGGATGTTAAGTTTATTTAAGGTCAAGTTCATTTAATTTGGTCAGTGACAAACTGGAGGTGGTTAGGGACAATCCGCCTCTAGTGGCCAGGGACAGACCTGTGTAGAGGGCAGGTGGAAGCCAATAAGGATGCTATTGATTATCTCCAGTTCTCATTAGCGATTCATCAATTACTTCTCCACTGTGAATATGCCAGAAATTGACATTATATAAGATAAGATGGATTTTACTGATCCTTGGGTTTGCCTCTTACATTTCAATAGCTGAAGACTATGTGAGTTTTCAAATTAAATCCTATTACTAATCAGCTTAGGCTTTTATCATGGAAAGAACAACCCCTGAGACCAGTATAAGTTGAGGCTTTTACAAGAGACTCTATGTGGCCAAGAATCATCGTTCTGTGAGGAAGCAAAATCTCTGACTTTCATGCAGAGTTCTGTGTGAATCATTCACATTGTACACACTGTAGGTCTGTATATTCTACTCATATTTTTTATGGAACATGGCAATAAAGTGTCAAAAGGAGATCAACACATCATTAAAGTTTTCCTGTTGATGGAAATAAAGTACATGAAGGTAGGGATGAGTTTTAGTAAGTTTTACAAATGTGCCATTTGAGCCCCTGGCAACCTTGAGGACATCTGATGACTTAGCAGCCTGTGATGTCTACCCCAGTCGTTAAACTTTCTTCCCCAAGAAAGCATCCTGGCTTCATAGCTTCCTCGGCAGTCAGCCTTCTGATGCTGGTCCTGAAGACTCTCCAGTACTAATGATAAGGAAGAGTCTACAAAAAATACCTCGATTGCTGCAATCCTAAGCTTCAGCACCATACCCTTCTAACTGCTAGTCATCGGAAGAAAGATTATTGCATGTATATTGAGTGAAACATAATACATTTAGGACCATTTCAATGGCAACTTCCCAGTTACACAAAATCTATAAGATTGACAGACTTACATCTTCAAAGAACTCACTGCAATGGCGAGGAAGGGACAGTGGAACAAAAAGTCTCCTTACGTTGGTTTGCTTTCTTGGGTCTACTCTAGTGCTCAGAAACCTGATCAATATTCAGCTGAATGAGGCGCGTGGCTTGACATGCTGATCATCCCAGAATCCACAATCACAGTTGACCTTCACTAGTCATATTTTACCATTTTTATTGACAGTCACAGTATAACTGATTTAATTAGCACTGGTAGGGATTATAGCATAAGGATGGGACATTGAAATAAAAATTATATCCTGAAAGTATCGCAGGTATGTAAGTTCAGAGCAGATAATTGACAATGGAAGACACATTTGAAAGTGAGACGCATCCAGAAAAACTTTAACAGATACTCGTATTTCTGGTGCTAAAAAACAAATCCAGGCCATTTTTCATTGGTGGCCCAGTTACAAACGGGCTCCATTTGAAACTTTTCATGTTTCCCATGTCAAACTCAGGGTTCGTAAAGGGAAAATGGGATTCCAAGACTTAGGATTGGAATATTTGGGTAAATACACCCCAGAATGTTCACCTCCCCTCAAATGCATTCAAGGTCTTCTTGGTGGCAGTCACTCCTCCCTCTCCCTGGAGCTGGGTGCTGATCCTACTGGAAGCAGTGTCTGCAGGATGACCCTCGTTTTCCTCAAGGACCCTCTCCCCCATCCTCATGGCCTCCGGGTCTCAGAGAAGTCCAAGCCGCACCCAGAAAAGGCCTGCAGATCCGGCCGGCACTTACCGACAGGAACTGGGGGCGCACAGCTAGGACTGGATGCTGGGGAATTCGGGCCGAGGGAGAGGAAAGAGAACTACAAGGCCACGTAGGTGTGCTGGTTTACTATTGCTGCTCTAACACCCAGCCACAGTAGTGTGCCTTCCTGTACCACACACTTACCAGTGTAGTGCTCTGTAGGCTGGACGTCCACGGCGGCTCAGCCAGGCGGGGCTCATCTGGGAGGCTCTGGGGAGGAATCCACTCCCTTGCCTTTCCAGCTTCTAGAAAGGCTGCCCCTTGTCCTGGGCCTGCAGTTCCTTCCTGATGTTACACTAGCCTCTCCGGTTCTGAATCTGACCCTCTGTCTCCCTGTTAAAGGACCCTCTGATACCGTCGGGCCCACCTGAATGAGCTCCCCATCACCCACTCTTATAATGTGATCACATCTGCAAAGTCCCTTTTCCATGTCAGGTGACATGGTCACAGTCTTCCAGGGTTAGGGTGTGAGCACCTTTGGGGACCCGTTATTCCTCTTACCACGACAGGAGAGAATTATTAACTCGGGATCCTAGTCTAGGATGTGGGTCCAGTGTTTTGCGAGGGCACCTGGGACCCGATGGTGTCCCGGGACAGCCCGCAAAACGCGGACGTGAGTGCCTTTGGTAAGCACGGTAAACATGCCGGACGGTCCCTCCTATGGGGTTGAAGAAAGGAGAAGGGGACTCAAGCTGGTCTTTAAATTTCAGTGGCGCTAGCAACACCAGCCCGAGGAAGCTGCCTTTGACCATGCTCTGTGGCAGTGAAGTGGCATCAGGAAGGAGACACAGTGTCCGGAGGGAGCCAGGACCTCGCGTGCAGGGTTGCTCAGTGAAGCTGCGGCCCTGAGAAGCAGCTTGGGCAGGGCAGCCTGGACCATGGCCCCGTGGCATCCCCAGCAAGGACTTGCTGGGCCCCTGGGGCTGATGACACTGGCCCCTGTCCTAGCAGCAGTCTGTTCCAGAGGCTGTGTCAGTTGTCATGTTTTTAACAGACACATCCACACAGCCTCTGGCCCTCAGCATGTGGCCTTTCTATCTGGCCTCTGTTTTCTCTCTGACCCGCGTTAGGGAATGTTAAGAGCAGTCAGCCCAACAGCAAGAGCAGCGGAGTCATCGTCTTGGCCCAGGGCTCGGTGACCCTGCTGTCTGTCATAATAGCACACAGGGACTTCACTAATCTTGACATTCTAGCGAACATCAGGCGGGGCCGCCCCGTGGGTAACATTGTGCTAATTAGATCTGGTAATCGGGCCCTTACCAGTAGCCTAAATGTTCCATCAAAACACTTGTGTTCCGGGAGGTGGGAGATAATTTCCATGGACCTTCAGGGGAGTGCGGTGGCCATGGACTTCACAGGGACAATGTTAGGGTCCCAGTCCTGCTGGGACAGTCCCCTCCAAGGTAAAGAGAGATTTTCTGCATCCTGCGACTCCTACCACTGAGACAGAGGAAAAGGGCTGGTCCGCACCTTTGGGTTTTGGAGGCCACATGGATCTCCCTTAGAACACTTCTGAGTGGGACCTTCCCAGCTGGCATTCCCCGCCCACCTTGCTGTGTCTCTAGTCTGTCCCTCATGGCAGAGCCTGTGTCCTGAGCCCCAGTCGATGGTCCTTTCCCAGCAGTGGCCAGGGGTCTGTGTTTATTTTCCTGACCCTAACTGGGTAGGGAGCAGGAGCGGCCTTTTATTGCAAACTGTCTTTCCGATCGGCCTTATCAGATGTGACGTTCACCTGCCTGTGGCAGTCCCGGTCCCCAGCCGTAGTTCTCAGAGTGCCATCGCTTAATTCTGCTAACTAGGTTAAATATTTTGCTGACTGGCTAACTGTTCCCATTTCCCAAAGCAGAATTGTCAGGATGGGAAGAACGTTTTTCTAAGTGGGCTCTGGCTTCCTGGTCGTATGACTTGTTCGGATTTTGGTGGTTTGGCTTCTGAGTCCTTGACTCAAGAGTTCAGCTGCAAAAAGGAAAAGGTTTTGGTCTTCCTGCTTGTAACTGACAAAGATTGCCTAAGTGGTATGCTGACATGTTTAAGAAATTAAAAATAATTGAGACAGAAAATCTTAAAACAGAAGTCTCCCCAAAGATGGAAATCTGAAATTCTTAAACTTTAAAAAAAAGGGTAGGGCAGGGAATGAACAGTTAAACACGGAAGCATTACAAAGCTAATTAAACATAGCCTTTTATATTCTTGAAGCTTTGCCACTTTTTTTAAATACAAAAGTCGGTGCTGTTTTTATTTACTGTTTTGTACAGTGATTTTTGGTCTTCTGTTTGAAGGTCAGGCCGCTCCCCCTTCCGCGCTTGTGTCTGGGTTTACTCTGCTGACTCACCTGCTGATGGCTTGGCCTGCGTTGTCCACGCAAAGGATCCGCTCACATGTTACACATGATTCTCTATAGATTTTAGGAAAACATGTCTTTACTCTCAATGCCTGTACGGTACTAATGTAAAGTCTCTTTCTTTGCTAAGAGAGAATATGTCCGTGATACTTTTATTGGATTGGTAGATGCCTCAGAGAGAGAGAGAGAAAGAGAGGGGACGGGGGAGGGGGAGAAGGAGTCACACTGGTGGGCAAGCAGAGACGCTGAGGAGTTTGGATCACGGGGTGGAAGACCCTTCACGATTGCATGAGAGGTTGGCACTTGGTGGAGAGGCCTGGTCCTGACCCACTAATTAAATCTATTATCAACCCCAATGTCAGCCTCCCAGGTGTTTCAGAGACACGGTTTCCATTTAATTCTATATAGATTTTAGGGGAAAAAATGACATTACTATTAAAACTTGCTTCAAAATAAGAAAGTATCCCTTCTCCCAACATTCAACTACTCTTTTAGTTAGCACAGATATTTGTTCCATGTAATAAAAGATGTGGCTTTTACAAAATAAATAATACATAATTAAGAAAACAGAAACAATATTAAATTCATAAACTATCTCTCAGTAGAATATATCATCATAGCAGCCAAATTCTGGCTGGTGATTTTTATTTTCAGTCTTCATTATCTTGCTTATTTCTTATTCCAATAGTATTGTCAACAATCTTATTTCTGGGAGATAGTCAAGGCCACAGCTTAAAACCTAGACTGAACTTGATGTGCATTTTTTCCCTTGGAGATTGATTTCTTACTGTCACCAAGAAAAAACAAGACAGGAGTGGAAATACCTGTTTTATTACCATAGAGAGGTTAAAACTCTCTTTCACCCAATATGAGTCTATACGATGTAGAGAACATTACATGATTGAGGTTCTTTAAAGCCAGAGAATGACCCAGATATGGGTGGACTATTTCTTCCCTAGAATGCCCAGAACTGATCGTCACAGGCAGTGAACCGTTTGTGGATGCACGTCCTCAGGGACAGAATCTGGACTTGAACCCTACTGGCCATGGAGTCTGGTAACGCAGCGTCTAGTGTGGCTCCTATGGGGTGTTAGAGAGATGGCACTGAGCACAGAATGGCCATCTTGGGCAGAGTTAAAGAGTTAAGGTTACTGAAATTTCATTTTCCAAGGAATTCTTTTTCTCATTTAAAGAAGTTTCATTTTTTAGCAAAACAACGATTTAAAACAGCACGCACCTCTCTTTGTGTTTAATGATTAAAAGAAAAGGCCGTACAATTAGACAGAAAGAATGTTTAATACAGATAGCGTGCTGGGGTATACAAAGTCCTGGTTTTGCAGACAGGCAAGGACTTAAATCCCCGTCTGTTACTTCTTAGCGATGATTTTCCTTCCTTCCAACCTTTGTCCTGTGATGACGATCAGTCTGAAATTAAGGCTGGCTAGTTCATTCTTTACACTATTTCAAAAACAGAAGGAAAAACCTGGAGCAGTCGAAAGCCTAAGGATTTTCAACCTATTAAACTTCAAAGTTTTAAATATCTCAAAGATTTTCCTGGAAAGAGAAAAGACAATCAATGTTTACTTAAACAATTACTGACAATAGCTGCATTTCATAGTAAATATTCTGCTATGCTTGTACATTTTTATTACTATCAGATTTACTCAAAAATCCATGTATATCTTACCGTGTATATTATAGATTGTAGTTAAATACTTCATGTTGAGTTAAGAAACATTGTATTTTATAGAAAACACATACCCATTCTCCTGTTGGGAGCAGTTAGAATGTAAGTTAGGGCAAGTCATCTCTCTCAAGTAGCTTTGTACCTCGTTTTAGGTAAAAACCAAAGTCCTGACAATTACTTACACAGAGCAGGGTCACTGAAATCGATACGTCCCGAGCCTTCCCCTCAATGCCCGATATTTCAGCACAGTTGTTGGTAGTGCTCCTCGCATCCTCCAAAGCACCCTGTAAGCAACGGTCACCCTATTTCTGAGCACTTTGTGACCGTCCCCTGCGCTCTCTCAAACCTCGTTTCCCCTGCTCCACCCTTGCTGCTGCTTTTTCAGAAGCGCAGGCGTTCTCGCCATTCCTCACCAATGCCAGGGCCAAGCCCACCCCAGGGCCTTTGCACGTGCGGCTCACGCTGTCCAGACGCCCTTCCCTCTGCACCTGCACGGCTCACCCCCCTCCTTCCCTCGGGTCTCCACCCATGGACGTCTTGGCTGACCATGGCACAGTCAAACGGTTCGGGAGAGGACGCTCACGGCAGGTTTTCAGAGAGCGAAGGTAATGGAAATACGGATAAGCAGAAAGAAAGCATTGCTGGCTGGGTCACGGAGACAGGCCCCCTGACACTCAGGCGTCCCAGGGGCGGCGAGGACGGGCGCTGGCCGCCATCCCTGGGGCTGGAGAATAATACAGGGGTGGGTCATCCAAGTGATTACTCGGGAGGGTGGGGGGGGGAGCCTGGTGAGGCTGGGACCCCGTCGGCTGAGGGAAGGGTGCTATTGAGCTGGTGGCCTCTGAGCTGGAGGGCGGGGTCCCTGCAGCAAGGGCGAGAGCACCTCTGAGGGGCAGCCAGCGGCCCCTTGTGACAAGGCTAGTTCCCACGTCCCCGGGAAAGAGAAAGGCTGGGGGCAGCTGGCATACTGCCCTTCTGTTGGGGTAACGGGAGACCGCAGGACACTGATGGAGCCAGGAAGCACGCAGGAAGTGACCAGAAAGCAGAAGTCCCTTCCTCCTCCTCCTCCTCCTCCCTGAGTTCCCTGCCAGGACCCCCAGTGGCAGGGCCTCTCGAGGGGGCCGCTCGCCAGAGAGATGGTTTGCAAAGGTCAGCCCCCGCGTTGCCAACGACCCTGCGGGAGGGCGAGGCAGGAACGGAGAACGATGCTGAGCGCGCCACACAGCCCTCGTTCCTAAAATCCCGACGCGTTTCAGCGTTTCCTGTCCTGCGCTATTTTCCCCTCACTGGCGCTCATTTAAGGATCATGCACTTGCTTCGTGTTCAGTGTTTATTGCTTATGTGCTCCATTACAAAATAAACTCCACAGGGATAGGCATTGTGTATATTCTGTTTAATGATTTATACAACCAGGCAAAATTCCTGGTAGGAGGTCCTCGATAAGTATTCTGAATATTAATAACGTGAACATAGGAGTTACTATGTCCTGGGTTCTCTTCTGTGTTTTCAACATATATTTAGCCTCAAAATGGAATTATGTACTGACCTATTACCAACCTTATCCTACAGACAAGGAAATGCATGTATAGAAATGATAAGCCTCTCGTCCTGGGCCACATAACTAATAAGCCAGCAGCTCTTGCTAAACTGAAAATACAAATGCAAACATTAAATGCACCATTTCCATTATCCTCAGCCCACAAAGTCTAACTGTAACATCCAAAAGCACTATCTTCTATCAGGTCTCTGAACAGGCTTAATGATGACGAAGAAATATTGCCATTGCTCTTATTCTTAAAGCTCTAGCTTTAAAGGGTAAATATAATTGGGAATAGTGTGCCCTCTGAAAGATGTTGCTAACATTAATGGAAACAGATCTCTCTGGGCTTCAGTAGGCTGGCTAGAGTGAAAATTCCTTTGGAGCCGAGCCCTCGCTCAGCCCAGGAAAACAAGAACTCGGCTCACAACAGTGGTGCCTTTGTTAACGGGATGCCAGATCATTTGCATTATTAGCCTGGTCTGCTCGGTGTGGGGCACAAAAACTTCTGACCCAGGCCTCGATTTTTCATGTGATTAATATTTTATTAAGCATTAATAAATGCAGAAAAAGAGTGCCTAACAGGAATACAATACTCTTTATCTCCACAGCCACCGAGGGAGATGATCTTTCTTGATACTCAGCATATACACGCCGCTGTAATATTTATCTTGCAGTTTTCCCACAAATTCTAACCCTCTCTTCTTGGGACCATGGATTTATTTGCAAAGAGAGTAATTTTATTAAACAAATGGAGAAAATAATTTGGTTTCAAATGCCCTGAAATGCTTTTTAAAATAAGGACAGGGTCGTCCCCAAGGGTGTGCCCATACTCACAGGGACTGATGGACGACCATGCTGAGGTCCCTGGGGTGCATCCGGGGCTGAGGGGCAGAGCTCCGAGGGATCCCCACTGTGGCTTTGATGTCTTCCTGGGGACACACAAGAGCTGTGTCCTTCCAGCATCTTCACTTACATTCGCACATCTCCCTGAAAGTTCCTCTAGGCTGTAGGAATTGGCATGATTTGCATCAAGTGGAATCATAGATTCACGGGTTCTTCGGGCCATTTGAGGAGTAATAGCCCCCCTTTACTGAGGAAAGGGCATGTGCTTCATGTGCGTATTTTATATTTAAACTTCCCATCAAATCTGTGAGGTGGTTTGAGGAAAATTAAGATACATGTTGATAAGGTTGAAATAAAGGATAAAGGCCACCCAGAAAGTCGTTGGTGGGGGTAGGTGAGGAGCATGTGGCTGACCACATGACCTTGCTCTTCACCTGAGCGCTTGGGTCAGAAGGTCAAGGGCATCTGGCTAGAGAAGGGCAGGCAGAAGTGGACCGAAGTGTTCTCGTATAAAATTCAGTGGTACTGTTGCCATCTCCCCCCTTTCCAATAAAGATATTCACTTTCACTTCAGTAAAAACTTTTCTTTGTGGAATGGAAATATTCCCTATGGCAGATCCAGGATGAGCAAACTCAAGGGTCGAGGAGCAGGTGGGACAGTTTTGTGGCCTCTGTCATGCTGCTTCTGAGGGGTTGATCCACACAGTCAAGTGCTCCCCCGCCATGGCTCCCAAAATGTGGAGTGAGCCTTACCATCCACATCTAACAAGGTGCCGCCCCCTAAAATTCCTGTACTCTGGCTTTACTAAGAGGGCGCCTAGTGCAGCAGTGCGCCTATGTGGGTGAGGCAGCCTGATTTTTTTGGACATTTTAAACAGCAAAATATAGGCTGAAATCATTGGATGTGGTCCTGGGCATCCTGGGTGGGAGGGAGAAAAAGAGAGAAAGAGGCACTTTAAAGCTCAAGTTCTAAAGATAAAATTATTTCCTCTACAGAACCGAGCTCCCTGAAATGTGTATTTTTTTCACAATTTAATTTGCAGTTGATAGAGGCTTCCATGTCATGAGCTTCCTATGTCCTCACCGAGAAGCTAGGGGCCATCTGTCTCCAGGGGTTGGTCACTGTTTTAGTGGCAGTCAGATGCCGTCCACTTTGAGAATTAGCCCCTTGTGCCCATCCTTTTATTCACCCTGTGGCGGTGATGGCTGAGATGGAAAGATTTTTCACGTGAGTCCAGTTACTCTTGAGTTCCCAGTCATTGGACGTGCTCCAAGCTCACTTTACATTGGACTTGATCTCTCTCTGACATGCTGAGTAGCAGGCTGGTGGCTTGTTTTACTTCTTAAGTGTGGGGAAAATGGGCCTTTGCCTTCAGCTCCCTATTCCAGTTTTTCTTTCCGTCTTGTGTGTGTTGTGTGTGTTCTTTACCCACTTGAGAGCTCTTTTGACTGGACATAAAATGATGATGTATTTTGCTCCTCCCTCTTGTTAGGATGATTCATAAGTATTGCACCTGGACTGAAAAGAGACTCCCCATTGTACAAAGTCATGACTTGTTCTATAAAAGTCCATTACCAACCTTTGAAATCAGTGTCCTGGGAGCTGCTGTGTGCTTACTCATGAAGACAGCGTTAAATGATGTCATTTATTTTTCTTAAAACTTTTCATTTTGGGAATACCCTCATGTGGAGATTTCAAAATTCCTAAATAGTGCCTTTCAAACAACAGTTTCTTTCCTTTGGTAGCGGAAGCTTTCTTTAATACATTTTATGGTGACAGGGATATGATAAGAAAACCCCAAGACATTTGATAAAAATTTTCAGTTAATGCAGTTGCATTTCATTCCATTTCCAGTATCTGTAGAGCAATTCCTGACACATATGAAATAATTATAAATGATTTGAACTTTTTTTTTCCTTTTTTTAGATGAAAACTTTTATGTTTGGGATTGTGGCTTGTGACTTCTCGACTGGACTCGATGGCTCTCGATGGCCAGGTGTTGGCCCCCTGTGTCCCCCCCGAACAGCAAGGCGGTAAGGTAGATAGCATCTATGATTCATTCCTTGTGTACTACACATGTTATTTAAGAAAAGAATTGGTGGAGCAGGATCGTAGAATTTGTAATGCCTTACTTAACTTCCATCACAATGAGTTTACTGTGAAGTGTTTATTTTCCATCTTACTCTGTTGGGATTGCAGGAAGAACAGGTAGGTGTTCTTCACGACTCTCGTTTTCAGATCCAATGGCTATTTTCTTAGCTGCCTTCCCTTGTCTGCCTCAAGTCTAACCATGCATCTCATCACTCCTGCATGTCAGCTGTTGGGATCTTCTTGAAATTGGGAGCGTTTAACCTTCCCCATAAAATAACGGTTACTGTTCATCACCAGGATGTATGTGTAAGCAATGAGAATGTGAAACAGTTTCAGAAATGTATGTGCCTAACTTTCCATAGAAAGGTGAACCTTGGTTTTCCAGAAGGATCATCTCCAGCCATGTTTACAAACCTGGTTGGCATTGTCTGATGGCAATACAACAAACTTTTAAAATAGAAATTAGGGGCCCCAAATTTCTGATCATGCTCATTAAAATGTCTGCCCTGTAGTATAGACATCTGTAGTATAGCAGAGCCTCAAATACAATATGTCGCCAGAACAAACTCAATAATCACTTTGGTGTGTGTACCGTCCTCCTATGGCAGGCAACGTTTATAGGTCTTTTGTATACATTACCGAAAAGACTTTAGTTTTTTTAAAAATGTAAGGCTAAAGTCTCCATTTATCCATAATTGATGCCCCGTTAGTAGAACATTTTGTTAACATTTTAGACATCTGATGAGCTTGAACATTCCAATGAATATTTCAGTGAATTTCAATCTTGATTTTAAATTCCGTTTTGTACGTTTCATAGTCACTGAGACCAGCATCGTATATCTACTATCTTTTAAGTTAAGAGCTGCAAAAAATTTTGGGGAACACACAATGTTCAATTAGATTTAAATATTTCCTCATAAATTTCATAGTTTTTGGTAGATGAAAATGTCATACCTTTAAGTGACGTGATGTCTATTGTTTATTTTCATAATTCTCCTGATAATTTATACATGCAAATACATATTTGGACAACTCAATAAAGGATAAAATAAGCATCTATCAAGACTTTTAATGCCGTGTAACCTTTGTAAACACTGCAGCGAGTCTTTCAAATGTTTTGGAAATAATTGTGCTCGTGTAAGTTTATGAAGAAAGGTATCAGTGAAAATATCTGTCCTGATGAAATACAGCCCTCTCTTCTTATAGATTATTGGCTGTTTCTCTTCCCATGGCTGACTTACTACCTTCTTTCTAATGCCATTTGGATAGACAGTTTCTTCAATGAACCAGGAAGTATAAATTGGAAATATATTGAGCAAATTGTTCAAGGTGTCTTGTTCCAAAGAAAGAATAATTCCTCTGTTAATATTTTATAGCTCCATGCTAATGAGGAAGTTCTTCAGCTAGCAAGAGAGCAATTTAGACCACAGAGTGAGAAGTAACTTTATAACTAGCCAAAGAAATGAACACTGAAATCTTGGCTGGGATGTGTGGGCTTTTTTCATGTTTTCTGCCTGTGCTAATAAGGCATCCCGCTTCGTTATCAATCTACTTGGCCTTCGCTAGCTCAAGGCTTGATTTTCAAACCTGAAAATCTTCCTTAGTTTAAGGAGAGATGGGATGAGGCAGAGGAACATGAAAGGAAACAGTACAAATGAGGTATGTTAGCAATGATCAAAAGCAAAATGTGAAGAGATGTTAGCAGAAGGAGGAGGGTTATCCTTTCCCAACTTGGGCTAATGATTTTTTTCCCTTTGTGTTCCACTAAGGATCTCACCTCAAAGCCCCTGTGTGGGAGGTTTTTATTCTTGTTTTGGTTTTAAATTTTATCCTCAAAATCAAGTTTCTAACATATATTAACCACGTGGAAAGAATAGTGAAGTAGAATTCGAAAGGCTGAGCATCTTATTTTGAGCTGTGCCCCTAACTAGCTGTGTGACTCTGGGAAGTGACCCAACATCGCCCACCTGCATAGCATCGTCCCTAGAATAAGGGTGTGGCCACCAGGTTTCTTATCTAGAACACGACCTCATGTTTCTTTGGAACCATATTGCCCTGTTAACTGTTCAGATGTTGTGTTTGCTTTTCGGAGGGTTTATTTACTTACGCTTTCCTGGCTTTGTAACTTGATATGGCATCATTGTAAGTGATCAGTAAATATTTTTCTTTCTTTTTTCTTTTTTTTTTTTTTTAATCAAATGGGTCATACTTCTTCTGCAGTCCTTGCTAGTCTTATGAGTCATGTAATGGACACACCTGTTATTGGTCACACTCCATATGAAATGCAGATGTTGCTGTTTTTCCATGGACTTTTATATTCTAATCATGACCTTGAAGAGAACTCATGTAATATCATTTTCACATGCTAGATTTTGACCTTGAAAGAAACAAACATGCAAAGAATGTATATTACCTTTCTCCAGGCTGCTTTGAATGTTTTTCCCAAGTTATCTTGGGAGGTCTGTTAGTAATTATGTTGCACAGGAGTTCATACAAACATAACGGACTGTTTGGGTAAGGGGTGCTAACACTTAACACCTGTGATGGGGTGTGAAGATAAAGGGATCGTGTGTCGTGTGTGAAACAGAATATTGATACTATGTTACTGATCATTTAAGTTTGTTCATACTTGGAAATTCTTGTATATTGGATATTGTTATTTTAGGGTACTGGAAATTTTATAAGAGGGATTTTTTAAAACTGAGCTGCCCAGAGACCTGAGGCTAGATTGAGATTTTCCAAAGAAGAGATGAATGAGGATAGTTCTAAGGGAATGCATCCTTAGATCAACCAGTTAGTTGATGTCAAACATGCACACGCAGACCTCAGCCCAATTTCATGTGAATACGAAGTCTTTCCCTTTGTCTCTGTACCCAGGAACAGAAGATAATGACAGTTACTTATTGTTGTTGTTCTCTGAGACCTCATTAAGAGCAATGCATATTAAAATAGACAGCAAAGATATAAGACAGCTGGCGAGGGTATATGATTATTATTATTAACTTAGTATTTAGCACACTTAACAAAGATTTTAGAGAACATGTTCTAAAGCACCTGGCTCTTTCTTGGAAATTGGGTCTTTTTCATTGTTATGCATGCCATCAGATAACTCATCCACAGGAGATTCACTCAGCTTACCGTGTGAATAGGAACAATGTTGGCCAAGTTATTGCAAAGGCTAGAAACGTTTGCTTTCCTTTCTCCCTCTACTATTATCTGGAATAAAAGAGACACGTGAGGCAGAAGAGAAGTTTTGGTGCTGCCTTGGTTTGCTGCTCCAGTGGAAGTATCACCTTAAAAGTGACCATTACCTGGTCCCGTCTTTGGTGGGAGAGGCCTGGCATATATTTCCCTTGGGTAGAGCTAGTGAAAGGATGGTCACACTGACTCATGGAGCTAGAGGAACGTATTGAAGTATGTCCAAAAGGGGACCGATGTCAGATAGAACGAGGCAGGAGTTCTGGCCAGAACTGGGACCTGAGACGTAGGATCTGAGGGACAAGGGCAAGGGGAAGCTGCTGGCGGCGGGAGCTGGAAGCTTTTGGTCGTGGACAAGGACGACATTCTGAGCAAACCCCCCACGCAGCTGCTCACAGCCTGGTGTCTCGGGTGCTGAGGGACCCGTGGAATCGGTGACCCGTGGGCCCTGAGTGGGATGAGCAGTTGTCGTTAGGAAACTATCTTCCAGTCATCTAAAAGCCAGACGTGATTTTTGTTGCTTCTTCATGATGGGGAGACTTGTTAGCAGGGATGCCGTGCCTTGGAGATGCTGTGGTCTTTCGGCCTTCATTACAGAATGTTGAAATTAGGCTTCATGGTGGCTACATTCTGTGCAGATGATAATATAGGAATAACGTGTATTCCTGTTTGCATTGGATGTGAGTTAATTTGTTACCTGGAATACGTTCTCACTGAAATTAGGTCACATGGTTAGAGCAAGTGATTGGTGGTGACGCACTGATACGTACTGAGCATCAGTTGAGTATCCTGCTGGTGATACTTCCGGAGCTTTTATAGTCAAACTCTCAGTTGTCTCTCTGGACCTCCTTTTTCTTAGGGTGCGCTGAACTCATTCCTGAATTTAACTTAACTTTGTCCTTGGAAGATGGAGGCTTTTCACAAACATCAAGTCTTGCCGCTTTTTTGTTTAATAGTGAAACTATTCATCATTTAATGGTTCTCTTTCCTCTTCCATTTTGGCAAAAGTTGCAGGAAAAAAAGACGTGGCACCGTCTGCATTTGCTTAGGGATCTACTTGACTACATCATCGGGTTCATTAGGCACATTTTGTTTCTCACATTCTCAGGTGAAAATGTCACTGAACTCTCTGCCATTACGGAACAAGGACCCATTGTCTTCCAGTTTCAAGTACGTTCATCAGGTGTTGGTTAGAAGCAGGTCAGTACATCTAGCCTAACACAAGCCCTTGCATACCATGAGCCCCGGACCACCGGAAGCTTTGATCAGAGTAGCGCACCCCGTGGACATTTAAAAAATCTGACTTATTTGAAGACATTCTTTTTATCACTGATTTTGAGCAATTTGATTCCTGTGTGCTTTTTCTGTCATTCCAGTCATGCTTCTTGCGTTGGGAGTTTCTGAGATTCCTGGATCCGTAGGTCTTTAGGTTTTATGATATTTGGAAAGTGTTCAGCCATTGTTTTCTCTGATCTTTTTTTGGTCTCCCTCTCCTACTGCTCCTCTTTGGGAACTCTAGTTACTTACACAGTAGAGCTCTTGAGGTTGTGCTGTTCACAGATGCTTTGTTCATTTAAAAAGTTTTCTTTCCTCTAGGTGTTTTATTTGGATTTATTTATATTTATCTTCCAGTTCACTAACTTTTTTCGTCTGCGTGCCTAATTTGCCATGAAACTCATCGGTGAGTTTCCATCTTGCATATTACAGTCTTGCCTCCCGGGAAGGCCTTCTTGGGCCACCTCATACCTTCCCTGTCCTGATTTGTCACGCGTCTGAAACGCAGTTGCTGTTTCCACGCCCGTACTTTCTCATTCTGCTGCCTGTGTCCGTCCTGGGCTGTTGTGATTGATCCATTGCGCTCCCTCCTCGGCATGAGTCGTGTTATGTTGTTTCTGGGAATGTCTGGTAATATTTGCCTGGATTTCAAACACTGTGCATTTCATTCGATTGGATGCTGGGAACGATCTGTTCATATGAAGATTTTGAGACGTGTTCCGGGACACAGTTAAATGACTTGGAAGCAGTTCAGGCCGTTGGGGTCAGGTTTTTAAGATGTGTTTAAGTCTAGGACTGACTTTTCCAAGACTCAGTTTAGTCCTATGCCACGTGTCTTGTGACTTATCAATTTTATACCAGGTTGGTGGGGACAGGCGTTACTCCACTGTCTGTGTGAGTGCCGGGCACTGTAACCCCGAATAATCCCAGCCCTCGTGTCTGTTCTTCTCACGTATGCGCCGGCCGCTGTGGCGCTCGGTACTGGAAGGAACTCCCCGCTGATGCTCAGAGTTCCCTCTGCTGTAGCCCTCGGGAAGCCTGTTCTGCCAACCCGAGCCATCTCAGGCTCTCTGGCCTCTGAGCTCCAACACCTCAAGCCCTCAGCTTTTCAAGAGCTTCTTGAAGAGCATCTGTATGTATAACAGGCTTCCCTCACTCTGCGTTGCTCTGAAGCATGCTGGGCGGAAGGAGTTGCTTGGAACAGGGCTGAGCCGTTCCCATCACCAGGGCAGACAATGAGAATGGCTCTGTCTGGCAACCACTACTTCACCCCGACCAGGAAGAATAAACAGTCACTGCTGGGTGTCATATGTTGTATGCTTATGGGGGGGGGGTTGGGTGGCATTATTGTCAATTACTGATATACTCTGCAAGAAGACAAAGCATTTAATCAAAGTAAAATGCTATTCAAACGGCCTGGTGAAACAGAATCCAATTCCTATTATACCTTTTGGCAAATTTGAGATGATATATCGGGGTTTTAGGTAAAAATCTTAGTCATAACTACTATAAAAAATAAGCGAAGATCGGAACTTCATCATTTAAGAATATGTTGACTGGCATGTCTTTGGAAATCAATAATGCTAAATTACTATAAGTAGTTAGCAGTTATATATTAATAACAAATGGTTATTAATGGTTCAATGGTTAAATTAAAATATTACTTACCTAGTAAGTCATCTGACATTTCTATGGGCTGATAATCTCATTACCTCCAGGGGCATGGCTACTCTTTACCTTGTTAGCAGGTCTACTTCGCGGCAATTTCTCTTCTTCACTCACACAGGAAATCACATAACAGACTGCCCTTGCATCTGAACTGGGGCCGAAGGGACTGTGAAGTTAAGGGATCTGATTAGCCAGACGATTTAGTGACTTCCTCCAGGGTTATTCATAGCTGATGATAAAGTCATTGCAGCCAAGTCTTTGTTTGTCTGTTTTTAGTATTTGGCTTCTCCACTCTTCATCATTCTCTCATCTCTTTCCCATCCTCTGGCTCTGGCATTTGGAAGCAGTACCTCTGTTAAATAGTATTTAGCTTTGGGTAATCATTCGTTTTCCATCTATTCCTCAGGAACTCTTTGAAAGTTTTCTTTATTTGCATAGAATCTACTTACCTCGCTCGTACACCCCCATTAAATCAAAATCCTTCCCTTTCTGTATTCATTTAATTGTCAAGAATGTCAGTGATATTTTGGAACATATTCAGTTTCTATAACAAATTAATTTTTCTTTAATTTTCCTGCCCTGTGCTTATTTCAATTACTGAGACTCACAGCAGAAATGATTTAAAAATACTAGTACATGTTATGTTTTTGTCTAGAAACAGTTAAAAGACGGAATTAGTGTATAATGCTATGAAAATAGCATATTTTAATGAATATATTTTCCTCATCCTCACGTGTTCAATTGCATTTCTTAGTAGAAATCTCTTCTAGGCCATCCTGGGAAAATGTAATCTATAAAACTTATAAAAAGTGACGGAGGATCGGAGGAAAACATTATTTGAAAGCTATAAATGAACAATCAGGAAAGCGCAAGTTTCCCAGGGCCGGCGGGGCTCGTGAGCTGCACCTCCAGCGTGGGAGGAGGCTCTCTGACATCAGCTGTCCTGTACCGAAGAGGGTGTCGTCATGTGTGTGTGGGGGGGTGGGGGGCACGTGGAGAGGGAGGAGGAGAGACAGACTTTGGTCCTGTGCAAAGCGCCAAGGTTTTACTGAAATGCTCTCCACCAGCCAGTCCTACTGAAGGGCTCCAGCATCAGTGAAAAAAATGGAACTGAAAATAACTCTGGTCGCTGCCAAAGACCATGTGAAATCTTTTCTGTCTTTCCCTGAATGCTGAACGGGATAAAAATCACACCTAAGAAATGGTAACAACAGGCCTGCTTTCAATTTTATGTTGAAATATACAGTTCCTGTGCGTTGCAGGAAACTGAAGCTAAAATAAGTAAAAAAACTGTTAGGAGTGGTGCGGGGTTTAAAACAACCCTAGGACACGTGGCAAACAAATGTAAAGTTTTGTAGAGGAACACACAGTAACATGCGTGCACAGTTAAGTTCCGATCACATGGGAAGGAGGCCTCCAGGAATGGCGTCAGCAAACCAGGAAGTGGCAGAAACAACCCAAGTTCCCAGTCATGGGATTAGCACCTGCGTATCTCAGTGCAGATGTTTAAGTGACCAAAGAAATCAAAATGCAAATAGGAATATACCAGAGCAAAAGCAGACAAGGAGGATTTAAAGAGGAAAACAAAATAATTTATAAAATAAAATAATCATGTGATATACTTATACAAGTTAATAATGATATCATAATTATGTAATATAATTATGTATTTACTATTAATATATTTATATTCTTTGAAAGACTAGACAGCAGATTAGATAGTACACACAGCTGAAAAGTGAATTGGTGAACTGGAAGGTAGACACACGCTCATAATAAATAGAAACAGATTAAGAGATGAGTACATATTTAAGAGACTTGCAGAAAGGGAAGTATGATTTAAAGAGATAAATGTGAAGATTTTCTAGGAATGATGAGAGACGTGAATAGTACTCAATTTTTAAACACTCCACAAATGAAACTCTCAAAGAGGTGCACAAATATTGTGTACAAGATGCCAAAATGCACATAGCTGTAATTATGTGTGTATAATATACATATGTACATACATTAATGTATATAAATGTGTACATATATATGCTCATGTATATGTATTAAACGCCTTTCAAAAGAAAATGATAAATTACATGTATTCATAAAATGAATACTAGGGAGAAAGTGGATTTATATTGGATTTATAGGAGCTATGTGACTGTATCAACACAGTTAATGTTCAAAATATTATTGAAACAGAAAAAAATTGCAAAATATTCTTTTAGCAAGACACTATGAAAATTTCTAAAATGTGGAAAACTATTTTCTTGTTTTGGGATCATACACATTAAGTAGCAGTATAAATACAGTCACCAGAAGGACAGATGCCAAATTTGGCCCTGGCCAGGTAGTTCAGTTGGTTAGAATATTGTTCTGATATGTCAAAGTTGAAGGTTCAATCCTCAGTCAGGGCACATACAAGAATCAACCAATGAATGCATAAATAAGTGGAACAGCAAATTGATGTTTTTCTCTCTCTCAAAATCAATCAATAACTTTTTTAAAGCCAAATTCAACTTCATTTTTAACCTAATGTGTGGGATGTGAAGGCATTTATATTGTTTGCTGTACAAAGATAGATGTCTACTTAATTACTGGAAGCATAAAAACTTATGCTTAAGGTTTTAGAACTAAAATTATAGGCCCCTTGGGACTTTTGTGTTGTATGTTTTGAAGCACACATGTTTTACTTACCCACTCTAAACATGAGACTCTTTTATCATTGGGAGTTAAGTACTTTTGACTTATCTATAATTTTTATCTGAATTATCACATGTGGAATGATGCCTCTTCACTGGACTTGATCTAAACTGACACACATTTGGGCATTAAGTGATGTTTTAATATTTGCAAATGATCTATACTGTAAAGGATAGTAATAGAGATTTACTGAGTCCTGTAATTTATGATTTACAGGTTTTTCTGGGGAATATGTCATTGTGTAGATGAAAAAAATGTCACAGATTAGACAAATGCTAAAAATAATTGAGCATTTAGACATTGAGTAAGTCTGGATCGCATTTCCTGTTTCCCTAAAATAATACAGTTCTACTGAATTGTGGAAGATATGTTTTATTGAGAAAAACAAAACTGGTTGTTTATTTTTTGTCCAATTCTTCTCTAACTTAGAAAAAATAATTTATGAATTCTAAGCAAAGCAGTTATAAATAAAGGTACCAATAGAAAGAGCTTTAAAATTAGTAATAATTTTTCTCCTCTTTTCAAATTAGTGGACTAAATTATGAAACTATCATTAATTTATATAAAGGAAGTTATAAATTAAAATGTAAAAGTCATTTAAGCAATCACATACAAAAGATGATTGCAAATATAATTTTTTTTGGTTTCAATATAAATTGTTATCACATGATTGGAAAGTCTTATAATTTTAGTAAATGAAACTACTTTAAATGCAAAATCAAATGACTGTGCAGTTATTAGTATGTTTTCATTGCTAGTCCTGCTTTTTAAAATATTTTTCTCACTTTTTAATGCTTAAAAAATGTGACCCATTAATTTAACCATGGTTTTTAAAGGGAAAATAATGTGACCATATTGAAGTTGCTCAAGTTTGGAATTGTACTGAAAATATCAGGTCCAATGCTTATGTGAACATACTTTGAATAGACACACTAGTTATTTAAAGGGCATTTGGCTGAACAAAATTGACAAATGAACTTGTTAGATGTACTATTAACTGTGACTTTGACATTCACTTGAGTACAAAGCCCTTCCAGGAGTTTTCTAGGAAAGGTAAAATGCATTTTGGATGGATGGGTTCATCCATAATTTTAACTTTTATTTTAATTCAGAGTTTCAATATTATAATAAACTGTAAGCATCTTAGCAACTTTATATCTTTCCAATTTTGGCTCATATTTAACATGAATCTTGGCTACTCCTAATTTCTGACTCAGTATATTAACAAATGATGAAGTGTTCATATTTAATATGTTTTTTTCCCAAAGCCATTAACATAAAACGACAGCACACTTTTATCTGCCTTCCTGTCCTCTTCTGGGAAGCATACGTGAAAGAACGTCAGGAATATGAGAAGCTTGAAAAGTTCAATGGTGTCTTAAACCCACTGGACCAAAACTGATCATGGATAGAGCACAGGATATTGCTGCAGTTAATATCATACGTCTGGCATAAAATCCCAGCTATTCATAGTGAACAATGTCTTTATTGAACCAAAAGCCATTGAGGAGAGTGTGATTTCTATGCCCGGTGTTTCCAGACCACTTCAGTGAGTGCAGTGTGTACTGTAACAGCTGAGAACAGCTTTTGTTTATTCTCAGAGATACCAAACAAGCTCTAAGTTAGTTTTCAGAAAGTTCTCATGGAAGCTGAGATCGGACCTTCCAAATAGGAACCCAGCAACAATGAAGTCCAGGATGGTTATTCGCACTGACAGGTAGAGGAAATGCAGTGTCATCTCCAGGAATAAAAGACACAGCATGGTTTTTGATGACGCCTCACTCTATTTAGCAGGAACTTGATTCATCAGAAATGTTTGCAGTGGCTTCTATATATCCAGGACTAAAGATATCCAACAACAGTCCATCTATCCCAAATACGTTTCTATCTGGTCTTTCAGGGCGTCTCAATCTGTTTATCAATAAGGTTACCATCTGTTCTCCACTTCACCAGATTCTATCCTAACAGGTGATTCCGGAATAGATGAGGCCGCCGAAACACATTAGGTCAAAACATCATCCCTTTCTGAAGTTCTGGGTAGAAAACAAGACTTGAAAGTAGATGGTCCTTTCTTACCATGATGTAGAGGGAGGTTAACTTGTAGAAAAACCAAGTAAAGACTTGGTTCTGTCAATGGTGTTAAGTAATAGTGCTTGGTTTTCAGGAACAAGTTTAGTTTATTTTAAGCAGTGAGAGAGGAAAGTATCTGATGATATAATATCAAATACCCTGGCTGATATCGAGATGTAGTCACTAAGTCATGTTACACTGCATCTTGCAGTATTAAGAAATAAGGTGAAAATACAAATTCTTTTTGGACAGTTACTAATAAATACACAACACATATGGTTGTACTTCAGTCCGAAAAATACACGAGAAATGGTACTTCACTGACATAATTAGAGTGTGTCCTTTATCTGTGGTTATATAGATTTGACCCTAATACATACATACATATATATATATATGTATGTATATATATATATATATATATTTATTTATTTATTTATTATGATTTGAAAATATCTGGGCTGAGCATTTAGGAAGCAAGATACTGTATTGTTACTTGGGGATTATTTGGGAACAAGAATGCTCTGTGTGCAGGGGCAGCATTTAAGACATTTTATCTTTACCTTCATTGCAGCTAATCTTCCCTTCACTTTCCACTAGGAGTAAGTTTTTCAGTTTTAACAATTACGGAGAGGGAGACAAAATTTATGATGACATATATTGCCCAATTATTTCTAGGGTTTCAGCTTCTAGTTTCAAGATAGACACACACACACACACACACACACACACACACACACACACAAGGAATGAATTCTTTGCAATAGCTCTCCCATGAGCTTTTCTTTTCTGGCACAAACAACTAATTATTGCTTCTCTTCAGACCGATTCCCTTCAGCTAATAAAGATGACCTCGTGGCCTTTACAGAAAATCCCTGACATAAATTTGACTCATTTCATCGCAAAACCAGTACTTTCACTTTTTCTTAGAGAGGTTTTTATATTTGCATATTTACAACTTCAAGGATTTCAAAAGCAAGCTGGAGCTAGCTCAGGAGGACCGGGGGTGCTTTGGTGCAGCTCAGCTGAAGATTCTGCACATATTCTGAGCATCAGTAATGAAACAAGCAGAGAGCATCTCAGCAGCTACTGGTAAAGCTCTTGCTGTTTTGAACAGGGAAGCATCCAGAAATATCTTCATAAACACAGTTGAGTTGAATTACACCGACTTCCCCTTGGGTTCCTTCTTCCTGGTCAACATATTCGATGACTGTGGTGCTGAACACATTCTGTCTGGGATGGATCGAATCAGTGCTGAAGTGGTGGATGAAATCAGACTTAGTGTCTGTTGACCTGGCCTCTCTTTCTAGTTAAACTATTTTCATAATTTCACTTCTGTATCGTCTCTTCTGAAAATAGTCTGAACCTATGCAACCATTTCCACATATGCTTCTTAATGTTTCTTTGAAGCCTTTGCACTTGTAGTTTTGTCTGTAAGATATGTGCTGCGTTTTCATGCCTTGCTCATCTATCACGGCGTTTGGTTAGGCTCTAGCACGTTCTGACTTCCAGAGAGGGTGTCGGGGTTCCAGTCTGCTTATCTGCGCCATCCCGCCTTGAAGAGGACCCCACACTGGGGAGCAGTGCGAGAGAAGGACGTTTTCGTTCTGGCTGGTGGTTCCAGCCAGTATTCTGCTTGCGATGCTGTGGGTCATAGAATATCTCAGTTTGTCTGAGTTTCCCTCCTCACTCAGGCTTCTGTTCTCAGTAAATAAACATAAAGGATTCGTCGTCGTCGGCAGCCGTCTGTCTCGAGAGACGATGGTGTAGCTTCTTAAGAGTCTATCTGCACCGCCGAGAATGGTTGTGCAGTCCGACTCGGGAGTGACACGGTATCTGTCTCCTCCCGTGTTGAATCGACATCTTGCGATGACGCTGGAGTGTCCTCTCCAGTGAAGCTGAAGCTACAGAGCCTGGGCAGGGTGATATGGAGGGTCTGCTGTTGCCCATGCAGCAGACCCCCCCTCTCTTCGCAGCTGAAGGATCCAAGGGAAAGACGGAGTCGATACAGCTTGGCTTCAGGTGCGCCGCAGGAGTTGCCGGTGTTGACTACAACGTCAAACCGCCTTAGGGACTCCGGCTCCGGATTTCCTGTCAGGGTTTACTCCCTTAGCCTTTCCCCTGAAGAGGTATGCCGCAAGGCAGCGGAGGTTTTTTGGAGTCAGAGTTTTCCTTCTCTGATGTGCCCTGACTGGAAGATCGAACCAGCGACACTTAGCTCGCAGGCCGACGCTCAATCCACTGAGCCAAACCAGCCAGGGCACAGCAGAGTCGTCGTCGGCAGCCGTCCGTCTCGAGAGACGATGGCGTAGCTTCCTGAGAGTCTATCTGCACCGCCGAGAATGGCTGTGCAGTCCGATTCGGGAGTGACAATCCCTGCCACACTTGTTACATAAAGGATTATAGACCTGAGAAATTATTTATTAAGGTCTTTGACATCATGTAAGTGACACAGATAATAATAAATGGGTACGGGGGGGGATATATGGCAATGGATGGAAACCAGACTTTTGGTGACAAGCGTGCTAGAGTGTATACAGATATTGAGTTATAATGTACACCTGAAACGTGTAGCGGTATTAATCATTGTTATGTCACTAATAAAAAGGAAAAGAGCAAACAAAAGCAGAAAACAACAACAAAAGCTTCAGGAACCGAGTGTAATGAGGTCAGGCTGGCGCGGTGTGGCCGGGCACCTGATCCTGGGACCGCTATGAAGCAGGTCACTCAGAGCCCCAGGTCAGCGCGTGGAAATCCACCCTCTCCTGCTGTCCTCTCAGCTTGTGCTGTGCTCTCTCAGGGACATGTGTTTTACACATCTATGCCCAGCACTGTCTGCCTTCTCGGGTTTATCCTACACCCTTGCCTCTTCCAGGCTCCTACCTGGCCTCCCACATGCCCTGCTCTTCACTGTGAGGTTCTGCCTCCATGAAACCATCTTGCAGGAAAATGCTAGAAGGCCCAAACGAACTCCAGACAGCCACCATCTGCCTCTACAACCTCAGCTGGTGGCTTCTCAGGAACCATGGGGCCCCACAGCAGCCAGGGTTTGCAATTTTTAAAAAAATAATTTGTTTATTTTTAGAGAAAGGAGAAAGAGAGGGAAAGAAACACCACTGTGTGGTTGCCTCTCACTTGCGCCCCCAACTGGGGACCTGACGTGCAACCTAGTCATGTGCCCTGACTGGGAATCGAACCAGCGACACTTGGCTCGCAGGCTGACGCTCAATCCATGAGCCACAGCAGCCAGGACTTTGCAATTTTTGAATATAACTTTATGCTCTACTTTTGACCTGTTATACATTATCTATTTAACAAATTCAAAACCAGGTCAGGTACTTCACTTCTTAATAAAGTTGGATGAATGTCATTGATTAATTCATTCACGGATGCACATAAGAAACACACATATGAAGAGGATACATATGAAGCAGACTAAGCATTACAGAGATTGAGTTTGCATTATTTAACAGCATCATATTTACTTATATTTTGTTGATATTAAATGGTAAATTTAGTGATCTAATAACTTAAAAGGACTATTGCCTTTGCGACCCCCAAGATCATGAGCAGTACAGAGCAGTTTATAGATGACCTGCAATGAAAGACGGGGCTCATTCGGGGTCCAACACTGACTGCTGTGTGCTCCTAGCCAAGATGCCTCCTCTCTTCTCCTCTGTTTCCTCGTATCTGAAAATCAGAATTCACTGATCATTACACAGGACATCCTAGGTAAGGTCCTGAACCTGATTCATCTCCTATTCTTTATCAGTAAAACAGGACAGAGCATCCACTTGACCGGGTTCTTGACTGGGTGAAATTCAAGGCCACATGTGCAGCACTCAGGGGAGTACCTGGGGCAGGTGATGCTTCTGAGCTTCTGCAAACACACGCCCCTCCCCCAGTCCCTTCTCCCTCCCCCTGCCCCCTGCGGGTGTCTCATTTTTGGAGAAAGCCAGAAGTAGACATGGAGGCATGTGGTGGGCATTGGGGGGGGGGGAGCATGCAAGCGCCCTTCACATGTCATTACCACGGCTCCTGGTGGGCTCCCTCGCCAGCTTTGAATGCACAGAATGACTCACTGGTTTCATTAGATGATATTTTTTCTTTCTCTTCTTTCCTTATATTTAATAAACCCTATCAAGATGCAGAGGAAAGGCTTTGTGGCCTTCCCCGTTGATCCCGGGGAAGTCAGAGGGTTACATGTAACATGAAATTGCTGCTTTTCCCTCCTCACACAAGAGCCATCCACGGAGCCGAGAGAGAGGCAGGCGCCGCCCCCAGGGCCCTCGGCGTGCTGTGCAGTATCGGTCTCCGAATTAGGGCCTAATCAGGAGAAGCAGGCCGGGTGACGCGCCTCAGCCCTGTCTTTTTTGTAGCCAATTACCCCAGACTCCTAGCGTTCGTGTCTTCCCTGAACTTTCTCTAATTAGCACCTTAATAGCTCAGCTTCAGAGCCTTGGTCCAGGAGAGCGCTTTCCCCAAGCTGCCAAAGGGACGCGCGCAGGAGGTGATTAAATTCCGTGTGAAGCGCGCATCTCTGGGGCACGGTGCGCTCTCCAGGGCCCGGGCCCAGTCCTCCCCACCCACCTCCCGCTGGGGGGCCACGGTCTGCCTGTCCCTGCCTCGGAGGACGCTGCCTGGTGTCGATAACCACGGTCTGTCTGCTGTTGACTTAGATCAATTCCCATAACGAGGGTATCGACTCTCCATTACGCACTGGTTGGTGTTGGATGGGGCAGGAAACTGTTTGTGCCGAGATGGCTGTCTGATTAGCTTTCAACAAGAAGAAAAAAGAAACAGCCCACTGTTTCAACTTTTTATTAGCCCTTCACGTTTTAATTATGGATGGGGCTCCCTGGAATAGACTTTGCTTAGAGGTTTACCCTCTCTCGTCATCATATACGCTGATTGGATTTTAGGCAAATTGCGTTGCTAGCCAGTGATGAAGACAAGGAGAAAGCCTCATTGCATTGCGTCCCCTGGGGGTTGGTGTAGTGGCGTCCGTCACACGACTTAAGAAACAGCCTCAGTGGGAATCTGGTGATTCATTCTTATTTTATTTTTCGTATTTCACGTCTCTGAAGTTCGGAAATATTGCAATAGACGTGATGAGAAATCACTTGCTTTTTTTTTTTTTGCATCTTACAGATCAGAGATCACTTTTTCCTTTTTCGCCTTTTTTGTTTTTTTGCGTCTTACAGAAAGAATAGGGTTTCCTGTTCCTACTTATCTTTTCATAAAGCACGACGTTCATTAACCACGGCGTTACTTTGGTGACTCAACACACTAGTCTACCTCAGTCTTTGAGGCGACGTTTCTTCTCCAAGTGTATACGAACAACTTTAACGTATTTAATTTTACAAATCCTGCAGTGCAAGCATTATTCATGGACTAATGTCCTCTCATGCAAAGTGCAAATAATCGAATGGAGGTTTTTAAAGATTAATTAAATTCAGTTGCTGCTTAAAACAGATTGGTTACTTGGGCAGCATGGGAGAAGCGCACATGGGGGGGCAACCGCAGGAGGCTCCCGCAGGGGCTGTGCCCGGCCCCTCCGAGCGGCGGGGACCCCGGCTTCATGGGCCCTCCCATTGGCTGGGCAGTAAACGCGGGGCGTGAGAAGGAGATGAAGGGGAGGGACTAAGCATTGATCATAGAATTAAAAAAATTTTTTTCAAAGATATTTGTATTGTACCAAGACAAACCCACATACACTTTCATACACCGAAATCTACTTTTAGAAGTTACTGTTTCATGAGAAGGGAAGAGAGTGAGAATAGTTTCCCAGGTTTCGGAGTAACGTTGTTTATAATACAGTGAATTTTATGGGTATGTAGGTAAATATAGATGAAAAACCTCACATGTGGAAATACTATCATTAGGTGGTATTGTTACTATATAGTGTTGCAACTTTATTTCCCTTGTAAATTTTTGGTATGCTTAATTAGTCAAAGGAAAAACATATATAAAAAAGGGACTGAATATTATGGACCTATGCAATTCATGTAATCCTTCCCTCAGTGATAGATACTGAGGTAGTCTCTAGTTCCCATTTCAGACCCTCAAGGGCTTCTGGAAAGAGCTCACTTTTATGAACTCCTGTTTTTCCTGATAATAAAATCACAACCTGTTCACTCAAGACAAACAAACAAAAGATTCAAAGAAGAGCATGAATATTATGTGTTAATATTTAGAATGTAGCCCAGAAGGTATTTCCATGGGGACACACACACACGCATCTTTATTAATATATTAGTTTCTTATTTGGCAGGAGGCATTATAGAATCTGCAGAGGAATTACTACCCGCACGCACGTACTTGAGTGCCCTGGACAGGATGCTGTTAGCTGACTACAGACCGTCCTTACGTAGACCTCCCCACCTGCCCTGCCAGCATCCTTCACAGCAGAATCCCAAAGCATGCTTGCCTTGTCTTCTGGTCCCTTTGTCTTTGTAAATCAGGAACAGTTCCTTCGTCATTTGAAGTAGTATGAATAATGACCATCTGTTTGTAGGAAACCTTTCAATTTAATTGCATTTTTGGCAAGAATATGCAGAAGGGATGTCGTGTTCTTTTCTGTCCATCATTTCATGAGGTATGAGGTCGCCTTGTCCTGTTACACTGGTGATGTCAGCTTTGTCCAAGGTGCTCTATGTCAGGCTGCTTCACTGCCAAAGTTGTATTTTCTCTTTGTCAATCAGAAGTACATTGTGGGGTGATTTAATATATGCTTTCACTCCTCAAAGTTTTCTGTGTTTTGTTTTAGTTTTTAATCATCTATTGAGGATTATTGATTTAATTATTATATTATTCCTCCCATATTTATTCTATGTTTATTAGTTTTTTAATATTTTTTTTACTTTAAGGAATCGGCTTCCATTCACTCTATTGCAAGCGCCAGCGCCACACCCATTAAGTTAATTAAGTCACTAATTATATGCAGAAACCTGGGTCCTTGTTTATATGATGCTCTGTCGCAGACGTGACTCATGGTAACACTTCCAGTCCAGCTCCTGCACTGTTCAGACATGAGTCCATTAATCTGTTGCTTCTTTACTATTTGGCTCAGCGTGTTCTAGAATCACCTTGTATGTACCCATCCTATTGGAAATGGGTCACTTCCTCGAGGTTCTTTTGGTGGGGAATGGAATGAAGAAACGAAGACCTGGGCTCTGGATGGATCATTTCTGCTTCAGTGCAGTTGTTTATGGGTCCTTTAAAAAGCTGGCAAATATAGAAAATAGATATATGTTTATTCATACACAGAAACAAATATTTAACTGTGTATATATGTGTTTGCACAATATACAATCAAAATATTGATGTTGAAAACTATGAATTTATATTGCTACCTCTAATTCCAATTAAACACAATAAAGTTTATTACAGCATTCTACGTATTCATATTTATAACTCCATTTTCTAATAGTGAGGAACCATGCTCTTAGTCTCAACAATATATTTACTTATTTTCTTAATCTCAGAACACACAGGGCAGTAGTTTTAGGATTGGTAATCCATGCCTCTGGAAAATTAATGTACAGGCAGTATTTTTTTAAAATGTATTTATCTTTTGAAATTGTAATAAAATTACTATTTCATGGAGCATAGGATGTGAAACATGGAAGAAAAACTTTAAGTTCCCCGAGGGAAGAAGTAATTTTTTACGTAATTTTTATCCCCCAAATATATAGTCGGAACGTTACAAAATTAATAGAATTTATAGATAAAAGGTTCTGTTTTTCCAACATAAATCTGTGTTCACTGTGGATGGCTTTTAAGAGGTAGAGACTCAAACTTGAGGGTAGGGGACAGGTGATGAGGTTGGTTGCTTTGGGAAGGGACGTGGCATGGCTCACCCTCAGCTGCCACAGCCTCGTGTTGACTGTCAGGCTGGTCTCAGAGACACTTGGTCCTCTGGGACCGATTACATGTGTCTAACATGCAAGGTTCAAAGGACTATAGTGCAATTTCTCACTTTCCCCTCTGCACAGCATCCTGACAGAAGTATCAAGCATCCTCATATTAATTTAGTCATTTGTGCATGAAGATGGGACTGAAAAGACTATTATTGCATCTTTGTTTAATTGGCTATCGTATTCCTCCATCAACAGATACGTTCAGACTGAGTCTTCACTAGAAAGGCTAGATGGACTCTTGACTCTCTGGCTAGGCAGATCAGATCCTCTCTTCTCATTTTAGTGAATTCTGTTTATTTCAATAAGACCCCCAAAGCACAAACCTGTGTTACTTGTGATTTCATCTGTGAAGGTCTTCATTTCATTAAATTTCCACCGCAGGCTCTGAAAAGAACACACGCCCATATGTGGTACTTACGGAGTGGTAAAAATAAGAAACTTCAGAGTTCTAATATAATTTTCCACTCTTTTACTTACTTATCAGCTGCTACACATACACCATCCCATGGGCTGTTTTTTTTTTTTTAAAAACAAACAAACAGTTCTAGCTCAAACACTGGTTTGAACTGTAATTGTTACCTTTACATAATTTTGAAACATTTAATTCCTTACTTCAGACATATTAACACTATACAGCTGCTGAAATCCATAGGCAGATTAATATGATCAGTAATCACTGTTAAGTAACTGATTTTTTTTATTGGCATGTGTTGACATCCAGACTAAGCAGAAAATAGCACTCTGTATAATATTGGAGAACAGTCTATTAAAACTGGCTGATCCCTACTCACCGTCGTTCACACATTTCCTTCTCTTCAGAGCTCCCCATCTTCCTGTTCAGCAGCGCATGCCATCATTTCTCCAAGGAACTGAGTGACGAGAGATGTTCCTCCCCGCCCTGCACTCCTGTCTGCTCTCTGCGTCTTTGCCTGTAGACTCTGTGCTTCGCCCCGGTCCTCCAGGTCAAACGGCCTTGCTTCTTCCCAAGGCTGACTCCTCTACCCCTACTTAAGCGCAGAGGGGTAGCAATTCTCACCTCATTCTCCCGCACTGGAGTTTCTTATTCTGATCCTACCAACTCACAACATGTAAATATTCCGAGGTTTCTTCCAACGTGAAAGGAAAAAAACATGGTCTCCTGAAAACTCTTTCTCTGGTTATCCACTTTCCTGTCGTATTTTGTGCGTGTGCGCGCTTTGCTTAATGACAAACTGTCTTTAAAATATTGTCTATAGTTTCTGTCTCCAGTGCCTATACCCTTTCTCTTTTGTGAATTTTCTTCATTTTGGCCTCTTCTTTATATTGGATGTGGTTGAGTTCAGGTCCTGGTGCCCATCAGAGTAGCCGGGTGAGGCCCAGGTAAGGTCTATCACAGATGCCGAGTTATTCCTAAAACATCCTGGACGGTGCCTGGCATATTGTACTTGAGATATAAGCCTCTGTCCAATAAAGATAACAAACAAGGGGACAATAAAATAAGTATGCTCAACATATTAAAAGAAAAAGGGACAGAAATAAGGACAAGATTCAAAAGCACACCAAATAGATGTTAGAATTTACTTAAATGTATAGACTTGGGGGAAAACAGACACTAACATAATTGAAAATTCAGTGGTTGAATTAAAGCGGTTTAGAAATGGAATTATGGGGTAGCGAGTTGGAAGACGGAACTGAAGAACCCACCTAAAATGTACAACCCACAGATTGGTATATTTATCACCTCTCCTGGCAAATGATAAAATGTCTTGTATTTCTGACGATTTTCTGAGGGAAAAATAAGTATCTTGAGAAATAGATGTAATTTTAAAAATTGTGCAAAGGCAGGTTGGAAGTACCCTGACCAGGCAGCATGGAACCTGTTAATTAATACACCCACGGACACTACCTGCAGTGTGGCTAGGCAAACAGCAGACTTGCCTAATTAAAATTATTGCCAGGGTTTCCTTCTCAGGGAGCCTGACGCAGAGAACTCAATATGAAGACCTCATGGGAAAAATCCCATTAGAAACGTGGGAGTCAGAAGTGTATGTGGATCATAAGCGGAGATAAACAAGGATCAGGACAATAAATAGCTAAACATGCATATTTTTAAAAATACGGACTGTGGCCAAGAATTTTCTTTCCATTTTATAAAATTATCTTTTTGAAAGTGAGCGTTCTCAACAAAAAAAGGCCCTCGGTTTTCAGAAGCAGCATTGAATCAGTGGAAATATTTTTACCTCACGTAGCATTGTTTTTCTCTCGACATGAAAACCAGGCTGAACGTTTTATTTTTAAATGCAACTCTTTTACTGTCGAAGGAGAAAACAAATGTGCTCGAGCGAAAACAAACAGAAATCAGACACAAGAGCCTTCCTCTTGAGGGAAATTGCGCTCTGCCAGATTCCCGGGGGTTAAGACGGAGTGAAAAGGTGCTGTGCTGACTCTGAAAGTCTCCCTTTCAATCCTGTCCCTCACACGTGATTAGAACATGGAGAGCTTTAGGGAACGTGTGTACGGGAAGAACAGATGTCCCGCTCACGGCATTAACCTACACATTGTATATTATGTGGGTGTTTGTAGTCCCGTTTGAATGAATTTTACACAACTTACAAAAAGGGTACCTCCATTTACAAAGCCACCCCCCCACCAAGATCAGTGTGCCATAAATCAACAAAATATCAACCAAATGGCCAACGTCAAATTTCATTCTTGCAACTTATGTCGCTGAACTCTGAAATGTATTTTAATTTATCTTTATTTCGTGTTCCTTTGCCACTAATAGAGATGTCATTGTATTGGGTCGTTGCGTGAAACGGTTCATATAAAATGGTACAGCCGTGCTTGTCAGCTGTGAGTTCTATTGATGAATAAGGAAGTGGCGAATGCTATCTGCATATTAAGGGAGCTCCAGAGGCCCGTGTCAGGGTAGAAAGCGCGTGACATGATGGAGATGTGCGTGCTGGGACCGACGCTAGAGGAAACACATTCGCTCCAACTCGATTCCGTGTGGTTTGCCTTCACTGTGGTTTTCCCGTAAAGTTCAGCGCCATTCTGTGCATCTGACAGGATTGCCACTACCCTAGGGAGAATGTTTCTCAAAATGTCACTAGTGTCATAGACTTGCTCTTAATGGTCTAAATGAGAAATCAGGATAAATAGAAATTGACATATTTACTCCCTGAGTACTTACTGCCTGTCAAATAGTTTCCAGGCGCGTTACCGCCACAGGAGTGAAAAAATAATAATGTTCTGTCCTCCAGCGACCTGCGTGGACATGAAAACCAAAACGTCCTTTTTCTCTTTTCAGTCCCTAAATAGGTAAGTCCTTAAAGTTAGAGAGGAAACACTTTCAACATGCGTAAGAGGCAACTGTGCTTTCCATGCTGTTGGCTGCCGAAGTGAGTCTGCAGAGGCTCCTCCCCAAGGCTGACTCTTCATTGAGGAGAACCTGTCAAAAGGCATGTGCCGGACCAGGAGGGCCTCACGTCCCATTGCAGTTGCTTCCGTGATATCGAATTATTTGTCTCTTTCCACGTGTTCCCTTGAAGACACTGAAATCATCAACAGCGTCACTTAAACACCTGTACAGGGGGAATTAAGCATCACCCACCCTTCTCTCCTCCCTCAAAACACGTCACCGACAGGTGCACATGACTAACTCTCCCCAGACTGAGTGTCCTTAATGTGTGTTTCAGTCAGTGACAGGACTTGGCTCTTTGTAAACAGAATCTTTTATTGACGTGCACAATAAGACAAGCGACCTGTGATACACTATGGCAGTCCCTGTAGTTTGGCTCCTATGTGCTTTGAAATCTCTCCATCTGTTATTGGTTAATACTACGAGATCTTTGGGGCTCATGTTACATATTCCCTTCCCCAGCGCCGGAATCCTCTATTTTTTCCAGGGGTGCTGATTTCTTGTATCTGAGAGTGGTATTACTAAACAAGGTATAAACATTGGTTCATTTTGGTTAATTTTTCCCCATTCATTTACTTCTAATCCTCTAAATCCTTATATACATAGTGGGTTTCTAATACATAAATATAGATGGGTCTTGCTTTTGTGTCTAATCTCACTATCTCTATATTTTAGCTTTTTTAAAAGAATATTTATATTTAAAATAGTTATTGATAAACTTAAAATCTTGCTAGCTATTTCCTACCCCTTGCATTATTTTTCCTGATCTCCTGTCCTCTAATTTTAAGTGAGTTTTTAAATGATTCCATTTAATCTCTTCTATAGATTTATTCTCCCTTCCTCGCTTTGACTCTTTAAAAATTATTGTTATAGGATTGCAATTTATATTTTTAACCTGAGAACCACTTCATGACATTGTATATAACTTCACACACAGTGACTCGACTTCACGGCCCTTCCTTCCAGTCCCCCTTGTCAACCCCTCTTGCATGGGTAGCATGTGTTCCAGTTGGTCTATGCTCAGCATACGAGCTCGCTAAAGGTGGTGTTCTTTCTTCATATCACGGGACAACCACTTCTCTGCAACCTCAGTTCTACCACGAGTCAAGAAAGTCAGTTGACTGTGTTTCTGCCAGCTTCTTTCTGTTGTTCTACCGACATCAGGGATGTCTGTACAGTGTTCTGTGTCTTCTAGCTGAAATTGGAACTCACATCTTTCTTTGCGTCAAATCTAAGGCATCATGCCCTCTCCATGTGGGTTTGATTACCACAGAGCCTTGTGACTCTCAAATCTTTATCTCTTCTGTCTTCTCCTTTGAGACCCGGTTTGGCCGTTCTCTACCTCCTTTTGGATACATTTCCCATACCTCTTCTTAAAACCTTCTGTATCTCAGGTAGTGGTCTCTCCAGCACACAGCCTGAATATCCCTGGCTGCCCTGGTCTGCGACTCCACGTGTGCTCATTCGTCAAGGACCTTGTAATGCTTATCTCTTGGCCCCCAACCCACATTATTATTGCTCTGCTTAAGGGCCTTTGTCATCTCTCTCGCTTGCTGAAATTTCAAACCCCACCACTAGTCTTAAGACACTAAGGCTTTTTTCCTTCCACACGCAAATCTTTCCATGACACCTGTGCAGCACCCCTGAGCTTTGCTAGTATCACTTCCCTTGCCTAAAATATCCCCACCCTTTGAAATGATAAATTCCCATCCTAATAAAGCCCCAAGCGGCTCCGAGTCGTCCTCCAATGTTGTCTGGATTCCTGTTCCTTCGGGAAGGCTTTGCAAAGCTCCGTAGCTAAGGTGAGCTCTGGTGGCCCCCAGGACACCGGATCCCCGCCGCTCTCACAGCCAGGCGACGGGGCTTCAAAACCTCTGCACTCGGTCCTTCTCCTACCCATACGCCCCTCAGGTCAAGCAGGGGAGACGCTTGTCTTTGTTTCTCCAGCATTTGAGCAGGTGTGTTTTCCTTTTATCACGAACTTGGAGTGAATAGGAAGAGAAAGACAGTTGTTTCTCCCGAGTCCTGACATTATTTCTCCAAAGAATATGACAGGTGTTTTTTTTGTTTGTTTTTTGTTTTCCATTAGAGTTCCCGGAAGTGCGATCACTGGATTTAGTGGCTTTTGTCTGGGGCTTTTTAGCTTCAAATTTTTTTAAGGCTGGCTTATTGCAGCATAGAGAGAATGGCTTGTCTGGACAGAGGCAGTTCAGCTTTTCTTGCTTCCACGTTTCCAACACACAGAGGGGTGCTGCCTGCCGCTCTGACTACCTCAGACAAGGGGACGGTGAGGCCCCCACTTTGCCACGTGGCTCCGTTCTGACCCTAATCATGCTGAGCTGGGTGCTGGGGACCCCTCCTGACAACTGTCTCCTGGGAGCTACGGGGTCTGGGTTCACTCACGGGCCGTCGCCCAGCACAGACACTTAGCAGCTTCCCAGGAGCAGAGGTCTTGCTACACTATGGATTCTTAAAAGAGTTCACATTTACTTGATTTCCTCTCAGCTTCATATTTGCCATTAAAGAAGTATGAATACCCCACTTAGACTTCAATCTCAGAAATGGTTTTAGATGTTAAATAATTTCCTAAATACGGCACAATGTTGTTCAGATGACATCAGTGAGAGTCCTCGTAAGGAGGGGAGGGACTGTCACAGCGAGTCAGGTCCTGGGAGGCGCAGCTGGGAAGGCGTCACTATCAGTGTGCCTTAGCGGGGACACGTCCCTCTTCCACCCCCTGTGGCTTGGACAGAAGCTGCCAATACCCGGCTGACCGCAGAGCCTAGCGGCTTGCTCACAGGCACGGGGGCCATCAGTCATCTCTCCCAGCCCGTCGGCCGGACCTCCACGCCAGGTCTAAGTGTGGGTGCAGCCACTCTGCCACACAAGTCGCTGTCGTCTCCTGATGAATGTCCATGACACGCAGAAAAAATAAAAATGGTACCACCGTGCAAAAACGGCTGCACTTTACCTTCACGTAAGCAAGGACCTGCTGATGTCTGTCAGACGACAGGAAAAATGCAAGAGGACAGGGCACATGTACGGAGATTGCCTAGAAAGGGTTACGAACATCCTGTTTGAAAATCAGGTGGATGCATCCTCATTCTGCGCAGTTCGCGGGGGGAAATTAAATACTCACGTTCATCTCAAGGGTTCATTTGCTAAATGACAGACATTTCTTTTATCTGATACTTGAGGGAAAGGGGGATATGAAACTCATTTTTGATTCACTCAACTGAGTCACTATTTTAAAACCTCTGGTGCAGTGCATTTCATACCTGGACTGAGATCTTGTGATAGACTCGTTAGGTTCCAGGTTACCATGGCAACAAGTCATTATTTCCAAAAGTAATTTGACACATCTCAAGATTTTGGCCCGTCTGTATTCCTATATGGTGCTTCAAAGAAAAAAGTGTTAGTTAACTTTAAAACTATTTCTAGTAGAGGCAGCCAGGGAAAATGACAATATTTTCCTTCAAATCTGCTAGCCTTGGAGGCAGCTTAATTGAGATTTTTAGGAAAAATAGTCTATCTGGGCATATGTCATAGTGAGTCCACATTTATCTGTTCATGTTGCAGGCTCTATGGGAAAATACATGTATGAAGGGTTGTAGTTTTTTTAATTAAAACTAAACACAAATGTACACCATAAACCCAATTAAGTCTTCATCTCATGCTTGTAACGGCATGTCACGTTCCCGGCCGTTACTGTGTGACAATCCGACTGTCCTGTTTTCCCCACACTTCCTCACCCGGAAATCCGCTTGTACCTTAGAGGCTTACAGGTAAAGGGTAGACTAAATATTATATGAAGACTCATTTTGGCCATACACTGATAAGTTCACTTGGAAATGATCTAATAGCTGCCAAGGCACCAAGGATAGCTACCATTTTCTTAAGTTTTGGGCAGTGAAATCATTGGCCAAAATGCATTGTGCTGTCTAAAGAAATTGACTCCCTGACCCACCATGTGTAAGGCATTGTACTGGTCCTTTTTCTATATAATGTTAATTGGATTTCATCCATAAACTCTGGGATGCTGGTGATGTCATATCTATTATGCAAATGTGTATAATCAGACTCAGTGCCTTAAAGTTTTGGTTGTAATTATGAGAGAGCTAGAATTTTAGTATAGCTTTTTTTTATGACTGAAGTGTGGGGACGGTTGCCATGGTGATGTGTCGTCCATACAGCCCTTTATTTACTCCGACCAGTTAGGCTGTCACCGCATGGATCTGAGAGAATGGGACCCTTGGCAGGTGGATTTTTCTGAACAGAGAAAGAGCTAGGAAAGCTTGAAGAGAAATAGTGATGCTTCTGAGTTGTGTGCTCTGATGGGGATCAATGCTGGTGACTGGCCACCAGCACTCACTGGGCAAAGGAGGCGAGGGAAGAGGAGTCTGCCATGGAGTGGCATTATTTCTAAAACAAAACAATGCTGATCTATTAACAATTTATCAAGAACATAACTATTATATATATTCTTGCAAGGTATGTGTGGCCTAAGTGAAATTCATATTTAAAAGTTTTTTTTTAACACAGGCACCATTATGAGATCAACCCAACAGGTTATTACATTATTAAAATGAATCTCCTTTGTAACAGAGGTCAGCTTATTTTCCTGCCAGATTATATGTTTCGGGAGGTCTGGCAGCCACTTTCATGTTCTTGAATGTACTTGACACCTAGCGGAGGCCCAGGGACTTAGTACCGTGGGTGAAGTGGCAAATTTCTTTGGTCCTTTTCTAGATTATAAGATACATTTCAGTTGCAAAAGAAGAGGAACATACCCATAACACAAGGGCCTGCTTGTATGTCTTATATCACATACATCAGATTCATGTTATATCATCAAAGGCAGGCAAGTCACAGCCAAACTCTAAATATTTATGGAATTAATTAATAACTGATTTTATTTTATTTCACATGGTTTCTAAAAGAAGGGACATATCTTAAACATGAGAAACTACCAATTATACCATATCACAGTTTTTGTCCTTAGTTTAATAAAGTGGCAAATAAAATGATACAAAAGATAACAACATGAGTCATAGATTGACTAAGTTGGAAAATAAGCCAGTTTATAGTTGCATATTGAAGATTTCTCAATCAGCTCTTACATAAAGGGAACATGCAAAATACATACTTTATTCAATAAAAATAGAAAAGAAACACAAAGGCCCAGGAAGTCTACCTAACAAATGAATACTCAATCCCTGAATGAGTACAGGTCAGATATTTTCTTTGTCATTCCTTTTTAAATCTACAAAATGTTTGAAATTATTTGCTGTGACTTTATTCTCTTTAAACTACATTCTGTCACCTAACTGTGTATAACCATCAGTCATGTCTACATAAGTAGCATATGTATATTCCTTGTATCACAGCATAACATGCAAATTAATATTTTCCAAACTATAAAGGTGAAGCATTGGTGATATTCCTAATATTTTTTACTTTATATATCCTTAGGAGAAAAATGTATATATTTTATCTTGGTTACTATTTTAGCTTTTATTGAAAATACTATAATTTTATGAAATTTTAAATGACATATCTGTCTTTGGGGTTGTGGTGATTAGTAATGCAGAGCAGATAATGCTACATACGTAGAAAAATAATAAAACAAATACATAAAAAACTAAGGAAACAATCTTAAACATTGGTGGTCTTACAATACATAAACATTTTGATGATGAACATAGATTTAACTTTCCATTTCACTGTAGATATAAATCTTTATTACAAAGAAAAAACTGCAAAGAAAAATGTGTACTCTTGAGAGTCTTTATCAAGGTGGCGTATGTATTAAAATAGCCACTTAATGGAAAATAAGTGGGAATTTAACCTGTGAACCGGAAATCAACGGGGGTGTTAAACACAGCAGGCGCTGGTATGCTTTCTGGCTCATTGATACCCATTCACACATACATTAATAGGTAAGGTAGAGAAGATGAAAGGGGGTGATTATGTTTGTGAAGAATAAAATATTACTCTAGAACGGCACTCTCCTGTCTGCCAAGGTAGCTCACGAATAAACAGCAAGAACCCATTGTATTTGATCAGTTTCTATGTAAAACTCGAGTGTGTTTCCTGCGCCTACGGCCACATGTCTCCTTCCGCGTGGGGCAGCTCACGTGAAGAGAAGACGGTGGCGCAGGTTGAGGAACACCCTGTGAAATGTGGACAGCTTCTCTACTGAAGTTAGGAGTAAACTAACTTACAGAAGGGACATTTTGGTATTTTAAAAATATATAGCGTGCCGGGATAGAGCATTCAGAAAAGTTGACCAAGTGTTCTAGTGTGAATCTTTTCATAATTTTTTTTGAAAAGTGCCACACTACATGAAATGTACTTCATTAAAATGATGCAACTTTTAAAAGGGCTTTGTTTTTCCATCTGTGCCTGCTGGAAGCACTCCTTTGAATACTGAATAACAGATGCTGTATGTAATCTTAGCAGATAAAACCAACTCTTGATTACCATGGCGAGGACATATTTTTGTGTCCAAAAGCTCTACAATTAGATTTTCCATATGTGAGACCAACTGAACACATACTTTGATGCCACAATCAATTTTCTGTTAAGATGTCAACAAAATTTATAGTATAACAGTTTACTTTATGGCCAGTAATAGTCCCTGCCCGTGTGGGCTTTGTGTATAAGTTCTGTGTGTGTGTGTGCCATGGACTGATCAGCAATGGAAAACATCAGTAATTTGATATATATACAGGTGGATATATTCCAGGAACAGGGCCATTATTTCGGAAAGTGTCTTACTCCAATTATGCTTAATATAAACTTTATTTTTGTTGAATAACAGCTTCCCAAAGTCTCTCAGGGGACTTAGTGAGCAGAACTTTAAATGAGTCTGGACTCAGGCGTGTCATTATGAACACGAGCCCTGTCCTGCAGAGAAGGCCATGGGGCCCGTGGAGCTGCAGAGGCCTCCGAAGCTTGTGCTGCTGGAACTGTGGCTTTGTCCCTTGGCTCCTGTCACCTTTTCCCACATGTGCTAGTGCATGAAAGCTCCCGGCAGGTGGGGCTGCTTCAGACATGGCCGTCTCAGAGAGGCCCTGCGGGAGGCTTGTTTCCCTATGGGGAAGTCCATGGACATTCCAAAAGGATCTCACTGCCCACGGTCACTGGGGCCGCCCCTGAGAACAGGCAGGGCAGTGTTGTCTAGATCTGAGGTGACACCACATGCGATCTCCAGATATAGAAGGAGGGATATGCAGAGAAACCACTAGCTTATTATTTAGCCTGAGGAAGCAGCGAGGATGATAATACAAGCTAAAGTGTCTTGAGGCTTATGATCCATCTATTCAAACACTTATTTATTGCGCATGAAACACTTTCCAAATTCTGTGTTCTAGGTGCTGTAAATCCAGGAGCAAACAAATCAAATGACACCTCTGTCCTCACGGAGTCCACATTCTGTGGTGAGGTGACAGGCCATGAATGCAAACTTCAGATCTGGGTGGCAAGTCAACCAAGTCTCCATTAACGTGGATTCCCTTTGTCCCTTCCATCTTGCACACAATAGTTAAACCTGGAGCTTTAGGCTCCTCATTGACAAATAAAGATTTATAGTCTCAAGTCAGAGTTTTTATTAACTTTCCTCAAATAATGTAGGTTTATTGTAAAGATGCAGGAAGGAACGTGGGAGACAAAAATACTCGACATGCTGTGGACCTCAGGCTGACTAAGCTGTACGTTCCGAACCGGAACATATCACTATGCATCCGATGAGTTAATTTTCTTCTCTACCAGCCAGATGTAGATGCTCCGTTGTGGCAGCTCCAAACTGCTCCCTTAAGCAGTTTCTAACGCCCTCTCGTTTGCCAGGTTGTACCATGGCTAATTGAAATCTTGGAGAGGAGCATCTTCCTCGGAACTGGGAGTGACTGCCGTGCATTTCTGGCAGCCTCCCATTTATTTATTTCTTCCTGATGGGTGCTGCGCTGGGAGAATTCAATAGCCCTGGACCCGGACTTAGACCCTGCTGATCTTCAGAGACCAAACAGACGTCAGGAACAGCCCACGCCCAGGCTTCCTTCTGGTTCCAGGAGGAACCTAATCCTCTGTGTGTTTAACTTATTCTGTGTGAGTGTCTTAGTCACGTGCCGCGCCTTCTGACACTCTGTGCTCTGAATACCCTTCCTCAGTATTTGAAAGTGGCAAGTAGGGAGCCCATGTGTAAAGATTGTTGTGGTTGTTTTATCCCCTTGCTCTGTGCTGAGCGCGGAGTAGGACCCAGGGTGTCTTCTAGCCTAAGCCACTGTCCTGTTTCCCCTGGGTGGCTGGACTGCACCCGATGGCCAGGACTGGTGAGACACAAGATCTGGGTGTGCAGAGCAGCTCCTCCCCGACTGGACAAAGCTGACAGCTCGGTAGGACCTCTTCCTTTGCGGGGGGTGGGACTCCGGGGCAAGGATGTCTGCAGTCCCCCTACCAGCTCCAGGGAGCCACTCTGTGTACCTTCAGGAGGCAGAAGTTCATCAGTCAGTTTCTGCATTTCTCTCAGAAGGAATCTGCTTTTGCATTTTTGTGGAATTTGTGTGTTTGAGGGGTAAGGAGGGCTCAAGATATTTGCTGTATCAAATTGCAGATGTCATTCTTATGTGAAAGTATTTCTAAATCAACGTAAAAATATGTCAAATGAAAACCAGATCACCTTAGGAAATGGGATTTGCTTCTTGCAACATGTCTTTTTTTTAGATACTAGATAATGGGTTTTATTAAAGCATCATAATGATAATAGTTAAGAGTATTGAAATGTAGAAGTTGATTTTAAATAATTATTAATAATGATTAAAAACTAAACAGGGTTTATATTAATTATAATCATCAAGTTCATTGATCAAACATGTCTTGAATGTGAGGCATGCAAAAAATGAACAAAAGAAGAAGAATTTACATTTGGGTTCCTAAAGACTATAATTTTATTTGTGGGCAATTTCAAATAACCATCCTTTATTTCACCCAAATGCCTATTGTTTAGACATATCAAGGTACTTAGACATAAAAACAATTCAGAATTGAGGAAAATTCTTGATATCTTTTTTTTCTATATTATTCTTTTTTAATTAATTTTTTATAACAATAAGAAATAACAATTCCCCCCTCTCAGACTTAAGACCCTTTATAATCTTATAAAGGACAATGGCAAAGGTCTCATCCTCCTCTTGATGCTTCAAGCTGGACATGGTCCTCGTCCTACCTACCCTTGGGTCCAGAAATCCCTAATAAGAATGGGGGTGTGGAGGGGAGGGTGGCCCTCCCACATGGGGAAGGATCGTGCAGACTCCAGGTCGGTTGGCTGTCCCTGGGTAATGGTGTGCTTGGTTTAACACGCTGGCATCCTTGTTGTATTCTGGGGGCAACAGATTTGGCAACAGGGTTAAAAGGTATCATTCAATCCATAACCACTAGATGACAAAAGGCAGGGATTAATTTTTCAATATCCCACATTAGGGAAAAGAAGGGCTTCTTTGGAGGAAGGTATGCCAGGCACATCTCACCTGTTCAAAACCCTTTTGCCCACTATACTTAGTTTGGGCTGAGGGGAATATTTTAGGTTTACCCTCCCTCAGACCTCTGGGCCCTTTCTATCCAAGCCATTAGGATAGAAAGAGAAACCAGTTTTAAAGTGAAGCCCACAGACCACCCCATGCTTCACCAACCCAACCACTTAGTTCAGCCAAACCGTTGAGTCTTAGGAGGCAGAGATGCAGACAGGATTAAGTGAGGCCTGTACATACAGACAATCACTCAGGTAATGAGATCATAGGCTTATGCCCTATGAAAACATGTTAATTTATGCAACATAACCCACAAACCAGTCACTAAATCTGTAAGACTGTCTTATTGAAAAGACATCCAGTTGTAAGGCATTTGACATTCTTCTTGCCTGTAAATCAAGCATCTTTGATGATGTCACAGACCTAGTAATTTTTCTCATTTTTCTCCCTACTTGATCCCTCCAGAAGTTGGCATTCTGAAGAAGTAAGTGATGACATAAAGTTCTTTGCATAAAACTAATAAGACCAGTTGTTAATAGAGGTTTTGTTGACCATGACTTTGACTGGAATGTCATGCCTGAAGGAGACATGCTTGGGCTCTGGTTGTTACCAAAAACCCTTGAGGAACTGGGATTGACTTTCAAAGGCAATAAAAGCCCATGAGGAAAAAGGTCTGGTACCTTGGTTGGTTGTGCGGTCCATGGCAACCTCTCCAGGGAGGGAATGAAGGTTGTTTTCCTGAAAGATGGCTAGAAGGGACCTTAAGGCACAATGGAAAACCTGAAGGACTTGGAAAAGACAGGTGTTTACAGGCAAGGCTGAATGGCAGGTATGCGGCTCAGCTTCTGTGCCCTGAAGGGCCGACTGAAGGTCACCCTGAAGGTTCCTCATGTCATTTCAGCAAAGCAGATGTAAAGATCATATGTGATCATTTGCTGCTCTTGGTGTGTTTATGCGAGTGAACAGGATAAATTAAAACTGGACTAAATGTGGTCCCTTTAAGGACAAGGCAGATAATCTTAAGGAGAAAAATCACAATTCAAGGAAAATCACAATGCTCAGTGGAAGACTATAAAGTAGTGCAGCTAACTGTCTTTAAAGATTATTTTCATTTAAAGTTTGTTTTCTTTTGAAAGTCAAACTAGGTCTATGCCATCATCAAAGTTGCAACACATCTTTAGATAGGGTGGTGATTCCCACCTCGATCTCCTGACAGGTGAAGCTTTGCTTCCTGTTCACACCATGATGTCATTGCAAGACTTTTCCTATGTCACGGCTTCAGTGACATTGACTGCAATGTACTTTCTGTCTCTTAAATATCTCTAAGGTGGGATTTGACATTCTCTTCCTGTCTTCACAAAGTCGTCATATACCACATGGTTTCAATTCTGGGGCTTCCAATATCATTTACAAATATTCTTAGGTACCTCAAAAATATTTACCCAAAAAACTTTTTTACATATATAAATGTATTTAATCAAATAATAGCACCAGTTTCAAAACAAAACAAAACAAAACAATACACGCGCACATATAAATGACCAAACCCTGACAGCTTGAAATCTAGCAAGGCTTAGCATCATCTCTGCTAATTGCTGCCACTGTAAATTAATGGTAGCCTTTTAAATCCCTTGACAGTGGCTCTGCTGCTTCTGCAGAGAAGAAACTCTGGGAAGCACATAACAGATGCGATCATTAACATGCAGCTGCATGTGCTTCAAAGCTCTGAGTTCTGGGAGTGTTTCTCTATATCATTATGTGTCTCGTTGCCAAAATAGATCAATGAGTCTTCCATCTAAGAAACAATGGGATGGTTCAGTTTACATGAGTCTTATCTCATCTACCAAAACTTGAAGATGTGTTCTCTTAAAAAACCTTATTTTCACAAAATATATTGTTTAATTATTATTATAAATTTCAGGTCTAAAATTACTTTTTTATCCTTGGTATAATTACAGGGCTACTTAAAATTCTGAGTTTTTATGCAATAAATGATCTGTTATTTCATTGAAATCACCAGTTTTCAATGTTTTAGAAAGAGACCAGGTGTATCATACAGAATTTGTTTTAAACAATCCAAAAAATTAATATAATGGAATTTATAAGAAATTTGCATTTAAGTAACCATTTAAAATATGCATGCATATGCATGTATGTCTGTATATGTATGCATACACAAAAGTGTATGTGCATATATGTGCACATCCACACATAGATATGCTTGTGTGCCCACATAGATATGCATATGTACACATATGTACAATAAAAAAGACACACAGAATTAAGCAAATGAGTAATATTAAATTGGAATTTCCCCTGTTATATATTTGACTGAAACCCAGAAATCAAGTTGTACTTGCAAATCTAAATTGAGGTGTGTGACTGTCTTTGGGGACCTGCAGAGAGAGAGAGGCTCTAGTCAGTTTCCATTAATAGAAGGGTATTGTTTTAGATCAACTCACCCACAAACAACTAAAAACAAAAATCCATGAAGACTTGTACGATTAATAAGGTAACAGTAATCAACGTTACCAGTAATGCTGGAGAGAAAGAAAGCCCCCCCAGCCAAGTGTATGGTGGCAGAAGGAGACTTGACTTCAGATGGCAAACATGCAATGCAGCATACAGATCATGTATCATAGAATTGTACTTTGAAACCAATATAATTTTATTAACCAATATCACTCCAATACACTTAATAAACAAAGAGTCCCCAGAGGAGTCATTCCTGGCTTCTGGTTTATCTGCACCTCATATTCCAGTCTGTGCAGACGCCATTTGGGGTCTCCATTCAAAATGACAAGACTAAGGACACCTTCTGATTAACACCCTCTGTTGTTGTCACTCGGGTCAGAGCCAACATCACCCCTTTCCTCGATTATTGCAATTGCTTCTCAACTCTTATCCCTGCTCAGGTTCTTGTTACCCACCCTCTATCCAAGCACAGCAGCCAGACTCTTCCTTCCCAGGGAGAAATGACTGGTTTGGGAAACAGTGATGAAATTGTAGGGATGTGTTTGAAAACACAGTTGACACTGGAGTTCCCACTTCTTGTTGGCTTCACTCAGCAATGTTGCGTGATTTTCTTCAGAAGACTCAGAATCCTGGATGCAGTGTAGACTGTCAGTTCAATTGGTTCAGCGTTGCAGTTGAGTTTCTTTTGTGTGTATGTGTGGGAAAGAAAGTCTTTATTGATGATTAAGTTATAGTAAAATAGAGAGATGGTTTGTTGAAGAGTAAACTCTCAAGGAGAATCTCAGTCTCTCTGCACTTCACCTTCTAGCTCCTGTCTTCTCATTGGACACTTTGGACCATGAGGTCTTGGTGGGCATTCCAGGCCTTCCTAGGCCCCTGCGGACTTCTGTCTTCCTGCCTGTTGGAAGTCACCAACTTGATATGAGGGGATTATTGGCAAATTTGGATTTACATATTTGTGAGTTCTATAACTATCTCTAATCAAAATACTTGGAACTCTTATCTGAATTCCTACTAACTATAAATGGCATAATTTATTCTACTTAGATAATTTTAAGATATCAAAATTTTACTGATGGAATATGATATTCAGTACACTTTCTAATTAGGTTTTTAAATGGAGCTAGTATATAATTTTAAACAATTTTAAAAAGGGAACAATATCAAAACATGAAGTTAAGAGGTCTCATATACACCTATTTAGTGGTCACTACCAAAGTCTGTGTTAAAATTTTGGAAGCCTAGACTGTGTTATCATTGAGACTGTGGGATATCTCACTTGGGCAGAGGAAAGAACTGTAGTGTCTCTGATGAGCAAAGTAAAAATGAGCTTTGACTTCATTATCAGTTCTTAAATGAGCACTTATTTGATGGCTCAGAATTCTGCATTAAACACCGTAGACAGTATTATTCCGACTGGAATGAATATTGAAGGATGATGTAGCCCAGTGTGAGTCTTCACTAGAGAACCTTAGCCTGGCCTTGCCAGCCCATCAGCACAGGTCTGTCTTTTAATGAGCAGGCTCTCCAGTAACTGCAGAATTGAGGAGTTGGATACTGTGATCATTATTGTAAAACCAAATGTTAGGGAAAAACGTAAAGGGATTTTAGAATCAGTGCACATACCTTGTGAACTGAATGTCAGAGTTCATTTTCTGACAGGCCTAAATGTGCCTTTGATAACTCCTGGGCAGCATCTCAAAACTGGGACTCTCCTAGGTTTTCTGTCACCCACAGTGACCTTAGAATTCCACACTCAAGAACTGACTTTTCCAACTCATCATGAAAACTGCATTTGTCTGGAAATCCTCTTGCATTCTTCGAAGTTGGCTAATTTGTAACTCTAATGAGTATAGCACTCAATAACACTAACTATAACAAATTATTTTTCTAGATGTTTGGAATAGATGGGTAATCAGAACAAATGAGGCTCCCCTTTACTGCAGAGAAACGGACAGAAAACCAGTAGGCAAGAAAAAGTCAGGTGACAGCAAATGCTAATAAGCAGTTGAGAAGGAATAACAGGGTGTGTGATAAACAGACCAGCTGGAGTGGGGTGGCTGATTAAGATGGCATTGCCTGGCAAGTCCTCTGAGGAGGTGCTTTTGGAGCTGAGACCTCAATGGGGCATGGACACTCTGAGCTGAAGGAACGATGAATCCTAAAATCCTAAGGCAGGTCCAGTTTTACAGGGTAATGCCATGAGAAATAGAAAACCGAATATCTTGAAGAAGGGTTTGAAGGAAGTTGGAGGCATGGGCTTGGAACGAATCATGGAGGGCATTGTAGAGACATGTGACAAGTTCAGGTTCTATTAAAACTTGATGGGATGGTCTTGAAGATTCTAATGGATAACATGGGGCTTGATTTGACCTGCATTATGGAAAGATCACTCTGGGAGCTGATGGGAAAATGCGAGGTGTATACACATGAAAGGCAACGGGTGGATGAGTTACGGGATTCACCCTGTGGCCCTAACGGCTTGGGATGAGGTGGAGCTTGTGAAGATGTCTCTGGCAGTCTTTGGGGGGCTGTGAGTTCATTTTCGATAGTGCAATTGGGTCGGGGTAGGATGTCTAAGGAAGCAAACAACAGAAAAATTCCAAAACGTCTTAGTTTAAGCAACATAATGGGCGACAGTGTCATTTACTGATGTGTCAAAGTGTCTTTCCTGCAGCCTTAAAAGGTGTGTGTCTGAGATCCTTCCTTAGACCATGGACATTCATGTCAAGAAGAGACCCTGAGGTGGGGTGTAGGCTCAACATGGGAAAGAGAAAGGGGTACTCTCAGCTAGCCGCACCCCGAAAAGATCATTGATGTGTGTTTGTCTGTGTTGTGGACCACCAGTGAAAGACTCCTTCATGCATATTAAAATATAATTAAAAAGAAATATTGTGATTACAGTGCACCACCAGAGAAAAAATATAATAGCACCACCAGAGAAAAAATAAAATGTCTCACTACAGGCGCAATAAGAGAGCTCAGCTGACCCACCACCAAAGCTGCTGGCAGGTGCCTGAAGGCAATTCAGGAGATGAAACAGAGATTCTTTACTGAGAAAAAACTTCCAAAGGAGGGCGTTGCAGGCTGGACACCCTGGCCAGAGCTTAAAGGTCATTTAGTGGCAAGGTCAGCAGTATGTAAGGAGGTCCGCAAGACACCGTGGAGCAGCCTCAGACCCCGGCTGCTTCTCCTCCGACGGTCCAGGCTCAGTGCCTGCCCCCCACCCCCCTTAGTTACTGACCTCTTCCCACTTCTGGAAAACGCTGGTGGCCGTGCATTTGTTGTCTTAGGTCCTGTAAAAGGGCCTCCTTCCACGGCTGGAAAGGGATCTTAGCTTGGCGGGTACGGAGTCATCACGTGCTACTTTTCAGCTATGATTCAATGGCAATTAAGCCTTACTTTTATCTCATCAAATCCTAGATCCTTTTTTGTTCTAGTATTAGCACAGACTAGCAAGGCTTCACCGATAGTGCCAGACAAGGCCCTGGATACCAGGGGACGCCTTCGTCTGTCTCTTGTGTAACTTGTGATCCTACGGCAGGTGCTGCAGGGAGAGGAACGACGCGTGTCACCGCGCGACTGTCTCTGGTGGCTGCGTGCAAGGATATATAGAAAAGTCTGGACGCTGATGTTCCAGGAAGAGAGTTTGTCATTCACAGGCCACACAAAAGGTTAATATCCTTAATAAATGAAGTACTAGTACAAATCAAGACAGATAAGTTTTTAAAAAGTAACAAGAGGTAACAAATTTAACAGGCAATTGATTTATATGACTCAAAAAGCCAGTAAACATATATTTCTGAAAAGTAAATCCCACTAGTAAAAATTAAAATAGCAGTGGTATACATACCATATTTTACGCGAACGTTCACTGAAGATCAATAGCCCTTTAACAAGGATTACTGGCATTTCTACGTGTAACCGATATTAATTGCAATATAAAATGTAATAATTTTAACAAATATATTCCTTTTGATTTACAGTCAAATTTCTAGGAATTTACCCCAAATAAATACCTTCTAATATTCAAAACCATGAGCTCAATCACAGTGACCATAACAATTTTAACCTCTTTTAAAAATTTGCAAACATGCACAAAATTAGAATCCTATAACAAACCCACATGTATCCATCACACAGCTACATCAAATATTAATATTTTGCTAAATTTTATCTAAGCACATTCATCTTTTTTACTCTTAAGTATTTCATAACAAATTTTGGACAACGCCTCATCAAACCATTTTCATGTGAGTGTTTCTAAGTTGTAGGGTCTTTAAAAAATAAACTCTAAGTCATTGTGCCCCCCAATTCTAAAATTGCTCATAGCATCTTTGCATATTAAATAACAAGTTTCTACATAAATTTATCCTATTTTTCAAAGTGCACACTCTCTTCATCAGAGTCCTCACAATATATTTGGTTGTTATCAATATATATTTTAAGCCTCTTTCTTATTATAACACCCTTAATGCCAATGAATTATTGGATAATTCTGCTTATTCTATAGAATGTCCCTCATCCTGGATTTGGCCAATGGCTTCTGGGGATGTCATTTAAATTGTTCCTTCAGCTCTGTATTTCCTGTAAATCTGAAAAGATGTAAAGTCGATTAGATTTTTGATTTAGATTTTTTAATACTTAGTAGGTGATAATGGGGGATTTCTATTGCTTTTCTATTGCATGAAGTATATAATGTCTGGTTGTATCACTTTTAGTGATGTTAACATTGGTTGGTGTTTCCAGGTGGCATCAGCTGTCAGTGCTACAATATGGCACATAATGACTTAGCATTTTTGATAATTATTATCTAGTTCCATATGTTATTCAAATATAATGTTTATTTAATAGTTTAAATGGAAAACAACCTAAATTAGTAATGAAAATAGAATATTGAATAAATAATAAATCAAATGTTGAGTAAATTAATTGGTGTTCAAGAGTAGAACGCTATAAAACTATTTAAAAATATGTATACAGTAGTCCCTCTCTGTATCGCGGTTCACTTATAGCAGCCTCACTGCATCGCGGGATTTTTTAAAATATTTAATTATTTATCGCAGATTTTTCGCTATATCGCGGGATTTTGCGGTACCGTATACGTATATTGTTAAAGTTACGTAGGTTTAAGAGTGTAGAATATGTTTAAGAACATACATAGTGTTTATAAACGTGTGGAAAAGGTTAGTAAGGGAGTGGGAAAGGTTACTAAGGGACTGGGAATGGTTTACAAGTGTGTGGGAAGGGTTTATAAAGCCTTAAAATATATATAAATACTAAAATAAATGTAAGGTTCCTACGTCATGGATTTTCACATATCACGGGGGGGTCTAGAAAGTAATACTTATGATAAGTGAGGGAATACTGTATAGTACATGGAAATATTCCACATTTTGGATAAAATTTTTTTAAAGTGGTAAAAGCTTTTAGTGTAGTCCGATTTCTTTGGAAATATGGAATTAAGTAAGTACATGTAAACTTCTAATATGAATTTTTATGCTGGAGTCTGTTCTGCAAAATAATAATAGTTGTGTCTACAGTGATTATATTTTTTTCATTTTTAACCTTTATTGTTCAATTACAGTTGTCCCAATGATTATATTTATTATTAATTTCTATTAGTATATGATCAAATATTTATAATAGAGGGTAAATAAAAGTAAAATGCTATTTTCTTTGAATTAGTATAGTTTGGTAAGTTTATTATAATTTGAAGAATAAAATATTCTTGAAAATAGATCACTTTTAGAATAAGAGCATATAACAAATAATTTAATTACAGTATTTGGTATAACATTCTGAGCTAGGAATATTGAATAAAGAAAACTGCAGCTGTGTTTAGTGGAAAAATATGCAGTTGCTACTATGGACTATCTTTATTTTATGTCTAAACTCAATTTGTTATATTCAACCTATTATTTTTAAAAACATAGAGCAAAGGAGTTGATATCATGAAATGATCAAAACAATTGCTTTCCTAGATTGAAATTGAAGCCAATCTTGTCACTTTTGGAAGGAGAAATGGCGGCAACCCTTCCTCCCTCAAAGCACTAAGACTGTCTGTGTTCTCACGGACCTGGCACCAGAGGAAGAGTCAGGCCACTGCTTCTTCCTCTTAGATCGTTTCGTTCAGTCTGAGTCAGGCCATCAGGGCAGGCGTTTCTACCCGTCGAGTGTGTCCAGCAACTCAGCCTGGCCTGAGTTCACGCTGCTTGGAAATTCATTATAATCTTGTTTCCCTTCTCCATCCTCTCACGGGCAGAGCTGACGCTGCTCGGAAGACATGCCGGTGTAATCTGCTGAATAGGTCTTTATCTGCAAGTCAGTAGGCTGATTGGCGTGTTGGTTTTCCTGGCTAGTGTTTTGCGTTCGGTGCACAGGTCACCCGCATCCTGAAATGCGTTTACCGTCGGACATGCCAGCGTATAATGCAGATGTCCTGTCTCTGGAGGCGGCAGCTGGACTCCGGTCGGAACTGTTAGGGTGGCCTCTTTCCTAGATGAGAACTTTCTCTCCATTGGGGGTGGGGGGTTGCAGCTTGTGCTGAGATGTTGATCCCCAAGCCCTTAGTAGCATCTGGGGCAGCCTGAGCGTGGACTGGGCGCTGCGCCTTCTGCGCCTCCAGGGTGCGGTACGGATCATCTCTGTCTGTTTAAGCCAAGACATGCAGAAATTCTTTAGCAAAACCTTTGCACAGTCATATACTTAGACATCATCACCCTATCGTGGGTTAACAGTGTGGCACTATGCTTTCAAATCTAATGTTTATTGCTTTCAAAGCGCAAAAACGTATCCCTAACAGTAGTAAAACCCCCAGGGAGCCCCACCCAGTTGCAGAATGAAACGTTACAGTTTCGGCGCCGCTCCAGTCCCAGCCCCCGGTAAGTGCGCCCTTGTCACCAAACACTGTCCTGCGCCTGAGCTGTCCATCCCCGTCATGTCACAGAGACGCACTTATAACCCCCGGGCTCATTTCTTTGGGGGCGATTGGATGGTGTCCCTGTTGTAATTTTGGCTGATTTTAGTTTCGCGCTCCTTTCAGCGTTGGTGCTTATGCTACCACAGCTAAAGCTTATCTGAGAGCCTCCGAAGCGCTACGTGGTGCGCGTACCCCGGAAAGCAGGTGCGCCGTTGCCCCTGCCGTGAGCCATACACCTGTGCGAGGCTCCTCTGTTTGTGCCACCTGTTGGTACTTGTTATAACTAAACTCAGGGGCAGTTTTCAGCGTTGTGCTTTCTGTGTGAAGTTCAATTCCAGCACCTGGCTGGATTATAACTCAAGGGGCTCTCTCCCATTCCTGTGGCCTTTGAAGAATAGGGGTCCGAGCCCTGGCTGGTGTGGCTCACTTGGCTGGGGCATTGTCCTGGAGATCTGAAGGTTGTGGGTTTGAGCCCTGGTCAGGGCACATGCCCAGGCTGTGGGTTCAATCCCTGTTTTCCTCTCACGTTGCCCCCCGCCTCTCTCTCTCTCCCCGCCCTGCCCCCCACTCCCCTTCTCCCGTCCCTTCTCTCTAAAATCAACCAGCATGTCCGTGTCCTTGGGAGAGGATACAAAACAAAATGGAACAAAGTAGAGTGGTGGGCAGCACCGAAAAGCTTCGCTTGCGCGGTGTAAAACCCAAACCAAACCCAGGGCCTGGGGTGACTGAAGCCAGCTACTGCCCTGTCCTGTCCCCACCCACGGCCACCCAGCCCCGGAGCTCCGCCGTTTCCGCAGACCTGTTCCCGTTGTCTGACTTCCTTCTTTGCCTTTGTCCTTCCGCATTTCCCCGATTTTCATGTGAGTTCAGCCTACCACGCCTGATCAAGCTCTCTCAGCTGTGGAAAGGCTTTCTAGGGGCGGGTATCCGTTCTGCAGTATAAATTCACATGGAAGTCCCTCACTGTTGGGATGTTTGAAGGGAAGCTACATCAATGATCACATTGCAATAAAATTTTTAAAGGTCTCAGAAGCTGTGGTGACTGCAACTATGAACATAACATCATCTGGCTGCTTTTATGCTCTCCAGAAACAAAAGTAATATAGGCTTTATTTTATAAAATATGTTTTATGACACCAAGATTCCAAAAGTGAATTAATACAGCACATTTAAAACATTTTAATATATAATACATTTAAGGGAAAATAACCAAATTTTTAAAATACATTTTTATATTATTCTTATTTGAGCAATACATTATTTTTTAGGTAGAATATAATAGTCTTAAGGCAAATTTTTATGTTTTTATAAAGTATTTATATTTAGTTAATTTTGTGTATTTTTAAAAAATATTCAAGGTGATTTTTTTTACTGTTTTATATAAATATATAAGCGGAATAATAAAATTATTATATAATATAAAAATAATCAATTCTTTCAGTTAAACCTATAATATTTTAACAATGTGTTTTACAGCCAAAAGGCAAAGGTTTTTAAAGAATGAAGCTTTTCATATGGAACCATGTATTCATGGGAGTACAAAAATGCTATTGGAATCACTAATTGGTTGACTATTTACAAAGACTTTTGTAGAATTGTTGGATGAGGGGGTTGCTTAATAGCAAAACCTTTTATTGAGAGAATTTTTGTATATCTTGCATAATATCTTACATTATGTTATGGAGTTATCTTACATAAGATAACTTTACCCATCTGACCCTTTTTATCAAATCACATTGGTCATTCTTCTGGGAGATAAAAGAACCGTTCATACGACTTCTAACTTGCAGAAAATACTGAAAAGTTAAAGCCATCATGCCAAGTGTGTATTCACTTTATATTGCCACAGTCAGTTGGTTCTTATTTTAGTGAGTAATTTTTTTTCTTTGATATTTTGTCATAATTTTTTAAGATTTTCCCCGCAACTTGCAGGTAGCCTATGGATATAGATCAGTATATTTGCCTCTAAGTTATGTGTTGATATATTATTGATAGTATAAATATATCAGTTGATACAGAGACAGAAAAATGTAGATAAATAAATTCTAGGGAAAGCTACATACTCTTCTTGACTTTTCTCTGAGTAACTATTACTTGGACGATATCTAGAAAGACTGACCAAATAGACAAAAAAATCTGGATAGTCCCAAATGATAGCTGAAGTGCTTAATTATAGTTCATTGGAGTATTCATTTTAGTTGATAAGCCTGTTTAGATCCACTTGGCTAGCTGTTGCAGAAAAGTAATCTTCAGACACATCAACCGTGGTCTTTCAATAAGAGATGATACAAAGACCTATACACAGATTAGAAAGCATTATTAATGCGGAGCATAGACTGTGAATAACAAATGCTAAGTGTCTGCTCACCCTTTACAGAAGCTTAGCTACGGTGCTTCTCCCACAGAGCCGGAATGACGCTAATGCAGGAGAGTTCCCCATCAAATTAGGTTGGTTTGATTAGCAAAGAAATCGATTCTGAATTCATTAATTTATACACACTGAAATATAATAAGAATGAGGTCTCCAGTAAACTGCTCAGCCAATAATAATATCTGATAGACATTTTGCATTTAAACGACTGAGGGATGCTTTTTAAATGGTGAGAGAAGTGGGCTCAGAGGAGCAATTACTTAGATCCTAACCTTTTTTTTTTTATAACAAAGTGGTCTGTGAAAATAGGCAATAATTCAGTGTTCAAACACATTTTAAAAGTTTTCTAACTACAGACACTTTTAAATTGCAGCTACGCTCCAGCATAATATCTAATTTTACACAGTGGCTAAAGATAAATGATTTTTCCTGATCAAATTATATGAGGATGAATAATTTTATACTACATAATTGGTGAGGTGGATAATTCAATAAGTCCATTTGCCATGGTTGACTTCTTTTCACAAGTAGAATTTCTATAATGAGGAAGAGAGTTCTGTCAAAACAGCTGCTTAACAGCAATAACATTAAAAAAATAATCAGTAAATTAATTAAACATTCTCTGGATGTAAAACATGTTATGTCCTGGAAAATGTAAGTAGTTTGACAACATTTGTTATGTTTTTGTCCAAGGATTGTAGGAGATATGACACCTTTTTTTTGCAAATATAAGCTGCTTAATAATGAACACACCCTGTAAAAACTCATCTTCAGCAAAGTTTTTTTTTTTTTTTTGGTATTCTTGTCAAAGGTATCCAAATATTTTCAATAACAGTTACTGTCAAATACTTAAAAATATTTTATCCAAGCCCCATCCCACATTTCCTGTTTCACTTTTATCTCCCTTCCGCATACTCCACTAAGTGTTTGTAGAAGTTTATCTAAGAAATGCATTTATGATAGCTATTTTTACTTACTTACCAACATATTTATGTATATATAATATATACATATGTACATACACACACACACAATGATTATGCTGATTAGATCATTACACATATTGATTCATACCAGCACATCCTCCCCATATTGCTGCATTTTTTCTCCTCTTTCTTAAGTAAAATCTAGCTGGGTAAGTAACGTCCATTTTGTGGGCTGAATCTTTGATGGACTCTCCAGAGGGTCGTCCCTCAGAGTTCAGCGATCCGTGTGGTTTACAAACATCTTCAGGCTTTTCCTACCGACTTTGAAGATTTGCTTGCTTCTCATTGTATTGAATCATGCAACCTTGTGGGCTTGGAGATAGAGACTAAGGATCATCTCTCAGGCTTTTGGATCAATTAATTTCATTCATTGGAATCTTATTATTATTTTTTCAGACCCACTCCATGCTAGGCCTCTGTGAAAACTCTCGTCCGTATAGATAACTGGAAATACCCCAAGTCTAGTTGCCCGGTCCGGTGGATTAAAAGACACTCCGCTCATGACTTCTTTCGTCTGATCTGCTGCTGCTCCACTAACATGGTGCTTGGCCGTGAGACTAACTTTGGTCATTAGGATGTTAGCAGAGATCACGCAGGCAGAGGCTTGACGTGTCCTTGCGTGATGCGTTTCCCATTTCTGCCATGTAAGAGAGGGCATTCCACTGAGGTGTTTGTCACAGGGGCACTGTCCCGTGGAACTGCTCAGGAAGAGGGCTGTAAGGACCGGAGGGAAGGACCACTTCATCCTTGGTCACCTTTTGAAAGGATGGCAGAGTTAAAGGTGTGTCCCAGGAGATCTGTGACCCAGGCACTGGTGTCCTGAGAAAAGGCCCTGCGACAGGTGGCACTGTAATTAGGGACCTGGGAACAACAAATTAGAGAACAGTTCCAAAAGCCGTGTGGGTGACCAGCACTTTGATAATATCTCAAAATCCACGTGGGCGTGTCCACTGTGGGAGAAGGGTGGCAAGAGTGTACAAAGCCAAGTGTACACGGGGGGCTGCGTGAGAGCCCCCTAGGGAGGGGGACACGGCCGGCACATTCCGGGCCCCCCCAGGCCTCTGCACCGCTGTCCTTCCCCACTCACTGTGCCCCTCTGGACTTCAGACCCCACCCGTGATTCTGCCTGCTTTTTAACTTTCTGTAAATGCAGTCACGCGTTACGTTTTCCTTTTCTTTTCGTCGTCTTTGACTCCGTACCAAGTTGGTGAGTTCTATCCATGATTTTGCATAGATCTCTTTATATGTCCTAATTGTGACATGAATGTAAAAGAGGTTATCTTTTTGTATTATGTGAGTATATTCAGATTTATAATATTTTCATAGTAAGATTAATTGAAAATATCAGGCTGGCAAAGGGAATGCAAAGAATACTGAAACAAAGTGGAGGATCTAGGCCACTCTTCTGATCTGCACCTTCATAGGTACGTGATGATGGCAATTACATATCAAGTCTCAGTTAATATTATTTTCAGTTTGCTTTTTTGTATCCCAGTGTTGCTAGCAAGATCACATTATGTCCAGAGCTCAGTGAGTTGTAAATATTTTATGAGTCCTTATTCTGTGGTTCTAGGGACTTGAAATTACTCTTGCTCAGTTTGCATTTTTATCATATATCCTGTCTGATTTGTACATTAGCAAGCAATAGCCCATTTAGAGGCTTACCTTATGATAAATTATATTTATAACAACTGGTTACAGTGAAAGGTTTTGACTTTCACTCCAAAGGAAAGAACAAATATTTTGGGAAATGCTGCGGCCCCAGCCAGAGCCCTGTGAGCGCCGGCTGCACTCGGTCTTAGCTTTGCTTTGTTCTCGTTCTGTCTTTTTTCCTTTCTAACTGGTGTCCCTTTGTTCTGTGCACAGTGAGCATGAAGTGTTCCCTTCCAAGTGCACGTTACCAAGGAGGGAGGACGCTAATGGAGCAGGACATAGAGGAGACAGACAAATGAGCAAGGAGCTCCCAGGCACTGGGACAGAACTCTAAATTAGTGACTGAGCTGTGGCCCAGCCTGCTTCTAGCCAGTTTACTTTTCAGGACTTCAAACACGGTGAACCATCAAAATCTTACGTTAAGAACAATTAAGCAAACTGCAATGTATTAGACACGTCATAAGCCAGAGACTGTCCCAGACATCGATGTTGACAGATGATAAGTTGTAAGCAAATCTTCACTCCCATCCCCACTCCTCACCTCCACTGAAGGGACAGGTTTGTCTTCTCTGTTGGTTTTTTAGCTTGGCCACATGACTGTTATTGTCCAATGAAATGTGGGCAGAAATGGCATTGTGCCATTTTCAGGCCTTAACGGGCACCGGAGTTCCATGCATGTCTTTGGAAGCTTCTGACCTCTGCCCTGAAGAGTGTGCTATCCAGGTGGTCATTGCCCCTTAGCCAGGGCCACCAATGAGATCAATGGGGCGGAGCTGCTCCAGCCAGCTGCTGGTCCACAACCCGAAAGGTGTGCAGTCTAAGCGCAGGTGAGCGTGGGGACAAATGCCCTGAAACTGCCTTTGACTGTGCATAGGACAGCTGACACGAAGATGCACCCTGTCCACATGAAACTAACATTCCGACAAATAATCTGCCTGTAATGTGGTCAGTCTGCAGGAGAGATCTGCTCTGGAGATGCAGAGGGGGCCATACCTGAGTAGGGTCCGAAGGTCTATAAGGAGTGAGTCAGGGAAGAGTGGCTTGGAGGGACAGCAGAACCTTCCTAACAGGGGGACCGGCCTCTGCCAAGAAGCACGGAGAACAGCCCGTGCCCAGCGAGCTGCGGGTTGTCTGGTGATGCTCCTGCAGGGCAAGGACTAGCAGGAGAGAAACTGGGGGAAAGGCAGTGAGCAGAGCTGGGGGGGGGGGTGTCTGCCAGCTACCCCATTGCCAAGGGCCATCAGCGATCAGCATCTGTTCTCTCTAGCTTTTCTCCTCGTAGCATGTCTTAAAGAAAGTCACAGAGCCTGTCACTTCACCCTTGATGCTAAATTATGGCTTTAATCACGGAAACCCTGAGAATGCCTAATGACACTTAGGGACACTGAGTTGTGGGGACCATGAGCGCATCTGTGGGAAGATTTACTTATACAATACCTCAAATGATATTAAAATGTGTTCTTGAAAAGGCATATTAGTACATAATTCATATGATTATATGAAGATTTTAAGGCAGTCAAAGAATCAGTCAATGCAATTAAATATACAGTTTGATTCCGGACTTAATTTACGGTGACGGGTGTGAAGTTTAATAAAACAGTCACGTGCGGCGCTTCTATGAGCACAATCTAGGCCATAGCACAGGGGGTAGCGTCTCATTGTCCTCTGGGTGGTGTGGCTGCAGTTTTCGGCACTGAAGTCACGTAGCTCGCTGCACCCCCAACCACACGGAGCCACTGCAGCACGTTCTGTGCATGTGGGGAGGGCGGCTTTCTGGGCCGGGGATCCAACATTTCCCCCAGTGAGGTTTGAAGGATGCCCCTCTCCTTCTAGCGCTTACTCAGGGGCTTCCGTTCCGCCTCTCACCGGGATCTACTCCATCAACACGGGACTGTGACAAAGCGCACTGGAAATTATTTTTTAAATACCATCTCGTTTGTAGGGAAGAACTTAGACAAAGTGTTTCAGAAATCTGTCAGTGACTGAAAAGAAACCTATGGCCGGAGCAAGCTTGGCCCAGACATGACTCGTTGCTGATGGCGGTGGCGAGTCATGTGGGGAAGCTATTTTACTATGGCCACATGCTCTTTGTCCCACTGTACCAGGTGACATGCATGTTTTACTAGACTGCTGAAATGACACAGAGATTTTAGGTAATTAGGCACTGTCTGAGATTGTCATGGGTCATGGTTATAATTCGGCAGATAGAGGCCACGAGGCCTCCCTCTCGGCAGGAACTCTCAAACCACATCTAGAGGCCACGGGGCAGTAAAAAGCCAGTGACTGACATCGAGGCACATGAGCACATACACAGATAATGAAAAATGGAACCTTTGTCAAACTAATGCCAGACTTACACAAAAGTTGTGAAAACACCGCGAAGAGTTGCCTGATATCCCTTGTCTTACTACCTCAGTGACATTATTTTACATAACACCATACAGTTATCAAGGAAAGACCCTTCTCATCGGCACATTTTCATTAACTATAGTATAACCTCATTCTAACTCCACTGATGTTTCCCAAGTATGTTCTTTATGTCCATCAAGTCCACGGAAGATGCCCTATTGCATATATTTACTTCTCTCTCGTCTTCTCCAGGACATGACCATCCCTCTGTCTTCCCTTGTCTTTCATCACCTGGACACTAGAATGCAGTTCGTTTTGTAGATTTCTCCCATCAGAACTCTTGACTGAGGCTATTCTCTGGGAAATGAAGAGTCAAGCTTACTTGTTCACTGTGGAGATGTCAGGAGAGATGTGCCCTCTCTCGCCCACCCCACAGAGACCCATGTAGAAGTAGATATGAAGTTCTGCTTATGTGACGGAATAGTCTCAGGAGACACAAGGCTTCCTGGACTCCCCAGACATGAATGACAGTAAATTGAAACACTTTGCTTATGTTTATTTAACTGGCCGTCTATTCGTTGAAATAACGATAAAGACAGTGGTATCAGGATATAGTATATTGCAAGTGATAGACAATAAAATACTGACTTCCCTGAGGTCAGGTAACAGCTCCTTCACTTCTAGCTGTGGTGCTGACCATCCATGTCATGGGCAGTGAGGCAGCTGCTTACGTGCCCCTTGCTGTGTTTTGGAAGTTAGATCATGAGTGGACTGGAAGCTGGAGTTTTAGGAGCAGAAAGGGAAGCATAGCATGATGTTGTAGCCTGTTATTTAAATTTTGATTCTTTCCTTACACTGTGAGTGGAAACGCAAAGCTCCAGTTTAAGCTGGAGTCTCAGAACAAAGCGATACAACTTTCTTATGAGAGGATACGTCTCCCTAGACCATCAGTCTGTGAGCCATGAGAGGCAGATTCTAGTGCATCTTGTGGAATCACAGTGGCCAAATTTTCTGTGTCATACTGAAGCTGGATTTAGCAAATAAAAGGAAGTACAAGGTAAAAGATGAGACAATGTCAATGGAGAAGAACCCCAAGATGGGGGCATGAAGCCCCAGCCCTCCCCCAGCCCCCTCTAATTCTGTATTTTCCACCTGATGCTCCATGTCAAAGCATCGTCCCTGTGATGGAGCCACAGCGCAGAGAGTGGCTGAGAGGTGCCTCCTCTCAGCCAAGTCTTTCATGCGACTGGAGAGCGGGGGAACGAGGTTGAAATTTAGGTTGAAGCACAGAGCGCTGTGTGCTCATTAATGCCTGTTGTTCCGAGAAAATGTTACCCTTAGGAACCAATACTATTGGACGAGGTAGCTAGTATTACTGTCCCTTAATAGCAACCCTAAGAGGTCTTCTGAGGTATCGTCCGGTAATTCTATATTTTCATTTATGTATTTTTACTTGTACTCTTCACTCTGTGCCACATATTTCTCCATTGGTTTATATCTTTTTTAACTTGTGAGTCAACTTCCTCTCCTTTTTTAATTTGATTTTTAAATGCTATTGGCCTTCTATGTGTTAAATTCCATTTGTACATACTCCTCAAAAAGTTCTATTGATAAAAAGCAAGGCATTTCATTTCTTGTGCTGGGATTCTTGTGTGTGCTGTTATTTAAGAGACAAGTGATTTATTTTCCCCCTTTCTTTATAATTCCTCAAGAAAATTATTGGGAACTTACTCTCCTATCAATTGTTTGCTCCAACTTCAATCCTGTGTCTTCCATAGTATGCGTATATGATATTATGTGTATTTTGTATTATGTGTATGTATTTCCTTTTTAAACCACTGCAGACTGAAGGAGATTAGGCAGCTTGAATTATTAGTTTGGTGTTTGTGTCTATTTTGTAGATTATCCTATTCTACAATATAATTGGCTGGAAATAGAATTTTCAGAGCTGAATGAGTCAAATAATATACAATAGTTCCATGTTCTCATAATCACCATGAATATTGAAGTAATTATGAAAATGCATCATCGAGAATGGGGCTAATTCTCAGAACTTTCTATTTTTTGAAGATGTTCCATGAACGTTCCTCTCCTGACGCCCAGTGCTCACCTCGTGGTTACGTTCTCCCCATCTCTGAGCAGAGCAGAGCATAGGAAATGGGTCTGAAAAGTTAAAGGCATGAAACATGTAGAAGTATTGATGTTAAATATTAATATTTTAAAATAACCCTGTTCTTCTCTAAGTGTTGCTAAATAATATAATTGCAAATAATTTGTATATTTGCTTGTATTAAAAACTTGTACTATCGTTGCATAATCATTGTTGCCCTAACTTCAATAACACAATTAATTATCCAGAGGCATGATCATCAAAAACACAGATGTTACTTCCTCAGATTACAGAAAAAATAAATAATGAGTATAACTGAAATTCTGATCAGATCAGTACTGAAATAGATTTAGTACTTAAAGTATAGATACAGTGTGAGCCAGACTCCTCTCTATGCAAATCCCCAACTCTATCTGTGAGTATTGTTTTTTTCAAAAGATTCAAGCAGATTTTTCCATAGAATTTTACATTTAATGTAGGTTATTCAAAACATAAATTCTAATAAGTGTTTTAAACATGACTATTTTTGCACTAGTCATTATTTTACAACTATAGACAACTGGTAAAGAAAGAATATATATTAAAAACAAATAATAGATAATATTTGTAAATGTCTTTTGTAGCCTCTATTTTCACTTCTATCATCTCATTTAAGAAGTCAAAGTTATCTTTATTGAAGAATAAGACTCAGCCCGCTATATATTTAAAAATTAGAACTGAATAATAATATTAAAAGTGTTTTAACTTTGTATAAAAGTGATCACCTGTTTAATAAAAAAATAAATCAAGGTAAATGTCATTGGGATAAATTTTCCTAATACATTAGCATATTTGTTTAACTGTTTTCCCACAAATATCCAGGGTCTACATCTAAGTCAATATTGACATTTTATAAGGTAATTATAATTTTTGTATTCTAATTGCAAGTTATATATTTACTTATAGATGCCAACATAGTTTTCTTTGGAGGCGAGGGCACAGTTCAGCCATAAGAAAGAATGCTTACCCAGTGCTAAGGAGGAGGTTGGAGAAAAGGGTCTGTCTCCAAGGAAAAGAAGCCGAGCACCAAGAAGAGGCAGAAGTAGGAATGAGGGTCTACTGGGCACAGGAATCCCCTTCCCAGAGAAAGGGAGATTTGAAATAGCACCCAGGACACCATCTGTCCCATGAACGAATCAGCTCATTAAAAATATACTCCTTCTTTTTTCATCTCTTTCCTTCCCTTCTCTTCTTGTCCTTCTTCTTGTTCTCCTTCTTCCCCATCGTGCGCTCCTAAGCCGCTGACACACATGTTGCGCACAAACAACACGGTTGTCTAAAGGTACAGGCTCACTCTACTGCCCTACTTTGCATTCCACTTCTTATTAATCACTGGCAGGAAAGCAGGTTTCAGGCAGGCATTCGAGGAAGGAAGATCTCTCATGGCACATTAGGAATGCCTTCTAAATATTATTTATTACTTCAGAACATATTTGGGTAAATACAATTCATCTGCTTCACTCATTTTGGAAGATAATTTGGGAATACAATGCATTAAACTAATTTGAACCTAGGAACTTTTTAGAAGTTTGAACACCGGAGGACTTCAAGTAACTGCTAGTGAGGGTGAAAAGTTATAAAACTGTAACCACATATTAATTAGTTGGCCTGGGGATATTACAGAAGAGAAAGTTTCTGTCCCCGGTACCCCATAGCTGGAGTTATGCTGAAAGAGCCTTGAAGACTCCAGCTTTGCTTTCCCTCGGCTGTGGGCGTAGGTAGACTGTAGAAAATGAGTGCTTCTCTGCTACGGGAGAGACACTCCCTCACACAATGACATGAGTTTTGTTAGTGGTTGGCTTTTAACAAATAAATATCAGTTGCATAGCATTCGAAAGATGTCGTGTTCTCTTAGGAAGATGCTAAAGAGATCAGTTGTAGTAAACAAGTGATTATGAAGGCTGGAGAATATAAATTAAAGATATGGGCCATTTTGGTGATGAAATAGCACAACTGCCCAGTGAAATATTGCTGTCTCTGATTCTCCTGTTGAATGACAAGGAAGTAAAAGTTGGTAGCCACAGCTAACTTGAAGGTCTATCCAGGAATACCTGTTTGTCCTCAGGAGGGTGCTTTTTAAACCAATTGGCCCCTTTTGGAATGGGTGAAGGTATGGGTGGGGCAAGGATGTGGGGTGGTCACCTTTCAAAAACAGAATACCCACACTCCATGGAAGCAATTGAGGGAGGTCATGTGATGTTAGGGAGTGAGCACCCCCAAATGATAGGCCTCTGAGTCTACACATGTGGCTGTCCTGCTGCAAGGAGTCCTTCATGCCTGCCAAGTTCACTTAGCTTTCCGTGTGGAGGACCAAAAGCCATAAACTGTGACTGACTTGCCTTTACTGCCATATATAAAGTCTCATGAGGAGCAAATCTCTGAGCCGGTCATGCAGACGAGACCCAGTAGTGTGGGGAACGGCTGCTGAGTAGAACTGGCCCGGCAGGACATAGAACCGCGGTAAGAAGGATGCAGTGACATGCTTGCAGAAACCAAACACCATTCCGCATGCCGGAGAAAGGAAATACACCCCGCTCAGGGGGCTGCTCCGTGGAGGAGGCCATGCGTCCTCCCCTTTCATCCCACTGGATAAATTAAAAAGCAGTAGTGATGTGGAAGGCGATTAGGAAGAGCATTGTGGGAACAGGATGCTGAGTTTAGCCCACCTGTAGAGCTCGGGATGATGAATAACAGGTAATGCTAACTTCGTTGTTAATAGGGCCAACACGTTCTGTAGATATACCTGCTGCATTTACAAGGCAAACTTGGTGCATAGGTGAATTCATCATTAGAGCTAGAAACTGATCAACCGATTTTTCTCGAAATTCCTTGCAGAAATGCAAATAAGCCAACCCATTGTCTTGTTGATATGCCCCAATTTGCTCTGAAATAGCCAACATACTTCTCATCACATGTATCGCTGGGTGAAGTGCTCTCTATATTTGTCTGAAATGCAGGAATATAGTAACCAACATGGCGTGTATAGGCCTTAAAATGACCCCACATGTGAGCCTTTCATTCATCTGGCTATATGCCCAGCTGTGGTCAGTAGCTCAAAGTTAGATTTTTGCCCTAGTTGCAGGTAGTATACTTAAAATTAATTCTAATTAACCTATTACTCATATGCACTAGCTTTGGAATATTTTAATTTCCATCTTATGTTGTAATAGCTACTTTTAATAACAGTTTAAAACAATTAAATAGATAAAAGGTACCTGAAAATGCAGAGTGGCATTATTACTATGTAGTGTTTCATTTAAAATGATAATCGTTTGTGCAATCAACATTAATCTTTAGAATTTGCTTGATAGCTTGTTATTAAGAATAAAATTCTAAAGATGTATGCTCCATTTCTAAACCCCAGATGTAGAGAGAAGGGAATAAAAATCTAATTATTACATACTTTTATTTTAGTATACCTCTATTTCCAGTAATAGCACATTTTAATTATTACTTTAATTACATGAATCTATGCTCCTCTGCAAAGTTTACACAGTCAAGGTTTTCCTAGATATTAGATGTTAAGGGGAAAATTGCCATATTCATAATGACATTTACTTTTAATAGTTCGCTTTTATGTAACTGCAATGAAAAAAGTTTATCCCTGATGCTAATATTCTAAATACACCTTATGTGATTTAGAGGATAATATTTATTTCTTATTAAATATTTGATTCACTGTTTTCTTCAGAAATAATCACATAGTCAATAAAGAATGATCAAAATGTCAAACTGATTAAGCGGGCTTTATAATTTTGGTGACTTTGCATTTGATGTGAAAAACATTACCCAATCCAGCCCCTCAGTCACTGACATTGCTGAAAATTCCGTAAGCAGAGTGAGTGCCTCTCGTGTGCAGCTAGCTCCTTAAAAAAGAAAACAGAAAGCAGTCAGTCAGATGGAAGTGAGCATGCTCAACTCCTTCTCTGGAACCCCTCTCCCGAAAGGGGCATTTCCCGTGTCCTGCGTGGGAGCGAGCCAGAGGCCAGAGGCGGCTCCGCAGTAGGCGGTTCTCCCACGAGACCAAACCTCGGGGTACGGGACACACCCTCTCCTCTTGCGCTTTAAGGCTTAACATCATTAGTAAACAGAACTTCAGTGGGTACACCACTCTTTTTTTCAAGAAAGATCAATTTAATTAACGGGAATGAAGTCTCTTTTTAAAAGCTTTTAGTCTATTTTATAGGCTCTTTCAGAGAGAACTTGGCGCATGTAAAACGTGTGACATCTCACAGTTGTGTGTGGAATTTCTCTTTGGCAGAACAACACATGATGTTTGGCAGTGCGCATATATTATTTTAGGAACATAAGAATTGTTAGTCTTTTGTGGTAAAATATTAAGGTTCTAAAAGTATGTTATTTAATATTTTTGAGGGAAGTTCTTAAAGCACCATCTTTTACTGCCTCATGAAGAATTCATGATTATGGTAATAAAAAGCTCCTCACGTACGCTTTTACCTTTTCCAGATTCCTGATAGAAAACTGTTGAAAAGAAATAACAGACTCAAATGCCGTGACCTTGCACCAGGCCTGGAAACTTAGAGATATGTTTCCATTAGTGTTAACATAATAATAGTTCATTTGAGGTGTTGCAATTATAAGACCCTCAACGTATAGTTACTAATTTAACTCTACTCATCATGCAGGTAAAGATGGACCTATATACATTCTTATCTAAAGAGCTGAGATCCTTAACTATATGAACTTACTTCCTGAAATGCTATTGCAGAATAAATATATTCACATATTTTGAGATTATAACGGTTAAAAATAAAGTACAGCAGTCCCTCGCTATATAGCAGTTCACTTATCATGGCCTCACTGTATCCTGGGATTTTAAAAAATACTATATTTAATTATCGTGGATGTTTCGCTATATCATGGGATTTTGCGGTACTGTATATGTATTTTGTTAAAGTTACGTAGGTTTAAGAGTGTAGAATAAATGTAAGGTTCCGACTTTGCGGAGGATCTGGGACGTAATACCCGTGATAAGTGAGGGAGTACTGTATTTTTCTAAAATATATGCTTATGGTTTTAGGTCAGTGTAGTTAACATTTAATTATCTATAGTTCTACATAGTATGTTAAAATGCTAGATGTATTATTTTTATATACATCTGAGAGTATGTAAACAATTTGACCAGTAAAGAAAAAAAAAATCAGGAAGGCCCTATTAAGCAAAGCCTACAATGATTAAAAACATCTGCCTTGCTTATTCTTTTTAATCAAAGAGTTTCTGCCTGTATCATCAGGAGACATAAACAAAGACACTGAGCACAGTCTTGCCATTCTTTTCTTTATCGTGTGCATTAAAAACCAGTGCGACAGCAGCTAACAGAAAATAATTTGAAACATTTCTCTGAATTGTCCTAGAAATATCACAACGCCCACTCTCGTTGGTTTCTTCCTTAACTGGCGCGGTATTCCTAAATTCATCGTGGGGGCGGGACACAGCCTCCTTTTTGCAAGTGAGCCATTAATTGTGAGGCCTCATTCTGCTCACTCTTCCCTTCTCCCTGGTGCCACACGACTGAAGGCCACTTCACCTGCCGCAGCCTGGCACTCTGCTGCCCAGCGTCGCCACTTCTGAAAAGTGCCCGTTCTCCCGTTAGTTTTACTTTTGTTTTTAAATAATTCAAGCAATATGGTTAGAAATTGATTAAATATTTATACCAACTATTAATTATTAAGTCATATTAAGCAAAACCAATTTAATATGTTCTCTTGCCTCTTGCCTGACACGTTGTCTTTCCATGGGACAGGTCCCCTCCCACTCTGTGCCTTCTCAGTCTTCCACAGACGGCCCCCACTGTGCATCATGAAGCCTGTGTCAAACCTCTCCGAGGAACCCCAGAAACTGTAAAACTGTCCACTGTGCATTCTCCCCGGGGCCTCAAACTTGGCCTACCCACACGGAAACGCATCGTTCCCCTATCTCTTCCAACTTGTATCCCTCCGTTCTTCTTGGTCTGGGGCTGTGTCTCTCATATCCACACTCAAATTCAGGAATCTCACAATCATCTTTAGTATCGACCCACATCCAGTCGGTCAGTAAGCCTTATTATGCCTGCCTCGTAAACATCTGTGTGCTGCCGTGACCACGCTTCTATCTTGGAGTCTCTTCTTTCTCACACTGGTGACACAAACAGTGGCCTGTGTTTGCATGCCCCTGTGCAATGGCATCATTGTAGATAAGCGTGAGACTATTTTCTCTCTCTAAAAGATGGAGACATGGGCTGTGGATGAGGTATTAGGACCAGAGACTTCTGGAGATCGCTTGTGGTCACTCCGGAAGTGCTTGCCCAGCCGAGGTGCCCGGTACCACACGAAAGGCTCATTCTCCACCATAGGCAGGAAAAACCCACACTGATGTGTGCTCCCTTCACTGTACCCCCACAAAGAAGTACTATTTTCTGTGTGTTTCAGAAGGAGATGATTTTTAAGAAAAAAAAATGTAATACTCAATCTTTTGTGTAATTTTCTTGTGTTACAGCCTTTTGATGTTTTGCCATCTGGTTTTCCCAGAGAAAAGGACTGCAATGGGCCACAAGGCTAAGTGATGCCCAGGTGGTTCAGTGACCTTGGCCTCATGGTGGGGGAGGGGGGGATCAAAGGGACCCGAGAAGAGGAGTTGGCTCATATGGAGATCTAGATTAAGGTATTTGTAAAATAATACTATCTTATCCATTTTGCCCACCCCATTTTGATGGAAAGGGCGGGAGATAGGAACCCTCATTTCCTTTGAAGCATGTGTTATCTGCCAGAAGCAAAGTCTAGCATGATGATTGGCTGCCCACCTGTACCTGTAGACCTGCGTGGAAGCCATCAGTATTAGGGAAAGAGCTCTGTGGCCTTGAGAGGCTACATGGTGGAGAGGACAGGCAAACAATGCTCTCTCCAGTGACTCCTCAGCTGGCAAAGCAGGTATTTACAGACTGGACTCCAGAGAAAGAAGTGCAGTGGGCTGGGTGGTCCCGCCAAGATATCTGTAACCTGATCAAGGTGTCGGCACTAGTGACATCGATTACGATGATGGGTGACCAAGATGTACTTCCCCCCAGAAGACCTTTGAAGAAGCCCCAGCTGAATACCTGAAGTCTACATCTGATCTGTCATATGAAAAAAACGCTATTAAATATTTGCGGCACAGTGGAACTCACAACCGTCTAGTGTCAGGGACAGCAGTAGGAACAGAAGAGGGTTCACAGATGACCGTTGAAGTGCGGTACTTACGCAGATGGTGGGCGTGTGTGCGGGGAAGGAAGGGGAAGAAAGGAAAAGGTGAGAGAAAACACATCACATGCCTCTCACAGTTCTCCTTTGTAGACATGGTTTTGCATGTTTTCACCCATCAGCTCTTTCTTGACTTAAGACTTCGGGTGGTTCTCAGAATACCTGGTCTCCGAAACATAAAGCCGTTGGGTTTTAGTAAATCATGCACTCTGGGAACTTGAGAGAAGGCCTCATAGAGGTTATTCCAGAGGTGATTTCTCCAGATAAATCATCAGACCTCACTCTGTGGATGAAACAGGGTTGTGAAAAATTGAATTCTCCAAGAAGTGTGACATGTAAGGGAATAGAAGGGATGTCACAGTGGTGCTTCAACAAACAATGTTAAATCATTCTCTTTACCCTCTACTGAACAGCAGGATTCTCCGCCTCTTCTTCGGGGCAAGTTCAACTCCTATTTTGGCCTTACTTTCGGTTTGACTGCATCCAATGTCCCTGTCTGATCATGGAACCTAACCAGCTGAGTGGTCACACAGCAACATAGACTACAGATAAATGAAAGGTCCTGGAATCTAACTGGAATCAACTCTATGTACTCTCAGGTGATATTGATGGGACCAGTGATTTTATCTTTTGAGTTTATTATTTAGAGAAACTCTACTAAGGGAGATACCTCTCTGGTTGCAGGGATGAGTTCCACTATGGAAAAGTAATTTTCATACAACTCATTTCTTATTTGGGTATAATTCCTCTCGTCCTCTGTAGAGTGGAAGGGAAGGGAAAACCCACTAGACACCTTGTGTCCTTTGGCCATGTGATTACGTGTGACACCCTCCTCTACCAGCCTTGAGAACACACCACATTGCCCTTGTGCCCTGTCCCTCTACCCGTCCGTCCTGGACAAAATTCAGTTGAATCTAGGTGCAGGCTGCCCAACTATTTCTGTCTCATAAACTTTCCCACTGGACAACTAGTCATCAAACAGCTTCACGCTGGTGTCAGGTACGTAGATCATTATGGTCAGGATTTACAGCCCCTGTTCTGACTGTTTGTTTTCTGTATGAATTTCACTTTGAACTAATACCACCTATCAAGGCCTGCAGATTGTATACAGTGTCAGAAATCTTCTCCAGAATAATAAGCAGAATAAATCACAATAAATGAGAGAACCTTCTTTTTCCCCAAACGAGGTTCATTATTTTTTCTGCCTTTGAATTAAACTGTTTGACTAAATTGATCAGTTTCATGAAGGATGAAAAAGGGTGTTTCATCATTCCCAAACCAAAGTCCAGCTCATTCTAACAAAAGGCATGATCATAAGACAGCATCAACTCCTGTGTTCAGAGCTTGCCCTTGAATGTGACTAATGTTAACATTATGGTATTTGAACTTGAATTTTAAATATTGGAGCACTTAGGAGCTTGGAATGACTATCAGTTTAAACATATCATCATGACTCCTGTGCTTAAGTAACCTTGAGAGCAGGAATTATTTCTGGAGTTTAGAGAGGTAGATATTTGGAGTTCTGTTATTTTCTAAACAGAGGGTTTTTTTGGACATCTGTACTTCTAAAAAATTGCAAAAAATACTATCTATGAAGAAAGCCAATGATCAACTAAAATAAATATAACTTTTTTCTCTTTTTCCATTAAAATTAGTTGGTCTTTTAAGTCACTTACATGCATTGATTGTGTGAGATAGTAGCAAAACCTTACTTTGGACAATCCACTGCCATTATTTTGATAATTGTATCTGAATAGTCTGAAAATGATTAGTTGTGTCAGAGAGCCTCCTTCCTTCTCATGATCTTCTGCTCCACACCTGGCGTCTGAGAGGGACAGGGCCGGCTGCAGTCTATGTCCGCCTCTCTAGGTAGTCAATGCCACAGAACGTATGTTACACCCACAAGAACAGCAAGACAAAACAAAGCATTTCTTTCTTTTTGTTTTAACTTAGTTTGGGATATTCTGACCCCCTCCACACATGTGGATAATATATTTCATTGGACATATGTAATTTACTGAGCTTTATTATTACTATGAAACCCAATTATGGTGGAAAAAGGAGGATTGCTCCCATGAATACCCTCGTGTTAATCTTGTTGCAGACCCGCATGGCAGGGATGGTGCCAGGCATGGGGCACACTTAGTGGGTGTGAGGAGGGAGGGATTCCGTCTGGTCGAAGAGGTACGGGTACTGCCAGGGCAAGTCAAGAAGCAGATTGTGGCATTCTTTAAAGATAACGTGCGGTTTGTTTTTGTCTTGTTCATGATAGAGTCATGAACAGATAATGAAAAATTCAGAATCAAGGGAATTGCTGCATATTTGTGAAATAAGGGTGGATGTGGTGATTAAAAAAACCATTTTAAATGTCGGGTTTCTGAACCCACTATTTTCAGGTCCTGTACAACTAGAAAAAGTGAAATTTATATGTAGGTTTATAGGCAGAGATTGAAGTACACTTTAAGGGTATCTTAATCAGCATTTACGTGTATGGTATGTTTTTTCTCCAACTATTTTGTTGCCAGCATGGGTAGCTGTATGGAATAGGATAGCTTCCTTGAAATGTTCAAAGGACTTGCTTTTTATACCCTTAATGATAGCAATTCAAGTATGTATTTTTATGCATAGCTGTTCTCTAATATTATACAGTGCAGTGATCCAAGAGTAAAAATTCTGTAGGAGTTAGAATAAGTAGAGATATTAGACTATACACAGGAACATAGACCCTTGTGCACATTTTTTTCCTGTCAATTCAAACTCTGGTGTCAGTGGGACCCATTGTACAGAGGTAACCCCTTTGAAATTTCCTATAGTATCTGGTTGTTTTTCTTGAGAGATAAAATGTTCTAAGTATGTGAAGAAATTTATTCCATTTAATGTTTTACTATATTCATCTCCATCATCCCAAAGAAAATAGTTGCTTTAATTACCTTGTATTTGTGGATGACTGTGCGTTTGCATCATTTCTGCAATTTTCCCAGGAACACAGGTGAATGTCCCAATGACACTCGAGTGCGGTTGGAAGCAAGCAGCCGGCACACGCCAGTTAAAGGCAGGAATAACAGTGGACGTGTATCTCTCTCTTTCCCACAAAGAAATAGACCAAACAGATGGGACCTCTAAGATTCCCGAGAGCAGAAAACTGTATGACTATTTACCCAGCTACTTACCTATTTGTCCAGAATAATACACTGACATTAGACTCATCCCATGTTGTAGAACAATCCTCAGTAATGAGACCTGGCTTTCCAGGCCTATGTTGTCAAAATTCCCAACCATGACTTTGAGGCCGGAACAGTCTCTGCCCTAAAGGCAGTGATTAAGAGCATTTTGTCTTAGGAAAAAACGGCGTATTTTGTTAGAGCGGGTAAAGAGGCTAGGTAACCTTCACCTTAAGACAGGGTGTGGCTCTAAGAAGCCAAAACTGGTGCTTTGCTTTTATTTTTAAAGATGTGTTCTCTGTTTATGCTAAGTGAAATAAGCCAGTCAGAGAAAGACAAATACCATAGGATTTCACTCACATGTGGAAGCTAATGGACAAACTGAACTAACAAGGAAAATGGGGACAGACTCACAGACAGAGAGCAGGATGACAGCTGGTGGGGGGGAGGTTCGGGGACAGAAGGACTGAGCAAAAAGGGAAAAGGACTCATGGACGTGGGCAACAGTGTGGGGATTGCTGGGGGGAGGGGACCATAAGGGGAGTAAATGATAATAGCAAAAGAATACAATAAGATTAAATTAAAATGCAAAAGGATATTATGTGCTTGCAAGAAATAAGGTGGGTTCGCTAAGAGCTGGTGGGCCCATTGCTGTTCATTCTGGAAGAGTAGAGCTTGACTTATTAAGGGGTCTTGGTCTCAGCAGCCAGACCCCGGGAGCCACGTCCGAGACATTGCACGAGAGCCATCATGTCCGGGCCCACATTGGGCTGGGCGTGGGCACATGTACAGGGACCCCGATGTGCTGAAGACTGAAGCTCTTCCCCCCATTTCTCAGTCACATCAACCCTTTCCTTGGTCTTGGGGTGAATGATTGAGACTGTGCTCTTCACTAAAATGGGGCCTTGCGATCAGAATTACTTTGATTTGGAAAAGTAAACTAATATTTCTAGCTCCTTAATATTTGGCAAAATAAATATCAATTATAAGTTTTATTAGGGTTTATGAATGACACACAAGGAGCAAGTTATTATAGGAATTAGACCTCTCATGATCGTGGGCTGATTCACACATCCATGCAAAGCTCTTGACTTTGCATCCGGCGTATGGCCTGGAGTTGCTTTGGTAAGCCAGGTGGGCAGTTGGGACGTGCAGTGGTGCTGAAAATGACAAACTGGGACTTACAGGGGGAAACTGGAACCTCCGTCTGCTTCTCGCCATCTCCACCCTGGATAATGTGGGTAATCCACAGGAGACGGCAGCTTTTCCCAGAGCTGGGCACTGGTCTAGCTCAGGACACAGAGGGAAAAACATTCTGTGGGAATGGAAGAGCTGCAGGCCTAGCAGTTGTCCCGACCAATGAAGGTGAGCTAGCAGATTAGCAAAAGTATGTCTGAGTTGTCACAGGGTCCAGCCACTTACACTGAATGTGGTACAGAAAAAAAATGTGGCTTCTTCAGTTTGCCTTAAAAATAACACACATACCTCACTAACCACCAACCCCAGTCTGGAGTTGCACAGAATTGCCCAGGACAAAACTGCCTTCGTCAGCTTGCATCCTGCACACCTCTTTTATCCTCATTAACTTCCAAATAATAAACCCCAAAACATAATCCTTCTCCTACTGGAGGTGAGGCCATGGTCCCTCATACAACTGAAAAACATGGTAATTAACTTCCCAAAGGAGATTAAATGATCCCTTTATCCATCTTGGATGATGATTATCCATCCTGCTGCCAGCTGACTTGTATCCCCCTTCGATAATCTGTATCTTCAGTGTCAAGATATAAGGTCACGTATTATTCGTGCATTTTGAAATTCAAGGTTGTGAGTAGAAAAGAGGAAGAAAATAATCAGGCAATCTGGATACAAAAATAAGTAGATCAAAAGAAGGACGAAGTATTTATTATCGTCCTCATTTCTGCCTCTCCCTGTGTGTGCATCCTAACTGGCAGCTATAATGATCTCTTCCACGGTCCACAGTGCATCCCATTTACCTCTGCTCTCTGCAAGCCCAGCAGCTACTTCGGTCCTGTTTCTGGTGGGAGAACCCAACCTTCAGAGCTGAGCACCCCAGCTCATTCAGGGTGTTGCCTACACAGCAGTCCCTCTCTATATTACGGTTCACTCATCTTGGCCTCACTGTATTGTGGGATTTTAAAAGATACTATATTTAATTATTTATCGCGGATTTTTTGCTCTATCGCGGGATTTTGCGGACCTGTACAGTAAATACTAAACTAAATGTAAGGTAAGGTTCCTACTTCATGGATTTGCACCTGTCGTGGGGGGACTAGAACGTAATACCCGCGGTAAGTGAGGGATCGCTGTGTTGGGACGTTGTCACTCTTCATTGATTTTATCATAGGACGTGAGTATAGTACAAGCCACCTGAAGATACTTCTTGCCTTCTACTCATAGTTCTCGTTGTGTAGTTGCAACCAAGTTTCCCTTTGAGAGTCTGGGTGACTGACTCCAGCCAACAGAGGGCTCTTCCCCTTGCTGCTGCTAGGACTCACCAACAGGAGGAACCCCGGGTGGCAGCCCCAGCTCCCCGTGCCATGGAGCTGCTGCTGTGTTTCTGTTTCCTGGAGGAAAGCATTCTTCTCCTGGCAACTGAGGCTGCCGGGCCAGCAAAGTCCCAAGCCAACGTGCTGCTAATGGGTCTCTAGACGTCACTGAAGGATGGCTTGCTGTTTCTGCCCCTTCCTTCCTGGGTCCATGTCTCTTGGCTGTGGGAGAAACAGCCTCATACATTTCTTGCTGGTTTGGAATGTATACCACATCCCAGAGAACATTATTTCTGCCTCACAAAATGTCGCCCCTAGCTGGCTTGGTAAATGAGTCTCCAGAAGTCCATTCCACTAGAATATCAGGCCGCCTGCTTTGGGTTATTTGATTGGAAATATGATAAGACCGATGAGCTCCATGAGCAAAGGCCCAGTGCTTCACTTCGTTGTGTCTAATTAGTTTCTTGGTCAGGAGCAACGCTGCATGGAATTCGAAGGCAGAAACCTCTGCCGTCTCATGGATGTTGGTTTTGGCAGAAGAATAGGGAGCAGAGAGGGCAAACCCCCATTAAGAGACAGTGTCTGAGCCGACGTGAGCAAAGAGCTGTCCTTTTCATGAAGGAAATGGTCCAACGTGACGCACCGGCTACCGTGGGCTGGCTGACCCCCAGGGAAGTGTGGCCTTAAGAAGGCTCAAAGTCGATCCCTGTTACAGGTGAGTTACGCTCTCAACAGTGCCTGTGACCAGGCCGGCCGCGCACCTGGAAGCCCGTGTTGCTGGGTCCATGTGCGCCCTCCACACCTATCAGCATGGGTGTTTTTATCATCTCCCTATCAGGCGAAGGCAGGCAGATAGGGGAAAAAACGGCATCTGACGCGGGTCAGTGGGCCCATCTGATTATAAGGCTGCTCCTCTGCTAAGGTTTGTCCTTGGCGAGCGTTTGCATGGGACACAACGGTCCCCATATTCTCTTCTGATTCAGAGAGTCCTGTCCCCGTCGCCTTCCCTGAGCTCACACGCCATCTGTTTTCTAATAATGACTCTTCTTTCTTTCCCCCCGTTACCGACCTCTCAACCGTTGCACGTTAATTCCTACAGATCGCTCCTTCGCCCGGGCCTCCTGCTCGAAGCCATGCCCGCTGGGAGGTGCTCCGTGTCTGTCTGTCGCGAGCCCTGCCGAGTGCGGGCTGCAGGGACCGTGTGTCTCCAGGTGTGTCAGAGCCGCCCGTGGACTCGTCCGTAAAACGGGCCCCGGTGTCCTCCTTCCTGTGTGAACAGCCCGTGCAGGCTTCCCCGGGAGGCGGTAGCAGGAGGCGGGGCACGGGAACTCAAACCATTCACTTAGCCAACCTTCTTGTGCCTTGAGGACCTGCTAGCGCTGGATCTCACGTACTTTACTTCCATTTGATATGGGATAAGGGGTTCTCCTCCACGGAACTGTGTCGCACCCAGCCCAGGATTCGGAATGTCAGTGGCAAGATGGAGTGAGAGTGGGAGGCACCTGTGGCTCTGGGTGCTGCCCGTGCGAGCGGGCCGGGCGAGCAGGTCAGTGGCACCTCTGGGAGCCACTGGCCCCTTCTGTAGGCTGCCACCGAATGGGAATTCCCGTTTGTGCTGGCTTGGCCAAAGAGTTCAGTTGTTTTTTTTTTCTGTAAGATGGCTCTAGCAGTGCTTAGTGTCTTTAATTTCATTCAAAACAATTTTATTATATTGCATGGTGACAGCTGTCATATCAGCATGCCTTAAAAAATAGCAAAATTGGTGAATTTTTGTGTAGCCATTTTAATCCGTCGTCAGCAGCCGTCCGTCTCGAGAGACGATGGTGTAGCTTCTTAAGAGTCTATCTGCACCGCCGAGAATGGCTGTGCAGTCCGACTCGGGAGTGACACGGTATCTGTCTCCTCCCGTGTTGAATTGACATCTTGCGATGACGCTGGAGTGTCCTCTCCAGTGGAGCTGAAGCTACAGAGCCTGGGCGGGGTGATATGGAGGGTCTGCTGTTGCCCATGCAGCAGACCCCCCCTCTCTTCGCAGCTGAAGGGTCCAAGGGAAAGACGGAGTCAATACAGCTTGGCTTCAGGTGCGCCGCAGGAGTTGCCGGTGTTGACTACAACGTCAAACCGCCTTAGGGACTCCGGCTCCGGATTTTCTGTCGGGGTTTACTCCCTTAGCCTTTCCCCTGAAGAGGTATGCCGCAAGGCAGTGGAGGTTTTTTGAGCCATTTTAATATTGATGGGAAAATATGCAACATTTTAGGCGTATTATGTTGTATTATTTTAAGAATGGCAAAAACACAACTGGAACTCAGGAGAAGATCGGTGCCATGTATGGAGAAGGTGCTGGGACTGATCAGACATGTCCAAAGTGGTTGGCAAACGTTCATGCTGGAGATTTCTCGCTGGACGATGCTCCACAGTTGGTAGACCAGACGAAGTTGATAGAGATCAAATCAAGACATTGAGAACAATCACCCTTGTACTACGTGGGAGAGAGCTGCCCTACTCAAAATACCCAAATCTATAAAGTTATTGGCGAAAATGAAAACTGTGTCTTTTATTTTATGGAAAAACTAAATGAGCTTTCTGGCCAACCCAGTATGTTTATTCTGCTTTTATTTCTTTGACATATCACATCTAAGTTTCTTATGTAATAGTTTCTTTAAAAACATCCTCTGCATTTTCTTTATAAAACTATTCCAGTTTCCATGAAGAGGCCTATTTCCAGGCCACGTAGACTCCAGTCCCTAGTCTTAGTTATCCTGATACATTTCAGGGCCCAGCATTCTATGGGACGTTGTTTAAAAAACCACCACAGCTCCTCCCAAAAGATTAGTGCTACTCTTCATCTAGCTGAAAGCAAAGAGGAAAGGTTAGATGACCAGAAGCAACATTCCAAGCCTTGAACAGAATACATTTCTCCAAGGCAACAAATATTGTAATACATGTCCGCCATGCCGAATACCAAGGTGTGTCTCTCCCAGGGACTTATGCCGGGGTGACTGCTCAACAGTAAATAGGTCCTCACTGCTCTCTGATACGTATTCAATATGGCAAGATGCTCAGCCAGATGCCCGCTTGCCGCCACCAAAGAATTTCAGCCCTGGAAAGCGTGGTGGGGATTTTCCACCTCCCACTCTGAAGTTACAGTTGGAAACTGAAGATTCATCAACATGAAGTGATTTGCTCAACAGTAGCAAAACAGGACACCTCAGCCTAGAAATCAGATGGCCGTGACTCCTCATCAGTGTCAGGACTTCTGTGTGTCACCAAATGAGCCTTGCCCTATTCTTCAATCCTATGGGCACATTTAGAAAAAAAGTTAAAAAAAAACAAACAAAAAAAAAACACTATCATTGGGAGAATAGAAAATACTAGGAACCATGTCTTATGGAAGAAAATGGTGTTCTCTGGTTCCTTTGACGTTAGGCAGGGTCAATGGCTCATCCTGGCCCGTGGACTGTGAAGGGGGCGACACATGTTATGTTCAGAGGGACCAGTGAAGGTCCCTTTGGCTAGTCTCTTCCCCATCACAGTGAACATGGAAGCCTTCTGCTGAGGTTTCACAACCGTATGACTAAATCCGTATGGATCGCTGAGCTTCCACCCAGAAAAGTCACCCAGCCTCCCAGAGATAACCTGTGTGCGAGGAATGAAGGCGTTTGTTGTTGTAACACAGATATTGGGGGTCTGGTTACTTATTACAGCACAACCGTCTGCCTTACCTGACCAATAAGTTTTAAAGTATATTTCCTTAAATTAAGTAATACATAGCTATCAAGAGGACCAGGGAATGAAGAGTTGTCAGTTCTCATCTGCTCCGTGATTACTTTTGAAGTATTAAGTGCTCTGGGCATATGAAGTATATGCCCAATTATTCAATGTAATACATAAGGGAAATAACATATTTACATATTGAGTAGTTGTTTAGATATGCTGCGAGTTTTATTGGAAAATGAATATGAATGATGATAATTTAGAATTTATAAATGCTGAATAATATAACTTTAATTCTGGTTATCAATCTTATCTCTCCTACAAGCGGGGTTAGATTATAAACCTTAACTGGCTCCCGGACAACACAGCCCTGATAGACCGACCGTCTCCTGTTCCGGATTCAGCAAAGTGTGACTCTGACCATGCTCTTTGGAGTCTTAGCACTTTTTGATGGGCTAGTCTCCTAGAGCATTTTTTTAATAAAATAATAAATACTTAAATGGTAAGGAGTGCTCTCCTTGGTTGAGAATCGGAGCCTATCAACATGCAATTATTATGTTCACAATATGCAATTAACATGTTCACAATTAAGGGAAACTTAATACATACTAAAGTGTAGTTTTATGTCATGTAAATCTAAGGGACTGCTCGGGGGGTGTGGGGATGGAGGGATCGAGCAGAAATGAAGAAGGACTCATGGATGCCGACAGCCGTGTGGTGACTGCGGGGGAGGGGTGGTAAGAGGGGGCAGGTGGAGGTGGGAAAGGGTATAAGGGGGATAAATGGTAATGGAAAGGCACACAATAAAAACAAACTACTAAAATTAAAATATATTTTAGTTCTGTTAGAGTCTTCTATTTCTGAACCGGTATTTTAGTCTGAATTGTGAATTCTGAGTCCAAGCGAGGAGAAACATCTCAAACCATGTTACGCATCTGTAAATCATCTCATTCACACGTTTTCTGTGAGCTGTAGAAATGCAAGGGGTGCCTCTCTGGTTTAAAGATCCAAGTGTCACTGATACAAAATCCCTGGATTTCTCTTGTGTACGTGTACACCTGTCGTTGGCAGATCTTGTTCATGAGGGTCTTGGCCATCACACAGTTTGAAAGCTGGCAGTCAGGCCTTGGTGATTTTTCATAAATGATGGCAAGTAGAAAGGATCTCTGTCCCTGATCCTTTGGTCTTTCTGCACAGCTATGGTTAGTGTGTCTCTAAACGGTCACTGTACGGAGCCCCAGTTCCAGCTTCTCAACTGTTCTGGGCAGGAAGAATGACAAGAGCGAAATGCAGCCAGCTGAGCATGCTCACTACAAAGGGCTCCCTCCCTCAGAGCCACCAAGGGCTTTGCCAGGCATCTTATTTATAGCAGATCACATTCCTGTGGCTCCTCCTCTCTCTCTCCACACACACACGTAAATTCAGATCACCCGTAGTGAGTATGTATAGTGTAGTTGCTCTGAATGATGTCTGTGGATATGAAAATATGAGAGTATGTAGTGTGGGCATTTGTCAGTGGCCAGACAACCTGAAAGTTGGGTCTGTAATGCCTAAATATTATTGGTGTAGCTTATACTCCAAGAGAGCAGGCCCACGTCTTAGCTGCTGCATCTCCAACATCTGGGAGAATGATATCTGGCTTATGGTAAGAACTAAGGATATTTTTGAAGAGAGAGTGAGGGAATGAATGTTTATTTTAAAGTAAAATTCCTTCAGCTTCCAAGAAGGCATAATTATTTTTCCTTCCTCTTCCTCTGTGTATTCCAGACAATTATCTTGCACACCGTGGTGATGGTTGATAATGATAGGTTTCTGCCTTCACCCCAAGTGGGTGTAGGGGCATGCATCAGAATTATTCCACATGCCTATATTTTAGGACGTAGAGATGAATGTTTATGGATCAAAATCTGAGCTGACTCCCTTGGCTATTAGTAATTTGAGTTGTCTTAGTCACAGAAATACAACGAATGTTAATAAGGTAACTATATTCATGTGCTGGAATCATTATATACCAAACAGAAGATGACCTCAGAGTTCACCGAGGCTGCCATTACAGATGAGAAAATGGACTCCAATTAAACAATCATGTTTTTTTTTTTTTTACCTGGAAGAGTTTCTGTTTATTGCTTTTGAAGTAGCTTAATTATTCATATCTAAAGAGTCTTGCTTGGCACGGCATGACCTCACCATGGTCAACAAAGGCCTGATGATATTTATAGAATCATATTATGCAAATGTAATTTGGATCTCTAACTACTGGTCTTGTGTTCTTCCCTCTATATTGTACTAACTTTAGAAAAAGTCAGCACTTCTTATAATGTTCCGAATGAAATTCCCACTGAGAGTTTGTTTAAAATCCCAAGTTCTCAGAGCACACCCCCTGGGACGTCTGATTCGGTGTCTGGAAGAGGCTGGAGAAGAGGCATTTTCAGCAACAGCCTTGAAAGGTTCTGAGGCAGGCGGCATGCAGGTCACTAACTGAAAAATGACACAATACATGGGACGAAGCTTCACATACGGAGCCCCTAGAAGGGCTCACGGCAGTTCTTAGGCAGGAGAAACCTACAAAGGCCGTGACTTTGGGAAGCTCACAATGGTTCCTTGAAGCGTCACCAGCCCAACCTTGAAGTACGAAGGACCCTGCTGCTGCTCACCCTGACAATGACCGCGCAATGCGCCTCCTCAGGACGTGCATTTTGGAGACCCTACCCCCCTTGCACAGATACCGTGTGTGCGCTCCTTTTACTGGGTCTGGGGTCCCCACTGCAGATTTCCAGCTGTGGCCACGGTCCGAAGGAGAACTCATCCCAAGAGCTCAACGTTTGCCGCTTTATTTCCTGTAGCATTTAATTGGCCGCTCAAGAACGCATTGCCTCAAGCATCGATTGGCTTTTAGATATCTTCCTTAAAATTATAACTCATTCGGAATTTTTGTTTTCATGCAAATGAAAAGAACAGAAGAGATAGCTGAAAAATAGAGAAGGTTTGATTTATGTAAATGTGTTACAAATATGCTGCCAAGAATTTTGTTGGTTGCTTTAGAGATATTAGCTTAGATTCTCAGACTAAGCCTATAGGATATATTATCTCTATTTTAAAGAATAGAAAATTGAGACTGGGAAAAAAAATAAATCTCCATCCAATTGAAAGTAAGAATTGAAAACTAAGACTACTTTTTCCAAAATGTGATCTCAGCATAGTTTTCTCTCTCTTTCTCTTTTTCTCTCTCTCTGTCTGTCTCTCTCTCCCCTTCTCCCTCTCTCCCTCTCTCTCTCTCTTTCCCTCATTTTCCTTTCCTCCCCCTTCCTCTCCCTCTCTCTATTTCTAATCTTTTTCTTTATTCATCCATTTTCCTGCCATCCCACCCATCCACCTGTTCATCCATCTGTATGTCCACTCACCCATTTCCTTTTCTTAATTACCTGCCTCCCTATTCTCTGATTTCCTACCACTCCCCTACCTAGCATCATCCTTTAATTGAAAGCGGAGTTGCTAGATGGTGTCTTAAAAGTTTACTGTGCTAGAAGTTCTCTCCTACAAAGAGGCATGGATTTTTAGAGTGAGATTGTCACTTTGATGAACCATCACCCTCTCCTGTTACACGTGAGGAGGCGCTGTTGTGGGGACATTCAGCACCTTCCGTAACAGGACATGTTCCATTATTGGCGGCACCCGAATATAATTAAATCTTTTGACTTATAACGCATTCCCGCCCCTCTTCCCCCGGCCCTGGAACTTGAGGTTAAACATGACTAGTTCAGTATTGAATGAGCTTAATTGTAGCACTTTTAGGTGACTAAGAGGCAGATATCTACGCACAGAGTCTATTTGTCTCCTAAGTTAAGTTGAAAGAGTGATTTTCCAAACCGTGCGCCCTTGCCCATCTGAGAGCTCTCTGAGGTTGATACTCTTATGCACTGTAATGGGATGCATTTTCTGAGTGAAATTGGCTCAGTTAGTAGGTATGGTTCCAACCGTTTCTGCTAAGACTGTTTTCTTTACAGTTACATTTGGATGAACCCATCCAAATTATGTCTAATTGTTTGCAAGACGTGTAACAATCGATTAAGCATCTCAGGATGTTTTCCTGGACAGTCTAGAATGTTAAGATGCTAGTCCTAAATCAAATAGAATAGAAATCATATTTATCAGGGTACCTAATATTGCCGTGGAACATGGATTATTCATTAGAAATGACATTAATCACACTGTTTTAGACAATTCCCTAATTTAATACTTTTTAGTAATTTTCAAAATATTTTGTTACTTATCTAATATTAGTGTTTTCATTTGACCAATTTATAAACTAAGATTGAGAAGGGATAACAGAGAAAACTACATGCAGTATATTGCCAACATAAGCAAAATGTCTTTCATTTTAGCAGCAATCAAAGTACAGTGGATTAGCACAGAAAACCCGCATTTATCACGGGAAAACACCATGTCAGAAAAGGAAACTTAATGGCTTCAGTTGCACTTAACTGACTCAGTATGGTTACATTAACCATTTTTAAATGATGAATGTGTTTCTTCCATGAAATATTCTTAACCTCTATTAAAATATTCAAATATATGCAAAATTCAAATATTTGCTAAACTTTTAAAATATCTCATTGTGTTTAACAATATAGCTGCTCCGATTTTAAAAAAACAAAAGATCATAAAGCCCAGGCCTTTAATTCAAGAAGTTTGCAAGAGCATTGGAATTATTTCTCCTGACTTGAAAACTTTCATAAAAATGGTTTTATATTGCTATATTTAAAACATCATCTGTATGCATCAGGGTTCTCCAGAGACACGGGACCAATAATATTATATTTATTTAGAAATCATGTATATGTTTTGGGGACTCATTTCTCTGTGGAAGGGGAGAGAGACTGAGGAAGGGTAATGAGGAAACCTTCCCTTTTATTCTGTGGCCATGTGCAATCTTTTCCTAATTAAAATGCATGTTTATCATCACACACCCACTTGACAGCCAAACTAAACCGAGCGCTGAGTGATGCAGGGCAGTTAACTTGCCTCTGACAATGCTCTGCACCTGCAGACAAACGTGACGCTGGAGACCAGAGACCCCAGAGACCCTCTCCCCACCCCGGCCAGGCCCCACCGGACGCCAAGAGGTCCTGGGATAGAGAGCATTTGCCGCTCTAGACTCAGGGGTCCCATCACCTCCCTGGGTAGCCTACTCTGCGTTTAATCCTTGTGACTATGGGAGTTGAAATTCAATTTAGAAACAAATTAAATTTTACTTCATGAGAGAGAAACTTGCCCTTCTGCCTAAAACTGTCAGCAGTAATGAGACCAATGTCCTACCAATGCAGAGTTCTAACTTATAATTTCAGCAAGGAGGACGGTGTTATCAATATTTAACATATGGTTTCCGTTCACTACATCCGTTCCTTTACTCAGAAAATAGGTAGTAACTACCTACTGTGTGTTAAGAACTACAATGCTTCATTCACACCGTCTACCGCTTTCATTATATATTTTTAACCTCTCCTAGTGATAAATTCCATTAAAATTAATAACAGGTTTATAGCTCTATTTGTTAAATACTAACTCAGGATATCATATATAGGCTTGCCATCATGAAGTATAAGAATTTAACTCAATGAACTGAGAAAAGGTTATTCCTTTCCAGGTGATGTAACTCACTGGGCATTATTGGATGTTTGACTATATGATCCAGCTTTTTATAATGAAAATGGTTTAATCCGTGGATTCCGGTCCAATGAAAATAAGCGATATTCTGTGGAACCAAATGTCACACTCCAAGATCTGAACAAATCTGTTTCCTGTCTCAACCGTTTTGTATTAATAGTTTCACAGGAACATTTGCGCTGCTTCCTTCTGCTTCTCACTGCGGTTTTGTCAGCCTTCTCTTGATACAGCTCTTGGGATTGATATCAACCTTTACTGCCTTGGGGGAGAGGACGAGGAGGGTTAGAAATCAGTAGCTTGATCTACCCAATGTAAAAAATACAATAGCCATCTCACAACGGATTTTGCATGGTTGGTCTTTTCCACCTCCGCTTTTTGTTTTAATATTATAAATGAATATTATATTTTTCTCTTCCACTCTTTTGAGCAACTGTCCTCAACAATTCAACAAATATTTGTTAAGCCGCTTTGCTCATATCCCCCACATGCTTTAGGTCAGTGGTCACCAAACATGGGCCTTGAGATGCGTGCCATCCTGCGTGTGCGGGGTCAGGGGTACTGGAGTGAAAATGCCCATTTCCAGTCGCCACGCCCACCATGCACTGGTATCAGACATGTCTGGGCTGGGGTTGTGATAGGCCGTTGCCAAGCTGGATATAAATAAGCTAGTAACTGCGACTGACGAAATAGAGTCAAGCGGAGTTTCTAGCGGAAGCAGCTCTGTCCCCGCACCAGCCCTTCCCACTGTCCACAGCTGCTGTCACTTCAGGTTTTTACTTTTCCTAGTGATTAACTCCGAAATTATTAATAATAGATTATATCACTATTTGTTAAATTGCTAACTTAAGATATCACCAGTTGATTTGACGTCATGAAATATCAATGAGATACTCTTTGTTACAAGAATAGCTTCGCTTCCTGTAACTAAATATACCCCTCATTTCTTTTGGAAGTCCAACTCCAACCCAGTTTTACATGCGGTTTGGAATGGTACTTCTTCCAGCCTAAGCTCCAGGAAACAACTACAACTATTTTCCATGCATGGCTAGAGACTCCAGCCTGCGGATGAAGCCAATGCATCGTAAAGAAGAGTAGAGAAATGGACAGAAAATAGTCTGTTGTGACGTAATTTGTCCAGACAATCACGTTTCACCGAAACTGAAGCGCCAGCTTCAGATTTTATTTTATAAGCCATTAGTGATATTTATTTTTTAATTTGAATTGGCCTTTTGAAATTGGCAACTATTTATGAATTGATTCAATAGAAAGATGATTATTTCCAAAGCTGTTTATGAATTAATAATATTAGATACAAATAAAATAGTTTTTATTGAGGAAGTTTTATAAATACAATTACATTTGAGAAATAAATATATTAGAACAGGAAAATTATTTTAAAAGAGGTGGATTAAAATCTACAAGATATGAAAATATTTTTAAAAGCTAAAATAATTCAATATGATTGGTGTCCTTAACAGAAGAAAAGAGAGAAATAGAAACACAGGTACGGAGAGTGTTCTTAGCTCGGTCACCAAAAACCACAGTCCAAAGGAGAAAATGTGTGCAGCTGGACTTCTTCACAATTAAAACTATTCGCTTTTCAAATGACAGTGTTAAAAGATTAAGACAAGCAAAAATGACAAATGAAAAGGAGAATATATTCATAAATGATGTACCCAATTAAAGACATAGCTAGAATATATAAAGATCTATCAAAATTCAACAATTAGAAAACAAAGAACACAATTCAAGTGTGGACAAAAGATCTGAAAAAGAAAGAAAACAACAACCGTAGAACAAAGAAGATACAGAAGGGACAAATAAGCATACAGGAAATGCGCTATGTCATTATTCATTTGGGAGATTCAAATGACAGCCATAAGGAGGGACGGCCAGACGCCTATTAAAATGGCTGAATTAAAGAATGATCGTACCAGTATCGGCGGGGATTCAGGGGTGGGGGTCGCTGGTGGGCGTGTACAATGGGCAGTGACTTTGCACAGAGGGTCGTGGGAAGTTACACGTATGCCTTCTCTGTGACCCGGCCGCCCCGCTCCTGTGCCTTTCCTTGAGGAATGAGTGGCTGTTACTGTACGAAGTACTGTGCATGGACGGTCATAGGAGCTTTACAGGAAGTAGACAAAGGCTGGAAACAGCTGTGTCCGTGAGCAGGTGAATTGATAAACAAGCTCTGGTACAGCCACGTAAGAGCAATGACTCGGCCGCAGAGTGGAAGGAAATACTGATAGATGCTACGATATGGATCAACCTCAGAATAATGATGCTGAGTGAGAAAGTTAGAAAATGAGTATGTACTTTGTTCCACTTACATGAAATTCCAGAACCTGCACACGGGTCCATAAAGAGAAATCGGGTCACCAACAACCCGAGGAGAGAGTGAGGGTGTGACAGGGGATCAGAAGGAGGGACGCAACAGAGTTCAGAAGGAAACTTGGGAGTGATTTATATCTTTACTATTTTGATTGTGCTGATGGACTTATGTTTGTATACATACATCCAAATTTATATACATACTTTAACCCGTCGAGTGCCAATGTCGCTGTGAGTGACGCGGACAAATTTTCCCACAAGTGCCAGCATCGCTCACAGCCGCTCTTTCTTTGATGGCTAAAAAATGGAACTAACAATGAAATAATTCATATTTTATGTTTTGCTCTCTTTTTTCATACCTCCGCTTATATATTGATATAATTTTTTCTCATGTTGATCCAAATTTCAAATCATGTATGCCACTCAAAGGGTTAAATTTGTGCAGTTTATTATATGTTAATTATACAACAGTAAAGCAGTTTAGTCACTAATACCTGGTTTTAAATTTTTCTGTTTCTACCTGAACTTGAAATGATAATCTGGAAATAAATATAAATATATACTTAGCAAATCCTATTTGAATTATTAGGGAGTTTTACATTTTATAGGAAAGCATTGATTAATAATTCATTTTCTGAGTCAGTCCTTAGCACCTGTTATGACGTTTAGATTTGGCATTCCACTTGTCAAAACATTTGGCATCTCCCATTCATAGAAAGTATGATTTAATGAAACATGATTGTATACACTTCCAGGCCGTAAACAGAATTTGGACAAGTGGTGAATAACATAAAATGTATCAATTTTAATTCTGTTGTTGATATTGCTACGATTTAATGAGTCTTGTTGGATTTTAAAAAGAAAAAAAATAAACCTCTATTAAGGTACTTGGCCATCCACGGGTCCCAATCCTGGAAGCAAATATTGATATAATCATTTTCGCTGAGTGTTATTCTTAGGATTGTTATTATTTTTACAGAACTAATGTTGAAACCATAGCGTATCCACTGACGTTAATTGGGACTGCTGCCCTCACGATTCAACTCAATTCTTCTTCCTTTTATGCCTCTAGTTCTGTTGTTAAGACCAACAGAACATAAAAGTTTTGCCTTTAGCCACTTATTATGTTAGTCCTCTTATCTCCTTAAAAGCTAACATTTATTTCTTTTTTCTGATATGTGTGTTCTTTGTACCTCATGTTAATTTTTTCTGGTTCCACATCAAGATGCGTTATGTTCATTTCCCTGTTGAAATGTATGCATCTTTTATTTTTATAAATCCCGGATTTTAGTGTTGGCCCATCCCATTCAATGCCAGCACCTTCCAATGCCTCCTTATTTTCACAATATGATATGCAAAACATAAACATATGACAGATGTTGCAAATTTGCCTAATTTGATTTGGGAAAAGAAATTGGGTCATTTATCTTAGTGAATTCGAAATACGGTTTCAGTTAAATTTGTTTTTTCTTGTTCTCGGTAAACATTAAAAATTGAGACAAGCCCTGATGGCTTAGCTTTTTATAATTTTCCCCGCGACTCCACCACTGCATAATTAGGGAGGCACTCCGCAGTCAGCAATGCGGCTCGTGCTATTGGTGTGGAGCGACACTGATTATCAGTCCTTTGTGGTACCTAACAATCACAGAGACCGGGGATTATGAGGCCCGTTAGGTGCACTGACTTTCTTTTACAAGATTGACATTGTCTCAAACATCTCTGAAGAGCTAATTCCTTAAAACCCACCATAGTTCAGTATTTATTTGTTATTGTTCATAGTTGAACACATGCTGCTGGGAGAGGGGAGGACGGGAAAGATGTGGCATAGAGTCAGACCTGTGTCCAGTTCTCCTAAAGGACCATCGGTGCCTAGGGAATTGGATCCCTCACCAAAATCCTGTTACAGACTTCAGACATTTTTTAAATGAATTTTACAGATAATAACCAAGATCAGTAATGAAGGCCAAGAGCCAAGGGCACAAAGGACTGGAAGATCCAGGTCTCAGTCTGGGTCTTGGCAATCTGTCGTCATGTTGCTGGAGGAGGATGACTCCAGGGAGACAGTCTAGCCTCGGAGAGAAGGCTTTCTTTGACCAAGATCAGTTCCCCAGGACGTGGCCGAGCCTGGGCTGTGGGGTCACAGGAAACCGAGGTTCTGAGTTCTGAAGGGGAAAGTCAGTAGTTTGCACCAGAGCAGCCTCTTTTGTCCCGGAGGCTGATCTGGAAGCTTTTGTCTGGGTCTTCCTTGAACATGTAGTTGAAGGCTTTACAATGGTGGCTGCTGTACTTCTCAAACTGTTCACCAGCTGAAGGGTACCTGAAACCAAATCTTAGAACCTCACATGTTCCCTCTTCAAGGAGATACTTACTAGGGAATTATCTCACGTTAAATGGAGGAAGGGAAAGGCCAAGTAGAACCATCACCTCACGCCTGTATTAAAACATTGCAACATGAGAACTGGTCAAGTTGACTGTTTTGAGGGAGCAAGAAGATGGAAGAATTTATAAGACAGGATTGAGGAAAGTTAGTCATGGTTTAGTTTAATTCTAAGAATCATTCACTGTCCAAATTCTTGGAAACTATGAGGAAACAGAAGCTGTATCATTTCGGGGATAAGGTGCAGAGACAGAAAATGTGGGCCCTCGTTCAGCAGCTATTAGTTGGCCAATCTGGGTTTAGCAAAAGGTGCGGGAGGGAGCAGCTCAAGCTAAGGCATTGCAAGGGTCAGGGCAACATTTTAAGTTCTTTAGTTCTTCTTTTCCAGCATTAGCTTTCGGGACAATGTGCTCAGGCTGATTGTCACAGTTCAGACTGTCACCTCTGTCTGAGAGTCCATTAGTGCCATCCATGGCCTTTGGATTTAGTTGAATCTTGCATGCATTTAGCAGCTCTTCATACGACTTTAGGATTTCTCTGACCACGGTTATCATCTGCCCAGAGGGTGGCTGTAAAGCTGCCCTTAAGGCCCCAAGGACTATACAAGGTAGGGTGTGAGATCTTGGAACATGAGAAACAGAGTCACTAATTGGCTGTGAAAAGCTGCCCGTGGTCCCACTGCTTTATCTGGTTCTAATCATAGAAACACATTCCAGCCTCCGTCTGGATTCCCTGGCTGCGATGATGCAGAATGTGGTAGAACATTCAGCACGTCAAGTTTCTTTCTTGGGTCTCATTCTGTACTTTATCAGTGAGCTATTTTCAAAGTAGCAAAGATTGCCCCTGAGAAATGAAAGCAATGGGATTCAAAGGAACGTTTTTAAAGCTTTTAATCCTTACTAAATAAAAATCTAGAGTTTTAACCTAAACAAAGGGAATAAGAGAAGTAGAAAAAGAATAGAGATGGTGTGACAGGGAGAGGCATTCTGGTATCTCACACAAGGAATCCTGGTCCAAAGCCTCCTTCATGCCGCTTCCTCATAGTTCTTTGGAAAACTGTCTCCTTTTTGGATCTGTCTGCTTCTAAAGACTCCTGATAGATTGTTTTACATCTCCCATTTAGGACAGAGGTACAAGAAGTGGACAGATCGTGTCTTTTAACTGGGACATGACAAAGACATCAATTCCTGGGAATTTTCATGATTACAGTCAGTTGGATACTTGAAATATTGAGGGAGTACTTTGTAAGTTATATAATTCTCTAACCACCATGCTGAACACCTGAACTAATATCAAATAATATTGAATGTCAACTGTGAATAAAGGTTTTAAAAAAGAGTGCCTGATAAAAGTTCCTTTTGAGGGAATCCAAGAACACTCTTCCTGGAGTTATTTTCGGCAAGCCGTCATCTGGGCAGGAGCTGACTACCACTGTTGATTACAGACTTGGGTTTATTACATAGAATCTCTACCATATATTATGCAAACTCTCAGCTAATTATGTAAACTTGAATTCTTGGGAAATATTTATTCTTCTTGTTTCCACTGATGATTGAGGATGAGAGGCAGCATCTTGCAAAATTCTTTAATTATAGTTTCTATAATTATGTCCCGAGTTGGAAATACATAGTCTAACAGAAATAAGATAGTGTAAGGCAGTTGTTTTTCAACAAGGAAAAGTTACTAGCCACCCAGCAGACAGGCAATAGTAAGAAGATATTTACGGCCATCTGAATGTGACCACTTGATAAAGTTCCCCTACAAGTGTTCCAGAGTACACTGAGGTTTTCATTCTGCCTCTCTTCTACCTTTCTACCGTTGCAGATTTGCTAGAGTTTTTAGTTTGACAGCTAGACTATCTGCCAGAAACATACTCAACAATTTAGAGTAAAATTGCTGATGTGGATTTAAACCTGCAGCCAACTTTCCTCTGAGTGTTCTGGCCAACGATCTCCAGGACCAGCGTTGGCACCATGGAAAAGAGTGAGATCCTCCCCTCCAGGCCAGCAGCACAGAATTGATGGATGGGGTAGTCTTTCCTGATCAGGCATAAAAATACCTTAGCCCATTGGTAAATCCCCACGGTCTTTTGATTGATGTTATGAAGCATTCTGTGTTTGCCACTGATTGGCCCCAAGAGAGATGTGCATTAGAAGCTAGGAACAAATATTAATAGTAGAGTTATAGACCAACCTTTAGGCTTGAGTAGGAGTATTTTTATTGAGAGATAACTTACAGAAGCAACCACTTAAGTCATTTATAAAAAACACATTTTATTTATATGTTGTGAAACTACGAAAACTATATTTCTCTTGATTCCTTAAGTTGCTTTTCCTCATTGTCAGTTAAGTTTGATATACAAAGAATTCTCGCAGTAGTAGAGGTCATTAAAAATTGGAGCATGCCAACGAACTATTTTTATTATTCTTCCATTTTGAAAGGAAAAGGAGTGAATGATTATGTTATTTCATGGAAATCCAAAGATAGTTATATAGTGGTATTATTTTATCATTCTCAGTAATCCAAGGGGAATGTATTTTTTTCAGTAATATTACATAAACCCATGTGATGCTCTAATACAATGTATAAACCTATGAATTCATAAAATAAATGTTAACAACTTAAATTTACCTTTAAATGATTCCCCATTTGTTTGATCTGGAGGGCTTAGTATCCTGTAGGTAGCAAACAAGCTAGATTGCATCCCTCAGCTGCAGTTAGTTTGTGTGTTTTTCTTGTGTTTTATTTTTTTACAGAGCTCATATTTTTTAATCCAAAGAAATGCAGCTTATTTTATATTTCTTTTTTTGACACTGCGATTGTGTATCTGAGCCTGATATTCTTAGAGTACAGAGATAATGACAGAAAATACAGATTTGATCAGGCTGTCTCCAAAATTTCCCAAGAGGGGAAAAGGGCGGGTGATGGAGAAAAACAAAGTAACTGAAGAAGGAAGTGGGAGCCAACTTCAGACAAAGATTACATTATCACTGGAAAAATCTCATTATATTCCCTCCGCAAGGAGGAGAGAAAGACTGGATGCGGGGAACCTATTTTCACACATATAAACACATACACACTTAGACACAGGTGTGGGGCTGATGCGCACACACACATGGGATCTGTTAGAGCTGGTGAAATACGGTGATCTCTCTCTCAGACAGGGAAGAAAGTCTCCACCTGAGGGCTTTTCTCTCGTTTACCTCTGAATGAGCAGTCTTTTTTCTTGTCAAAAATCCTTCAAAATCTTCATGGTGTCAATAATTCTAAATTGTCCTTGTGAAGTGGTGAGGACTGAACGTGTCCTTCCAGAATGCTTGTGTTGAAGCCTTCACCCCATTGTGACTGTATTTGGACATGGAGCCTCCAAGGAAATGATTAGGTTAAATGAAATCTGGAGGGTGGAATGAGTGTTTCCATTAGAAGGGACAGCACTGTGACTCTCACTCCAAGCTGGTGCACGCGTAGAGAAGAAGGCAGGGGGGCTCACGGTGTCATGGTGGCTGCTATAAGCCAAGGGAAGAGGCTTTGGAATGAAGCCTAAGCTGCTGTCACCTTGGTCTCGGGTTTCCCAGCCTGCAGAGCTGTGGGAAAACATTTGTGCTGTGTTAGCAACCCAGTCTGTGGCTTCGCTTCGGTTGCCCTAGAAGACTCATCCAATGATATGAGTACCGGTTCCAAGAGTTTGTGTTAACACCAATAGAAACAGGGGGTAGTCCGCGGGCCACTGGCTTTGTTGTCTACCACCATTCCAGAGGAGGAAGTAACGCAAGAGTCACCAACTCCCAGTTACAGCCACTGATCCATCTTCGTCTCACACACAGAAGTCCCTATCAGTGACAGTAATCATAATATTAAGGTGGAAGAGGCACTCTTAACATGAAAGGTCATCTCTACTCTCAAAATTCATGTGCCCACCTCTGTCTTCAAACCCACATTTCCATCATTTTCATTTGGATTATTTCAGGAGCTTCTCAATGGGCCAGAGAAGTCCTGTTAAAATGTGGGTTAGTTAATATTGTTCCTTATTCAAAACCCCATAGTGCTTTGCCATCTCATTAAATCCAATACCTTATTTTTGCTTCCTAGTTAATATGTGATCTGGATGCCTCTCTAACTTCAGCAATTACTAATGTCAGCTTTTGCTCATTGAGATCCAGCCTACTGTTTTTCTTCAAATATCCCCAAAACATTCCTATGTGTTTTATTGTGTTCTGAATTAATAATAGAATGTCTAACATAAAGCAATAGCAGATAATCTCCTGAATTTGTCTTTAGTAAACAGTTATCCAGTGTAATAATAATGATTGAGATATACCCCAGGCACTTATATATAAATGCTAATTCAAATTAAAGAAATATACAAACAATCCAATAAGTAGATACCATTTTTACAGAGGAGAAAACTAGTGTTCAGAGAATTAACTAATATGCACACAATTATCTGACTAATGATAAAGAACTCAGGACCCCACACTATTTTGTTTTTACCTAAGCCATGTTGCAAAATGACTAAGTAGTCGCCTACGTACAACTGAGCAAACTGCAAAGGACATGTGCTTGTAACTACCGGGAATTTAGAGACTTGGTAGGAAACACGTAGGAATCATTTCTGTGACTCACACATGTGGTCTGAGCCTGTGCTTTGCTGTATTTTCTATGCATTAGGTCAGGGCCTTCAGGGAGCTGCATTGACACTAAGAAGTAAATACTGTTCATGTAAGTGTAGCATTAGGTTAATCAAATAACTATGTTCTGACTTCTGTCCATTAGGTATTCATGGGAACCTAGACACGGCTCTTCTGAGCTGCATCTCCATGAGTACTTTCTCTTGAAATCTGTCTCTCTTTTTTTAACCTTTAGCACATTTGCCAAGACTTCTAGAATCAGCAGAGGTGGGTGCCGGTAGAAAGAAGAAAGCCCCTGCACACACTCTACTCCCCCAGCTGCCCAGGTACCTTGCTGAGGCCTAGACCTCCCTTTCCTGGGTCTCTCCATTTTGAAGGAGCCGGACACCTCAAAGGCAACCAAACACTCCCTAGTGTCTCTTACCTTCTCTGATATCGCAGTTGAGAAACTTCCATGTGCTGTTGATCTTTGCAATTTCTCCTCTGTGACAGAGTTGTTCAAACCTTTTATATGTTTTCTTCCTCATGAGTTGCCTTTGTCTTCTTTGTTTTAGACTCTAGTCAATTACTGGCTGGTTTGGCTCAGTGGATTGAGCGTCGGCCTGCGAGCTAAGTGTCGCTGGTTCGATCTTCCAGTCAGGGCACATCAGAGAAGGAAAACTCTGACCCCAAAAAACCTCCGCTGCCTTGCGGCATACCTCTTCAGGGGAAAGGCTAAGGGAGTAAACCCCGACAGAAAATCTGGAGCCGGAGTCCCTAAGGCGGTTTGACGTTGTAGTCAACACCGGCAACTCCTGCGGCGCACCTGAACCCAAGCTGTATCGACTCCGTCTTTCCCTTGGACCCTTCAGCTGCGAAGAGAGGGGGGGTCTGCTGCATGGGCAACAGCAGACCCTCCATATCACCCTGCCCAGGCTCTGTAGCTTCAGCTCCACTGGAGAGGACACTCCAGCGTCATCGCAAGATGGCGATTCAACACGGGAGGAGACAGATGCCGTGTCACTCCCGAGTCGGACTGCACAGCCATTCTCGGAGGTGCAGATAGACTCTTAAGAAGCTACACCATCGTCTCTCGAGACGGACGGCTGCCGACGACGACAGCTAGACACATTTCTCTTTTTCCTAGGTAGTCCTTATTTTAATTTTGCTTATCGTGTATTTTTTTTCTTGTTAAGTTTATTTCCTTTAATGTGGCTATGTCAATGTCATAAATCTTGCTTACTTTTTTGTATTTTGTCCTTGGTTTTAAAAGCTGACTGTCAATAAAGAGGGCGAGCCTGCCAGGTGCCTATTATTTACGGCATGATCCCACAGTGCACGAGACTTACCTTTTCCTTCCCACACCGTTGCGTTTCCTCTTGAAATGATCAGTTTCATTTTCCCCATCCCTCCGTATGCACATTTCTGAGATGCCATCGCAATTTCATTTCTCTGACTCTTAAACTTAATTATTTATCTAGCAATCATATTTTCAGTTTCCAAGAACTCTGTCTTCTTAATTTATGATGGCAATTATATTTTTAATATCCAAGAGCTTCTTCTTTCCACAGCCCTTGTCTCCTGACATAATACATTAAGTTCCTCTGAGATACTAATTAGATATTTTTGTTATTTTATTTTATTTTTATTTTTTGTTAAACTTATTTTCTTTGAATCATTATCATTAGCATTTCATTTGAGTTCTCAGTCTCAGTTTTGGGGGTAAAGGGGATATGTTTCTTTTATGCTGTAGACTTTCCTCAAATGGCCCAAGACCCTTCTTTGCCCTTCCTAGTTTCATACCAAGGCCACGTGGGGCTGACTGTGAGTTAAGTATACACATCAGACTTATTGATTTATGGGCATTTCTTTAGGAGAGGTGAGGATTTGAAGAAAGGCCTACGTACAAGTGTTTACTCATGTAGAAAATATTTGCTTATTTCTCTCTGAGCATTATTTCTTGAAAAAAGAACTTTTTAATTCTTGCCCAGAGAGACAGATGTCTAGTTGTGTACGTACACTGTTTCTTAGATGAATTCTTTACTTCTCCCTTGAATATTTCAACTTGGTTCTCAGCATTTTCTGAGTCCTCCAATTAACATCATCCATTATCTTTCTCCAATTATTTCCCAAATTCCAGATATGATTTAAACTGTCTTATAGCCTGGTGGTTTCCAACTTCTCTGTATCATGAATTTATATAAAATGTAACTAATAACGTCCTGCCATTCCCATGGTTTCTTGGAGGTGGACTCTCACATGTGATCACTCTGGCATCTTCCAGCGGGAGGGAAGAATAGAAAGAGGAAGGAAAGAAAGAAAGGAGGGAGGGACGTGCAGGGAGAAAAGAGAGAAGGAAAGAAGGTGGGCCCTGTTCACACCGTACATTATCTAAGTCACTGACCTGTGTGTCGGCTCCCTGTTTGATGGTTTCCACCCAGAGGTTTATTTTGTTCCTCATGCACACTGAGCACCAAATTCCTGCTCTTCCACCCTCATCATTTCTCCCCAGCGTGTTTTTTCAAGTACTTGTCTTTGTGTAGAAACCTGGTCATCATTAGAAGGGGAGGTATGGACGAAGAGGCATGAACTGGAAGTTGGGAGACACTATTCATGGCCTTAGAGCAGCGGTTCTCAACCTGCGGGTCATGACCCCTTTGGGGGGGTCAAACGACCCTTTCACAGGGGTTGCCTAAGACCATCAGAAAACACATATATAATTACATATTACTTTTGTGATTAATCGCTATGCTTTAGTTATGGTTGGGGGTCCCCACAACATGAGGAACTGTATTAAAGGGTCGCGGCATTAGGAAGGTTGAGAACCACTGCCTTAGAGGAACAAACGACCCTATGACATGATCCACACAGACCCCTAGATTTGTGTCAGGAAGATGAACAGAACGGATATAATTACCGACTGTGTTTCTGTCATTTATTTTCTCCTTAATTAGTTATTTTGTCACCTTCTGGCGGTCAAACCAAGTGAGCCACTTCCTGGAGAAGGCCAGGGAAGTCCTGTGCAGCTCTCAGGCTCAGGTGTCACTTGGAGCCACCTGAGAATTTCACATACGAGCGCACTTGATCATAATTCTGACTTGCACTCTGGCTCCAGGAAGTCGCGGGTTTAACATAAATATTGAATATTTCCACCTCCTTCTGCTGTCAGTTTCAGCTCAGCTCATCACTTTAAAAGTTGAAGAACTTATATTTGTGTAGCACTTCGAAGTGTTTTTAAGTCGATTTCAGAAATAAAATTGTATTTCATTCTCAAACAACCCCTCAGACGTCAACATTAATATCCCAACTTCAGCGACAACGGGACTGAAGCCCGAAGAGATTAACTGCCTTTTCTTGGGTCACCTGAAAGCATCGGGCAGCAAGGAGATTCCAACTCAACTTTTCTGATGCGTCGCGTGAGTGAAGGCTCATGCTGTCCTGTGTCGCTTTTCATTTTGACAATCATGGGGTCCTCAGTGGGTTTTCAGTCCTAGCACAATTATGCCTCTAAGTGACTTGAGAGAAAAGACTTGTTCTCTGTCTTTCCGCTCTGAAGAATTTAGCTTATAACAGCAATTCATGTTGGGAAAGGATGCTGGTCATGAGAGGACCATGGTAACATTTCCACTTTTAAGTGGTGTTCCCTGGGGTGTCCTCTGAGCTGTCAGGGATGCTTTAGTCTTTGAAATCAGTTCCTGTGTCACTCGACGCTTCCCTGTCTTTGACTCATGCACGAATTTACTCACTCACATGTATTTGTGGAGCGGTTCATTCTTGCTCGGTCCACGCCAGCGTTCACAGCCCCGCTAAGAATTAGTCACGTAGCGCCCCCGATTTCGGGAAGATGTTATACCGAACGACAAGATGATTTTCTGAAGTAGAACCAAGACTGAAGGAAAAATGGTTGAAAACTAAAAGACAGGGAAAACTCTATTAAGTGACCCTTAACCGCGTTTGGACCCTGGTGTCACAGCTTTCAAGAAATGGTTGAATTCTCCCCACAATTTGTGAGACATTCCTGCAGCCTCCCTTGGTCCAGGCTTTCTGGGGATGAATGCGTCTGACTTTTCCATGCCTGGGTACTTAGGCTGTTTTTGTTAAATGATTCATTAAACTCAGTAAATCCAGAAAGAAGAGCTAGTTAGAGGAGATATAGTGTTTCATGCAGGCTTGTTAAGATCTTCCTTCACATAACGAGCAGAGTTTCAAAACTTTTAACTAGACTGCCACTAGCAATGAAATACTTTCTTGAGATGCAGACGGTATGACTTTCTGTATCTGGAGCCAATTCGTTGTCGACAGAGAAAGCTAGGGAGGACTGACTTGTCACGTAGGTGCCACTGTCTCCAGTGAACACATTTTGAACATCAAAGTTTATTCTGTATTTGGACAAGTTCACTGTGTTTTTGCTCATCTAGTTGTTTGTAAATCCATTATGACAAAATGCTCAGCTCTTTAAAAAAATATGTTTGCAAGGAACCTTAATGAAGGATGATTTCTACTTTTTGGGGGGAGAAATTGCATCCACAGTTCTTTTGTGTGCGTAGGGGTTTTGTGTGTGTTTCTACTTTACAGTAATTCATATTCCTGTGAGCTATAGGATCAACTTTAGCACAGAAGTTATATTTTGGAAATTATGTATTTGTGATATATGTAATATATACACTTTGGAAATTTTTGCATCTGATTTGAACATATATAGCAAAGACCGTGGGGGAAATGCAGGAACTAACAAAGGATGACATTACAAAACATAATTGAGTTTGACTGGCTCTTGGTGGGTTGGAATTTTGTGTATGACTCCACCATTAATTTAATTAAGGATTTTAGCTAAGTTAGGTATAATTACACCTCTGCATTTTTCTGTTGACAAATGAGGGAAATCGTCCACAAAGATACCATACGTTTATTCCCACAGGCAGTTATTAGTGTACTGTAATCTTTATTTACATATTCAATAAAATTATATCTTCAAATATAATTTGCATGTTTGTAAAAATGAGATCACCCTCTTCTCCAAAGGGATGCATATTATTTTCTAGCATAGCCTATGTAGTTAAATTTTGTAAAGAATCGGTAATAGCTTCTACGTTGAAAGACTGTATTAGTTGCAATAATGGGAGCTCCATCGTTTTTGCAGTATGAAATTCCGATTCTGAGCCATTATAAATATTCGGTCTTAGACAGCCTGAAGGGTGTGTTTAAGAGCGATCATTGGATTTCCACGATTCGCCTTCTGAGTTGAGGTGTTCTGTACTGACCCGGGAACTTATGGCTGAGACTCGCAACCCTGCTCATCTCACAGTATAAGACGTCTTCTTTCATTTTACATATTTTCCCTTAACATTTATGCTTTATGAGCGCATTTTTGTTTCCTACTTACATAAACTCGTTTTTGAAGTAGCTGAAGAAATAAGAGATACAATCTCAGTCCATTTTTGGTATGTCTTCTAAGCAACTCAGAAGTACTTGCTTTCTTTTATATGAGTAATTTTGAAGTTTATTCATTTACCAAGCGCACAATGCCCTGGTCTTCCTCTCCGTCCACAACCCGCCCTGCTAAGACACTGGGCTTCTCTGCATCCCGTCACCCCCTGGGCTCTGTATCTGGGTCAGGCTTGTGAAGGTGCCCCGTTCTCCAGCTCTGCTAACGTGACATTAAAGGAATATACCCGCTCTTCCTAAATTGATGAGGCTTTGAAAAAGCTATTCCCCAGGGACAGGATTGGAGCTCAAGTACAATTAGACTATATAAGCTGTTCTCAAAGTAAAATTTGGAAAGCACTGAGGGCCCTTGATATCTTTTTAAGGTATCATGGAACTCAAAATGATTTCCAATATGATGATAATAAAATATTTAGCTTTTTCCATCTCTCTTGTGAGTACATAATTAAATTTTGTAGAATGTACATAAGAAGTGATATTGCAGCAAGTCAGATGCAGAAGCTGATGTGAATAGATAACTGATATTAAAAGGAAATACCAACGTGTGAAATAATGGCACAATCTTCAGTGTGGATTTCTAGAAAACGTAGCTGTTTTTCATTAAAAATATTACTTAGCTTAGCATACTGAATTTTTACTGTCATTTCAGATTAATTAGTAAGTTAATACTTTAAAATATATTTGTTTTAATTTTAGTACAGTAACTGTTGATGCATATAAATTCCAAAAGAAAAATCCCTGTAGTTTTCTCAATGATCGTTAGGAGTATGAAGGCGTCCTGGAGAATCAATCACTGCGACTCGGGGAAAACCAGACCGGGTTTTCTCAGACCAGCTGTTTGCTGCTGTTGTTGGTTCGTGTTTGGATCTGTGACCACCTTATTACTTCCGTGTCAAACCAACCTAAAAGCCAGGGGCTATAAGGGACCGTGGCAGGTATAAAAGTAAATTTTTTTAAGTTCTTTTTTACTGCAGTGGCAATGAGACTAAAGTGATCATCGAACTGAGCGGTGAAGTTTTCTTCTTTCACAGAAAGAAAAGACTAGATAATTGGTAAAATATATACAGGTATGCATTTATATAAATTTACTATGTATAAAATGTATAGATATACATATATAAAAATATATAACATTTTATAACATATATGTTATATATTATATATAAAATATATGCTTTAAGAACTTCCCTTCTATAACTGTTAGAAGACATGTATCTGAATAAAATAATAATTTATAAAACATCTATAACTGTTAAATTCATATCGCATGTTGTTTTTCAAGGTTCCAAAATATGACTCGAGCAAGATGAATATATATTTGTTTAGACAGGTATTAATCAGATCATTGCCTTGTCAGATATAGAATGAATGCCAGCCTGTATATATATTGACTGAAACTGATTAAAAAATAACCTTGATGAGATTTACAAGAATGTCATATTTTTTTAAAATAATGAACACCCATACAATTAAAACGACTATTTCAAGAGCTAAGAGTTAAAGAAATCAACCCAATGTTAATGGGTTATGCATACGAGCATAGATAAATATAAAATAAAATTTTGTGATTAGTTCATTACCATACATATTTGAATTTTTCCTACCCCTGAATGTCTAAACTAGCACAGTTGCAGAAATAAAATTTGCATTTTATTTGATGTGCATAAAACTTCACCTAAAGTGCTTCTTGTGGCATTCTTAACACATTCCGTTTTTGAATGCATACAGCCTTAATTAACACGTTAGAACCTCTTTCTGGTGGTGTCAGGTCTATAGCAGAGAGCGCTTCGCTCTCTTTAATTCTCGTCTCTCCACAATATCACTGAGCGCTAAACCGATTATTCCATTAGTAATAGTTTAATATGTAATTGTTATAAATAATAAGCATTGCCTATATCCTTCTAGAGATGCCTTTAAGTAACTGAGGATCTCATTGTCCAAATCATGGTGATGAATAAAAGGACACCAGAAGAAAAGGTCATGGTGACCTGCATGATTGTGGGGTCAATGTTTCCTGCAGAAAGAAGTCCTGACCCACCTGCTCTGCCCCGCCCCCCCCCCCCTGACTGCTCCATTTTTAAATCCTGGGCCCACATTTAACATACATGGATTATAAGTGCTTTCACGTTCGAAGTCTGCAGTTAATGTACGTAGTAATTTCTCTTTCACAGAAGGGAACTATTTTATTATGAATCAGCACCATTTTAGACTTAGGTAATTATATAACTTACCCAATATTTTTCAGGGAGCCATCCCCGGTACATCCATCATGTCCAGGTTTCATTAAGCAACCAGTCCAAACTAGGTACATCCTATTGAAGATGTTCCTCCTCTAATCGACTCCTTGCTAAGTGGTCCATCATCGGTACATTCAGGAAGGGGTGAGGCCGGGCTGCTTCCCTTCTTCCAAGGTTGTTGCTTCAGTAAGATGAGAGCATGCTAACCATCTCCTTCCTGTATCTATCCATTTTTAAATTGCTTGGGGCAAATAATATTTAATTACTGGAAATCATGTTAATATGGATATTAAAAATCTATCAGATATTTCCAAGTTTTCAGATAATGTACACATTTTGATCTGAACAGTAAATTTTTGATCAGAAAAGTCCCGGATGTGACTGTGCCCTGGATTGTACAAGTTTAGACTTAGAAGGTGAGTAATTGAAAATGCAAAGACCTCGGACAATTTCCCAAGGCTTACATGTGCTCAGCGGAAGTGCTTTCTTTACACGTAAGTCGGAAGTCTGTATTGGTCCACTCAGCGAGCATAAACCTTCAGTTGGGTCAATCTCATTTGCGAGGTTCATGATTTTGATCTTAACTTCCATTATTTATTTGCTCCCACTGAGTTGTGACATTGCTAGATATTTTATATTTTAGCAGAGAGTTGTTATTTTAAATAAAATAAAGGTACTGGCATAGACACTTAGAAAAAAAACTGAACCAAAAGTAACACATAAGATCATCAGGTAAAAGACTGAAATGCTATAAAATAACTTTCTCATAACTGTACTTGACTTAAATTTAGCTTCAGATATATGTAACATTCTTTGTCACCTCAGATATTTTTAACATGATTTTTCATAAAATACTGGATGCTATTTTATAAAAGAACATTGTTATTCTTTATAGATTAATAAGAATTATATAGAAGTAAATAAATATTGAATTACCTTTACTGACGTGACTATTGGTGAAATTTATCAATAAAATCCTCAAAACGACCTGACCATCTACTTCTTTTTCGCTAGGAGACTGGACCATTTTAGACAATGACTGACAGAGGACTTTCACACACGAGCCACTTAAACAGCACTTTGATAGGCATAGTTTGAAATGTTTATACGTATGTTAGGTCATTGACAATGTGACATGAACATGGTATTGATAAAAATAAACAGGAGATAAAGTGTGTATTTACATTTAAAATTATTAGGTTGATTCTGGCATGCCATTTCTATCAAAAAGGACTGTGGTTACCGCAGGGGGAGAACATGAATTTCGTATCAGAAAGACTGCTCATTAAGATGTTGAGCACAGCATTCCGTGAAGACATCAGGACCACTGTCAAAATAGAGAACTGAAGTCGTTGTTACTACAATGTACCCCTCACAGGTGCCAACCATTCGTTATTGTTTATGGAGGACGATAATCTTTTTAGAGTGGAAATAAATACTGAAAGTCTTATTCATTCAACTTGCAGCATTTGGGGGATTACTATGATAAAACTCGTTGTTTGTCGTTTAGACAGATCAAGATTGAAACACACTCAAGGACTGTTTCCATTTTCAAAAAAACTCTCTTTGTCTCTGACAATATTTTAAGTTATCCAAAGGGCACTGGCTGCAGGGAGATGAGATCTGAGGGCTCACTGAGAGAGAGCTTTATCTGCAGTATTCGAGTTTCATGTTTGCTCTTGTTACCGTATAATGACAGCATTTTTAGGAGAAGCTCTAGGGCCATGATCTGTCTGCTGGCCTGTCCACGTTGCCTCTCTGAAACAGGCAAAATGGAAATATCCAGATAAGGATCATTAATTGTGTGCGTAATCATAGGCTTTGCTCATTGAGAGAGCATCCCGTCGGGGGGCCGTGAAGACTGTAGGATCTATATCCAGAAATACCCGCGTGAATGTTGCATGACTCTCCATTGGAGAGGCTGTTTTCTGTTGGTTCTTTGTTCAGGTCCTCTGATTATCCACATGAATCAGTGGTCTGGCTGGGCGCCTGTCCATACTGCACTGAAGAACGTCATAGTCTCTGTGGCTCTAGTCTACGTCCCTTTGAGGCCTTAACTGTCCCAATCTGGCTGCCATTCCAGATTGGCCACCAGGGAGGAGGGTTCCACCTCCCTTCCTCTGACAGTTAAATGCTGTCCCCTGGCCTCTGCTCTTCTGGGACCTATTAATCCTACTGGTAATAGATCAATTTTGTTACACCATTTCCTGCCATAATCCCTATCCTGTAGCACCTGACAATCTGCTGAGTTAATCAACAGTGCCAATTGCCTCGTATAAGCATAACTCTTAGACAAGCTTAGAAAGTCCAGAGGAATCAAAACATTACCCTGATGTATCTCAAGTGTTACGACTATCCATTCTCTGTTGGGCCCTCACTTTGTCATGGGAGATCTGCTGAGCTGACATTGTCGCCTTCTCTCGAAGTTGACAGCTCATCCTCTTGTGTCCTGTGCCTCCTTTCTGCTGTATTGGTCCCTGGCTCTAGGTGGGGGGAGTCTCTGAAAATGCACTCAGGGAGCCCTCTGCCTTGTGTGGCTTGCTTTAAGGTGTAGTGAGCTGATCTGCAACCCTCCCCCCATGAGTCCTTATAACGAGTCCATGGCACTGATCCGCAGTGAGAACCCAGAGCCTCAGGCCTTCTAACGACCAGTGGCATTGCCCAGTGTAGGACCTCCCCTCTGCGCTGCCATGCCCCCGTTACCACAATCTCGACCTTCTGCAGGACGGAGCGGGTGGGACAGCCATGTGTGCCGGTATTCATGCAGCCATCAAATCCGGCTGCACCCTGAAGCTGAGGGAGAGCAGGCCCACCCCTTGGCTGCTGACGGCCCTTCCACATGGAGCTGGTGGGGGGCTGCGGAGGCGCACCCAGCTCAAATGCCAGGGCTTCCCACTCTCCTTACTGAGTTCTGTAGATTTTCTTGAACAAATGCCTCTCGGTGTGTTATAAGCAGGCTCTTTGATCAGTGGCCAGAGACATGGGATGACTGCCTTTACTACTTTTGACCAGTTAAGTTCTAGGCTGTCTTTGGGGAGAGGTTTCCTGGGCTCCCCACAGCGTTTCCACAAGCCCTGCCTTCCCAGGCCAGCTTTGGTTCCTTACCAGCTCTGGGGGCCATCCTCCTCCACCAGGCTGGGGTGCTTTACTGACTATTTTATACCTGAAGTCCCCTTTGGGGGCTGGCAAGGCACCAGAGCCTGCGATCCCATATGGAGGGGCGGATATGCCTAGGATCAGTGTCACCTCTGCTGCTGTGGATAGAAGCTGTGCCTAAGGATGGCCTGCCGAGCACACCCCTGCTCCTCTGTCCCAGAGCAGAGCCCCGGCGGTGGCATGAATGACTGTCCTGAGTTCTGCACAGTGTCGACCAGGTTCTGCTTCTCTTACCTCCACCTTCTGCCTCCCATTTGCTGACTAGCACCTCCTGGGAGCACTTTCTTAATAAATCACTTGCCTGTGAAATCTTGGCTCAGCATCTGCCTCTGAGAGAACCCGAAATGAGAAATGCATTTATAACATGCATATGACTTGGCAAGAATTGCACCTGACAGGGAGCAGTGAGTCCAAAAAAGAAATGGGCTACGACAGGAGATGGGACAGAACCCACTGTCGAAGTCTCAGTAAGGAATTTCACTTTCACTCGAGAGGTTTTAACAGTGAGCTGGCAAAAATGCGTGAAATGACTCGACTGAGTGCCAAGTGTGGGTCCACAGAAAGGCTGTACTAGAGCAAGGAACCGGCCCCTGGCCATTGGATACGATTTACAGATGGAGGTGGGGAGGCCCTGCACGTGACTGAATTCAGATCGTTCTGTGTTATGTGTCTCGGTTCAGCAAGTGAGCAACAGGATTCAGGCAGCAGGTCTAGATCATGAACCTGCCCTAGAAGTTTAGGAAAGTAATCTCTTAGTTGTCGAAGTAATATGTCCATTCTAGAAACAGGGTAGCTGGCATTACAGGTCACAGAGTTTCTGGAGGTTTAACTAACAATAAAAAAAGGAGAAAAATCCCCTTTAATTTTCATAAGTGCTTATTTATTTTCATTGTCAACGCACCAGTTTAGGAGACTCTTTGTCCATTAAAAGTTTGATCATGTTCGTGTGTGCGTGCATGTGTGTGTGAGCATGTGTGGTTCAAATGACGGGTTCTGTAAATATCTATGTGATAATTTTACAATCAAAAAACCTTCTGTTATAAAAAGGGGCTTGCGAGGACTAGTAAAATAGTTTCAGGGTGTAGTTGGGGAGGAGCTTGGGTAGAACGTAGCCTGTGTTTCTGATAAAATACACTGCGTCACATGGATCTTTCAGCCACGGGTGCAGGAGAGGAGACCAGTGAAAAATATGGCATCATGAGAAATGATACAAAATTATAGTACTTTTGTGTTCTGTTGACTTGTTTTAAAGTAATACACTCTTCAGAAGTTAGCCTTTGTTAGCAAAAGCTTAGAGGGACTTGCAGGACCTTCCACCAACACACAGGGCCCAGAATATTCACGAGCAGTTGCAGAAAGAACTGTCTTCAGAGCCCATGGTAGAAAAGAAACACAGCATTGCCTGTTTTTAACAAGGCTCACAAAGGATGGTAACTGAGCCTGTGTGGTTGAGGAACCAGTTTAAGAGTCTAAATTTTGAATAACTGCACATGGAGCAATACGTCAGTCTTTGTTGTTAGATGTTAGAACAGCAAGTTGGATTCAAGTAATAATCATGCATTCTTGCATGAGGTTCCCCAGGTATTGATTTTCCAAGGGGTCACACCAGGATTCTATTAATAAGTTTAATTAACATAATCCATCATCAACTTCCTAGTTATGAAGAGGATTTGGCATATTTCTCCCCTGTTATCCCAAAGTTCTTGACTTTGTGTGGGTTTGACCTACTTTCCTCTTGCTTAGTGTTGAAGAATCATGCCATTTCTGCTTCCTCATTTCGCTTCTATCTTTCCCGATGGTCCTGCGGCCCTCTCTCGGGAATGTCTCCCTTATCTCAGACCACAACACCCGCCTTGACTGTCTCAGCAATTACTCGACAAGACTTGCTGACTCAGAAACCTGTGGTTCACCCCCAGATCAATCCCCAGGGGAAGAGAATACATTTCTCATCGCTTGCAGTCACGCCCTTCCTCATCTTGTTTTCCTGGCCTCTTTCCTTTTGCCCTCCTGGTGCCTCACACTTTCTCCCTTCCATACAAGCAGAGTATTCTCCCGGCCTCCCGTGGAAGCATTTTTTTCTTCAACCAATTCCTAGGACTGTCTCCTTTTGCATCTCCCAGAGTATATCATCCGCTAGACCTGCTTTCCTAGAAGGTTATATAAGAAAGTGACACCTTGACATTGATCATTGTGCCACAGAGCAGAGCTGGAACACCCCTGGAGGAGCAGGAAATGACAGCCAGTTTGACAATGGGAAACAGAAAAGCTCTATGTGCAGCCAAGGTCAAGGTCTTTCCCAGGGAGACGCTCCTTAGTGCCACATTAATTTCCTAATTAGAATAGTTCCTCATTAACCTGCCATGTAACTATAGCGTGAGTAGCAGATAACACCGTTAATGCTTGGCATGACTCTAGGACATGTGCATGTGGATTTATGATTCAAGTGACTCTTTTGTGAACGGTACACATTTCAATCAGAAAGACATCAGCCGTTCTGCAGCCGTTTTGTGTCCTTGCAATGTACTGGGTGAGGAATCTCATCACGTCTGGATGAAATAGGTACCCAACTGCACAGGTCCGCAAAGCAATCGCAGTGACGGCGCCATCTGGTCCCTGCACCGGAAATTGAGCTGGCAGAGTAGGACATAGTTTTCTTGACTGCCACGTGTAAAACTTTTCCTCCAGTTTCATTATCCTTGAGCAGATGACACCATTGGCCGTTTCTCTTTAAATTCCTTTCTTTACTGGATTTTGTAAAATCGCTCTTCGTCCTTGGTTTTTTATCTCTGTGGCCATATCTGGTTCTTTCTCCCTCCCTATCTTATTATTATGATTCTACATTAACTTTTTATATTCCCCAGGGTTCTTTATTCATGGCTCCTTTTCAGATAGATTTTCTTTGCATTGAAAACAGCTTTCCCACCGGCTTGTGCAAAAGAGCAGGATTAGCTCAAGTAGCAAATGTGGTCTGGGCCTTCACTGTGGGGCTCAAAGTGTGTCACCCATGTCCAGCTACGCTTTCTCCCCAAGTTCAACTCCAGTCTCTTCCCCCACATGTAGGATTCATTTTTACAAAAACATGCCAGCAAAAAGCAGGTGCAGAGCTAAACTGTGAGTTTCCAAGTACAAACCGAAGGCAAAAACCACCGGGCACTACTTCTGAAGCCCCAGTGGAAATCTTCAGCAGCATCTTGGCTCTAACGGTCTAAATTTCTATCCAGTAGACCATGACATTGAGTGCAGTGTGCTGATTGTGCTGATTAGCACAGGTCTGTCTGGTGATGGACATTTTCAGTAGGACAATTTTTGGAGCAGAAAGGTCTGGGCATTGCATGTGTTGAGCATCCCTCATCCTAGGGAAATGAAGACCAGCATCATCCCCTCCTCCAAAGAGCCCCCTGCCTTGCCAGTCGCCTCCATTGGATCAGCAGGAGTGCCACTCAGAATGGAGAACTTCGGGTTTAGACCAATCAGAGCCCGTGTCTGAATACGGCGGAACGTATCTGACCTCATGTCATGGTCTTGGAGTGCAGGAGAACAGATTCCTGATAAGACGTGATGTTTACTCTTTAATGAGAAAACTATACATCAGGGATGCTGTGAATGGATGTTACTGTCAGCTTTTTCAATGACTATCCCCTCTTCCTATGTAATGGCATCCTTAAGATTTTAACTCAATGACAGGCTAATGGCCTCTCACTCCATCAGTACAGCAAGACTTGTCTGCTGAGACCCAAGCCATTATGTATAACACAAGCACATCAGTTACTGTAATTGCAGTGGGCAGTACTCCTGAGTTTATCACTCACTTTTTATTTCAGATCTGTGCTTCCATTTTAATTCACATTTTATTTAGCATCCCATGGCTTCCGCACTGTGTACCCTCCCATATAAATTAAACACAAAGCTGTATTGATTATGATTCTTAAAAGTTGTTATAACCCATTCTTTCCACTCACTTGTAATTGAAATGCATTGAGTTATCAAAAAAGATGGAAGTGTATTACTGGAAAAATGGCTACTATAACTCATTCTGGTATCTTCTTGTCCATCCATTATAAAACTTATAAGGCATTCTTTCACAAATTAAGTCTGATTATTTCAGTACATTTGGTGATTCCCAGTGCATTAGCGGAGAGGCTGATGAATGGCAGTCTGGGGATTAAGTCCACCCCACTGCCCGTTTTGGTAAATGGTTCTATCAGGACAGTCTCCCACATTCACTTACACTGGGTCCATGGCTGTGTTCACGGAATAAAGGCAGAATTGTGGAGTTTTTCAATAGAGTAAAACCCCAGCCCAGCAGCATGCCGTATGACACCATGCGACATGTTGCTTCTATTATCACATCCTTGGCTCTGTGTCTTGAGAACTATTGATGCCTCATGTTGCTCTTTCAAGCCCGACTCCACAGCTGGATGCAGGACTTCCCTCAGTAAGACCCTGTCCAGCACGTCCTGTCTGCTCCATTGGACCCAAAGCACACTGCCCGTTGGTCCCACTCCCCTTCCGCTTCATTTCTAAAGTGACCTCCAGTGGAGCTTTCAGAAAGTCTTCAGTGATCCCAGGGAGATATAACTACTAATGTCCCTCCTGCTTGGCTTCTCCACTTCAGCCTTCTTCTGTTCTTGTGACTCCATTTTATGTTCCTGTCCGTTTGTGGTGTGCTGTGCAACTTTAAGAAGAGACTGTGCCTTCCTAGTATCATTATGTTAACCCTCTAAATCATTCCCCTTCAGACGCTGGGTTTATAATAATAGTTTGGTGAGTAAATCACCGAATGGCTTTTAAGTCCAGATTGGGGATATGAAATAAACAGTGACAACCTAACATAGCCTGAGGAAGCCTGCAGTTTCCCACTGAAGACTACCTATGGAGCGCCACGTGGTGCTGATGCTACTAAAGATGGAGGCGGCACTAACATCGTAGAGGCGGGCGCTGCATAGTCAGCGAGAAGACGTAGGTTTGGGCAGGAGGGGAGTGAGGTGGTGGTGATGCTGAGCAGGGGTTGCGCCTTCTCTTCGTGAGCTGACGCCGTTCCAGGCGTGTGCAGTGGGGGTGCGATGAGAGGATCCATGGAAGTTGTCTTAGCACCACAAACCCTATCCCTTGTCATTTAATACCCCAGTAGCTGAGGCTCACGGTTTGTAATCATAATATTGACAACAACGCTAACACAGTAGAAGCTGTTTTTGACAGTAAGATGGTTTACACCATGGCTTTGTCATCCTGCTAACCCCATTGCCGCTGAGGTGCTCCAGCAGCCCCTGCTCTGCCCCTCTGGGTGGCCCCCACTGAGTCTAACGGCGTGAGCTGCCCAGTGACACCCACACCGCTGAGCCTTTCCTGACATGGACAAGAACAGGGACAGCGTCACCCACCGCCCTGAGTAGACTCTGCTCAGTTGAGTCCTCCGCATGGTGGGCAATGTTGTGCCCACCGCGGAGAATCTCTTCTGCGCAGCTCAGACCTACAGGAGTGAAGTCCTGGTGTTTGCATGCCCGCAAGTACAGCCATCTCCACGTCCTCTGCCCCCTCTTTTGGCCCCGAGTTTAATGCACGGAACTATCAGACTGAATGATATAAACATATAAAAAAGCAGTTGCTCAGGTATCCCAATGAGCAGACTTCAACTTCCCCTCGGCATGTCTTTAAGAAAGCAAGTGTCTTTGTTGGAAATGAAATCTCTAATTGATTCTAACGTTGTTTGGGTGTTAGATCTCCATATAATTTCATAGTGTCTGCCGGGGGGCCCTTTTTGGGTACCACTGACTTTCTAGAAAATAACTGTACTGCCATATAGGTGCTGGTTGCCACCGATAGTCTAGGTTTTAAATAACTGTGTTTTCAATATTAGTGAGTTCGTATGTGCTGAGCACGCCAAACCTTTATTTCCCAGGAGGTTTGCCGTCCCTCTGAGAAGCCAATGACAGTGTGTGGGGTTGGCCGGATCCCTTGGTACCAACGCCATAGACTCTGATGAGCAGAACCCAGAGCACTTGTCTGGGAGCATTTTTAAGAGTTCCCTTCTGACAGTGGTCCACTCCCGATCTGTAAAAATGGAAAGAGGTACAGTATCTACGTGTGGTATGAGAATGTGGCTACTCCGAAGTAAGCAGGAGGTTTATAGGCAGACCAAACCCTCGGAGTGCAGAATTAAAGGCGGTCTGTCTGGAAACATTTCTGTCACTAATTGTTTAGTGTCTTCTTTTTTTTCCTTTTCAATCATTCTTCAGATTTACTGAGCATCTACCATGTATCAGACATTGTTCTGGAATCCAGGAAAAACATGTAGAAATGTGTTTCCCCGTGCAGCTTATGAAATCAAACACTCTGAGCCTGGTTGTAATTTTAGAGAGAAATGCAAATTTTCCTTACAGTCATCACTCACAATTTCCCAGACATTTGAAACACAGTAGTGAAAATAAAATTACATGTGTGTCTGATGAGATAATGCTCCTCCTATTCCTAGCGCAGAGGCCAAAATCTCACCTGCTCATGATGGAAGACGCATTAGTAGTGCTGGTGGCCCTTCGTGATATAAAAGTGGATAAATTTACTTTATTGGGTTGAAAGGCCAAAATTAAAAGCACAGTTTAGGACATCATTTCAGTTATAAATATATTTTAGAAGTATTCAACGACAAACTAGCAACTTGCTTTTAAAAACTTTATTATTCAATATAAATATGGACCTATGATATGAATAATGAAGCAAATTCAAATGATATCCCAAAATAGATTTAGTACAGTGACTAGTAAGAGACACACTTAAATAGCTGATGCTATCTGAAAAGAGGTGAGGATGAAAGTTGTGCTTCTAGGTAATCATATTGATGCTAGGTAGGCAGTTTAATTCACGTAATTACTGATGAGCATATTGCATGACAAAATATAATTTTGCATTCCGTGGGAGAGGCATTAAGCAGCACTGTGAATATTGGTCCCTACTAGAATAAGCAGTTTCTACTCTGGCTCTTTCATGAAATGGCTATCCTCTGGAAAAACATAAAAGATTTATGGGAGTTATTTAACACATAAAATAGAGATTCTACATAAGGCATTAAAGTTGGAAAGAAAAATAGAGCAGATAAGTAAGTTAGTTCTATTTTTGCTTTGCTTTTCTATGTGTTCCTAAACAAATCACTTGATCTTTCTGCATCCCAGGGGGTTAGAAAGGTTGGATAATAAGCGAGGAAGAAGAGGGGCTTTTCGGGAATGGATTTAAGGTACAGTTAGCTGCATTAAAGAGTATGAGTGGGAAGGATGTCAACAAGAAGCTGGGATTGGCACAAAGACCTGCTATAGGTAAGGATGAACGTCACTGGAATTTTAAACAATACTAAACCAGAAATAATGATCAGGGTCAACATTCAGTCAAGGCCGGAGAGGAGATAAACTATGAAGAGACAGGGAGAAGCCCTGAAAACCGTGTTGTGGCCGGTGGGGTCACGCCCTTGCGTGGGGTTCTGCGGAGAGGACAGTCCAGCCGCCGATCTGTGATGTGTCTTCCCTAAGCCTCACGCTGGCCTGCCGCCATTTAACATGGGGCGTTGGCATTTCTAAAGGATTTCGTTTTTTAAAAAATTCACGCCGTTTCCCAGGCTGGTTAACGGGTTCCTCCTCTGCGCTTCCTGACACAGCATTTAACGATCCGTGTCATTGTGGCCCCACGTGTACCTTTCAGCAGCCCGTGCCCTGCGTGTTGACTGGGGTGAAGTTACACGTGGCCCACGTTTCTTTGTTTAACTCACATGCTCCCCTTCATGAAGAAGTTCACATGTTCCTCCTCATGTGGTCATGAAAGTAACAATCTTGCCACACATCGACCAACGTCCAGGGGCAAAACATTCAGAGGCTACGTCTCTGCCGGCAAAGTGCCACCCAGAACAGTGCTTTGATTATGCCAACGTGAAATGTGTTCTTTTCACGTTACCATTCCCGTTGAACAGGTTAGTTTTGTGTTGTTTGTTGTTTTACCATTTCTGGAGAAATAAAAGTCTGCCGAACAAGATGTGAGATAATTAATTGGCTCGCCCCAGAATTTGTTCAAAGGCAGAAATAGGCTGTGTGAGGCCTGAAGCTTATACAATCTGGGCATAATCGCTTAAAAATGCACACAGCGTAATGAAAACTAAATTAGGTACGAGGCCCTGGAAGGAGCTCATGCTACTGGAAGGCCCTGAAACTTAATCTTCATTAACTTCCAGTAAATCGGCCTCTGTACGTAATTGCTCCTCACTTACTAGCAAGCGAGGGAGACACAGGGACAGTGGCCCCTGGCTGGCCTTGGGACAGTAAAGAGGCGGACATCCGCTGTTGCCGCTGGCCAGCTTCTTGCTCTCACGGACGGGGGCTGAGGCTGTTATCTCTAAAATACCATCTAAAGAGCAGAAGAGGTCTAGGGGGCAACAGATCTCCACTCTTTATTTTTTTAATGTGACACTCCCCACTGTCTCTGCATTGTGTGTGTGTTATTTTTAAAGGTCCGCTCTTCCTGACAAATAGCAGAGGCCTTTCAAAATGGGGATGGCGAACTTTTTGTGCCTGCCTTTATGTTGTACTAAATATTTTAAACGGGCCCTTACATAGTGCTGCATCATTCAGCCACCTATTAATTATTTAAGTATCTGTTATGGGTTCAATTGCATCCTCCCAAAAGATAATGTCGAAGTCCGAACCCCTAGAACCTTAGAACGGGATCGTGTTTGGCAATAGGCCATTGCAGATAGAATTTGTGAAATTAAGATGAGGTCATACTGGACAAGGCTGGACCCTTAATTCAATTTGATGGGTGTCCTTATAGAAGAAGATAGACATGGGGAGAAGCCATGCGACAACTGAGGCAGAGAGTTGAGCAGGTTGGGGGGTGTGTTGGGTGTGGCAGCTACAAGGGAGGGGCTCCGAGGATTGCTGACAACCACCAGGACCTCAGAAGAAGCAAGGAAGGCTTGTCCCCTACGGATGTCCCTGCTGACAACTTGCTTTCACGCTCCTGGCCTCCATGCTGTGAAAGAGTCCATGTCTGTTGTCATAAACCACCCCAATTCTAGTATTTCACGTGGCACCGCTGTAATCCCAGTGTGCCCTCCAGTGCCCATGACAAGGGTTAGGTGCAGAGCACAGAGCAGGGAATGAGAAGACACGCTCCCTGTTTTAACCTGGTCCATTGACTCTCGACAGTGACTATCAATCTACCTAGTAATCTCTCTGTAGCACGTGATGAGAGGGGGAACTGATCCTTCGTTTCCAGTGTCACCCTCTCTAACATGTGGGCAAAGTATCCAACATGCAGAAATGTCTCTGATTATTCAGTAGAATAGTGGATATAGTCGTTCCCTTTGTGAACTAGAAAGCAGCCCAAATAGAGGTTGGGGAGCCGTGCAGTAGATTTCAAGGACTGGATGACACCCCAGGCTTCAATTGCAAATGACAGAAACCTAACCAATATCCATTAGGCTGCAAAATAAATAAACGTTAAAAATAAAAAAAAGGGGGCGGGGGCTTTGATGGGAGGCTTGCATGGCTCCCTCCATGACAGCTAGTTCAGGAGAATAATTTGTGACTTGTTGGTGAAGAATCAAGTGAGAGCCTGTGATGCAGCGGAGCAGACTTATCTGGCTCCAGCCACAGATGCGTATTTCAGAGACAAACAAGAAGTGCTGGGCAGAAAAACAGTGTTCATTGAAAGGCATGACACACTGGATTCTTCACTTATGACAAGATCCTCAGTCAGTTAGCATGGGAACCTCAATGTGTTATTTTCAAATCTGAGACAAAGGTAAGTGTCTTGAAGAGTTATTTGTGAAGGTTAATTCAGGTAATTTATATAACACGCATTACTTCATCCGAGAAGGCAGCCAAACTGGGATTGTATTCCATGGCATGTTGAATACCCTCCTCTCTGCCCCTCATGTCTCCATATGTTGTATCTCAGAGAAACAACCAATTATAATCAATTCACAGAGTGAAATGGCTAGCTTTAAATTCTCAAGTCATGCAACTCTTTTACAAAGAAAAAACACCATTTTTCCCCTGGCTTTTCTTTAAACGAGAGGTACATTAGAGTTGACTTAGCAGAGGTTGAAAATATCTCAGTATATTTCCAAATTCCTAAAACTGGAAAGTAAGCTAATCAATTGTACTTATACAGAGACTCACTCATCATTTGTCATTTATTTTGATTGCATTAGCAGTCTGAAATCAAGGCAGAATGTTGTTTAATTTCAAAATTCAATCTGACACCAAGAACAACGCTCTATTCCAAAATACACTCATAGAAAAAAAAATTGTACATATGGGATGTGCTTATGTTAGATCATACTTTTAGGTAAAAGGATGTTTTAGTGTGTGTGTGTGTGTGTGTGTGTGTGTGTGTGTGTGTGTGTGTAGGCTATATACTGTGAGTTCAATCATCCAATCCTTTTTGTTGGGTTTGTTCTTTATTTTTTAATTAAGGGAGTAATTTAATCAACTTATATTTCTTAAAGAAACGCAGCAGTAGGCAAGACAACCAAATCCTACTGGAGTATGACTTGATTTGTAGAACACTGTCTTGGAACACTAAGTTGTTTTGCTCTCTTGACATATTGCAAATGAGGGTTGCTTTAGTCTTGGTAACGCTGGTCTCCCTGGTAAAATATGCAGTTCTTTGTGTACAGTAGGCCTTCAAAGTATTACAGTTACATGCCTCATGTATAAGCATAACACATACCTGAAATATCTCAACCCACATGTTAATGATAGTTATCTTTGTTGTTTACTGATTTGTTTTAATTTTATTTCTTCAAATGGAGTTATTTATACTGCAGCTATAATGTTTTGTTTTTTTTTCTTCAATTGAACTTAGCACCTTCCATACGTGTATAATAGAAAAATAACCACATTTAAATAAAAATACCTCCATCTATTTAAAGATAGAAGCTGAGTGGCTTTGTCAGTCTGGGGGCCCAAAGGAGGTGCATTTTATCATATGACATTTGGTCTTCCAAATGTCAAATAACAAAACTGCTGTCTGTTAGCCTCTGGTTGAGCCCATGTTTCCTCTTGATGCCACTGTATTTACTTATACTGTTATTGATGTATTCAATATGCTCCGTGTATAAACCTTCAAAGTTCAGTAATGTTTGCATTTGGAGTGAGTTATAAAAGCAGGTGTGCCTTCTTCACATCTTCACTTCTATTATTCACCCATGTCTGGAGCTATTTAAACTCCCTTCAAGTCATGTTTATCATTATGATAATGAGTTAGCAAGGCCAGCTCCTGTATTATTAACAGAGGTTGAGTAGGTGAAGGAAAGAGTAAGTTATCATGTCGAATAGCATTATTAGACGTGTTTCCTTTATGTCACAGAAGTGGGCATTTTGTATTTCCTGCGTCTTTCCTATCTTGAGAAGAAAATGTGACTTTCAGAGGAATTCTTTCTCTAAGCCACGGTCATACAATGACGTCTTCTCCACATTACAGCATTGCATTGGGTTGAAGGATCAGCCATCAAAATTGAAATGACAAATTGATTGATGATGATAAAGGCAGAATAGAATCTCTTTTTTATGTGTACATGGCTACATCTTGACTAATATCAGCCAATTTTCATTGTGTCAGAAAAACCAGCAGATAGGATTTGAGCAAAAGCGAGGCTAGCCAAGATGAATAAAGAATGTGGGCTGTCTGCTGGGGCACCTCTGGGGCATGAACTACCTTGGCAAGTTTATCCATGCTCAGTCACGACACAGAAGGAGGGTCGTCTCAGTATTAGGGTCTAACTCAAACTCAGGTCTGGAAGACGTGACACTGGGGAGCAGTTCCTTTCATGAAATCTGCCACTTTCCACATCATAATCTCCTGGCCAGATGTAATATGGGACAGGTGAGAATACCTTGCCCATCCCTGCAACCTTGGGGGAAGCAGAGGAAGCAAGGAAAAGAGTATTCACTATTAGTTTAATTCTGTTAGTGTTCCACTTGTGCTCCCTTTTACAAATATATTTGAATAAAAATTGCTCTGTTTCATGTGAACTTACTCTCCAAAGACTAAATACTTATTTAGCTGTTTAGTATGTCAGTAAATTATTTTTTAATTTTCAGAAAAACTTTATCATGCAATCTTCACAAAGAGGGAGGAAATCACATTTATTGTGATGCTAAAATGTACAAAGATTTGTGATATCAAATTTTTACTATATTTTTTAATTATCTTAATTTTTCTAGAATAAAAATATAATTTAAATGGTTAATTCTATTAAAAACATATTTTCCATAATATTGAACCCATTATTTGGTAATTTAGCTACTCTTTCTGAAGTTCCTTTAAAAATTAATTTGACTTATGTCTAGTAGTTTCCTATTTATGAGTATATGTTGTTTATTGAGTCACCAAATATATAGACAATTATGAATTGAAATTTTAGTTTATATGTAAATAGTGTTTTATAAACAAAAATGTAATCTTGTCATTAAAATTTTGTACCTTCCATTAACAAGGAAATTAAACCATAATTATGTACCATTTAAAGAACTAAAGAACTTGGGATATAACCTATATCTTAATCCTAAACATATAGAAATACACACACACACACAGAGGTAAGGACACAAAAATGGAAAATAAACCAATTTTTAATCCATCCACATAAAAATTAGTACTATTAACATACCCACTTAAATTCTATAGTCAGAAGAGTAAGTACATAACTATATACATTTGGTTTTTAGTTTTTAGTTAATGTTTTATATATTCTTTTTGAAACCATCCATTTTTGTAATACTATGAATATGTCATAGGTTATTAAATATTATCGTATGTTAAAATTTGTGTGCTTTTATATTGCTGTGTTATGCCCTGGCTGGTTTAGCTCAGTGGATTGAGCGTCGGCCTGCGAGCTAAGTGTCGCTGGTTCGATCTTCCAGTCAGGGTACATCAGAGAAGGAAAACTCTGACTCCAAAAAACCTCCGCTGCCTTGCGGCATACCTCTTCAGGGGAAAGGCTAAGGGAGTAAACCCCGACAGAAAATCCGGAGCCGGAGTCCCTAAGGCGGTTTGACGTTGTAGTCAACACCGGCAACTCCTGCGGCGCACCTGAACCCAAGCTGTATCGACTCCGTCTTTCCCTTGGACCCTTCAGCTGCGAAGAGAGGGGGGGTCTGCTGCATGGGCAACAGCAGACCCTCCATATCACCCTGCCCAGGCTCTGTAGCTTCAGCGTCATCGCAAGATGTCGATTCAACACGGGAGGAGACAGATACCATGTCACTCCCGAGTCGGACTGCACAGCCATTCTTGGCGGTGCAGATAGACTCTGAAGAAGCTACACCATCGTCTCTCGAGACGGACGGCTGCCGACGACGATATTGCTGTGTTAGATTGTAAACATATACAGTGGTCCCTTGGGACTCATCATTAATTTGTTCTGGAGCTTGTGACGAGCACCGACACCAACGAGTACCGAACGATGAAGCGTTTTGTCTGGGGGGGCAGCGTCATGACTCATACACGTTCCAGCAAGTGCAATGGGTCCCAAGCAAGGCCAAGCGCTGAAACCCTTTCTTCTTGTCAAAATGTGACAAATACGGGACTTGATGAGTTCTGAAGCTGACAAGTACTGAGATATGACTGTGTTTTAAACATATTTATGTTTTTAAATATTGATAAAACCAATATGTTTTCAATGTCCAAAAATAAATACCCTTATTGAAAATTTGTATTCATTAAAAATTAGTTTTACAGAAAAGATTCCCTTCTGGAAGAAAGAAATGGAGTAACAGAAAGAAGAATAGACTAGTACTTGATGAAATATGTCAGCAATTTTTCTATAGTCTCTAAACATAATAAACATTTCTTAGCTTAAATAATAAGTGATAAAAATTCTCTAGAAAACCATACTAAAAAAGACAGGCAGTGTATAATAGTTACTTAAAACATTCTGGAATTTTTTCTTCACTTGGGGAAAACATTCAGATGTTCAATAACTTTAAACTTAATTAGAAAAGCATTGTAGTAGTTACATCTCGGAAAGAAGAGGAAGGAGAAAATTGAGTTTTCACGTGGTTTTATTTCTTCTCTCCATATATACACACCTCCTGCCCACAAAGAAGACGATATAATCTTTCAGATCTGTCTAGTGGACACATTTTCATTTATTTGATTTCTGTTCTTTTTCTGGAAACTCAATAAAATGCAGTACAGAGTATTTTAAAATAAAGAACATAAAATATCAAAAGCAGTAACTAACTTGCGCTCAGGAAGTGCTGTTTTTATGATGCTTCCCTTTCCTCATTTCAAGCTGATGTTTTCACAAGAAATCACGATCTAGCAAGTTAACACAGAAGGACGCAGCAGACCCTGAAGTCAGGGGACGGGGCCGGGTCTGCAGCGAGCAGGGTGTCGCTCAGGGCTGTGGGAGTCTGGCCACAGCAGGCGCTTCCTTAGAAAAGGCATTTTCCAGAAGGCTGCTTTAGGAGGCTGGTGGCCTCTGTTCATCACTGATGAATTAACCCGAGTTCCACCTCTGGAAGGGTAACCCTACAGAGAACTTTCTTGACGGAGACTTACAGAAGCATCTTCAATACGCACGGAGCAGAGAAGCCTGCGTTTCCTCTAGACTTTCTTTCTTTCTTTTTTTAAAAAATATTTTTAACAAGGTTACTTTATTTTTATTCTGTTATTTTTATTATTTTATTTTATTTATCTGTTTTTAGAGAGGGGGAAAGGAGAAAGAGAGGGAGAGAAACATCACTGTATGGGTGCCTCTCATGCGCCCCCAACTGGGGACCTAACGCACAACCTAGTCATGTGCCCTGACTGGGAATCGAACCAGCGACTCTTGGTTCACAGGCCGACGCTCAATCCACTGAGCCACAGCAGCCAGGGCTCCTCTAGACTTTCATTGAAATGTGATGTGTGAACTAAAAACCAGAGTTTTTGATTTTCATTTTTATGTGAAATTATGTTCCCAATATATAGAAAGTACATGACATTTTGCTATTCATATTTACCCTGTTGCAATCTCCTATATATGAAATTCACAACAATCTTAGGAATGCATATTATTGAGGAATAAGGCATCTGTTTATATGTGGGTGTGTAAAATATTAAAACTGTACCTAGGAAATAAATGTGAGACCTTAGATACAGTCATTTTTTGATCTTCCGTTCATTTACCTTTCGCAAAGTTTTCATGTGTTGCAGTTCTCCTGGCCATCTTGAAAGCTTCCTTTCTCAGCTGGTCTCAGACAAAGGCCCTCACTGACCCGAAACCTGCGTCCATGGTCATCCGGCACCGGCTGCATTTGGGACAGGTGGTCGGCACAGCAGCGGCACCTCCCACATGAGCCGACTCCGGAAGGTGCCTGTTGAGGACGATGCAGGGGCTAAATGACCCACTTCAGGCCGCCACACCCACATCCCATCCTCGCAGACTCTTAAAAAGGACCTCGTGTCTTGCTGAGGGGAGTTAAGTTTCATTCTAAGCCTAATTAGCTGAACTGGATGGGCATTTAGAGACAGAGGGCTAGTCCCAGCAGCACTTCTGTTTTACATCCCAGATAATAACGGTGCCGTTTAATGATATTACAAAAAACAAGAGATGTGGAAAAGACACAGTACGTCCAATTTTGTTCTTTTTGGTTGAGAAAGTTTGTATATTTTGACCGTATGCGCCTTACTGTCTTCAGATACCTAACCACGCCAATTAATGGGACTGCAATGGGACCAAAGCTGTAAAGTCATAGAACATGTCTTAGTATTCCCCCTGGTTCTCGGCCGTTGATTGCAAGGCAGTGTGGAACACGCCGGTTGACACTCAGCAGTGAAAAAGCCAGTGTGATTTGGGGAACAGTTTCTTATGCTCCATGGCAGAAAAGAGCCCACCGTTTACCAGCTTTCTGCAAACAGAGGCTTCTTTTTCGAGCCTTTCATCAGAAAAGCAATGACCATCTAGGAAAGCGAGGGCGACCGGGAGTCCAGGGTCTTCTTGGGTGAAGACACAAGCTTTGCATTATCGTTAGGATTCAGGGTTTATTAACTTCTAACCCTTGGAGCAGGGAGCCAAGCGCCATGAGGGAGAAGCCCAGGACATTGCTTAGGCAGCGTGGAGGGGTGCCGTCATCCCTGGGGGGCTTCGGGAAGCGGGGTGAGCTTTGCTTCTCCGAGCTCAAGTCAGGCCCGTAAAATGCCGCGGTGCCTTCCTAGCGCAACAGCGTTTGATTTCTCCCGAGAGTCTGGATGCCTCCCACGGAGCAGCTTTTAATTAAGAGTGTAAATAAAGACATCCCTCAGGGGGGCGGTGGGAGAAATCGCCAGCATCAGAATATTAACATGGACTAATTTTCCCTTGCAAATGGTCCCTTACATCTTAATTCCTACCTTCTACGCCACGTTTTTAATGAAATACCCATGTTTTCTGAATCTCGTGTTGTTCAAAATTAAACCCCACGTTTACTTCCTGCAGTTCCCACCTGTGACTCCATGAAAGTGTGGACACCTGTGTGTCTTCTGGAAAATTGCCAGTTTTAAGTCATAAGGGAAGACACCCCTGAAAACTTGAACAGAAATACCCAGTCAGATGGGCCATTTTTAGGCAGGGACGTTAGTTGCCCTTGTAATGATTAAATCTTCCGGTCTGCGTCCTGGTGTAGCTGGAGGATAAAAAGAGACAGCTGGCTGAGACCAGGAGGCCTCCGCCGGCTTGGACAGAGGCCCTTTGGGGGCCCCGGGGGTGACCTGGGCTGAAGTTCTTGCATCTGATTGGCTGATTGAGACGTCTTCAGTCTGCAGTCAAAAGCCTGCGGTTCCGATTGTGATGAGCTGCGGAGCTAAGAGTAAGCAGTGTCTGTGTAGCAAAGGACCCAGGCCGCGGCTGAGACAACAGACGCTGGCCAGTGGGGTCCTACACTGAGGGGCGGGAAGGGTTGGTTCCCAGCGGGGTCTCTTCTTGGCTTGTAGATGGTGCTCTCCTTCCCGCCTTCGCGCGGTCTTCCGCCCACACGTGTCTGTGACCTAGTTCCCTCGTCTCCTGAAGACACCCGTTACGTTGCCCTGGAGACCATCCTCATGACCGCATTCTAACTTACGCCTTTACAGACACTCTCCAAACGCTGTCACGTCCTGCGCTACTGGCCTATAAATTTGGGGGGCACAGTTCCATCCCTAACTCCGAGACTGAAGAATTCTACCCCGCTTAGCCGCTGCCCATTTTGGGGTGGTCTCTGTCACACTCCAAGCCACTCTTGTTGCTGCCAGTCAGCTGCTAAATAAAACAGAAAACAGACCAAATAAGAAGTGGGGAGAAGGAGTCGGTCCAGTGGGCATATTCCCGAACACGGTGGAGCACGCGGAACTTGTGTGGGAGACGCAGAGCAGGGACACGGGTGCGGGGACACGCGTCTGTGGGTGAGCGGGGCCGACGGAGCAGCCGGGGACAGGCAAAGCGAACGTCCGTTGCGAACAACGTGAAAGGCAATCCCCAGCTCTGAAACGCTGCAGACATCTCAGACCAATGGCTGTATCAAAATATGCCCCCAAGGAAGCAATTTATTGTTACTGAACAAATAAAGTTTAACGGTAAGGGTAAGTACCTTTGAGTATGCTTCTTAAGGACAGTGAATGTAAATCTGTTCAACTCCGGCTTAATACAGATGTTTCTGAAATTAAGAATGAGAGTTTTATTTCTCTGTGTGGTGGGCACCGTTCACCCCTTCTGCCACCCCCACTCCTGACCTGTAAGAGGAGCCAGCAACGGCTTCTACTCAATTGAATGTGGGAAGGTCACTCCTGGGGCTCTGTCACATTGTGTAAGACTCTGTCTTAATAAACCGGAGGAAGAAATTCTCCTTCTAGCCTTGAAGAAGCCAACAGCCATGTTGCTAATGGCTCAGTGAGGGACCCCATGGTGGAGAACTGTAGGGACTGCGAGGAGCTTCAAGTGGTCCCCGCCAACAGGCAGCACGTGAATGGGGTCTTGGGTCATACGGCCACTGGAAGAGTCCTGCAGACAGCCCGGGTGAGTTCGGGAGTGGACCCTTCACCATTTGGGGCTCCAGATAAGAACACAGCCTGACTGACAGATTGATTGTTGCCTGGTGAGACCCTGAGCTGAGGATAAAATCAGCTGCACTGGGACCCCTGACCCACGGAGACTGTGCCCTAATGAATGTGTATAAGCTTCCGAATTATGTGGAATTTGTTACACAGAAGTATAGAAAACTAATACAATCAAAATCTAAGAAGCTGGTCAAGCTGTACATATTCCAGACTGAAGGAAATAAAAAATCATTGTGTATTTGCCTTTGTAACAGAAGTTTCTTCTTATTACTTTGAAAATGGTTGAGTCTTTTGATCTTTGAATTAATAGCATTTCAAAAAATATTTTTCACTGCAAACTCCCAGTTACCAACTTAAAATCTTTATAGTCGCTCCCTTCTGCCTAGCTATTTCATTTCATTTCTGTTGATTTCATTAGTTGCCAAGCACCAGGTCTTGGCATATTAGGAAAACACACACCCGAAGCTATTACGTGTAAGTACTCTTTTGTAAGTAAAATAACAGCCATATGTGTATATTTCATATGTGTGTGTATAAATGTGGAGTTGCATATTCCTGTATTTTTATTATTTTTTTTACATTCACTTGAGTCGAGAGTTAATAGGGTGCACTTAGATCTGCAGGAAGACAGACGGGGACAAAGCCATCCCCACGGCGTGACACTGGTCAGAACTGAACAGGTAGCTCTCTGGTGAAAAGGTAAAGAATGACAGGCTGCCTGGAGGGATTGTGAGCCGGGCGATCGGGTTGAGATGATTAATCTGGCTGAGACCCACCGGTTTCATAGCCTTGGACAGAATGATTTATGAGGGAGTGGTGACGGCCAGAAAATGCAGAGAGAGTTTGTTTAAATCAGGATGGGGCAGGGGAAACAAACCCAGAGCCTGCAGAAGAAAGAAAATAGATAATATCAACAAAATATAAATAAAAGATTTGAAATACCAAATGTTGGCTGGAGATAGTTAATATTGTCTTTAGATGGTAAGTTATATTTCTTAAAGAAAATGTTTAGCCACGCTACTTTCGTTCATGTAGACACAAAAATATGTAGATAGTTACAGTCTATACTAAGAAATGCCATGTTATCCTTCTTGTGAAACTGTCCCTGAAACATAAGAGAAATATTTTTCATGAAAAAATGATTATTTAAAATTCTTGACCAAAACATTCTATAGGGTTGGCAAGGGTCATCAATGTGCCAAAAAAAAAAAAAAAATCCTGTGTAATTTGTCATGTACATTAAAATAAAATATTTGTATACCGTTGAAAGAAAATCTTCAAAAAACAACTTTATTTCAAAATAATTTTAGCTTTACAGAAGAGTTGCAAAGATAGTACAGAGTTCCAGTATATGCATCCCTCAGCTCCCTACAATATTATCTTAAAGAACCATTACACACACTTCTAAGTGAAGAATTTAATGCTGCACAGCTTCGTTAACGCAACCACAAACTTGGTCTTCACCAGGTTTTCCACGCTGGCCCTTCTAGCCCAACATTCAGTGTAAGGTACACCACGCCAGCTCAGTCTTCTCCAGTCGATACTGGTTTCGTGGTCCTCCCCCGTGCTGTGTGACCTTGGCAGTTTTGGCCCTGAGCTAGTGCTTTACAGTATTTGTTACTCAACGTGGTTTTGCGTGATGTTGTCTCCTGGTTAGGTTGGAGTTTTGAATTTTTTTGGAAAAAAAAATGCCACAGGAGTGAGTGTTCTTTTTATAACATTTAATCAGGAAGTGCCATATATCAGCCTTCCTTGTCATGCTGTGCTCGTCACGATCACTTGGCCAAGAGGATGGCTTCCAGGTTTCCTTACTGTAAAGTCACTCTTTCTCCTTTTCCATAGTCTACTTGTTAAAAGTCAGTTGCTGAACTCAGGGAACTGAAAAGGAGAAGAATTAAGTTCTATCTCCTAGGGGGAGAAGTATCAGGGAAATTGTGGGCATACGTATCACAGTAATTAATAAATATCTTGGGGAAAGATACCTAGAATAGGTAAACATGCTCTTCTTTTCTTAAAGTATTGTCTACTAACTTAAAGTTTTTCCTACTAATCCATGAAACTTGACTACAGCGATGATTACTTCTTAGACATCTTCTTTAGGGAAAACTTCTCCCTTATCTCCCATTTATTTATGAATTCATTATTTGTTTAAATCAATATATTCTTATAAACATTTATTTTATTGCTTAGATTATAATCCTACACCTTCATTACTTATTTTGATGCTTAAATTACTCCCGCTTTGGCCATTGGGAGTTCTTTGAGATTCGACCTCAGGAAAGAATTGTTTTTAATTGAATAAATCATGATAGGAAATGAAGTTGACATACAGGATGAAGTCGACATAGAGTCAATGGAAGTAATAAGGTCCCCCCTCCCCTTTCTAATCATGAATAATGAGTGTATCGATGACACTTCTACGCAAGCTCAGAATGGGGTGCTGACGGTCACTTTTAACATCAAGAATGCTTATTCTTGCTTCAGTGAAGATTTTCTGCAAAAAAGAGAGTAATCATGTATTGGGTAATCTTCATTTTATTAACGAAATAGTTCAAGATAGAACAAAACCTCTGTACTTGAGAGATCATCAAAGTCACGTACCTGAGGTTACCTCAACAGCCACAGTTCATACCTACGATTTTAGGGGGAAGTTTTGGCAACGAAACTCAGTAAAAGCAGTGTCCTTACTGAGATGTACTCACTGACGCATTTCACATATGCAACTACACCAAATTTTGTCTTTTTATTTATGCACCACGCTGTGTTTTTGGAAACAATTTATAAACAATACAATCTAGTGCTAAATTTATTCTTGATGTTTTTCTTGGAATCATTCAAGAGTGAACGCCATAATTCCTGTGCTCAAGTCAGTCCAATAACTTAGGGAATTGGTGATTTAACACATAGAAAGTAGGTGGCCACCTTTTAAAAACAACCAGAGAACATAGCAGGCAACTTGTTTTACGGGCTGATGTTCAGGTGAATTTGTAATGTTAACTACTTTTCTTTTCATATATTATCTTGTTTTCAATTTTAGAGCACTACCTGCTTTTCTGTTGTTAGTTTAGTCTTTGCAAACTTGCTTAGGCACAGAAGCTATAGACTTAATTACTTGGTTATATTGTGAATTAAGAAATACTCTTCCTAATCCCAGAAAAAGGATATATAATATTTTGGTTCTCTTAATCATAGCACATTTTGTGTTGAAAAAATTATAATCCTAGTATAAAGATAAAAATAATTACCTCAAGTTATAGGTATAAATGGCCTATCAGAATACATACAATTTAACTGATTCAGGAAATCTTGAGGAATATTATCTTGTTTTTACCCTTGTTTTAGCACCAGCGTTTATAATGTTTTGAATTCCAGTGGAAGCATACTTGGGGCTTCAAGCATAGAGTAGGAATAATTAATGGCAGGCTACGAGAAAAAGGAAACCAGGATTTATTTTCTTCTATTGGGACTCGATCAGATGTGACGTGGGCGACAGTGGGCACCTGTAGCACTTACTTTGGAGAATGGTGTGGAAGGCACCATCCAGGCCCCTCTAGTTCCCACCTCCCAGGTTCTTGAGAAGTGTCTGGCATGACCAGCTTCCACGAGCACCTCCTCTTGTCCCTGGAGGAGGCACGGGGTGCTGGGGGCTGGGTCAGCCTACTTCCCTCCCTGTCCCCTGAAGGGAGGGTCTGAGGATTGTGCACCTTCTCCCAACCCCCCAGAGCTGGGAGGCTGCTGAGGGCCCCGTCTCTGTTCTCCACTGCCACCCCCCCTCCCTTGAAGCCAGTTGCCTCAGTGTTCCTAGTGAGCTAAAACAGAAGCAAGTCATTGGCGGCAGCACCCCAAGAGGCTGGAGTGTGGGCGAATGCTCACTCACTCTCTCTTCTTGGGGAGCCATCCTGGGCTGGAGAGCGGCCCTAGGCGCTGAGCTCTGGCTGCTTGGTGGGGGGGTCCCACACAGAAGAGCAGACCACTCCCCTCCCCCATTTCAGATTTGTCTTGGTTTTGTGTGCCTCTGGTGCGCTGCAAATTCTTAGCTGCCTTGGGATTCTGCAGTTGTTGCAAGGACGTTTTCATCCCAGCATGGTTTGGGGCAGCGTCTCTGTGAGGGGAAGAGGCAGAGGACCTCCTGCCTCACCTTAAGAACCTTTAATAGTGCATCCAGGCAGTTAAAATACAACTGTGCTCATCAGTCTAGGTGAGGTTATGTCGTGAGAAGAAACAACTCTGCAGCAGCGGGAGGTTGGCATAATTAAGTTTAAGAACACACTCACCACACATGTCTAATGGAGACCATCCCAGGACCTCTTCTCTCTGCTGTGACTGTCATCCAGGTCAGCAACTACCGCATTCTCCTGTATGTGACCATCTTCAGAGGTCCTGGGCCTTTCCACCATCAGAGAAGGAGACGTCTAGAAGAACTTGCTTAAAATCTTAAGGCTCTTCAGTACTGCCTCCTGAAAGTGGCATATTATAGTTTCCATCGGGTTTCAGGAACTAAGCCAGGCCACATGGCCAGCCCTTCCTTCTTATTGCAATGCTAGAAGAATTGGGTATTTGGGGAGAGTAAGTAATGTATTTGGGGAAAATGATTTGTACATTTGACTTTATGGCGAGGTGGGAGAAAATATTTTTTCTCCTACTGAATATAATATATTCTTGTAAAGAAAAAAAAAATCCCTGACTGCTCATTAATAAATATTAATAGCATCACGACTGCCCTTGTTAAGTGTGAAACAATGCACACAGTCAGAGTGGCAGCTGCCTGTCTCTATGGATTGGAAAGTAGCTTTTACCAATGAAGATTGGTTCCTCTCAAAATCAGTCAAGTTTGAAGGTGTGATTGTATCGTCCTCTTTATTAAAAAAAAACAAAAAAACTGTTGATCAAAAATGTGGAGTAAGATGTCCTCTGACCTTTCTGGGTAAACAGAGCTTATTTAAATGCTAGAAGAATAGGGTATTTGGAGAGAGTAAGTAATGTATTTTGGGAAAAATGATTTGTACATTTTACTTTTCTTGTGAGGCATACTAAAATACTATTTTTCTCCTATTGAATACAATATATTCTTGTAAAGAAAAAAATATCCCTTGTCTGCTTCATTTTTTATGTGATTTCAATGATTATTTCTAAGAAAACAAGTAGGTTCTAATCCAAAATCCTTTTTGCAGCGGTCACATGAAACTCAAAGGACCTACACTATTGTCGTGAGGTTAAGTATTTCAAAACTGGGAAGTGATTTCTACCAATAAACTACCTGTCAATTTTTGGTAGTCTTTCACTTTGTGCTTGGGAATTTCATCATATTCGCTCAAGGAAGTAAGCTGTTTTATTCAGTAGAAGGTGTGTATGTTTTGTACTACTTGGCCCTTTTAAGTTCAGGGCCCAATCATACTGTGAGTCCCCAGAGATGGTGACGGCAAAACCTGTACCTGCAGTGATGGGGTGACACTGAGACAAACCACATGTGATATTAACCTGTTGTCATCAGCACTGTTTATTCAGAAAGGTCAGAGGACAGCTTACTCCACATTTTTGATCAATGGGTTTTGTTTTTTTTTAATTAAGAGGAAGATCCAATCGTGCCTTCAAACTTGACTGATTTTGAGAGGAACCAATCTTCATTGGTAAAAGCTACTTTCCAACCCATAGAGACAGGCAGCTGTCACTCTAATTGTGTGCATTCTTCCAGACTTGATTAACAAGGGCACTCATGATGCTGTAAATATTTATTAATTACCATACATTTATACATACATTTAAATGAACGTATAGATAATAGTATAAAGTGCTTTTTGGCAGAAATAATAATGACTTTCATAACAGTAACTGCTAACCATGGAGATGAAACAAGCACTAATGAAGACTAATACAGCCTACATGTATTATTTATGTGAAAACATTTTTATATATGTTCAGGTTTTTAAATTTAAAAAGCCCTATTAATTACATTAAAACTAAAATTAACCTCTGCTAGTGCTTGAATCAAGTTAAGGTAATAGAATAGAATGAGTAGATTACAAACAAAGGTTACAGACTGGATTTTATACACTGTGTATAACTATCTGAAAATTTAGCATAAAGGAGAAAAATAGTTTCTATAAAGTCGTTTGTGAGTTTAAAGAACCAACTCTCTTAATTCATCCTGAGTCCAAGGTTATGCGGTTTGTACATCCTTGTGTAACTGTTGGCCTCTCGCATCATGGACTTTATCATCTGCAATATAGCAATAATAATAATAATAACTGTCAGGTAGCCTTGCTCTGAAAAATCACCCGGAGACCATTCTAGGATTAAACAATGGGTTCATTGAGAGAAAAGGGGGGAGGGGGTTGGAGGAAAGAGGGAACCCCCAGACCAACTGAGGGCCCGTAGAAGGGAAGCAGGGGGGAAGGTGACTCCGGGTCCAGCTCGCGAGGCTGTCAGAGCAAAGAGAAAGGGAGGAGGAAGGGGAAGGAGGCAGGAGTGGAGACTCCCAGCCACCCACTCAGGCCTGTAGGAATCCCCTGCCTGTGTGTCTTCAGGCCCCGTCGCCACTCTCTGCCAAACCCACATTTCGGCTAGAGTGAGTTTACCCATCCACACGTTCAGCAGGTTAGTTACATCTCCCCGCTTTTTCCCCACCAGGCCCGTCAATATGTCGTGCTAGGAAAAGAGCAAAGTCCATTTTTCTCTCCTGTGGGAGAGGCTAGGTCCAGGTTAATTTGCATATGGTGCATCTGCATATGTCAGAAGTCCGGGTGGGCAGTCCAGCTGCCACCGTGTTCTGACAATAACAACACCACCATCCACTGAATTGGGTTGTTCTAAGGATGGAAATATTTAATATTTAATATCGAATATTTAAAATCTTTAATATATTGTCCAACTCATAGAAAGATTTCAATAAATTTGAACTCTCATTGTTAATAGTAATGATACCAATAACATGGAGAGACTTATCAGATCACATGAAGGTGAAGGTGAGGCAACCGGTAGAATGAAGGAAACCAGGGCTCACCCTGTGGTTTTGAAAACGTCTCACTTCTGAACCCTATGGCTCATCTGTTTCCCAGAAAAATCTTATAAGACAGAATTTGCTAATATTAAGGGCCCTCATTGCAAGTCCAAACGTTGCCGGATAGCTGTCTGCCTTGCCCCGAGAAATCAAGGCAGTAGGGTGTGCACAGCAATGCATAGTCAAGCTCCCTGAGCCTGTCTGCACATCCCAGAGAAAGGGAGCGGTGTATTACTTACACCAGCCATAGAAGCAATGATGTATATTTCTTCCTTCTTTTTATTAATTTTTTTCTTTTTTATTGATTCTAGAGAGAGGGGAAGTGGGGAGAAAGAGGGACAGAAACATCAATGTGAGAGAGAAACATTGATTGGTTGCCTCTCGCACGCACCACAGTCGGGGACCCAACCTGCAACCCGAACATGTGCCCTGAACGAATATCAAACCAGTGACTTTCAAGTTTGTGGGACAACAGCCAACCAACTGAGCCACACTGACCAGGGCTTGCTCTTCCTTCCTTTTCCCCTTCCCTTCTCTCTCCCTCGCTCCCTCTCTCTCTCTCTGTGTATGTACACGCGCGCGCGCACACACACACACACACACACACACACGTTTAACCCATAGTTTATATGGTTATGCATTGTTTTCTTAATCATTAAAGATATTGCAGGTAAATGTAGCTTTTACAGCTTACAGACTGCATTCTTGCATGTTGACTAATTGTATAGAACATCACTGCACATCTGTCCGGTCCTCTACTTGCTCTATAGACTTTCTAAGGTCAAGAATCCTACCCCAGTCTTTGGGATCAAGGTATTTGTAGGCACCCACCCCACTCTTATGATATTTTATTTTCCTGTCCCCTCCGGGGCCCAATAACCAGCGACGATTTTAGCAGTGCTCAACATTTTCCAAGGTTAATTACTGGCCATCACCTCTATTTACCTCAGATCACGCTGCCAAACATAAATCCTGCTGACTTTTGTTGACAACAGGAAAAGGGGAGCCGTTTCCTCTCCAGAGAAAGATACTCCTTCTCCCCCCAGCACGTCAAACTTCTTAAACACGATGGTGCGATTTCCATCGGGAGATGGAACTGAACTTTGGAAACAAAGGTGGCCATGCTGGCTGAGGCAGACTCATCATCTGATTCAAATTCGTATTTTATTGCCCTGAAGATAAGTTGGAGCCAAGGTTCCCACTTCTCCTGTCTCAAGAGTTGAATAGCCGGAGACACAGGTTCCAACCAACGGCTTAATTATGGATTTTGAAAATTGGCATTAATCTCTTCTCTTTCCTTTACATTCTCTCCTCTAATGCCGCCCGTCACCGTAAATTGCTCATTAAACTTCAAGCAATGCTCTGGAATGCTTGCTACCATTTATAGGCGATGCTCTCCAAAGCACAATTAGGGGGAATATTATGACACAGAAAATGGAGACAATTATTTCTGAAGTTTATTAATGCTAATTAGCATATGGCATCTAAGACAGCTGCTGATGCTTCATTGCTAAATACTGGGGGATTAATTAGTGCTTGGTGTTAATTAGCTGCTTCTGCATGTGCTTTGCCTTTGGACGCATGTGCGACTGTCACCACCGGGCTATTAAAAGCCTGGCCCTGCACTCCGCAGGAACATGATGTGGCATTTAGGGGTTCTTGTAGGGTATATGACACTCTTCTCCCATGTATATGCCTTTAGAGAGTCCACAGAAGCGTTGCTAATTAGCTAGTTATTCCACTCTTCGTTACAACGTACTAACACATCAAGGATTTTTAACGGCTAAAGTGAAGACGCTCCCTTAATTAATCTTACAGTTTTTCATGTCCTCTGGTAAAGAAATGACTTCAAATGCTAGAGATCACTGGTATAAAAAGTATTTGGTTTTAATTTATTTAAAAATCAAACTGCATTTGCTCATGCCTATCAATTTACACTTAATCTTTTATTTATGATAAAAATTCATTATTAAGTGAATATGTCAAATACGTACTCTCCTTAGTAACGAAAATAGTCGCTCTTTTTGGTGTGTGATTGTTTTTCCTCTTTGAACTGAAGCTAAATAATTTTTTTCTTTCTCTTAAAACCTGAGAGAAGAATTTAGTCATAAAATCTCATCTTTTGAAGATATCAAAATTTAAGTTATGCCAATGATCTAGGAAGTTCTCGTGTTGGTCTTAACATTTTCCAAGGCACTGTTAAGTTGCTTGCTTTTTCAGAAGCTTGTTGGGTGGGTGAGGGATGACTGATACTAACCATTTGCTCAAAAATTCCCATGGCCATCAGCTTTACACACATGCAGAAATTTCTCTGTAATTATTAAATGAGCTAAATTCAGTTTACAGCAGGAAGCTCTGTGAATGGTAACCACAAAGATATATCATGGCTTAAAATTTTTTAAATAATTTGATTTTAAGTTCACGTGGGGATTATTGTTTTTATGATGCTATAGATTTACATTTTGACTAAAGATAAGAATATTTGGAGTTAACAATAATCACCCAATCACTTTTTTTACATTATCTTGTAGCTTTCAGATGCTTTGGTACTTATGCAATGGGCCTGAATGTATACAGAGTGGGGTAAAAGTAGGGTTACAGTCGTGAGTGCACAGAACACAGTTTATTTTTGTTTTATTATTTATTAATTATAGTATTATTTTCCATGTGAATAACTGTAAGCCTACGTTTACCCTACATTATATTATGGCCCATGGCATTAAAAATCAAGGAATGAAACAAAGCTATCCATAATGGAAATGGTATAACCACTTGTCAGAGTTACAGGCTACTGTGTATTCAACATCTAATGGGTGGGAACACATGCAAAAGAAGAAGGAACAGGTGGTGAAGAAAAAGGAACTGATTAATACATTTAACATTTTAAAACACCCACTTTAGTTTTTCTGGGTTGAATTCTCATTTGTATGGTGGGGCTTTGGGAAACAAGGAATATACCCAGAGAAGAAGCTGTTTGTGTTCTCTCTCCTCATCCTTTTACAAGTAGTCTTCACCAGCCTCTTCATCATTTTACTTTCCTCCCCAGAGAGTGAATAAAAGTTTCAAGTAAGTTTGATTTCAGGAGATGCAAACAAACTTAAAACTTGGAAAAAACTGCCTATTTGAGAACATAGGGCCTGTGTAAGTGGCAACCGTGAGACTCATTTCAATAGTGCAGGTCAAAACAGCTCTCGTGATGGTGTTGTTAACTGGCAAGAAAGCAAGATAAACTGTAACATATGAATAACATCAGTTCCTCGTATGTGTGGTTAAAATGTGGAATTATTCTGAAGATTAGTTGAAAGCCTCATATTCAATATGTTTATCTAAATACTCTTATTTAAAACTGAATATTGATTAGTTATAATTTATAACTTACCATTTAATTTTCTTCTTTGTTGATCTTTATTGAGTTATAATTGACAAATAAAAATTGCATATATTTAGGGTATGCAACGTGATGATTTAATATATACATACATTGTGAAATGATTACCACAATCAAGGTAATTAGCACACCTATCACCTCACACATTACCTGAGTGTGTGTTTGTATGAGTGTCTGTGGTAAGAACACTTAGGATCTACTTCCTTAACCAGTTTCAGGTCTACAATCCAGTCCTGATAACTCCATTCACTGTGCTGTACATTAGATACCTAGATCTGATCCGTCTTAGAACTGGAAATTGGTACCTTCTGACCAACATCCTAATTTCCCCATCATCCGGGTACTGGTGGCCACCATTTTCCAGTCTAGTCTTATGAGTTTGACTATTTTAGATTCTACATAAAGGTGAGATCATACAGGATTTGTTTTGCTGTGTCTGCATTGTTTTACTGGGTGTGATATCCTCTATGTCAATCCATGTTATTGCAAATGGCATGATTTGTTTTATTTTTACAGATAAATGATATTCCATTATATATGCATACAGATATATTTCTCATTTTCTTTATCAATTTATTCATTGATAGGAACTTGGATTGCTTTTATACCTTGGCTATTGTGAATAATACATCAGTAAACATAAGAGAGCACATACCTCTTAGAGATACTGATTTTGTTTCCTTTGGTTTTACACCCAGAACAAAGATGAGCATACCACACTATATTGAGTAGAGGTATTCTACATAAGGAACTTGGCCAAAAAATCACACTTCTTGATATCTAACATGAAAATAAAAGAATTACCATTGGATATGTCTTAATCTAATAATATAGACAAAATATAAACCTGGGTGAATAAGCCTTATTTTATAAATTAATGCTGGTGTATGTATAGATGCTCAGACACAAAAGATAAGATTTTAATGGAATATAACAATTTAAAAAGTCTTCTTGTGGTGAGAGAGATTGAGCCTACACATGTATGCGATTGTGTGTGTGCGTTTTCAAGAACACAATACAGAGCTGGGAAAGCAGTGAGGTTCCCCTCAAAGGTGGGCTCTATATTGAGATTATTTTAGAGAAAGCATTATGAGTAACTAATGTTCAGAAATATAAAAAAGGTCTATAAATCCTCTGGGCTCTCATGACCAAACGGAAGCCAATTTTGAATACCAGCAGAAAGTTCTTTTGATTAAACCTATTTACCCAAGCATAACATTTCTGAGTAAATAAAGCAGTGTGAGCTTCATATCCGCAGAATCACACCGGACAACCTAGGCAAACCACCACCCCCCATTTTGTTCAGAACAACTAGATTTATGTGCTGTATATTAGTGTTCTGAGCAGGCCCAGTCTCTGTCTCCATCGATCTGTCTTTCCAGGTCATCATATAATGGGGACATGGACTCTGTAGCCTTTTGTCTCTGGTCCCTTTCACTTAGCAGAATGCTTCGAAAATCTTCTAGGCTTTTGAACCTTTCAGAAGTTCATTTCTGTTGGTCGCTGAGCAGCACCTCATTTCACATGTGCACCCCCGTGTCTTTATCCATCCCTAAGAGCAGGTGTTTGCTTCCAGTTCTGGGCCGTTATCAACAGGGTCCTGTGAGTGTTCACAGAGAGGCCGTGGTTCTGTACATAAGTTAGTATTTCTTTCGGGTAAACACCTAGGTGTTGAATCACAAGGTCTTAAGGCTTTTTATTTTAACTATAAAAGAAAAAAAAAAAAGATTTTCCAACTGGCTGTGCCGTTTTTCAGTCTCCAAAACAATGATATGAGAGTTTGAGGTGCCAGTGCTTGGTATTGTCATGTGGTATGAAGTTAGCCATTCCAATACATGTGTCCTAGCATCAGTTCTAATGTCCTCGCCTTAGTGAGTAATAATGTTGAGCATTTTTTTCATGTTCATTTGCTACTCCTAGGTCTTATTTCGTGAGTGTCTTTTCTAATATTTTTGAGAGTTGTGTGTTTCCTTACTGAGTTGCGAGAGTTCTTTATATATTCTGAATACAAGTCTTTAATCAGACATATGTCTTGCAACTACTTGAGAATAGAGGTTTTTGTTTTCATCACATTGTCTTGTGAATAGTAGAAATTTAAACTGATGAAGGACAATTTATCAATAATTATTCAGTAAACTTTGTGTGTCTTATTTATGAAGTCTTTGCTTAAGTCAGAGCATCCCCATCACATTTGTTGATACTAGCATTGTATTCAGGGCAAGTTAAATTTTGATATCAATGCTTAAACATATATATGCTAGTATTTGTGTTAGCTTTTACAGGAATAAAGGAATCATATATATATGGTACTGAAAATGTCATTTATGCACACAGTTCTCACTATTATTAAGCTAAAAGGTATTGTTTAATAAGGCTTGAAAGCAACATTTGGAATAACATAAAATAGGGCTGTCAGATAATATTTTAATCAAATTACTTCATTATTTTTAGTCTTAAAATGTAAATGAATGTACAAGATATGAGTGAGGCTCTTTTTCATTAAACATCAAAAAATTGACTTCAAAATTTTTCCATGAAATATATACCATTTTTTCAAGAGTATTATATTTAATTATTTATTCAAATGCTAAAATTGAACATCAAGAAGACACTTCTAACATTTATTTGTCACATCTGAAAATAATCTATTTGTAACTTTAGAAAGCATATGTTACCCTACACGTATCAGAAACCTCACGATATCATCTCTGTTTTGCTTTTACATCAACAGTCTATATACATATTTGTGTGTGTAAAATGTATACTTTACATAGAATGCCCTCAGTAAAATGTAAACATATGATGCACAGACGAGGGAGAAAGTCATGGCTTTTATGTCTGTCACAATGCATACATCTTTTCAACACGGGTCATATTTTTCTGCTGCTTGTGTCTCATGCATGTAAAATTTTACTTGGGACATTCTTGAAAACCTTTGTGTGGGGCATGTGTCGATCTCGTATGTAATTGAGTTGGTTCCCGGTTCTTCTGAAGCTTCCAGGACTTTAGCTCATCAGGGCATGGGCTCCCAGCACTGGGGACACCAATGTCCCTGAGCTTGATCCACACACAGTGGAGGCCCCGCACCTGGGGTGGGAGGGGAGGATTTCTCTTTGCTCCGTCTCCAGTGGGCTGTGCGCTCTCTGCTCTTGGAGGCTCCATCAGGGAAGCGGTGGGCTGTGTGGGCAGGTCTTGGCGGCCCCTCGGTCCTCTGTTCTCTCAGGCCAGCCTACACCTGGCTATTGTCGCTTATTAAAGTGTAGGTAACCTTAGTCTTACCTCTGTGTTTTGCACTTACGCCCCCCACCCCGTCATTTCAGCAGAAAAGAAAGCCATTATCTCTTCTCCCTTAGCAAAGCCTTTACACTTTCTGGGATTTAGTTTTATATTTTTTATGTATACATATAAAAAGCATCAGCTCTATGGCAAGTAGAAAAAGGTTTTGTGGTCTTGTAACTAACCCTTTTCTTCTTGTTTAGGGTGGGCATCAAGGTCTCCCGCAGAGACCCGTGTGTTGTTTTCTTTTTAAAAGCAAAGTCTGTTAAGATGCAGACTATCAGCATGTAGCAGTGTTTTATACTGCAACACATAATTTTAATTAGACGCAGCTTGTAGAACTGTAAGACATTTCCCATTTGTAACTCAATAACCTGTGCATCGAATGCCACCTTCGGTCACCCTCCGCTTATGCGGGCGTCCATAAATTGCAGCCGGTGCCTCACCTCTGCCTGCAGGGGCGGCCCTGGCAGGGGGTGGTGGGCTCTGCCCCGTGGGGGCCGAGGCAGCTGCAGGTGGTCGGTGGGCTTCTGGGGGTCTTCGCTGGCCACCAAAACTGCAGGCATTCTCTTCTTTACAGTCCTGTGTGTGTGCCCAGAAACTACTGGACTGTAGAGTTCAAAACCAAACTGTGAGGATTGAAGTAGTTCAAATCTCACCTGTTTTTTAGGTAAACAAACACTTATTTCTTTCAATAAACAGCCAGGGCACTGGAAATAGTTAGAGTCAACATCATCCTTAGAAAAACAGCTTTTCTTTTCCTGTTTTGCTTTTTTGTGTGTGTGCAAACCTTACAGGCAACGTCTCCGACAGCTTACCCACAGATACGTTTCCATGGGATTGTTCGAAGCATGCTTACTGCAGTTAGTGTCTTTCCTCTGTACTTTGCAATTTGTGGGTAAGTTTGTTTGCTTCAGAGAATCTGGTGTTTTGGATTTTTAGCCAAACAAATGTCAACGCACTTACATTTTTTTACACTTTGAAACAGTCAGTTTATTCAAATAATACCTTCATTAAAAGTATACTGTTCACAGTTATCCTTTGATTACTTGACCTTGGTTGCTTTCTAGTTTAAACTTTTATTTCCATGCTTATAATTGTTACAATTAATCACGGAGTTTGTCAACTTTCAGCATCTAAGAAGAACCTCAATTATGGGCATCAAAATGAAATGGGTTATTTTTACTTTTGCAAAACTCATCTCGTGTCAGGTCTGCATGAATGAACCGCTGAAACACTGTATCAGCCAGAGTACTTAATGCTAATTTCTGTAACGATCGAAACAACAAACCAGAATCTCAGCGACATAATGAAACAAAGACTCGTTTATTCCTCACGCCGCAGTCAAAGCGGAGTGTGAGTCTCTGTTCTCTGCAGCACCCCCAGGAGGAGAGGGACCGCTTCAGCCTCGTGGATTCTTGGTTCACGGTACCTAGGTTAGGTTGGTGACGGACAAAGTGACCTTGGAAGTTCATGGGCGCCTCCCTAGGGAAGAGCCAAAGTTTTGTCTTTTAGGTTCTGTTGGACACATCTAGTTATATCATGATTTGGGCAATAAGTCTAGGTATTGAGCAGGAGGACATGCTGAGTTTCCATAATCGCTGATCCATGTAGGTAGCCAAGGCCAAAAAGAAGTCTGAGATGTGGTGGAGGCGGGGACTGTCCTATGACACAGCTGTACCCTGTTTCCTCAGCATCTGTGTGAAGATGACACGCATGTTAAAAGCCTGTTCTGACATGCTTTATTCCGTTTTCTCGTGTAACTGTCACAAGAACTCCCACTTTGCTATTGTTTTTGCATTTTGTGGGTCGACACAGTCAATGGTAGAGATGGAAAGTGGCTTCGAAGCCATAAAGTGAATAAATTCTGGACAGCAGAGAAAAAAAATTCCCATTTTTCTTTGAATCTACATTGTCTGCTTCTTCAAAGAGTTTTTGTTGCCTCTGGGGAGTGTTCATAGTAGATCCTTGTTAGAACATTTCATATTATTTTATTTTTCTTTCTCACTACAGTTGTTATAAAAATTAAGCAAGGTCATTTACATACAAAAATCCAGGAACCCAAATTTTAAAATAAAACACACTCTTGACTTTTAGAACATTCATATATCACAGACCCACTGCCACCATATGCAGTATTTCATCCTAACTGCTGTTACCTGTAGGTGAGAGAAAGCTGGACAACGCTGGAAATACTTTAAAAACTGATATAAACTTTTATTCAAATGGAGGTTCTTCCTTGTTTTCTAAAATACTAAAGAGCACAAGAGCTAGCTCTTAAAGTGTTTTCTAACTATACATTTTTCTGCTATGTTAGACAAGGGTATGTCTTTAATCCCATACATAAGTTTATTAGCAATATCATGTTTATTGTTGGTGATGGTGGTTTTTATTTATTTTAAAATTAGGTTGGAATTATCAACTCAGAGCTATTGTGAGTGAAAGGTAGAAAGTGTTTATAATTCGTGTGTAATTTTTCTTTTTAAGCCGTAAGAATAGATGAGAAAGCACAGCGGGGCATGTTTGCCATCTTCTCTGTGAGTGAAATAAGGAACATGATTTATTGCTCTGCACGATGGTTAGCATGACTAGATGTGCCTTGGGAGAGAGTAACGTAATGTTTGTCTTTTTCGTATCATGCAGTCATCAGCGCCTGGTATGGGTGGTTTCCTAACTTAAAGAAGTGCCAAGTTATGGTTGTATGCTTCTGAATCAATGCATATGCATTAAAATGTATAACAATAGCTTCAAATGAATACCTTGCCCTAAACAGTCATGTAGGAAAAGTAGGGGAAAAAGATGAGAAAAGGGATCATGCTCTGTAAATACCCACTAACATGCTGTAGAATGTTAAAAAGTGTGAAAATTAAAAGAGTAAATCCAGTTGAAGGAATCACGGAAGTATTCATGACAGATAAACTCTGAAGGATGGGAAGAAATGTAGCAACTAGAAACGAAGCAAGGGAGAGGAGGGTTAGCGTGTCTTCTAGGCAAAAGGAAAAGTTTGAAGCAAAACATCTACTATCCAGCCTCTAATTGGAAAGTAGTCTGAAGTTTAAACCTGTCTGGAAGAACAATATGAAATCTAAGTGGGACATTGAATTAGAGTTATGTCATAGAACTCCTGAACTGGAATATCTGTCAAATATTTATTGAGTGCCTTCCATTCTTCTAAGCACTGTTAACTCAAAGGACAAAGTTCCCTTTCGTAGGAGCCACACGCCGGGGGTGAGGGGAAGAAAGGAAGATGGATTGAAAGAAAGGAACTAGGAGGGTAGCTTACATGCTTCTTAGGATAAAATGATGCACTGATAATAATGAAATGAAGTGAAAATGTGGATGCTTAAGTCTAGTGGTGAGAAGTTGGTATTTATTATTTTTTAAGATTTTATTTATTTATTTTTAGTGAAAGGGGAAGGGAGAGAGAAAGAGAGGGAGAGAAACATCAATGTGTGGCTGCCTCTCACACGCCCCTAGCTGGGGACCTGGCCCGCAACCCAGGCATGTGCCCCAACTGGGAATTGAACCAGCGACCCTTTGGTTAGCAGGCCAGCACTCAATCCACTGAGCCATGCCAGCCAGGGCAGAGGTTGGTAATTTAAAGGTGGGTTGGGGATTAAGAAAGGTGTCACTGCAAAGGCTAAGTTTGAGCAGAGACTCAAAGGAGATGACAGAGAGAACCACGTAGCCGTCCAAAAGAAGAGTTCAAAGCCAAGACTGGCAAGTTTAAAGGCATTGAGGGGGGAGCATGCATGATATTGTCAGGGTGCAACAAAGGCCAGAGTATCTGGGACGGAGCGAGGGAGGAGGAGAGGCAGGGGAAGGGATGGGGGAAGAACGCTGTAAGAGGTTGGTCTTTCATTTACATGAAGCAAAGAAGATATTGAAGTGGTTATAAAAAGAAGCTTTCTGATCAGCTTTATGTTTTTAAAGACTGACTTTGGCTGATGTGTATGAAATCAGCTGGGGAGGGAGTGTGGGAAGACGCAGGCAGAAGCGAGGAGACTGTTTAGGAGGCGATGCAAGTAACCAAGGTGAAAAGCGTCCACTGTTGAAGACGGTGCGCAATGGTGACGTTCCGCCCACGTTATCAGAACTGAGCATCGTAATAACTGGATGTAGATCGTAATAGAAGGGATTCTAAGAAACACTAGTGTTTTCACCTGAGCAATTTAAAAGGTGGAGCTGCCCTTGACTGAGGTGGAGAATATTGAAACAAACAAACATCGGTACAGCTGATGGGGAATTGGGCACGTTGGACATATCCAAGGACACAGTAAATGTCAAATACGGAGTTCAGGTCGGTCTAAGCTGGGGGCATAATTGGAAAACTTTAGCAGCTTTAAACTGACGGTAATGGATGGGCTCGCCAAGCGAGTGGGTGTGTAGCAGTTAAAGACCATGGACGTGGCCCGCCTGGTCACCTGGCTTTCAAAGCTTGCGGAGGTGCAGTAAGCACGACAAAGATGGCCGAAGGGGGGGAAACAAGAAGGAAAAAATGTGAAGAGGCAGAATGAGGACAATCTGTTAACTTGGCGGGTAAGGAAAGTGTTTCTAGGGAAAAAAAACAAAAAATAATTGCTTAGTGAATTCCCATTCTGCCAGGGATGTAATGAAACAAAGACCTAGGTCTTCCCACTGTGTTTTGCGGTTCAGGTCCCTGGTGACTGAGGAGGCCAACTCCGGTGGGTTTATGAGGATGAGAACGCACTAGAACTGGGTCTAAGGGAGAACAGGAGGAAGAGGAAGGCGGACAGTGAGCCGGAGAACTCCCTAATGGCGTTTTGTATGTAACTGGGGAGGGGGCGGGGACTGCTGGAGGGACTCATGGGGACAGTTCTCAGGGAGGCGCCCCTGCCGAGGCAAGATGACGGGCAGAGCCGCACACGTGGGGGGAAACCGTTGCGTAGGAGCCGGGACCGCGTCTCCCAGTTCAGAGCAGGGGGCAGCGCGGCCACTGGATGAAGGTGTGTGCGTCCAAGCGGAGGCGGCTGTCCGGCAGGTCACCTGGGGGTTACGCGGACAAGACCAGAACGCCCTGTAGCCGAGGGGGGCTGCTTGGGTGTGGGGAGCAGGGGGTAGTTTGCTCGTTGGACTGCGCTCCCATGAACCAGGCGTTTTGAGGACCGCGCAGGGATAGGGCTATGTTACCTGGGACCACAGTGCACCCGGCAGGTGTGAGCCCCAGGGCCAGGTGGCCCGTGGTGGACTGAAGCGCCTGTCCTGGGAGAGACACTGACCAGTCTTTAGCCAGGACCTCAAAAACTAGGTTAAGATGGCATTAAAAAAAAAAAAAAAATCCCCCTGTTGTAACCAGTAAAGGCAATTGCCAATGAAGGGATTTAAAACTCTCCTCTTTAACCTCAAAAACTGACCTAGTTAAGACTGAGTTTTGAGACTGAAAGTAGCCACATTTGCCTGTTACCATGATGCAGCCACACGGTTCGATTCAGGTAAGAATGATGACACCATTATGATTCTGTACGTTTTTCTCAAGCTACATTTCCCCCCATGTCAGTGACAGGCACATTACCGGCAGCAGGTCTCCGTGCCCTGCTCTTGACAAGATTTCACATTAAACACGCAAATGTTTCAGTACTCAAGTTAAATATTTGCAGAAGGTTATTTCTTTCCAAATTCATATGCATCGCATTTCTGGAACAGACATGCAACAGGAGGGATTTACTCAGGATGTATTTCAACACTGATCAAATCTTACCAGCCACCATCTGAGTCGCTTTTAGCACTGAGTGTCAGAAAGTGACGTGCCCTGAGTTTACTATGACATATTCCTCTATACAATACTTGTGACTTATAAGGCACCAAAAATCACGCTCCCAGAGTTAAAATGTTCAAATAGTATTTCATCTCCCGTGCAATGTCTAACGGGGGTTCTTCAAAGTAACACTTGAGTCCTGCTTTTACAAAACTCTACGGACGGCAGCAGCTGGCAATATATTATTCCTGATTTCGGTTTCTCAGTGGTGCGCTAGGAAAGTACCTAAGTGACTGTCTTCAGATAAACATGGCCCTTGTGTCGAAATAAAAGTTCAGGCGCTAGAAAATTACAGAATTATGAAGCTCTTTATGTAAAACTGGGATCTGCCTGTGTTTTGCAATGCAAATAAAGAAAGCAATCTTGGTGTAATTCATCTGTGTTTGAAATCCCCTTGCATTGCAGTAAAGTGTTCTTTAATTGACTGGTAAATCATTCTGTGATCAGTTTAGCAAATTGTGTTTCTCTTTTTTTTTTTTTTTTCTGTGCTGATTCTGGGGAGCATTGGGCTGTTTTATGGTAAATGTTCTTTTATTCTTTTCAACTGAACTGCCGTAACCTCTCCATCAGGTACACAGCTCAGGAGGAGAGACAGGGAGTCTGTGTGTGAGATGCTCCTGGAATTAAGTAAATATAGCATCCCTCCCACAGTATTATTGAATTTGAGACTTCTTATTAGCAACTGAAAAAAGTCAAGCTTTTAAAGAGCCTGATTCCCTCCGGAAATTTGAAATTAGAAGGTTTGCAAATGAGCAGGTTTAAGTTTATAGTATGTCCCCAGGACAGACCAGGGGCTACACTGTAGCCGAACAACCATGATGTCTGTTAATTGTGCAAAAAAGAGTCGGTTACACTACACCAATAAAACTGTATAAGAAGAGAATATGCTTTAAGCTTTGCAAAATATGACTGAAACCGTTGGTAGTTACAGCTGCCGCTGGTGCTACACTAGAGCTCTGGATCCAGCCGTCACCTTGTTCCTCTGACTCACCAACCACTGCCTCCATTTTCATTCCAATCCCTCCTTCGGGCACTTCCTGTGAGTGCCTTTCCAGAGCCCCCAGGCTTGCAGCCCATTCTGAATTGATTCTTCTTCTCTAATTTGCACCCTCAAGGATGGCCAGTGTCTCTTCAGTCTCTCTTTGAGATCTTGGAAATTCCCCAAAGCCTTCCAGGCCCCTAGGAGTTCATCTCTGGGTACACCCTTCAGGGGTTTGTTTATACGTGGGGAGAGAAGCCTTCAACTCACCACCATCTTTCTTCTATTTAAAAATATCTTATTGTTGATGCTATTACAGTTCTCCTAATTTCCCCCCCTCCACCTATGCCCCCCCCCCCAGGCCATCCCCACACTGTTGTCCATGACCAGGGGTCATGGGTCGTGGGTCATGGATCATGGTCAAGCTTATAGGATCTTCGAGCAACTTCTGTCTCTTCTCTGTGAAAGTGCCATTCAAGTCCCTTGTGAGGGCTGTTCATCATTTTCTCTCCTCCAGGCGGGCTATGTCCCTGCGCACGTGGCTGGTTCCAAAGTGAGGGAAGTTCATCTGTCACAGCCACGTGTAACCACTGGCACTGTAACTGCGCCTAAGGAGTCAGGTGTGAGGCAGCATGCGCTTCGTTCCCCAGCCTTCACGTCCTCTGCCGGCCGCTCCTACCCACCCCCTCTCTTTATTAACTTTATGCTGCGGGAGCTGCTGGTGTGAATGAGGCATTATACACTCGTATTGTATTTTATTATCGCGTAACTGCTATGTCAATAAACATAGTCAAAGGAAACTGTTGGTGTTTAACATGTAACAAATTCCCGGCATAATGTTATTTGAAACCTTCATTTAATGCTTGACTAAGCCCTGCTCTGTAGACACAGTAGATCTGAATGAGAATCAGCTCGATCTTCCTTAGGGTAACAAGGATGCTCTAATACAAGGGAGATGTTCGATTTACTGCTTGGGCTCGTAGTCATCGTTGAGATGGAAATGATGGGTTCACTCCTGGACGCGGAAGAGGGGAAAGCACAGCAAGGCTACAGAAATTACATCGGATTGAAATTCATATTATTTTGGTATCATTAAGTAGATGGTGTTACATTCCTTTTTTCTCCGCCTGACGTAATTCGCCCACATGCAGAAGTCTTCATCGGCTTCAGAGGCAAGTCCCAATTCTCTGTTATTTTCAATTGCTTGGAGATCACCGATCTCAGATCGCTTTGATTATTGCACTTTTGTGGTGGAAATAAATGCGGTCCGATTCAGGGATTCATATCTGAGGTTAAAAGCGCTTCGCGCTTCGTAGGATTGAGTGCTTCAGGAAGCACACAGAGATTCATCATGTTGATCTTAGTGATGCTGGCGATAAAGGGAAAGTGAACCCCAAACTAGTGCAGCCAGTGATTCCTCACTAAAGCAAGTTAATTAATATCTATTCACCTTTCCTACCTCGGCTACTCTTAGTTTGAGCGCTCCATTAAAAATTATGTGTTTTGAAATTTGGAAGCACCAGTTAATCATAAGACCCCATGGCTGTATTTCGAGAGGTTGTTATAACTCTGAAGGTATTTTTTTTAGCAGGGAGGAAAAGTGATTTCCATACGTATTTACATGTTTTTCTCCCTAGTTTATATAATCAGGCACTTTTCTGGAAGGTGGAAATTGGCCTAGAGGTATAACTAATGATCAAGTAGTGCAGATTTTTATTTCCCGAGGGCTGTTTATAATTTCAGTTGGTATCTTCATTCTTTGCCAGGAGTGTGGGTACAATGTACTTTACCCCAGTTTGAGTCTGTGGTGAAAGGGGGAATTTCCCCCTCTCTTCAGTAGATTTTAAAAATGAATAAATTTTCTAATCAACTATTTTAAGGGGAATTTTTTCTATTATGGTTAAAATGTATATTTTATTTTAGAATGCAGGGGAAATTACTTTTTATATTTTTAGTATCTGTATACACATCCATAGCTATAAATGTTTACATTTCTGTTGTTGGCTTTTCTGGGAATATTATCTACAGATAATGACATATTCTGTCCCTACTCACCTACCTTTTTGCATATGTACCGTTACATATTTGCTGGTCAGCTGTCTTCTTGGCGTATCTGTCTTTAAATTCTTGCATGTGTTTTTGAATGTATCTTTCAATGTGAAAAGTAGAAAAATATAAATTAATTTTTAAAAGGCACTTTGGATATTTTTATTGACAAATGTTGGTTAGAATTAATGTATTTTTCAAGAATTTAAAAATGTCAGCCCAGTCTCCTCATATTCAAGTTTTCCTTTATATACTAATAAATTTTATTTAATTTCCCATTTATTATTACTTTATTTTTACTGTGAAAGTTCTAAAATACTCTATCAAAAGATAAAAATACAAATACTAATATTTTTCTTTTAGATAGAAATATATCTATAGGTCTAATTTCCATGAAAGTAAAAAAGTAAAAAAAAATCATTATTGACTTTTCTGAGATTGAAGATATTTTACATACTTTCATATAATATTGACATTTATTAAAAAGTAGATGAATAAGAATAAAGCATTACTGTTTAGACCAGATACGTTTATAAATTAGTAAAATATATTATTTAAGTGAAATTTTTGGAAACAGGATCTTTTTCTTAATTATACATTTGGGACCATAATTCCTACTTACAGAGCTCCTGTGAGTCATGGGCCTGGAAAAATGTCAAAATTTTGTCTTACTTTGCTGTCACACTCGCCTCTGTAACTGAAAAATTACTCTCAGAAATATTCATATAACCTCTTCTTGTTTCAAATTTCCCATAGATGCTATCCTCCCAGGAACGTCATTCTAACAAGCACACAGATGGGTTTTCCTTCCCACCCAGTTTATTATCTTTCTGTTATGAATTTATAAGACGGGGCGTTTGTGTTAGATTTCCTAATGTCTTAGTTTGCTTATTACCCCAAGTCTTCGCTTATTATGTGCATCTTCCTCATATCTAGAAGCGCAAGCTTTTGTTGTTTACTTTCCAAAGCCTTGGGTAGATTATCTTTTCCTTCTGTGTGTTTTCGGGCCCTCTGTCAGTGACCTGCTGGCTGCGTGTGAATTGTGCCTAGGCGCTCTATTTGGTTCCATCGCTCTATATTTCTGTCCTGCCAGGGCCATTTCTTTTAATTAGTGTATTTTTGTAATATGTTTTTAAATCAGGAAATGTGATGCTTCCACCTTATTCATTCCATGATTGATTTAGCATATCTTTTGTGGTTCCCTGTGAATTTTAGGATGGCTTTCTCCTACTTGTGTGGATAATGTAATTGGGCATTGTATGCAGCTACCATTGAATGTGTAGACCACTTCAGATAAGATGGACATTTTAATAATATTAATTGTTTCAATGGTAGTCTTTGAAAGTAAAAACAGCAACACATATTAAATATAACATGAAAAGTAAATATTGTGCTGTGAAAACTCAATACTGTGTTCAACTTTTCATAAACTTTATGTGCAAATATGTGTTTCTTATGACATTTACTTCTGAGAAAAATTCTTCATTTTTCATTAATAAGGTATAAGATATGCAATTATATTACAAGTTTAGTATATATTATTACTATAAAAGAAATGCTCATGTGTTGTCGAAAGTTTTAAAAATGCAGTAACAAATTTCATAATCCCGAGGTAATCAGACAATCATTGTTACATTTCAGTCATTCAGGGGGAGAACAGGGTGAACACATTTCATGTTTACATGACTTGGACACATTTCATGCACAGATTTGTGTAAAACGTATACCGTACTTCTATTCATCCCCAAACATAAAATTTAAAAATCTATCTGTATATCACAGAGAAGGAAAACTCTGACTCCAAAAAACCTCCGCTGCCTTGCGGCATACCTCTTCAGGGGAAAGGCTAAAGGAGTAAACCCCGACAGAAAATCCGGAGCCGGAGTCCCTAAGGCGGTTTGACGTTGTAGTCAACACCGGCAACTCCTGCGGCGCACCTGAAGCCAAGCTGTATTGACTCCGTCTTTCCCTTGGACCCTTCAGCTGCGAAGAGAGGGGGGTCTGCTGCATGGGCAACAGCAGACCCTCCATATCACCCTGCCCAGGCTCTGTAGCTTCAGTTTCACTGGAGAGGACACTCCAGCGTCATCGCAAGATGTCGATTCAACACGGGAGGAGACAGATATCGTGTCACTCCCGAGTCGGACTGCACAGCCATTCTCGGCGGTGCAGATAGACTCTTAAGAAGCTACACCATCGTCTCTCGAGACGGACGGCTGCCGACGACGATCTGTATATCAAGTATAAGGTGTATACCTTCTGCTTAGGATTTTTTAAATCTCTGTTTATAGGGGCAAAGGAAGTTATAAGGAGCTTTCTGGTGAAACTTAGGAAAATAATTTAGTTTTTGTCAGGTAGATGGAAATGATTTCATAGCTGCAAGATTAAATTTGGTACCTTTACAATAAAACCACCAGAGAAAGCAACAGCTTCTTAAAAATTGCAAAAAGATTTGCTTGATAGTTTATAAATTTCAGTGCAAGTGTATGAGTAAAAATATATATATCCTTTAAAAATCTGAAACTAATTAGGAAAAATGGTGAAGTCGGGTGAAAAAACAAACATAAGAAAAATGACATGTTGGCATAGTTTAGTTCTCAAACAGAATTGAAACATTCTTGATGGTTGCTAATTTGATAATGGTGATGACTAAATATTAATTATGATTACAAATAATAAGAGAAACATGGAGGAGAGGGTGGAGGAGGAGGGAGAAGAAGAAACACCAAATATGTCGACAGTGTTGAGGGAGAATATTTTTCTAGGCATAGATTTTTGAAAAGTAAAACTAGATTTTATTATTTTATCATAGTCACTAATTTTAATAATTTCTGAGTCAGTGCATAGTCAACTTGTCAGGTGTTCAAAGCAAGCTGCTGCTGACATCTACAAGGAAGTCTAAGTATAAAATTGTCATGTTATCATATTGCTAATGGGAACCACTGAATAATTCAACACTAATAATAATAAGGAATAAAAATCTGTCCTATATTTCTTCATTTTAATTCAGGGTAGTAATTTACTTCTAATAACCAAGTAAAGCCTTTTATTTTTCTCTATAAGTTTTTTTTTAAAAATATCTTTGGCTTTTTGCTTCATTCAGCATGTCAGCGAAAGAAAGAAAGGGGGTGTGGGGGAGGAGGTGGGAAGAGATGTAAGTGAGAGTCTCCAGATTTATCAAGTGGTTGCTGCCAGCTCTCATTCAATTTCAGGAGAGGTTCATGGGATTAACGTCGAAATAGTTTAATGTTAATTTTTTGTTATTGATATGGGAGATGGAAAATGGAAGATGAAAAAATAGCTCGGACAAAAGATGACAGAATTCTTAGATGTCATCACAACTATGTGTTTCCTGTTTCTGTGATTTTCTATTACTTGAGCCAATAACAGAGATAAGCATGGGTGAGAAGGAAGAGGAGGACAGGGCATGGTAAAATATTACTAACCTATCATTTCAAATATCTCTCCCCAAAAACAAAAATTATTCTGAAGGCAGTATTTAGAACTCCTTGGATGACTCATCAGCTAAACCGTCAGCTAATGCACATTCCCTTCAGAATGCGCATTACTAATGTCATTGGAAAAAGTACATTGCAGTCCTTTTAAAATTAAAAGAGTTCATCTTGTGATTGAAGCTTTGTGTCTCCCTTATGTAAAAATAGCAGTGACTCCCTTATACAAAAATAGCAGTATGTATATGTAATTATATTTGTGTATCTCAGTATTGTTTGAAGTGACTGACATGAAATCAAAGATACAAACCAAAGCAACTACAGAAAAAAATAAGCAAATTTAATTTGGCCAAAAAAAAAAAAAAAAAGAGAAGGAGGAGAAGAATATGAGGAAAGATGAGAAGTAGAAAAGGGCATAAAAGATTTTTTAAAAAGAGAATGAAAAGAATGTTTAATAACAGAGTACTTGAAAAACTATACATATACTTTAAAATATGATTATAAAGAAACAAGTAAATTTATACATCTTAAACTTAAGAATCATGCTTAAATAATTTAACCAAAACACATGAGATATGTGACATGTGAGGTCCATCTGTAGAAAGTCCCGCCATTGTTAACATAGCGAGATGGCTTTGCATGACATGAATATAACCTGGCAGCCAAGGCTAGTAGACTGGAATGTGCCTGCATGAACAATGACGACTTCACTGTACTAGTCAGTGGGGGTGGTAGACACTGTACTGTGTGGTCGTCATATTCAAAGTGACTGAGCAAATAGAGCAACAGATCTGCATCAAATTCTGCATTAAGCTTGGAACATTCCTCCATGGAAACTATTTGGATGATTCAGAAGGCCGCAGCTATGGGCAGCTGGTGATTGGCAGCTTCATCATGACAATGCACCCACTCATGCATCACTATGTGAGGTCCCAAGGTGCCTACTTTGAAGGGGACTGAGGCATCATTGTCCTGTGTACAGTGTTTCTTGTATCTTGTATCTTCTTCAATAGATTTCTCTGTTTTTCATAGCACGTGGCTGGATACTTTCTGGACAGATCTCACATACATCTGTAATGTTTTTCTAATCACTTTAAAAACTTAATTTTACTTTTTTAAAGAAATGTATATATGGTTATTATTCATCCACGTTATTAAAGGCAAACAAAATAGACCCACGGAAGAAAGTCTTCTCCAGTTCTCACACAACTTGTTTAAAGTATTTATTTTCACTTTACCCGCAAGGAATGTATATTCTTTATAGCCACATTGGGCCATTCTAGTAAAATAAAATTTCATAATTCTCAACAGCGAGGTCTGTTCATGTGTATCTACCCATGTTATAGTTAATCCAGTGTTTCACTGGGGTGTGCTAGAAAACACATGTATGATGAACTTTGCGCCTGCAAGAGCCATCATGTGCCATTGGGTGGGTTCTGCGAGCTGTTACAGAGAAACGTCAGGGCGCGTTACTCAGCATGTCTATAGTTACTAGAGTCAGAGACATGCGGACCAATGGCAGGAACGGCCAGAGCCCGTGACATGTCCTCAGACCAGTACCCCGTGTGGCTGCAGGGCGGCTCGTGTGCGCATGAGTCTCGGGACAGAACCCTGGGCGCCCACTGGCTTTGCGCGGTTCCGGTTCTCCAGCGCAGGAGACAGAATGGCTTCCGCAGACCTCCCGTCTCTCTCTTCTGTCCCCTGGGCCGGAGCCTCACGTCGGCACTGTGCTGACATTGTAACACTCCCCGAAAAGCATCTCCCGTGCCAGCTCTTCTACCGAAACGCCTCGTCGCTCAGCTGCCTGGCTGGGCCGGAGTTAGCGAAACCTAAGCTTCTTTGCTTTAAATTTTGTCCTTTGGTGAGCCCTTGCCGACAAACCAGGGAGGGACAGTCAGCCCTGCGCAGCGACAGCTCTCAGTTCATAGGTTCATGGCAGGATAGCACTTAAATCATTCAGTTGTAGGCTTTTCTTTTCAGTTGCTTGTGAAATCTCAGTTCCCAGGCAACACAGTCTGTCTGTCTGTCTGTCTGTCTCTGTCAAAATGCCTAGTGCTTAGGATCCTGAAATATCAGCCATTCAGCTATTGGCTAAATCAACACACGCCATGTTTGTCGAATCAATGATTGTATCATCATAAAAACCTGGGAAAATGTCAGTGAAAAATAAATCAACTTTTAATATATTTTCTGTCATAGTTTAAATGTGTATCAAGGACATGCAGCTAGGTCTAAAGACAAAAATTTCAACAAGTGCCATTACTGCGTTTTGTACTAGTTAAAAGAAATTACACCACATTCTGACCGAGACATTTGAAGCCAAAAGCAACACAAAAATTTTTAGAAGCTATGTATCCTGACATATAATTATTTAAGCTATTTTTTTTTTTTGCTTCTTATGTTTAAAAATATCTAGTTTTCTTGGAATACAGGCTATGTAATTATATCCTTTTGTTTTTCTTTCTGAATCAAAGTCTTTATATTAGATATTAAGATTTCAACTAGCTCTGGCACACCATCATTTTAAGTTAAAGTATACATGAGTACTGGTAATAGAAGTTCTCTGGCTGAATTGCCAAAATCCAAAATCCTTGTGCGCAAGTAGAAAATATAGGTTTGGAATTTGAAAGGAGGCCATGCAAAATTTCAGACATATAATTTTTAAAAAAATGGAATACCTAGAAGAATATAATGGGATATGAAGAAAAATATCTGGAGAAAAAAACCCTCTTTTTTTTAACTTAAAGTTATAGGCAAATGTTCATTCACATGCTCAAAACAACATTTAAAGTAATTGTATCTGCTCATAAGATTTGTATCTCTGTTCAATAAATAATCACTACACTCTCAACTTCTAAATTTACATTTTTCGATTGAGGTATAATTGACAAGTAACATTATATTAGTTTTATGTGTAAAAAGATCATGATTAGGTTCAGTTTCTAAATTTTTATTCTAAATCACTATGAACCATTTTTTAAAGTTGAGTCGGACGAGAAAACCCTGAAGCCCGTATTCCCAGAACACTTCTTACACCGCTGGCCAACACAGGAGCACAGGCAGTAGAGACGGACGTGGGCAGAAGCAGGTGTCATGACCATCAGCCCGACCTCAACAACAAGTACGAACATATGTTAGGCTCTCTCCCTCACATGTTGTCTTACACATGAGGAACAGGCACGTGATTAAGCACAGTTTGCTTGCCCAATAACGTCTGAATTTTGGGGAATAAGAAGACATCTTGTCCTAACTGGATCCTTTAATGTGTTAGGTGAGCACAAAATGGGGTGAGAGTTTGCACCCCCTCCCCCACATGGGCCAGAAACACCACTGGATGTTAATTAAAATGAACTGACAAATATATAAATGAGTGAAACTTTAAAAAGATAGTTGTTACGTTGGGATTTTGTAAGTTATTTCAAAATATCAGTTGAATGAATATATAAAAATAGGGAGGTTTCTTTTTATTTAAATTTTCTGCTTATTGCCGGAAATAAACCCCAATTCAATCTTGCTTCATGATAGGATGTCATTTTATAGAGTTTGGAGTATCCCTGCAGTTTCTATATCCTTATAATTGGTAAATTATTTTGGCAGAAAAGTTTATATGTGTTATTAAAATATGCTTATGCTAATTTAATTTTTAACTGGTTTTATTACAAAGATCTGTTTGGAACTACAGCTCCTTTACATGGCTGTTACCTGAGAATTCTTTTTATTAATACTAAGAGCTAGCACCACTATTTCTTGGCTGCAATAACCTGCTATCCCAAATTATGTTTTAGTCTCCAAACAACCTCTTCAGAAAGTATGTATGAAAATTTTATGATCTTCGGTATATCTATGTTTTTATTAGATATAGAATGGGGGGGATTGGGACTACAGTACATCATGAATAATCAGACTGCTTATTATAATCTTAGATTTATCTTATGGAGAAATTAGCCACAGCATAAAACTCTGAATCACAAAAGCTGAAATGCTATTTTCCACATCGTGATACCTTGGTCATATTGGAATTTTTAAAACTTAGAATTAATAAAACACTAGCAATCCCCTGGGTCAAAGATTCTTAAACTGGATTCTATGAGTGCTGTAGAATTTTACAAGGTAGATTGTACCGCCTGGTGTGTATTCTGGATTAAGCGACATTTCTTTTTATAGCTTGGAGAAGTTTCATAGCTTCCATTGCATCTCAGGGGGGTCTGTGTCTCCCCAGAGCTTTGGGTCATTGCTATCGTACATCTTGATAAGACACAGACCTAATTCTAAACAACATCAATGAAGTAACTGATATCTGTTTTAAAAGTTTCTTGTCTTAAACTATTAGCTATATTGCTTACAATTAATTTGTCTACTCAATTAGAAAAACCACAGAAGAAACACACTGTACAGTCTGCAAATAAACTGATAGAGAAGCATTTAAAAGTCATACTTTTATTTTGAAATGTTATGCTCTCCAAATTTTGTTCTGTGCCTCTTTGAACTTAGCGCCGTTTTGATTAGGTTTTTTCTAAGTAGCTGCCCGTTTTTCAATCCCCTCCCAGAAGCAGGCGCCTCAGAACGCACAGCGCGCGAACAGAAGGAATAGCGCCTCCCACCGTAACTGGTCCTCTCTGACCTGGGCCGTTAAAGACAATTCATTGTCTACATTCTCGGCTTAGACTGAGCCTGAACATGACTAAAAACAATACTCGCTCCCCCCTTACGTTCCGCTGTTTAATAGATTTAAAAATATTTGCAGTACCTCTGAGACCTCACATAGTATTTTATAGACGCTGTCTCTTTTATTCCTTAAAACCACCCAGTGAAGAGTGCTGTTCTGAGTGCCTTCTCCAGTGCCCGTAAACATCATCGTTGGAATATTTGGACACAGCTCCAGCAATTTACATGGATAGCCACGTAATTTCACCACGATAGGTTGGCTCCAGAATAGCAAATCATCACTTATTTCCAGAGTCTATGTTTTTATTGCATATAATTAAATAATTTAATAACCATGGTTTATTATTAAGTAGCTCACAGATTTTTTATAAAAGCGTTGATAACATAGCAGAATATGATTAACAGCAGGGTTGATAAAACAGGAGAACGGAATAATGACTCAAGTTGTTAGCAATTTTTCTCTCAATATTAATTCACTAATCATCATCCTTAGCATATGGCTGTATAATTAGGTATGAATTCGCTTATCAAGTTACCATTTACCCTATATGTTCCTATGCTATTCACAAAAGTATGCTGAAATAATTTATCTTCATTTTTATTTTCTTATTATTCTGTAATGACTTTTCTGGAAAGTAACTTTGTGCCCTAGTTATTTTATTTGGCACATATTAGTTTGGAGACTTTGCTTGCCTAACTCTTCCTATTATTTTTTCAAAATCTTTATGCTCTCTTTAACAGTGATTGTTTCAAAAGATAAATGTACCTAAAATGAGAATTTTTATGTCACAAAATCATCTGATTTTTCTGTGTTGTAATTAAGCTAGAAATATTTAAATTTAACAACTCTGTCCTTTCTGGAAACTGATAGATATTTTATTCTGTATTAGATACTACTACTAATATAGAAAGTTGCAGTTAGCATTTGCCAACTGTAAACTTGTGCCGATATGACAATATTTATATGGATTATTTTTTTAATTGTCATAACAATGCTATGACAACTAACGACAACTATTATCCCCAGTTCACAGCTAACTTGAGGCACTACCTGAGAGGTCTTTATCGTATTAATATGAAATCAAGGTGTTCTTGATGTTAAGGAGCTACTTATGTAAGTAGACTCCCCATTCAGAAATTGGTGAGAATTATGAATGTGTCTTATGTCATCTTTTCTTCCCAATCACCTAATGTTGAATCCTGGTAAATTCTGTATGTATATATGTATATGTGTATGTATGAATGAATACATATGAACGTAAGTATCCTAGCAATTACAAGTTTTGCTTTAGGACACATCTATTTTATTTCAGGACACTAAATGTGTAACAAGTCAAACATTACTCTGCTTATGAGTAGAAAGTAAATCAAATCACTCTACCCCGTTCATGACAAAGCTGACCTCGGTGCAGAAGCCATCTTCCAGTGTGACTATACACTTAAGCGTGCTATTGAATTAGATCTTCCCAAACTGTCTCTACCTGGGAAGGCTTAATTCTAATAGCTCTTTAAACTGATAATAACTCTCTCTAATAACACGTTTGCGCAACCGATGGGATAAAGAAAGCCAGGAGAGTCTTTTACTGTCTCAAGGTGATATGAAGAGTGAAATTAAACGGTTCCAAAGCCTACAGGCTATTTTAATAAAAGGGTGCACATTTCCCTGAGTTCTTTAAAATTGTGATAACATACATAACATGAAGCTTGCCATGGTAACTTCCTTTATGCATACGGCGCAGTGACATTGACACCATCCCACTGTTTTGCAGCCACATCATAGTCTATCTGCAGGACTTCCTCATTTTTCCAGACGGAGATTCTGCACTTATTTACTCCATATTCCGCCCAACAGGAATTCTGAAAGAAATCTGATTTGGCAGCCCAGTAAACCGAAGGCAAAATGAAATTACACCATAACGAAATGCTTTCATTCTAAACCTGAATCCATTTGTATGTGCTTTATGAGGGACGACCTGAAAATAAATATTTTCATTTTGTGCTTTATTTCCATGGTCAGACATTTTAAAACAATAGTTCTGTCTGTTACAGTTAATATTCTGATCAATGAGGATTAGTACCCAAATTAAAAGTGATGGTTAGGCTACGGACTAGGTAAATGGGTCTACTTCTGGAACTAAATGGATAGGACAGAAAAGGGAGGAAAGGGAACTGAAATAATGGCACGTTGTTCGTACAGTGGCCCGTAGCTTGGCGGGGAAGACCCGCTGCTCTCGGCGGGAATACACCTGCAGGGAGGTGAGATTCTCTGACGTCAGAGGCAACTCAGCAACCCTGGGCATTCCTGCTCCAGCAGGTGAGGCTCTTAAAGTTACAGAGCAAAGGCCTGGAAATCAAATGTCAACTTAGTAAATAAAAAGACTTTATATCGTTCGATGTAAATACATACATTTAATAGTACTTTGAATATCCCTTGTCACTCTTTAGATAAATACTGCTGTTTTTAGAAACGTGGCCAGGCAACTCTCTTAGCTGGTTCAGGAAATGCTTTGCACAAGCTGGACAATGCTCCCTGTAGATAGCAACATGGCCAGAAAGCGTCACACACGGAATGTGCTCGCACTGCACACACAGGGTCGCGGATCTTGTTCTAAGGCTTGTCTTCACTTGGCTAAAATGGGGAAAGGGATGAATCAATTTGTTTTGATTTATGACATGCCATGCCCTATTCGGATAAACATCACTGAGATGATTGCCTTCAGTTCTGAAAGCCTCTTACAGATCCGGCGCTTTTCCACTCCGGAGTCCCCATCAAGCGCCTTTGCATTTCATTTAGGCAATAAAAGCAGTTGAGTTGTACCATGTAGTGACTCTTATTTCACCCTCCATAAACTTGGCTTCCTTCCTTCGAGGGTGCGATGTAGCATTAGCAGTGGGCTGCTGCTGCTGCTTTTATTTGAGACCTAAAATGTCTTAGGTTTGAGAACTAAGTTAGTTGTCCATAAATATATTTTCTAGTCCATTTGTTGCAGTTGCAGTAATAAATGTCCACGTTTGGGTATGCCCAATAACAAAATGTTTGCATAGCGTGTAAGGCATTTAGATCCCTAGAAGAACCGCATCACATGTTCTGTGTGCTGCCGTCGATGTGTGTGGTCTAGGGTTAACACGCTCTGGGTTTTAATGGGTTTCGTTTATGGGCGTCCTGCCTTAGGAAACCAAGCAAGAGAAATAAGTGTGTTTTGATTTATGAAGGTGTATATGACTCTTTTTGTTATTAGCTTCCCAGCCTTGCCGCCAGGTGTATTTTATAACAGGAACAAGCATGCGCAATACCTGGCCATCTGGAACAATCGTTTGAACTTCCCTTCCTTTGGACACCTGGACATTCTCGTTAAACCCAGCCCTGCCCCGCTGCTGTCTCGGACATGCCTCCTCGGGGGCTGCCTCTGGAGATGGCCCATCGTAAAACCTGCAAGGAATATTTTTAATACAATTACGCTAGATTTCAGCTTTTGTCCGAATGTATACTGTAAACGCAAATACCATTCTCTGACATCTGTCCGGGAGACGGAACAGAAGCTCAGGTTTGTAGTGCCACAAGCAGTGTGTCACCTCTGTCATTTAATTACTCTGTTTATGAACAGAAACGTTCTCATCTGGGTTTTCTTCAGCACGCGGCTTCTTGATTATTGTTGTCCAGGGAACCTAGCAATCTTGATTTTTTTTTATCACTTAAACTACTCTAGAATGAGTGTATGTCTATATCTATTTATGTGCTTACGTCTATAAAAATAGGAAAGTAAGTCTTCAATGTGAACTCATTATTTTAAGGGAATTCCAAAATTTAATCATTTATTTTCCATGCACAGAAAGCAATAAATCATGCTCTTGGGCGGAAGGAGTTAATGCTTGGATATGTTAATTTTTAACTACAGAAAAGCTTTAAATCGCCTCTCCTAAATATGTAAGGAAATGCACTCAGACTCCTCTTCTCACTTCCGCTGAGGAAAATTTAAGGACAGGATTCAGGCTGAAGTTCTCTCACCCCTTCAGAGCTCTAGGAAACCTCTGCACTCAGAAATCCATGAAGCTTCGTGGTTGGTAATCTAGAGAAGCTCTCGGGAAACAACAGTTTGTTTAGGAATACATCATTTGGAAAAAAATGTAAACATTCCAGTATGTTATTAATAAAAATGAAAATAGACAAAAGAAACTGAGAATATGAGTTAAAACGTAATCATTTCAAAGTGCTTTCTATAACGAAGAGGAAAAGGATAATAACTACTAATAACAGTAACAGTAAAAATATTTATTGAGTTTATATCACATATGAAATACATATGCATTCTAATTTAATCCGGTCTCTGAGTTCCCCATAGCAGGTTGGAATCAATCGGGTGCTTTGATCAGTTGGAATCCGATCAGGACAATGGAAACCACTTGAGAGCTTTCTCCTCGGGGGACGTTTTATCCAGGACTTGGTTACAAGTGGGTGCAGAGCTGGAGCACAGAGAGGAGTCGCTCTCCCAGGTCACGCAGCTTTACGGCTCCGAGGTGGACGCGGAGCCTGCCCAGTTCATCGTCCTGCTGAGGTCCGCTTTCCGGCCAAGGCTGCCTGGGAGGAGGCCCCCCGCGAGCAGGGGGTGGGGGTTCGCGCCCCCGCCGAGGGCCGGGACCCCTGGGGTCACCTGGGCCGCTCATGCTCCCCTGCTCAGGAACGCAGCCCCCCCGGGGAACAGAGGAGCGAATGGCCGCTTCCTGTCTTGTCCGTGCGCGCACGAACCCGGCGAGCCTGCCGTGGCCCAAGGGTTAGGAACGAGGGACCCGGGGCAGTGGGCAGGAGAGCCTTGTTCTTCTTGCTTTTTGCTTTGCTCACGTGATTGCTTGGTGGTGTTTTGGAAAGTTTGGAAACTCGATTCTGTAGAGAAAGTAGGTAGGGGGATGCAAAGCTGGGGGCCACCAGCTAGAGACAGCACCCGCGTGACTGTTCCCGGGAAAAAGCGCGTCCCGCCGCTGTGACCACGTGGAATACAGGCGGGTGGAAGCACGTGCGGCGAGGGACAGAAAACCCACCGTCCCACTGAGCTGTGGGACCTGAAATGTACAAGTCCGGGCCGCAGAGCGGCATGGGGGTCATCGCAGACGGGGGGTGGTGTGGACGCGTGGCCGTGCCGGCCCTCCAGCTGGAAGGTGACTGAGTTCCGGAGGCCTCCTGTACCGCAAGGTGGGGCGGTTATTAAGAGCGTGTCACCTGCTGGGAAATGGCTCAGAGAGGAGACATTCCGTGTTCTCCCCCGCAGACACACAGACCATGCTCATCAGCGTACCCGTTCTGCTGTGTGTGCGTGTGTCAGAGCGTGCCGAACACTTTACAGATGTGCTGTTTTCTTTTTGTCACACTTCAATAAAGCTGAGTTAAAACCTAAGAGTAGAAAGCGAAGTCTCTTACACTTTTCTTTGAATAAACGAAGAAAACCCCAAACTCCGAGTCAACTCTTTCAGCCGATCAAACAAAATGCAAAGGAGAGGCATGCGTGTCTGAGTGATCCTCGTGAGCCCCAGTTCCGCCTGTTAGCGCATTTCGTCTGGTGTGTCCCGGAATCCGTGTGCGGTAAGAAACATGGTGTCCTTAAAGGACAGGGAGGCCCAGACCTTCTGTTCCTGCTCATGGACCCCGGTGCTCACGTACGTACTCATCCTGATGATCGCATTCACGTCCGTATACAGCAGTTCTTATCACGGACCCCAATTAATTCCCTTCGCCAGAACTCTGACAGAGTTTCCTGAAAATCAGATCACAAGGTTTCATCTGCTTCCAAAAAAGATTTCAGGAAAGTAGACCAATATTCTCTATCACATCACATGAAACATTTTAACAGCAGGGAGGTGGCTGAGAACTCACCCTTGATTCTGCCTTTTTTCTTTCTTTATTGTTTTTCTATTACAGGTGTCCCACTTTTTCCCCCGCTGTGGCCCCCCACCCCGCCCACCCCCTCTCCCACAGGCAGTCCCCACCCCATTATCCTTGTCCATGGGTCATTTATACATGTTCCTTGCCTGGACCCTTCCCCTCCTTCCCCCCTTTCCTCCCCCCTCCCCCCTCGTTACTGTTAGTCTGCTCCTTGTTTCCATGCCTCTGGTTCAATTTTGCTCATTTGTTTGTGGGGTTCATTAGTCTCCTCTATTAGGTGAGAGCATATGGTACTTGTCTTTCGTTGCCTGGCTTACTTCACTAAGCATAATTCTCTCCAGTTCCATCCACGTTGTCACAAAGGGTAGGGGTTCCTTCTTTCTTTCTGCTGCATAGTATTTCTGCCTCAGTCTGTCCATAGCAGATCATGTTACACTGTGTTGGACTGTAAATCATGCCATGCTGTGATATTTTTACACACCTTTCTGTGTCCGAACCGTGTCTCCGGGCCATGAGCTCTGTGTGGGAAGAAAAAACACCTTACAATCCTTCGCATTTGGGGCAACTAGCATTGTGTCTGGCCTACCATGGAAGTTTATTAAATCAAGTCTCCCTCTGCATCCGAGACCCCTGAGAAAGAAATGTGGAGCCCGGATCCTCCATGTTTCTCCTTGGCAGGATCCACACTGTGAACACCAGGCTTCTTGACGGGTTTTCAAAAGGGACCCCTGTGAAGGAATCCAGAGTGGAATTCATGTGTGAGTGGAAAAGCTCATGTTTATTAAAGCATGGTGACTGTTTTCAGAGAAGCACCCCATTTACAGCAAAGTTTAGAAAGATATTAATACATCTATTCGTGCACTGTGTATCATCATTCAACAATCAAAGTTTTAAGACTCAAAAATATCTTAGGGCAAAAGAGGCATAGTCAAGTGTTTTAAGAGTCATCTCATGGAAACAGTATTATTTTATCTATAGTTTTAAATAATGGAGATATTTACCTGATATATTAGCCATAAACATTTATTTACCAATTGTGTATGTATATAAAATCATAACAATATTTAGTTTCATGGTGAATGAAAATTAAAATAGTGTTCATGATGAAAAGTAATACACAAATTCTTATCTTTAACCAATATAACTAATGCCTGCTCTTACATCAGCAGTTGGTACTTAAATGGCCTTTAAAAGGGAAAATGAAGTGTATAATTACAGAATTTAGAAATCCGTTTTTGCTTTGAAAGATGGAACATTGTTATAAATGGCTAATAATAATAATGCAATAGTAAACCTTTTTTTCACTTGTAGTAAATGTATTACTGAAACCTTACACAGAGAGAGGGAAGTATATAAATCATACCCATAACAGCAAAACAGCCTTTCACAAAATTGGCACATCCTGTTACAGTGGCTGAATCAGGAGATGGAACTTTATCACCCTTCCCTGGAGTCACCCCCGGCCACTTTCCAGTCCAGTACCCCCAAAAAGCAACAGCTGTCCTGATTCGTAACATAAAAAATGTCTTTCACAGTCTTAAGTTTCTATAAATGGAGTCGCATGATGCCCGTCCTTTTTGGTTTGTAGTTTGTGAACATCGCCCTTGCTCTTACGCGTAAGCTCCGTTAATGCATTATCGTTGGCAAATGGCATTCCGTTTAAAGACTCTCCCACCATCCGATCACTTTGCTGTTGATGGATATTGGGTTATGTCTCCTCTCCACACCCCCCTTTTTTTCTATTGATTTTATACGATTACATTGTTATGATGGCTGCATAAATCTGTGAATGTGCTAAAACTCCGTAGACTGTATCCTTTAAATGGGTGGAATTTGTGTTATCTGAATGCTATTTAAATAAAGCTGGTTAAAAACTAGTTCTGTCATGAGATCCCCCCCAACAGCTGGCGCTTCATGCAGATTATAACGCGCCCTCTGGAAAGCAGGATGCTCCTGGGTGTACATCCCCGCCTTTGCTGCCCGCAGCAGACTGGGGGCCGGGGGGTGGGGCAGAACCACGGCCTTGTGCGCCAGGGTGCCCGACGCTTCCAGTGGCTACGCTCCCCCCCATAACTGGTATTTCTCCAGTTTTCGTTGTAAACCCTCCCATGGGCGTGTGATGAAACCTCAGGCCGGTTTCAGCTTGCATTTCCGAGCCAGTAAGGTGGGCGCCGTGCGTTGCTGCCCTGTAGGAATCTTCTTTCATGAATGCGCTCCGTAGACAATTGGCCCGTTTTTATTGGATTGCCTGCCTTTCTTTTACTGAATTGCATAACCCTCTCAATTATTTTTTGTTTTGAAATAATTTTTATTTGCATATGCTTTTTGATGTTTAGAATATTGTTTCAGGCACATTTCTGATTATGAGGACGTGTGTGTGTGTGTGTGTGTGTGTGTGTCACTGTTCAATGGCAGGAAATGTAATAATAATAGCGGTGTTTTATAGTGTTTTCAGATGACGGAATGAGAAAGACTAAAACTTTCTCTGACCACACAGCACAGCGCAGGAAGTACTTAATTAGGGTCCATCAAAGGACGATTTCACTTAAAATATTGTCACCCCCTGGTCCTGGGGTCCAACATTTATAAAGATGAAGCGGTCAGACTAGGTCATTTAAATCACTCTTTCACAACTCAGAATTGCCAACAATTTTAGCCTCCTGGGAACTCTTATTTTTTTAAAAGAGCTTATTATGGCTTGAGAGGCAAACAGAAAAGTCAGGGGTTCCCAGTTTTTTATTTTGGGGGGGCCGACCACTTACGTTTCCAGCACTGTACTGTTTTTGTTTGTTGCTGTTATTAATCCGCGTTATTGCTGTATGACTGACTCACGATGTGCTGCACATACGTAAGGACCCAAGTCGGGGAGCTGGGAGATGTGTACCATGTACAACCATGATCAGCATCACAGTCTGTGCCGTAAATAGTCATCACCTCCCGGGGCTTCCTCCCGCCTCTTCGTTACACTTCTTCCTCTTCCTCCTCCTCCGTATTATTACTGCTGTGACTGTTGTGACTGCTATTTCGTGATAAGAGCATTTAAGGTATATCTTTTTAAAAAGATTTTATTTATTTTTAGAGAGACAGGAAGAGAGGAAGAAAGAGAGGGAGAGAAACATCAGTGTGTGGCTGTCTCTCATGCGCCCCCAACTGGGGACCTGGCCTGTAACCCAGGCCTGTGCACTGACTGGGAATCGAACCCATGACCCTGTGGTTTGCAGGTCAGAGCTCAATCCACTGAGCCGCACCCGCCAGGGCTAAGGTGTATCTGTTTGGCACATTTTTAGGGATACGATACGTTGTTGATAACTGTTGGCACCGTGCGGCCCAGTAGTTCTCTAGGACTTACCTCGTGTAATTGAAATTTTGTAACCTTTGACACGATCGCCACATGTCCCCTGCCTCCAGCCCCTACCACCATGATTTTACTCTGTTTCTATGAGTTTGACTATTTTGTAGTTTTCATGTAAGTGACGTCATGGGATATTTCTCCTCCTGTCTCTGCCTTATTTCATTTTATCAAAATGTCCTCCAGGTTTGCTTATGTTGGTGCAAATGGCAGGGACTGCCTGCCTGTTTATGTATATGGCACATTTTCTTTGTCCGCTCATTTGTTGGTGCATATTAAATTTCAACATATGATCTGGGGGACATAAACATTCAGGCCACAGCAGATCTGATCATTTTGTTATATGATATGTTTTGATAACTTTGTAGTGATATATTTTGATTCTTTATTCTTCATTATTTAAAAAAAAATCACTGTTGATAGTTTTCTTGTGGTTATCATGAGACTTGCATACAAGTTCTCAGTCTTTGAGAGTTCATTTATAATTCATATATCAAGACCTTGTTAGTTCACTAATAATTACTGTCTTTTGTGTGTAATTTTGAAATTTTCTCTGTACTCAATTATGGCATCACAAAAATATATTTCTTTTCTATGTAACTATTTCTCTTTTTCTTATGTTATTCACTGGTCAGGATATCCAACAAAATGTTAAATAGTAATACTATATACTGTTTTTTCCCCTAAGAGAAAAGGATTTCGATAATCCCTAATTATTTATGATCACTGAGGTAGTGTTTTATTTTCTTTTTTAGATACGTGTGCATTAAATAAGTTCTCTGCAGACTACTACCGGCAGTACTTCTATTAAGGTAATACTGTATATATTTTTCTTTTTTCATGGTTATGTGGTGGATTATATCAATTGATTTTCAGATGTTAATTTTTTTTTCGTTTCTGCAATATACTCTAATTTCTCATTGTGGATTTTGATTTTCTACTTTACTGGATTTGAGTTGAGAGATTCTGGTCAAGATTTTAGAATGTGCATTTGCGACGAGGATGGACCTGGATTTTCTTGTTCTTGTAGTGTCTGTCAGGATCTGCTATTAAGGTTAAAACTCTGACAGAGAATGAGTTGGAAAGTGTTTCTCTCTTTTTCTATCTTCTTCAAATATTCGTATATTAGTGGTGGTTTTGCTTTTCAAAATGTTTAGTAAAATTCACTAAAGGCGTTGCTTGGGTTTGAAGTTTCCACTGTAAGAAAGCTTTAGTCAATTTCATTTTATCAAGATACTAAATTATTTAGAATTTTATGTATTCTTTTGTCAAGTTATAACGTGTTTTTCAAAGCACTTTTCATTTTATTTTTACTTTCAAAGTTGACTGTAATATTTTCTTAGTATCTGTAATGAGGTTGGATTTTGGATCTTGGTTTTTCTGTTTTAAGAGTCGCCTGCTTTTGTGACTGAGCTGAGGTTTTCTTTCTATGTTATATTTGAACAGTAATAGTTGGGTTTGTGGAGTTAATTAATATTTACAAAAACTATTCTTGCCTAGATTTTTGTTTTCTATTTCATGGTTTTAATTTTATTGGTTTCCGCTCTTAATTACTTTGCTTTATTGCTCGGATACTGCTCTCCTGTTCTCTTTTGAACTTTCTGAAATAAAAATTTAGGTTATTGCTCCAAAACTTTCTATTTGTTGAGCTATAAATTTTCCTCTAACCCGCTCCTTAGCTGCATGATGTGCTTTAATATAGTATGTTTTTATTAATTTTCAGGTTGAAATATTTTCTAATTTTATTTGCAATTGCTTTTTAAGTTTGGTCTCTTAGTTATAAATAACTTGCTTCATTTCCAAGTCATTGGCTACTTTCCCTGCACCCCCGACCCCAACGTTTCTAAAATTGGAGTGTTCCTTTTCTCGTGAGTGTCGGAAAGCTCACGGTGAGTAGTACCGACGTCTTGTGATCTACTGAGCCTTGTTTCAGAAGTCAGCATATTGCCATTTGTGGAAAAAGTTACATACATGCTTTAAAAATATGCACATCTGTTTTTAAAATTATTTGGATAGCAGAGATTATATTTAGGACTACATTGTTCATATTTTTAATAGCGTTATATAATTTTCTCTGATTTTATGTTTCACTTATTGTATGTCTTTGCTTTTGTTGCAATGGATATTTTTTATTTTTATATTTTCCAATATACCAAATATATATATACATATTTATTTATTTGTGTGTACAGTATATATATACATACACATTTACCACTTTTACGTGATTATAAAATATGTTCTTGACTTAGGCTCGTCTTCTGAAGATGGAGTGTATATTCACTATCTATATTTATAGTGAATTACTCTATGGTTCTGGTAGCTCAGCTACAACTGCTCTAAAATTTTAAATGCTATCTTACGAAATTTATTACATGAATTTTGCAGTTTGTTCGCATTGCCTGCTATCAAGTTTAATTTCTTGTTTTGGGGTGTTTCGTCGTCTTTAAATAACAGTTTTTTAAGCGTGTAACGATTGCCGCACTGGTAGAAGTCCGGCGTGAGTGCCTGGGTCCGCAGAGGAGCCCGTGCTGAGGGGTGTCACAGGGACGTATCAGTTTACAGGCAGCTGCTCTCTGATGATTACTGCTCCGCTCTCCTTTTTTTCTTTTTTCAGTTGGGTTACTTTGTAAGCTTTTCTCTGCACATGAACACGCTTGCCATACTTGGTGGGTGTGCAGTGTCCCAAGTGTATTCCAACCAAAATGTCCCCAAGTCCTGATGGGATTTAAGGTTCCACACTCACCATCAACTCACTCATCACATGGGCCTGGAAACATTAGTGTAGCTGCAGGTGGGCTCTCTGTGGCTCCTCGTTCCGTTCCTGGTATGATCAGCCGTGACGGGAGGCAAAATTCACCTGGTCAAGCAACGTTGTTGGGATCATCCCAGAGGGTGTGTGGTGTTGCAGAATTTTACAACAAATGGGGAGCAGGGAGACGATGAGGACTTTGTATCTGACACTGTTAAATGTTCGTGTTGTTTAATTTAAAATTATTTTCATGCTATTTTAAGGGTTTGGCTATCTTATTTTTGGCTGTCGTCTTGTTGACATTATATATTTGAATATTACGATACCTGCACGTTGGAAACAGAAAATTATGTTTGCTAGGTAATGAAAGGTTAATAGAAAGTAGTTTATTTTCATAGTCAATGAAAAGTTCCATTGTGTATGTAAATGAGAAGACAAATCCAAGGAACACCCTGTAAATGAAAATAAGGGTTCCTAATATTTTCAACACCTATTCTACTATGGTTTTCTCTGGGGGCATTCACTTTAACATCTTATGTCTTGTTATTCTTGTCAGTCAGTGAAGGAAGTAGGATACTTTCTTTGACATAATGTGAATTGTTATAGATGTAATATAGACCTATGAATATTAAGGATTAAGAATGTCATATTCATTAAAGGTATTATTTGTATTCTTTTTTGGAATAGTAAGATTGTGAGAAATGACTAGCTTTAGAGGCAGCTCAACTATTTCATTTTTATATAAATTAAAATACACTTTGAGCATTTTATAGCCTATAATTTTCTAGGTCAGCCTTCTAACTGCTAATCTTTAAATTCAGTCCGCATATCTATTTTCTACATTATTATATTGAGATCATCATTTGAGAAAGGGTAAATAATAAATAAAAGTACTGAGAAAATGTTTGCTGATACAACCTATTGTGTTAAACTGAATTATGATACGTGATTATTCTTCAAAATAGTCAATTTCATTTTCATTGTTCCCAACTGAATTTTTTATGAAGCTCTCCTGTAGGCATTAGAAGATTTCTTCAGGTAAGTAAATTATAATGAACATAATTAACATTACTTCGCAAGTATTTCGGGTTAGGCTGACGTGTATTGAAGTGAGCGCCTGGGCGGAAAGTTGCCTTACGTATAAGCACTGGTCCCAGGCAAAGTGTAAGGTAGGCAGAGGTTTTCTTAAGCACTCAGTCTCCTTACTTGATAAATTCCTATGTCCTTTTCAGAATTGCCACCTCATAAAACTCAGTTCTCGTTCACTTTTCTGCTCTCTGTAAATCAACTTACGCGCCCGTCTTGGGTACCATCATGGGAGGTAACCCGACAGCCACCTGGCCTTAAGGAGTTAACTGTCCTAAACCCGGTCCACGAGTATGTGTCCTTGGGAGAACCTCCCAGCTCTCTGACGTCCATCTGTAAAATGGGCTTTTTAATAGCATCAAATGCGCATCATCCTGTAATGAGGGAACAAGATAATGTGTATTAAGATTTAACATAGCACCTGACACGAAACAATCATTCGCTGAATGTTAACTGCTGCCTGCCACAGTGAGAAAACTGTGTAACCATCTCCCGTGTACCTGCCTGAACACGAAATAAGCATGTTTCCTCGAATAACAGTGCGGACTGGATGTCATAGTTGAAACGGGGCTTTGCTTCTCCCATTCATTCACTGGTCCAGCCTCCTTCCCTCCCCCGCCCCTCCGCCCCTCCTCCACCTTCCCAATGAGATGATGACGAGGATGGCAGAGGTGATGCTGAGGTGTTACTGTAATTTACCCTTTGGAGTGTCTCTCCCTTCCAGAATTCTATCTTTTCCAGCCCCACCAATCTGACAATATAGTCAAACTAATTTAGGCTCCCTTTATGGTAATTACATGTCACATCTTTCAGTGTTCACCTTTTAAACAAAGCTTAATTATCTTCACGCAAATGAGTAACAGATAAGGTTGAGCATCACTGGAGGTGCCAGCTGGAGAGTCCTGTTGGAAGAGAGATGTCTCTGGTCATACACCGTTAGCACCTTGCTACCCACCTGGGCCTCTGCATCATAGTCTTTGATTGCATGTTATCAAGACATATACGCAACTCTTTTCAGCCATTCTTTCCTGTTCTTAAGTGACTGTAATCATAAAATAAAGTGAAGGCTTGAGGCAAGCTTTAATTTGGGAAAGCTCTAAAAAGTCAGCATTGCGTTTAGTAGTTAGTAATTCATTTACTAAGTATTTTATTTGGAAAAACAATGGAAACATCCAGCAAACAACCCCCACAGGCTTTAACCACCCAATCTGCTGACCTGCCTGCATGTTAACCAGGTGTTCTGCCTTCTCCCTGTGACGGTGGATGGATGGCTGCATCGTAAACCTGCCTAAGGCCTCTTGCATGCTGGAGTCCACTTTGGGGACAGAGACAGATGTGCTCAGGCGGTCCCGGCTCCCTGTTCTGTGTGTGTGTGTGTGTGTCTGCAATACATAGGTCTCTCACAGAGTGGGGCTCAGGGCAGGGGGTCTCTTGCCCAAGTATCCAAGGGAGCTATTGCCTGCATGATCAGATTGTTTTGACTTAATTGAAACAGTGTCATCAGCATAGAAAATTACTCTGATTTGCTCTACACCCAGAGGAAAATCATCCCTTTCTTTTGCCTTCAGCTTGTAGAATACACTCTTGTTTTTGTTTGGTTGTTGTGTTTTTTGTTTTTCTCTCCTTCCTTAGTGGTTAGTGCTTCACAGTTTCCCTAGCGTCTTGCTTGACTTATCTTCTGGTTCATTTTTTCCCTTTTAATCTGTGTGCATTGGATGGCATCTGGTACCTTTCTGAAAGGCCACCGAAGTGCTCAGCGGCCTGAAGAAGATATACATACACTTCGTTTTCCCACTGTAAATGAGCATCGAATCAGTGCTACTTAAATACAACTCATCCTAGGAGACTTTAAAGTTTTCTGCTGCCTGCACATATCTGTGAGAGATTATACTTGGGTACTGCCCAGGAACAAATACATGCTAGGGGTCACAGGGAGGGTTACAAACCAGTGGGCTTGATTTAAGATGTATACTTACGATTAGTTTTGTACCTGATAAGGTAAAGCAGGTGACAATATTCTGGAAAGTCTGCTCCTTAAGAAGAAAAATAAAAAACACTAAAGCAACAGTAATAATAAAAACCAAAAGCCAATTTAACTAATTCTACCAACTGGGATACCCTCAAATTTCCATCATTGGTTGGAAGGAAGCACCCCATTAAGTTTTTTTCACTCAAGCAATCAGCTAAGCCAGCATCCTATTTGCAAATACTTGGAAAATAACTTGATTGGTCTAGTATAGGTCAACTATGCATTGCTGTTCATTGAGGTAGTGGGAGGTCAAGTTCAAAAATTAAAAAACATGGGCCTTGTGTGTGTAACTCTCTAACAAAATATTTGCTATGAAAAAAAGCTTGAAAAATCAAACAGATAATTCTAAAGAAACTGATTTGGTTAAATATTTCATATAAAGACCAAAATATGTGTTATGCTTTATGAGAATTTTAAAATATTTACTTAAAATTTCCGTATGGCTTCATGGAACATTTCTGAATGGCATCTGCTATTTGCCAGTTAAAAATTGAGGAAATATTTATATTTCCTTAGTTTAAGAGTTTATTAGTCTCATTAACACACTCCTCTGCAATGCATTATCACATCACAATAATATGTGGTCCTATGAGTTAAAATAAATTTGTCTTTTAGGTACAAAATCTACTAGCACCATAGCTATCATGTAAAAGACATCTCATAAGTGCTATTTCTCTTTGATCAAGGTTATTCAAATGTCCATTTTGCATGACTAGATTTAATTCTAAAACTCCTGCCATTTCAGGACTCTTTCAAATATATTTGGGGATATTTGTGCACTTTCTTATGCATTATTTATACAAGATAAAATTAGGGAAGGAGGAAATCAAATTCTAAATACAGTCTTGTTTCAGAAGTACAATCTATGTACAGCGACCTGTCAGCAGAGGTTTCTCGCTCCATCACTTCTCCGTGAGCTAGAGCAGACACTATGAACGTACATTTTCAAAAGCAGTTCTGTTGTGGAAACTATGCCACTGACTCCCTCATTAAATGGCAGCGCAATATTTAAAAGTTAGAAAACTGTTTGCTTCCGACATTCTGCATATGCTAAGTATGGTTGATCATATTTTCCCTGATACAGCAGAATTCAGTAAGAAAAAATACGCTCTACAAAGGATTTTACATCTGACAGTGAGCGAGTCTTACGTTTTGCCGGTAGAGGGTCTCTTCATGCCTCTGTGGAGAGACAGTAAACTCTTGTATCAGATGGTTCATGCAAATTCCCATTGGAACTTTTAGACTGGAATTAAAAATTCTAAAACTAGAGTAGGATCGGATGACCAGATAATTCGGTGAATTGCCTCTCCCTCTGTATTCTCATCTCATCTCCTGGCCAGTGTCGATAAGTCAAAGGCATTTAAAGAAATATTTCAAAATATAACGTTCCTATGGTAATCTATAAAGACTTTTAATGAGGCCTTTTATGTAGGAAGCGTAAGTCTAACTGGAGAGCTGGGCTCATGCGCTGGGCTCTGTCTACCCTTTCCTCTTTCAGGCAGTATCTGTATAACGCTGCTGGGATAGCCTTGCATTTTGACTAAAATTGCACTGACTTTATAGATGAAATTGGGATTAATTGACATTTTCAAAATAGTGTATTTCAACCTCTGTTTATCATACAGCTCTTTATTTAGGTCTTCTTTAATATCTCTTAGCAATGCTTAGTAGCTTTTCATGGGAAGGCCATATATAACTTATGGTAATTTTATTCTTAAATTATTTATGTTTTTGCTATTATAATTTTTTTTTAGTTTTGCCACAAAATTGTATTAGATTTTGAAGCAAATTGCACAGAATTTAGCAAATTGTCCTAAATCACACTCTCTGCATATTTTATATGCAGAAATAACAAGAATACAATGTTATATGTATATAGCATACAGTATACATATATGTATATAAAAGAATATACATATGTATATACATATAAATACAATGTACAATACATATCCACGACATACATTAACATGCATGTGTTTATATACATGTTTATAACATCATATAAGATGGTGTGGTGTATTGTTGCTTTGTTTTGCTCTTTTTTCCCAGTGAATTGAGTTGATGTCCCGTGTTGCTCCATCTGGCAATAAAGACGAGGAGGGGACTGTTCTGATGGCACCAGTGCTGAGGGTGTCAGGGGCCCGCCCACTTCTTTCATAAGACTGACTTGATCCCAGTGTTGCAGAACCCAGCACGCCAGACACTGGTGCATCTCCGACTCGAGGCTGGTGTCTTTGATTTATCAGGTTGTGAGCTCCGAGAGGGTAGGACCTCACTTCCAAAGCTGGTCCTAGCCAGTCCCTGCCAGTTTAGGTCCTAGGCTGCCTGCGAATTGATGGGACTGAGTGTGCGCTGTATTGCAGCAGCGGGTTAACGGCCCATTTCTCTTGTACATTGTAAGTACATAGATGTGTGCTTTCGGGCAAAACCACTGGCTGAGGGTGTTGTCAGGCTGAGGAAATGATAGATGCATCTAGGGAACTTCCAGATTCCAATCCATTCTTCCGTGTCCACTGTGGTCCATCCTGTGGCTGGTCTGTCCCCAGGGGCAACGCCTCCGGACCTGGGCAGGCCCAGCTTCTGGTCCCAAGATGCGTGTGTTTGCACAGAAAGTTCTCCTTTCCCTGGAGGTCAGTTCCCTCAGGCTGCCTTTCACCCTCTGCTCTGTAGCAGGTACGTGGATGCATGTGGTGACTAATGCAACCTTATTTGTATCAGTGTTCATCAGCAGACATTCTTCACTCATTCACATGTTATTTAAAGGCTATCTTATGTATTTGCAAAGACTTTTCGCAAACAGAAAAACACATAGAGAAACACAAATGGAGGGAACTGAGAAAATGTCCACAAGTTTAGAGGTGACATTTGTCATGTTCCCAAAGCCACTTGATTGTGAACAGTACTTTTTTCTGTGCTCCTCTGTGTCTTGCATGTATTCCTTTTCATAACACAGAACCTCTCTATACATTTTACCCTGGCTGTGCAGATGGGGAAAGCGAGGCACTGAGGTTTAGAAAAATGTTTCAAAGCTGCAGAGCGAGTGATTGTGAGATGGAGGCATCACCCCTGCCAGCTGCCTTCAGAAGCAGAGACCTCACAGACGAGGTGGCCCCTCCTGCTCCCCTCCACAGTTCGGCACTGTTGATTCCTCTCCTTAGATTTAAATTTATGAAATATCATTAACTTTAAAGGAACAGGTTCTCAATTTATTGTGAATCATGTCTGCTTTCAAACGTGTAATTCTGAATGAGGTGGTCAAACTATTTGTTGTAATCGTCTTCAGTTGTTTGTGACATTTTACAAAAATTTAGTATAGGGTCACATAGTACTTATCAAATGAGTTTATTTTGTCAGAGTTCTTCAAAACATTTATTTATGGGAAGAGATTAATATTTCCAAATTTGGATGAGATAAAACTCTATTCACTTGCTCAACCCTGAGACATGAGGAGGTTTCCTCGGATTGTTTGCATGTTTTAGTAGCGGGACTACTCCAAATTGGAGACTTGACTTGGCAAAGAACCTTGGCTAAAATGGAAGCTGCATTGTTGACCGTTCCAGTCGGCAGAACTTACTAGACACGGTGAAAGGTAAAAGTCGTCAACAGCATTGATTTGCCATGACCACGGGCAGGTCAGCAAGTGTTAAGGCTGTTGAATAAAATGATGCCAATGTAGTAACCAATGTCACTGCAACCCACAGAGAAAATGACATTGCATTTGTCATTGAATGAAGGCCGTGTCTTGGAATTCAGGGTCTTTTTTTTTTTTTTTTTTTTGGCTACCTATTCAACGTCGCATTTTTTCTTATTAATTAAGTAGCATTGTGGAATTGGTTTGATTTTCTCATTGCTTTCAGGGACCCACATTTCACACAAGAGAAAACCTGTTTTCTCCTCTGAAGCATTTATTTAATGTTAGGTGATCATTGTCCCTCTGCCGTGAGGCCTGTATCAAGGGTAGACTCCACTGTTGAAATACCAAGTCACTGGAGAAAAGTATATTGAAAGGACCATAAATCAAAAACATATACACAGACATTTCAAAAGACAATTCTTTGTTCCTTATTTTTATTTTAACCTGCCACTGCACTGTCACCGGCTGTCTCAGGGGCGGAAGCACCTTGGAAACGCCTTCGGCATGCAAATGAATTTGCAAGGGAATCATTCCCCTAATGTAACGGAGGCACGACTCCCATTTTTATGAAATTCATAACTCGGGGACCTAGCTATTCAATGTTATATTCATATCAAAAAAGTATTAAAAATTAAGACTCTAATTTCTTGTTTTATATTTTAAAATATTTTATGTCACATCAGCGCATAATTGAATACTAGAGAAGCTTTTAGAGGTTAAATATTTAATAATTTGAAATTTTTATCACTAGCAGCGGTACATGATGTTTGTTTACATATTGTTTTCCTCCTAAAAGTCCATTTGTTTTTACCAGTTATATCTTTTTAGTAGCCAAATTAATGACTCAGCAAGAAATAATTTAATGTTGCTTATAAGAGATATTTTGCTGTATTTCCCAGAGCAACTTCAAAACACTGGATATTGTAATATTTAATGTAGATTCTACTATAATTTAGTTTAATATTTCAGTTGTAAGAATCTTTAATGGAGTTTCTATATAATATGGTACAGTATCTTGATGGAGTTTATACAATTCATTTAAATGAGTTCTCAAATTAGCTTATATATCAATCATGATTCTTAAAAATAAAATTTACTTACTCTTACTCATTAAAGAGACAAAGACATTTTGGAAATATACCAGTGAGCTTACAGAATTAATTAGACACCAGAGAACTGAGCTTGGAAACAAGAAGGAGAGAGGGAGGGAGGAAGAAGGAGAGAGAAGGAAGGGGACACAGCGAGTCTTCCTCAGGACCCAGGGACAGTCTGGCTCAGCTCCTTCCTCAGACAGTGGCCGTGAGCCCAGCTCGGCCGGCGAGAGCGTGAGGACGCCTGACCGCTCCGGCCCTACCTCTCCTGGCAGCGTCCAGGGTGCTGCGAGGAGGGTTCCATTTTCGGAGCCGAGACCACTGAGGATGCCCTAGCTGCCAACCCACCGAGAGCCACACGAAGACTCCGCCAGTCAGGAAAGATGTTCAGATAGACAGCATGTTTGAAAAAATGGGTTACCGGAGTTTAAATTTTGAAAATTATTTTTTAACAGATCAGTAAATGTATCTGTACAGATATATGTATTTGTTGTTCACGTCTCCCCAAAACACCAGTTTATTTTACCCGGTCTCTGCATTCCACGAATACTCACTCAAGATGCTAAATTAAGCCCATCCCTGCTGAGAGCCCCGTAGGAGGCGGGAGCTGGAGAGAACCTTGCGCAGGATCAGCGACGAGTCCCCTAGGCCAACCCTGCCCCCTCTGTCACTCACTGCGCACTGGAGGCAGCCCCCCTGTCAAAAGGCTACAGCTCATTACACCTCCCCTTGGGGGATTGGGTTCAATGAATCCAAGGTCCTTCTTGGAGCTTTAATGTCCTGCCTGATACTGCACACATGGCTCTGGCCCGAGCATCTGTCCCTGGTCCCCAGCATTACTGGTGAGTAACTGGGGCTGCCATAGCAAAGCCCCTCAGACCAGGGGCTCAGGCAGCAGAGATGTATTTTGTCCCCTGTCTGGAGGCTGGAAGTTCAAGGTTAGGTGTCTGCATGGCCGGTGTCTCCTGAGCCCTGGGAGGACAAGCCTCTCGCTGATGTACAGATGGCTGTCTTGTCCCCATGTCCCGACTTTGCTTTCCATCTGTATATTTGTGTCAACATGTTCTCTTCTTAGGGCTCCCATCGCCCTGGGTCAGAGCTCACCTGACTGACCGCGTTTTAACTTACTTACCGCAGTGAAGGCCATCTCTCCAAATGCAGTCACATCCTGAGACCCTGGGGTTAGAACTTCAGTATGTGAGGTTTGTGGGGACCGGCATTGGCGCCTAACATCCGCGGCTCCCCCGGGATGTACTTGCCAGGCACCACGTGGTCAGGTTGTGAGGATCGTCTCTCTGCCCTCACGCTTTGCCTTGACTACTTTTTGGTGAAAACTACCTTCTGATTATTCTAGCTGAATAGCGAGTCTCAATACGTGTCATGAAAGGTCTTCCTTCTCTTGTCAAGTGTATCTTAACTATTCTTGTCAACTTTCACCTTTATCCGTTGTTGAGTCGTTAGCAATGTGGTAGACCTCGGCCATTTATGAGAAAATGCAGGAGGCGAGACTCCTGCCTTATGCCACTTACCTGTGCATGGGGTTGAGGAGCATACACTTAGAGATACATTAAAGCATTGGGATGTTCAGTCTAGACATGCTGCGTATGGCCAGGCAAACCATGGTTTTCCATTGAATCACACATAGTAGGGGCAGAAGAGGAATCTTGACATCCGCTCAGGACACATTAAAGAAAGCTCTGCTTAACTCAAGACATGATAGTAGTAGAAGTTATAACTGCAGGATGTATCAGTTTGCAATTATACAGGTCACAGGAAGTTAAAATCATTTTCCAAGAATTAGTCAGAAAGATTCATGCTTAAGGGGGCTACCTCCTTTATTCAATGATGATGCATACATATACCTGTTGGACCACAAATCATCTTTCTGTGCCATGTTCTAACAAACTGTAAAACCCTAAGCTATTTTTTTACAAATGGCTTAATGCCCGTGCCTTGTCATCTGTCATTTTTAGTTGTATATTTTTACCAAACGTTTATATGTCATGTTGCCCCTTTCCATGACCTGATTATCTCTCGGTGTTTTTAATCATTTTAAATACGCCATGTGATGCTCATTGGTTAGGTTGCTCTCAAAAACTTGCTTTTTGAGATTTTGGGTGATTTTCTTGATAGTTTTTTTTTTGAAATTTTTGAGATTTTTATTTTTTGGTCCTGGCCATGCTAGCAGAGCATTTTCGCTGAGAGTCCTGGCTGGGACTGAGACGACAGGAAGTTAAGTGCTTTTTGAAAATCCAAGATTAAAAGCATGACTCACAGTTTGATGCTTTTTGCAGATAGAAGTTGTTTTGTAAGAAAGATGACATGGATGTTGGCAGGAGGGACATGTGGGCAGAAGAGACTAGATGATTTAAACAACTTTTTTTAAATTTTGAAGTTTTCATTACAGGCATAAATCTCTATTTTGTGTGCTTAAAAAAAAAAAAAAAGTCCAAAACAACAAAACTCACAGCCACCTGGTATAGTGATTATATGAAGATATAAGTAAAAAGAAATACTCTTCTTTAAAAAATTGTGCTTTTCAATTGAAAGTCACTGTTATTATCACATAAGAAAAAAGATATCAAGTCACCTTATGTCGTTATTCACATATATATCTATGTATAGACAAAGATTATAATTTTCACCCCAAAACCATTATCATTGTTGGCTTGTTGCTTCTGGTGCTGTTCCTTGGTCGTTTGTACCCCGTCTCTCCTTAGGGAACAGGGCAAACCTCATCAGTGACTTTTGTGCCCAACTCACGGTAATCACATTTTTCTATTTTCTGATTCTGTCTTCTATTCATGTATTTTACTCAGGACCCTCCTCTAAGGTGGAGACTGTGGCAGAGTAGGATAAACTGTTTAGGATTATATACAAGGTCTGCCCAGAAGGCATCTAGCCATGTACTATGGAAAATAGAGACATTTACTGAAGAAGATACAAGACACAAGAAACATTGTACACAGGACAATGACACCTCAGTCCCCTTCAAAGTTGGCACCTTGGGACCTCACACAGTTCTCCCAATAGCCAACAGCTACCTTGTCCTATTTTCCTGAATCTCATCGATGGTCTGAAATCTCTTCCTTTTCAAAGGTGATTTTAATTTTGGGAAAAGACAGACGTCACAGGGCACCAAATCTGGGCTGTAGTGGGGCTGAGTCACCTGGGTGATTTGATGTTTTGCCAAAACCTCTGCATGAGACGTGATGCATGAGCAGGTGTATTGTCTGATGAAGCTGCCAATTGCAAGTTGGCCATAGCTGCAGCCTTTTGAATCATCCAAATAAATTCCCCAAAGGAGAACTCAACTTAACGGCAGAATTTGATGCAGATTCATTGCTTTAATCGATCAGTCATTTTGAATGTGATGGCCACACAGTACACACGCTCACTCAACAGCATCTACCGCCCTTACTGACTGGTACTGTGAAGTTGCCATTGTTCACACATGTGCATTTGAGTCCATTCCCCTTGGCTGCCAGGTTACATCGATGTCATGCAAACTGTTCTTGTTATAGTAACAATGGCTGGGCTATTTTTGGACAGACCTCTTATTCTTTCCCTCTTTTATCAGCCCTCATTGATCAAAGCTATGCTTGGCATTTTCTATACATGTTCTAATTTTATCTCCTCAACAATAGGAGGAGGTGGCATCTCTCCCTTTTGATAAAGATAAAATTCTCACCAATGAAGGGATTTCACATAGAAAACTGTTTTATCACCATCAGGTTAGCAGGTAGGTTGAAAGTAGGGACTTAGTCCACTCTACTGTCCTTTCCTTAAATTATTTTTGAAGGATTCCTTTTCCCCAGAGTAAACATTATTCCTGCTGTGATGTCTCAGTCAAGTTTTATTGCTTCTGATATAAAGATTGCTTAAGTAGTCAAATCTGTAATCTTCTGTGATTACCCATTGATGGATAAAAGTGAGTGAGTCATATATACACATATGTTTTTTATAAAATGGGTGAGTTTAGATGACTGGAAGAATTAGGAAATTTATGGTAAAAGACAAACATGGTTTTTTCACTAGCACACTATGTACAATATTTATGGGTATTTTCACTAAATATGTTGAAACTGCAGTTTACCATTAGTCAAAATAGACTTTAAAATATTTGCATTTGTAGGTATATTTGAACACTTGTAAGGTTCATTTAAAATAATAAAATGCTAATTATACAGCCAGGACATACTTCATAGTTAGAATCCAGAAAACTCAGAGGATTTCTCATTTCTTCCTAAGGAAATGGATAGGCATTACTATTATTATGATTTTTGCATTCAGTGCTCTGTCCTGTGAAATGAAAAGGAAATAATTGACCTGCAGTGAAAAATATTTCCATGAGTAATAGAATATCCTTTATTTCATGTATTTAACACTCCTCTTATTAAAGTGATTTTTAAAGAATAATTTATATGCTAGGAAAAGCAAGAAAAATTAATTACATAAAACCCTCAGTTAAAACAAAGAAGCTAGAAGGAGAGTAAAAGAAATACAAAGTAATAAAGAATAAGTGTAACACAGAGAAAATAGATGGAAATATGGTAGATATTAGTCCAGTGGTTTAAATAATCATTTTAAGCCTAAATATTAGATAAAGGAATTGTTACAAATATATTCAGATCAATAAGACATCTAAAAAACAGTAAAATATACAGAATATATAGTCATCATAGAATAACATCTATTTGGTTCTGGAGGCCTAGAAATCTATTTATAAATTAAGTCATATAATCATGCAATTAATAAAGTGATATAAAGATCCATCTTAGAAAACTAAGATAAACAAGACAGATAGAGGCTTTTCTTTGTAGTAGTGACTATACAGTTGGGATACATGAAATAAGTTGAAATAATGAATCTGAAATGAGTTTTCAGCAGATATTGATATTAAGATGTCCAGTTCACTATTTCCCTTACTTTCATTTCTGTAAAGACAGTTTGACATTAAAAATTTCCTTCTCAAGTCACTCTGAATAATATACAGTACATAAAATTCTTCTTTAGCTGTTAATTTATCTGAATGTTACATTTACATAATGCCAAAAATAAAATATATTGTGTTTTATACATATGTGGGCTTTATTTCCTTCCTTCAGTATAAAGAAGCATGTATCTGTTTATTTATCATCTTTCTCATGCTATTAGAATTTGTATAGCTATAACTAGTGAATATTAATATTTTGAAATATTATAATTTACTATATATGATACATGACATTAGATGAAATATGAATGAAAATTTGAAGAACATGAGCAGATGGATCATCAATTTATTGGTTTGCATTATTAAAACATACTTTTAAGCGCACCTTTCTCAGATATCATATTGTAGATAAATAATGACTGTGACATGAACTCTGCCCTTTTTTGTCATCGTGTGTGGGCGCGAGGCTTCCCAGGGTGCTGTGGTGCCGACATCTCCTGCCCCAGGGTCTCAGCGTGGGAGCGGGGGCGTCTCAGGTCCTGTGGCCACTTGGTGTGAGTTCCCTGTTGATCTTCTTGTCACAGTGTCATGCCGTCCTGCTGTCGTCACAGGGACCCTTGTGTAATCCGGGGCAGGCCTGGGAGGGCTGCCTCTGGGACCAGGTGGGCTACGGACTGCCAACGTGGTGTCCTCCTCCGGCGGGTGGGCAGTGGGGTGCCCGCCACTGTGCCGTCTGCGCCGGCCTGGGCTCCCTCACCGATGTGCGTTCTTCTGCCTGCCTCCCAGAGGCCCCCTTGGGTTGACTCTTCCCTTCCTTGCGGGATGGTAGTTGTGCTTAGCGGGGTGAACATGGAGACAGGGCTTATCTGTGCCATCTTCTCTGAGCCCAACTTTGTCATTTCTTTGTGGTAGTGTCCATTCTCTGGAAAAAGAACACTTGCATTGAAGCATGGAAAATTGATGTGCATGTGTGTTTGCATGCATGTGCAAGCATGTTTATCACAGGCATGTTCTAGTAACTCATTGCTATTGCATTTATGTATTTTCTCCTGATATTCCCAGTAGTTTTAGAACTCCCTGTGTTGATTACGTGCAATTTGAATCATAAAGGTTTACAACCTTTATCATTCTGCGAGCGGAAATGTTTAACAACATATTCTCTTTTCCTGCTCAGCATTGGGGCTTTGAAGGCACTTTATTTTTATATTTCAGTAAGTTCAACTTCCACCAATTTGTTATCCATGTGATCTTGATTGGTTTGCTCAATCTTTTTATATGTCAGTTTATAACAGAATAAAGGTGAGGCTTTAGACCCAGGGACACCAGAATAAAAACGTTCCAGTCCTTCCACGAGGACTGAGTCATGTTGGGCAGGCTCGACCTCTCTTCATCTCTGTCTGCCATTGTGAAGCAGAAGTTTTCACAGAACCTGCACACAGGTTTTCATGATGAGTGAACATGTGAGCTTTTTGTACACGTTAGTGGTTATTAGTAGTATTATTGCGAATAGAAAATAATTGCTATTTTACTTGTATGCTTTTTTGCTTTGTTTTGCTTTAGTCAACATCTGTGGTAATTTAGTAATTATGACTTATTACTCATTACAGCAGTCCCTCTCTATATCGCAGTTCACTTATCGCGGCCTCACTGTATCGCGGGCTTTTAAAAATATTATACTTAATTATTTATCATGGATTTTTCGCTATATCGGGGGATTTTGCGGTACTGTATACGTATGTTGGTAAAGTTACGTAGGTTTAAGAGTGTAGGTTAAATGTAAGGTTCCTACTTCGTGGGGAGGTCTGGAACGTAATACCCGCGATAAGTGAGGGAATACTGTACATTTTATTTGTGGATGTATTTATAGGACCCTACATAAGAATGCTTTCCTACAGCCACTTCTTAAAGAAAGGGCCATGTTTTATTTCTAATAAGCCCTGGTTCAACTTATTACTAGTGTTTGTAATTCACAATACACTCATTCTTAATTTCAGTTTTTGTTCTCTAATTAATTTCAGCAGTAAAACCTTTTGGCCTCTCCATTTAATAGGCCCAAGTCTGGGAGTGTGTGAGAAAGGAATGTCCCTGCTCTGAGGCTGAAATCTACCTTGGCCAAGAGAACGGCCTCCAGTGCGGAGCCGCAGGGAGGCAGCGAGCGCTTCTAGCTCCAACTGAGAGCCCTGAGTACTAGCTCACTAAATATAGAATGGGAACGGTGCTAATGTGTCGTTTTACGTGTGTCTCAGAAAACGTTCACGGCAAGTAACATCATTACTATGTACTGAGCATTTAATCTCTCTGACCTCCTCTGTGCATTCCCAACGAAGCTGTAGAAGGTCCGTCTTTCAGGGTAATGGGGATTCTTTCCTTAATGCGTTTCCTTCCTCTGGCTGTGAGCATTTTGAGAGCTGGACCCATATCAATTAGGTTTAGAATTCGATCCTGGGCATATAGCACACTGTCCAGCGCCTAGTTACGTAAATTAATAAGTGGTCTGCCCCTTAACATAAGGCAGGCTCTGAGCAACCTTGCTAATGGGGATTTCATACAGAGACTCTCTTTTTCGGTCTATAAAAGCAAGCTATTATTGGTGAGATTTGGTTTAAACGTGCAGTCAGCTTATGTTATAAACTCATTAACACCGAGCTGCCAAGTCTACGAGGGTGTCTGTTCACTCCATTGGGGCTGCAGCTCATGTGACTAACGTATTTCCTCTTACGCTGCTGACTGGCAACAGATTCACAACGGGGGAGGGAAAGGGACCGTGTGCCCTTGGGAACGAGTGTGTATGTGTGTTGGTATGTCTTCCTGCTTCGGGGAGAAAATGAGAGATGCTATAGGGTTTGTTTATAAGTGTGGGGAGACCAAAGCCATGGTGCCGTGAACATATGTCAACTGCACGCTTTGTACAGACACCAAGTCCCTAACCCCCTCACCTCCAGATTAAATTGGGCCTTTGTGCAATCTGTATTCTGACTTTACAAATTGCATTAAAACGTCACCGAGAGACTTCTTTGTAATTAGTTTCTATTTTAGTCTTACATATAATAGCGAAATGTCTGAAAGCAGCATTGAATTCATCCAAATTGACACCTTTCATTCTGGAGATTTTGCAGTAACATCAAAGAGCACACGCAGACAATGCTTTTATTTATTTCCAGTAAAACCTTCCTAATATGTTTACATCCCAAGTGTTCCTGCCAGTGTTCGATTATAGGTAATGCAAATGTCTATGTACAGCGTGATCTTGAAACACAGGACTGAATAAACACTTATTTTAACAACAAATAAACAATATAAATGTATGCTTCGGGTAAGGAATTTCAAATAAATAAGTTTTTATTCATACAAAGACTATATAGTAGTATGTTCTTTAAGAAGTAATACATTTTGGAATTTATCAATATTTTTAGTTCTTGAATTTTCAATTTGAGATTATGACTTATTTAATCTAAGTGTGTATTGTTTTAAAAGCTATCTATCTATTAATGGAGATGATGACTTTTGTGATACACAGAAAGCTCTGAAGCTATCACTGGCAAAGATGGATCACAGAAAGCTTGATGTTAAATATGCACATTTTTGGAAGATTAACAGTCTGACACACTTAGTATAGAACAAGTTGGATTAGTCCATAGACTTAAGGATAAAACATATTCCTGCTTTGCTATTATTGACAGATGAAGCTGAAGAGATAGAATATAATCATTTATACATTTTATAGGGGGCTCTTATCAATTTAATTAACATTGGTATATCCATGTCTGATATTAGAGATGGTAGAGCAATTGGGGAAAAGGTAATTTTAGGCCATTTAGTTAACAATGCATATTTTTTAAAAAACCTCTCCTCTGGTACTTTTTTCTACTTATTATTAGAACATAAGCCGGCCTTCTCACGTAGCCTGGATTGCAAACTCAGTACTTTGCTTAGCCCCACACTCCTCAGTTCCCTGAGATAATGTACTTTACACTGAGTGGTGGTTCAGTTGTATATTTTTAATTCTCTTTCCCTACGGCATACATTGGTTTCAACAGGTGATTCATATTTCCATTACGTATTTTACCCCCATGGTTTAAGAGTTTCCTCATTATTAACCCCACTTCCTAATATGCTATGATTTATTATTGCTGTTTTGAGAGCAGTAGGAGGCACAGAAAACAATCCCACTGAGGTACTGTGCATCTTCCCAGAAATATGCAACATGGGTAGCAATAATCAGGGGAAAACTTCAAATGTCTCTTTAGTTTTGTTTAGATTAGGTATAGATCATTTTTTCTTTTTAAGCAAAAATATTTGAGAAATTGATAAAATGAAATGTAACATAATGGCATACCTGAAGTAGGACACATGCCTTCTTTCATTAGACAAAGGATATAGAGATAATACTTACCTATGAAACCACTCAGCATTCATATTTTCCAACTTAATCAGTTACATTTTCATAGCAACAATTAAATTTGAATACACTATGAAAATCAATTTATTTTATTAATAACGATTTATGTAAATATATGTGTAGATTGATTGATTGATATAAATATATCTGGCTCTAATGAATGATCTGGATTCCCTAAGAATCATTTTTTTCCCTTATTGACACCTATACATTATACAATCTGGAAAATTAAATAGAAAAATATAAAAGGTATGTGTGCTGTATACATATCTATATATTGTCTGTATTTTTAAAAGCAAAACAATCTTTTATCATTATAGGTGTATCAAGGGTTTCAAAAATCATAATATGGAACATTTATAATTCTTAAATGTTGTACTGAGGGCAGAGTAAAAGTTTACTGGAAGTTCAGTTTTTCATGTGATTGCAAAGTGAGTTCTTTTCTTTTTCCTGAAATATGATGAGTCTTATATAAAAGATGAGGATTATGGACTTTGTCTCTTTTCTCAAACATATTAAGCCCTGCAAAGGTTTTGCTCAGTGGGTCAGTCTCTGTAAGTATGGCAGACGTTCCTGGAAGACAGACATACACGCTGCTCCGGGGCAGACCACCATGGGGCAGCTGACGGTCTAGCTGAGCTCTTAATACGCACAAGGAGCTAATGCTTCCAATGGGCCCACTAGGAAGCTGTGGGACTAGGTGGACAAGTCTGGGTCAGAATACAGGTCACAGGGAGTGGAGGTTACGTCCCCCTTCTGTCCAGGGTTTGTCCCAGCAATGGAGAAGTGTAAATAGGAAAGCTCTTGGAAATACGAACCCTTGGCAAGACCTCCCCTGAGGTGATAAAGCGGCTGTCTGTCTGTCTGTCTGCCTGATTAGGACCTGAGGAGTCACGTGGGTGTCCTCGAAGACCAGTAAGTCGTTGAGTGATAGGAGAGTCTGCCCATGTCTTCAAGCTGACCTGGTGCTCAGGTAGCAGCCATGGACTGAGGCTGCCTGGACTGAGGAGGCATCACATGGGGCAGCTGACGTGGCGATGATGGACCAGTGTTAACCAAGGCTCTGGGTGGCACAGTGACATCTGCTATGACACTTAGCACATCACAGACACCCATGTGCAGGAGCTCAGCCAAAAAGGAATGTATCTTTGCCACAGAGCAGCCTATCAGTCTTAGTAATCTGATCTGTGATCACTGTCCCAGGACCCCTTTATAGTTTTGCTCTTCTGTGATTCCCTTGTGACTTGCATCCTCTGTCCTTAAACAGTTTTGCACAGGCAAAAATCTAAGAAAAAAAAAAACCCTCCCAAATACAAACCTGTTGGTAACTTTTCCTATAAGTCCTTCTAGTGTCTTCTAGTTACTTCTTAGCCATCAGACCTGCAGTAAACCACTTCTAGGTGCAAATGATCCTGGAAGCATTTTATTTTAGGGACAATACTGCGCCCCCCCCCCCAAACAAACACACTGGATTCTGTTGGGTTGACCAAAAAGCCTGTTTAGTTTTTTTCTGTAAAAAAGAGGACACATTTTTTATTTTCACCAATAACATTATTGATTTGGATATTTTGAGTATGTTGGCCACCTCCCATGTGGTACATGTCGATTGTTCTCTATTAATGTCTCGATTTGGTCACTGTCTATTTTAACTGGTCAGCCCAGCCGTGGAACATCATCCAGTGAGAAATCTCCAGCGCGAAACTTTGCAAACCACTTTGCCATGTTCATTCAGTCACAGCACCTTCTCCATACACTGTACAAATCTTTTCTCTGTGTGTGTTTCATTTGTGTTTTTACCTTTCTTGAAATAATAAGCATAATAGGCCAAAAATGTTGCTTATCTTCTTCCATCTTCAATATTAAAATGGCTGCACAAAAACTCACCAATTTTTAGGTTTTCCATTAAATGTACGCTGTTCTGACAGCTGTCAGAATACAATCTAACAATATTATTTTGAATGAAGTTAAAGACAACTAAGCGCTGCTAGAGCCATTTTACAGAAAGAAAATGAACTTTTTGGCCAACCTAATATTAATGAGGAAGGGAAACGGATATTTGCAGACAACCAGAAGCATCTGCCAAATTCTTATCAGGAGCCGGAGGCCTGGTAGCCTCTCTTTAGTCAGAAGTAAGATGAGTCCATTAATATGTAATTAATTTATCTCAGACCATGTGACTAGTCTAAGCTCTACTGAGAAAGTACATTGTCCGTTAATGGTCTCATCCATATTGGAACTTGAGGAGTTTTTTCATAATTATAAAATATCATCTTATTACAGCAGAAAAATACCTTAACCGACATTTTATATTCAGTAACATGAAATGGGTAAAATTTAGTTTTATATACCAGTCAAATATATTTTTAAAATATAATTATAATTAATTGCAATGACTGTAAAAAGAAGGGTCCATTATCAAAGCGATCTAAAACTTTCATGCATTAAGGGACTTAATTGCCTGAGGTTTGAGAGGATTCTTGTTTTTTGAGCTTTCCAGTGTTATAATGTTGGTAGAGTATGACTCACCACAGACTCAATGTCTAATAAAAGTATTGAGATGTCCTTTCACACTTAAAGCCACTGTGACATCTTCCTTGCAATCATGAGGAATAATGATGTGGAAGACTTCCAAAACTGGCTCAGGCATCAACCAGTGCCATTTGCCATCTAGAGATTTCATTTCTGCTCAAATGCCTGTGAAAATTATAGAAATCAATTTATTTTGCTTGGAGTTACATATAGAAATAATTGCATACTTAGAAAATGGCATAAATTTATTGAGAGCATGGCAGAGAATATGTACTTGATTAAGGAAACTACCAGAAAAAGATTATTTCACTAAGAAAACTATCAGTTATGTAATTGGGTGGCCATTGTAAAATATGTATTATTTTTAATTTATAATCTCACTCTTATTTGGGTGAAGTATTAAACATTCAGGATGGTAACTCTTTTGTTTTGGATCCGCAACATTCGAAGGCCCTCTGACCACAAATCCTTTCCAGATCTTTAAAAAAGACATTATTTGCATTTGCCAAATTTAAACCACTTAGATCATTGATAGTTCTAAGAATTTATATAGCGAATATTAAGTTTAAATGACCTTCCTTATTTTATTATTCAAAGTATTATTCAATGAAAATTTTATTTAGCCTAAAGCTCTTTGACCCGCATGATGTCATAGAAACATTTTTATTGTCAAATTGCCTTTAAGTTTCCCGGGAGAACTATGTCATCGTGGCATTTCATTGGCCGTTTTTGTAAGCACACATTGGTCTGGATGCATCGTATCTTGGGAATTCTCCCGTGGAGAACGAGTCTAAACGTCCCCAGCTTCAGAAATATTGTCATCTGAGGGCTAAGCCGTGGCTAAGACCAAGGCTGTGAGTCTTTGTCTTTCCGCTGTTCCACGTTGTTCACAATGTTTCACGTTGTTCCGTTTTCATTGGACAGGGACTCACACAGGTGGGGCCCCATCAGAGGAACGGAGCTTTGCAGACTCGAGGGCACCTAAGTTCCTAACCTCAATTTTGGGATCCTCTAAGATTCTGTGAATGGGTGTTTATGGTATCTGTAAACTCGGAGAAGGATGACCCATTATTTACAGTTAGGCTCTTCTGAGTAAAATGTCTGTATTTTTATCAAATCCTCAAAGCACTCTGACCCAGTAAAACGAAGACTAACTGACCCAGACAGACCCCCTTCATCTGTAACGGGCAGAGGCAGAGCCCCGAAGCATAGCTCCTGAGTCGGTGCAGGGCTTTCCCCACCAGCCACACCACCTCTGATGTGGGGAAAGGCGACGTGTCTCCAGTGAAGGGATATTATTTTCCTGAGATACAGACTATCTGTCTTCCTTAGACAAGTTTGCACGCTTGTAGTACGGACTAAGAAGGACATAACGAGTGACAATCACATGTAGAGAGAGAATGCACATGTCTGCAAGTATGTGTAGATAAGCATGCATGTGCCCATGTGTGTATGCAAGCATCGTGCATGTGTGCATGCATATGTGCATATGCACATGTACAGAGCATGTGTGTCTGTACACCCACACGGATGTGCGTGCACGTGTGCACATGAGCATACATGCATTGCCTATATGTGTATGTGTGTGTGACAGCGTGTGTTCTCCTTGGTGGAACTTTTGCTAGGCTCCTCTGGCTCTGTCCTCAGGGACCCTGAGCACTCACGCTGCTGAGACTCTCAGTTACAGACAGGTCATCCTCCAAGGAGACAGATGACAACGCTTGCGCACCCATCTCCCCAGATGGCTTGAAATAATTAAGATCGTAAAAGATGGTCTATGCACAGAAATATCTGAAATGCTCATTCTCTGTGTCTGTCATAGATAGTCTCTCTCACTTTCGAGTAAAAAATAAACATGCATGTGAATGCCTGAACAGGCAGCAGAGCTTAGCACCTTGATATTCTAAACCAAGCCACATCTATTTCATACCCTCCTCCGAACTTTGTATCCAGCTTGAATGCAGTGGGCATTCATTTACTACAAAGTAGGGAGATTAATAAATGGCTGTACACACAGATTTGAGCCTACCGAGTAGCCGTATAAATCACTTGTTATTTTACATTTTAATACATAAACCACCCCTAAAAGCTAGTTGTTTTCCTAAATAATGATCGGCGCCACTTGAGTTATGTGTCCTGAATGCTCGTCTGAGAAGCACTATAAAATCGCGTTCAAGGGCCTTGCCTCAGTTCTTCCTGTGATTCCAGCTGCTCATACACTACATTATTTCTTTGTCATTTAAATCTGTAGCTGACATGACTGTGCAGATGCAATATTGTCACATACAACACACGCATGCCTTTTCAAGGTTGCATTCCATACAGCTTTTCGGAGGGAAATTAAGTCACTCATTTACAGTCACATTCTTGGTATGTGCAGGGCACCATGCATTGAAAAGATTGTCCTATGAAGCATAAGGTCTAGACTTTCTTATTGTTTTAGGGAGAGTGATTCATCGTTTAAATGTTCTGCTTCCTATTACGTGAAAGCGAAAAACTCATCAGTGTGCGTCCAAACAGCGATGAGATTCTAACCCAAGTTTGATTACCACAGAAGAAAACACATAGGTTGTGTATCAGGCAGCCCAGCTGGCAGGACAAATACGGCAGGCCGGGTGGCTTAACACAGACGTGCATTTCTCAAAGGTATGGAGGCTGGGGAGTTCGAGACCAAGGTGCTGGTAGCTTCGGTCCCGAGGGAGAGTTCGGTTTCTGTGTCATGGAAGGAACCCTCGGCACGTCCCCACAAGGCAGAGATCCAGAGAGCTCTGGTTTCTCTTCCTCTTCCTGAAGACACTAATAGGATGGTGGGGGCCCCACCCTCATAGCCTCATCTGAACCTAGTTACTGCTCAAAGGCCCCTACTCCAAATATCACATATTGGGAGTGAGGAATTCAACATGGAGAAGGGGGAAGCAGAACACAATATTTAGGCCATATCAGGCTGTTAACATATTTTTAAGTTAGTCTGTTCCTTGCAGGCCATTTGGTCCCATCCAAAATGTCTCCAGAGACATTTTCCCCACTTAAAGGTCCTTAACATTTGGTCCTGGTCAAAGCACCCATGCTTAGAAAAATCCTCTGAATTTAAGTAGCCCATAATGCTTAGTTCTACTTTTAGTCTACAGGATTTAATACATAAAAATCGTTTCTATTGGTCCAATAAGTGTGTTGTGGCTGTATCATTAATGATAACCTTTTTTGACTCGGTAGCCTGGCAGGTCATTGCACATGATCAAGAACCTTTGGGCGTGGACTGGTGTCCCCTAATCCATCTATCGCTTTTACTTTGCCAGGTGCTCTAAATCATATAACAATAACATCCATTAGTTAACTCATCTCTCAACAGAGGAAGCGTTGAATTCGTCTTTCCCATCCGTGTCCATATTCCATGTTTATAGTGTTATATGTAACATCCTGTCAGATCTGCACACAATCCCAGCAGGCAAACAGGTCCCTCTGTAGGCATCCAGGCTGCCTCCTGGTGTCCACGCTCTGCTCTGCAGTGGGGTGGATCCTGGAAATTCCTTCTACTCACGAGACTAAGGTGTAGTGAGAAGATACAAGAACTTCGGGAGCAGACCCCTTTTCTTTCCGTGACTAGCTTCTGAAAAAGCAAGCTGCCGTGAGTCTTACAGCCACATAGAAGTGACTTCTGCCAACAGCCGGTGGGGACTTGGATGTGGACCCTTTCTGGCTGAACCTCCTATCAAATCACAGCCACTCCCACCTGCATGCAGCTGGGGCAGACCCACCCGAGCCATGCCCAGATTCCTGACAGAAACCTCTAGAAAAGAAATGTGTGCTGTCTGAAGCTGCTAAGTTTGTGGTGATGTTTCCATAGCAAATAGAGAACAAACAAATAAACACACATTTCATTTTATCCATTTTCCCTAAAAGCAACCATCATCCTATTGGCAGGGCCAAGAAAACAATGAGTAACTGGATTTAAAAATGAGATAAAAATCTCCATCTCACCCCAGGCTGACACACGGACACCGTGTCCCAATCATTGTTTTCCTTTAACCCTGATTGGCTCCAAGGGACAGAAAGCTGATCTTTCTGGGGGGTATGTTGGTGTTTTCTTTAATTCAGTGTGGTGGGTGGCAGTTGTCTAATATTTACCATAGCATAGATATGTGCTTTCTGAAAAGTTACAGACATGCTTGTCCTGCCTCTGGGAAAAGGCGTGACAGAGGCCAAACCTGAGTTCCGTGTGGCTCCTGCTCAGCTGTGAGGCTGGGGCTGCTCCTCCAAGTGTCCCCTCTAAAGAGTCAGTAGGTGCTGGGTGCAGAGGCTTAGTGATAAGAACAGTGTACAACTGTTTCATAGTGTAAATGTGCCTGAAAAGCACAGTAACCCAAACAGTTCTAAATAAAGGATCAATGCTTTGAACTTGACCTCTGAAACAGCGGAGGCTAATGGTGGCTTTTGTCATGAATGGGATGACAATGAGTTGTCTCTTTGCGATCTGACATGTCTCAGAGAGAAACTGAGAGAAGAGTCAACCTTCAGAGTATATAATCTCATTTCTATTTCAACCAAAAAATTATAAAGCTTCAAGTGGGTTCCTAATACTGATCTTACAGCATTTTTTTTAGTATTTGGGGTTCTTGAGAAAGTGAATAAAAGTGTTTTCCTCCCTTCCCTTAAATGCCGTGTTCCGTCCTGTGCCAAACTGCCCCCCCCCCCAATTCCCCGGCTCACGTGCTTTATTATCTGCGGACTCAGTGTGGATGAGGGGAGCCGTTTGGTTCCCAATGGCCTGCAGGTCAGCCAGGTGCTCCAGAGCGAAGGGCATTTTAAAAGCAGCAACTTTGGAATTTGAGGTATCTTACAACCTATGGCATGATTATGTCTTCAAATATTGATAAACGCCAGAGTCGTTGCTATACAACATATGCAGAAATGATTTATGGATTTGCTTTCATGTCTCTCCTGAGCGCAAAAGCAAGCTCCTGGGTGTGGATCAGTCACGAAACATGTATCAACGAGGCTGAGAATTGGGGTGGAGCTGAAAGAAAGCAAACAAAAGGAAGAGCAGAGGTCGCTCCACGTGCTTCTTTCCTCCCGGTCCGTGGAGTCTGTGAATACCCATCATACTGAGCAAAGGTGACCAGGGCGGTAGGAAACCAGGCCGCTTCTCCCGGGCCACGTTGGGGAAGGCGATGGTTCTTTGCGGCAGAAACTTCCCCTTTTGCTGTTATGCCTCCTCTCCGAACCGTCTGCCCAGGAATCTGTGCTGCATAATAACTATATGCAAACATCCGAACATATGGTGCAGAAACTAATTACCGTACCAATATTTTACTGTGTTGTCAGCGATGGCATCTTCGCGGCAGTCCTACAGTGGCAGCCAGCAGCAGCGCCCGCGTGCTAACCACTGTCAACAGTGGCGCGCCTACTATGTGGGGCTCTCTCTGATGGCAGTGTCGTGGGGAGCGAGGCTTCTGCTCTCTTTATGAGGGGCTGTGCCCTCTACGGGGGTGCCACCTGACCTCTTAAACACTCATTCTTCATCACGATCAAGCCTAATTAGTAGCCATATGCTCCCGTGGTTTGCACACCATGAATAGCCAACTTAAAATAAAGCCACCTCAAAGTCCAGGCTCTAAATGAAAAATATTACTGATACTTAATAAGATAAGGGGGCTCTTATCACTGAGGTGAAGCCGCTATGCAGGAAGATAGTTGAAGTATAGGTACAGATGAATACTGGGTGATGAGGAGGATGATGGTGACGAAGGTGACGATGATGGTAATGATGGTGATGATGGTGATGGCAGCCACGATGGTGATAGTGGTTGTTGTGAACATTTATTGATCACTCATATGATAAACAGTGTTCTGAACTTTTTCAGTAAAGATGATCTCATTAAATGCTTAAAAGAATATACCAGACAGGCATTATTACCAATATCTACTTAATAAGTAAAGACAACTCATAGAAGAGAATTTAAATATCTTGCCCCAAACCGATCAACTCCCAACTTGCAAAGGTGGGATTTTAAACAAAGCTGTTCTGAAGCCAGCGCTATAGTGTCCGCATCTGGTGGCGGTGAGTGAGCTGGCACTATCACGATGCCTCTCGTCCTGTCAAGAAACCCAATTGTAGGTTATAATTGACACAGTTTGGAGCAAACAGTGGAAATACACTTCTATTCTGACCCAGACGCCCTGTTTGTGGGCACTTTTCTGACTGGGGTCTGTGTGGATGTATACGTGAGTCCTTGTAGGACGGCAAAAGCCCGGAGACCACGTTAAGTGTTTGCAGTAGCTTGGCAGGTAGTTATAATAAATGAATCCAATGAAAGACACATAGCCATTTAGAAGAATAAGGTAAACTTATTAAGTCAGATACAGTGAGGCAGCTAGGATACGTTACTACAGTCAAAAATCAAAATATAGTCAGGGCACATGACTAGGTTGCCCGTCAGGTCCCCAGTTGGGGGCACGAGTGAGAGGCAACCACACAGTGGTGTTTCTCTCCCTCTCTTTGTCCTTTCCCCTCTCTCTAAAAATGAATGAATGAGTAAACAAATAAATAAATGAATAAATAAATTATTAAAATCATGATATAAAACAGTGCTTAAGTTATATGCTGACAGATGTCAAAAAACACTGAACAGATAAAATCTTAGGGTAGGGATTTGGGGTCTTAGAGTCCAGGAAAAAAAGGAGACAGATTTTCATATTACATTACATCTGCTTTGGATTTTCTACATAAAGAAAATTGAATAGGGTCCACGAGGAAGAGGTAAATTTGCAGAGAGTAGCGGAGCAGGTGCCAGGTTCCCCGGTGGGCATTATTTGCTCCGGGGTGGACTGCATGTGCCCGTCCTCAGCTGACAGGGGGGCATGGGAAGAGAGGCTGGCAGGGACACCTTCGTGGGGCAGAAGCAGGGCAGCAGCCTATCCAGGCAGCTCAGTGGAGTCCTGCCAATCAACCAGCTCCCGACAGAACGGTGCGTCCTCCCCTGGTTCTCTGCTGCGACTCTTCCAGATGACTCTCGCTTCTCTCTTACTCCGAGGACTGAGGCGCTTCACGGCGTCATGTCAAGTGCAGAAAATGGAGGAAATTGTCTAACCCGTGGCACTGCTGGGTAGATAGTGGCAGAGAGGGAATGAAGCTCTTGCTTTTCTGCTGTCAAATCAGCCCTTGTCACACTCGGTCTTGGACAAGGTACGCGCGCACACTGCCTGCAGACAGAGAGCTATGAGCCAGAGATGATGCCATGGTCCATGTCCCCCCATGGAATTTTCTAGAAATGAAACTGCTTTCAACAGAAAACCCAGCCCCAGCTAAGGGTGCCTCAGGCTTTTATTGGTACGTGGTGCACTTTGATGGCGGCTGAATAAAATGTGCTAATAAGTTTCCAAGTGCATGAAAGCTGTCTACCACAGTGACAGGTTTCAGCACGCATTGTTTGAGACAAGCCGGGGGACACTGTCAGGCTCTGCTGAGTGTGGGTCTGGGAAGGGGACTTGCAGGGAGGTGGCCACTCAGCTGGGCTTCTCTAATGAGCTTCCTAACCTGGGCTGACGTGACTGCTCTGGTGACTGATGCAGGCTGCACACCTGGGACTTGGCGCTTCCTAAAGGCAGGAAATGACTAAGATTGCCCCATACCAATCATTGCCTCTGCCCCCCCTTTTTTATACTAAACTGAAACAGGACCACATGACACATGCACACCGTGTGTGTGTGTGTAGTTACACACATTTATAACTATACGTTTATACTTCAAGTAGCACGGAGTCCGTAGTCCTAGTCCCGTTGCTAGTCTCCGCCGTGTGTTCTCATCACAGACAAGTGATGAGACCCCCTAACCGAGTTTCGGTGAAGCGGGAGCGGCACCCCCTGTACGTGGGGGTTGCTGTGAAGCTGCGCACAGGCACACACTCTCCGGGTGTACCTGTCCGCCAGCCAGGGGGTGTTGCGTCCTTCCGTGTTTACCTGTTCCTTCTCCCCCCTCCCCTTCCTGATGCCTGGAAGGCCCTGTAGGCATGACTGTAGCTCTGCATGGCGATGGGGGCAGGGGAAAGGCGAGGCAAACCTGAACATGTGGCTACAAGGTGCTGTCGAGGAGGAGACTTATATAAGGAAGGCCAAGGGGTGATCTCTCAATGTGACCTTAGGCCAGCGCTACGAACGGCGAGGAAGAATGAGGTCGAAGAACGAGGGAGCTGCCCGGTTCCTTCCCTTCCCCTGTTTGTACTCTTGGATTCATCTCCGGCTCTGGAGCCAGGGTCCCACTAACACACGTCACGCTTAAACCGACCTTGTAGGTTAAGCGGACTGGCCTGAGAATGTATCCGTCCTTTGTAGAAGCCATTTCCTAGAAGGAAGGGTGAATGATAACCTATCGGAGGACCTGCTGAACTGGAAACTACTGTTCATCTAGAACTGCCTGCATTTATACTTTTAATTTTAACCGTTTCAACCCCACTTGTCAGTTTTATTATTTCTCAGTGCTCTGACATATTAAAATATGGATAATATAGTACATAAAATCACCAGCTCACTAAATCGTAATATATCATTTATAGATATCGCCACATAATTCTTAATTCTTTTCTCCTTGTTTCATAAAAAAGTTATTTCTATAATATTCTTAGAATAAAATATCCTATCATCTAATTGAACTTGAAAAATATCATTTGTTGTAAAATACATTGTGTTTTAAAATGTTTTATATAGTTTTTATTACTATTTAATGTCTCCCATTTACAGATATGTTGCTCTGAGCAGAGGGAGTTTCCTAGCATGTCTTTGTCTATGTTGTATTTGGTAGGACTGCCAATCTTTACATATATGTGTATGCACACATACGATTAGGGAGGCTAAACTTTTTTATTAAAATTATTGAGCCTGGCAGGGAAAGCATTCTGTTTTAATAAAATATTTTCCAGAATAGCCGGAACTTCAAGGCTAAATCAATATTAAATTCTTCAACAGAACCAGTTCAGTAACAATTTAAACTTGCAATTAACCTTTTTCTGTGCTGATAGAAACCAGCACAACCGGCTATACCTTATCAAAGATAACTTTCTAAATTACCCAGATCATGAGCTGTGCTTGAATGCCTTTTTCCCTGTAAGTAGCTAAATCGCCTCTGCTCTGGATTAATTATCTCTGATAATGAAGTCACAGCTTCCTCCTCTCTGGAGAATTTAGAGAGGTTATAAGAACAGCCGAGGTGTGTCCACAGAGCATGTCCCGGTGGAAGGACCCGCCAGGGCTGCTTCCTCCCGAGCCAAGTCAGGGGGGGACCTCATGCTGTCACATGGATGACCCGACAGGTGTGAGCACGTAGTTCTGTACCCTGTTCGTCGCTGTGACTACACACTACAGAGAATTGCTAACGTGGCACAGCCTGGACGGGACGGCCCCTAACCTCTAAGCTCTGCCCTGGGACGTACAGGTACAGCGGCCGCCGCACCGTTCCAGGCTTCACCCAAATCTTCTCCTTTGAGAGCTTAGCGGATGGAACTGATATGAAAAGCAAAGATGTGATTTCTAGTCTACAGAATCACACAGGTTAGAAAGAAGAACATCAGCAGTCTAACAGCCACAGAAATAAAACCAGTGGGAGGGACGATACCACAGGAACTGTGTCTCTGGTGTCTAAGCCTAATTTCAGGCGAAGTTTAACTTTTCATGATACAAAGGCAGACTGGACCTCAGTGCCTAGCATTACAAAATTGGATCAATAATAACCTAATTCCCCAGAATACTTTGAAAGCTAAATGAAGCAATTCATGTTTTAAAACTTTTATTTTGCATCGTCTGTAGCAGCTGTGAATTATGACTATTAAACTAAAATTCAAGTAATAATAAATAAACATAACATTAAGTGGCCATCACATGTATAAAAAATGTTGTTTGATTTAATTTTTTCATCAAATTTGACAAGTAATAGTAAAAATATTAACCCCTAATAGGGTTAAGAATAGTTTGCTTAGTCAAATTTTAGTACCAAAATAATTTTATTCTTCTATTTTTAATAGATGTGGGTATAATACTATTTTTAATGAGTTATGATACACACATACATTCCAAATATTCCAGCTATTCTCTGTGGTTTCCTCCTTGATTGAGAGTTAAGTGGTCTAGAAGAAATTAAAGTGGTGAGTTTTTATTTTGGCTTCCAGTTTTTAATTTAACTCTTAAGACATCATAATGCTTATGTGTACTGGGGGAAATTTGCCAAGATTTGTTTCCTCTTGGAAATAACGTCGTCGTCGTCGTCGGCAGCCGTCCGTCTCGAGAGACGATGGTGTAGCTTCTTAAGAGTCTATCTGCACCGCCGAGAATGGCTGTGCAGTCCGACTCGGGAGTGACACAGTATCTGTCTCCTCCCGTGTTGAATCGACATCTTGCGATGAAGCTACAGAGCCTGGGCAGGGTGATATGGAGGGTCTGCTGTTGCCCATGCAGCAGACCCCCCCTCTCTTCGCAGCTGAAGGGTCCAAGGGAAAGACGGAGTCGATACAGCTTGGCTTCAGGTGCGCCGCAGGAGTTGCCGGTGTTGACTACAACGTCAAACCGCCTTAGGGACTCCGGCTCCGGATTTTCTGTCGGGGTTTACTCCCTTAGCCTTTCCCCTGAAGAGGTATGCCTCAAGGCAGCGGAGGTTTTTTGGAGTCAGAGTTTTCCTTCTCTGAATGAGAATAATAGCAGCACCACATCCTAGGATTCTTATGAAGATAAAACAAGTTGTTGTGTTAAAATGTTTTGACCAGTGTTTGATAATCAGACCCTGCCCCGGCCCTGCCCAGGGGTCCTCGCCCAGTGTCCTGCGCACAGTGGCCTCTGAGGTGGCCGCTCACTGCAGGGAAGAAGGACCCAGGGCTGGAGCCCCAAGCTAGAGCGCTCTGTGCCTTACGGTCACGGGGGGCTTCTTGCCCCCTCTCAGCCACCTTGCTCCCCCTTGGAAATAACACACACACTATATTTATCTATATTCTGATATACACTCTATCAAGATATGGATGTATCAAGATACGCGAAAACCTATCTTTTTCTTTCTATTTCTGTTTTTATTGTTATTATCATTTGCCTGCCTTTAGCGTTCACCATTCTGATAAACGTGAAGATGAAATTGCTTTACATGGTGACAGTCCAGTCACGATGCCAAGCGAAGGCCGGTCAATCATTCGTTTAAATGTGCTTTTTTAGAAATGATACTCCAAGTTTCTTGCGTATATATTTTTTTCTTGCTGTTATTGGGAGGCCTATCTTTTCTCTACCTGTTATTTATTTCTCTATATAATATAGACTCAAGCCCTTTATGAATTATAGGTGCCGTAGATACTACCTTCCAACATATAGCCTGCTTTTTATTGTTTTAATAGTGAAGAGCCAAACTTTTATTTAATGGAGTTCAGTCTGTCTACACTAAAGCGGTGGCTGAGGCTTTATTCTGTTGCTCTGTCTAGTGCGGCTCAGTATGTTGGCCTGTAAACTGAAAGGTCGCCGGTTCAATCCCTGGTCAGGGCACAGGCCTTGGCTGTGGGTTTTGTCCCCGGCGGGGCACGTGCGAGAGGCAACTAATCTTTGTGCCAACGTTTCTCTCTCACACCAATGATATTTCTCTCTCTCTCTTTCTCTCTCTACCTCCCTTCCCCCCTCCATTCCTCTCTCCCCTCTCTTCCTCTAAAAATAAAGGGGTTTTTTATGTTATATTGTACATAAGAAATTCTCCCTACCTTAATCCTTAATTTCTTAGATTTTCCTGTATTCTCTGCAAGATGCATGGTTATTTTATATTTCATAGTTAAGTTGATGGTCTGCCTGGGAAGAATTGTTGTAAAGAGTAAGCAGTAGTATCTGTTTTCTTTTGTTCTCCTTTCGTCCTCCACCTCATTTTAAACACACAGCAGTTAATCAAGCACCATTTAGTGAAAAGACCATTGGTCCTCACTGCTCTGTCATGTAGCTTGTGATTATACACTAATACACACTTGGTTCTGGCTTTCCTGCTGCGTTTGACCTTGTCTGTTGGGTAGCAGTGCCTCACATATTAATTATTATAGATAGGTAATTGTCTGTAGACACCCGGAGAAGCAAGATCTTTTTGTTTTCATGGTTGCCTGTGTTATCCCTGGGTATTTGGAAATTCCAGAACACCTCCAATCAGCTGTTTTAAAACTCCGTGAAGCTTATCAAACTATTGTATCCACAATTTTACTGGCTGTAAGGGTAAAATTCTCTATATCACCCACCTGGCTAAAAACCACTCGTGGTAACCAGATTATAGAGATATTCAAATGAAGACTTTTCTCCCTGGAACTTTGTGTCAAACCGGCACTTGATTATAGTTGACGATTCCATAACCATTTTGACAAAGTCACTACCTTTCTTTTAGGTTATAAAGGTCTTAAGGTTTAAGACTTTACAGAAACAGAAGAGGTGTTTTTTATTTGTAAAATGCCCATAAACATTGCGTGTTCTAATCGATCAGGCAGACTTGGAGTTGGGGTCGTTTCTAAATGGCGTTTTTTTTTCAAGTGAGCAGGAAGTATCTCAGATCCACGCTGTTGACGAGGGAGAGCAACCTGGTTAAAACATGGCACTGTGCAGAAATAGGAACATGTGATAGATCCGGAATGTTCCTTATCTCAAACTACATTTAACCTATGGAATACACGAGCACTTATTTAGGCGTTCAGGTCTGCACGTAAATGTGAGTGGCCCCATCTGGGTCGGGGCAAGGGCGTGAGTTCGGATGTCTGGTTTCTGGAAGAATAAGCTGGAGCGTATCATCGCTTTTCTCAGTAACTAATTAACAACTTCCGCATCTCCTTCTCCCAGTATGCTTATTCCTTAGGCAACGCCAGATTTACTTCAAAATTTAATTCTATAAAAAAATAAATCAAACTAATGAATTCCCCGAAGAAATAAGTGATGCCCTATAGTGAAAATAAGAGGGATTTAATAGCGTAAACATGATTCATTATTTAATAATGCATTGCAGCATTGTGATTTAACGGTGGCACCACATTCCCTGGAACAGAATAAACAGCTGGATTGTACATTTAAAATATAACTACAATACCACGTTGTCTACGTGGGAAGGAAGTGAGGAGGTGATCCCGTTCCCTGATCACTCATTTAAACGGGAAACTGGCCCTTTCCCTTGTTTCCAGGTCACGAACCCCCCTTCATTCTCTTCTGCTGCAGCTCCGTTGGGCGCTCCCATTCTAACGCTCTGTAGAAGTTTCTTATTCACAGCATCCATCATTAGTTGTCTTCCCAGCTCTCCGCCTCCCGGTCTGAGCTCCACAGCAGCAGGGCTCCTGAGCTATTTTGTTCCCTCCTATGCTGTAGCTGCCTAGGGGGTCTTCCAAGGGACAATTCTAGACCCAAGGCTCAGGCCGGCCTCCCTGAGGAGGTGACGTCCTGTAAGCCACTGGAGAGGAATGATGGTACAGATCCTGACGGTGGGTCACAGGAAGGAAGGAGAGGTGCAGACTTCAGGTGGGACATGTGCATGGGCATGAAAGTAGCAGCTCTGCTGGCCCCGGGACACTGACAGTGAGGGGTGACCGGGGCAGACAAGGCTGCAGGTGATGGAGGGTCTCACGGCCCATGTCGTGCTTTGGTTTTCACTCTGAATGAAATGAGAAGTATCAGCGTGTTTTGAGCAGAAAAATGGCACGGACAGGCTTAGGTTTTCGAGTAAGCACTCGGTAAATATCGAATTGAATGGAACTGAACTGATTTTGGGGGAAAAAGCTACAGCTCTTGCAAGTTCAGCAACATCTCAGACACTGATATATAACAAAAAATCAAAACAGAGGGTGACTGGGAAATACATTCCAAACAATGGAAATGGCATTAATTTATATGAAGTAGTGACTGGAGTTCAGAATTTTGGCTTTTTCTTAATGATCTGAAAGTAATTTCTCAATAGCACATGATCCAAAAGTACACACACACACACACACACACACACACACACTTATGAGCACAGCTTTAAAGGGAAGGTTAAGTTAGTCAATATTTCTTTAAAATGTGCAACCAGGAGTTACCTACCAAAGAACAGTAACTCTTGGGGGATTAGCCTTCTTTGTTTGGAATATTTTATAGCGAATCCTATTCGATCCGAACTGCTGATGGAAATCGAGAAAAGATTTTAGTATTTAAGAGTTGTTGCAAAAAGTCAAAATGCATGGCTGTTATTTTGTGCTGAAATTCTTACCACAAGATGATATGTCAGCATTTCCAGTATGCATTTAAACATGTGACAGATTTGATTTACTGGCAGGATATTTTTAATGATATAAACAAACTATACTATTTCATTTAATTTGTATAGAAAGTTCGGATTTTTCTCTGCTGAAATATAGTCATCTGGTCTTTAATAGCTACTTTTAATTCACTTTTTTAGGAAACAGATTTTAGACTCCACCAGGCCCCACTGCTGTCTGCGGTGGCAGCTGCCAGCAATTTCCAGAACAGTCTGGGAATAATCAATGGCACTAGGACCGTGTATCAGCAAGGAAATGAGCAGGCGCAGAATCCCACTGCTGTCAGGGACATGGGGAGAGACAATCGCTGTTTTCCTGAAGGAAACAAGGAAATGAGCAAACATGCAAACGAAACCCATGGCAATGGGGGATGCTTGTCCCCTCCGCCACTCCTCGGAGAGCAGTTACTGAGGAACTAAGGCAGGTGCTTCTACACAGAAGCATGAGCATTTGAAGGGCAGTCAGTGAAAGGCCAGAGAAGAAAGTAACAAAAAATGCACAGGAGAAATCTGAATTGTCAGACGCCATGAACTTACTGTCTTTTCAGCTATTTTGAGTTACCAAGGATTCCTTTAGAAAAATCAACAAAGTCTGATTTGAATAATCCTAGGGGGGACTTGAGGATAGTTCCAGAATTCTGTGATTTCACTCATTCACTCAGGAATTCATATTAATGGAATATGTTGGAACTTCTATTGATAGTATATTAATATACTATTACTACTTGTCACTAAGGACAAATAGAAATGCTTGTGATATATAAATATAAAAATACAAATATATGTAACACACAGCACACAGCTACTAAAAGCTAACAAGGTAGGAAGGAATTGCAGAAATAAAATATAAGGGATGAAGGGAAACCAGACCTTCTAAGTCTGAGAGTTTGGGTTCCTACAATTTCTTCATTGGTATCTATTCAAGAAGAGACTGGATGGTTGAACAGCTGAGTAGAAATTCCAGGTGAGTAGAGAATTTGGACTCTTTTGCTGGATTACATACCTGTATTGCCTTAGGCTTTAGGTGGGAACTCCAAAGGCCCACAACTTAGAGCTACTGGGAACTATAAATTGTCTGTTGCTTATGTGGGGCAGATGTTGGAATCTCTGCTGAAAGTCATCTCATTCCCTGTTACTGGATAAAGCAACATGAACATGCACCCAGCAACCTAGCACCCTCCTACAGAGGAGAAAACATCACCCATCCCTGTAAATTGTTTCTAAATTTTTGTTGGTAATTTCTGATATCCATGTATGTTTTCCATATTTCTAACACAATTTATGGTATATGCACACATACATAAATGCATGTATATCACACACACATACACACACACACACACTGTAATTGAAAACCAAGAGAAAGAACAAATGATACAAGTAGGATCACAATAGTCCCAGGTAGTATTATTAACTAGTGAGAAAATATAATTGTACTATTTACAGCACCATCAAAAACCAAATTCCTGGGAATTAACTCATAAAATATGTAAAAGACTCATGCACAGAAAAGTAGTCAATTGTGTAGAGAGAAAGAGACAAAGATGTGCAGGAATGTATCACAACTGTGGATAGGAAGATTCCATGCTTTAAACAATCAATTCTTACAAAAAAACACTCTAGAGACTTACTGTTATACCAAACACCCAATATAAACCCCACAGGGTTATTTTCCCAAAGAAGGGGAAGAAATTTTTGTCTAGATACCAACAGCTGTAATGAACCTGCAATGATTAAGAGAGTGTGATATTGGTGCCAGGATATAGGGGGGAAATAATGAGGCAGTAGAGACCCCAGAGAAGGCACACATCTGTAGGGACTTAATCTTGACCAATGTGACACACAGAACAGGGAGGAAAAGATATTCTTTTAATCAGTTAGTTCTTATTAATTGGAAAAAAAACCATAATTTTTGATGCTTTCTTTATACCATACATAACATTAATTTGAAGGTCATCGTAGATTTAAATTTTGAAAGTCCTCTAAAAATGATTTGGAGAACAAATGCTTGTCCTTGGAGTAAGACTTTATTTAAAAGAACAGATTTTAAGATGCGGTTGGACAAAGAAAATAATTAATAGTAGTATGAGTGAAAGACAAGACAGATTTAACTCAGTGGGGAAGGATTCTTGAAGCCAACAGGAGAGACATGGAGCTCAGGGTACACACCGCCATCCTTGCTCCTGAACAGAAGCACATAGCACTTGCTCATCACTACGGCGAGGCCTTTCTTCCGGCAGAAGAAGCACATGAGCTGCGTGAAGCTAAGACCTACAGGGTCGAAAGTAAAACACTCAGGCTTTGGTGGGTGGGTTTGTTTTGGTCCAATTCAAGCACAACTGGACATGAATGGAAAATGTACTTGAAGTGGAGGGGGAAGGGGCCTGTTCATTTTTTCTAGGCACGAAACTGACGTGCGTCTGTCCCAGCTTCCTGCTGCCATGAACGGCTTACCCCATCTCTGTAGCATGTGGGACCCTTCTATTTCTACAGGACAGATGTTGTTCTTCTACAGGTTTTCTGCCAGCAGTTCCTAAGTCTATGTGACATCCACTTTCCCTTCCTTTGCCTCCATTACACCTCTCCTACTAGGATGAAATGTTTATCAGGACAACTGAGATTTAAGCTAAAATAATAATAACAAACCCTGACTGGGTGGGGTTGGCCTATACACCGAAAGTTTGTGGGTTTGATCCCTGGTCAGGGCACCTACCTAAGTTGTGGGTTCGACTTCCAATCAGGGTACTACCTAAGTTGCGGGTTCGATCCCCAGTTGGGGCATGTATGAGAGGCAACCAATCAATGTTTCTCTTTCTCCCTTTCTCCCCCTTTCTTTCTCCCTAAAATCAGTAAACACATCCGTGGGTGAGGACTAAACATAATAATAACAATGACAATAGCTGCAATGACAGTAATAATAGTAATCGTAACAAAGCATCTCTTCTGACGATCCTTGTTGTAAGAGCTTCCAGCACTCTATTTCCTCTCTCTGTGCTGCGTCTGCCTGGTGCCCTCATGTTCTCCAAGAGCTTTTCCCCATCCCAGAAGGAAGCAAGCCCACGGCACATGAGACATCGCCAAGTCATTCGCTCCATTTGGAGCTCAGGTGAGGGCGAGGGGGTGCAGAGGAGACTCGCACTTGGGGCTCGGGTGGGGAGAGGGGAGGCGGCTTGCTGAGCGTCCTGTGGTGCTGACGGGGACCGGTGACGATGCTCCGTCTGACGTGCCTTCTCCTGCACTGCCATTTGATGATGCTTTTCTGACCGTGACCACGCCCCGGCTGTGGTGCCCTGGTATCTAGATGCGCATGCTCTATCGCATGCATTTTATGGCATTCCTACTATTTTGATCATCATTTAGATATACTTTTACAAGATTTTGACAAAGAAGTAAATATTCATTTTTTGGAGACATCCAAAATTATGAAATTAAGGAGGAAGATTTTTACTTCAGAGTTGATATCAAAGTGTTATAAAAATGTCTTAGAATAGTGGTATCATCTTGTAGATACTTACTATTCCCTTTTTTCAAAATTGAATCATGAATTCTTAAATCACAGATAAAGCCGTAGCAATTTATGGCCTAAAGCATGCATAGGGGATAAGTAAAAAGTACGCTGGCTTTTTATGGTAAAAAGTCTGTATTTCACAGTCTCCACAGAGATGGCTTTTTCTTGTTTTATCTTTGATTTCATGTAAATGGCAAGGCAAAACTTGTAAACGTTTCTTTCTTTTCTACTTCATTAAAAGCACAGTCTCCTTAGCCCATCATTTTGCGGTGGTTGCTCGTTCGCTTCCCACTGTGTGGTTGGCACGTGTGTGCCTGCCTTGCAGAGGGACGCCAGCGACAGCTTTCAGAGGTGACAAAGAACGGGTCTGCTCGGAAAAGCCACGGCTGAGAGAGGAGGCAGGTCTGAATTATTGATGGGCTCCTGAGGACGGGAGCCTGTCCTCCCGCCGCCTCTGCGGGCTCACAGCTCGGCCGGCCCCTCCGCCTGCCGTGGGGCCCTGCTCGCGGGCTTGCTGCTGGGGGGCACAAAGCGGTCCCCGCGCGGGGCACACAGCCCAGCAAACGTCAGCGAGGAGGGGCTTTGACAATGGATCGGTGGCTGGGGGAGAAAGAAAATGGGGTTCTGTTCATGCGCAGGTGCAGAAGGGCTGCAGAGAATACAATGAGAGAGAGACAGAGAGAGAGAGAGAAGAGAGGCCTTGGTCATCTGTTAGAGAGAGACAGACAGAGAGACAGAAGAGAGGCAGTGGCTGTCTGTTAAGGACCGAGGTTTCCTCTCAGCCTGCGCTGCTGTATCCAGTGAAGACCACCCAGGAAGGGGTGGCCAGCGGAGGAATACAGAGGCACCCAGCCTCATTCTTTAAAAAAAAAAAAAAAGTATCTGGGAGAAAGAAAAAAAAACCCTGACATTTTGGTCTACCTTTGCTTCCTAGCTGAGGTTAAATGTCGGGACAGGATGAAAGGCTTTATTACTTTTCCTCTTTCCTTTTCACTATGTTCATCAACAAGCTTTTCATGATTTTCCCTGACCGGCCATGGAGAAGCGAAGAAGGAAGGCATTCGACTCAGGGCAGAGAGTGGGCACAGAGTGAACTTGAATCTTGCTTTTCCCTGAAGCCAGGAGGAGAGGGGAAAATGCCAAAATCCCTCGTGTGTCAGATAGAGTCATGCTTACCTTATTCCTAGTGTGCTCCCAAGGGTGCACAGAGATGGTCGGCCGTCTTTATTGCTGTGAAGCTCGACGGTGATAACCCCTTCTCCCTTGGTCTTCCTACTTTTAGCTCATCCTTTCCTACCGGCGATGACGCATGTTCAAAAAGGAGTAGACTTCTTCAAAACGGAAAACAGTGTTGCATTTGATTTGCTCTCATTCTCTTTAGGATCTTTGTGTCCCTGGTTCATCTATAAACTGTAAATATATTAAACATATTAAAGTTATGGCTTTCCCAAGGAATTCTAACTCCATGAAGTATGTACTGGGCATAAGAACGTATGAGACTTGAGTTTATCACATTCGTGACGAAGTGGGAAGCAGGCAAGTGTGACTATCTGAGGAGTAAGAAGGATTCATGGATGGTTGTAGGACTGGATAGATGTGTAGGTAGAAGTTGCATGGTATCTCTATTCATATTCATTGTTAACTTCCTGCAAATTTTCTACATTTAAAGGTTTTTATAATGAGATGCTGGAGATCTTAAACAGGTACTGAACGCATGACATTCTGCCTCATGACCTATTCAGACACGTGAGACAGTACATTGTTCAATCCTCATAAGTGAGTGACTTTCTATAACCTCCTCTACTAATATTTTATCTAACAACTCTGAACCCCAGGAAGATTATGGGTTCCTCTGTGACCACTGTAGGGTTTAAAAGGTGGCTCATTGTGTATGATAACTTCTTAATGCCAAACAGCCCTGGCCGGGTTGCTCAGTTGGCTAGAGCATCATCCCAATACGCCAAGGTTGCAGGTTCGATCCCCAGGTGGAGCATGTGCAAGGAGCAATCAATATGCATAAATAAATGGAGCAAGAAATCAATATTTTTCTCCTTCTCTCCACCCCTTCCTCTCTCTCTCTCTCAAATCAATAATTTTTTAAAAAGATGCCAAACAATTGTACTCCATGTAGAAACAGAGACACTCGGTCCTGCAGGAGTGTCCATCCTGATCAAGTATCCTGAGGGTGTTGAAAGTCAAGTCCTTGCCCAGGAACTTGCGGACTCTGATCCCTCCAATACGCCCTGGATTTCTGGTCCTACCCAGGTCAGCAGAAGAAGAGGAAGAGTAGCAAATCTGGAACAACCTTTCTGTGGGCTTCAGCAGAGTTGCCTGAGTGATCAAAAAAGAGAACATGTTTTAAAAATATTTCCTCCATATCTCATCCATTAAAGTTTTAACTAGATAGAATTTTAAACTGTTCTTAATTTAATTGCCTGTGAGTTGCCAAGAATTGATGAGTTAAAATGTGGGAAATGTATATTCTGGTATCAGAAACAAGATATACTTAGGACATTCTAATTTCTTAAATATAGTCTGTTTTATACATTCTTTTATGCACACACACGATGCTTGGCTAAAATATGCAGAACAGGCAGGAGGAAAGTGAATGAACATACAGCCAGGTTTTAAAGCAATTGTCGTAAGTTGATTGCGACGAAGAGGCGCCCCCCTCATGTTGCGAGCCTGTGGAAACCGCCCCTCTCCAGGGCTGCCTCTGCGCCCCTTGCACGGAGCCCGCCGAAGGGGACGACCTTCAGGGGCCACGGGTGTCATGTGCGGTGCCCGCCCACAGCTCGCACTGCCATTGCTGGGGGCTTCCAGGAGAAATGTCAGTGCTCACAGCAAGTGATGAGACTTGACATATGGCATCAAAGCGTCATTAAAACCGCACCTGCTGCAGACGAGGCTGTGCCTTTCAGGAGGTTTTCAGGCAGGAAAGGTTATTGCAGATCCAAAGGGCTGAGGCTCCTTTCCTTTGCTGGCAATTAGATGCTCTGGAGGAAGAAGCAGACTGCACACATATGTAAGAAAAAAATCTACTTTTGCAGCACACTGACTTTTAAAAAACATTATGAATATAATACTCTTTTGGTATTGCTAGAACATACAATAGAATCCAATAGAATTTATTCACAGCTGTTGATTTCTGTGAGAAAAGTTTTGTTATGAAACACAGCACACAGGGGCCTGAAAATATCATGGCTTTGCTATTTGGTCAAAATTTGCTTTTTAAGAATTTTTTTCACCTATGGTTCTACAGTATGTTTCCAATTACAGAAAGGAAGGCAATATACCGTACTGGTCATGAACTATTTAGCAATGGCTTACATATTTCATCCTCTGTTCTTACCTAGTGATGTGTATAGAGAAAGACACCGTGTCAGAGTGATTAAGTAATTTTTCCAAGTTCATAAACCAAAGTGGCAGAATTGGAGTTTAGGTCCAGGTTGGTCAGATGCTAACTTTGGTTCTTGTTTCCACACGCTATGCTGTCTTCCATGCTCAAGACTGGACTATACGCACCCAACAGAGGAAAATATGGGTTGGTCTCTCAGCTCAGATACTTCACGATGGAGTCTGGGAGGCCAGACGCATTCATCACAGAGAGAGAGCCACGCTGCAGCGCCTGTGAGGCACCACGCAGTACTGGCCATCCGCTCTGTTCGCAGCAGGAGATGCTGACCACACCACCAGGAGATGCCCGGGCACGTCCCCTGCAGGTCCTGGGCTCAGACTTGGCCTGGCGTTGCACAGGCGGGAAAAACAAGAGCGTGAGGGACAGAGCAGTAACAGGGAGAGTGTGGGCAGTGTCTGTGGACAGCTTTTTCTCTAAAAGGAACAGTTTACTGGGCTCCTGAGATGGCTTCTGTTTCTGCCACGACAGACCAAAATATAGTTAATCTTTCCTGTGTCTCCAATGCTGCTGCGTTGCCATTATATCAACCTCCATATTCCCACACATGACGTATGGAAATGATAAATATTTTTATAGTGAAAAATCTATATGATTATCAAGAGTTCATCATTGGTAAGAAATATTTATATCTTAAGGGAAAAGAGTGTCCTACAAAAAATAGCTTTCCATGTGAAATCAAATTTTAGTTTTCCTATGTGTTAGAGAGAATGAAGGGTTCATTTACAGATGTGTCCACACTCAGAACACAGGTGGAGGAAGCACCATTGCTGAATCATTGATGCGGAGTGAGCCGGCACACAGTTTTGCTTTGCTGTGTACCCTATCACTTAGAAATATGTCAGGGGTATTTACTCTGTGCAGGTAATATGCTAACCTTGAACCTATAAGGACGGAAAATAGACATGTGCCCTGCTTACCTGGGAAATGAAGGGGTGACCGATAATACGTGTTGAAATCCCACTGGTCTACATAAAACTTCAGTGTGATGTTTTTGGAAGCATTTTAAGAGTGTGCAAGAGGGGGTCCTGAATCAATGTGGGTCCCATGAATGGAAATAAACTGAAACTCATGAAAAATGAGTCCAGGGGGGATTAGCTCCCTGATTCATGGCAGAGAGAGATGGAGACTTGGATAGTTAAGAAAGAGAAGCCAGTCTTCATGGAGGGAGAGAGGGCAGTGCAGGGGGGGGGGAGGTTACTTGGCCACATGATGAAGGGTTGTGCCCGGCAGCTGAAAACGTCACGATTACCTTGTCTTTGAAATGGGTGGTCCACAGATTCTCCTTTTACTTTGGTTTTCAAGAAGTCACTCTGGCTCCGTAGGGAGTGTGGACTGGGGGTGGCAGAAGGGTGATGTGGGGGGGCCAGGGTGAGAGGTGGCAGCTCAGGCTGGTGGGTGTGGGGAGAGGGTGACAGGTTCAGGGCCGCCCACCAGGGGCAGATGCTTCCTGAGAGGACAGCAGAGCACGGAACACGAGGCCCCTGGGGCCCAGCCATGCTGTTGCAAATGGTGAGACTCCGTTCTTCTTTACGGCCGAGTAGCATCCCATGGTAGACACGCTCCGCAGCCCGTTTTTGTCCACTTGCCTGTCGGTGGGCACTAGAGGTATTGTGCTCAGTTAAATAGGTCAGTCAGCGAAAGACAGCTACCGTCAGTGAAAGACAGCTACTGTCTGATTTCACTTGTATGTGGAATCTAATGAACAAAATAAACTATCAGACAAAACAGAAGCAGAGGCATCGACAGGGAGAACAACAGACCGAGGGTTGCCAGAGGGGAGGGGGTGGGGGCAGGGTGAAAGGTGAGGGGTTAGAGAACAGGCTGGTGGTTGCAGAACAGTCACGGGGACGTAAAGTACAGCACAGGAAATACAGCCAATAATTCTGGAATAACCATGTACGGTGCCAGGGGGGTGCTGTAAATATCGGGGCACAGGGTCACTATGTAAAGTGTGTGATTGTCTGACCACTATGCCGTACACTTGAAACCGATAACACAGTGACACTGAATGTCAGCCGTGATCGAGAAAGAAACTATGGCAGAGTCACACACATGCTGCCTCCCTCTCTGTCAACCTGCTGAGGCTACGGGAGGGGGAGGGAAAGGATCCAAGCTGAGGGAGCCGAGTGAGGGGGGGCCCCGGGGGGGGCAAAACCGATGTGACCTGTGACCCCTGTGGGAAGGATGGGAGGGCAGCGTGCGGCAGAGAAGGCTCAGCCACAGGCAGGACATGGTTTGGGGGAGATATCTGCCCAACTAGCATTCCACTCCCCCACAGTCCTGGAGGGACCTCTGTCCCATCTCCAGCGAGATCAGCAACAAGAAAACAAAAACCGACAGCAGAGCTGCCTGCCAGGGTCTCTGCTTTAACAAGGGGGCCAGTCCCAGAGCCATGGGGACAGACCCGTGCCGAGGCCCATGGCGGCTCTGTGCCTCTCCTACCTGCCTCTCAGGCCAGACTTGGCAGTATAAGACAGAGCAGGAGGCTGTCACGCATGGTGCTGAGCATTTGTGTGGCAACGAGACGTGGCCGGAGGGCTGTCCGTAGGCTCAGGGCCACCTCTGGAGGAGCACCAGAAATCAGAGTTGTCAAACCTCGGCGCAGGGGCTGTGGCCTCCCCTCCCTGAGACACCATTCCTAGCCTCTTTATCCATACAGAATGACCAAATGCAGAGACTGAGACTTCCGTTTCCCCTTCTCCCTGCCCGGCCTCTGGGAGTGCATAATCAGCCCACGCACCTGAAGATTACACATGCAGGCCATCAAACCCTGCTTCAGGGGACGGAATACAAGCTCAGAGAATTTAGCTGAGATTTAATTGAAAACACTACCTTATCTGATGAAAAATGCAAAGAGGTAACTTTTCTGAAATGAAGTTATAGGAAAAATAAAATTCACAGAAGCCAACATCGGCCGCCCTCCGAGGAAGTATTTACAGATCCAGACAGGATCTGTCTGGTTGCAGAGATAAATTCATCTTTCTTGGAGGCAAATACATTTGGATATTTTAGTTTGATGGCTGTGAATATTTGAATGACCCCTTTTCCTGCCCCATGTTTAACGTCACTAAAGAGAGCTCTGATCATTTGTCTACACAGGTGGAGAGAATGTGCTGGAAAAAGTGTGGCTGGCGTATTGCTACATCCATTTATCTTCATAACAGATTGAAAGGCATTTCCAAGGTAGACAGCAACCTCCAAGTCTTGGCTAATGTGACGCTCCCCTTAGGAGACAGGGCCAAGGTGCACATGCTGACTTCATCCAGTCTTGCACCTTCGAGACAAGGGCAGCCTGTAGCTTCCAGCCAATCAATTAGGTAATTGCCTCACTCCACCCTCCTGGGGACAACCCTCTCTTTTCTCTCCTTTCTCTTGGTTGATATCACTGGCACCAGAAGATGCCCACATCCTCCTCATCTTCGTTCAAGAAGAAGTGACTGAGCAATACTTATGAAACAGATATTTCTTCTAAAGACGTTATTCACCTAAAATCATCCGGGCTACGGCAGCCAGAGTCATGCGGGGAGAGTGATTACAATGAAATGAGATTACCTAACTTGGTTAATCTCATAAATTAATTGCTCTACTAGAAAGAAAACAGCGTTGAGTTCACTAATATTTTTATCGTTGGGAAACATGTTGGTGCATTTTGCTTCTGGCTGAGATGAAGCAGTGGAGAGTGGATTCACTGTTCTGCCTGAAACAACGTAAAGCAATAAAAAAGTATAAAGTGAAGGAAACACCATTTACAGCGCCCTGGACGTCAGGCAACGCAGGCCGGCTCTCCCTGAAACGCAGGAAATAGCGAAGGCGCGCCCTGTGCTTGCCCCGCGGTCAGGGCGGAGGGCGTGTGAGTTTTCTGCGTCTCGGGGATAATTGTGTTGCTCCTGTGACAATCGCCATAGAATTAATGGCTTAAAACAGCTCGAATTTATTATCTTACTGTTCGATGTGTTAAAAGGCCGAAATGGGCCTTAATGAGCTATCACCGAGCTGAAATACAATTTTCCTGGAGGCTACAGAGGAGTATGTGTTCCTTGCCTTTTCCAGTTTCTAGACGCTTCCAGCATCCTTGGCTTCCACCTCTTGTTTCCCCACCTTCAAGGTCAGCCACTGCATCCCTCTTGTCCTCTTTCCTGCCTTTATCTTCTGCCAAGGACTCTGTCATGATAGGGGTCACAACCATATAACTCAGAATAACCTCACTGTGACGCGGCAGCTGTTTTCCTCTCTTTACTACCATTCCCGTCCCTAAGTGTCCTCACAGGGATGAGGGTTAAGTGTCTAGGTAATTATGTCCTTTTGTGATGGACGATTTAAAAGGTAACTCATTGTTTAATCAAAAATAATATTAACACTCTAGTGTAGGCTTCATGCGGATGCAAACATGCGCGAATGGTAAGGTGGACCCCGAGACAGGAAGTCATGGAAGAGCTGAGTCGGTCGGAAGTTCCATCGCAAGAGTCTCATGCGATGCGCGCATCGTGGGCCCGCTGCCCGTAGACCGGCGGCTGCAGGGGTGTCCTCTGAGCTCTGCCTGCGAGAGAAGACGCGGGGGATTCGATTGCCTTTTACTGTGCTTCGTACACTTAATTTTACTTTTACACTAATGACTTTTTTTTTTTTTTTTTTTTAGTTTATCCATCTTTTAGCAGCGCATCTGTTCTTGGCAGGATAGTGCAATGAAAATGAATTTGTCCAGAAAACAAATCTTCAACCTGTGAGATACAGTGTAGTCTACAACTCTTTTTCCCTTGTAGACTTATACTTCTTTTTTTTTCTCCTTTTCCCGTTATTATTTCTGTTATTAACACACACGGGCTGTCTCCACTGTGTGTAAGCAGCGTGTGAACAGGAATGTATCAGCTTTGTTTACTGCTCCATCCCCACACGCATCTGTAACAGGGCCTGGCTTACAGTATCATTTCTTTTATTTTTTATCGTATTTTTTCCATTACCATTTATCCCTCTTAGGCTCCCCACCACCACCATCACCACCCTCTTTTCCATGTCCATGATAATAATTTTTCAATACATATTTTAACTGGCTTTTATACCTGCATTGTATTACTTCCAGGGTAATGACCTATTACACCCCTTTATTTCAAAATATGAATGTCTAATTCGTTTTTGAAAACGTGGAGGTTATGGCAATCAATTATATTGTTTCAGCCAGTTAGCTTATGCTTCTTCATTGATGAAAGTATTTTGTTTTGTTTTTGATAATAAAGTGTGGGGAAAGGGTTTTCCATTTTTTATAAAAATCCCAGAGATTGCGTGGTTGAAGCTCAGCTGGTAACGCCAGCCCTGGTGGCGGGAAGTAAATAATGACAAGTAAATAATTACACCTCCAGACTAGCTGCCTCTCTCCTTTAGCGCCTTGGTGACCTCTAGAGAATTTCTGTAAGAGTTTATTTGAGTCGAACTGATGGCATTGGCCAGGGAGCGAGATCTCAAATGCTGCGAGGACGGTTGGCAGTTTATTTTCTGCCTTTGAAATTAAGGAGGGGACAGGAGGATGAAGCCCGGGTGGGAGAAACAAGGCACAGATCGGGTTACAGGATAGTGAACAATGCAGTGTGATCTCTTGTGTATCTTCCAGGGGCACTTCTGACATTTCAAAGGTGTGACAACCTAGATGCACAGAAGCAATGGACAGGGCTGGCTACCCGCCATTCACTAAAGAAGTCACAGGCCCGGGATGTGGCTGCCCAGTGGGACCGCCCAATTAGAAGTTATTATTTATTATGTCACTGCTTTTTTCGTCCCCAGCCACCTCTCCACCAAAATCTTCTAAATGGTTCTGATAAACGTTTTTTCCCCAAAGCCATTCTCTTACCTCTATTCGTGCTCCCTCTCTCTCTCTCTCGCTTTCTCTTTCTGTTTTGCCATTTTTCCTTTGCTGAGGTTCCTTTTTTGACTTGAAAACAGGACTCTATGGTGGGTCCTGGAGGTTCTCGTTAGTTTCAAGTTTGTAGAAGGGGCATGTGAGATTTAGATGAAACGCAAGACAGGGATTTCACAAATCTCCCATCGTGGGTATTAGCAGTTTCTCCTACAGTACCTTAGAGTAATAGATGTGTTTATACTGCAGAAGAATTATTTTCATGTCCGAGTTGCATGCCTGTTGCTTCTGTGATGACAGGTCTGTGCACTTGGAGTTGGCAATCAAACTACAGGTCCTGTCAGTCCTGGAGAATCTCGGGTCTGTCCTGTGGCTATAAGAGATGAGATCAGAGATGGGGGGCTGCCAAGGAAAGGTAGTCTTCCGACCCCTTAATCATCTCCATTCTATGATTTCAAATCACTTTAGATGAGCCTACTGCCAACCAGGTTTTCTTGATTCTGCTGGGAAGCTTTGCTCCCCTTTCCCATGTAGAATTTGAAGTGAATGTGTGCCTTCCCATTTGTGCTCCCCAAATCTGTTCTGGAGGAATGACTTTTTCCCTCCCGCAATATAATTTCATTGCAGCCTTCCAGGCCCAAGCCCATGTCTTCCAGGAGACCCCTGAAAGCTCTGTCCGCTGTGGCAGGAGTAGCAGGCCGGTCCTCCTGTGGCCAGCTCGCCTCTGCAGGCTCTTGAGAGGACCCTGTCCTTATTAGTCTGTTTCCTTGGTGCTCATGATTGAGCACCACTTCAGGTGCTCATTTGAAATGACAAGTTCTCAGTGCAGGCACCATGTCATCTGTAATGCGTTTCTTGTTTTTTTTCTGGGAACTTACATTGTTCTCTTAAGCAAGCATGGCCATTTGTCCCCAGGTGTACTGAGAAAGAAAATGAGACTCAGTTACAGCATGCTCCCACCAGGGCAAAGCCAGACGAGAGGGGGGGTGGTGGGAAGAGAGAGGGGGAGAGAGAGAGAGAGAGAGAGAGAAAGAGAGAGAGAGAGAGAGAGAGAGAGAGAGAGAGAGAGAGATAACGAACAGATTTAGGTTGTAGTTTATCAAACATATTGCGTTTTAGCTGAGTAAACACACATGTATCTGAATATAATCTGAAGAGAACTATTATTATGCATTTAAAATTCTTTCAATCCAAAGATAATAGATTCAGACAGCCTGGATATAATGCCTCTCCCCCAACCATGGTAGATATTTTATTACATAATCCCTTGCCCTTCCAGATATTTCTACTGAACATGAAATGAGAGGGGGACAGGTATGTGTCCCTTATTGCCCCAGTCTCCTCTGTCCCTCCAGCTGAGAGATACCAGAAAAGCATCTGCTCTCCCCGGCAACATGCACTGCACCTGCTTGCTTGTGTGCCTCGTGACAACTACATTTATATGTCCCCACACTCCGAATCAAATAAATTGATAAAATGCAGCTCAGAAATGCAGCACGTTGCCTCTCTAATGCTTTTCAGTAGAGATGTCTTCTCTCCTAGTCTTCGTGCAAAAGGGTCCTTTCTCTTCTATTCAGTAGAAACACAGCCACTTCCCCTATTCAGTGTAATTTAGAAAAGGGTGCTGAAAATATTACAGTAAGATTTGTGCACTTACCCAGGCAAAGTCTCTCTAATCTGCTTTCAATTCTTACGAATGTCCCTGAAGGTGCCAAGCCAGCTGAGGTTTCTTCCCCCGCTAAGGCGTGTACCAGGTAATATTTCGTCAGTTTGTGCAGTTGGCATCAGGGCCACGACTAGCTCTAAGTGATGTCAGAAAGCGGGATTAGCACACTGGTGTATGCAGATGGCACTTGGCTCTGCCTTTCAACGTTAGGGAAAATTTTCTTACCCGCCACCTGGATGTTTTAGTTTCCTGGCCTCGGCTTGCTTTCGTGTAACAGATGTATTAATCAATGTATTGGAGTCATGTGAGAGGAAAACTTCTAAACTGAACTTTATAAAATATTATATTTTCCATAATAATAGCTATAAAGTAGATTTCTAAAAACCGATGGAAGAGATGACCATTTAGTAGAGTCCAAGTTTTGCAGAATTTTAAACAGATAATTTACACTCACATTTTAAATGCATGCTTTCTCTTCCTTGTACATCACCAGGCCACTTTTCCCTGAAAAGCTGCTAGACCATTTCAGTAGGGCTGCTCGAAATGCATCTTGTGTGTCTCTCCTCATATCATTCTTAAGAAGTTAGGATGTGTGTTTCCTTTGCAGTCTGTCTGTCTCTCTGTCTGTCTCTTTTCTAATGAATCTCGAGGCAGTATCTCCGTATCGATGTCCCCACTGAGGTCTCAGCCAGGGTCACAGATGTCGAGAGCGCAGTGGCCTGAAAGGGAAAAAAGATGGAGACTTGCGAGAGGAAGACCAAGCTGTCTCTCAGGAGACATGTGCTAATTCCGATTTCCTTGAAGGGACAAGCACCCAGGATGGGCACATGTCATCCCGTATGTCAATGAAGATACTCGACCTGAAAGTACACGTTAAGATGGTCCTGACTGTAGGTTTCTATACATGATCAGTGGAAGATAATGTCAAGGTCAATCTACTAGTCTCTCAAAATGTATAAGCTAAAGTAAAAGAAATTTTGTGTTATTAAACCTGCAATTGCAAAATGATATATGGATTATTAATTTTTGTGTGACTGAAAATTTCTCAGGAAGTTGTATTTCTAGAAAAATTCAGAAACCTGAGTTGTATCGACCCTGGTTTGGATTGCAAGAACTACCATTTGGTGGCATGGATACTTCAGATTTTAATTTGAAGTTTTGCCCTTAAGAAGATAATGAAAATGACTCAGAATGAAGTGTATAAGCTGCAACCATATTAATGCACCTGCATTAATATGTGCATTGCATACATTTGGGATTGTATTTTGTAACATCTTTGGTTTAAAAATAAAAGGAATTAATGATTAGTTGATATGATATCATGGTATTCTTTAAATTATTGACATCCTTCTAGTTAAATCTAAACAGATGGTTTTAGTGTTGGGAAGGGGAAGTCTGAGTCTAGAGATAACTAGTAAATATTTTGTAAACATTTTTTATGGTCTATATAAAGAAAAATTGCCATCATAGAAAGTGCAAGTTGTATAATTTACATTTTCTGATTGCATTATATTGTTTTTTGAAGGTCAGAATCAGGAATACTCCATATAACCCAAGAATTCTAGATAATTAAGAGATGTTTCATGCAAACTTTGGGAGATAATTTCTTCATTAGCACACACGGAAGCATGAGGATAAGTCTTAGACATTTCTGTACTCTAGTAAAATGTGGAAATTACATGACGGAACTAGCTTTTAAGTCTTGACTTGAGTCTACTTCATATTTTAACAAAGATAGATAATGATCGTTAATGCTTATTTTGAAGCTGTTTTGCTTTTCTTATTTTTTTTTAATACAAGATATATTAAAAGAGTAGAGATGGAGTCAGGGCAATTTCAAATTTTGTTATATTTAAAGATGTGTGAATGTAATAGATTAATTATCTGTCAAACATTTATATTAATTAAACATTCATATAAGCATAAGTATTATCTTAGCAGCATACAAAATTTAATTTTAGTTATCCATGATTAATATGGTTTCTCTTATATTTGATGGGTAATAATGTAATGTTATGTAGCATTTTTGAATCTTCTTCTGGATAGAATGGATGGTGCTAGATATCTAAGTTAGAAGAAGTTGCTTAACTCCAAGAATGTGTGTGTGTGTGTGTGTGTGTGTGTGTGTGTGTGTGTGTTAGGTAGCTTAAATATAAGGTAACTCTCATCCACCACAAAATCATTTTCTATTATTTGGAAAATCAGAAGCAGAGATCAATTTATTAGTGTTTTAATACCAAAGGGCCTCTAACATTTTAATTTAAGGTTACCTTGTATAGTCACATTTTCATCACCCTTTGAGGTTTACCTAAACAAAATGTCACCTAGTAATAATTTTCCGTATCCATATAAAAATGTTATTTCCTATTTAGATGAACATATTTGTATAATTTATATTGCCTTTTGGGTTATATGTGTTGCATGTTCATATCACTGTAAAAATTGCAAGACCAAGATAGAAATTACTCCCTTTTTATGTTTTCTAATGCTTTCATACAGTGTCTAATACAAAAATGGCATTCATGGATAATTATTGGATTAAATATTTATGCATGAGATGTGATTTTTAAAAAATTGGAGAGTATTCTGCTAAATGAACCAAGCCAGTCAGAGAAAGACAAGTTCCACATGACTTCACTTACATGTGGAATCCAACGGACAAAATAAACTCACAAAATAGAAGCAGACTCATAGATGCAGAGAGAAGGTTGACAGCTGATGGAGGGGCGGAGGGCTGGGGCTGGTGGAAAAGGCGAAGGTATTAAGCAAAGAGAAACAAACCCATACAGAGAACGACAGATAACCATGTGGTGAACACACAATATAATATCCAGATGATGCATTGTGGAATTATACACCTGAAACATAGAATTTTATTAACCAATGTCACCCCAATAAATTAAATAAAATTAAAAAATAAAACATAAAATTATTGTGTTCAAGACTAGAAGAAACTGTACATTTTTTTAAAAAGGGGCCATTCATTTGAGAATTTGGTAGGAAGAAATAGGGTCTATATGTGTGTGTGTTACTATATACTATTTACCTACATAGACAACAAGTGACTGACTTTCATATTCATACAAATCAAATACCCATCTGTTTAAAAATTTTAGATATAAATTATATTGAAGATGCATTTTCAAACTGACCATTTCGATTTAATGCGGAACTTCATACTTACATTCAGGTGACATAAATGCACCAAATGGTGTGTAAAATCTTAAATTGAGTAGCACAATTCTTTTGGCAGATAAATTAATGACCCCACAGATTACTGCAGTTCAAAAACTCAATTAGTTTATTTCTTCCTGAGGACAGATATAATGCAGATGTTTGGAAAATCACAATGATCCTCTAGTGTCCAAGCTTAATAAATGAAAATAGTCAGGTTTTAATTAGTATATAAATTTCCCAAATGGAAAATCAATATTTACAACTCAGTTCTCTCAGAGGAAGGCTGTTGTCTTATTGGAGGAGAAATGGTCTTTCCGGGAAATCATAGGTATTTTACACTTTATTTATTTACTTATTTAATGCAGTATGTATTACTTTAACTCTGAGACTAAACTAAGGATCATACTAGTAGTGTGAGACAGCATGTTTATGTGCTTGCCTCCATATAGGTTTGTGTTCTTAAATGTTAAAATTTTCCAAGCTGATTTTATCATCCCTAATATAAAAGCTTTTGTTATAAAAATCATTGTACTGCAGTGGTTAGTACCACTGACTTGGGACCCCAAAGATCTGAGCCCCAATCTCAGCTCTGCTACATTCCTATGGCAAGCTACTCAGTCTCAGCATCATAGTTCATGGTTTTTAATTTTCTTTCTTTTACAGTCTGATGGTATTGCCCACAAAGTGGTCATTGTGAGCATTCAGTGAGGTTCCATGGTGATTCAAATACTCTGAAATTAAAGCTATTGTTATTTTTGGTAACTATTCCTCCTCCAGCCGGACCCGTTCATGAGAACACCTCAGTGCAGATCATTGTAAATGATGGACCAGTCGAGTGCTTCAGCAATATTGACCAAGGCCTTCTTAAACACTGATCAAAAGCCACCCAAACCGTGGCATGTTACGGAGAGTCAAAAAATGAAAGCGAGCTTAGGTCCTTTTCAACAGCACCAAGTGAATCTGAACTCTGCATATGTTCATTGTGCTCTCTCACTTACTCTTTTTTATCGTGGCAAACACACACACACACACACACACACACACACACACACACGCACACACACGCAGGCAACACCAAATTTCAGGTTAAAAACATATCGCCATCCCAATGTGCATTAAAGCTTGCGGGACTGGCACAAGCAACCCTGCATCTTCTGTTGACTCTTAGGAGCAAGGTCTGGGCTTCGGTTCTGGTGGTTGGGAACCGGCCCTCCGAGCTCTCTGTGTTCGCCTGAGCGCGGCCAACAGGAAACGGGCTGCTGTGCCTGGGGCGTGTGTGAATGCGTGGAAAATAGGAATCCGCTGTTTGTTGAATGTTCCGTAAAATCACATGTAAGCTTCATTGAGGACAGGGCATTTGAGTAGAGACTTGAGGAGTCTGCTGGGTGGGAACAGAGAAGATGAGCTTTTCAGGCAGAAGGTAAACAGAAGATCTAGTGGGAGGCCACAGGGAAAGTCAGCGATAGCTGTAAACGGGAAAAGATTGAGAAAGCCAGTGGCGCCGAAATGGAGAGGTTTAGGAAGACAGAGATTTATGATGGGTGTGCTTTCAGGTCACGTGGACATCATGAGACATTGGGATACATTGGCTTTGACTTTGCATGACATGGCAAGGCGCTGCGGAGTGTGGAGCTGAAACGGGACACAATGACATCGATTTTGAGTAGTGACTTCACTCTTTCTCTAGAGTATACAAGTAAGTGAGCATTAAGAAAGGGACAGCTATTAGCAGAGACTGAAGTGATCTAGATGAGAAGGGACGTTGACCCAGATTAGCCAGGTAACCACGCAAGCTGGAAAAAGGGTGGCTTAAACACCAGATGTATGTTCTGAAACTAGTACTAGCAGGATTCCCTGAAGGTTGCATACCGTGTGTGAGAAAAACAGGGGGAACTGGAGGCTGTGGGGACACCTTCTCAATGGGACAGGTTTAGAGAAGCTCCATTATCACCATGTTTAGGGGACATTTGGAAATAAGCTGGGTGTTTGACCACATGCAAAACTTGAAGTAAGGTGGTGGTCCACATAGAGATTTGCCCTGAGGATGTTTCAGGCGTAAGGCGGAGTTATCACAAAGAATGCAACGCGGACTGGTGTGTGTATACAATAACCACAGATGCAAATTCCAGTAATCAAGTTGAAGGTTAGAGGAGTGAAGGAAAACCAGAGGAAGATGGTGCTAGGGATCGAGAAGGTCATGGGGGTGGAGCATCAGGTAGGAAGAGCCAGTCAGAGGTCTGCTCCGTAAGCAAACATCAACACAGCAACAGTGGGGAAGATGGAGCACAGAGAAGGAGGGCCGCCTAACTGAATTTAAAAACAAAACAGAACAAAACAACCCACAAACTCCATCTGGACTCTTACTTAACTACATCGTTCACATCCAGGATCAGCAATGCCTTTGTCTTCTTCGCTATTAGTTGATAACTGGTCTGGGAATTTGTAGCCACTTAAATAAGGTTAGTTTTAGGGACAAAGTTCTCAGATGAAAGACAATTCGTTGATGAGTTTCATTTCCATTTCCTGACTAGATGCCTTTTATAGTGACACTGGCTGGGAATGGATTGTAATGTCACAGAGATCATGCAGATCTATAATGTTTTTCTTCTTAATGCTGCTGATTACTTTCCTGTTAAATAGAAATCACTTGGCAGGCAGTTTTTTATTAATCAGAGCCTGGAAAAAAGTGCCGAAGGCTTGCAGGTGGCTCCTGCGATTTATTCCCGATGAGAAACCCGTTCTGGGCTTTCCCTGCTGCGTTGAGTAACCTGCGTAAGAAGATACTTGGTTTCATATGGAAAATGCCATAGCCTGGAAACCTTCAAAGAAGGCGTAATTGTATCATTTTGCTTACCAGATAAGGACACAGTCACCCATTGTGAGGCCTCTAAACCCAAGATTACAGAGATTACTTGGAAATATCACTCCACTTTAAAGGTATTATTGAAACCACTGTACAATGAAAGTGATTTCAGTGCTTTTTCATTACAGTTAAAAATTTAAAAAATATGTTTTAGAAAGTCACAGTGCAATTAAGTAGCGTGACCATTTTAACATTCATTAGCAATAATATAAATCAGGATGTCTAGTTCTTGAGATTTCTCCTTCCTTCCTCTCTCCTTCCCTCCCTTCTTCCTCTTCTCTCTTTCTTCCTAAAATAGTTCTGAATTGATGCTTCCTCATACGCAGAATATTTCTGACTAAAGATAGTGAGCCAACCCCTCCTGGTCCCCCAGAGGGGTCCCCGAGTTGAGGAAGTCGTTTCTGTCCCTCAGCTCTGGCCAGCAATGGCCGCCTCAACTCATCTTCCGTTACCACATGCTGTTCACTCATCTCAGGCCCAACGTTCTCTCTCCGGTCTGTCACCACTCCAGGTGAACCTCTGACTGTCTCCCAGGTCCTCACTCACGATGCCTTCCTCTTCATAACCCATGTTTGCTTGATGGGTTCCTGCTTGTCCTTAGGTTTCACCATAAGCGTTAACCACTGCCAAGGCCAACTCAAACCAACGCGGACCCGCTGTGGCCCCTTCTCGAAACACGCTTAACTATGCCTTGCCCACTTTGTTTGTAGCATAGCTCTCACCTTACCAAAAAGTTTCTAATTTGTTAACTGGTAGTATCTCCTAAACTCTACGAATATTATCAGCATGTGCCAAAAAAAAAAAAAAAAAAAAAAAAAGCCAATGACCTGCATCTGGTAGGTGCACAATAAATATTTCTTGAGAGAATGAAAAATAGGTTTCTTGGGCACCACTGTGTGTCAGGCACTGTTTTTGGTGCTAAGGTCTAGGAAGCAAAACAGTAACTATTGTATTATCCTCATGTGCTGCACGAGCATTGGATAGAAGTCATGGTGAGGAACTGTAATGAGTAGAAAGTATGTCACCCAGAGCAGACAAGTTTTGTTGTTTTTTAAACTGAGGGCTAGTCCTGCTTATAATTACAGACGCTGGCCAGCTGCCAGGAAATGTAGCAATGTATAAAGAAAATATGATCTAGGAACTTGTATTCTCCACTATCTATCTGTATTAAAATATTCTTTGCAATAATACATTATTTAAGTTCAATGCCTAGTACAAATTTTATCTAATTATAGCTGGGTAAATTTGTCTAGTACCTGCCACTGCCTTATTTGTTCCATTTTTTCATGTGTGTGTGTGTAGTAATTAACAGTACCATAATCATAAAGAAAACAGTTGTCTTCCACAAAATGATTGTTATTACATGGATAAGACTTTAAACATCTAGACATCCAGTAAAGTATCCCTTATAAAATAGGTTAGATAATTTCAAACACAGCCCAGCTATTAGATAGTACCCTTTCTTAATAATTAAACTAGAAAAAACTCTAAAAACTAAATAAAATTGATGTAGTATAAAATAGGGTAAGATTCAGCAAGATGGTTGTAGCTTTTAAACCAAGTTAAGTAATTACTATCAAAAGAATTTTTGAAATCTATGAAGAAGAAATAGACTTAGTAATATTTGTTAAATTGGATAATTACATTTATTGTTATTAGTATATAAAATATATTTGTATGTCTATAAATACACTATAGGCTCAGGCTTAGACAGATTCCCTAGATTTCTAGGCAATTTGGGTACTTTATAACTTTAGAGCATTCTGTTCATCATCCCAATTGCTAAAATGTATTCAGTCCCTATTAAGAATGACACCTGTCAGGAAGTCCTCTTACACAGGTTACATACCTGGAGACACGCTGTATCTGTCTGCACAGCTAATGCTGGCAAAGCAAAACTGCTACATTCATACAGCACACAGCTGGAGTTTCAGTCATGGGAGTACAAACTTGTGATTCTTTTACACACTTTTACTCACACACACACACATGGGGTGGAGCTAAGGCAGGCTTACAGTTGTTTGTGTGAAAAATAATACAATCATTAATAAAGAACAATATAAGAATAAACTCTGGCATACTCACAACTGTTAGCTCCACCCTGTACATATGTTGTCTCTGATATTGTGTATATAACATTATTTAGCAAACAAACACCATAATCTCTGTGTATCTAGGCAAAATGCATATGTTATGGTTAATAACCGATTTCTTCAGTGTGACGTGTTTCTGTGTGTGACTGTTCTACTGCCCTCTGACCCCTGAGGAGCAGGTGTGTGATAATCTCACCTTGCATTTTACATTTGTTGATGAAGTGCTTTGCATTACATACAGGCAAAGCAAACCCAACTGTAATGAGTGTCCCCAAGGATCCACTGTGATTGAATTCATTTGTATGCGAAACCTGATGGCCACCCAATGTGTTTAAGTCATTTATGATTCCTATCTGTGTACTCATAAGACTCTGAATGCTTCTATTATTTTATAGAATACTTAAATTTAAGTATTTTTCATGCCATTTGTTCCCCAATATTTTATTTAAAATACTGCATTTTTTTCTAATATAGCTTATTGGAAGTGTGGATAAACGAAATAAATGGATTTTAATTTACATTAGAGGTACTCCTTAAAATGTAATACAACAGTTAAACATTTGCACTTATAGCTCTTCATTTTTCTGCGCACACACTCATCCACCTATTTACCTAATTATCGAAATTACTTTAAAAAGATTACGTCCCTGTTTTACGTACTTCTATCCCCACAAATCCACTAAATTCAATGACACCTGCAATGAATTAACGATAGCTTTTAACATTATTATTGCATTGTTTTTAATAGTGCACGTTAATTAAAAGTAAAACAGATAAACTACTGAAGCTCTGCCGAGTTACAATGCCATGAAACACCCAGACCTCCTCGTTCACTCCTCGGTTACAGCTGGGTCACAACGTTACACCCGCTTCGGTGGCCAGCGCAGTCACAGACGCTACGTCACTCCCAGGGTGGTCAGCAGGTCGGGCGAGCGCCCTTCCGACCACGCGCGGTCATTGTAATAGTATTGACTGTCGTCCCCACTGTGCACTTGACCTCCCTGTGACTGTTTACGACTGGCAGTTTGAGTTTCTCAACCTCTTCCCCTTTCCGTCCGCACGCGTGGACCCCCATCGGCTTTTCCTCTGAACCTGGGGTTTAGTGTCTGTTTTGCTGGTTCACTTACTTTGTTATCTAGATGCCGCGTACGGATGAAACCCTATGGTATCTGTGTCTCTCTGACTGACTTATTTAATAACTCAGCGTAATGCCCTCATAATGTTGACTCAGATGGCAAGATGCCTCTCTGTCAATGGCTGAGGAATATTTCAGTGTCTGTATCTCCCCCGGCTCCTTTACCCACTCGTCTACCAGCGGGCATGGGGGCTGATTCCATATCGTGGCTATGACAAGTACTACTGCCGTGAACATGGGAGTGCACATATCTTCTTGAATTAATACTTCGTGTTTCTTAGGATAAATACCCAAAAGTGGAGTCGCTGGATCATGCGGTAATTCTAGTTTTAATTTTTTGAGGAATGTCCGTATGACTTCCCACAGTGACTGCGTTAGTCTGCATTCCCACCAGCAGGGCGTGAGTTTCCTTCTCCCCACACTGTCGTCAGCTTCAAGGACCTTTGTGTGAAGTCTAAACAATCTTTTCTTAGTTTACATCTCTTCGGTTGGATGAGAGGTTCATCAGAGAAATGATGGGAATGGTTTCGATATTAGGGCAGAACGGGTGAATCCTTGGTCTCCTGCCCGACTTGAGAGGTCTTTTCTGGCCGGACCCTCCTTAGGTCGTAGTGTTCTCCAGCCCTAATTATCAATACCACGTTACCACTAGAGAGGTTTCTAATGTGTCACAGATTCAGTTCTCTTTATAATAATGATAACTTCCATTAAGCGGAGTTCTGGTCCTAATTATTGTTATCACTCATTTTCTTAATCTTTCCCCATGTATCATACCACTTTCTGCTGGAGAGTTGGGTGAAATGTGTACACCCATTTCAGTAATTCAGTAATGAGCATCGTTGAAGTTTTCATTCACATATTATGTATATCACAATATTTATTGAGTAATCAGTGAGGTCTTCAATCTTAGCCTATGCAATATATGGCTTAGTGTATGTGATTTCATGTGGTTTGAGAATAGAGACCTAGGTAAAATATTACGTGAATCTCAAGGTGAAATTATTATGTGATTTTAAAACAGTGAAGAATTCCAATGACAGTGTGGCCCTCGGGCTGAGTGTTTGAAAGGTTTGACATGGACGAGCCCCAGAAACACCTCCCTGACCTGCCACCGTCACCCCCCCCATCATCACAGTCGCCACTAGCATGCCATCACCATCTCTCTGAAAGCTGAAGTTCGTTTACAGCTCTGCCTCAGTGTTGGGGAGATCTCTAACCTGGCTCCCAGAATTTTAAGAAGGTGTTACAGATACACATTTTATCCCAGGATCTGTGGTCTAGTCATTATCAAAAGATATGGACAGGAAGAGCATGCCAATGTGACCATCTCCCCCAGTTCAGCCTCCAGTGAAATCTGTTATCTTCGGGGACAAGTGGCATCTTCCCACATGGAGCCTGTCTGCGATGAGACTTATGTCTCTGCAGTGTCCTGTGCCACCCAATGCCTAGCAGCAGCATTACCCTAATTCTTACCTTTGCATCACAATGAACAGATCTGAGGCTACAAAATTAGACACACTGTACGTGTGTGGGAGGCACAATGGGCAGAGTGGGTGTGAGGTAAGAAGAGACTGGAAGATGTAGTCAAGCTGCAGTTTTAATGAATAAGGAACTTCTAAGGGGTGCGACCAAGGCTAGCTAACGGCCTTGGGGGGCTCAGGGAGCGCACAAACGTGCAGTCCCTGTTGACAAATTATTAGAATCTCAAGGCAGTGACAGCAGAACATTACACAGGGTGGGGCCCTTTGGGGGTGGAGCTCCACATCCATGAAACCATCTCAAATTAGACTAAGAGTAAGAGCAATAGTAGGAAGACTATTAAAAGGAATGAGCTTTATTTAATATAGTAAACAAGGGTCCAGATTAGTTCCCCAAATGCCAAAATGAAGGGGAAAGGAGCCCAATAATATGTGTCATAAATGATGGGCATTCATGGGGAAGAGGTTCCGATTTTCTTCCAACAGAATTCCAAGAATCTGAGGGTGAAAAGGTCTCGGTATGTCTCAGTCAGAAAGTGCTTGTGTGCTGACACTGGTATGTTCTTCGTCACAAAACGCTAGTAAAATTTGACCTCTAGGAAAGTATGTTAGTGGTCATAGGACTGAAAACATAGGTGAAACTGATTCATTGCACAATATAAGAATATATTTGATTTGTTCAGATGTGTGGGGGAATGAACGTTTTAATGGGTTGTTTTTCCTGCTTTTGTAGCTAACACCCCAGGTTATTCAAAGGGCCAGTAAATGTGGCAGAACTTAATTAGTTAGTTAGATCGGAAATAGTATCAAATTCTAATATGAAATAAAAACCTGAAAACACGGTCTTTTAGAAGTCACAGAGAGCATGAAGCATTCAAAAAGCCTCATTAGCTATTCCATATCGGAGGCGCAATAGTGAAGAAATTAGAATAGATATGTGAATGGAATAAAGATTTCCTAGCATCTATAATAAAAACCATTATAGTAAGTGAATAACAGTTAATTGCAGGTGATTTAATCAGGGCTTTATTAGTGTGCAAAAGGGTCATCGGAAGGTCTGTTATTAAATATAAACCTTACTTAAAGACATTCAGACAAAAGAAATGCACGTGGAAGCAGGATTTTACCAACCAATTATCACATGTACAGTTAGTCTGTGAGGGCAGTTGTTTGCACACAGCAATCTAATTTGGTTTCATTGATTGTATTCTTATGGCATCCTTCGGATCATTATATGCATCCTGTGTTTAATTTCCCTGAGGCTGTCGGGAACATGAAGGACAGCTCTGGAAGATGAAGGCCTTATTGTGAACCATGGCGCTCCCGGGGACACAAAAGAGTGACCATGGAGCGTCATCATTCTGGAAGGCAGACTGAACCACAAAGAGGTTACTTTAGTTCATCCTAATTGGTATTTCCCAACTGGATGAGCGCAGATTGGGTTTTTTTAAACACTGAGTGTCACTGACCCACTTTATGTTGTAAAATAAATAAAATGCCCTGTGCGTGCTGCTTGGCTCCCTAAAATCTGATCATTATTTCTATGGGAGTTCAAATGGAAAAAATAAGCTAGTGTGGAGGTGAGAGGAGAAGACACACATGAATTATGGAAATTAAGGTTCTGATCTTAGCTCTTTTCATGGACAAAATCTTCTACTCGGACCAGTTGATTTTTTTTCTAATGACTTTGGATGATTTCAGAAAATAAGAATAAAACTTAAAACAATGAAGTCTTTCTGTTCTTTGTATCAGCATCTACTCTTATTAAAAGCAAAAGAGATCCTACTGTTCATCTTCTTTATTAATATATTCTTCCTTCCATGAGATATTCTCTACCTTTTTATTTCATTAAATGTGGATCCATTTTCAGATTTTTCTAAAGGATTTAAGTATATTCTTTACAGATCGTTTATCCAGCCTACACTTACATTTCATTTACTTTTTCTCTCTTAAATTTCTTAATTTATTAAAGGTTTATATCTTGGTACTACCTTTTATTTTGACTCAACAGCTCATTCCAATCTTGTAATATTTAAGCTGTACAACGTGATGTTTTGATCTATGCATACATTTTGAAGATTGTCACAAGCAAGCATTTTAACATATCCAGCACCGCACACAGTGACGACCTTTTGTATACGTGTGTGCTGTGAGGACACTTACGATCTAGTTATCTCTTGGCAAATTTGAGGTTCACGAGGCAGCATCATTAACTGCGGTGACCGCCAGCCATTAGGTCTCCAGACCTCATTCACAGCGCGTAACTGACACACCGTCACCTTGGACCAGCCTCTCCCCACTGATACCGGTCCCCAGTACCTAGAAACCAAGATTGTGCTCTCTGCTTCTATGAACTTATTTTTTTTTCCATTCCCCATATAATGGAGATCATGAAGTATTTGTCTTTCTGTGCCTGGTTTATTTCACTTAGCATAAAGCCTTCCAGGTTCTTCCATAGTTTCATAAATGGCAGGATTTACTTCTTTTTTTTAAAGGCTAGTAATATTCCAATGATTTTAATTGATTCAATTCTTTCAAATAATTAAAACTTTCTTCAGTGACATTTTCTTGAGCTGGCAGAACCCAGTTAATCATTGAGAGGTACTTTCCCTTCTTGCATGTTGAAGGTGCTTTTGTTTTCTGCACATTGAAAGTTGCCTTACTTTTGGGCATGACCGTGTACCAGCCTCACCTCGTTCTTTTTCATGCCAAAGAGTGTGATTTAGCTACTTAGCTATTTCTTCAGGGTCAGATACCTAATGCAGGGGAATTATATTAAAAGCTATAATTTGAGTTCTTGAAGTTATCATTGCTTCTAGGTTAATATTTGTTTCTAGGGCATTTCATTGAAATTTTTAGAAATTGTGATTTAAATCAGATGATGCAAGATGGAAAAAGGACTCGTGGACATGAACAACAGGGTGATCATAGCTGGGGAAAGGGCATATTAGAAGATTAAATAGTAATGGAAAAAATACCATGAAGATTAAATAAAAAAATAAATCAGGAAATAATAATGATATTCCCTATTCTATGAAAGACACACTGCTATTATAAACACATAAACAAAAGCCAACTTATACTTTCAATTTTTGAACTTATTATCCAAGTCTGAAAATATAAATGGACTGGAACTTGAATGAATGAACCTGACATTGATTAGGGGAAAACCTACTGGAAATCCAATTTGGCAATATTTTAGTGTCTCTTTCCAGAAAGCAAAGGTAAACTGGAAAGTATACAGAGTGACAGTGATTTTCATTTTTAGATCTAAAAGTTCAAGGAGCAGCCTCACTATACAGAGAAGAAAGCACTGAGCAGAGCATTCTTGAGAATTCTTGTTGACTGCAGCTTTTTGAGTTCACATTTATAAATATTTATCCACCTCCTTTAATCGCTGCTGTTTCTGAAATTCTTGCCGACTTTCTGCCATGGAAATTCATGATCCCTGCTGTACCTGTGTGTGTGTGCGGCTTTGGTATTGAAATGAAACGAGAGAGTGGGCAGTCTCAGGGAGCTGAGGCACGGTCCTGGAGGATGAGGAGGTGGGGCGATGCATTCTTCTCTCTGTTAGGGTTCGGAACCCCCTGATGGAGTATCACAGTTAGGGCAGTAATGCCCATCAGTCACAGTGCTTTCTAAGCCACATCTGTTAGTACATGGGACAAACAGGCCGTGCGAAGCTCCATAGTTTCCTAAATCAAACTGATGTACAGAAGAAAGAATGGCAGTCCGTTTTTAAAAGTGTTAGCTTTATTAAATTGTATTTTGTTCACTCTACTTCTTAACGCATTGAATGATGCATGAATACCCATTGATAGAATTCTCTCCACATGGAGAGTCTTATAAATATGCTCCAAATGTTTCAGTCATTTATTTAACAAACGTGTACAGAGCATCCACCAGGGCTCACTTCCATGATGGGCAGTGAAGCTAAAACCGGAGAGTAAAAATACAGTTATTAAATGTTTAGCATGTATGAGCTCAGAGTGAGTATGAAGAAATAAACATTATTAAAATATAATGTTGAAGGTGCTCTCCTTTGTGGCAAAATATTTTGTATCTGTATAAATTGTTTACATGAAATGGGTCCTTATTGTCATTTGTGCAACCTTTTGTACATTTGAAATATTTTCACAGGTACGTATTTCTAATCCATTTAAAATAACTGCTTGGTAATACAAATTAGGACAAAATATAACTTTGAATGTGCCATCAAAGCAGACACATGGGTTCCCTGGACATGCATTGAGTTGGAGGAAGAACCATCTGTGGGTACGATGAAGCTTTAAAGCTTAGGTGGCAGGAAAGGTGCCGATTGTGGTGAAGACGTTGTACAAGGCTAGGGAGGAAGGCCAGAAAGGAGAAGGCTTCCTATAGGGACATGACCTGCAGGCCGGGGACACAGGGAGGTTAGAGAAATTGGGAGCAAGACACGTCATATGTCAGATGTACAGTATATGCCACTGCATAGACAGTATCGATAAGGAAACTCCGGAACAATGACCTTCATGGGACTAGATGTAGAAATCCTGAAGATAATATGAGTAACTCAAATTCTGCAACATATACATATAATCATCGTCGTCAGCGGCGGCGGCAGCCGTCCGTCTCGAGAGACGATGGTGTAGCTTCTTAAGAGTCTATCTGCACCGCCGAGAATGGCTGTGCAGTCCGACTCGGGAGTGACACGGTATCTGTCTCCTCCCGTGTTGAATCGACATCTTGCGATGACGCTGGAGTGTCCTCTCCAGTGAAGCTGAAGCTACAGAGCCTGGGCAGGGTGATATGGAGGGTCTGCTGTTGCCCATGCAGCAGACCCCCCCTCTCTTCGCAGCTGAAGGGTCCAAGGGAAAGACGGAGTCAATACAGCTTGGCTTCAGGTGCGCCGCAGGAGTTGCCGGTGTTGACTACAACGTCAAACCGCCTTAGGGACTCCGGCTCCAGATTTTCTGTCGGGGTTTACTCCCTTAGCCTTTCCCCTGAAGAGGTATGCCGCAAGGCAGCGGAGGTTTTTTGGAATCAGAGTTTTCCTTCTCTGACATATAATCATACAGTAGAGCTAATTGGGGCATATCATTAGAATGCAAGGCTGGTTCAATACCTGACAGCAAATCCATCTAATACACCATATTAACAGGCGCGCGGAGAAAAACACATTATCATATTATTGATGCAGAAAAGGCATTTGAGAAAATTGACACATCATTTGCATCAAAACTTTACAGAAGAGGGGTACTTTTTTAATGGAATAAGTGGTGCCTACAGGAAATTCCACAGTTAACAGCATACATAATGTGAAAGACGGGATGTGTGCAGTGCACAAAGTCCACCTTTTACTTTCTGAACCGTGAGCTCTTGTTTTGAAACCACTCTTTTCTGACATTTATAAGCCACTAGGAAATCACATTTGCACATCCAGTCCAGCCTTTACGAGGAGTGATGTGAAATCCACAAACACAGTAGCCTGGGTTTGAGAGTTGATCAAACCTTTAGGAAAAAAGGTGATTCTCTCTGAAGATGCCACCTCCTCCTTTCCTACTGCAATGCCTGCCTATGTGGTTCTCTCTCCCTAGGAGACACAGGCGCCTGTCAGTGCTTTGGACAAATAAGGGTAAAAAGGGGACATTTTTCTTTGACAAATGGTGAGATATATTATCAATTCACAGTTATAAGTGTAGCATTGGCCCAAGTACAGATAGGTAGATAGATGTAAGTACTGAGTAGAACTCAGGGAGGAAACATAAATATTGGGAAATTTAATGTACAATATATTTAGTACCATAAATCAATGGGGAAAATGCAGCATAGTAGATGGGGAAGGATGAAAATGATTTTCTGTCTACCAACAGCTACAGGGGTGGATTCTCGATGAGCTTAAGGTCAAAGTGTCAAGTATGAACTTATAATTTAATAGAAAAATGTATAAAAATGTGTGTGTGAGCTAAGTAGGGGAGATAGCCTCTTAAACAAAACTTTTCAATCACAAAGCACAGCGCAAAAGTTGATTCACAGGAATAAAGGAAAATCACAGCTTTATATTCGACCAATAGGAATTATCAAAGATAACCACACACACAAAAGTGATATATGCAATATTTTAGGGAGAATAAGTGAAATAAAATATATGCATTAAAATATTAGAATGTTAAGTATGGGTAGGTGAATTTACAGACTATTTCTGATTTTGTCACTATTATTCTCAAAAATGTATCTCAGTTTCGACAGTAAGTTATATTACCCACTATCTATGGCTAAAGAAAGATGAAAAGATTTGTATATGGAAGTAAAAGAAAATATGTGTACAGTGATATGCTGGAAAATGTTTAATAACCTCTCTGAAACAATATGCACACAAATGTATATAAGTTCATTATAAATTGTGCTGATATCTAGGATGTTAGGCATGCAAGTTACCAAAAATAATCAAATATCAAGTAGTATTTATTATAATTGCATATTCCCAAAGGCAGCCTCATATTATGCTTTTGTTGATTTGGGCCAAGGTCCTGTATTCATAGCCCAGCAGGTCGGGATTCAGCGTGCAGACAAATGTAGTAGCCCTAGTTCTTACACACTTTTCCAATCCACGTGTTTGCACTAAATCTGATACAGAATCGATGTCAAGCCATCCCTCTCCCGGTGCGACTCTTGTACATAAGCCAGAACCGCCTTCCACTCTGCGTTCATCAGGGTTTTACGTATCCATCAAGAATATGAGCAACTTCTTAGCTGAACTGATTAATAGTTTCAAATACTAACAGAATCATCTCTTATTTTGTGTGGCATTCACAATGTAGCAGATATAGACATGACATAGTTTTAAGTTATTCCTGCATTCCACATGTTTTTGCCATCATTTTAAATCAACAAAACATCAAAAAGTAAATCAAGGCCTGATTTGTTGCATCCGTATCTGCAGTGCCTATTTTATAACACAATATATTGTATTTACCGTTTCCTGGGGTTGACACTGGGCCTTCTTTGGGCAGGAGCAGTGGGTATTATTCTGCCTGCTACTATACATTGTAATAAGAACCTTTTCTCTCTATTTGTTAAATGAATGAGGAGAAAAGAAGGCTGTTACATATTGGTCTACCTTAAAAGTGTCTTGATGCATGAAAAACTACATATATTAAGACATTCAACTTTTATAACCGGCCTGCAGGAGAGCCGGTGATCACAGAACACAATAAGAGGATCAAAAGAAATGGCCTCTGCAGTCACAGATACGTATTTCATGCCCAATTACGTGACTGAATGTCTTCTCTGGGTCTCTCAAATACGCAGCCCAGAGATGGAAGTCATTGCTGACTTTCAGTTCCATAAATTTCGTAAAGTTGATGGATCCTTCTTGCATTGAGAACATTTCTAGGTGACTAATCACCTCGTTCATGGTGGTCTTTCTTTGCCTCCTTACCGGGCAATTAAGCTTCAGAGGAGAATTTAAAGCTACTACCTTCGCATTTCCTCTGTCCTTGTTCTGCAGTCTGGATATTTAGGTGTATAAAACGACCTGTTTTCTTGACAGGGTAGCGTCTGTCTGTCTTATGCTCAGGTAGGATAAGGATTTGAGGAGAACTGCACTTGAAGAGTTCAGTGGGACGCGGGGCATCTTCACGACGGAGGGCTCTGCCATGGGGAAGACGCGGATTTCTAGGACGTCGGACCAATTCTGTGACAACCTTCCTTTTGTAACAAGAGCAATGCACTGCGGCTCCCGACTGCGTTAGCGAAACTCATGATTAGGGTATAAATTTTACAGTGGTGCCGACAGCCCGTGATGGAGGAATCAGTGGGAAACTGAGGCTGTGATTCTCCTTTTGGATTGATGGCAACTCGTCTGTGCACATAGGTGCGCTTGTGTTTGTGACAAGAGGAATGAATTAACCACAGTAATTTATCAAAAACAATAAAACGTCTCTTCTTCATTAAAAATTAAGAGAGATGTATTTTGGCAAACATCACCAATTCTGTAGTTGTGATAACAATTTTAATTCCTTCGTAGACTTAAGAGTTCTAGAAAATAGGAAGATGGTGTTGATGATCATGTGAGCATGTGTACTAAGGAAATAGGAAAACAGATTTGAGTCTAGTTAATTAAGAAAGTGCTGTTTAAAAGTACAAAGTATGTTTTTCCTTTAGGATTCAAAGTCTTTTGAAATAAAACTGACCTCCCTGGACCCGTCCAACAATAATCTATTCAGACTAAAAAGGGATTGGCACACATGCTAATATCTAATTGAAAAATTCCCTGGTTTGTCCCATGGAGCTAATAGTTTTGGACTAAGCTAATTCTCAGTTTCTCTGGAAATTCCCTCTTGTGACTTCCTGAATTTGGGAAGTTATATTAATATAAATAATAGAAAGCAACACTTTCAAGGTTTGAATTTATTGAGAGTATGGGTGTTTAAAGGAAATCTGAGAATTAAAGAAGGTATCAAGGGAAAAGAGAGTTTAAAGTTTATTCATTATTATTGTATTTCATAATTGATTATATTTTAACTGGGGTCAGAAGGATAGAGTTTGAAACAGTGAGGATTAATAGCTCATCTTTCACAATTTTCTGGAACGTTATGGTTGAATTTGCAGTTCAAAATCCTTCACACATGATTATATTTCTGTTACATTATATATCTAAGTTATTGAGTAAATTCCTTTAACTGTTTCTGGTTTCCCCAGAATCATGCACTGCTTCTAGCCACAGCATTGCAGAAGGAGCCATTCCGAGACAGAGCTTTAAGGAAATGCAGTCTAACAATGCTATGTGGCCTCATTTTTTCCCCTAGGTACGTGGCCCTGCAGAATTGTTTATTCTCCTAGAGTCTAAATATACTTCTCTAGAGGAATAGATATAATTGTGTCTATATCTCATGGATGCGGTGATTAAATCAACTACCTATGCTTAAAAATGTCCAGAAAAAAAGGCAGTCAAAAAGTCACTCATTTTTAAAAATGAATTTCATTAAATTTCACTACACGCCTATTGGAATACCCAAAATTTGAACATTGACAACATCAAATGATAGTGAGGTTGTAAAAAAAAAAAAATAGAAGCTCTTATTCACTGCTGGTGGGAATGCAAAATGGTGCAGTCGCTTTGGAAAGCAGTTTTGTAGTTTCTTAGAAAACTAAACATAGTCTTTCCATAAGATCTAGCAGTCATGCTTTTTGGTGTTTGCCAAAAGGAGCTGAAAAGGTTTAGCCACAAAAAACCTGCACACTGCTATCTATTGCAGCTCTTTTCAGCATTGCCAAAACTTGGAAGAACCGAAATGTCCTCCCATAGGTAAATGGATGAGGATTGCTGCATCCAGACCACGGGCTATCATTCAGCACTAAAAAGAAATGAGCTATCATTCCATGAAAAGACACACAGGATATTTAAACGCACGTTGCTTAGTGAAGGAAGCCAATCTGAAGCAACTATATCCTACATGACTTCAATGATATGACATTCTGGAAAAGGCAAAATTATGGAGACAGGAAAATGATCATTGATTCCAAGGATTACGGGGAGGGAGTGTAAATAGGTGGAGGGCAGGTCATGTTTAGGGAAGTGAAAATGATCTGTGTGATACTTTAATGATGGATGCATATCATTATACACTTGTCCAAAGCCACAGAACGCAGCACCGAGCGTGAGCCGTAATGTAAGCTGCAGACTGTGGTAGACATCGACGTGATGGACGTCAGTCAATAGTAACAGCTGTACCATCTTGTCGACAATGCAGATCTCGGGGGAGACTGTGTATGTGTAGGGTCAGGGGGTATAAGGGAAATCTCTGTACCCCCCTCAATTTTTCTGTGAGCCTAAAACTGCTCTCAGCAGAGTAGGTCTTATAAAATTGAACGTCACGAGAATTAAAACCCCTCTAAAATTTCTAAATCCTATGACACTATTTTTGGTGAGCAGTCAGACACGTACCAATGTCCTTAACCTCAATATAAAGAATCTGTGTTAGGCTGAATAGTTTGTGAGCGCCGATTTGCTTTATTTCAGTGAATATCTCAAATTATCTATATGTTTTCTGTTGAGACATTTTCTATTAGCAGTAAAATATTGCAATAACAGCATAGTAATTGTGCTACATTACAGAGATGAGTCTTAGTTTGCACAGGGCAAACACGAACTCCCTCGTATTTCCCAGTTACGCATGCAGAGGAGGCGGGTGCATTGCCCCCGGCCCCCGGCGGGTTGTGCCTGGCGATGTTTTTACAGTGAGCCTTTGGTGGTTTAAGGTATGTCCTAATGTGTTCTTTTACCCTTTCTCTGCGTCTTCTGTTCTTCCCTTTTCCCAGTGAAACACTGAATTCTACATGACCCTCTGTCTCAAGAGCTGGAGTGGTAGGAAGAACTGATTTATCCACAAGGCACACTTGGCAGACATTCTCAGATTTCACCTGAACTTTCAGGAAAACCAGAGACTCTGCCATCATGACCCTTGCTGGGTCATCAACCAGGAGCTTATGAAAATTTTAACCTACATGATAGACCCTGAAACCCTGGTTCATCCAGTGCTTTTGGCTCTCGCCCATGCACTTGGCTGAAGTAGGTGGGCACAGCACCCCCATCTGTATGCCCCATGTCACCACCCTCTGAGGAAATCGCTTGCGGTAGTGAACATATAGACCCAGACACAATGACTAACACACAAATAAAATTAAAACATGTGAATAGATATAATTTCAAGTGCTGGCTCATGTCGCTCAGGGGCTTGAGTGCCAGCCTGTGAACCAAAAGGTCACTGGTTCGATTCCCAGCCAAAGCATATGCCTGGGTTGCAGGTTAGTCCCCGGCGGAGGGGGTGCAAGAGGAAACTGATTGCTCTTTCTCTCATACATTTATGTTTCCTTCCCTTTCTTTCTCCCTCCCCTCTCCTGTCTCTAAAAATCACTGAATAAAATCTTTAAAAATAAATACCATTTTAAAGGAAAAACAGCCCACTGATGTTAATGATGTAAAAGACACAATTATTCTACCATTATCAAACCTTGGGATGCAGAAAAAGATGGAAAGCTCTAGGAGTAGTCAGTTTGTGTTCCAGGCCATTGCTATATTGTGTACAGATAAGCCAACCTTACTTTTTTTATTGGGATAAAAAAGACCGATGGCAATATTCAGATTCTAAATATATGTTGGGTTAAAATACACACAGTTTTAAGATAGTTCTGTAATATCTAATGGTGTTATTCGTGTTGCTAAATACCCAACTACACAAAGCAGATTAGCTAATAAAAGGAAAATAATGCAGCCCCTCATCTCTGTTCTGATGTGAAGGTTTCGAGTGGTGAGGACCAAAAGGAAGGCAGGTAGAGTGAGATTCGGAGTTGTTGATTGTAAGAGGGCTGGGCCGGGCTGCTGAAATGCACTGGTGCCTGCGACAGGTGATGTTTCAGCCCCGAATATGCTGTCATATGCACACAAATCACTCAACCCAAAGTGTTGAGGCACTACTGGCTGAGTCTTGATCCAAAAGGATTTATTAATGTGCGTTCGTTAACAACTATAGTCTATCAGAGGACGAAAGCTTGGATCAAAAGTATTGTCTCTCTTGGGGCTAAAAGGGGTAGATTAAGTGAGGAGCACTTGCATTTCTACCTTTCCCTCATTGTTCACTGCACCCAATGAATCACTCTTTAGAAAGAAAACACTCTAGCCTCTGGATTTCACAAAAATCGCTTACTTCCATTGACTTGGATCATGCCTAGGGATATTTAAAATAGGTTGGTCATTAATCAGATATTCTAGAAAGCATTTTCCAATAATTCATTACCAGAGGACTAATTTAACAAAGTCAGTTTCTGCAGCTGGAAACCAAGTAGGGAACACTGAGCCACCGTGAGAACTGGTAACGGGCGTGGGCACGGTGAAGGACAAAGGAGTGCTCTGTTCGCTCAGCCTGACTGACACTTCTCAGAGATGAAAATGTCAATCACGCGCCTGTTTTCTACTTCTGCCTTTATGAAGATGATGGCCGGTCATTATTTCCATTTCCACGGGCACAGCTCATCTATTCTTACATGTTCAACTTCCTCCTGGACATTTGGACTGAGATGCTCTGTTTTACCATTGAAGTCAATGTGTCAGGAAGCCAGTGTGAAAATGATAATAATAATATAGAGGGTTACTAAATTTATGTGACATTTTATTATCTGTAGGGCTATTCTGTATATTATCCCATAATGCAAAACACAGACTAATGATTAATAACACGTCAATGGTTCTATCCATAAGTGACAACTAAAATATAAAACCCCATTCCTTTTTACATACAATGCATTCGTTCAACATACATTTACTCCTCACTAGAAAGTTCTATTGGTTCTGGGGATTTGGGGCTGGACCGGAAACATTTTCTTACTTTGTAGTTTATGTGGCCTTTTCATGTTGAAGTAACTCCATAATAGGTCTCCTTATTCTTTGTTTCCTTCACGCGTCCTCTGACACCCTACTGATAGAGCCCACTTCCAGGACTAGCGTAGAATACACACTCCCCACAACCCGGTGGTATAAGTGAATGTGTTATTAACCGCAAATTGAAGTTCAGCTATCTTAGTTCAACATGAACAAACCGTATGAAATTGTTTTCAATATTTCCATGAACATTTTTGCCAGTTAACAGGGGCGCCTTTGTTATTGCTGTGAAATATTTCATCTGTACGTTGGCTGTGTGATACCAATGACCTCACTAGCCTTGGCCACTTGTCTAGGTGAGGCCTACCGCCAAAGCTCCAGCTCACTCCTGGACCACACTTAAATTCCTCCCGGCCATCTGCCGTCTCATTGCCAACCTCCTTTTCTGATATGCTGTTGTAATTGCGATTTGCATGGTTGCTGGTCCTCACCGTTATTTTTCTTTTGTATGTGCCTGGGTCTCCTCAAACAGATGGATGATTCAAAGAGGACTTTTTACTATGTTTCAACAAAATCTGTTATAAAATATGATTTACTAAGTAAGAGGATAACAACAGTGCTTTTTTAATTGAGTAATTGATTGATTTCTCAATTCTGTTATTGATTGTGGCATGTGGTAGATCAGGTGCTAGAAGCTAGGTTCAGATGGGAGCAAAACAAATGATTCCCAGTGATAAAGTTACACTAGAATAAATGTGTAATATTCACAGTGCTTACTATTGCATGTGACTTATTGAGATTTGCTAATATATGCTTATTTTTATCTGATACTCAAACTACATATTTAATAAAATAAAACTGTCCTGAAATCCTATTATCTTATTTAAGTCAATATATTAAATACAAATTCTTTTTAAAAAACCTAAGTGTGAATATAATCGATGTACGAGTAGTTACTCTTGTTTAGTCTGACTCAAAATACATCTTTATTCTCTCTATATATCAATCAATAATCTGCCAAAAATGAGAAAATATCAAAATATAAGAGGAGGATATGAAGTTATATAGTCAGGGGAAATTCAAGATATGACAGACAAAACAATGCAATTATGAAAAGGAAATAATTTAGCAGAAATCCAATAAAACCTCAGTAGTGATTTTTGAATTAACTTGGGAATGTTACCAGGTAGAAAAATAACATTAGTATTTAGTAGTTATATTAAAATTCATTTGGTAATAAAAAGAGCATGTCTTAAACAAATCAAAAAAGAGAAAACTAATAACTTTGAGTCACTTGGAATAATTACACGCCATTGGGGGAAAAATACATCTAAATGGCCCACCGTCACCCTCCCTGAACAAACTCAGTGTCGTACGTGTGTCTCCAGAAACCGTTATTCCCTTTTTATTCTTGTATTTTCATCCTTTTCCTTCAGCTTAAACATATATCATTGTAAACTGCAATTTAACATTTCCTTTCAATGATTTTCCCTGACATGCTTATTAGATTAACTTATCACTTATGACTCAGGACAGTTGAAATAAAGGGGAAATCATATCGTCACGTCTGTGATGAGTGCTGTTTCAGTCCGGCCTTGCACGCTGTTGGCCGTGGATTTTCCAGGAGGCCCGGGGGGTTAGAGGCATAAAGAAGGTCTAGATGCCGTGGAATGCATCTCTCTAAAGACCCTGAAAAACTGAACTGAGAGAACACCAGGTATTTCAGCCATCAGAAAGTGAATCAGCGCAGTCCAGGCCTTCTGTCAGGATACAGACCTAATACATGTAAATTATTATCTTAATTAACACACTAATAACGATCCAGAAACTCTATGCAAGAGTTCTGAAAGTTCAGAGACAAAAAAGTACAGTGTTTCATTGTTCAGAATTGTATCATTGTTAAGGATACACATAAAGACACACTCTCCAAATATACATGTACACACACATATATAAATACCTCAGTCAATAAAAATTTTTTTGATGGAGAAATATTTAAAGCTCTTAATAAAATATTTAAGATATATGAAAATAGGTATTTTATTATAATCAGTTAACCAACAAATTTATTTCTATGCAGTTACTTGTAATATTTTTTTACTTGTCCAGGCTTTGAAATTCCCTTATTTTAGCCTCCCTCTTTCAATTCTGAAAAAGAGATAGAATAAAAATAATATAGTTGAAACAATTGATATAGAAATACAAAAAATACAAAACACATTTCCAATAGCCAGTGAAGGAAGCATTGCATAGAAGTATGTTCCCTTTGTTGTTAGAAATTCAGCGTTTTAGTGTTTCACTGGATAATAAATAATATAACTGCAAATCTTAAGTTTCACTGAAAGAAAACTGTATGTATATTCTCCGTAGTAAAAGTCTGAAGCAAAAAGCCATAGTTAACATTTAAAGGTTCCTTGACATTGAATTTTCCTTCTTTAAAATGTTATCGCTGACACAGAAGCTCGATAACCCTGTGACAGGAGCCCCCCATTTCCTGCTCACTATGTATTGCTGGTGGTCGATCAAAATGACCTAGCAATTCTAAAGATCTGAATGAATTATGGAAATGAATTATGGAAGTCATGATAACCCTTAGTCATAGATACCACTTCCAGTTTTGCTCTTCTCTTGTGTTATTAACTGTAAAATATTAGCACTTTCTTTTTGAGGTATTGAAAACAAGGCTAACAGAAGACAGAAGCTTCCAGCAGGGAGACTAGCCAATCGGATACTCCTCTGCTCAGCATGAGGTTCCTTCAGCTGGAAAAATATGATCAATCAGCCATGGAATTTCCCCAACTTGCTACTAGCTGCCACGGCTGTGGTTCGTTCATGAAACTCCTGTGTGATTAAGTTCGAATACAGGAACTTTATAAAATATAACATGGGTATATATTAAAATTATAAATATAAAAACTAATTATCATAGTAACAAGACAGACAGTAAAAAATAAGGTTGCCGTACTTGGTGATTTGCAGTTTACTTTGAGTTTACAAGATTACACTGTGTATCCTGGAAAAAGGAGACATTTATGCATGGACTTTTTTCCTGGATGCTGGTTTATTCTACAAAGGAATGAGAAGCATACATATCGTTCTAACTGTTCTTCTAGAGAGCACTTCTTTGCCTTCTTATTACACATATATCCATAGCAGTTTATTAATGTACAGGTTCATGTTGAATTGAGATAGATTTTACTTTGAATAAATCATCAATGGGGACTTAAAACCGAGACGTTTGGGAATTTCCTATCATATAGAAACATTTGATTTTCTTCACTATGCTTTTCCTTATCTTTGCTCATTGTGAATGTTGCATTTAATTTCAATCAAATTGACATATCATAAAAATTTAAAATATCAATAGAATTAGATTATCAGAAAAGCTGAGCTATATGATTATAAATTATGAGTGCCATAGTTTGATATCTATATGGTTTTTAGAGTGTTTTTAATGGGGTGTATTCTTACCTTGTTTTCACAGAACAAGACAGATGTTTTACACAGGAAATATTTTTTTGCCAACGTTGAAGTTAAGTACTGCTTTGGTTAGAATGAATCCATACGTATTTGGGCGCAGAGTTTAACACTGTGTCCTTTATGCCACACAATAGTACTTTTCTTTAAGAATAAGAAAAATGAAACAAACAGCAAAGACAGCAATGGCAGTCTTTTAAACTTTTAATGCAAATTCACAAATCGTTTGCTAAAATTCAGGCTGATGCATGATGGGGGAATGTCAAAGGGTCTCCCATCGGAGCAACAAAATAAAGATCGGGTGACAACCCAGAGTATGAATTAAACAGTCACGAGCCCACACTGACATAAGTAAATAACCAAAAACGTAAGGGGCAACAACGGGGACGTCCACTCAGAAGAATTCCAAAACACGCGTGTGGCAGACAGGCTGTCGTTGAGGGGGTGCGTTTGCTGTGCCTAGTGACCGCCTTTCAAAGAGAATAGCAGGAGAAGGGGGGAATGGGGTCGTTTTACAATGGAGAAGTCTAATAAATACCTTGGTCGGGTGACTAAGTTTGACATCGACGGTGATGTCGTGTTGATAGCACATCTGTGCCCTTGGCATGATGTGGATACATTGGTGCTTTCCTCTTCGTCACCTTTCCAAAGCCATATAGTGCCCGTGTAGCTACGGGACAAGCCCCGGACAAATTCTAATGGAGGCGCGTTCCACAGAACGCCTGGCGACCGTCACTCCAAACAGGCAAGGCCTTCAGAAACAAGGAGGTTTGGGGAAAGTGCCACAGTTGAGGACCGTGGCAAGTGGTGTAATATGGTCTTCCATATGGGTTCCTGAAACAGAGGAGAGACGCTGGGTAAAAGCCAGGGAGAGCTGGAGAGAGTAGGAACCCCAGTGAATAATCATGCATTAACAGTGGTCCGTTACAGGTGGCAAATGCACCTCAGTAAGGTAAACTTTACATGGTGCTGTGAGTCCTCTCTGTATTATTGAATGTCTTCACACTTTTCTTCAAGTCTTCATGCGGTAGGTCTGTTTAGAAAGTGTTGGTGGAGATCAAGTCTCTGGATAGGGGCTTTATGTCCCCCCGTCCAGGTGTCCTGTGACTCAGGTAAGGGAGCTGGACTTGCTAATGCCGGCAGCTGCAAGCAGTTTCAGGCCGCTGAGCTATGGTATCCTGAGAACAAAGAGACTTTGCTGAGTATTTCATTACTCCCTTGTCCTATCATCTTGTTTGGGACTTAGCCTTAAGGACTTACAGCTCAGTTTTGTACTTAAGCAGTTAATGTTTGAACACCAGTATCCTGTTTTCCCTGTAAGCAATAGGATGTATTTCCTGTAATTGTCACTCTCAGATTTCAATAAAAGGAAGGTGCTTGCTCTGCTCAGTGCTGACCTGCCTGAGCGTGCGGCAGCTCTCGTCAGTCCCATTCTGTCTGCTGGAATTACTTGCGCGCCCTCGACCACAAAGTACTGCAACAGAAAGAGTTTTCTTGTGCATTAGTTCATTTACTCCTTAGAACAACTCCATGGTGTAGATATTATTCATCTCTCTTTGAATAGAAAATGAAGGCTTAAACAAAGGGATTTGAACCCATATCATGCCTCATAGATCTTTTCTGTAGCAACACAAATCATAAAACACCACTGCCGTTGAGACATTTGATACTAGGACAGTATCTTTGAGACATTTCTTCAAGTTCCTCAATGACATGACAACACTATATACTGGACTGAGTCTTTAAAAAAAAGACATTGAGTTTATTGGGCTGACAGACTGAGTCTTTACTAGGTATTAATGGGTTTCTGAGGATGAAGAAATGATTAAGCAGTTAAACATTCGGGTGTGGGGACAAATTGCCTAGATTCAAATGCCGCTGCACTCTTAGGTGGCTTGGCCAAGTTCCCTGTGTTTGATTAATTCTCTTTTATAAAACTGATGTAATGCTATGGCATACATTTTAAAAATCTGTTGAGAAGATTAAATTTTATATTTGTAAATTGTTTACAACTCCAATCCAATAATAAATGTCTGATAGTGACTGTTATTTATAAAAACGCCTTAATGAAGACACTTCCCAAAGACAGTCTTCAGATTATTTGGGGCACTTTTAAGTCTATCAGTTTGAAAAATCTTGTTAAGAGCTTTATAGATGATCTAACAAACAAATGTAATTAAAAACACAGTTACAAAATCAAACAGTCCTAAGCAGTGCGGTGACAGATGCCAGTATTTGACCTATGAATCAAATGTAGCTCTTGCTAGCCTCTGGGGAGGGACCAAGAGCACTTTGATTCCTTATGGAAATAAATATCCTTTACAACGTTTCAGAATGATGCTATGAAGTAAAATTTTGATTGTGATCTTTCTTTCAAAATTATTTAATATTCAATATTGCTTCGGATTATAGTTGACCTTCTGCTATTTTCAATAAAATTGTTTTCCAGGAATTTTAAGACTCTCACAGATGGTTAGAATTTACTCGACTAAATTATGCTGGTGTCTGCACACTTTGTTCCAGTTACTTTATGTGCCATTAAGTAGCATTTGGGGCAAAATTGTTAGGCATTTAGTGGACTAAACTGTCCTCCCTGGTCTGCAACGGAATTCAGGCATCCTGACCGTGACATTTCCAGAGCTAACATGGCTCTCCCACTCCTGGTCAGGGGCTTTATTTCTCTGAAATAGACTTCCAAAATGAGATTTATGGACCAAAGGTCATATGAATTTATAAATTTGATAAATTTTTTCATATTACTTTAAAAACTATGAAAAATTTTCAAGCTTTTATTAACAATTTGTGACACTTTCTCTTCTATTGTATTGTTCTATTTTATTTCAACATTTAATCAAAATATCTACTTTTCTTGGTTTTAAAGTCAGCTTATTTTTTAAGTAGATATTGAAAAGTATACTATTTCAGCTGACTATTGATTTGCTCTCTTTTCACATTTTAAAACAGAATTTGGACATATTGTCTTTGGGCGCAAAAATATGGATACCATTTCATTTTTGTAATTTTCCCCTAAGTTCTAGTTAAATTATATATCAACTGCCTGTAAGAGAAAGTGCTTTTTACTGTAGATGAAAAACACTGCATGCATATCTCCCATTAACAGCTGCATAGGGACCACACAAACACATACACACACACACTCATACACATGCACGCACACACACACAGACACACACACACACACACACATACCAGTGTTTCAGTTTCAAAATCCCCAAGTCAAGGGTTGTTTCCAAGCAGTCAAGTGTGATATGCCACAGACTACATGGGGACTGAAAAGATTTCTAAATCTTCTTCTTCTAATGCTTAGAGCATCGTTCTTTCCATGGAAAGCTTTTTTCTACCTAATGTGAGGTACAAAATGTAATGCCGCACTATGGAGAATCCTACACACACCTGGTGGTGAGAACGAGTTCTACTAGGAAAACACTTAGCTATTAAAGCTCTGATCTGTGTGCAGAGATCTTGTAAAACACATTTATGAAAACATTGATATGTTTTTACCTTCACCTGTTTATATTTAAAAGAGGCTGATTTCACTTTACAACTCTGTGAGTGTGTGTGTGTGTGTGTGTGTGTGTCTAAGAGAGATGGAGAGAGGCAGGGAGACTTTTACCTGAGAGCCTTTCTCACACTCTTGTCTGTTAATTGCAGGGCTCCAAGCATATGCAGCAATTAAGTTGACTGGAAAAGCTCCCAGTTAAAAGAAATAAGAATGAAATCGCACAATGAAACAACTTAGAAACACATATAAGTATGAGTTTGCACATGAAAAGGAGCACGCACCTGTCTGAATATACTTAAAGCGATGCGTTTCATTCCCAGTTTAATAATGCCATAATAGCGTAGTGTGACATCTGTGACTGTCAGGACTAGGGGATCAGTCACAAATTTGGCTCTAAAATGTCAGGTACTAGAAAGAACAGGATGCAGGGCATGCTAGTGCCATTACCATTTTAAAAATACTACCTCCTGAATCATTAAACAATCTATGGATCAGGAAAAATAATGTCCTGGGAAGAGTTATTCTCTAAAGAGCTCCATCATTGTCAATATTTGGAGGAAGGAAGAGATGGAGAGAAATCCCATTCTAGATTTTTCCCAACGAGTCTCCCATTTTTCATGCTGAGAGGAGAGTGAAGGAAACTCTGGCCCAGCAGCCCTATTACTCTGGGCTAGATTTTTATTAGAGTCATTCCTTGGTGGGCTCCAGGTTGCACATAAATCAAGAGAGGGGCTCAATGAGTTGGTGAGAGAACAGACTTACCAGCGGTATTTATTGCCATGCTGGTACTATGGAGATTGTATGTGCGTAACGGGACATTGAATAGTTCTGCAGAGGTGAGAAGACATAGATAGGTAAGTGATGGATAGTAAATTTTATAGGCATTTCCATCTATAGATCTGTGACTCACCTTTGAGACTCTTTTGATTTCTTTCAGAATATTTCCCTTAGCAAACTTTTTTTCTTTTTTAGGAAAATTCCAAGTAAATAAACATTAAGCTGCCACTGATTCATAACTTCTCAGGATTTTGATAGCTGAATATTTATAAACCCATAGGTCATTCCCAGACTATGCCTCCAAGGGCAAAGTCTGAATCTTATTCCACTTAGAAACACTGTCTATACTTGGCCTTTATGGGTTCTGTAGTTTGGGGTCCTGTTAGAAATCACTCTAAGATGATCATCTTAGGACTCTCAGAAGAACGTGGTCAGGAAACAGCATGGAAGTGAAGAAACAAATAGAAAATTAATAAGCCACCCCAAACTTTTTGAGCACTGTATTAGTTTCCTATATCTTGTGTATAAGATTACTACCAACTTAGTGGTATAAACAACAGAAATATATCTTAGAGTTCTAAAGACCAGAAGTTCAAAATGGGTCTTCGGGAATAAGTCCATTGTTTGGAGGTGGGCACCTTCTGGAGTCTCTTAGAGGAAAGAATATGTTTCATCGCCTTTTCAGCTTCTGAAGCCTGACTCCGTTCCTGGCTTGCTGTCTCTTACCCACATCACTCCAACTCTGCTTCTGTCTTGTATCAAATTTTGGCTCTGACCCTTTTGTCCCCCTTTAATAGTGACCCTTCTGATTTTGTTGTGCCCACCTGGATAGCCCCTGGTGTGAGGTCTAAATGTAATCACATCTGCTAGGCCCCCTTTGCTATAGAAGGTGACATCCTCAGGTTTCACAGGTGACCATGCAGACCTCTTCGGGAAGGGAGCTGTTATTTCATCTATTCCGAGCCCTACAATATGCGCGGTGTTGCCCTACAGACGGACAACAATAAGACAGAAGTCTGTGATTCTCAAAGAACTTCAATGCTTGGGGAAAGTCAGCTGCAGTAGGACGGTTGTAGGTTACGGGCCAACGGGGTGCACTGGGAGAGAGTAGTGAAAGGACAGGGTAGACATGGGCCCTGACAGGAAAGAGTCAAGTGGATGAAAACAGGAAAAGAATTTTTTTTACAAGAAGATAACGCGCGTGTGTGAATGAGAGAGCTTGTCAAGGTTAGCAGTGGGAAGAATTTCACAGGGCGGGGAAGCCTGAGCTCCACAGGATGAGGACTCAGTCAGAAAAAGCTTTTACATGAGCCTGAGATAATGGGTCTCAACCTTGACTGCTGATCAGTGTCACCAAGGAATTTAAACGTCTCAGATGTCTAGGTCCTTCATTAGCTTTTCCTGCGGCAAACTGTGCTCTGACCATGGCAGTGGCAATGTTAATACCATTTTAGTTGAATATACTTCAGGCTGAAAAGCACTTTAAATTTCCATAGTGTTTTCAACTTTATCCAGACATGGTGGAAAACTAATAAAGGATTTTAAAGGGTCCAGATATGACACAGTTAACTTTCTACTTTAGGGGAATAAACATGGTGACTTTATGGAAGTTAAGTTGGATTCGTCGGCAGCCGTCCGTCTCGAGAGACGATGGTGTAGCTTCTTAAGAGTCTATCTGCACCGCCGAGAATGGCTGTGCAGTCCGACTCGGGAGTGACACGGTATCTGTCTCCTCCCGTGTTGAATCGACATCTTGCGATGACGCTGGAGTGTCCTCTCCAGTGAAGCTGAAGCTACAGAGCCTGGGCAGGGTGATATGGAGGGTCTGCTGTTGCCCATGCAGCAGACCCCCCCCTCTCTTCGCAGCTGAGGGATCCAAGGGAAAGATGGAGTCAATGCAGCTTGGCTTCAGGTGCGCCGCAGGAGTCAAACCGCCTTAGGGACTCCGGCTCCGGATTTTCTGTCGGGGTTTACTCCCTTAGCCTTTCCCCTGAAGAGGTATGCCGCAAGGCAGTGGAGGTTTTTTGGAGTCAGAGTTTTCCTTCTCTGATGTGCCCTGACTGGAAGATCGAACCAGCGACACTTAGCTCACAGGCCGACGCTCAATCCACTGAGCCAAACCAGCCAGGGCTTAAGTTGGATTACACTAGATCATAAACATGAACAACTAGAAAGAATCTGTTATTTTAAATCAGAAACCATAAGGGCCTGACTTAGGGCAATGGCATTTTGGGGTGATGGATACATGGATAAATAATAGTTGATGAATATAAAGAAATTGAATGGTGCATTGTGGGTGAATTTATAGGACATAACTTCCATATATGTAATAATTTTTGCATTTATATTCTCTGCTTTCATTTCCCCCTACACCCTAGATGTCTATGTCTTCTGTAATTAAATGTCATATAAATGTTTCAAATTTAACATAGCAAAAATTTAAAATTGTAATTACTACCCCTACCCCACTATCGGTATTACCCATTGTGTACATCTGGCAGATTTGTTCTTCCATTTGTTCTGGGGAAATATTTTGGAATTTTCCTTATTTTCTCTTCTTCTTTTTCCCCACAACTAAGCCAGCAGCAGACTGTGGAGTCTCCGCCTTCATACTATTGTTAGAAGCTCAGCACTTCCCCCGTGACCAACCTGGTTCACATTGCCCATGTATTTTGATGGCATGTTGCAGTAGGGTAGTTATGGGTATTTGTGTTCTGAGCCTTGCTTTTCTTCCTTCTGTCGATATTCAACAAAAGAGTCAGGGGTTAAGGAAGGTCTTCCTACTTTTCTCCTTAAAATACTCCAATGGCCTCTCATTCCTCTAAGTGGTTTTTATTGATTAATGCTACTGCTGTTTTCTTGAAACCAAACTGTATCATTGCATCCACAAAACATGTTTATGAATTGAATCAAACTGTGAAGAAATGTAAGATTTCTACAAGCTTCAGGTGCCTAAAGCGTGGTAAGTATAAAGATGACTTGAGGTTCACAGCAAAGGATGTTTATAGATTTAGGGACAAGCTGACCTTTGCGCAGGTATACTTTTAAGCACGTGGTAGAAACACATTTACCTATGACCTAACTTGCAAATTGGTAAGCCTAACCATAAACAAATTACCCACCATGTAAAAGTCTTTGAAAACAATGCAAGTACCACCAAGACATAATTTTTGGGACAAAGATTGGACTGTTATCCTAAATTAGAGTCAAATAATATTTTACAGTTTTGTTGTGCTATTTTAACATCTAGTGACATTTAATAGAGTGAAATGGAGAAATCAAAAAAATATATATTTGTGTACTTTGGCCATTGCATCATTTCTTTATTTACAGCCATAAATTCCTGAATTTATTATCACTTAGTCTCTCAAGTACAAAGATGCTATAAAATATCGAACCCTGATAAATGTATAGAAAAATAGTGAATAAAGAAGGCAAAGGTTTACTGAAAATGACATTTTGTTTATAGTTAAAAAAAACGTATATTTCATACTTCCCATTTTCTGTGTTTCCAGGGGAAAAATACTTAGTGTGGCAGTGTAAACTATGTTCTTAGAAAGCTAGAGCTAACATTGCTAAAATAGCTCGGAGCTGTAAATACTTTAGGGTATGCTTAAGGGAAGTAATTTGGAGTAGTTTCCTCCCAGTTATAAACCAGTATTATTACAGAGCTGAAAAGCAAGACAGAAATGACAAATAATTTTGAGAAGAAAAATTATCTAAGAATGTGAAAAATAAAACTACCTTATAAATGCCCCTGCCATACATTTAATACAAATGATTTTATTGATTAATGCCTTTATTGTTGCAAATCTGAAATTAAATAACGGGCCACTCCAGAGGAGACTCACTGCTATAAACTGGTGACAAATTGTTCATGTGACTGACACATGTCTATTTGCATACAAATTGCAGTATAGGCTGAGAGACAGAAAAATTATTAGACTATGCGATTATGTAGAGTATGCTACAGAAAGGGTCCCTAACCCTAAACTGTCCCAAAACGGTGAATAAGGAGATGTTCAGGAAGAAGGAGCAAGGGTTGGTATTCGATGTCTTGACGTGGTAAGGACTCAGAAGAAACAGAATCTGCATGGAGAGCGGAGGATAAACTGAGAGTCAGGACGGGAATGACTGGGGAGGTGGCAATGAAGGTCTAATACATGTGCCAGGGACTTGGTTTTCTTTCAGAACAGAAAGCCAGGGAAATAGTTTATGATTCACAATTTGAGATACATTTCTATTTCAGAAAGGAAAAAGAGTTTAACCAAAATGAAATAACATAAAGAAATTATTAAAAATATTTCTAAAATATGTACTTAACTACCTTTAAACCCTGTGGAAGATTGCCTCTAATGACAAAGGTAGTCTCTAACTGTATCATAATTTTAGCCCCTTAGCTGATGTGAGCTTCAAATTCCCAAAGTAGACCTGTATGTTTTCCACTTAGATTACCTGGACCAGACAAATTAATCTGCTTCTGCACAATGCTAACAATTTACTTGATTGATTAATAGATATACCTAATGTATTATGTGTACTAACATATAAATTAATTTAATAAGACAATTAAATTAACTTTAATTATAAACACAGTCTTCAATGGCAGAAACATGATAAGATCATTAGAGGACTTACTTAAAATTCTAGCTAAATATTTCAGCTATAAATTCAGAGGAAACTCATGATTCTTTATAAATAATAAAAATTAGATATCATCTGTTTAATTCCAATTAAGTTGGAAAATTTAATAACAAAATATGTGTATTTAATCAGTACATGAAAAATCAGTTTTATTGCTCCTAATCTTGAAATTCTAATTAGTACCTGTATGCTATTGAAAAAAGTATGATGAAATATATACCCTGGGGAAGAATTGTAATATATTTTATTATTTCAGTTTTCAACAAGTTTTATACTTTGTGGATAATATTCACCGTGTAGTTTTTACTCAGCTTTGTTATGACATTTCTGTTTTCAGGTCATGATGGCATTGCTGTAGCCAGAGACAGTGCTGATAAATGAAATGCATGTTTAAACAGTTTATTAACACAATGGCCACCATTAACCTTGGCAGTAAAACTCAGATTCATAATTTATTGTTATCAGTTATAGGCATTGACCTGTAGTTATGTGTTACCCTGTCAAATGGAAAAATAATGATAATACTTTTCTTAATATCAAATAAAAATAACAGTTGTTTGGTTAGGTAGTTGAAGATCGAGTTATATTGCAAGAAATGAATAATATATTATTTTAAAATATCCTCTTTTTCCCCATCTCATATTTTGGACTTAGCGCACCGGAAAAGTATTGGATGGTTGGTGAATCGCTGAGTTGAGTCCGTGTCAACACACACTCTGAGTGTGAGTGTCTCACATCAGTGGTGACTTTCAGTTTTATTAAATGCATATGTTTTGTATTAGGCCTCAATATTCCTAGCCTCGAAGCATCCACCATTCTCCAGGCTTCAGTGATTTCCCATGCTGCCACATGTAGAATCCAGTAACACGAGTGTGTGTTATGGTGCTCTTGGCCCGAAGCAAATAGATAATTTCCTAAAGGAGTAATTGAAGAGAGATATAAAAAGAGATTATTGTATGAGTTTGCATAGGGATAGGAACAAAAGAAAGCGCTGGGCGTGGCCTGGTCTGAGGGGCAGGGGCAAACACGGACCAGGAGAACGCAGAACCCAAGGAGGACTGCGCTGGGGACCGGCACCACTCGCGGGCCTTCAGCAGAACAGCTGTCAGAAGTGACGTTACCAGAGCAGGAGGGAGATCAGATATCCACAGTCCTCACTCCTCCTGATCTTGACTCTCTTGCAAGTACAATTGACTGAAAGGTCCGATGTTAACATAGATTTCCTAGAGACAGGCAAAAGACCACTTCTATTCCATCTTTATTGAAGAATGCCTTTGCCAACCTCACCCGCCATCACCAACACTCTGAATGAACACACGTGGCCTAGACCAGCGATTTTCATCTCATGGCACACATAAGCTAATTACTAATATTCTGCAGCACACCCCCCAAAGTGTATTTTTTGCCCATCTAACAAAAACAAAACATGTGTCATTCTGAGTTATTCACGCCAGCTGGCTATTGTTGTATTGGCTGTTGGCATTTTTTATTCGACAGCCTAAGGGAAAAGAGGTCCATTCCTCTGACTAAATAGTTAGGTATTGCATGTTTTCAAGATTCTTGCAGCATCCTGGGTGAAAATGTGTACCTTAGACCATTTCCTCATAATTTTACAAAGCCAGCAATGGTGATAATAGGCCAAAGTATTTTGAGATTGACATTACTCATTTTAAACCCCCAGGAAACACAAAATAGCCTGTTTTCTCTAGATATGGGAAAAAGCGGTTCATTCTTCTTTTGAATGTTCACTTCCTGTTTCGTGCATCTCTGTCAGAGATTAAGTTGTTCTCAGTGTGATAATCTCAGAAGTTTGCAGAGTTTGGAAGCTGCTTGTATAGGACTTGCATGGCCTTACAAAGCTGGCAAAGAAACACTGCAAACCAGCCATTTTTCAACATTTTCAGATTAGTTTGCATGAAGTAAAATGATATTAAACTGGAAGAATGTGATCCCACGGACAGAAATATATGATCCCCACGGCATCCCTGCAGAGCTCAAATGTCCGAAGCAATTTGTGTTTAAAACATGGAGTGAGCGTTTCTTCCAGGCTTTGTCTGCTTCACGTCGGGTGCACCGGAGGAAATGACAGGCCTATTTCACGTGTCCGTCACACATCCTCATAAACCTGTGTCATTTCAGGGCTCATGTATTGCTGTTTGCTCTTGAGCAAGAGAATTTAAAAAGTTCTGTGATGGCTACTGAATGCAGTAATGTCAATTACCACATTTCTAGAAAATGCATGTTGTAAAAATACATAGTTACACAAGATGAAACCTGATATATTCACAAAGAGTCTTTGCGGTTTATAAAGCTGTTATATTTACTCAATATCCTTCCCTGCTTTCTAAAATCTGAAAATTGCTAGCTTCTGAGCTAGTAAATTATCTAATATACCAAGCTCTCTGCCTTTTATGTGCAAATTCATTTTAACTAATAAAGGAACAAAAAATTAAATCATAGTTTAAATAGTACCTCACGTAAGTCTATATAAACATAATAAGTTCCTGAGAACGAGCAATTATTGGGTTATAACCAATCAACGTATTTCAGTGCAAGCTATGTTTTCTTATTTAACTTATATACAAAAAAGCTCACGTTGGAATGTTGGGAAAATAAAGATGAAATGATTTAAGTCTATGAATGAATCTTTTAAATTATAAAATTACAAATAAATATATGCTTTAAGAAAATATTAAATTGTATACCATATTAATTTATCAAAATAAATAAGAATATGCATTTTCTTCAGAGACTATTTCAATGCCAGGGAATGCATCTATAATTAAGACAAAAACCCTGCTAATAAAAAAAATAAATAAATCCATGACTTCTTTATGTTTGAAATTAACACTAAGAGAGAGTCCTTTATAAACTATGGGTGATTTCCCAAAGGATCATCTGTTTTCTTCATCAAGGCAGGTGACCTATGAAGTTGCTGTTTTTACAACTTACTTCCCAAAGCTTTGCGAGTGACTGGGAATACCTCAGCAGGTATAAGCCCAAACAAGAAAAATTCGCAATCATTCCCTTAGACTTGAATGGCATTAAATGTAGCATTAAAAATGTATAAGATCTGTCATGATGAATATAGGTTATTTTCACCTATTTAAATATAAATATGTAGATACAGACATGTATCGTATACATTAAAACTCGAGTAGATCATCTATATATTACATATATATTCGTCGTCGTCGGCAGCCGTCCGTCTCGAGAGACGATGGTGTAGCTTCTTAAGAGTCTATCTGCACCGCCGAGAATGGCTGTGCAGTCCGACGTGGGAGTGACACGGTATCTGTCTCCTCCCGTGTTGAATCGACATCTTGCGATGACGCTGGAGTGTCCTCTCCAGTGGAGCTGAAGCTACAGAGCCTGGGCAGGGTGATATGGAGGGTCTGCTGTTGCCCATGCAGCAGACCCCCCCTCTCTTCGCAGCTGAAGGGTCCAAGGGAAAGACGGAGTCAATACAGCTTGGCTTCAGGTGCGCCGCAGGAGTTGCCAGTGTTGACTACAACGTCAAACCGCCTTAGGGACTCCGGCTCCGGGTCTTCTGTTGGGGTTTACTCCCTTAGCCTTTCCCCTGAAGAGGTATGCCGCAAGGCAGCGGAGGTTTTTTGGAGTCAGAGTTTTCCTTCTCTGATGTGCCCTGACTGGAAGATCGAACCAGCGACACTTAGCTCGCAGGCCGACGCTCAATCCACTGAGCCAAACCAGCCAGGGTCTACATATATATTATATATAATATATATTAGTAAGTAATGAACATTACGGGTGGGCTTAGCACACGTAATTTTTCCTCTGCGTGAGGAAAGGAAGAAAGAATGTAGACAGGTAGAGAGGTAACCTCTGGGGATGGAAAAGAGAACTAGAAAAATACACCATTAAATTAATAGTCTAGAGAATATATATATATATATATATATATATATATGATATAAAATATCTTGTGATTAACATGTAAATCATTAAATCCTCATAAAATGTATGAAGCAGTACACTTGCAGTAGGTTACCTGTATTTATGCAATGTCTTTTATTTATGGCACTTAATAAAACGACACACGCGAGGTGCCAGTCTTTGTCCCCGGCAGCGGGCACTGAGCCGCAGAGCAGCCTGTGTGGGAGGGGCAGGGGCGCTGGCCCGGGCGTAGGAAGAGATCCAGGGATCTGTCATCATGGCTGCTGTGTGTCACCACTGTGGACACCTGGCACTCCACGCCGTGGGGGGTCCTGAGCTTGGCCTCTGATGGAGGTCTGAGCGATCTCACTGCAGGGGCGCGCAAGGGGGCTGAAGAGCTTACTGAGCGACTCCCTGGGGTGACGGTGTGAGGACGGTTCCCCACGTGAGCCGGGTGTGTGGCACTCGGGGCCCTGGCACACGTGGGCATGGCAGTTTTCACAGCGGTCACAGAAACGCGGAGACTGACTGCTGGGGGTGTGTGGGGCACGGGGCTTGGCCCCAGGGAAACGAAGGGGACCCCAACCCCGGTCGTCGTCACTTACACAGTCGCGCACATGTCAGACGCCAGGCACCCATGTTCGTGATTATAAGTGAGTCGTAAACACATTTACACTTGTACACTGACTGGGCTTGTCAAGGGTCCATGCTGATGTGAATGATTGTCAGAGGAACGGAACAAACGTTAGTGATGACGTAATACGGAATGCTGTGCATCGTTAAAGCGTCAAGAGTACTGGGATTCCCTTTGAAAAATGACGGCGACCGGGGACGCGGTGTCCTTCCTCCCAGAGCATTCAGTGCTCTGTGGAACGTCAGTGCACAGATATGCATTTCAGAACCTTTGTCACAAAAGGGCAACATCCTTTAGGAGGATGTGGGCGCATTGTATCCATCACTTCCGAATATTGTTAATGAGCCATACATGCTATTTTAAGTTTGTTCTCTTAAGAATAGAAAAGGTTAAATATATACTTTACAAAATCATACTTTCTCATTCTCTCTGAGTCTCCTTGAAACCTAAGAATTGTGTGACTGAAAGAGGAAAAAGTAATCTCCCTGCATTCTCTTTACAGTAATTTTTTCTATTTTTGTTGAAGTGAAAACAGAAATACCAGTCTTGTTATAGATTGGTAAGCGGTATCCCTTAGTTCAGATGCATCATTCAGTCAAAGGGAAATGCCAGCTCTGCTCTTTGGCTCATATCCATTTCCCAAGCAAATCTTTTTCTCAAAATAACAGTATCTCCAAAAGGCATTTGATTTGGTACCTCCCCAGCTCATCATTTATAAATATTTATACATAGCTCACTTTCAGCACATAAGGTTTTCAAAATTCTGTTTTATAATATCATTGATAGTTCTTGACAGAAATTCTTTGATTGGATATGGACCTTATTGAAAATATTAAACGTTGATATTTTTGTATTGTTTGGAGAAATCAGAATATGTGCATATATGCATTCAATATGCTAAAAAATAAAAGTTCATATAATAGACTGTGACTTAAAATAAAATGCACTCTATAAGTTAAAACATTTCAGTTCAAATGCAGAAATTGGTTTTGAATTTTAAAAAATCAAAGGAATAAACAATAAAATTAATTTGAGGGTTATGATCATATAACATTGTTTCTTTATTACCCAATTTCTGTGCTGTAACCTTATAGCACTTTTATTACATAAAAATAGTAACATTTTTAAAATATGTAAATTTCATGTCATTAAACACATTTTGAATGTAATGACAAAATTTTATAAATGAGAAAATATTGTTTTTTGATACCATTTCTTACTAATTTGGCCCGAGAGTTTGTTTCTGAAATGTATGTAATACATGTATTTGGTACAATTAAATAGAATTATAATTTTATTCTTTTCCTTAAAGTTTCAAGGGGCATTTTTAAAACGTAATGCTAATTGCCAGTCAATCTGGTCTTCCTTCCCCTAAATTGTTGCCCCCGGGACATTGGCAGAGCAGCACTAGTGTCTCTGAATACGAGTGGGCTTTGATGACACAAGAAATTGTGAGTTGCCGGAACACAGGATGGAAAGAAGTGGGAGGGTCTCAGTTAAGGAGAATAGCTTTCCTGGTGTCATAGGTCACCATTTCTTGTCACTCCAGTCTACGGTTTCATTCCTGCTTCTCCCATTTGCCCCACATCCTCCCTCCCATGACCTACATTCTGAGGGGGGTAATGTTGAGCTCCTCGAACACACCGAGTTCTTTCATCCCCAATGGGGTGTGTACATACAGCGCCAGGTCTAGGAAGCCTCTCCTTCACTCTCACCATCCCTTCCTCTGTCACTTCACCTGGCTAATGCCACATCACCCTCCTTATCTGTGGTTTATCCTGCTACTCAGTCCTACTGAACTAACAGGCTAATGGCTGAATCCTTCACATCCTTGCTCGCATAAATCTAGTGAAATCTATTGAGGAATAAAAATCACTGTGGTTCTTCCCAGTCTACTAGGCTGACTTTTTCATATCATAAGAATCTGACACATTAAGTTTCACATAGAAGTTGTCTTGTTTTCTAATGTTGCAGATGAGGAAACCGAGACTTCTGACGTGGAAGTGAGGATTCAAAGATTAGGCAGTTAGTATCTCTCAGAATCAAAGCAAAAAACAGATCTTCTGTATTCTCCAGGTAGGGCTTTTTCATTAGGCCATGGTTCACAGATGCTATGAGAACATTTAAAGCAACAATGTACTTAAAGTAGAAATCATGTTGTATTTAATTGTATATATTGTGAGAAATGGACATCATTACCTTTATCTTGTAATTGTAAAATACTACTTCTCTACACTTTTTCAGAGGAAAATATCCTAGAATGCAAGTACAATGTGTCACATGTCAGTACTATATTAAAATTAAACCCATAAGAAAAGTACTAGTGATGATATTTATCGGGATGTTTCAGTATTAGAGTGAATATGCTCTCGGCAGCAATGATAAACCCAGGAAACGTGTTTTCTGTGACTGCATGTTTGATATAAATTAACAGAGAAGTTGAGCTATATTTTTCTACATCAAGTTTAAATTTTTAGACGATAGTCTACTGAGAGAAAATTTGTATCAGTTTCTTATGGTTGCTGTAACAAATTACTACAAATTCAGTGGCTTACAAAAGTGGAAACTTAGTATCTGATCGTTCTCAAAGCTGAAATCCAGACAGGGTATCACTGAGCTAACTCAAGGTGTCGGCAGGTCTGCGTTCCTCTTGGGAGAATCCACTTCCTTGTTCTTGCCAATGTGTAGAAGTCTCCTGCAGTCCTCAACTGTTGGCTTTTTGCTTCACCTTCAAGCCAACAGTGTGGCATCTTCAAATATCAGCCACTCCGACTCTGGCCTCTGATGCCACAATCATCGATGTTCGCTATGACAGCAGCCTGTGATTACATTAGGGTTACCAGATATCCAGAATAATCTCCCAAACTCAAGGTCCTCATACTTCATCACACTGGCAGACTCCCTCTGCCCATGGAAGGTAGGGTATTTCAGGGACTCAGGCACGCACATCTTTCAGAAGAGGCACTGTTATGCCTGCCACAGTCTCACATGGGTACACATGGCTTCCTCTGAAGAGAAGAACGGGCCAGATATATACTTCTTTGGTATGTTTAGTGTTTGCTGTTGTTGAGATGTCAGTTCATTTATCAGTTATCATTCTTGCTATAACGTCTTCAAATTTATATATTTTTTGCACATACATACACAAGAAATGAATTTTCTATTATATGTAGGATTCAAAACCATCATATTGGGAATGTAGGAACCATTGGAATATGGTTATTTGAAATCTTATGGAACTCCTTCTCAACAGTATTTGGTTTAAATGGAATATTTCCTTTTATTTATTCCTTCTAGGAACTCCAGGAAAAGGCATTCTTTTTTCTCACCTTTATTAAGGTGCTAATTTTATCAGCAACTCAGACCATAATCTGCTTTCCCATATGTGTCAGAAATGAAGAGTGATCAGGCACATATCCTCCTTAGATAGATATATTGGCTTATCTCCGGCAGGTGTCTCAGTTTAAATTGATGTAATTAATTAAAATATACTAATATTTATGAAGCTATTGCACTAAATATGACAACAGAACATGGAAGATAGGCATTTTGTAATAACAGTTATATTGTTTTTCAATGGCATGTAGCAACAATTTAATCAAGTGGATGTGTATTTTGAACATAAGCCATATACAGGGGTAGAAATCCTTTAGGTAACAAGGTCTGTAGAATGGCTGTGTGTGCATTGGGTAGACATATAATCTCAAATATAACCTTCCCTCTAGAGGGCATGGTGTCATATCCATCACATCTTTATTACATGTAATTTTACTGCAGCACAAATAATAGCTCCATTATTTGTGTACAGTTTGTCTGTTCATGGAAATAGGGCATAATGTCCATGCCTTATCGGTTGTCTCGAGTGATTTGAAGGACAGTGATATGAGATACAAATCTCTCCCTCCTTATTTGTTTTGAAGTTTTTTTAATCAGGGATGGTACCCCGGGAGGAAAAGGCGTATACACTGCCCTTGGGCCTGTAAGGCGTTTTCAGTGTAATGACTTTGTAATAGAACATTAGAATTTGTCTTGGATATCATGAAAAATTATAAAAGTTACTTTTTACCATACATATTTTAGGTTATTATTTTAGTATGCAAACTTTCCTTAAATTTGAATTTCTCTTTGACAATGGGCAGAGGAATGTCACATCTGTTTATCAAATTCAGATAGTTCTGTTCAAAGTATATCCATCTTCAGTTATGGTAATTTATCTATTTTTATCTATCAAGCCATTCATTGTATGCAGGGAAAGTTTATAAAAATGTTGGCCTTACTTCAGTTTTAGTGAAACCATGCAAGAACATTTGAGTTGAACACCACTGTGCATCCCAAGGCTAGTTGTTTGTTTAATATACAATGTGTGTTCTTCTGCTTAAGTATTATATTTGGAAAATTTAAACACAGCAACATGTAAAGAGTTATTTTTTCTTTAAGTGATCAATGACTTAATTGAATAAGTCACTATTCCAAAAAAATGTTAGCTACTTTATGAGTATAGAATATGTGCAATCCCATAAATCAAATGGAAGTTTCAGGTGCCCTTATATACACACACACAGACACCACAGAGACGCAGGAACTCTCTGCGGTTTCATTAATTCTTGGAATTTTAAAAATGTTGAGAGATATCCAGTGTCCATATATTTTTGAGGATTGAAGGTAAATAAGTTCTGCTAATGCAGATGGGAAAAGGTCACGATCATACAAAAACCCAAAACTGGGTCCCCGTTGAGGACGAGGTTACGGCACATTAACCTGGCTAGTTCCTTGTCTAGTTGACAACCTATCACAGCCACTTTCCTTAGAAATATATCTACGTTGATCATAAATAAAACTTACATTGATTGAATGGTCATCTCCAATTGGGACATTTATTTGACTATGAGTAACATTATGGGAGTATTGGCAGGTACTGTATATGATAATACCTAGCAGGCAGCTGGAAATATAGAGTCAGAGTTTAGAAGTAAGGTCAGAATTGTGGATACAATTGGAGAGACATCCTCATGGAAGTGATATATAAATTATGGAATTAAACGGTATTTCCAAAGGGGAGATGAATGTATACAGCAGTAATCCTCCATCAAGAAGAGTGCTTCTAGAAACTGAGGACTGGAGATAAGGCTCCAGATCTCCTGATTTGGTGGGTGTAGGTCAGAGCTGGGGGCTCTACAGGTGCATGAATCTCCCTTGCCTATTCTGAAGCAGATGATCGTAGGGCTTATCATGAGAAAATTGCCAGAGACTTGTGAGTAACAAACTCAGATGGTTCTTTTCATGGCATTTACATTTAGAGAGAAAGAGTGGGAAGGGAAGTGGAAAAAATCTTTAAAAACGCATTCAGAAGAACCGGAGTCCGATGTCACAAAAGCTAAGAACGAAGCGTGTTTGGTGGGAGTTACCCTGAAGGGCCTGCAAGCAAACACCTGAATTTGCAGGGCTGGGCTGGGGGCCTCATGTGTAGGGCATGGTGAGGGGAAGACGGCCCCTGGGAGCTCCCGAATAAACATTTCAGCGATGGATGCAGACTTTTTCTCATGCGGGTTGACCAAGGGTAGCAGCGAAGGGAAGGGTAACAGTAGCTTTGGAAGATAGTATTTTTTCACTGTTTTAATGTTGGGAGGAAAGGTAGGAATATCAGCGAAGGAGGACCAGTGAGGAGGAGGAAGTGGAAGGATGAGAGGCGGGAGAAATGATGATCACAGTTTGGAGCATTTGGGAGGAACTGAAATGGTCAGCAGAAAGGCTTCTCTCTGGAGACAGCAGTGAGTGTGTGTGTGTGTGTGTGTGTGTGTGTGTGTGTGTGTGTGTGTGTGATACGTTACATAAAATTGTATTCCTCCTTCTCCTCCCCCCCTCCTCCATCTACTCCTTTTTCTTTTCCTTTAGACAGAATAGAAAAGTGAAAAAAATAGTGAAATCACAAAGATGCAATGTAAGAAATATGATTGAAATTGCGTGAGAACTCATTGAATGGCCTTGCTCTTCTCTGGAAAGTGGGGAAATGATGCTTGAAAAGGGGAAGGGAAAACACACCTGGTCCTCGAGGCTTGCTAGGGCAGAAGAGTTTTGGAAGATGCTCTTGGGAAGGATTTAGAGGCGGGACCCTGGAAAATAAGAATGAGAGTTAGTGAGAAATTCAAAAAAGTTGTAGGACACCTCATGTTCAGTGCATTAACGCTGGGCTAATTTGTTAGGATGTATGACCTTGTAGTGCAGCGGAGGGGCATGTTTTCATAAATTCTGGCATTCTGGGAAAAGAACGTGGAAATGGAGTTCTTCTGTAATCAGCAGCTGCAAGCACAGGCGAGGCACAAGGACAAGGGATGTATTTTCTAAGTCACCTATTTGCTTGTCATGAAATGGTCGAGGTAGAGAGGGGAAGGGTGGGCGCGCAGTGGGCAGAGGGGGGATCAAGGGCAGCCCTCAGACCACGCCCCTAATGAGCGCGGAGGATCAGAGGCACGTGAGCACCGGGGACGGGGGAAGTCTTGAAATCGTATTGCTAATACAAGTAATAGTCTGCACTTAGTCTGCAACATGAAATGACATTGATCTGACCTTTGAAAGAACAAATAAAATGTCAGGGGTGGAAGGTCTATTTTCAGAGTCCAAGTAGTAGTGATCTTATAAGGTGTATAGCATTTAAAAAATACTCGTAAAATACTGGTATTTCTTTTCTACACATGTCGATTTCTGACTAGATGGATGTCTGTGTTGACTTCTTCAGCAATATTCCAGTTTTTCTGTCGGGTGTCGCTCTGCATAAAAGAAATTGGAAATACTTTTTTGGTTCCTTTCTGTGATTGAGTTAGATAATTTAGAACATTTTTTAATCTTTTTGTGTGTATTATTAGTTCTGTGAATACATAATAAATGCCACTTATCTGTAATTATATTACCATGCTAAATAGAAATATAGACTTACTTTTACAGAAGGCCATGAACGCTTAGCTTAGGTATTACCAGTATGAGATACCTCACTGCCAGTTGTGTTGGCATACAGATGCGCTCTTGCCCTTCTACAGGCTTCTGTACAGAACAGGACACAATAACAGCTATACATTATCTAGCGAAGATGTTTGGTTCCCTGATTAAAACACTGCACCTGGCCGATTGCGTGCACAGTATAAGAACTGTACAGAGGTGGGCAAATGGGGGTTTCTAGCTGTGAGTATGTGAACCAGTTTATAATTGTATTATTATTTATTGATTATTATATTATTTATTTCTATTACAACTGTAAACCTTCTTTTGCTCACACCGGTATGTTCCAAACAGAAAAAACGAAACGAAACTAAAGGCCCGGTGCATACCCAGCCTTAACCATGCCCATGTGACTGACACTTTTTCACTTGCCCTTCATCCTTAGTTAACAGAGCAATGTTTTTAAGCGCCCTTAGCTCATCTAATTTCAAGCGATATTTGTGGTGAAACATTCAATCGCCCAGTGACTCAGCCCCCTATGGCCCAGATTTGATGCCCCATGACTTCTGGCTTTTCCCAAAACTAAGATCACCTCTGAAAGGGAAGAGATTTCAGACCGTTGATGAGATTCAGGAAAATACAACGGGGCAGTTGATGGCATTTGGGAGAACTGTGTGAGGTCCCAGGTGCCTGCTTTGAAAGGGACTGAGGCGTCATTGTCCTATGTATAACGTTTCTTGTATCTGGTATCTTTAGTAAATGTCTGGACAAACATCATATATAGATGATATGCATACATATACTCGTAATTGTAAGTGGAATAAAATACGTGACATGCATAAAATCGAATATTTCATTTTTACTGACTCTGTATATATTGATAGATATTCCGATAAGCGAGAGAAAAACAGAAACATGAGCATAGATATAGACAAGGTAGAGACAGAGGGCATGTCTATACAAATTGTAAAAGATTATCCATATCACATTTTGAGGGAGTTGAGCTCAATTAAAAGTAACATATCCATGATCAAGGAACCATTCCATGGGCTGAAGGGGAGATGTGTTTTGTTTTTGCTAAATCAATAATAAAGTCAACACCAGAAGGTGACAAATCTTGATGAGGAAAAAAGAATCTGTACTTGTCACAAGGAGCAAAATGTACAGTTTATTTTGTCGTGAATGCATTCCGCATTTGCTAAATTCTGATATTTTAAACAGTAATGTTTATGTATATTTTTCTGTAACCAGATTTATATTTGCCTTCAAAACCACAAAAAAGTAGATCAATAGTGGTAATAAATCTTTAAATGCCTTTTAACCTTACATGCTCTTTATCTGCAGAAGGATAATCAATAAGCACGGCAGAAAAACGGCATGCGATTCATCTGTTAAGACAACATTATTCCATGACATAATGCCAATAATTCTGAACGTAAATGCCGGGATCAATTTTGCTTCTGAAAAATTATTGGAGAAAATACAGCAGAACAAAATAATCACTTTTATTTATAAATCTACTGCATTTATCTTAATGAATATAGTACTTCATTTTATCTGTGATATTTTAGAAGAAACATAATATTATTCCACTACAAGCTTCTTCTCTTAAGATGATGATTACCAGGATGTGTCTATAAAATTGATATCAATTCAAATATGGATTTTTCACTTACCTAAAATATGGCAATTCATGCAAACTTAGTACCAATGACTCTGGTTTAATTTTTTTAAATAGTTCATCTTTCAGACTCAAGAGAAAACACAAAAACAGTCAACCAAGATTTTTTAGTATTTTTTTCTCAATGAGCACACATTTTACAAGACTTTAACAACTTTGTAAAAATTAATTTTTATAATGATATTTGATTATACTTATATGAAATACATAACAGCGACTCTCTCGATGAACAGTTACATTGAAGCATGTAACTGTCTGTGTGATCTTATCTTCCTAATATAGCAGGGACTTGGATAATAGAGTTAAGAGTTCTTACTCCCTTGTTATTACTTCCCAGAGATAAGTTTTATGCTTTCTATCAATATGCAAAAACAGCTATTTAGGAGGCTGTAAGAGTATAATCTAATTTTGTTGCGAATATATTAAAGTGCCTCATGTGGGGGCGGGGGAAACGAGCTAAGGAGCTTGGGAAACGAGAGAATTTGTAAGACTAAAGGCACCTGGCATGGACAGGTCTCCCGCGGGAATGTGCTGACTCTGAAGCCAGACGTGTTTCCCGGCCTTGAAAAGTCAGTGAGTGAACGACAGAGGCCGAGACTCGGTGTCTCACTGTCACTGGGCGAGGCTACCGGCCAGCGAAGGGCGTCAGGTGAGGATGTCACGGATGTCACCCACAGTGCAGAAGGAGATGTGGGGACATCCGGAGGAGCTCGTGTTACTTAATGTAGGAGAAAGCTCTCCACTTCACACTCTTAGACCCGTTCTACCGATAAACGCTACCACGGACGCGACGTAAAGTAACTGACAAAGACGTCGGGGTAAGAAGCCCTTTGGTGTACAGACCTAAGGGGGCTGCAGCGTACCCGGCAAATCAGGAGAACGAAATCACTCGTGGCTTTTTGAAAAAATTATGGTGCAAGGATAAAAATAAGAACACATTTACAAGTATGTAATTTGGAAAAAAGATACCTATGAATGAAAAGAAGGAAAAGTACTTTTTGGTAACTTTCAAAAAATAAAATATCCTCATTATATAATTATATATAATTATCATTTAATGAGTCCAGTTGTATTCAGATAACAAAGGCTATGAAATATTTTTGAAAGTTTAGTTTTAGACTGCTGAGAAGTTAGTCAAAGTAAGGAATTTATTAAAGAGAGTCATAAAATTCTTAAAGAATCAAAAATTAGCAATACTTAAAATTAGTTTAAGTAGTTCTGTTAGCTTAAATATGCCATAATGCAAATGATAAATAATTATTGGAAAAGTCAATAATAAATGATGCAAAATAATTTTATTATCTCAATTTATTCTTTTTACTAGAATTATTCTTGTTCTTTCAGCAGTAATGTAATGAATAGGGGAGAAAAGAAAAGTGTTCCCCTTCTCCGTTTATATAGTAGCAGTTAATAGGTTCTTTTATCGTTTGTGATATAAAGCTAAATTGATTCTAAAAAATTATATTCTTATCATTAAAATATATAAATTTGTGTATGAGTGCATATATCTAGGAAAATATTGATAAACATATTGACTTAAATGATTGTATTTCTGGGTTTAATGGTTCAAAGTTTACTTAATACATCATTCTAATTTGTTTCTCAAATTATGATGGTACAAATACATGACTTACCTAATTAACAAAAATAAGCGTGGCTGAGTGTTAGATACCTATTAAGTTATGGATAGCTATAAACAGAGACATTCACATCTCAAAATACTGTATTAACTGTGATCAAAGAGTTAGGACAGCTCACAATGCATTAAGTAATTCTTAACCGAAATACTTCATGAAGATCGATGCTTATGACAGTTATCCTGAAAGCAAATTTTACCATGTTTTAAAATTCTGAGAAGTAATTTTAGTATGCGTGTGTGTGTGTGTGTGTGTGTGTACTTAGTTGGTAACAAAATATATCATAATGTGAAAATTCTTAGCAATTCCTGAGAAAAACCCATTGTTCCATGTAGTACACATTTGACAGACGTCTGATCATTACACATTCAAATCGTTTAGCTGGACAGTTGAATACTATAGAACATATTCAATATATGTTAACAAAGGACTAGGGATACTTGGCACAGCAAGGTTCCAAATGAACAAAGACTAAAGTCTGAAAAATCAATACAATAGCCTTGTTATAGTGTGACAAGTACTTATTGATTTTAGACATTTCTGCTTTTTCCTGGAGCTCCATGCTTTCTACATATTTCATTTCTATATTATTCTGTCCTGCCTGGATGCCACTGGTTTTCTCAGGGATGGTCCTTTGATTTTCTTTTTCTTTAGTATTTTGGTGATACTTTAATTAATATATTTTGCATCAGTTTAGCCTTTTACAAACTGGAAAAAAAATCAGGTAAATTATTTCTCTGAATCCCTTTTATTTATCATCATTTTTATTTTTTATGGACAAGTTTTATATAAATTTGAGTATGATTTTCCTCCTTCCTTAGGAAGGAATGTGGAAATCTGCACATTTATGACAAGGTTCTTTAGGGACCTGGCAATTCCCCTTTGTTACATAGGAAGTAGATTTCCTCGTCTCATGGAAGGCACAGTCTAGTGTGGAAATTAGACAATATAGTATTGTTCACAAAAGTTCATACTGAGGGAATTGTCAAACAGATTGAAAATTGTAATGTACAATGAGTTTGAATGAAAGGAGGACTTTCTGTCATACTATATCAGTGATTGTACACCGACGTGACTTTCTGATATTTTGTGGCATGGCTCCATTATTCATCGGTGTTTTAAATATTGGTTATTTATCCCGAGAAATGTGGATACTCACCTGCACGTAGAGTAGGCATTCTCTTTGGGACAATTACTGTACATGTTCTCTGTCTGAACTACCTTCAAGGCTCTTCTTGATGCCCAGACCCTACGTCCCTCCTGTCTTACCAGCTGGGCACCCTGGAATCCTTCACACAAAACCGTAGCCCATTTTAACCCTGACTTCGCATAGTGAGGAGTTACGTAAGGACCTCTTGGCTCATTATGTTGTTTCTCATCGAGTTATATTTTCAGATAGTCTGACTTTTGACAGGAATCGTGGGTCAAATGTAAGGGCTGCCTTGTTCCAGAAACGCTGTGGACGGCGTGCTTGTCTTTGGGGCCAGGAGCACGTACTTTCCTTGCTAGGGGCCTCCCTCCATCCTCCCATGTAACTGCCTGGCCCTTTTTTTTTTTCTGTTGCCCCTTCCCTTCCTTCCATGAAACTATTTAACAGAGATACGTTGGTCTTGATTGTCATGGATTCGAATTCTTTCTAGCCTCCTCTTTGTGTCTCTTCACCCACTCTGCTCCTGGGTCCATTCAAGAAGGGATTCGATCCTACACCCCGTAACTTTCAAAGGTACGTCGTTTCTTTCATGTACCTGATATTCCAGAAGAGACTCTCTTTCCCAGTACATTGTGTTGTGGTTATTGCTGTTACCTCCTCTGCTTTAAGTGAGGAGATGATGTTAGAATGACTTTGAATTCCAGGATGAAAAATACCAGCTGAGGCTGAATTACTCTAACTTTGCAGAATAGCAGAGTGAATTGTCTGCACCTTCATGGAGCCCAATGCTATTTCAAGACTCAGATTATTCTTTAATCTGTCAGCGCTGATGTTCTCTGTTTGTTGGGAATGTTTTCAGACTGAAGATGAGCAAAGAGCCAACATTTTGTTGAATATAGTACAACTAGTGGGGAACGTCGTGATTTTCAAACAGTGGCAGCCCGATCGTTTGCATCCGTATCATGGGACTTAACGATGGCTGTGTGGCTTGTGTCAGGCTTCCTTGGAGGACAGCCACCGGGAGCGGCTCGCCTCCCTCCTGCGGCCCGCAGCACTGGTGCGATGCTGTGGGGCGGCCACGAGACAGAGGGAGAGCTGACCGGCTCACGTGAGATGGGGACCCAGGGCGTGGGGGCCCCCCAAACTCTGCACTTCAGTGCGTGGAATTTACTTGCTAGTGTGAAAAAGGAAACTATAAAGTTATGGTTTCAGGCCGATTTCCTCAGTCCCTTGTATCTTGTGCTGGATAATTTTCCCTTTTCTTTAGAAAGGGTTAAATGTGTTTTATTCATTAGAGTGAAGATTATGGGATATCTGACTTTTTTGATTCCTCAAGATATCTACCTATATACCAATGGTCTTATTTGGTAAGAAATTTTATTAATTTTTGAGACTGTATTTTGAAAAAATAAAGTTTCCCAAACAGAGGAAGGCTGAATGTAATGAATGATAAGGTTGAAACAAACCATCTTATAAAGAAATAAAGTAAAATAGAATGAGGCAGACAGTGTAAACACATAGCTATAACATGCCCAAGTTGGAGACAGACATATCTGCAGAATTCTTAATTTTCAGCTTATGTAATAAAATATATAATTTAACAAATACTTTCCAAGGGATGTGAAGCTCTAAAGAATAACTAAAACAATAGCACTGTTGCTAGAACCCAAACATATAACCATTCCTCCCAGGCTGTTAAACTGTAAGGTGAGTAGAAAATCCTCACAGTATCAGCAAATCTGGAAGGTGTCATATGACAAGAAATTCACTGTCAATTTATTCTAAGCACAATTGATTGAAGAATTTTGCAAGAGTAAATAACTTCTATTAAAGCCATTGTCATAAGAAATATTCAGATTAAGAGAAAAAGGAAAATTACATCATTCCCAAATTCATCAAGAGCAGATTACTATGATTAATTAAAAATTTATTTCAGAGTTGCCAACTACAGCAAAATGAGAAGGAATTTATTAGAACCTGTTGTTATAGATGGTAGGCTCATTCTGGGCCACTGTAGGTCTGCCAGGCCTAAAATGGTTAAATTGAAATATTTGTTCTGTTTCCCAAGGATAAATGGATCAATCCCAGAGTTCTCTGTGTTAACCTCATATACCCACAGAGTTTGGAGAGAGATGTCCTGTCTTCGGCCATACTAGACCCCACTTATAAGCCTTGGTTTCATTTGATACATACTGTATGTTTTGCTTGGGGGTGCTGTTGTATCAGCCAACTCACAAATCCCAATAGGTTGTTTCATTATTCATGTTTCAGATTGGTTGCAGGTTGACTGTAAGTAGAAGCTGTGCATGTCTCCCTTATTATGAAATTCCAGCTGCTGAAACATCCTTTATTATAAAGGACACACCTGTCTCATGGCACAGGATAAAGGACAAATAGTGGACCAGATATCGACTTTTAAAGCTTCTCAGACATTGCAAACACCACCTGAGCTTGCATTCAGTTGGTCAAAATGCCAGTGATGCACGTGGTTAAATTCTGTCCGAGAAGAGAGAAAACAGGGGAAATCATAAAATGGACCACCCATGTAGAAAGAAAAATGCAAATAAAAAAATCTGCTGTCTCTTGTGTTTCATGCCCCCGAGTTAACCACACATGGGAGACAGAAGTACATGTTTTAATCAAAATGATCAGAGAAACTTTAAAGTACTGTATGTATGCATGTATTTTCCTAGCTAGATGATATTCCATTTTAAATGTATATACATTTTCTAGAAATGTGGACAGCTTGCAGTGAGTATTCTTGCGTGAATCCATGGCACACATGGTCAAATATAAGAATGTACACATGATGGTATGTTGCTGAGTCACAGGGCACTCACTACAAGTTTTGATGGATATTGTCAGAGTGCCGTCAGATAGGCCACACCAAGTTACATGTCTACCGACAGTACTGGAGAGTCATGTTTTTACTGGACCGTTGTCCATGCCGGGTGTTGATTTGTCTTTAGGTTTTGTGATCTCAGAGGTGAGAAACGATACCTCATCGCAGTGTTTCCTGTGCGTGCGTTACATACTGTTCGTGAGGCTGCGTTTTGTCTACGTGGCTGTTGGTCAGGTTTTGTACCTGTGTCTCTTTTCTGAGTTGTTAGTAGAAATAGACCCTTAAGAGTAGTTTGGAGTGCACTTGCTTAGAGAGTTGACCTCCAGATTTAGTATTGAATATAGTAACCTATTTATCTTAGGACATTGGACATGGCTTTGCTCTTTCATAACTATTACTTATCGAATTAAATATTCAGAAACACTTAGGAACTAGTTGCCAGAAGTATGTTACTTGCTGGGCCACACTAACAAAGAGGATGCAAATTAAATGTAGATACATAGCAATAATTCTGAGAAGACTAAAGGTATTGTCTTCAATCGGTAGTCCAATTTTTATAGACAATTGTAGTGTCAAGCACTGAGGCATTTTGTGTGGTCAGTTGTGAATATTTTTTAAGGAAGAGGCAAGAATTGTCTCCTGTAAGATGATGGTGTATAAATCTATGAAGAAAGTCAGCTTTTATGATGTGGCAATATAAATTATGGCATGGAAAAATATTTATACTATAGGCATAATTTAATAATGCTCAGATGCTCCATATAATATGAAATTCAATCCAAACTATTTATTAATCACACTTGTTTTGTGTGGGTCTCAGTATAGTGATAGTGATGCTATAAGGTACAGGTGGCTGGGGACACTCCTTTGGGTGGGTCCCTGCAGCCTCTACAGACTTCTCCCCTTTGGAGTCAGTGTGTGGCTGGACTGGCCCTTGTGGTTCTTATTTTGATTGGAAGACATACCTGAGCAATAACTGTCAGAGAACTTGGAAAAAGTAAGGTGTATCGCTCCCAAGTCCTGGAGGGTAATGGCATGTTGGGCTGGAGGTGGAGTCACGCAGTGAGGTTTTATCTGGGGGGGATCAAGGGAAAGCCAAAGCCAGGGCTTTTGATCTTATTGGGGTCCAGTATGGAGTGCCTAGTGTTTCATGGTTTTACTTTTTAAAAAATTTTTGGTGAATTTAAAACATGAGTGCAGAAATTAAAGTACCAAAATGGAAAAGCAAGCAGTCTGTCAAAGGGGCAATTTATTTAAGTCAAGCAAAACATTCTTAAAAAATAAAAATAAAAAGAGTAATCCTGGGCAGGACCCTGGGTCTCTGCTCCTACAGGTGGCGATGTGTTTATTGGACAAGGGGGCTCTGACATGGAAACCTCCTCAATCAAAAGCCTAACGCCAGGCCCTTATGTTACAACCAGAAAGGCTACTTGTCTGCCTCCTTCACACGACAACATTATTTATCTTTAAAGGGTTTAAAGTTTAGAGGCTGGCAGTACCAGCCGATGTCACTACGGCAACTAAACAGACACGCAGAAAAGAGATTAACACAAAAGAGATCTTGATAATGTGTTAGCCTATGAACCAGGAAGAATAAGAATCAGGTATCTGGGTGAGGCATGAATAGTAAGCAGAAGTCACACAGGGGAAAACGGTTGGGGAAAATCTTTGAAATTACAGGAGACACTAGATACCATAAAAACAGATAAAATAAGCAAACAGATTTTTAGAAGTGAATAAAGCATTAAGAGACTACAAAGAACAAAATCTCGAAATATCATCTGAGCAGTACAGAGTGGGGCAACAGTAAGCTTACAGTTGTGAGTACGTGAAACAGAGTTTATACTTGTATTGTTATTTTTTAATTATATTATTTTCCATATAAATGACTGTAAACCCACTTGTGCCTGTACTGTGGTGGGTTCTAAGTCTTGGGACCTGAAGTTCGTATATGACTTGGTGACCCAAGGAAGTCACGAGATATTTGAGCAGTAAGATTATTGTTATCACAAGTGCACAAAGATCGATAGAAACACTACTGACTTCCATGTGTGTGTTAGGTGTCCTGCAGCATTTCTGAGTTCTTTTACTGGTTCTAACAGCTTCTTGTGGCGTCCTTAGGCTTTTCTAAGTACATATAGGCTCATGGCTATGGCAGGGATAATTTTATTTCTTCTTTCTTGATGTGTATGCGTTTTCTTCTCTAATCATTCTGGCTACAGCTTCCAATACGATATTAAATAGATGTGCCAAAATGGACATCATTCTTTTATTGCTGAGCTAAGAGAAACAATCTCATTTTTCTACCATTTGAGGATACTGAAACTGTGAAACTTCTAGAAGAAAACATAATGGAAATCCTTCTAGACCTTGGTCTTGGCAATATGTGCAATTCTTTCTCTATCAATGATACCTCAGTAGAGCTGTTTAAAAATATTAATGTAGCAAAAGAATGAACAGATTAGCTATGAGATGGAGGTAAGAAATGCGTTTTCAAGGGCATAAAAAGGGGGCTGGAAATGAGTACATTGGTGTGGAAGGGGGCCACAAGGAAGACGTAAAGGTGGGAAGCAAAGCAAGGTGACAGTCTAGGTAATAGCGGCACACTAGGTACGTGGGCAGTGCAAAGGGGCGGGGCAAGGATTGACAGGAGGCTGTGGCAATTCCGTGCCAGCGGATATCGCCAACTTTAGTAGAAAGTCAGAAGGAACAGCGGATTTGGAAGCGGACAGAGAAATGGTCCTGTGGCATTTATTTTCATTTATTTAGACTAAGACAGAGCTTGCCAAGAAAGTGTCCTCTTAGAACTTAATGCCACAGATATTGAGACTTCGAGGTCACAAGGAAACCTTCTTACCACTGAAGTCCAGACATCCTCATGACAAAGTTCACAACAGGGGACGCTAGTGATGCTAGGAGTGAGGTGTTCCCTAAAATCTGTCTCAGAGAGGCATCGTCATGACATGCCGTGGGGCCTGCTATCCTGACAAAGACTCCGGTGCTGCGGGTTTGTTCATGATAACGTCATGCTAAGTGTTGAGCGCATGGAGGGAAGACCAGCCCAAACTCACAAATATGGTTTGATTCCGTGACAGCACGTGCTCTGTCCAACCTCGTGTAAAATCCATGACGGCACTTCCTTTCTATACACATTTGTGTGAGTCATACCCTGGACCTCATCCATCATATTGTATCCTTATTGTTTTAGGGTCCCTAATACACTGCTAATGCAATATGGGAAGTCCTGCGTCCATTCATCAAGTTGCATTAGCACTGTATTTTGTTATTATTGTATTAAGCTAATATGATACAGTTCCTAATATATCATCGAAGTCTATGCTGAAGAGTAACATTAATATCAGAGAATTTTCAGGTGCATTTCCTCACAGCTTGTGAATCTTTCATGCGCCAAGATGTAATAAGAGGCTTGCAAATGTCTGGGGAGACTTAAGAATATTCGTGGAGGGACAATGTGAATGTGTTATTTTTAGTGCTCTGAAGGCTTTCCGTTGGAAGCATGTCCCACATGAGCCGGAAACCTACTTTAAGAGTTAAAATCAACTCTCATATAAAGAGGAATATTTTCTTTGTAGAAAAAGTAGGGTAGGGTTTATCCTCTCAGGCTGTGTTTGGTTTTAGTCACTATTTCCCATGTAGGAAATGAATACCCAGTGTAGGAGATTAGATATTGAAACAGAGACTGGTTATGTAGATGTTCAGTTATCACACCGTTAGTGCTAATTAATTATAGCTCCGACAGTCTCAGACACTGCTGCAGCTATAAAAGCACGGTTCTTAACATTATGGAGTCTATACTTGCATCTGAAAAGATAACCGAGTAACCACCAAAATAATCGGTCAAATAATTCATACAATTCACATCCAAAGACATTGTCTTGCAGATGCAAAATGGAAAGTTACATGGGAGAACAATCTGGGTAGAAAAAGCAGGAGGAAGAATCGGGACTGATTTGTTTTTAGCGTATGGAAAGAGACAAGCTTGGTTTGAAAGAGGACTCCTATTGTGGTAAAAGGGCATCATAAAGGCATAGGAACTACTGACCCAGAATACACTTTTGAAACTGATTCTGTAGAAATCTGTGAAGCTATCTGAATACTGTTTTTATGATATCACATGGATAAATTATGACTTTAGGATGATACACACATCAGGGGGTAGGGAAGCAGGTGCAGCATGTTTGGAACAGGTCCACGGCTGAGGCTCCTCCAGCCTTGGGTAAATACCTGGGTGGGCAGAGGAGTGACAATCGTTTCAGGCAAATGACCATGGAGTCACGTACTTGAGTTACGTCACTTCAGAAGTCACCTGTTTTGAGTTTGTTGTTTAATAAGTCACTGTTGAAAGAATTTGAGACTATTTGCATGTTGCCAGTGAAGATTATGAAACTAATCGAAAAACATTGTACAAACTAATGAGGTCAGAAAAAAATGAGGGTTAAGGGAGTGAGCATGCACTGTCCTTTGAAATATTGACTGAGTCATTCCAGGCTGACCAGATGAAAGTGAATTTATGAAGTAAATTACAGTTGTTAACGCTGATTTTGAATCCAGTGACAACTAGAGTCATAAGTTAGCATCAAGTCAATAAAAAGACAATGCAGAAATCATTGGAATAGAAGGTCAAGGACGCCGACTGCTCCTTTATGGTTTAGGAGGAACGTTTACCGATGGGCAATAGACTCCAAAGGAAAAGCAGCACTCTGCAATTGTAGTTTAGCACACAGAGCTCACGCAGATTTTCTAAGGCAGCTGCATGAAGCACGGGGTCCTCCTTCAATATCATAAAACTGCAACATACCTATGGCAGAGGAAAATCACCATATTCTATTTTCACCATTTTAAGTAGCAACCTGGCCAGAAAAGAAAGAAGAGAAATCCCTATATATAGTCCCCATGTCTTTTGTGCGGGGAAGATTTTGTTGCATTTTGACATTTATTTAGATTAAGACTTCATGTGAAATAGGATTCCCCCCTTCCCGTGTGGTCCACTGGGTAGAAAGCCATTTTTAGTGTCAGAAAACATGGCATGTTTAATCAGTTCTGCCTTCTGAACAACATGCCCCATCACGTAGCGGGTGAATTCCCTCTGGATGAACATATCGGGGGAGTGGCTGGTGTCTGCAGGCCGATGCAGACAGGGCCCTCACGGACGGCAGACGTGGTTACGAGAGACCTTTGTCTGTAGCTCTGCCATTTACCCTGGAAGCAAAGGACTTGGAATTTTACACATATGTATACATATGTGTGTGTGTTTTATATTTGCACTTGTCTGTGTACATATCTGAGAGATGCTAAAATAGAGAGTTTTCTGAAGAGTTTGCACATTTGACCTTTTGTAGTATTGTAGGAACCGTCCTCTACATCTTTTGCCTTCATATGTGACCTAGGCGTCACGGAGGCGCGACGCCATGTCCTGTCATTGAGCTATTTTTTTCAAGATGCGTCTTATTTTATTTTTCTATTGATTTCCATTGCAGTTCCCTTGAATTTTATTTTGTACTGGTTTCAGGTGTATGGCATAGTGGCGAGACGATTGTAGACTTTACGGAGTATTCCCACCGGTATTCCCTGTGCCCACCTGCCACTACGCAGCGTTATTACGATATTATCGACTATTGATTCCTTGTGCTGTAATTTGCATTTCTGTGACAGTTCTGTCACTACCAACCTGTACTTCTTAATCCCCTCACCTTTTCAGCCTGACCCAAACCCCCTCCCCTCTGTCAACTGTCAGCCTGTTCTGTCTCTATGAGTCCGTTTCTACTTTGTTTATTTTGTTCTTTAAATTCTACACATAAGTGAAGTCACATGGCACTTGTCTTCCTCCCAGACTTATTTCACCATATCATTACATTTTGTCTTCAAATCCCAAAGTAATTATATTTTGATGATTTCCTTACTTTGTGAAAATTATGAGCATATGAGGAATTACGAATCATACAATCTACTGTATAAAATATTTTGCTGAATGTAATTTAGCATTGATTATGAGTTAATTATGTGTGTGTGTTGTGCTTTTAGAGTGTCTATTTTTGCTAGGAATATTATGCATGATTTTTTCCATCTGGTATTTGTCTTTTTTTTTATTACATTTTTACAAGTTTTTCATGTCTACTTCAAATTAGATTCACTTACATTGTGAATGTAATTAATGCCAATAAATTGTACATTTAGAAATGAGTAAAGTGGTAAGTTTAATATTCATGGTATATACTTTACCATGATAAAAACATGCTAAATAATTTTAAAAATACATGGAAACAATTTGTTCTTGAATCATTACTTTGTGATCAGTTTTCTTGTACATTTCAGCTATATAAATGACAGTCAGAAGGATTAATAATCTTTTAAAAGACTGGTTTACATCATCCCTGTTGCTTTTCTTTCTTGAGACAGGTGGGAGGAGTGCCCAGTTGTCACCTTGCTGGCACCACACAGAGCTGTTGTCACCCCCGCCCCTCCATCAGCGTCCAGCCATGACCCCTTAGAGCCACGTGGGCAGTATTCCTGTACACAGTGAAGTCAGCCTCACATCCCTAAAACGAACGCACTAAGTAGTGTAGTTACAGTCCCATGGCCTGCAGAATGGGCCTTCAGAACTTTCTTCTGAAGGAAAAGGTTGATTTAAATGAAGGCGACAGGTAAAAGCCAAAGTTCTTGATATGCATTTATTACATTTTTAGCTTTCCCAATTGAAGGCACTTGTAGAAAGCTTGTCGTGTTTCTGTTTTTAGTAATATGGTCTCCCTGTGTGGTCTGGATTGTTTGAAGGTTAGTCGAACCCTGAGGGCAGTTTATGTTTTTATTTTGTTGTGAAATAGGAGAGATATGGATCGTGTTCCATGACTTGTTTAAAACTCTCCCCAGTGTAAACTGAAGAAAATGTTCCAAAAAGGAAAAATAGAAGTTACTAAAAAACTTGTGCATGTCTAACTGGCTTTTAAGGGGTTATATCCCTTCATTAAAAAACAAAACAAACAAACAAAAAAACAAAGCACAGCTGGATTTCTCTCAGACTGACTATGAGAAGGTCTTTCTCTGAATCAAAGCAAAATCTCTTTCCGAAGATGATATATTGGATAAATCAAGTCAATTGCAATTTGTTTTTCTCACCGTGTTTCGAAGACCCTCCCTCAAGTACTGGTAGCCACAGTCCACCATCACGTCATGACGGAGAGGAACGTAGTGCCGTCCTGATAAACTGCTGTACTTCCCTGGGGTATGAGGTGTTCTCCTCCTTCCCAGGCTTCCTGGGCTACAGCTACAGCTTCTCCTCCATCCCAGGCCTGTTACACTCTGAGACGTTTGCAGGCAGAAAAATGCAGAATGTCCTGGGCAGAACGTGACTTTTCTGAATTTAGCTATTCTTAAAAAATCTTTCCCTTTTGTACACCGAACTGATATTAACCTAAAAACAGTGCAGCTGAGAACATTTTTAAATATACGCTGAGAACTACAGCTCAGCCCCAAACGTGTTGCTCTTCCTTTGTAAGGCTTTGGTGCTGCGAGGAATACTTTTTCCTAAATGGTTTTATAGTTAATTATTATCCTCTTCATACCTTAATTTGGATTCTGTGCTACCATTCAACACCTTTTTCAGACTTCCTATACCTAGCAAACAGAGAAGGAAAACTCTGACTCCAAAAAACCTCCGCTGCCTTGCGGCATACCTCTTCAGGGGAAAGGCTAAGGGAGTAAACCCCGACAGAAAATCCGGAGCCGGAGTCCCTAAGGCGGTTTGACGTTGTAGTCAACACCGGCAACTCCTGCGGCGCACCTGAAGCCAAGCTGTATCGACTCCGTCTTTCCCTTGGACCCTTCAGCTGCGAAGAGAGGGGGGGTCTGCTGCATGGGCAACAGCAGACCCTCCATATCACCCTGCCCAGGCTCTGTAGCTTCAGCTTCACTGGAGAGGACACTCCAGCGTCATCGCAAGATGTCGATTCAACACGGGAGGAGACAGATACCGTGTCACTCCCGAGTCGGACTGCACAGCCATTCTCGGCGGTGCAGATAGACTCTTAAGAAGCTACACCATCGTCTCTCGAGACGGACGGCTGCCGACGATACCTAGCAAACTGGCTCATAATTTTATCACCTACAGTAATAAGATTTGGAAAATAAATTAAGAACAGCTTCTTTTCAGATTTGATCTTCATGCCTTGGAAAACATTTCAGAGAACATTAGAATTTCTAATCTCTTATTCTACTACCTTGAAAATTGGGAATTTTAAATAGAAGCCTAGAAGTTGAATTAAATGGATATAGTAAATGCATTGTAAAAACCTAATGATACTTAGCCTAAACCTCAACCGATTTGAAACGGATGAGTGAGAATTTTCAACATGAATAATTATTAGGTCAGTTTGAAATTGTGGGACTTAAGGGTAAGGTTAAATGTCTGCTGCACCTATGTTATTAGATCTAAGAAACTTAAAACTTAAATATATATATGAAAAGACCATTTTTAGCTGACTTTTCCTGTACTTTGTTTATTCTTATTATTGTTATGAAACGGGATGAAATCGGTCCATCAGACCCATGCACAGGTGAAAAGTTTGTAACTGTCCTCAAAGCAGGGGTGTCCTGGTGAAAGCGTCAGTCCATAACCAATTCCTACACTTGCTCTATAAGCCCACTCTGCCATTTACTAGTGTTAGGACTTTGAGAAGACCTTGAACTTCTTGGGCCTTGAGTGTCTACTCTGTCAAGTGGAAAGAGACAAAGTAGGAGGATTGTGGGAGAAAGGAAGAATTCTCTGGTCAATATCAAAATTCAGTGGTTGTGAGTACAAGTTATATTTGTGTTTTGAATTTTTTTCCCAATGCATTATTGCCTGGCTCCTCCCGAAGACAGAATGATGCTTCTCTACATGGTCACCTATAAAGCAAACAATACAGAAGATTCTGTGTCTCTTGGGCAAACACTGAGGTGATGTGTATCAGTGAGAGAGATAACACAACTCACTCAGGCTCTGGAGGCTTCTGGGCTCTACCACGTCTGCCTTCCCTCCCACCTTCACAGACAGCTCATCCAGTCTCGAGCGTATGGCCCCATCACGTTCCTTTGTGCATACAGTGCTTCCCTATGCTGGGTTTCACATCATTCCTTCTGGAGCGGCAGTGGGAAACCTGAACTCCACAAGTGGCTGAGTCGTGCTAACACGGGTGGCACACCTGTCCCACTGTGCAGGAAGAACCCACCTTTTCAGCCATCTTGACTCGTCTGGTGGGCCTCTCAGGTTTTCTCCCTACTAAGATAATAATATTAACGGTGTCAAGAATATATTTTTTCAAATATAATGGCCAACAGAGGTTGGCTTGTTCAGAGAAACTCATGTGCAGGCCACGCGAGAACAGAACATGCTAAATAAAAGGAAATTGCATATAATGAAAAAATGTCCAGTTTATTTTAGAATCCCTAATATTAGAAGAGTTTCCTTTAAAAGTTAGGTCTTTCTTATAACAGAAGAAAGCAGGTTCCTTGGAACATGAGGCCTGCAAGTAGCTCCTGATGACTGTATTATCGATATACTCTCCCCGCCACTGTGTGTATGCCCACAATACCGTATCATACGACAACGAAATGCCCATGGGAAAACCCTACGTTATTTGTATTTTACAAATGTGAGGCTGGATTCCTGTAAAAGAGCCAATGTTTTTAAAATTTAATTTATCACTATCCTTCAAGAGAGCCAACAACCAAAAATAAAAATGGTTATGTTAACTAGAATGATTATTTTAAGAAGAATTGGACAAAGTAATGAGGCATGGGTAGCCTAGCTTACCACACTCAGCAACTTAAAGCATTTCCCCAAAAAGGACAGTTTGATACATTTAACAACTTTTAAGCTGAACTATGCAAAACTGCTCATTTTCCACTAAGAATTCAAAGTAGTTTTGTCAAGTATATGTCTGCACATAAAATTGGACCACACATTTGATTTCATTTTCCCAGATAAACACACATCCAGGTCTTAAGTAAAAATCTTTAAAACTGAATAAGGAGCAATAACAAGAAAACATATTAAACAATATTGTTCAATAATGATAACAAGTGTGTTAAAAACTTTACTGTTGTAATATATAGGCCCTTAGTGACTTAGGAAATTATTTATGTAGGTACAAAATAAAAAAGTCTGTTACTTAGCTCAAGAATCAAGTAAGCGACTTTTAATTTGATGCAGCTGTACATCCCGTGAACCCTCCACACGACTGAATGTTAATGCTGCCTTTTATCCGTTATCATTTTCTTTATGAGCTAAGGGATTGTTCATTCCGATTCTTCTAATCCCCATAATGCCTGGGCCATTATTACAAATCCTTGCTGTTCGAATAGCATCCAATTTCTTATGAATCTCATGAGTATTAAAGAAATCTTGTTAAATAAAAATGGAGGTATCACATCTTGCCTGGAATCTCATTTGCAATTCAGTAGTTTAAGTGCTAAAAGAAAGCAAGGACTCACACTAGTCTCTTTTCTCTACCTGTAGGCATGCTACATTTTGAAGCCTGCCTGTTATTCAATATGCCACCTTCAGAAAAATATTACTTATGAGTCCTCTCTTTACCACGATTAAGACTGAATAAACGGGGGAGGATGTGTGGAAGACGATGAAGAAGGATTAATAGGATGGCGATTCTAAGAGATACACAAAGCTGTAATCAATGCCGTAGAAAAATGTGGAGTATTTTTAGGATACATTCGCTTAAAATATTCTATCTATTGTAGTCATCATCTTGGTGGTAATGCATTCCTTGGGTGCCCAAGCAAAGAGCTTATACTATTTCTACATACATTTTTTTTTTTCTTTTTTTAGATTTGGTTCCTTGGGGAGCTTTCTCAATCTGATCAAAGGGATTGCTATAGACTAAATGGGTTTGTCCTCAGAATTTCCTATGTTGACATCTTAATCCCCAAAGGGACATTTTTAGGAAGAAGTGATCAGGTCGTGAGAACAAAGCCTTCATGAATGAGATCAGCGCCCTAATAAAAGAGACCCCAGAAAGGTCTTTCATCCGTCTGCCATATGAGGGCACAGCAAGAAGACACTGTATAAACCTGGACATGGGCTTTCACCAGACACTGAATCTGATCTTGGACTTACAAGACTCCAGAACTGTAAGGAATAAGTGTTTCTTCTTGGAGGCATCCAGTCCATGATAGCTTGTCGTAGCAGCCTCAGGGCACTAAGGCAGAAATCAGTCCTTAGAGGGAGGTGCCTCTGTAACAAAGACCAACAGTGTGAACTTGGCTTTGGAACAGGGTCGTGGGTAGAGGATGGACACATTCGGAGGTACTTGCTAGAGGAAACCGAAGTTGCCATAAAGGAACGATTAGGGGTGATTCAGGGAAGGAATCAGAAAGAAAAGAGCACCACTCGAGAAAGCCTTCTTCTTCTTAAAGAATACCTAAGGAATCACAAACAGAATATTGGGAGAATTACAGACAATAAAGGCTCTTCTGATGAGATGGCAGATGGAAACAAGGAGCGTCTGATTAAAAACTGGAGAAAAGGCAATCCTTGTTGTAACGTGGCAAAGAATTTGGCTGACTTGTGTCCACACTCTTGTGTTTTGTGAAAGGAAGACTTTGTGAGTGATGAAATCAGGTATTTATAGCTGAAGAGAATTCTAGAAAAGTGTTGAAGGTGCGGCTTGGCTCTTCCTGATGGCTTAGAGTAAAATCTAAGAAGAGAGAAGTTACTTAAAGATGGAATTTTGGTAAAAAATGAAGAAGCAGAACCAAAATATTTGGAAAAATGTTAGCCCATCCATGTTGAAAATAAAAACAGAGAGAACGCTAAAAGTGCAGCCACATGACCATCTGACAGAGGGATTCTGTGCATCCTCGAACTCAACAGGAGTCTGGTTCTCATCTTCAAGATGATGGAAAGCTGAACGGGGAGGTGATGCAGAAATCACTGGAGCCGTCGCTTCAGGTCCAGAGAACATGGGTGTCGGAGGCATGGATGCCTCCACCAGAGGTCCAGGGCTGTGGGACCCCAGCCATGCAGATCCATGAACCCCAGCAGAGAGCTGCCGCATGGGCAGCACCCCACTGAGCCATGGATATTGTTCGCCCGTCTAGTGAGTCCATAAGACAGAGCACCAAGCCGAAGAGGATTATCCTTGAGTCTTGATCTTTAATGTTATCTTCCATGTTGGGTTTCCGACATACTTGGGACCATACGCCTTTCTTCGTTCCTTGTTCTGCCTTTCCTAATGAATGTGTCTCTCCTCTACCTGCCTCACCACTGTATTTTGAAAGCAATATAGCTTGTTTGCTTTCAGGGTTCACAGCTGGAGGCTAATTTGCCTGAGGATGAATCCTTCCTTGAGTCTTACCCGTATCTGATTTAGATGATATTTAAAGGAGACTTTGGATTTAGACTCGAGATTTCTGGGGCAGACACAACACTAAAGGCACAAGCAACAAATGTTAAAAATAGATTCATCAGGTTTCATCAAACTTAAAATATTAGTTTTCACAGACACCATCAATAAAAAGACAACGAAGAGAATGAGAGAACATATTTGCAAATCATATCTATATTAGTTTTCTATTGCGGCCATAACAAATTAACATGCACTCAATGGACTGAAATAACACACATTTATTATCTTACAGTCCTGCAGGTCAGAAGTCCAGAGTGGCCTTCACCGGGCTGGAGTCACCATTTCAGCAGGCCCTGTTCCATCTGGAGTTCTGGTTGTGTATCTGGAATGTCTGTTCCTGTGCCTTTCTTAGCCAATAGAGGCTGCTCACATTTTTTTTGGCCTGTAACCCCCTTCCAGCCATCGAGTGCATCATTGCAGTCTTTCTGACCAACACTAACAAGTTTGCTGATCAACAGTACATATTTCTGAGAAGCTCATAGATAGGAGAGGAGCGAGCTGTTTAATGCTCCTAGAAATAGAGGACATTGACTCTGACCCCAGGGAGAGTATGCCTTGGGCAGGGGGATCTAGGGTGTTTGCCATGACAGGGATGAGAGGGTGAGGTGGAGACCCTTTCCTGAGGAAAATAAATAGGACCTTTACAGCCAGGGAAAATGGCTATCGCTCCTCTAAGACTAATAGAAAGAGAGAGCAAACTGGAAGGAACTTGAACATGATCCTTGTTCCTTCCTCCAGTCTTCCAGGATCTTCCTGTTGTCCATTATTTCCAAAGAGTCATAGATCAGCTGCAAAAGGAAAATCATAGCCTCTAGAATCCAAGTCCTAGCATTTCAGAAGGATTGGATGTAGAACCGAAAGAAAAAAAGGCTTCAAAAGTAGCTCACTTTTAATATTAAGAGCTTTCCATAAAGTCTGGGGACAAAGGGATGAAGGAAAAGATCTGAAGGAGACAATGACGTAATGTACATGCAGCTGGATCTAAACACACACACACACACACACACACACACACACACACACACACACACACACACACACACACACACACACACACACACACACACACACACACACACACACACACACACACACACACACACACACACACACACTATAGAGCAAGCGAAGGTAAGGAAGCCAACTCCCAGGCATGAGCTGGGGTCAGAAAGAGTAAATGCCATCTTCATTCCTCTGTGAGTCCTTAGAGGAGGAACTTCAGAAAATGGAAAGGGGCAAATAGTGGCTTTTTGTTTATAAATCTTCACGTTGATGAAATGAATGTAAGAAGGTCTGTCATGTACTAAGCGTAGTGAGGTGGTTCCCGGTTAAGCACACCCCTCAGGCTAGCCCTGTTCCTACGGCTACCGCTGCTGGTGGGTGTATATTAGGGTGTGCTGTTAAGGTGTCCCCCATTCACGCTGCCTGGTTGAAAACCCAGCAGCTTTCCGGTGAGAGTGACAGGGTCTGCTGCTTCCTGTCCCTACACCCACCCTTTCACCGTTCAGTCCCCTGCATTGAGTTTTAGCTCTAAAGGAGGGGTAATTGTCTACCTTCCAGCACTTTCGTGATGATCAATTCATATAATTTATATAGTCCACCTAGAGCACTTTGAGAGTACCTTACACCGACTACGTATTTAACAAATCATAGCTGTTGCTGTTATAAATGTTAATGGTTTTTCATATTAAACAGTTGGCTATTAAATGATCTTTGGGTGAATAGACGAAGGGTAAGGACGTTTTGAACGTGTGTAGAGTCAGTAAAACTTGCTACATAAAACAGGAGCAGGAGCTCGTGACCTCCCGTCAAGTGGGGAACGGAACGCAGAGTATAAGCTACTGGGGGTTCTAACTGACAGCAGAGATTAGGTGCCTAATTAATCTAATTAATTAAAATAACAGGGAGATAGGATCAAAGTATTAAAAGGGAAACATAGCCACTTAATTGGAAGTTTTGCTTATATTTTAACCAAAATTTTCAGCCTTCAATTTTGCAAAGAATAGAATCAAATTAAGATACCTAAGATCTATCTCTCTACTTACCTATCATCTATCTATAAATTATTTCTTAATCATATATCTGTTTCTAAACTATCATAGGTACTAATATAATAACACTATTGCTTTATGTAAGGTATTCAAGTCAATGATATATTAGAACATGAATCTAAATAAATATTTGCTTTAATTTATTTTTTGAAAGACCAAAATATACATGAATTCTGGCTTCCTTATGTTGGACTTAACCTAAATATTTTTTGAAAGAAATCATAATAATGCAATTATCTACTTTTTCAATACAGTTTCCCATTGGCATTATTTGAATGTCTTTACAGCTTTTTTCTCCTATCATTATTTTTAAAATAATATAAAATAACTCCATATAGTTTTCTCATCAACATCATCATTATTATTATTATTATTATAAAATAAAGCAGATGTACAAGAAAAACATCATGCCATCAGGCTGGAAAATAGACCTCTGCCATTCAGTGTAAGTGCCCTGCTGATTTCTCTTCTCAGACATAATTCATTTTGTGTAGCCTCTACCTGTTATCCGGATTTTAATAGGATTCTTTTCTTATTAAATACATCTGTGAGTCAAATGTGTACCATTTTTATTTTTGTCATTAACTACAACCAAACATTTCTAAGTCCTTAAAATTTTTTATAGCTTTAAGGTACAAATGATATGCAAAAAGTGCACGTATTTAATATATATAATTTGATGAGCTGGATATATGCACAGACCTAGGCTGATCTATCAGCTGCTGCTGTTTCCTGTGTCCCTTCGCTGCTTTTGTTTGTTTGCTTTCCTTTTTAGGTGTTTCCTGCATGTGTGGGCGAGTGGTCAGAACACTTAACCTATGATTAAGATCAGGAGCTGTCACCTAGTAGTTAGGTTAGCTATTATCACGCGAGAGCAGTGTGTGTGTGTGTGTGTGTGTGTGTGTGATTATCTGCATGTCTATCTCTGCCCAGACAGGTCTGCTGCTGCAGAATATCTCATACATAAAACTCTAAGGCACTTGGTTATTTTCTGGAAGTTTTCCAGAACTGTAGATTCTGTCAATCAGTTGTACATTGTCTTCTAGTTCATGGCTTAGGTGGTGCCCAGTCTAGGTCCGGGAGCCTCTTCCCTGTCAGACAGCCCATGGTTGCAGTCTGTTGGCTTTCCCCACGGTACACCCTGCTTTCCAAGAAACTGATTGTGATGCTCTGTTTGAGACAGTCAGGTACCTTCTTTTCTTACCGATTCTCCTCCCTCAGATGGGGTCTCCATGACCATGCGAGTAACTATGTAAGGTTACTAATATCAACAAGTATTATTTAAATGAGAATTTTGCCTGTCTCTTATTTTTGGAATTGATTTCCTAGCAAATATATGCTCTTTATTCCAATATATAATACTCAAAGAGCTTACTTCTTTCCAAAATTATATCTCTACCTCTGTTCCCACTAACCATTGTGGATCCAGTATGTAATGGATGAAAATAACTGAAGTTATATTTTAAAGTAATCAAAACACCTAGTTGAATTGCATCATAATTTATTGGTAATTGAATTGATTTTAACTTTAAGTAAAATACCTTAGCAACGAAGTATATTTAAAGCTCATTTTAATACATTTAACTGAATGTCAGAAAAAAAAAAGCAAAAATACACCAAACTTTAAAAAAATTAATAGGTGACAAATTTAATTTATATTAACTAACAAAGTACTTTTTTTCTATTTTAATTTATTAAAATTATTTTCTTTCAGCACAGCTTTCTCTGTGCAGGGAGAGTCGCTGGGTCCCCCCCTCTTGACATTCTAAGTACTTATATTAGTAATCAGACCTGTCCTTCTCGGTGCCTGGGAGGAGTGGGCGGGCGTCACGCTTCTCCCCTCCCCCCCCCCGCCCCCGGGCTGCAGACATGAGACGTGTCACGCGAACGTGCCACAGACGCCAGAGTGGGCTGAGCAGAGGCACGAAGAAGCGGTGCTGTGCCCATAGTCTCTCTCCAGCGATTGCGCCTAGTGGTTAACCAAATGTCATTGTGGCGGTGGTGGCGTGTCTTCCTGGGACATTAGGGTCTGATGTTACCACGCGGTGGGTGCAATGAGCCCCGCCTCCTTGTGAAGGATGCGCCTCCCGTGACCGGGGGCCGCACAAGCTGCGCTGCGTGCCAGCCGCGCTCATCGGGGGCAACTCGTTGTGTTGGAAGAAAATGAATGAACTTAGCTGTCACTGCGTCCAGATGAGGAAAAGTTACACAGTTTGCTGCATCTTGGTAAAGAGCTTATCTATGAGATGAATTTCAGTTTTGATTCACAAGAAACTGTCACAACAACAGGTTTTGACAGAAAGAAGCTGGTGAGACAGAGTGACGCGAAAAAGAGACAGTTTTGGAAGTTGAGTTGAGATTCCAGGAAAGGAAAAATTACTTCTTGGGCTTGTACAGTGCTTTTGGAACACACAAAATATAGGGCATGAAGTGATTAAATATTGATGCCCTTTAGCTGATGTTGCCGGGAGAATACTTAATTATAAAAGAAGGGTTATTGTGCAGCACAGTTGGAGACAGGATCAGGGAGACGCAAAGATTCGGCAGGAACTAAGATGTAGATCATCTGTCCATGGTAATGAGTGGCCCTTAACTGAACAAGCAAAGCACTGTGGACATTGTTCAAGGGTATTATTCGGAGCGGTACAAAATCACTTTAAGGAAACACAAACTTCCATTACAGAATGTCGACAGTTGTGTTGACATCAAGTCCAACTCTATAGCAATAAGCTCAAGATTTGTGAGTTAAAACACAAAGTACAAGCTATTGGAGACAGAGCACATTTTTTCTTACATATACGATGTATACGGTGTTGGGTCAGGAATGCGGTTAGTTCTTCAATCTCTGCTGAGTCCGTGGGCCCCGTGTGTTTGACCAGACCCTCCTAGCAGGCCAGGTTGAGCAGTATCCTTTGGGGACATAATGACTCTCCAGCCGCGACAGGAGTCCTACTTTCGCAGGCCCTGGAAGGGAGATCTCTGTCTTTGCTGAGGAGCTGACCCTCGGCGCCGTAGTGACTGGCAGTACAAAGTCTGCTAAATATGGACAAACATAATCAGCATGTGCGTACTCTTCAAGCGTGTTGCTGAGGGCTTGATACAAAATAATGACACATCAGAAACCAGGCATGTAATAGTTGCTTTAAGTGAAAAGCGTCAAGTCATAAAGAGGCGCTGGATTATATTAAATGCTTTTTCTGCATCTATTGATACGATCATGTGGTTTTTATCCTTCAATTTGTTTATGTAGAGTATCAGGTTTATTGATTTGTGGTTATTGTACTGACCTTACATCTCCAGAACAAATCCCACAAAAAGTTTCTGACAAAGATGGAAAAAATATTTTTTTTCTTTTTCTTGCAGCTGTAACTAGACATTTTTAAGTCACCAAGCTTACTATTCTAATATGTCAGCTCAGCATAATTCTTTAGTAATAACATAATTTTAAAATATTTACCATAGTATTTATAGAATATACATATTATATGTTTATTTTCAAAATGTGTATCTACATGTATAGGATGTGATAGAGCCTTTAGGTTTAAACAACATTTAAAGCTCACACTCTGGAAAGTAAAAATAAATATTGACATACTGTTTATGCCAACTTCTTAAATTACTTTCATCCATTTATTTTTATCATTAAGCATAATAAAAATTGATTTTTTTCCTACAAGTTGTGCAACATCTTTTTGCTTTCAGAGAATAGAAATAATTATATACATGCAGCTTTGCTATTAAATTTTACATACAATTATAACTTCAGCATACCATTCCATAATAATATAGATATTTCTGCAAAATACCTTCTATAGACATTTGGTCTAGAGGTGAGTGATTTTTTAAGCAGTACTTGCTAAATGAGGTCATTTTTACTGGGTCATTACCACTTGTTCAATAAGATTTTTAAAATAATTTTTATAGTCACAGAGCAGATTTCAGATTTTAGTTTTGTGATTGAGCTAATTCTTGTATCTTCTCATCACTAAACATTGCTTTTGATAATTACAATATTTAAGTATTAACTTCTAGAAAATTCTTTGCAGATACTTGCAATTGATTTTGATTTTCCTCTTTTGGCTCTCTTTCCATATTTACTTATTTTTGCATCATTTGATTATATGTTGATCATTTTCATTGAGGTTTACATTAATTCAAAACACAAATTGCACTATATTTAACACCCCAGGAATAGATCCATTGGCAACTAGACCCCTGTCATAATCACAGGTTCGTAGTGGCCCGTCAGTCCATTCGAAGGTTGATCTAGATGATTCTTGTGGTGACGGTTGTGCTGAAAAGGACCACGCAGGTGTCCTTTATTCCTGGGGTGACGAATTAAAATTGAGTAGACCATGCTGTACTTTTCTTCAGTTTTAATACTCCGACCCATCTCATTTGACTCAATGTGCAGTACAGTTTATCCCCCCTCCCATACTGAATGCCCCCACCCTGAATTACAGGCTTGTCAGTGTGGGGAGCTTCAGTGGCACTGCGGGTAAGCATTTTCTTGGAATGTTGCCCACACGTTCTTCCCATCTGTGGCACCCACGAGGGGCCCTGCAGCTGTGGACACAATTTCCGAACAACAATCCCTCGTATTAATGTTTGACAGTGTGTGCAGAAGACTGCCATGAAGCACATTTATAATTGTGTCTGACATTTTCACAGCCTTTCAGTCGGTGAATGAAAATTGCTTGCAGGCTAAGCTCCACTAGCTAAATGTAGGGTCTCCTGACTTTGCCATGGACCCTGAGCTACTCCTGCAAAATTCTCTGCTAGTCGGAGAGGTTTCCACACACACTTTAGAGTTTCAGAGGGCAGTGTTCCATGCCCACCTCCCTCCCTCTGCCCCAGTCCGTCCTTTCCTTCCTGATGTGGTCTCTGCTCTGCTCCTTCTCTTTCCAGCAAACAATATTACTTCTATCATCTCCGCAAGTTTCAGACATAGACATTCACATAGGTATGGAATAAAAACCGCCCTTGGCCAGCCAGTCTTAGCAACCAGGAGTACTCAGAGGAATAATTCAGGATCAGCCATTCTGAGCATTCAGAGTATTTGTTTTAGACCCTGGTAACTTTTACCTGCATTCCGTATGCTAAGACTTTAAAATAACGGACTGTACAATTTTCATGCAAAAAAAATTTTTTTTTTCTTTCTCTGATGGATCCAGCAAGAACTTTTCCTACCCAAAGCTAAGCAGTCCGTTTGGTTTATTTTGGATGGGATTTAACTCTGAATAAGACAGACATCTGATTCCACCTCCTTCAGACTAGGTTGACATAAATTTGTTGGATAAACGCAAAAGAACGTAATTCTGCTATGTACATGTGCAATAATAAATAAAACACATCTTCACCATGTGGAAGTTTGTGAAGAGTTTTCACACACGTTAAATCATTCTTTCACGTAACAAACAATACAATTTAGAGAGGTGGCGTTTTTGCTCTTCTCGAGGTTAGAGATGAGGAAAGTGCAGAAGTTCTGCCAATGTACACAGATATTTCTTTGCCAGGCTTTTCCTGATAATTTTATGATAAACTCCTGGAGCCTAATTTATTTCCCCCAAATTCAACAATCATATTCAATTAAAATCTGTTTGCTTTGGTGAATGAATTCTACAATAAATTTTAGCAGATGTAAGGAACACATTGTATCGATAGTGAAATGTAAGAAAATAAACCGAGTGACACATATTTTATATAAATTTATTTCTAAAATGACCTGGCACAAAAGCTTTCTCTTAAGTATTCTTCTATTGCCCATTTCCCTGACATAATTATTTGACACTTTCCCCTTTCCACAGCCTTTATTTCAGGAGAAAACTAGGAAAAATGTCTCTCTTTATGTGTTTGTGAATGGAATGACCTTAAAGTGATTTAGAAAATCTACTTTGGAACTATCATGTTCATAGCTCTGCATCTTTCATTGAGCTGCTGTAGCATAAAACCTTTGTCTTTTGAAATCTATGTCATTGATTCATTATTGTGGATTTATTTTAAAGTGCTTTACTAACACTTAAGAGACTTTAATTCTCAACTCATTTGCACTGCACCCCACATTCACTACACTTTTCTGGGGTTGTGTATGCTCCATCGCGCTTCTCTTCCTGGTTTACAAGATCTTTGAACTGTATTCTCACCTCTCCCCTAAGTAGAAGCACGCGGGTTTCTGGGCTTTGTTTAACATAAGACAAAGAACATTAGGTAGAACATTTTCATTTGGAATGATAAGTAAATTGATCAAACTCATGTTCTTTTTTGCACTTTTCTTTTAACAAGTAACAAATTAAACTTTCTGAGGGTGTGTTTTTGTAAAGTTGAATAAAAGAAAAATGTTCTCAATGACAAAATTCACAGCCTTTATCGAGGCAGATCGTGGGCGGGTTCTACAGCAGGCTCGTATGAAACAGGGCAAGTCAGTTGGGGACACGTGCAAGTCAAATGACGGTGAAAACAGTGAACATTTCTTTGCCATGATTTTCTAATAAATGTATGATGAACTCCTAGTGCCTAACTTATTTCCCCAAGATTCGGCATTTATACTGCAGAACGCACTCATAATGTTGTGGGAATTTTAAACAGCAACCCGAATCTAATCTGAACACTGAATTAAGAAAGTCAAAAGAAAAAAGAAATCTTAGGTAGCTGAGAACTGGGGTATTAGCTAAGTAAGTATCCGTGGAAAAATAATTTGACTTATACCAAGATATTACATTTCCTGTATTTATGACTGTTTTTATGTTTTTGTAAATTACTGGCAGGTAAATCTGACTTTTTTCTAACACCTAAAATTGTTATTCTTTTGTTTATATGCAATGGGTTCATATTTTTGGCTCTGTGGCTGGTATTTTCTTTCAGTGAACATTAAAACCGATAGGTAAGTTTCCCAACTACACGAAATGCATCTTATTCAGACTCAGCAAACTGTTCGCTCTAAAATTACACAAGCATTATGGCTTCTTTTGAAACGTGAAAGCAGATTACTTTTAAAAATCATCTCATGAACTTTTTCAAGACTGCCATTTCACAGATTTCTGTTTTACTCAGTAATTTTTTTAAATAAGGTTTATAAGTTGTAATGATATGACCACGTTTGCGTTTTGCTCCTCCTGGTATTGCCCTCCCCCCACTCCCCACCCTCTGCCAAATTCCATGGCCCACTTCAACTTAACTTACGTTTCACACAACAATTGTTTTAGCAACAAAAAAAGGAGAAAATTTAAAAATATATTTTTTCTTGAAAGTTAAAATAAATTATTTCATTTATAAATAATTTTGAAATTATATTTTAAACCGACATGTTGACCACATCACATGATATTGTAAACACCAGTCATCACGAACAATGATTTTATAATTGTTACTACAATAAAAATATTCAACTACATTTTCAAAGGCAACTTTTTCTGCAAATTCCATACTAATGTGGTCAGTAGGCCATAATGAGCTATTTTAGAGTATTTTCCCTAACATGGCAAATACCAACTTTGGCCACTCATGCAACCCAATACTGATACTGACTAATGATTCACAACTCTGAATGTGTGTAAGAATCACTCAGGGACCTTTTGAAATGCTGACTCAGATTCAGGGTGGGGTCTGAGATTCTGTATTTCTAAGACTCTCCCAGGAGATGCTGATGATGCTGGTCCCCAGGCAATACTCTCAATATCATGGTCCTTCACCACCTGTTTTAGGGACCTGGGACTTCTTTAGGTTTTATCAAATACATTCTGCTGCTGTCAGTGAACTTATGCAGATAGCCAGATACTTAAAATGTTTTATCTTTTAGAGAAATCCCTTGGTATTGAACTAGCCCATTTACCTTTTATTTTCCAACCTTGTATTTTTAGTTCTGTCTCAATTTTTATTTTGATATAAATATGTTTGCCATAGATAGTTGAGCATTTTTCTAAAATTCAGTTAACCCTAGCTTTACATCTTATTTTTCAGCCCATAAAATAATAATAAAGTTTTAAAAGAATATGAATAATTAGCATTTTATAAATTTTATAGGCTAATATATTGAAACACTTTAAATCGCAGGCCACTAATGGCCGATGTAGTTGTATGTGATTTGCAGTGGTCCATAGCAAAATAAACGGTGTACAGAGCTATGCAGTTTTAAATATTCCTTATACTAAACCAATATCTTGAAATGCTTTGGAACTCAAAGAGAATAATAAAAATTATCACTAAACTATATAGCTACAAGTCATTTGCTTATTTTACTAATAAAGGAACTGAAAATCAAAGTTTATTATTGAACAAATGCCCCCTCTCCATCACGCAGGGGATGTCTCCTACGGCCACTTAGTTATGATGTTACTCCTGTATTAACTCTGCAATAGTGCCTTTTAATTTAGGAATTCATAATAACTGACCAAATTAGTATTTCATTAAAAGTAGGTAATAAATGTTTCCCTTTATCTTCTTCCATGGTAAAAAACATAATATTTATTAATTTACATACTTATATACCAAAATATTGATTTATTTTCTATTCATGAAATTCACATAGTTGGCTAGGCACTCTAAAATATAATGTTTCAGACGATGGTGTCATGTTTATTTCTAAAATGAAATCTGCTGTTGGTATGACATATTTTTCTATCAATTAATTATCTTCTATGAACCATATTTTATTTTTTTAAATAACAACACAAGTCGGTATTTGACCTTTCATAGAAACTATTAAAACCACCTAACAATGCTTCTGCATACTGTTTCCTTGCTGGTCCTTGAAAAAGAGTTTTTATCCTTTTCATTTAAAATTTATTTGTGTCCCTGGTCATATCCTGCAAACTTTCTTGGAGTAAAAACTATCAAATGTCACCAGTAATTGCTTGTTAAGCATCCTTGCATTCATTCCGTAGGTCTGAAGGCCCGCTCTGCTGTATTCCCTACTTTTGATATAATTGGTGTGGTTGTTGTGGACACAGAACAGTGAGAGGCTACTAAATCGTTGTAGATTACTCACAAATCAACACCTGGGTGATTTCCAACTAAAGCTATCAGACAATACACAAACTTGTGAAATTGATTATTTAAATTTACTAACTGAATAAATCTATCAACAAGGAATTCCGCTGCCACACACTGAAAACAATTCTCACCGCAAGCGATTCAGCAAAGGGCATGCTCAGATGTAAATCAGAAAGGAGTGAAGATATTTCCTCTATTATATAATTAGATTAGAAGAATCATTGGACTTGCCACCTCATTTGTATGTATCAAACATTTTCATTGTATAAAAGAGCAAAACTTTAGAAAAACTAAGAATAACTTAAAAGGAAAAAATTTTAGGATGTATGATGAGAATATGGATAATCACAAACTCATTTATCTAGATTATATAAGTATTATTCTTCCATGAATTGAAATTTGTTTAGGGTTTGGAAATATAGTGTAATATACTACAATTGGAATTACAATATAACTGTAAAGATATATTTCAGAATAACTTGAAAAATTGTCTAAAGCAATTTTAGAATATACAATGTATAGTGTAAAAAGCTCTAAGATGTTTTAATGTAAGCTATATAAAATAATTATTTCTTTTGACAGATTTAATCTTTATTTTCCTGACATGTTTACAAGCAAGTCTCTCAACATTCTTTCTACCACTGTGTGCAGTTAAAAAAAAAATTCTTTACTTATTGGCCTGAAAGTACCCTTCAGGAATTATGCCAAACAAGTTTTTGATTAAATATTAAATGTAAATGATTTTGTCATAGGACCAAGTTCAGTAAGTGCTTTGTGGACTTTAATCATTACTTGCTACTAAAAGATGCTTAAATAGTGCTGCCGAGAGCTCAATAAAAACTCTCTCTGTCCTCTACAATCGCTCCAGTGCTTCAAAAATGCATCCCCACTCAAGCCTTCTAAATCACACCCTCATCATTTCTCCATGTTCAAGAAGGTTTGCGTTCTGAAGGGTGATCCTGCCTCGGACTTCTGTCCGCGCCTGGATTCTCAGCAGCGTCCTAGCCCGTCTGTCATGGGAGCCTCCTCCAGGCTCTGCCTCCTCCCGGTGAACTTGGAACTCAGACTCCTTTCTGTACCCCATGGGCCGTTAACGCCAACAGTAAACAAACAGCAGCATTAACTACAACCGAATACGGGGTGTCTCTACCTTTTAAAAGCCCTGAAGGCCGCCCAATGGGAGATCATTTTCTCAGAACCACGCCAAAGACATGCCTACGGTTTCCTTTTGTTCAGCTCATTCCATTAGGTACCTACAAACTCAAGCTCAAAATCTGTACCTGCTCCTGGGCGCTGACTTACTCAGGAGCCCCCTTAACAGAAGGGCCGACTAGGGGTCTAGGGCTCTCTTCTGCACAATCTCTAATCGGCCTTTTCTTTATTTTCTTGACACATGACCTCGTGTTTCTCTACTGCTCGGAAACCAAGAGTTTAAGTCTGTGAGGTTTGCGTTAAGATGTGACTTGGGAAAGGGACTTCAGGTCCTCACGCAGTGGGTCAGGCGTCTCTGTCCCTGGCCTCCTCCCTGGCCAGCTTTCTCCCTTTTCCATCGGTGAGGGGGAGCTTGTCCTTGTGGCCACGTTGGAGAACTGATTTCGTGGACAGAGGGTCCCTGGGGAAGTAGCAGGAAGCGAGGGGGCGGATGGTCCTGCTCGCCATCACCACTCCAGACGGATGATATGCATATATGCATGGCTCACCTTCTACATGCCCACGGTTCCGGCCGCAGTGACGCTCCGGCAGGTGGGCCTTATGCTGTGCTTTTGGCAGGGGCAGGGCCGCGGGGCACGGAGGCCTGAGCGTCGGGGGCCGTTTCCCTGCCCGGGACCCTTCGTGGAAGCTGCACTCAGTGTGCGAGGTCTGAGCTGGTGGTCAGAGGGGTGTGCACTTGTTTGGCGAGTGGCTTTTGAACCGTGTTCTTCTGCTGCCGTCCAAATGGCTTCTGAATAACGGAGCTCTGCCGAGGGTCCTAATGGGAATCACCCTTTAGGTAGAGACTTACTACTGAGCATAATCTGGAAAGTGATGGTAAGAGGAGAATGTGTGGGAGGAAGTATAAATATGCTTTTCTATTAACTTACTATTTACAAATAATAAATACATAAGTGAAAATTTTAATTATCTAATAAATGCTACAGCATGTTGATTTTAGCCTGTATAATTTTGCCCTATTATTACTTTTAAATTCCACACATCAAATAAAAAAACAAAAGTTAATATAATTTAATTTAATAAGATTTTTACACTATTCATCATAGAGCTTAGCAAGAAGATGCATTTTTTGTTTTATTTTTGTTACTGTTAAACTAATAAATTTATAATTCCCTGCTATATCTCACAATTGTCTTTTTATCATGTTTGAGTGTATTTCTAATTTTCTCCCTTAAGATGTGATACTATTTTACTTAAACGAATGATATCCATGATTAACTCATATTCATTTTGCCTTGTGCCTCTTAACTTTGACCCGGAATTATTTCTTGCCTCATGATTTTACCACCTGCAGTTTCTTTTTATTCACTTTTTGATATCAATTGAAACACTAAAACAGGTAATCTTATTTTCCATTGAGTTTTGTGTGTCTTTAAGGAAAATAGTCGCTGCTTTGGGGCTTTACCGCAGAAGGAGGCGATTTTCCTCACCCACTGCCAGTGTTAGCGAAGGGGCCGGGAGAGCCTCGGCCTCACACCCACGAGTTCCAGTGGAGACTCCGGCCCCTGCGCCGGCCGCGGTGAGGCTGGCTTTTGGCTCTGGAAGGGGCCAAGAAGAGGAAGGGAAGTAGAAAATGCAGAAGTAGAGGAATCCGCCTTGGGAGAGCCAGGGACAGAGTCCATGACAGGGAGACAGGACTCAACATCAGCATGAGCCCCTGCGGGATTATTTCAGGCGCTGCTAAATTACCCAGGGAACGTAGGAACAGGTGTTGAAATTAATCGTGTTTAAAACCACAGCGGAGGACCGAGCTGTGCTCCCAGGGGTCAGTGCCGGACACCTGCCCACGGCGTCGGCGTCTCTCCATCAGCCACAGGCACCTGCACTCATCACAGGGACGGGAGCGGAGCCCTGGTGGCAGGCCTGCAGTCTTCTTTGTAACAACTGGCGTAATAACATATGTTTCCTCAATTATTAGTCAGATGCGGAACTTCTTGTTGTAAAATGATGTTTGTCACTGTGGATGATTTAATATTTACCTTTAGGAGTATAGGACCACTTTTTATAGAACGCGTACCAAATCGCTGATGTTCTGATACACTGAAACGCCATCACGTGTCGGCTTGACTCAGCGCGGGTCTTTGCAGCTCCCCATCAGGTCATCCTGTCCTCCTGCCTGGGACACACAGGGGAAGAGAAGGGCGGAGGGCGAAGGGAGAAAGCCATGTGAGGAAGTGGGAAGTGCTCCCGTGTTCACGGCATGACAGATCATGCTCAGCACTTTATATGCATCGTCTGACCCAAGAGTTCTCTCCTGGGATTGGGTTCATCCCTCTACCTATTATGAGAAAATCTAAGTTCTTAGGGGATAAATGTCTTACAGACATCTTTCTGAAATGACACCTCATACAGATATCTTACTGAAGTGACTAAAATCCAGTAGTAATGGATTTTTGTAAACACGGACACTAGGAAAACCTAACCCGTTTCAGCGATGGCTTGACCACCTGAAATTTGCTGAGGATAATATTTGAAAAATAAGTTAATACAGTTTATCCTCCTGGAATAAAATGGATTTCAGTCTTTATTCTAAATCATTGTATACACTGTATTAGGAAAAACTTTTTATAAATTAGTTTTCTATTGGGATGCTACACAACCATATGGGTTCTTGAAAGTGTAAAGAACAGTGCTTTTATCTCAGAAAGATTTTCACAACTTAGGTACTGTAAATGAATCATGTCATGCAACTTAAAATATTACAGGGGGATTATCTTTGAAGATGGGGTGCAGTGGCCCAGGAGTGCCAGCGGGGGAGAAATAGCAATTTGGTAGACAGTGTGTCGCGCTAAAATGGCCATGTGCTCAGATGTTTGTTTTGCTGATTCCTGCGCATTGATTGTACTTCACTTTTCAGTTGCGTCTGTTGCATTGTTCATTAAGAACACAGGGTTTTTCCATGTAAAGATCAGACGGTTTGTTGTAGTCTTACAACATTTATGACAACGTACAATTTGATTCATTTTTACGATAAGGAACAAACTCACACAAATCAATTATTTAGAATCCAAGCCTAAGTAGATATATGGAAAGGATCTAAGTGCATGTAATTTCAAGCCTCGTTAGGCTAAATAAGGGGCGACCAACTGGACTGTTAGCTGAAAAGTGAGTCAGCAAATAATTGGCTGATAAAATTAGCATGGCCAATTCTAGGCTCAGTGTCTGTCCTTAAACATTCTGTCCTTGCCTTCACCTCCTGTTTTTCTGGTGTTACTTTATATGCATGTGGTACTAATCCACTTCGCTCCGAATGTAAACTCTGATAGACATCCGCCTGAGGCACAATTCAGGTCTCTGTGGACTCCTAGGTCCTTCAGGTGATCCCACGTGCATCATGACCTTTTGCTTCTACAAGGTCAGAAAGAGAGTCTCTTTCCTCAGGAAGGGCCCTGTTCCCGTTTAAAGATTTTACCTAAGCTCTGGCTGCTGTGGCTCAGTGGATTGAGCATTGTCCTGCGAGCCAAGTGTCGCTGGTTCAATTCCCAGTCAGGGCACATGACTAGGTTGCATGTCAGGTCCCCAGTTGGGGGTGCAAGTGAGAGGCAACCACACAGTGATGTTCCTCTCCCTCTCGTTCTCCTTTCCCCTCTCTCTACAAATAAATAAACAAACGAACAAATAAATAATTTTTAAAAAAGATTTCACCTAATTAACTCAGGCCCACTTAGAACACTCTCCCTTTGATTAACTCAGAGTCCACTGATCTGGAGCTCCCGATACATCTAAAACGATCCCTCACCTCTGACGTATAACTAACCTAATTACCCCAGAGTTCTGCTCCCGTAGGAGGTGCTTCTACAAGGAGCACCCAGCAGGGGGGTAAATGGACGGACCATCTTAGAATTCTACCTGCCCACTTCACTGCTTACCCAAAAGATAGCTGGTATTTTAAATACTAAATGCGCAATACCTCTTTAGCTATTAAATAGGCCTGTCGGTGACTAGCAATGGTCTCTGTTCTATTTGCACAGAACATTCCCTCTTCCTCACCTGCTGCTCTGTGAACATTTCAGCTCCCTTCATCACCTTCTTCCGGACATCTAACCTGACTTCATCAAATCTGCCACTGGAACCAGTCCGCAGCTGTCCCTAGGCTGCTGACCCCAACTCTGTATTTGCCTTTCTTGGCCGCATTTACCATCGTCCTGTTTTCCACCAGATAATACATTTATTTATCTTTCATTCCACAATGGCCGACTCCTGAGGTCCTTGTTATTCCATGGAGCTGAAAGCGTCACTGTTGATGAAGAAAGTGATTGAGGATCCACAGTCATTGTCATTTTGAAAACCTAAAAGCACACTCCCAGCTGCTCTATTTCTCTCCTTTCCACTCTTTGGTGGCTCTCGCCCTTGGTGGTAGATTCTTGTTTGAGGGCAGAGAAGAGGATTGAAAAGGACATTATGCTCCAAGAATAATATTTGTCTTTCTTTGAGTTTTTTAAAAAATACTGTGTAAGTACATTCATCAGCCAACTCACTTTTTCACTTTTCAGTTGAACATTTACAGATGAATAGCACTCCACCAATTCCAAAGTGAATGGGGAGAATATGAGAAACACGACATAAGACACAGTGAGGCCAAAGAGCAAGATTAAGGTAGACAAGCAGAAAAAAATTAAACAAAACAAAACAGAAAGCTAGAGGAAGATAACTGTTTAAAGACTAAAATAAGACACCGGGCAAATAAGAGGGAAGTCATGGCTCAGTTCTGTCAGGGTTGGGCGAGAGTATTTTGTCAATGTTTTAGGCGCATGAGTAACAAGTCTTTGCACAGCACACCGAAGCCCTGCCGCGTCACTCCAGCCAGATAATAAAGAGAGCGGATGCCCCGTCGAAAGTCTCCCTAAATTAGTGATGAAGTTGTATTGCTCCCTTGTAATAACAGAACACATACAGTGATTTTCTCTGGGGTATTAGAAATCATAAATTACCATATAAATTGCTTCAGATTCTAACGGGCATCCCACCAGTGTTCTGTCATTTGCATGCCAGCGAGAAAGCAGACTCGGACTGTATTTCAACATATAGTCGACATTGAGAGGTATGAGCCTGAGAGCCATTTAATTAAGTAAAAAGATACCGGAATTATTTTAAATGAAGACCCCTCGTTGCCTGTTATTTATAAATCATAAGGCTATTTGCAATGAGTTCCGTTCGTATATAAAGCAACTTCTTGCTCTCACAACAACATAAGACTCGACTTTTAAAAATCTCACTCTTTGCATATTGTTTAAATTAGCTTCAGATATAGTTAACTCGGATTTGTTTCCCTGAGTTTATCCATCTAAATGGTTTTGCCACATCCTTTGCATTTTTCCAGTAAATGCAGAATTATGTCTCCTTCGCTAAGCCAAAACGGGATTGCTTCTGCCTAACCAGCCATCGCAAATGTTTCCCATCCATGAGGCCTGCTTTCCCACATCAACAATCTTGCCACTTTTATAGCTCGCGGGTGTATTTTTATCATTGTTGTTCATTCTTTGTATTGAGTACACTATTTTACAACCATTTTATAGCAAAGATATGCATTCATCTGCACTTTGTTAAATTTTAACTATAAAACATTTTAGATCATTTTATGAATATATAAAATATTTATTTATGAACTTTTTTCTGGTTTTTGCTGCTGTGATTATGATGTACAATGATTTGGAAATAATTTCTCTTTTTTATAGTACTTAGGAGTGGAAGGAGTGAAACGTAGGGAAGGCGTTTATATAACATTATCAACAACTGCTAACCAGTTTTCTAAACACAGTGTACACTTTTAATTCCTACAATCAATGTCTGAGAGTTCCAGTCGCTTCTCATTCTTTCCAATACTTGCAGTTGTAACCTTTCTGGTGGGTGCCCAGTCAACTTGAAGTTGTAAATTACATTTCCCTAGTAAGTAATGGTCTTCAACATGCTTTCATATGTAAATACTGGTTGGGTAGCCTCCTTTCTGAATTCCCATTCAAGTCTCTAGCTCTTTTTTCAGATTAGGTTGTTTGCCTCTGATTCATGGGTTTATGAAGCTCCTTTCCATGTCCTGGCACAAATCCTAATTCACAATGTCTTAGATGAGCAGAAGCATAAATTTTGATAAAATTTCACCTCCTATTTTTTACTAGTGGCTTTTGGGTCTGAAGAAATATTGGACCACTTGAAGACCTTTAAAGTATTCTGTATTTTTCCTATAAGTTATAGAGTTTCAGTGTTTACATTTAGGTCTGTGAATCTTCTCCAATTTTTTTTTTCCTTACTTATGATATACATTATTTTTTTCACATATAGATAGCAGTTTGTCTCTCCACTATATTTTTAAATGATATTCAATTTCCAGTTGTAATCCCTAGGCCGTCTTTCTGCAAACCAAAGAAAAATGTATGTTTGGGTCTTTTTCTATAAGTTTTGAAATTTCATACTATACTTTGTCCAACCTTACCCATGCATTTCAATAGGAATTCTATTACAGAGATAGTACACTTCCAAATATATTTTAGAATTGTTTTTTTCAAATTGTATGCATAAATCTGCTGGCATTTTATAAGGATGGCATTGAATCTATAGTAGAAATTGATAATGTTCATCCTAATGATATCAAGACTTCCAGTCCATTAACATAGTATATCTCTTCATTTTTACATCCTGAGTTCTATTTAAAAAGACTTACATGCATTTTAAAAATATATTTCTATTTCTTTAACAGTCTTTAAAAATGTTTGCTAAAATGCAGTGTGATGTATTTTGAATACAGAGCCTGTGGAATTGGCAGACACAGAAAAGCTTGTACATGGCCATAGTCTCTTCTCCACATGAGCAGAATGCACTCCCAGGAAAGATGGGGGCAGGGAGGAGCCTGAGAAATCTCCTCAATGTTAGGATTCTGGAGGAGGCAATCAGCCACTGCTGCTAGTACACAGAGCCCTTTCCATTTCTTCTTCCACGTGGAAGAAAGGGCTTGAACTATTGGAAAAGGGGAGGAGGGAGGAAGCAAACCTTGTTACTTCCAAGGCACAAATGAAGACCCACTGAGTTTGGGATTTAAATTTTTTTAAATAAATACCTTCAAAGGGATGAATACTATTATGGACACAAGATATTATACCAATTTAGCCAAGATTTTCATGTGAAAATCTCCCAAATAAGGTGTATCATATAAATGAAGTATCAGTGTTCATTCCTCTTTAAATGTTTGGCAGAACTCACTAGGGAAGTCATCTGGTTCTAGTCTTTTCTTTGGTGAAGTATTTTAATTACTCAATGTCCTTATTTTTATTTCTGTTCAGATTTCTCTATTTCTTTATTATTCAGTTGTGGTAGGTTGAATGTTTATAGGAATTAGTTCATTTCTTCTAGGTTGTCCTGTTCTTAGTGACCAAAGAGCAAGAGAAGACACATTCTTCTCAAGTGTGCATGGATGATTCCTTAAAATAAATCATACATTAGGCCACTAAACAAGTTTTAACAAATCTTAAAAAGATTAAAATCATATCTTCCCTGACCATGATGGAATGAAACTAGAAATCAGTAAGATAATAAAACTTAGAAAATTCAGAAATTAGACAATACACCCAATGGATCAAATAAATCAAAAGGAAAATTAGAACTATCTCCAGCCAATGAAACAAAATGCAACAAACCAAAACTTATGAGATGCAGTATAAGCAATAATAAGAGGGAAGTTTATGGAGATAAACTTCTGTAATAAAAAAATATAAAAATCATAAATGGGCAACCTAGAACTTTCTCTTCTAAGAAGTGGGAAAAGAACAAACTAAGCCCAACATTAGTCTAGAGGAGAGAAAAATATACAAATATCAACCAAATTAAATTTTAAAAACTATTCTCAACATCATTAACCAATGCAATTTAAAACCAAAACAAGTTGCCACTTCAGAATAATTGAATACCTAAAGTTAAACATTTTGCAATAAAAGTGCTGAAGAGTATAGGAGGTAATTAAACTCTTAAAATAGGCTGTTGAGAATGCAAAAATGACAGAGCCAATTTGAAAAAACAGCTTGGGAGTTTCTTACTATTTAAATGTATACTCACCATGTACCTCAGCAACCTCGTGCCTAGATACCCACCTAAGGGAAGTTAAAACGTATGTTCACACACACACACACACACACACACACACACACACACAAAAATGTACTTTTTTTAGTTCTCCATGCATAATCTCCCCAAAATAGAAATAACCCAAATACCCTTGCACGTGGGAGTGGATGGATTAACTGCGATCATTATCATGGAATACTACTTACCAGTAATAAGGTCAAGCTGCTGATACAACATAGATAAACAGCAGGTGGCCTGTGCTCAGGAGAAATGACAGATTAAAATGACCAGAGGATGCATGACTCCATTTATATCACATTTTTGAAAAGGTGGAACTGTATGGACAGAAAATAGGTCAGCGTTTCCCAGGACAAGGTGACAAAAGGGGACAATGACTACCTAAGGGCTGGAGGTGGGGGCTGTGGGAGTGGCCCGTTTCCTGCCTATTGGTGGGTACCCTTCTCCGTGAGCTTTTTACAGCCTGGGCAACTAGACATTAATAAATGATTTTTGTATTTAAATTATTACCCCGATTAAGAAATATAAATCACAGAAAAGCATCTTTGAGGTCTTCCTTCCAACTGCTCCTTTTTAGTTTCAGAGGACAGTCACAATTTCGGACAAAGAGAGGCTAGCTCACGAATAAATGGGGAGTCTTCATTGACTTATTTGTTCAGCTGTGCGTTTTTATGTACACATACATGCATTATTTGATAATAGATTCTGAAAATATAATGTGTCAAGAATGAAGAATGCACCGGATACAAAGTTTAAATGAAGAAAGTGTGACTTATGCTAGAGGTAACACGGTTCCCCTCACCCAAAGCGACTGTAAAACTTGGCAAAACCGACGGATCCATGGGCCTTAGCTGGTGGCTGATAGCGGCACGTGTCAGTAATGCCTGGAAGACTTTCGCTCAGGTCTCCGCCCCAGAACAATCTGCCGCCCCAGGAAGAGAGAACGGGCGGAAACCTGGAAGGTGCGCAGGGCAGAGGGGTCCCCGGGGCTGTGGAGGCCGAGACCCAGCCTCGGGCGGGTGGGTGGGAGCGGTGGGAGCCGGGCAGGGGTCAGCAGGAACGACGCCGGCTCAGAGCTGAGCACCCGAGGTTCCTGGCTGCGAGCTGGGTTCTCCGTGAGCAGGGCACGCCCCCCAGGGCTGAGCCGTAGCCCCGAGCTCGGGCGTCGCAGCGGGTGGCGGTCTCCCGTCTCCAGTCTCGTTCCCGTGGGCAGACGCTCGTGCACGTGCCTCACTGTACCCCGGGCCCTGAAGAGCTGCGTATTCAGATTACAGCGGAGATATTTCAACCACAGCTCCTTATTAATTAATTTAAAATAGCGCACTAAATAGAAATGTTAATATCATTTTATGAAAATAATATTTTCCAAAATGAAACTGGGAGTAATGAAAAGAGGGGTGTGTTTGTACTTGTCTGTTCATGACTTAAGTGAACAGCTCAGCACAAGTCCGCTGAATTCTCACATCTGCCTCGTGTTTCAGTCTGATCTGAAATAACGTTCGGTAGCAAGACGTAAGAAAAATATGGCTCCACATCGGTACGTGGTTTAAAGGGGGAGGAATATTATCATATCGATCTGATAATTTGCGATGTTCAGTTTTGGTTCTATATCCCCAATTAAAAGAAAAAAGTGGTTGTTTCTCAGAGACTAGTTGTAAAGGGGAAGTGGGACCGTATCAATAAATAATCACTCTCTCCATGCGCAGTTTTGCAACAGCACTGAGGAAGCATCGCCCATTAATAAAATATTGGCTTGATGATTTATGGAGCATTTTTGAAATGTTACACGGTGTAAAAAACTCACATTCCTAATATCGCTGCGGCTCTCAGGAGAGACATTTTAAGTTTTGGAGAAGTGTCAAACTAATGGTTGAAGATAAAAGATTTCCAAAATTCTCTTTCTCCTTTGTAACCCTTTGCCTCAAGTATCTCCCCTAAGATCAGGAAAAACAAGCGCTCAGTTATTTTCTTCGGAGAAAAAGCACAGACTCACTTTGTTCATGTTGGGAAACTCCGCAAAATAGCCGTCCGGATAAATATAATTCGTTTTTCAGTTACTGTAAGTTATAATGATGTTCCATGAAAAAAAAAAAAAAAAAAAGAAGCGCCTGGTTCAGCGTCAGACTCAGTCTGCAAACACTTGTCTACGCTTGAGCGCCGTGGCTGCGCCCAACCAGCCTGCTCTCCCCTCAGCCCGCCGCCCCGCCAGGAAGCGCAGGGGCCCCCCGAGGCGCTGCCGTGCTCCAAGGTCAGAGCGGCTTTGGACGTGTCTCAGGGTTTTCCGAGACCTGCCTTCTATGTCCGCTACACACAGCAGCCACGTTCCTGAAACGCTCACGGCATCTCCCTCTGAGAATGAAACACAACATGGCACACCCGTAAAACATGCGTTAACACGCTTAGTACCTAATCCAACACCGTTGGGCACTTCATGCTGATCCAGTGCGCAGCAGAAGTCAATAAAATGATTTCGAGGAATGGACAGATAAGGAAACCAGATAAATATAAAACAAAATTAAAAAAAAAAAAACACAAGTAGAAAGTCCATAACTGGGAAGCAAAGTAATTGAAATAAAATCTTCTCTGAGTGGACATGCCAGTGAACTACAGGCAGCTGAGGAGACCTGCCGCTGAGTAACGCGGTGGGGGGCGGAGGGGTGCGCTTGCCGGGAATCTCTGAGTAGGTCCCCCCAGTGCCGCAGAGACCGGTGCACGGGGCCGTCCCTTCAATTGGGGTGAAGCTACCGCATCGCTCAGCAGCGCGGCTGCCCCGCGTGGGCTGTGGAGCGCTGTTGCTTCGGGATCCGAGAAAGGCTACCTTAAGCCAGACCCCCAAAAGGAACTAATAGAAATGGGGGCCTACATAGGAGTCTGTGTGTTCTCGCTTCTTAAAATGTGTGGAAAAGGCAAACGTATGTTCTTGAAGAAGTTCTAAAACTGTAAGACGAGACTTAAAGCGTATGTAGGCGTAAATGGTCTGAAAAACATTGCGGAAGATAAGAAGGCAGGAAAACGGACTGATGTCGCGCTGAGGTCTTTGTGCTCAGAAAGTGGGCATGTTCAAGAGGGAATTGGGAACTTTCGGGTAGACAATAAGAAACGTCAGCGTTAAAGAGTGAAGGAAAGATTGAAGTCATAACTGTAGTAGTTAATGTAAAATTTGACAAGATACAAAAATCTCTCAAAATAGAGTCTGATTAAAAACTCATCTTGTTAGCCTGTGGCGCTACTGCTGGAGCACTAAGGTATGGATAAGAAAACCATAGAGAAAACAAAATTGCCACTAAAAATATTTAATTAACCCAGAGGAAGGCAAGAAAAAAGGGCCGCGAGAGCACAGAAGCGGGAGAGCACAGTAGGAATCAACAGCACGATGATGAATTTCATCACGAGCAATCTAATCGTGCACATCTTAATGAGCCCTCAAATTAAAAGGCCATGTTTCAGCCCATATAGGGGAGCAAAGCCAAAACACACTCTGTCAGCTAGAGCAATTTGAAAACACACGTTTCAAAAGAACAAGGGAAAAGAAAGAAATGCCAAGCACACAGTAATCACAAGGAAGCTGGTGTGGTTATAATAATCTTAGACAAAGTCAACTATATGACAGCCATCGTTACAGGGGAAAAACAGGGGTTTGTATAATGACATTAGTAATATCTTATAAATATACAATGATCTTGTACACACATGTGACAGTTGACAGGCACCAAAAGTCATGAAGCGCTTGGCAGAACTGAGAGACATGTAGGTAAATCTACAATCCCAGTCAGGTATTTTAACACTTCTCTCAGTAAGTGACAGAATAAGAAGAGAGAAGTTTTGCAAGGTTGTAGAAGATATAAGTAGTATTATCAGCCAAATTTTCCTGAGTAACAGAGAAAACTCCACCCAAGGAAAACAGCACGATGCGTGCCACTCAAGAGTGCAGAGAACATTCCCCAAGATAGATCATACTTCACACGGCTGAGGTATCACTTGTAATTTATTCTGAATACAATGGAAGCCTTTAGGCATTTGTCTCAATCAACCTATTGAAATGAAGAATTACATGGTTAAAAAAGGATAATTTGCTTTTCCAGATCTGTCCATCACCTTTCCATAAGTCAATGCATGACATAAATCCACAGTGTAGTTAATAGTAATAACTACGTAGTTGGTATGGGAAGATTTAATATAACCCATGCAATGATTTGTTTGCATGTCTTCAATTATTATATCAAAATATAAACATTTATTAATAATTTTGTAGAGAACATATTTTATTCTCTTCTGGTTATTACAGTTATTCTGAAACTAAAATGTTTGCCACAAGTAAAACAAAAGACTCACATTTTCATATAGCTTGCAGTCAAGGATTCCAAAAGAGACATTTCCGGTGCTGAAACTATTGCATGAGATACCCTACTGGTGAAGACATGACTCTTGTCCATTTGCCAAAACTTGCCAAAATTTGAATGTCACAGCACAAAGACTTTAACACTTGCCATTAAAATGTATTTAGATGGTCACAGAACATTGATAATAGAGTGAGAAATGTAACAAACAGTGTAACTGTGTAACAAATGAATAACAGTTCAAGAAAATAAGAAGACCTCCCTGACAGGGAAGGGGAGTAAGAGGCTGGCCTAAGTCACTTTGGTCACAGTTTCCGGGTTAGTGCTGCATGTGTCTCCTGGGTTTCACAATTAAGTAGCCAGGTGGCAGATAGCGGCAGCCAGGGCTCTCACCGTTGGAGTGAGGGGTTATTGCTGAGCAGAGAAGAGGCTAGAATGGCTGTGATGGTGGGCAAGAGTTGGAAACACCAGTATGAACTCATGCGTAGCTCGTGATACAGAGGGGATGTTATGGAAATGCACGTGTGTGCGTGTGCGCATGTGTGCATGTGGTTTCCTACGTGAACCTCTATTGTCGTTCTTTCGGCATTGTTTTATATTACTGATCCTTTAAACCATTATAAAAATGGTTATGTTATTAGGAAGCCTTGCATTTAATGCCAAAATAATGCTTAATTATTTCACTTTTCTAATTAAAACATACATTTTATGTAATAAGGAGAAAATTTAAAAAATTGTTTTTGTTGATATTTTATACAAGATGCTACATTGAATTAAACTGTTGGGCAAAATTAATTTTGGTACCTTTCTACATCACTCTTCCTCTGTAATATTTTCCTTTTTTACATGAGGTTGTAGTTATTTACTTCTAGGGAGCGGGGAAAGGAGGGAGAGAGGCAGAGAGATATCAGTCGGTTGCCTCTCAAACGTGCGCCGACCAGGGACCGAACCTGCAACCCAGGTGTGTGCCCTGACTGGGAATCGAACAGGCGACCTCTTGCCGAGCCACCGCAGTCAGGGCCTGTTACATTTTCATACACATTGTTTCTAACGAGGTTATCCCTGTTAAAAATGGCCCCCACTTAGTTGTTGAATGATAAACATACTCCCTTCTAGGTCACACTAGGAAAAAAAAAAATGCTTTCAAGAGTTAAAAAAAAAAAAAAAAAAAAGCCTGGGCTTAATGTAGGAAGTTGCACATTGTCATGATGCACCATGGTGAAATGTGGAGGAGGTATTTTAATACCTACTTTGTAGTTGAACCTAGATTTGTAAATAAATTTCAAAATTAAAATTTTGACTATATATGAATAGAAATGATTTTATTATGCGTGTAAAAGGAAAAACAGAGGAATCATCTTACCAAATCTAACCAGATACGAAAGTCATTCCAAGTGTGTTTTGAAGGACCCGCTTATCTTCCTCTCCATCAATAAGGGGGGAAAAGATATTTAAACACAGTGTTTGCCATTACAGAGGAAGCATTTTGTCTTCCCTAAAATATCTGCATAATTACTTAAACGTCTTACTTGATCAAATGTCAGCAGACAGCTGGCCTTTGGCTATAGAAATAACAGGAATCGGATGCACAGAATTGTGGTTTCTCTAACTGCCGAATGTGATAGAACTTCACATTTTTGTTGTCTGAAAATAGTCAGATTATTTCCAGCAATCCAATACACATCAACTGAATTTATATTATGGACAATGAAAACGTTGGCTTGAAGACATGAAAAAACAAACTAAAAATAATCATATAGTGTGGAGTGATTTTGGCTAATGGAATTGGAGAGAAAGTGAACTGCACAACTCAATGAAATGGAATTTAATTCAATATATATTTACTGAATATTTTTATGTGCCCGGACGGCCACCAGACCACTTCTTAGACAGTCAAACAAAAAGCCCAGAGACTGGGAACATGGAGAACAGGAAGTCCTGGGATGTGGCGGAAGCAAAATGAGAGCCCACACCTTCAAGTCAGAAAACCAGTGACTAAGTGTAGGAATTATTGTTACTTATTGTCACAGTCGCTGACTTGAAGTTGGCTCACATCAGTTTTCTTCTTCTCACTGCACTATTTATTACATAAAAGCAGCCATTTTCACTGAAAATAAAATGTCTACATTAAGAATTCTGTAGAAATATACATTTTGTAGCAAGCCGTTCTAAGTCTCATGTTGGGCAACAATAAAATGTGTTGAAAAGAAAAAGAAACAAATACTTTGAACTTTCTCTTGGTGAGCCCACAACTTTTTCCGAAACATAAAGGGATGCCACTTATTTACTCTGCAAGAAATGCATTCCTGCACATAAAAGCTCTCTGCTGAGGAAAGCAAGCAGATTTGCGTGTAGAAATAGGGAGCTGTTTTCTCCCTTCACAGCTCTCAGTAAAATAAGTTCTCATAATAAGCATCTGAGTTCTATGACACTGATAACAGCTCAGGATACACGTGCTCTTTGTCATACTCTTTCAGCTGGGCATATTTCTGTCAACATTTATTGATTTGTGAATTCTTACAAGACATTAGTTTCTTCCTGATATCTTTTTTTATGGGGGGGGATGTTTATTTTATCAATTCTTTTTATTAGAACAAACTCAGCATATCTGCTGGCTCTTTGGTCTCAGCAGGTTGTGAACCTGCAGCCCGGGTAAGCACAGCACAGCTTCGCGGCTGGGTGCTCAGTGCCTCTGCACGCTCCCACTCTGCCCATCTGTGCAGGCGTGGCCTTTGCAGCTACGTCGGGGCCTCCCTGCCTCTGCGCTGAATCCTTGACTGAGAGGGTCTTTTCCCTTTAGCATCTCTGAGCCCGCCTTTCACCGAGACATGGTTTTAAATGTCATGTTATTTGCAAACTCATTACCATTTGAAAACCCAACCAATAACTGGGATACCTGGCACTGACTCCTATTTCTTTTCCCAGGTCACATTTGTGACCTGGAGGATCATATTTTGTGCATTATTAAGAGCTCTAGTATTTAAAGATATCTGACATAACAGTGTGTGTGTTACTCACTATAAGCATACTGGTGTCCTAAAATAAAATAAAAAAATAACTTCCTCTTGGGTTCAGAGACTATGGCACATTTTTGAAGGCTTGTGGGAAAATACCAATAGATACCAGTTATTTTTTTTTTTTTCAGAGCTATCATAGTTTTTCAGGGAGAAAAATAGAACTGTACACAAATAAAAAGAGTGGGAAAAATGAGAAAAATAATATAAAAATAAAAAAGAGTAAAATAATTATTGAACAAACAAACTTGGATGATACTATTAGGCTTGCTCTACTGATGATGATATTTCGTATCATCAGAGGAAGTATGTGATACACAAGTAAATTACAGGGTTAACTAATCATCAATAGATTGAACTACGATCATGTCAGTTTTCTTCAGGAAACATTCTCAGTCTCTTCTCCATCCCTCTCTCTCAGTTTTGCCTTTAAGCCTTTAATGTTGTTTGTAGAGAAGCTATTTATCCATTTTGATTTTAGTTTTTAAAGATTTTGTAGCATATCTTCCCAAGGGGGTACCCTCCATCTATAGTACCTCCTTCCTACTATAAATATTTTATCATTCTTGAGATAGAAACATTAGCTCAACTCAAAGCACATAAAGATTTAATTGGAACCTTTCAGCCAAGACAGGCAACTTGGAATGAATATCTTCTGACCCAGAAGGAGTCGATGTTTCCCCAAAGCTCTACTGACTTTATATGGGCTGCTTTCTGCCCATCCAGCCTGGACTCCTTCTCCCTCCGCCCCCGGCCCACAGGGAACAGATGCCCTCGTCACAGAGCCCGCCCCCATTTCTTTACAAAAGCCTTTCTTTTGTTTTCATTTTTATTGCCTGCATTTCCGAAGTATAGAGACTATGCTTTAGAAAATTTGCAACTATGATTTTTTTATGCCTTTTTCTGATGTAAATTTGTTTAGAAAACTATTGCTAGTGTCACAACCAGGAAATGTTGTCCCCAAGGACCAGGGCACCCTCACTCCGGTGTACAATTATGGCAGAACACCGGGTCCCCTAGACCCAGTGTCTGCAGGAGGTAGGCCCTCACTCCCATGGGGCGCTTGCTTCAGGCTTTGAAACCACAGCATTCCCTCGCTTATCACGCGTATCACGTTCTAGACCCCCACGATAGGTGAGAATCCACGAGGTAGGAACCTTACATTTATCTTCGTATTTACTGTACAGCACCCCCCCGGCTGGTTTGGCTCAGTGGATTGAGCGTCGGCCTGCGAGCTAAGTGTCGCTGGTTCGATCTTCCAGTCAGGGCACATCAGAGAAGGAAAACTCTGACTCCAAAAAACCTCCGCTGCCTTGCGGCATACCTCTTCAGGGGAAAGGCTAAGGGAGTAAACCCCGACAGAAAATCCGGAGCCGGAGTCCCTAAGGCGGTTTGACGTTGTAGTCAACACCGGCAACTCCTGCGGCGCACCTGAAGCCAAGCTGTATTGACTCCGTCTTTCCCTTGGACCCTTCAGCTGCGAAGAGAGGGGGGGTCTGCTGCATGGGCAACAGCAGACCCTCCATATCACCCTGCCCAGGCTCTGTAGCTTCAGCTCCACTGGAGAGGACACTCCAGCGTCATCGCAAGATGTCGATTCAACACGGGAGGAGACAGATACCGTGTCACTCCCGAGTCGGACTGCACAGCCATTCTCGGCGGTGCAGATAGACTCTTAAGAAGCTACACCATCGTCTCTCGAGACGGACAGCTGCCGATGACTGTACAGCACCGCAAAATCCCGCAATAGAGCGAAAAATCCGCGATAAATAATTAAATATAATATTTTTAAAATGCCGTGGTACAGTGAGGCCGCGATAAGTGAACCGCGATATAAAGGGGGATGGCTGTACTGCTGTCTTGAGAAAGTTTACTTTTCCTTTGGGTAAACCAGTTAGAAAATACAGGTAGCCTCTGATCACCCAGATTTTATCCCTATGCCCCCCCCCTCCATTTTGCTGTGCGCAGTGACATAATTTTGAGGAATTTGGCAACTGTCTTTTCCCTAATACTTTGCTTATCTTAACACTCAGAAATTTCAGTATGCACGCATGTCTCAGAAAGCCCTTGCAACGTAACTGACCATAATGAGCTCAGCAGCTTCCCAGAATACCATTCGCTGCTCAATAATCTGCGGTCTGGCTCTGGGCTTCTCCCATCCCCCTCTGGGACTGTTCACGTGCTCGTGACCTGCTGTGCCCTGACCGGCAGCGGGGACACGGGCGTGGCTGGTTCCTTCCCATGATTCAGCTCAGCTGCTGTAGAATGGGGTGACTCTCCTCTCGTCCATGCACTTTCTCATTCCCAGAAGTAGTCCCACTAAGACCTGTTCTCAAGCCTGTCCAAAGACGTTCCCATGGCCCCAGGACAGAAACAAGAAAGAGTGAGCCATCATCAACTCATGCTGAAAGGGAAACAAAGACAGGAGTGTTTCGCTCTAGAGTTTAAGTGATTTGTAAATATGGCTTTGGTCAAATCCCGTTGATCACCCAGTCAGAGTGCGGTGGCAGGGAAAGCCAGAACATAGAAAATCTTGTATTGTCAGTTGGCCATCGAGATTATTCTCCCAACTTCATAATCACTCAGCTTCTTGACCTGCTCCCTTTCAATGACTTTGTCTTCATCCTGCTTCTGTGAATTACAATCAAAATCTTATCTTGGATCTTCCTATAAAAATGTGAACAGCTTATCCAGTTATCTTAATTCTGTGAATTCCAGTACTCTTGTGCCAGAATCCAAATTCCAAGCAATTATTTCAGGCCCTTGACACCTTCAATTCTCTCACCCTGTTAAACTCCCTGGTCAGGCCTGGTAATCACGCCCATCCTCATGTATGATATGTGCCTGAGTAGTTCTCTTCTCTCTCTCTGTCTCTCTCTCTCTCTCTCCCCGTCTCTCTCTCTCCCTCACTGCTATATGAGTTTGACAGAAATTGCCATCCTGATTAAATCTATCCGTGCAATTGAAAGTGGCTGGAAAAATATACAGGCACCTGACTGAGTTCATTACAAGTCCATGAGCACAGAAAGCCAGAGGCCAGTGAATGCCGTCAGACAGTCCCGTTGTGCTTCCTTGGCCCGTTCACAATGGCCTTGGGCTTGCTCCTCACTCCCTCCCACAACCCTCCCCGCCTCCAATCCCTGTTGATGGTTTTCGAATCCTAGTCCAAGCTATGTAATTCAGATCCTCTTGATTCTTTATCTCTCTCGTCTTACATCCAGTGTTTCAGGACATGCATCAAGCACATACATCCTTTTGTGACCATTTCTGTCTCCCGCAGTGTCCTGGTTGGGCCGCCGTCACCTCGCCCCTGGATCTCCACAATTGCCCGCCCACAGACCCTCCTGCCTCCACATACTCTTCACTGTCTTTCCTCCCGAAAGGCCACTTGTGCTGAAGTGTTTCATTGCATCCAAATAGTCACTGTCCCTCCCTGTAAAGGATAATACTTCCTATTATAGTAGCAAGAAAAAGTCAAAGAAATTCTTCTTTGACCACAAGATATGTTTCAGTAACTGAAATGTGAAACGTGATTCTTGTCCTATCTGAGAGGTTTGGGGAGAGAAACCACAGTTCAGCTTGTCCTCCTTTCATCCACTGACCTCAGATGACAAGTGCCACGCATCTTGCTCCCTGGAAACAGTAAAACACAGAGACGCCTAAGAGCGGACCTGCCAAGGGCATGTGGCATGAATGTAAGGAAAGGGTTTGTTAGTGCAAGCCAAGGAGATTTACTGTTGTTAGTTCCCTGCAGCATAACGTGACACAGTCAGACTCCTAGACATCGGTGCATTGAGGAGGGGTGTTGCCACATTTAAGAATCTAAAGGAAGTGGTCTTGGCTCTGGAGCAGGGCAGTAGGCAGGCAAGAAAATGCTCTCGAAACCTGCCAAGATGGTAGCTCAGGGAAGCATTTAGTAAAACTGAATGAGATGATAAGCTGGAAGCTAGATAATGTTCTTATTGAGCCTTCGGTTTATTAGTGGGCTTTTTTGTTTGTTTGTTACTTTTGTCTTTATTTGACATGATAGGACCTGAGCTGAGGAACGATGGCCAGGTTTGTAAGCAGAATTAAAAGATTCATCTGTTTCCCAATGAAATAGTTAAAAGAGAATATTAAGAGGTGTTTGAAGATCCAATAATTGATTAATACTCATATTTATGATAAGAGCTGCATTCAAACATCTTTATTTATGAAGCTGTTACCTGCTGAATTATGTCAATGACTTGATGGTGGGGTGAAGGGTGGGTACAGCCTTCTCAGGAAACAGTAAATACTTGGTTTTTTTAAATCCCCGATTTAGGCTACCTAAATTTACATTTTAGGGCTGTCCACTGGTATTCAGGCAAGTATGATACAAAGCTGATCCTCAGAACTATTTGTGTAAACTCCTGAATCAAGACAGGTTAACAACTCCAGCAGTGAGTCATCGGTCAGAAACAACCAGCCAGAAAGCAGGTGGACATAGTAGTGTAAAAGCAGATTCCCTTAGCTAGATTTACGGGATCGTGAATGCCAGGTAAGTCACCTCTTCTGCGACGTCCGGCACAGATGGCATGGAGCAGCCCTAAACCTTGTTCTTCACCTTGTCCCTACACTGGTGCACAAAGTGTTCTGGCTGACGACGCCCGATTTATCTCTGGTCCTGAGGCCAATGGTCTTATCAGAGTCTGTTAGCGAGGCAAAGGCATATCCCCAGATTCTGAGATTTACAGAATGTGTAGATTGTGTCCCTATCATTCAGTTAGACCCGAAAGCATGACACTTCAGAAAGATGACAAATATGATCTCACCAGGTGAGGGTAAAATAAGGAAATCCCCAACTACAACCTGCGCTGGAGACTTAGTGTCATGTATGCCTAAACTTAGATTTGCCGTAACCAAAAAAGATAAACAAATGTTTGGTATCCAAGGGAGAAAAAGTGAATTGCACAGTAGCAGTTGGCCTGTCCGATAATGAGATTTAAATATTTCCCACGGGCTAGGTCTGCCCAGGGACAAAACAGAAGGAAAAAAGTGCTCCAGTAAAATCTATAAAAACTGCACTTAAACTGTAATTTAACCGGCATTGATCAGATGGGACTTTAGAATTCATCTATGTTTTTAAAAACCTGTTTTTGATTCTTAACCGTGAGAGTGAAAAAGAGATAGAAAATCAGCATTGATTTCTTTTCACGGCGAAGCTCAGTCCCTTAAAAATATTCATTAAAATTTGGCTATTTTGATTTTGGTCTCTAATTGCTTGCTCTGCCAGTTCTCATGACAGAACGGTCACCATTTTAAGTGCCAAATTAAGATTCCAGTTTTATGTTCATCAGTATCCTGAGCACTTCTGCCGTGGAATAAAAAGACATTTGTTGGAATATGAGCGTGTAGTTCCAGTTTTTCTTCCAACTGACACCGTTTCCAAATGTTAAAACCAGTCATTTTAGCCTAGGAACGTTCTGTTTTACCAGCAGGTGCTGTTTTTTTATTTATAATAATTTGGAATTTCATTGCACAGTAGCATAGCTAAAGCCCGTTTTTGTCTTTATGTACTCTTCCAGTATATTTCATACAGTATCAAGGTGATAGATTTTCAATTTAGTAGAATTAGAAACAGTCGTTAACATAGAGAGACCGTGTCTTTGTAGAAAGAGCCACAGAGATATTTTTATCCAAACAATTTAATGTAATTTATATGACATAACATGCTTTCAATGGCAAGAAAAGGATTCACGGCGAATGTTGCTGCGGACTGAGTTGGCTCCTTTTCTTAGCAAAGTTCCTGTTACCTGCAGAAAACCATTGCAGGATGGGACGGCCCCCGGCCTGTGGTGTCTTGTCATTGCAGCCCGGCGTCCTAGTTTGTCTGTCAGTTCCATGCATGGACAGTAGGCAGGTAGAAGAGAAGAAATAAGATTTGAAACGCGGTGGCCAGAAGCTAGTATGACATATTCTTCCCGTTAAAGCGCGGAGCGGCAGAAGCCGGCCTCGGGAGGCAGGCCTGGTGCGGGCAGGCGCACAGCGCGCGGGGCTCCTTGCGGGTGAGCCCAGACGCACAAGCCAGTGACGGCAGGCAGGGCGCAAACCTGGCCGCAAGGAGCCGCTGGAGCCCAGCGCATGCAGGAGCACTGCGGGGGGACCCAGTCTCGGAGGGAGGGGCTGGGGTGCAGGTGCCCAGCTGGAGGGGCCAGCTGCAGGTGCGCTGGTGACGCAGGCGCGTCCTTGGCAGCTCTGGGGCCTTGGCGGGCTGTCTCCGCTTCTGTGGCTGAATGACCAGGGCTGGAGTCCGGCGCACCCCTGGGGAGCTGGGCCCCAGCGTAGGCACAGCGGGGAGAGTCAGCCGAGGTCCTCCAGACTGGTGTCGCGCACCTGGGTAGCAGCAGAGGCCTGGGACGGCTGTCGGTGCGGATCGCAGGGGCTGGCTGCGGGACAGAGGCGGCGGGAGCAGGGAGCGACTCAGTAGCCGGCGTCGCCAACATTTGTACCTGGGAGGCAAAGATCCTTGGAGATCGCAGGGGTCCACCGGCAGTTCTGGTTTCTTCGGTGGCAAAAGCTGCCAGGGTCGTCTGCAGAGCAGGTCACTGGGCGCCACCAGCACTCGGGCTGTGTGGCTTCCGCGAGCCTCTGCCCCCCTTCCTGGCCACCTCCATACCCCCGGCTTTGCCCGTCGCTGGGTGGGGTGAAAGCTAAGCCGCTCTTCTCCTGCGGTGCCCTCTGAGTGTGGCCACCCACCTGCCGTCCCTCTCCCCGTGGGGGAAGCCTTCCCAGCGGGGGAGGCCGCCCTAGGTGCTCCGGGCAGTGTGGGCCTGGGAGACGGATGCTGCAGGGCAGGGAGCCGGCCTTCCTGCCCTTGTTCTGCGGTGAGCCTCGGGGCTTCTGTTCCCCCGTGTCGCTGACCTTTCTAAAGTGAACGCCAGAGATGTTCCTGCTCCTGGCTGGCTACTCGGTTGTTGATCTTTGTGGGGACAAAGGCCGGGTCTTCTACTAGGCCATCTTGGCAACCTCTGGAAAACAAGGGGGTATATTTGAAAGCAAAAGAAAACATTTTCAATGTTGAATTGAAAGGATCCTGAGTTACCGTTTTAGGACATATTTAAAAACCCATGTATTGTAACTTCCTGGGGTTTTCAGCTTACGTATGAAATAGGCGTTCACAGTGACCCCTGCAGCACTTGAAAAAACCCAGCGCTTAGAGGTCATTCGGTTAACTTAGGTTTTGTTCGGAAAACCCTAGTTACCTACCCTAGCAGGTGCTTATTGTGGACAGATACACGCTTCCTCCCTTCCCTGCCTCCCCAGTATACCCAGTACATAATAATTGCTTTAAAAATCTTTTCCAGCCGTGGTCTTTCCAGCAATGAAGTGCATTGCATTGAGTCATCCTTTAAAGACGACTCAGATGCTTTCCTTATCCTGCCCATACTACCCGGCAAACTCAGCTCGCACGTCACTGTGCCCTTTGTCAGCACCGGCAAACGCGCATGCCCAGGAGCCTGATGAGTCTTAAGTGATAATTACCACAGCCTGATGAGCTGCATAAATCATTTCTATTGAAGGGAAATAAACAAGTTAACTGAGATGGGCGCATTAATAACTTAGGTTTTTCACAAGCAATGAGTAATTTAATTTATACAGGATGTCCAGACAGTGACAACTTGAGTTTTATTTGTGAAATAATTAGCAGTTAATATAAAAGGATATAACTTATCTACTAGTAATACTTTAAATGGAAAAGTAAAGATTAATTTTGTCTTCACTGGAAATTATCCTTATAATACCCCATAATTTGAAAGTTAATACAAAGATGGAAAGAGGAAGATTTATTTTAAGTTCCTCCTGACAAACCTAGAATTTATTGCAAAATATGAATTATTATGCTTCACGTTTCCAAGTAATTTGTGATATGCTATAATTTTTAGTGATTTACTCACTAAACTGGATTTTTTTAAAATGTATTTGTGATGGAGGGGAGAGGGTTTATAACTTCTATCTGTAGCTTTTTAATTTGGATTATGAAAAATACATTATTCTTTCTTTGGCTTCACTTTCACTGATTAAAAGGACATCTTCCTACTTAACAGAAAATTCAAATATTTTAGTAAAACTGCTTTTTATCTCAAGTGGCATGAATATCATCTAAGCTAATATATTTTATGTATTTTATTTCTCTTGATTTTACCTAATCATCTTCTTGTTCACCATTAAGTTTAAAAATAGTATTTTCCTAATCCAATAAGCTCTCCCTGTATTTCTCCACCGAAAGACAAATGACTGACTCACGTTCAGAATCGACTCATGCGCTCACCGTTGGTTTATTCAGCAACTATGGACCACACGCTCTGCTAAGCTTGATGTAGTAAAACAGCCGAGATGTGACCTTCATTCCAAGAAGAACCTAGCTGATGGCAAAAGTCATATTGTTCAATAAGCAATATTTAATGTAAATTCCATTTCTGTGTGGTCTATGCCTACAACTTAGTGTGAAGGGAAGACTCACACCCTGGCCAGGCCACTAGGACTTCATTCACTGCGGAGGTTCCCAAATGAGTGAATCGGAAATTCTCGACACCAGGGATGGAAACGAAACCAAGAGCCAGTTCAGAAGCCGATTGCACCACGCCCCATCACAATACATGTACACAGACAGAATCCCAACAGCAAAGTGACGATCTGCTTCAGGGACTTCACAGCCACCAGCAATAAGCGTGGACAGTCGGGTAGATGGCAAGCAGCTCACACCAGAGAAAGCACTCTGCTATGGATAACCACATCACAGCGTAAGAGATGATTATCGCCCGCACAAAATGTGCTGCTGGCCGTGGCTTGCCTCTTTAAGCTCATCTGCTTATAGAGGTGAGCTGATCAGACCTAAAGAACTGAAGCAGAACAGACACATTTCACTCTGTGGCGATTCAGGAAGAGCGGTGTTGTTACAGTTCGTTCCTAACAAGGGCTTCTTACAGCACGGATGTGATTTCTGGGCCCAGATTATTGACTGCAATTGTATTCAAGCTGAAAGCGATACGAATGCATATTACTTGTTTCATTTTTAATGTTTTTTATAGAATAATTTACCCAATTTGAAAGGATAGTTCCCTTTGTTGGTGAATTTTAGGCATGCAGTATGCTTTTAATTCAATCCTTTCATGAGGAAAGCTCCAGGGCCCCATATCTGTGACCACTTTTCTTCCAGATGTGTTGAAATCAGGCCTGCCTGCTACTCCAAAATTATAAAGTACTATATTCCAGTGAATGTATAAAATAAGCCTCCAAGGAACTGTGGTATAACCAAAAACCAGAAAAAGTCGATTCTGTCTTTGTCAGTAGTTCTTGGCACAGAGCTTCTAAAACTCTTGGTTTTTATTGATTGATGGAGGTCCTTTATTTTATTATTTATAATAAGCCCTTCTGACCATCCCCGAGTGCATGCTAATGAGATGCCTCTTGGGGGGCCCCTAGGTAGCTTCAGGATGGGGGGCTGGTCACCAGAGAAATCAACCATGTGATTAGTGGGTTGCAACTTTCATCTCCGCCCCCCACCCTCTGGGGTTGGAGTTCGAGTTCAGTCACTATGGACGAATGCTTTAATTAATCACGTCTACGTAATGAAGCTTGGAGCAAAAATCTGAATCAATGAGGTGAAGGAAGCTTCTGGCACATCCATGGGCCAGGCGGGTAGCACGTTCCAATGTCCAGGGGACAGAGGGCTTCTATGCCAGTGACACTTCTGGCTTTTCCCCAGTTCTGTGAGCCAGTCTAGATAATTACGAAACCTGCGGGGAGCATCATGGAAGCCCTCGGATTTATAGGTGTGCAGATTGAAGTATGCCAGCCTGAAGCATGGCTGTCGTGGAGAACCGAGCCCTTAACCAGTGCGTGTGTACTAACTGTGCATTAGGGCCACCATTTAGTTGAATCATAGGACATGCAGTGGGTGTCCTGTCTGAGAAACGGGGACCAGTTTGGAAAACCACAGAGGAACGTACAAGAAAACTGGGGTGCAGTAATAGATGAATAAAATAGAATTCCTTACTTAAATAAGGACCCTTAATAAAGTCAATGTTTATTTGAAAAAAAAAGCATTTGATCAGAATCATAAAGATTAATGTTCATAGGGAGTTTCACCAGGTTCAGTTAGTGAGAACACACATGAAAGCATATATCACAGATTTATCCCTACACGCGGGAAGAAAAGAAAGGAAGCCATTTAGTGAGCAGGTCAACGTTTTCAAAGTTCGGCCGTGTTGACGTTAAAGGAGAGAGGGACGGAAAGGGAACATCGGCAGAAGCAGAGCCGGGATGCCCTGCTCCTGGAATCCAGAAGGCAGAGAGGGATTCCTTCTGCAACTGAAATCCTAGGAAGTTCCAAAGTTTTAGGGGAGAAGGAGCCACAGATTTTAGCTATGGAGGCTTCAGCAGCATCCCTCCATCCGAAATGCTTGAATGAGACTCTTCCAAATGAGACGAAGCTGGAGCCCAGGGACAAGTCCGCCATGGCAGAAAGAACTCTCGGGCTCCTGGGATCCCCCCAAAAGAAGAGAACAGCGAATCACTATGTGGCGGTGTTACACAAGCCCTGGGTCCTTGTGAGGTGGGAGACGTACAGAGCTAATATAAGCCACTCGGGGTGGAGGTGACTCAGGAACAAAGGGGAAGGTCCCCGTATCAGGAGTAGAGGCTGTTCTAACACTCAGCTTAGCTTCAGGGCACAAAAGTGAGGGTAAAAGGGGGGCCGGAATTTCAGGGGGTTTGAATAGGCAGATTGCTAAGAAGTAAGTCACCATGAAAAATTCTCATTTTCAGGAAGACTGGACTATTTAAGATGCTGTTTTCTGACCATGGAAATGTTTGTTTTATTACCTCTTTGCCCCGGGTATGGTAACCAAGATAATGAAAGCCTCCTAGTCAAAGCTTTCTCCCTGTTGGAATTCAAGTGACCATTTTATGATATTCTGAGCATTAAGAGGTCACCATCTTGGCAAAATAGAAAAACAAAAAAAAGTATTCCCAGATTGTCTTTTATTTTCTCTTTCTATATAATTCTCCATAAAAATGCACAGAAAAAATAACACACACATAACAACAGCGGTTAAATTTCAGTTAGAATCTAAATAAGATCAGAAGACAAAAACTAAACTTCAAATAAATGTCTGAATAACATACATTTTCCAAGGAAAAAAATGTACTTTTAAAAAAGTAATTCCTTCAAAAGAGTACAGCTAAGTTGTGCTACATCAGCTGACGAATTATTCCCTTAATTTTCTCAAGTGAGTCACAGAGCTAAATTCTGCGACAGTTCCACGCAATTTGTCCTTAAATACATTGGAAGTAGAAGTAACACGCTGGAACTCCAGAGAGGTCTTACTGTCTATCCACGTACCTCATCCCTTTGCTTGAAAGAAATTCACAAGAGAGTGGAGAGATCATGAGAAGGATGTCAAAGCAGGAGAAGGAAGTATCTGCCTACTTCTGTGTATACAGATATGTAATAATTATAAAGCAATTAAGCTTGAAATGTACCCAGGCTGAGACATCGCTTGGGGATTTGGATGACGAATGGAGTGTCATTCTAAGGGCTGTATCCAGGTGACCGGACCTCCAGCCCCCACCTCTTCCACGGCAAACAGCGAGTGGATACCCCTGAGCAGTCTTTAAATAGTTTGGACACAATACACGGGATGTATCATTTACTTCCTCCTTCAACCTCATGGCTTCAAGTGAAGCCTCCTGTTTGTTCTTCGCCTTGCATGGGGCCTGTAGCCACCACTCAGCGCTGAACAGCCAGTGGGGGACCACCGCCCACAGAGATGTACAGGGAATGAAAACCGTTGCTTTTCTTAGCCACACCTCCGAACCGTATTGCCGTCTGATTTTCTCTGCAATATTTTGAAACAAACTTGACATTCGTTGACGTTTATCTAGTAAGATTATATTTTATTACAGCTGCCTCCCTCCCCAGAGTATCCTGTGTCTGTTCTGACCTAGCCATGTGATAGATGAAATGGACTTGAAGTGAAGAGGGAAATTACCGACGGAAGGAAACCATCTAACACGAGTGCATGCATATGCGCGCGCGCACACACACACACACGCACACACACGCACACAATGAGCTCCCTCCGTGTGCAGGCTCCTTATGCAATAGCAATGAAGTGAAACGTTTGAATAGAATCTGAGGTCATCTTACACAAGATGATTTCCAGGGGTCTGATTTTTGCTCGTTCCATTTGGTGGTAAATAGTATTCAGTTTTTGCAGTAAGATGACGCGCTCTCTCAGGTTACTGTAGAAAAATTAGCCTGCGGAAGCCTCCTCTAGGATTCCTGAAACAATGCAATTTCAAGGAGACCAAACAGAATACGAGGCATGAAAGTGCCATTTTTATTGGGATGCTGAGAGAAAGAGAATCATTTTACTGTATGATCGGATTTTCAACACAAAAAATTTATTCTATTAACTGGTAGTGTTTTCCACGGCAGGGTTTTGAAAATATTGTAACAGCAATATCGTTTTGGTTCCTGCTCTCATGCATGACTTGCAAAAGAAGAAGGTCTGTCTCCATTCAACAAAGCTGGGCATATGGCTCCCTGTCAGTTCCAGGTCCTTCTCCTTGAATTGGTCACAAAAACAACCAGAAAAAGACACCAACCCCATTCATGTTCTTTTCTTCCCTTAACCCTCTTTCAAACACATAAGACATGTTCTTGGGGGAATCATTCGATCAAAATCTACACACATTTCATTTACATATTCAAGATTAAAAAGAATTATGCAGCAGAATAAGTTTAGAAGCACTACACAGCATATTTATTAACTATAAAAATTAAGTGCACCATTTACCTAGAGGGAAAATACACTTTGCACCCCGATAAATTCATTCATTAATTTAAATATTTACTGACCCCTACTCTGTGCCAGAGCCTGAGCGTACTTGGTACACGTCTTGTTTTTCATGAACTTTACAATCTACTCTCTCATGGATTTGCCTATGAAATCTTAAGACTATAATGTGGAGCAATTCAGAGGTCTGTAAATAGTTTGGGGCTGTTAAACAGGAAAACCACAAATGAGCACATGCATTTCACAATTTTGTTCAAGCCCACTTGTAGAGTTATTTCTTTAAAAAATATTTGTATGTTGCCATGTCATTCCATATTTTAAAATATATTTTGATTATTATAACTTGCTTTAAAAAGATTATCTTTATCAATGAGCAACTTAACAATTATTCTGTATTTTCTTCTAATATTTTACCATATTATTTTTATACTTATTAAAATATTGAACCGCCTGTAAGTTATTATGGCATAATTATGATCATCTGTTTTTGTTCTTTTAGTGATCTACCTTTTGCTCTGCAAAATTGGGTGTCATTTATGTTACATATTAAGTTCCCAATGCACTTGGATCTGTATTTGGAAATATTTATTCTTACTCACGGATCTTTTTGTTTCTTTTGAAACACATTCTATGTGTTTAATAGAACATTTTATGATACATTTTGAATCCCATATAACCCTGAAATTCTTATGTGTAAAATTATTGGCAAATCATATATAGTCTTTGAAGTTAGCCAGTTCCTACCGCAAAAAAAAAAAAAAAAAAAAAAAAAAAATTATGTCCCCTGGATATTCAAACTAATGGCAAGGTTTTTTTAGTGAGAATAATTCAATATTTCACAGTTTAAGCAGTGTAGTGCTACAGGAGCCAGCCTGGCTGTGTGCTCAGGACCGAAGCTGGCCATGGGAGAGATGAAAAGCAAGCACAGAAGACCTCTGATAACCATCACCCACCGTCCCTTGATAGTATTCTTACGTAACAGGGACACACTTGGCCCAATCGGAAATCCACATCAGTACAAGACCATTAGCTGAACTATAGACTCTCTGCAGATACTCGAAACCTCCTCACTGATGATGACGCTTGCGCATGTTCCTACCCACTCAGGGCCACCGGGTCACATTGGTCATTATGCCTTGTCCCTGCAAGTCACAGTTTTCAATAGTTGTGTGTCAAGTTTGACACCTTAGGGGTACACATTGATTATTTTGTAAAATGGGCTTCATTTGGGTTTTTCTAGTGTTTCCTCAGGGGCAGATTGGAACTGGGGATGTGCAAAGCCCATCTGAGGAAATTATCTTAGGGAGACGTGACATTACCATGACTTCTTTATGGTGGTGTGAACATGTATTGCTTGGCTAATGTGGGTGCCAACTTTCTCCACTGTATATTTACTATTTTTCTTTTGTGCATTCTGTTTCAGTCACTGAGCTGGCCCAGACATATCAATGACATATGCCAACACTATTCTATCAATACATATTTTAAACTAGTTATTTGGAGCCTATGCAGATAACCTGTGGCAAAAAAAAAAAAAAAAAGCGTTTCAGTGCAAAGAATAATGGATAACTGTAGCTGGGTCATGCAAATATGGCTTGTTCCCAGGGGCGGGGTCTCTCTCTGATTGACAGGTCTGCACTGGTGCTGATCTACGTCAGATAAGAAGTGCACAAAAATGTATGACACTTTTTACGAAATGCTTTGCATTTGCTGAGCCAAGGCAAAGCCATTTAAATGGGTCTCTTAAACAATTAGCGAAGACAAAGATTATTGAATTCAGAGTCTGTTCTGCCCCCAAACTATTTCCCATTATTTATATTTGTCATTGCCTGTCGTCTTCCCACAGTTTTATTCCTACTTCTATATTGTTTAGCTGATATCACATCTCAAGATAAGACTACTTTTAATAAAGGTTTAATTTAATTCAATTAAGGTAAATTCACTAAGAAATGATGTTAGTGATATATTTGCATTTTTTGAGAACAAAAATGTCAACAAGATTATTTCCTTATTTTCCAAGGCATTACAATTTAGTTAAAATATGAGGCGGAAACTCGTATCACTGCGATGAATGCTAAAAGAAACATTCCTCGGGTTAAGAGGCAGGATAGACACTGAAGAACCTGTCCTGACATGCCATCACCAAAAAAAAAAAAAAAGAAACCCACTAAATTTGCTTATAATCACTCCTGTTAAAGGTTATTAAGGGCATGCATCCTTAATTTAATAAATATAGAATATGCAAAGGCAATAATAGATAGAAGACCAGCAAAAAAACAGTTTAAAAAATATCGTGTCTGTATCTGGCAAATAAAAAGCATTCGGATTTTTCAGAGTGTCTACAGGCAAGGCCGGTGAAAACGGTGCTTCTTGTTAGAAATGCTTTAACCAGTCATGACCTAATGATTAAAACCAGGAGCACAAATTTTTCTAATGCTTTTGGTGTGGCTGGAAATTTTGGTGGAGATAAAAGACACATCGATCACCCTCCATGCTAGTAAATTTGATTTGGCAGAGTGGGTGGCATGGGCGCGTAACTATAGATGCCAACTGTCACAACGAAAGATTCTGAAGAGTAAAAGTGGAATTGGATCCAAGTTATTAAAAGCCAAAACAGAGACTCGAGCTAAAGCCAAAGAAGATACTCGCCATTCAAACAATGGACTAAGAGATCATAGTAAAATGTGATGGTCATTTCATAGCAGGTGACCCGTAGCCTTACCTTGCAGCCACATCGCAAGTCAGATGACTGTAAAGGGCACCTGTGGCAGGCAGGGCTGGTGTCCGTCCCCAGTCCTCCCCCTGTCTGGGCACCTGCCCCCAACTGCTGTCATCGTCCTGGACGCATAATAGATCACAGCTCTCATCTTCTCCGGGTGGGCTCTTGACCAAGGGGCACAGCTGCCCCACAGGCTGCATCCCTTCAGGGAGGTTCCCCAAGTGACTGGCTGATGAGGGGGTTCAGAGCCTCAGGCCGCATGCTTGCTTCAACTTGGAACAGGCTGTGGGGTGCACTTCGTCTGTGGCCCCTCTCCAGCTGAGACCAGCTTTCTTGCCTCTGCCGTGTCCCCTTCCTCCCCTGAGAGGACCCCTAATACCACCTAAAGGAGAACTCTGCATCCTGGTCTGCTCCCTGTGAACACACCCAGCAGTCCAGCGATTCCTGAATGTCCCGGGGCCCCGCCTTTGCATCACCCCAGGGCGTCCGCGGCGGGCTGTTGGGTCTCTGCCAAGGGCACGTGATGGCCCGGATGCCCTTGTCCTAGGAGGCTCTGGATAGGAAGCCTCTGCTTCTTCTCATTCCATTGTCCTTTGCATATTTCCACGGTGGAGCTGAACGCATGGGCGCACATGAATGTCCCAACAATGTCCAAGTCAATGGGGAAAAGGTGCCATTATTTAGACAACAGTTTTGAGAGAAAAGTGTGAAATAACTGCAAAATCATGAGTAATTAGAAGACATCACCACTCTTTTTGAATATGGAGTTTCCCAGAGGCATTTTTTTTAAGGTAAACCATTCTAGATGCTAATTTTTATTTAACAAAATTTAGTCCCAAATACAACTGTTGGAAGTACAGTTGATGTTTTCCGTAGTTCGAAGAGTCTAATACTTATTTTATAATATATTCATTAGAGACATTAGACTCTGCTCTTCTCTAGTTTTTGCCCAAATCTGAAATGATTTTGGTGTGAGCCGGTAAGAATGTAATCACCCCCCACCCTCATTAGGTTGTGATCTCCTATTATGGATTTCTGAGATGTGAAAGGCATATTGCATGCAGACCCAATAGCTGTATTTAAAGATACAGGGACCTTGTTTCGTGCAACAGAGATATTGTAATGGACACCCCCTCAAATATTATGATTTCTGGTTTTACCAATCTGAACTTTTTTTCCTAAAAAAGTGATCACAATGCAAAAAAGTCCATTGTGCCTTTTCAGAAGATATTCAGGGTGATGATAATACATGGCAGTTGGTATCCCACGTGGAGATGGCCTTATTTGGGCATTTGTTAGACAGTGGAGCTCTGTGAGGCTCACAAGGACCAGTTTAGCAAATAGCTGCTCAGAATTTCTAGCCGTGATGCTGATCAAGTGTGCGGTGGACACCTGGGATGGCTCCTCCTGACCACTGAGAGGGACCACATGAGGCAGCTGGGTTTGCTTTCCCAAGCTTGCCTTCGGACATAAGTACTGCCTTTGATTTTTTCTCTTTAATCAGGTGCATGACTTATAGTCTGACACACATATAAAATCTCAGCGGTCTACCTCTGGGCTCATCTGCGTCCTTTTCTCTGAGAAGAATGGAAAAACATTGGAGCTCTTTTTCAAAATATTGCTTTGCAAGTGGGTCTCCTTTTAGATACATGTGGAGGTTAAGAATCACTAAATATAACAATTGACATATTATCAAATTAAAGATAATTTATAATTTATAAAACTACATATTCCTCCAAGTCTTTTCACCCCAAAATTATCACTATATGCCAACTCACTCTTCAATGGAGGATGATTTGCATGCCTTTAAAATGTGTTTATACATAAGTATATTTTATTTTGAGGAAACTTCATTCAAAAAGTTTCCTCATATTTTGGTGGACTTTTAAAAGGCAATTTCATGGGCAAAGACCATTAGTAATGTATATTCTATTAAGGAATTTATGTGTACTGCTTTTGGAATAAATGAAATGAGTCCAATATGTGTGACGAATAAGGATAATATGTAGTACATTCAATTCCCATGTGTTACTTGGGGAGTTTTACCACGGATTAGGAGAGATGTAGGTCCCTGGGTGATTTTACTATCATTTAAAAACTATTAAAATTACAGTTATCTAAATGTCATTAAAAAAACTCATTCACTTAAATAGTTCTCTGTACCCCAAATAAATTGTTCTGTGCAACGAGGCAACACTTTCAAATGTAATTTATCTTTGCTCTATTGACTCCAAATCAAGTTGCTACATTATATTTTCCTGGAAAGAATTTGACTTAAAATACTCTAATAAATTGTCCTATTTTCATGTTTAAATAGCTTGAGAAATATAGTCACTGAATAATAAACATGTGAGTTTATAGTGAATTCACAAATTTCTTAGTACACTTTATTAGGAGAAAATATATTGGGGTAAAATGAAATTTAGATCCCTGCTCTGCAAACCCCAAATTAAATTATTATTTTTGATAATTCTTCATTGTTTTTAATTGCCAAAGCACTTAGCGTGAGGATTTATGATATATCTACTGGCAATGTCTAAAACATGTCATAGCAGTCCACTCACCTGTATCAGAAATTAGGCTGCTGTTTATTTTATTCTAATATAAGTGTATTTTTCATCAAAAATGGTACAGAACTTAAACTTTAATATTTGTTTCTTAATTGCCATGTTATTTCACTTAGCCTGGATTTCAGTAAAAATTTTCATAGGAACATCTGACTTTGGCAATTTCATAACCCAAATGTTTATTTTCCACTGCCTTTAACAGTTCATGTCTTTTATCTTTAAAATCAGTAAACATGGGGTCTCCAAGTCACACTTATAACACACTATGGACATTTTCTCTTGAAATTTAATAGCAAATGTGTTTACTACAAACAAACAAACAAAAAAATACAACTGGGCACCCTTACAAGCTAAAGAATGAATTAAAAGTTATCTAATTACATTTTTATATACCTATAGGAGTCAAGCTGTTATCTTTTTAAATATCATTTTAATGAATCAGAATTTATACTACATAATATTAATTACTGATATTATTTAGAATTTTTCTGCTCAGGGCATTTTTCTCTTCTTCAATTACTTATTCATTCAATTACTTATTTATATCACTATAGACATATGCATATTAGCTTTACACTTCGGCTTATAAACCAATGCTATTTTATTTAATGTGTTGCTCCAGTTTGTCAAGATTAGGCCCTTGGAAGTTCTTTTTGTGAGCGCCTGCATGTGTGTGTGTGTGTGTGTGTGTTAGACACTCCTCACTCTCTGGCACTGCCTGGTGCTCTGGGCTGTTCCCCCAAGTTCCCTGCCCACGGCCTAGAGTTGGCATGTTCTCCAGAGCCTGAGGGGGGGTGGCTTTCACTGGAGAAGGACTCATTGCCTGGGGGCCGTGGCTGTGGGTCCTGCAGGGTCGGAGGAAGAAGACGTGTGGGCTGACCCACATCCACAGTTGTCTCTGCGTAGTTTTACATGGACCCTCTTACATCGGTATTGAGCGAAATATGACTTCATCAGGTGTGTGCGCACAGGGTTCATAGTTTTTGTTTTATTTTATTGTCCTTTTAACATCCGCGACGACAGTAGCAAGGCCCGTCTGTCCTCTCTGATGTGAGTCATGTCTGCCCGTTTTCTGTTTTTCTTGGTGAGCCTGGATAAGGGTCTACCTATTTCAGTGAGCTTTTCGGGAAGCAGCCTTTGGTTTGGTTGCTTTTCTATCACTTTTTCAGTGACACTGACTCTGCTATAATTTTTATTCTTCTTTTCTATGCTTTCGCTAGGTGTGAACTGCTTTCTCTAATGTTCTAAGGTTGAGCTTGAATTTTGGTCAGAGACAGCTTGTTTTCCAGGGCGTGTGCTTAGTGAGACACAGTCCCCTCCCCTGTCAGAGATGTGAGATGCTGATTCTTGGATCCTCGTGGTCAGAATCCGGATGGGTCCCTGGGGGTGACACCGAGCACAGGCAGCGGCCACCCCGAGACAGGATGAAATACCTACAAGCCGGTGCCAATGTTCCTTTGCCAACACGGCCGGTGTGCGTTGACCTTTGTCCCATTCCTAACACCATCAGTCCCGCTACTGACCTTGCTGAGATCCCTCAGGTGGCTCCCGCTGTGGTGAATGCAGTTGCTCTCCAGGTACATGGTCCTTCTCGCCCCTGTGCCATCCAGAGCATTCATACATTGTCTCTTCCAGCGGAGAAGGCACGCCATGTCTTGGGGAACCACAGACTCGCTCTTTCGCCCTCTAACCACCTCTATTCCCTTAGCACTCACCTATCCCTCAGCTCATCGTTAAGTTAACATGATCAGAGTGGCTTGGAGAATGTGCGAGACCCGGCTTTGTCCTCGGGAGGGTTTGGCCCATGTGTAAATGCATAAATCAAGGGCAGTGATGTTCCCTTCTGTCTGTTGTTTCTCTTTCTTCTTTACTGCCGACTGAACATGGGCTCAGTCGTGGGTGCTCATGATGAAGCCCACGGTGTTAGCAACGATGAGATGGATAACAGAGTCAGGAAGTTCTGCTCACTGTACGCTCCACTTAGTAGGTAATAGACTCGCTGGTAGATTTGTGCTGCTTAAAAACCCTTCCGTGGTTTCTGAGCTTGTGCCCGACAGTCATGCAGCATGAGAAGCTCCTCGGCGAAAAATGGTAACTGAATTTTCATTTACGGACCTTCCTTGGGAAGGAGGCATGTTAACAGCGAGCGTTCGCACCTATTGTATTTTGAATGTAGAAACCACGGTTTGTAATTAATATTTGGAGGCTGAGAAACAAAGATAATAAATTGTGGGTTGTGCATGATCGATAGCTGTATTACACATGTAATTTGATTAAATTTCAGATAGTTTTTAGGATGAAATCCTTACTGGAAAACATTTTTAAAGGTATTCTCTTTTTCTAGACACTTACAGCTTAAATGTCTAGGAAGCCGTACACAAACACGCTACAAAGTAGCCTGAGATTCATGCAGCATGATGAATCCAAACACCAACCTCACGCTCCCTTATTACTCTGAGAAGACCCTCCGGTGTGAACAACAGGGGTCACCAGGTAGAAACGTGACTTTCACTCGTCTTACATGTCTCATGATGTAAAACTTATGAGATTTTAGGGTAACCAGTTGAATGCATTTTTAATTTGTAAACACTATATAGACAGATAATTAGACAGTGAAAAATACAGCAGTTTTAAAATGACGGCCAATATCTTTCTTTTTATTTCTCCCTCATGATCCCCCCCCCCAAAAAAAAAGAGGACAAAGCGAAGCGCTAACATTGCTCTCCTTGTTCCCTTGATGTCTTCGGCATTGACTACAGGAATGTGCCACTCAGACAGGCAACTTCACGGTCTATCGCCAAACAGCCGAAATCCCAGCAGCTGCACACACAAACACTGGGCGCTGGAGGTTCTGTCCTGACAAACCTTTCATGTTTATGAGCAGAAGGGGATGATGAATCCGAGTTGGGCCTCATGGCCTCCACCTGCCTGTGGTGCCTGCCACTTCTGCTCGTAATTCATTGGCCAAAGACATTGTGGCCTCACCTAGCCTCAAGGACGCACCGGGGTGGGGGTAAAATGCAGTCCTTCCATGGATCCGACAGGAAGAAAGAGGAAGTGTGTGAGAGGGCCCCAGTGAGGACTACATTTGGGTAAATTGAAAAGAAAGAAATGAACCCACCGTCATGATTTTTTCAATATTCATGACTTCCCCAATGAGGAAGAAAAATAAAAATAGCACCATGCTTCTCCTACAAAGATCTACCATCATCTTTACCTGCAATGAAGCGTGGGAACTGCGTAGTTTCAGAGATTTGGAACAGAGATCTCTGTAAAAATCCCAGTGAGGACAGGTGACCGTATCCGGTCATCCGCACTTTCTCTGGAAAATGCATCGTCCCATGTCTGCACTGTCGCACCTGTGGCGGGACCCTTTTTGTTCCTTCTTTCCTCAGTGTCTCAGCCAAGGCTCCTGGAAAACTACACTCAGTCTCCTAATGTGCAACTGTTTAGCTGCTCTCTTCTCCAGAGGCAAAGTCACTTGGTAGTGACCCTTTGCAAGGCCTTCTGTTCATCATTGAAGTTTTCTGGATTTTGTGGCACGTTCTATGTCATTTCTTCACTTAGGGTATGCATGACAAAGCTGTCTGCTTTATTCATTCAGATAAAGACTGAAGCAATCTTAGATATTTCGACTATCTATGTTGTAATGAGTTATAAGTTGAACTTCTTATCTGACTAATAAGTAGCAAATATGGGAAAAAAGAATATCCAAACTTCAATTTTCATTATCTGATGACCGAGATGACTTAATTCATCTGTAATTTTACTTAGTTTTATAGAAATCTAAAATCTGTGGCATAATTTTAATTTTACTCATTAAAGATGATCAGAGGCATGTTATTAGAAATGATATGTTTCATAATTTTAAAAATTTAGATATAAACTCCCAATTGACTATACTTACTCTGTGTGACCTTAAGCAAATTATATAGCCTTTCTAAATTTGAAGTTTTCCCATAAGAAAATGAAACTCTGCCTTCTAACACATGGTGTAAGGGAGAACACTGACTGAGATTCTACAGGGAAGTAACGAGCGCCATGTCATGTCTGAAGCATGGTAGATGCTCATTGATGTTATTTTATTTACATGATTTTCTTGGTAGAATTTTAACAACTATAGCATGTATCATAAGCAAAGAAAATTTAGATTGCTGTGCAAGGCATGTGATCTCATGTCCTTCCCAGAAAACGAGCTGCCCATATTATAGGTTCCACAAGTTCATCCTTTGGAATTTCTAAAAGAAGAAAAAGTAGAAGATATGAGTGCATTTGAATAAACAGTGCAGGTTCACACCCCTTTTAAAGGGGTTTGGGTGACCTGCTAGACGGCCCATGCCCCCTACATGGAGGATGACTGTGGTTTCCGAGAATTATATCGTCGTCAGTTTTCCAGGTTCCAGGAAATGAAAGTAAACTTAAGTTCGTTCCTCTGATTTATCCTCCGTGGTTTTGCTGACTTCTGAAGGCGAGACCCGGCAGCAGCAGTATTCATTAGTGCTTTAGGCAGAGTTGGAATTATGTGAAGTCAGAATGGCAGTGAGTGAAAATAAATTCAAATGTCCTAGAGGGTGTTAGGCTCACTCAAATAAAATGAGCTCTATTCCAGATGGGCTCCCCAAACAAGCCCGATTTCCAAAGCTCATGCTGGTAATAAATTATCATTCCATAGAGATAATTGCTATTTACTTATTGTGTTCTTAGTGCTTCCACATAGTCAAAGCAGTCAAAGGCTGGAGAAATAACAATTCTGGTCGTTACCCAGGTGGGGGACGCTCGTAAGGCACCAGCAGAAGGAATCGCTGGCTGGATACCAGTTTCAGTAAGGGATGCTGCTCTAGTGAGGGCTGGACCCCCAAGTTGTATGATCATTTCACTTTCTGAGGCTTTTCTTTGATCCCAAAGGAAGGGACAAAAGCTGGGAACCACAAAACAGCAGCTGAATAAATGCACTGGCCAAATAGAAACGCGTCTGAAGCCTCCTGGGTGACTTTTTAGCAAGACCCCGGGAAAGTTCTGTGTATCAGAGCAAGGTCGTGAATAGATGGGGTCTTCCTCTAAAAGCTCAGATAGTCCTGGAAAACTGACATTGTGACCACGCTGCCTATTAGATTTGACCTTGGCACTTTGTAAACATAGATGGCCCAATGAAATCAAACCACAGTGAAATCAGCTCATCAGCTTTAAGTTCAAAAAGACCAGTTTTGATGAAAGGCACTTTGTTTCTTACAGATAGGTTAGGTTCGAGAAAACAGTTTTGGTCCCATTTGTATCTGATCCCAAAGTGACGTAATCCAAATGATCGAGGATGTAATCTTTTGTGGGCGGGCACAGTGGCCTTTTGTTCTCCTGTATAGCTCTGCTCCTATCAATGCAAATTCATAAGAAAGGAGTTTCTATAGTTTCTTACAGGCTAAGGGTACTGCTAGGACTCACCCCGGCTTTGTGCTGAAATAACCAAGATGTGACAGGAAGGCTTAGATTGAAAATGTTAGTCCTAGCTCTAAGGTTATTTCTCCTGACTGTCGGTTTTCCCCGCACTGAGTGGGAGCAATTTACGAGCTGGAGCACCAAAGAGCAGACACTGCAAGCCACCTGCTTGCAGCTGCCCTTAGCAACTGCTTTGTATTAAACTGTGACCTAGCTTTATGAAATTGCTCCTCGACTTCAAAGTATATTTTCTGTTTCCCTCCAAAGCAAAATGATAAAAAAACATTTGCCTTTGCAAACTTGACCATCTGCAATCGAGATAAGTACAGGAGCATCGTCAGGTAGTCGCCAGGGAAAAAGAAGGCAAGTGTCGTGACCCAGCACGACAACCCTGGCTTCCGGCGGAGAAGAAGGTAGGGAAAGGAAGGCTCAGGGGAAGTACTAGCACTTTGAGTGAGTGCGAAGGGAACTGTGGCTGGACCATAATCATCTTTTTGAAGATTTTGAAGAATGGCATGCCAGTGGTGTGTTAAATGTATACTCTGAACACAACATATATGCGTGTTCTTTGAAGACCAATATTTTAAGCTTTTAATGTGTGTTATTACTTACTAATGTTCACATTCGATGGCTTCAGGAAGTCCGTTACCATCGTCATATCTTGGGCTGCCAGGCAATGCCCAAGTGTTGAAGTTGATGACCCTCCCAAATTCCTGCTTCCCCCTCTTCAAATGCTGTCACCCCATCCTGTTTTGAAGCTTTACTGAGGCTCCAGTCTGGGAAAAGCCAGAGGGACAGGTCACTATGGTTGTTGGTTTGAAGATCAGGTAGCTCTTATATTACGAATATTTTATTACATGGATATGTGTATGTTATATATTCGTCGTCTGGGAAAAGCCAGAGGGACAGGTCACTATGGTTGTTGGTTTGAAGATCAGGTAGCTCTTATATTACGAATATTTTATTACATGGATATGTGTATGTTATATATTCGTCATCGGCAGCCGTCCGTCTCGAGAGACGATGGTGTAGCTTCTTAAGAGTCTATCTGCACCGCCGAGAATGGCTGTGCAGTCCGACTCGGGAGTGACACGGTATCTGTCTCCTCCCGTGTTGAATCGACATCTTGCGATGACGCTGGAGTGTCCTCTCCAGTGAAGCTGAAGCTACAGAGCCTGGGCAGGGTGATATGGAGGGTCTGCTGTTGCCCATGCAGCAGACCCCCCCTCTCTTCGCAGCTGAAGGGTCCAAGGGAAAGACGGAGTCAATACAGCTTGGCTTCAGGTGCGCCGCAGGAGTTGCCGGTGTTGACTACAACGTCAGACCGCCTTAGGGACTCCGGCTCCGGATTTTCTGTCGGGGTTTACTCCCTTAGCCTTTCCCCTGAAGAGGTATGCCGCAAGGCAGCGGAGGTTTTTTGGAGTCAGAGTTTTCCTTCTCTGATGTGTGTGTGTATATATATATATATATATACACACACCATATATACATATATAATGCATACATTACTGGTATTATTAAGAAGGGCTTTATGAAGTAGTCATTTTTATAATTTCATATTTTAGGGAGTCTTAGCTTTATGGAAAAATTGAGAAACTAATACAAACATGTACTATATACCTCAGTTTCCCCTATTATTAACATCTAACATCAGTGTGGTAAATATATTGTAATTAGTGCAGCAGTGTTGGTATATTATGATAAACCAAACTCCGACTCACTCGCTCTTTCTTAGGTTTGACCTGGGCATCTTTTTCCCTTCCCATGCAGGGTCCCACCCAGGAAACCACAGCCCATTTCTCGTCCGGCCTCCGCAGGCTGTTCCTGGCTGCAGCGGTGTTTAAGATTTTCTCTGTTTTGCTGACATTGGCAGTTAGGAGGCATCTTTGTAGAGGGCTGTTCTAATGAAAAGCTGTTGCATTTTCTTCATGATCCGACTGGGTTATATGTTTTGGGGAGGGAGACCATAAAGCAAGGAGACAGTTCCGTCACGTTCTTGGAAGGGAACATGCTACCAGCAGGAGTCATTGCTGTTGCTGTTGATCTTGACCCCAAAGGAGTAGTGATTTCCTGGGTTCCCCACTTGACGTTCCGCCGACCCCTTGTACACCTGCATTTTGGACGCCTACACGAAAGGAGCAGGAAGTGATGGTCCGCTTGAATGAGGGCAGAATATCTGGATAAATTATTTGGAACTTTGCACAGGCAGTTGGTCTGTTTGCCATGAACTTACCTTCAGTCATTTACATCATCTTGGTTTCATAGAAATATTCTAATATGTAATTTTTCTTTCATTTCTGTGATTTTAAAATTTTCTAGAACAAGCACGTAACATTTTTTAAATAAAAAATTCAGTAGGAAAAATATATAAACTTGATAAGGCACTGCTTTGATCAGACATTATTTGCTTGAAAAATGAAGGGTCTGCAAGCCTCTCCCACTTCAAACCATCATTAAGGCTTAATTTAGCATACAGGCTTATTGTAAATTTGAAGTTACATTATCTTAATTATTCCCTACCACCTAGCAAATTATCCCAAAACTTACAGCAGACAGTGGCTATTTAAAGGAGTCCTTTGCATATCAGGTAAGCCTTTCGTGTTGCAAATAATTACTTCCTAATTTATCTGTAGAGGAATCCCATTTACTAGAGCAACAAGAAAAATAAAGCACCAAGGAATAAACTCAACCAAGGAGGTAAAAGAACTATACTCAGAAAACTGCAGAACACTGAAGAAAGGAACTGAGGACGTTACGAATAAATAGAAGCATATACTGTGTTCATGAATTGGAACAATTAACATCATTAAAATGCCCATACTACCCACAGAAGTATTTTTATACTTGACGCTATAACCCATCATTACTTTATTCTCTAGATAAAATTGCCCCAGCTTATTCAGTTGGCTCTGGTGACTCTTTGACATATTCTCACCTATGTGTGTGTGTGTGTGTGTGTGTGCATTTACTTTCTGGCAGTGTAATAGCGTAACTGGCATGCCCCAGGCCTAGAATTTGAAATTTCTCCAAGGAACGCTGGTCATGTTTTATTGTTTATCCATTCACCTGTGACAAGCATCTTGGTAGCATCCATTTTATTTTTTTGAGACTATGAATAAAGCTACCCTAAACACTCCTGTGCAGATATTTTTGTGGATACACGGTTTTAAATCATGTGGGGAAGTACCTAGAAGCATGTGAGGAGTATCATATGATTACGCTTAGCTCGGTAGGAGACTGCAGGACTTCGCTCCAGAGTTAATGTATTGCTGGCCTTCCCGTTCGCAGTGAATGCGTCTGTGTTTCTCCGCATAGTAGCCGGCGATTGATCTTGTCAGTTTCTTATAGTTTAGCCACGCTAATAGGTGTGCAGCAGTATCTTATCATCGTTTTCGATAAATAACTTTAGCAAGCATTATGTTCTCTTTTATTTTAGAATTTAGAAAAGCAAAGTCTTTGGAAAGCAGCACAGTTGGATCAATAGGCAGGAAACAATGCCTTGTAAGAATGAAGAGTTTGATTTCTTGTCTGTGGAAGGTGTCTGTTCACAGCATACGCCGTGTAGGGCACTTGAGCAAACTCTCAGGCATTAAAGAAGAAGAAGCACACATGTTCAGAAGTGTTTGTAGGTACAGTCTATATCTGGCCTCAAGGTTTCAGTTTTCTGAGGTAAGAGGTTTCAGTTCATCACATGGGTAAGAATAATATTAACACAGCCGAGCGTATTTTTAATCTTAGTTATCTGACCATTTCTTAACTCTTGTAACCATCTGTACAAGTCCCTGTTTGCTTTATGTTAGCTTATTTAAAGAACGGTGGGGAAGTGAACATATTCAGATTATTTTTCTTTAGGTGAGATGATTTAGACCACAAAGTAACGTGAAATAACTTCTCTACAGGATAGATGCTGAGCATACCGGGCAATGTGTTTAAAGCACAGTGGTTCTGGTCAGTGGGATATGAAATGGAATTTACTTTACCTGATCGGTTCTTGGTCTGGGTGGCCATTAGCTTCTTACCATGTCCTCATAAACATTTCAAAAAATGCGCGGTGTCCACTTGCTTCTGATCTTCTACAGGCTGCCATGATGAGGATCCTTCTATGAGTTTTCCCTCTAGGCAATGGAGTGAGCCCAGGAAGAGTGGCCTTTTTTCCTTTGGAAATAAATTAAATAACTTAAGAGAGAGAAAAATTATTTTGCTAAGCACCAATACAACATTTTCCTAGTAGATCCCATAATATTATAAATCCTTTATTCAATATTCTTTCTGTCTACTAACCTAGAGAGAGATAAAAGTAAGGGAATAAAAATCCTAAATATAATATCCAGCAAAGAAATGTGTATTTTTGGTTCAATAGGTTTTATTTATTTTTATTTATTTTTTATTTTTTTTATTTTGGTTTTTCAATTACAGTTGTCCCCTTTTCCCCTAATTTCTCTCCCCCACCCAACCTCAATAGGTTTTAGATGAGAGTAAAAATTGGTTAAAATGATTTTTGGATGAGTATTACCAGTTGAAACAAAAGAATTTAAAAAAGAAATCTTAGGCCTTCATAGAATAAGAATACAGCTACCATGTGTGTGCTGATATCACGATCAAACATTTACTTAAGTGTAGAACTTATCATACAGTGTATATATTATAAATCTCTTTTTTTTTCCAACTAGATGTGAGATACTTAGAAGTCCTCTGTCATAGCAATTTTTTCATTTCTCCTAATCAGCATAAAGTTCAGGATAAATTATGATCACAATATGTGGTTTTCAGGCATGGGCTTTAAATTGAATCACAAAGAACATGTATTGTGGAAGTCAGATTTATATGAAATCAAAAGTATAAATAATAAAACTCAATGAAAAGGCTTACTATAGAGATAAAGGAAATTCCAAATTTCCAGAGAAATTTGCCTTCTGAAAGCTGGTAGAGAACTGTTCATACTTCTGTTTCCTTTTCTTTTTATATATTTTTCTATTTAATGTGTCTTAAACCACACTAATTCCAATCTCAATAGTTTATTTATTTATTTATTTATTTAATGAATAAAACGTATTTTATATTCTCTGGACCCAATTTGAATCATAACTTGCGATCACAACTTTTACAGGCATGCTATGAATTTGGCAGACCGCTTTTCAACTCTCTCTGCTTCCTCCACTCCTCCTTTGCCTTTGATCACAGTACAGCGCTTAGTGTACAATAGTCAATAAAACCTGAGAGAAGACTCCAACCCGAGAAAGGGACTCCCCATAAAGTAGCCTACCTATTCTGAGCGTTCCAACTATGAAGGGCTGCTATGACCACACAACACAGATAGTACCCTCCCGTCACCCTTTTTGGTATACCCGCAGTAATTGCATGTTCCCAGCTTTCCCTTCTGAGACCTTGAGGTTCCAAGGACACTTCTGATCTTCTTCAAATGAGCCAAATAGCATCTACCTGTACATGGGACACTGTGAAGTTGACAAAAATTAATGAATAAGGCCTACCTCTCATAGACCAACCTGTTTGGGGCATGATCACAACACTCGGTTTGATTCCAAGTATAGCCAGAGCCACTTTATTTAAATGGCAGATTTCATAGAAAAGTCGTCCAAATCCCCACTCACTTTCACTTCTATCTCGCAGACGAAGACAGAGGGATTTTGCAAAATGTCAAACTAAGAACACAACACAGCTAAGAGTTCTTAGAGAACAATGTAATAGGATATCCAATTGTTATTCTCAGGATTCTCTTCCTGGAGAATGTCAATCAAAGTCTCCATTCGGCTCCAACTGCAATAAAGACCATCCATTGGCCTAGTGGTGGGGTAATATGTACATTTGATATATCGGCAGTGTTTCTTAAAAGTTTTTATCGAAATGGCTTATATAATAATTATTTTACAATCTTACAGTCACCTTCTGACCTCCTGTAACCCTTCTGTATTAGACATTTAATGCTAATGAAATGAAAAATGTTTATTTGGATCATATCTAAGTTTTTACCTATAAGGCAAACAGTATAGGTCTGTGGAAAGACCTAGGGAAAGGACTAAATTATTTATTCATTTTATATAATATTGGTTTACTTCTATTTTTTAGAGAATGTTTTCAATTTGATCATAGTTTTTAAAAGTCTACTTTTAACCAATATCTCTATAATTGTTATTGGAAAATTAGATAAAAATATTTAATTACATAATTTATTATTACTGTAATACCAAGTTGTCTGCAAATGAAATCATAGAGATATGATTTCATCATTAAGGTCTAAAATGTGGATGGAAAAAAGCATTTTATTTGAATACAGTTTTTGTACTCTAATCATAATTCTTATACGGTCTATTTATTGAATAGTAGCTAAATTATATCACCAGACCGAATGGCTTTCATTTGGTAGGGCAACTATTTGCAAATAAATTTCTCACCATGAGAATTTGGTTCCCATTTTACATTTTTAGATATTTGTTCTAGCTATAATCTCATATTTAACATAAGTTATCAGGAAGTAGTAAATTCATACATGAATTAAAATAAAAATGAAAAAGGGAAAGGTGATTGTTACTGCAAAGAACCCCAGGCAGTTTTAACATATGCTGGACTGTGGTCAGATTTGAGAGCTGACTTCACTGAATGTGGTCTCAGCACAGCCAGGAACATTTTGACCACAGTGTTTGAGGTAGAAAAGTAGACTTTTGATTAATGTTTACCAATTAAATTTTAGTAAAATTATATATTTTGTGTATTATACTAAAATAATTACAAAGAAAATCTCACCCTATGTCCACTTATAAACATAAACATTATCTTTTGTTCACTCTCGTCTTTAAATGCAAAACCCTACAGATACGATGTCATGTAAACATGCTATTGACAAGTATATTAAGGAATATATGTTTTCTCACTGGAAAATAGGTCAAGGAGCTCCAGCTTTGCATTTGGGAGTTGAAAACTGTAGCTTGAGGGACAATGGGTGTATAACCATACCTCAGGCTAGGCGCTAAAACCAAGTTCTCAGTGTGCTGTGTGAAGAATTAATTGGTAACAGTTTTATAAATAGGTCAAACATACGTTTAAACTTCATAACTACCAATATGTAAAGCAAATTTCAGTAAAGGAGCTCAACTTAAAATGACAAAGGACTTTCCATATTATTTTACCAGTAAAGCATCTTAAAATTTAAGTGTTATTTAAACGACAGTGTATCTCAGTGTTACTGTTTGTTAATGCAAATGTATCAAGAATATCCCTGTACTTATTAAAATCAGTGATTTTTTTCCTCACATAAAACAAGATTTCCTTAAGTGAATGGAGCTAAAACATTATTCCAAATCCTAAACAAAGCATTTATCCATTAAGTTTATTTCATAACTTCTGTGGTATATTTAAATTAAAATACTGCAATCCATGTTTGATGGAAAATATGCCTAGAGGTTCACAATATCACTTCCGGAATCATATAAATTTAATACATATACAATTAATTATCTCCTGGCCACCAAGGAAAGGAAAGTTAGCGAATTGACAATACCTCAATTAATATTTTGGGAAGTACTTTCCCAAAGACTTTCAATAGTGATATATACTTAAAATAAGATCAGTCATAACCCTTTTTCCTACCTTAATCTGTTTACTGATGTATTCCAGAATGCTATTACTTTTAATCTACCACGTGTCAAATGAGCATTTAACTCTTCAATGCATCTGACTCTAATTTCTTTAATTTCTAGGCAGATTTTATAAGAATTCATAAAGCAAAAAATTGCATATGCTTAAAGGTTTTTGAAACCAGAATTTATTCATAGAGAGCATTTATATCTTCTAAAGAGAATTAACTCCAAGAAAACATTGTATGATCTGACTTTATTTTCAAAATGACATTTCAATTAATTGTTAGCCATCTACTATTTACTGAGCACCTAACGTGACAGGAATGCAACTCCTGGCCCCTTAGGGCACAAAGAGGAGTGAGGTTTTCTCTCCTGGGGTATGAGTCGGGGGTGCAAGTGGGAGAACTCAGTAAATACAGGGTTCCCTCACTTACCGCGGGTATTACGTTCTAGAACCCCCCGCGATAGGTGAAAATCCGCGAAGTAGGAACCTTACATTTGTTTTAGTATTTATATATATGTTAAGGCTTTATAAACCCTTCCCACACACGTATAAACCGTTCCCAGTCCCTTATTAACCTTTCCCACACTTTTATAAACACTACTTATGTCCTTAAACATATTCTACACTCCTAAACCTACGTAACTTTAACAACATATGTATCGTCGTCGTCGTCGGCAGCCGTCCGTCTCGAGAGACGATGGTGTAGCTTCTTAAGAGTCTATCTGCATCGCCGAGAATGGCTGTGCAGTCCGACTCGGGAGTGACATGGTGTCTGTCTCCTCCCATGTTGAATCGACATCTTGCGATGACGCTGAAGCTACAGAGCCTGGGCAGGGTAATATGGAGGGTCTGCTGTTGCCCATGCAGCAGACCCCCCCTCTCTTCGCAGCTGAAGGGTCCAAGGGAAAGACGGAGTCGATACAGCTTGGGTTCAGGTGCGCCGCAGGAGTTGCCGGTGTTGACTACAACGTCAAACCGCCTTAGGGACTCCGGCTCCGGATTTTCTGTCGGGGTTTACTCCCTTAGCCTTTCCCCTGAAGAGGTATGCCGCAAGGCAGCGGAGGTTTTTTGGAGTCAGAGTTTTCCTTCTCTGATGTACCCTGACTGGAAGATCGAACCAGCGACACTTAGCTCGCAGGCTGACGCTCAATCCACTGAGCTAAACCAGCCAGGGCATACAACATATGTATACAGTACCACTAAATCCCACGATATAGCAAAAAATCCACGATAAATAATTAAATATAATATTTTTTAAAATCCCATGATACAGTGAGGCTGCGATAAGCGAACCATGATATAGAGAGGGACTGCTGTATTTTACAACAAACTTATAATACAATTGTTGAAAAACTGATGAATAGGTGAAGCACAGGGAGATGTTAGTGCTTGAACTCATAACTTGATTCATTTCTCAAAACCGACAGAATGAATCCTGATGCTAACTACAGACTTTAGTTGATAATATGGACTCATTATTGGTCCATCAATTATAGTAAATGTACATACTAATACAAGATTTTAATACTAGGAGAAATAGCAACCAGGGGGAAGTGGGGTCCATGGGAACATTATTTTATCTACTTAATTCTCTGTGAACGTAAAACTGCTCTAAAAATAAAGCATTAAACAAAACTAGACTATGTAGGTCTAGATTACCTGAAGTAATCAGAGTAAATGTTATTGGTAGTTACTTTTAACCCTAAAATTCTGTGCATTTTATTACTGGACCTCATGTCATGGGACAGAATATATTTCTTCTCTCAGTTAAGAAATAATAGCATTAAAAGCCTTCCAGTCTCACGTGGACTCTCCTTTCCTTCAGCTTCATTTTCCACAAAAAAAGGCTGGTCCTTTGGTCCAACACCTCTCATTGCTTCACTTAATCCTCTTCATCAACATCTGCTTGGTGAGCAGACAAGATGCAGAAGGAAGACTAAGGAGACAGTGGGTGCTGGGGCCAGACCTTGGGGGGTGTTAGCGACCATGGGAGGTGGTTTGGAACACTGCTCCCCTGAAGGAAACTCACAGGAAGGCTTGAGGTAGGACAGCGCTGTTTCCTGATTTACCCGTGGAAAGGACCATATTCTTAAGCAACGCTGAGTGAGGAGCAGGGACAAAAAGTGTAGTTAAAAGCCCAGTCCAGCAGTCCATGACACAGGCGATGACGATGTGGAATGGAATGGAGACCAGCGCAGGTCTTCAAAGGTAGGCAGGATAGGAAACACAATTTGTTGGAGGATCAGATGTGGGGAGTAAGAAAATAACATGACTTAAGGTTCTCTAAAGATTTAAGGTGAGAAAAAATACAATAATAGTGATATTTATTGATTTGGACAACATTGGGTCTTAGCAGAAGTGAGAGTTAAGAGAGCAGACCAAGGATAGATGACCTTAATTAATCAGCTAATAAATGGAAAGTTATATTTGTGGAGTATAAATAAGCTAATAAAAAAGAAGGAAAGGAAGACTAAGGGATATGTTGTTTCTGCTTTATATCTTCCCCAAGGCAATCATTGCTTTCACTGGGTTGAGGAATAAAAACAAGAATCAATACGCAATGATTTTCTCTCTAAATATATGTATAAGTAAGAAATGCATTTAACTGAAAGTTAGTTTTTGAAAAACCTGCCTAGAAGTAAACAAATAGGTATTTTGCCCACCCCCTCCCCCCATCTCAGCACCCAGGGGTGAGGCAGTTTCAGTATTGGTTCAGCTACTCAATACAGCCATCAGAAGACCAGGCATTTTCAGGGAACTTTATCGAACTCACTGAGTTGGCTTTTCCCCTCACGTTGAGTGTGTTTTGGTTACAGGAAGGTTAGCACATCCCCAGGCTTGAAGATGTAAATCTCTCTATCTTTGCATCAGAAAAGTAGGTCTGATAGAAGCATTCAGAGCATACTTAGGTTGCCTCACATTGACAAAGGGCAGCATATTGCCTTCTTTGATGAGAATGAAGACAAGAAACCTGAAGCCTAGTTGTGTAGACTCTGGTGGATAAGGGCAGAAGGGAAAGCATCACCCAGCATTATTATTTGGGGTGACAGGTTTTGGTCACCTCTGTTCATGTGCCCCTGACTCTGTCTCTGTCTCTGTCTTTCTCTTTCTCACACATGTTGTGGGGTGACATTAGTTAATAAAATTATATAGGTTTCAAATGTACAATTCTACAATACATCATCTGTACATTTCATTGTGTATTTCCCACCGTATCTAATTTATCATCGGCAAATATCTTCTTCCATTCGGGAGGTTGGTTTTGGGGTTGTTTCCTTTGCTGTACAAAATCTTTTTAGTTTGACTTAGTTCATTTGTTTATTTTTTTGTCACCCTGCTCAAGGAGGAATATCCAAATGCATATTGTTAAGAACGATTTCATATACCTTACTACCTATGTTTTCTTCTAGGAATTTTATGATGCATGGTCTTACATTTAAGTTTTTAATTCAGTACAAGTTTATTTTTGTATGTGGTGTAAAAAAGGGGTCTAATTTTATTTTTTGCATGTACCTAATACGATTTTTTTTTAAATTTTAACACCACTTATTCAAATATACTGCCATCACCCCATTGTATATCCTTGTCTTCTTTGTCATAGATTACTTGGCTATATAAGTAAAGATTTACTTCTGGGCTCTGTATTCTTCTTCATTGATCTATATATCTGTTCCCATGCCTGTATTATACTGTTTTGATGATTGTAGGTTTGCAGTATAGTTTGAAATCAGAGATCATGATTCCTTCCATTTTATTCTTTCCCAAGTTTCCTCTAGCTTTTCGAGGTCTTTTGTGGTCCATATACATCTTAGCATCTAATGTTCTAGTTCTAAAAGGAATGCCATTGTTATTTTAACATGGATTGTATTTAATCTGTATATTGTTTTACATAGTAAGGACGTTTTAACAATATTAATTCTTCCAATCCATGAGTGTGGTATATCCTTCCATTTATTTGTATCCTTTTCATTTTCTGTTTTCAATGTCTCATAATTTTCCAAGTATGTCTTGTACCTTTTTGGTTAATTTATTCCTAGATGTTTATGCTTATACATGCAATTATAAATAGAATTTCTTTAAGTTTATCTTTCTGATTATTTATAATTGATATACAGAAATGAAACAGATTTCTGTATATTGGTTTTATATCTGCTACTTTATGAATTCATTTATTCATTCTCATAGTTTTTGGTAGAGTCTCTAGGGTATTTGTGGGCAGCACACAGTTTCTAGTTCTCTATTTTTATAACTTTTAAAAAATACAAAAACATTATTTTTGTATATAAAAAATAGTCACTCACCTCTGCAGATCTTTGCTCTCTGAGATCTTAGAGCACAGATCCCAGAGGGCATAGACCTCTGACCCATCTTTCTTATTATATAATAACATTTCTATCAATGCTCACATCTGACTAATTCAGATTGCTTGTTGCCCATGAACATACTGGGGACCTTGAGGACTTTTTTTTTTTTTTTTTCAGTTTTAAAGTCTGCTAGTCTCTTAGTACAATCTATTGGTCTATTTGCCAATAGAATACACCTAACCCCCTTTCCAGCATTGCGTGGATCTGAATTGGATTCACTTCACACTTCATGCCCCCAAATACACATCCATAATTATTTCAAGGTAGGTCTGTAATAACCACTTTAGTCATGCCTGCTCTCTGTAGATAAGGCCCTGCAGAATCTAAGCACTTCTTTTGCCTGGCTGAGAAGGTCAACCAGGTTCGGCTTAAATGTTTCAAGGATCTTAGAAAAGAATCTTTGAGCCTCATACCACACATGCTATTTGATCTATATGTCCAGGTTATACTTTACTTTGAGGATCTTTTGCTGATATAAAGATTGAGGATGAGAAAAAAATGTTTTTCATCCTTCAACGGAACACCTCTCATTAATTTTGTTTTCTTTATATTTGTTTTGCAAATGGAGCAGTTTATTCTTAATTGATGTCCCTCTTCCTTTGCCTTATAACCCGGACCTACACTAAATGAACACCACTTCTAACACTTGGCCAGGAGGTGTCCATAAACAGATCCACACATTCATTAGTCGCTCTTCCCACATTGCTGGAGCAAACAATTGGGTGTATAATATTGTTATTGGATAATAAGATTATTTCTTATGCCAGCTTGCAAAGGAGATTTTCACGCTGGTTTTCTGGCTTTTGCTAACAGCTTGTTCATCCCTTTGACAACTTCTGCTATTGCCTGGCCCCAGAGCCAACGCCACCCATTTTCTCTTATTGTATCAGCACATTCATGTGTATCGATTTTCATGACATAAAAAAAGAGCACTTACTTAGCAGGTCAGTTTGGATTAAGTTAGGTGGTCCTTCTGATCTTGACAGAGTTCTACTCTTGTCAGCTGAGCCCAGTGACAGCAGGTCTCTGAGGTCATGCGCCTCTGTCACTCTGACCAGTAAAATGTGTTTGTCCATAAATGTGACAGTAGAGACGTAGGCTCTTTTGGTGTGGCATAACATTTCTTCTGACCCCCTCAACAGTTTTCCAAACCAGAATTATTTAACGAGTCTGTATAGCGTTTGCATACAGCTGTGCATTTACTTTCATCTTTTTACTGTACATAGAATCAGTTGGTTTAAATTATTTTTATTGTGCCATAATTTGTTAGTTTTTATTAGTGTCCTTGGCTTGTGCCTGTGTCGCTCCCATCTCTATTCTCCTCTTCTTATGAGGACAGCGGTCCTGTTGGATTAGGGACCCCCCACCTCCAGGATGACCTCACTTGAGCTAATTATGTCCACAACAACACTATTTCCAAATAACGTAACATTCTGTGGTTCTTGAGTTGTAACTACAATATGTCGGCAGGTTGACTTGTGTAAGTGGCTCGGTGTAAGATTCCAGGTTGTTTATTTGGAAAAGTGCGGGCTCGTGCTTTCTGAGACCAGGTGAAGGAGGGGGAGATGTGAGACCTGCAGTTCCAAGAGGTGACTGACGTAATTTAATGTCTCGCGGACGCCTCTGCTGCCATGCTAAGCAGAGGGGTCGCTAACCTACGGATGGAGGCTGGGCTTTGAGGAGAGGGGTGCACTCTTGTTTCAGTCAATGAGAGACGTGGAGATTTCTGTTGGCTCTTAGACAATAACACGCATGTGCAGAAGTTCAAACAGTGGATGGGCAAGGCGTGATGGACGGGATGAAACAGGCCCACAGAGCAGACAGGACAGGCGTATTCATGGCAGAGTGGGCACGATTTAGGAGGGAGAAGGAAAGACCAGGCAGGGCAGGGGCAGGGCACAGTGGTACATGTTCACAAAATGAGGCAGTCAGGTGATAGGAAGCCATCGAGAGAGAGGTGGGGATGGTCAGGAAGAGAAGATTTAGGGGGATTTCTAAAAGACTTATATTTTTATTATCAAATGCTTCGTACTGAAAAACTGAACTAACCAACTTGTATTGTGTGGAAGCCAATTTTAATTTCACGTTATTGTATTAAAAGGAAAATCTGAAAAGAGAGGCTTCCTGCTTTGCGCAGTCATGCGTTTGTAGATTTGAATGTTGTCTTGCACTTTAATTCAGAACCTCGGGGTTGGTGCTGGGAGATCACCACGGGCTCTCTGTCTGCCTAGGAGAGTCATTAGAGGTTGTTCATCCTGTTCTATTTTATTACGGTTTGGAAACAAGCCACGCCAGTAAGTCGGTCCTATGACTCAATAAGGAACGGGAGAATTTTCTCTCTCAGACGCCATTTCCAGAAGACTCTTCTTCGCCATGAAGAGCCGCTCTGGCTGCTTGCTGTCGGCCTGTGTCACTGCTGACCTGCATCCTTCAATACGCTCCCTCGGCTGACCTTAAGGGTCCTCGCTCCGGCCACTGCGTCTGTATTGATTGTGAGCTCATAAGCCACGCGGCATAGTTGATCTTTCCAAATAGATTTCATCTGTTTCTTCGTGTGTATTAATAATTCATTTGAATAACCTTTAAAATATTATTTCCAAGACAAAGCTGGCCAGAGGAAAATAATATGTGTGGGCTACTTACTGTGTTTTCAGAAATTATTCTAAGGCCATATACATATAAACATAAATATATAGCTATTATCACAATTGAAATAATTTATTTGTTATTGTAAACTACCTGAATTACATATAAAGATATATTTACAACATTGCTATGGTTATTAAAGAAGTTAGAAATAAGCTAACATTTGAAAGGAACAGCAATTTTTCTGTTGTTTGATAAATACATCATGCTTTGAAATTGTGATACCTTCATTTCCATGAGTTTAAAACATTTTATAGTTAGGATTTCTCTGAGCTAATAGGTTATAAATAGCATTATTTACCTTGTGGGCCAAATATTGGTAAGTAATTCAGTTATTACAATAAACTATAACAAGGAAATCAATGGGGTGTCCAAACCCTTACCTTTTAACCCAACACACAAGATAAATTTCACTTTCTTTTCCACAAAATCTAAAATTTTCCTCAATAGAAATACAAGTCAGAAGGTATCAGAGCCCATTTAGCATACAGTACAGTCACATTTATTTACATATGACCCACATTGAACGTTAGTATTTACATGTCCTTCCGATGTCACTAAGAAGTCTTTAGCCAGGGGATTGATGCCACTGAGATTTTGCCTTTTTCCTCTCCAAGATAGTTTGCCCATAGGCAAAGCTAGGTGGAAACTGACCACAGTCCTGCTCTGGGAGAGATTTAGAAATACATTCTGGCTCACAGGAAGTTTGCAGTAAGATGGGGCAACAGATAAGCTATCCAAAATATCACTTTACTAACTTAAAAGAAGTGATGGATTGAGACCCTCTGAACATTCACCCCTCCATAAAATCAACAATAAATGGCAAAAGTGAGTCAGAATCAACTTATTGAATACTCTGGAAATCACTTAAAGGTGTGTAACAACCTGAGGGCATTTAGGCAAGAACTGAGTTAAACTCATTAATAGTCACGAGTTTTGGGGCATCTGAGTGAACCTTCATCCTGTTCTCCATCCTGGCTCAAATATGAATTTTGTCAGATTTAAGGATTAAATGTCTAAAGACTGATGCCTAACAGATATTTATGGCTCTCTTCTACCGACCACACTCATTTAGGCCTCGTCAGAGAACCAACAAATGCCTTCATTTAAAAGAGTAAGAGTTCTAAGCCAGTGAAAGAAATGGAAGCACCAATACCTCACAGATTTCTTTTGGAGATTAAATGAGTAAATACATTTAGCGCTGTGCTCAGCAAGTGACCACTCAGTAAATTAAGGTTATTTTCCTAAACAATCTTAAGTGAACATTAATTTTAAAAATAAGTGAGATAGAGAGATACAGAGAGAGAGAGAGAGAGAGAGAGAGAGAGAGAGAGAGAGAGAGATTTGTCTCAGTCCCCTCCCACTGCTGCAAGGAGCAAGGCCCGTCCTTAACTGTCTTTCCTATATGGCCAATGCGTCTCAGCGAAGAAAGAAACCTACTGCTTGAAGTTTTCTATATTCCCGGCTTTCACCTTTGCACAGCGATGCAACTGTCCACAGGTTACAGAGAGTACAGTGGGTGAGATCATTCTGGTAAGACCCCCCTCTGGTCTGCCGTGTGCTGCTGCAGCTGTCACCAACACTGCCCTTGCAGGTATACCCTCACACCCAACTTCCTCTAAGCCTAGCAGTGAAACACAAGTGACTAGCCCATCCCTGTACTTCGAATTCTCCTTTAAGTAACTCTGGGATCTGTTTTTGTTTTTTGTTTTTGTTTTTGCCTTCATGCCATTTTATTATTTCAGGATTGGAGTATCTGTCTCTTAAGATAATCAATCTGTGCAATCATTTTATATGTACATTTTTCTTTCATATTGTAGTTCAGAGACTTCCACTTGTGTGTCTTCAAAAATAAATAATTCTCATCTTAGTATGTTGTTTTTTTCTTCCAGTCTTAAGAAACCATTAAAAATTCAGAATTCTTACAGATCAGTAGCTCTGGTCTGACAAATTTTAGTTTATCATGATACAAAATGAGTGGTCATAACCATACTAGGGTATGACTTATATCTTCACTTATGCTTAAATGAACTTTTTGGTAGGTTGTACATTACAAGTTCTCTGTAGTTATTGTGTAAACTCATTGAGGAATGGTTATAAAAATATATGTATCTCAATTCGGTGATCCCACGAGCAAGCTGACTCCGATAATGAAGTAAAGTAGCATATAAAAAAAACTGCCTTTTCAGAGGCATGGATGGTTACTAATGTGTCGTAGGAATTGTGTAATTTAGATCTTGGATGGTTTTCAAATAATTCCACTCTAGACAGATATTCACACTATTAGACAATAAGGCTTGGCTTTGATGCTATGTTTTCCAAGAGGAGTTTTTATAACTCCCAGAATAAGTCTCCCAGGCTATACAATTATTTATTAGGCCTTTAAAAAAATGATTCAGGGGAAACTACATGTAAGTTCATTTTTAGACTTGATCATGTGATTTTTGCCACTCTCTTGAAGACCTATGATTTTTGTTTCCTGTTCAGGTCTACACAGTTTTTTTTTTTTTTTTTCCAGTGACTTATTGATGGTACTGAATGAACCTCAGAGCATACACCAGGCTTTTAAGCTATTGGTACCCTCAGCAGAGCGCTAGAAAGAACAGAGTTTGAAGATGACCCATCATTGTGGTGATGGCAGTGGGAAGGTGTCCTTGGACATAAAGAACTCTTACCGAGTGTTGCTGCCTTCCTGTGTTTTGGCAGATTGCTTGCTTACAATACAACTCCTCCGCTGAAGTGAAGATGTTCCTCTAGCATTGCTATTGGTTGGAAGGACACTTTTAAAGTCCTTGACTGCCCCTGAGATATTTAAATAAAGGTCCTTACAAATCAATACATGCAACTGTCCCCAAATCCTCAGTGACTATAAATGCCATTGGTTTAATTCAGCAAACCTCCCGTTAATATACAATATCTCTTTATGTCAAGATGCCTTTTCATCTAAAGAGCATTATTGTTTCTTCCACTCTCCTTTCCTGGGAGCCAGTTGCTTCCGGAAAGGAAGTGCCCTTCCCAGTGCCCCGTAGCCCCACACTAGAGCAGATCATTGACAGTGACATTTAAAAATCAGTTGAAAAAATATTTTGACTGTGCATCAAGTCATCCAATGAACTAAGATTATGTCTTGTCTTTGTGAATTCAATTATTAACTGATCAGTCACTACGCTCAAGTGACTGATGGCTAGGATCTTCTGTGCCTCCGAGGGACGGAAATGCAAATCTAAGCCAGTGATCTGCTAGCAAAGCCTCCTTCACGAGCCCCGAGAATACAAATGGAACACCCTGCAGCCGAGTTGGTAAACTGTAACTCACTTCCTTTTATTTTTTTTCCCTAATAACCCCTGACGTAGGGTGTCTGTTTGATTTTTCTCTGACTTCTCTTCCTTAAAAAGGAAATCTGATTTGAAGGTAATGTATCAAAGTACTAAACACTAATAACAAATTAGATTTTTGTCTTTGTTCTTTTTTATATAAGTTTCTAGTGGATAGAAGGGCTTTGAGGAGCCCGAGGACAGAATAAGCCCGGAGTCTTAGCTCTCTGGAACTTCAAGGGCGGGAGTGATTCTCCCATTGAAGGTTTTTTTTTTTTAAGTTATAGGCAGAAAGGCATAGTCATGCCCTGAAAATCTTGAGTGAAGAGTTTCTCCCCTACCCCAATGCCCTGTGGTATTAATAATTCACTTTAAGTAAATATTTTGGCAACCAGAACTAAAATATATAATATCATCAATATGTAATTTTTATCGTATTGAACGAACTTTTGTCCACACTAATGTTGTATCCTACCTTGTCCCATTAGTTCATGTACACACACTTCCCCTCCTTTTCATCCCTGATAAAATTAAGAGAACACAGTGAACAAACTTCTCCCTCCCTCCCTTCCTTCTTTCATGCAAAATAGTCACTTGACCCTCCCCTTATCAAAGAAGGTGCCAGGTGTCATCATTTAAAGTAAGAAAGAGGAAAGCCACCTGATCGCTGGTATTCATGAACTAGCAGTCTGTTGGGGGTGACCCAAAGATTGTTCAGGTCTCTGATGCCAGCGATGACCCATAACAACACCTGGGGGCTGGGGACCCTGACTCAGAAATGTTCAGCCCGTTTCTGACAGCAGTGCATTTGCTAGTAATCTGTAGGTAATTCTTCCCCAAGACCAGGATGAAAAAGAAAATACAGAAGAGCTCAATTATTCTGACACAATCATCATTCTTTTTAATCTCTGAGTCACCTGGGACTCTTTTGCTCCTAATACCTCAGATAAGGTTACCAAGTCTTACAGGTTCTACTCTCCAACATTACTAATATCTTGTGAGTCTTACTTCTCTGTGTACCTGGGGAAAGTTAAGGAACTCTGAAACTCCACTGTCTATACCTCCCTTTGTCACTTTATTTAAATCTAGTGTCTTCTTATCCAATTTAATGTCATATCTCAAACCTGAGGTCTCTCCCTGTCACTCATTGACAAATACTGTTAATACCAACGGCTTTATTTTCCTTTCTACCCAGTTATTTTTTTATTCCAAGAGGTTTAGCATTTATGACCATGACTGAAAGACTTAGTCTCTCAACCTCTTGACATCTTACCATCTACAACCTGTACTGGACTCAAACACATCCACACATGACCATGCCACGCTGGGGACTTTGCTGGGTGGGGACTTTTAGGTCTAGTGACATCTGGAGTGTTCTCAAATACCTCGTCTCTGTTGGTAACTTTATTTTCACAGTCCCTTATGATAATGAGTCTCATGATATCTGTTCTCTCATCAAACGGACACTTCTCATCCAATATCACTTTAATTTCTTCCCATATGAGCCACTTCTTCCTTAACTGTGCCTCGCCATACAATGTCACGGTTTAATCAAACACTGAATCCAATTCTGTCACCTTGCTTCTATGCCTTGCTTCCTTGGAGCTGCTTCGATCAAATGCTCATCTACATTAAGAGCCTGTTCTTTCAAAACGTGCTCCTGCAAAAATCATACAACTAATTCATAGTTTCTACTCATCCTCACTGTCAGCAGGTGGATTAAGAGAAGTAGAAACAGACATATTGGCAGGTCCGTTTCAGAACTTGCAATTACCCAGCGTAGAGTTTACCAACATTGTATCGGTTCTTGCCTGCAGCTCTGTTCCCTGGTTGATGCTTTTCTGGGGCGGCCTCACCGCCTGCTTTTGGAACTCAGCGTGGCGTGGAAGCGATGGAGTTTGCCTGCGTTTGAATCTTGGGTCTGCTGTTTAATAGCTGTCTGATTCTAAGTCATAGTAACTGCTCCGTGCCTCTGCTTTCTCATCGTTAATTAGAGATAAGTGGCAAATACCATAATTATTGCCATTGTTGCCGTTGCTGGAGGCTGCTGACTTCTTGTCCTGGTAGAAACAAGTCCATGTCAAGTATCCTTCTCTGCCTTAGTTCTCCCTATCTTCCCCAGGCTGACTGCTATGATTACTTTTCAATGTAAAAGAAGCTGATCTCTTTCCTCTACAAGCTGCCTGCCAATTTCCAGACCATTGATTTGTACTTGTGACGACACTGCCTTGTGTGGTCTTGTAGTTTGAAAACACACTCCCCTGTGAGCACCGAAGAACATTCTCCCTAACACTTACCACAGCTCCTAAACCCTTTTTCATTTGAGACAGTTTAAAATAGGTATTTATGCAAATAAAATATAAGTGAACTAAATTCTCTTTCAGAAAAATAACATTAAAAAAGGTAACTGGCCAAATGGCTTTCGTACCAGGTGAGCTCAGAGTGAGGATTTAGGGTTTCATCACGTTGTCTCCATGACCACGTGATGCTGGGAACCGCGTCTTGGCAGAAAACTCGCTTTGGATTGCTTCTGGGGGAAGGCGAACTCTTTCTACGCCTCTTGCCAGGGCAGCCTTGGTGGGGCCCTGCCCACTGCTTACGTGACACAGGGTTCCGTGGGCAAGGGTGCTGCTAGTTTGTAACTAATATTTTAAACCCTCTTCTCTCTCATTCCATTTCTGTGTGGTCTTTTAATTTAAATCTAATTACATTCATAGTTTTTAATATTCATTTCAAGACTTTTCCAAATACAGCTTCTTTACCTCTGAAAACAGACTTAATGGCTACAAAGCAAATGTATTCCAGGAGGTGGAATAGAGACGATGGGAAATACTGACCTCAGAAGGGCGGTCTATTTCTGCACCTGATCTGACACATTTGTAAACAGCCCCAAAAGACTTGCGTTCCTTCCAAGGTTAGTTTCCCTTGTGCGAAGCTAAACAACACTGTTCAGAGAGGGTGGAGACCTCTGGATAATGTGCCATTCCTCTATTTTGGTGAGTTCACCCTGGTTTATAAGTATCTCAATCGGTTACTCCTCAAAAAGATACATATTGTTTAGTGTAATGTATACTTATAGAGAACGAAACAGAGTTCTAAGGACTTTATAAATAATAACTAATTTAAACCTCATAAATAGCCTAGATGGTAAGAACTCTTAATTTCTTTTCCTGCATAAGAAATTGGAACCCAGAAATGTTAATTACATTCCTCAGGGGCCAGCCATCCCTGAGAGTGTCCCCAGAATGACAGTCGATTGCTCTCTTATGCACGTCTACCCAGGGTTGAAAGACCTGTTACATTACTTACCAGTGATGCTTTGCCTGTGTGGCATTTTAGATACAGATTTTAACCTAAACATTGTCATCTCAACCTAAACAGATTGTTGAGTATGGTTCAATTGTCCGCCATCTGTGCTGACCTTGAGGCTGTCATGTTTATAATGAATAATCACTAGAGGTTTAACTGAAGGTCTCTACAATCTGTAGATAGATTATTGCTGCCCACCCTGTTTTTCAGAGAGCTAAGTGTTTATTTGAGGAGGAAACTCCCCTCTAATGCCTTGTAATAATCTAACACAAGCATTGAAAACATAGTCATTTTGCCATCTTATCAGATACTATTCTATTTCACCAATCCAAGCTCCAAGCCAAATAAATTGCAGCCATCCATAGCACCATATGGCAAGTATTATAACAATTAGTAAATAAAAATAAGAATATGTAGAAAGTGCCAACTGGTCTACTGAGTGTGTGTTCCTGTACCCTACAAATATGTATCATTTGATTTTATAAAATGATATAAAATGAAGTAAAGAGAAGTCATAAGCTTATATTTTAATATGGCGTAACTTAATTATAGGATTTGACAAATATTTTAACAAGAAATCCCAAGCCCTGTGGTCAGAACTGAATATATAGTGCTCTCATGGAATTCATACACGTAGGGGAAATATATGAAATAAAAATATAAGAACTCGTGGCCAGTGACAATAAGGAGAAGCGGGAGCAGTAGGTCTGTCGGGGCACAGCAGGCTGGTCAGGTCCCTTCAGTGAGCTCAGGCACGCAGGAGGAAGAGGAGCAGGTCCTTCCTACGAGGCGCGTGGGAGCTTGTTGGGAGAAAGGGTTCAGACCATAGACAGCATCATGTATGAAGGCCCCGGGCCGAGAGGAAAGTTAGAAAATGGAGACATATAAACTTTAAAATTAAGTGTAATAAGTACAAAAGTACAATTTTTTACACAAAATCTTCACAGTTTCATAATTAGTGTTTGAAACGAATACACAATTCTTTCCACTTTTCCAAGGAAATGCACAGCGCTGTCTTAATTTTAGGGTCATAGTCAACATATGAGCTGAGATGGCTCTTATGCATTCATCAGACAAGGCAACCGACGAGGTTTCTGAGACGACCAAAAAAAAGGGTTGCCCTTCCGTTTCAGTTCGGTGAGAGAGGAGCTCATTTTCTATCGGCAGTTTTTCTTCTCTCTTTGTAAGACTATGTGAATTATTTGGCAGTTTCTATGAACATGTTGATACAACTACTTGAACACATGTGTCCAGAGAGATTCCCAGAGTTCCCTTTTCAATTTCCGTCCGTGCCCTCATCGAGAACCATGTTTTTACCAGGTGGGGGACCACGCTAAGCCCCTTAGGCCCAGCCCAGCAGGAAGCAGGAGCAAAGGGAAGCTGGGCAGCCTGCTGAGAGCACAGGGCAGGTGCAGTTTACTGCTGACCAAAGAGACGCTCTGTTCCCTGGGACCGGAGCAAGATTTAAGGGCAAGGATCAGCCAACTTGGATTCAACTTTCCTTCAGCCTAGATGCTGACTTGCCCCCAGTCCCTGACACGAGGCTTCTGGAATCCTTGTAACCTCCTGGGTGAAAGGGGTCTTTTGTCGAAATGAAGCGACTCTGGACGACTCCTGCTTGAGGGCTGGTTGGTGGACAGGCCAAGCCGGGGTGAAGAGTTTGGAATTTTCAGCTCTGCCTCCCATTCTCCTGAGAAAGAAGAAGTACTGAAAATGGAGTTCATGGCACCCATGCCTGTAGGGTTAAGACTCCGTAAAATCCCAGAATGGTGGGGTTCAGGGAGCGTCAGGTGGGTGGGCATGCAGAGGTTCTGGGAGAGTGGCATGTCCCAAGAGGCCGTGGAAGCTCTGTGCCCTTTCCACACGGGGACTTTGCATGAACGCATCCCTTCCCTTTGGCTACTGCTAACACTGATTTCAGTATTTCATGGTAACAACTCTTTTCTTTGATAGTGTCTTAAAAATGTTGTCATCTTGAGCTTGCTGCCATTCCTGGGCCAACGTTTGATGAGTCATGAATTAAACGCTGATTGGGGTGGGCTCTTCAATGGGGCATCGGGGTTGCTGGAGGGCTGAGTGCTTCAGCCCAGACCTTTCCAGTTGCTGCATTTCACCAACTTCACATATATATATATATATATATATAGATAGATAGATAGATAGATATAGATATAGATAAACTGAATCTGCCAGTCTCCTACAGTCACGAGGTGATGGGAGTGTGAGACACTGAATTAAGTCTATGACCACATGAATAAGGAGGAGATTCAGGGTGGAGAATAGTCATAATACAGAGAGGAAATCTCGGAATCCTAATAGATGCAGCTAGGAAAAGATAAGATAAAATCTCTTTATTTGCAGGTATGTATTGAAGTTAAGACTTGGAACAAAAGTATCCTAAATATGATAGAATGAATAAAAGAAAGTCTAAAAGTATGTATCAGTATTTTCTATCAGTGAGAACTCTACTTACAAATATTTGTTTCAGATAACAGATGAGTATAAATAAAAAGCAATATAAGGACTCTACTGCTATATGCTAAATTAATAATGTGTAAATTATAAGCAATCATTTAAAATGTCACATATTTTCAATGGATACATAATTGAAATGGTTTTGAAGGTGAATTAGTTTGGTATACAAATAATTAAAGTAATGGTTTTCTGCACTCATAAGAAAATATTGCTTTTGAGCCTTTAATGAATTCCTGGAATACATACATAAATCAAGAAAGTAAAGGTTGCATTATTCAACCACAAAATATTAATAAGGCACCTGCTATGCACCATTCATTGTTAATGTCAAGAATAAAACAATCAGTTAGACACAGCCTTGCTCTTAAAGAAACTCCTGTTCCTTAACAGAACACAGGAACAATACTCTTCCCTTTTTTAAGCAAAAAGCCATTAACACAGAATAAAGTCGGATGTGAAAAGGGACCCTAACTTTTGGGGTGCCTGCTTCTCAGCGTCAGCAGCGCAGCCGCTCAGTCCCCGGTACCATGGGAATGTGCGCAGAGCCAAGTCCCATGGAACCTAACGGAGTCACAAATGTGGCTTATTTTCTAAACCACAATTTTTGATAACTGGTCTCATTTTTTTTTTTTTGCAAATTTGGAACAGAGAAGTGAGTTCAAGGCTTGGGTCAAGATCCTTTTCTTATAACATTGATTCTTTATAAATATGCACAATTTAGGCCTATGTATGTCAAATTACAAACAGCTATGACAGCGCATCTAAATTGACTGAAATGTATAATAAATCAATTGGTTAAAAAAGCCAAAATATGCATAATTTAGGCCTCTGAATAGCAATTCAAAATATAAACAGTTATGACAACTTGTCTAAGTTAAATAAGATCTGTAATAAATCAATTGATTAGAAAGATGCCTCTTTAATTTCAGGTTGCTTATCCAAGCAGGTCAGTGTACTCTTTGTTAAGATTAAATTCTGGGGGTGTAGCATTGGTTCATAACATTCTATGAATTTCATGCCTACAACTTTATAATAAGACACCTGTGCCCTCCACGGGGCGCTCGCCACCCGAAGACCAGTCCCTTTCTCTCCCCGTGTGCTGGGTCCCCTTTCCTCTCTTCATCCCCTTCTGCCCCCTTCTCCCATCTGTGTCCATGAGTTTCACTTTTGTTACTCTGAGCTATGCCCACGGTCGGCTAATTCCATATCCAACATGCAGCAATTTGTTCCTTTGCTCTAAAAATTATGTCCAGGTGTTACTCTTCTCCCAGTCGCTCCCTGGTCCTGCAGCCTAGAAAACACGCCACTCACTCTGCCGTGTGCACAGGGTCACTTCGCCGTGAATCCTTCCCCATCCTTGGTCCATGGAGACCAGCGTGGCCTGTCAATAATGCCCCGGACCCCAGTGTTCTATCATGATGCCGACTGCATTCCATTCCACCTAAACTCTTCCGAGTTAGTTTCTCCTTACTGAGCTGCAACCGAAGCAGGGCTAGTATCAAGTCCAACTCTGTGAGTCCACTCCATGGTACTGTGTTTCATAGAAATGAAGTCCTCAAGAACCACTGGATGAATGGAAAATAACAGCTGAAACAGTACATAGGCTGACAATAGACTAAGTGGCTGAGAGCTGGAACTTTGGATTCAGAAATATGCGATCAAGCCGGTGTCCCCTGGAGAGATGTGCGCTCTTCCAGGCACGTGCATCGGAGGCATTGAAATAACACGTGCAGAATGGTTGGTAGGAAGCATGGCATGCAACAGGCATCGAGTAATATTATATATTATAACATTTTAGGAATCAGTAGCCATGACAATCTGCTCTATTCCCATAAGCTAGATTGGCAAGGTTGCCGCCGAGGGCTAGGAGTGCATGAGCTTGCTAAGATATTGATACTTGTGGCAAACGGTGATTGTCTGACCTCTGCCTTAGAGGCGGACGCCATGTCTGGGACTCGGGCCGCTTCACCCTGCCCAGAGGCACTTCTTCGAGCTGCAGAGTCCTGGGAGGCAGCTGGTGCTGGGAAGACCTGTGGTCGCCAGAAACTGAGGAGAGGACACTGGTGTCCCTGTGGCTCACAGAGGAAGGAGGACCCGTGGAATAAAGGTTCCCCCAAAGCACACAAAAATCGGAGGTAAATAATTTCCTCCAAACAAAACAGATAACGTCATGAAACGTGTATCTTTTTCTCTACTATACAGTCCAACATTTAATTCAATGTTAGTTATATTTCTTGCAATAGAGAACATTTTTAAAGCCACCTAATGTCCATAATAAGGGAAGGTGAACTGCTATTTTCAAAAAGCCGGGTTGGCTTTGTTCCTAAACTCCAACAAATAAAGAGGGGAAAAAAATGCTCTTTCCTTTGGAAATGCGTATTTCTCAAGTCTTTGGCAACAAAAAGCACAATTCAACTTTACTTAAAAGTTAATTTCCCTAAGATTAAAAAAGTAACATTAGAGACATTCACCTCATTACTGTTGACAAGGGAAAGCTCATAAACATAACATCTAATTCGGTGTAATGAAACCAGAAGGAATCAATTCTTCACAACTGAAAAAAGTCCGCGGTATCCACAGAAGATAAAGTGCTTCCATTAAGGGTATTTGTTTCAATGAGAGGAGATTATACAGTGACCTTTTCTTTAGCTGCCTTGGTTTCTCCATTTTTAATCATTATGCAAGATTTGGTAGAAATCCTTGCTGACACTTGGCTCCCCAGGGGGCAATTAAGAGAGCAGCGAATTCTCTGGAAACTGGAAATGATTTCATTTCACGATCAAAAATGACAGGACAGAGACTCACATGTTTGGGCTGTCAGAGCGGCGTCCCAATGTTAATAACATAATCCGTAAATGTGTGCTTAAGGAAAATCACGTATCCAAAAGAAAACTACTGCATATACATCACAGACGCGTGGGTTACAGTTCAGGCCGCGCTCCGTGAAATGTGGAGCCCGGTCCTCCGCGCACCAGGCTGCACGCCTGTGCGTGTGTCCCCAGCAAATCCGCTCTTTCGGTTTGTCTGTCTTGCTCTTTCTATTTTATATTCCCAAGTTATGTTACTTTGCTGTGGGTTTTATTTTTGAAAGTTGGAAAAAAAGGTACAATCAGCACTATTTCTTTTTAACCAAAGCAAATTAATTGAAACTTTAACGGTGATTTTGATTGTTTGTGAAATGTTTGTATGTCTATTTAGGAAAAAGTTCTCAGAGTAAAATGTAGCATCAGAGACTTATTACTCAGGGCATGTACCCCTTGGTGTTGGAGCAAACAAAGCCCCAGACCTTAGGTTTACGCCCCTCTCCCATCGACGTCACTGACGGTGCCCTTGGGCTTCTTTTCCCTCTTCTGGTTTCCTTTCTCCTGAGATGCCCCGATTTCCCGCTGGGACCTCTGAGAGAGCGAGGTTGTACAATGAGGGATCCTAGAGGCCAGGCCTGGTTTTTCCCCGTGTCCCTGTCTCCCTCTACTTCACTCGCCAGAAGTCAGATCGGCAGTCGCACATGACTCTCGGGGGCTGGAATGTGCTCTTGACATTTTTCCTAGGAAGGACAAGAAGAAAGATATTGCTGGTGGTTAGTATGCTCTGTAAGAATAAGTTTCCTTTGAAAATCATTTTAATCAATGTCTACTTGAGTTATGCATCTTCTTTGAAGGAGATATTTATGATTTAAAGGGCTAATCACCATGGCGACATCTTTCTTAACTATTAAGAGGGTACATAAATGAAATATAATTATATTTACAAATTACATATGTTGATATCCCATATTTACATCACCAGCCTAGACCTGCCCTGTGACCCCAGACTTGTAGAGCTGATCGCCACTGGTATAGTCACGTGCACGTCCAGCCCCCTTTGATAGATGGCATGTTCGGTGGCTGCTTGATCCCGCCCTTCCTGAACACCCCGCTTCCCCCCCCATGACTTGCCAGCATCACCTTCAAAGTATAACCCAGATCTGCCCATTGAAACTTCCTGGCTCGATCTGATATGCTCTCTGTCTTCTTCTGTGCTTGACGATTGTGTTTTAGTCACAAAGCAGCCACAGTGATTCGGCAATAAAACAAAACAAAATGAAACACCTTAATTTGGTCGACGACACACCCCATGAACTGCCTCACACAATTGTGCTCTGACCTCTGACCTCACCCCTGTCTTCTCTCCCTTTCTCCCTCCGCTCCTGCCAAGGGCTACTGGCCACGTCCGTGTGACCATCTGCAGCCCACTCTCCTCCCCCTCCCCCTCCCCCCTCCCTCCTCCCTCCCCCTCCCCTCCCCTCCCTCCCCTCCCCCTCCCTCCCCCTCCCCCTCCCCCTCCCTCCCACCTCCCCTCCCCGTCCCCTCCCCGTCCCCTCCCCTTCCCTCCCCCTCCCCTCCCCCTCCCCTCCCCTCCCCCTCCCTCCCCCTCCCCTCCCCCTCCCCTCCACTCCCCCTCCCCCTCCCTCCCCTCCCCCTCCCCTCCCCCTCCCCCTTCCCCTGCCCCCCTCCCCCGTGGCTCAGTGAGACTCACCCGTTTATGACTCAGCGTCACCCACCCCGGCCCCCAGCACGCCGCAGCCCCGCCCTCTGTCCCCTTTCCCCGAGGAGGCCCCCCGCTGCCGCATGGAACCGCACGTGAGCACAGAAGTGGAACGGTGTTACTCTCAACCCCTGACGTTGCTGCTCCTTCTTTTCAATTTGTTTTGCTATTGTTGTTACTGAAACATTCTGCCAAATCAGGCTAAAATGTGTTAAACAGCCTCTATTTTAATTACTTCTAAAATGGCCCATCTCTCTGCGCTACGATGCGTTTTTCATCATAGCGGTAATTTGTGTATTTTATACCCCGATTCATCCCCAGCGCCTGGACAGCAGCTAGTGTAAAGCCGGCTGTATCTCAGTAAGCACCTCTTTAAGAAATGGGTATCTGATGTGGAGTCTCTCCCCGTGTATATTGGGGACGAACTTACGGTAGGAAACTGGCTTAAAAGTAACCTGAGTCCAAGTTTACTAAACAATAGAGTTAATATTTCACATAGTATCTGTTGTAAAACAGTAGGATATCTATCCCAAATAAATAATCAGCAACTAAGTTTGTAGGATGGAGAGAGGGAAATAGGGTCTTGGACATTTAGTCTGAAATTTGCTGGAAAGGAAAGTGTTATTTAGGAAATCCTGAGGTGCCTGATAAACCGAAGTAGATGATTACTGAGATTTTTTTATTATAACCTGTGATTCCATAACACTCCGTTTTCCCTAAAATTGTGTCCTTGTGTTGTGCAAGAACGCTACAGAAATCCAGTTGTTATCTCTAAATCCTGAAGTGAAAAAAATCCCATGAGAATTGTCTCCTTATATGTGTGAAAAATATTGATATGCCCAAATGAAGTTGCGTTACAGAAATGCACCCTCTGAACTCTTTGTCCTGCAGTTATTTCGCGGGCGCGTGGCGTGGGAAAAGCGACCCGCTCTGAAGGCTGCCATAAACAGTGCTCGAGGTGTGAGATCCTCTAATACACGCTTTCAATATGTGTGGACGGCCAATGACGTCTCTGTGGACCCCGGAACATGATAATCCCACTAAACCGCTCCCCCGGAGAAGGCTCCTTTCTGAAATTGTATGGGATTTTGACCTTCTGAGGTTGTCATTTAACAGATCAGAATATAGAATTCTCATAGAAATATGTTTTAAATAAATAATGATGATCAATATCAAAAAGCCATAAGTAATGCACCTAGATTGGAAGCTAGATCAGAAAACCTAATACCTCTGAGACACACGGGAGATCGAAAATGGGAAATGCATTTCAATGCCTCGTGGAAGACCCCACAAAAGAACAGGCCCGGCACAAGCTAAATGATTGTGTCCACAAGCGAGTGCCAGGAGCAGGCCAAGGGGAACGGAGACACTCGGCACAGGGACAGAGAAGTCATTCAACTCGCTTCCTGAGATAAAGTCATTCCCATACTAATTTAGTGTTGGATTTTCTGCTCCTCTCTCTTGATTGAAGCTGAGATTCTCTAGCACCCTGTTGACTACAATAGCCTCAATTTCTAAAACGATAGTTGTGGTATAGTAGTTATTCACTAAATTCTTAATGAGGGGATGCATGAATTGATGAAAACGAGTCTCAAGGAAGGTGAACTTAGTGAATAAGTCTAATTATGAATGGCCTCAGGAATATATGCTGAACTTCCAAACTTCACTGAAAAATGGTATAAAATTACAAGGCTATGACAAAAAAAATTCTTTTCTTAGTAATTCCTACATTTTGGGGAGTAAAGGTAGATTTTTTTTTTCTTTTAAAAGAAGTATTAAAACACTGTATATAAAATGACTCAGTGGGGTGGCATAAATTGGGGCAACATCCTCAAAGAAGTATAAATTATTAAGGAGTGAAAGCAAACTACTCAATAATTAAAAAGGAGAGAGGAAAAAATAGTTAAGCTGCTGAAGTTTTAAAAAATAACAAAGTTGATACAAATGTACACAAGTAGAAAAATAAAGATGCAATTGATTCAATTGTAAAAGTAGGTTAAATACTGGAGACAATTTTTTCAACTATAAAATTTATTAGGCAGTAGAGTTCTTGAGGGAACGGATGTAGATTTTATACGTGAAATCACTTAAAAACTGAGTGAACTGAACACTTAAGAATACCCTAAAGGGCCTAATCCTTTATTAGGACAGGATTGAATAGATGAACAAATATAGCTTCCATTCCTGGTGTTTCTCATGTTATCAATCTTTGACTAAAAATGTATACAAAGCTAATAGTGTCCTGATATATAAAAGTTAGAAGACATTAAAGAGAAAACTTATATTGCTAATTAAAGTATAGAGTAAATATTAAATTAAATTTAAGATTCTCAGAGAAGGAAAACTCTGACTCCAAAAAACCTCCGCTGCCTTGCGGCATACCTCTTCAGGGGAAGGGCTAAGGGAGTAAACCCCGACAGAAAATCCGGAGCCGGAGTCCCTAAGGCGGTTCGACGTTGTAGTCAACACCGGCAACTCCTGCGGCGCACCTGAAGCCAAGCTGTATTGACTCCGTCTTTCCCTTGGACCCTTCAGCTGCGAAGAGAGGTGGGGGTGTGCTGCATGGGCAACAGCAGACCCTCCATATCACCCTGCCCAGGCTCTGTAGCTTCAGCGTCATCACAAGATGTTGATTCAACACGGGAGGAGACAGATACCATGTCACTCCCGAGTCGGACTGCACAGCCATTCTCGGCGGTGCAGATAGACTCTTAAGAAGCTACACCATCGTCTCTCGAGACGGACGGCTGCCGACGACGGAAATTTAAGATTTATAGTAAACTATATTCTCCAGGTTGCAGTTGAAATAAAAAATGTAAATGAGCACTAATATTAACCTTTATAATTAGAATTTTATTTTTGGATGACATATTAATATGTTTATTAAATTATCATGCTTTAATTTGAGAAATAGCAAGTAGAAAAAATAAAATCAGAGGAAATTACAATTGTCAAATAAAAGAAAAATTCTGTCCCTAAAATCAGCTATGAATTAAAGTAGATATCTTATCAGAAACTAAGCCAGAAATACAATGGAGTAATATAATTAAACACTGAATGTATCAGAATGAAAGTCACCCTGAAATTCTATACCAAGCAATAAAGACTTCAAAAATAAATACATTTAAATTATGATGATGGATCCCCTTATGCACATGTTACATCTTTCCTAGGAGTCCCACCGTCCTCAGGTATTCTGCTCTTTTTTTTCGGTCTTGACCATGTTTGCTTTTTCATTTTCAAGGCCACCATTGCTTTAGTCCCTCGCTCAGAGACCCTTCCTGCAGCCACATCCAGGCTACCGACGGGGGCATTCCTCAAGCCTGTTACAGAGCTTTCGTCTCAAGCGTTCCTTTTTGGGCCCCTCCTGGGGTCCCCACCTCTCTTCTCAGGTCACCCCTGTTCTCATGTGCATCCATCACAGCCCAAATCCCAGTGATCACAGTTGGTTTAAGTTCCTGGTCTCAGAATTCCGGCGTCTCTGCCACGTCTGGTCACGATGCTCGTCCTGCGTCTCCCCATTGTGCTTCGTGCCCCAGGTCCCCTGCGATGCTGGGCTGGGGGGAGGATGTTCGGTCACCCGGTCTTTAGAAATGCGACGGCGAGGCGGGGGTTGGATGGGTTTTCCGTCCTGGGGTGGGTCTCCGTCTTCAGTGAGCCGGTGCCTCTGGACAGGAGGACACTGCGCAAGGGCTCCTCAGTCTTTCCTGTCCTCTCGGGTGGCCAGGGGGCTCTGGCCAGCCAGGTCAGCGGGGCGGTGACAGACCCCAGCAGCTTGGACCCTGGCTGACCAGTGGCCTGAGTGCAGCCTTGTTAAGAGCAGAGGCTCTGGGGTGTCTAGCCCCCACTTTACCTTCCCCGGAGGGGGGGGGTTCTCAGGTGGTTACCTTGGTAAGCTCTTGCAGGTGATGCTCCCAGTAATGTAAGCCCCAGGCCTGGGTCCCCACTGAGCTTCCAGTGATTTGTCAGTTACCGTTTCCCACCGGCACTAGCACCCTGGGCGGTCAGCTCAGGGGTCTCTGGTCTGGGACCTGCCGTCCCCTGAAGGTGCCCCTCTGCCTCTCTGAACATCCTGAACAGCGATCGGCCCACGCTTTCCCCTCTCGTTTGGATTCAAGATGCGTTGTTCATTTTCCACCTCTTCAGCTTTGCTTGTTTTCAGGACAGGGGGCGACTTCAAGCTCCTCCCTGGCAGAACCAGAAACTGAGCAGTCTTGTACCAGCATCTCCACATGGTGACTTTTCTCCTGGGACAATATCAATGGCCACAGCCCCCCTCTTTGCCAGACAACAGACCCGAAATAGCTCCTTCCCATGTCAACATGAGCCCTATTGGAAAGGACAGGCACTTTCCGCAAACGCCCGTTTTATTTCTGAATAAGTCTAATTAAAGCCTTTTTGATTACAACGTATTTCCGTGTGGAGGAGATATGAAAGGTTAATGACATTCAACAACAATGCTGAGACTCCTCTGCAAACAGGAAGCTGGAGTCTGATGCCTGCGAGCATATATAATTCCATAATTAGGCCCCAGTAAAGCTCTGTCAATCCGCAGCCAGGACACCAAAGGGAGGATATTAGTCAGTTTTATGTTGAGCTTTATTGATAAAAGTTTTACACGTGTTGCTTTTTTCGATTTTCACAATAATACTGGAAGGTTTTTGTTATTATTTGCACATGCCACGTCTTGCACCTGGGACTCAGAAAAACATGTTTTGCCTTAGAACCTTTAGACAATGCAAATGTATAAATGAATTGTAAGCCCAGATTTTCTTCTGTTTTTTAACTTCAATTCACAATTATATAGAAATGGCCCCCAAAATACACCATCAGTTTTATAGGACAGACTTGGAAAAGAAAACAAAAAGACCTCTTCACCAAAGTTGGTGGAAATACCCCCAGCTTATTCCTGTACATGTCTAAAAGCCCTCTCTTTGGAGAAACACTGTCCTTGACTTAGCGTCTCAGCGGCTGAGTGATCAATAACAAACCCCTGACCCTAACTGAAAATATAACCTAAGTGCAATGCAAATTTCAATTTGCTATTCATCGAGCCTGATGTGTGTTACAAAACTCTTTCAATGGCCTTGTTAACTGAGTTTTACAATGAAATATGATATTAATCACAGGTTTCAAACATGTGATGCTTTTAATTTCTCAGTGATCCATAGCCTTCAACACCTGTCATTAATTTTAATGTTTTAAAGAGAACATTTAATGAATTTCTTTCCTGTGACAGCTGTTTGCCTCTCTTTAAAAACCATTGATGTAATGTTTCATTTCTACCAGCAACATGCCCCTTAAGGCCACTTAAAAAACACAGGAAGCGTGTCCCGACACGAGTGTGCTCTTCTCTGTTCCGTGAGTGACTTTGTTTTGTGTTGTTGACGGATTTAAGTGAGGGCACAGAGGGTGAGCCCGTCTACACGTGGTGAGAAGGGGAGAGAGAGGGCATCACAAAGCCACAGCGGGAGAGGGAGCACCCCAGGGTCCCTGAAAAGGAAGGCAGGCAGGAGACAGGTGTCTTCCTCGTCTCAACTGAGTATCAGAATCGAGACGTATGTCCTGAAAACGGTGCTGCTGCTCCAATTGAATGGAGCAGTGCGGGGGTAGCTCCTGGCCTGTTATGACACCACAAGACTATGAACAAGCAAAAGCTGTTTTCTGTTGGTTGGTTTTTACTGTGAAAAACGGTCAGCATGTTCAGAGAATAGGCAGTGAGAATACGTGCTCTAGTTTTCTGTTGAGTCATAGGGCTCTCCTCCATCCAGCTGGAAAAATCAGCAGACGTAAGTTCATTACTTGTTGTTCAGAGCCTCCTCTGTCTCACGGTAGTTTACCATTTAAAAGATGGAGCATAAAACAGACTCGATGTCGTGGGCATCGAATAAAAAACATATTTGCAGGCACGCCTCCTCCCCACACTCCTGTCCACTCGGGATATGGACACAGTCGCTCTCATTGGCTCAGAATCGCAGCCCAAGCCCCGCCCTCACACCCCTCCACGGGAGCGTGCTCTTCCCCTTAGAGCGCATCTGGGGACAGAGCGCTTCTTAACTTGGACATAATGTGGAAAGCAATGGCAAATGCCCTTAAAAGTAGGTTTGTGTTAAAGAACACAGTTTCTGTAGTGCGCGACTTGGTGTCTCTTTTGAATACATTACAAATGCACCGTAGGTCATATTTCATTAATGTTTTGTTCCCTCGAAAGAATCTGACAGGGAGTTAGTGTGTGTGAAATGCTCCTATATTAAAAACAACGTTTAGCAAACCTACGCATGTATTTGAATCAGATTCCGTAGTGGAAGCGGTGAAGTACCGTTGTCCCCGGGAGTGTTAACATGAACCGTCCTATGAACATGTCAATAGAAATTTAATAATTTCTGGTAAATTGAATGTAGGGCTGAACGACATGTGAGGTCATTGCAAAACCAAATGCATGATTCCTGAAAACCAGAGGGATGGTTTAAATGTCTGGCTGAAATAATCAACAGCTAACTTTCAAGGGTACGGGCACATCCCCCTCATCTAAGAGGCGTTGAGTATCTCGTTTCTTCTGGAGGGAGGAAGGAGAAGGATGCTTCCTATTCCCTCCCTCCTCCAGCAAAGCCCACGAGGCCCTGGGACAGGAGCCGCTGAGCACAGAGAGCCGGAGGCCACGCGTGTAACCTGCACCAGAGCAAGACCTTTCCGTGATACCTGAGTGTGTCACACCCAATTACGTGGTTGCACAAGTCATGAGCAATGTGGTTTTTTTAATTTAATTTAATTTTATTGTTGTTCAATTACAGTTGTCCCAATTTTTCCCAGTTGCTCTCCCCTGCCCCACCCACCCTCACCCTTGATCCCAGTCAGTCCCCACCCCGTTGTCCGTGTCCATGGGTCACTTATACATGTTCCTTGACTAGACCCTCCCCTTCTTTCCCCCCTTGTCCCCCCTAGCTTTGATGGCCGGCTCTATTTCTCAAGTGTGGGTTCTTGACCCAAACCTGGTGATATTTCGGTATGTTTTGTTTATAGTCTTCTATTTTAATATTTCTCTTTCCTGATATGATTATCTAAGCCATGGTACAGAGAAACCTTATGAACGTGTCTTTTCCATGGAAATATTTTAAAATTCTTCTATGAGCTTATTTCCTGTCAACAGAATTAACCCTGTGGAGAGAGGCCAGTGCCCTTGTTTGGACAGAAAACCCAGATAATAAAGGGGGACTCCGGAGACAGAAGCACTGCTCCGCTCTTTTGTAGTTGAGCATATTAATTAATTTTTCTGTCATTTTCTCAGCCATGAATGGAAATCATAACAATGCAAATGGACATTGTAAGAGAAAAATGAATAGGACGTTTTATAATGCCTGAGAACAGATGTTCACTCTCATTATTATTACTTCCATTGTCACCGTCACAACAGCTTGAAGAGCAGTTAATAGCTCATGTTAGTTTATACAGAAAGTCATTTTTCCATTTTTTTATTAGCATTTTCTAGTAAGACCCCAATATTAAAGATAATGTGATGTAACATGTGAATAAATTATCTTTGGAGATTTGGTTCCCTAATCAATACCTCAAGCTTGTATGTGGAGGTGCAAAGGTCTGCAGACTTCCTCACATACCACTTTGGAGCCTTAGCAGGTCATCATGTGGAGCGGCCATGTCCCTGTGAGGAAGGTAGATACTCCAGTTACTCTTTCATTTTAGAGAAAATGATTGTTGTGAACAAGGCCATTGCTTTTTTCTTTTTTTAATCCACCTAGCTTATGAATTATTTTGATATAACCCTCTGAATTTTATGCCCAGAGAAAACATTTTAATGCCTTAGTTTATATCAATATGTGGGAGGGAAATATTTACCATGCTATGAATTTTTGCTTGACATATTCCTCAGCACAAAGGAGAACTTTGATGATATTTTTCCCATTAATGTGCTCGTTTCAGGAATGCTAAAATTCAGCAGCCATTTTTCTTCCTTCCTGCTTCCTGGACTCCCGAAGGCCCTGGTATCTTAATGTGGGTATATTGATATACTGATATAATAGAGGAACAGCCCTTATCGAACTATACCTCTCCAGGGCCATCGGGAGCAGTGAACCGGAGAAGAAGCTTCCAGTGTTAAAATCAATTAAAATCCAAAAACTGTTAAATTACATTGTGGTGATGGAATCAATCTGTAGAGTTGGCTACTGAGCAATTAAAGGAGAAATTAGACTGGGATTCCTTTTATTTATTTTTTGTCTTTTAGCCAAGAGTATTGTGTTGATAAGTTAAGTATTACCCATATCTTCTGTGGACGCCTCAGTAAGCTTTTCTCTAAAAGTGATGGCTTCCCTCCCACATCTATGTTTGTTTCTACTGCAGATTCTCACGTTTTCTTCTGTCTGAGTCAACCCGTATTGCTACTTGAAATGTAACAGAAAGTCACAGTGGCATTTCGTGGCACTGGGGTACCATTTAATCCATTAGTAGAAGAGGAAAGGAGACGCGCTCTCCTCTAAATTATTGATAAATATTGTACAGGGCCAGCTGTGGCATAGTGGGCACAGTTCCTTTAAAAACGTCAGACATACCTTAAAATATCAAGATTGCCCTATGATATCTTTAAGCTGTAGCTCATAAGTGTAATAGCAATCTGCAAACCATGTGATGGAGTATTACGAAAATCCGTTAGGGATGCCTCGCTTTATGTTGACGGTGAAGGGAGATGAAGTATGAAAAAATGCAATTTAAGGAAAGAATACCTAAAATATACATGGAAAACCTAACAATACCTGAGACTTAAACTAGTGTGAAAATTTATGGAGTCATATGAGAACTATAAAAAGGTAACTGAGGGTCGCTCTGGGCTGGGACCACTAGCAATGCCATTGTAAGGCATCCAGACTTCTGATTCGCTGTCTTCTTTTGAATTAATGGCACACCACTTGATTTATTACATATTATAATTTACTTTCCGATCTTCACATCAAGTTTTAAATTGTTTTACAATTTATTTACAAATTATGTTCAAATTTAGAAATATAATATAATTTATTTTCAATATTTTGTTTTGCTCCCTGTACATTTTTTCAATATATTCTTAGCAATTATAAATTGCTTATTTTTTAGGTTAAACATAAAGAAATTGATTAAAATTTAGGTTAGGATTGAAAGATCTTTATAAATTGTTTTAAGAACAATTCGTTTATTTAAATTTTGATTATTTTAGTGTATATACTCCATAAAGTGTTTCTATTATTTTTATTCTATTCCTTAATGTATTTTCATAGAATATTTCACTAGTACTTATATATTTGTGACAATCTGTAGATACATATTACCATTCAGATCTGCAAAGAAAATACAGCAAACTTATTTTCTAGTGACTGATTGATTCTGGCTTATAAGCTGATGCACCCTAAACTGAAGGGGAGGTTAATTCGTCATTATATTGTACTTTATCTTTAAAACTGTCACATTTGATGATGAATATATTATACCATCATATGTTTGTAATTTATATGAAATTTCTATCTCCGTCTCTACCTATCTGGCTACTTACCTGTCTATCTGGGTTTGGATGACTCCATTTCTCTCTTGTACAATGTTGGGTGGTTCGTATCATTTTGTTCTCTTATTTTGATCTGCGATGGCTTCAGAGCGTGGGGAGTGGGATGACATCAGTGGGACGATAATATGGCCAGGGAGAGAGCCACCTCTCTGTATGGTGTCTTCTGGACTCTGACTGGTTTCGGCTAAGTGCATTGTGATCTAGTTTCTGGACACTCACCCCACTGCTTCGCGAGCCACTGTGGTGCCGTGTGCTTCCCATGGATCAGCCTCGGCCCCTGGGTCCAAATCACCTGCTACCTGGTGCTCTTCGGTGGATGCTCGGGTTTGTACTACGCATCAGGGCTGTCAGCAACTCTGCCTCCTTTCACAGGGCTCAGGCCCCTCCATTTGATGGAAGGCACGCATCCACGTATCTAAGTAACTCAGTCAGCTCCAGGTAGGATCAAGATTCCCGTCCAGATTCATCAACGTAGACGTGTTCACAGCCAGAGGCAAAGAGAGAACACTGAGAGAAATAAAAGAAAAATTACATGCTATGTAAGAGGGAACCCCAGGAAGGGTCATCACTAACCTCGCATCTTCTCGTCAGAAACCAGGGAAGGCAGAAGGGAGGGATACCCAGCAAAACTATCTTTCAAAAATGAAGGCGAAATAAAGACATCCTCAGATCAATAACACTGAGAAAAATCATTGCTTGCAGACCTGTCTTATAAGAAATAATCAAGGAAGTTCTTTAGGCTGAAGACGGGGAGCCAGGCAGTAATTCACATCCACGAGAACAGGAAGAGAGCCAGTCCAGGTAACTGGTCACCTCACTGGGGTGGAAAAGGCCACACTGTATTTTCCTCTCTCTTTATGCACCTGCTGTCTGTGTTAAGCTAGAAGATCCGTTTGAGAAGGTGCAATATCTTCCCCATCCTTTTCATGTGCCCCTTTAGCTGTGACTTAGTGGAAGTGCTGGTTTTAAATGCTCATCTAATGGAGAAAGGGCAGGAGGGACAGGCAGTGGTAGGACAGTGGCCTCCGCTGCAGAGCTCAGCCCTTCATTATCACGCGCAGGCCCTTGAAGTCCAAGGACAGAGGCACCTACTTACATATGTTCCATTGGTTATAACCTTATGGCGTAACCTGAGTCATTTCACCGACCTTATGTACGATTTATATTTCATAATGTGCGAGTGCCCTACAACTTTGGAGGCTCTCATTGCTATCAAACTAAAAACAAAGAAATAAATGAACGAAGCCTACTAATCCCTTTGTCACGAGCATATTGCTCATTGATGCCACGCAGTGTCTATGACTCAGTCGTTCCCACTGTCAGGAAGAACGATCCTTCACCTCACCTGTAGTAGGTGCGTTCTCACACGCCATGGCTACATTTGTGAAATGAAAATAACAACTAACCGCTTAAAAACCAAGGTTTTACAAAACAGTGTATTAACCAATCAGCAAATTTAATATTTCATTATACACTAAACAGCCTATTACAAAATCATTAATATATCATAAAACTGTATCAAAATGCCTATGAAAATACTTAGCTTAAGTTAATTAAATTTACAGTTTAATTTAAACCTTTATAATTTCTTAGGCTTTTCATTAGTGATTTAATCATTATACTCTAACAGCTTAATATAGGTAATGCCATTTCCAAATATTTAATTCACTCGAGAAGTTTTAGCATCTTTTTCTTTTTTTTTTTTTTGTACAAATCAACTTCAGGATTATTTTAGGTGGCAATGATTGCCAGGAACTTTATTTTTAAAAATCGGTTTTAGGGTACTGCTATTATAAGACGGCAGTGTTGAGCAACGTACCGGAGAGATTTCCCCCTTCATCCTTAAAGAATGACATAACCAGAAAAAAAACAACAAAATAAAAAATATATTACAGCAATTCATCAGAGGAAAACAAAGCATATTGCCACACCTATGACTTGGAGGGAGTGTGTGAAATGAAGGCGGAAATAAGTGTATTTTAGTTTTTGGAATGATCAAATACTATCACAAAGGGAGTATGGTATACCAAGATGAAAATCAGACTAATGACTAACCAATCCTCATTTCTACCCCAATTTTACAGACCAAAACTCAGAAACCCACTCAAAGGAGGTATTGATTCTACAAGTAAGCCACAACCAAAACAGGGAAATTCCACTGAATTAATATTTTGGTTTTTGTTCTATTTTTCCCAGCTGGAAAGAAAGCATGTAAGGGAAGATTGGATGAACATAATTATCAAGAATGAATTATCTTTAGATTTAAATAGAGATTAACTAGAATGCATCTAGAGGGATAATAAATAAGATAAATGCTCTGCAGGCGCTGACTCTCCATGGGGGAAATTTCTCAGCGTATTCCAGTTGGATTTCTGCTCATCCACATGTAGAACTAATAACAACTTTGGCAAATATTTACATAACTTATCTTTTTTCCTCCTTTGACAGATGTCCTAGAGGATGTGACATTCTCTACAGCATAGCCAAATGATGGGAATTACTATCTATACAAATGATGTGTCATGGGCTAACCTACCGGTTTTGGAAAAATTCGTAAATATGATCAGGTCTAGAATCCTTGGACTGTGCATGTGGAGATAACCGTTTGCAAAAAGTTTATAACACATGAAGTTCTTCAGCATTTTCTAAAAATGGACGATTTCTAAAGGGCTGGTTTATTATATATATTCAGATTTTTTCCCTGAATTAATGCAATAGACCATTTTGAGACATTCAAAGCTGATTAGTTGAGGCACAGCACAGATTTAACAAACAGGTGCCTTACATACACATTAACTATTTTATGGTTACATCTTTGTACTTATTCTGAGGTCTTTTTGTCAGAGAGTTTCATAGCTCAGCTCATACCACACAGTTCTGAAATCATACTTTTGAATGGGGTCCAGAGTTAATTTCACTGATATCATGACCTGAGAAGGCAGATTGAAGAATAGCAATGAACAATCTCATTAGAAGTTCTTTAATATCAAAATCAATATACAGCCTTAACTGCAATTGAGGGTTTCTTGTTTTGTTTTGTTCTAAAGGCATGATAGTAGGCAATTTGCTGCCAAGATACTCAGACATGAAAAAGAAAAAGGGGGGAAAAAGAAAGAAAAGAACCTGCAGGCATTTATATATATAGGGACTGGATTGACAGCCCTTGCTCCTGGCTTTTGCTCGTCACTGACAGACATTCGGGCCAAAATTGGAAACACAATTGATATTGATTGATAGGTGCTGGTTGGGGAAGGGAACCATGGTACTTGCAATACATGATGAAGGAATTAAAGGTCCTGCTATGTCATCCTCTCTGCTGCTGGGTACAGTATTACAAATGAGTTATCCTTTGACTTCATGTAGTTCAGGATCTTTTACATATGACTAAATGAAAATGGCAGATTTGATATTTTTCTTTTATTTTTTTAAGATTGTATTCATTTTTAGAGAGAAGGGAAGAGAGGGAGAGAAACATTAATGTGCCCCCAACTGGGGACCTAGCCCGCAACCCAGGCTTGTGCCCCAACTGGGAATCAAACTGGCAACTCTTTAGATCTCAGGCAGGCGGGTACTCAGTCCCCTGAGCCTCAAATGTACATACATTTCAAAGGAAGAACACCCGGAAATGTCACTCGGCAGGGAGGTATTTGTATGTCAAAGATAAGGATGATTGTAACAGCAGGGAAAATGCAGCCGTGTTGAATGATGCAGGAGTGGTTTACAGGTGCCAGCCTTGAAGCTGACCAGAGAGGTGCCCTTGGCCACCAAGACGGAGCGTGTGGTGGGGTCCATTCTCCCCAACAAGCAGAGTCCCTCTCTAGGGTCCACACCAGGGAGGCTTGCTGAGGGTCAAGAGTTTGGGCCTGAGAAGAGATATGTCAATAAACAAAACACACAAACCACCCCTGGGTCCAAACAGAGAAATAAGAAAATGCGCTCATCCTTAAAACAGAGAGTATGAGCCCTACTGGAAGTGTTGTGGAGGGAAACGCAGCCAGGAATGAGCATAAGCTGTCATGTTGAGGCGTCAAACACAGGATGAGGTGGTAGACATATTAAAAAGGGCCACCGGCGATGGCCTCACTAAGTGGAAACTAGGAGAGTGAAATTCTCACCGAAAGAGCCAGACTGAGAGGGAGGAAAGGTGTTTCTAGGTGAAGGGGACACGTGGCAAAGTCCACGGGGTGGGTGGTGTAGGTGCAGTCAGCGTGTTTCTCTGCAGTTGGAGAGGAAGGGGAGAGAAAACACTCAGTCCTCCTACTAGGAGTGACACGCATTTTTCTTCCAGTTACATAGGTCTTAGCTAACACTGGGGAGCTGAGGAATATAATTTTCCTGATTGAAATGCTATAGTTTTAGTTCTTTAAGTCTATGATCCATTTCAGTTTCATGTGCGCATATGGGCTGAGGTCATGTGAATATCTGTGCCCCTCCGAAATCCGCATGTTGAAATCTGGGGTCTTCGGGAGGGGCTTAGGTCATGAGGATGGAGCCCTCAGGTGGGGTTTGCGCCCTGAGAAAAGGGACCGCACAGAGCTCCCCAGCCCCTTCCCCTGACCTGAACATTCTGGAACCCTGGTTCAGTCTCCAGAACTGTGAGAAAAACATGTCTGCTGGTTAGAAGCCACCAAGTCTGTTTTTTATTGTAGCAGCCCAAGCAGTTAAAGCATGGCCCAAGGTATAAGATGAAGGCGCTGTTTTTTCTTTTCTTTTTAATGTACATGAATACTCAGTTGTCCCAGTAGCATCAGGACAAAGTTACCCTTTCCCCACTGCACTTTAGTCAAAATCAACCATCCCAGTAAGTGTTGGTCAACTTCTGAATTTTCCATTCTCTTCCATCGATCTGTTCATCCATCTGGATTACCGCTTTCTTACTGTCTTGATTACCGCAGACTTATAAGTCTTGAAATCATGTAGAATCATTCTTCATTTTTTTCTTATACTTTAAACTTCTTTTTAAAAAAATCAAAAACTTCTTTTGGCTAACCTTGGTCCTTTACATTTCCATATGGATTATAGAATCAATTAGTCAATATCAACAAAAATAGCCTACAGGAATTTTTATTACCCTGAAAGTATAGATCGATGTGGAAGAAAAATGGCATCTTTATGACAGCGAGCCTTCCAAACTCTATTAGTTCTTTAATCTCTCTCAGCACCCGTACGGGTCTCTCAATAATTTGTGAGATTCATCTCTATTTTCATATTTTCGATGCTATGCTGAAAGGTCACTTTTATTTCAATTTTTGGTTGCTTCTGGCTAATGTACAGAAAGATGATCCCTGTCCTGTGTTCATTGCAATCTTACTAAATTCACTTACCAGTAATAGTAGCTTTATTGTAAATTCTATTATTTTCCTATGATTACGAATAGGTTGTCAGTGAGCAAAAGCTCTCTTCTTCTTGATTTAGGTATTTTTTATTCTCGCTTCCTTGCTCACCGTTTGACCACACAGGCTGGAGGGCAGCAGTGACTGGGTGTCCGCATCTTACTCCCAACATTAGTGACTGTGCTTGTCTTGGACCGTCAGCTCTGACTCACCCATGGGAGGGCAGAGGGTGCCCTTTACTGGTGGAGGGAGACACCTTCTAATTTCCTTAAAGGTTTTTTTTTTTTTTTTCAGTTTTTTTTTTTTTTTTTTTTTGGTTTTTCAATTACAGTTGTCCCCTTTTCCCCTCCTTAAAGGTTTTAGCAAGAATTAATATTAAGTTTATTCAACTTTTTTTTTTTTGCATCTATGTTGGCAAAAAATGACATGCATTCCAGTTTTAAACCACCGAGATTTTGGAATTGTCTATTATAGCAGAACATGCTAGCCTTATTTTTGAATAATATCACCCATAGTATATATATATTTATTGTTTTAAATACATTGCAGACACATTTTGTGATAGCAGGTCCAGTATATACCCCCTTGCTTGCTGTACGAATTAAAATTCCCTCAGTACCAGTCTGTATATGCCATTAATTCAGAGTCGTTTTCCTCTCTTTAAAGAAATTTTTTTTTTTTGAAACTCTGGTTCTTGTACTGTGCTGACACAGGAAGCCTTGCTGTATAACAGGAGCTATTTTTTTCCTTGAGTTTTCCAAAGTCATAGTTTTCAGTTTTGAAGAAGCTGAAGAAACCATCAAAATAATAATGTGAGTAGTAATTATAAAATAGCAAAGAAAACCGACCTGAAATGTGCTGCCTGGGCAAAATCTCTGCTTCCTAGAGGCTACTCACAAACATAAAGTTCGTCTCTGCATGTAAGAAGTATTAGCATTAAAATCCTATTCATTGGACTTCGAATAAAACTATAAAACTCAATCTCAAGCACACAAAAGGCACTCAAGTCTGTTGATGCTCTGAGATAGTGAAAACAAATCGTGCTAATCCCAGCAGCGTTCCAGACCACGGGGTCTGCGTCCTTAGAAGAAAGAGACATTGACTCTTTAAAAGGTGCTGTGGGTCCTATTCAGTGAAGAAACAGCGGTGTTCTGTGATGGTGTATTGATGGCAGCCTATCATCCCTACGGCCCCTGCTTTCCCAGGGAAAAATAAGTAATAGAAAAAGATTGTTAGCTTCAGACCTTCTGAAAATTGCAGATAAGGGTTAAAGAGTTCATTGTGCTCTAAAATGAAATCCATCTCCAGAGGCACACGTCAGGCGAAGAGACTGCGTCTCCCTTCCTCCCCAGCAAACAAAGCAGCCCTGGAGAAGGCACGTGGCGTCCGATCCAGGTCTGTGCGCCCCAGGCCCGTGCACAGCCGGCCGCGTCTGCTTCGCAGTGTAAAGGGGCCGGTGTCTCAGTCGGAAGCGGCGCCCTTTTAAGAGCATCCCAGTTTGCTGCAGACACTCGGGTCTTCGTGTCTGGGGACCTTGTGAAGGCGACAGCCCTTCACTCTCTGTTCCCAGCGGCCCCGCCCTCCATCGAGGCCGGCGGAGAGCAAACGCTCGCAGGAGACCTGGTTAAGTAAGGGAGCGAGTCCGAGCGGCGCCGCAGCTTTTAAACCAGCCGGGCCGGCCCGTGGTAGCAAGAACCGCGCTTCGCGTCTGTTGCCCAGCGCGGGGCTGTTAACAGTAACGGGCGTGCGCGCGGGGAAGGGCCGTCTGCTGCGCATCCCTGCGTCACGGCCAGGGGAGCCGGGGCTCAGAAGCAGCTCTCACCTCCCGCACGTTGTGGCTTGACGGCCCGCTGATTGCTTTTACAAAGCCATAAACTGATGGCCTGATTCAGGCCTGACACCGGCTTATGCTCGTGTTCAGTGACTGACGTGCGGAAGGAGAGCTCGTGTTCTTCTCTCTCTAGGAATCTGCAATTCGAAGCGGGTCTGTCTGACGTCACAAATAAAGTAACTGATGCCAATGAGGCACACTTATTCCCTTAAATCGCTAACTGGCTTTTTCCTCTAATAACATTTCCATAATTTATGTTTGACTGTCTCCATTTCCAGTCAAACTGTCTAGCCAAATTAAAATAAACTTGAAAAAATAAGGGCTGTATTTCTTAAAATTTGCACTTTCAAAGACGATGCAGTAAAACATTGCAAATCAGAATATATAAATTATTAATTAATCAATTAGGTGCATTTAATAATTTACTGTCTAAATTTAAAATACTATTTCTTTGTTATTTTCTGTTAACTAGAGTTTTGTTTGATTTTGTAACTTTAAAATAGGAATGAAACCAGAAAGGAAAAATTAGTAAGACAATAGAAAAACAAAGCTATTCTTTCTATTAGATGTTTCCACTATTTAAAAAAATATATTTAACAGGACAATCTTGATTGAAATAATATTGATACTGACTACATTCCCATAAAAGCTAGACGATTCAGTCCTAAGACCTTCCATAGTTTAAGAAAATCATATAGCAAATGTATTTTCAACTCAGTGTATCAAATGACAGGCAATCTGATGCATAATTAATAGTATCTCTAGACCAAAGGTTCTCAACCGGGTAGGAGTTTACCCCCAGGGGAAGCCTTAGAGATGTACAGAGACGCGATAGGGTGTTGCGACCAATGTGTGGTGGGTGGCAGCCAGGACTGATGCTAAACATCTCACAATGCAGAGACCACCCCCCTACAGCCACGAACTGTCAGACCCCCAATGTCCGATGTGCTGAGGTTGAGCAAGTGTGTGTTGTGGGACTTCTGTTGGATGAGCAGTGATAGTGCCCTTATCCAGTTATTATAAACTGTCGCCACAAGATGGCTGCGTGCTGTCTGTGCAGCTCCGTCTGCGCCTGTCTCATCCCCCGGCCCGTCCACACGACACACGTGTGGCCTGTGACCACGGAGATGTACCGGGAAGGTGGAATAGGGAATGGTATGTCTAGCCTATTGGATGTTACTGAACAGCAAGATGAAATCAGTTAAATTGGAAAAACAAGTGTGGTTATCAGAAGTAAATGGAGTATATTATGATAATGCTGATTTGATAACTAGAGTTGGAATTTGTGGACAAGAGAAAATATCTTATGCGTTAGGAAAAGTTTTTCAGCCCCGATTAAATGTGAGTTAACCTGTAGCCAATTGCAGCAGCACCAATTACAGTGCTACCTTTAAACAGGTTTCATTGTATCATAGATTTGTTAACACGAATATGGGAACAGAATAAGTCCCAGGTGTGTGAGAGAGAAGGGAGAACTGACCCAACGCATAGCATTATGTGTGCTGTATGCAACTTTTGTCATTTATGGGAGCTCAAAGTAGAACAGAACTAAAACTTGAACAAGCAGTATTTCTATTAAATCACAGTCAGAAAACTATTGGATTACATAAAGACTAAAAGTAGCAATCCAGGGGCCACAGCTGACGAGTCTTCATTACATATACATGGCTGGGGATTTAGATGAGGCAAAATTCCGTGAGATGCTGAAAAAATCGCTCAGCCAAGGCCAGTCGGGAAGTGTCAAAGCTACCTTTGGACTATCTAATGTGACCATGTCAGCAACCCTCCAATGCAGAGGACTGTGGCGTATTCTGAGGGATGTCGTTATTTTTTTCATCCTGCCCTTGGAGTTTGCCTTTGTTCTGAATGCCACAGACTGTGAGCAGCTGGGGGGTTTGGGGAGCACTGCCTTGCTTATTTTCCAACATCTTGAGAAGAAAGAGGTGTTTCATGATATCTACTATAGATAAGGGCTAACCAAGGAAGACACTTCTTAATGTGGATTCATTATGAGAGTGTGAGATACCCTTTACCTGTCTGTACACATACCCACAAGCACATTAATGGAGCTTGAGTACCGTAGGCAGGCAGAGATGAAAACTGATAATTTCCGATAACACTTCATGCAAAGGTTGAAAGAAAAAAAAAAAAGCTGTTTACTTCTGTAACAAATATTACACATTCCCTCAAAATGCATTTATCAAAATGCATGCAGTTGGAAATACCATAGGAGATCTATTAGAAGATGATTGATGGATTGGTCTGCGGCCATGTAGCTCAGAGCATCCCCTTTTATCCAACGGAAGGCGTTACCCCCGGGCACTGGGTTAGCTGCATATAAAACAATGCTTGAGTCTCTTGCCAGGTAGCCGGCAGACAATGCCTTCCTGGCTTAAGGGTTTTTGTGCCCCAGCCCTGGAAACTGTCACTCACCGGGGATGCCTTCCTGCATCCAGCCCAGCCTCACGCACGGCGAGGTTTATGATGAAAGGTAGCGCTGAGTAAACCTGAAAATCTCCCCTAAGCTGGCAAGAAACTCAAAGCAACTTAAAGATGATTTATTGCTCAGAACATCATTTTTTATTTGCTAGAGAGTGGAGAGCCATGGCCATGGGAGTGAGAGAAAAAGAAGAAAAGGCAGAGAAGAAGAAGCAGACTCTACGGGATAGCTTCTTTCTTTTTCTTTTTTTTCTTCCCTTCTCTCTCTCTCCCTCCCCCTCCCGCTCTCTTTTCCTTCCTCCCTCCCTCCATTCCTCCCTGCCTCGAATGGCCTTTCCAACATTTTCATAAGGGAAAATTGACCATCACATCGGAGTAGGACAGGAAGTCCCTGCACTGTTTGATGTCTGACCACTGTAGGATTTTCAGCCTCCCTCTCCCTCCCTCCCTTTGAGCCCGCACCTGGGCAGGTGGGAGAGAAAGCCTGCCCGCACAGCCTTGGCTGTAGTGAGATTCAAACTCAGCCCGCCAGCGGTCCCGGCAAAGTTATGGATATCAAGTTCCTCTGGCTCTTTCTTGTTGTAATTACAGGAGCGATGACTTTGAACTGCTACCTGTGGGGGCTCCAGGAACCCGACTTTAAAGCTACCTTTCAGCTTAAAACCGCCGTTGTGACTTCCGTTGCCCCTGAATTCTCTTATGATCTCTTCTCTCAGGGGCCGTGAACTTCAACTTGCTGGTCTATTTTTAATGGAGCAGAGGATATATAAATTGAAGGATGGAAATAGAACTAAAAGTTGCACAACCAGATCAGATAATATATTATAATAATAAAATTCCACTGCCCAGTGTTACCACTCTCGGGAACTAACTGATTAAACAGCAGGTATGTGGGAATAAATACACCGGTGCCCAACGCTTTGATGAGTGCTTTGCTCTTAGTCGCGGTGGTGATAACGTTGGAGGAGAGATCAGGAGAGACTGCCTTAAGAAAGTAATGCTGCAACAAAGCCTGGAGCTGCCGTGGAAAGACAGAGGGAACTTTGCAGACAGAGCCCGCAAAGTACACCAGCAGGCAGAGAACTGAGGTGCTTCGGGGCACGATCAGCACAGGAGGCGATTGTAAGAAATATATATCCGCACCCATCTATCACATATATGAGATGTATCCTAATCTTTTAAAAGCATCAGCAGAGGGGTGATCGTTTTAAGTCCTGGTCGTCGGCAGCCGTCCGTCTCGAGAGACGATGGTGTAGCTTCTTAAGAGTCTATCTGCACCGCCGAGAATGGCTGTGCAGTCCGACTCGGGAGTGACACGGTATCTGTCTCCTCCCGTGTTGAATCGACATCTTGCGATGACGCTGGAGTGTCCTCTCCCGTGAAGCTGAAGCTACAGAGCCTGGGCAGGGTGATATGGAGGGTCTGCTGTTGCCCATGCAGCAGACCCCCCCTCTCTTCGCAGCTGAAGGGTCCAAGGGAAAGACGGAGTCGATACAGCTTGGCTTCAGGTGCGCCGCAGGAGTTGCCGGTGTTGACTACAACGTCAAACCGCCTTAGGGACTCCGGCTCCGGATTTTCTGTCAGGGTTTACTCCCCTAGCCTTTCCCCTGAAGAGGTATGCCTCAAGGCAGCGGAGGTTTTTTGGAATCAGAGTTTTCCTTCTCTGATGTGCCCTGACTGGAAGATCGAACCAGCGACACTTAGCTCGCAGGCCGATGCTCAATCCACTGAGCCAAACCAGCTGGTACACACACGATTATTCCATGGAAGGTAATCTTATGAGCAAATAAATACATCTTAGTTTAAGAAGATGAGTACCCATCTGATTTGTTTGGTAGGATTTGTACTCAATGTTTTGTGAATAAAGGAAAATCACACTAATATCCTGTCTCTGCAAAGAACATATATCTCCCAGGTACCCTGCAGTAAATTGTTAAAAACAACAAATAAAAAAGGAACTGTTCCCATTTCGGTGGGGTTCAAGAACACTTTGTAACAATAATTTATCAAATTCCGACTTTCTGTAGAGCGAGTGGTTTGGCAAACTCGGGGCGCGGCAAATGTGACTTATGCATAGATCATTGTGACAAAGTCCCTGTTCCCAAGAAGAGTCAATTCTATTTAAGGAGACGAATAAGTCCTCACACACACACACTCACACACAGAATCGTAATCTGTATGTATTAATTAGAAGTAGCTAAGTAACTTAAAGAATTTTAAAGCAATTTATCTATGGAAAATATAAAGGTGTGCAAAAGTTTCTAAAGAAAAATTTAAAATAAATACTGGATGTTTAGGGGACATTTAAGTTTCAAATGTTTAAATTTTTCTTTTTTTTGAGAGTTTATTAAGTGTTCGTCAGGGATTCGTATTCCCATAGGTTTTCTTCTAATGGTGAGTCCACGTCATTTTGTCTGGCAATAGCATAATCTACTTTTTTGTTAGTGATCCATTTTGGAAATAGTCAGTTAACGCAGCTTGCATTCCATCACCGCTAACAAGGTAAAAACACAATTTCCAAGTGAGGAAAGGCGACAATCTTCAAAAGATCAGTCTCTGCACTGATGACACAGGAGATGGGCTTTACAGTCATATTCTTAGGTCCTCTGCCCGGCAGATGGCAAATGGGGATTATTACTCCCATTTCAGAGTTGATGAAATTACGACCAGGTGAGTCATCTGAAGTCACTTAGCTAGGAGAGAGAAGATAGGCCATTTTACATCTCAGGGGGTCCAACCCCAGATCTTGCTGAGAGCGCCCCTAGCGGGGGATCCAAGGAAAAACTTGGAGTTCTGGGGGCGAAGCTGCAGAAAGGAAGACCTGCGGGTCCTGCCATGCCTTCGTGTGTTTCTTCTGCACCCCGCCCGGCCCAGGGTTCCTTTTCTTCTGTAGCACTTGCTGAGGCAGATTATTAATTGCATGAGTAATAAAGCAATACATTACTTCCTATCCGTTTTGCCACCTTCTTCAGGCAGAAAGCTGGGGACTATAATGACACCCAGTCACGGAGCCTTGCCCTAATTATTCCCTATCCCAGAAGCCGCGTTCCTCCCAAGATGTCACAGGGGTGTGTTAACAGGGGTTTTAAACTGAGGGGCCTAAATTACACGAATTTCATAAGGTGTGTGATGTACCTGGTCACAAATAAGCAGAACTTTCATAACAAAAATGTTAAAAAACATTTAAGAGCAATGCATACTAAGAATTGCCTGTGAATTCCATGTGTTTAAAGCGAGAGAGAAAAATGTGACAGGTGGCAGTAACGGAAGTGTCCCAGGGTTTTTTTTTGGGGGGGGGGGGATTTCCCAAGATCTTTCTAAAGCTCCTTGAAGTTTGGAAGCGTCCTGGCCTTGAGTGAGGGGACAGTGTGTGGGGACTCGTCACACGAGGAGTCAGAGGTGGGCGAGGAAGGATGATTTCTGTATGTGAGAAGCTAATTTTCTCCGGTTGGGGGCTTGTTCTTCTGCTTGCTGCCAACGACCGGAGTATACGGCTGTTTCCCCAAAGCACTTCTCTGCACCCCCTCTCCTACCTGGAAGCAAACACCCTTGCTGATCGCCGCCTCTTCCCCACGGGTACATCTGTGAAGGCTTTCGGGTCCGCCACCCTGAGTATGTGCAGGCTTTGACACTGGGTCACTCTTTTCCTGGCATGGCCGTTTCTGGCGCTTCTCCCTCTCCTGCGACGTTCTCATTCCATGGACGCTTGTCGTCCTCCAAGTTTTTTTTGAGTTGCTTCCCTCTCCAAGTTCACCCTGCCCCTTTCCTACCTTTCAGCAATTTCCCTAGCTTTGGTATGCTACAGACTCCCCATTTTTTTCAACATAGACCTCTGATGGTTGTGTCTGTGGCTATTCCAGGTTTGGAGCAGATGTTAGAGCTGACCCCACCTGAACTTAATCAGCTCTTGTGCGCCCGAATAATTCCCATGCCTCCTTTCACGTTTCGCAGTAGCTGTGACATATTCTGAAATCTGTAATTAATTTCTGATTCTCACTGCTTCTGTTGCACTCTTTGCTTATCTTATTAACTTTATAATAAGCACTTAATAATGAAACCACTCTGCCCGTCTGAGACATGTATTAGGCGTAAGCTTCTGGTTCAGAGAAGGTAATTGTTTATTTTCTTATCTAAGCCCAGTCTTGAATACAAAATTTTTATTAATAATTACCTTTTGAACTTTAAATACAAAAGGGATTATCATGAAAGTTGCAATAACTGACATTTAACTCAGTTAAAAGAGTACTTAAAGTAAAATAATTGTTATTCATAAGTTTTCTTGCATATAAATATATTTTATATTCTCCCAGTCAAATAGTTTAATTATAAAATAAATAATGATGGATAAATAAGACTTAGACTGTTTGCCTTGGGCCTAATTAAAATAAATGCCTAGAGTCTTTTCATATTATAAATCTTTCAGTGAAAGCTGTTTCAGCTTGTAAGATTTACTCTTAGAAGTATGAAAAAATAAAAAAAAAAAAACAGTGAGCGCTGGCTGGTGTGGTTCAGTGGATTGAATGCTGGCCTGTGAATCAAAGGGTCACAGGTTTGATTCCCAATTGGGGCACATGCCTGGGTTGAGGGCCAGGTCCCCAGTTGGGGTGCATGAGAGGCAACCACACATTGATGCTCCCTCCCTTCCCTTCTCTATAAAATTAAATAAATAAAATCATTTTTAAAAATGAAAGTCTCCACTCCCTCCCTTCCCAAAGGGCCAGTGAAAGAGCAGTATAGTCAGCAATTATGATCGGAAAGGTCCCCTTTTGGGTGACTCTGAAGGAAACAGTGAAGAGTACCAGTCTGGAGGTGAGTTAGAAAATCCCTGACAATCATAAGATAGAGCTGAACCCTGCCTCTGGGAGAGACAGGACCTCCAGCACAGAACCAAAGCTCTTCAGGCAGAAATAAAGTATCCGGTCACCGAGAGTGAGCTGGATGGGCTGTTACACCATCAGCATCACAACCCATGTGTTCAGGACACCCTGGACGTTCTGTTCTTTTATCTTGTTTTATTTGGTTTTCCTTATTGAAACTTTTTTTAACTACATGTACACTTCTAGGAATTCAATAATCAGATTTTTTTCCTTCATCTAAGTCACATTAGAGTTCATTTAATCCTGTTTTCTTAAAATTTTTTATTGATTTCTTTAACAAGAAAGAGAAAAGGAGAGGGAGGGAGAGAGAGAGACATTGATTTGTTGTCCCACCTATTTATGCTTCGTTGGTTACTTCTTGTATGTGTCCTGACTGAGATTGAACCCACAGCCGTGGTGTGTCGGGACCACACTCAATCCAGCTGAGCTACCCGGCCAGGGCAGGCCTATGTCTTTAAGAAAGCCCAATAGTTCCAAACTCATTAGCATAAAGTAATTTCAAGTAGGTTCCAATTTGAATGTCAGTTTCATGTAACTCCCATGGCACAAGCTAAACTGCATAAGAAAAATGATATTGACATATGTGACTATGTTTAATTATTTAGAAAAATCTCAAATATTATCTTCAGTGTTTCTGTAAACTAACAATAACTCACAATCAAAGACTATGTTAGAAACTAAGGCTTGTATAGTTAGGCATTATGCCTGTAAATTTTAGTTTTTTGATATTTCATATGTATTACTGAAAGAAATTCACTGATATTTCACACTGTTTGAATAAAAAGGTGTTCCTATGACACATCAGGTACATTTGACAGACAGAATTCACTATAGTTTAAATGTTTTTTATTTGTTTAACCTGAAGTGATATAAGGCAAAGTGTAGCTCAGCTGTAAAATTTCAGTCTGTACAGGTGAGTAGTTCCGAGTGATAAATACGCCCCCTGTTCTAGTTCAGTGTCCTGTCTTCCAATAAATGGAATGGCTCTGACTCCATAGATCTAAATGTTCTCAACTGATTACATTAGTTAAATGCCAGCTCTCACTTAGGGACTAAGAGCTGAAGAGGCTGCGGCTGAGCTATTGATTAAACATCTGACTTAAACTATCAAGGCTGGGAACCCTATCCTCTGCTCATTTCTCTGACCATGAGAACTGAATATTTCTTCACATAAAAGGTTTGAAAATTTTACATTAGCTTGATAACACAATTGTTGATAAGTCACTGCATCTATAAATCTTATAGAAGTTGGTCAAAGAAATGCCTTTATCCTATTTTTATGTCTTTTTTTTGATAATGACGTGCTGTACAAAATTAGTCAATCAAATATTCTAGCCAATAATTACCGTGTTAATAAGGATAGAATTAGGTCCCATGATTACATGTGTGCTCGGCATTTCCTATATTATTAGAATGACATGAGTGTAATAATCGAGCCTATTTACTTGGATTGTTCATTTGAATAGTGAAGTTCTCAATGCAGAAAAAATTATTTTTGTCTACCATGTCATCTGCCCTTAGACAAGTGACATTCAGAAGGTGAAGGGATTTTCCAAAGGACACATATGCATGATGCACAGACGCAGACAACAGGGTGGTGATGACCAGAGAGAACAGAGTGTGGGGTTCGCTGGAGGCTGGCAAAGGGGGGTCATGGAAACATCTGGGATAGTATGAACCATCACAATAAAGCTAAAGAAGTAAAGCAGACACATCATTTCCCTCAAAATTATTTGCCCCAGCTAAAACATAAAAACACAACCTTCTTGTTGGAAAGAGATCATCATTTACAAGACTTAATTTACTTTTTACTCCTAAAATAATGTTCATAAAGCTATGTGTATATGTGTGTGTGTGGATAACATCTGTATGACAATTCTCTACAGTTATTTTTTTTCTCAGTATTGGGCTGTTGGGATTTTAATGACTCAATATTTTCTAAATTTGTACAAGTTTATCAATAAAAATTGGATTGTTTCTTTACCTATCCTAAGTATTGACATACTTGATTGCTATATTGACTGCACCAAAAGATATGAATTATTCCATTGTATATATTTTTATACTACATCTTCTTTATCCAATCCTCTGTTGAAGGACACTTAGGATTTTTTCTATGGCTTGCTTGTTGAGAATAATGCTTCCATAATCATAATGGTACTTCGTCTTTATGAATAAGTGTTTTTGAACTTTTCAAGTAGACATCCAGAAGAGAGATTGATTAAAAGTAAAGGGGGTCAAATATATGGTGATTGAGGAAGACTAAATTTTGCTTAGTGAGCACACAAATCAATATATAGATGATGTATTACAGAATCGTGTACCTGAAACACACACACACACACACACACACACAATGTTATTAACCAATGTTGCCCCAATAAATTTAATTATAATAAGAATAAAATAAAATTCAAAAAGGTTATAAATTTCAGGGCTACAAACATTTACTTAACATAAAATAAAGTGAGTTGTAATGTCTATATCTCTATCACAATGAAAATTTAACTAAGAAATTCCATAGTGTTACATTATGCTTTGAATGGTCTGCAGTTAAATATGAAGTGTGATATATTTAGAAGAATGACAATATTTTATAATAAGAAAAAATAAAGTCGGATTTGCAGTTAAGCCTGTAAAAGTGAATTCTGTATTTGGGAGTGAATCATATTCAGAATATTGAGTAGCACATTCCGCCCGATGCTTATGCTGTAGGCCATGTTGAGAAGTTCATGACAAGTTTGACTTTTGAGTTAGGAACCAGGAGTTTAAGAAACTTATTTAACAATTCAGAACACACATGGGTGAGTCACAGCTGCGCGGGCCGGCTGTGTTGACAGCCATTATGAACATATGTCCAATATGCTTCAACCTGTCATTGCTGTCATTACCTATGGGGAATGTGTATATATACACACATGAATGCATGTATACACATACAGATGTGCATAGATACACGTATACATATATATTTAAGAAAGAACTACAGTGACTAGAATGAAACAGACAAGGAAGCATTTTTGACAATGGCAGTAGGGAAAGAGAGTGAACTCAAGGTCACTGAGAGAAAAGACAGGTTTTGTAAGCAATGGACTTCGGCCATCACAGAACTGGCCCCAGCTGTCCCTCAGCTCTGCTTCTAGGGCAGATCATTTAGACATAAGCTCATGAGCAAATCATTTAAATTAACTCCTAAGGCAGGATCTAAAAACATATAACGGATGAAATCTACGATCCAAAAGAATAACCATAAATTTACAGAGATTAGCTATATACGCAATAATTAACAAACAGTACAAGTGGATGCTGTTTAAAAATTAAATGTGTTTCAAACTGGAGAACATAATTTGAAGATGTCAGGAAGGAGAGAAAAGTTGGTCAAGTTTAAACATTTCCATTAATGTGGCAATATCTTTATGAATAAGGAAAAACAATATTATTTATAGACGCAATATGTCCTTTTACTTGAGTGATGTAATATATTTATTTTCTTCATAACTTGAAGGAGTAGTAGTGTAAAACCATGTCCAAGTCTTTGTTGCTTTAATCATTTAAGAATTTTTTCCCAGAAAGTTATTTCTACCAATTCTGATTATAATGACCCTATTTTAATACAATGTTCTAAGAACTTGAAATTTGAAACTATATTGGCCTAATATGATTTCTAAAATAGTGTGTCCTTGATACAATAGAAGACCTTCAAAGAGCAACGGATGCTAGTTAGTTGGTTTGATCATTGTTTATAAACTGGAAAGATGCCTAAATCCTTCCAATTTCTCACGGCATGTGTACACACGAAAGACCCTTGTTTACAATTTGACTAGGAAAAATCCCTCACTGAATCTTAAAGAAACATACAAATGTCACTGATGCATAATCCTAGCTCTTCTCATACCCCTCCCTGTATTTCCTTTGTCCCACGCTCCCATGGCATCAGAAGCCATAGAAGAGAGGGCTTTCAGTGTCTCTGAATGTCACGCTTATCACACTGCTCGGAGACCTTGGCAGCCCTGGACATTCTTACAATGTGGGTATCAGTGCCATCTCCTTTCTGTCACTCTGCCGCCACGCGTACAGTGTGACCGGCACAGAGTGGTACCTAACTAGGTGGACTGAATACAGTTTATTTCTAACCTTTTAACGCTATCCTAGTGTTCTGGAAGTGATGCTCAGTCTTTGGTAATATTTCAATAATGCTTTTGCAAAAGTTGAGCCTGCAACTCAGGGAAGAATCTAAAGCTTTCTGATGGCATAACATTATGTAAAGATTCTTTCCAAGAGCCCAGCTGAAGAGAGCATTTAAATGTGTTATAAACAGATCTCCTAAATCTGGAATTGGGAGATATTTCCAGGGGGTGGTGGGTACAATGGGATGAAGGAAAACTTTCCGAGAGTGGGACCTGAGAAGGAAATACCGAAAAGAAGAAGAAAGCCGGGGCTAGAGGTCAGACGGAGGCTTTGGGGCAGAGATGGAAATGTCCCTTAACGTGTGACAACAGCTTTTGTCTTATTAAAGTCTGTTTGCTGTGGTGTTAGCGCGGTCGCTCTATGGCTCTCGGGGTGGCTGTTTAAATAGTTTTTTTTTTCTCCCTATCATTTAACTCTCAAACTATTTTGTCCTGGAGTTTAGTGGTTCTGCTCACTGGCTTTAGTGACGGAGCTGCACTAGCTCAGGGCCATCCCTGGTGTCCCCGCTCTGATCACACCTCCGCGACACGCGCGCCTGGGACAGAGGCGTGGAAGGGTGAGTCGTGTGAAGTCCCGTGAAGGTGAGGCCCTGCCTTGGACCTTGGGTCTGTGTGTGTGGTCCGGAGGCATGTTCACTCGGGGCAGGGAGGGCTCCCCGCTGGGAACGGCCCTCGGTGACCCCCATGACGGCCTCGCAAGGTGGGCGCTCGGGCTGCGTTCCCCGGTCCGAGTTCGCAGTCTGCTCATGAGATGGGCTGTTTTCGGCAGGTGTTCTAATTTAGTTTTTAAAACTTTCAAATGATTGACTTGATGTGAAGACAGCCTCAAGATATCCCGAGCATTCAAAGCAAACGTTTGAGATGGAAGGGAAACGACATGGGAATCCTAAAATGAGATCCAAGGTAGAAAACACTAGTATTCTTAAAAAAAAAAAAAAAAAAAAAAAACTGAACAAAAGTGAATATAAGCAAAAGTATGAGTCATAATAGCAAAAAAAAAAAAAAACACCAGTGACCTAAACAATATTGAAAATAACCCCAAGTTAATTTTTATGTTCAGGATTTTTGAACATTTCTAATAAATATTAATATACTTATGAATAAATAATTTCAAGTACATATTTCTAATATTATGCAAAATAAATTATTTTTCTAATAGACGAAAACAACGTAACATTAAAAAACCTTTAGAGAGCATACACAGAAATTAAATGAAGTTTGAGATACAAAATATCGATACCAATTTGTTCCCCACTTGTAACGCATGTAAGGAAGTACATTTTCAGGTATTCAAAATCCAGGAAGGTATACCTCTATCTCTCTATCCTAGGGAAAAAATACAACGGACACTCAAATAGGTATTCTTAATTTATAAGAGGTCAATCTAAATAAATACAGTGTTTGGAAATTTCCGATATATAAGCACTAATTTTCAACAATGAAATCTAAGTCTCTAATAAAAATAATCTGTATACACAGATTATAGCACATCCGTAAGGTAATATAATATGTATAAATTTTAAATTATTATAAAATGTATTCAATTAATAGAATGCATGATATATTGTTAGGTATGAAGGACACTTCTGAACTGTATTGTGTTTAATCTCAATTCAGTAGTAAAATATATAGATGTATAACTTCATTCTTTGTCAGGTTTAGGTGTTTTCTTTATTTTTCATATTGTCTCTTGTGCAGAGATACTGCTTTTAAGTATAAAAATAAAATAAATATCCATTCAAAAGGGAATATTCAAGGAGATGAATCAACTATATTCTGTTAAATACATTAGATTTGAGAAAATCTTCAAAAAAAGAATCTAAACAATACGAGCCATTTAATTTTATTTTCAAATATATTAAGTGCTTCGTAAGATGAAGACATTTTCAGATTTACATACATTACATATTGCAATCTGTCAATTTACTTGCCAACTTACACAGGTGCCCATCCATTACATTGTGGTACTCTAAATTTGAGTTTCTACAATTTATATTGAATCACAAATCAAAAAGTTTGCAACATAGTTTGGATGACTTTAAGACTCAATAGAAGCTGTTTCCTAGTTTATGCTTGACAATAATTTAGCATACTATAAAGTAACGTGGCATTAAACAGTGTTCCTGAACAGAATTCAATGCCATTAACAAGCTCCCTTACAGAAACAGAGGTACCTACAAATCATCTATCCTGTGTCAGTTCCCGTAATTACTGCCCTGGCACGATCGGCGTGATGCCATACTTTTGCTAAGTTGTTTGGCAAGGCACCATGTTGGAAAAAGCAGGACATAAATGCAATTTTAAATTATATGTATCAGAGTCTGTCACTCTGAGAAGAGTCATTGGTTATGAAATTCCTGACTGGTATTTTAATTGCATGAGTACTTTTAATTGATTGAGTAACCATTAACATGTAGTTCAAAGTAAATTGGTGATTTAAAAGTGGATGATAATATTATACAAAAGCTCACTTTTCCTAAAGTATGGTCATTTTCAATGTTATATCCCAGTAAGAAAAACAGCTTTTGTGCATGTGCTATTGATTACAAGAGTACTTTTTATTCCACCGGGTAAAATTCACGTGTAGATGGCAGAAGGATGATGTGCGTGCATTCTCTGAAAATTAATTTAATACTGAAGTGAACAGAAACTCGTATTGAGGAATATTTACACACACAGAGAACAGTTTTCTACTGCTAACTCTTACTTATAAAATGAACTTCAGTGGATATAAACTATTCTGTGTAAATCCACTTCCTCTAATAATTTGGCAGCGTTGTTCTTATTGAAGCAATTATACCAAACAGAAGTATGATTACTAATGAAATTATGAATACTTGATGTTTAAATGTAAAATGTCGAAATAATAGTTAATCAATAGTTCATATAACTTTAAGAATTTTTTTTTAATTTCACTTCTGGGCAATTTCAATTTTAAAAATCTTGCATTATATTTTTATCTTTTGTCAAAAAAATATTCAAAATGTCACACATTGAAAAAAATAAAACAATTTCTCAATTTAAGATTCAGATGTATCCGATTACCCTTTCATGTTTTCTTATTTAAGTAGCTATACGATCACATCCCTCCCAAGATAATTGTAAATAAATTTGTTCCAATATTATTTTAAAATACTTAGTGCTCCTGTCAGTGATTGACTCTGCAAAATAGATTAATATTACTATGCTAAGTACTCTATTTCATCAAACTTAACTTGCCATTAATTGAAGATGCATAATTTTGTGTGCAAAGCAAGAACAAAAATATGACTCTAATTAAAATATGATATCAATCAGGGCCCTGGGAAAAGGCAGAAAGCACTGAAGTTATTTGAACAGAAAGAATTTAGATGTCATAAAGTTATGAAATAAATATAATTTATGCCAAGAACCAAGGGGGGAATTTTGAAGTTATTAAAATTTAGAAATTTTGACAAGGATGCTCACAGGAGTGGGACCCACATTTCTGAAGTTTTCTCTGATGTAAGGTTTTTGATCAGAAGGAACATTGCATGTTATATCATGACTGTAAATAAGACATTCCACACACTGGTGGAAGACAGATGTTGGCAGAGGGCATCATGGGAAGGAGAAGCAGCTGCATGTACAGAATACCTGCCTGTTTCAGTATAGACACATCCCAACCTCCTCCAGGGTGGAGGTGGCCCAATGGAATCAGCAGCGGCTGTCCCCAAGTATGCTGTCTTGGGCTCAGTGTCGGTCTCGGCTGTTGCTAGATTAGGCACCCAGCATCACCCAGCTAGTCCTTGGTGAGGGACAGGTGTGCTGCTGATCCCATGCGCCGTCTCTGTTCTCACGCTAGGGCCGCTCTGTGCCTGGGCTCTCCAAGCGAACGTGAGGGCTGGGGACAGACACCTGGCCCCGGCTTGCTGAGATCCCCCCTCCCCACGTGCTGGACGCCCTTTTGTGCGACTCACACCGCGTGCAGACCCTGCGCTCTCTCTCTGCATGTGTGGGTGCAGTGGCCCGCAGTGCCCTGCCCGCCTCTCAGCCACCCATCAGGCAACCCTCCCTTTTCCAACCACAGAGCCTTGAGCCTAAACGTGAGCAACCTCGCAAGAATCGATGGAGATCATGACTTCCGGCCATTTCCAGGTCCAGAAAAACCTGGGCATCCAAAGCGCCCCTGCCCCTACCTGAACACGGGACGCCGAGTTTACCCCCCTCTCTCTCAGTGTGGTCGCAGGTCACGCTCTAAAGATCCAGCCATCCTTTCTTTTTTCTTGTTTTTTGGTTCATGCCGGTATATTTTGACCACCATCTCTGAACTAGACCCAGACATTTTTGTTTGTTTTTTTCCCACTTACACCAACTGTAAAGAAGGGCCCACGAGGCTCCAGATCAGAACTTACTGGAGACAGGGCAGCAAGAGTCGCTGTAGGAGTCTGAACAACCAGGTCGCATGACTGCCTTGTGCCCTAGAGGTGCTAGAGCCTGAGTTATTATATACTATGTCCCTTGGTGACAGAGCTCTCCCCATGTCTATCCAATATTTTAATTTGGTAGGTCAGGTAAACACGGCCTGTGAGGTAGGCTCCGGTCAGCCATGTGCTCTGGTAGCTACCGATGTTTGTTGGTCTTTAGAAGAGAGCATAGCTGTGCCCCCTAAATTCTAGGGAAGTAAATGGAGTTCACCTATGACACCCTATGGACAGATACTAGTATGACATGATCTGTAAAGCTTTACTATAAAGCAGATATAGGACAGGTTTGGAGCTGAGAGACAGTAACTTAACAACTGGCCACATATCATCTCTTCCAACCTAAGGCTACCCTGATTTCAGATAGGTTAAATGTGAAATGAAATTTAAAAAGGGATTTACTTATTGGTTTGCTTGTTTATTAATAACTTATTTTAGCATGTTTATGAAGTGCAATTTACATAAAATAAGCTGCATACATTTCAAGTTCACAGGTGCATAGGCTTTGGAATGTTTATACACCTGCAAAATCATCCTAAAATAACAACAGTCATATCTATGACCCTCAAAAGTATTCCACCATTCTAGAATAGTCTCCAGTCCCCACAGCACCATTGCTTTACTTTCGGTCTGGTGCAATACATTATGTTCCCTAGAATTTTATAAAAATGATATCATGCATGGAATCTATTTGCCTGGCTTCTTTCTCTAAACATATTTACTTCCATTTATGTTTCAGCCTGATGAATATCAATACTTCATTTTTTTAGTGCTAAGTAGTATCAAATGCATGCAGTAGAGTATACCTCTCACCGCTCAGACATTGACGGACTTTTGAGTGGCATCCGGGTTGCCTAGCATGAGTTGCTTTTATCCTCCTGGAAAAATACCTTGGCATGTAATCCCTAAATGTTACACTTTATTTTCAGTCAGGCAAAATGTTTGAACTTGGCTTTAAACGTCCTCTTTGATCTATGAGTTACTTGAAAGTGTGTAATTTAATTTCCATATATTTGGGGCCTTTCTAGTTATCTTACTGTTACTAATTTTTAGTTAAATTTCATTACACTCTGACAACATAATGTGCATGATTTCTTTTCTTTTCAATTGGCTTTTTTTCCTTTTTATTTGGCCAAAAACAGGCTTTATCTTGATAGGCATTCCAACCCTACCTAGAAAGATAGTAGGTTCTCTGCTGTGGGTTGGCTCCTTCTATCACTGAGAGTTATGTCAGGCTGGCTGGTCATGTAGTCAGGTCATTGAATACTTACGCATTTTTTGGCCTAATGGCTCTACCAGCTGTGGACAGTCGCGTATTGTAATTGTGGATCTGTCTATTTCTACCGGTATTTGCTTCGCGTGCGTCAAAACTCTGTTGGATGCAGACACGCTGAGGATCGCTGTGTCTTCTGGGAGGGTGGGCAGCTCTCTCATGACATGAAATCTGCCTTTCTTGCCACTAACAGAGCCGCTGCTTCTGAGGCCTGCTTCGTCACACGTTGGTGTAGACACGCCAGCTTTCTTCGTTAGAGTTGGTGTCACACCTTTCTGCCTCTGTTTACTTTTCATCTCTTAACTTCTTGGAGGCATGTTTCTTAACAGCTTGCACATTAAAATTACGACCATGCTAGTTATTTTATGTTTTTCAATTTGTCCTTTGCTTCTATTTTTTTCCTTTCATTTATTTCTCCTGGTTAATTGAGCACCACGTTGTGTTTGTTGCTCAGAGAAACTGTCCCCTGTGTCTCTTGGATTTCTGCATATCTTACGAACAAAGCATTCTAAGGCCATCCTTTCTGAAGTGTCTGCAGAGCAAATTGTATAGGAAGGTGGATGTGCATGCCCTTCTCGGTGGGCACAGTCCCCAGGCCTGACCCATGGTCTCAGGTACTGCCCTCTGAAAACCAGTGCTGTGTTCTCCTGAGGCCAGCGTGCCCAGGGGGCTGCTCCCAGTCCCTCACTGAGTGTCATCTGTCAAAGGACTAAAGGAGACGCATTCTATCAAGATGGGTCTGTCCCTCTCATGTCTGACTGGCTCACAGACTTCCCTGCATCTTAGACTGCACCGTGAGGCATAAGGTTTCCACACAAAGTCCCTCCCTCCTTCCCTGCATTCAGGGTCACACTTGATGGCAGTGTGACAACACGCAACCCCAGATAAAATCCTTGCATGCTTAATTTCACCTTGACATCTGATTAACCAGCCAATCAATAAACACTCCCATTCCCTCTCTCTCTCTTACTGCTCCCCAGGGCAGTTCTCTTTATTCCTGAGGAGTTTAAGTTAATGAGTAACACTCTTAGTGGCAACATTTGTCCTGTGATGCCACTCTCCTTCCTGACGATCCTGCAATAGCCAACCTCGCAGATCCTCGACTTTCTCTTCTAATTATCTCTCTAATTTCTCTTCTAAATTTGTTTCTGATTATGCTGCACCTCGTCCACTCACTCTCATTGTCATATAACAGAACGATGTGTCACCTATAACTGTAATGCCTCTATATTTCATTCCAGATACCCTGCTCGCCTTCTGACACAGTCTCATCGGTTACAATGCTCGGACCGTGCCGAGACTGCTTTTCATTGGTTTTATCTCCATTTTACTGGCTGCGTGCATTTCAGGTCTTTACTTACCAACAGAAATTCTCTGGCTCTTTATTTTATTTGCTCCCTTGCAGAGAACATCAAGGCTCTGCTTGGTTAACCGTAATTGGGATTAAACAACATCTGGCCTATGTTGTTTTGCACTTGTGCAGCTGAACTGTGTTGAAAAATAATGACAACTGTGTTGACTAACTTCTCAGTAATTGTCGTGAATCCGAACTATGCCTTGAGGGACCAACTTAAATGACCACATCTAAGAAAACCCAGCAAAAGGAAAGTCGGTGTGCATAACCAGGAAAAAGGGATGTATGGAAAACTGGCACGTATGTTATGGGACAGCAGTTCTCGCGCTCATGGGTAGCTTTGGGAGGTGACGTGAGTGGCACTGGAAACACGGCTGGTTTTTCAGGGAGGGGTACCATCCCACGAGTGTATCACTAATGGATTAGGTCTGGTCAGAAGAATGAAGTAACCAGTGGAGGGCCTGAATGGAAGATGGGAACTAAATTTGCATATGACCCAGAGTTAACTTCTCCTTTAGAACTAACTGTAAAATGTTAACTCTGGACTCCTTCTCTACGAACAAGATATCAGATATCACTCATACGTTAATATTTACTTCTCTATGGGCAGGTTTACTATCTGAACATTGGCAGCAAAATCATGACTGGATCATAGTCTCTAGGTAAAGAGTTAATCACCATTCATTCATTCATCATATATGTACTGAACCTCTATCACACGTGTGGTGCTATGCTACCCCTTTTGAATAGGAAGGGTAAGGAGAGACTTCTACCCTATTCCTATGGGGAAGAGAAGCCTACAAGCATAAAATCTGCTTCTTATTTAAATTTCGTGACAGCATGCCATCTCCTCCTTTGCTAAAAGCTAATTTTGCATAAGAGTGACAGAGAAATGAGTTATGATACACCAACCACTTATCAACCTATAAACAACACCTTTAACAAAAAACAAAATCCCTTCATGCAGAGCCACACAGCGCCAAACATCTTGTAGACTATAATAAGGTTTACGGCCGTTTTCACAGCATCCTTTTTGCGGGCATCCACCTGAGGGCATTAACCTTGGGAAGGGACCATCCATGTGAATGTGAACATGGCCTCAGACAGCAAAAGGCCAGGAAGCCATGTGCTCCCCTTTCTTGTCCATCAGTACGCAGTATGCACGCATCACACCCTGGCTCCCTGCTCCCAGGTACCTGCAGGTCCACCTTAAGTTCAAGGGAAACACAAAAAGGCCTGCCTGGCAAATTTTGTGGGAGTAGATTTTGAAACACTGGTTGGCACTGTGGCAAAAAAAAAAAAAAAAAAACTGGGACAAAGAAGTCACTGGGAGATCTTTCTTACACTAAAAAAAGGCAGGTGAATGATTTTGCAGAGGTCAGACTTAATCACTTTGCACTTGGGAAAGTCAGTATATGATTTTCAAGGAGATGATTAATACAGATATTCCAAAAATAATTAAAACATTATATTAATGTGGGTTCAGCAGAAAGAAGTACTTATGAAATAGAGCTAGGCACCCTGAAATGTGGTTCAGATTCTGCAATAAGGTCACATCACACATGTTACTTAAACTCTCTGGGCCAAATGTCGGTATCTGAAAATAGAAATTGATTTCATTTTCTTTGACTGTGTTTTAGTGTTATTCTGTCACTCACTCAATAACTGCATAAGGAAGAATAAAGAAAAGCAGGTTTCTTTGTTCTATATTTATAATAAATGGGCCCATTGGCAGAACCTGGTATTAAGTCCCAAACTGATAAGGAAGTTTAGAATAAATTATTCAACTTAATTATCATTCAATATTGTAGCAATCATTTACAACACTAAAATATTATCAGCCTTCATAATAATTGCATTCTCCCCATTTGTCTGATGTGAAAACCAAAGCTAGGGTTAAATAAGTTAATCAGGATCACAATAGTTTATTAATTCTGGCATTGGCGATAAAATACAGATCTGTCTGATCCAAAACTGTGGGTTTAAACACTACAATATCTTGTAAATTCTGAAATAAAATTTTAACATGATAAAAATCTTCAGTGAATTAGAAGAAAAGAAAGCTTTTCAACTAGTACAGCTGATCATCGAAGGGCATCAAGGGTATTTTAAACAGACAGAGTTAACCAACAATTTGAGAAGATGATTTTAAAAATAGCATAGCCCCTAGTGTGACATGAAGATGATCCTGTCAATCTTGTTGAGAAAATCATGCAGCCTAAGCCTCCCTTGACAAAACATGCTCCCATTTCACTCACGTTTCCGTGGACCTTAGCATGTGCTAGGACATAGTGTTGCCTTGCTTTCTAACATGATAAACTCCATGGAGATGTCACCATGTCACACGTACCTCCTGTGTCATAGTCTCGCACAACGTGTGCAACATAGCAGCTGTTCAACAAACAGTAACATAAACTAGTCAGTAAACTGACGCCATGCTTAAAGAAAAAAAAACATATTTTGGTTTACCTCTTATTTGGCGGTAATGTTAAGGACATATTATTTTTTAAGAAATAATTCTTTGAGTCATAATCATACATGACTAGACTTAGGTTATATCTACCATCATGACACTAAATTAGTTCATGCTTGATTAAAAAAAACATTTTTATTTTGAGTTTTTCTATCAGATATATTTTACAACATCAGGGCTCGTCGTCGGCAGCCGTCCGTCTCGAGAGATGATGGTGTAGCTTCTTAAGAGTCTATCTGCACCGCCGAGAATGGTTGTGCAGTCCGACTCGGGAGTGACACGGTATCTGTCTCCTCCCGTGTTGAATCGACATCTTGCGATGACGCTGGAGTGTCCTCTCCAGTGAAGCTGAAGCTACAGAGCCTGGGCAGGGTGATGTGGAGGGTCTGCCATTGCCCATGCAGCAGACCCCCCCTCTCTTCGCAGCTGAAGGGTCCAAGGGAAAGACGGAGTCAATACAGCTTGGCTTCAGGTGCGCCGCAGGAGTTGCCGGTGTTGACTACAACGTCGAACCGCCTTAGGGACTCCGGCTCCGGATTTTCTGTCGGGGTTTACTCCCTTAGCCTTTCCCCTGAAGAGGTATGCCGCAAGGCAGCGGAGGTTTTTTGGAATCAGAGTTTTCCTTCTCTGATGTGCCCTGACTGGAAGATCGAACCAGCGACACTTAGCTCGCAGGCCGACGCTCAATCCACTGAGCCAAACCAGCCAGGAACATCAGGGCTAGTGCTTTAATAAGTAATAAGTTATGACTAAAGTGCAATTATGGTCATGCTATGAAATCATACATGAAAATTGAATTTTGAGATTTTTAGACTAAATTCGGTTAAGAGAGAAACTCTAAAAGATGACTTTCAATAACTATAAACCTTATTTCTGTGATTCAATTAAATCAAATCATATGAAATTGGAAGTTTATGCACAAATGGATCACTACCACAAAACGAATGTTGGAGGCGGGGAGGAGGGACAAAATATGCTCTGAACTGACATTAAGCAGTAATTCATCTTCCATTGTGTGCTGATACAGAACTATGAATACGGTCACACTGCCCTTTGAACTGGCCATTGTTATCTTGTCGACACAAAGATTTTTTGGTTCGTTTTAGTATATAGCTCTGGACTGAATAACAAAGTCTATAATGAGGTTCAACTGTTCATTACACCCTTTGCAGGGTGAGCATCATGGTTTCTCAAACAGTGAAAAATGCAGAAATCAAGTGTTTCCAGGTGAGCTGGAAAGCTTACCATTTTTTATGAAGACTATAAAGCATTAGCCATATCCTTGGAAGCGTCTAAAATCAATAGCTTAAAATCTAAGGATAAGGGAAGCAGAATGCATAATTTCACTAACTATAAAGTATTTTCTACATCACTTTTTATACTGTAATGTCCTTCTTGCCTTCTTTCTAACTATTGTGCTACATTTTAAAACAAAATGACAGTGGCATTTTCCTAATTAAGAACACTAATCAATGTTTAATACCATTATGTAATGAAAGGAACCAGGCTCCAAAATCCTTGGAAAAATGGCCAATTTTAGGTGCGGAGACACAAACATGCATCATTAGCTTGGAGCATTGAGTAGTGGCAGAATGTAAGGAATCCCTCAAAAAATAAAAAAGTCCGACTCACACAAACAACGACAGGGTACATCAAAGGGACACAAGGCCCAACTGAAAGGCTTCCAGTGGCTAAAGCTGGAACAACCTGAGAAACGGTGTGAGGTACTGCAGTTTGGGATCATAACTGAAAGCGGGACCTAAATATCCTTCAGTTTGGCTGACATAAACAAGTGATTGACAAATACACGAGGGAAGAGACAGAGCTCCCGAGCAGAAAGCTCCCTGATAATTTAGGCAGACACTCCACCCTCCAAGTGGAGCATACCTCCCGGCTCCCGCTCCTTAGGTGGGAGCCGAGCGGGGCCACGTCCTGGGAAAGGGCCCAGCGTGGAACGCGGAGAACGCGGAGCAACGGACAGCAGAGAGCCCGGGGCAGCCGGGCCAGGGCAGTAAGGGGAGCAGCGCCACGGTCACTCATGTCAGTAGCATGTCCTTTGGCTATGAAGGAAGGAAAATGGCAGCCTCTGTGGCCCTTCTCCCCAAACCCAGTACCCACTGCTTAATTATGAAAATCATCAGAAAAATTCCCACTGAAGGACACTCTACCCAATACTTGACCAGTTCTCTTAAAAACTGTCAGGTTCGTCAAAAACAAGGACAATCTGTAAAACTGTTGAAGCAAGAGGGGCTTAAGGAGACATGGCAACGAGATGTCATGGGGTGGCCCGGAGGAGAATAGACCTAAGGTGATAATCATACATCAGTATAGGTTTGTTGTGACAGATGTGCCACACTGCTGTGACATGTCAGTAATAAGGGACTTGGGCATGGGTGTATTGGAACTCTACTCTCTTTACGATTTTTCTTTAAAACAAAGAATATTCTGTAAAAAGTTTATTCAAAAGCTTATTCATCCAGAAAGATTTTTATTCAAGCTATATAATATTATTCTAAAATTTATATGTAGTGTCAAAGTAACTAGAACAGCTAAAACTCCGAAGGAAAAAAATATTAAGTTGGAGGAATCAGTATACCTGATTTCAAGCCTTAATATATAGCAAAAGTAATTGAAAGAATTTCCAGAGGGATAGACGCACAGATCAATGCAGCAGAATAGAGAACTCAGAAATAGAACCACAAAAATATGCCCAATTGATTTTTTACAAAGCTGCAAAAGCAATTTATTGGAGAAAAAAGATAGCCTTTTTAACAAATGGTACTGGAAAATTGAATATCCATAGCCAAAATAATAAACTTCAACCTAAGTTGTACATCTTACACAAAAATTAACACAAATGGATTGTGGATTTAAAAATAAAATCATAAAACCTTTAGATAAAAACAGGAGAGGATCTGAGAATCTGGGGCTAAGCAAGAAGTTCTTAGGCTTGACAGTAAAAGCGGGATTCAGAGAAGAAACCACTGTATAATGACATCATTATTTTTTTTTTTTAATTGCTCAGCAAAGGCCTTTTTGAGAAGATGGAAATGAAAGCTACAGAATAGGAGAAAACATTTGAATCCACATAGCCAACCACTGAGTAGTAGCTAGAAAACATAAAGCGCTCTCAAAATTCAACAGCAGAAAAGCAAGCAATCAAAGTAGCAAGTGAGCAAAAGACATGAGACATTTCACCAGCGAGGACCCAGCAAAAACAAGTCAACCCGTGAACAGAAGGTCCGCATCCTTAGCCACGCGTCCTGTTTTCTCTCCACGCCAACTTGGCGTGAAAGAAGATAAAGAAGACCCCCGCTAAGGCAAGTGGAGATAGAGCTTTCTATAATGAAGATAAGTAACATCCTGTCACCTACTCATGAAGCAGAAAATTTTAAGATGTGTCATAATGTTAGCACTACTTAAACGTATTAACTTACATTTTCAGAACAAGGTGTAACAAGATCATGTATAAATTAATATTAATATTCCAGTGAGGAAGAAACCAAGAAAATAAATATGTTTCTGAAGGAGTACATCAAATCTGATTTTCTAACGTGATACAAATCGAAGATCTTACTACCAAGCTTTATTCAGTAAGGTCAAAGACATAAACAATTACAGACTGCCCAAGGTCGGATGGAGAAAAGAAACAAAGTTACAGATATAATTACTTCTATGTCCTAGTTTCATGTTAGTACATCTGTCTCTTCTATGCATCCTTTCCATAAACCTCTCGACCTGGAAAAGCAATTACTTTATTTTATTATTTTTACTTTTTATTTATTTTTTACTTAGGATGAGAAATCCAGGCTGAGCAATTTGTTTCTTTCTAGGGAATTCACACTGAAAATACAGCTTCATTAACTATTAATTAATAGTTTTAAAATAAGATTAAAAAATATACTATTTAAAGCATGTGATAAATTGATAACAGGGTGGATAATGTTAGTTATGTCCACCAGAGATGATCTGGATACTTATAACTTGGGCCTTTTTTATCCCCTTAATCCAGCACCGTAATCACTGACTACCTGTGGGTCTGTGATCCATGGTGGGACATTTGTTCCCTACCGCACTCGATTGTGGGGCTAGAGTCATATAAAAACAGTTATTTACAATGGAATTAAAACATGGTTATAACCATAAGGATACACATACTTGCACTGACTAATGACAGATTTTCTTTGTTCAAGATTGCTAAAAGTATATACTAAATACCACAACTCCAATTGTCCCTGGACTTGCAGGGTGTTCAGGTGACTTTTGAAACACAACTTTAACAGTCGCTGTGTTTTTTTCAAAAGGAATCACGAGGACATGCCAGCAGTCTCATCCTAATGTGTCTTCCTTTGCATAGCCATGATCTTGATCTACATCTGTGTAACATACATGAAGTGGAGTTTGAAGTTATGGAAGGGGAAAAGAAAAGAGACAACAGATGGAGAGAGTAGAGAAAATAGAAGTTTTCCAAATTGATTATATTAAAAAAAAAAAAAAAACTAAAGCAATGAGGTCTTGGGAAAGGTTTATGAAGTCACTTGAGGGCGTGACATCACTCTGGCGTGTGCTGAGGGGATGTTTGTTGGGTTTAAGAGGAACATCCCATCAAAAAGCCCAGGCGTCTAAACAAGGCAGGAGATGAGCGTGAAGGAGACATGGGGAAAATCACACATAGGGACATTTATTTGGGGGAGCACGTGCGGAAAGTGCTCCAGGGAGCGGAGTGCGGAGTGGGGACGTGTCCCCGGCTTGGAGCACTCGTGATTACTGGGTCCCTCCCTTCCGGCTTGCTTGTTTATTTGTCTGTGGGTTGTTGCCTGGATTTTTTTTTAATTAAAATTTTGAGGAAAAGGAGCTCCCTACATTTAAAACCATACCTTGCAATCTTAAAAAGGACTCCAGAGAATTATTGCACCGTTTTGTTTGATGAAGGTATTTTTAAAAATCAGTTTTATTTTCATTGTACACTTCACTTTCCTGCTTTCTCTGCTCTGGTTAGGAGAAAATTCATTTAGAAAATACAAGCAAGTAGCTCCCAAAGTCTTCCAAATTGTTTTCATCGTGTTTTATGCAAATTAAATCTGGAAAGCTCATCGGTGGTGGAGATTTAGTGGGGTGTGAAGATGAGTTAGGGCCAGAAGCATACATTCTTTGTTCTGTTTATGAGGCAGCAGTAACTCGGTTGTTTTAAGAATATCTTTTATGCATTAAGACATATTTTCTTCATGAAAATTCAGTTCTTATGAATAGGAAAAGTAGGATTAAAATAAAAAATCAAGTTCTTTATGTGCTAAAGTAACAGCAGAAAAGAAATGTGATTTTATACACATTCGAAAATGTAAGTGTAGTATAGAAAAAATACAAAAACAGAAAAATACAGCTTACATAAGATGCATGTAAAGAGATGCCATAAAAATGGGGGGTACAAATGATTGTACAAAAAAACTGGTTATCTGGCATTTTCATTTCCAATCACGTCTGACGTTTAGTCAAACTCTCTGGCTGCAGAGAGTTTCTAAATATCCACTTTTTGTTTGAAATATACTGTTTTAATGCATCATTAAGTAAGTAGCTGTAGTTTTACCATCAGAATAGTAAAGATGATTATGCATTTTGAGTCCCTACACTGAAACAAATTAGAGGAAATTTACCATAAATTTTTTAAGCTCAGAAACAACATGAGTTCAATAAATTAAGACATAAAAATATATTATTCAGATTGCAAGATGACATAAAAAGAAGGGCTAAAACCTAAAGAAACAAAGCAAGTTCAAAAATAACCTTCTTACATTAATAATTAAAAAATAGAAAAAATGCAACAAGAGAGGAAATGTTTCAATTTCTCACAGAAAATGCAGAGAAATAAGACAAAATGGGTAAAGCAGTGTGCGAGAAGTTATCATATATAATACAGATAAAAATCACTTGAGGTAAGTATAAATATTCCACTCATAATTTAAAGAACAGGTTAGTAAATCAGTCAGGGAACTCCTCAATCTGATAATACGAATACGTACCCACAAAGAAGGACCCGAACTAATGTTATATTTAAGGATAAAAGTTTGAATATTTTCCAAAGATGAATAACAAGCTAAAGATATCAGTCCCATCATTTCTCTCAACACCATATTGAAGGCAAGAGCCAGTCACGCATGGCTGAGGGGAATTTAAAAATAAACAACATGCTTATAAAATTAAAAAGTAAATATTCTTATTTTCAGCTGACAGTAAATTTAGGCAGAAAATGGCGAATAATCTACAACAAAGCTAATATAGATGATACGTGAGTTTAGCAACATTTCAGTATATAACATCCATATGAAAATTTTATATTTCTATATACTAGCAATTGACAACTGAAATTTACAAAGGGTGTACCATATTTTTTTAAGTAAAATACATAGGTATAAATCTATAAAATATGTGAAGTATATGTACTCTTAAAATGTTTTAAATCTAAAAAATGTATTCAAGAAGATCTAAATTAATAGATAGGTATACTATGTTCAAATATTCAAGACTTGATATTAAGTCATCAATTATCTCAAAATAATCTAAAGGTCCAATGTCACTGACATTAAAAGTGTTTCAGAAATTTTCAAGCAGACTGTACAACATTTATGGAAATGCAAATAAAATCTAAATAACAAAAACAGTTCTCAGAAAATATATATACATGCCTTGTACTAATTAATTTCAAAAGTAGAATGATGTTATGGAAATCACTATTATTGGTATTTAGATAAAGATAGTCCTATTGATAAAGAGAAAGTAAACAGAACACAGAAATAGACCCACATAAATGGGATTAATTCATTTTCAAAAAGGTACTTCAATGTTAAAGATCATATACTGATAGACTTCCATAGGTGAATAAGTAAAACCCCATTTATACTTTATTTTATTAAAAATAAATTCAAAATATAACAGAGAAGAAAATCAAAACCTAATGTAATAAACGTGGTAAGAGAACATAGGAGAACATTTTTGTGAAATTAGGGTGGGCAAAAATTTGGTAGACCATATATAAAAAGCAGAGTCCCTAAAAATTGGGTACTTGGATTTGACCAGAATTAAAACTTTATTTTCATTGTCTTTCCAAGACAGTTTCCAGTCTTAAGACACTGAAAAGAAAATATAAAGACAACCCGTTGAGTGTGAGCCAGTGCTCGTACCACGCACCTGATAAAATATTTGTGTCAATAATATGTAAAGAGCTACAAGATCATTAAAATATTTGAACAGATGCATAATCACAGGGATTTAGACAGGAAACAAGCCACGCACTCTCCATCAGTATCATTACAAAAACTCATATTGAAATCACCATAAGATACCACTACGGAGAGACTAGGACAGGTGATATTCGACGAACAAAAAAATTGGCAATACCCGAGGTTTCAAAGTGCCCAGAGCAATGGAACTCTTAGGCGTGGTTGATGGGAAAGAAACAAAACAGCGCAGTCACTCTGAATATTCTTAGATATTAACCCAGGAGAAATGTAGAACATGTCCAGACAGAGTCTGTAAATGAATGTTCATAACGGCTTTATGGCAAAACTAGAAGCAACCCAAACTTCCGCCCGTTGACGAAGGGATGAGCAAAGGGTCGCATACGATGTTACAGGAATAGGTACTGAGCAGTGAAAGGGGATGGGCTGCTGATAGATGAAACGATGAGTCAGCCTCAGGAATACTGGGCACGTGGACAAAGCCCCGTTGTGTGTAAGACACTCTAGAAGGGGTAAAACTGTCACCCCAGAAACCAGGTCTGTCGTTGCCAGAGGCTGAGGCGGGGGTGGGGGGCATCTTCATGATGCCTTTCTTACATGGAATGTCGGGTTGGGTCTTTCCATTTACCATGAAAGAAAAATAATCTGCTCAGTGCTCGGCTTGTGACTCAAAACCGAGTTCCTGGGTCCCCGTATCTGCAGGGCTGCAGGCAGAGCCTCCCGTGTCCTCTCCGCCGGAGGCCACATTTGCTGCGGTTCTCGTCACAGCAGGAGGGAGCAGGAGCGCGCGCCAGTGGCGGGCCTCCAAGTTCGAACAGCTGGACTTTCTACAGAGGTAGCCGCAGAGGTCTGTCGTTACCATGGCTACTGCCATCACCAAATTTGAGTGCACCGCTGCTTTAAGGCGGCCAAAGAATTTTAGAGCAGAGTTGATCATATTCGATTGAAACATGGATGACGGTTAGCAGTCCTGACAGAAGAAAACGTGACATTTTCACTGTGATGTACGTTTTATATCGAGAGAATCACAAATTTAAATATATTAGTTTGGTTTTTTTTTTTAATGGTTTTTCATTTAACTGAAGAGAAAATGAAGAAATGTGGTTCCGATGACAAAGGGTTTGGCATTGACTGATGGAGATCAGCCAAAGTGTCACCGTGGTCACCCCATTTGAGTGGCTTCAGGTGACGTCCTCACTAGAATGTGGCTCACAGCAGTTCTGCCTGTCCACAGAGCTACTCACTGCCCATTTCTCCAGTACAAGAGTATACTTGGGATTGATCTATTTAGCAATTGCAATAATCCCAGTTTGGTTTCTGATCCAGTGGGTAAGACCCATCAGTAGGAGGAAGCTCCGAAGTTGCACTGAGATCCAGACAGTAAAGGAACACCAAATAGCACCTTCTAGCTGGGAGAGCGGAAACTAATGTCACCATTTAAAGTTGTGGGGTGCAGAAGTGGTGGTCATCTCTGTTTAATTCACCAGTGTGACCTCTGCAGCAAAACAGGAGAAGCCCAGAGAATGATTAGAGAAGACCACACTGTACAGAAGAAGTTGGCCCCCCGAGTGCTGGAGTGGATTTCTAAAGGCCAGACTCTGAGTAGATGTGGTCCTGTCCTTCGGGGCGCCCTCTGTGTATCCAGCAGAGATTTCCGTTGGGTGCTTTTAGCTCCATAGGAGGAAACGTGGGGCTGGGAACCAAAGGAGGACTCATGGGTAGCTCTGCTCTCCATGCCTCCCAGGGACATGGTTTCCCAGCCCCTCCTCCCTGCAAAATTGTAGTTCTCATGCCCTGAGGAGACACATTCTTGTTAGGGGACATACAGGGCACCATTGACCTACTGCCAGGGTCCCAGGATGTGCAAGGAGTCCCCATCTTGGCCGTAGGCATTGACCCTGATCAGAAGGAGCAGGAGTGGCTTCGATTGCACCAAACTTGCAGAGAGGGCTACATCTGGGACTGAGGTGACCAACACGGCTTCCCCTGGGGCTCCTTTCCCCGTCGTCACTGTGAAAGGACACACACAGTAACCCCAGGCAGACAAATGGTTGGAAATTCACACAATTAGCTCCTCTATTAGCAGCGGGTAAGGGAAAATTATGAATACAGAGGGCAGGAAAGAGCAGATGAGGACCAGTTTGGGCCTCTAGGCAACTTCAGAGATGGTACCTATAACAAGGATGTCCCTTTAACCTCCTGTCCTAAGTGCCCCCCCCCCCCTGAGTGCTGCGCCCTGCACCTGTGTGGAGAAACACACACGTGTGGTACCGGAGGAGGGGCAGTGAGTGGTGGCCGTGACAAATGCACCTCTCAGCATACATTTAGTAAAAAAAATTATAAAAACAATTAAGAAATAAAACAGATGGATAGCTCCAGCACTTTTCCGGGAGCCCACCACCCCATGAACAACAAGGCTCTGCCTGCTGCCGACTGTGCTCAGCCAGTGACTCGGGGCAGTGACTCTAAGGCGCCTCGCTCCTGCGGTCTGGGGGCCCCTGTGATGGGCGAGGTGGGCTCAGTCATGCTGCCCTGGTGTGGCCCAGCGTCTGCTAGAGCTGATACCCTGCTGCGCTGTCAGAGCGACGTTCCTCCTTCCCCACCCTCCCCCGTGGGGCTCCACACGCCATCGCGGTCTGAAGGGTTCCCCATGGTCTCCCAGCGCCTCACGTGCTCGTCACAGAGGAGCCTCTTACACGTCCTGTTGCATCTGCACCTCGAAGGACTTGGAACAGTGCCATGGTTTTGAGCGTCAACTCTGTTGTGACATTTTATTGTGTTACTTCTGAAGGATCCTAGAGTTATTCCAACGTGGGATCAGAGTCCCGGTGTTGATTTCACAGAAAACCGACTTGTACCTCCAACTTTTCTATCATCACAGAACCTAAAACCTAAGAGAAGCAAAGCTGCAAGAGGTTAAGTTTAAGAAAAGTACAAACACATTTACCAGCTAGAGCAAATGCCTGCTGAACATATATAAGGGCGCATTTTAATCTGTTCCTTCATTTAATATAATCCTTTTCCCTACTCAGCCCCCAGGGGGCTTGGGAGAAGGTGAGTTCTGTATTCTCTCAGAAGTCAACTTCCCAGAAAGTTTGTATGAGGATAGCTAGATATCTAATATCTAATACTTCCCGCGGCTCACAAAAATCTTAACAAGCAAGATACTGTGTTGGGGACTTCCCTTAGAATTAAAATTTGAAGAAAACACAAACAAACCTATATTTCATGTCTTCCTTTGGGCCTCTTTAATTATGTGCTATTATTATATTTTTGACAGAGCCTTTGAAAGAAGATACTTAATGGAGTCACTAACACACATTAATTCTCCATCAAAAAGAGGATTACGATGTGGTATTTATTGATATTTAAAGCAAACATAACATTCATGTTTCCTTTTAGCTGTATCACTAATACAAAAAATGTCTAGACCCTTCAAAATATTATATTCAAATTGTAAACATCCTTTCTCTCTTTCTCTCTCTTTGAACCTCAGGTTGCATAAATACACCAGTGGGAAAAAAACCTAAATCCGACTTATCAAGTTATAGTATTAGTAATATCTTTCATTTCTTCTCACGACATCCTATCATTTCTCTGTGTGTTGAGTTGCTAAAAACGTCTGGCTTTTGGTTTCAGATCTGGGATGTGCACATCCACATCTAGAATCTTCTTAATGGTCTGCAGGCTTATGGTTTTAAGCCACTAAATCTACTGTCAGAGGCAGACTATTTGTTTCTGTAGGATTATGAAGGTGCCCTCATCTACACACTCTGGCTAGAGAAGTGACTTCATTACGTGCAGGAGGTGATGACTAGGGAAAGCCCACATAAGTGACTACTGATGTGGTGATGTGATTAGCCTGCCTGGAAACTCTGAGCATTGGCACATGAAATTTGGGGTAGAAAACACCAATTAGGCCTTCCTCCTCTATCCTATGACATTAGTAGGTCCAATGACTTCTTTTCAAATTTGAGTCAGTCGTTCTAGTTGTGACCTGACAAGAGACACCTAAGCACACTTCTCAGCAGCCCCGCCTCCTGCGGCTGGCTGGGTTATATGGCATTTTCCGCCCTTGGTTAGGGTCCTGAAGGATATGCTGGGCGTTAATGAGAACCACACATACCAGAGGCTGGAAGAAAAGGCCAGACCAGTTTAGTGAGGGTGAAGTTGGGGAATTACATTCCGGCCTAACAATGTCACACACTCCAAATCTCCTTTAAGGGCTGCTTGATGCTCCTAATTAACGGGTCATTACTGACATCAGTCCCATGCCAGCTTTAACCAAGACTCAAACATGCAGCACATGGAAGGCTAACTACCCTCCAAGGCACATAAGACACCTCCAAATTTCCCACTCGACGGTCCATCTTCCTGCCACACCCAAGAGAAAGCACTGGGCGTGGGGGGAGCGGGGTGTTCTGATTCCCAGACTTGTACTCAGTACCTCATGATTACCGAGGGATTTTTGTATCAACTAAATGAAGTCAAATGAGTTTAATGCAAACAGTTCATTTTCGTATATTGGTAAATTAAATGATGGCCGGATGGAGGAATTACAGATAAAAGAAATCAGTAATCAGATCATTGGGAAAAAAAATACTGGTTCCTGTTATGTGGCAACATCTCTGAGCACAGGCTGAGGAAAACCAGTGATGAGTCACCAGCGACCGGGCTGTTCAGGCAGATTCACCGCCGCACGGCGGACTCACCACTTGCTTCTCATCACCAAATTATACAGTTTTCCCAATTTCCAGCCTTTTGCTGCTCATTTATCGGCACCAGAAGAGCATTTTCCTATAGGACAGGAGTGAAAGGAATTAGGAATCCTTGCCTTCTGAAGTAATAACTTGTGTGCCTCTAAAACTGAGAATTTTCCAGGCAGGTCCCTCCTGGCATAAGGAAACCATTACCTCTGGTTTCCCAGTTCAAACACTGGCAGTCCCCCTCTGCCTCTGACCCAGCAGCTCACTAACTGATCACATTTGCAAAATTCACTGCAGTGATAGAGAGTGTTTTACATCCATTTCTAGTTGTCCAGGACTATGAAGGGTCCATGATTTTACCTTACTGCGTGCTAATCAATAAGATGGCAGTCGTTCTGTGGACCCTGGGAGAAGACCCAAGACTTCTAGGCTAGAGACCAAAGACTGTGGGTCACAGTAAAGCAGGTGCCAGAGGGTCAGGGCGGACACGCCAGTTTCCTGTGCCCCACTGGGCGGCATTCAGGAGAGGGACATGTGAGCCTCGTTGGTCCCCTCAGACCTGCTCTTTGGTGGGAGAGGTCATCTCGGCCTTCAAGGGTGCTCACTGAAGACAGAGTTTGGGGAACAGCCTAAGCAGAGGACATCCCAGTCTTGCATGCTTGGCTGGCCCAGTGAGACATGGAGGAGGAGCACGGGGCCCATGGGGGAATGGAGGGGTGTCTCCCAACATTCGCTTCCATGACTTCTTGGCACCAGCCTTATAATTACTAAGTTCATAATTTGTTTCACTTTCTCCAGTATTTCAAGACACTATGGATTCTGTAGAATGCATCCATATTAATTGTCCAGAAGTTGTGTATGATTATGTCACTCTCCCAGTCAATATTCTTCCATAGGACACACTTGGAGTGCTAACTGCGCGTGTGTACAAAATTCTAGCGTACAAAACTATCCTGTCTGTTAAACTACGACGTCCATGGAACCATGTAAATGCAACAACCTCTTGTAAATTTAATTAATTCAGGTCATGCTTTACGTGACATTAGATTTATTAAGGAAAAGTACGTCCTTGGGGAAACATTAAATATATATAATAAGGATTTACTATTTAACAAATTGACATGTAAACTTTAATATTTGAAATTTCAAGATATAGGCAAAATAGCCCAAATCTAAATTGTCTTACTCTGTCTGATGTGATTCAAGGATTATAATTCAATTTTAAATTTACATATTAATCTGAAATGTATTTAGAAGTTTAACAGTCTTTATAGGGAAATGCTATTTGGATATCTGATTTGTATACCTATATCAACAGAATGTAATAAAATCATTGAAAGGCCAAATTAAATCTTATTCTTTTTAAACATCTTTGAGAAGGAAAGTGTGTTATGAAGGGTGGTCTTGATATTTTGTTCTGCCTTTGAGTGTGTCCACATTTGTGAAAACTCCAAATATTAATACTTTGCGAGTCTCAGTGACTTGAGAGGCAGTATTAGTGAATGAGAAAACTTGAGACTTCGCAACATGCTCTCTACTCTGTAAGAATAAGCTGCCCAGCCTTATGCCCCATGCATATGTTTCTCATTAGCTTCTCATGCCTGCACATAATATGTTCATTTATTCAACATGAAAAAGCCCTGTATTTTTTTTTCCAGGAAATGAAGACACTACATTAAAACCCATCTAGATTCTTAATACACCTCGGACTGAAATGCAGCAGAACTCTCCAGCCTTAATATCTGCCACAGTCCCAGATGTAATTCTATTATTACTCGTTCACGTCTAAATGATTTTAAGACTCTTTTATATAACTTTCCAATTACATCAAGTGTTACCACAAGCTTTCCCTTCCAGTTGATCTGCAGTCTTCCTGCTCCCCCTCCCTCTCCCCCTCCCCCCACCCAAGGAGGATCTCCCTTTCCAGACGCCTTTGAAAAATTAGCCTTTGTGAGTTGGGTCGCCCAGGGCTGCCTTCCAAAGAGGGATGGTTAGCAAAATGCCTTTGCCTCGAGCTCACAGAGAGGCGTGAGCGTTTCTGGGGCTGATTTTGTCAGATGGTTTCACAACACTTTCTCATCTCGCATCAGCATTTCACAAATGTTAAATCTTTATGTTCTGCACCTCCAAGCTAGAGAGCGGTGTCTTTCCACGGAAATAAAACACTGCAGATCACTTACACAACTATTTATTTAAAGCATATTTTCTATATTTGTCAAGCAATAGAGGGAAATGAAGATTTAGGGCCTGATTTGGACCAGACTTATAAAGCTTCTGGGACCCAGGACAATACCGAGAGCCAGCCCAGAGTCAGCCTGTGCAGCACTTACCAGTGACGCCGGGGTGACGGGCTTCTGGGGTGCGGGTGGGGGGCACAGCTTCAGGTGTCCTGAATAAGAAAACCTCCCAAATACATCCTTGGCCGGTACCAGTGGACGCAGCATACTGGAAAATACATTGCTTTATTAACCAAAATGCTTATTAACAGAATGGTTTTATTTTATATCCAATGTTACAGTATTACTGAATTAATGACTTTAAAATATTTTAGATAAAAGAACACAGAGATTCTTTATTAAATAATACCATGAACCAATTACTTTAATGGTCAAATAGAATGAAATGGATGAATATTTTATCTTACTATTCCTACATTTTATTTTATTAATAAAATAATAGTAAGTATTTCTGAATCAGGACGTTCTGCTGTGCTGAGCTTTAAACAGAGGTCTTTGTGGTGAACACGCGAGCGGTCCTCACCTGAGATTGCAGTTGGCCCATTTCTGCAGTAGTCACGCCCACACACAACGTGCAGCCACACTGGGTGACATTGTGGCGCTTATGTTGATTGACGACATCCCAGGATCCATTTCCTCTTGCACTGTCCCAGGTTTCACGGGCACACGCCAGTCCCCAGTGAGAAAGGACCCTTTCTCGCCTGCTTTGAGGTTAGACGTGGCCAGGCTACTCATTTTGTCCATTGGGATGGGAGCAGAAATGTCGTCGTGGGTGGACTTGGTCTTCTCCCCCTCCTGTCGCTTGGGGAATGCAGTGCATTGGAGCAGGGCCTTGCCCCGCGGGAGGGAGTCCAGCGTGGGGAGTGGTGGAGGCCCCGTCTGCCTGGGAAACCAATGTCCTGTGGAGACACACACAGACGGTTACAGTGGTGGGAAAACTCCCGTCTTGTTCAGGCCACTGCATTCTGAGCTCGTTTTGTTGGAACATCTACTTTGATGCCGTAATTAATAACAGCCCTATGTCATAACCAGTTTTGATTGGTGGTGTCATGTTTTATAATAACTTGGTGGTAGCCTTTGTCACCTGCTATGTGCTGAGCTACTGCATAGTCTTGGATTGTAACAGTATGTAACTCCTTGTCCTAGACACTGTGACATGTAAGCATAGATGGCCTTGGGACAAGAACTAAAGGGTCGCCTGCCAGAAGTGTAAATCAACACAATGAAAGGAGGAATAAATAAGAAAATAATGGCTACGCTTAAGTCAGCAAAGACAGCCATTTACTGGGACTCACGCCATGCCGACAGTAATTTAAAATGAGAGTATTTTCTTAATCAGTTATAGGCGGAAACACGAAAGTGGCGGAAGGTCAGTGAGGACAAGGAGCATAGGTTGGATTGCAGGAAAGTGCACGTACGGGAAGGACTCAGCGAAGAAGGGTGTCTTTTCACTACTGCATCCTCCTGTGCTTGGTTACGTTGCCTGACCGGCTCAAGCCTTCCTAGCAGTCAGTGACAGCAGTACTCACCGCTGACCTAGCGGAAAGTGAGGGGTCATTCCTTACAGCATAGAGCTTTCTCCGGACTTCTTGGCATCTCCTGCCCCCACTCACTACGTCAGCGCTCCTAGGAGAAGCATGGGGTGTCATTCTGATGGGGAGGTTGGGCACCTACAAGGAGGCTGCCTGGCCTTCGTCCTCCCGGCTTTTAGGAACGGCGTCGCACTGAGACCCTGTCCTTTGGAAGACCCTTGTCTTTGCAGGCAGTGTAGCAGGGACATCCCTGCCACAGCCTCCCGTGTTAGTGTTCTCAGTGAACGAAGGTGGTGGGACAGGGTCCATTTGCTCACGCGTCAATATAGTTCTTTGGCGCAGGACTCGCTTGCGGAAGCTCCGTCGTCTCTGTTGGATTAAAACCGGGCTTGCCTCAAAAATTCCTGGCTTCCAAATTACTTTGTATTTTATAATTTAGGAATCTTTGTTCTCGTTCGTCTTAGGTGGGACGCAGGCGTAGACCTGGGATCGTCAGCGTTTGGTTAGCACGTACAGGGTGTCGGCATTGGTGCTACGTGGATTACATACGTTCCCTCACAAAAATCCTATAGGCTTAATTCTGCTCCTTCCATTTCCATTTTACAAGTGAAGACACCCAGGCACGGGGTAACCTGTAACTCTCCCCAGGTCCCGCTGTTTGTCAGGAACAAAGCTGAAGCCAGCATCCAGGCAGCCTGTCGCGGAGGGTCAAGTACACCATGATCCGCTCCCCCGGGGCCCACAGCCCCATGCTTAGGTCTAACATTCTGCTTTCAAAGCTGCAGCTACTTTATTTACCTTTTCCTGCTGATTCTGATTCAGTTCTTTCCTGACGGCCACCCCTGTTCTCCTCCGTCTCCTCGAAGGATGTCAGTTCTAACCACAGGGGACCTCCCCTCTACAACAGGACTGGGAAGGTGCTGTCACTCCTTCCCACCGCCTTTCCCATCCGCCGCAAGGGCCACCACACACCAAATCCTACTGTGTCCTGATGTGCCCTTCAGAACTGGGAACACAATTGGTCATTCTCCGCCCATTCCCATGTGCTTTGATTTGTTGGTTTGACTAATATAATTTTCTTTGCTCTAGTAAGAACAACTTTAATATGTTTAACCAAATCAAACAACCCTATTAGGAGAGACAGCAAAGACAAAAATGAAGCAAATCAGTTAGCTCTCATCCATGATGCATAAGCAGGTACCCAACTTCCGACTTGAAAACAGCTCTGATGTGCTGAAGGGAGTAACACAGAGAGAATCACAGGACCGGAGATGGTTACAACATTTATCACGGTGATAATAAAACCATCGGTTAGGGCACTGTTGTAATAGCAGGAAGAGACAGCAATTTATATGCACCCGCTGTTTATCGATATAAATTATGTATAGGTACAATTTGACTAGTTGGTTCTGTATTTGAGCCCTTGATTCTCCTGAGGAGTCTAATGTTATATAACTTGCTCATTAGAGCTTGCTCTGTCTGTGCCCCGAGGCCGGTCACAATGGCTGGTTTTCTTCTTCAGTTTAAGTCAGTGTATTAAAGCCTTTAAATAGTCACCTTGGGTGTGTAAGAACATATACAGAAATGCATCTGTTATGGACTGAATGTTCATGTCCCTCCAAAGTTTGTATGTTGGTGACCTAACCCCCCCAGTGTGATCGCATCAGAAAGTGGGGTGATTATGTTTAGATGATGTCATGAGGAGCAGGGGTCCCCATGCTGAGATTAGTGTATGAATAAGAAAATGAAGTGATCAGAGTGCGCTCTCTCTCTCTCTCTCTCTCTCTCTCTCTCTCTCTGTCACACATACACACACACAGACACACACACACACACACTCCTACGTGCATAAAGAAGAGGTCCTGTTAGGACACAGTGAAATAGTGGCAATTCACAGGCCAGAAGAAAGGCTCTCACTCAGAACCAAATCTTCCCCACCTTGACCTTGAACTTCACTGCCTCCAGAACTATTCAAAATAAGTCTACTGTTTCAGCCACCCGGTCTACAGCATTGTCTCTTAGTAGCCTGAGCTAAGACACTATCTCCCAAAAGCCAAAAAGAAGAGCCTTGATCAATGAGACCTGTTTTAAATGATGAAGCAAAGCGATTGATAAGGATTATTTTATTTTCACTGATAACTACTTTATTTTAGTTAAAGTTTGGTTACTGTAATAAAATGTCTTATATTAATAAAATTATTTTTCAAGCATGTGTTTTAACAGATATCTGATGAATAAAATTAATAAAAACCACTGAAGTAGTTTAAGATGTGTTCAAAGTTGAAGCAATGTTCAAAGTGTCCTAAGGGATTAAAGAATATTTGGACTCTCAGGTTAGAAATGTAGAAAGCTAGAAAGAGTTTTGCTTCTTCTATTTCTAGTCATACAAGAGGAAAAATTCTGAACAAATGGCAAGTTAACATTTTTTCTTAACTCCTCCGAGAATTCAGAACGCAAGCCAATCGAGTAACCTGCAAGCTGAGGAGAGATGACCCCTCTGTGGACTAAATGAGACAAGCATTTGATGCCGGGCAGATTGCGCTTCCTAACTAGCCAGGTACAGTGCAAACTGAAGACGCAAGAACCTTTGTTTGCAAAGTATTAAGAATTTCAGGACAGCAAGTGGAGAGAATAAAACCAGGCCCAGTATTCCTCACCTGGGGGCTCCAGGTCTGCTCAGGACCCAGGGCCCTGAGGCAGCCCAGCTGCCAGATGCACAAGTGAGAAGATGAAGCTACACATCCTAAACAATTGCTAAGGGCTCAGTGTGTGTGTGGGGGGGGGGGCTGGGGGAGGGGTTAAGAGAGTAAGACACAGATCAGAGACCCTGTGTGCTTGCAGGGTTCTCTCCCACACAATCCACACCAGGTTCTCTCGCACTGAAGAGGGAAGAGAATCCTGAGTAAAAAAATGTTATGGTGTTATGGAGCATGAGGAAAACACAACTGTTTCATCTCCCCAGTGAACAGCTATTTAATTTTCAGGGGGGAGAGGAACCAAATCTGTCACCTAGGGACACTGGAGGAAAACCTCATCTGCTGGAAGAAAACAAACAAACCAAACCACCTGCCAATGCAGAATTCTGTGCGCTGTGACAATACTTTTCAAGTTGAAGGAGCAATAGTGACTCCCTCAGACCAACACAGAAATGAGGGATCCATTTAGAGAATGCCTAATTTATGACAAATGTTGAAGAATTTTCTGCAGACAGAGAGATATCATAAAGGTGGATGGACCAAAACCACAAAGAGTGTTGGAAATGGAAAACTATGAAAATAAAATTAAATTCATTTTTTAAAAAATTACCTTAAAATATTACCAGCTTTCTGAATAGAAAAAACAGAACAATCTATTTTGTATATACACATATAACATATGTCGTACTAAACTATTTGGCGATAATAGAAAAGAATGGAAGAAGAAATTGGAAATACATATACCCTTGAGGTCTATATTCTACAGGTGACACAGTATGATCTTATTTAAATAAAGTGTCAGAATAATTAACAAGAGATATTTTAAACCATAGAAGAATGACTAAAATGTTTTAAAATTATATAAATAATAAATAATAGAGGAGATAAATTTGAGTCATAAAACTACTCAGTTAACCAAAGAGAAAAAAAAGGAAACAGAACAAAGAGAAGACAGAAAACTAAGAAACCATGATTCAGCCATGCCAATAATCATATTAAATGTAATTTTTCTCATGACATCATTTAAAAGACTGTCAGCCTAATAAATTTTAAGAGCCAATTCTATTTCTACCACCGAGAAACTCACATTAACCATAAAACTATAGGATGAAAGTTTGAGAATAGAGGGAGATGTATCATGTAAACACTAAAGAAAAATCAGCATAGCTATATAAATTTCTGACATACTAGACTTCAGAACTAGGACTGTTATCAGGGATAAGAGCATATAATAATAGAGGGCTAATTGTCCAAGAAGACATATGCCACTGAATATATATGCACCCAACAACAGGGCTCAAAATACATAAGGCAAAAAAAGGTATATATAAAAGGAGCATTAGACTAATACATAACTTCAGCATTCTTCTTTCAATACTTAAGAGAATACATAGATAGGATACAAGGTCACTATCTAGAAGTCAGTCACATATTATGAACAGACACTTCACAAGAAAAGACACACAGATATCATATACACATATGAAATGATGCACAACATCATTAGACATAAGCTAAATACAGATTAAAACCACAGTGAGATATCAGTAGACACCTGTTATAGTGGCTAAAAAGCTCTTACAATGCAAAATGCTGACAGTCTTAGGGAGCAACTGGAACTCTTATACATTGTTAATGGTAGAAAGGCAAATGCTACAGGAATGTTAGACACAATTTGTCAGCTTCACGAAGTTCGTCACTCATCAATGACCCAGCAATCTCACTTTTAGATATCTACCCAAATGTGCTGAAAACGTATTTTCCTGCAAAGACTCCTAAGAATGTTCATTGCAACTCTGTAATTACCAAAAGCTGGACATAATCCAGATGTCTGTCAATACAGTGAAATAATGCTCAAACAGCCGATTCACACAACAATGTGGAAGAGTCCTACATGCATGTGGCTAAGTGAGAGAAGCCACGCCCAGGTAGGACATATTGTATAGCTCCATGTATATAAATGTTCCCCCTCTTATCTAACCTCTAAGAGAGAAAACATTTCTCATGAAGAAATTAAATGAATAGCTAGAGGGTCCAGCATTTTGGCTCCTGAATTTTGCCCACCTATTTTCAATGTGGCTTCCATATGTTTATGACTCTCAGGAGAGTATAAGGGGGTATATGAAATAGTGGAAATTGTAGAGATACATGTTTGTTTTTATTCTCTGCCTGATACTCATGTTCTATGTCTCATTTCTGCTCCTGATGATTTAAAATTGTATTTTCTTTATTAGAAGAAAGCAGTAGAAAGGCTCAGTTTGCATAAAGGATTGCTAACAGATGTCAATGAACCACTAGATTTACTAAACAAAACTTCTGTTTTAAACACTACTCATAGCGTGTTACTTATAGTCACGTAATGGTAGGCACTTTACTCAGCCCTTTGACCGCCAATCTTGTGCTATTTACCATTTACTCAAAATCCTTGTGTTCATTAACAGAATTGAAGAAATGTCATGAAAGTCTTAATATTTCTCATTAAATAAAATTTGAGAAGACCTTTGAGGATGAGTTATTTTGGTCCTCATAAATTAGGCCTCTTGAAAGATGATATTTCTGCCCCAAATGAATGTATCTGTCAGTGAAACTAAAAAAAGAAAATAAAAGAAAGAAAGAAAGAGAGAAAGAAAGCCTAATATCAGGTTTATTATGAATGCTCTAATATCTGTCAGCTCGGAGCAATGAGAAAAAGGAGTCTGTTTTAAACCCACAGCCCCCTTGAGTCTTAAACTATTCAATAGCCAACTCAGCTTGAACAATTTATTATTTGAAACCCACTCCATAAAATGACAAGATTAAATTATTCAGTCAATATTGCAGTGTTAGATTTTGTCATGAATATATTTAATTTAATAACAATATTGAATGACCCATTTATCATATAGTTACTTTTTTATACCTTACATTTGTTGGCACTATCTCATTTTTTCTTGGCCTTAAGAACACTAATTAATTCACAACTATGACATATTATCTATTATAAGGGCCCCTAGTACATGGCAGGTTAAAAAACTGGTCAAAGATACATCTACTAGTAACATTTATCTTTGTACTTAGGGATATTATATGGGATAATATAGAGAGAGTCCAATAGGAAGTGTCTATGGAACAATTTTGTTATGATTTATTCTTCCATATGGGTTGCTGTGTGTTTGTACCACATTTCATGATCTATTACACGCACAGCACTGTGTCCAGGGAAAAATTCCTTCCAAATTTTAAGTTCTAATATCTGATACAGAAACATTAAATTTAGATTAGTTTTCTGGAGCTCCCTGCATTTTGAAAAAGTAAAAATTGGCTTCCTAGATATACACTTTATTATTTAATTGGTGCGTTTTTAAGAGGCATCCAGATGATTCTCATCAGGTGGTGTGCATTCACTGAGAACAGCTCTGGGGGTCCAGTCACGTGATCTGCCAGGTGATAGCAACGATGCCAGCGGAGATCTGGGGGGGAGGCTGGATGATAACCAGGAATGGCTAACTATACCTAAGCCTAGGAAAAAATCACCTTTTTTTTTTTTAATTCAGTTGATCGTATTTTATTTTGCTTTCATATTTTTCCATGTTAACTATAATCTGCTGGGTTAGGAAATTGACTGTTCAGTGCAGTAAAATGGGGTGATCTGGGGACTGTAAAGACTTGAAATTACTTTCTAAAATGGATTCTACTTCAAAGGCACATTTCCATTATTTCTCACTGAATACCCGAAAGCAAGAACAGTTCTCTTGTTATCAAATGCACACGCAGTCCGAGCCTCTTTCTTTTGGGGTTTGGTAGGGGGTCAATAAAAAGATAAATAAAAAGTCAAACTATCCTGTCATCGAGATGAAGCATTGTCCTCTTTCAGTGACTATTTAACTTGTGGCATAAAGCGGGTCACTCACGTTTGGGTGTAGTTTTCATATGGGGACAGCTTTCCTGTCTCATAACCTGTGCCTCTTCTTTGAGCGAATGGGAAACAAGGACCCAGAGAAGGGGCACTAAGAGGGATTGAGGAAGAGCACGCAGTGACGAAAAATAACTTTCTTGAGTCCATTCTCAGTCACACCTCAGTGTTGCGCCTCAGATCACATTGTGGTTTTTTGGGGGGGCCAGGGGGGGCGGGAGAGGGTGGCTCTCAAGGCTCCGATTTGGCCTCCCGACAGTCAACATGTCAGTGCGGTTTAGTATTACCTAACAAAGCTACAGGCATTGATCATGTCACATAGAAAGGTAGCTCCAGCCGTGTGTTGTTCAAGACCATTGAAGTGCAGCCGTCCTGTCCAGGCTCAGTGCATTAGCTATTCCGTTGAGAGGTTTTTGCCAAATACAGTATGATTTCTAAAACGACCCTTGTCATCACCGGGTAGCACGTCAGCATCTAGGATTGCTGTCCGTTAGGGAAGTGGGAAATAATGGTAATGTCTTCACGTGTCTAATTTTCACCCGTCATTTGTATTTGTAAGCATCAGTTATGTCAGAATCAATGAAACCACACCCAGCTTTCATCGTGTGTCTTTCATATCACAGAGTTTGTAGATTTAAAAATAGCAGCTCAATTGCAAAGTTTGAGCATGAGCAATACAAAATGTTTCTGTAAGAAGTCCATTTCACTTTCTGGAATCAGATCCTCTTGACAAAACAGTAGTATTTTAGAGATGAAAGATTAGTCGACACCTTCAACGCCATATGTGAAAGTTGTCTAAAACTCCAGATACTTTTAAATGGAATTAATTTAAATATAAATGTTGCCTCTTCATGGAACATTAGTAAGAGCTCTACTGTGTCTTGTGAAACAAGTGAAATATCTAATATTACATTTCTTTTAGTAAAGACAGATAGGCAGATGGAGAGATGCATAGGTCAATAGAGTGGGATATTATAAGATCCTCAAGAATTAGTAAGAAAATTACAGTTTCAAGGACACAGTTAATTTATTTAAATTGCAGTTTTCAATTTAACTTAACCCTCTTTCAAAGAGAGAAGAAAACAAAACAGTAAAAATTAAAGAGTTTATTTCTATTGGTTTGGATCAAAGACAGTGTGTATTTGAAAGGTATTTTTACAGTGGGTCATGTAAGTTGGGAGCTTTTACGCAATAATGAAACTAAACTATTAAGCTGCTGTTAACTGTTATTAACCTTTGAGCAGCTTTTTATCAAACTACGTTCAATAAATGTTGACTGGTCAGTTTGGCCTTGAAGAGGATGGAGGGAGAGGTCATATGACATTCATAACACATTGGTTCCTGTCTCTTGTGTATAGGAGCAGAGTCAGGGCAGGGGAAGGTGTGAAGAGAGCTTTACCAGGGTAATTGGTCCTCATCATCCACTTCCTATTTATCAGTGAATGTGTCAAAAATTCAGAAAGTTGCAAAATTAGAAAAAAAAATCCTGAATGTTGGTAAAAATTTATATAAACACCTTGGAGAGAAAAATTTATTTTGCCATCTATACCTTCTGGCTTCATCAAAATAAATTCACAGATACAAAACACATGAAATCGAATTTAGTTTATAATTTTAAAATCTCATTATGAGGGTGGTAAGGAGTTGATAAATCTTTCTAACATTTTTGAAAGTGTATAGTAAATTCCCTCTTAAGCAAAAATTGCTGGTTCAGTTAATGATATATTCATGCCTTTATCTCTTCCTTTTCCTTTTTAATTCATTTTTATCCCAGTTTTTGATTATTGTCTTATCTCAGAGAACGGTGCACATTTTTAAAAGATCAAAATAAAGGGGCCTATTTTGTTGCTGAAATGAATCAATAACTAGGAGTTTTGAAAAGATAGAATAAAACTATATATAAATTAAGATTACTAATTTATTTTTGGAAGTTTTTAGAAAGCAAAAATAAAACTGAGAAACGGAAGAATTATTGTTTTTTTCCTCAGTTATCTGTCTATTCAGCCATTTAATCAATATGCATTGGCCACCACTCTGTGTCCTCCTTTGAGCTAGCTGGTAACCATAGGGCAATGAACACAGTGGGACCTGTCTAATGAAGGTGACAAAACAGTTCATGGTTGCAGACTCGTAGGCAGAAGGGGAGAAGCTTCCTCTCCAAACCTCCTCTGTAAGGGCACTAATCCCATTCATGAGGACCCCACTCTCATGACCTACTCACCTCCCAACGACACTGCCTCCAAATACCATCGCCTTGGGATTAGGTTTGAACAGATGAATTGGGGGTGGGGAGTGGGGCACACATCTGTAACAGGGGACTGTAGCAAGCTCTGAATAAATAGCCTCTGTTCTCTTTTGAGCACTCTTTGTTTCCACAAAACTAAATATACAAGGTCACGTACTAGAATCTAAACAAGAACTTGTTGTATTTTGTTTTTCTGTATTTTAAAATACTGCATATATGTGTGCATACAATGAAGTAATGACATTACTTTAAATGAAGAATACACATACAAAAATACTTTGTTTGTTTTGTTTTAATTTTAATGAGAATGAAACAAGATCAAGTTCATCATGACCTTGCAGCTAGGAGAGGTGAGAGACCTTTCTGAGTCACTTAGTGTTCATTTCTGAGCTACATTTCAAGCAGAACAAGGAAACAGCGCCACACGGGAATCAAGAGAGGAGACTCAAGTTTGAAATACTGTCCAGTCAAAAGCAAAATGAGAGAGAAAAGAAGCAGAGACTTCTTTCAGAGGCCAAAAACGTGACATTTGGAATTCAGAACCTAAAATGCATATTCCTGTCTACCTTCAGCCATATAGCATCCATGAGGAGTTAGAATACCATCTGACTTGATTTCCTGAGTGCTTTAACATGGTTTTAATGATAAAAGTCTAAATTAACAATTCAGCCAGATTCCTGTAACTTACCCCAACATAACACAGCTCCCATGATTCCGTTATAGATATTTGATAGCAGGGTACCTTCCTCTCAAAGCAGGTAGTACATGTACATTGTAGACAGATAACCGGGACTGTGGAGTCACTTAGTATACATTTTATTCATATCTTCTAATATATATTTGTATATGTCCATATATGTATATGAAATTCATTTCTACTTAATATATATTATTTCTTTTTTTGTTTTGGTTTTATCTTTATTGTAGTTTTTCCATTACCATTTAATCCCCTTATATCCTCCTCCCCTCAGGGGGTGGAGGGACTAACAAAGGAAAAAGGACTCATGAACATGGACAGCAGTATGTATTGTTTCTAAAATTTTAAATTCACAGCTATCTTTTATTTAATTCATGCTAGTAGACATTTAAAAAATACTTCCCACAAAAAAATAATTTGGAGACAGATTGTAGATCTTACAGATGGTTTTATTTATATTCTACCTTGGTTAATAAAGCTATGAAAATTATGTAAAATTGCATTAGCATCTAGAAGTAAAATGGGTATAATGATAGAAATACTAGATAAATACTAGATATAGTATCTAATTTTAAAAAGTGATGTTTATTAAAAAGTACTACTATCTAAACCACAAAAGAAATGAAAAGAATTAGGAAAATAGATTAGTCACAGTGTAAAAATTTTGTCAGCTAATTATTTGCCACATCTGATTTTATTTTATAGCACATGACATAAAATGTTCAGTCTCGAGTCAGCAGGTGAGAATTGTTATCTCAAAATGAAAGGTTTCTTTCCCACCCTTGTTGTTAAGTGATAATTAATATTTTAAACCCAGATGAACACCTAATAATATGACCTCCAATACCCTTATTTCAAGTCATGAAGATATAAATCTTTATTATGAAAAAATTCACTGGCATTTATTTTAAATTCTTATAAGCTGCTTCACAAATCAGAAATATTCTCCATGATCCTTTATGTTTAACCCATTTTTTATTTACTTGTGTAACTAACAAATACATAAATGAAGTAGAAACTGACATTAAGTGTATTTTAAATGAGTATTTTATAGGAGAAAAAAGTAATTCTGCTTTACCTTTCTAATTTCTTGGCTGAGAAACTGTAATAAAAAATTAACAGGAAAAGAAGCAAACAGAGTTTAATAATATGCCGACCTCCTCTACACATGGGAGAGACCCAGGAAAATGGAGTAACTGCCCCAAATGGCCCAAGCCTCCACCTTAAATACCATCTACAGCTAAAGACGAAAGAAAGATGTTGGGTTGGGTGAAGCCAGTTATGGAAAGTGACCAGGAAAGCACAGTAAACAAGGTAATGTTGTCCTGCAGATTTAACACCCTGCATTCTCCACTGAGAAGAGTTTCTAGAAATTTAGTCATATCTTCTTCCTGGTACACAGAGAAAGACGAAGGGAGATGTCTCTTATAAGTGGAAAAGTCTCTTTAAAAATGTGAAAGGTTTTCAGAGTTTCTCCAGTGCTTTCTGTTTCTTAAAAATAGCCAGCTCACAATAACGTAGGGGACCACTCCTTGTGGTTTTGGGAATTGTAGCCCAAGCTGTGAGCCAGGCACCACTCCTCCCAGGAAGGCCTGTAAGTCTCAATGGAAAACTGGAAGGCTGAGAGGCAGGCAGGATCAAAACCCACTCAGAGGGTTCCCATGGGAACTGGATTTAAAGAATGCTTATTATGCTTTAGAGCTTGCTCTGCTTTTCTTATCTCAGTTATCTATAAGCAATCTCTATATGAAGCCTTACACCTAATGCCAGTGTTGCGTCAAAATGCTTAATAGACCCTGACACAGACGGGTCACTGTGTTCTCGATATTGATACTTGTAATCTGTAACTGTCAACTGTCACCCAAGTATCTGAAAGCTTATCGATGATTCATAAATCTTGACCTTGTATCTCCCAAATCCCCTCCTCAATACAAGGCATGGGAGATGGAAGTTCTGTGCTCTTCTCCTCTAGAGAGATTAGCCACCTCCCATCCCTCCAGACAAAATACAGTGTCCTTGATAAATTTGTTTCTCTGCCATGGTCCCGAAACCTCTGCTGGGCAGGGAGTTTCCAACTGGGCTGGGGCGTTGAAGGCAGGACAGCCTTACAATAATCCTTATGGCGAAGAGGCAAATTTGGTGTAACTTACTCTGCTCCCTTTCTTTTTGGAGAATGAAGGAGAATCATCAAGTAATTCAGTTACTATGCTACTCCACGAGTTCCAGAGTTCACAGTTCTATTCTTATATGACTTACTCAGTAAAACGGAGACTTGGATTTATTTATTTCATTTCTATTGTAGCTATAAATGATTGTTGTGTTATTTGACGGTAGAGGTTAGCTTCTGGTGTGCAAATCCGATTGCATGACTAACACACTCTATGGCAGTTTTCCTTTCATATGATTATCATACAAATGAGAATAAGGCAATATGCTATAACATAAGGTCAAGAGGGCTGTACTTATGTCCTTATTCCTAGGCCGATGGGCATTCATCCAAATCTCTTGAAAATATTTTCTTGGTAAACAAAGGTAAATCTGCTGAAAAAAAATAGCTTGTTAATAAGACCATATAATCAGTACCATTGCTGATAGATTCTCACTACCGCTTTCAAAAACAAGCATTTATTTTCCTAGGCAGCATATAACCCCATGGGCATGTATTGTATGAGAGGCTGACATTTCTTAGGGGGTTCTCAAGAATTACTGCTTTCCCTGGAATGTCGCTTGACTTAGATATCAGGTCACTTCTATGGTCCCCCTGAGGCTGGCTCTTCATTTGTTTGGATGTAAAGCAACGTTAATGCTGCCCCAGGGATCCATAGAAAATAATGCAATATTTCTCATACTTCGGTGTGCAAAGCAGTCACACGGAGACCTTGTTAAAATGCAGGAGCTGATTCAGTGAGTCTGAAGTTGGGCGCAATATCCACACAAGCTCAGAGGAGGTCTCCATCCTGCTGCGGAGCGGAGCAGCCCAGCTCCTAAGAGGCGGTGCTTCACCTGCAGCCCCGTGGACTGCTCGGTGCTCTTGGCCCTGTGTCCTTGTGTTGGCCACGGTCATACCATTTCTTCTGGACCCCTTTGGGTGGTCGCAGGGACATTCTTGCTGAGACGCAGCAGCAGCTGCCTTTTCGTGCAGTGTGACAGCTCTTCCCACTTCTTTCCCTCCCCCTTCTCCAGGGAGAGACCCAGGGGCAAAGGGAGGTTTGTCTGCTAGGGGCCCTTTGGGTTCCCACTCTGGCCTCCTCTTTGTGTCTCTCCTTGTTCTTCCCACTCTCTTCCCCTGACCCAGTATCTCCCACCGCCTCCGCTGTTCCTGCGCCTTCTGTTTTCTCTCTTCTATTCCTCTCATTTCTCCTCTTTAACTCCCACCTTTGTACCCCTTCCAGTCCTTCGTTTTACCATTTATCTCATTTGCTCTTATATTCCCTCCTACTCTCCTCTTTCCCCCTCTGCTTCTAGACAGCCCGCTCACCCAGGAACTAACGTAACTCAAGACATGCCTCAGCGGTACTTTGTATATAAATACGCAAAATTTTGAAATGCAAACACATACACGCACGCTCACATGCACACACACACACACACACACACACACGTACGTTGCTCCTCAACTCTCATTGTAATTCAATTCCGAAAGACTACAATATCCACAAAAGGTCATTCAAAATTGAATCCATCCACAGGCAGCTACTGATACACCAATCATATCTGGGTTGCCTACTTCCATTTTTTACATTAATTTATGATTTGCTTTCCATCAGGTCCTTCACCTCTAGGTTCTAGGGGACTATTTTAATCGAGCCCATTATGTTTTCTCTAAAAAAAGTTGTGATTTTTCAGCATACACATTATAAGTTGCCAGGGGTTTTAAAAAATATATTGCATATTTCAGTCGTCAAACAAACTCCAAAGGACTATAAGGGCCTTGGCTAACATATATGATAAAGATTTATTCAGGGGTCTTAGAGTTCGCAGACATGGCGCACAGCAAGGTAAAAACCCAGAAGTGTTCCAAAGAAGAAGGAAAAGTTAAGAGTTCATGGGGTAAAAAACCCAGTCTTGAGGCTAATCAGTCCTAGAGCACGCACACTATAGTGACCTCCAGTAAGTCACCCCCTCGTGGTTTTATCCACTGGGGTAAGCCCAAGGGGATGGAACGGTCAATTATCTCATTCGGTTGAATTTTATCATAAAACTAATGAGACAGCACTTGCTTGATTACATTACATTAATGACAAAGGTGATGGTGTGCTGCCATCATGAGAGTCCTACCTGAGAGGGCCACGTGGCAAGACACTGGGGGCGACCTGTAGAAATTGTAGGAAATACCCCAGTTATCTGCCAGCCAGGAAAGGAGAGCAGCCGTTCTACAGATACAAGGACCCTAGAGCTGCCGGGGTGAGCTCAGAGGGGTCTAGAGCTTGCTAACTGTCTTATGCGATATTAGATAAAAGACCTTTCTAAGTCATGCCCAGACCTTTGACCTACAGAGTCTCTGAGATAATGAATGTGTGTTGCTCAAGCCACTCGTTTGGGAATGTCATGCAGTAATATACAACTGATATACTAATGCAGAAAACTATCTTGTAATGCAACTAAAAAGCTTTTATAAACACAATAAAACAAGAGCAAAAATTGCCAAACAATAAAATGTTGATTATAAAAGTATTGGTTGGAAATGTCAAGGCCTCCACCGAGATAACTTGAGAAGCACTGGAGAGAAAAATATTTTTCTCGTCTCTGTCGGATTAAAAATTCGATCATAGTGTAGCTGGAGGCATTTGCGCAAGTTCATGGCAACTGTGGATTTGAACTATTTTGTATTCCTCCACGATTATGCGTGTGTTTCTTTGAGATCAGATTAGGTAAAGGATATGTAAGGTGTTCCTTTGTCAAAAATAATTTGCCTCTTCTTGTGCAGGAATAAAAATAAAAGCTGGCAGCCATTTAAACAGTCATAGTGCCATTTTAGACATCTCAATTATTCTTTGCTTCAGGCAGGAACAAACAAGTTAAACTCTAGACTTTGGAAACTATTTGAGAGAGCTTCTGCATTTTATTCTGTTGTTGTTTTTTAAATCGATCTTGAAAACCATCCATGACCTTGCAACTGAAGGGTTTGTGGGCACCTATTCATGGGACCATGATGAGTTTGCCCTGGGCTGCAGCATACAGACATGCCACCATTGCGTGAAGACATTTCACCATTGTGTGAGGTTAGGTCTCTTGGGACATTTGCATGGAAACCTGTTGTAAGTCGACACCAAATATTCTGGCCTATAAGCTATTAAGTACATAACAGCATCTGTCTACATGACAGAAATATAGTTAAGTATATACTTACAAAGACACTAGGACAGACTTTTTAATTAAAAACACCAATCCCATGATGTTAGGAAAACATTAAAGTATGATAAGAACTGTACAATTATTTTTAAAACCCAGGCTAAAGATAATTATTGCAAATGAGAACAGGTATCTTGAACTCCATGATAGTGAAGGCAATAAAATGAAAATGATGGGTTGCAGAGCCTCGTTTTAAAGTAATAATATCGTATATTGTAGCAGGGGCAAAGCTCATGGTTTTTAAAGAAAAAAAATCTATTGAATTTTTGAACTTTTAATAGTAAAGCTGATTTTTATGATTCATTGTATTGCATTTTGTTTCTGAAATTTTGCAACAATAGATAAGTATTGGAAAATAATCACTTCCCTATATTTCGCAAACAGTTCTTTCAATGATATTTATGAAGCCCTTTCTATGGTGATTGCAGATGTGGGACTATTGTTGAAATAACTGACATAGCTCTAGAATATAGTCATTCGGAGAATGAAAATCAGCACAGGGACAGCAGAGGGATCAGAATCCAGGTTACACGGACCTCAGGCAGCATTTGCAGAGTTGTAGCAAAAATGTGAAATCCCCTGATTTGCATATAATGCTGATGGATCTCCCTGCTGTTCTGAGATAGTCTATTGTAAGGAAGCTTGGACCCAAGGTAGGGGTTTATTGCATTTATCAATACAAGGGACCAGGTCAGTGGTGTTAGAACAGTTGAGACGTTGGCTGGTTTGGGATGTGCTTTAAAAGTGGAGCAGACAGTATTTGCTGATCGGTTGCTTATAGAATGTATATGAAAAAAAGCACAATAAAGTACAGCTCCCAGGGTTTTGGCCCAGTCCAGTAGGTGAACAGCGTTGCCATTAAATAAATTGGGAATCAAGAGTTTTGTTTTGTACTCAGTAATTTTGAAATACCTGTTTCAAGCTGGTTGAGAGTATTACTGATTTTCCGCCTACTTTTTCTATCATTTACTGAAGGAGGAAGCCTGATGTCACCTGTTATAAATGTGGAGATGTCTATATCTCCCTTCTGTTTTATCCATTTTTATTTCCTGGGTATGGGAGCTCTAGGGTTAGTTGTATACATTTATTTTGTTTCTTTCAGGCTACCTGTCAGATTTTTCCTTTGGTTTTCAGCCATTTAATTATGATTTGTCCAGGTGCGTGTGTTTTTTTTAATTAGTTTTTTTCCCTTGTGTTTCTACTATTTTCTTGACTCTATAATTGGTATTAATTGTTTATTAAAATTATTTATTCTGTATATTTCTTCTACACTCTTCCTCTTCTCATTATGGACAAACTACACAGTGTTTCCTATGATCTTAAAATTGATGCTCCGTTTGCTTGTTTCGCTCTTTTTCTATCCGTATTTCCCACTTGTTACATGCAGCTGACTGATTCCTCGTGGTCCTGTTGGGTGCCAACATGCCTTTCCACTCCTTCTTCATCTCTGACCTTTATTCTAGAACTTACCTTTTAGTGATTTTTATCATTTACATCTATCTCCTGAATGGTCTCATGTATTTGTACACTTTTGTCTCTGCCTTATAAGAGGTTTTAACATATTAATCAAAGTGTTTTAGATTCTCTGTCTGATAGCTGCCCAGCGGCTGTGTGATATTGGAGTGTTCCTTTTATCTGCCCGGTTGTCTGTAATTTGTTCTGCAGCAGTAGAACAGTCGGCTTCCGTGGATTGTTTGGACCCGTCTCTGACTGCATGCTGGACATTGTGTGTAGAACAATGATGCCCTCTGTGAACAATGGAACGGGTGCGCCTTTTCTTCTCTCTGACTGGTGGCGTGGGGTGAGAGACACTCTCGGAAGCAGTCAGGCCAGGTTTCAGTTTGCTGCTGTTAGCAGGACCTTCAGCAAACCTTGGTTTCAAACTCTTCAAGTTTTGTCTTATACTTGGAACAGAGACAGATGTGAAAATGATATATTTTGCTATATTTCTACTCCTCACTTCCCTGTGTACCTGTTACCAAAATGTGTGTTTTTTCCACTCCTTTATCCCCTGTGTGACAAACTTCGATTGCTTACTACCCGTGGCTGAAAATTTGGTGACAAAGGCAAGTGTACCCTAATGGTACAGTCTAACGTCACTGTCACACAGGCTCAGATGGGCCTGGTACTACATGCTGTAGCTTTATGGCATGTCCTGTTCTTCCTGCTCCTGGGAAACAAACTACGTCTTGTACGTTTGGTGAACCTGGCGTGGGAGAAGACAGCCTGCCCCTCCCTTAGTGGGGGTCGGCGGGTATAACGCATCAGTACTGCATTAACATGGGCTCAGCATTCTCTAGCTCCTCCCGCAACGGTAGATGCTGTTTTTCTTTTCTTTTTCTCCCAATCATAATGGGTCTTGACCTTGGCCCTGGGGATGCCAGGATCACTGACCCTCCTCAGGGGCTTAAGCATCTCCCTCCACTAAGGAGAAGGCTTGGTGGGGGTGTGTGACCGGCAGTTGTCAACCCCTTTGTGGCTCTGCCGCAGGTGACCTTGAGTCCATGCCCACCCCTCCATGGGGGGGGCCTGTCTTTCTTCACACGTCCAATGGATTGGTTCTGTTGTGACCTCAGTGCTCCAATGGGTTCAAGAAAAGTGGCTGCTTGTGGTTTACCCAGCTTCTTTTTCTAAGTCAAGTTAGGAGCAATGCATTTTCCAACTCTCAGTATTCGAGGTAAAGGAATACATCACAGGACCTTATAAGCACTGATGCCCAGAGAACAGGAGGGAGGAAGCAGGGGTGGGAAGCTGCTGTTCAACAGATATACCCTGGGAAAGTTCTAGAAATCTGCCATGCAACACAGTGTGTTGTGTTCTTAAGGACGTGTTACGTCGTGTTAAGTGTTCTTACCATGATTAAAGTAAATAAAGAGAAAAACCCAGAGAACTCTAAGGTTATAACCAGCTGTCTTCCACAAAATCCTTCTTGGACTCCATTGTAAATACTGCTTTCCAGTGGGTCGGCCTTTTGCCAGAAACACACTGGCTTTGTAAATAAATATTCTTATTCTAAGCCAATATATAATTGTTCAATATCACCCAGAGGTCAAAAAATGTTTAACATTTGAGAAGTAATGCTTTGTATTTCCCACAACCCTCTGTGTAATCAGCAACATAATACACACTTGGAAGTTAGTGTTTATGTGGCCCCCCACTTACCAAAGAAGGAACTGGAAAAAGGGAAATGACCTTCCTCGTCCCAGGTCTCGGCCCTAGAAAGAGGGAACGCTGGCATCAGTGACGGACCTGGTGCTTCTTCTGGTCCTCGCAGCGACCCCGAGGCAATCCGAGTGAGCTGAGACCTGTAATACTCTCATCACCTGTGTCATTTACTTTTACTTAAGACACGGAAAGGGGCTGAAAACGGGTGTCTGCAGCTGAAGTGGCCGATTAACCGCTACGGAAAGGGAATCCTAAGCGCCTACGATCAGACTTAAAACTCAAAGCTGATGCGTTCACCTGAAGAATTTTGAAGTCTAAATTTAGAAGTTTAGCATGCACTGAGAATCTCAGACCTGGCTTCATAATTAAATGACAATAGGATATATATTTTACACACACGTGCATGTGTGTTTATTAATCATAATAGCAAACTCAGGAGATATAAAAGTCATTGCCCTCAATATAAGAGCAGACATCAGCTGTGTAACAGAAGGAAGGAAGCATCTTTCAACTAATAGTTCCTCACTATGAACAGTCAGAGAACAACAAATATTGAAAGGATGAGGGGCTTGCTGATGTGAAGGAGAGGAAGGCACTGTAACTGGGACTGACAGCTAAGTTAAGCAGCACATCGGCTAATTGCGGGACGCAAGGTGAAGATTCCTACCAACCCCGCATTGGAAAGCTTGAAATCAATAATTAATTTAGAAGTCTGATTTGAATTGCTACCTCATGAAAATGGGATGCAAAGCATTTCGTATAAATACGTAGATAATATACAACTCTATTAAACATCTCCATTTTATAGCAAAAGTAAGCCAACATTTATGTGCCTTAGAAAGTCCTCAACGATGAGGTCCACGGAGTTGGCTGGTTGTGAGTAGCCACAGGATCAAGTGAAAAGGCTGAAGGAGGAGATGCCTGAACGCCGCACGTGAGTCAGGTCGTCTGAGCAAATGACTTTAGAGGAGAGAGAGGTGCTCACACATCAGTAAGTGCTGTCCGATTCAGCTCCTCTCGTCACATCTGAGTACACGTTACTTCGCTGGGGAAGTCTGTCATCTTAGTTGGTTGGCATGAATTAGAATGGGATGGTGTGTCACGCTGCGGGGCTGGGGTTGCCGGAGAAACATCGAGAAGCTACGTACCCTCCAGGGAATGGTGGTGTCTCTGCCTGGCTTTTGTTTGTATCCCTTGCTAATCCTTAGTAAAGACTCCTACTGTCTAAGATCTGTGATTCATATGGATCTGCTTTGACAGTCAACCATTTGCGATAACCCACTTCTTGATACCTGGTTGAGAAAAAAAGAAAGACCATAATTATTACACATCTGTTCTGTCAGAATGTATTCCCAGCAGATTACTTTCTTGAATATTAGGCATTAGCTACCCTTGAAATCTCAGAAAAAAATGTTTTTAACATGAATATCAATAACTAAACTATTATTAACATTAAAATACTTAGTAATAGTTAAATGCCAATGAATTATTGCCTTAAAAGTGATTTGCCATTTTCTTTCTGTCTATTGTTACATAGTAAAATGATAATACTGTACATACGGTATCTGCACAATATATAAACACCTCAAATAAGTAAATAAAATAAAAAAGATGAAGCAAACCCCCCACACACAAATCTTACTTAAATACATGAGAAATGTGCAAACGTAGTTAAAGAAAACGTACGCATGTAAAAATTCCATGCAGATCTATGGAAAGGTTTGAGCACGCTCTCTACCGGGCAGGCCTGCCACCAGCAGGAAGCTACCTGCGTTACGGAGCTACTGTCATTGATCCCACCAGAAGGGTCACTTGGAATGTTGACTAAAATTACAGATGCAGACTTTTATTTCTCTTCAAGATGGAGAAAGTGGCAAGAGGACATTACTCAAATCCAAATGGTGGGAACAAGACAGATCATTCTTCTTCCTAGTCCTTTACGCTCGTAATATTGGGTCCCTTGCCCTCACCTCCCCAATGCAGGCAGCCTCCTGCCCAAGATCGCTACCCAGGCTATCCTTAACACTTGGGATGTTCTCCTTCCAAACATTCCCATAAGGAATCCTCCCCCTTCCGGATCTCGATCACATGCCACTGTCTTACTGAGGCGTGGCCTGGCCACATTAGGACATTTGTAGGGGAAAATGGTCCGTGCCAGAGCCATTTGCAGAACTGGGAGAGAGAGGAATTCCATGCATGTGAAATCAAGGCCAGATTGATATCTGAGGATAGCCTCCCTAAATTAAACAGAGAAATGGTTTCAGACAAGCTCTAGGTCTTCTTAAAGAGGGTCTTTAATAAAATTAATGAACCATGGCAGGCTTTCCCAGAATTCATGACGGAAGTCACATTCTGCTCACCTCATGGCACATCGGTTCTCATTTCTTGACGAAGAGGTGCTGTGGGGAACTATTTTTCCTCCATGTGTTTTGTTTTTTCACATAATGGACTTCTCGTTATATTGAAGCTGTAAAATATAGACAATGGATTCCTGGGTGATCGTTACACTTTTTTTTTTTTTTTTTTTTTTTTTTTTTTGCATCAAGAATTAAGTGACTTTTGGAACCCCAGAGACTGAATATTTTTTTACAAATGTTCAAATACTGCGCTGTTTTACAAAACAGAAATATGATGTCATTATAATAGTGAAACTCATTGAATGTCGGAACTGGTTGTCACCAAATACATCCCAGCACACACAGCATTTGAGGTATCTTTTTTTGTGCTGTAGAATTGCTAGCAAATTGCATGTTCTGAGGCCATTTCAATGCTACAAGAAAAGCTTTCAAGGCAAGGTGCAGCTTCTGAAGACGGTAGTTAAAGTTATCTTTCCTTTGACCACCATGAGCCCCTGAACTCTGCCCCCAGAAAGAAGACAGAGCCGGACAGGTCCCGTGACTGCTCTGCCACAGCCCTGTGCAAACAGAAAGATACAACAAAGAAAACCCTTCAGAACGCTTTCCAAGTAAACAGAAATTTTACAAGTAAGTTTTGGCACTGAAGGGAATATATCTTCCCTTTCCTGTTATTTAATATCAATTAATTGTAAAGTTATAGTGATGTAGAGACAGAAGTATTTCTGAGGGAAATCAATGATCCTTCCAACATTTGGTTAAATGTCACTTGAAGAGGTGATAGGATAAAATGACACTTATCGTGTCTTCCCATAAAAGAAATAGAGTATTTCATAGTGGAAAAAAAAAAATCAATTTATATCAATTAGAAGGTTATCTGCAGGTGAACACCTTTCTGAAACTGGAAGACTGCATATGGAAAATCTGTTCTTTCCCAAGAAAACATGCCCAGAGGACGATAAGGACACGGTGTATCACTGCACAAGTCCCCCGCTGCCCCCCTGTGACTGCCCCGTTGCTCCCCCGGCTCCGCCCTGCCCTCCATGTGCCCTTGGCCTCAGGCACCGTGGCCGCAGGCCTGCAGGTGCCGACCTCTCTGCCTGCAGTCCCGGCTCATGGAGTAGACCTGGCGTCCCCGGTGAGGTCCTCCGGGCTGCTCTGTGTTATCCAGGCGCACGTTGGGTGTACTGGCTGCTGTTCCTTGGCCTCCCTGCGCCCCCAGTTGTGTTCTGGGGTGAACTGGAGACACATAACTGGTAGGATTCTTCACAAGCGCCACAGTTACTTCTTCAGACGGTGCGCGCTGCCTGAAATCCAGGGCGGCGCATCCGCAGTCTGAATCTTCCCCCAGATTATTCCAAATTCCACCGCCGTAGATTTGATGAATGAATGCGTTGCCATGTGCTTGAGATCTGTATTCTATTTTAATCTCATGTAGATTTTTAAGATGTTTTATTATCACCTTCCTGTGGTTTCAGAAGAAGACTACGTTGTTTATAACTCTGGCTTGGGCAGACTTTATGAAAAGTGGTGTTAATTGAGATCAATGCAATTGAGGGCCAAGTAAAAGAGCAAATCTAAAAACCAACACCTTTTCCATTCACCTGCCACGACTACAGAGGAAGGCGAGCATGTCAGTAGGATGCTCCCTTTCCCGCCCGCCCTTGTCCTTCCTTCCCGGTGTCAGTGTGAGCTCCAGTGTGGCCATCTGCTCCACGGCCCACGGGCTCCCACGTGGCACCTATTACTCAGATTTATAAGACAGGTAATATTTAGCCGAATTAGCAATCCGCGTGCCTGAATGTTTTAACATCATTTATAATTACCTGCTGGGTGTACTAATAAAAAGGGGCAGCAGCTGCAACAGCCCTGCGATTAGGCTGTCAGAGTGGGAGTGACTCAGATTTACGGGAGCCCCCCGCCCCCCAATCCATCTCCACACCTCGGGCTCCCAGCTCGGGAGTGGCTCAGCCCGGCCGCTGCACACTGACCCTGGAGCCTCCGCGCAGGCAGAGACAACGACAACTTCCCCCAATGAGGCCTCCTTCCAGGAGCACCTCCATAATTCTCGGGATTTCAGGATTGCATCTACACCTGGGGTTGTCTTCATCCCTACGTGGCGTCCAGAATGCACAATACCAACCACGTCCGGTCATTGTGATTCTAAAACTTTTCCAGCTCTTTTGTTCTCCACACCCTAGTATTTCTAGATCATTGAATCATTGTTGATAAAAATCTCGTCTTTACAAAATCATCAAAGCACCCTGGTCTGTGTAGTTCAATGTATTATCTGCCAGCCCGTGAACCAAAACATCACCGGTTCGATTCCCAGTCAGGGCACAAGCCTCGGTTGTGGGCCAGGTCCCCAGGTGCGGGTGTGCAAAAGGCAACCGCACATTCATGTTTCTCTCCCTCTCTTTCTCCCTCCCCTCCCCTCTCTCTAAAAATAAATAAATAAAATCTTTTTAAAAAATAAAAGCAACATAGAAAGAAACATTTACTATTGACATTACTGTATAGCCACTGTATCTAAACCGAAGATGAGGAACATGAAACTTGACGGTGAAGATGGGCCCTTGGGAAGAAATTAGGGACCCGTAGCAGAGACAAGGATGCGGCTATGATGCTTTGCGCTGTTCTGCACTGGCTTTTCAGACATACCTCCCTACTTCTTAAAACAATAAATCTATTAAACACTTATATAGAAGTGGCAAGTTCTTTCAATATTGCAAAGAATAAGGACCACTACTACTATCAGTAGTAGTAATTAAAATTTATTTTGCATATAGTTTTGACAAGACATCTTAATAAGCATTTAATGCATCATTTAATTCTGATGACAACCTTTTAGATTGGTATTGTTATCCCATTTTTCTGCACAAGCCATAAATAATCACAGTGATTAAAATCGTATCGATATTGTGTGTCTGAAATTGGAAAGACAAATTCAGGCCCTTTGAGGCAATGCAAACCATGAGTTCAAACGTATTTTATTTCCAACCTCCTTGGAACGGGCTGTCTTGAGCGCCGTGGGGACAGGCTCACTGACGGAAGGTTGTCCTCATACCCGTGGTGGACACAGTGTGTGTTTTCATTGTCCCTTCTTCTCTCTCATCACCTTCTCATTCAGTTGACAGAATATACTATGTGGTCTGATAAAACTGTCCATTACAGCGATGAATGTTATGACTCGAATAAAAGTGAAAAGGACTCACGTAAGCCACTAAATGGAAGTATAATTTATTAAGTTACCTTAAAGGAAAACTTGCAGGGTAGGAAGGCTTTTCGGCCTTCGTGGATTGGACTTCAAAATATATAATGAAGAAAAGTAATGTCTCCCCTTTTTCTCATTCGTCTCTTCCTTTCCCCAGATGTGTGCATTGTATTCTAAATCTGTAATTTTATTATCAACCTGAGATGAAATGGTTGCAAGAGATATACTTGGTAACAACCAGATTCGTGTCTAGAGGGGAAAACCACTGCTCTGCCTCAGAAGTTGCGTCACATCTAAGTGACCCCCGGTTTCATCAGCCTAGTTCTAGACTGTTTACAGGGGCCAAAAATCCAGACTCCAGAGAATAATGACGTCGATCAGGATTGACACCCCGGAGCCGCAGTCGGGTATATCCCACCCAGTCCACACGGCCTGAAAGCGAGTGGAGTGGCGTCTCGAAGTGAATGGGGAGAGACTGTTTTACTGCGAGAACTTCACATGCCTCGGAGGGGCCGTTCTGACAACAGAAAGAACAGGAGGCGCTCACCCCAGCGGGGCGCTGCTTAGGACTAGGCGCTGACTTAAGAACTTCACCAAGTTCACTTACCTAATGCATCCGTATCAGATGGTTTGTGATTTGTCGCCTTTAGCAAGTGAGGATGTTGGGACATGGGGGACGGGTAGCTAATTGCAGATGACGTACCTAATAGGAGCTGGAGCCGGGCTTCAAACGCAGGCGCGCACTTCAAGAAGACTGCGGCTCAGCGCAGGGGTGCACCGCCCGGCTACAACGGACGCGCGCGCGCAGTAAATAGAAGACCCAGCCAACTAACCACATAAGTAAATGAAAATACAAGAAACCAGTGAATACATAAAATATTTTAATCGTATAAATAATCTCAGATATATAGTCTGTACAAATCTGAAAAGAAAATGATGCTCAAAATATAAATTTAGGGGAAAATCAGGAACATCAATACAGATTCTACAAACATAAAAAACATAACATAAATGCAACAACTTTGTCAATAGGGAAGGAAAGAGTCTGATGATGGCTGCTTCTAATCATAATATAAAAGACGTCCTAACAAATACAGTTAAAAGTAATACATAAATACCCATATAAAGACATTTAAAATCACATAGGATTGTTAGTTTTAGATTACATAATTTTATAAGTTAGAAAATTAAAATATATAATATAATGAATTAGTTTATTTATGCTTTTAAATATAAATGTACATTTAAAAATGTGTACATAAAAATTAGTAGAAATTTAAATCATGAATCTCCTATTCAAAACTATAAATAACCTAGCAATAAATAAAAATAACATAAAGTATAAAACATTATAAATAAACATTATAATGATTTCCAACCTTAGGGAGGTAAAATATATACATATATGTATTCTTCTTAATAAAAACCCATCCTTTTTTTTTTTTTTTTTGGCAGGAACAAACTGGCTGTAATATATGCAGACATAAAAAAAAAGCTAAAAATTGGAAAACCAGATAATCTTGAAATAGGAAGTGATATCGAATTTTCTCTGTCAGATGGTAATTTATTATACGGCTATAGAACTTAATAGAATGGGATTCTGACACAGTTTAGCCAAATAAAACAGAACAGTGAGTACACAGATGTCTCTTAGGAGGGAGGGCATGGTGTCAGAGTACAGTGGGGAACACTTAGTCATTTCTGCAAAGGTGCTAGTTCATTGGGTATACATGGGGATAAATACATCGTCTCTCCTACCTCAGGCCTTGCAAACTAATTGCAGAAGGATTGTTGACCTAATGGGGAAGTAATAGAATAAATACTTTAGAAGGTAATTAGGAAAATGTCTTCTTGCCTTATATCTTATTTAGTTTATTTCAATAATAGTTTGTAATTTGCTTTTTCCCCTTTCTATGCTGCTCACTGGACATGTTTGAGGGCTCTGTCTTCAGTTTCACTGAATTTTTTTCTGCTGCGTGCTCAAATTGTTATTGTCTCTCTCTCATACAACTTGGTTTCATTACCATATTTTATAGTTCCAGAATTTCTATCAGGTTCTTCAATAGTTTTTGTAGCGTGAGCCATGCTCGAGAAGGGTTCCCAGGGAAACCTAGTGCTGGTCAAATGTAGCGAATGGGGAAGTGAACAAAAACTTGAGTGGGAATGGGAGTGAACAAATGCTCCACGGATGACTCACTTGAAGAAGGCAACCCACGGGATGCTTCTCAGCTCCCCAGCCTCTGGCCAGCACTTCCCAGGTTTTGGAGGCAGGGATAAGGGAGAGTGGGTTGTCACTGTATGTCCCAACCCCAAGTGATCTCACGCACAAGGCGTAACTTACATCCTAGCGGGAGAGCAGCAGACACTGGGAACATGCACAAAGCAGACAGGCGTCCTTCTCGGGTGGGAGGGCTGGCTGTACAACAGACACGTCTCTGCAAACCCGACGGACTAGCGGGACTGACCTGTCTCACGAGGAACACCATGGGGCGTCCTTCGGCCTGAAGTGGAAGGGTAAGGGGGGAGGAGGGGGGCTGGGAGCCCACTCAGAGAATGACCAGCACCAGCACAGTAACTGCAGAGGCATATAAAAGGATGGGGTGAAATCGTTGTGTTTGTAGCATTATGTTCTGCTACCTGTGTCTTAATAATTGTAAAAGTGCGCTCACAGGCTTCTAGCATGTATGGGTAGAATACGTATAATTGTAACAATACACAGAAGGCGGGCAGGACATATATTTGAAGCAAGTTTCTGTGAAGTGTTGATGTGAAGTCAATATTAATTCAATCTAGATTGTTTTAACTTGAGGTGCGTTTTCAGTTTCCTCAGATATTGTATGACGTCACTTAGTTCCCTGATGAGGGTGTGACCTTTACATGCTTCTTCTCATTATTTTGACAGAGTCAGATTGCACATGAAGCGGGGATATAGAAGCAGACCATGAGCGATTGTTAGGGAGTCCATCTCTCCTTCTTGCACATCGGATTACCAGCGGTTCTGTTGAAGGAATGGAGCTGCCCAGTGGACTGGGAGTGTGTGTACGTGTGTGTGCAGAGCAATTAAGAAAACCTTTGGTGTTTCTGAGGGCAGTGTGATGTGGAGGGGTGAGAAGGAGGGGGAGGGGACAGCTACGCAAGCTCACGTGCAAGTTAAAAGTTTAAGGGCAAAATGGTGCAGGAATTTCAGGACTGCACAGCTCTATTATCCAAAGGTAAATAAATACCTGGGCTGTGACGCTTTCTGCTCTTTCTCTCACTGTCCTTTGGATCGGTGGCAATGAACCTCATGCATCTATGGTTGGGGTGGTTTTTTTGAGCTGTGAAGCATCCGAAGCATTTTTCAGCATTATTTGAGAGCAAACCAGATAACAGAGATATAAAATCCAGCAGAAACAGGAAAGCGGGGGCAGCAATGATGAGGGGATGGATAAGATTCACTCCGGCCTCATGTCCACCTCCCGGTTGTCCCTAGAGGTCATGTGACAGATAAAAATGGGCTTACCAGAGAAAGATAAATGGTCTTCCAGCCAATCTTGTTTTAATTTTATCAGGCAGGGTGATGCCAGTGAAGGGAACACTTGAATAAAGCCGGACTGCTGAGCTCTAGATACAAAAGAAGAACAACAAAAATGTTATGTCTGTACACCGACTGAATTTTACTTTTGTGAAAACCAAATAGAGCATGTCAGTTACTTATACACTAAAGTCATTCAGTGGATTAGTCTTTGAGACTCCAATGACTTTTCTGAGGTACTAATGCTCTGCCAACTGTATGTATAATAGTTATATGAGAAATCTAACACAATAATTATATACATGTATAGCTGTAGAAGCTTGAAGCTCATGTTGTCTGTACATTCAGATAAATCTACTTGTCATTTTCTCTCACCATCCTGCTGACAGTGCTTGACAGTTAGTAATCTTTGCCATGTACTCAGGAAGCGGCATTTCATGGGGAATTTCAGGTGGCATATCTGGGACAGTGAAGTCAGTCCCTTGGTGATCGGTGTAGGCTCTGCTCCCTAAAGGCAGAGAATAACAAATCTCTGCCTTTTCCTCCTCCTAAAGCATTTCAAGGAAAACAGCCATGAGAAAAGATCCACATTTAGCGGGTAGCTACCCTCGGTTTATATTTCACAAACCCTGTAGTCACAACCCTCAGCCTCAGAAAACAGGGGTCTTATGTCATGCTGACGGTCCGCAGAGGCGGAAGCAGCTGGGACCCCTCGCAGAGCCAGGCACCTGCACATGCTGCCTTTGTTCTCCTAATTTGCTAGCGTGTATTCAGTGAGTATAATGTACTATGTCACACGAGGCAGAGTTGGCCTAAAAAATCTCATTAACCAACACTTGAATTCATAACTAGTATGCCTGTGGCATAGCACGTTCTAAATTGTGTGATTACATTTTCGATTTCACTTAAATTAAATGGAGAATATATTCATTTTTCCCCAAAGAGAATAGAAGAAGACAGATTTATTTTGTTGTAATAATGTCAAGAAAATTGTGTGGTGGATTAAATATTTTGATTTTTTTAGATTGTCCTTTAAATAAGCGTTTATTTCCCTTTTTATTAGATAAATGCACCTTCCTAGGAAAGGGGCAAGAAGACTGACATTGGATGTGTAACTGTCTGAGTGCATTTTAGTGTGGAAAATACCCATCAGGAGATTTGGTGTTCGCTTCTGGAAGGGTGAATGGTAGGGGTGGAGAATCCAATCCCAAATGACATAAAGGTAGTTTTTGCATTTCAATCAACTACAATGCAGAATACTGCATTTTTGTCATCCTTATAATATCATTTTGATTATGCTTTCCTCTGAGATTGGCTATAAAATTTGGATGCAAAACTTGACATAAAAATTGCCTGCACATTTTTTGATGTCTCGCCTACAAAACAGTGCGTAACTTGGCATGAAGGCGAGAGCGTGTTTACGTCTTGGGTAGAAGTGCTTAATTTTTTGGCCCACTAGCGTCCAATTATTTTATCGAGCTTTTGTTATAACTCATTTTAGCGTGTATTTTTAATTCGTGGGAAGCAATATCAAATATATTCAAAGGGCATGCTCTACAGTATTTTTGCTGTGAGGTAGAGTATTTACAGTTGGGGCTGTGATTATGTCTTTGGTTTTTTGGTGTGAGGTTCATTTACTTCAGCTATAAGGTTGCTATTGATGGTCTCATTCACACTCTCACCACTGTTTATAAATACCATTTTTGAAAAAATGCCTCCATCTTATTTCAGTGTTATTTTAATATGAATGGTTTAATACCTTCAAGAGAATTATCATGGCCATGAGCTTAGTTGTGCTATGCTATTCATTAAATATGGATATCTTATAATGTATTTATCATAAAAATTAAAGCAACTAATCCATAACCATCAACTGAATATTTTGTTTTCCAAGCTTTTAAGATTCAATATATCTTGTTGAAATAATATAGGTTTATTGAAATGTCAAGCAGTCATCGTAAAATACAAGTTGTCAATTTAGTGTGTCTGCTATATTTCATGGGATCAACTTTATCTCTTTTTTGAACCTTGAAGTAGTAACAGAAATTTGATAACATCATTGCCCTATGGAAGATCAGAAGTACTTAAAAATATTCCATAAGAACTGATACCATTTTGAATTATAAAATTGTATTTTATGCTTAGAAAAATCTGAAAGATTCATCTCCTTTATGTATGTATGAGGACATATGAACGTGTGTATGTATATGCTGCTTTAAGTAGCATTAAAAAAAATCAAAGAGATGAAAGTATAAATAAAGAAAGGAATTAACACATTCTCACATCACACCCTCTTGTCAAGTTCAAGGTCTTTAGTGTAATCTGCCATTGGTCACATCTGCTGTGGATTCATGGTTGCTCCTTTTACAAACGAAGAAGCTGTGTTCCCAGTTCTGTGCATCTATATAAGCAACTGATCTTTAAAAGAACAGTAGAATTCGGTATATCAGTCTGACTCAGAAAGCCCCCGGGGATTCTATAACACCAGTTTTATTTTGTGCATTAATGCATCATGAGAGCCAGATAAAGACTATCAAATGGCAAGTTGTGATAAACATGTCGGAGTTCTGAAGAACCGGTCTTCCTTTGGAAATGCAGCGTGGTTGCTAGAGCTCACAAAGACAGGTCATGATGGAAAACGTGAAACGATGCCGTGTGGGCACAGGGCGAGGAGCTAGTGGTGCCGCCGTGGGACTAAGCGAGCGCACGCATTGTGGAACAACAAACCAAAACAGTGTGGGACGTGCGGCAATTGTCTCAGTCGCATTATCCACGTGAACCCTTACATACGCTGGCTTAGCAGGTTCTGAGTTACAAACCGGATAATGATAATGCAACAGCTATGTAGGGCAGCTATTGAATAAGACAGGCTGCGTATGGTTTTTAGTCCATAGGAAACAAGGGTTTGTTCTGTCAGCAGTAAACTAAAGTCAACTAGGTATTTTGTCACCAAAACTGATTTATTGGGCAGACAGAAAGGATGACAATCTAGTACCTGTGGCCGTGGTGAGTGCCAGGCACACACCGGCACAGAGAACCAAAAGCCCCTGATCATAGAAAGACCCGGGGGGCTGCTATAAGCAGAGAGCTCTATTGTAAACCTAGTTTGTCCTGTAGAGTTCCCCCAAAACACAGGGTGTGAGAGAGACTTCCTCCCATAGGCCCCCCTTCTAGGATCTTCCGGCCTGTCTGACCTTGCCACACCAACGGGAGGGTCCTAGATGCTCCTGCGTCACAGAGCTTCACTTCAGGCCTCTGTCCTTCATAGGATTAAAAAAAAGGCCTTTTGGGTCTTCCATGAGCCTGCTTTTTAATAACTCATCAGGGGACGCAATGGTAACTGTAGTTATACACCCGAATGACTGTGGACGTAATGTCTATAGTCAGGAATACATACGTATACGAACAACTGGAACGGAATGAAAGACCTTGACAGAAAGGAACTGATAATCACTGAAACACCTGAACCGGTCGGCATCAGATCTTAGCCTAGTTTATGAAACGCCAGGAGATACTACAAACCCCATATCCGGGTTGTAAAATCGTCTTTGATAGCAAGCAGATATAAAGGAATGCCCTCGTTTAACTTTTCTCTTTCTCTTTCCTCTGCGTGTCTTAATTATAGCCACTTCCTTTGAAACATATTTTTGGATCATGTTACGCTAATCCTCTGTTGTAAAACGTTTCAGGAAAATTCTTACTGAATGAAGTCTGGCCCCAGAATATGAATATGACTTTTTTTTTTTTTTTGCTTCATATCTCAAAAGTATTGGATTCCTCGCGCAACTCCACCCCCCCCCGCCCCCCGATTATTCCCTCCCCTTCCAGCCTCAGCTCTGCTCTGCCCTGGGCCACGTCAGAGGGACTCAGAGGACCATGGCACGTCAGCTCCATTCGCTGCCCTGGCTTCTCTGTGAAAGGAGACAGCAAAGGCTGCCCAGTCAAACACTGGCACCTGAGACACGAAGGGGCGGAGGTGGCCTCGAGGTCCCTTGCCCACGGGTGCCTGGCACAGTGTTGGTCGAGCTGTATTTGAACTCTGCTCCGATGTCAACGTGCAGCATTAGAGGCTTAAGAAGCACCCCAAAGTGCAGGTCCCAATTCCTGAGGTGAAAGACTTGACACATGAGTGACAGTGGCTCTTCCCTGGTTATTTTGATTATCAGTTTGTATAGTTGCCATCCCACTCGGTGATAAGACACCTTTGGAGCCAGACAGGGCTGACACTGTCCCTGTTTCTGGGGTGGCTTCTCCACCAGCCCCTTTCACAGGGGAGCCTGGCAAGGTACAAAGAGGCCATTTGAGTTATAACCTATGAGTCAGATGGCCGGCATACTATCAATTGGACATGTCTATACTGCCTAACCTTTCCCTCAAAATTGAAAATTTTAAGGTTGCCAAGAGTCACCACTGCTTTAGAATTCCTTAGCAAATGTGAATACTGAGCCTGTGATGCAGATACACTTCAGGATAGAGTTCCGTTTCATGGAACAGCAGTCGTTGGACTATCCGCGGGTTTGGGCGTCCTTACCAGCTCTGGAGCGAAGCGCGTTCTTCCACAGGCAGGGATGGCAGTCACGTTTAATCATCTCGTGAATTTATTTTCAAGTGGTTTCTGAAACAATACACCCAGGATAATAGAGAAAAGGGGTCATGCTATTGTCAAAAAGCATGTAATATTACAAAATATATAAGCTCAAGTTCTCCTATGTCATACAAGAAATTTGAAAGGTGATTAAAATGTCTCTAGGAAAGCTAGCATTGCTCGGAAGAGCTCAGACTCTGTCCCGTCACGTTACAGCTCATTGTGTGATGCTAAACGCAATAGCAGAACACACACCATTTGCACGAAATGTATTTTCTGGGAGATCATGAGGCAAATCCAATTTCTAACCTTATAAAAGAAAAGAGGGTGGGGAGGATCTTGCATGTGACATGTCTATCCCTTGCTGTTTTTAAACATAACACAGATGTTGATATCAGCATTTTTAGCCTGCTGTTTATTACAGCTTCAAACCCAGGCGCTGTCTCCTGCCGTCTGGCGATGAGCCAGTTCCCAATGAGGTGTGATGTCATTTAAAAGAGCCGGAGGGAGCCCCCGGGCCGGCTTTCTGCTCATTCTGTGTGTCTGTATATATGTTTTCTCTAGTTAAAGTTTATTTTTGAAAATCTACTCTAAAATATAGTTCGATAGAGTTCCAGTGTGGAGCCATGATAACTGCGCATGGACTGATAGTGATTTTGTGGCCGCCTGCCGTTCCGCAGGCAAATCCAGTCTGAACACGGGCTTCCTCCTTGGTTTTGAGGAGGGTAAGCAGAACGCTAAGGCAGGAGCCGGCTCAGGCGGCCTTCGTCTAGGTGACAGTCACTGTTCTCAGTGGTGTCTTGTACTTGTCAGCAGAGGTGCTACTCACCGTTGCATTAAATTATGCAGTCTATTTACCAAAGAGATTTGCAAAAACAAATAAAAAAACAAGCCCTTATAGCTGTGGTTTGTTTTTTTTTTTAATATCCTGATTAATTCATTTTTGGTTTAAGTTAAGCAAATTTCATGGAGGAATGCTCCAGATAAAGAATAATAATGAACACACATGAAGCTGTAGAAAAATTAACATCTTTCTGGTGTAAGTGTGGCCTTTGGTACGTGCAGATACACTTAAGAGCCTACACAAATGCTTTTATTTACCAAGAGTGCGAGCACACAGCTGTCTGTCTGTCCCTCCCTCCGTCCGGCCCTCCCTCCCTCCCTCCAGATGTGCAATCTGAATAGAAGTCATAATAACCTGGCTTATACATTTGCATATGCTAATTCCTTTTAAAGCTTAAAAATATGGTTTGATAGCTATAAAAAACTTAATTCAAATAATAACACCATTTTCTTCGCAGGGAAATATATTTTGTGAGAAAACCAGGTATTTGGGTCATGTAGATTGAGTAGACATTAAATGAAAAATATTAACATGGAAATGCATTTTCACACACAGCCAAAATTAATATAGCAGACTACTCTAACATCTGAATTTGTGTTTTGTCATTCAAATAGAGTCTCCGCCCACAAAACTGTTTCTAACAACAAGTACCAGGTCGTTCCATGAACTCGGGGAATAACTTCCATGTCTAGTATCTTGATAACGTAGCTGAGCAAAGTTTCCCTTAAGAAGTATTATTACATGGAAAATAGAAACCTTACTTTTTTCTACAACTATGGTAAATGCTAGACCTTGTCAAGACAAGTCCTTCACGAGAATAAACCTTTAGAAAATAAAGCAAATAAACTTTTAAACATGATCTGTTCCGGTAAAATTTCTTGTGGTCTACTTTCACAATGATTAAATTAGTTGTTAATTTCTACATTGTATCTGGCAAATTGCTGTATTAGAAATATTTTATTTTACATATCGTGCCAATTATTGAGTGAACTCATTGTTGATTAAGAAATTAAATGTTTTATTATTTTCATTTTAGATGTAAAATAAGAATAACTTCCTAATATTTTAATAAATAGGTTGTTTATGTTTTAATATCTATTCATTTCATCATATCATGGCATATATAATGATATAAATAATACAAGAGACTCTAAAGACCAGTATGTTTTTAAAAATAATTGTGTCAAATAGAGAAAGGAGGAAAGATCTAAGACCACACACAAAATAATCTGAGTCACCATATTTCTCTACAACATCATGGAATCTAAAGCACAATGCAACAGGTCTTTAAAATCCTTGAGGGATTCTCTCCTAGCCCAGAATTTTACCCACAGGCATAGATAGTATCAGTTGTTATAATCAAACCGATATATTTTCTTGAAACTGCATTCCTGGTATTAGAATACAATAAAAGTAAACTTAATTGTCATTATTAATGACACCATCAAATACTGGGAAACTTTACAATTCCTTCTAGTGCACATTTTATAGGATTTAAGGATGTATTCAGTCAGTATGTCATATTGTCCCAACTGAAGAACTTCCTGACAAATACCAGTTAGGATTTGGCAAATGGCTAGGACCATTGTTCTTTTCTTAACGGTCAGTCAGAAGGGTTAGTTGTCCCTTCACTACTTTCATTATAAAGAGAGGTTGACTGAGAAGAGTCATGGAGAGTCACTGATGAGCAGAGAGTTGATAGTGACCATAATCAACCATCATTTACTACGCAAGCCTTCTCCTGGATGTTGTAAGTCTTCAACGCACTCCAGAGTTCCAAAATAATGTCATGAAACAGATCCTGCCCCCTCAATTTTTGTGTGGGTTGGAGATAGAATCCTGGGGCTTCTGACTCTGCCATCTTTCTGCAATTCTCCTTGCAAATTTTTGAAGTCCTTGGAGAGGTTATGGTTATGTATAATTACCTACTTATACAGCTATGTCCTCTAATTTTAGATTTCCTTTCCTTTAGCTTCCAATAGAACATTATAAAATAAACTTCCCTTTTTCATCTTTGACCAGCAGAAATGGAGCTCTTTGGAGATTTTGGAATTTTGTTAAGAGCATTTTTATAGAAAGACTTGATGTCAGGGATTCTGTAGATGAAAGAGAAGTGTCTGTGGACCTGTCCTACCTGCAAAGCCTCGAAATGGAAGACAGAGTCTGTCCTTGGTTACGCTTGGTCAAAATCATTCTCTCCCTCTAAACGCCCGATTTCATACCGGACATCTCCAAAAATACAAGTTTTTGCAAGCAGGTGTTTAGTAAGGGATATTGAAGGTCATAGAGTTTGATATTTTTACTAAAAACTCCTTGAACTCGACCACTGCCAGTAAAAATATTTCGTTGCAGGATTAAGTTGTAATTTCTAGACTCATCACTGTTGAGAGGAAAGAAAAATCCAAGTTACTACTTATTCTATTTATGGATCCACCTCTGACTCCTTTTACCTGCCGGCGTCCCCCTGTGCTGTCATCGCTGAGGCTGAGGAGTCGGCATTGGCCTCTGAGAAGGCCTGGGTGGGTCCGTGGGCAGGGGCCACCTGAAAGCTGGTGCTAAGCGGGACTGTGTTAAGTCCTCCGCTTTCCATCTCATGTGTATGAAAGGCCTGTTAGTCGTTGTCCCCCTAAGTTTGCCTTCTTCTTGTTCTGTCCCCCCTCGGCCCCTCCCCCCACCTAAGGGCACATTTACTTTCTTCCCCAACTCTTCATCTTCCTCAATACTGACGTATTGAACAGCAGCAGGCGATGAAATCTCATTTTTATCTTTTTATTGACACTTTTTTTAAATTTTTTTATCTGATTTCATACCAAGTTTCTGCAAATGATTAAAAACAGATACATTCCATTTATTTGGTGTTTTGGGTATTAATAAACTCTATAATATGCAAGGGTTTTAAATAATAACTTGGACACTGACCTCCAGGATCTAACCCTTTAATGCACAAAATGGATCATTTTGTCAGGATATATAATTAAGGACATTTTATAACATACAAATAAAATCTGAATGAATAGAGCTGAAAAGAGGGAGTGACTCATTTGGGGGTACCCTGCACCAGGAAATCTGGGCAGGAAAGAATAAAGATGGTAATGATAATAATACTAGTACTAATGATAGCCAGTCTTTGTGTAATCCTTGCAATATGTCTGGCTTTCTAATCTTTATGCACACATGGGAAAACACCGAGAACAATCAAACGTGGAGATGGCATGATGCAAGCTTGTCCTTGTCCTTTATCTGGAACCCATGACCACTGCTAAAGCCCAGCCATCCTCTGCTCACCCTGCTCCATCGACAATAAGACTAAAGGCCTTATCTTCTAGTGGGGCTGTGTGGGGTGCTCCCAGAGGTAAGGGGACACCAGAGAGTTGTATTGGGTGGGAACTGGACTGGGTAGAATTCCAAAGCAGCCCCGGGACCTGGAGTCCTTCCCAAGAATCCATTAGCCCAGGGTTGATCACGGCCACTGGAATGCAGCAAGTCTTCCTGGCAAAGTGACAGATTTGGAGGAGTGTGACTCAGCTGTAGGTCTGGTGGGTAGCTGGCCGTAAGGTGCTCCCTGGTCATTTCGCGAATCCGATAACAACATCGGCCCCCGCATACTGCATTGCGGTGGCATTATGTTGTGTCACCTCTGTCCTGAGAGCAGCCCTCTGAGGCAGGTACCCATCCTACCTACTGCTCCCACGTTTGTACGGGAGCACAGAGAGGCACCGAAGGGTGAACTGGACGCTCAGGGTAACACACACCTGCGCTCCCGTGACTACTGATGAATGTACTCACATAAATCAAAATGGGAACGAACAAAGTCGGGGAAGTTACATGTAAAATAACTTATGGACCATAAGAAAAAGGTTACCGAATCCTCTGCTTAACATGAATCCAGAAAGATCACACAACCCATCTATACTCAACACCTATCTGATAGTTGGGGTGTTAAAGGGCAGGCCTAGCAAACTTCAGTCCTGAACTGTAAAGCGGGGCCCTATTTCATGATGCCGTGGCCCTCCAGGCTCATGATGTCAAACGGTAACAATAATTATTAAAAATTGAAAATACTAATATTGTGCCCGGGCCGGCATGGCTCAGTGGATTGAGCACCAGCCTGCGAACCATAAGGGTCACCAGTTGAATTCCCAGTCAGAGCACATGCCTGGGTGGCAGGCCAGGTGCCCGGGTGGAGGCAAATGAGAGGCAACCACACAGTGATGTTCCTCTCCTTCTCTTTCTCCCTTTCTAAAAATAAATTTTAAAATATTTTTAAAAAGAAAAAAATATTGCCACTTATTAGACAGAAGAATTGTGGGTATTAAAAAAAAGCAGAGCTTTTCCTATTGTACCACAATGGGTAAGTCTGGGACCCCCACGGCCATTTGGCTTTGTAAGTGTGAAACACTGTGTCAGGGACAGACTGGACGCTTGACCATGACAGCAGCCTAAGAAACGGGCCACCCAATGGGACGTTCATAATGGACTCACCCGGCAAACACCTGCGAGCCCACAGCTGGCCGAGTCTCACTGCTGGGCCCTCTTTAACTCCCCCTGAATCAGGACTCTGAAGAGGACGGTCCCGAGGGAGGCTGCCTGGACCCTGGGACAGGCTAAGCTGGCGTCCCTCCCCTTAGAAAATGGACAGTCCTGGAGGAGCTCGTGATTTATCGGGGACGTAGTTAGAGGAACCAGTTCAGCTTGGAAGACTTGCCTGCTTCTCCCCACCATCAGCCCTGACGTGAACGGCGATCCACCCCAAAGGAGAGCGTGGCAGCCTGCGGACGAGGGACAGTGGCTAAAACCTCAAGGCTGGGCGCGCACACCGATGTGCCTTGGCGTTTTCCTGCCTCGGACCCGGGCCAGCAGCCTGCCCCTCCTAATGACCCAAGCGATTATGACTGGGGCTCTCATGATCCGATGCGAGGGTCTGGGGACACTCGTTTTTTCCCCCCTCCATAGTGGGAGGCAAACACGCACTGTCTCATAGCTGTGGCTTTAAGAATCATGCCATTCTAATGTAAAAACAAGCAAGATCCTTCTGATGAACCCCGGGACACCATCATCCTAACCCACCGAGGGGAGAAAACGGAATGTAAACGCTGTGTGCAAGCGCGTCGCTGCCGCGGAAGGACCTCCAGCCAGACGCTGGGCCTGCGCGCGGCTCACAGTCACGCGGGGGCTTGTTTGTAATGGAACCTCCTGACTGGCCCCTCCTGCCACAGCCTTGAGGAACGGGTGCAGGTCGTACTGGGACACATGAGAAGCCTGCCGGCCCGCTGTGCCCGGTCACTGTGCCCAAGCTGCACGTCATGTTGCAGGAACGGAAGTGAAGGGAGAGCTTTCAGACCCGTCCCCCGACTCCCACCCCAGGGACCGTGGCCAGGCTGCCCCCTCCCACGGCCGTGAGGGCGCCCAGATACTCCACGGAGCCTACGCTTCACACCGTTAGGATGCATTTTTCTCAGGGGCCCAATGAATCCTCTCTAATTTTCAAATACTGCCAACAACAGTATTTGTATCAAGTGAAGAATGAGATCTGTTCTATGAACTGAGTAGACCCGAAAAGGTTACTTCTTAGAAAAAAAAAAAAAAAAAAAAACTTTATAGAATTAAATACCTGATTACACTGGAAATAAAAGACTGTTTCTACAACTGGCATCTTAGACAGCACTTCACACAATAATATCTGCTGTCCCCCAAAGAATGTTGCACAGCGAGTCCAGGTAATGAAAGTAATAAAATAATTTTTGGGGGACATGTGCTATGTACCCGGCATTTTCTTGAGTGTTTCATTACTTCTCTAACCTTTAATACGTTTGGTGATGAGGACAGGAAAACAAGAAACATTCTGAGAAGCACTAGGTTTCACAGCGTGGCCGACACACTAGTTTTGTCACCACTGATTGAACGATTGACAATAGATTTCCAAAAGGACTCAGAATATATTTGCTTTAAGATTATTTCAAAAGAGACATTGAAACAAGTAATGGCATTCTCAGTGTAAGCGTGCGTAAGAGGGAAAATGAATGAAACGAGGATCTTCTCTCGCGGAGAGGTTTAACTGCACAGAAATGATGCCAGGAAAGTGTTCACCAGCTGGAAAATGACACACATTCTCACACTGCGTTTTAGAGAGTATTTGCATATAATAGAAACCTTGCATCGCTTTTATAAATATTCACTGACACTCGTTCGGAAGGCTTGTTTTATTTTAACGGCTAACACTCCTAAGCAGTAGTGGCATTGACTAATCTATAATAACCAGTCATACTGCACAGAACTATCTGGGAGAGTCTCTATTGTTGGAAACCAAATCTGGCTACAACTACAGCCTTCCTACTACATGCCCAGCCATGTTATCATGCTTGGTTTGAAGCTGAAGATGTACTTACTGAGTCTTCAGACAGACATATCCGTATCTGATGGTATTTGCTTATGGGAAATTGTTAAAACAATTCAGGCGCAGCTGGGAAAGTCAAAATTCTACAAACAGACTAGGCGTCAGTTTTTAACGGGCACCTTACTATGTGCGCTAAGACACAGAGTAACAGGATGTTCGAGTTCTCTGACTGACCGCACGCTGCACAGAGGTAGTCACATTCGCTGCCCCAGCAGACTCTTGGGAGCAGTGTGGAATATAGAGTAACACTACCTAATGATACTAACCTTGATGAGTTTTTCTTTGAGATATGTTTCTGCATTAAAGGGGGAAAAATCAGCCAGAGAATCTATACCTGACAGCTAGGAAAGAAGGGAACACAAGAGATGCTCACTTGAGTTTTTTTCAGTTTAAGTAAATCAATATGGTTATAAATAGAACTGAACTCCACTGCCGGGAAGGGAAGAACAAAAGGGCCGCCATTTTTACTTTCATGAGATGGTGAGAATGTCACCCTTGCTCAGTGAAATTCCAGGGAAAGTTTGGGGTTGCTTGTTTATTTCAGTTTGAAGTGAACCATTCCTTAAAGCAACTTTATCAGAACTGAGGACATTTTCACAACCATTTCTATTGTGACACACTCTGTTGTATTTGTAGAGTAGAACTAATGTTGATGAATGGTGGTGCCCAAAATAACGTCCACACCGTAATCCCCAGACCCTGCAGAGGGCAATTATCCTGGGTTGTCCAGAAACCAGAGGAAAGTAATTCCGATATTAGCAAAAAAGGTTGTGGAAATGCTCTGAGTGGCTGAATGGCTTACAAACCTTCAGCAATTTGGTATCTAGTACAAATGCGAACACTAGAATACTCAAAAATGCAATTGCGTCCACTTTCCACATGGTAGGGGACCAACAGATGAAGCGTTTTTATACTTCAACAGATGATCTCATAGCCATGTTCAGAACTGGGATTTGCGAAATGTGATCATTTGCATCCCTTCCCAGAGAACGTCCTTCAGACTTGGACGGCAGGCTTGGCAGTTGTCAATATGTTTTCTCAGCTTGTAAGATAATTAATGTGACTGGTAGAGAAGCATCCCACACAAGCCATATGGGAATACCTTTCCTGCTGACTTCTGCTCTGCTCACGGAAGCAAAACCCTTAGGATCGGGCTCGTTTGCTACAGCGGTGGGATTCCACAGGGCTGAGCCGTCCCAGTTTGTGCCTGGATGCAACGATTGAGGGTTTTTTAAATTTATTTTGAAGACACAGGACGGTAGGTGTTAAGCAAAACTTGCAGGTAGTTTTCTAAGGAAAAGAACACATTTCTCAGGGCTTTTAAGACACTGAAAGAACACACATTAGCTCATAATTTTCTAAGAAAACTCAATTATGTGATACACATTTAGACTCTAGCTTCTTGTCATTTTTGCCAGTTGCTGTTCACTTTTGTGTGCTCTTTTTCCGTTCCATTTTCAGTAGCTAATGGGAAGACAATATACATCAGGATATATATTTCACTGGGAAAACTACTCCCTATCACTTGTTATTTTTAATCACAATAATAATTTAAATTCCTAATTTGTTGGTTGTAGCCCAACACTAAGACATACAAGTACGAAGACCCCCGTATGTTTCTGTCTCAATGCAATAGCGTGTCTCAGCATCTTAGGGTAGCTCCTGTCTTAATAAGATGTTGAATAATAAGTATTTATGACATTTCTGAAAGAAAGGTCAACTGGATAGGAGATTAACTGATCATACTATCACTCTTATATTTGTGTTTGACATAACTCATTGTAGATACCTGTATTATCTAATACAGTTGGATAAAAATGCACTAAGCATATGAATTTTGCAAAGGATAACAATAGATTAGACATAGGCCCTGTCCTAAAAATATCTTGTCATTAAGGATACACTTTCCTCTAATAGTGAGCAGAGTAAAATGGTTCAATAATGAGCTATAAACTATAATAACGACTACTAAAAATGTAAGGGTATATACCTTCAGTATAACAAAGCAAGTTACGTTGTTTATATTTAGTAGGATGACTACAAGAAGTTTTATGAGCCAGACCATGACAGGACGGTTTATAATGAATATGCCAAGGTCATTGAGCTGTGTCAACTCTTCACGGAACATCGGGTTTGTGTTCGCATTGGGACATGAATGTTTGTTTGTTTGTCTCTTTAATAATAAAGAGACTAGAGGGTGATTATTATCAAACTTTTGGAGATCTACGCTGCCCACATTTGCTTGGCACATATAGGTTGAGTTCATTTGCTTTTAGACCATGACACATGTTCCAATTTATGAAAAGCATGGGGCTTTGTGTGCCCCCACATGTTGGCAGACTCTTAAAAATTCTCCCACAATAATGTGTCAATGAAAAGCTCATCCTAAGAAAAAATATTAACACCAAGTGCAACCACAAGGAGATGCCCCATTCTTAAGTTAACTTTACATTTACCTTGTCACTAAATTTTCAGAAAACAACAACTTTTTTCTTTTAGTAACTGATTTAAGTAAAAATTGTAATGGCAATCAAATGTTTAAGCAGGAAGGCAGGGCCAAGAAAGAAGTGTTAGGAAAACGAACTCTTGTTTGTGTTGACTGGTTGGGAAGACTCCTTTTCTTCTCATATACTTTCTCCAAAGCCCTTCAGAACTAATAACATGGAATAAAAAATGTGCTCATATAACACTGCATTGGTGTCTAGGGAGGAATGTCTTCCAGCTGTAATGTCACTCACTGTACGGGGCTAAGGAATTCTGGGGGTCCTCTTCTATAAGGCACTAACCCCAACTATCAGGGCCTCACACTCAAATTACAATGCCCCCAAAGGACCCACCCTCCAACACCATCACCTGAGTGGTCAGAACTTTAGCAAATGCATTTTGTGGACCCAAACTCTCCAACCATTGCAGGCACTAACCCCCTCCTGAGGGCTGCCCCCTCATGACCCAATTACCTTCCAAAAGCTCCACCTCCGGATACCAGCACATGGGGGGATTAGGGTTTCAGCATATGTATCGGAGGACGGAGGACGGAAACATAGGACTCAAAAGGAGTAGTTTCCCACTTTAATCCACAACAGAATTGGGGCTCTGGTTGAGGAGTTGCTCCCCAGAGCCCAGGCGGATCCTGGCATGTTCTTGGAACAGCAAGTTGAGGCCTTGCCATCAAAGGGGCATGGAGGTGCCAGAGTGAGACATCTGGACTACATATTGAAAATCCCTTTAAGAGTTTTGAATAAAGAAATGGCAAGGTGTGGCTGTGTTTTAAAATAATGATACTGGCAGTAGCATGAAGCATGGAAGAGGTGGGAACTTGGGGCCTGCTTCCTGGGCAGGCACCAGGGACGTGGCTGGATGATGCTTGAGACACAGTGTGGTGACCAGGGATGTAGGACCTGAGGATATGTTGAAGACGCCTTTCATTTGGGTGAATTTAAGGCACATCAGTTTAAATATTTCATAAAATTTGAACTGATGTTGCTACTTAATACTTCTAAAAATACCATTAATATTATCTAGGTTCTACCAGTTCTAGTCTTTCCAGTGAATAGATAGATAAAAGATATTAGCATGTACTTTTATATCTGTGGTATTTTTTTCAGACCTACTTCCCTCTAACGTGTATACAATATATTTATTTGCTAATTACCTGAAATTGTTTTTATTTCTAAAACCAGCATCTAAACTAAGTGCTATGCCTTGGTTAACAGGTTGATGTATTCAGACAAAAACAAAAAACAAAAAACAAAACCACCAATAAAAACTGACAATCATGGGATTTGAGAAGGAAGAATGTGGTCCTGATAACATCAGAGGTAATTTTATAATAAACACTATTATAAAAAACTGTGTTTCTGATGAGAGATCAAGTATCCGATCAGGCACATAAACGATCCCACAGGTCTGGTATAATAAGTGTATAAGAGATTGCAAGTGTGGTAATTATAACCGTAAGTCAAAAAGAAGGATGAATAAAACAACATAAATGTAAACTCCACCGATTTTGCTTCATATTGATTTCTCCCTGCAGTCTTCACAATACACTTACTTCATCAGAAATGCTACTTTGCAAGTAGCATTTTACTGGAAATGAACATTCACTGGGATATAGCCATTGGAAGTGACTTAGGCTACATGTGAAGACTAAGGTCTGCAAAGCTAGCTCTCTGCTGGCGCCATAAAACACCAGAACTGTAGAAACATCAGGTGAGGTGAGAATGTGCTGTTCCATATTCTGCTATTAATGTTTTACTTTTAATAGACCTTCTGTAAAGACCTGTCTAGGAGTGAAGGAAACTATTTCAATGGCATAAACACACAAATAAAAGGAAAGGACATTAAGAATTAATGCAGTATAAATTAATCCAGTATTAGGAAATGCACAATGATATAAAGAAACGGATCATTCTCACATGAAAGGACTAGAATAAAATATTAGAGCAGGACTGAGTCAGAAGAATTATTTCAATACTTAAGTCTCTTTTCATTGTGATTATCTTGTTAATTGGTCAAAAAGGTGGTATACTTATCAGAGAAGTCTGTGAATTGAATCTGGCACCCAAAAGTAGAACATCAAGTTAGTCACATTTATTTTTCTTTTTAAAGGTTACACATTTGTCAGTTTGGCAGGCTTTGTGCTAGGAGGAAAAGATATTGAGCATTATAAGTCAGATAGTGTAATAGCTATTGGAGTATTTTTTACAAAAACTGAAAAAGACAAAGAACGTTCTCATGGCTGTGGGAGGGTATTGTATATAAGGCCATTAGATATGAAAAGACATAAAATAAAATACCTTTTTGAGTCGTGGTGAGAATTTAGGGTATTCTCCATGAGAGACGCAGAGCGAGAATAAAAGGTTGGCATGGCACAGATATTAGCCTAAAGCATAGCCTCACTTACACTAATATTTGCTTCCCAGGGTCATTGTGGGGATCAAATGAGAGGAGCGCTCCGACACTGTGAGCACAGATCACACCATTGGGTGGGCCCCCACGGCGGGGAGGGGTTACTCCCTGGGTTCTCAGACCCCAGCAGCACTCCCTTCTGCCTCTGGGAAACCCCTTACTCGGAACACTTTGCACACAAGCAAGTTCACGGGCAAGTGTGGGCGCATTAGTGCCGCAGACAGTGGCATCAGGGCACAGAATGCCAGGCTGGCGAATGCACCACTGAGCTGGGTTCTCCCTTCCCGGCCTCCACCTCCCACTCTGGGGCTCCCTTCTCCTGACGCCCCCTCTGCAATCGGCTACCTGCACCCCGCCCTGGGCTCAGCCTGCCGCCCACGACAGACCCCTTTGCGCTTGTGCGGACAGGGTTACGCGCTCTCCGCGGCCTCCCAGCGTCACTGCGATGTTCCCTTTCTGGAAATTAAGGTCATCCACAAAATGGCCGCCCACGTGGTTTTCTTTTTCTGTAACACATTAGTGTGCGCGGCTTCCCCTCGGGAAAACGACTCAGCGGCTGAGAGCCCCTGTAATGCACTTCCTGCCCCGCTCACTTGCGCCTTCTGCCTCACCTGCCGGCCTGAGGATGCTCTTAATCCCATTATTGCCCGTCTAGGTTTTACAGAATCACCGAGGTTCTCATCAAATACTATCACTTCCACAAAGCCTTTTCAAGTCCTTTCCTACCAGATGTGCCATTTCCTCTGGGGTTCAGCTGAACCCACAGAGCACTTTATTTGTGGCTCTGATTTGCCTTTAAATTCAATAACAAACTAGCAGGTACCGGTTTCCCAAACGCTACTACATTCTAAGCTGCAAAAGCGTGAGGATGAATGTTTGTTTCTGTATCTTTTCCTGTGCCCGAGTGTGTGTATCCTCCGCAGGTCTATATATGGTAATGAGTATAATTTATATGTAGATACTTTTACATTATTTTTTCATTATAAAAACCATATACGCTAATTGTAGACATTTTTAAAGAAATGAACAAAAAATATATTTACCTAAAATCTCAGTGGCCAGAGAAAACTAATAACAATTTTGCTGTTCTGTGTTTTTTAATTGTTTAATTAATGATATTATTTTATCCCCTGATGTATATATTTAACAACACCCACATCATTAATAGTCATTCTTGAAATTGTACATAAAATAGACCACAATAATAAACCCATGAATATTTGATTAGTTCCAGACATGAAAATATTGAAAAGCTTTTCTTAAAAAGATGTGAAATACAATGTTTGTTTACATAGATTTTATATTTCAACTTCATTTTTTTATAGACAGCAGATTATTGTGTGTTGCTTTGTTTTCTGATATGATGAAGCCTGTCTTTAAATTAAGGTGTTTAAACCATTTCTTATTAATTGAATTACAGATATAAATATGCCATGTATTTATGTGCTATTTTCCCAAATATCAAGGTTTCAATCTAGATTTTCTAAAATGGGAACTAAATTTTATTTCTTTATACAAAGTTGAAGCCCTATATCTGTCTGACAAGGGTGTATTTTACCTCGTATTTGTGTAATCTGTATGCAGACATATACAAAAAACTGGGATAAACTCAAGGAAGAAGAAGTAAAAATTAGTGGAAAAATATCAATAACTTGAGATATGCAGATGACGCCACCTTACTGGTAGAATGTAGTGATGATGTGAAATGACTTCTGATGAAGGTAAAAGAAGAAAGTGACAAAGCAGGATGCACTTGAACATCAAGAGGACAGAAATCATGACTCCAGAAGAAAGACACAACTTTCACATTCACAGTGAAGACACTGAAATTGTTCGAGGTGATGCTGATGTTGGTTCTGTCATCAATTCTAATGGAGGCTGCAGGCAAGACTTCCAGGAAAGGCTGAGGCCGGGAAGGGCAGTGATGGAAGAACTAGGAAAGATCACCAAGGGCAAAGGTGTGCATTAGAGATCAGGGCCAAGGCCATCCACACCCTCACGTTCCTAATTACAGTTGACCTTTCAAACAACACGGTTTGAACTGCTTGGATCCACGTATACATGGATTTCTTTTCCCAACAAATAGTTAGCCCTTTGTGTCTGTGAGTTTTGCATCCACAGATTCAACCAGCCACAGACTGAAAACAGTGTTTCCACATTCTCAGCCCTGGTTTCCCAATTGCAGCTTCCTAGCCGTGGATTGAAAACACTGTTCGCAATCTGCAGTAAGTTGAATCCATGGATGAGGAGGACTGAAGGTAGAATCAAAAGTTACCCTGAATGTCCACCTGTGTGGGGTACAGCACCACTCACCCCCTGTGCAAGGGTCTGTACTAAGGACAGAGTACAAGGCTAACGGAGAAATTGATTTACTTTAAATATGCCAGAGGAGATTTCTACAGATCCCCAGCACTGCCAGAAAGACACACAAGTAGGCCTCGCAGAAAATTAAGCCTGAAACAACGCTGGAGGCAAAAGTGACAAAGCTGAAGCTGACCTACTTTGGGTCCATCATGACAAGGCAGAGTTCTTTGGAAAAGACAATAATGTGGGGAAAAAATAGAAGGCAGCAGGAAAAGAGGAAGTTCAAGTATCAGACGGATGGATTCCATAAACGAAGCCATGGATGTGACTCTGCAGGAGCTGTGCAGGGCAGGGCCGACACCCATTGGGGACATCGCCATTCATAGGGTCACCAGGTATCAGAGCCGACCCACCTGCATGGAACGCACACAGCTATTATATAAGGTTGGAGTAATTAGAAATGGGTACCAATGGAATCCAAATGTATTTACTGTTCTTGCTAGTCATTAAAGAGCAATAAACTCTGAATAATATGGGTCAAATGTCCATGTTTTCAACTTTGATGCTAAGAGTTGTGTCTATAAGTCATTTTTTCTAAACCTGAAACCAGAAACCACAGGCTGTACTGTCCCAGATTTGCTTAAACTTTTCCCATTTCTTGTGAAATTCAAATATATAGAAAGTACCTTCTGGACTTGCTTTCCGTCAGGCTGTCCCCTTGTAAGAGCTGGTAATGAAGCATTTTCTCTCTTTCATGTATCACAATCCTGTTTCTTGGTTCCATTTTTTCTTTCTGGCCACTCTGAGTACGTGAAATACAGGAAGTCTCTGCCACCTTGCAGACCCTTTGTGCTCCCAGCAGTGAATAAAGACGGCCTTTCTCTTATTCTTGTGCGGTCTTTATTTCTGAACTTTCTCCTTCAGGTAAGTCCTGAATCAATTCGGTTTTACATGGAGTAGATTGCAGCAAAGTAAGCTGAGTGACATGCTCTGAATTTTTAGTTTAAAATTCATCTTCAACAGTTTCTCATTTTGGCCTGTTAAACCTTCTAAGCCCCACTGGGAAAATAGTACTTACATGGGGTTATCAAAGAATCACGAAGAAAGGTTATTATGAACTAGATACTAGAGAGAAAAGATTTAGATTTTACATATCTGTCCTTTAGCACATTGTACATAAATAGCTAACAATAGACTCCCAACTTCTAAGTCCAAAATCAAAACAAAAATTACTTGGTGGAGGTGGATTTCATTGTTCATATATTTGGATGAAAATCCATGGAGCCTTTAATCATGTAAGCCACAAAAATCATAAATAAGGGACTCAAAAATCAAAATATAAACGATTTTATAAAGTATCTTGGACAGTAAATACCCACATTTCCTCTGAGGTGACATTACTTTCCTATAATTTACTCACAAGTACATCTCTTTTATTTGACTTTTCTACAAGTTTTCAGGTCTCCATTGAATTGTTACAAGTAAAACGGAGTTTTGGTATTCCTGCTGAGTAGATAGAATAATGCCTTTCAGAATAAAGCTTCACAAAATGAAGGTAATACAATTATTACAAATTTTACTACTGAAGTAGAATAATGTAAACTGTGAAAGGCTGGTTCACTTTCCCCCCAAATTCATAAATTCACACATGAACCTTCATAACAGTTGAGCTGTTTTCCTTGCATAGCTGAGATTATATACAGTTATATATAGTTCATGTTTTCCTCCCGAGGATGTAGTTATAAAGCCAACTCTGAGAGCATTTTATCAGGTTCACCTGCTGCACCACAGCCTTGATCAGTGACCCCAAAATGAATAACCTAAACCTTCTATAGCAGCTGTCACTAGAAAGGTCAACAAAGGCACCATCATGCTCCTCAATCATTTCAGCCTTTAGCAGATGTGTTCTTTGAACACGTTTATTGGTATTATGAATAAAAATTAGCACGCTTCTGTTCAGCTCTGTTGGGAAGAACATTATGCTACTGTGCATGGACTCAAAACTCAACTAAATGAATGCTTTAAAAGACAAAAACACAGCTTTTGTATTACACTTTCTGAATACAGTGTGGGAGTGGCTCTCTGAGTTATTTATTAATGGACATAGAATATTCATCAGCACCTCCATATTTAATAATATGGAAAAAAGAAGGTTGAAATATCAGTTATTATTTTAGTTATACAATTAAAAATGGAATTTAGTTATAGTCGTGATTACAAAAAATATCTACATACATCCTGATATTATTTGTTTTTATTTTTCAGTTAACATGAGTTGTAAACACTTTTGCATATTTAGTTATGTATGATTCATGAAGAACTATGCATGGCTTCTCTTTCAAATCCCCAAATGGAGTTATAAGTTAAATTATAAAATTGCAACTGTGTTTGTATTTGGATACTTCATGCTCCTATGCAATGTCCTATCAATCAGAATAGTAATATATAATTTTATTCTGTGTTTTATGAAGTTTATATGAAATACCTGCATGGGTAGGTGATACAATATGAACTCTTAAAATATTTCATTAACATATTTGGTTTCTGTCAACACACAGAAGTTTCACCTGAAATCATGTCAGCTTTATCAAAAGCATGATGTGTCCTCATGGGCATAGATAGCTGTTTACTAAGTGCCGAGGGGCGGGTGTAGGAAAGACGACCCTCAGCCACCATGGGTGGGGACCTGCAGAGTCCGAGTGGGACTGGAATTACAGACATTAAATACCTTCCCACCTGGGTTTGCTTCAGAAGTCGTATTAAATGTTATACTTCTATGCTTAATTTCTTCTGCTCCTGTAGATTGATTATAACTCAGGAAACCAGCAGACTAAATAACCTACGTACATTAGCACAACAAAGAAGTCAACTCAGGTGAGGATGTGGGTCACGTTTTAAATCATATGTGCCTCAGAGTGATTAAATTAGCATAGGAATAGTCACACAAGTATGCAGGTTCCAGGCACTTCTCCATCTCACACACACACACACACACACACACACACACACACACACACAATTCTGTTTAATTTTAGTCTTAAAAACCATCAAGTAGGAAATTCCAATTTATTTTTCTTGTGACATATATATTCTGTGAATAGGATTTCAGACTAATTTTTTGAGGTCAGGACTAGAGACAACTAAAAGAAGGCAAATAATCTCTACCTTTCTACAGCCATTGCAGATTAAAGAAACGCGCAAGAACAAGGAAGCATTTGATGTTCCAGTGTTGACTATATTCTCTTCTGACGGGCCAGTGGGTTTTGATGGCTCCTTCCAGAACTCTACAGCCAAAAAGGAGTTATAGCAGATCTTAATCTAGTGTTTCTGCCCACGACAGTGAGCTGAACTGAAAAGGCACTCCAACCCTGACCTGGCTAAGACAGCATGGTGTCTTACAGCTCACCTGAGCCTCGGAGCCTGACAGAGCAGCGTTTCCTGGGAGCTCCCTTCTCGCTGGCAGAGGTCTGAGCTGGAGTTACGTGCCAGAACACCCCTGCAGTATGTTCGGGTCCTTGCCCCCCTACAATTATCCTCCAGGCTCTAAAGACAGTATGAGAAATGTCTCTACTCTATATTCAAATATTTTAAAAAGCATTGCAGTGAGATGTTACTTGTCTCTCTAGAGGAAGCATGAGTTGGCCAGAAAAAGAATGTAATTTTTTTTTTGTTTGGAACCATGTGGACAAATTAGTATGTAGCTGGAGGTATTTGGACTTTTGCATTTAATCTCTGACATTTCAAGAAAGATCATTGAGTTTCTTTTCAGTAGAGAAGGTTCCTGAAAGTTTATAAACAATCGAAGGTCTTTTCCAAGGTCTTCATGTATCACTTTAATTACCTATAATTTTTATCAGTTGCTTATTATATGAGGCTAATTTGAATTACTCTACATTTGTCAAGATTAAATTTCATTTGCCACATGTCAGCCTATTTAAGACACAAATTCAAAATATGTTAAAATTACTAGATATAAATTTGAACATCACAATTTAATAACTCTTTGCTTCTCGTCTCTCAATTAAAGAGGCTAAATGTCCAATTTTCTTAATTACAACAAAATGAAAAACTGGAAGAAAAAAAAAGAGTAGGAGAATACCTTCAATTGTAGAATACTTACACTTTTAGCTTCTTTAAAGTAAACACCAGTTGCTAAAATTTCTATTTAGCTGCATTAGTTTCAAAATATTACGTCTGAGAAGTAATGACAAGGTGTGAATATGACATTTCTTTAATGACATTAAAGAAACTGGTAAAGTAAGAATAAACAGACTCATTTGTGCTCTGGAAAATATCTAGTAAATAAATGCTTTATTCACTATAGCGCATTTCCCCCTACATGTAGTTAGTTCAAATAAAACTCTTAGCTGTCATTTGCCTCATTCTATTTCTTTCTTTATCCATCATCCCTTCTTTTCATTTTCTAATTTCTTAATTTCACTGTTTCCCTTCACTTAAAATTGCCCTGTCTTTCCTATTGTTCTTATTCTCTTTTATGACAGGATTGTGTTATTAAGTGATTGATAATTATTGATATTGAGTTATAAGACAATATGTGGAGATAGTTCTATATAGGATTCTTGTTCAAGCTTTCCCTTTCTGTTGGCATTTGTATTAGCAGATAGCTAAGTAGGTAGACAGTAGTTAGATAGATAGAGTAGGCAGCTTAGTCCCATTTCCTCGAGGTATTCACATGTATTTGTATACCCTCATTCAATACACTGTTTTGTGACTCTTTTTTATGACTATTTCTCCCTTGCCCATTCTTATTTTTTGTATTTGTATTTTTTTGTTCCTCTCTCAATATATATTTTTTAATGTTAGGAGATGATTTTATTATTTTGTTGATATTTTCAGAAGATCCATTTATTTATTATTACTTTAAGTATTTTTCCTTTAATTATATTAAGGGGGTTAATCATGTTCTGAGATGAAATTCAGTTCTCAAAAGAAAAAAATAAAGGATTACACATTTTATGAGTTTATGAATTGAATCTGAAATTTCCATTTGAAGTTTGAGATTGTATCTGTATTGTTTTAACTTCCTTGTTTTCATACTAGTGTTGTTTTTATAAATTGAAACTCTTGGTGGTGTTATAAGTAACTTATTTATTCTATACTACGTGTATAATACTATTTCTAAGGAACAATAAATATACTGAATTAATTTTAGAGTATAAAAATTTTCCCTCAAAATCCCACAGGGATTTGCCACAAAAATACTATATTGCAAAGTAACTTGAATAAATCACTTTTCCCATATGTGTTTTGCACCAACTTAACATATCATTAGATATATTTCTTTGTGCTTATTTTTGAACCATAGGATATTAACTGATCGTTTGATTTTTGAAACAACAAATATAAAACAAAACCACATATCATCACAAGTAAAATTACAGTAAAGGACAAACATTTCTAGATCTTATTTATTAAAATTTACTCAGGAAAACATTCTTTCAAAATAACAGCCACAGTGAACGAAAAATAATGTCATTTCCATTTGTTTTATGGACATTCATTAATCCAAAGGCATAAAATATATAAAAAATGAGGAAGAAAAAAGGTAAATTGATTGTTTAGTGTATTAGGTGATTAATATCTCCAAGTTATGTGAGATATGTTCCAAATAAGCTATTGTTCAATATATTCCTTTAGGGTTATATTTGTTGAGTGATATTTCAAATCGCAAAGTGATATTCAGCCATGGGTCCCCCCAGATGTACCTGTGAGGTAGCGCGTCTTCAAGGCGAAGGCTTCGCGTCTCAGAGCTAAATGTGGCGCTAATGCCAGCCTTCCAGACGTCCAGACGTCCATCCATCGCTGCGCTGGGAACAGAGCGGAGTCACCCCGGGATTTCTCTGGCAGCTGAGGAGATCCTGGCCTTTTTCCTGCTCTCTCTCTAGCACTGCTCAGATTTTTTTAATAGAGCACCTGGTAAAGGCAGCAAAGGGAGGCAGGGAAAAAGTAAGAAAAATAGAAGTCATGTGTTAAAAAATAAAAGTGAAAATGTGTGTGAACTCTCTGGCCTTCAGCAAAAAGGAAACAGTGTTCAAAGCAGGTGCAGTGCTGAGCAGAGCCTGGCTGCGAGGCAGAGAGCGCCGGGGTCACGGCCAAGCAGCGGGCTGCGTATTCCGGGTTTACCGGGGAATCGTTCTTCTGCAAGGTCTCTATTTCACCGCGACTTTAGGCCCCAAATCACCCTCACCTCCTACCTTACAGAATGTTCCAGTCCATTAGCGATACCCAAGGATAGTTCATCAGCTGAATTACATACTGTACTCGAACAGTTGGGAAGGAAAGTAAACCCTACGTTCCAATGAATTCACAAAGAAAGTAAAACTTTCAAGATAGTTCACAAAGAAAATACAGGGGACAAAAGAAGTATTTATTCTCTCAAATTAATCAATTGTTATTTAGACCGCTCTACTTAATATGTTTTAATTGATCAGGATCACAACTGATGCTCCTGAATGATGAGACTTTCTCTTTGGGGCTTGGGGAACACAAACCGTATGGAAACTTGGGGTCCTTTGGGGTGATGCTTTGCCCAGCGCAGGTGGTTTTCTCCCTCGTGGGTGCCGGTCTGTGCTCCCCCGAGGACGCTGCTGGGACGTGCGGTGGACTGAGCTCTCCGTGCGCTGCTCTGTGAGTGTCTCCCAGCTTGGCGGCCCGGTGCCCCGCTTCACCTCCTAAAACCAGGGGCCCTGCCGGGCTCGGCCCGAGTTCCACCCCCTGCAGCGCACACAGCCTAGCACTCCCTCCGGGCGTCACCCCCAGCCACCTCATTTTTCTCCTGGCTGTCCTTTCTCTTCCTTTTTCTTCCATGACTGATACTTCTTCCTTCGATGCCGATGCCTGATTGCGTCTTTCTTTTTCCAAGTCCCCCTCTCGGGATCATGTCCTTACTCCTCAAAACATGGACACAAATGGGCAGTTCCGCTGCCAGATGGAATTACCAGCTGAAAAATGTCCCCTCACCCTGCCGTGTCAACGGTGGCTCTTTAAAACGCTGTCAACAACCTTCTCCAGGTATTCAAATTCCCGAACTCACCCTAAACCAAAGGCAAACTTCAGGACTTCCTTCAATCACATCAAAGAGGAGCTGCATTTGCATTTCTATTGGATCACCGGGCTGTAGTTCTCTTTTAAAATTCTTTCTACCTGGTAGAAAAAATAACCTAGAAATGTTTCGTAAAACTAAGGCAAATTCTGTGCTTGCTCAGGAACAGAACTGTAATATCCCCTGGATTTAGTAATCCCCGTGGGTTCCGCCCCTTGGGTAACATTTTGAGCATTTTCTGAGTTCGCTGGCAGGGTTGGAACATAGGGTGCACCCTTTCAGAACAGCTGGATTAAACTATGCTTTCATGCCTGGCCTGTGGCTTTGAAGCCCTGAAGGCTCACTTTGGTGGGAGCCTACAGATAGTTAAGGCCAAAAGATGATTAAAAGCTAATTAAAAAGCACACCACCTGGACTTGACACCAGAGTGACAGCTTATTATTAAAAAATACAGATGCAACGCTTACATAAATTGGGATTCTTTACAAAAAGCGCTTAATTTATTCAGTTTTTTGGTAAACTGATGGGGAAAAAAGTCAAAACAAAGAATTCTTTACGGATTTACTCTAAGAACTAGAAATGCTCATTACTTTTATGAACTTCAGTTTCTTCTCTTGGATGGACCTAACTTTGCACCGGAAAGTCACTAGCTGAGGAAGGAATGAGAAGAAAAGGAGCTAGTAAAATGATTTTCTCTATTGTTACCAGGCGAGAATATTCAGACTCCATTGCTTCAGCCAATGCACACAAGTGAACACACACTCACACCGTGAATACTTTAATACTCGGGACAATTTTGAGTAGGGAACTGAGCATCTCAAACTCCGAAAGGTTAATGCTCATAGTATTCTAGTTATCTATTGCTCCACAACAAATTATACAGCAATCAGCGGCCTCAAACCATACACGTTTTATGAACAATCTTGTGGTTCGCGTGGAACCCAGGCACAGCTTAGCTGGGTGGTCTGCCTCCACGTCCTCTCAAAGGGCTGCCATCGACTGTCCCTCAGGACTAGGGTCTCCTTGAAGGCTGCATTTGAACAGGGTCTGCTTCCAAGATGGTTTGTGTGGGTTTGACAGGATTCTGTTCATCAAGGGCTGTTGGCCGAGGGACATTCTTTCCCCAGGGCTGGAGGTGGGAAGCTCCCCTCAAGTCTCTGTCATAGGGGTCTTTCCAACACAGAAGCTTGGTTCCTCAAAGCCAGAAAGGAAGCGTGCTAGCAAGACGGGCATCACGAGCTTGTGTGACACACCATCAATTTTGCCTTAGTCTGTTGACCAGAAAGCAGTCCCCAGGTACAGCCCAGTAGGAAGAGCCCTCAGCCTGTAGCAACTTGCCCAGGAAACCACCCCCTTATTTGAAATAACAACCCAGGAAGCCAGCTTGCTCTGTCAGACTTGCAAGGAGCAAGACTGCTCTTTCTAATGACAATTCTGGAAGCGATCAGGTCACTTCTGTAGCAGGCGTCCTCAAATGACCAGGACTGGTTTAATAGCTAACAGCTTCTCTAATTTTTGTCTCTGCTTTCAACTTAGGACCAAGCAGAGAAAGTCAAATATGCTCTCCTAACCCGACACACAAATTGCCCCCCCATCTTCTTAACCAACCACATAGGGTGCTCCAGGCACCCAGATCCTTAACCCATCACATAGGGTGCCGCAGCCCCTGGTTTCCCCAGACCCACAGCCTTCTCAAGCCTCCTTTGATGACCAGGAAGCCATCCCCTTTCTCCACCTGCTCTCAGATCTCTGCCAAAATGCACGCATGGGTGGCTGACTCTCTTGCTAGAGGACGCTCAGAGTGAAAAACCTTTTCTTGTTTGGTTGGTCTTCGTTTATTTGCGCACTGTATTCAGGGGAGGTCAAAGACACAGGGGGTCCATACAAAGATGCAGGGACACAGAGGTGGGCGTCTCAGAGTGGGGCTGCCACCATGTTCACACAGGCATTGAAAGCGCGCTGGCCCAGTGTTCCCATTGGTTCCCACTGGTGCTGCTCAGTGATGTTTCAGAGTGATGTGTTCTATCTTTAGAATTCATTTTTAAAAAGAAAGAAAGAGAGAGAGAGAGAGAGAGAGAGAGAGAGAGAGAGAGAGAGAGAGAGAGAGAGAGAGAGAGAGGAGAGAGAGAGGAGAGAGAGAGAGAGAGAGAAGAAAGAAAGAAAGAAAGAAAGAAAGAAAGAAAGAAAGAAAGAAAGAAAGAAAGAAAGAAAGAAAGAAAGAAAGAAAGAAAGAAAGAAAGGAAAGAAAGAAGGAAGGAAGGAAGGAAGGAAGGAAGGAAGGAAGGAAGGAAGGAAGGAAGGAAAGAAAGAAAGAAAGAAAAGAAAGAAAGAAATGACCCAGGTGGTGTGATTCATCGGGACACTCAAGGACTTTCTAAGTGCTTTCCTTGCTGTGAGGTGAGACGAGGGTGGGTTATTACCTCTCTGAGTCTCAGAACCCTCTCCTCTTTTCCCCCATGTCCCTTATTGCAGTGATTACAATGTCCGGACAATGTCCCCTACAAGCACGCCACTTTTGTCTTTCTTCTTGTCCTCTGTTGTTCAACAAAGGATCTATTTCAAAACCGAGGGATTTGATCACTTGCTCTATTTTCAGTTTTCTCATTGTGTATTGAATTAGACTCTAACTTGGGAAATATATCCTTGATGTGTAAAATATGCTTTTCAGTCTGAATAACCACACAATTATTCATAAAAATTGCTGCCTTCAAAATAGAAAATTGAACAAGAATTTGATTAATTCATTTACCTGGTCTTTTATAATTCTCATCTACTTGCATAGAATCATTATCCACTAAGATGCTCGTTACCCCATTCTCTTCATCGTCATACCAGTGTGTTAATGCTAACATGGCAAATCCCTGAAAGGTGGCTCTTTGCGCCTGTCATCACACTCTGTGACTCTATTTGACGTAACCAGAGTACAAGTGACTGTCATTGAGCCAGACTCACCCTCCAGAGAAGCGTGAGTGTAAGATACAAAGAAAGACAATGCATGAGAAGTGAGAGGCAGAATCTAAATTCCACAAAGATATACGTCCTTAAAAAGAATGGGTGACAGAGAGGGAACACCGAGGAAGGCCGTCAGTTTTGTCTGAGGAATAATCCGTGCGTGACAAATTGCCGCTTGCAGAAGCAATGGATGTGGGCCCGTGAAGGACAGTTTTTGCCGTTACCTTTGGTTCACCAGGGCAATTTCAGCTTCTTGTGTCCCTATAAACACTTCGCTTCATGAGGTGTGGGCAGGTCGCCGCCGGGTCAGGACGATAGCTCTCATTTTTTCCCCTGGTATCATTACCATGAAACCTAATGGTAATGAGCTCATTTCTTTTCCTTGAAATCGGCAGTAGCCTCACCTAACAGTCAACCATCAGGGAACACAGAGGAGCAAGTGGCAAAAAAAAAAGACAAAAACTTGGTACCTACCAAACCCAATTACCTTTGGCAACATATTAAGTTGAATATGCAGATTAGGCGATCATAATATACCTGTGTGTGCGCGGTATCACGGCAGAGGTATTTTAGCGACTTTAAATGGTGGACCTTTCTTTGTCGTTGAGAATTCTGCAGCTAGTGGAGGAATCTGTGTGTCTGCCTACAATGGTCTTTCTCCGGGAACATCCTGATGAGGATATATCAGAATGAATAATACAAGGAAGCAAATATGTCAGAAACGAGGTTCTCAAAAACATTTCTAGTTTTAATATCATCCATAAAGCCTTCCACTATATCATTTTCAATTAACTACGTGAATCTCATTACATGGAAAGAACGAACTTCAAGCTTATTGTTGACTGTGTAAGTTGAAAATTAATTTACTACAATAGTATACTTTTCTCTACTAAAAATGTTTTTGTAATGTTACACATGCATTATCGTTTCCTTTGGGGGAGGTACCTTTACTGGTTAAATGATAAACTAAATTTTGAGATATACTGGTGGACTACCAGCAGCTCATTACTCCAAAATACTTAGGCCAATTTATATTTTTACTATAGTCTTTTAAATTACATTTTGATTATTATTGGATGGTATTTACCCATTTTTACTATTTACATTTTCACAAAGTACTTATTTTTGCATTTATTTTATATTTATATTACTAATGAGGTTGGATATTTTTGTCTTGTAATTTAAACATGCATATCTTCTTTATGAATAATCGTGTCTACTAATTCTTTTCTGCATTTTTATCTTTAACTTTTCTGATTATTATTTAAGAGATTTTTTAAAATGTCCCAAGAATATAAATCTTATACCTGCCTCTAATCTTCCTTTCATTATTTTCCATGCGACTTTTTCTTTTAAATATTCAATTTAGATGTTAATAGAGCAACAGAAATGTGTGCATTTAAACTTTTTATCCAGTGAAATCTGTCAATCATTATAGGTTGTGTGAGGTTGTTGATGTTATTGTCTGTTCTGTTTTGCATTTGGTGCCATGTTTGCAAAGCCCCTCCTTGGGGAGGATATATTCTCATCCTTCCTAGTCTGTATTTATCTATATCATTGTAGGCCAAGGTCATATCTGTTTATAAAATATTCAGAATGCATCAGTGATTAGTAACAGAAGTCTCCTTATTTACCTCAGTTTTTAGATCTCAACTTAACTTTTAACTTCTATTTATCTTTTATTTCAATGGCTTTATGTCAGTTATAAGAAGCATTGATTGGACCCCTCCTGGGACATATTCCCACACGTATAACCAATTACAATGGCCATGGGGACGGATTGCAATGACTCAACAATATGGAAGTTGTAGCCACCCCGACACCAAGGAAAGCAGTTGCCTGTGTGGCCAAGTCTTGCCTCCCTTACAGGAGTCCACAGAGGATGGGGCCCTAACAAAACCAAAACCAAAGCAACAAAAATAGCCAGACAGAATAAAGACGCACACTACCTACCCCCAGCCCCGCCCCCACTTCAGTTTAGCCCTGCGTGATTTTTTTTTACCTGAAATGTTCTGGCAGCTTCCCAAAAGATCTCACTGCCTGCCACCATCCCCCCTCTAATTTATTTAACACACTAGTGTCACCAAGGCATTTCTAGGAACACAGATCCAACACTGTTGCTTACATGGTTAACATTACTTAATGCACCACCATTGTTTTTAATATATTAATGCATAGATTGGGAATAGAAGTTCAGCTATAAACTCAATTTTATTTTTACCTCTTTGGTATTTCATCTCAGAATCAAACTATATGAAAACCCCTGGATTTATCGGAGCAGGCCCAGATGCCTTTCACCTGTTGGCATATGTGTGTGATGTTCCACATACATGTACTTTCCCGGCAATTTATTTTCCCTCCCACAACACCCTGAGTGGACCCTAGCTATAGCATTTCTCACGATGTACCTAATGTTGACTCGTTCATAGTTCACTTTAGAATTGAAGCATCCTGGGGGCGGGGACTGCACTGTTCATCTTGGGGATGGGTGCTAAGTGATGGTTATAGAGGGAGGGCTTGGCCCGGGGTGCTTTCTGGGGAAAGCATGCACTTGTAAACGAAGAGGAGGCTTCCGTGATCAAGGGAGAAGTCCTGTCCTTCCTGTCAGGTTTCCATGAAGCCACTCCCCAACCCCAAATGAGTCCTCCCTCCCCTTTATTCCTTGCTGCTAGGAAGAAAACTTACCTGAGAGGAGAAATCAAAAGAATGTCATGAAACAGCCAGCACAGCCTTTTTCCAAAGCATCTTTCCCTCTTGGTTCATGATCTAGATACAATCTCTTCTGCTCCCGACCTAAGCATCTGCTCAGTTTGCCAATTAAAGCTGATATCAAAAAAAAAAAAAAAATCTTATTCATGTGCTGGTCTTAAAAATGCTTGTGAACTCAGTATGAAAAGAAAGGGATTATCTCACTGGATCCCCTGAACCCAAATCCCTATGCCAAAGTTTTCTCTGATTTTGATAAGATTTCTCAAATATTCAAATAAAACTTCTAAATGTCAGGTTGTCGAGAATGGCACACCTTTGCTAGCATGGTTTTATTCCAAGGACAGAGAGAAATCAGGCAGGGATTACTGGAAAATAATAACTGTAGAAAAGACCATCCACTCATTAGATGAATCCTGAGTTACTCAAGTCATCTCATTATCCAGTTCTGCAAAGGGAAACGCTGACGCATCAAGGGAGAAGTGACAGGTCAGTATAATGAGCCAACAGTAAATTCACTTACTGTGCTTAATTCTCTTGTTTGTAGAGCGGCTCTCTGAGCTACATTTTCTGCTGATTTCTTTTCCATTTGTACCACATATTTACCCTTTCCCCTAATATAGAAATTTTATTCTTAGTGCAGAGGTGTAAAAATTGTGTTGTAATGTTATTTATTTCAAAACGTTCTCTTTAGTGTAAATGGTATGAAAGTGACACACCAGCACACATAGGAATCCACGTTATCTCAATCCTTACATCGACTTTTCTAACATAGAGATAAAAAATAAATTAATTTACTATCCCTGTATATGTTTGTAAATATGAGTAATGAAAAAAACTGTCCACAAGAAGATGGTGAATTAGAAATCGGCATGCGTTTGTTTTGCGTATTGTATAGGAACTCACCTAGCAAGATATGTGAAATGGTAGTCAACAACATATCATGACCAGATGTGTCAGTCAGTTCTTGCTGTGTGACACTCTCAAAGCATTAGTGGGTTCTATCAACAAACTTCTTTTTTTGTCACTCACCAATCTGCAACGGGATGGAATTTGGTCAATTTTGTCTGAGCCTGGCTGGGCTTGTCTACCACGGTGAGTTAGGGCAAAGTCTGCTTGACCTGTGTCCTCTGACATGGGCCAGTGACTCTCCATGTCTCCTGGACGTATTCTTGTGGCCACTGGGAGGAGTACAAGAGGACAGCAGAACAATACAGACATATTTAAATCTACTCTTTTGTTTCCATCATGTCTCTTAATACTGCATTTGTCAGAGGAAGTCACATGTCCAACCTCTAACGTAAGTGGGAGGTACTACAAATGTCCATGACAAGGAAGTAAGGAATTAGGAACAAACATATAAACTACTACGTGGGGCATATCTGCAGTCATAGGATTCAGGTAATTTTATTCTTGCATCTTTGTTTTTCTTTAAAAAAGAGACTTATCAGTAGTTATGACAAAGTCAAAATATGGCAAGTAGGTAAGCTATACCCCAATCCATATCTGTTTGATCCCAAAATTCAGTCTTTCACTCCTTATATGTTTAAGTAAATTCTTATCCACATTCGATAACACATCTTCCTTATTCTAATTCTAGTATAGTTAGAATTTTAATAATTTTACTTCATGACATTTCTATGGCATTCTTATGAAAGATATTAACATTTTCAGTTTTGCATAGTTTTTCTTATTTTCCTACTACTAATGTAAATGTTTTGACAGTATAATCTTGATTGTACTTTGTACTTCTTAGAATCCAGCCCTTCATCTAAAATCTCAATGTAGAAAGGACCAGAGAAGATATCTAGGTCACCCTCCTTGAGAAATTCTTGAAATTCCTCCATTATAAACCCAGTGGGAGTCAATTCATCTTTTTTTTTTTGAGTGGCTAAAAGTCTACATACCTTTATTCTTACACATCTCCTCCCATGAAGCCCTATGGTAATCACATCCCCTTCTTCACAGCAGGACACATAACGTCACAGCAGACGTAAGGCACAGGGCCCGACCCCGCCCTGTTTTAGGACCCGCCCCTGTTATATCGCTCTGTGCAAAGGCCTCAGGACCTCTGTCCGAGGAAACTTGGGAAGCGTGAATGCTAATGTTCCCTGCAGACCACTTCTCTGACGACTGTAAGAGAATTTTTATGCAAAGTAGCAGGCAGAGAACACACTTAATTGGTCATTTTAATATTAAGCCACACTTATCTTTGATGTTTAGGGAAGGAATAAAAACTGAAATTCAAAATGATCTTGCTTACATAATTATGCATTTATGCAGTCATTATTCTGCTTGAATTTTACTGTTGAGTATTATAATATGCCCCATACATAATTCAGTGCCCAAATAAGTGACAAAGGAACAAAAGAGAACAATCCATTCAGTGCAAAAATTACTGTGCTCAACATAAATGAGTATTTTTAGAAAAATATGAGAGACAATTAATATGCAGTCACTAGAAACCCATGCTAAATATTCATTCAATTATTTATATTTTAAATATACCACACACAGGACAAATTCAAAATAGAAATAGGAATTTTGAGTGTATTGCATCTGCTAATTAAAATTAGTCACACTTTTTCAACAAAAGGAAAATTATCTAATTTAAAAATAGTAATTAAATTACTAAAATAACTAGTAAAGATTTCAAGGAATGTAACTGGAAACTGAAATCCAAACAAAACAAAATCTGGTCTTCTTAATTTGTGTTGTGTATTAACAAGTCTCAATGTTTCAAGTTATCAATATTGTTTGAAATATTAAAATATATCAATATACATATGCACCTATGGTTGCTGAATAACTATAAAAATTTTTCCAATCCAAGATTCTTGTGTAGATACTCATATATTCTTCTAAATGGTTTATAATCACTTGCTGCTACCTGAAGTTATTTCTGTCATGATAACTAACAATGGGTCAATGATTCCAGAACCATTTTTATTCTTTCAATGATATAAAATTGAACTATTATGAGATACAAAATTCTTACAATCTTAAATCTGATTTTTGCAATTTGATCCACGTCCTTCATCTATCTGATCCATTACATCTTTGTTTACATTACTGGAAATTTTTACTGTTTTCATACACGTAAGATATTTTCAACTATATTTTATCTTCCTAATTATTGCTTTAATCATTCTTTAAAATATTAAGTCTTCAATTATTTTTAATTATGTGGTTTTCATTGAGGTCCAATAGAATTTAAGACAATTAACACTTAAAATGTTCCATCATTTAAAGAAAAATATTTTATCCATATATAAAATTCTTTCACTCATCTGCACATTTTAATATAATGATGTATATCAAGTATATATTTCATTGTGTGTTTATTTTCATTTTTGTTTATTATTGCAAGTAGAATTTTCCCCATTTACTTATTTTACTACATATGAGAAAGCTATTGCTCTAGATTATTTTACAGATAGAGAGCTTGTTGAATTCCTTCAAGTTTACATGATCATATTAATTTTTCATCATTTTAAAATACACATTTTTATCTTACTTGTCTGGTTGAATTGGTCACATATTTCAGATCACCATTACATTTTTAAAAAATAAGAAAAGCTTCATCTTCCTCCTGTTTCCTAATGAGCATGCTTCTGACGTCTCCCTTGCAGCACTCTGCACTGTAGTCTGCGCTTTTCATCATGCCAAGAACATATTCCTCTACTCACATTTTAGTGGACTACTTCATCAGGGTTGCCTTTTCAGCATCAGTCAATATTTTTAGATTTTTCTTTTTTTTCCCAGTTAATACTGTGAAGTATATGTAGGTTTTTTTTTTTTCTAGTTCTGAATGATTCCTATCTTGCCAAAATAAATTCCATTTGAGTATTTTATTAACGTGGTGTTTGATTTGATTCTATGTGTGATGTTTTATGTATGACTTGGAATCGATATTTGTAGGTAAAATATTGTCTGCAAGCCGCCCTGCCGGCATGGCGCTGCCTTGTGAATGTGCTGAGGAGCTATTCTCTCCCTGCATGCTGCTGAATGGGACAGACCAGAGTTATCCGGTCCAGATCTGCAGTAGTTCACCCATAAAATGATCTGGGGGGAGAGTTAGGGGGAGAACCTATTTGAAAGGGTCCTAATTTTTTTCACACATTTTGATCTGCTTCGGTGTTCTGTCTCTTCGATCTTTTTACTCTAATTTAATTTTATCCTGTGCACGTACTGCAAAGCTAATATGTTGCAATTTGCTCTTGATTAATAAGTTTCTTTGCTTGTTTTGCTTTTTTAAAACCAGTAATTTTTGAGCACTAAGTGAGGGCCAGTCACTGTGCTGAACACTGGGGATGGAGTGGCCATTAAGACAAATAAGCTTCCTGACTTTTTATGGCACTTCCACACTAGCCCGCGAGGGACATGGAACATGCAGAGCAAGCCACAGGAAGTGGCGTGTGATAAGGGCAGGACACTCACTGGCAAAGGACGTCAGGGAAGCTTCTCCAGCGATGGCGTGTTGGAGCCAAGGAGCCAGGGGAGGTGGAAAAACACTGCAAGCAAAGGATCGATGGATGCAATCCTTGACAAAGAACACAGTTCTAAGTTTCCAAGAAGTACGAAAAAGAACGACCAAAATCAATCATAATTAAGTGACCCACAGTGACTGAACTATCCATACGAACCACCCATCCAATAAGCAGCCCCAGTTATTGGCCCATCTCCCGCGCACTGAACACTCTAGGTTTCCTTAAACTCCAGTTCCCATAAACAATGTCCCCATCCATTACGACTCCTGCTCCAGAGTTACAGGGCAGGGACGCAAGCATTTGACACCACTGAGCTCCCTGGCGGTTAGCGTGTGGGTGTCCCAAGAGGCCAGTCATCAGCCATGTGGGCCACTGCAGACCGACCGTCGCGTTCATGTCTCACTTCCCCCTTATCCGACGTGGGTTTCTTATGAGGAAATCAGGGCATGCTCAGGTAAAACGTTGAGAGCGGCCATGCATGCCTAGGCGTTGGCTAACTCCTTGTTCTGTTGAGAATGTCACAGCTTTGCATCATGATATCACTGTCTGGAGTGTTCTTCTCGCTGCCATGGGGCCACCCCAGAAGGTCAAGGCAGATGTTGAAAGTTGAAGCTCATCACTTTTTAGAACCCTAATTTTTTTTACAAGATTTTCACAACACCAGTTACATTAACCATCGTCAGTAGTAAAAATTACAAAAGAAGACTCCTTATTCATTGAGGTTTTTAAATAGAATATACGCTTAGGGGTAGCACGCTTTCTTTTCCCCTTACAACTAATTTATATCCTTGGAGATTTTTATGGTAAGGTCTCTGCAGGCTTTTACATTTTCTGAAATCCTTCAAATTCTTTTTTGGACTAGATTTATTCATGGACCATATTCAGCGTTCTTCCTTTCTTTTGTATTGCTACACGTTGAAAGAGCACTTTAATAGATTTAGGGAGAGAGAAAGAGCCTTCGGGCTACTTTGGAAGGATCATCTCTGCTTCGGGAGAAACAGATTAAAAATGAATTCAGGACACGTTGATGCATTATGCTTCATATTGCTCTTAGATCTCAAGGCAAATGATATTTAATGTGACTTTAAGTGATAGCACTCCTGATAAGCAATAATCATTAATAAAGTCAACAGGATTTTACTGTCATAGTCAACCCAATTAATACATCAGGTAGTCATTAAGTGGGAACACAGTGTCCACTTCTAATGAAATAAAAAGCACAAGTGGAATCCAATGTAGCAACCGTTGGTGAATGCACTGCCTATAAGCCTTAGACGTAGATTGTCAAAGTGCAAAGAAGGGAAAAAGCAGGTGCAAAAAATAACCCGACCCAGTAATTCATGCTCCTCTGACGCTCTTCAGAGCCCTCTCCCTCGGTGGAGTTGTTACATTGCTGTGGTGCTGGCATGGAATGGACCCTCGGAGTGGAGTCCTGGGGGCAGAGAGTGAGCCTCACAGCAGATGGAGCAGCCAACACCTGCCACATGGGATATCGTCACTGCCAGGAATTCAACGAAGAATTGTTTCTGACCAATTCCTTTTCTAGAGAGGCTCTCTTATTAATTACTGTTTCTCTGCCTTGTGATGAAATACAAGTGTTTAAAGATGGCCTGGAGAAGTATTCACAGTTAATTAAGGCAGACTTGGCCCCTGAGTGGGTTTTTTGTCTCCCCTACCTGCTCAAGACCAGATGTTGTTATAAAAGAAACCCCGATGAGGAACTCTGTTTCAGACTCAAAATCAATGGCATCTTTTTTCCTCATTTGCATAAGAAACATAATTGTTTTTCAGTAAAGCAGAATTAACTATAAATTGATACCTTTATATTTTGAGTAATCTTAAAATAGTTGTGAATAAGTTCAGAATGCTGTTTAAATTTTGACAGGTTGGTACTTTTTAAAGTGTAATTGCATTTATAGTATTTGCAGACCTAATTTCCTTTTTGTCTCTTAACTTCATTGTTCAAGAAAAGAGCATATTTATTATGTTTCTACTTTCATATTTTTTTCTATAAAGACTGTTAAGTGAGACAGAGCATATTTACTTAATACGCATATCATTACATACCATATAACTATCCAACATATTCTCTACAAAATGAAATTGAATATAAGCAACTCAATATTATTTAGTCTTCATTACTCACAGAAACTTTCTTTCACATTAATGCCAATTTTTTTTCTTTTTTTTCTTTATATTGATACTTTTCTGTCAATGCTTGGACAAAGGAACCTTGAACTGATTGGGGCAGAAGACTGTTTCTTACTTTGTCATTCCAAGAGGTGATGAGGCCATTCTTGGGAGACTCGATGCAGCACACTGGTAGCACAGGCTTGCCTTACATGCCTGCAGATACTGTCAACAGAGGGATTTGCTATGACATGTTCAAGGTCACTGTCCGTGATTTACTGAAGTGATGGTCAGAGCTAGAGGCCAGGGATTGGCTGCAGGAAGGGTTTGAAGGGGACAGTCCAGAAAGGACTTGAGACTGATCCAATTATGGCAGGGCGACTGGTCTGTGATAATTTTCTTTGTGTTGGATTACAAAGTGGATGGAAAATGGTATTCAAGAAATATCAGATGGGAGGAAGTGAGCGTGGCCGGGATGGTGCGGAAGAGAGAGGATGAGGCTGCGAGAGCGGACTCACTGTGGGGCGTAATTAAGTTTTCTGGGCTAGAAAGACAACCAAGATGTGCACGTCTGGTCTGCTAGTTCTTTAGTCGCCCTCCTCCTGGCTGCCCTGGTAGTAGCATCAGGTCTTGCCTGCTGGGAGCCCGGAGAGAAAAGCATCGGGACCCACGTGTCCTCTCAGCATTTGCTCTTCTCTTCTGCCCCGTGGCTGGAGCTTTGTGGTCTGTCCTCTGAACCACCCAGTCTGGATGGTTTGGGGGACGGCAGGCACCAGGGGCAGGCAGTGGGGATCACTGCCCTGCCTGGTCCATCCCAACAGCGGGTCCTCAGCCTGGCCCAGAGCGTGGTCCGTCTCCTTGCTGGGGTCTCACAAAGACTGCATCCCCCAGGACTGAGTCTACCAGGACAGCTTGCCGAGAGCCAAGCCAGAACCTACTTCAAGCTTCCCTGCCTAGCGTTCTTGTTCACGTCTTCCCTTCCGCTTTCTCTCGCCATTTTCTCCCCACCTTCAAGACAGGCCCTTGATATGTTCAATAGCAGCTGGAGAAATTTAAAACCTCTTTTTCTTGAAAGCCTAGGTTTCAAACTTTGCTGTCGTTATTATTTATTAACATTCAAGACAGTGAGCCTCTTAGCTAATCAGTGTTTTTTAGTGGGTTCCAGGTGACCCATAATCCACTCTGTCATTGTCTGAGCGAAGACCTGCAGGACTTACACTTACAGCAGGACGCATCTCTCTCTCTCCGTCGTCCGCACTAATGCTCCTTCACCCAGGAACGCGCAGGGCTCATCCTCGACACCACTCGCCACAGGTCTGCTTCATCCACCCCGCCTCCTCCGTGTCCGGCACACGGGCCAGACCCACCCGCGCCTCTGCATCCTCACCGTCTCCGTCTGTCCGCAGCCCCGATGCTGGGCGGTGGGGGGCGGGGTCCGCTGCACCTGCTTGCCCCACTTCCACAGCCGAAGCATCGCATTCATCTTCACCCCCCGCCGGCAGGTTCTTTAAGGAAACATACATTTGATATGATAAGTAAATGACTTAATGCTTTACAAAGCTTCCCATCACACACAGGGAGAAATATTGCACGCTCCTTACGATGGTTTATAAAGGATCATGAAACCTGGTCTCACTTAAATTCTCCTTGTCCCCCGTTAGAGCTGCTCTTGTCTCCCTTCTGGTCTTTGGCTCCACCGATCATCTGTCCACTCAGTGTCAAGGCCTGTGATAGTATGGGTCTTATGAGGTGATCCCCCTGTTAAAAACCCTACTAAGGCTTCCGTTGCTTTGAGAATATAATTCCATTATAATTGCGTATGAACAGACTGTCTCCCTCTATTAACATGTGACCCAAGTTGTATTTTTTTAATTGAGAGGGATTGTTGTTAATATGCTGTAACAACAGGCAGAAAAACTAAGTTGCCTTGGGCGTTCTGGGTTTTTGCTTTCCTGCTCTGCAAGGTACTTTATAAGCTTTATTTTATGTTTGGTTTTTATCTTGTTGTAGCCGTCTCTGAATTATTTCTGTGGGAACCCCAAACCACTCATCAATTTAATGTCTACGTGTATGTTAATAACTTTCAAACATCTCTTTTTATTTAAATCCTCTTACTGAACTCCAGATAAACTTGCCATTGCATATGCAAAGTACCAAGATTCTCGTATTAATTAATACCCTGTCGTCTTTCTATTGTTATGTTTATTGTTTGAATATCCTAAAGTAAGTTTCAGAGGCTCATGAGGAAATACTAGGTTGGCTTCACCTTGCAAGCAAGAAAACAAAGGCCAGGTTGGCCGTGTGATGAGCAGAAGTATGTGCAGAGAAGTCTCTCTGTATAACGCGTGGTTGGAGGATGAGTCTGTCACTGGTAAGTGACAGCCTGGGAAAGCGCCTCTGTCGTGACCACTGGAAACAGCTCTGTGAACTCCTTCAGCTGCTAGCATGTTAGCCGGTTCAACTGGTTATTTTCTGTAAATGATTTTCAAGGTAAATTACTGAGAGGCTTCCCCATGCAGAACTGCAGGCTCTGTTTGAAAAGCAGTAAGGACATTTGCATTTCCTTTTTCGGGAGAAACTGGTGCCATTTCTCCCATCTTGACGCATTTTCCTTGCAGATGCTGCATACGTTTTGGGTATTAACTGATTTGAAGCCAACTCACTCTCTGCAAAACAAAAGTCAGCTTTAGCGACAGCAGCCAAAAGTCATAGCATTTTACTGGCATTTGGAAACCATTTATTTACATAGAATTGTGAATATTGTCAGCGAGTCACAATTATCTTCCAAAGTGGGTAAAAAAAAGCACTGCATATAAATATACCGCAGCTTCAAACCACGGGTCTGGATGCCAGTGAGAGAGAGAAGTCAAACCGAAGAAACAAATAAGCCAATATTAGATCCTGCCACAGCGCCCGTACTGGGTGCTCGATATTTCTTCATGAATAAAGATGGAGTAAACCACATTTGTAGCATAATAAGAAAAGGTAATTAGTGTCATCTATTCACCGCTGTTAGGATTTGACTAGAGCAATTTGATTACGGTTATCACATTTTAAACTTTGAGAAAGTTTTTCAGCTCTGTAATCCAGTTAGTGGCGAAGTGCGGAGAATAGAAGTCAGCTCCTCGGTATGATTGATGAGCGTGAGCGCAGAGGGATCGGAATGCAAAAATAAATGAGTAGCCCCAAACCCAGCCACTGTAACGTAGGCACTGCCGATCAGTTTTGCAGCGACCCTCTGCCCCATCAGTGTGACCCTGTGGGCAAAGCTGAGGTCAAGGCCACAGCACCTCTTCCCAAACCAACCCACAACGGAGTGCACGTGTCTGTGCATCTACACAGAGTGATGGGAAATAATTTTCAGAAAAATAAATGATTTGTCCTTGTTATGATGTAAAATTAATTTTTCATTTTAATGTAAAATCAATCAAGATAATGCTTCAAGACATATGACTAAGCAATTCATAGAAACAAAACAAAGAGTCTCTTTGGGAGCTCTGGGGAGTGAAGACTGGGTAGGTATGGTTTCGTTCTCAGACGCTGACTTGTTCTAGTCAAAGAGTCTCTTCATGCGGGCGTCTTGGGTTTTATTTTCTCCGTAGCTGACATGATCCCTTACATGTTGTCCAGAGATGTTTTGAGAGTCAGTTACAATGGTGACAAGTGGAGATTGTCACAGGAATGCTGGTTGCTCAAGGTAATCCGTGGGAATTCAAATGTTAAATAGGACCTGTCTGAAGCCCTAAGAGTCTGGCAGGAGCTGTGGGGGACCAGGAAAAGTAAACAATAAACAGCAGGGAAATGCAAATCAGAACAATGAGCTATCACCTCCCGCCTGTTACTTACAGGTAAGTCGGCCAGGAGGTGGAGAAATGGGAACCCTTGTGCTCTGCTGGTCGGAACATATATTGGTGCAGCCACTGGGGAAAACAATATGAAGGGTCCGTAAAAAATTAAAAATAGAACTACTATATGATCCAGCAATCCCACTTCTGTGTCCATATGCAGAAAATGAAATCAGGGTCTGGAAGGGCCACCGCATCTCCTGAGCTTTAGCGGACCATGGTCAGCAACACCCAAGATCTCCCGTTGCATAAGGGTTCCAGGTATAACTGTACAAAACTTATAAAAGAAGTGCATTTGGTCTTACAAAATAATAATTCTTGCTCTGACAAGAACTCTGTGTGCAGTGAGAACAGAGAAATGAGAAGCTTTGAAAATCCGGAAAAAGGCAAATATGCCAAGGAAACCTCTGAGGACACCTAGAAAATGCAAGTTAGAGATGAAGGTGGATTCTCTCTTACTCTGCTGGACCCGTCTTCTGAAGGTCAGGTTCTTTCTTCCTGCCTGCCGGAAGGGTCAGAGAAACATTTATTCTTCTTTTCAGTAATCTTCACTATACTTTCTCAGACCATTTAGAAAATAGCTCTGTGGGGAAGTCTCATGTTGCTTGAAGAGAGATATTTGCCTGTGATGACAATTCTGGGCACACTATCAAATCGCCGTGTGTAGGTGGGGCTGGAGCCCCTCTGCAGCTGACGGGCAGTCCGTCATGAGGCCTTCCCAGAGGAGGAAATTGTCAAAATGTTCCAAACTGTATCAGTGACTTCTCTGAAACATTTGCAAAATCACAGTAATCCAAGCACAGAAAACCAGGCACATACACACACACACACACACACACACACACACACACACTTCTGTAAAATTTCAGAAAATAACCAGCCCTTTAAAGAGTACACAGGTCTTGTGTTCACATAGTAGGGGATGGGACAGACTTATACCAAAGGTTTAAATTTTTCTCTTTAAAAAAAAAAAACAAACCCATGATGTGGTTTTGCTGGTTATTAAAATTTCTGCATACTAGCCACATTTCAAAGATATTTATGGCAATATATGTGGTCTAGATATATACACATTTAAACTGAACAAATATGAATTTTAATTTTTTGTCCAAAGTTTTCCTTTGTTTCTCTGTAGAATTTGCAGTTATACTAGCCATTGCATGTTTATTGAGCATCTACGAGACGCTCACTGACTTAGGGAAACAGCAGGATATATGATATAAAGGGTCTTTCCTCAGACCCCACCCGCAGAAGGAGGGCGCCTATGACCCTGTGCCCGGAGCGCTCAGCAAAGTAAATCCACAGACAGAGACACTGCATTAGGCTTGCTGGGGGCCGGGGCGCAGGGGACTGAGGGCTGACAGCTAAGGGCTGCTGGGGTTACATTCGAGGGGTGACGGACATGGTCTGACATGAGGTAGTGATAATGATTTGTACAACTTGGGAACGTTCCAAAGCCACTGCATTTTACACGTGACAATGGCAGCCTGTATGGCATGTTAATTAGTGAAGCGGATGATACTATCATGTAAATATACTGTACACACGGTTTTTCAGTCCAGTGACTAAAACTGTAAGTAACGTGAGCTGTCTATATGAACCTGGGAAACCTGTTCCACATATGTTCCTCCATTTTGAAATTATATGATATAAATTTTGGTCAACTTATTGATTTCTATGTTTCTTCAATTTCTCCAATAAAATTTAAAATTACTTAAGCACTAAAACTTAAATTTATTTTCTCTTGTTTATAGATGTAAATAAATGAAACTTTATCTTAATAATAGACCCCATATTTTTGCTATGCTAAGCCTTTAAATACCCCTCAGTAATTATATGAAGAAAAAAGTATATTTTATGAGACATCAAGAATATTATTTATGTATCTTTTTTATTTACAATGAAAAGGAAAGGAGACAGTATATTTAAAAATCAGGGCTATCAGAGTATTGCATCCCATAATAAAACATTCTAAAACTTTTATTCTAATTTAAAATGATTGGAAATTTAAAATTTTTTGTGAATTTGAAAAAATAGTAAATTACTTGTCAAAATATAATTGTCTTTGTCAAATGTCATTTCAATATAGAACATTTTAAACAGTAATAATTTTATTTCACTTTGTAGAATGATTCTATGTATTAAGTAGTCCCTCTAAATTGTTGCTTATTAAGTTGTCTAGTACTTTACCAAATAGAATTTAGTGATATAGTTATTACAGAAAAGTGTCACATAAAATTATTTTCCCAACATAAATAATGATCAGTTTTGAAACTTGCTAAGTGCACAACTTCCATCTGCTTAGATCTTCGTTCCCCGTTCTCCTTGGACCTTCCCTAACCGGCCACTGTCAAAGGGGCTGACCTCTCAGCACTCAGAGAGAACGTGAACGGGGGTGAGGTCTGACATACTGTAGCATCCCTGGGGACAGACTGCCTCTCGGCACTTTCCGGTCGTGGCTCTTGACCTTTCAGACTGTTCTGTGGAAAGCCTGCCTCCCTGATGAAGACAACATCAGGACAGAGCTTGGCGTTCCAGGCAAGTCTGGAAACCAGATCGTGGGGTTAGGACACACTCAAAGCCTCAGGTGATCACTGAAGGGACCTGTCTCAGATACACAGGTGTGCAAATACCACACTCCTCGTGTGTACCCACCAGAGACACCAAAACCGAATTTTCTTCAGACCATTCCAGGTATATCAAAATGATTTCCAAGTAGGTACTGATTTCCAGGGGTTTTCACAGTAAACCTGTAATCAAAAAATGATAGAAATATGAAATATTATATTTAATTTTTATACTTGATTTATCAATTAACTTGCCTCTCATCTCTGTTACCCATTTACTCTTGTCTTCTCTTTTCCCTGCCCTGGGTTAAAGGAAAATCAGAGTGTTACGGAGGGAAAACTATTAACAAGAACATTTAAGTAAGAGAAAGCAATAACACAGACATCAGTATGAAAAAATGGGCAAGTAACATTATTTTATATTAGCTAAGGGAAGAAAACAAGCAGAGCCATTTACCATGAACATAGTAAATGCAAGGAGGTTCTCCTGTCTCAGAAGGGTGATTTTAGAAGCTCTAAAATCAATTCTTATCTTGTAAGAACTATGTGTCTCAAATCTGAAAGCCAGTTCTACTTTCTTCATTTTGATTGTCAACCAGTCGGAAGCTAACAAATTCACAAGCAACTGTCAGCTAATTATTTCCTTAAATTTGTCATGAGCCCTTTTCAAATATTACAGTCATCTTTACCCATACTTTTAAGGCTACAAAAGTCTGCACGGATTCGTGTCCTTGATGATGAATTAATGCAAAGGTATCAGGGACCTGGGAGAGCACAGGAGCAAGCCTCCTTCCCCTCATCCTGCCTCGAGATTTTGTTTCTTCCGAGACTGAACAAACCAATGTTTGCTCTGTGCTCAGAAAAGCAGCCTAACCTGTAGTTAATATCTTCCCTTTCCTACAAAATACATATACTTCCTGTAACAAAATCTTGATTTTTTTTTTGTTGTTGAAAATCACTTAGAAAGCAGGGCTTCTTGGAGAGGCAGTGAGGAAATTGAAAATATAAGACTATAAGCTTTGGAGTAAGTTACACCTTTGTCAAGATCTTGTCTTAGGAACGTCAGGGTTGGCTTGGAGGCCAAGTACCACTGTGATTGTGTGAGTTGTCTCTGGGCACTTGGTGAGTGCTGTTTGAATCAGAGTCTCAAAATGTGCTTTAAATAGCTTCTGGGTAAATGTGATTGATGTATCACGGATCATTGTTTGGTCAGTGTGTTGTAGCTTAGGGTCTTAAAAGGAAAGCTATTTACACAAGGGAATACTACGCAGCAGAAAGAAAGAAAGAATTCCCACCTTTTGCAACAGCATGAATGGAACTGGAGAGAACTATGCTTAGTGAAAGAAGCCATTCGGTGCGAGACAAACACCATATGACCTCACCTATGACAGGAATCTAATGAACAAAATAAACTAAAGAACAAAATAAACTTACAAACAAAATAGAACCACAGGCAAGGAAACATGGATCAGACTAAAAGTGGTCAGAGGGGAGGAGGGAGGGGGATAATGGTGGAAAGAAGGTGAAGAAACTAGACAGAGAACATGTTTGAATGACCCACGGACATGAACAACCATGTGCGAACTGACTATGGGAGTGGGGGGTAGGATGGGCAGACGAGGTCAAAGGGGAAAAAATGGAGACAACTGTAATAGAATAACAACAAAAATGATTTTAAAAATGTGTCCTTGAAACTTTTATCAAAGTTGATGCCTAAATCATACTAGTAAATTTTTGGTTTTTGACATTATATATGAAGTGTATGTTTAGAATAATTTCGCATCCATCTAAAAACACTTGGCATTTTTATGACTTTTCTCCTCTTTGCCCAAATAATCTTACATTATTGCTTTAATCATTGTTCCTATTAACATATATTACAAACATCATTATCCAAGAAAAAGTCACTTCGACTTCTTCTTCAGAGACCGTAATATAGACAACTGGGCAGCAGTGTGAATCTTCTGACTTTCACAAATTCATCTCGGAAGTAAGTGGAGTTTAAACAAATACATCCAGATGTATGATTAAAATAGTCAATGCTGCTCCCCTGGCCCCTCTGTGATTTAGTCTCAGTACAGAAGACAGAGGTCCCCACACGTAAAGTAAATCTTCCTGTTTCTCAGTGCAAAATCCCACAGTAGGTCCCCATCTCCATTCAGAGAGAAGTCAAAGGCTTGCCCGGGCCCTGTGGGGTCCTATGTGACCTGGTTCCACCCTACCTCTCTGCATCACAGCCTCTACCGGTCAACACGTTGCTAACTGTCCCCAGGACACAGCAGGAGGATGCTTGCCTGAGAGTCTGTTCCAGGCTGTCCCCTCCCTGCTTCACCTGTCTCCTAGTTGCCCTTCCGGTAATTCAAACAGCACCTGCTCGGGGGTCTTCCCCTGCCTGTTTCATTTAACACCATCACTGCCAGCCCAGTTCTTCACCTCATCTATTTTTCTTTTTCTTTTTTTTTTTGCACATAATATCCATCCCATTTTAGCACAAGGCATAATTTATACCAATACTATTGATATTGTTTATTGTCTGCCTCTCTCTGCTAGAATGTAAACCATAAGGGAGGCAGCCTTTATTCTGTTCATAGGTGTATCACCAGGACCTCTTCACTGAATGGCTCAGAATAGGTACAGATAATATTAACTGCCATTTTATGCATGTTCCCCATCCCTAGCTAACATACCAGGGTTGAGAGTTATCAGTACACGAAACACGGAGTTAATTCTTGTGTTGTTACGTATTAATTATTGTATTATTCATTTGGATTGCAACTGTTAGCCAACACCTGTATTAAATGACCAACATACACAATTTTAAGCTGGAGAGATAGAGGGAAATGTCTTCCATTGTCCCGTGATATTTGGTGGCTAGCAAAGTGGCCCACAGGAGATGTGAAACACACCTTGAACAAAGGAAAGAATCAGTTATTATTCCCACTGTTTCACAGGCAAAGAAAAGGATTCAAAGAGGCTAACAGGCTCTTCACAACCAAATAGCTAAGGGGAAAAGATAAAAAGTCAAATATATTTTTTGAATATAAAAATCTAATTGTAGTCCTAAGTTTTTCATTTTAAATTAGTTTACAAAATAATCCAACTACTTAAAGATGTGACTGGTGATACATAATTTTACAAATGACAAAGCTTGCCCAGCAGTGGGTGGCAATAAAATGCTAATTTTGATACTTTCTTTTATGTCAATAATCACTTGAGGAGAGCAAAAATAAAGTGCTAATAGTTTACATGCATCTATTGATATTGTGGGCACATAATTTTCATAGTACTCCTTCAGGTGTCTTTCTTTTCTTTTTTTTTTTTTATTTTTTAAGTGTATTTTATTGACTATGATGTTACAGTAGTTCCAATTTTTCCCCTTTGCTCCCCTCTGTCCAATACCCCCCCTTCCCCCCAGCAATCCCACCCGCCTTAGTTCATGTCCATGGGTCGTGCATATAAGTTCTTTGGCTTCACCCTTTCCTATATTATTCTTAACATCCCCCTGTCTATTTTGTACCAACCGATTATGCTTCTTAGTCCCTGCACCATTTCTCCCCTTCCCCCTCCCAGCTGATAACTATCCAAATGACCCCCATACCTATGATTCTGTTCCTATTCTGGTTTCCTTAGTTGGAATTTCTTTTTATTTTTTAGATTCAGTTGTTGATAGTTGTGAGTTTGTTGTCATTTTAGTGTTCATAGTTTTTATCTTCTTTTTCTTAAATAAGTCCCTTTGACATTTCATATAATAATGGCGTGGTGATAATGAACTCCTTTAGCTTTACCTTGTCTGGGAAGCACTTCATCTGCCCTTCCATTCTAAATGATAACTTTTCTGGATAGAGCAATCTTGGTTGTAGGTCCTTGCTTTTCATCACCTTGAATACTTCTTGTCAGTCCCTTCTTGCCTGCAAAGTTTCTTTTGAGAAATCAGCTGAGAGTCTTATAGGCACCACTTTGTAGGTAACTCTATGCTTTTGTCTTGCTGCTCTTACGATTCTCTCCATATCTTTCACCTTTGGCCTTTTAATTATGATGTGTCTTGGTGTGGTCCCTTTTGGGTTTAGCTTGTTTGGGATTCTCTGTGCTTCCTGGACTTGTATGTCTATTTCCTTCACCAAATTTGGGAAGTTATCCTTTATTATTTTTTCACATAAGTTTTCAATGTCTTGCTCTTCCTCTTCTCCTTCTGGCACCCCTATGATTTGGATGTTGGCGTGTTTAAAGTTGTCCCAGAGGTTCCCAAGCCTCTCCTCATTTATTTCAATTCTTGATTCCTCATTCTGTACTGGTTGACTGTTTATTTCTTCCTTATGTTGCAAATCATTGATTTGAACCCCGGTTTCCTTCCCTTCACCACTGGTTTTGTGTGGATTTTCCCTTGTTTCACTTAGCATAGCTTTCACTTCCTCTTTTATGCATTTGCTGTACTCAAGCATATCTGTCAAGCCTGTGAGCACGTTTACCACCAGTGTTTTGAATTCTTCACCCCTTAGGTTGGCCATCTCCTCATTGCTTAGTTCTCCCACTGGAACCTTGATCCATTCCCACTTTTGGGCCATACTTCTCTGTCTCCTCATCTTGACAGGCTCATGTGTTTGTTTGCCTCTGTGTCTTAGGTAGAGCTTTCACTCCTGTTATGTTGTAAGGAGTGGAGCCTTAGGTATTTGTCAGTACAGGGCAACCCATTTCACCATTTTGTGGCGCTATATGTGGGGGAGGTCTGAGAGGGAACAATGCTGCTTGCCCAGCACTCACCCCTTTTCCAGGCAGCTCTCCCACTTCCATATGGTACTGGCACCCCTCTAGCTGCTCCCCTGGCTGTCTTTCCCAGACTGGGTGGGTCTGAGGATGTTCTAGGACCATGGGGGCCTTTAAACAAGTGGACTCTGCTGAGAGACTGGCAATTTCTGCCTCCACCCCAACCCCCCCTGGTTTGCACAGTCAGAAGCAATGAGGCTTGATTTTCCCCGGCGCTGGGACCATAAGCTGTGCAGTCTGGTCTGGTGCTGGGAACACTCCCCAGGTGTCCCTCCTGACTTTTTAAACCATGTAACTGTGCTTTCCGCTGGCCTGCCGCTATAACCGCTGCTGCCACCACCACACGGTGTCCTCTCTGCCCTGGCTCCGCCCCTCCTACCTGTCTGGATGAGTATTTCTTCTTTATATCTTTGTTTGCTGGACTTCCACGCAGCTTGATTTTCTGGAACTTCTGGTTGTCTCTAGTTTTGAGGTAGTTGTATTCCTCCTTAGTTGGGGACGGAGATGTAGCGTGTCTGTCTAGGTCTCTATCTTGGCCAGATGTCTTCCTTCAGGTTTCTTAATGATAAGCCTGCTGCTCATTTCTACATGCTTCTCCTGGAAAAATGCAAACATTTGATCTAATGCACATATATGCTACTAATTCATTATAAAATACTGAAAACGGTGATTAGCTTTTATCTTTTTTGGAGTTCAAGGTGCCAGCAACCAAACAATGCAAATTAAAACCATAATTTTACCCTCATGCTGTATCAAGTGTAAAGTGGGCACATTTACCGACATTGGGAGCCAAAAGGTGTTATCCTTGTGTGTGTGTGTGCAAAGTTCAGTTGTGTTTCTTACCAATACATTGTTTTCTGAGTAGTTATTTTAAATTTAAAGTGGTTTTTTTTTATTGTAGTTACAATTTATAAGAATAGTACAACCCAGGTCATTTGAGGTTTTTGGTTCAAAACATCAATTTTTATGTTACTCTTCATTTGTGGGGAAGAATTAAATAATTGGCAACAATCCTCAATTAATACTTATCCAGCAGAATCAAGTTAACTAAATAGGAGTCGTGCTGATGCACAGGACAGATATTTAACCTCTGCAAGGGAATACTTGGCATCTTTCGGGTCAACTGTTTCTTGAAGTGAAAGCCTCATTTATTTTATTTTGAATAGTAAGTACTATGAGAGAAAACATAAATTATTTGTAGAATAATTTATCACAAAATTCTCCATAACAGGACTGTTGTTAACTGTAAGATAGCAAAATCAGGGCATTATTCTAATTGGAAAATTTATAATGAAACATAACCTTTGGAGTTGACAATTGAATGCATTTCTGATAAGAACATAGTCTCCTGGTACTCTGTTTTGCCAATTAATACAGATTTTTATCCTTTGGGAAATCAAATAGCAGTTGGTGAGCCTGACAATATTTTGATGAGTGTGACTATTTTTCCTTCCCAAATGGAAGGCTTCCCATCTCTGTGGGGGTGGCCACAGTGTTCTGGGGACAGCAGAATGGGGGTCTGCTCGGGAGCCGTCTGAGCTGCAACAGCTCCGGCACAAATGCTGGACTAAGCCCCATGCACCCCACCATAGAGCAGGAAGAAGGGAATTCAGCCTGGAAACATATCAAAGCAGGTGTCTGCAGTAACACTGCAGTGTGGGCCAGCTCAGCGGGGCACCTGTGGGCTGTTCTAGCCAACAGCCTCCGACTTGGCGACCAAGCTGGAAGAGACACCATGAGGTAAGCGAAGACGCTAATTAACTGAGAGGCGTTAAATTGTATTGGTCTGGTAAAATTATGTGGCATATCAGATAGTTTTACTTTTATTTTATTTTCATCTTTGGGTTATTTAATAAATACTGAAAACAACTTTTTTCCCTGCAATTTTGGCTATAACTTAATAAATCCATGGCATTAGTTTGAAGGAGGGAATTTATCTATCTTTTAAGTCTTATTGAAGGAAATGTGTGCAACTCATCTAAAGGGTATTTAAATCTTTAATGTACACATTTAAAACCATATATAAGATGCTTTAACGTATTTTTTACCTACTGCTCTCTCTCTCTCTGTAGGCAAGAGAGCAGACCTGTGTTCATTGATTCTTGATGGTTGTAAAAGCTTAATTTCCAAAAGCATCATTAACTGAGAACCTAAGTAATATTGACATTACTTGGCCTATGGTCAGAATCTGTCCGAAATCGAAGGGCATTTAAAAATCAATTGGAGAAACAGTTCTTGCTAGGTTGTTTTTATTCTACTTCTTCAAGCAGCAGTGGAGGGGAAAATCATGATCAGTAATATGGTAAACCCTCTGAAACCCATTTGTTCATGATGTAAACCAGCTGACAGAATGTTTGGTCCCGTCGCTGGTGGACAAAAGGTTTGACGTTACCCACTTGCAGTCCGTGCCATTTAATTAAAGGGCACCTGAGCTTGTGCAATGTCACCCTCAGAGTCTCCCCATAGGCGAGGAAGTCTGAGGAACAGCCTGGAGTAAACACTTCCACACGCACCACAAAACCAGTCTCTGAAGCATCTCGGTGCACAGGTGACATGACCGTCCCTGCAAGGAGCGCTGGCAAGCTTGTCTTGTTGGCTTTGCCAATTGCTCTTGCGGAGCCGTTGATGAAAACCCTTACACAGGTCGCTGGCTTCCCACCTCCCGGTGGGACGTCCTTCACGGCAGGTACTCATCTCCAAGCTGGTGCCTCCTCGGCTATAGGTTGAAAGGTTACCTTTTTCCTGGAACAAGCTGCCATCTCTCTATGCTCTTATCTGAGAGACCCAGGACCCCTGCTGTGCTATGAATGAGGGCAAGGGTCAAAGGCAATGGTGTGCAGGATCCTGCATCAGCAGATCCATGGTTCTGTAAATCCTCAAAGCCACGTTGGCTGAGGTCCTGAAGGCAGAAAATGCAAGCTCATATCTGGAACATGTGTCAAATCCAAGCCACAGTGGCTATTGCCCAGTCCAGGGTGAGAGGGGCCTGGTGTTATTGACTTGTCACCAGGTTGCAGTTCAATTTCCCTGTGGAACATGTCACACGGGGATTAGCATTGCATTAAATTACTGTCAGGGTGGACCTTCACCAATGGCATTAAGTCAATCAATCTTGGCAAGGGGGAGCACAAAGGGCTGTCCCCATCCATGGGTCCCATTGCTGCGGCTGTGATTTCGGAATCCCTGAAGCCATGATGAAAGTCCAAGGGTTGGTGGTGACCGGCTAATGGGCAACTACTGGGTGGTGATTTCTGCCAAGCCCTTCCATCTGGGTGCTGTCGGTGAGTTTCATCACGTGATGCAGAGACGTTAGCACTTTTGCCCACCCTTGTGTGTGTGTTCAGGAGCCTTGTTCAGAACAAAGACAGTTCCATCGTGTTCAGGCAGCAAATGCTGCTGAAAACTAGACGTTTGCATGCATAAAGAATGAACTATATATTTGACCTACAGAAATTAACTCTAAGAAAATCATCACCCAAAATGCAAAACCTAAGACAGCAATATTTTAAAAAGAAAACATAGGACTTTGGGTTACATGCATATAGTTTAAGTAAGATACCAAAAGCCCAATCCTTGGTGGAAAAGATAGAAAACTGGACTTCATCAAAACTAAAAATCTGTGTCCTTCAGAATATACTATTAAGAGAATGAAAACACCTGCCAGAGATGGAGAGAAATATCTGCAAACCATATATGTGATTTTAAAAAACCTGGTGTCTATGATGTATAAAATTCAATAAGAAGAAAGCAAATAATCTAATTTAAAATGAGCAAGACATTTGAACAGATATTGTATCAAATGCATACAGATGGAAAACCGTACATGAAACACTTCGCGACACCATTAATCATTAAGGGAATGAAGATGCAAACCACAATGAGGTAGCGGTTAGTCTGTGTTACGGTAGCCAGCGTTAGCAAGACAACAGTACCGGACGTCAGCATGGGTACGGAGGAACTGACACCCGTACGCCGCTGCTGAGGACCTCTCTGGAAAAGTTTAGCAATTTTGGAAAAAACTAAACATACAAGGACCATGATCCAACCACTCCACCCCTGTGTACCTAGAAATGGGAAACACATATACAAAGATCAGAGACCTAATGTGAATCCAGCTTTATTTGTGAAAACCACTCCTCTACCCAGCAAGTCCATGAATGAACAGATGGTGGCCTACTTACCTATGTCACGGGATGCTACTTAGAACTGAAAATGAACGAATTATTCTCACACCCAACGTGCATTAACCTAAAAATTAATGATGTTGCATGAAAGAAGAGAGACAAAAAGAATGAGCTCTGTGATTCCATTTAATTAAAACCTTTAAGATGGAAAATAATCTAGTGACAGAGATTTATTTTTGATGGAGGTGGAGACAGAGGAGTGGAAGGGACTACATATGGGGCATCAGGACACATTTATGATGACAAAGATTTCCATTTGCTTCATTACACTCATGCTTTCATTGATGTGTGTGTGTGTGTGTGTATGTATGTGTGTGTGAGACAACTTATCATAGACCATGACAACTTATCATAGACCATAACTGTATATAGCTTATTGTATATTAAATTGCATCCCAATAAAGTTGTTTAAAAATTGAAATGAATAGAACCCAAGAAAAATAGGCTATATATGCATCACCTTATGTTTTTAAAGGCTTAAGTTTTTAGAGCAATTTAGGCTTTACTATAAAATTGAGAAGAAGGTACAGATATGTCCCATATATTCCCTGTCCCCACATAGGCATGGCCTCCCCGATCATCAACATCACTCACCGGAAGGATGTGGATGTATTTTTCATGGTTTCTGAGCAAAACTTGGATAGAATTCTTATCTCCCTTTCTTCCCTCTGGCTTCTATCAAGCTTTTCTTCCCCATGCTGACTTCCTGTAATTCGAAATGATACGCCAAGGTGGAATCTGGCATTTATCCTGCTTACGGTTTTGTCTCAGATTCCTGGGTCTGTGGTTCAGTGTCTGAAATTAACTCGGAGAAATTCTGTTGTTATTGATTCAAATACTATTTCTGTTCCCTTTCCTCTTTTCTCTCTCTTTGGTTTCCCCATTATGCCTATATTACCCCTCTTATTGTCATTGTTACCGAACGGCGACTGGGGTCCCACTGCCCGCTGCCCCCCTCTAGGCAGAATCCCAGAGGCCAAGGCTTGGTGATAAAGGAAAGGCGTCTTCATTCAAAAGCTTCAAAACTTTGGAAGAAGGGCAGGCTTCTGGCTCAGAGCCGTTCCCTCCAGAACGCGCAAAGAAGAAACCTGCCTTCCCGTGTCAAACGCCGTCCTTTGGGAAACGCAGGCAGCTGCCCCACAGCCCCCAGACGCCCTCCAGGACGAAGAGCCGGAGAGCCTGCGCCCGGGCCCGAGCCTGAGAAATAAGCGGCTCAGGAGCCAGAAAAGCTCCCGAGCCAGAGAGCCCGCCCTCTTTGTATTTCATTGGCTCTGGAGGCTTCAGCTTCCCAGCCAATCCCGTCCAAGACTGCTTTCCGTTGCTCAGCAACCTCCTCCCACGGCCCCTCCTACTTTCCCAGGTGAGTGGTCCTAATCACATCTCTCTGTATCATTAGCCCCCAATCCTTGGATATTCTGTTTATTTTCCGGTCTTTGTTCTCTTTGCTTGTCACTTTTTGAGGATTCTATTGACGTACCCTTTAGCTCAGAGAGTCTCTGCTCAGCCATGTCCAGCTACTAATAAGCTCTTCAAAGACATCCTTTATCTCTGTTACAATGCTTTTGATCTCGAGCCTCTTTTTGGTCCATTGGAATATCTATTTCTCTTCTTACATTGCCCATCTGCTCTCTCGTGCTGTCTACTATACCATTAGAGCCATTGGCATATTAATCACAGTTGTTTTAAATCCCCTGATAATGCCAGCATTCCCACCATGTCTGGTTCTGATTCTTGTTCTCTTCAAATTTTGTTTTTGCCTTTCAGCGTGCCCTGTAATTTTTATTGATAGCTGGATGCTGTCCTGGGGGAAAGAATGCTGTGCCTGGGCCTTTAGTGATGCAGTGGTTAGGTGTGGGGTGAGGGGGAGCATTCTAGAATTCTGTGACTGGTCTTTAGATGAGCCCGGGCCTCTGGACTGTGAGTCTCCTCTTTCTCAGGTTCTCCTCCCCTGTCAGGTGGGACAGGATGGCAAGAGTCAGCTGGAGATGGGATTTTCCTCTGGTCTTTTACTGGAATCTGGGGAAGGCCTTGAAGGTCAATCTCAAAATATGGTGGGGGCCTCCCTGTGGCTGGGTCCACAATCCGTGGTCCACAGGGAGCTGCAGCTACTTAGCGGAGACCCTGAGGTTTTCCTGCCCGGCACTGGTCCCTCTGGTGGTTTCCAGTTGTTACAACATTCTGTAGTTTCGCTGACATTTTTACCAACAGTTCCAGCTTCTAATTTGAGAAGAGCATCTCATTCTGAGAAATGCAACTTAACTGGTTTTTCCAATGCGTTCTACTTAATTCTCATGGAAACGATGATCTCCTCTTGCATTTGTAGTTAATCAGCTTCTAAAATATTTAATTCGATTTCATAATAGCAATAACAATGTCAGCTGGCATTGTCGTGTTTTGAACAAACCTAACTGAATCTTACGAGATGTAACTCAAGTGTTAGGCCCAGGAGTAGATACTCCCACTAGGGGTCCCCTACTTGCTGCAAGAAGTCTGTCTTCCGTGGGCATCAGTAAACATATTTTACATACACACTGAAGAACAAAAACAGCGAGTAATTTAAATGGACTCTCATTAAGGAACATTCTAGCATACTATGGTCTGCAGTCTCATTAAATATAGACTTAATGTCAGCATTAAAACTTTGACTTAGCGTTTATGGTGCACCATTGCTTCTGTTACGCATTAATCATTCCCACCTTTTGCTTTTTAACATAAAAACTAATTCATCACTGTGGTTCACTGTTCAAAGAAATGATTGGGTTCTTGTTAATACATGTGTTACTTCTTAATTACTTTTTACAATGCGCGTCCGGTCATTGAAAAAGAGAAATCCATACTGCCACTCTTGGGAGGGTCCTATGACATTCTGCCGCCTTTACCATGACATCTCAGATCCTAAAGAAAAATCATATGCATTAGAATAAATTTAGGGAAGCCAAGTCACTCACTGAATCTCTTCATTCCTTAAAAACATACCTGTGCTTTGCATAAATGAATGCTAGATTAATAATACATCCCACTAAATGGTTTTACCCCATTAAAAGGAGAGAAATGGGGGGAAAAATCACCAGTCCTAGTAAAATAAAAATATATATTTCAATGCTTTTTCACCATTTCCAGTTTTCCCACAAAACAGTTGCCAAGGGAACCCATGCTAAACAAAACCTGCTATCAAATGTCACCATTGAAGTGAGCTAACATCACCCAGGGGAGTCTTCTCTTAGAGGCCTTATTCATTATTTTCCAAATCTGTAAAGCTCCCATTTCCAGGGTTTCTTTTGAGTACTGACATAAAAAGAAACAATCATAATTTGTAAGCGTGTCAGCGGAAAATGCTCTCCCCTCCCCCAAAGCGCTAGTCTCAAAGAAAGGAAAGATTATAACTTCATCTCCTGTGTTCCCCAAAGAGCCGGAAAATATTAGTAGCCGCTTTCAAAAGGAAAAAAAAAAAAAAAACATTTTGAAACTAAGTTGAAGTAACCTCTTTCATGACTGTAGGAGAGGATTCCTTTTTGATGTGCAGGAAAGGAAAAGATCCAAGATAGGAAATATGTTTTGTTCTTGCATCATTACTTGCTCTGTGGCCTGAATTCTTTCGGAGAGAAATGCCAAGTTCTCACAAAGTCTGGATGGCCCCACTAGTAAAGAGCCAGGAGCCCTGAAGCATCCAGTAGAGCCTTAAGGAAAGCTTGGGACAAAAAAAAAGAAGAAGAAGAAGAAGAAAAGTTGAGTCATTTAAGTCTTTGATTAATTGTTCTACAACTTCCAACTTGGACTTATCACTGGAGGAAGTATAAAAGCTGGTCAAGGCACTGAGTGGGCATTGTTAGACTTAGTGCAAGTTATCAAGTTCAGACTTTTTTCTTTCATACCACCTCATTTAACTGTTACTTTCCTTAGTATCATTTCTTTTTCCTACTCTTAAAAACAGGGATAATAGTTTTGCTGGTCAATGATTAAGCTGAAGTCTAGTCAATATTTAATAACTGGTAGAGGCTACTGATATCAACATCTTCGATTACATTCACATTAGGCAGAGGACAGGTCATTGAAGCTTTCCTTTAATTTTTTTAATTGAATAATTTTTAAAATGCTGAAATTGTTTAAGCAACAAAATGGCCATGGTGACTTATGTTATTTAGCTATTACGTAACAAAGGACTTGAAGTTACAGCCAATGCATATAAAATTGAGGGCCCTCTTGTCATGAAACGATGTCTCTGTGGAAATGTGAATATAATGATACAGAATTAGTACACTGAAATATTCTTTGGATCATCTCACTTTATTACTTATAATAAAAGACTTTAGTACCGAAAATCTTCAGATCATAGACAACCGGAGTGACACTGGAATTACTTCTCAGCCATCGGGTACCCCCTGAGTCCCGTCATGGCCTCGTCCTTCCCATACGGCACTATTAGCTCAAATGCTGGAGAGCGGTAGGCAGGAATCTGCACAAGAAGGGAATTCCCAGTCTTTCCCATGGGGATGCTTGAAAATGGACAATTTGTTCAACTTTGTTTGGGTTTGGATAGGACCATTTAACAGTGAGAAGACTGCAAAAATAGAGAATGAGGAAACTGGGAGTCCTGAGAATCAGTCTTTAGAAGCAGCCGTAAACACAACAAAGTCCAGGAGAGCACTAGCCATGCCAAGGGAGGCGACCAGGAGAAGAAGCAAAAAGAGGCACGTTAGCCCGTCCGCGCTGCAGATCAGAATTCAAACACTGCCTAGGAAAAAACGACTGTAGAAAGCCATTCCTTCTTCTGGGGGCTTTGAGAATAGACGTGGGTATATAAAAGAGAAACACGATATCCCTCTACATTTTAAATGTAAATGCAAATAAAATATGGTCATATAATTAGAAAACAATTTATTATATAATAAATCCTACTTGTTTGCTTTTAAATCCTACGTCCTGCTATAAATAGAAACCATGAAAAACCAAGTCAAGACAAATGATTGCTAGTGTGCACTGTTTCAGTTTTAACGTTTTGATACACAAAATATTAATACTGCATTTTTAATCCTGAAAACATCTTTGAAGTGCTTCTGTTAGTCATGACAATGATTTCCAGTGTCCTCCTTGGTCCTCCCTGTGGATTAACTGCTGGCAGAACCCCACATTTTTCCGTGAAAGTAGTGGCTTTGATATTGCCGATGGGCCATGGGGCCACCTTCTCTGTGCTCATCACAATTTTGGTACAATCCGAACAAACAGTTGTTTAAAATTCTCAGCGTGATTCCGTTCATTGTCATAGAGTTTAAAACCAGAATTTATTTGTATATCAAATAGCTTCCCAGGTACAAGGCATCACATTACTCAGCCTAAAGGAAAGCTCTGGAAACACTTCAAATAACGTTCTGATTTTATTTTGAAATGCCTTCTTTCTCCCCACAGTGTGTCAAATAGAAAACTTCTTCTCCAATCATTATTTTTTATCGCCAGATTCTTTTAAAAAAGTGGATAGATGATATTATAGGCAAAATTAATAAAGATTTCAGACCTTTGATACTTATTATGTGTAATAATACACATTTACTAGTTTATACACATGATGCCAGTTATAATTCCAAAGTAAACCTGTGACTTCTAAAATGTTTTTAAAGAGAAGAAAGATACAAATATACAACCCAGGAAAAATCTTTGGTTAATTTGTTCTGGCTTTAATAAAGAAGCATTTTTCCCAATTATGGCATTTGTATATTAGAGAGTAAAGCAAAAATAGATGAAAACTATATAATAAAACTAATTAGTCTCATAACCTATACATAATTTTAAATTTTGTTAAACATAAGTGAATTCAATAAACATAATGACTTTTAAAATAATATTTATTTAAATATTAGGTTATTAAATATTCTTATGTAAAACAATACTTACATAGAACTCATGTGATCAAACCAATGTTTCTTAAAATATTATCCTGTCATCAAGATCTAATCTGTTTCTTAATCCTTGAGATTCAAAGTAACAGAGTTCATAGTAGAACACACTCTAATTCAGACTTGGGGGATTTGGGTCACCATTCTTCTGCCTATTAGCGTAGAACTTTGGAGAATAACTTCTCTGCGCTGTAGCTTCTTTTTAATAGAATGATAATAAACTCTAGCTCTTAGGTTTGTTTTGGGAATTAAATTAGTTAATCATATAATGTTCTGAGAGCTATAATTGAGAAGTAGTAAACATTTATTCTAAAACATAGTAATAGAGATTATTTTAGCTAAATCTTAAGGCCAATCTGAGATTATTTACTGAAAAAAAAAAGACTAAAAACATATATCAAAGTTAAATCATGGGGAAAAAATATATCCAGATTATGTGTTCCAGTCTGCACTCTAACCAACGGCAGACAACATACTACTCAAATTTTATTTATTTTATGATATCATAAAGAATATTGTCTCTTTTTTAAAATTAATTTATTTTTATTTTTTGGTTTTTCAATTACAGTTGTCCCATTTTCCCCCATTTCTCTCCCCCACCCAGCTCACCCCTTCTCCCACGATCATAGCCCTCCCCGTTGTCCGTGTCCATGAGTCATTTATACACGTTCCTTGACTAGACCCTTCCCTTCCTTATCCCCCTTCTCTCCCTCCCCCTCCCCCCTATTGACCGTTATTCTGCTCCTTGTCCTATTTAGTTCATTTGTTTATGTTGTTCCTTAGTCTCCTATATTGTCTCATTTTTAATTGTATTTATTGATTTGATAAAAATTTTGAACAATTTTTCATAGGAATATTAGAATTGACAGTCCTTCTTCCTGTCATTCTGATATCTTTGCTACTGCACATTTTTGTGATCATTAAGCTATTTCCATACCTACATCTATCTACCTATGTACTTTTTAAAAGCCAAGAATGTCTTACCTGCTCTAGTGTTGGTGCTCCTCTTGCCCTAGTTTTTAGCTTCTCCTTCAAGATTCATGATGTGTTTTGACATATAAAACTACTTAATTATAGGGAATTAATGCTCGTGCTTTTAGGTTATTCTGACTTTTTCACTGTGCTTATTAAATATACTCCAGCCAAAAGTTATAGCCATCCATTTGTCCCCATTGCTGATAAATGTTGGATTTTCTTTCTTTATTTAAAAAATTTGTATGGGTTTTGTTATGTTGAATATTTTGAAAGGGGTAATATTTTCTTATACAGAATTTAGTAAGGAACTGGCCAGTTATCTAATCACTTTGTATATAGTAAATGATAGTGAACTACTTAAAAATAATAAAGTCAAATAGCTATTCTGTAACCATGCTTAATAGTAAATATATTGATATAGCTATATTAATTAATATATTAACAATTTTGAAAGGTATACTCAAGTATTGAATGCTTTGAATCATGTCTTCTTATTGATAGTAAAATATATGTAAAATATTTATTGCAATCATTCAGGCCAAAAATGATAGAGGCTTAAATGAAGGAGTTTTAGTAATGGAAATGTAGATGCCAGAATCCTAGTGGAAAAAGAAAACCAATGAGAAGTTATGCATTACTCACGATCTATAACAATCGTACATTTATAACATTTAAAATATTTCTGATGCTTCTTAGGTCAGGGAAGGGCGCGAGGCAGGAAGGAAAAGTAGACTGTGGCATGTGCGCACGGGCGCGTGCGCGGGGGGTTGACCACAGTTCTTCAGACAGGAATCTGAAGGTCAATTTCAGCCACGCAAATCAGGAACTTCGGCGTTCAGGGCCAGTCCTGCTAGATTGCGAACCCTCTCCCCAGCTTTACAGTTCATTCCCTGGCCCAGGGGTCAGCGTCATCAGTAACCCTGGCCATCTGCCCTTCTATTTTAACCAGATTTCTCTCGTGACGTAGGGGCCCCGACCATTTGTCTTAGTGCTGCTGAAGGGGTGCGTTCCCCCAGCAGGCGCTAACTTATCACCTGCTTCAGGCCCGGGGGGAATGGCCGTGAACCCCAGACACAAAAGTCCTCCCCTCTGTAGCATCGTGGTTCGAAGGAAACACCACAGTAAAATGTAAAGGAATACATGGAATAGACTGGACATTAGACGGTGAACATGGTGTGTCCGGGGAGAAAAATAGACCAGGACAAGGTGAGGTTTGGCGATGGCCGCTGCCGGTTGAACTAAGTAAATGAGAGAAGACCCGGTGGGAGGGAGGATCCGAGCAGAGGCCTGAACCGGGAGACAGGCTGGCCCCGGTGCCGTGTCGTCGGTGTCCCGGGGGCCGGGGAGACGGGAGACGGGCTGGTCCCGGTGCCGTGTCGTCGGTGTCCCGGGGGCCGGGGAGACGGGAGACAGGCTGGTCCCGGTGCCGTGTCGTCGGGGTCCCGGGGGCCGGGGAGACGGGAGACGGGCTGGTCCCGGTGCCGTGTCGTCGGTGTCGGGGAGGCAGGAGACGGGCTGGTCCCGGTGCCGTGTCGTCGGTGTCCCGGGGGCCGGGGAGACGGGAGACGGGCTGGTCCCGGTGCCGTGTCGTCGGTGTCCCGGGGGCCGGGGAGGCAGGAGACGGGCTGGTCCCGGTGCCGTGTCGTCGGTGTCGGGGAGGCGGGAGACGGGCTGGTCCCGGTGCCGTGTCGTCGGTGTCGGGGAGGCGGGAGACGGGCTGGCCCCGATGCCGTGTCGTCGGGGTCCCGGGGGCCGGGGAGCAGCCAATGGGCGGAGAAGGCCCGGGAGGGTCAGAAGCGTGAGGCCAGTGTGGCCTGAGTGCGCTGGTGTGTGAGAGGCGTGAGCTTAGAGCTGCTAACAGAAGTGGCACAAAAGGACACCCAGCGTGTTGAAAAAGCTTGAAAACTAAAAAATCATCATCTACGACGTGAGAGTTCACGAGCAAACGCCCCGTCACCCTGCTCAGCACCTCAGTCCGAGAGGCCCACACAAGCCCTGCTGGGGGCAGGAGCCTGCGGAGCTCGGCAGTGGGGACTTCACTCTGAAACCTGGTCCGCGAGTCGGCCTGACCTCGCTGCTCCGGTAAGAACAGAAGTGGGATTTCTATGGATGGAAGTGCACTTTTACTTCCAAACGTCAAGTGTAAAGTGAGGACGGCTATTTGGAAACGAGCAGGTGGACGCCTGAAATGCGAGTCCGAGGGAATGGGCCATGTTCGCGGTCCATGTTCAGTCAGCCTAATAAATACACGAAACACAGGTATGCATTTATATTTATTTACATGTTAAATACCAAATATATAACCATATACTGAATCTAAAAATAGGAAAATATTAATATTTGTAGATATGTAAAACAAATACATATGAATGCATATAAAGTGGTTTATGAAATACATATGGACTTACAAATATATATAATTTATGTATGCATATATTATAATGCACATATTTATATTTCATAGATCTTTGTGTTTTCCCCCCAACTTCCATTTGCATCGGAAGACCTGAGGAGTCCCTGTTTCCTTCCTCCATTATCCACACCACCCCCATTCTCTCCTGCACCCAGTCAGCAGGGTTAGCACGTCTCAAGAATTGCGCTTGTTAGAATAGATAGGAAGCTTCTTTTCTATTCAATATCGTTCACTTTGTCGTTTTTCTGTGGTAGACAGTATTCTAAGTGTTTATTCCTATCTTTATATGATCATTAACAATCCAAGGAGGGAAGGGTTATCATCTCCAACTTGTAAGTGAGAAACCTGCTTTTCTTAGGGATTTGCGCTTGCTGGACGCCCGTGCAGGAGGAGGGCAGCAGATACTTGCCGCTTGGCCAGATGCCATCGAAGTGTGCGTTCTTGACTTTCCTGTCCGGCGGGTGGAGTGCACAGACAGAGCTGAAAGTGGCCACCCGACCAAACCCTCGGCTGCACCGGGATGAGCTGGTCAGTCTGGCAGAACAGCGATTCTGGGCAGGCACACGCTCCTCGCCGGCTTTGCACTCAGACACCCATGAGCAGGGAAGCGTGGAATGGTGCATGCATGGAAAGGAAAAAAACCTCAGGGCGCAGAGGCTGGTAACGAACATGTCTTCCGAACAACATTTCAATTAGGAAAAGTAAACCAAAATTATGTATCTTAGTAAGAAGACTTCCAAAATATAAAAACATGTTTGCAATAACAGAAACGATAGCTGGACTCACATCTTTTAAGGCTTAGTATGTAGATACACCTTTAGGTAAATACAAGAATCTACTTTGATGTAACGCACTCAAATATACACTTACCATGCTTCCACATGCATCCTGAGGGTAGCAGCGAGGAGCGTGGTCCACACAAAATGGAAGATCATGTTCCCACAACCCACGCGGTGTTCTACAGCTGCCTCTGGGGGTATGCTTCATACCGTATCGCAAAAAGCTGTAATTCTGATTTCCTATATTTCTAAAAAATACTTTTAATAAAAAGTAGATGAGACTAAAGCAGTACACTGCTTCTGATTATAATAAAATTTACAAGATAGGCAAAATGAGAAAGAGAATCTTATGTAACACTAATTTTAGATAGTACAAGGTATTAGAAATAATCACATTTATCCACAATTCTTATACTACCTATAGTGTTAATGCTTTAGACCACAAAACAATGCATTTCTGTAAAATGACTGATTACAAACAATGGCTTTGACATCTGATGACCATTGGATCATACAAAAATATTTCTGGTAAGATAGAATATTCTCGAAAGGTTCCCTCATCTTTTAGTCTAAATTTTAATAGCAGGAAAGTGAATGCAACATACTAAGAAATGCTTCTCATAACTAGTCCATTTGTGCTTCTGAGTCTAGCTGAGGCTTAATATAAATTCCAAACACATACTCTTTAACCACATGAAATATAGTTAATGCATTTATTCTTTATTGTATTTATTTCAGAGAGTAGTCATGAATTTTTCCAAATCTTTAGAGTTGTCTGAAGGAAATACACTCTTTAAAAAGGGTTTATTTTTCAAGCTATTGTTATTTCAAGTGAGTTAAATACCAATTTGGGGGAAGAAAATACAGCTATAAATATGAAAAGGCATAGAAAATAGTACTTGAAAGCAAGATGAACTGTATTAAGTCCAAACTATTATCAATTTTATTCTTTTGAATATTTTTTCAAATATGATTTGTTCAAAGATTATTTTCTTGTTGAGACTCAATTTCTATTTAGACAGAGAAAAAGGCTCTTATGGGGAATACAATACAGCACAATTGCTTCAAATTATACTGGCTCGCATATTGGTATTTTGCTATGAAAAAATCAATGGCAGTACCTGACTCTTTATAATAGTTTCATTAAAAATCACCTCTGTGGTCTGATATTTTCTTTCAGAAGTCAAAGGAAAAGAACACTTACTTTGTTTATGTTGTTTGACCAACTGCCAGCTTCAATTAAAATTCTTAGCTGGATACACTGACTCTGAAGGAGAGGAGATCAAAATATATTCCTTAGCCTGCTCTAAACCCATAGCTGGGATGACTGGAATTACTCTGCTGGCTTAATAGTTGGCACATTTATATCTTGATATTATTGTCACCCGTGGCATATGAAAAATGTAGCACATCACATAAAGTATACTTTATGTATTGGTTGAAATAAATAGAGGTGAGGAAGATATTTGTCCCTAGGATACTTTCCGGGATGTGTCAAATACTTCAGTTTTTATTCTGTACTTTGAGAATTTTAGTTATTTATCCATTCAAAATATTTATTGAGTTCTATCCCTTTTCCGGGCAGTGGTAAAACCACACTGAATGAAGCAGAAGAGGTAAAGAGATGTATCTGCCCTCTTTAATTATGAAACACAGCTCAGTGGAGAAAGCAGCTGTCAGAGAATGTTACAAATCATTTTAAAATATAAACTCTGAAGGCAAGATGTGGGGTGGTTATGCTATGTCCTAGGACCATCTAATGAGATAACTTGGACTAACGGTTAAGACAGGTTTTTTTTAGGGGGGTGGATTTCCCTGAGAAGGTGAGGATGGGTAGAAAGAGGAGGGGGAAGTAAGTAGGAAGACAGGAGCCGGCTGTTTCAGCAAAAGGGAGAATGCGGGGCAGATGGCTGGTGGGGCCCAGAGAGCAGAAGGAACAGGGTATGAGGGACCCTGGATGTTTTGATCCTCAGTCAAACAGCTGTGAGAATCATGGCAGTGGTTTTGCCATAACCAGACATGTGTTGGGAAAAGACCATGAGAAGCCAGGATGGCAAATAGCTGTCAGTCACCTGCTCTGCCCTGCTGGCCTCCCCCGGCTGACTGTCTTTCAGGCCAGTGGCTGACACACACCCGTCCGTTTCTGCCACTTCCCAAGTTCAAAATCTGTGAACCATTCTTCTGTGCTGTAGATAACCACTGCCTTGTATTTTGAGGAATAATAATTTTTCTGGAAGAATATGGTAAAACAAAACCAACAACTGCATTTTATTATGGCTGTGGCTATTTCAGTGGTAGGTGTATCCAAACCAAGACACTTGTCCCAACTACTGTCTGGTGTAGGTTTAATAGCATTTTTTGGTAGCTGATGAATGTGTAAAATAAAACAAAATATCTTAGAAGGGTTTGGAGCAATGGATGCAAGCCAATAAAACAGCATTTAGAAAACTTGTCAAATGAATACAAATGACATTGCATTGAGTTCGAGTTATGACTTCACTTAAGAAATCATCTCATCCTCATAATTAAACTCATTTTTACTGAAATCATTTAAGCAAATTATTAAGGAAAATGTAACATCACACATATATTAAAATAAGTCATGATAGCAGTTTTCATGAAGAATGCTCAAGATTGTTCTAGCAATTGCCCAGTGAGACCCAGTAGCATAACTGAGGTGAAAACTTGGAATACCAACGACATGATAACATTTTAATAAAATATACGGTCCCCTAACTAAGAATTCATGACCTGAGAATATGTATCATAAAATTTTCTTGTCCATTCATTCTGTGTTTACTAAGTAAGAATCAGAAAGGTTTAAAATTTTATGTATTTGCCATTTGCACACAATCTTGCCTACCTTTCTCACATAAATGATCACTAGTGTAAGGAGAAACATTATGTTGTCCAATATCGTCTGCATTAACAACTTTCAGTAAGTGACAGAATACTAATTTACGATGAATATAGAATAACAGCCATATGACATTTACTCGGTGCCTTTACACATTCATTAGTACATTTAGGTTCTGTGACAGGATCTTTGACTCATGAATGTCCATTGGCCTTGCAAGATTGTGCTAGAACTACCGGCAGTTTACAACCTCTCTCTCTCTACACACAGGCCAGATCAACCCCATGGTGTAGCAGCTCTTCCAGCCTCTTCAGACCCTTCCATTGCATCTCATGGGTGCATACCCCCAAAATTACCTTGTCAGTTTAAATCCATCTTGGTGTATGCTTTCTGGAAGACCTCAACTGAGACATCGATCATTTTGAATCACTTGATGAAAATTGATATAATATCATTTAGAATGTTTAGATCTGCAGGGTATCTTAGAGATAATCCCATTTCACATGAATGGATTTTCCAGGTAAACGTACGTGGTTTTTGAGATGATCCAGGAGTTTCTATACCAGCTGAGCCTTCATTTCATTACAGATCTGGTCCACTAAGCAAATACAACTGCAGGCAGCAGGTGAACGGTGTCCTTCAGCCAGGCTGTGTCCGTGTCACCTCTGAGAACAAAGCTCATGGTGGCTGTTGTAGTGTTAACGGATGTCCTAGCATCCCTATGACCAAGCTATGTGGCATTGGCTATAGGAAAATGAGAGACAGAACTTATGGAGACTGTACTGGGGACTCTTCTTTCTCTACAGGCCTTAAATAATAGGACCTCCTTGTTCTTTAACACTTTGAACATATTTATTATCATAATTTTTTTATAAATTAATATTATTAAGCAGTTAAACATTAGACTTCCAAGAGCAATAACACAAAACAGCGAAACAGCTTCAATATTGCACTTATTATTGCACATTGTTCTCGCTGAGAATATTTCTTTTTATTTCTATGCTTTTTTTTTTAGTTTTATTGGGGTACAATTGACATATCTACCTGTAAGGGTGAGCTGGACCAAAGAGATTTCCCTTTGATTATAAAACGAGTTGGTCAGCACGTTCTGGGCCATGGGAATGACCCTCTTAGTGTTGACACATGAATCTGGCACTCGCTTGCCTTTGCCCCTGGGTCTGTGATCCCCGTGAGGCCTGCTGACTGTATCACACATGTCTCGGCCAAGCTGAAGACAGCGGGGTGGCATTCCGTGTCCCAGAGAGGAGTGAGAACATCCCAGCAGGTCACGGGGAGGGGGCTGAAAGTTTGGCGGCAGAGGAAAGAGTGACAGTCGCTAGACCACACGGCACTCAAAGAATCATGACAGCAATCATTTTATAGTGATGGAAACATTATTATTATTTTGAAATGTGTCCATCTTGTGTGAATCACCAATTCATTCCGTTGTTATTGCTGAATATTACACTGCATGTATATACCACACTGTATCATTCACCATGATAGATATGGGGATTATTCCTGGTTGGGGATTATTACCAATAAAGCTCCTCTGAATGCTGATATACAAATCTCAGTGTAGAAACAATGCTTTGGTCAGGCCGTAACGCCTGTATTGACTCTGTGGTACGCTTGGGAAAACATCTTGTTTTTTCCTTTTTCAGAGGACAGGGTTCTCTGTGCTTTGGGGCTCCTCTTCCTATATAAAACCATTCCATTTTGGAGTTATTCTGCTTGGAGCATTTCCAAAATGCTAAGCAGGAGTCTCCAAAGTTCTAGAGACGTGGCATTTGCACATTTTCTTTTCACCCTCGTCCCCTACTGTAAACACTCTTTCTAAAGGAAAAAATAAAAATAACCAAAAAAATAACCTCTTCTAAGCTACTCTGTTTCTGTTTCTGCACAAAACTACCTGTCAAAATGGCCTCTGGAAAGCATCCCCAGGGCCTTGCCAGCAAAGACAATCTCTGCGCACGGCCACCTGAGCCAGGGGCCCCACAGACAGCGCCCCATTGGAGGGTCGATGGGAAAAGCGCTGTGTAACATAATTTAGCAATTTTCGAATAGTTAGCATTGGTCCCTAGTTTTGCCTGTGTACGTACTTAGGTAGCATTGGAGGGGAAATAACAGGAGTCAGGAGTCAGCAAGTTAATTTTTATAGAAGTAGTTCCTATATTGCCTCAACTCTAGAGTCATTGCGAAGCAGGGCAGCAACCCCTCCGTGATCATAACCTACATTCATAGGTAAGCCTTTTGCTAGTCAAAGGATTTATAACCCGGACAATGGTGATGGACATCCCAGTAATCAAAAGTAATACTTGAAATATTTAGCAGCTGGAACAGTATTAGGCTGGACGATTAAGAACATAGAGTGGATATCCAGAATTGGGGAGACCATCCTAGTGAACCCCCAGCAGACGATCTGCTCAGACTAAGGGCAGTTACACAGAGTTACAAACACAAGTTTATAACATGTTCTTCTTCTGTGTGTTCATGGGTGTGTTTTTTATTGTCACGGTAGCCGGTCTGAACTCAGAAGTGCCATCTCATCAGAAGCTTTTGAGGCCCAACTTGTGACACTATGTCCACCATTGTGCCATTGGCTTCATCACCTCATTCCTGAGCAAGTGATCATTTTGGAGAGCAGAATCAGTTCATTTTTTTACGTTTCAAGCTTTTAATATCTATTTTCACAAGTCTATTCTGTGGCTTAGAAATTGTGTCTCTTAAATTTTCTCAGAAACGGAGAGGATGATTTTAAGTTCTTAAATAAATAATGAGGTAATTTGGAACTGGGGATTGGACCATATAAAAGCAAAATGTTTTATCTTGCCTACTGCCTTCCTTCCTTCTCATCCGGATTTCAATTTGAAGAGAGTTTTAAACTTCCAGTTCTCTTCCGATCCCTGTGTTCCTTCATCCCTATTTCTCACAGAATAAAAGTGGCTTATATAAGCTCAAGATCTTTCAAAAGAACATTTATCACGTTTCTCAACAGCTCAGGTAGTAGGAATGGGCTTTTCTCACAGCGCGTTTTTCTTTTTTGAAAGGTGCGGATTTTTTTTTTTTGCCAACCGTAAATGAAACTCAGCCCCCTGGGAGTTTAAGCTCATTTCTAGGCTTGGAATGTATATTAGGTGTGTCTGAAACATGCAAAAATCATTTCCTCTTCGGCTCGGAGATGTCCAAAGGCCTCCAAACCCAAGCCAAGATGATTGTGGGGAACAGGGAAATATCTTAATACTTTATGACTGTTATTGTTCCCTGTGCATTAGTCACTGTGATTCCATAGCCTGAGATAATTCGCACTACCTCAGAATATATGGCATGCTTTTGATGATTTTAATGATTTTCTTCGTAAAATATATTTCAAAACTCCACCAAGAGAACACCTGAGATTTTATTTTCAGCTCAGTTTTATACAGAAAACCTTCAGAAGTGTACTGAAAATGTCATTTTCTAGTTCACCCATAGCTCAAAATGCTTTGGGTTACAGTGATCCCTCACTTATCGCAGGTATTACATTCTAGACCACCACCACCCCGCCCCACGACAGGTGAAAATCCACGAAATAGGAACCTTACGTTTATTTTAGTCTTTATTTTAAGGCTTTGTAAACCTTTCCCACACACTTATCAACCATTCCCAGTCCCTTATTAACCTTCCCACTCCCTTATTAACCTTTTCCACACTTTCATAAACACTACTTATGTTCTTAAACATATTCTACACTCTTAAACCTACATAACTTTAACAACATACGTATACAGCACCACAAAATCCCATGATATAACAAAAAATATGCGATAAATAATTAAATATATTTTTTAAAATCCCGCGATAGAGTGAGGCCGCGATAAGTGAACCACGATATAGAGAGGGACTGCTGTATTGCTATCATATTTTCAAACGTTACACAATTAAATACTTTTTAATAAAACCATTTTATGGGGACCAGGATTTGCCACCCCAAAATCTGCCTCTTTGGCATAAGATTATTCTAGGCTTATTATTTTTTAAGAAAGAGGAGACCCTGGAGAAGCTCTGAAAATGAAGTAGAAATTAACCTTTTGTAAGAGTCATTAACATGTATGAGGCAAATTTCTATTTATAAAGGTGTCTCTCTCTGTGTTCCCATAAAAAGTTGATAAATGACAAGGAACGCCTCTCAGTGGAGAAGGCAGGACTGAAATCTGCCCAGCAACCATACCCGTGTTTACGGTGTTCTTCCTGGTCTCCTCCCCTAACTGCCCCCACCCTTGCCCAGTCTTTTTTTGTCTGTTTTCTGTTTGTTTGTTTTTTTGTCTTTAGTTGGAGATGGTATTTAAAGTGGGGTCTTGAGCTATATCAGAAAGTTGTTTTCCTGGCTCTCTTCCATAGATTCCAGAGGTAGACATGCTATTAAGCTAATGCTTGGTTCCTCTTATTAACCTGTCTTTTAAAACGAGGGGTCTCAGGCGAGAACCTAGTAGGGTTGAGTAAATTAATCTCCTCCCCTGCACGGCCTCTCTCTGGTGGTTTCCACGGGGCCTCTGAGGTTGGAAGCTTTTCCGTGACAGGAAAATACCAACAGCGAGACCTCCCTACAAAGAGGAAATGAAAGGGTCCCCCTCATCTCTGGGACTTTCCCAGGGAAAACAGTTTCCTGACTCACCCTGGGACTTTTATCTGAACGCAACCAGGGTCTCTTTAGATCTATGTGTATCCACAGGCCATGTCAGGGGAATAAATCCTTAATGTTTAGTGTGTCTTTCGACAGTCCTTTTGCTGTCTACCAAATTCACCATTTCTAAGCTTCAGGTGCCGTTCCCCTCACTGTCATCGAGATTTACATCGTTAGCATTTTCCAAATGTGCCGTTCTAAGGTGTTTCCCTTACGAATGCATCATCTTCAGGTACACCCGTGCTTATTTTTAATTTCCTTGAAACCACGATCCTGTCCTCACACCGAGCTTTCATGATGTAATAACATAAGGAAGATGTAAGCAAGTCTTCAGGTCGGGGGTCTGCTAACACATTCTGTTAAAAGCCAGATAATAACTGATAGAGTGTGTGTGTGTGTGTGTGTGTGTGTGTGTGTGTGTGTGTGTGTGTGTGTGTGTGTGTGTGTGTGTGTGTGTGTGTGTGTGTGTGTGTGTGGTCCTGCTGCTGCTTTTTACTAAAAAAGCCTAGAAAACTAAAAGCTCTGTAGTGGCCGCACAGTACACAGGTCTCTCCTTGCTTACCTCTGGCTCCAATGGGAAGAAACCCGGCTCCCGCCCTGTCTGCCCGCAACCTCCCGCTTTGCTCAGTGCCCGTGACCGTGGGCAGAGGCCTGGAGCCTCTGCGGGAAGCAAGTGCACACCTGCGGGGCGATGCTGGAGTAGCTCCCTTTGCGATCAGTCTGAACGAGTCCGCTCGTTTGCGAGGTCGGGTGAGCAGCCTTTTCCCCCACGCCCTCCTGTAACCCAGTAAGATCCTTTCGACACATTCTGCATTCCAGCGTGGGGTTCTCACACCTCCTAAGTGTATTCTTTAATATTATTGTTTGTACGTGTTAAGGTTCATTCATTTTTTCCTCGAATGTTCTGTGGGTTTTGACAAAGGCACAAATGCCATGTAGGCATCATTACAAAATCCTTTCATCGCCCTATAAAAATTCCAGACTTTATCTACTCTGCAGTCTCTTCCCCAATCCCAGAATCTGTAGTACCCGCTGATCTGTCTACTGTCCCCATGGTTTGGCCTTTTCCAGAAAGTTGTAAAAGTGAGACCTTTTCAACTGGTGTCTTTCCCTTAACGTGCACTTAAGATTACCCCCGTCTGTACGGGGCTCAGTGGTGCCTCCCCGCAGTGCTGACCAGCGCTGCGCCGCGTGAACACACTAGACTTTGTTTATCCACTCACCTATCCCAGACCATCTCGGTTGCGTCCAGTTTGGGCCAGTCATGAATAAAACTACATTCAGCAGTTGCACCTGGACTTCGGTGCGGACCTAAGTTTTCCCGTTGGTCAGGAGCGTGACTGCTGGATAGCACGCTAAGGCTGCGTTTGGCGCTGAATGAAACCCTCGGGTCGCTCTCCAAGTTTCTGTACCATGTGGCAGTCCCACCAGGAATGGGCGAGGGATCCCGTCCTCTGCATCTGAGCAGCAATTCGTGTTCTCCGTTTCTGGGTCTGGGCCATTCTGACAGGTGTGTAGTGGTATCTCGCTGTTGTCATTTGCCTCTCCCTAATGACAAATGTCACTGAACATCTTTCCAGGTACATGCTTTCTGTACTCTGTGTGGCCTCTCTGCTTAGTCTTTGGCCCATTTTTTAAATTTGGTTACTTGTTTTTTGTCACTGAGCTTGTTATAAAGTTTTTATTGACTAATTAGAGAGAGAGATTGAGTTGTTGTTTTGTTGTTCCACTTATTTATGAGTTCACTGGTTGATTATTGTCTGTGCCCGGACCAGGGATCGGACCTGCAACCCTGGCCTATCAAAATGATGCTCTAACCAGTGGAGCTACCTGGTCAGGGCTGTCACTGAGCTTTAAGTGTTATTTTGTGTATTTCCGGTGCACGTACTTTGTCACATACGTGTTTTGACAGTGCTCCCTCAGTCTGTGGCTGTCTCTCCATTCTCTTAAGGGAATTTTTTTAGCAAATCGAAGCTTTCAACTTTAATACTTTCTAATTAAGCATTTTTTCTTTTAGATAGCACTTTTTTTATTGTATCTAAAAAGATCACCCATCCCAAAGTCACATGGATTTTCTCCCATGTTTTGTCCTCAGAGTTTTATCATTTTGCATATTACATTTAGATACTGACCTGTTTTGAGTGACTTTTTGTGGAAGGCGTGAATTCTGTGTCTAGGTTTATTTTTTTTTTGCCTGTGGGTATCAAATTGTTCCAGCACTCTTTGTTGAAAAAATCCTTTCTCCATTGAATGCCCTTTGTGAAAAGTCAGTTGACTGCCTTTCTGTGGCTATATTCCTGGGCTCTCTATCTGTCTCATTGATCTGTGTGCCATTCTCCCATGATGCCACGCTGTGTCATGTCTGTAGCTTTCTATGAGCCCTGACATCAGGTGGCATGAGCCCTCCAACTTGGTTCACCGATAGTATTTCATTGGCCATTCTTGGCTTTTGCCTTTTCATGTACATTTTAGAATTGGGTTGTCCATATCTACAAGATATTTTACAGTATCTATGAAATAGGGATTTCAGTGGCATTGAGTCATAGTTTTCTTCTTTATAAGGATGTGTGTCATAAATCCTTTCTGGGATTTATTGACTAAAGTTTGCTTTTTCTGAGGACATGACATACCTTTGAGTGAAATCCATCTAAGCTAAAGTCATTCTTTTTTAATATTGACATCAGGGAAGCCAAGAAATAAATCATATTGGAAATCACTGGGGTCATTCAATGGCTTACTTTTTGTATTGTTAATGAGTTTTTTATTTTAAAAAGACTGTATGCATTATTCATATATTTTCTAGCCCTGTTGGTGGTAGGTATGATATAAACTACAGTATAACTAAAATTTAAAATATTGAATAACTTTAGTCCACAAATAGAAAAATGTAGAAACCTAAATATCAATAAAATATTGTTACATTTTACTTGAGTGAAATTTTTATAGTTTGTATCAATTTTTTCTCTATGTCACTTATAATATTTTTTCATAGCTATTGTTTTACTTTTGTTTCAAGTGATTCATTAACAAAATTGGAGAATATTTTAGATATAAATGCAAAATCCCTTTTACCCACCAAAGAAGAGGTAATTTGTAATGGTGTTGTTGTTTAGTGGAGATTCAAAAACTCTTGTCAGAGGTAGAAATCAAATTTATAATCTTACCAAAATGTATTTGGAAATGCATTGGGCGTTATCAGAAAAAAATACAATGGGGCCTGATTTTACTTAGATGGTTTTGTTACTAGGGGAACACTTCAGGACAGAGACTTTGAAGGCATATTAACAACACTGCACAATAATACAATTTCCTCACTCTACGCAGAAACTACACAGTAGTTTATCCTATAATCCAGTGACAGAAAGAAGAGACACTTTATTTTAAATTGTTAAAATACTTAGTCTGGCTTTCCTTTTGTAGTTCACGGATAATATATCTCACGCGATGCTGGCCCTTCCCTTTTGTACATCAATGGCCCTTTTCATCAGTCCCCCTGAGCAAGAACAAACAGCCAGTTCTGAAAACAAAGTGCGCTGGAGAGCTTCCACGCACATACGGGGGGAGCAGACCCGAGACGAGGACCAGGAGTCTTGTCAAGTTCTTGTGTTTCTAAACTGTACTACATTTATTTCTCATTCAAAATGTACTTCAGCCCTACTGAAAAACTAAACTCATATTTCCAAAGGTAGATTATTTCTAGAACCCATTTGTAAATTCAAAATGTCACACACACAGTATCTCTGTGGATCTCCCCTCATCCCATATTCAGTTAGTATTGAGGAACTTTATGTTAAAGACCCCAGTGGGCATTCTAAGTTGACTGGGAAGACATAGTAAAATGTGCACTCGTACAATGGACGCGGTATAAAAGTGGGAAGGATGGAAGAAAAGAAAAAGTACTATCGCCATTATCCTGGAGTATGTACCTTAAAATGTTAGATTACATAAGTGCAGAAAAAGCAAACATGCGCATTTTAAATGGCCATATTCCTAAAAAGGTAATTGTTAGAAATTATAAAATAATACTTTTCGTTTAGCAGTCTTGTATAACAAAACAAGATTAGTATTTTAAGTTATGATCTTTGTATTTAAGTTCTGACAAAGGATAGCTTTCTTTGTTAAGCTATCCCTTTGTAAATTAGTATAACAATGTTCTTTCAAGAGCCTATTCTAGAAACTATATTTGAGCATGAAACCAGAGATTATTGATCATGTTCTGTACATAATAACTTAAAAGTATCAATTTTAGCTGGTCTATTGCTACCTTACAACCAACCTTAAGTCTACTGAAAACATTGTAATTAATATACCCAAATACATGTAAAATATATTGATATTGCACTATGATGATTTTTGAAGTAATTTGAACTGTCTGAGACTAATTAACCTGACTCCTAGTTTACTTAGATCTTTTTTTAAATGGAAGAGATGCCTTCTTACTGGGATAGCATGGACTAAATGGTTGCATGTGACAATAGACTCATGTCTCTTAGCTCAGCGATTTCAACCGGTGTGCTGCAAGAATTTTTAAAACGTGCAATGCCTGATTATTAGTCAGGGGCACGGGCCCCTTTTCCCTAAGATTGTCAAATTTAAAAATGGCAATACCCAATACAACAATACCTGTTTGGTGTGAATGAATAGGATTGCCAAAAATATATTTTTTGGTGTGCTGAGAACTTTAGTAATTAGTTTATGTGTACCGTGAGATTAAACAGGTGGACAATTGCCGCTCTAACACTCCGCTCCTGGTCACAAAATAGGATACTCACGTGATTCCGGTGTTCTTTCTAGTTGGACAAACTGAGTGATAACTCACTGTTTTAATAACTGTCTTGGCTATAATGGAAGCCGTGACAACAGAAACAAAGCTTACGTCGTGGCTTATTCCTGGCCAAGACCTAGTGAGAATGTTAAGAACTACATCTTATTTAAAATATTACCAACACACACACACACACACACACACGCACACACACACACAGGAAGACCCAGAGTTCAGTAACAGGGATTCAGGCAATTCTCTGTTCACATACTACTCAGCAGTACAGACTTCATCATATCACTGGACTCTATGTCTAGTTGAAAACAATTTTTTTTTCTTTTCACCATAGAAAGAATTTAAAATTTAAGTAAAGTTTATATACTTTGGCTGAAAGCTGCTTTATTATCTTCATTTACCCAGAGAATAAGCTAGAGGGCTGAGGGATGAGAGAATATTTTTTCATCTGTTATATGCCTGTGACGATGAGGAAATGATTACTTACTTAAACAGGACCATTTATACTCTCTTAACCGCTGACTTTGAAAACTCTTCTTTCTTTGAGTTTATCGTTGCTAAAGATCGGTGCTCTTTGTTCACAGGACAATGTTTAAGTCAGGAATACCACATAATGAAACAACAATTTTCAGGAAAGTACGCGCACAGCTGCAAAACGCCGTCATTATCCTCCTGTGTGAAACCGCATCTCGTATTTCTGACTGATACGTGGTTATTGTTGCGTCTGAAATGCTGACCGATCGCTTAGCAGCCCACGATGGCACAGTGGGAGCTTGGTAACCGGGGCCCCATGTGAGCTACTCCGCATGACTACAAAATTGTGTGCTTAGCCATAGACTCCAAACCTGGGAAGAACTGAAAGAGCCAGACGTACATAACAAGAAACAAATAAACAAGGGGGAGGCTAACGTTCCTTATCCTGATCGCCAAGGACAGTGCTCCCGATGAAATAAGAGGCAATGTCGCTAGCTAATCATGTCATAATATTATAACTCATTCAAATGAAAACCCTACGCCTCTCTGAGTTACAGGTCTTACCGAACAAGAACGCTCACTGATGATGGTAAGGACTCCACCCTGGCCGTCCAGTGCAGCCCTGCAAAGCCCCTGGTTCGGGGATGCGTAAAATGCATGCGGCAGAGACTGGGACAAGGAAGCCGCTTAATTCGGGAGGATGTCTGTTCATATAATTTGGAAATTATATGGCTACAAATGCTACCTGACGACTGTCCATCCTGCTGACAGGGGTACCCCATAAATGAATGAATTTCGAATTTATTTCTAATAACTGACCGGGATTGGACAGGAATACCTCCCTAAAAGCACTTCTGTGTGAGACCTAAATGCAGAGCAGGCTATGCAGCTGTTCTCCAGTCAATTCCAACCCGTCTGGTTACAAAAGGCCACAGGCCACAGATAAATCTGAGGAGTTTGGTCGCTTTTGATAGACCCACATCGTAAGGTTAATTATCAGTCCTACGATGGTTAACTTAAAATAAAAATAAGCAAGCAGAAGGAGAACAAGGCAGGACTGACGTCCTATATTCGTAGTCATACACCTCGCACGTGTGATTGTCCAGGTAAAACTCTCCTCAGGTAGTATTGCAAAAATAAACTTGGGTATCGAAGATAAGAGCATCCAGAGCCTCGGTTCTTATACAATGAAGAACCCGAATTAAAGCTAACAGGCATCGGGAATCTTTTAAGAAGTTTCCAAGAGGGAAATGATGTAATTAATTATTCATTTTTAAAGAACCGTGATATGGCATATGGCTGTAATGTTGCAAGAGATAAAACAAAGACACAGTTTATCTTAATGAACTACATGATAATTGCCTGTTTTTAGATACTCACCGATGTTACTAGAAATGAAACAGAGTGGAAAAGTTTTATAAATATTTATGAAGTAAACTTGGCAAGGTTTACCAATACATTTGGATGTGCTTAGAGAGATGAAATCAAGAATGACTCCCAGGTTTTTGACTTAAACAATAAATTTAAAAAAATAGAAAAGACGGTACTGGCTTTTACTGAGCTGGGGCCCAGCGGAGATATGAGACCTGAAAACAGACGCAGCGGGAGTGTTCCATCCGCAAGGCTCATCAAACACGCGGGAAACGTGGCAGAAACGGGCTAATGTCAGTCTGGAACTCAGAGGGGAAGGCAGACCGGAAGCGCCCTCCGAAGTCTGAATGGCACAGTTTAATCATGAGGATGGATGAGACCCACAGAATGACGACAGAAGGGAAGGAGGGACATGTACAGTGGAGCCCTTAGGGTCTTTGGTACTTAAGTTCTGCCAGGGAAGATAGAACATGGACAAAATGCTATGTACTCTTTTAATTAAAAGTTTAACTTTGCAGGAATTCAGGTTCACAGCAAAACTGAGGGCAAGGTGCAGACCATTCTTATGTACTGTCTGCCCCCCATTCATAGCCTCCCCATTATCAATATGTCCCACCAGAAGGGAACCTCTATTACAGTCAATGAGACTACGCTGACCCATCAGTCACGCAAGGTTCACAGATTACTCTTTATATCAATTCCGCGGGTTTGGGCACGTGTGTAATGCCATCCTCTGTGCTCTGCCTAGCATTGCCCTCTCCGCCACTGGCAACCACTGGTCCAGTCACTGTCTTTATGTATTTGCCTTTTCCAGAATGCCGTGGGGTGGGAATCATACGGTACGCATCCTTGTTAGATTGGCCTCTTTACTTAATAACAGGCATGTAACGTTCCTCTGCGGCTTTTCACGGCTCGATAGTTCTTTTTCTCTTTTCAACACTGAACGATACTCCATTGTCTGGATGTCCTGCCCTTTATTTGTTAATAACCCGCTGAAGGGTTGCCTTGGTTGCGTCCAAGTTTTGGCAATTACGCATAAAGCTGCTATAAACATCTATGTGCAGCTTTCTGTATGGACGTAGCTTTCAGCTCCTCTGGGTGAAGATGCAATAAGAGTCTATTTAGTTCTTCTGTAAGAACCTGCCAGACTCCGAAGGGGCCGCACCGGTTTGCGTTCCCACCAGCAATGAAGGAGCGCTCCTGCGGCCCCGCGTCCTCACCAGAACTCGGTCTTGTCATTGTTTGGGGTTTTGCATGTTCTAACACCTGTGTAGCCACGCACGTTTTAACACAGTATGTTGCCGCAACCTACCAGAAAAGGTGTATCAAGTTATATTCCCTCCAGAAGAATACATGGTCTATGTTTGTATGGAAGAGAAATTCAATCATGAAAAATAGAATACTTTATATTAGTTCAAGTAGCTTTGAATACTAATGAGTTCAACTAAGTTCTGATTTAAATGGCACATGATGTCTGTTTCTGACATCCCTCCTTTTTAGCATGTATAGACCCCTACTTGTCTCAGTGCGTTGGTCAGGGGTCTCCAGAGAAAAAGAACAGATAGAACACACATGCCCAGGTTTATTTATTTATTTTTATTTTATTTTATTTTTTATTTTCAAATGTGATGGGATCATTTATTTTGTTCTGATGCAAAACCAAAGACTACACTACAGCTCAGAGATTAATATATGAAAAGGCCATGAAAAAGCAGTGTGGGACATGCCGGACGTGATGTACAGACTGGAGAATCGGGTTACTCCCTTTACAACATGACGCTACATTGTCACTGAGGAACACATTTAAAATGATACTGTAAACTGAACTGAAATGTGGCACAAGCATGACAACTTCCATGCGTGCCTCCCAGCACCTCCCTTAGGATGGACATGCGATCTCTGGACTTCAGGGTGTGGGAGGGTTACAATTCTTTGGAAGAATAAAATGGTTACACTTTTGAAATTTCAAAGAAGAATTTTAAGGCCAAAACATAGTGAGTTCATTTCTCTTCATCTCCAGGGAGAAACCTGATGCTTTATTCAAAACCTCATTAAGCTTCTAGTTCAAACCCCAACCCAACCTTGTGACTTCCTGCATTGAAGTTCTTTCCATTAGTTAATGCTGATGGGGTCACTTTGAGTCCTGGTTAAAGAGCCTAAGTATAACGCAGTCCACTCAGGCCGGCATCATTTACTTCAGCAGAGAGAGAAGTTCTACTATCCCACTTGTATTTAGCAGTGGTGCCAAAACGGCTGTCTAAGCACGGTTTATTGATGTTTCAATCTTCTCATTAACCTTCTGGTAGACAGACCCTCCAAATTCAGTGCCATCATTCACATGAGTGTGCAGCTGGAAGTCTGCAGCCTTGTAACCCAGGGCGAAATCACTCTGTGACAGTTTGGATTTGGCTGTGTCAAAACTCATCTGATAGCCAGCAAGCCAATCTTCAAAGGCTAATGCAGCCCAGCCGTAGAGGGTTGGGTCAGAACAATCCATATCAACATTCCTGCCAAGACTGAAGCCCATTTATAGGAGGCCTTCAATTTCCCACTCCTCTTTCCTGTGTTTGGTACAAATATGGTGTCAAGGGTAAGTTTCAACCCTTCGGCCAACTTATTCTCCTGAGAGATTTCTGTTCCAAGGGTATTGTCTGGGCTCTGCTTTCAGGTGAAGCTAAGTCCATAGTTACAGATCTTACCTTTGGTCTCTGGGTTGCCTAAAGCTTTCCCTGTATCAGTATAAGCATACCAGAAGTAGAAAATTCCACTCCACTACATGACTTGGTCCCCAGGTCTATTTTGACCATGCTGAACCCATATCCTTTGTGGAAGACATCCTTGGCAGCCTTTCCGAGGTCACAGTCAGTTGGTGTGTTACACAAAGCTCCACCCAGAGAGCAGGCACTCCGCTAGGGCAATGCCGAAGGTCTTCTTCCCACACAGATTTATTTTAAGGAATTGATTCATGCAGTTATGGAGACCGACAAGTCCAAAATCCAAAATTTCCAGTCTGAAGATTGTGAAATTGCAGAATCCGGTCTGGCTCAAACCTTTTTGTCCTAGTCAGGCCTTCAACTGATGGGATGAGGCCTAAACTCACATTAAGTTAGGCCACCTGCTTTACCCACAGGTCCGCCATTTCAATGCTAATCTGTCCAAAAATGCCCTCACAGAAGCATCCATGATAGTGTTTTCCCACTTATCTGCGCTGCGTGATATCAGGGCCCAGACAAGTTGACATGTGAAATCAACCATCGCAATAACATATCAGATTTTCAACATTTCATTCATTCTACTATTTGTATCGCTAGTTACCTTGGTGTCTAGAGTTGTTGGAAAAACAATTCAACGAGTGATAACTTTCAATTTTTAAACAATAAAAATGCATTTTTTACCTCAATTATAAGGCAACAGCGCAGCTGACAATGTTAGCCTTTAAAACTGCTGGGAAGAGCCATGCTTTGGTTTGAAACCTGCAATCGACACCGTAACGTTTGATTCTACCATCCGGTACCAACCAACCGGAAACCACAAACTAACTTATGAAACATAGTTTCAGGAAGTCTGTATATCTGGAAAATTTTGAACATGAAATGCATTTTGATCTGCACAGATTTTTTTTTTCCCATTTTCCATTTCAAAAGTTTCAGGAGCCTTTTTATGTCTCATCCCCAAACTAGGCAGCCTGGGATATGTTTCATTTTAGAATTGCGAGGCTCTTTGAATCCCATTATTCAAAGCAAAATAGAATGAATTGAGAGTTATCAACCAACATAAAGTGAAAAAAGGATTTCAAAGGGAAACCTATGATGACTTTTCTTTTTTTTCAAAATTTCTTTGGAGAAGACCCAAATGTCACAAGCCCTCCTGCGTGTAGGACCAGGCCCTGGGAATTTGAGCCTGTGGCTGTGGAAGGGTGTCCTGAGCTGCCTTGCATTCTATAGGTGCTATATCCAATGTGCTTCTTTATTTTATAAAAATGTACCTCTTACAATAGGTAATCCCAAAAAACTCAATAAACTACACCACAGTAATGTATTAATCAACAATAATATAGCATTTGTATATATTCATTTTAACAGTGAGGACAGCTTGACATGAAACAATGCATCTCAAATAAAACTATATGTCAGGCTAATCAAGAGAGGGATTTGTCCCCTTTGCTAATAGACAACAGGTAATAGAACTCTTAATTGCAATATAAAGTAATCAAATGTGAAAGTTTAAAAAAAGGAAAAAAATACAGCTCTTTGGATGTGTAGGCTACAGGCTAGGAGACTCTACACTGAAGATCAGATGGTCCAGATGTGGATCACGGCACGCTGGAGACAGACGTGGACATAAGACACCTTGCGTGCGGAGAGACCCTTCTAGAGGAGCTCTGTTGTGTGGCACTTATGGGAAAAGATGGGAGAAACAGGTGGGAAGTAGGGTATTTTGCACCGATTTAGTCCCAGATATGGGGCAGCTGCAGATAATGGACTGAGCTCAGTTCCTGTGAGTTTCAGTGAAACTCGAAGAGACAAGACAGTGCGCACCTTTCCAAGTGCCTGGTGGCGAGGGTATAGCTTTGGGGGAGAAATGTCTATTCAGTCCCTGGCCAACCAGTTTTTTGAAAGATGCTCAGCTTCTCTAGCCATCAGGGAAATGCAAATCAAGAGCCACAAGGAGACACCACCTCACACCTCTTAGAATAGCTATCACCTAAAAGACCAAAGATAACTCATATTGGCGATGAGGTGGAGGAAAGAAACCCCCTGCGCTGGGAATGTAAATTGCTGCAGCCACTATGGAAAGAGCGTGAGGGTTCCTCCAAAAGGTAAATAAAGAAGGACTGTGGGATCCAGAAATCCTACTCCTGTGTGTATATCCAAAGGAATTAAAATGAGGATCTCAAAGAGAGCTCTGCTCTCCTGTGGTCATTGCAGCATTGCAATATTCAAACATCATTATTAAAGGTTTTTCCTTCCTTAAAACTTTATATCCCATCTGATTAGAATCTATGTCTGCACATATTTTCACTGTATCTGTGTTCCCATGCAGGTTTCCCCAGCACATCTCTGTAATCGCCTTTATTGCTACACAGAAAGTGTTTTCCACTAAGACACTTAGACTCTTCAAATTTGATTGACGATGAAACTGATGTCAAATAAAAGTCTTATTGGTGCTGCACTGTTTTGTCTTCTGTTCTTTCCTTCAAGAACCTGCAGAATCATATTCTCTGTCTACTCATGACGAACCCAGGCTGACCCGTGATTGCAGCTGCTATTGACCACTGATTAGATGTGGAATTCGACACACATAACCCTTATCTCGGCCTGGACTCTTCGTCTGTAACAGGAGGTAATGTGACAGGAGAGTGAAGTAAAACATAGAAAGCACTAGAGGAGGAGCTAGCAAACTATATTTAGCTATTTTTGTGTGGGATAAAAACTCCTTGCCCTGGCCGGTGTGGCTCAGTGGATTAACCGCTGGCCTGTGAACCAAAGGGTTGCAGGTTCGATTCCCAGTCAGGGCACATGCCTGGGTTGCAGGCCAGGTCCCCAGCTGGGGGCGTGCAAGAGGCAACCACATGTTAATGTTTCTCTCCCTCTCTTTCTCTCCCTCCCTTCCCCTCTCTCTAAAAATAAATGAATAAGATCTTTAAAAATTTTTTTTTCATCAGAAGACACACCTATAAATTCTGATGTGTGCTGTGTCCAACACATTGCTATCATTTATTAATGTGATATCATAATAACCTCTTGTATTATTATAATATGTTTCAGTGTCAGCCTCAGGATTATTGTTATATAAGGAAGAGCAATAAACTTACATAACCAGAGTTTCAAATATCTTCAATAATAACACATTTTCGCTTCACTGAAATTAAAATAGCCAGAGCTCCCTGGCCATCAATGCTAAAATTAGAGTCTGCTTCATTTTTCCATTATTTTACAAATAATGTCTAACTACAACATACTATCTTTTCTTACAGGATCTATTCTTTGGTAGATAATCAGTGAATTTCAATGAGAATTTTAATAAGTCCTAAGTATTATATTAGATTTGCTTGGCTGGGTGTTGATTGTGCCTCCTGAGAGGTCCAGGAGGGGGATTGCAAATAGCTTCTTATTTCCTGGACTTCAGAGTTTCAGGCATATTGCGCATGTGGTTCATGATTGCTGTTTGTATGTGTGGTGCTTTTATGTTAATATGATCTAGCTCTTTTATAGACAGTTTCTAGTTTACCCTAATCAGCTCAAGACCTGATAGAGGCCGCTGATTCCTTGCATTATCGATTTGGTAGAAAAAGATGTGATTGAAATAATTATGCAATACAACATCATAAAAACTGCAACCAGATAGCTTTATGAAGGCATGCTATTTTGAATTTTAGTATTTGCATTGTTCTATAGTTCAGAGTCCTATAGTAAATAGCATTCATCATACATTATAACATTATTAAAGGGTAGCAACAATTGCCCCCATTAAAACTGCACTAGATAAATGTGGGAAGACCATAATTTCTCTGTGAGAAATATGGGCCTGTTAATATGGTGAAATGAGGAGAAACAGAATACTTCAGTGCTCACATATAAATGGAAACTAATTTTTATTTGCATAAATTTTTAAATGCATATTATTTATGTAGGCCTAACCATTTAAAAATGAAGATAAACAAGTTAATCATCAATGGGTTTACTTTTATGTTGTAAAAAAAAAATATGTGAAACTATAGGAAAATCCAACTACAAAAACAATGTATTTTAAAGGCTTGGTGAAGTAAATGATGTGAAAGTCAAGAGACAAAATAATATAGAACAAAGTTAAGAAGCATAAATTGGACTTCACTTCTTTTTTAAAGGATTATGGGAACCAAATATAGCTTTGTGGCATCTTAGAGGCAGAAATTTATTCTGTGCGTAAAAGATCTAAATCATAAACAGTATATTGTCCAAAGGTGAATCAGACTTTCTCCTTTGTCTGCTTCTCTGGTCTTTTGCTGACCTTAGTACAAAGTTGAAAAACCACTAGAGCTTTGGCCAAGAATGTAAGAAATATCATCAATATTACTGAATCGTGATGTTTTAAGTTTTTATTTATTTTGATATCTTTTTCTTGATTCACTTTTCCCCCCTACCCCCTCCTTCCCCTGCCCCCCCTTCCACAATCCCCACGCTGCCGTCTGACCAGGATTTGACTTAAGAACTCTGCCAGGACTTTCTTTTCCACCCTAATGAAGACATTCTATTGAGAATCATGTTGAGACTTAACAAATATAATATATTGCTGTTCCTTTTATAAAGTTAGCAACTGGAAGGCGGAAAGCGAATAATGCAAACTATGATGAGTTTGATGAATGGTGCTTCTAGCCCGGTTTGCCATTTGCAAGCAGGTTGTCTGTCGGGGGTATTGAACCACGCGCAGAAGAGGCGGGACACTGACTCTGAACCTGGTTGTAGAACCTGACAAGTAACTCCTAGCACGTCAGGAAATAAGTGCTTCAGCGAAATCTCAGCCCTGGTTATTATCTGGGAGGGGGGTGGCGCATTGTGCGTGTATGTGAGTGTCTGTCCTAGAAACCTCGGGCCTTTGTGTCTCTTTCTGCTAAGAGAAAATGTGATGATAAACATTAAGAGGCTAACCACATCGGGAACCATAGGTGTGTCCCAGGAAGGCCGACATATTGACCCAGGCGACTTAGTTCATTAGAGATGTCATTGGTCTTTATTCCCTTTTGTTACTTCAAAGCATAAATAATATCGTCAGCCATGCCCGTGAGCAGAAAATGCAGTATTACTTGTTTATACACATTGTATGAGACGTTGCATAGTGTTTATATCCTACATCAGCCACTCTGTGCCCAGAATGCCAAGGTCATCAAGAAGCACATACAGCCACAATGATGTCGTGTGCTCTTTTCTCTACCAATGAGAGTGATGAGACCACAAAAGTTTCCTTTACTTTATACTGACAAGAAAGTAGAAAATGCATTGTTAGTTCATCCCTTTAATGTCTTCTCTGGCTTCTCAAACCCGAGAAGGGTTTGTTACATTTACTAGGGTGATACATATACTCTGTTTTAAGTTTGCCACGGTCACCCTTTCAGCCTCCCCTCCAGCCACTCTGCCTCCAGACGCAGCCAATGAGTCAGAAACAGTTGTTTTTCCCAAACGATGACACGCGCTCTCGCAGGAGTTCGGGTCAAGGCTGCCCCTGCCTTTCTTCATCCCACAGTCTTCTCTCCATCTTCTTAGACCGCCTGATTCACCTTCCAGGGTTATTGTTCAGTTTATCCTAGTCCTTACCCTTCAAAGGAAAAAGGTTTGGCTTTCGCCATTATCTCTGTGTGTGCTTCCTGCATCAAATGTGGGGCACCTCTCCCAGCTGGGTTCAGTCAAAGGGGGACATGGCGCAGGCAGGCAGCGTCTGGGTCTCCTGTAGCACCTCCCGGGGCCTGGCAGCAGAGTGGCAGGTGGCGTTAGCTCTCCCCTCTTCTTCTCTCTTTCTCAGGAACCATATGGTAGCTGCAGCTTTGTATGTATGTTTTCTCTCTGAAAATGAGTTTTCTGTCGATCTCTGAGCACTTAACTGAATGCAGCCTTCCCAGACGTTTGAAAGCTTCTGATTTATGAGCTCATCATAGACTCTTCAAGGCCTGTGTCCTGATACGAACTTCACAAGAGGGAGAATCCATTCCATGAGACCTGGGTCAGGTGTCCTCACAGGTCAAAAAGGCTTTGACCGGTTGGTATGGATTTCAGCACATATTTAACTACATTTTTGAACTGAAACTTTTTAAAAAGTATCTTTGGAAAAATGCATTGAAAATGTCCAGTACACTTTTTAAGCATTACTATTATAGCTCTCAATGCATTTTATTAAAACAAGGCATTTCCCCTGACAAACTCTTAGCTCTGTGAAAGTATGGATCATAGCTTATTCCTTATTTGCCCAGAGCAAGCTTGTAGTCAGTTACCAAGAAACGCAAGCTTGTAGTCAGTTACCAAGAAACGTTAAATGGATTAAAATGTATGCAATGTGTCGTCCTTGAAGATTATGTCAACCAGTGTAAAACCATGAGGACTTGCTAGACTTCTTTTGCAAAGACGTTCTGCAACTTCTACTTGTAGATCAAGTATCTGAATAAATATATATTTTGAAAAAGACACCAAGGCTTGGGGAAACTATAGAAGGCTATGAGGGAAGCTGAGACTAGACTCCAGGGTGTGAAATTTCAACACTCAGATAGTCACTCAAGTTCCATTTATATTAAAGAAAGCAAGAAATGTATTATAACACAACTGATCATCTGTGTTTCAGTTATCAATTATGTTAACAAGCTACCCCAAACTTAGTAACTTAAAAGAACAGCCATTTTATTTCCTGAGGATTCTTTGGGTCAGCTGTTTGGACTAGGCATGGCTGTCTTAGCTTCATTGTATCTTGGGCCCCACCTGGTTGGTTCAAATGGCTTGGAACTAACCACAAGATAATTTGATCAGTTTCCTCTTGCACTCCCCCAACTGAGGTCCAAACCCACATGCCAGGCATGTGCCTTGACTGGCACTAGAACCAGTGACCTTTCAGTTTGCAGGCCAGCGCTCAAGCCACAACAGCCAGGGCCAGGCTTTTTTTTCTAAGGACTTGATTTGGGCTGTCAATTGGATTTCTGTTTGTCTCCATATCTAGCCTCTCCACATGGAAACTTGGGCTTCCTCACAGCATGGCGGTCTCCAGGTATCTAGATATTCTTTTTTTTTTTTTTTTAAATTATAGCTGTCTTCCCTTTGGAGGGACACTACTAGGCTCCTTAATGAATGAATACAGTCCTCACGGAGCCTTATTGCCAGTGAACTGTGTTGGCGGAGGTCATACCTGGGTATCTGTGTGCATGCTGAGGGTCACACACCCATGGATTTCCTGCATCCATCTCCATACATACGTATGGTTTGCCCACAACAAGAACTGACAGCAGCAGTGATCAAAGGATGCACATTATTGCCACTGTGACATTTACATGATAGGGACAAGGGAGAGAGACTGTAAATGCTGAAACATAAAGTATATGTGTTGTACATACATCGGAGAGCGGTAAGCGCTATAAAGACAAAGCTGAGTAATAAGCCACAGAGCCTGCATCGGTGGCATCAGTAGCATCGGTGGCATTGGTGGCATTGGCTAGCCTCAATGAGCTTGGACGGAAGGCCCTTCTGAGGCTGGAGCGGCACGCTATATGCAAAGGAACCCCCCATGCCAAAAATTGGGACAGAAGTTTGCAGGCACTGAGGAGACTTAGTGACAGAAGTCCCGCCTTTCACTGTGTGGGAGCAAGTCCCGGGACATAGTGATTAGGGGATTATGCGGAATTCAACCTATGTTCCAACCCAGGCGTCGTGGCCCCTTGCAGGCGTGGTAATGACTTTGGATGTTATTATAAAGCGGTGGACACCCTGGAGCATTTAGAAGAGAGAAGTAATGTGATGTAATTTTTATTGGTAGAAACCAGGTCATTGATGGGAATTAGTCAGATCCCATTCGCGTGGCGAACAGATGCTCAGTCTGCAAGTGGGAACTCCTGTTTTCCTTCGCTGACTCTTCCAGATGTTGTAACCAAGACAAATGAAAAATACATACAACACGCTGATCCTGTTTGCCACCCAATTTGGCGGTGGTATCAGCACTGATGGCGTTGATGGCTGTTCTGTAACCTTGAGATTTGCTGAGAGCGCCTGCGAAACGAAGCGCCCGGAGCAGCAGCAGGCGCCCTGGCCGGCGTCCTGCGGGAAGGACGCGGCCCGCTGATGACTCGCCCCGCGTCCCCTCCGCAGCGCCCCGAGTCTGGGAGCTCCCAGGTGGCCTCTCCGGGCTTCCCGGGCGGCGCCGCAGCTGCCCTCGGCCCCTGGAGCTCCGCACGCCGGACCGCAGGGGAGAAGGAAGAAGTCCCCCGCTCCCACCCAGGGCCTCGGCGTCCTCCGATGGCAGGAGAGCAGGTGCTTTCAGCAGGACGGCGGCGCTGCTGGCTCCACATGGACGCGGCGGCCAGGGTGACAGTGGCAGCAGAGACGGGTCCGCGGAGGCTGGAAACAAGCTGCTCCCGTGGCTCAGGGGCTGAAGGCGGGCCCTGCCTGCCCGTGGCCCGCTGTCTCCCTTCGCCGTGGCCGCTGTCCCACCTCTCAGCGCGTCTGACGGGCACCCCCCGCGATGTCACTCAGCACCGTCACCTCCGGCCAATGAACACTTCCTCGGCACGGACCTGAGGCCACAGAGCCTTGCCACGTTCGAGATCATATCAAATTAATTTGTTTAAATGCGTGAAACGGCCATCATGCATTAAAATGCCCTCTAGACAACGGGACTGTGTGTACCAGTCCTCTGAAGGGCATGGGTGATCATGAGTTTTAGATATTACTTTATTTTTTGGTTTGGTGGCTTGCACGCACACATACAGGAGCAGAGAGTCATCAAAAAGAGAAGAAAAACTAATAACCATCCAAACAAAAGGAAACAATTTGCAATATTTTCAATAAACAGGCCAAAACGTGAAAAATCATAGTGGAATATTCTAGTACATGAAATGAAACGGGCTGCAGGAAAATGTAATATCCCCTATTCAGTTCAGCTCAGTTTTTTTTTTTTCTCTAAATTTATATATGAACTGACAAATTATTGTAGTTTCTATTAAATGGAAAATGATGAGGAAAAGCTGAATTTGATAAGCAGAACACTCTGATTGTATACATTTAGCTCCAGGTGATATGTAAGAAATCAACCCTCGCAGAAGCGGAAAGAGAGACACCATATGTCTATATGATCTATTTGAATGCGTGTCATTGTTACCAGCTCTGTCTCACAAGGGGAGAGTGCCATTTTGTAGACAATTTTTCCTTTTTTCCCCCCATCACTAAAAACAATTTTTCTACTAGGCAACACAGTTATTCTCATTTTAACTAGGATGTTTTATAAGTCATATAAATTAGACCTTAACTTTTTAATATTAAAACAACTGAAAATGGAATGTTCATTGAAATAATTTGTTATTGTTTTATTATAGTAAGAACAATATATTGTATAGATTTCTACTTTAATAATAACTTGAATGCATGGTAAAAATAGACAGGGTTGTTGTAAAATTTTTAAAGTAGAAATGTCCTGTTTATTTTTTGTCTAAGTGAAACTTACCATGAGAATTAGGACTATAATATTTTAGGCAAATATGAGGGATTGTTATCTTTGTTACTTTTGGGGTTGCTGTTTCACTAAGGCTATTTTGGGGGACATTTCTTAGGGCCATTTCTGCCATCCCCAGCCCTTGCTAGAGGCGCGGGATGAGTCTGATGGCCGAGATTCCATCCCGAGTGTACCTTCTGCTGTTTCCCTGGCACCTGCTTGAGAAATACCAGCTAAGGTCCAGGTCAGGGTCGACATAAGAGCTTACTGTTTCTAGATGCGTCCATCTGCATAAGAAGGACTCTGTCCATGATTACCCGTGAAATGTACATCCTACTTTCTTCCTGCTGAAGAGACAGATCTCGCAATATTAGTTTTCAAATGTAATCTCCAGGAAATTTTATCAGAAGGAACACAGCAGGGGAATTAAAAGTGTATACTCTGGGGACAGACAAACAAGGTTCAAGTGCTGACTCAGTTGTCAATGCCAACTAATTTACCTTCCTGGGAAGCAGCTTCTTTGGCTATAAAATAGAGATAATGCTATTTGGTGGTTAATTTTGTGTGGTTGCTTGTCTGGGCCATGTAGTGCCTAAATATTTGTCTGTGAGGGTGTTTGGGAATGAGGTTCACACTGGAGTTGGTGAACTGAATTAAGCAGATAGGCCACCCCAAAGTGGGCACATACTAAAGCCCTAGTCCAGGTGCAAAACTTATGTTGGACGAGTATCGTTGAGGTGCCAGGTTGCTGAGTACAGAAACTCCACGCCCCCCACTTCTGACCGAGGTGGGGTAGCACTTCATCTAGACAAACACACATGAGGACCTTGTATATATATATGTCAGGTGCACCTCAATGAGTACAGAGAGTTGCCCAAATATTTCTGAAGGCCAGTGACTGCAGGAAGTCTCTGGAAGGTGAGAACAGACAAGATCCACCCTTAGACTTGTAAAGGGAGACAGTCCAGCTTTATACTGACCAACAGAGTCCTCACAATCCCCTCAGCTTGGCTTCAGACAGGTTTCTTCCTGCCTGGGACCCCGCCTGCCCTCTCACTGGTCCTTACAGGCTCTACACCCCTAACCACAGAGGCTCCCTCCTTCCTCATCTTAGCGCATTTACTTTAGAAAACTTGCTTCTGTGACTCATTTCTCTTCTCCTTTGAAATGTCAGTCTTCTGAAAAGCCTCCTGACAGTGCCTCAACCCAGGAAGAGAGTACCCCATCTCGGTGTCTGGGAGGGCAAGTGCAGAGAGGACCCTTCCTCTGGGCTGGGAAGCTACCTCCAGTCACGGAGATGATAGAAAATGTATTGAAATCCTCCCAGGCAATTGTGCAATAGTGGCCCCTGACTATATATAACTTTCCGCATGGAGGTACAAGCTGGAACATCCCTGTCCCACGTGTCATATATCACTTCTAGCTTATCCTAGTAGAAGTTTTATTAGCCACAGAGAAGGTATCCTAGTAGAAATGCTATTCACCACAGAGAAGAGTTATCTCCTGGGGGAATTTCTGTTTCCTATCTAGTCAGATAATTCTTACACAAGCAAGCAGGCAACAGGAGAAAGGAACACAGTATTAATAATAAATATGTGTGTCGCTGGGTTGCTCTGCATGTGAAGTCAGAAGAGAGCTGGTCTCCCTGGAGTTGGAAGGACCCACAACCGTGTGCATCTGGAGCTAAAGGTCTCCCTGAGCTCACAGCCCTGGGCCATGTGCATTGGGCTTTCTGATCAACTTGATGTAAATATTCTTGTCCTTTTGTTCAGCTTTAGGTTTGTACAAGCAGGAGGAATAACAAAAAGGAGAGAAAACTGAGAAAGACTGCTGAGTTCCCTCAGCCTTTTACTTTCCTTGCTGAGTTCCCCTCCTATCCCGCTTACTATTATTCCGCTAAAGGTCCTGTGCCCGGATGTATCCTTGGCCATGACACGCATCCAAGTTCAATTTCCTCAAAGGGAGCTTCATAAAACCAGCGAATCAGTGCACTAATTTTCAGGGAGAAATATGATACAACTGGGCATACTGCTGATTTCATCCCGATGTCCAAGCTACCAAAAACATCCAATTACAGACTACGACATTATCTCGGGGAGGACAGATTGAAAACAATGAGAGTTAGTCACCAGTGATAGATGTTTAATGTTGGCAGAATGGAGATACACGTCCCCTCGTTCTTATGTAAGCGATTCAAATGCGCAGGACCAGTGGGTGTTCCTTGGACCCGGAACCTTTGTGCCCCGGCAGAGCCAGGGTTGCCGCTTTGACTTGCTTTCTAGATCATTCCATAAGTCACTAAGCACCCTCTGTGACTGATACATTCATATCCTAGACGTGTTGGTTGTAATCTGCGAGGTGGCTCTCCCATCGTGCTGGCGAGACAGAACACACTGTGGTTGGCCTTGCTGCTGTGGCTTCTCCCCGTGGGTGACGGTGGGTAGCGCTTGGATATTATCTTTTGTCTAAATTCACACTTGACGTCTCAAAGGGCAGCCCCGTGGCCCTCTTTCCGAAGGCCAAGGAGGATACATCTACAGGTCCGTAAGTGCTGACATTAAGTCCCTCCATAACAGGAGCCTTGGCGTTTTAAAGAAAACTATCGATTCCTCTCTGAGAAATACAGCATCTCTCTGTCCGCCCTGTGAGGGGTCTTTGGATAAAATGACAAATGCTTCTCCATTTTAGGAAACGGTGCAGGTTTAGGAACTGACAAGCTACCGAACGCAGAATTTTTAAAACTTGCCAGCCTTTACAGAGTGAGGCATTATCCTGCGCACACAAACATATATTGGTATAGCGTGGTTAACCGCTAACAATCCTATCTCACTGCAGTTTAGATTTTTGAAATTGTCCTGCTGGGATTCACACCAGAGGTATAGGAAGCATATTTTTTAAATATCCGTCTTTCTGTAAGTTGGCAGCAGAGAGAGACGGGGAAGAGAGTTGATGAGACGCGGTAAGTTGCCATTCACGCTGCAGAGACGCGCAGCTGCTATGGCGGCCGGAGCCAGCTAAGCGCCTGGAAAGACGGACAGACGACGGGCCGCAGTGAAGTCCTGTCCCTAAAGCCACGTCTTATCTCAGTTGCTATGTTGCTGATGAGCAACTTCTGTTATCCCCGAGAAGACAGACACTTGAGGGTCATTTAAAATGCAAACGGAAAGCCCATGACTTGTCCCAGGACGGTCCCCTGGCATCTGTTGTGCAACCTGAGACTCTCAGCGCAGGAAGGAGCTTCCATGGTGGCCTGTGAAGAGGGCAGGTGTGTCCAGGGACGCTAAGAAGGGGTGACGTGCCCTGAGCCTTCCTCGCCACTGATGCGGAGCTTGGATCTGACCTGAGAAAGGCTTTTCCCTCGCAAACACCTCAAAGCAGCACAACTTCTGGTACTTCTTTCTGCTTAAAAGTTTAATTCCGGATTTAACGCCCTTGAAGCAAACGGTGATTGCAGAGGTTCTGCGGTGTCTCAGTTGCTGAGAGTGGGCGGCCACATGTGCTTTTAGAGGAAGGCGGGTCCTCGTCTGGAGGAACAGCTCTCGACGAGCGATGTGGGTGTAAAACAATAAGCAGGATTCAGTGGGAGGCCAAGGCCCTCGCAATGGGATGGCCCAGCGAGGCCAGACCCCCAGGGAGCTCCTGCCGAGGGCCCGCGCGGCCCGGGAGCTGCCTGTGTGTGCTACCCTGTCCCCTGCCGCAGCTTTCCTGTGTCGTCCTCAAGTGAAAGCAAAGCCTCCTGCGTTTGAACGCTCCTTAGGGGATATATTGGGGTTCAGAGGAGACTCTAGGCTTCCTTCAGTTGAATCAAGTAGAAAAGAAAGAAGCCATGACAGTCATGTAAAGAACTGAGGACAGAAACTCCTGCAGGTGACAGCGAAGTCCCGCGCTGCAGCCGAAGGGAGGCGGTGGGTGTCACTGGGGTGTTGATGTAAATGGTCCCAGGGACAATTGAGCTCCCCACATTATGCAGTGTCAATGCAGCATACAGTTACTTCAATAGGGAAGAAGTTGTGAAGGAAATATATATTTTGCCTAATAATAAAAAAGCTGCAAAAATACCCAAGTGAGAGACCTAGATCTTAAAGCAAAAAGACATTTGAACAGGTAATGCCTGCATATCGGCAAATCTCTAAATATAAAAAATATAAATTTAAATAAACATCTATCTATACAGAATATAAAATCTAAGTGTGAAATCCTGTTTATTTTTTTGCATAACAGTTAACATTCTAGGGGCTAGCAAGCATGGTTTTATATACACACATATAATATATATGAAGTTTATAGTAATAGCAGGTGACAATTTTTGAAGAAAATAGCGTTAGATATTTCTGTAAAGTCTTCCCCCAAAATCTCTACTGACATCTGATATTTGAAAACGCTTGTTCCAGTCAAGTGTTATTAAGTCAGGGGTGTAGTGAAATGATTTAATAGAATGCACGTTAATTTTAAGAATGATTAGGAAAACTGTCAAAATGTGTTTCTTTTACTTTTCTTTAAAAAAATTTAATATAAAGATTTGAGTTATTCTAGGCAGGGACTCAAAGACTAGTCAAAGACAGTCCTGGTCATCCAGAAGTTTCAACTTTGTGGTGCGTGTTATGGGATGGTTATGGAGGCGGAGGGGAAGCGCAGACGGAAGCAGTTATCGTAAGAGCCAGAGGGGGGGAATCTGATTACGTCACAGAGGCTGAAAGGGGCGAGTGGCAGGTATTGTGCACCTGGTTTCAAATTGCAAATAACGAAAGAAGAAACAGCGTAGGTAAGGGGATATTTGTCAATGGTGCAAAAGCACTTATTCTAGAATTTTACTTTTTAAAAGGAATCTTGGAAAATCAAGCAAAAATTTTAAAGTATAGGAATTATTTGTTGCATTTCAATTTTTTTGTTTTCATACATTAAATTGGAATAGTTTGTAATTGAATACCTCAAAACCACAGGCACAGCACATCCATAGCAGCCCTAATCTCTGGAGGAGGTACCAGGAGCCCCAATGACCCCATAGGCTACTTCTGCACAAGACAAGTTAGGACCAATATGATACACCTATAGAAATAACACGAGATCAATATTCATATAAGCGCCTCAAAAACCCATGTTTCTTTGAGTTCCATGTATCCTAGTTATAATCTCATCCTCTTTTCTCATTTAACTATTATATCTGTCTAACATCATATCACTCAACGTATTTCCCATCAAGAAGAGATAGGTAGAGATTGAGACCAAATGAACACACTCACTCATTGAAGATAAATTAGAGAATGAACTAGTTGCTCATTTAATGGGAGTTCTCTTCCAAATTTTGACCAACTCAATAAGCTTTAATTTTAGTTATTATATATCAAAGTCCATAATAAACAACTAGCTTTTTTCTTTCAGAAATGACACTCTGCCATAGTACAATACAGTGAGTGAAAGCAAAGCCTTGGCTACAGGTGTAGCCACATTACTTAACCCTTACAGCCAAAGCAAGCTTGTCCCTGAAGGCTGTGCAGTCACACCCCTCTTAGCAGATGCATCTGTCTGTGCCACTGCTATTACACCTGCGGCCTCAGGCAGCAATGTGACCGCTGTGATCGAGTTCCATGTGTGGGGTGCACTTAAAAGCTCAGGGCCTCCTTCTGGAAATTAAGCGAGATATAGTGATTATTATAGGACCTCTAATGATGAATTAAGCACAGTTCTACTTCTGTGTGTATAGACAAACAACTGAAACACGATTCATGACATTATCAGCATCACAAAGCAGAAGAAATCAAGGAATTCGGTGGAGAGAGACATTTTAACTGATTGGGATACTCAGACAAAGCCTCGTGAAGATGCTAGTTTACAGAAGATAGATGAAGGCAGAGAAACCATTCCAGAAACGGGGCTCATTATGTTAAAAAGGTGGAAACGTGTGGGGGCAGGACCTATCTTGTGACTGGTGCACACAGCTCCGTCGTGGACGCTGAGGTTGGAAGAGCTCCAAGGTGAGGTGTGGGGAGCTTCTGTTTAAAACAAAGTAGGTCATTATTTTAAGGTCATGAAGGCTCATAGGCAATAAAGAAGCATTTGCCTCTCAATCCACAGTCTCTGTAGCTATAATCTACAAATGTCCCAACGTTGGATTGACTGCGGCTCACAGAGCGTGATAATTACAGAATCATTGTTGCTATAAAGCTAGTGTCTATTTAATAGGCTCAATGTCAAAAGAGCAGTGAAAAGGCTTTACCGTAATTGTCTTACTGGAAAGTTTTGTGTCTAAACCACCTGTGAAGTAGCTGGAACTCTTCTAAGCAAGAAAAATCAATGAGTCATTTTTTGATTCATCTGAGCACCAAATGCACTGCTTTAACCATAGCCAATTATCAATAGGTAACAGATGCTGAAATAAATTATTGGAATTTATTCATATAATGAAATATTATCTGTTTTTGTTTTCATGTGTTCTTCACATTTTCTTAATGACCTAGTCAAGAGAGATGTGTCTTTTAATTACCTTCTCTTTTCTTTTTCTTTTTTTATCACTGTTGACTCTGCTTTTAAGCACACATTTTGGCTGCTTAAAAAATATCGCATAGGTGTGTATTTTACAAACATAACTTTTAAAGCAATTCACACATGTGATTTACAATTTTAAAGAAGGTGATCACAAAGATAAATTGCTGATATAAGTTTTATTTTGAATACTTGAGGGGTCATAGGATCAACCAGAGTGCACTGCTTCTATGTACCATAAAGGCATTTGCTGTGCTATTTATTCTTTTTATTTTTCTTTTTTCCTTTTTCCATTGTAATACCAAGACTATTTGACATTGAGGAAGAGAATAATAAGAAAACATTTCTTAACATCCATTTAAAAATAATTTTGCGGTGGTAAGGACTGTTTATTTTTCTCTATAACTAGATCACTAGGGCATCTATAGAGCAGATGGTAACAGACACTATCATCATTAATTTCTGCACTAGAACTATGCAGGGGGTCAATTATTTCTGGATCATTTAAAATGTTTTCTTTATCCCCAAAAATCTACATACAGGCAACGTGTTTGTTTATAGGAATTTCCTGATTAAATAAATATATTCATATCATATCATGTGTGTGTGTGTGTCCACTGAACTGGTCCTACTTATCAAGAATAAAAGATTACATAATAAAGTGCTACAGCTTTATAAGGCGAAATTAAGGCTGACAACTTATGTCTCCCAAACTTGCCCACCAGCTTTCATAAAGTGATCCAAGGATCTAAGAAGAAATGTTGTTTTTTTCTTTGGTATTTGCACCAACCATCAACTTAAAAACAAAATTCATGAAGAGACGGCAAGTGGCTAAAAATAGACACAGTTTTACAGGTTTCAGAAATACATAAGGAGCCTCCTGAAATATATTCAATATTAAATCAGAAAACCTGAAATGGTCACAGGACTATCTGCTTCATTTTCATCCTAATCATTCTAGAATTGTGTTCTTTAAAGTATGAGAATTGTGGATAAAGAATCACTGAATATGAATCTTAATTTATTATTTATTATAACCAATAGTAAACCATATAATAGTAACTTTTTTATTTGATAGACTTATTAAATTTATATACTTTAGATTAGGAAATCAATATTTCCAAAATGTTTTCTAAAAGCATTCTTTTATATGATACCTGGGGGGAAAGAGTTACATGATCAAATGATTCTGGGAAAATGTCTTGGAAAATAGTAACAGATTAACAAGTAAAAAGTTATGCAAAGTCTTACTCAACATTCCCTGACAATGTTAGCACTAACGCTGTTCTCACGTTGAAGAAGCAGCCATTCACCTGAGTCAGAACTGATCTTGCTGTCTGGGCAGCAGAGGGGCGAAGGAGAGAGCCGGGGAGAGAGCCAGTCATGAAATCTCAGAAAGGAAGTCATTTCTCTTTCAACACTAAATGTATATATTTAAAAAAAAAAAAAAAAAAAAAAAAAACAGCTATTGTGAACCTAATAAAAGTTCAGGAAAACAAACTCCAGGTCAGTTGAGCCATGAAAAAGTGCCAAGGCCACGGGGAAGCGGGGCAGAGGGTGCACAGGACTTGGGGAGTGGCAGGAGGACCACGGCTGCTGCCCAGGGACCAAGGGCAGGCAGAGGGAGGGGGGGCAGCAGAAGACCCTGGGAACTTGGGCGCCTTCAGGGCACCAGCTCCTGCTTGTCTTCTGTGCCCCGCCTCGTGCAGATTGCTGCTCATTCCCAACCAAAGCCGCAGCCACGCAGGGGAGGCGATTCGGAGGGAAAGGGGCCGGTTGAGCTTAGTGAACACAGACCGTGAAGGTGGTGGCATGTTCAGGGTCTGCCTGAGGAAGGCTACACATCAGAGCCCACAGCAGCCCAGAGTGGCCCACAGTGGCCCATCATCGGCTGCACCTGGTGGCCGCAGGCACATCAGGCTTCAGCCCCAGACTATTCAGGTAAAGGGAGGGGTGGAGGGGGTCACAAGTCCTGGCGGTTGGTGGGCACCAATCCAGAAAGCAACTCTCTACATTCAGTGGCAGCAAACCAATGTGGGGCCAAGAAAAGTTCTTTGGGAACGCTAACACTTAGTGGGAAAGATACCAAATGTTGCTGAAACACAGAAATGACCTCCTTTTTTATTTTCCACATAAGAGAAAGTAGAGTCTTGCCTATCTTGAACCTGTTAGGAGCATAGCTGCAAATATTGCAGGAAAAAAAAAAAAACATTTTAAAGCTGAAGTTGTCACAAACGAAAGTCATGAAGTCCTTGTACTATTTTGAGAACTGGAGGTACTGCACTCAGATCCTTGATGAGAAGCTGTTCACTGATGGACGCTTACTTTACACTAGTTTGTATAATGGGTGGAGGCAATGCACCCATAGGTATTAGTATCTGAGACGTGATCCGGCCCCAGTGTGCTAACCTGGCTGGTCTGAGCGCCAGCATTTTAGCAATGGATTGTCCTTGAGTGTCTTCATTAACACAGATGCTCACATCGAGTCCCAGGTCACTAAAGCCAAGGTCCATCAGAACGCGAAGTTCGTTGTTTTGGGTGATGCCTTTTGCCAGGACAGACAGGTAGGGAGGTTCGCTTACACCACAGAACTGCTATGGGTCAGCTGCTCAGTTTTCTCCTGTGCTGGGTCTGTTCAAACCTCAGAACTACTAGACATGCACTATCTTGGGGAAACGGGTCAGGAGAGAGAAGAGTGGGCCCTGCTCCTACCCCCACCGATGACGAACTGTGTGAGGTGACACAGTTCACCTGTATCCGGGAAACTCACACTTGGCGTCATTAGTGTGGACAACCTCCCAGCACCGCTGTGCAAACAAAGAGACACTGGAGAAGAATGTAAAGCTGCTGTAATTTATAAATTTCTAATCAAATGTAAGGTATGTACAGCTAACTATTTCTATGAAATGTATAATCGCAGAACAATAAGATTGGAAAGGAGGTTTTTTTTTCAGAAACAAGTTTCTGAGTAATGCACATCACGTGTGTGACTGACTTACATCCTCACAAGGCCGTGGTCTGCAGACTTCTGCGCAACAGTAATGGCTGCCGAGGCTGTTCCGTTGGGGACTTCCGCGCCGGATCCCACTCAGTCCCATTTGGCCTTATGACCTGTGTTCTGGGAGCAGAGGCTCCATCCACAGCCTCCCAAGTGGTTAGACATGGGAAAGGCGGGCCGTGCCAACCTCTGTGCTCAGGCCACACGGGTTTCCAGACACGCGAAGCCCACCAGCTCCATCAGAGAGCAGGGCCCCCATTAGCCTCGCTTTTCCACCTGACACGTTTGAAATTCACAGCTAGACCTGCAGAAAAGAATGAAGGCGAGAGGATCTGGGAAAAACCCCGATTATTTGGCTCATGTTGCTGAATGCACTCATGATTCTGAAAATCAATCTTTCACAACAGAAATTTCTGCGGAATTAAACCTGCCAAAAGGGTATGATTGAGGAACGTCGCATAGGTATACATTATTGAAAATCCAGCGCAGCTCGTTTTCAGGAAAGATCATGCTGTCTTTTATACAAGAGCAATTATTCTTCTCAGAAACGTTCCGAACACGAATCATCAGCGTGCTCACTTCGGGCCAATAAAAAAACAAGTAAGTCCTTGGGGCCTGTCTGACTAAGAAGGTAGGACGTGGCCACCTCCTTCTGGATAGATATAGGTTTCCGTACTTCAAAACTTTGCTTTTTATCAGGATGGAATATAAGCAACTTTTCTGTAGCTTCTTTGGCTAAATAGGCTTCTCTTCTCCTCTTTCCACAACGGTGGGGTGTGTTTCCCTGCAACGCGCTCTGGTGTTTTTCTGGGTTAAACACCTGCGTGGGCCTGGGAGTGCCTGACCCTCCCTCGGGGACAGAAGGCGCTTCCTCCCACCTGAGCCCCAGAAGGTGAGGCTACCTGCCCGGGCTCTGAGCGGAGGTGTGGCCTGCGCTTGTTGTGAGAATAGCGCTTGGAAGAGGGAGTGATGACCTGCCTAGGCGCCGCCCATGTGGGTCATTGCCTGCCCAGCCCCTGACTGCTCCCCAGACCCCAGCGGGGCTCTCGGAGAAGAGCTTGCGGTTGATGGCAAGCGTCCGGAGCGGCTGGAGCTCTGAGCTGGCGGGGGAGCCCACCTATGACCATTAGCCATTCATTCAATGCTAGTGGTTTCTACCCGCCTCCCGAGTGGTCAGCTCTCTCTACCTCCTGCGCTCTGCCAAAGCGGAAACACCCCCAGCGTTCTCTCGGAGGGTCTTGCCCATTTCTTTACGCAGCCCACCTCTGTGCCTGGCGACCTCAGGACCCTGGCAGGCTCCAGAGAAGTTATTCTGTAGGTGACCAGATTTTCCGTCGCGGGTAAGGCGGCAACAGTGGTCTACCTCAGCTTTCTACATGTTAAACAGGAGCAGAAGGCCATCAGTAACATTGGGTACTTTAGGAAATTATCTAACTTTAGTCTTTTCATTATCTTTATGTCTGATGAGGTTATAGGAAACATTTATTTTTAAATTAACCGTGTGTTCATTGCCTTTGTGAATTCACTTATTGTTTCTAATTCTTCATCCGTCCCTTTGGATTTTCTATAAGTACAGCATCTGCAAATAATGGTATCTTGTGTTTTCTTCCCAGCTCTTTATCCCCTTGTGTCTTTTTTGAGCCTCGTTCCCATTCTAATTCAATGTTAAAGCAGAAGGAGGAGCATCAGTATCTGTGGCATCCCGATCTCAGGGAGACTGTTGATTATGCCACCGTTCCGTGACGCTAAGTGTTATGCTTCCTGTAGTATCATGTAGATGCTCATGCTCAGGTTTCGGGACAGGCCCTTCGATTATGTGTATGCATTTGTATTTGTAAATAAGGAACGTATGTTGGATTTAACTACGTGCATTTTCCCCGACCTAACATGATCATCTATTTTGTTTTGTTTTGTTTTTTCCTCCTATACTTTCTGTTAATTTGGTGAGTGCCAAATTCTTCTAAATCAAAGCACTATAATGATGAATAGTTTAATTTGAAGGTACCTTAGAATAAAGGTTAGAGACCGCAAGTTATAGCGTAATAAAGAATACAAATAAGTCAGAACTAAAACTGTTCTATTTTTTTCTCTAAAGAATGTGTGCCTTACTCTTACCATTCCAGGGGCTTCCTCAATCCGCATTACGTTGATGTAAGAAAGAGGAACAACCGGTTTTGTTTAGACATTTTATAGAATTTCTGGACTAAAATTCTCTCTGATAAGATCTTATATATCATCCATTAGGGAAGCATTAAAGGGAAAGTCTTAAAAGCTAGAAAAATATTAAGGGCTGAGTCTTTCTCTGAGTTTATTATGTAGGCTTCTTTACACAAGGGAACAACAATGTGCATGTATGCAACCATGCTTCGTAAAAAGTCTTCTGATTAAAATTTTGCTTGGAGGTAATGAGACGAAAAGTCCATGTTGACTCATTTCTACAATAATCCTCAATGCAAAATTGTATCCATTTGCAGCGTGGATTGAACAATTTCTAGTCATCAACCAAGCTGGAAACACAATTCAAACCAAATAATTTTTATCACAATAAATTGCAACAGCCTAATAGTTTAGAAAGTTAAAATTACTAACAAACAGTATCTTTGCATTTTTTTGGTGTCTAAGTTACTTAAAAATAAAGTTTATTTGCTAAGTTACTAAAAAAATTACACCCTTTCTCCGTTTCCAAAAAAGGCCTACTTTAAACTAAGTATTGACTTTCAGCTTCCCAATATTGGCTCCCACGGAGGGAGGCTACATACTCTTAGATACAAATTCTGTGGCCGTGGCGCATTGACTGGAATGTTCAGAAGAGGAGTTTTGTTATGAGAGCTTTTCTCTGTGCGCCTTTTTCTTCCAGAGCCGTTATCCTAACAATAGGTATCGATGGTGCTGCCCATGGAGTGGAAGCATTACAGCTACATCAGCTTGAGATATTTTATATAAATCTTTGCCATTATATCACTCCTGGCAACCAGCTGTGCTGTGATATGTCATGATGATGAGTCATCAGATGTGGTAAGAATCTAAAGGACAGTTATGTAAGAACCTGTATTAATAAGCACAATTTTCACAAATGCAAAGATGAACATTTGCATATACTCTGATACCTTCCACGGCATCAACACAGTTCATGGCTGTATTTTAGAATCATGCTGATTTGCATGTGGTAGTTCACCAAGAAACAAATCACATCTGAAAACATGCTTAAGACCGACACTTTATCATACAATGCACGATTATATTGCTGCGATACCCAATATAAGCACAATATCAAGTTACACTGGATAGCCAGTCTGGACAAAAGAGCGTGGACTCCTTTCCCCTGGCTACTTTGTTTAGTGCAAATGCTAGCTGCATGTAAATCTACAATTACAGCAAAATAAATGGTTTACTTGTAAAATAGACTGCCCTTTTCTTTTTTCTGATCGTAGGGACAATATAGAACAAAGTTATGGTGTTCAACACTTTGGTTACTCAGATTCCTAAAGTTGTGTGTGTGTGTGTGTGTGTGTGTGTGCGCGTGTGCACAGGTGTGCACACATGGCTGTTGTATCAGTTTAACTGCTCTGAGGGAAGAATCTTGCCCCTCCTGCTTTTAACTGTAATGATATTCTAAGGAACTTCTGCACGTGCAATTAAAAGGAATTGCTGAGATGTGGCTGTAACTGCATAAGGGACAGCGAGCATGTATTGTAGACTTGCTAATATATACTTCTTGTTACCCACACAAAGCCGATTCCATCTTTCTATGCCTAACCTCCAGCGGTGCGTGGTTGGGAATGTTAGCATATTTTCTGTGGGATTCTACTCCATCACTTTTCCGCTCATGTTACCTTTGGTAGAACCTGGGCCTGGGCCATTGCATGGGCCGTGGAACACACTTCCAGTAACGTTCTGCTCCAGTAAGGGAATGTCACTGTGACCATAAAAAAATGAGCTAAAAATAATATAAGGGATTTATTGTCTGGGCCCCTGAGGAAAAACATTTTCTGTTTATTACCCGTTTGCAAGATGGATATTTAATAGTCCCAGGCCCACATTTTATACAGCCTGGTTATGTGTTTCCCTGAAATTTGAAATGAAAAAAAAAAAAAATGCATTTAAAAACAATGAGTACATTTTATCAGGGTTAAAGGTACACTTTCAAAAGGAAATGTGGATTGAAACTTTTGTATTTTCCTCTGTCTCACTTTGAAGTTGCTTGATCTCCAACGTGGCATAGATTTCTGTCCCTCATTCCCAGCACCAACGATTACCTGATGCTAGAGGTAGTTTACTTACCCCAAATTCTGTAAAATGAGACCAAACCCACCTGGCGTGTTCTGGTCCACTTGAAGTTCTTTTCTGTACAGAAGTGAATCATTCGTTCAGCCACGTAGTCAGGAGCCCAGTTATTTCATTCAGCATCTCCCATTGACAACCTGGCCCCAAGAGGGTCTGAAGAGAACCGTTTCTTCTGCGTCGTTTTTCATCCCAACACAATGCTGCTGTTATCCGGGAGGCTGAGTCAGGCTCCCCCACCCCTCCTTCTTTATGGCACAGATGAAATGACAGACAGCACGCGTCCCCAACTGCACTTTTTTCTAAGAGGAAGTGTGCATTTCCTATAAAACCTACTCGTTGAGTCCTTGAGAGGACCATCCAGATTTGAACATAATTTTGATGTGTTTACACAGAATTTTACAACTTAAATTCATCTGTTTTCCAATCAAAACTCATTGTGAAATTTTTAAAACATTGTTTTCTCAAATCTTTAAATATGGTAAAACACAGTGTGACATGCTAGTAAATAATATATTATGGAACAATTTTATCACTATGTAAAATTGGCACATTGTTTTGGGAAAACAGTTGTCTTGAATATTATCAGACATAATAGCTTCATTGGAATATCGCAGGACTCCTTTAAAGTGACAGGTTATGGGATCATGGTGAGTCTTAATTAGAGATGGCTTGGGGTTGCCTATCCAAGGAAATCCAGCAGCTGTCTCTAGAACCAAGAGAGAATCAATTGGTAAAAAAATTGATATGAATGAAAACGGGTAAAAACACATTTTAACTCCTATAGAATACAGTGGAGTTGAAAACAGAGCATTTACTCGTAATACAGGAAACTCACGGGACTTCCCTTTTTCCTTCTTTTGTCCTGCTTTTCTTTTGTGCTCGGGTATAATGTACAGTTCTTTAATTATCTGTTAACGCCTAATTCTCAAATACGTAACACTTGTTATGGACTGAATTACATCCCCCTTCTAAATTCAGAGTTGAAGCCCTAACCCCCAATGAGACTGTATTTGGTGACAGGGCCCTGAGAGAGGTAATTAAGGTTAAATGAGAACCTGACCTGATAGGATCACCATCCTCATTAGAAAGACTTTGGGGGGAGTTCACGTCCTCTGTCTCCGAGGGGAAAAGGTCAGGTGAGCCAGGGTGAGAGACAGCCTGCGCACCCAGGGACGGGGCCTCCCCAGGACCGCGCCCTACCAACGCCCTCATCTCAGACTTTCAGATTTCAGAATTGCGAGAAAATAATTCTTTGCAGTGTAAGTCACCATGTTCATAGTGCTTTCTGTCCGTGCGTGCCGAAGTGACTGAGACAACACGTGCTTTGTCGCACATCCAAGTGATACAGGATGAGAAGAGTAATTGTTAGTGAATGCTGTTATGCCTGAGAAAGTCTGATTTGAAATGCTTTTATGCAATGTACGGTATGTGTACACTTATTTATAATTTGATATATGCTCAATATAAAATAAGGGATATGTCAAGCACTGTATCCCAAATATGTCAGAGTTCAGGAGAAGTTTAGCTGGTGGAGCAAGGACGTGTGAGGCTAAGTGATGGCTGAGGTGCACCCTGGCCACAGTGCGCAGGAGGAAGAGGGTCTTCTCCCACCTGTGTGTCTCCCCAGGGACACCTGGAAGTCTAATATTTTATATGACTTAAACATAATGAAAACCAAGAAATAAAATCTGTTGCAGTAGAACAAAGGGGGGAAGGAATTGCACCCTTGGGTGTATTGTATATTCTGACCAAAAACATTACATGGAAAAATAGCATCCTGAATGCTGATCGTGCCTAATGAGCGTGGGTGTGAGAAGCGAGCTGTGGAGCAAAACAGCTGCGGAAAAGGAAATGCTAGGGGACTTAATCACAAATAGTTTGGTTTTCAAATTGTTGAACAGAAGAAAGTGAGAGAGTCGGGACTGGTGTGTAGTTCTTTAGACAATCACGTTTGGCTGCTTTATCTGTGATCCAGAAGAAAGATTAAAACAATGAAAAATTAAATCATTATCACTGTTGAGAGAGAAAAAGAAAAACTGAGTGAATAAATGAAAAGAAGTAACAGTACTGGATAATAAGAACACATGTAATCTTTGAATTTTATCAAAATTACATGAATTATACCCATAAGTGTTTTTTATTTGTAATGTTTGAAAGAAGTCATTTTAAAATACTAGACAACATGGTGCCAGAAACATTTCCATATAGAAACTTTAATGCATATATGTACTAAAAATTTATAACTTTTTTAAACAAAATATATTTTTACTTTAAGATGTTTGTTGCTGCTCTTTTGCCTAATTCAGCTCTTCTGTTTTAAAGTAACGATGCTGTGTCATTTCGTGTTGAGTAAAACAGTCCCATTTATTTCAGAAGATTATGCTCTGAGCTACAAACCGATGTAGGACAAAAGAATACTTCTTTGTATGAATCTGGCAAAAGTGTTATGCAAATTTTACATCAATCCTTATCAAAATGCATAAATCATATTTTAAGACCATACTGCCAGGGTGATGTCAGAGCATGGGGAATAAATCCACACTGGCAGATGGGTCATTTTATCACTCGTATAACTTCAAATCGGTGTCTGAGTTGCTTGTTCTGTGGCCCCGTTTACCCCAATGTCAAGGCCAGAAATGGACAGTCAAGTCCATTTCACATTGTTTTTCTCTGACCTATTCTTCATCTACCTTCTTCATTTGTAAATAGTAACTCATGTGATTAGGTTGGCCCAACCTAATTATCCCAAAAAATCTTCCAGTTTAAGGTCAGCTAATTAATAAATGTGACTGCATCAGTACCTGTGATTCTAATGTATCTGAAACAATTTGTATTAGTTTATTAGAATTGCCATAACAAAGTACCACAGACTCAGTAAATTAATCAACAGAAACGTGTTTGTCACACAGCTCGGGATGCTGCTGGAGGTCTACGGAAAAGGAGTCAGCAGGTGGATTCCTTGTGAAGGAGGATTTGTTTCACGTTCTTGTCTAGCTTCTGGTGGCCTCGGGGGTTCCGTGGCTTGTCATGCTGCCCTAGTGCCTTTATATAATCTTCATGCTCTATGTATCCACCTATGTGCCCTTATAATAAGGACACCAGTCACACCGGATAAGAGCCTAATCTAATGTCTTCCTGGTAACTGGTAATTTACAAAGAACCTATTTCCAACTGAGGCCACATTCACAGCCCTGTGACTTAGGACTGGAACACCTTTTGGGCGGACACAATTTCAGAGCACACATCCACAGATGTAATATGGGGAACTGGATGCAGATATTTGGGGAGGTGATTATTTTCCTTACCTCAAGCGATCTTGGCCACCCAATCATATCTGCAATATAGAATATGAAACCGCCTAAGAAAAGACATAGACATCAGCTAGTCACTGGTAGCATTATTTCTTCTTGTTGAGTGAACATGTCCTTATAGGTTCTGGATTGGTTTCTTTGATACTGAGGAGAATGAAAGGCGGACCAGTGTGTTAAGAATTTACTGCCATTGTTCAGTGGCATCACCCCCCCCCCCCCGGCCCCCTAACTGCATTTGTAGAAATGGGATAGGTCCTGTGTGGGGGATGCCAGGAAAACAGATATCAGAACATGCTGGCAAGGGCTCATTTCCTTCGGGGCCTACTCTTTTTATGACACTCAGGCCATCAACAGGGTCGTTTTTGCCACATGCTTCTAGTTTGTTGACTACTATGAATGTAAGGATAGTTTAGTTCCATTGTATGTGTTAAGAATACCATAATCATATTTTCTATATGAATGTCCTATTCGTCGGCAGCCGTCCGTCTCGAGAGACGATGGTGTAGCTTCTTAAGAGTCTATCTGCACCGCCGAGAATGGCTGTGCAGTCCGACTCAGGAGTGACACGGTATCTGTCTCCTCCCGTGTTGAATCGACATCTTGCGATGACGCTGGAGTGTCCTCTCCAGTGAAGCTGAAGCTACAGAGCCTGGGCAGGGTGATATGGAGGGTCTGCTGTTGCCCATGCAGCAGACCCCCCCTCTCTTCGCAGCTGAAGGGTCCAAGGGAAAGACGGAGTCAATACAGCTTGGCTTCAGGTGCGCCGCAGGAGTTGCCGGTGTTGACTACAACGTCAAACCGCCTTAGGGACTCCGGCTCCGGATTTTCTGTCGGGGTTTACTCCCTTAGCCTTTCCCCTGAAGAGGTATGCCGCAAGGCAGCGGAGGTTTTTTGGAGTCAGAGTTTTCCTTCTCTGATGTGCCCTGACTGGAAGATCGAACCAGCGACACTTAGCTCACAGGCCGACGCTCAATCCACTGAGCCAAACCAGCCAGGGCTTAATGTCCTATTAGAACACAATATTTAAGGGGATTTACTAGAGTAAAGTGGTGCCATCACTGCTTTTCAGCTTAGAAATAATTTCATTGAAATACAGCCAAATCTATTTGATCTTAGTAAGTCCTACTTCTGCAAATATAATTTTCTCTGTTTCTGAGATGGTGAAATAGGTATGTAATTAATCTGCTGCCCTCTTATCAAGACTAATAAAAATTGAAAAATAAAATATAATCTGATTGTGCCATTAGCAAAAAGAAAATGAAGTTTTTATCATCTGGTAGGAACTGAATAATAAATTATTTTTCAACAGCTTTTAATGAGGTGAAAGATAATCAAGGGGTATGATGAGGTGCTGGAGTTTCCTATTTGAATGATTATTCTGTTTCCTGTGAAAAATGAAGTCCTTTCCATGTACTCATGTCTTATTATACATTCCTTTTCTTCCTGCTCTTAATTTTGTCATTTTAAATAGCAAAAGCCTTGCTAACTGCTACTCTAATGTTTGAATGTTGTTACTTCCGTATTTTAAAAATTATTCCAGCAAAAAATAGTATTATTCATTTACACGGGCATTATTTTAGTCTTCAATCCCATGAGGATGTGTCAGGCACTGTACTAGCTTCTGGAGACAAAATATAGATAAGGTATAATCAAAATATGCTAACAAAAAAAGTATACTTTGCTAAGATAAAGTATGACAAAGGACTAATTAATTACGCAGGCAAGGGAAGGAATTTCATTCCAAAAAGTGATACCAGCATAGGAGGAGACAAGAGAACATGAAAGAAAATATGAGTTGTGAACAGAATAGGTAATTTGGAATGTTTAAATTGTAAAGAGCAGAGAAGTAGAGAGGGCAGCAGCAGATGATGTGGAGAACAAACAGAGGCTAGAAAAATGCCAGGGTATGGTGAGCACTAGTAATAAACGTGGATATTCCAAAGTCGTATGCGTTCATTATCACTTTAGAACCGTGAGTCCCAAATGTGCGTATCTAATTTCTGCTCAGCTACTTTGTATGATAATGTGTTAACATTTATATTTTGCAACAAGAGACAGGTTAATGGTAGAAACAAACATGATGCCCATCCATTTTTTCAGACAGAGTAAATAACAAAATCATGATCAAAAGTTTTCATTCCTGAATTAAACATTAGTTGTCCTTACTAGAGTTTTTCTTTCAAATAAAATGTTAATTGGATCCATTTCTGAATTATATATAACGTCTATGTTCAATAAAACTAGCAACCTCACATACGTTGGTAGTTACATTATTAGAATAGGTGTGAACTCATGATTAGGTTTGTTATTCAGAGAATGGAAATGAACATGGTACTTCTAGAGCATAATCATTATTTGGCCACCAAATCAATCATCTTGGCCTCAATTATGTTTACTGTTTGCTCCTCTAGCACTACGTTATAGTCACTTCAACATGAATATAGATTATTGATTGAACATCCTGGTCCCTTAATTATTTTACTTACTTTCTGGTCTCCGACATCTTCTTATGCAGGCAAAACTCTCGTTCTTACCAATAATCATATACTTCCGATACTTTAAGTTCAAGTATCTCATTTTCTTACCACCGTCTTATTTTTTTTCAGTTCGTGTCTTATTTTTTCAATTCCTATCTCCTTTATTCTAGCAATCACCTCTTGCATTATTCCAGGACTTTGTTGTACTTTGTCAAAGACTGTAACCTCCATGTGAGAACAAATGACCTCTGTGATGTTCAAGGGCATTCTTATTTCATTGTCATCAAATGTACTTAAAACAGAGCAATAGATGAGTAAATATTGGTTGAATGGATTCATGAACAGGTTTAAGCTTGTCCTTAGGAAGGTAGCAAGAGTGGCAATCAACTAGCATGGCACTAATTGCTTGTTCTTAAGTTGGTATTCTGGACCTTCATCAAACATCCTATGGGTTAAATCTACTGAGTGATGGTTGGGTTATCTATCATCTACTGAGCAATCACAGTAATACTATGTCATGATCAATGAGTCAACTCTGTAGCTTAATTAGGCAAGCAATCATGCGTTAGAAAATACTTATTACTACTTTCCATAATGTGAGTATCATGTGAGACAATGGGATACAAAGACATAGGGACTTGTTGCATCAAGGATCATGAGTTAATGAAGGTGAAATGTATTCCTATGAAGAGATTACATTGTGATGAATATTAACAGGTATCCTAAAGACTTAGTGTAAGATATTGTGCCTGTTTTAAAAGGGAAAGGACGAGGAACGACAAAGACTTCATAGCAGAAACAAATACTTAAATGGAGTTAATAAGCAGACAAGAAATAAAGGATGAAGAAACAGCATGTCAAAAATCATAATGATACCTTGTACAGTACGTGATAAGCTCAGAGAAGCTCAATTGGCTTAATATGGCCAGAAAGTAGGGCAAAATTAAGGAAATATCAGTGAGACCATAAAGTGAACATATTTTCAACAAGTCAAAGAAAGTGTTTTGGTTTTGCCCAGTAATTATGGAAAACTATTAGAGTTTTTCCTAAGATTGGTTAAGGTCTTTCTTCTTAAAATGGCAACCTGAGTTGCAGTGAGGACAGGAAATACAAGCTGGAGATTTATCAGGAAATTAAAGAAAAAATTGCCTCTCTGTGTGCCAGGTGAAGGATGGTAATGGTCTCAACTAAAAGCATTTGTAACAGAGAGAAAAATATTCACTAAAGAACGATTTTGGAGACTTATTAATATAACTTTAAAGGCATTTGGTTGTGGATGAAAGGAAGCAATGAATGTTACAGATGGCTCAGCATACCCAGATAATCAACGGTTTCATTAAAAATTTGAATGCCACAAAAATATTTTTAAAAACTAAACGATACTCATTTGTTGCAGTTACACTTTCATGATGCCTGACCATTTATGTAGCCAAGGTACGTGGAGGTTGAGGCGTTTTCTTTAGGTCTCCAAAAATGTCAGCCTTGCTTATGCATTCAAATCCTGTTCCTGAGACTCAGAAATGTTGACAATTTATTACCCTGATCTTCATGTTTTGTCTTGACATTAGATATCGGTATGAGTAATTAAGGGAGGACTTGACATTTATCTTTTTTGAGAGTATTATAGAAGTTTCGATCCTTAAATACCTATTTTCCACACTGTGCTTCTCTCAGAAGTGTAGTCATTTAGAATTTTCCCAATAATCCATCTCCGCCTTCTGAGGTTTGATTCTCATTACATCAGGCATCCAGACAGCCAGGTGCTGCCCCGCCTCCTCCTTCAATATGCTGCCTGTAGCAGCAAGAATGGAAAACTCTGAAATATTCATTATGAAGGCATCGCAGTCCATTAAAAATCAAGGCGCTACTGACGGTGACAACCTAAACACCTAACCTTACTATCCCATGAGCCGTTAGTAGAGTGTCTAAGTTTATACAATGTAGGTTTAGTAAACTATACGGGGATATTATGATTGCATGCTGATATTTTAAGGTTAGAATAGAAATATCTTTAAAATATTTTATTGTTGTAAAATAGATAGAAAATCAAAGTTACCTCTTCGACCGTTTGCAAATGTACAATTTAGTGACAATGAGTGGCTTCACACTGTTGTCCACCATCACTGTTCTCCACCTCCGGGACTTCTCCACGTTCCCCAACTGAAACTCTGTCCCCGTTAAACCAATCTCCCTGGTCCCCTCTCCCACCATTTTACTTCCTGTCCCTATGAATCTGACGACTCCAAGGACCTCATATAAGTAAAATCACAGAGTATTTTTTCATCGTGACCAGCTTACGGCACCTAGCGTAATGTCCCCAGTGGTCTTCTTTGTGGAAGCGCGGGTCGATTTCCTGTCTTCTTAAGGCTGAATAACCACTGCTCTTACCGACCACATTTTGTTTATCCACTCATCTGTCAGTGGACACTTGGGTGGCTTCTACCTTTCCCATCGTGAATAATGCTGCTGTAGACATGGAAGCACAAAGAGCCACGTGACTTCCTGCTTTCACATATTTGGCGTACATACTTAGAAGTGGAATTTCTGGATTCTATAGCAATTCTGTGTTTAATTCTTTAAGGAACTACCATATTGTTTTCCATAATGGCCTCACCATTTCACGTTCCTACCAGCCACCCACAAGGGTTCTAATTTCTCCATATCCCCACCAACACATTGTAAACGTTTGTATAATGAGCACCCTAATGGATGTGTAAATACCTCTTAAACAAAGTTTTATGTAAACAGTGTTAGAACCAAGGTAAACACAATTCTACTAAAGATCAAGAAAATAGCATGTAACTTAGTTCACCAGTGCCCTGTTTAAGAGTTCTCCTCCGCAAAAGCAAATTTTGGATGACAGGACATTGAGTGTGTTTCAGGGAACCCATGATCCCCCAATTGTTGGTGACTGCCCGGAAGGACTGTTGTGATTCTACAATGAGCTTTATCAGAGCAAAGCACCCAGTGCAGGAACAGTAGAAGATGGAAAAGGGGGTGCCGTACACACTTCTGCGGCCTCCTGCTCTCTGCAGGTACCACGTGACTTTGCCTTCGTTCCAGCTACACAAGGCAAATATGCAGGCGCTATAACTCCACCCAGGGAAGCCTCCCAAGTCTGAGCTAAGCAAGCAGCCACTGTGCAGAACCCCAGCCAGGCAGCAGCTGGACACTAAGAATCTCTTTTAAAGTGAGGCTGACCGCTTCACACATCTCCCCCCACTTCCTCGGATATGCAGAGTAACCCTCGTCAGCGACGGTGTGAATGCTCCTGCAGCCCGGCCCTCGGAGTCCGACTCACGGTCATCGCCATGGCTACAGAGATGAGCCGGAGGGAGGAAAGCAGACCTGCTGTGTTCCGTCTTTCCTCTCAGGGTGTGAATAAATAGCAGAATGAACGGGTGCATAAATACACGCTCAGAAAGGTAGTGGATGGAAAAATAAACAATTTTCTAAATTGTTATCCAGAGTAGAAAGTTCTTATACATCTCTAAACTGGAACTGAACATTCAGCCTTTTTGCAAAAAAAAAAATTCTCCCATGAATGTTTTTTTTAAAGAAGTGCATGTCTGCCATCTTGTTTGAACCGCATAAATGTGAACACTAATTCAGTGACTCGGAATCTGCTCTTGGCCAGTGCACAATATTTAACATATTATTGGTAAAGTTTTAAAAACAGATTATTTCCAAGAAGCAGTATATATTATGCAAAGTGAAATGGGCAGAATGGATATTAGCTGTTCATGGCTGTATTTAAAATCGCCCCCAAACAGAGCAGTTTAAAGCAAGAAGTGCTTACTGTCTCCTGGCGTCTGAGAGTCAGAGTCTGCATGGAGCTCGGCCAGGTCCCCCCCGGTACGAGGTGCCCCTGGGACCGCAGACGAGCTCCTGGCCAAGGCTGCAGCCCCGAGCGAAGCCTGCCGAGTGGGAGGAGGACCCACGTGGAAGCTCGTGGTCCCGGCTGTTGGCAGAGCGAGGCCCGCCCCCAGGGCCGCCCCCGCAGGGCAGACGGACGGGCCGCGCTGCGCCCTAGGAACGGGCGAGGAAGAGCATGACCTTCCCCACACGGCAGCCCCAGGTTCCTCAGCACCGTGGCTCCCACAGTACAGTCTGTGCGACCTATTCTCACGTGTCCCGCCCCGTCACTTCCACCACGTGCTGCGTGTGAGCAGCGGGTGGCAGGACCCGTCCTATACGCAGCGGAGGGGACTGTCCCAGGGCGGGAGCCCTGGAGGCCGGGGTCATGGAGACTCGGTCGCCTCTCCGGCTGCCTTCACACAATGCAGAGCCCCCACCCCGAGTTCTCATTTCTCGTTTCCACGTGCCTTACACGGCTTGGATGCTGACCTGAGAGGTCTTTTAGTGTTCTGCTCCCGAATGCCAATATCTGGATCTTATGGAGAAGCCGATCAGATGAAAATGAGTTGCTGGAAAAAAAAAAAGATCAGCCCCATGTCTTGCTGCCAGTTAATGGAATGGTGTGGGCAGGAAACGCGGTAACCGGGTCTTCACGCCCTCCCTCCGTGGAGTCCCCACGCTGACCCTGGACGCCTAAGCGCCCTCCGGTGTTGGACTTGGAGGTTTTCTCTTTGGGGGAAGATCTGAAAAATACGGCTAAGAAAAACGTCTGACAGCTCATTTTCAGCTCATTGTAACTAGATTATGTAAAGAGAAGCGAGTCACCATCTAGCATTACACGCAGGTAATGATGCAGATTAGGTGGGAAGGCAAGATAATTATATCTTATGACAACTGACAAACAAGATCATTTCAGCTAGTTATTTCCGACGTAGACGTGACATCGCAATTACTGGGGTTCGGCAGTGTGAAAACCCACATACTTAATCGCACGCAAACTCATTCCGTCGGAAGTTCTGGGCAAGCGCACAATGCCTGCTGAAAAGCCCTGAAAACGCCGACCTTCCGTGGCCGCTGTCGGAAGTGCTATCTGTCCCTGGGAGGGCGCACCCAGGATCACACGGCTCCCTGGGGTTGCCAGCGTGACGCCTCCCCCCCCTCTGGGCACTCGCTCTCCTGTGCTGCCGTGTCTGGGCATTCCTCCACCATCTGGGCAGGTGGCTGCAGAGTTATGCCCTGTTTCGGGGGTGTGCCAAACCCCCTTGCCCAAAAGCCACACGAGCCAGAGAGGGACACAGTCCCGTTTAATCGGGAGGCCGCTCTGGGGAGAAAGCAGGAGAGGCAGGGACCGGTGTCAGCGCCTCATTGATGCCGACTTTAAGAAACTTACTTTCATTTCCGTTTCACACACGAGAAAGATGGGGGTCCTCTCTTCTTTTGTTTCTCTTGCAGACTCTGTCATTGGCACATGATGACGCGGTCTTATGTTGTGTATTTCAGTGCTCATGCAGACGTGGTTGCTGCCATTGTGTGGGGACTCTCCTCTAGAGCTCAAGTTCAGCCATGCAATCTGGGTAAGAGTTCATCAAAATGATGAAGGAAAAGTGGGTCATCTCTCACCTGTCATTAAACCACCAGAAGCCCCGAGACATTCCGAGGTTCTGAGGCCATTGCCACGTCCAGAGACACCTTCGTTTCTGAAACCTCAGGCCAAACGCTGTGGACAACTTGAATAATTGATCAATTTACACTGCACGGTTATTCACTGGAATAAACAGCACTTTTAATTTTAAGATATGGCTTCTCTCTGTTTCTTTTGGAAACAGTTACTCAGCCTTCTGCAAGGAGCACTCTGATGAATTCTTGTCCTGAGATTTTACATACATTGTCATGAAAATGGTAATGACATGCTTTCTAAAGTACAACTTCTCCTAACTATTTTTGGAAAAATTCAAATAAGCCATACTTTAGATTATTATCGTCCAATGACACCTTCCGCGAGGATGCAACGTGCTCTGTCTTAACCGTGTGTCAGGAACCGCGGCTCCTTGTAGCTGCTGAGCACGTGAACTGTAGCCAGGAAGGCAGGAAGACTAATTTCAATTTCATTTCGACATCATTACTTAGAATTTAAACTTAAACAATCACATCAACTTAGTGGCTACTCTACTAGACAGTGTAACTTTTGGTTTTTTAGAATATTACAAAGTTTTTCAGAAACCTACACTTCTACTTAATTGTTATGATTTATCCTTATGTCGAAAAAATTAAAACTCTATTATTCTTTGCAGTTTCTACCTCACTCATACATTCTAGGGAAGTCTGATTTGATTTGATTTTTAAGAACGCCTTAAAAACTTAACTGTAAGACTTGTAGATTTTCCTTGGAATTTCAAAGTTGTATTTTACCAGTTATCTGTAACCAAGCTTGAAATTGGACAGGTTAGGCTGAGACGCCAGAGTTTTTCTAAAAGAAGGTGCTGAGGAAAGCAAAGTCTTGGAAGAGCAAAGAGAACCCTGTGCCTCTTCCTTAACAAATGTTTAAGTCATAATTTTAATTAAAAAAAAAATTGATACTCAGAATTTGTAAGGCTTAAGCAAACCCAAAGCTAAACAAAGTACATTTCTTAAAAGGACTTTGTAAACAATAAGTTGATTCCCAGGGAAAAAACAAAATCTAAAAGTAAGATAAGCAATCAAGAATCCCTCCCCATTTTCAAGAGTAAGTTTGATTAATAAATAGTTTTTGTAAGGACAGTCAGAAACCCTATTTCTTAAAAATAAAACTCTATAGACTATAAATTGTAGTGGTGTTAGCAATATTTTTAAACAATTGCTAAGCTAATGGATTATAAAATTTGAGAATGGGACACACAGAAATTGCTTAGTAGCTTTAAAATGTAGAATATTTTTTAAAAAATCACTTGGTTAAATTGAAAACTTGGATGTATTTTGCTAAAAAATATCACATTGATTTCCAGATGGTCAGTTTGGCAAAAATCCTTGAATTACAACTGGTAAGAGAAGTAGCTGCTGTACACAGAACACATGGATAGCACATTAGATTGTCCTAAACCAGCGACTTTTCAACCATCGTGCTGCAAGAATGTTTACAACACGCAACACCTAACTATTTAGACAGGAGCCCTGACCTCTTTTCCCTAAACTGTCAAATAAAAAATGGCAACAGCCAACACACTCGCTTTCCAGTAAGAATGAATCAAAATCACACCTATTTTTCTCTTTTGTCAAATGGACAAAAAATATATTTTTGGTGTGTTGCAGAATTTTAATAATTAGTTTATGTGTGCCGTGAGATGAAAAAGGTTGAAAATGGCTGTTCTAACGCATTAAAAATTGGAAAAACTGAATTCGGGATGTTCACAGTTTTATATTTAAATATACTATACTTTTTAATTTTTAATGAGTAGAGTTTTTTTATTTATAATGCTTAAATTGGTTTCCTGGGACATTTCAACATAAAACAGAAGTTATTTACCTCTATCTATAGAAATAAACATCCGTGTATAAACTTCAAGTTATTTTGTTCCAAAAAAAACATGATGTATAGATACCTGTATGAATGAAACACTTAAGATCAGAAGTGACCTTAGAAGTTTTCCTTGGTGAACTGCTGTGAGAAATAAGTCAGTAGTTGGGACAAAGTTAACTTGCTGGCTCCCATATACGAGATCACCTGGAATGGCATCGGTAAATGTTTCGGATTCCATCTGGTGCCAGGATCGCTGTAGCAGCACCACGTCAGGCGCTTCCAGGCTCAGGCGCCATGGGAAAGAACCAGGACCCTGCAAAAGTCACATCAATCTACTGGCTCAGGACCACAGTGCCACTGCCCGAATTCATCATTATGACCCGGGAAACAGGAAGGCTTCAGTAATGTGCCGAACATGCCGCCAAGGATGGTGACAGCCGCTGGTGTCTCTAGGTGAGGACAAGCGCTCACTTAAAGTCAGAAGCTTCCAGAAACCGTGGCGATAGACACATCGAGGTCATGAGCTCGTCTAACCATCCAGGGGAGTAGAACCCACAACTTCCTGAAGAAGTTCGTCTGAGTCCTAGAGAGAGGGAGGCTGATAACTGAAATCAAAGTATTTAATTAAATTCTGTAAAACATTAATAATCATACGTTTATTACTCTCCTGGAGAGAGAGTTTCTAACATAAATCTCAGCTATGCTATCCTCAGAGAGGCCCACAGGGTGAGCCTGGTGTCAGAGGCAGCATCTGGTATAAGACCGGTGTGGCACACAACAGGATCACACAGTACCTGTGAGACAATGTGACTCCTTAGGCAGTAGCCCTCCCTCCCTCTGTCCTTCCTGCCTTCCCTCCCTCCCTTCCTTCCTGTTTCACTCCCTCTCTCCCTCCCTCTCTCTCCTTCGCTTCCTTTCTTTTTTTCCTTTTAGACTTTCATTTTCAGAGCAAGTATAAGTTCATGGCAAAGTTGAGCAGAGCACAGAGTTCCCGTAAACCCCCTGCCCCCACACAAACATGGTGTCCCCCACCACCAGCACCCCACACCACGTGGTACGTTGGTTACAGATGATGGCCCACATGGCACGTTATCTCTCGAAGTTCATAGCTGGCATTGGGGTTCACTCACCGTATCTGGCTTCTGACCAATGTATAATAACATGGATCCATCGTTATAACGTACACAACATATCTGTGTATTGAGCTGAGAAGAATAAACTGATCATGCTAGAGGGTTAGCCCCTTCTCCTAGTGTTGGGGCTAAAAGCATAAAGCAGCGTTCTCCTCTGCAAACCCACGCCGGAAATTCACACACGAAGACTCCGTCTACTGAGACACAGGCCTGGCTGAACAGTGTCTTGGCACAAGGTCACCCAGTTACGAAGCTCAGCATTAGAAAGCCCAATGCTCACAAATAAAATCCACACCTTCGGTAGCAATAAAAGTGGTGCTTCCATTACCCATGTCCTGTGCTCCCTGTCTACCCTCCAATTGCTTCAAATTTGGGGCAAAAACTGGGTGCAACTTACTAAGTCCCCTGTTAATATTTCCAGCAATGTTACTGCCAGATTCGGCTTCAGTGGTACTGAGCTCTAGCATTCATACAAGGAGCTCAGCATTTTTTATTCAACTCAGTATTGTGAAAATCATTAGAAAACAAACGAGTATTCTCTCTTTTGGTGGACCTATTACCCAGACCTGGAATTTGGGGTAATTATAAAAGCATAACAGCTCTTTAATGGGCTGCCCAACAATTATACCAGTAAACCCAGCGGCAGCTATTACATAAGACCCTTGTGAGTCAAACCTCACAGATTACCATCCAAGTGGTACTGTTACATATAAAAATGCACGTGCTTTGTCTCTCAGGGTCCCACCCAGGACTCCCCCACACCCGATGAATCCAGGGAGCCCGTCTGAATGCAGACTGCGCTGCCAGTCTATAGGGATCAACCACAGCAGTGATTTCTTAAGAAATCCTGCCTCAGTATATCTGTACAAGCTGTTGAGAAGGACAGGTCTTAGGAGGTGAAGATTTGATTGCACAAAATAAATTCATTCTGGGGTTCCAGTTCCAAAGTCTTTGGGTTCCTGTCACTGTCACAAGAATTCTGAGTGGCATGAAAATCATTAGAACCCTCCTAAGGACTGAATTTATCACATAGAATCTAGAATCTCTAGGAAGTGATCTTGAACTAACAAATTGAGCCCTTTCTATAATTGCATTCCCCTCTCATTGATAGAAGTCCTGGCGTGGCAGACCTAGTATTGCCCTGAGTTTCATTTCTCCAAGGCCTCTGATCTTCCTATATTTCATCGTTTTCCATCTTCAGGCTCCGACTCGCTCATGATCAATGCACTAAACTTTTATAACAGACCTTGCCAGACGGTGAAATATACCCATATTGTATCTTGGCCACCTGCAAAATCAATATTTGAGTTTGTTTTTTAAGTATCTTTGCCACAGGGTTGGAAGAGATAAGAAATTATTTCAGTGGTTACAGAAAAGCCCTTGGTTTGGGTCTATGACATGAGCTAGGGATTTAAGATTCAGAATGCTGCATTCTCTTTATTTCTTAGCTGTCTGGTTCTGGTTAAATATGGCATCTCCACCCTCAAGCACAGAATCTCCACTGTAAGTCCTTGAATTCCTCAAGTGCTTTTCATGGGGTCTTTATCACTCAGAGTCCCCACAGAAAAGATAATGGTCAAAGGAGACAAAAGAGGAGAGGTTAATTATGCGAGCGTTTAAGAAGTTCCGAGCAGAATGAATCATTTCACCCCAAGGTTAGCAAGAGCAGAAAAGCTGTTATTACCTGGACTAAGTAGAATTGGGTCCCCCCTTCCAAATCCATGCCCTTCCCAGAAGCTCAGAGCCTGACCATTTTTGGACATCAGGTCTTTGAAGGTGTGATTAAGGTGACGCCATACTGGAGTAGGTGGGTTTCCAATCCAGTGTGTCTCATGTCCGTTTAAGATGAGAAGAAGAGACACAGAGACAGAGACCCAAGGCACGACACACAGGAGGACCGAGGCAAAACTGGAGTGATGAGTCTATAAATCAAGGGACACCAAGGATTGCTGGTCACAGTGGGAGCCAAGAGAAAGGCATGGAACGGACTCTCCCGCGGGATCCTCTAGGGCAGGGCTTCTCAACCTGTGGGTCGTGACCCCTTTGGGGGTCGAATGACCCTTTCACAGGGGTCGCCTACAACCATCGGAAAACACATATGCAATTACATATTGTTTTTCTGATTCACCACTCTGCTTTAATTATGTTCAATTTGTAACAATGAAAATATATCCTGCCTATCAGATATTTACCTTATGATTCACAACAGGAGCAAAATTACAGTTATGAAGTAGCAACGAAAAGAATGTTATGGTTGGGGGTCCCCACAACGTGAGGAACTGTGTTAAAGGGTCGCGGCATTGGGAAGGGTGAGAACCACTGGTCTGGAAGGAATGACGGCTGCTGGCCCTGGGTGTCTGACCTCCCACAAACTGTGGGAGAAGGCGTTCCCATTGTCTTAAACCCCAGTGTGTGTCTTAGGAAAGGAATCAGCACCCATAGTGCCAGAGAACAAAGCAGCTGCAGGTAAAGGAGAGGCCCCCCAGACAGGAACGGTGCCCTCGGCAGGGGAATACAGTCACCTTGAACCTGTAGCCGGGCAGGGAGGAACGCGGGAACAGCCTCACTGGTCCGTGGTCCCGTCTTCTGCTAGGGCCTCTGCGTGCACCACAACCAGAGCCTGAGCGCCACGGAGCCTGTCCTTCAAGGTCACCTTCAGGCTGGAAGCAGAGTGAGGGAGGATGGAGGTGCATTGGGAGAGGAAAGGGGGATTCCAGCGCATTCTCCCCAACCTTGACTTTTAAGGATCTTCTTTGCTGCCATGTGATCTTCATTAGCTCTTTGTTCCGTGTTACGTTACGTCAGGATATGGAGTGACTCTGAAGGGACGGGGACGGGGGTGGGGGAGGACCCGGCTCAGAAGAAGGACAGGCAGCAGTGCGGTTCCGTGGTCACCGCTGAGCCACGGCGGGGGAGCGCGTCCTCGCCGCCGCTGACCAGGGGATGCCTCCATCCTGCACGTGTCGCCACCTCTCTGCAGCCTCAGACTCACTCACCTGCTAGGTCAAGGGCATTGCCGGCCAAGCCCCACCTCGTGGTGTGCTCCCTAAAGGCCCTGCATGCCCGCCTCCTGTTGCCAGGTAACGACAGTCACTCCCACAGTCAGGTCCTCCCCAAGAAGCAAGGGAGCCTTTCAAGGTGCGGCTCAGACCACGCCACTCCTCCGCTCCAAACCCCCCTACGGCTCCCTTTTTCATTCTAAGCAGAACCCAGGTCCTCCCTGGGTCCCGTGAAGCCCTACAGGCCCGGCCCCCAGAACAGGTCTGATCACCTCCTCCTTGCAACACCTCCTTGTCTTTGGACACACCCACGCTGGGTGTCTCGGGAGGTCGGCACTGGCATGGCCCTCTGCCTGGAGAGACTGTCCCTAGAGAGCCTGGCCTTGCATTTGGCCAGATGTCATTTTCTGACTGAGCGTCCCCTAAGCAAGTTAGATAATTCCACCGCCTTCAGCTTCCCTGGTGTGCCCGGCCCTACCTGGCCTGTTCTTTGCTTCATCATTAATCCCTAACGGGTATCATGAACCAACACAGGACCTACCAGCTGCACTGGGCGTGTGTTAAAGTGCCGGCGTCTCTGCTCAGATATTAAAGAGCAGGAACCTTGGCCCATCTGCTTCACGATGTATCCCAAGATCTGAAAAGTGCCTGTCATTACAGGACTCAGTAAATATTGTGAGTTCATATACCACACATCATAGACTGAGACAGTTTAACCTCCGAATTGAAAGGAGGAGCAAAATGCCACCCTTAGGGAGCATCACCTATAGTGCTACAAGTACCCTCAGCGGCTACAGGAGGTGACTGTTTTTCATCACCAAAAAGATACTATAATAATTCACACTGATAGGATGGTCATTGCTAGGAAGCACCATATAATTTACATGTCCAGAACACACTCTTTTCAATTAAGTTAATAACAATTTATTACATATGTACTTCTAAAAAGAATAAATATTCAAATCTTATGACATTGCACTGTCCCATAACCGCCTCCTCACTGTTTTATACAATTTATTTTCCCAACCCTGCCATGAGTTGTTCAAAATTCTCAGGCAAAGAAAACTGCAGTAGCATATTTTTTTGTGGGTTATTTTACTTAAGATCGTCAATACAGCCCCATTTCATGACATGTTAAGGCACAGAACAAACCATGTGTCCTAATTTCATATTATTGTCTGTGTTTGAAAAAAATTAAAAACAAACATGTAATCAGACCAGAGACACCCCCACCCCCACCAAAGCCATTGTCTCATGCTGTAAAGGAAAAATCCGCAGCCGCCTTATTGAATTGAGAAGACTAATTCATCTGATGAAGCTGGCTCTTACTTTGAGGGACTGATTTGCATCCCCCTAGACTGTAAATTCTTGAGGGTTGTATCCACACTCAGGAGCGATCCTCTCTCCCTCCCAAACGTTCTTTGCCACCGCGGTGTGTGCCCAGTGGGCACAGGACAAAGAGCCAGTGATGCTAGCGCCATAAAGCAAAATTACATTGTCTTCAAGGCGGTAACTGCACATTCTTTTCTTATTAGTGCATTCTATCTTGATAAAGGATTTGTCTCAATAAGCCTGTAGCACTAACTTACTTGAATTGATTATATATATCACAGTTTAAATGGCTTTCATCTGACCCATTTTAAATTCATTGCTTTATAATTTCTTTATGAGACAGGATTAGGAGGAGGAGGCAAGAGAATTCTTTTCCATTACATTCTGATTTTTATATGTTGAAGCGTATTTTCCATGTGCCAAAGTCAATTAGGTCTATTTTTCACATCTAATGAAATTATAAAGTCAAACAACAAAAACAACAACAAAGTTAAAACGTGGTAAATTAAATGTATTTACTGACTATTGTCAATGATTTACACTTTTTTCCACAAAAGTAGTAATTACTCATCAAAGGCCCAATTGACAAAAGAAAAAAAAATGATGCTTTTAAAAGCATTGGCTTTTATAACATCCTTTACAATATATTTTGCCTTCAAGGATATCTGCCCCATTATATCCGCTGATTGGCTTCTCGTTATCTAAGGTAATTACCATAATTTTTTTTTAGTTCATGTATACATCTACCCCATACGTGTCATTTCTTTGTTAATCCACCCTTAGGGTGCCTTTTAAGTCACAAGGGTGACCCCTTCACAATTGTACACACAGTGTAATCTTCCCCTAATAGGCTCCCAAGGGATCGCCCTGACTCCCTCTCTGTTCTTTATAGGGATTGATAGATTAGTGAATAAACTAGTTAAAATAACAAAACATCCTGACACAGCTCTTTTTAATGTGTTTTCTTCAGTTTTTAGAGCAAGTTGGCTCTTCGCTGAATTCTTCGTGGGGTTTTGGGTAAGCCCATGCAATGGACAGGTCACAGGGAAAGAAATGATTGTCACGTTTGAAGATCAGAGTGTATAGTACGCTTTATTTCTAATTAAACAGCCCTGATGCATATGTCTAACAAATATTTCTTGTTTTGCTGTCTGTTCTCAGTTTCTTATTTTGTTATTTCCCGACACGAGTTAGTCATGTATGTAGTCCCTGAATTCTTATTTCCTAGAACAGGGGTGGTAGATGAACAAACTGCCTGTTAGGAATGTGTCTCTCCCTCTGGCTCTCCGGCAGCTAATAACGCAGGATTCTTGCCACGTTCGTGTACTTATCGTCCTGTACTCACCCTTCTTCTTGCGATGACAAGTGTGAGCTGACAAGCACCCAGGTGATGAGGCGGCGCGGGAGCTCGCCTTGGGCTGCCGTGGACCTTCTGACAACACACGCATCACACGGGGGATCGTCCTCTTTGGGGAATTCTGCGTCACGGAGCCCTGACGACGTATGTGGTTAGGGGAACTGAAACCATGGGAAGCAAGCCCGCGGATAACTGGAGACTCCCGTGTCTGCTTTTGTTGGTTATCTGTCCTATATCGAGGAAGAACGAGTGGGATGTCAGCCAAATAGAACAACGAGGGTCAAGTTCCTTGCCTAAGGAGGTCGTGGTGCCCGAGCAGGCGTGAGTGAACATCAGGCCAGAGGCCAGGAGGCAGGAGGCAGCAGCGCAGGTGAGCCTAGGCACGGAGACAGGGGCTAGAAAGCGCGGGCTTCTGTGGCCATGCCGCACGTTTTCGGTCTTTATCAGCGAGTGGAGGTAACATGGGGCTTCCTCCTGAAGACGCACCCTGGGGCTGCAGGCGAACAGATGGAAGAAGACAAGGCAGAGGCTAACGAAACGCTGTGCAGGGCAGAGGAGAGATGCGGAAGGCGATGGGAATGCAGAACAGAGCTCACGTGAGGGACATGCGAAAAGGAAGAACCCCAGGCCTTCCCTCAAAGGACTGGAAGCGGGAGCGTCCTGTTTGCAGTGCGGACACCGGGGCGGGGCTGTGATTCTCCTGCCATTCCCCGTGACAAGAAATGGGAATTCCACAGGGGATGTCTGAGTCGGGAAAGGAGGGCAGGGACCAGCCTGGGACACCTCGTGATGCCGGAAATCAGAGAGATGCTCAACGGGAAGGGGACGCATCGGAGGAGAGCAGACTGCTGATTTCGGTGAGACTTAGTGACTTGCAGCAAATGAACGGTCCCAAGAGGAACAAGAGAAAATCCAAATGAAACACGAACAGTCACCTGTTTAAAGGCAGTCAAGGGCCTTTGCAGCCCAGAGGACAGGAGCAACCGCGAACGCAGGCACGCGGCGCTGCTATGGGGGACCCTTGCAGAAATTCGTCCTTTACCCTCTGAGCCAATGACTCAGGCTGAACATTATCACTAGCAGGGAACGCAGCAGGAGGGCACAGTGACGGGCACAGCGGGCCATACAGCACACCATCTCTAAAGTGCAGGGATGATCAAACCTCCAGACCACTGCCTGGGCGGGTTTCCCACGGTGGGCGCAGAGGTGAGCTCGTTGTGGTGGGACCCACGACCCCAAAGCCTAAGCTGCGTCCTGTTGGCTCTTCACAGAAAAGTTTGTCAGCTCCTGCTCTAGATGACAGAGTGGAGCCTTCGGCCCTTTAGCAGCAGATGACAGATTTATGTTTCTCTCCACACCCTTGTCTTACATAACTTACTTGGCCAGGGTGGGGGCGGGGGTGGTGAGTGAGGGTCTTCTAAAACACGTGGGCCTCGTTTCCCACAATGAGGCTTCTCGGTGGGTGTTTTGTACAAAAGCAGAGACAGGTGCGGGACGCATTGGAGTCACAGAAGTCCCCAGCTTCTCTCTGGTCCTGCTACTTTCTCTAACTGCCCCCCAAGACAGGCACTCACTTGGCAGGGAAGGAGAGCGGGTGGGAATGGGTGGCTGCCCTTGTTTCCTTAAGCCCAAGTTCATCATTACGTACATCCCCAGCCACCCTGGGTTTCACACCAGGCAGGAAAGGCTTCCTTTCACTGTCGCTGGCGATGTTTTCCCTTTGCTTTCAGGTAGGACTGTAGCGCCGCTCCTGCAAGACTTTATTGAATGTTGCAAGAAGCCGACATATTTCAATGTGTTGACACGTTTTTCCTACATTTCCTAAAGCCTGAAGCTTGGCCTGCCAGACTGAGTCCCAAGTGACCGCAGACAACAGCTGACACACGAGCACTTCTGCGGTGCCAGACAAGACCGCTCACTTCCTGGCGGAGGGCGGAGGAGGGATAGGTCCCATTACCTGCTTTTATGGCCCACTTCCCTCGCGGTGACTTTCCCTCTTCTTCGTCACGTCACGTGCCAGTGGTTACATGACTGCAGATTCCTCGGGTGCCAAGTACAGAATGTGAACCCAGGTGAAGCACATGGAGCCAGGAGGCCCGAGAGGAGGATTAGCAATGACCCGTGCGGGAATTCCGATGATGTGATCCAAAGTCTGTGTCTCTGTGAATATCTTGGTTCGCGCGGCGTTCTTCTGTGTCGCTTCCATATGCGCATGGGCAGTGCCCTGCCCCAAAACAGGTGGACAGGGGGCTCGTTTTCCAAAGGGAAGCGTTCAGAAGAGGTAACACACATCCTCTGCTTTTCTCTGTGCAACTGGATATGTTAGAAGACAGCTTGGCAATAGGTCTTAGCATTTTAAATAAGCAGCCAACCCGAGAATATGTATCTCATCTTAATCAAGGAGCTGGAGTGGGGAATAAAATCGTACATATGTCAAGAACACTTGAAAAGAGATGATCCCTTGAGGTTGTTTATAAATGTCAAGTTTAAAACAATCTAAAGCTTTATCCATGGGAACTGGCAGAGTAATACATTTAATAAAAAGAGACACACTCAAAATATCGATACCAAGCAGCATTTTGAATTATGTATTTACGTAATTAAATTTGGTACAATTGTATGCAGAGCCAAAAAAGTAATCAGGGCATATTATATATATAATGTTCTTACTTACAACCAATTATATATTTCAAGGTTACATACATGTTTTTGAAAGCAAAGAAAACAGTAGGAAATACCAGGAAAAATTTATCTCTGAAGTTTAACCTGTTACTAAAATATTGTATTCATGTATAGACTATGTGATGAAAGGAAATATTTCTTTAAAATTACAAAGGCATACATTGAAAATAAGCAGTTTTATTTCTGGAAAATGTGAGAAAAATCTCTTAAAAACTATTTGGAGCCGAGACTGCAGTACAATGCCTGGTTATATATTTAATATATATAAAATCAATAACTTTATCTACAAGAAGTATAAATAGAGGTTACAAGATATTATAGCATGAAGTTCCAATTTATAGCAGTAATGAAAAAGATACAGTACCCTAGGAATATAAAATGAAACATCCAGATCTATATAATGAAAAATATAAAATGCTTCTTAGGAACCAGAAAATAAGTTCACAAAAAGTAGAAAAAAATTTACAATACATTCGATAAAAGATAAATTTATTTTAAGTATATAGGGTTCTTATAAATCAAAATGTGAAAGACCCTAGTCTATTGTTTATAAAAATGACATTCACCTCCCCAAAATACTAACGAGGTTTATGCACACATGGAAAGATGTGCAATTATCCTACTAAATAGAAACCCAGAGAACAGCCTTCCATTTTTCACAGATTCAGTTTTCGTGGGCCAGAGCGTCCGCAGCCTTTGGAGGAGAGCTGAGGCTCTCAATGGCCTGGAGACGCACAGCTTCCCAGAGGAAACGGCGCAGAGCCTGCCATAACTGCAATTCCACCGGCTCTTCTACTTCTAGAAATGTAGTCGAAAGGTGTATCTGTGCAACGGCACAGAACTGTAAAGGCGAAGTGTGTCTGGGCGCGTTGTTTGTCATAGAAACAATGGGGATATGCCCTAGACGTCTAGCCACAGAGCCCTGGGTGTGCACATCAATACAATGGTATTTAGGTGTACAAGGTCACTGGCAGTGTGCATGCGTGTGTGCGTGTGTGTGTGTGTGTGTGTAATCCCTGAAGGCTGAACAAGTGATTATAAACTGTGCCTCGGAACTGCTTCATGCATGAGGCACTGGACTCGGTTAAAATGTGCCATTGCGTATACCCATTTGCATTGTTTGAAAAATTTTAATTTCGAAATGCTCAACAAAAGCACCTTAGCTCCCATACTAAGATTACTGTCAACATTTAATTGTAGAATTTTAGGGCTTCCCCGATACATTATCTGTAAATGAGAATGATCATTCTAAAGAGACTTCTAGCCAGGCTTATTTATTCTTGCTTCTTAATTTTTATCATAGGTTACTATGCTTGTAATGAGTTTCATTGTTCTATAGGGGAAAAAATCATGTTGAGTGCATATTAAGAGCATAGATTTGGAATCAAACAACCTGGATTTAATTCTAATGCTGCATTTTCTGGACCTATGACCTCTGTCAATACACTATATCTAAGAATCAGTTTTCCCATCCATAAATTGAAAATGTAGAACTTAACCTCACAGAGCTGTTGTGAAGGAATCAATGAAATAATATATATAAAATATTCACATGGTACCCAGCATTTATGAGTATTTCAAAAAATGCAGATGATTATTATATATGCATAATATTTTCACACTTAATTTGGAACTCAGAGAAATAAACCCCAGGAACTGGAAAGACAGTAAACATCTCAGGCTCACTGATGTCCATTAGCTTTCAGTGAACTCGGCTGAAACAGCAATAACTCTGGAAGATTGCTTAAAGTTTTATGTTTTACTTATTTCTTGAAATGTGCCACAGAGGTAATTTAAGAATCCCCACCCAAATATCACAGGTAATGCCTGGGAAATAGCAACACATCCCCTTCATTTGTATTCCCTGAACTTATTCCATAGGCCTGTGTTGAGAGATGTTCTAAAAACAGATGTTTAATTTCACTAAACTGTGTATAATTTATGAGGAGCTGCAAAGAAAATGCTGTCTCGTCTTATGATGGAAATAGGCCTCTGTTAGAGATGCTATAAGGTCAGATGTTTCCAAATCAGGAATAACAATGGAGCGCCTGAGTTATGGACCGAGTGACCTGTGTAAGAATGCCACTTCCTTCTCCGCACCAGCTTCTAGAAAGCTGAAAGCCAGCTTTGCGGCCCACGGGCAGAGAATGTGAAAGGTTTTGTAGAATCGATTTTTGTATGAGCCTCCTTTGGGGTCCATTTCATGAGTCCCTAACTTTGTATTCCTCTTCTCTTTCCCACCTACTTCTATTCTAGGACAGCTTAATGCATTTTATGTATCTATTGTTTCAACAAATATTTATTGATCTTCTACTAATGGGCCAAGAACTGGGATGGACAGTAAGTAGCAGCAGAGTGGATTACCAAGTACACGATCTTGCCCATAGAGAACTTAGGTCTAGTGTAGGCTTTCTCTAAAAGGCCAGAGACTAATTAATTGCCTGATAAGATATGCTCATGGTGGATGGAGAAGTTACATCCAGTCCAGAATAAGTATCCATTCCAGGGAGGAAGAACCACAGTGCCCCACGATGGAAGCAGTCAGTCAATGTGCCAGATTCCAGCTTGGTCTCTTCCACTGGCAGACTGGTGCTGGCAGCACCCAGATTAGCTTTGGAGATGGGACGTCCATGTGGTCATGTGAATGCTAAACACTCGTTTCAAGCACCCATGACCCCACTGTAAAAGCATCACTATGGAACAGGTCTTGTCCCTCAAATCATGATGAGGCTGATCTCATAGATGACAGGTCTCTGCCAAGAATTTCACTTGTAGCCTTCGGGGTGTTGCATTGTATGTGAAGAATTTGTTTCTCTCTTTGTCTTTGATTTCAGACAGTTTTATAATAATGTGTCTTGGAGAAGATCTTTCTGGGTTAAACTTGTTTGGAGACCTATGAGCTTTGTGAACTTGGATATCCAAGTCTCTCCCAATACTTGGGGAGTTGCCAGCCATTGTATCTTTGAATAGCTTTCTGCCACTTTCTTCCTCTTTTCTCCTCTCTGACCCCAATAATACCTAGACTGCTCCATTAAGTGATAGCCCAGTGCTCACATAGGCTTTCTTCAGTGATTAGCCCCTTCAGTTCCCTTTCTTCTCCTCTGATTTGGCTAACTTCAAAGGACCTGTCTTCTGCCTCACAGTCTGTCTTGTAATTGATGATCTGTGTTGCATTTTTTTAATCATTTCATTGATTATATTATTCAGCTCCAGAATTAAAAAAAATTATTTCTGTATCTCTGCTAAATTTATTTTGTGTGTGTGTGTGTTTTGTTTTTCTGATTTTATTAAATTGTCTTTCTGTGTTTTCTTTGTAGCCCAGTGAGTTTTCTGAAAACAACTATTTTGGATTTTTTTCTAACAGGTCTCCATTTTGGGGGGAGGGGTTGGTTCCTGGAAAGTTATGATGTGCCTTTGGTGATGTCATGTTTTATTGCTATTTCATGTTTCCTGAAGTCTCGCATTGCTGTCCTTGCACTTGAAGGCACCGTCACCTTCTCTAGTCTTTACTGACTGACTGCAGGAGAGAGCCATCTTCTCTCGGCCCTTTTAGGGGTTCTGAGGCTGTATCAGGCCTTCTATAGGTACATCCCCCCCCCATTTCTTGCTCCTTCTTGGGCGGGGGCTCGTAAGGTTGCGTCCTTTTCCCTCTGCAGTCCTGCAAAGCTGGGCCAGATGCAGGCCGGTTCTTGTGAGCTTTCCCTATGGTTTGTGTGCTTTATCCAAGTCCTGTAGAATCGGGTCAGCTTTCTGCACATGCTCACTGGCATTCTGCAAAGCTCACTCTAACTCCTGTTAGCAGTGTGCACAGGGACGTGGCCACAGGTGGGGAGGAAGCATGTCGGTGAGGTACACAGAGCACTGGGGGTACCCATGGGTCAGCTGGGGGATCCACAGGCAAGGTGTCCCCAGCAGTTCCCTGGCTGGCTCCCTAATAGAGTCTGCAAGGGTGCTTACCAGGATGCTTTTCCTCTGCTGCTCTCCTAGGGCCATGGTGCTTCCTTCCAGCTGGCCCCTGACCCCAAGGTGTGCACACGCTTTAGTTTCCTGGACGGCGTGAGAAAGAAATGGGTCTCTCTGGAGGCATCTTACGGGCACTTATTCACACACTCTCCCTGTTCCTTCTGAGAAAATCACAGGCCAAGAGATTTCTCCCGGCACCGAGCTGTGTCACCCTGTCACTGCAGGGGAGAAGTGACTTGAACTGCTCCTCTTACCCTCTTCCATGTTTCCAATGTCAGGTCTCTGTTTCATTTCAAGGGTTTGCTGGAACTGCTCCAGGGGACACTCAGGTTCCACAAAGCCTCCCTCGTCTGTGGGTAGTTGTCTAACCCGGTGTCCTTTGGGGGGACGCTGGTCGGCAACTCTTCCCACCATGTCGGTGATGTCACTACTACCTACATCTTCTAATGAGGCAAACCGAAACGGACTCTCTGCTAGATAAGTCATTCCATATTTATTTTATGTTTGTTATCTGATCTTTGGTTTTATTCTTACTAATTTCATACTGACACTAAGCATTAACATGTGCTAAAAGCAAGATTTTAAAACACAATTTCATCTTATGTAATCTTGAAAAAGAATGTTTAAAATCTTGTGCCCATTGCACACAAAAATAGCAAGAGCCGTGACCTTTTCTGTTGCGATCTCCCACAACGCTTCCCACGGGCTCTGCACGGTGGGACCCTATTTAGTAATGAATTAAACAGAACATCTACCAGTACCCGCACTGTGTAATTCTCATTCTAGACTGCGCTGGCTTTAGTTTCCAAATCGAAGGTCGCAAGTTAAACTTTATGAGAAAAAAGGCAAAAAAGACTCTCTTTCGTTGTTTTAAGCCACTAAACGCATTACCTCCCCATCGGTGGAAACCTACTGAGTGTCTTACGTCCCCATCAGCAGGAAACAAGTCCAGGGACTGTGCACCTTCTTAGGGCAGAAAGGAAGGAGCCCCTCTGTGTTGCCACGATGTGGTCAGTCTCCTGGAAAAGGGAATCTGAATACATAGACCAGAAATCCAATGAGCTGAGCTTGAAGGAGTGTCTAGATAACACACACACAAGCAGGAAACGCTGGATGAGCAGAGAGAGGGAGTGGGCGTGCGGAATGAGTCCTCCGGAACCACTGAGGCCGACCCTCTCCTTTTCAGCTGCAGGAGCGACTATTTCACTCCGTGCCATGGGCAGGCCAGCCGGAGCGACATATCAACCCGGAGCCATGTGTGGTTGTCCAGATGTGACCCCAGCCTCGGCGCTGGGGCCGCCTGAGCTGTGGACAAAGAACAAAAGAGGCATTACTGTCCCACCATCTTTGTCATTTCCTCGACTTTTCCTCCAAGTTACAATAGCGAATAACGGAAACAAAGAACCAGAACAAACAAAAGCAAAGAGCGCCTCTGTATTTCCCACCGATCTTAGCTTTATTCATAAATGCGACCAAATCTGCCACTTACTATCAAAGGGCAGCTTTTGTATGAATTAGTTAATATGTGAGACCTATGCATCAAATATATCATCGTGGTGACATGATTTATCCTCTGCAAATTCCATCTAAGAATATTGTCTTGGCTTTCTTGATTATATTGGGCTAAAACTTCAAGTATCTTTTTGAAAACATTATGGAAGAAATAAGTGCAGAGGTACTGGCGATAGGTCTCATTTCGTATCGGTCCAAATGGACCAGATGGAAGAGAGAACTTCCTGTCTATTTCAAAGAGAAATACCAACCATGATCCTTTCTATGTGGCTTTAAATAAGACATGCACATTATCATTAAGAATCTGAAATCAAAGGATAAGATCTAAAGTCGTGTTGGCACAGGTTGTGAATAATGAAACATATAAGCATGATGAATATTTTTAATTTGATATCATGAAACGGGAAATTAAATCAAGCATTATCCAATTAGAAGTAGTCGTTTCATTTTTAATGGTGAAGAAAAGAATCTCCAAAGCGCCTCTGCACATCGGTATCTTGCCTGACTCATTGGCCTGGGCACAGTCTTACTGAAACTAGGAAATCTGAATGATTGAAATCCTGATGTATTTTTGGAAGTAAAAGATGCCCCCTCAAATAAAATTTCATGGCCTCATAATATGTGTATGTCCTTGGGGGAAAAATATTTTCCAGCCAGTGCTAGTAAAAGTACTAAAAATAGAACAAACTATCTCAGAGGCAAAAATCAGAAAGAATCAGCAAACTATGTTCATTGTGTGTGCTCAGAGTAACACGTATGTCCTCAACAACATTGGCAAAGGCATGTCCCAAAAATAATCAGGGAATTCAAAGGTGAAAAGAGCAACTAAAATATTTAGTAGCAAATAGGGATGGATTCTATACAATGAAGCCCTGTATAAGTATTATTATTTGATGCTATTTCATTTTCCTAACCAAGGACATATTTACACAGTTTTAGTGAAAGGGTCTTATTTTGATGTCCCATTGCTTTGTTAGCTGGAACAAGAGGACAGAGAAAAAGAAAGAGATTGTGCGTATTAGAAAAGCATAGAGGATGAGGAAATAATAAACATATTTTCCTAATTCCTAGGTTCTACTGTCAAGCTAAACAAAGGCAAAGGAAAGACAGCGCACACACGCGGACACACACCTCACCTGCTGGAGAGAGCGACTCCGGCAGAGAAGCCTGCTGCCCCTGCTTCCTCGGAAAGCGTTCCCAGATGGGCCAGGGCGCGGCCCCCCACTCAGGGAGGAGGACACAGGTGGATGACTCAGCGATCCTGGAGGACCTCGAGTTCTGCCTCGTGGACAGGTGAAGGCAGGGTGCAGGCAGAGAGAGCGTGAGGCCCTGGGGCACATGCTTTGATTAGGGTCCGTGGGTGGGATGCCTTGCGGTTCCACGGGGCAGGCGTCCCGAGGCTGTGCGGGGTGGGGGGGGGGGGGGGCGTGCGCTTGCGCGAGGAGCCACGACAGGTGCAGCCCCCACGGGACGCTTGTCCAGAAACCGCAGACGGGACGCAGCAGCGCTCAGCGGTAGCAGCACCTCCCTCCCCGGGAGCCGCCCCGGCTCTGCCCCTCGGCGCTGGGTCTGAAGAGACCGGCGGAGCCCTTTTCTGGGGCTGCGGTGACCAACGACCGTAGGAGGCCCGGCAGGAACGAGGTCAGTGCGGGTGGGAAGGGCTCCTTGTGACCGCCGGGGCGGGACGAGCTGCTCCGGGCCGCCTCCCGGGCCCCGGCCGCTTGCTGGGCTTCCCTGGGCGTGCAGGGGGTCTCCCCATCGGCGCACGGTGCTCTGTGCTCCGTGGGTCTCCGCGTGGCCTTTTGGTAAGGACACCTGCCGTGCGCTTTAGGGCCCACCAGTGCGGCATGACTATCATCTCCCTCTGCAAAGACTCAAGTCACATTCTGAGGGCCCAGGGGGGCATGAATCCGAACACTGTTCAGCCCAGGAGAGGGTGGCCTCTGGCTGCTCAAAACTGGCACCCATCCCAATATTCCCCAAACCCGTAACCCATTCCGAAATTAATTCTGCGTCTAAAATAGACATGTAACCATCAACTCAAACTTTCCCTACCTTGTCGTCTAAGCCACTGGAGTGAGGGACTGGGGAGACTGTGGCTAGGATCCCCCCAGCGGAGACACTGTTCTCCCTGGAGGACCTGAGAAGCTAGAAAGCAGTTAGTCTCCTTGCCAAGTACAACCGTGGGAGGAGCACAGCACAGACGTCTTATTGTAAGAGAAGAAATGTAGGAATGAAGGGGTCGCACAAGCCAAGGACGCCTGAAACCCAGCAGGGCAGCTTCGTCAGGCTCCGGGCCTGGTCCTTCTCTTTATCCCCGGGGCCCCGTCTCCCCTGGGGGCCCGGACGCCCCCCTTCCCCCCCTCCCCCGTGGCCTGGCCCCGGGAGACCCTGTCACTCCTGCCCCTGAGCAAGTCTTAGGCTGAGCGGGCCCCGCCCTCTCAGCTCTCTGAGATGCGCCGTTAGTGAATAAATTCATGAATAAGTAAATAAAGAGGTAAATAATGTGTTAATTATACACTTCGGATTAATGAAGTGAAAGGGCGCTACCATGGGAAATGATTTAATTTATTTCCACTGCAGATGTGAGACCGTTTCTTACATTTTGTATGCCCAGGAGAGCTGTTCAGCTGGAGCTGGTTAGCAGGAGCTAAAAGGGAAGGTCTTTTATTAAAAACCAAATCACTTAATTACCTCTCCCAACCTGGGGTCATTATGAGCTAGACACGCAGCAAAGCTAATGAGGAAGAGGGCAAACGGGCTTGGGCGGCGGTTCCCGCAGCGTCGCAGGTGACGGTCGTGTCCGTGGAGACTGCGGATCCGTTGAGTGAGCAGAGAGCGTGGTGGTGGGGGCAGCAGTGCCGGCAGAGACCTAACTTCGCTATTACACAGATAAAACGTGGCTTCTTATTGTAGTCAGAATGTTGTATTTGGGCACGGTGAATTGTCAGAATATTCGACACACCATGTACATGTGTATATATTAAAATACTTCCTGATAATTATCTCTGACTCACTACCTAAATATACATAAAGAAAAAATACTATTTGCAATGTCGTTTCATTTGAATGAATGTTATATCGTAGAAAGGTATTGTGTATCTCCTGTGTGTGTGTGTGTGTGTGTGTACATATATATATATTTATTTATTTATTTATATAAAATATATGCCAGAAAATGGACTAGGATAAGGATATAAATCCTACATTTAAAAGCTTACTTTAAAAAAAAAACTGCTAATTAAAAGTTTTCGATAAAACAGAGCATACAATAGTTTTTCATTAAATCATAGAATCTTTAAAGTATGATGCCAATAAGCTTGTGATTATTAGCCTGTGTCCCGCAACACGTGGGTGCCAAATCACTATATTAATGAAAAACATCTGGGCATTTTTCAAAAGTCTATACGTAATGTTTGACATGTAAATAATATTTACTGGAGAGTCTCACTCAGTTTTACCCACGGACTGATGAATAACTGGTAATGATGAATCCAAAGTGATAGATACAAGTATTATTTTAATACAGAGTAAGTATAATTTGGGGAAAATCAGAAAATGGCAGAAATAGATATATAATAACTTAATGAAATAGAGACAGCCATGCACTATAAGAAAAAATTTAGTTGTTTAAATTGTTTATTTCTAAATACTTTTATACTAGTAAGCTTAGGAAACTGGGATCAGAGCTGCATCAGATAAAATAGAGTTGACTCATTTATTGGGTAATTGTCTAATACGCCAGACCGCACCTGTTTGTTTTAAATATTATGCTTTTGCTTCAAAGCCTTGCCAGTTTGGATTTCACTAATGAAAAAAATGATAGAATCTACATTTCTTTTCCCTTAAATAAACTATTTTCCAAGGATTCTGTTTTTTTAAATCCAGAATTAAAACATTATGCTTCATTCACTTTTATTAGGCTTCTTTTTAAAGCCTCGATACCATGCATGATTTTAAGGGCACATGCACACAGATGCTTACACATGTGCACTTCTCACACACACACACTCTTGCTTTGCGGTGTGTATAGAGGATAGCATAGCTAGAGATGGAGAGAGAAAACCAAGACACACCTTACTGAAGCGCGCACGTGTGTGTGTGTGTGTGTGTGTGTGTGTGTGTGTGTATCATGTATTTGGTGGGAATCTCTAGGCTAGATGTCTCTCTCATAAAAGCCCCACCCCCTCACCGGGAATAAGCCATTTTACTGCCTAGTAGTTGCCCCCCCAAGCCGGCACCTCCACCTTTTCTCTGCACAAGCTCCTTATTCCACTGTGTGACCCAATTCCTTCCTTCAGCTCTGCTCCCCCTCAGGCAGCCTTACTGGGCCTCTCCTCTGTGGTCAATTAGCATCTTGCTCTGCCTTGTCTTACAGCATTAATGCTGTTTTTACATGATGGACCATTTTGTGTCGGTTTACACAGCTAAACTATTGACTTTTAAAGAATTAATGTACATCATTTTATCTTCCTAACCAAGCACAGTTGGAGAGATAATTGGTAGAGGCTCAAACAAGTTTTCTTAAGAGGATGACTGGAGAAATGATGGGACGCATTATTTTGGTTGTCCTGGGGAAGCTTGAAAGCACATGGCTGCGTCGTTTTCTGCGACAGAATTAACTGACCAGACTGAGTACAGGACACATCATTAGCATTTCTTTGCAGACAATTTGGACCAGAAGCCAAGCAATCAACTGTTTTGTCAGATGTATCTCCTGACTTTAAATAAAACTGAGCAATCAGCAGATAAAAGTAGTTTACTCACTAAGCATTACAATGGTTATCCAAACGTGAGTCCCAAATTGCAGATAAGTGGGACTTCTGCAATATATTATTGCTATTGTCCTAAAATGGTGAGAAAATACGATAAAAACAAAGCAAAACAAAACCAGATGTAGTCAGACTCTGCCTCTAAAACCCCAGTTAGCAAATAAGATTAAAACCCGAAAAGGCAGTTTCTCCTAGAACTTGAGTTTGGGACAAGGGTCAACATCACTCTGAAGGGTGACGACTGAGAGCAGGTGGCCTTGAGTGCATCACTGATGCTCTCCAGGCCACAGTGGCTTCCAATCAAACAGGACAGCCACCATGCGCACTCCACAAATGTGCTGGGAAGCACAGCAGTTATTACGAGCACCCAGCAGAAGGCTACAGGCCAGAATGAGTTTTTTAAAATCTCCCTGTCTGATATTTAAAAAGAAATTCCCTACATTTGAGAAATGCTTGAGATCTAGATTTAAATGTAGATTCCTGGGGCAGTGAGTGGGCTTCTGGGGGTTCCAGAGAGCTCCTGGCAGGGGGATGCACCGTTCTAGTGTCTTCCCACAATGTGGAAAACGCTAGCTGCACAAAATTAAAGTTCAGGTTAATCACAATATTGCTTGACAAAGCAAATAATGGAATCGTACTTGCAGGGCACTGTGGTAGACGGTAATTAACATGCACCGCCTTCAACGCTGGAGTACAGCTTCCAATTTCCATTTTAACATCAGAGAATGCTGTCTACACATTTTTTAATGGTGCCCATGATAATAATATATTCTCTTTTTAATCATATTCCACGTTGCAAGAAATGAAGCTTGCACTTTTCCCAGGTGCTTACCAAATTACCACTGCAGGCTCATCCTCGTCCCCCACGTGAAGAGTTCCAGCAGAGAGCACATTACCAGCCGGCTTACGCGCTTCCTGCGCACAGAAGGCACGGTAATCTGTGGGCCTCACTTATATCCAGGGTGTGCAGTTACAGCCCCCCGCGGGCAGAGTGAGAGCACCGTAAAGGTATCATCCTGCTTTTTTAATGGTCTGCTGTATTACAGGAGAGAAAGCCTGGGAAAGTGGAAAGGAAGCAGAGAAAAAGAAATAAGGAAGGTGCTGAGAAAGAAATAGGAAGAAAAAAAAACATGATTTAATGGGGAATTGATAAGAAATGCAAATTGAAAGCATTGATTTAAAGTTTTCAATTAAATTTATATCTGTATTTATATGCATGAAATACACCTTCATGTGCCCTATTCTGTACACTTTACTTTACCTATCTGCGTGATTTCATGATGAAATGATCAAGAATATCTTATTTGTCAAGAATAGTCTACAAATCAAATCATGTAAGGAATGATTTATAGTCTCTACCAGGAAATAGACTTTGGGAATACCTATAATTTGTTTAGGTAAGTCCATTAATATCTATAAACTCAGGACAAACCTGTTTTTCTTCCTTCTCAAAAACCTTAAGTAGTTAGGTCGATTTGCAATATGAAATGTGAATTTACAAAATACAGATCCAAGGTATTTAAAACATGGTCCCACATATGTGTATGAATTATGAATTTACAATTCTATGAAATAATGCTTTAAAACTATCATAAATTATAAGCTAGGAACAACACTTATTCTATTTTTCTTCTGCCATTCAATGTGTATGGCCTTAACGACACTGAAATTTTGAAATAATGTAGATATAATTAATGGCAATGAAGTAATGTATATTCTGATTATTTTTCTTCTTTGATAATGTAGCATGATAGGATATAACAATTAAATTTGACTTACAAATCTTAACACATTCTTACTGCTAACCTTTAAGGTATCTAAGGACAAAATTTTAGACAGTTGACAAAAGAATTTCTCAGTTAAAAATAAAATATACACGAAACTTTGATCACATTATTTCCATTATTATTTTTCCAAGATACTAAAAAAATTAAAGTCAAAGACAATGGTTCAAGCATTAATTTTAATGTTTATATTGCCACAGGAAAAAAAAATAAGAACTAAGAGAATAATAATTCAAGCAATCAGTATTTAAATCTTTCTTCTGCTCACAGGACTTGCACAGGTTCCTTTCTCTTTCCTTTCATCTTCATTTGACTTAAAGTGACATAATTTGAAAAACCGCCTTCTCTTTTCTGTTAGCTTAAGGCTATTTTCCAATCCAGATGCTGAACCGAGACGAGGCCAAAGGATCTCTCCTAATCTTGTTTCTGCACTTGGCTCCTGTGGCTCGTTACCTTTGGAAGTCTGTTGACCTGAGTGGCAATCCAGGACAGGATTGAAAGCACAGTGTGGAACAGCGGTGCCCAGTGAGCGAGCATGTGCCCAATGCACCTGTCCCTGTGGGGGCGGAGCCAAACTGTAACACCTGTAAGTCGGAGAACTTCCGGGCTGGAAGGAAGCTTACAAGTCTCTCTATCTGTACTGCCCCTCCTTCTCCATCAGATTTGGGACATGATGAAAGGCTGTTATTACTAAATTATAAACATGACTAATTACCCTCCTTCTAACACATCAGGGACAATCAAATGTTTTCATGACATGTGCATATATTTAAGTTCTATTTTTTTTTCTTCCTTTATAGACACGTATCTTGTCACTCTTCAATACCAGCCCTACAGGTCGGCCACACTGATTGTCACAGTCTCCCACTTCTACCCTAGCATTTCAGTCCTCCGTGTCTTTGGGAAAACCTGTGTCCGCTCCACTAGCTCCCCGGGCCTCGTTTCCGTCACCCCCAGCTTATCCAGGTAGAAGCTTCTCGGGTGTGTTCTGAGGTTAGCGGAGGTGTTGGCTTCCTGCTGATTTCTCCCCTGATGCCTTCTCAAAGCAGCGTTATTCCTCCTTTGTGTAACTTCCCTCACTGAGTACGATGACCAAGTGGCATGTTGGTCTCCTAAACGACACAGTCTGTTATATTTTTTGTTGGTTCTCAGTCAGAACCCCTGGACAAGAAGGCAACTCATATGCATAGGAATGTGGTATAAATATCTCCAACAATTAAGCCATTATTGCCTAGGACACACTCACTTGAAAGTCCAATTCACTTCTACACATATGTAGTCTTGAAACATCAGGTGTGTATGTCAGTCTTTAAAGTTGTTAAGATAAACGAAAATCACATAAGCTACTGACAATGGGGACGATTAGCAAATCTGGTAATAACACCCCTAAGAGCCAGGGCCCAGAGCTCCTCCACACTGAGCCACAACCAAACGATTGTTTCCCAGGTACAGTTGATAGTCTAGGAGGTGTGTATTTATCGAGGGAAAAGTGAGGCGGAACAAGAATTTCACCACAAACCCTAGCTGCGTGCGCTTGACTTGTGAACGTATATGAGGAAAAGCAGCGTGAGAACTGGCATAGGTACTGGATAGAAACATTCTAAAACACATATGAAAACCACATTTTTAAGCATCTGTGGAAAACCTTCATACTGTGTGCCCCATGGAGGAAATGACTAAAATTCCTTTAAAAATGAAGAACTCCGTTAGCAATGCACTGAACACAGAGATACCAGGCAGGGAGTTCTGAAAGTTCTTGAGTTAATTCAGTGCTTGGTGTTGTTGAAGAAAAGTATATGAGCATTCAGGGAAGCTAGGAACTATTTCTATTTTGCTAGCATCTGCTTTTTGACCTAAAATTTGGAGGAGATATGTTACTATGGCTTATGTGAACCGAAGTTGACTGACGGAGACAGATACCTCAATCATGATCATATGTTCTATTCAAACGTACTAATTGCCTAAGCATTTTCAAATTTCAGAGAAGCAAATTAATGAACAGCTAACATTTTTTTCTAATTTCTGTAAGATTTATTTGTATATTTTTAATTTTAAAAAATACTTGAATAGAATATATTACCTCTTTCCATAGAACACTGATTTGATATTATGTCATAGGTTTTAATAAATACATATATACATGCATATTTACATGAATTGTGCCAATACTTGTTTATTCACCTAATTTATTCAGCAGATGTTATTGAGAACCTACTATGCAACCAATAATAAATCTCAAAATCATTCTTCCTTTTTACCCAAGTATAGCAGAAGTGATTAGCAAACACCTAGTGTTTTACATACAAAGGCACTGAAATTAAGGTTTCAGAAAAGTTTTACTCTGAGGATAAACTTGCCTTCAGTTTCAGGTGATGAAAATGACTATGTTACTTATCTTTGTAGTGCCTGAATGCCTACCATTATTTCTTTCACGAATCCAGTTCAAAAAGTGCTGAGTGGAATTCACTAATTTTATCTTAGCTGTCAAAAGTATAGGAGAAAGTTTATTCATTTACTAAGCTTGATTTCTTCTCATCGTCTTATCTCGAGAGTTTTTGTTTACACTTTTTCACCTGAGTTAAGGCAATGCAAACATTTTGGAAGCAGACAGAATATATTATATACAGGCTGTGACACTCTTCCCAGATCATTATCTCCCACTACTAGGTCGTTACCAGCAAAACACCTATGTTATTGAATTGCATTATATGCACTCAAGCGATGCAGAATCTTGCCTAACAGAAAACCATGGCGATACAAAATAAATTGATGATGTAACAATCCTCTCGTCAAACACTCCCATCTTCTCTTCACCTGATTTACAAACTTGCCACGTATACTCCCCTCAGCTCCTGCCGGCCACGGCTGTAAGTCCTGCTTTCTTTAGACTCCCCAATACATTTGAATTTGAAGACGAAATAAAACTTAAACTATAAAAATTATAATATTTTTATTGTTTTCCCTTTTCCTAATTTTTAAGCTAACCTTATTTTGCCCACTTTTAAACCACTTCCCCTGGAGAACAACCTTTGGTATTGGTTTGAAGACACTGGAGAGTCTGCAACTCTGGCTGTAAATAAAATACATCTATAATGAACTCTCGCTGACTTAGAAAAGCATTTTATGGTACTGAGGCAGAACCAGAAATATGAGGGAAATAATTTACATAAACACACACAGTGCCAAGAGATCTGTGAGTACACGTAAGTTGAGCAAGTCGAATATTTTTTCATACCATCAGCTTTGTTTCTAACCATATTCAGGTGTAAGAACTATAATTTCTTTGGATTAAAAAAAGAAGATGAAAAGAAGAGAGGAGAAAAATGAAGCATTATGTAACATATTAACACACCAGCTTCCTTTTTTAATTTATTTATTTTAGAGATGGGGGGGAGGAGAGAGAGAGAGAGATTGATTTGTTGTCCCACTCATCTATGCATCATTGGTTCATTCCTCTGTGTGCCCTGACCAGGTATCAAACCCACCACCTTGGTGTACAGAGACAACACTCTAATGACCCGAGTTACCCAGCCAGCGCATGAGCTGTGCTTTCTGAGAAGAAAAAATATGTCTTCTTCTATTATGTTTGAATTCTCTTTTTTTTCCCCATAGCTGGCTGGCTATACTGTGAAAAAAAGAAAGGAAAAAAAGAATGTAAAACCACTAAATTTTTCATACAGACATCAACCACCGTCAATCTGGGCCAAACACTTAACCTCCCATCTCTCTTGCTTCTTTTGTTAGGTTTGATTCTTTCTTTGTGCTATCACAATAATTCCTAATCTTATATTATAGTAAGATAAAATGATGACAATCTAAAGAATGAACAAAAATATACCATAGGGAAGACCTAAATGGAATGATTTTTCAGAGTTTCCTGGGAGCTGTCAGCACTGGGTCTTTAAAATAGCATTTTATAATGTCTAAAGGAGTTTTTTTCACACTAGGTTTGCCATAGAGTAGCATTAAAAAACAAATTAAAAATGCATGCCAAGCTGGAAAATACTTCTGCATAGTAACTACACCACTTAGGTGTGCTGAGGCATCGATCTACTTGTCAGCAAAACAAAATAGTGTCATCTTTTACCTGCTTGACTCTTGATTTCTGCCTCAGCTACTCAGGAAATAATTGCTAACTTCTGAGAATATGTACATTTTTGGAGACAAGGAGTATTTTAACTAGAAAAATCCTTTCCATTGAACAACCGATCTATTGAATGATTACTGATGATTTGGGCACAACCAAGTCTTTGTGTCTGTGGTTTTCGGTAGATTAACATGGCCCTACCTTTCTACTCAACTGTTTGCTTTTACTGCGTCCCGGACACACTGTGCATCTGGTCAGAATGATCAGAATAAAGAACTAGAAATCTAAGTCGTCCTCTCCGCTCCAAATGACTCCACGGGAGGACACACTACCAGAGATATTTCTTAATATGAGGAACCTGGCAAAGGAGACAGCAAATGTGCCAGCAGCTCTGAGGCTAAGGCTCCATCAATAATCCACAGCGCTTTGTGTTCCCCATCGGAGGCTGTCACTCGGCAGCGGATGACAGCCCACTGCAACTTCATCGCGTGACCCACGGGAACAGAGATCACAACTGGCTTTCCACGAAGCACCTTTGGATGAAAGGCGACACCCGCAGCCAGGCGGGGTGGGAGGGGTGAGGCGCATGGACCCAAAAGCTGTGGAAAAGCAGTTTGACATAAAACCGACAGAAACAAGCCTAGAAGGACACTTTCTTCAACATCAAAGGCAAGGAAAAAATGGGCGTCTTTGAGAGCCATGCGTGGAGAGTTCCAGAATTGCGTTCTTTCCGGAGCCATGACTGTCTGTGTTACAGGATCCTGTATGATCCCTGCGCACCGCTCCCCACGCTCGCGCGACCACGGAGCGCGCGGGAAAAATCCCTCTGCACGCGCCCCGCAATTCAGCGGGTCTGCTCCCCTATCAGCACTCAGGTGGCTCAGCTTCCCTCCCCTGACTGATGACAGGTCCCTGCGTCCCGCATCTCAGGAGCGGCTCCGTGGGGCCCGGACGCCCTTGAGAGGCTTCTTACCAGGCAGGAGAGCTGATGGTTACAATGGCAGGGATTCTGAGGGCCAGTTATTAAAGAGTTTATTAAAAATTAGGTACATCTACAACTCAATGAATGATACTAAAACAAAGGTAATACATGAAAAAACATCACTGTTTAACATTTTCACCCGATTGTACTAGTAACTATACACTCTCCAAGCGTTTTACGCCCGTGACCTGTAGGATGGAAACGGTGGGTGATGATGCTGCGCCTCCCCTCGCGGCCCCGTCTGGGGCTCCCCCCGGGCACGGGCACGGGGCAGCTTAACCCCAGCCCCTGCAGAAGCACTGCCCCCACGGGAATGAGCAAACCCTGCCCATCAGGGCTCCATCCCTCCTCCAGGAGCCGGGCGTGACCCTTACCCGCGCGTCCCTGGGTGGGGATGCTTTCTGGGGTCGGTGCCAGGCTTCGCGTTCGCAGAGGGACACTTGCTCCTGCCACCACAAACCTTTGTCAAAGTATAAACGAGTGATTTCATCACCCCTTCTGGATGCCGTCAGAGATGAGAAACCGTTTCCGTGGGACTCTCGAGATTCTTATTAAACCTAACTTAGCAACCAACTTTTCAGTTGGATGGCTTTAACAGGATTTCCTTTAACTCGTGTGCCCTTCCTTTTAAACCTTTAAAACAGTTTCAGGGTAAAAAAAAAATCTTAGAAGCATTTCTGAATATTGTCTTTTTAAGTTTAAAATAGTAGGTGCATAGGCACTTCCATTCCTAACCCCTGATGGGTGTTGTGAACGTTTGGGGGTTGGCTGAACCACACCCACGTCAAGGACTAAGGACTTGGGGGCAACAGAACAAGGGGAGTCACCGCGTGAAAACCTGCCTGTGCGCCTGGGGCAGCTCTGCAACCCGACTGGGGACTCCAGCAGTGGGCCAGCCTCCCTCACCGCCCTCCGGCCGTGGGAGGGGCCCCCCCACCCCACACCTCCTGCGCGCCCCCCCACCCCACACCTCCTGCGCGCCCCCCCACCCCACACCTCCTGGGCACCCTTGGCCCACATCCAGCTACAGTGTTTGCAAAGCGCACCTTGGGTCATTGTTGAAAAATGGCCTGGATTCCACAGGGAACAGAGACGGAGGCAGCCGTCAATCCCAGGCAGACATTCTGGTTTTAACCTTGCAGAATTTCATACACCGGTTTTAATAAAAGCTAAAGGGCAGCTTTTGCAAGAGTTGAAAAGTAATTTGAACTAGTTTTCATAGGTTGATAGTATTAAAAATGGTCTTAAAAATGATCTGGTCCAGCCTCCGTTTCTTGGAAAGATAAATATATATTCATCCAAGTACTGTGGCACCTGTTCTGTTTTGAAATATGACAAGAGGAGAAAAGTCTATTTGGCGTTCATGGCTAATCTAGTCCATTATTTAATAGTTATTGTAAGTTAATTTCTTATTTTCAACCAACTCTCCCTTACTACAGTGATACCCACACGTTAGGTGAAGAATCATTGCTAAAGTATATATTAACCTGTCACCATGTATGTGTACATAAATCAGGTGACTTTTGGCTGTCATTAGAGGAAATGCAAAGTAAGCACAAAACTATTAATCTCAGATTTGTAGCAATTTTTGGCAGAATTAAATCACAACCACTTGATTAGAATACAAAAATACTTAAGATAGAACTTAGACTAGAAACATATTTTTTCTGTTTAAATAATTTACGTACTGCTTATATTTTAAATGTACTCTATTGATATTATCCTATGAGTTAAATAAAGCATTGAATCTATAGTGTTTGCTAGAAAGTTATTACATTTCAATTGAAAAATGACAGCAATTTAAAACGTTTTATGCCAGTTTAAATGCTATGCAAAAGTAATCACTAGGTTAAAAAAAAAATTAAGATGGCTATGTTGTAGGTAGTAGCAATTATTGCTCAAATGTTCCTTCAGTTTTTTTGTTTAAATAAGCCATCTCCCCATTACTTGAAAACCAGATTTGTTATATAATGATATGTGTATAAATATAGTGAATTTTAAAAGCATTTCCCTTAAAATGCAAATTTCGGGATATGAGAATCCTTTGTGACCTTCAGGTTAAAAAGACGAAGAAGCAGTTCATTCTTCAGCTTCTGTGGGGGATGTACGTTGCCTGTTGGATTGTCAGCTTCTTCAGGCACAACGGGATGTCTCTCATTCTCATTTCCAAATAATGCATAAATACTTGGGAACTGGGACATACTGATGTAGGCAAGACAGCCACTATGAAGTTGTGTATAAAGTACTTGATGGAAAAGAAAAGAAAATCAAAATAAGTAAACTTACATAAATCTATAAAGTTGAACTTAGTGCATATTTCTCTTATACATTAAAAATAAGTAAATAAAGAGACCCCAGGTGAAAGCCAAGAACAAAAAGCTATCCCTTACTTCTGTTCACCTGCCAACATTTTCACTACAAAAATGAAGTAACTATTTTTACCAATCTCTAGTCAGTACTGTAGCTGTCAAGAAAAGAGAAAACTTATAAACATAAATTTTGTTTTATTTTTTTAATAATGATTTTTTAATTGATTAGCAAGAGAGAGAGGAAGGGAGGAAGAAAGAGCCAGACATAAATTTTTCATTTCACTTACTATGCATTCATTGGTTGCGGCTCATATGTGCCCTGACTGGGAGTTGAACCTGCAACGTCACCTCGGTGTATCAGGACGACACTAACCAACTGAGCTACCCAGCCAAGACTCATAAATAAAAATTTTAAATGACATTTAAGTTACATGGTAAAAATTTATTTTGGCCTCCTGTTAAAAATAATGTTTTTTTTCATAATTAAAACTTGGATCTATTTAATCTCCTATTTTTCTAGAAAAAGTGCCTGAATTTAGGGAGACTTTTAAAGACTGAAAGTGCTTCAAAGCAAAAATAAGAAATAAACATGTGATAAATGGCAAATTGCTTGACCCTCAGTCCAACCTATTTTCTTATAAGATGTTGGCCTGTTTCATTACATTTTTAAGAATATAAATTGGTGACTGTTTTGTAAATCACAGCTGAGAAAGATGCTAGGTTAAGTAAACAAATGAAATGAATGGCAGCCTCAGCAAAATCAGTGTGGACTTGCCCAATTCCACTGGGCCTAGACGCAAGCAGCGGTGAGGATCGGAACTCGGGTGCTGAATGAAATTTCTTTCTTCATTTCACTCCACGGGAATGGAACTCAGTCCAGGACTTAAAGAGAAGAAATATGGATGGAGAGCCGTCATTTCTGCATCATTCAGTTTTGTTTCAAATCAGTTTTGTTTCAAATACCATATGTGGGAATAGAATGGTAAATGTTTACATTCCGTGGTTAAATGAAATAAGAAAGATTCAATATGTAATCCGCTGGCTTTGAATACTTTTGAGTTTCCAAGAGCTGTTTCTTGAGCAAGAACATTCCCAGAGGCCCAAGACAGAAAGGGAGGGGATCACTGCTTAGCCATAGATCAGTGACAATGGGACACTAATGACAGGTCTGCCCGGCCAATACCCATTTATGCCCCCTGTGACTTATGACTGTAAATAGGAATTTTGTTTTCTATGAGCCTCTAAAGCCTTCTGTGTAATTTAACATCCGTCGTTATGCTTAGGTCAATAATTTGTCTGACTTCCTCCAACTTATTAGCTTTTGTCTTTTGCTGGAGATGGTATTTAAGGTGGTGGCCTGGATCTTTTTGGGGAGTCAGTCTTCCTGGGTCCCTCCCATGTATAAAGGAGGTAGGTATATATGTCATTAAACTTCTATTTGCTTCTCTCCCATTTAGCTGCCTTTTATTACAGGGGTTCTAAGCCAAGAACCTAAAAGAGTAGAGATAAAATTATTTTTCTATTTTTCTTCCCCTCAGTTTAATGAATACATTTTTTTATTAAGTTCTAAAACTGTAGGATGGGAATATTACTGGGCTCAGTTAAGATAATTTCTGCATGTCTTTGATGGAAATACTTTAAAATAGTCTAACCACCAAGAAGTTCACATATGCATTTGCTTGAGATATTTTATTAAAATTTTTAATAACTGAAGAGATATTCTTTCAATATTAAGTTGGCTTTTTTTCTGTTAAACAAGATTACAATAAATACTTCTACTCTTTCAAATATATAAGCCAAAGCTGGTGTAAATAATGTAAATCACCTGATTTTAGAGTAATTGATCTCAAGCCATCTTATATTGGATAGCAAGAGCTAAGTTTTAAGTTTTCAAGAAATTTGTGAGACCCCCACAATACAACAAGGATGCCAGCCTGTTAAACCAAGCACACCGTTGTCCGGGGACAGCCAGCTGACCTGGAGTCTGCATGATCCTTCCCCATGTGGGAGGGCCACCCTCCCCTCCACACCCCCACTTTTATTAGGGATTTCTGGAACCCCAGGGTAGGTGGGACGACGACCATGCCCAGCCTGAAGCAGCTAGAGGAGCTTGAGACCTTCGCCCATTGTCCTTTATAAGATTACAAAGGGTCTTAAGTCTGAGAGGGAGGGATTGTTATTTTTTATTGTTAAAAAAATTATTTATTTATTTATTTATTTATTTTTAAAAAAGAATAATATAGGAAAGGGTGAAGCCAGAGAAGTTGTATGTACGACCCATGGTCATGGACTGGGGGGGAGGGGGATTGCTGGAGGGGGAGTGGTGCTGGGCAGAGGGGAGCAAAGGGGAAAAAATTGGAACTATTGTAACAATATAATCAATAAAATATACTTTAAAGAAGAAAAAAGAAAGAAATTTGTGAGAGCTGCAGTTTAAAACATTAGTAGCTTAAAGTTGGCTATGAGCAAATGCTATAAAAAAAAAAAGAGCCCTCTTTTACCCCCAAACTGTACAAGTTGTTAAACATTTACCTTAACACGTCTCAGTCAACCCTTGTTTAAGGGAAATATGCAACTATAAAGGTCATTAGATTTTGCAAGATACTGATCTATCACGTGTTCAGCAAAAGATTAGCCCAAGGCAAAGCTGTGGGATGTGACTCTTATTTGTATCTCTGCCCTTCATTGTCAGCCCAGAATCAAAACAAGTATTTGTTGATTTAGGAGATCTTAAATAAAATTTGAAATACCAATAATACCTGTAAATTGCCACAAATTATTCAATCACATTTCCTCGCAGCCTTCCATCTAGCGCTAAACTAGCACTGTCCCCAAGTGACCTCGCCATTCACCGCCTTTTCTTCCCCTTGACCGCTGTTGGCCTGACCAATGGCATGGGTTCCCGCACTTGCCATATAGTTGCTCTAGGAAACCAACATGCTTGCGTGTGAACTCACGCGCTCATCTTCATTCCAATCCTTCCTTCCTTGCAGAGACACTTGCATTTTACGTGGCCACGCACTCAAACGTTAAGTTACCGTGGGCCACCCGAGGGTCTACGCAGTGCTACTTGGAGCGTCAGCATCACCTGAAGCACAAGCTCAGGGCCTGATTCCAGGCACACAGAGGCGGAAACACCGGGAGTCAGACCCAGTAGCCTTTCCAGTGGCAAGGCCTCCCGGAGAGGCTGGTGCGTGTCACGTCTGGTAGCCGGTGCTTCGTCCTGAGCGTGTTATACGGACAGCAATGCTACCCATCGACCTGCAGAGCGCCTGAAATACACTCAGGGAAAAATTAAAACCTATATTTGGATGAATGCATTCATTCTTTAAAGCAAACAGTCAATGCTAAAACACTGCACACACACACACATGCACACACAAATCAGTAAACAGCTCTTGTGTTCCTGAGGCCACGCTCCCCAGAGGGGCTTGTGCTGAGCATGAGATGGCCTGATTCCTTTTTGTAGTTCTCGTGGCTTTGGCAGAGACGTTGGGGAAACCAGCCAGAGCTTAGCAACGTGCTCCAGAACAGAGGAGAGCGCAGCGATGTTTTTGCCACGCTGATCCTCTTAGGAGAAAGGATATTTTAGGCGCTATGGTTGGTTCTCTCTTCAGAGCCCTGCAGCAGATATTTTTAAAGAATGATGAAAAAGCAGTAAAAGGAATGAGATTAGGGTCCAGACTGCAATAGTAAGGGGAAGAAATCAAAAGGCTCATATCAAAGAGAAAACGCTAACAGCAGCTTTAATCTTGGACGTCTCCCGAACGCCTCCCGCCAGAGGCCAGCGTGCCACAGGTGCGATCCCAGGAACAGGTGAGCAAAATAAAGACACTGTCAGGCCGTGATGGATGCTCGTCTGTAATGCATTCATCCAAGGCACCCTCTGCATCTGGAGTGTATCTTAGTGCAGGTCATTTTTTAGCCGCTACTTTTCAAGAACATAAAAGATTTTGCTGAACCGACAAAGGCCGTGACATAGTCGATAAGCCGATGCGGCTGCCTCGGCGGCGGTGAGTAAGGATGCGTCCGTGTCAGGAAAGCTTTATGCTCATCAGAGGAGCATAGATTCTGCTTCCATTATTTCTTATTGTAGCTACCAGAACAGTTCCAACTAGATTTTTTAAAAAGTCTCAAAGCCAAGGGTACACGGAGAGTGTAATGAATTTGTACAATGTGGCGAGGAGAAAATTCCGAGATGTCCTAAATTAAATGACACTGGGCTGCAGAGTGGCAGGAAGACACAGGAGAGGTCAATGAGTTAGCGGCCGCAGGGCAAAGCCAGCCAGGCGCGCGGCGGGTGCGGGAGGGCTTCCAGGTGGCCGTGTCTGAGCCTATCTAAAGAGAATAGGCAGGGCCACCCGGCCGCCAGGGGCCTCTGGCTTCTGGCTGAGGGAAGAACTTTCTCAACTTTTGCCCACAAACTACCCAGAAACACCAAGGACTACTTTCGTAGAGATTGTTCACTTCTTCCAGAACTTGCCCTGCTTCATCTTTTCTCACCCCCCCCCCCCACATCTTCATTGGCTTATTGACTATGTCACGGCCCTTGTTGGCTCAGCGAAATCTTTTATGTTCTTGAACCAATCGACATTTTCTTCCCCAAACTGTTTCCATGGAAGAACACCATCAAGTTCAGGACTGAGCATAACTTCTCTGTGTATCTTCACTGCGGAGCCACGGCCTGCTCCTTCTCTGGCTAGCATTTGGCTCAATACACCCTTTCTTTACAATAGCTTTCAGCCATGAATGTGTTTTTTTAACAAATGCAACAGCTTTCACTGAAAGGACGGGGATAGTACTAACTTCATCTCTAGTAAAACTGGTATTGAAAGATGATAAGACACAGGTGTACTGCTGAGGGGCCAAGGCAAAGCTAAGTCTTTGTTTCTTGGTTCTCTGCACGGGGAAGGCCAGCTGAGATCTTAACATCGCAAGGGTACTTGTGCTTTTTAAATGGCTTGCGTGGGACTGAAATGTCGATGGCTGTAATAGCAAGTAAAATGGTAATGTGTAAAAGCCTCTTACGCTAGCCCAGGCCACGTTTTACTTGGCAATGGCATTGTGGTCACTGTGTTAATACAATTCCCAGCGGGTCTGGAAACTGTGAGCTTTGTGCCCACGGCCAGATGTCACCGATATACGGCACATTTCCGTTTCTGTTGTTGGATGAAATTCATGAGTTAAAGTTTGTCCTCACTTTGTTCTCATCATTTTATATAGAGTGTTCTTCAACGCTGTTTGAAAAACAACTTAGTATCCTATGATGGATTTCCCTGTAAGCATTTATGAGGAGAGTGTAAAATTTTATTCTATGTAGAGAAGTAAAACAAACTTGTGCTTCTACAATAACGGTAAACATAACTAGAAAATAAAATATGGCAAGTACAGTATTGCAACTTGTAATATTTTGTAATGACCTTCTAAACTGGCTCCCTACCTCCCTCTACTCAAACAAGGTTCTTCGTGCTACAGCCAAATATTGAGTGTCCACCATGTATGAAGTGTGAATGCAAAACAGACAGTAGTTTCCTATTTTCCGTGGGAGACCATGTTCCTTTTCTGATGCGTTCCGTCTTGCCTTCGTTGTGGGTCCCAGCTTGCTTGCCCTGACCTGAGCCCCACCTGGGTCACAGGGTCTTGCCGCCCTCACTGCAGACTGCTCACACCCCCACCCCATCTGCTCTGTCGACCTGGCCAGTTTTGCCCTCTGCACCGAGGCCAGTCTCATTTATGGAGAAATCTAATATTAAATCCCACATTTCCCAAAAGTCAGCTGTGTTCAGTACAGCTCTTGATGCTATAGTTTCGAATCTGTGAAATGACATCTGCAAAATGATGCTGATGCAGAGAGATCTGATTGAGGTAATTGGGGAGAAGAGAGAGAGGTCCTAGAAGGAGGTTGCTGAGCAACGGAGAGCAGTCTTGGACGGGATTGGCTGGGAAGCCGAAGCCTCCAGAGCCAATGAAATCCAAAGAGGGCGGGCTCTCTGGTCAGGAGCTGCGCTGGCTCCCGATCTGGCTCTCGCCCAGGCTCCGGCAGGGGCTCTCTGGCTCCTGGACTGGCTGGCGCTTCCTCTCGGGCTCCCGGGCTCTTCTTCCTTGAGGATGCATCTCCTGAAGGTCAGTATTTTGGATGGGAAGGGACTCCAGGCACAGCCTAGGATCAGGCTGGCCTGGCAGAGGGTGGCAGGTGTATTCTTTGGGTGTTCTAGAGGGGACAGACTCTGAAGCAGAAGCCTGCCGCTCTTCCAGAATTGTGTAGCTTTTGTGTACTATGTTGCTCTAGTTTGTAAACCCTGTAGACACTAGCAGGGGAAAAGCTAGGAGACCCCAGGTGTTAAGAGTTTTGCCTTAATTGATAGACTTAAGGGACTAAAGCTGTGACTTGACAGGCTTAGGTAACTGCTTTTGAATAAAGACTCCCTTCCTTTATCACCAAACCTTTGCCTCTGGAATTTTGTGTAGAGGGTCATGGTGGGTAGCGGAACCCAGTTGCTGTCTGGTAACGATGACACTAAATACTCATCGATCTTGTATAATTTTCTATAGCTGGTATGCATTATTATTTTAAATAGTTTGTTTTTGTGTAGCTGTTAATGCTGTATTATCGTAGTTTACATTTCATAAGACAGGAGTCATGTATTTTATATTTGTACCGTATTCCTCTGACGTGATGGCATATCCAATGGGGCTGTTCCTGTCACTTGCTGAGTAGCAGAGATCTGTCAGCAACACCTCTTCTTTCCTTCAGAGAGATTTCAGCCAAATGAAATACTTGGCCTTCTAACTTCACTTGAACATTTATTTTCACAAAATTGAACATCTTTTTTTTACTGTTTATCCTATCCCTAAAATTTTTGTTTTACCAGTGTTCTCTCTGGCTGGGTATAATGATGTGACTATTTCCTAACAAAGTAGTATATGCAGGAAAATATCATTATGTATAAGTCCTTAAGATGGTACCAGGTTTAAGGTTATCTGCCAATCATTCTTTAATACTAATATACAAAGATGACACGAAGCTAATGAAACCCAGCACTGCCAAACGGAGCCATTATTTGGATAATATACATAGTTTAAATAGAAGTAAATAGAAGTACATATATTTACTTATATGGCATTCTCAACTTAACCCTTAATGCATTTGCTTTACATTTCACAAAAGATATGAAAGAATACTTGCAGGTTACATGGGTCTGAATTACTCTATACCTAAAAAAGAATTCAGAATCTATCGACTCCAAAGCCCGAAGAAAGACATTCATACACTGCTACAGCTTAGTTCTCTGGGACGTGAAGCAAAGAATTCACCCATGAAAACAGAAGTGATGGCTCCGGACAGGTGGATGTAAAAACATTGGAAAGAGACAGGAACCTTGGTGGGGGCATTTTATTCTCAAAATTAAAAAGAAAAAAGCTAATTGCTCATTTTTTCATTATCTTAGAACTTAACATTGAAAAAGCTGTCAGCGGGGGGTGGGGGTGGGGGGAGACCGTGGTGGGGGGGTGAAGAAGGTGAAGGAGGGATTAAGAAGAAAAAAAAGACAGACAATGGTGTGCTGATCGCCAGAGGCAGAGAAGGTGGGGGGAGGTGGAAGAAGGGAATGGGGGATAAATCGTGGCAGAGAGACTTGACATTCGGTTCTGAGCCCAAATGCAGGGTGCAGATGATGTGTTTATTATAGGGTATGCACTTCAAACTGGTATGGTTTTATCAACCAATGTCACCCCAATAAATTCAATTTAAAATATCTAAGCCATTCCCATTTAGCATAGCAGTTTACTGCTAATAGGGCAATAATATAATGTACAAATTTAAATAATATCTTTCAGCTCGCTTTGAGCCAGAAAAAAAAGGGCACTATATAAACAAATATTTATACCCAAGGGAAAAAAGAAAGAGCAAATAACTTAGAGCAGTTATGCCAAGAAAACATGAGAGCCCTCCCCAAAAGTGGATCTGCATCTTCCTTACAAATAATAAGGACCATGGAATACACCTAATTTCCCTTGTGGCCCTCCTGACAATAAACTCCTATGCCAAATTTAAATCGTTTATTAAACAGCATTGTATACAGGGGTTACCCTGGCTGGTTTGGCTCAGTGGATTGAGCGTCGGCCTGCGAGCTAAGTGTCGCTGGTTCGATCTTCCAGTCAGGGCACATCAGAGAAGGAAAACTCTGACTCCAAAAAACCTCCGCTACCTCTTCAGGGGAAAGGCTAAGGGAGTAAACCCCGACAGAAAATCCGGAGCCGGAGTCCCTAAGGCGGTTTGACGTTGTAGTCAACACCGGCAACTCCTGCGGCGCACCTGAAGCCAAGCTGTATTGACTCCGTCTTTCCCTTGGACCCTTCAGCTGCGAAGAGAGGGGGGGTCTGCTGCATGGGCAACAGCAGACCCTCCATATCACCCTGCCCAGGCTCTGTAGCTTCAGCTTCACTGGAGAGGACACTCCAGCGTCATCGTAAGATGTCGATTCAACACGGGAGGAGACAGATACCGTGTCACTCCCGAGTCGGACTGCACAGCCATTCTCGGCGGTGCAGATAGACTCTTAAGAAGCTACACCATCGTCTCTCGAGACGGACGGCTGCCGACGATACAGGGGTGGGCAAAAGTAAGTTTACAGTCGTGAGTATGCAAAACAGTTTATTCTTCTATTATTATTTATTAATTGTGTTATTTATTTGTATGACCACTGTAAACCAACTTTTGCCTATGCCTGTATTATTTGCCTTAAAACATATCAAAGGAAAACCTAGGCGAATAAAGGAGTTTGTAAAAAAGCTGGCAAAGCCCAGATAGAAATAATTGTCTCTCACACACACATCCCAGGTCTGTTATCAGCAGGGTTCACTGAGAGCATTTTTATTAGCTTCCTAGGAGCATAAACCGGAACTCTGAATTCATTGTTCCTTGCTCTTCAATTTCTCAATGCTGTCGACATCCAAAGAGGGTTTATGCGCTTTTTCCCCCCAAGACAGGAACCATAACGTTAATTTTGAGGACACAATGAGTGAGAGCTAAATTACCTCCTATTTTAAAGGTTGTGCTCAATATTAAACCTACCAATCAATATACGTCATATGACCTTAATCTACAAGTACAATATGTAATTAACATGATACGTTTTACTTTTTCCAAGTTTTATAACATGGGGCTTTTGTCTTTCTCATGATTACTGGTGATGTCTAAAAAATTATAATGACAATGTATGACTCCTAATGATGTCATCATTTACTGTGCCAGCCACACAATATTATTCTATTACAATGAGAAAAAAATCTTAGAATCACGGCACCGAAGTTGAGCAAAATGCACAGGAGGGCAAAACTTCAAGTTCGTTTTAATGTTCCTTTTTTGGTAAAGATAACGTATTAGTTGTATTCTTCTGTGTTCTATGATATCAATGAATGGTTGCAAAAAAACTGGTTTACTTCAGAAGAAAATTTAAAATAACTAAGTGTATAAAATAAGACACACTCCGTTTTTACTGTGTTCAGCAGGGTCTGTGTTCTGACGATGGCAAAGAATTCCGGGTCACCCTGGCCGCGTGGCTCAGTTGCTAGAGAATCAAACTATTGCATAAACAAGTCCCTGTGTCTTTCCTTAAGTCTACAGACCCCAAAATAACCCTGTATTATTAGCAAACTTCATAGAAAATCATTCTCTTGGCTATTTATCTTTACTTAAAGATAAATTGTCAGAAATTATTTCTCAATCGTGCCTACACATCACTGAGAAAATATTACATCCAAAGGAAGAAACAAAGTCCACAAACTCACTGCTGTCTGTCTAACATTTACATTTTCCCCACACACAAATGCATTTAATAGTTTTCAACAGTTCAATTATATTTCTCTGTCTTCATGCCTTACACATGCACAGGTCAGAGGATAAAATGATTAAATGTCAATGATGTTACTAAACCCAAGCTTATCAGTGTTTCTTTTATTCAATCTCCCATGGCTAAATCTGACTAGAATATCGTTGTGATAAATTACATTTTATTTTGAATTTCTAGGGGCATTTAACTATTAAATTAATTTGAATCACATTTTTCAAACAGCCTCAGTGAGGAGAATTTTGAGCACCTTTTATCAGGTAAATAAAGTGACAGCTTGCATACATATAACCCGGTGATATATGCTCACCTATAATTATGAAAACAACCTGCTTGGAATTACTTGACAACAATTAAACTGAATGACTATAATTCCACACCACCCTTTGGGCAGCAAAATCACAGCAAAATAGAAAACATTTGAAGGTCTTCGGTGTAACTGACAGATCACGTCAAGTTACTTTTCTACTCTCTTTCATTTTAAAAAATCACTGACTTCACCATGAAAACACATGAGCCTCACATTGGTCACCGCATCTAGTGTGAGGTCAGCAATGACATGATTGCAGTTACGGTTCTGTGACCCGAGAAAACAAACAACCACTAACGTGGAAGTGATACCGGAATCAATTTGTGGTCCGGGATTGAAGACCCACCATCATGCATCAGGGTCATTGTCATCTTAGGCAAGCGTTTTCCGTCCCGAAGTACCGCTAAGAGCGTGTCGTGGGGGCAGGGGCCTGGGTGTAAATTCCCTTCCTGGTGCTTGAAATGCGGTAAGCCAGACTTAGAGACAAGCGTTGTCAAGCCAGAAGGGAAACGTTATTTGACACAATAAAAACAAAACATTTGCCAGGGAGGAGGGAAAACAAAATATTTACTTTTAAAATCCTGATCATATTCTTGTGATTCATCTGGCTAAACAATTTTGATGAATACAATAATCCCAGTACATGGAGCACTTACCAGGCTTGGTACCTTAACATTTTAATTTAACCTGCCCCACCTCCTTGCCAGAAAGAACATGTTACTACTTAACAAAACAGGAAGCCAAAGCTTAGAGACGTTAAGTTCCTTACATTGGTCCTTGGCAGAGCTGGGACTGGAATCCAGATCTTTCTAATGACAATCGTGGTTGCATTAGTCTGCAAGGGCTGCATAACCAAACCCCACAGACAGTGGCTCAAACCACCAAAATGCTTGTTCTCGCAGTCCTGGAGGCTGGAAGTCCAAGATCAAGGTGTCAGCAGGGGGGCAGGGGGGGGGTGAGTGTTGGTCTCTCCTGAGGCTTCTCTCCTCCACTTACAGACCGCTTCCTTCTCACTGTGTCCTCGCCCGTCTGCCCTCTGTCTGCACACATCCTGGTGTTTCCTCCTCTTGTGACAAGAACAAGGCCCCACTCATATGACGTCGTTTAGCTTTAATTACCTACGTCCAAGTAGCATCACTTTGGCTGATAGGGTTTCAATATATGAATTGGGGGGTGGGGGTACAGTTCAGCCACGACCTGCGCAAGTGCTGATCCAGGAACTGAGTGCTCGCGGGCGCCCCCCACCCGACACTGCCCTGGGGGCTTCGGTTATATAAGGTGCCCACCACGGCCTCTGTCACCTAAAGATCAGTCCGTCAATGCACTAACGCAAAATGCAAAAGATGTCTACAAAATGCCACGAGAGCCTTGACCCTGAGCCGACTCCCATAATTCTGTGGGGGTTGGAACTGAGCTAATGGCTTAAAACATTTGGGGTGTTTGACTAGACCTCTCGAAAGCATGTGAAAAATTATTTACTCTTATGACGCAGACCTCCCTGGACTTGAGGCATCACAGAACACGGCCTGGAACAATTTCACACATCACACGCAAACAGGAATGGAGAGCAGAGACGACACACGCAAACAGGAATGGAGAGCAGAGACGACCCAGTTCATTATTTCTATCAGCAGAGGAGCATTGTGTGGTAGTGTTCTTTCCCTCTTAGCGCTGTCCCTTTGGTCCTATGTCCCCCTCCAGCTATCCAACTATGGCGGGTGCTTCTCCTCACCTCAGATGCGTAGTGAGGTTCCCCTAAAGTGCTCTTTGCGCTCCCTCTCCCCATTCCTCGACCCCCGTTCTTCACTTACCCAGTCTCCTCAGACTTTTGTCCCCTGCCCTTCTTCCGAAACCGTGCTTGAGTGGCCTGCCACCTCTCAGGGCGTGGTGTTTGTTCGTATAGTCATAAGCTCCCCGTCACCTTGGATGTGCGATCATGCCCCCTCCTAACGTTGTTTGTTTGCAGGGCACCTTCTGGTTTTCCTCTGCCCCCACGGACCTCCTCCCTCCGTCCCGTTGCCACCTCCTCCTACCGACCTCCAGAGGACACTCGGCCCGGCCCTCCTTCCCAGCTGCGCTCACGCCCCAGGCGCTCTCAGGAAGTTCCAGCTCTCCGAAGCACCCGTGTGTGGGTGACACTTGACCTCCATGTCCAGTTCCTGATGTCCCCCATGAGCTCAGGCCCTGTACCTCACCACCAGCTACTCATTATCGCCCCAAGAATGTCAAACAGGGAGCTTATAACTGACACGTCTAACAGGCATTGCTCAGTCCCCCTAGCCCATCGTGGGCCGCCTTGCCCTGTATCAGCTGCAATCCTTTGGAATATATTCTTCCGAATTAGGAAGACTGAGAAGCTACAAAGAACTTTGTCACGGCCCCCTCACGGCCGGGGTCCCCTGCATGAATGAAGGCCTGCCCGACTGGCATTCTTGCACGAGGGCTTAGGCAGAGATCAGCGCTGCGTGTGTGAGGCGCACGCAGACACAGCCCTGGCAAAGGACACAACCGTCTGACCACGTGGCTTCGGTTCAGAGGGTTTGCAAATGCACACCACGTGGGCCCTTGCTCAGAAAGGCTCCCACAGCCTCCTTAATTATTAAACAGCAATCCCGGCCTCTACGCGGTCAGCAGCTTTTCCTTATTCTGCCTCCTGTTCTTTATCTGTCACTAAAGGAAAGCACACGGCTTTGTATTTGCTTCTGTATTCATCCCCTGTCGTCTCCCAGTAGGAGTGTCAAGGCCGTAGGAGCACAGACTCCGTCCTTTGTGTTCAGTGTCTTGTCCTCAGCAGAGAACAATGCTCGGCCCGCAGGAAAGTGTCAATGTCCAGCCTGAACAGATGAAGGAGCGAATGGATGGATGATGACTGTTAGTGGCTGAAACGGAACGTAAGTCATTACTTCCAGGAGGAAAAGTCAGCAGCAACCTTCTCTTAGTCAATAAAGAGCCTCTAACATTCACAGTGAATACTGAAAAGCTACGCTGGTTACTTTCTCGCCCGACATGCAGACGGACATTATTTGGGGATGATCCCTGAGCTGTAGCAATGCTTTTTGGTGATGAAGGAAATAGAACAGGAGTCAAGACATGTAACATTTAGACACCAGGCACTTAAAAATAACAAAACACACTGCAGCGAGGAAGGGAGTGGGAACGGAAAGAACGAAGGAGCCATGCCACCCTCTTGGGGCAACATTAAATATACAGAGGGGGGCACAGGTGGCTTTACGGTTAGTTGTTCATACGGAAAAATACATACCACAAGAATGCACTCTGTGTTTCGTGCACTCACAACTGTAAGCCTCGTCTTGCCCACCCCTGCATTGCCTGTGCTTCCAGCCCTGGGGTTACAAGTAATGAAGGACAGAATGACCTCCAAATCTTGAGAGTTAAAGATGGATTTCTGACACATGACCATCTGAATATACTGCAGCTGGCAAGTCTGTCTGCATCACTGGAACCCTAAAATGAAACTGTAACGTGTTTGTATGCATGCCGATGGCTCTCGCCGGCGCTGCCGTCCCCTCGAAGGATTCACACCAGCAGCTTCTATAAATGACGTCTCTAATCCGGAAATGATCCTTGCATAACTCCCGCACACAGCAGACTAAGCTGCACGGAAGCCTCCTCATCTTCCCCCATCTTCTCTTTCTTCCGCCGTCTTTGATCGGTTCCCCGTTTTCTCTATGACCGTTGCCTTTCCTTTCTCATACAGCTTTGTGGGGTTTCAGAGGCTAGACTGAAAAACGATGGAAACCATAGTCAATGAAATAGAAGCTTAGGTATGATTTAAAGAATACCATCTTGTCCATTTTAACAACTTTATGTATATTATGATTTTAAATTTTTAAAACACTTTTAACATAAATAATCTCACTTCAAGTCTCATCTCCGCCTCTCATAAGATGAGCAGAACAGATGTTATTGTTCTTATCACATAGAAGCAAAAACTTGGCCTTTGAAAGACATAATCATAGTTGTTCTGGAAAATCAGTCTTTCAGCGTGTGTGAATATGACGCTACTTCACTCGCTCGCACGTGGTTTGGTGTTTTTCTTTCAGTTTTTATTTCAAAATATGCAATTTAAGATAACCATCTTAATCTAACTGTTCCCCTAAGTCAGTCAAAAAAGAGAACAAAGTGATTATTCCAAAATAAATTATCCCTTTTTAAAAAGACATGGAATCTTTTTTTGATAGTTTTATTGAGGTATCATTGCTGTAAAAAACTACATATTTATCGTAGACAATATGATAAGTCTGGACGTATGCATATACCCATGATACCTCACCACAATCAAGAGATGTGTAGATCGAATTCTCAGCATAAAGATATTTTTAAAGTATAGCAATAAGTCCATTGATACAGTAAGGGCTTCACAAGCATTACTGAAAAAAACAATAAGCGAATAAAAAGTCCCCGTCTTGGTATCCCCATAATCTGCTCTGGGCCCACCTCTAACCGAAGCCAAACGGCAGCCGTCCCCTCCCACTGCCGACGCCTATTGAAACAACTGTCTTCCTTTCAATCCACGTTTCCCGTGTGTATTCTACTCCGTGCGCAAATGCTCTTCTTTCACGGTAATCGAGGTGGGAGCAGATAACACCCTGGAGGGCCATGGGCAAGCCTGAGTTTCTGAGAACAGTTCGTACTCCTCACCTACCTGCGGGTGTCTTAGAATGAAATTGGTTCTACAGGCGATTGTTCAGAAAGACTTCTGTTGGCAGCGACTTTCTGTGGACCTGGAGCGTGTGCGGCTCATGAACACAAACCTTCAGAGGAACTCAGAGGTTGGCAGGCTGGCTGGCACCAGGCATCTCTGGTCTTGAAGAGTCTACGGATGCTCTCATTGAAATGCCACTGCACTCCGTCATCCGACAGTGCTTTGTCCCCTATGTGGTCAATTTCCATATTTCAATTATGAGCAGCTGGAAAGGTTTCCACAGATTTCCAGCTGGAGTTATGCTTTGAAATGTACTTTCCTGGCCCAACAATGAATCAACCCCATAGCCTTCAGGGCGCTCTTTCTAATCAGGTTTGTACCTCAGAGCTGTGGGGTGAATGAAATAGGACAGTCGTTAATTAGGACCGCAGTCGTGAGCAGTCACCCAGATGTCATCACCATGGTCTAGGACTCCATGACAGACCTGCAGCTAAAGAAAAGAACTAGACTCTGCTTTTTTTAAAAACAAACAAAAAAAACTTCATCTTCTCTATAATGATGAGGAGGTATTTCTCCTACAGCTTCCTGTAGGCTGGAGAGGAGTGGAATATTTTAAGCCTCCTCACAGCCATAGCTAAGAAAATCCCTCTGGGCACCTACTCCAACCCTCCCCTGTCCCAATGCTCCCCTGTGTCATGATTCAGAACGGTTTTATACTAGTTTTGAAATATTTCTTTAACCCTGCGCTTGCTGCCAGTGAGTTGGGTGAATAGGGGCTGCTTCAGATTCTATGAGCCAGATGTCCAGTCTGCCACGCTCCCAGATTGGTACTTTTTAGATGTGACCAAGGGGCTGATCATACTGCATGTCTTTTTCATGGCTGCGTGTGCCTGTTGAGAATCTCTTGCTTTGTAAAGCTGGACCTGACTTTGTACTGACACTGGAGCGGGGCGCTCTGCTAGAATATCGAGTTCATTACCTTGGGTGCACACCAGAGGCTAAATGCATGTTGAGCATTTGGACACATCCTTCAAGAATATTTTTTGAGAATAAAAGAATGTTACATACAAATCATATGATCTAGTCATAACCCTCTTGAGACATTCTCTGAGATCAAAATTTTACTGCAAAAATATGTCAACTAATGAAATTTGAAATCAAATTATTTTTATGACACGACGCTGTCCTGGTAGAAGTCATAACTGAATGCTTAATGTGTAACAAAATGTATAAAATAAGAATATTGTGAAAATAAGTGGTGTCTGTGGTTTAGCAATAGACATGGTAATGTGTATTTTGCAACCAAGCTTAGCAAAATGTGGTGTGGTTTTTGGCAGCCATGGTGGGAAGAGGAGAAAATAAGCCAGGCTATGAGGTAAGGCAGCCTACACGCATGCCTGTGGGCACCATGCTATGCTGGGCTATGAGGCAGAATGTCAGGTCCGGGTATTACCTGTGCTTTGGCGTTTGGGGAAAACTGGGAGGCCCTCCGATAGCCAGCCCACAACCTCCACTGCCTTCTCTACTACCATAGGTAAGGTCCCAAGCAATCCTTGTCCTGGAGGCCCATCACAGTGCCTACTTCTCCCTCAGAAGTGGCTTCAGTACCCTGACAGCCCAGATAACTATTCAAACAAGCTAGTCACACTCTCGGAGGTCATGTCACCGTCTTGGTACTGCAAAGTCTGCCTCCCGCAGCCCTAGCTGGTGCACACTGTGTGCACCCCTCGAGTGATCTAGTGCAGCATTCTGTGCCCTGTCGTGTCTCCTCTCCTGGCTGTGAATACACGTGGCTAATGAACTGTTGTCCGTCTCATCTGTCCAAGGTCATTGTCATGTGTTTGGTCACCCCATAATCCTAGCACAGAAACCCTTCTTTTGCCAACCAGATAAAGAGGAAGCTATTTAAACATGCGCATCTTCATACATGCTTGTAAATTACTATCTTACAGATCGTTCTTACATATATATTTTTCTAATTTAACTAAACATCAAAATTTAGAACTTCTTATTAATTTATGATACTCTCCTTTGTTCTTAATTTGGCACTGCACCTCATAAAAGATATATGGGGAAATCTTGATGGTCCCTTAATGGGGACAGCCTGGTCACAAACATAGGCTCCAGCCAAATGAACCAGATGATCTTAAGAACTGTTGCATGATGGATTAAATGATAAGAGATTGAGGAGAAATGTTCTGTTCAAAAAATAATCGAGCATACCTATAATGACGGACAAGTAGATAATTGGCAATGAGCGCTTTACAGACCTTTTGTTTAAGCAATTTCCTAGCAATCAAATTACCTCACACCTTGTATAGTGATGTGTGTCCCCACCGCCATGTGATATGAACTGGTGCTGGGTTAAAAGGCCACTAGTCTGGCAGGCAAGGCTGAGTTGGAGTGTTTTCAAGTGGACCGGAAATGCCCCTTTGTATCAACATTTCTTCTTACGCCAACATAACGCCTGACAGTTCCAGCACTGTGTCCCGTTCTCTGGGAATAAATCACTCAGAAAAACTGCCATAAAAGGAATTTATTATCTGGTATGAGTACTGTCTTTGTTTTTGTTTTTTAATTTATCTTTTAAATCTAAGTGAAGCATTCCCCAAGCAAGTGACTGAAGAGAGAAGCATTTAGTGACAGTCAGAAAAATAAGGAGGAATGTCCTCCAGCTCTCCTGGCTCAGACGAGGACACTGTCTTCTTGCCTGGAGCCGTAAGATCAAAGTCAAGGACTCGAGGAAGGTGACTCAAGACAAAAGCCACCTATTTACTGAGAACACAGTCTACACAGTTGCTCCTGGGGATTTTTTTATTATTATTATTTGGAGAGAGAGAGGAAGGGAGAGAGAAAGAGAGAATGAGAAACATCAATATGTAGTTCCCTCTCACACGCTCCCAATTGGGGACCTGGCCCACAACCCAGGCCTGTGCCCCGACTGGGAATCGAACCAGCGGCCTTTGGTTCACAGTTGGGCACTCAGTCCATTAATCCCAACCAGCCAGTGCGATGCTCCTGGGAATTTTAAAAAATCATTTGAAGTCAATTTTGTTTTACTGCATGATCACATTAGCCATACTGAGTTACTGTGGATATCAAATAAAATAATGTGTATAAGATACATAGTACAAAGCATGTTTCCCAATAAGTTCTCAATAAATGGCAGCTATTTTGTATTTTTTAATATACATTAGCCCTACTCCAAGTATATTAAGACATGAACTTTAGTTTTCTTTCTAAAATTTAATTATTCTTATCTTTTTATCTCCTTTGAGTGAAGGGCAAATCTATGTACTATCTATACATAGCTTTATTTACTTTTAATGTAAACCAGTAATCTTGCTCCTATCCAACAATCTGAAGTATTTAAAATATGTATTTATATTCAGATATTTTATTTTACAAGAACATCTAGGCCTTGTGCTCCCTTCCAATAGAGCATCTGGGTAAGAACTCACGTGACCGCTGGGGGGCTCCTTTGGTCGCCCCTTCTCAATTTCCTGTTGCACGCATTTAACATCAGGACTGATAGGATCTATACTCCCACTCTGTAATCTAAACCTTCAGATCTACCACTAAAAGGACAGCTTCATTTTTGAGCAAGTCCTTGTTGCTCAGAGCATCTGGCTCTCAGAATTATTCTGATTGTAAAGACAAGTCAGCGTGGGGATCAGGGTCCGTAAACAGCACCTCTGGTCAGAAGAGAATAATCCTCTCACTCTCTCTGACCCTAAGCCACGTGGCTTAGGCAGGGTGGAGAGCTAAATGACAACATGACATGGGAGAGGAAAACCAGATGACGAATTAATATTTGCATCATTTTTCCCTGTTGCGAATGCAAATGCTCATTACAAATGATGCTATTCACATGTGCTCCCAGAGACGAAACCTCGTTGCTGTATGTGAAAGTGTAATGTGTCAGTTTGAAAAGCCTCAAGTTACTGTCCTTTGAATGAGCAGTTAAAAGTGCATTCTCTAACCAAAAACAAAATAAAACTTTTAAAAGTCTAGTTGTGTAAATGAATCACCAATTTCTCAGGCCAGATGGTATTAGGTTGTAGCCTGCCAATACCTGCATCATTTACATACTACAGGAAACGATGTTAGCACTCGTTGGCACTTGGAATTGTCAAGTGTTAATCTGCTAGACATTCCCAATCTTCCTTAGGCTTGCCGGATGGTAGTAGCTTTTTTCTTAGGTTCTATTTTAAGAATGTATTAATGTGGTTTTTCAAGACCACAGTCATTTTTCACAGGTACCTCGGTCCCTTTTTGGAGAAACACACACACAAAAACGTTAAACTGCAGAGGGAAGATTTGGGGCCAGGATACTGACGATCTGAAGTTGACCATGGCTGTGCTCAGTACTAGGTGTCCATCCAGATCCGTCACTGTTCTCTGAACTTCCAGTTGCTCTCTGTACAGTAAAGACACGTGCTGCCTCAGTGGTTCCTTTTCATCCCGATGTTTTGTGATTCTGGAATCTTATTCTAAAGTTAATTTTGACTCAAGACCAGATTTGGGCCTGAGTGTTCTCCCACACCTGTTTGAAAGATGTCATTCTATTTGCAATGCAAAAGGCTCTAAGCCACTGTTCTTAGCGGTTGGTAAACATGTCAAAGACATCATTAAGAATTTGATAAAAACTACGGATGCTGTCCCAGAGAATGCAGATATAAACAGAATCTTGCATAACATTTTAAGAGTTTACTACAGATACAGAGAGTTATGAAACCAAAAATCAAGACAATGTACCTTGGACTTCTTGGATAGATTGTACATTACTTCAAAGAATCTTCAAAACCTACCTATTAGAAACTTTATATTCATTAGATGAATAATATTTCACAATTTGATATATAATATGTATAGAATTATGCAAACACACACACACTTAGGCCAGTTATAATTGTTAAAGATAGGTCGGTGACTACCTTCAACTTGAGAATTTCTTTTCCACTCTTATAAAAGTAGATAACATGTTTTTTGAATTTGTGGCCATTCTCTGTAATGGGCATTCTTCTTAGGTGATTTCACACCTATAATAAATCTGCACGTTGGGTAGTGTTTTCTCCTCTGGACATTGGAATCTCACGTGTCCTGTTCAAGATTGCCCTGTTATAATGTCACAGTCAGCTTCATGACCCAGGTTTACTCTGACACCAATACCTTTTTTCTCCATGATGCTATTCCTATCTATTTAAAGAAAACAACCTGAATGGGTTTGCCACTGTTGTAGAGAATAGGTCTGAGGCAGGGAGCAGGCACCTGTATGATTTTAAATCTACACACGGATTTGACTGCACTACAGAGCTTACAGACTGAGTCCCCGGACTGCCTAAAAAAGGGGGGTTGACGGCAGGACACCCATGTCCACTATGTGTCTGACAGGTCATTTTCCTCCCTCCTTCACACCCTGAGGAGTTGGGGACGTCTCCTCGGGAATTCTGGTTCCCTCACCAGGGGTCTTGACTTCCTCCTTGCATCACCCATAAAGATGTGTATGTGTGTGTCGTTGTGTGTTGGGCCAGTGAGGACAATGACATGGGCTCCCAGATACACTGCCCCCAAACCGATGCTCCTACATGAATGGGGACATGCGCCAGGTTCCGCGCGGATGGAAACGGTGCTGGCTTGTTATTAGGGGACAGGAAGCCAAGTGAGTCATCCCTGGAGCTGCTTCCTCTCTCAGGGGGCCGCTCCTGGTCTCTGAGACAGAAGCTTTGCTTCAGGCAGAAAATCTTGCTACTTCTCCCACGCCTGCTGGTCCTCCCGACAACTTGTATGTCATTCTAAATTGAAAAACAGGAGCTCCTACTTGCAGGTAGGCAGAGCTTGTTTTATTGTTAGATTAAAATCAGGAATTGAAGAGTCATGCACAGTTTCGTCAATACCTAAATCTTATGTGGGTTGGTCTGAGACCGATGCAATCAAATATTTATGTGGCTTATGGAATATTGATGCCTTTCATTTCTATCTCATCGATAGAGCAATTCTTCTTATTTTTTAACTAAGAATTACATTACAGTCACTAGGCACCACGTATTGTTTTAAACGTTTTATGAATCCTAAATTATTGCATTCCTCATTGTTCTAAGAGAAAGATGCTGTTGTTATCTCAACTTTCCAGAAGGGGGTACTGAGGCACAGGGAGCTTGAGTGATACAACCAGGGACACCCAGCTAGGTGTTCAGCTCCAGGCAGTCTGGCTCGGTTAATTTATAGATTGAGCATGAAATGAAGTGCATCTCAGTGTAACTAGGAAACTCTGAAAGGCAGAATAATGCTCCCTGTTGAAAATGTCTACATTCCAATCCCCGTAATTTGTGAAAATGTTATGTTCTACGGCAAAGAAGAATGAAGTTTGCAGATAAAACTATGGTTGCTAATCAGGTGGCCTTAAAATGGAGAAATTGCCCTGGATTGCCAGGGTGGACCCACTGAGTCACTGGGGACCTGACACACGGAGAGGACGGCGGGAGGATGAGAGCGGACAGAAGCAGGGTCAGCACATTGTGGGACCACAAGACGAGGACCCTGGGCAGCTGGGAGCTGGAAGAGGCAAAGACGTGGATTCTCCCCCTACGCACCCCGGAAGTAGTGCAGCCCAGCCATTCCAGCAGTTAGACTCATAAACTCCAGAAATGTAAGATAATGAAGTTGTGTGGTATTGAGCCACCAGATTTGTACTGATTCGTTACAACAGCAAAAGGAAACTAATACAAAACAATGATCTCCCAAAGGCATTCAAGTTAAAAATGCAGAGCTCAAAATCCAAGTTCACTCCTTGCTAGTGTGCAAATCTCAAGGAATTATTCCAACAGTCTGCGTCTTGGCTGACCTTGCTTTGCAATGGGGAAGGCACATTTCCTACCCTATATGATGGTTGGGGATGGGTTGCCACAGGCAAAAAGTGCCACCACCTAAAACATAGCTTTCTGTTTTTGAGTGAAAGTCTCCCCCTGGGACTGTGCAGAAAATTAAAATAGCACATGCATCGCCTTGTGGGACGGTGAAAATAGATAGTACATGAAAAGCATCACATGCAATAGAATGTATACTCACATAGAAGTTATGGCGACAACAGTGATGACGATGATGATGATGATGATGAACAGATGTTAGTGGGGGACAAAGGATTGGCTCAGAGGCGTGGCATGCATAGCAGAGAGTATCTGTGTTAGAGTCAAGTGCTTGGGATGCAGACTTGACTTTAATTCCAACTCCACCACCGACTGTCTATGAATTAGGGCAACTTTCTTCAAGCGTCAAACCTTCTAGAACTCCCGGGAGGAAGTAGTTGAGTTGACGTGAGTAGGTGCCTGGCATGCAGTGGCCTCTCCGGAGCTGTCCTTCGTGGGTTATCATGCACTCCCGCACGCAGTAAACGGTAGCTATCACACTACAAGCTGCAGCATCTCTCCTCCCCCTGTTAACTAATGGAAGCGCTTTGGAATCTTCCACTTTTGCTCAAATCCAGCATGGCTCTTGCAAATGGATTCTCTGTGATATGTTCACAGTTGTATTGACTGTCTGGTAGTCCTCAAAGTCAAAATGATTTATAGTGATTCTGCCCAAAAACAGAGTCACCGAAGACGAAATCAATAACTGGGAAATAATAGCACTAATAAAGTACTGGAATTTGAGGTTGCAATGAAAAGTGACAGCCATTGTAGGGCCATTGCATATCTATCAATAGCTCACCTCATTAATACCGCCAGCCAGTATCGATGTCTAGGAGAGCGATTAGATGCGAAAATGACAAGCACAGACCTGAATCTGCTGGGGCAGGAAAACAATACCAGAGACCAGAGACCAATCAACTCCCGCCGCACTTAACTGGCCGCCTCTCTGATGAGCTCTACATCCTTGGCATGAAGCTCACGTTGGCTGAGTTACTCACAGCACGAAAGAAAAGGGAACGTGACTTTAGGAAAATATCAAAACTCATCCATCCTCAAATTAGTTATTTTTCTCATGTTTTGATACTGTTATATATTCTCACATGTTTACAGTGACAAGCTCTTCTAATGTAAAAACTCCTGATAATTATATTTAGAAAAGTCTCAAGGTCATTAGTTTCATTTAGTGCTAATGAGTCCCCTAAATGACTCCTCTGCCAACTGCAACTAGAATTCTAACAGATTTCTGTGTTCAGAGATTTCAATTATAAAATGTTCACTTCGATGATGACACCAGGACACGTCAGCAGGGACCTGAGAAATATCTTTGAAAGAGCAGAAGGTATGTCTCTGAAGTCATTACCCCTGGAAGACATGCTTATAGTTTCTGAATCTTTGAATAAATATAGAATTTTTGCTTTGCAGTGAAAATTCTCAGATACCACTTCCTTTTCCTCAGACATTTTCTTATGGCATTACTGCTTCCACCCGGCACCGTGTGTGGTATAGAAAACATCAGCCATTCACTCACGCACTGTGTATTTTATTGAGGGCCTACTGCGGGGTGGATACTAGGAACAGGAGTCAACAATGAACAGAACAGACAAGATCTCTGTCCCCATAGAGGCCGCTTTCTAGGGAAGGAACAGAGCAATAAATGAGAAGAAATAATTCCAATTGGATCAAACGTGATTAGCTCTCGGCTCCGCTCCTCTGGCCACCACAGTTCCCAAACCAGATTTGGCTAAGATTCTTACCTTGGATGGAGCAGTTATGGGGGGGTGGGGGGGGGCAGAAAGAGCTATGTGACCAGGTACATCACAGGCCATCCTTTCTCAGGAAAGGAAAAGGTGAAGATCAAGGTCCTACGTCCCTTTGTTCTCCCAGCCCGGCTCCCTCCATCAGACAAACTGTGGCCCCCTCAGTGTATTAATGGATTGCTGTCACTGTCCTGATGCCAGTCCAGATGATGACAGGACCTTTTATCTTCCCGGTCCTTATTTAAATTCCATCATCAGGGCGCAACCAACTACAACATAGGGCAGATCTGAAGACCCTAAAAGACAGACAATAACAGGTGTGTTGATCGAGATTTTGAGAAATTGCTGGTTGGAATGTGAAATAACACAGTTAGTTTGGAAATAGTTTAGAATTCTTTAAAAAGAATGTAGAGTTACCATTATTGCTTAGCAATTTCAATTCTAAGTGTATATCCATAAAACAAAATAAAATAAAATCCAAACATATATGCCTACACAATAGCTTGTACACAAACGTTCATAGTAGCCTTTTTTTTTTTTTTTCCTGGTAGCCAAAAAAGTGTAAACAACCCAAAGCCCATCAGCTAATGACTAGATAAACGTAAGCACTGATACACAGCACAGATGAGCCTAGGAAACGTCAAGCTAAGTGAAGAAGTCCCAAAAGCCCAAGCATTGTCTGATTCTGCCTATATGAACACTTTTTTTTTAAATTATTTATTTATTTGTTTGTTTATTTATTTTATTTTTAGAGAGAGGGGACAGGAGAAAGAGAGGGAGAGAAACACCACTGTGTGGTTGCCTCTCACGCGCCCCCAACTGGGGACCTGACGTGCAACCTAGTCATGTGCCCTGACTGGGAATCGAACAAGCGACACTTGGCTTGCAGGCCGACGCTCAATCCACTGAGCCACAGCAGCCGGGACTATATGAACACTCTTATTGAACCGAAATCCACATCCCTCTTCAGAGTACATTTCTCCATCAGTCGTCCTCGGCAGAAGTTGTTTGCTACGTTTTTGTTCTTTCCCCCCGGAACAGCTTCTCTGCCCCTGGGCCTTTGTGTCTGTCATCCCTAATAACGCCTGGACTGAATCTCCTGCCATCAAACGGCATTGCCTCCCACCCGTCCTTGCCTCAGCTACCTTACCCCGATCTCTTCTCCTTTCCTTCCAGCTTAGTTTAATGAGCGAGTATAGTAACTAGCAGACATTTATTTAAAATTCTAATTCAATTGCGTTCTTCCTGGTGGAACCTGGTGACTCCCCGTCTCCCCCAAAAGGACTGAAATAGTTCAAGGAAAACCTTGTCATAACCTTCGTCCTGGAACCATGGTGGGTTACCCAGAACTGTTACATAAGTGACGTTTTCAGATTATTCCTTAGGTGCTATAGCTGGCATCTGTCTAAAAGTAAGAGTATCAGCTGCCCATGGACACCCCACGGGGCGTCTTCTGCCCACCAGGAGAACGCTGTGTAAGCCATTATCATCCTTTCTTAACCGAAAGGGACACAGTATTGGCAGAGGATACAGCTACCTTATTTTTTCTTCTTCTTTCAGTTCCTACTAAATGCCAGGTGCTTTCCTGAGACTCGAGAACATTGCCTCATTTAATCTTCACAACGTAATAGTTAGGTAAGGCATCTGATATCAATTTTTAACGGTGAGTTAATTGAGGTACAGATTAACTAAGTAACTAAAGACAAAGGACACAGCCAGCTGCTTGGAGAGACCTCTGTTTTGCGCAGCACTGCGCTGTCTCGCCTACCAAACGCGGCGGGCAGAGAGGGAGAATACTGAGTCTCAGCTACCCCACGCGGCCGTCCTCCCTGGGTAAGCGGGAAGCTGCAGGGAGCCTCCAACGCGGTGATGGGGAAGGTGGCCCTGGGACTCTGGGGACGCTGATGATTTCATAGAGATCCCTTGGATTTTTTGGTTGGTTTTCCCGCATTAGAGAGTCTGCTGGTCGGTGGTAGATTTACAGGAGCTGGAGCCCAAGGCTGCGCAGACCCAGATTCTGCGAAGTGCTCTCGGTGGTTTTCGGACGTCATCGTGCGTGTGGATTGATGGTGAAGGAGGTCGGAGTGGGCAGACACCCAGCTGCCCGCGGTCTCGCGGGGGCATCATAGGAAACCGCACTTACACCTGTCCGCAAGCTGCTTAGTTGCGCGTCTCAGTCATGAGCGGAGACTAACTGTGACTTGGCGCCACCGCGTCCTGGGACAACGTGTCATCTCACTAGTCCTGCTCACGTCCCTTCCTCTTGGTGACGTCATAAACCGAGAGTGAGGGAGAAGCCCCACGCAAAGCCGGAGCACCTGTGCGGGTCGCTGCAGAAGGCTGGCTAGCAGACGGTCGTGACAGACACCAGGTGGGTGGGTACCAGGGCTCTTCACAGGTGTCAAGAACGGAAGTCATTCAGCCATTGCCGTCAGACGTCGGCACCGGTGGCTGTGCTGGGCTCCGGGCAAGCCCCCCACCTCGCTCAGGTCTGTCCACGGACACACCATAGGCCAGCGACCACCCAAAGCGAGCCCTCGGCAGACCTTTAGGGCACCTCTCCTCCCCTCCTCCGCGCCCCTCTGTGGACCTGAGCTGGCCTCCGGGCTGCGTCCCTCTCCTAGTGCCAGCTGGGGCCTTTCTCTGGGCATAGCGTCAGGTGCTCCGCCTTGGTTCTCAGAGGGCTGGGCAGTTTTTACCCTTTCCCTCTGATTCTGAGGAAGGAGAAGAGAAAACGTGGAGTCCTCTGAAGGGCTGGGTGTGCGGAGCTCACATTGGTCGCACAAGGCACTAACATGGTGTAACTGGACCAAATAAGTAACTCGCCTATGGTAACCTTTGTCGTTGTTGAGACTATGTCTGTTTGTTTGCGTGTTTAGTTAAAGAAATCTTTCTGGTTCTTCGATATCACACAAAGCCCTAACTGAGAGTTAAAACTAATGAAAGGATGTCAGTGTAAGATTTAGAATCCCAGTGGCTTGGCACAGTAAGGTGTCCCCTAGAGGTCTGTTACATTTGGGTTGATTCAATCATAGCATAAGAATGCCTTAGAAGTTGTCATTTATCATAACCTGGTAGCATTAAAAATATTATCATATAGTCCTAAGTAAACAAATTTCCGAGCTGACAGTAAATATCAGCCTTTTATTAACAAAATGATTGGGAAGACTGCAATTATTGTTCACTTACTTATTTATAATTAAAAGATAAAAGCATGATTTAAGATGATTTTCCTTTAAGTAGTATATGGACAAATACTTCCATAGTAAATAAGTAGACAATTTATATTCCTGCCTCTGGAAAGGTGATTTTTTAAAAACTGATTAGTAATTTGAATATCACATGTCTATGGTAAATGTATAAGTTATATGCAAAATAATGTGCAGGGCTTGATTTAAATATTCCTTAAGTTATGCAAAATCATATCAATCTTTTGTAGTAGTGTCAAGTTTATGCTGATTTACAAATACTATACCAGAGTTTATTAGATTTTACAAATGGCTTTCAAGGGAGTTTAATATGGTTCATAAAAAACAAAACATATTTTCTTTTGTAATAAATGCAAAATTGAGTCTAGGCTTAAAAATAAAAACTCCATAAGAGAATTTAAATTAGGGCTCTAAATGTGTTCTTCATCTTTTCAGAGAATTTTAATTTTTAACTTAAGTCCTAAACCCGAAATCATGTAGCTGGTTTTTAGAATATTGAATATTACATGGTAGACTAATTACTTGGTAAAATGACTGACAGCATCCCTGGGAGAGAGATCAAATTATCCAAGGTTGACTGCCAAAGAGACTTCTCCACAAGTAAAGTCACTTTGTTGGCACTGTTATGTGAATTGCCACAAAGAGGGTAACAATGGAAAGATTAATTTCATTGCTGTAACTACACATGTGAACACATTGAGAGAAAGTTAGTGACATGTTTACTGTGATTTTGATACTTGATAGAGAGCATAAAGTCCAGAGTTAAAGCAATCAGTTCCATCAATTAAGTAAAGTTCCATCAACTAAGAAAAAAGAAAGGATGTAACAAAGTTAAATTGTTCTTTGAATGAATGTGCCTTTGTTTACTCATAGTTTCCCTTCTATTAAGTCAAAATGCACAAACTGTAGTATAGACTTGGGATACTAAGTGGAGTGGTTCCAACATATATTGCAAGAAACATACCCTTGTGTTTTAAAAAGGAATATATTATATTTACCAAGACCTCCTCAAAATGCTTGGAAGCATGGAATTCATGTAATCATGTAACCTATAACAGGAGCTAAATGTTTATCAACAAGAAATTTATTTCTGCCACATTTAAAACATTGTAAAAGTACTTCTAGATTTCTAATTAATTTACAGAAATCATTAAGTAGCCCCAAACTTAGAGATTAACTTGACCTACTGTGTGACAAAGTATATATCATCATGAATTACCATAAAAATGAGCAAACTCCTTGGCCAATGCCAGTCACCACTTTTTCTGTAATAACCATTCTAATTCTGGGTCTTTCCTGACTCAAATCAAAAAAGGAGGTAAGGTATGGTTAGGACATTCTTGCTTCGGTCGATCTCCAGCGTTATCGGTTCCTACGAGGACTCCTCTAAGGATAAGGATAAACCTGTGTGATAAAGAGCGACTAATGTGATACCTGAGCATCCCAGAGGGCTCAACCTCTCTTCTGCATGAAATATTCCAAACATTTTATACCAGAAATGCCTAGACCAGAGGTTAGACCCTTCGAGGCAGTGGGAGTCACAGATGGCCACGCCCAGCTCAGTTGGTGATACGGACCTAGGGACTAAGCCAGAAAAAAAAAAAAAAATTCAGACCGACGAGGATAGAAAATCTTGCTTTATCCGATCAACCATTATGTTTGGTTCACTATATAACTTTAGTAGAAATCATGGAATGGGATACTAGAAATAGCTTTTAACAGCTTATATAAATAAATCTATACTTTCTCCCACGCTGTCCCCATAAATATGCTCATCAGTATTTGTTGAGTTCTTAGAATGAAAAGCCACTGGGTTCAAGAATGGCCGACATGTAACTTAATTTGTATTTACAGAACCAAGAAAGGCTGAAGCCTGAGACAGCACGAACAGCAATCAGGCACTTCAGGTCCACACACATTGTCGATGCTCAGCCTGAGCCCACCTCAGAAATGCTGAGAACTTAGGATATTTTAATGAAAGTGTTATTTACTGTATTGTGGTGCAGCTAACATTTGCCTGCATGAAACAAAAATATCTCTAGATGCTATTTTTCAGGAATGCCCTTGAGGGTGATCCTGAGAACTCTGGCTGCAAATTTGAGGCAGAGATTTCTCAGACAAAACAAAATGATATAAGCAAAAAATAAAATCAGCCCATCCAAACAGCTGAGGACTGAAGTTAATGATCAGTCCACGTTATTGTTTAGTAAAATTTAAGAAAATGTTCTTGGTTTTGTTTACATCGTTCTTGCATATTCTATCATTTGGGAAAAAATGTATAATATGAAGTAGTTTCAGTGCCCCCCAAATCCTCTCTTTTCATTTATTCATCTCTTACCCCCATTTCCAAACCCCTGGTAACACTGATCTTGTTACGGTCCCAGTAATTTTTCCTTATTCATAGTGTCATTAATTGGGATCATATAGCATATGGTCTTTTCAGATCAACTTCTATCACCTAGTCATACGTGTTTAAGGTTTCTCCAGGTCTTTCCGTGACTGGATAGTTCTTTCCTATTTAGCCCTGAATAATATTCCACTGTGCAAACACACCACTATTTATTTATCTCTTCACAAGTGAAGGATATCTTGGTTGCTTGCAAGTTTAGATAACTATGAATAAAGCTGCTAGAAACATCTGTGTGCGGGTATTTGCATGAGCATAATTTTCGGCTCCTTGGGATGAGAACCCAGGAGCAGGAGCGCCAGGTTGAATGGTAAGAGCACGGTTAGTTTTGTAAGGAATCGAGAACACGCTGGACCTTTCTGCATGCCTACCAGCAAGAAGGAGAGATTCCGTGGCTCCGAATTCTCAGCATTGTGTGACCGGACCTGTGTTCCGGATCTGGGCCGTTCTAATGGGTGTGCAGTGGCATCTCACTGTTGGTTTCATTTGCATTTCCCTGATGGCCAGTGACATGGAGCATCTTTTCATATGTCTATTCGCCACCTGTAGAGCTTCTTTGTGGAGCTCTAGTCTGTTAAGGTTTTTGTCCCATTTTTTAATCAAACTTTTTGTCTTCTTATCAGTGACTTTTAAGAGTCCATTGTATATTTTGGAAAGTAGCCTTTTCTTGGGTATGTTCTTTGCAAATATTTTCTCCCAGTCTTTGGCTTGTCTTTCATTGGGTTGACAAAATTTCTTGCAGTGCAAAACTTTCTTATTTTAATTACATCCATGTTATCCGTTGTTTCTTTCATGATTCACACGTTTGGTTTCTAAAAGTCCTCATCAAACCCAATGCTACTTTCTTTTCAAAAAGTTAGCCTTTAGCTTTACTTAGCAAATCTATTTTTAACTTTAATGTATTGGTTTTAGTTGTAATTGTTATCAGTTACCTCCTTTATTAGTTTAACAATATTTTCATTTTTCTAATTTTTAAATTAAACATTTGATTTATTTTAAATATTTTATGTAATAAAATTACTTCCTTAATTACAAAACAGTTGAAATCACATTTTACAGGTATTACATAATATGTTCTCATCTGTCCTCTAGTTTCCAACCTTTTTAGATTTTTAAGTATATTTTATTGATTATGCTATTATAGTTGTCCCAATTTTCCCCATAGCCCCTCTACCTGATCTTCTTATATTTTATCTTTAATTCAAAAATGGTTAGGAAAATTGTAGTTGTTGCTATTATTGTTAATTTTTAATTTTATTTTATTGTGGTTTCAGAATGCGGCTTTAAAGATCTCTGTTTTTTGGAAGTTCCATTGTGACTAAGTACATTTTCTACATAAATAAGTTTTATGCCCACATCATTTGTCCTGGTAATTCAACTTCCAGGAATGTGATTTTTTCTGAGAAATTAAAAGATTTGTGCACAAGTAAACTATCAGCACATTACTTATAAAATAGAAAAAGTGCGATGAATCAAGTTGTCATCGAATTTATGAGTGACAATTTTCATGCAGCTATTCAGGAAGAACATGCTTGAGAGTCAGGGATCTGGGGATTTGGGGACCTGAGAATCCCCAAGGCCCAGGGAAACACTGATGGAAAAATACATAACATATTCTTCCATGTATATAAAATGGTTTATATAGGCCCCAAAAAGATGGATCTGAATATATCAAAAGGCTAATTATAGCTGTTTTGTGTAAGGTGTTGGGTTTGGGGTGACTCACCACATATTTGGCTGTGGGAAAACCCCTTGGCCAATAGATATTTAGTGAATACTGTAGTGCAAGACCCACAGACCGTGGCACAAAAATCAGGGTACCAATTCTACCAGTGCAGTTGGGATCCATGAGCGGTTTTCTCACCCCGGCCTTGGGGGTCACAGTCAAACCCCCAATTTCAAAGACTTTAAGGGGATCCCAGTCACCACCATTAGAACTCAAATCCACTTAGAACAAGGGTGCTCAGAATATCAGTAAATGGTATTCAGTCATGTCATTTAAAAACTCCCTTCAGTATGAGGTGCCTTTTATCCAAAGGCTGCGGAGAAGTGGCTGGGCGAAGAGAAGGCTCTGTGGTGAGGACCCTGCCCCCAGTGGCTTCTTCGGGGCGTTTTAGCTCACAGCTCGAGCTGTGGTTTTTAATGCACCTCTGTTGGGAAATGCTCGGGCACAAAGAGCAAATACCAGAATTTTATTAAAGAATTAGTGTGGGTTTTTGAGGCGTGCTAACGGCAGAGGAGTTCATACTGATCTCCGCGCTTCCCAGAATCTTATGTCTCTGTCCTTCAGGATGAAACGGGACATTTCAGGGAGCTTCGGCAGTAAAGGGAAATCTCTTCAAAGAGATTATGTTATAGTTAAAATTAATCAAAAGGGAGTGGTGGCCAGAAAAACATATTTGAAATGTCTCATGTACCAAAGACTATTTTTCAAATCTGAAATAACTTAACTTATTTTTCAGGTGTTTTCCTATTATATTACATAACTTTCTTGGTATTTGTCACTACATTATAAATGTACATATTATCTATATGTATCAGGTTTAATATTATAACATTGAACTTTATAGGTCAAACAAAAAAGGGTCAAGCGTCAGTGGTCCCACATGGCTAACGTGATAAATGTGAGAGAGGCTGTCTCCTCTAACGGAGGGATCCTAGGGCTGTAGGTAGGCATCTCAGGAAAGGAGCTTCCATCCAGAAATACGCCTAGAAATTGACCAAAACCTAGTGTGTTAGGTAAACAGCCACGGTCAACATTGATGCCACCCCTCAATAGACAACCACGCCTCACCCCCACAGACGAACACTGAGCCAGCAGAGAGGATAGTTGTAACTCAGTCTCTGGCTGTAGCGAGGAAGAGTCTAGTGGGCCCGCAGTTTGTCTGATTGAGGGAGCTGGGCTGGGAGAACTAAGGGACACAGGACCTTCATCTTCACCTTTTCCTTGCCTGAGAAAGGGTGACCTGTGATGTACCTGGTCACATAGCTCTTTCTGTCCCCTGTCTCGTAACTGCGTCATCCAAGGTAAGACCCTTAGCCAAGGGTTGGGGCTTCTCTCCCAGAATCAGACATCTTGCCCGTGAGGCCTCTGAATGGCCCCAGAACAAACAGGCGGGTGCCTCGGGTCAGAGTGTGCATATTATGAAGTTCGGTTCTGCTCAAGGGTTGCCCCAGCAGGCCGGTGTGTGCTCCCTGTCCTCGTCAGTATGTGTGTCCCTGTGGTTTGCACTGATTTTACATAGTGCCTCACAAGGATGAGGAAGCAAAGCAGGAGTGAGGGTGGGATTCAGAAGGTGGTGGTGGTGAAACAGATAAATACGCGGTGTGCTTTCTGCATCCAAAATACTTACCATCTATTTGGGGAGGAAACAACTCATACATGTTAAAACTGAAAATAGCAAAACCAGAAGTAAGGCCAGAGAGAAGAAGAAAACCACAATTTGAAAGCTAGAGAAGAATGTGTACTTAAGGGATGATGAGGGGGGAAAAAAAGAACCTACTGTGGACCAGAGGTGACAAGAATGGCTTCCACAAGAAGACAGTTGGCCTCTTGTAAGGAACTTCAGATGAAGAAATACTGTGAAAAGAGGCAAAAGAAGGAGAAAGATGAAGGATCTATTCCAGGCATAATGATTAGAAACTTTCGTCTGGGGCGCAGAGGCCCTCAGGGAGAAGAGTACATGATCACTTTGAGAAGAAATCAAGGCAAACCCACGTGAACTTCTGCCAACAATGTTTGCTCCGACCTATTGCTTCCTGCAGGGGCCGTGTCTTGAAATCACAGGTTAAGAGGACACTTACAAGGAATTTGCCCATGTTACCTGTCTTCCCAGGGAACGCATTCTTTGTGCAGAAACAAATGCCAATGCACTGCATCGGGCTCTGCTGGGGACTGAGCCACCCCGACATGCTGAGGCCGACATGCCTTCAATTTGTATAGCCTTCTTCCTCCTGACTAAGAGAAAAGGGACTAGAAAGAGTGAGGACGGTAAGTGCTTAGGGAAGGGCTCTCTTACGCCGAGAAAGAACTTTGGATTCGGGGACTCTCCTTATGACACGTGTTAGCAGCAATGAATTAAAGGTAACTGATCCCCCCTCCAGAGAGCTCAGCTTGAAAACCCAAAAGACACAAATAATAATAACAAAAGGAGGGTACTAAAAGGGGTCTAGTCTTTATATATTGCTCTTTCCCCCCAAGTTAACCTATTTTTACATCTCTTATGAATCTAGAAGGAAACAAAATTGTGTGGTTTTCTTCTCCTGCATTATAAATCCTCTGCTATTTACTTAATTAAAGGTTTGGTTTTGTATTAGCAAGTTTTTTTTTTTTTTGTTTGTTTGTTTTTTTTGACTTCTAGATGTCTTCATCTGACTGTTATCGAGAGTTCATGGCTGAGTCATTCAGGGTGGCTTCCACTTCAAGGTCAGCATGGCGCTCCTCTCTAATGACTGATTCTCACTCCGCCTTGGCTTTGCGTCCAAATCCACAGAGCTTTTAAAAGTCCCAAAGCCCAGGCCTGGCCCCAAATTAGAACTTCTGGGAGAGGGATTGATCCAGACGGTGCTGTTGTTGAAAGCTCTCCGCGCCCAGTGCAGCCAAGACCAAGAAGCATTTCTCCAAACCAAGTTTCCAAACCTATTGTACATCCGCTCAGCTCCTTCCCCCGGAAATACGATCTGCATTATCCCTTGGCACCAGAACACAAAACTGACACGTTGGAAGATATTTGTATAAATTATGAACTAATTGCCATCCATCTGTTGGGAGACTGCATAGAAAAAAAACCCAAACTGAACCTGACAGACCCCTTGCTGAGCAAATAATCTACTAAAATGCATTGAGCCCTGGCCCGGGGGCTCGGTTGGTTGGAGCATCGCCCCGTATACCAAAGGGTTGTGGGTTTGATCCCCATTCAGGGCACATGCCTGGGTGGTGGGTTCAGTCCTCAGTTGGGGTGCAGGCAGGAGGCAACTGATCGATGTTTCTCTCTCTCCCCTCCCTTCTCTCTGAAATCTGATAAACATCCTCAGATGAGGATTGAAAAAACACACTGACATCAAACCCTTGGTTTAATGAAAGGCATATGGACTGTTTGATCTCCTGTAGAATACAGAAGGTTTCTAGGACACAGCGTAGGAAATGAGCATTAACTGTCCCTGACATGTTCTAACGTTGACATGCGCACTGTGAATGGAGGCGTGGTTGTGTAGACTGACTGCGTGATGAGCCTTGCGGAACCAAATGCAGATGCACCAACACCCAGAGGCTGAAAGCGCTTCTCCCTACCTCCTACTTAAGAGCTTAAAGGCAGTTACCAGAAGACCGCACTTCATACCTCTTTGGAGGAACTGGGAACCATCTGTGTTTCTAAACCTATCACTGGAAAAGAAAAGGGCCCCCAAATTACTGAATAATAGTTTCAAGAAATTGTTTGCATGCTTTACAAAAAACAAAGGAGTCAAGATTTAAAAGTGAATGAGACGGGTTTATCCACGTCAGTCTGGTAGCTGCCAAACATGATGCAAGCTTATGGACACGTCTTGTGGAAATAATACATTCTTGTGTCATATCAGCAAACCTTGGGAAGGGCCAACTGCTAACCACCTGCTGTATTTCCTCAGGAGTGACTCATAGTGACATTTGTGTCTCTATAGATAAAGAATACAGTCACCAAGTTAAGTTTCAATCACTATGTCAGCCTAACTGTACCAAGGCCGATCAGCAGAAGTGCCTAAATTTGCATTTACCAGCATACAGCAGTCCCTCTCTGTATCGCAGTTCACTTATCGCGGCCTCACTGCATCGCAGGGATTTTAAAAATATTATATTTAATTATTTATCGCGGATGTTTCGCTATATCGTGGGATTTTGTGGTACTGTATACGTATGTTGTTTAAGTTACATAGGTTTAAGAGTGTAGAATATGTTTAAGAACATAAGTAGTGTTTATAAAAGTGTGGGAAAGGTTAATAAGGGAATGGGAAAGGTTAATGAGGGACTGGGAATGGTTTATAAGTGTGGGAAGGGTTTATAAAGCCTTAAATATATATAAATATAAAATAAGTGTAAGTCCGACTTCGCGGATTTTCACCTATCATTGGGGGGGGTCTAGAACAGAATACCCGCAGTAAGTGAGGGAATGCTGTATTCACATTATTTTCACCTAGTCAATGTAAGAAAATCAACCTAAAAAAAAAGATGAAGATTCTCTTTGAATGTGATGCACTAACAGTATTTGTACATGAATATGAATCCTTGCACATATGCGGATTCTATGCAGGAATCAGTGCTGAGTCACATAAAGAATTCTAATAATCTTAAAAGCTAAAGTATTTGTTCTGCCATTGTGCACACAATTTGGGGCACAGTACATTTCTTTCTTAAAACTTTATAAAATGAGGGTCTGAGATTCTTTGAATATATTAGTAACGTCATGGTACAGATGTCTGTGAGTTTTAATTTTTGAAGTAAACTTTTGAAGCATTTTTCAAATGTGTTCTTGGAATCTATGGGGTTATATCAGAAAATATAGTCAGTTTCCCTGATTTTAATATGTGTGTAGTGCTAAATAGTGACTGGGCATTGATCTTGGTACTTCATATACACTAACATTTAATCCTATAGTAAACTGATGATGATGTGAGTATTATTAATATTCTTATCAATGAAGGGAATGAAACAAGGGGAGATGAAATACTCTGCCTAAGAAAGTAAGTATTGAAGTATGGATTTGACCCCGGGTAATGCAGCCCAGAGTGCTAACTGCCCCTTTAGCAAACCAGAGTCAGGTTCCCCAATGATATTGTTCTAATGACATGCAGCTTTAATGACAAGACCAATACACGCCTTTCTATTTTGGTAAAAGATGAAACAGGAGAAAAATGAAAAAGAACATGGCATTGAGTTCTTATTGAATCATATTGATAGTCCATTTCTAAAAGTTAATGAAAAATGTACCAAATCTGTAATTAGTAAGAGAAAAATGATGCTAGAGTGATCTCGGGGATGTGAAGTTAATCATCCATTTGATAAGTAATTAGGACAAATTTAGAACAGGTATGGCATCAATTTCCTTTGTAACGTGTAATTAATACCCCAGTGTTTTGTTCTTTTTAAAATTATATTCTTCCCACTGACCAAGTAAAGGTTTATTTTTGACCAAAGAGTACTTCAGGAGGCCAGCACATGACGTAGAGAGAAAGGAGCTTGTGTGGGTTCTAGCTGTGGTTCCTCAGGTCTGGGGAAGATAACGAGAATTCGCATGTTAACGAGAACCCAGGTGATGTCGCTACACTGGTCCAGGGGTCAGAACGTGAGAACTACAGTATTTTGCTCTAACGCAATTTAAGTTCCATTATCATAAAGTATTGTTTTCAATCATTTTATTTGTAGACAATTAGAGAGTGTTTTATGCTGGTGACAACTTCCCTGGGTTTCTTCTCCTTACAATTACTTGGTGGCTTGGAATATGATTAGACAACTCTGTGCCTCAGTATTGTTATCTGAAAAATGGGCATTATGGGTTGAATTGTGCCCTCAAAAATCATATGCCAAAGACCTAATTCCCAGTAGCTCCGAATGTGCTGTATCTGGAGGAGGGGCCTTTAACGAGGTAATTAAGGTTAAGTGAGCTAACATGGGAGGTCCTGAGTCATTATGACTGGTGTCCTTGGAGAGAGAGAGGAAGACGGAGAGAAGAATAAATTTGGCTCACTACGGGCTGCAGGTTGGGAGGCTGGACATTCCGGTAAGAGTGGATCCTGTAGTCTTGAGGCCAAAATCTGCAGGGTAGACCAGCAGACTGGAAACTCGGATAGGGTTTGTAGGCTGCCGTTTTGAGGCAACATTGCTTCTTCTTCTTTGGAAAACCTCCGTCTTTGCTCTCAAGACCTTCTACTGATTAAAAGAGGCCTTCCCCCTCACTGCAGTACATGACTCACTAAACCCCACTGACTGCGTGAGCCCATCCACAAGAAGAACCTTCCCTACAGCATGTAAGCTGATGTTGGACCTAAGCACTGGGCCCTACGGCCCAGCCAAGGAGACAGAAAGTCAGCCATCACTCAGGGAAACTGAGACACATGTCCCTCATAGGCCCGCCGCCCATTTACACAAAAATAAATTCTAGGAGGAGTGAATAGGCACCGCTGTCCTAACCCAAAGAGAGCTGCCTCTGTGACTCTAAGGTTTTGGATTACAGCATAAAAGTGTTTGACTTGGTTTTAAAATCAAACTCACTCCCTGGGCTGCTAGGTTTGAGCCGATCATTTAGACCCACCTCACGTAAATACGGTGATCCCTGTCCTGTCTAAATATGAGAATGTCTACAGCAAGATGACAGCGAGGGCTGAAACCTCCTCTGTCTCATGCACGTGTTCTCCTGGGCAGCTGTGTATGGCTCTCATGGCCACCCACGATGCTCGCCTCCAAGTGGCAAGACCACATGTTATAGAAACAGGGAGTCCAAAAATCCCCAGAGTTTGCGGCTGGGGGATGGGGAGAAGGAAGCAGCTTTCAGGATGCCTCCACACGCCTGAGGCTGGTGGCTGGTGTCTTTCTTATGCAGAATTGCTTGGATGCTTCCAAGGCCTCAGGTGGATGGGAGGAGTCTTGAACCAGGGGACGGTTTGGAAAGCACACAGAGCCTGCGTGGGGTTCTGTGAATGGTCAGAACTGCTGGCAACACCCCCTGCGTCAGAGGACGCAGTCAGGGATATATAGGCAGCTGCGAACACTTTAGGGGGACACACTCTGGGGCTGTCTCCCTCGCTGGCGGGTGTTCACAGGGGTGCTCTGGAGAAGGAGAGGAGATCCACGCGGTTTGCAGGAAGAAGACAGTTTGCAAGGAGGCTGAGAACCCCGGCGGTTTTGTATTGAGATCTGGAGGGCACCACAGCACAGAAAGGACCTCCCCAATCAGATTGAATGATTGGCAGCCGCTGGTAAAGCTGAACTGTGTTTGGGAAGGAGGGAAACGGTGTTTCTGACCTTCCTAAAACTGGCTCGGTTTGGTAGGGGGGAGGCAAGGATATGTGTAACTGTTAAATAAACAATTTTCTTTTCACTCAACTGAAGTATTAAGAGTTGTAATTCTGGCGGCGGGCAATCGGACCCCTGACTAAAGAGCCCGTGGGTTTGTTTTCAATTGGAGCAGCCCAGGGGTTCTGTAACACACATAGAGTGTTATTGGATGACAGCAAGTAAGACCAGAGACAGATGCGTTGTTCCAGCCAGCAGTGGAGATGCTTTAAAAAGTGACTAGCTGGGAGGTGACCAAGCCAGCTTGAATAAAAGGGCTCCGTGTTGGGGGAAGTTGCCCGGTTTATTGAGTCAATGGAGTAGGCCACGCAAGGACCCACGGAATCAAAGCCCTTATTTTTGGCCACAGTTTGGTGATTTCTGGCCATTGCCTTGGGTCTTTCTATCTGAGATCATCATTAAAAACACAGGGGATGGTTGGGAAGGTTAATTTTATTCTTTTTTGAAGGATTAAATAAAAACTGGTCAAACTTTTCACTGTGTTTGAATTACATATTTATAGTCTTCTTATTACCTAATATAAGAAAAAATTTTACTCTTGAGTTCTGTTTTGTATGTCAGTGATTTTTGATGTCAAGTAAATAATTAATGTGATTGCACTTGGATAAATGGTGTTTCCTGTTTTTTAGATGAGACACAGGGATTTGCCTTGTATTTTTAATCATAGAGTAAGAGTCCTGAGCTATTTATTGCACATACCTTCATTTTCTTCAATGAAATTTAAACACAGACGCATTTATAAGAACTTATTTCTTCTAATTATGAATTAAACTTTGCTATCTGCTTAGTAATTCACTTCTGTTGTTCCCTTTTTTTTTCCAAAATTTTACATTAATAAAAAAATGTTACTTTAACACTATGACCCAAACGTTCAGCTGATATAAATTGTGGTTCCCACAGTTATCTCATGATATCATCGCTCTGCAATATAATTATAGTTTACCAGGATCACGACGTCACCAGCACCAAAAATAGAAATATTCATCTTGGTGGCATCATAACAAATCCTACGACTCTCAGTCATTAAACATGAGATGTGGGAGTAATGTTGATAGTGCTTTTGAGGAGAAAAGTGCAGTATGTGTAAAATGTGACTCACAGACACTATGTAATAACAATGAGGGTAAACAGCCTCCTTCTACTTCCTCTGACGTATAGTCCATGACTAAAGAGTGTGATAACCACCAGTGACTCCCGCGTGTCTATGACCGTCCGCAGGACAGCTTTCAGATGCAAAATATTAACGAACTATATATACAGGAAATTTTGTCTGGTAGGTTGACTGTTAAATGTTTTCGTGGCTGATGAAAAGTCGGGACCAATGGTCACGCCACGAAGTTTCCATCCTCCACAACATAAAAAGTCAGTGGGTGGCAATTCCACCCTGTGCTGAACGAGTTGGAAGACTGAGACTGGTCTGAGAAGCTCTCCGTGAGCAAAGCATCAGCTGAAGACGGGCCTCCTGTTTACCACTGCCTCCATCCAGCACAGTGCCAACCCTCGAGGGAGACCAGCACCCCGGTTTCCCAGGGCTCGCCCTGTGTTAGCCCAAATAGTGTCCGGAGTCCCAGGCAGATCCAACGCCTGGTGCCCTGACACCAGGGAGCCGCAGCTGAGAGGCTGAAGGCAGGGGGAGCCTCCCCCACATTCGGGCATAAACTCTCTCCACTCTGTGACTGACGCTGACAGGCAGGGTCCCACCATTCTCAGAGAAACCCCGTCGAAGTTGCAACCATTCAAACACCCACATTACCTCAAAGAACATATCAGAGTAATAAACAGGAAACAACTATAAAACTACATGGCAGGGGAGTTCCATGTCTTCATGGGTATTTAAAAAGATAATCCTAACTAGGACTTCTGTTAGGAACACCAGGCAGCAAACTGTTAATATGGGCATCAGCTGAGCATTTAGATGGTAACTAAGCCCATAAAATTTTAATCGGCAGTTTCTTCAGTATTTAAGGCTGTACTGCTATCAACATATTTTTCATAACAAAAGTCATGCACCACTGTCACTTGTATTTATTACACAGAGGAACATTTTAATATAAAAATGCAGATGTCTTCATTCTATAAACCCCAGTGGTACTTAAAGCTGGGACTTTATTGCCTGTGCCAAGGGCCAAACAAAACTATAACCCCACTCAGTTCTAACCCGGCCGTGCTGTTGAGCTGTGCGCATCTGAGTTGTAAATTACAATATAAAGTAATCAAGTATGTATAAAACTGGTCGTCTTGGAAGCAGTATCCCAGTTTCATAAGATTTCATAAGAAATCGAGGAAATAACTTATAAACATCGACCCTCTGCTCAGGGTTTATGAATGTCTTTTCCCAAAATATAATGCTGTCCTAATAACTGAAGAAATGGTCTGTCAATCACCGCTCCCTACCTTCTCTTTTTATCTCCTTTATTCATAGCTTGTTTCCAAAACAAGGATCTCAGCCAGTCTGCTGATCTCCGTCATTATACGAGGGTGACCGGGTGTCCCTGCCGGTTATTAGGATTCGAAGCCAATACAAGGCATCTATCTCTCTAATGATCCTTTGTGACATGCAGAGCATTTAGAAACATTATTTGCAAAATCACAGATTTAAAGGATGGGAAAGTCGTCTTCTTCTTCTATCTGCAACAAAACAGTGAAACAACCAAAAAAGAAAAGAAAATCCCACACTGAAACATGGAATTTTATAGACGTGAGTGTATGGAGGTGCTGATCAACTTGAGAATAGACGGGCTGAATTCCACCTAACATACTGCTGGCCTTTATATAATCTCAGGACGAACTCTTCCATAAGAAAGAATGAATTATTTTGAGCATGGCATATATTGTGAACATTAAAACAACACTCACTTTTCTCAGTATTCTTGGAAACTGCAGTACAGACTCTGTCATTCCTGAAGAGGCTCATTTAGGATTGGGTGGACCAAAATTCCATTTAGTTTTTTTCCATAAAATAAATGACACATTTTTTTATTTTCACCAATAACTTTATTGATTTGGATATTTTGAGTATGTCAGCTGTCTCCTGTTCTTGGCTTCTAGTGGGCAGAGGCCAGGGGTGCTGCTAAGCATCTTTCAGTGCATGAGGCAGCCCCGCGGCAGAGAGTTGTTTGGTCAGAATGTCAGTAGTACCAAGAAACTCGCAAACTGTTTGACACGTTCGATCAGTCACGGCGCCTTCTCGGTACACCGCACACATCTTCCTACCTTTCTTGAAGTAATAAAGCATAATATGCCAAAAATGCTGCATATGTTCTTTCATCTTCAACATTAAAAGTGGCTACCAAAAAGGTCACTAATGATGATGCTTGTTTGAATGCACGCCAGCAGGACAGCGGTCACAACACAGTCTAACAAGATCGTTTTGAAGGAAGTCAAAGATAACTAAGCACCGCTAGAGCCATCGTATGGAAAAAAACACTAAAAGAACGTTTTGGCCAACCCAATAAAACATAGTCTCCCACGTTACTAAAAGAAACAAGATTTGAAGAATGGGACACATATCTTAATGCTATAAACTGCCTCCAATAATCCTTTTTAAAATTTAGATTTGCTAGAGTTTACACAGTTGGAGGAAATCGATATCAGTTCAGCGTTGTAAAAACATTTTCTTTAATATGCAAGGAGTTTGGAGTCCATTCTTAGCTTGAATCCCAGTTTGGTCACATATTGAATGGGAGAGACTGGCCAAGTTATCAAACTTCCTGAGCGTAAGTTTCTTTATTTATAAAATACACAGAATTCTAACAAGCTAATTGGGTTGCTAGAATAAAAACATGAGCTGATTACATATATAAAATATAGCACCACAGGTTGAACATAAATAGTATCTAATAATTGATAATATTGTGTTATTGGTGTTTCATTATGATCATTTCATCAGATTATTTTCATTGTTATGGAATTATACTGGAAAAGACATTTATTAAATTTTTAACAAAGCTGTGTGTAGAGATTATAGGTGATTATATATTTATTTTAAGAACTTATCTTTATGAATTTTCTATAAAAACGTACAATTTATCATCTGACATCGATATTTCTCTCTCAGTCTCTCCCTCTCTCTCTAAAAGCAATACACATACTAGGTTTTTTAATTAAAAATCATGGTATACGAATTATGTTATTTTTATTTTTTGTCGTCTGGAGTTTCATACATCTTTGCTCTCTCCTCAAGTTTTTAAAACGGGCATACTTACTTTAAGAAAGTTCCCCCTAACAAATATTCGGGGGTTATACGAAGATAAACGGAAGGTGGGTTTCCGGGACAGGATGGCTTGGGCTCAGCTCCCAGCCACCGCCCTTTGCCCCCCGCCCCCCCTGCCCTCTGTCCAGGAGGCCCTGAGTCCGGGGTGGGGGGGTGGAGGGGGAACTTGGCCGAGTGCCCCAGTTGGAAGCCTCCCTGAGCAGTGAATGAACTGAGACCCCGCTTCCCTCCAGCTGCTTCTCTGCCTGACACGCTTTGGTTGGCATTGTTTGCTCTGCTTCCCACTTCGCTGGCCCTCTTTCTCTGAAGGTCTTTGGGGCTTTACGCTCAGACCCTACTGGAAAGGCTCCCTGTCTTTCCCCTAAGGGGGGGAGAATAAGACAACGTGGTGTGAACAAGGCAAATTGTAATATTTTAAAGTTGTTGTTTCAAGCTTAGCCTTATTTTTCTCTTTTTTGTCTCTCCTAAAAGTGATCTTTTTACCTGGGGGGCAAGGACAGAGGAGCCCAGGTTTGATGAACCCCCCCAGGTCAGGCAGCCTGGCCTCTTCGGGGCCGCGGGCAGGCGCTAACGGTGCTCCTCCGCTCCGTCACGCACTGGATGGAGTTTTCACTCTCCTGCGCGTCTTAAAAGGCTAAAGACTGTGCCCCCGTGACCAACGAGCAGAGAGAGACCCTTTTTCTATTGAGTAAATTTCATCACAAGCACACTTCCTCCTTACAGACCCGGAATGAGGAACACCTGGAACGAGAGCCCCGCTGGTCCCGCCTCCCGGGCAGGGAGAAGCACCTCCCTGTCCACCCTCACCCACGCAGCCCCAAACAGTGCATTAGCCAAGCTGAGAGAAACGGAGGAAATGGCAGTCTAACGGTGCGTAATCTTCTTCCAAGGGCCTGCCTTGTGCGGTCATTTCGTTGCCCATTTCTCTCCTGTTACCTCCCACTGCTCTGTAAAATCCACTAAAATGGGCATTTTCCTAATATAAGCTAAGAGGTTCGTGATGAGTTACTTCCTATTTTCTCACTTCCTAGTCCTTAACTTTGTATGGCATAATATGTAGGAAATATTATGTCTAGTAATTGATGAGTTGGTGGCTAAACTTAAATGCATTTTAGTGTCACCTGCATGATACCAAATATAATAGTGTCTTCTCAGATGCAGCTTTACTGAGTCTTTGCACATAAAAAAGAAAATGGAAGCTGATTACTGTTCAGTGCTGTGTCTTGCGGCAAAAGCAGTTTGTTAAACAAATAACGAAATTACTGGTTTAAAGCAAACAGCTCAGTCAACTAGTAGTTTACGTCTTAATATTTAAATACAATAAATGAGTCAATACAATAAAACAGCGTGGCCACAGTTTTTAGGCAAATAAGTTATTCTGATCAACCAACTCTACATTTATGAAATTTGGGGTAGAAAATTTTAAGAGACGACCCATTAGTATTCACATATTACGAGAGTAACCCTGAATTAGATCATAGTTTCGGCGAAGGGTCTTCACACTTTTTGGAGGACCTCAGGATAAACGTCATGACTAGGTTTATAATGTATCACTTTCAGTAAAAATTAATGCTTTGACTTATAATTGAGTGGAATAAGTCACTAAAAAATTGCTATGTATCCTCAGATATGATGTAAAAGAATTAAAAATTCAATTATTAAATTTAATCTTATTATCAGAATGTACTTCTTAAAGACATGAACCATTCCATTTTCAGGAGAGGTTAATATAAAAAAAAAATTATGATATTAGGAAATATTGAACACCCGGGGGAACACAACATACTATCTTGCACGTAAAAGTTTTGAAATTCTGACTTTATTCAACGCCATTCAATACACTCATGTATAAAATGGATATGCGTTGGGTTTCTAACATTCGTCTAAATTAATTTCACCCTGAATGCATAGATGAGGTGCTCTGGGTCCAAAGCAGTTTTATTAATCACAGGACCCCCGTTCCTCCAGCCCTGGGCTGGCTGTGCCCTGGAGGCAGGCGCGCCCCAAGGGAGGGACGGGGAAAAACGTTGGTTCCAGCTCCGAAAGGGTCTGGAGGCAGCAGTTCCTCTGCGCCCCTGAAAGGGTGTCCTTGGAAATGTCCCGGGTCTGAAATGGAGCCCCAGTCCTTCGTTATGTTAAGTAAAATCTCTCCAGGACCGCCCTTTAAGACCAAGAGAGGCCTCTCTTCCAGTCCTAGGGCTTCATCTTCACGTGTTTTCTCTCCACGCACAGGGACGGGCAGCGGAGGCCTGGGACGAGGAACACCCGGCCGCCTCGGGCGTCGGCAGTCCGGCCCCAGCTTTTCCCTGTCCAGCCTGGTCGGTGCGTCCTGGCTGGGCATGGCCCTGTCGGTCATGCTGTGGAGGTGCCTTGCCCTCCGCGGGCTGCAGGGGCCAGGCTCCGGCCCAAGGCTGTGCAGGGACGGGGTGGATCGAGGCCAGAGCGGGGAGTGAACCGACCCACGGGGCCACAGATAATCCAGCCTTCCAGGGGCCCCAGGCCCTGGGCAGCGCCTCCAGCTCTGCAGCAAAACCGCCGCGGGGCCCAACTGTACACCTGCGAAGTCCTAGGCTGAGCCACCTGAACGCACTGATGCGCAGCTCAGTCTTGGGGCAGGCAGCTCCCAGGTGTCTAGAATCTTCTCCCTCGGAGCCCCTCCCGCCTGCTCCACTAGCCTTTGCCCGAGGGCAGCCCAGGGCCTCGCTCTCCAGGCCTCGCTCTCTCTAAATCAGCCGGGCGCCTTGCATCCCCCTCTTTGGAACTGCACGCTGCTCTCCCAGGCCCAGGTTCGGGCTCCCACCCCGAATACTAAGGGGCACAGTGCTCTGGCCTCACATCTCCTGGTGCCTAGTCCGGGCTGGAGCCGGTTCGGTTATCCAGGAAAAAGGAGAAGTTTGAGTTTCCTTTCAGTTTGGGGGTCAGGGGAGTTAACTATGCAAAACGCCACAGGTGCAATTCTTCCAGTAACTGGAAGGCTCCGTGTTTTCTGGGAACACTGAGCAAACCCGGAGGTATGCAGACCATGTTCCTCCGTATCAGCTAGCTCTACTTAATGGCTCTAATTATGTTAGAAGAAACAAGAGTGACAGCTCTTATCTAAAGTACCTGATGCAGAAACAACAAGATCGGTCAAGTCACAGAGGCATTCAAATTTTACACAGAGAAAAGAGCTCAGTTCACAGATTATTTTTTTTTAATGTTAGAAAACATTTTTAATTATACTGTTATTAAATCACAAAGCGAGTCAACTATTAAGTGAAACAACGACTCCTTTTTTCTTTATTTGTCCATTCATGGTAAACCTATAATTTTCTAAAGAAAGAAGAAAAATACATATGGCGTTCAGGTTAAATAGCATACGCTTTCTACATTAATGAGAGCAACTTTGGGGGTCGTGCTATGCTAATTTAAGCATACACTCTCACGTGTATTACTGAGGGTGCGTATGTTTTCAGGATTCCCACGTTTCTTTATTTGCTCCATAATAATACCAGTTGTCAGTGACAGATCACTGAGCGCAGTGGCTTCCAATGTGCATGGTTTGATGGCGTGCGTTTCATCCGTATCTGTTATTAATTCCAGACTCTGTTAGTCCATCAGATGCTGCCCCATCATTCGAGACAATGAAGGTGGGGCAGCGGGCACAGCATCGGGCATCTCATTCGCGCGGAATAAGTTGCAGCTTTGGCTGTTAGACTATTGCTTGCTCATGCGTCTTGCAAACGTGGGGAAAAGGTAAAGCCCTGTGCAGAAAAAGGAAGGTTTCTTTATGGATAACGTAGCCCAGGGCCCTGACGACTGTCGTCTAATTAGGTGAGTCATTTACACCGTATGATACTAAGGCTTACCTACCTGAGTGTTGAATGCACTTGAGAAAATCAGGGCCGTTTTCTAATCCAGCAAGGTAAGTGAGAAAAGGGAGACAGTATTCTAGAATCACCACGTGCTGAAATTATCCTTAGCTGCTGAGCAGGACGGAGAAAAGAGCCGACATTCAGGTACTGTCTGTCTAGAGACAAGTTCAATGAGAAGTCGTCCGTCGCATACAGACATCACCTGCTCCTGCTCCTCACCCCAGAACCGCCTACACACCTGCATGTTTGCCCTTTAAGGGACATCTTTTTCTTTATTTTACTTCATACTGGCTTTCCGACCCCAAATTATATTTAAATAAGCCAGACATGGAGGTTTAAAAACCCAAATATTCTTTTTTTTTTTTTGTCTTTTTTCAGGGACTTCAGCACTTTAATAAAAACCCAAAGACTCTTTGTATTCTGTGTTGACATTAACAGGGTAGGTATTTCGAAGAGTTTGCTTTTTAACACAATGGCTAACGGTCAGCCCCAAAACACAATGCCACGCCCCGATATGGAATTGAATATGGGAGTATCAGTGATGTCTTTGGAGCTCATTGAAATGTTCTGTGCACACACCCCCACCACTACCAAGAGGTTACTCTTAGGTAGAATGAAATGGGACCCTGAGAGACAATGACACTTGAGAGCTGGCAGGTGGGACCTGATCGGGGAGCAAGAGAGGGCTTGCCCCTTGTGGCATGTGGGTCTGCACAGAGGCTTGCTGCAAGGGGCTACCAAACTCATGAGAGGGGGGCGACAGAATTTCTGGAAGAGGGGGACCAGAGACCAGTCGTGGGGAGTCTCTGGACAGAGAGCTCTGAGGGACAGACAGTAGCCCCTTGGGTCCTAAAACCATGACCGCAAGATTATTTGATCAATGGCCAGCTGATGTTGAGTGTAGTTCTACATAGGATATGCGAAGCAGGAAGGCCCCAAATCTGCTAGTTTGGACTAGTTTGAAATAATTAGGTGTCTAAAAAGGTGACTTCGGAGCCTGCGGGCGTTTGAGCTGGCCCGTGTCAGCCTGCTGAGAAGTTACAAAAACCTAGAAGCCCGCGTAGGGACCCCTCTTAGGCTCGCTCATTGGTGCAACAGGCCGTGTTCCTCAAAACAACGAGAGTGGCCCTCAGTGCCAAGCCTTGAGTCTGAGGACTTTTCCAGAATGACAAAAGAGCAATAATTAAGAACACCGAAAAGCGTGGCATGAATACAAGTCTGAGTCAGACAGTCACTAACGGTCAGTAATTCACAAGACCATCGCCTTGTTCCTGACCGAGCGCACAGCAGAAACGCCTCTCACACCTGGTTATTTTTATCTTACCTCCTTGTCCTTGTAGGTAGAGAGACAGTGGTCACCTCCCACTCACCAAATAATTTCTGTGCTCCTCCCTTTATTCTCTCTCTCAGGAGCATCTCCAGAACAACTTTTCTCTTCCTGTTCTCTAGAAGCTGCTGGGCACGTCTTCTCTTTAATTTTTCTTTTCGTGAAACCTCTGAATACTTTTCCTTTTCCTGCTTGTAACTATTCCAAAGCTGCTCAGAAGAGGACATTAGAATTCTCTTTCTACTCGTAAAAACACAGTGGTTCTCTTCCCTGGATGGGAAGCAATTGATCCCAACTGGCCCATTTACCTTTTCTTCTTTTCCCGTTCATCCATTTCCTATCAGCTAAGTTCCTCTTCACTCATCCCAAACTTAGTGACCGCCCTTTCTGAAATTGAAGGATGCTCATTAACACTCTGGCACTTGATGAAACAATATCATTGGACCTAATTTTCCTGAGTATTTCCTCTCAGTAAGGTAATATAGAATCTAACTTTAAAAATACATTTTCCTCTGACTAGAACATAATAAAAACTTCTAATCCAACCAGACACATAACATTTCTAATATTTTTCCTTTGATTTTAATTAGTTTTAATTTTGCTAATTATGCTATCTAGGCAAAAGATCACTCTGACCTCTAGTTCTAAGAGATTTCTCCAGCTAGAGGTTAAGCGTAGTTTCATAAGCATCTTAAGGCCGCCTTCTCAATTCAAACAGGGCTCACTTCACTTATTTACGTCCTGCTCCTCACTTCGTGGGTTTTACTCTAGACTTCTAAAGAGACAGCAACCTGTGTCCTTTATAAAATATACATTATTGTTGGGAAAATGAGCTATTTGTGTTTACACGTTTGAGTATTTTTGAGTTCATCTTTTGCAAAGAGTTCTAGCAGGAAAAAATAAAAATAAAAAATTTTAAATGTGTCTATTATTATTTCCTTCATGGGAATTGTAACTAAACATAGTGAGGGTCCAAACTTTGGTCATCTGCTATCAAAGGGTCAGTAAATTTATAACATCTAATGGGATATTTCTCTTATGATTACAATAAAGCAATTTTCATGTGCGCAGAGGACAGAGCTAAGTTGTCCATTTTTTATACAATGCATTCCGGAAGTAACAGTGATGAAACACTTATGACTAGTCATAGTATATTTAGGTTTCTTACTTAAAAAAGGTGATTTTCACACTTCAGCTCTCACTCTGAGATGCACTGTGAAACCATAGTGTACAGAATGGGGTCTGCAGTTAGAAAGTCCCAAGTTGGAATCCTGTCTCTGCTCTCCACGTGCATGAGACCGTGACCATATCATGTAACCGCTTTAAACTATTTCCTCGTCATCTGTCACATGGTGGTAATGACAATGTCTGCTTTGTAGCCCTGCGGTCATGACTAAATGGGAAGGTCGTTGTAAAGCACTCTCCACAGCACCTGGCACAAGTTAAGGGTTGATGTACTCATGTTACTCAGTAACAAGATCAAGCCAGTAGGATTCAGCACCTGTAATTTCCCCCGATAAACAGGGAGGAAGGACTCCAGTGTTCACTATAAAAATGAAAGCTTCATATCAATGGCTTTCACTAACAGACCCTTGAAGCATTACGGGGGATGAAGTCGGGGGTCAAACTTGGAAGGCCACGCGGCTCATTCGCTGTTAACACTCACTTACTTCTGCTTGTGGCTATGTTTGAAAGGCGGCTGGAGAAGAGAAGTAATTGCTTGACCTCAACACATCAAGAAATCCTCCCAAACTTTTCAGATTCTACAAGTATGTCCATTGCACTTAGCAAGGATAAAGCCCCATCTCGGCCTTTCTATACCTTGAGGTGAGGGAATTCCCAGAGGCCCTTCCCGGGGCTTTTTTGCATACTAATTATTCAGTGGTTTAAATCACGGCAGCAGCACCATCTATTGGGGAGTTTTCCTCAGAAACAAATGTTTCTGCAATTCTGGAAGAAACTATAACAACATAAATCGAGGTCCATTTCAATTTCTCCATGAAGATAAAAAGGACAGTTTATTTTAATAAGTGATTTCCTGTATCAACATCCTCAGGAGTTGGTAAGAATCCTAAGTAAAAACTGCTTGGTGCTCAGTGTTGGTTGCAGGACATTTGAAGACATTAAGGAAAAGAAGAAGGAAGAAAACATTAAGCATTGAAAGTAATAGGCCTCAGGGGAGACTGTCCCCCATATCATCAACGTCTGGTGCCTGAATGCCCTTTGCTTCTAAGGGTTGGGGGGTGAGGGCGTTTCTGTTAACAACTCAGCCGCTTGTCATTCTTCTGCGCAAAGGTAATTCAGGTGCAACTGATGGAGAGCAGATTAGGCCCTATCCACCGATCATAGGATTTTGCTGGGTTTATAGCACCAGCTAGCTGGCTTAATCATTTTCACCAGTTCCCAGTCTCTGTAGGGAAGACCAGATGTAATTTCTACCTTCTGGTGAAATAGATTCCTAAGGCTGAATACAAGAAATGAAATATAAGACATAGACCAAAGCATGGAGGTACGAAGTTAGGAACAATGAACCCACGGACTGAAGTAAAGGGCCTGGGCCACGGTCTCCCATGGGCACGGAGGCCAGTTTTCAGTAGCAGCATCACTGGAGAGATGCTTGTTTCTTAAGTTAGATCTGTGTTCATTAAATGAACATCTTGTAAAAAAATGCCAAAGAGGCAGGAATGCCCCTCCCCCCACCCCACCCCCACACACAGTTCTGTTCAGGGTGCACTGCACCTCATGCCATATTTGTATCTTGCTTTATAGCTGTCTTGTAAGGATTTGGCTAATTCTAGCATGCCTTCTGTCTGCCCAAGCAGTGCGCCACACAAGGCAAGCAGAAATAAAACTGCAGAAAGGGCTAGTTTCACCTTCACGCGTTAAAACAATGCATACGATAGCATTTCCCTGTATCTGCCCCTGTACCACACTGATACATCCCAGGTCAGCTCACGAGCTCTGGTCTGCCACACACCTGCCAAATACCCAGCCCCATTCAGCGCAGGGGGGTGGGGGAAGAGGTAAGTGGGGCCCTTTTAGTTGGGCGATCTACCAGTGTTCGGTATTCAATGTCCACCCCAAAATAACAGCCTCCTCTTCATAAAGAAAAGCTGTAAATTACATTATTCTCTTTAGTAAATACGCATCCCAGTTTCTAAGGTTGCTCCCACACCCAGCCCGGCCCACCTCCTCGCCATGGGTGAGGCTGCAGATCCTCCAGGGCAGGCTTGAACACTGTTTGTAACCAGGACTGTAAGCTCTTGGTGCACACTGAGTGTGTCTATATGTTTCTGTCATCCTCACGAAGCACACACTGTCTGGCCCCTAGGCAGCGATCCATAAATGTTGTGGAAGGAAAAGAAAATATCTCAAGCCTGGTCCCAAAGAATAGATTATTTTTGATAAGCAAAATCATTGCTCTTTCCACTGACAGTTTACAATTCCAGAACACAGTCTCCGCTGACGCCCTGGCATGGAGCTCAGGAGTGTGAAAAAGAGTGTCACATCTTGAAGCTCTGCATTTGTTCTGCAGTGACCGTCTCGTCTCTGAAACTATATATTTACAATCTAAAAGTTAAATGGTAGTAAAAAATATATCAAAAATATGTTAACAATTCAAAGATAAATATTAATTTTAAAGGAGGAATATTTAAGACCCATGTAAAAATACTGCAGACGTGGGACTTTCGTATTAAGGAGAATTTGCCAAAGTTTTCCATCTAATTAGTTATAGTTTAGATATTATTCTTAAGTCAGTTCCATAACAGTGCACCCAGAATGGCAACAAATGTGCATTTCTCACACAGAGCTGAGGATTCTCTGTATCCTTCTGGGCTTTGAAAGCCTAAGAGAGTGATACAAGGAGTGTAAAAGGAAGAAATGAAGAGCAAACAGACCTAAGTGAAATACTCCAGAGTTCTCCCACGCCTGCGTAGTGCCAACATTCTCCAGCGGTGTTTCTCGCCACCTGAAATGGATCCAGGGGCTATTAGCATTCCTGAAGAAGAAGTGATTACACCAGTCAAGGTGTTGCTCCTCAAGTGGCAAGGTTGGCTCATTAACAAACAACCCCCTTTCTGTTAGGGTGGCTCCGGTGCAAAGCAGCTTTCCAGCCCTGGGGAGTCCTGCCGTAGGCATCAGGAGAGGGAATGAAGATTTCTTTTCCAAATTAAGTTGTCAGGCAGCTCATTTACACCGCCCTCCGGTGTGTGTGGGTGAGCTGATGAAGGTGATGATTTATGAGGCTACAGACCCTTAAGTGATTCTAGTGATGGAAATCCGCAGCAAAACCCACTTAGGAAGATAAAACAGAACTCCTATTATCTGTGGGAGGTAACACCACGTGGCTCTTGCCCTTAAATTTCAAGTTACCCTACTGGGTTTGGGAATGGAAGGAATGCTCATTTGCTTAGAACTCAGGTTTTTGTATAATGTTATTATACAGACTTAAAAAAAAAAAAGTTTATGTTCATTGAATCTCCCTTAAAGGATTTTGACAAGACTTTTTTTTTTTTTTTTTTTTTTTGAAGGCTTGGGTAAGGACTGGATCTGATCAACTACATCATGGATAGCTGTGTAACATATCCATGTTTAAAATAGCTGAGTGTGAACCAGCTGTAGCCCTCTATCTGCAAAGGCAGTAAATATTCTTTCTGGTGAAATGTATCTGCAAAAGATGTTTTAAAAGGCTAGGCAAATATGTAAATAGAACTTGCTTAATGAATGTGGCCATCATTCTGAAGACATCACTAATGTCTTCAGAATACAGTGAATATATAAATTATATTCAGAATATAATTTAAGATATCTGACTCCGAAAGTTGTAATATGATAAAACCAACATGGACATTGTATTTTAGCTTCTTTCCTTATATTTGGTGTGCTTGCTCCTTAAATGCCACAAAAAGCTATTTTAAATCTCCTGAGAATTTACAGGCTTTGATCTTAAAATTTAAAGTATGTTTGTAACATCCCATTTTAGTAGCCAAGTGTGAGTTTCGGAAATATAGTCCCAGGGACAATTAAACACCCACATAAGCGAGGCAAAGGGCAAAAACTCATTGTAGGTCGATGGCCGTGCAGTTGACATGTGCTCCCGGTGCTGCTGCAGAGCGCACACCTGCGCGCTGCCCTGCCTCGGGGCCTCGTCATCTGCGTGCCCTCAGGTACTGACAGCGTCTTAAATAAAACGTCAGAGCATTTCACTCCTGTGCATCTGTGCATTGGATTATTATCTACTTCCTGTGCTGCAGAAGATGCAAACATGAACTATGTGCTCACAGTTCCATCGGCTGAGGCCGTGGTTACTCCCCCTGCGGAGACTGCATACTGATGGGGATGTAAATTCACAAGATGCTCCTTCTGCAACCCAGGAGGCGTCCTGGAGCAATGATGCTTTTGTTCTTCTTGCATAAAGTGATTTATCAAATTTTCCTCTCGCCTCTTTCTGGAGCCCAGGAGAATGCAGCCAATCTGTGAATTTCATATCACGCCGGAAAAAAAGCATGCATTTATGTGTTTGCAGACAAACATTACGTATGTGACTTCATATCGGTTCCCTTGATAAGATATCAAGGGTACATTACAGAAATAATGAAAGGAGTCAGCAAAGGTTTGGGCGTGCTTTGTATATCTTTTTAACTCTTCTGATGCTTGATAAAACTAGATTTAGCTTAACATTTTTTTCCAAACAAGTAAACATATAATCTCTATAGGATCTCGTGAGTTTTCAGGCCAATATTCAATTGGCTTTTACTACCCTTGCTCTGAGCAACTATAGTAATTTTATTATACATAAATACATAAATAAAAATATTAGGGTGCAAACCAATGAAAACCCTCAGGCATCACAGATGGTAAACACAGATTCTCAGGACCTAAAGTTGAATCATCAGGGTTGTGTTTTAAATTAGAATATATTTTAAGTGAAAATATTATAATTTTTTTAAAAAGTGTTTACAATTAGTAGGATTAACATGTTTCAACTAGACCAACTTACAATTATAATGCCAAAAAATGGTAATTGGCTATTTACCTGTTTTAAAATGTCACAGCTGTGTAAATACATTTTTATAAAATGTTGGTATTACATACTGGCACAGAAAGGCGGGCTTCAGCCACGAAAGATAGTCCCATAACATCACTGCGAACTGAGTTCATGTGAAAATGTGTAATTCCCATATGCTCATATTACCATTCTTAAAAATCAGTTTCTACTTGAATAGAGTGCTGCTGGAGAATAGCAACATTCACATAAACACGCCCTCCTGTCAGATGTCCCTATTAAATAGTTTTCATACATCGCATGTTGAAAAACGTGATTTCCCGGAAATGCCCTCCTTCTCATGGACCCTGCCTGTCAGCATGTCTCAGCAAGACCCTCCCACAACAGCCTTGTGAGCCGGGCGGGGGGTCGCTGTCCTCACGCTACAGGGGTGGAGCTGCCCAAATCGGGCCGCAGACATTACACACGCCTCTTCTTTCTAATTAAAGGAAAATCGATTTCCCACCGTGGTCTGGCCTACGTATTTTTGCGGACCAGACACAGGAGCTTCATCTCCCTCCGGGATCCTTCGCCAAAGGGGGCGTGGGCAGAAGCAGTGTGAGTTACAACAGCAGACAAACACTGTCACGACTTCTTCCCAATGCAGCCTGTGCACCCAGCTCAAGGAAAAAAAAAAAAAAGAGTGGAATAAACAGAAGGAAGCATTGTCCCTGACGGAAAAGAAACTCCTGAAATAGACGTATTTTTATAGGGGTCAATTTAATAACTTATCTATTAGACAGGATAACCAGACGGCAGCCTGCATGGGATCAAGTTATAAATACAAAGACATACGTGTATTCCATCTTTGTAAGCAATAAAAATAGGAAGCACTCATATATCTTTCAGTTTCTGAAGTGCTGTGTTGTCCTCTAATGAGGGTGGCTGTTTGTTATAAATCGAACAGAAGGGTCAGGGAAAGAGAGCGAAAGGACTAAATAACCAAAGGCAATAAGACAGAGAAAAAAATCCACGCCGGCATCCCGCTGTTTACGGTAGCCGCGCTCACAAACAGTGCTCTTGCTCGGAAGCATCCCTAGGAATCGCGGAGCCAGAGGCCCCAATGCCCGCCAGTGGGTGTCTCTTGATATGTCCCCCTCACCAAAGGTAACAGCATTTTAACTCAAAGGCAAGTCTGCGTCCCTACTATTCTCTTCACCCAAGGCCAGGGAAACGCGGACCCTCGGGCAAACTGGAGTTTCCCATTTATAAAACCCCCACTGCACTTCTTTTTGGAAAATGGGGTGCAGTGCTGTTCCAGCCTCACCCCCACATTAGAAACAGCTGAGTCTCTGTCTTCAAAGGTCAGTTCCCTTTCATCCCTGGTCTCTGATTGAAATAGTGAATCGGAACTGGAGCCACATCAGTGCTTAGCTACGATACAAAGCTGATTGTCTATTGAAAACGCTGTCCTTTTTTCAGGTCTGTCCCCCAATATTGTGCTGTGTGGAAAATCTTATGTACAGACTGAGGCGTGTTAGGTGTGCAACTCCCCTCTGGCCTTGTCAGACCCACCGCTAGGCCTGCAGGCGGGCGTGGGCTCGTGCGTGTGTTTTCTAAGTGGGCGGGGGAGGCATTCACTCTCTGCAAGTCCGTGACCCTTCGCCGGTACTTACACACGGTTTGAGAGCTGAGAGACAGTGTGAAGGGAGAAGAGCAAGCCAGACATCGAACCCATTTATTCTGAATCTTAAATTATGATTTTTTGTCATCAATATTTTGGTTACATTATTACACAAAGGACACATGAACAGCCATCCGGTTTGAGGTCTCTTCTTCGGCTGCTTTGGGATTGGTGATATTTCCTTGGCAAAGAAATCCTATACCCATCAACTCTCAGCTGGATATTAATAACATTGTCGTACAAGGTGCCAACACAGGCCAGATTTGAGAACCAGCTCCTAGGGTGCCTCTGGCCAAGAGCTGTAACCACGGAGACGCAGTGTGGCTTCCAGCCAGGGGCTCACGGGGAAGTGGCCACGCCCCTTTCCTGGGCAGATGCAGAGGGCATCCTTGGGAGAGTGGCTGGTCCTGGCCTCCGAAGCACCTGACCTTGGCTGTGCTCACGCAGAGTGGATCCCAACCAACGAAGCCGGCTGCTGGGAGACCCAGACCCCCCAGCGAAGAAGCCAGGAGTTTCGGTCACACGGGTCCTGTTCTCAGCTTACATGACCCAGGCCACCCAGGAATGTCAGGTTCTTAATGTATTCCAGAAAGTAAATTAAAGACAAAAAATCCAGGTGGTTAGTTCTAGAGAGGCCACTGAGAAAAAGCTCTTTGCAAGAATCAGCGTAATTGTCCATTTGCGGTTTTCACTTTGATATGCAGGTACCTTTTGTCTGGTTGGGTCTCATCCAAAACAAAATGCACAGGTATCTTTTGTTCTGTGTTGCTTGGTCTCGTCCAGGAATTCAACATACACTTTCTCTCCCTCGCCCCAGCACGAAGAACAAAAGCAGGGGTGAGGAGGGAGAGCCGAGCGGGACGGAAAAGTAAAGCTTCTCGAGGAAAACACACACACACACACGGGGTACCGAACAGGAGTTGCAGTCGGGTCGTGCAAAATTTGCTTCTCCAGATAAAGCACTTCTTGACAGGTTCACAATGCCCCTTCCCCCTCCCGAGTCCCCCGTCCTCCTCGGGAACCACACAGAATGAAAGCGATGCCATCCCTTTTCTTAAGGCTGAACAGACACACAGCACACGCTTCAGGGGCCGGCTGGCCGGTGGGGACGCGCAGCGCTCCTGCTCTGAGGGCCCCAGCGACCTGCAGTCCATCCTGAGGTCTGGGCAGGGCAGCGATCCCGCGTCCAAACAAAAGAAGAAACATCAGTGGTCCCAACAGTAAAATCCCAGATCGACTTTACAATCACAGGTACAAATTGCTCAAATCAATAAAGTCATTTCTCCTGAGGACCCTGTCATCTAAAACTAATTAGAGGCCAGGTTCCCGAGGAACGGTCAACAGTCCGAGAAAACACTGGAGCTGTGGAAGGAAGTCATTCTTCTGCCGCGACAGTCAGCCGGAGTTTGGAAACAAGAGGTCCTGTTCGGTCAAGTTCGGGGAGTCGGGGTGGGCGGAGTCCCGCATCCAGATTGCAGCTCCCCTGCCACCCCGCGCGCGGCATTTATAGAGGGAACACCAAGAAGCCCGAGAACGTGGAGTACTTCCAGCCGCCCATGAGGTTGCCCCGCTCCAGTTTGAGGTGCACTTTGTCTTCCCTCTCCATCAGCAGCAGGACGCCGTTGCTGGCCGCTTCTCTGGTCACATCTTGGTCCCCTGCAAACGCTGAGATCACTGGGTAGCCGTTCTGCATTAAGCTGACCTACGAGGCAGGGGGCAAGCTCAGCAGACCCTGCAGAGCCCACCCAGATGTCCTCCTCTCCCTCCACCTCTCCCCCCACCCTTCCCAAAGAACCCATCCCAGAGGCCTGACCCAGAGGACTGAACTGGGTCCCAGGGCCCCACAGAGCGGGTGGCAGGGTCTGCAGCAACGGGGGATGGGCGCCACAGAACGGAAAGGTCCCGTCTCCAGAACTACCCACCTGGATGGTCTGTCTGTTGTACACTTTGACCACGTGGAAGCTGAAGCTATAGATCCCTTTCCTCGGCGCTACGAATATACTGGAGGCGAGATCGAAGTGGTTGCCAATGTTCACTAGCACCTGAAAAAGAAGAGGGGACACAGCACAGGCATAGCAAGCCCCGTCCCCCGCATGTGTTGGGGTCAGACAGGCACAGCAGTGACCCCAGGTCCGCTGTGCCCTGCCCAGGGGCTCGTGGGGGAGGGGAAGCGATCAAGTGATGTTCTAATGGATGGTGATGCATAAAGGTTTCTGACAGTGTATCCACTTACAGGTTGGAAAGGGGCACCGGTTTTGTATGTGGGGAGCAGGGCAGAGAGAAAGCAGGCCAGTGAGGCCAGTAAACAAATGGAAATCGAGCCTGCTCACAGGTTTCTGGGATTATGGGGACTCCAACACGCAGCTTTGACAAAAGTGAGAGGGCCAGAATGAATGCTTGCAGCATGGGCCATGGGGCAAGAGGCCGAGGGAATAAAATCACTGTCCTCAGATGCAGCCGGGGACCCAGCTTCCCGGGCTCTGGGACAGAAGGGACTGAGTGAGGTCTGGGTCTCTGTGTCCCCCCAGCCCCGGTGCACACCCTGGCAGCACACAGTAGGTGCTCAGTAACGGCTGCTGAGTAAAAGACTGCAGTCCATACATTCCGGCTGTGCCTTCCTTCCCCCCCCCCCTCCTCTGAATAACATCTGGTTCCTGGGATGAGCTATGACGTCATGTAATGAGCCTGAATAAATAGCAGGAGGGTCCACACAGCGGCTCGGCCACCCTTGGCTCGACCCCGGGCATTCCATTACATGCAAGAATAATGGCAAATCCAGCCACAGGACACGCGGTCACATGGCCCTGCGAATGGTCTTCCTTGACTCAGAGCCGCTGAGAGCCTGGCCTCATGAGCAGAACCCGAAGGGTGGAGGGTCCGCCATGATAACCCAATTCTTCAGATGCTGAAGGCAAGCTTGGGCCGCTCTGCCTGGATCCTGTCCCCTCCCCGCTACTCACACATGTACGCAACCTTGATTAACATACTAGGATGGCCTGCCTGGTGTTCTCAGCTTTTAACACACACAGCCAGCAACAGCAACACAGCCCTGGATGAGAGGGCCTGTCATCTGTTCAGAAAATAAATGTCAACTGAATGCGTTTTGCGGTGATTTCTTTGGCACTCATTACAGATGAATAACATGCAATTCCCAGAGCAGTGTCAATGGCTGCTGCACGCACGCACGCAAACAGGAAGGACTCGGAAGTCAGCCCCTATGGGGGCAGGGCACCATCTCCGGCCCCCCAGCCTGTGGGGCACACACAGGCACGAGGACTCTGTGGTTAAGGAGGGCAGGCCGTCCTGTTCTCCATCTCCCCAGGCCTGTGCTCTCAGCTGGCCCGAAGATGCTTCAAAAAGAATCAAGTGTTTCCCACTCAAGCCCTCAGAGCTGCTTCTTCCAACTCTTGATCCTGACTCTTTCAGCTCTATTTTAAATTCAGGATCCTGGCAAATTCAGGACCCTGCTGTAGGAGAAAGAACTCACAAGCAGCTCAGAAAAGCAGGCTGTTTCTCCGTAACCCAGAGCCAGGGACGCACCATTCAACCTGCCCTGCCGTCGGTCCTCATCCATCAGAGGAGAACGCTGCTACCACTTACTCTGCCCCACATCACCATTGCCCCGGCTCCCGAATGAAATAACGGACAGATAAAGCTGTGAAATTATCTGGAGGACCCTGGGAGGTGAATTATTCCAACTACCTACTTCTTCTTGTCTCCCTTATTTGAACATAATCAAAGGAAATATTTTTGTATCTTGTAAACAAAAACAGATTACAGACAAGACTCCCTCCCAGCACCACCCCAAGTCCCCCAAAATATCAAGTATGTACACACTCCCTAACAAGAATGAAAGTAAATGCACGCACTGGCCTGACATGGGGCAGGGGTGTGTGTGTGCAGGTTTAGCAGCGCTCAGGGGTGAGAGCCGGTTAGTGGGGAGGAAAAGTCTGAGTGTGCAGCCAAGAGGGCTCCGTTGGAAGAAGGCGTTTTGTCAAAAGGAAGGCGCTGATGAGTCCCAGTTTGGAGACCACTATTATGTTTTCCATTTGCTTCTGAACAGCAGCAAACAGAAACCAGTGGGATAGAACCCAAGGGGAAGGTCACAGCCTCTAATCCCAAGCAGCCAGGAGCCAGAGAAGGGACTGCCAACGTGGGATCCTGCCAGCCACCCTCCGGCTTTGACCCAAGTGGGAGCACTTAAGTGCGCGAGGACAACTCAAGTCACTGATTTTTTTTTTTTTGTATTCCTATAACCACACTATATATTGCATTAATATAACCGCACGCTATTTTTGCTGTGCATTTATATAACCATCCCTGTTATTTCCCCCACATTCTTGCCTAGTGATTTTTCTTGGAGCTAAACATCCCCAGTCCCTTCCAAAACAAGCGGTAGGTGCCTCTTTTCTGAGCGTTGGCTGAGACCTCCCAAGAACCCTTCCTGAAGCGGTGGGGAGCTGCAAATGCTCAGTCCTGTGTTGGCCACCTGGGTCCCTGAAGCCCACTCACCACAAATGACAGCCCCACCCCAAGGGACATTAAAGCCGGCAGTTCCCTTTCGGGAAATGCATTTCTGATCTCTGCACTTTTCCCGGACTCAGTCACCCAAGTGCCACCTGAGCTGGCAGATACAAAGGAGCTACAATGTGAGAAGGGGAAATGCCAAGGAGAGTTTACTAGAAACGGAAGAGAGAAGGGAGAGGGGAGGGAAGAGCCTGCAACTCCACGTCCGGGACGCCTGGAGCCGGAGCCCCAGTCCACGCGCCCAGGCCCCCTGGCCTCCCCAGCGCGGGAGGCACAGCGCGCAGACCTGCCGGCTAACCTGGTCGAAGTAGATGGTCATGGTGCGGTTGCTCATCTCCGACGGCTCGTGGTTGGTGCTCCGCGTGGCAGAGAAGGCCACCTTGGCGCTTCCGGAGCGCACGGAGATGCCCAGCGAGGAGGTGACCGCGCCGTCCGCGGACGGGCTCGAGTCGCACACCACCAAGCACTTGCCCTCCAGCACGATGGGCTCCGTGTCGTTCTGCGCTCCCACCGGGCAGCCGGCGGGGAGCAGCAGCAGCAGCAGGGCCAGCGCCGCCCCGAGGCAGGCGCCGCAGCCGGCCGGCTCGCGCAGCGCCCCCCGGAGCCCGGGCATGGTCTGCGGCAGCCCGCGGGGGCCCCGGCCGGGCGCCGGCATCCGGGCTGGGGGGGCGGCACACGGGGACGACGACGGGCAGGGGCGGGAGGAGCGCGGGCGGTCCAGCGACACGCGGGGCCGGGGGGAGCCTCCTCTGGCCTCGGTCCCCTGCTCTGATGATTAAGGCCAGGGTCGTCCTCACAAGAAAAGCGCCAGCGGACCTGCCGGGGCAAAGAACCCAAACCCTTAGACTGGGAGGTGAAGCTGTGCGGAGAGGGGCCGCGGGGAGCCGTTGCCTGTGGTGCTCGGGACCCCTCACTGGAAGCTACTCTCTTGGTCCCGCGCGCAGGCACCCCCCTCCCAGATTGGCACAACAGGTTCCGCGAAAAGCCCCAGCGCCCTGGGCAGGTCATCCCTGAAGGCTCCCGGGTAGCGGGCGCCTGAGTGGCAGAGGGGGTGAGGGCCGTGGGGAGGGGGCCTGGAGATCAGGCCAGGGGCCCGCGATTCCGCAGGGCCTTGGTACTAAGCCAGGGTCAGGGACCCCGGGCACGGAGGCGTTAAAACCACCCCCACATCCCCATTCGGCCTAAGGCGGAGGGGCGCTCAGGACACAAGGAAAGAAAATCCGAGAATGCTGTACCGCCTTCATTTCAGCAGCATTTTCTTGAAAGCCACCCCAAGAAACCTTTTTTCCTTTCTCTGCTTTCTCTTTTATCCCCTCCGCCCCCCACCAAATCCTGAAAATGTTTAAAAAGCAGTCCACTTAGTGAAGATCTTAACCATTTTCCACCCAAAGACCAGAGCCCCAGGAAGCTCCTTAGGCCGAGTACGAGAAAAAGAGAGAGAGACCCTGAAGCAAACACCCACTTCCAGGTTCCCGCAGCCAGAAGCAGGCGCCTTTGGAGAGCGCCTCGGATGCCTCGCGCGCAGGGCAAGGGTTCCAGCCACTGGAGCCTCCAGCTGGGCCGATGGTGCAGCTTTTGTTTCCCGACCCCGAGCTTCCTCTCCTTCCCCTGGCTAGGCGGTGGCCCCGAGGCTCTCCCCTAACTTACGCGCCGCCCGCACTTTCCCCGGCCCCCTCTGCTCCCCATAAGCCAGACAGGTCATTTCCGTTCCCAGCTCAGAAACAAAAAGCTCGAAAGCCTCTGCCCTGGCCGCCCACGACCCCCGAACAACTCCTTCAATAGCCTCAGAAGAGAGAAGTTGTGTCTGGAGGAAGCCTCAGCCCTCGGCCCCAGACAAAACGATGTCGATATTCTCGGTGGCTTTTCCCGACGCCCAGACGCAGACTCGCGATGGGCCCCATTAAAACACATGCGTGAATGCACCGAATGCGCGCAGCACGGAGCGCGGGGCCCGGTTGGTTACCTGCAATACCCATGACGAGCGAGCACATCACCGATCGCTGTCCGCCAAGTTCTGCCCCGAGAGGAGGAGAGGAGCTGGCGGGAGGAGACGCCGGGCGCGACCCCGTGCCCGCTGCCTGCGCCTGGCCAATGCCACGCCGCCCCGCCCTGCCCCTCTCCGCGGCGGCCCTGGCCGGCCCCGCGCGCACCGCGCCCTGCCCCGGACCTGCGGCCCCTGCGCGCCCTGCACCGCGTGTGCTGGCGCCTCGCAGCAGTGCGTTCCGCGCAGCGCAGCGCAGCGCACCTGGCCCGCAGCGCCTCCCGTGCGGGTCTGCACTGCTCCGGCGCCCGCAGCGCGGCTCCCTCTCCCCGCCCCAGCCCCGCAGTCCTGGCCTCGCCCCCAATGTCCAGGCGGCACAGCCTAACGCCCGGAGGACTCCGAGCCCCCTGGGCGCCCGCTTCCGTGTCCCCGCCGAACCCTGCACCGCCCAGGGCCGGCTCTGACCCTAACACCCAGGGCGAAATCCTACCAGACGCCTCTTTCAAAAATTAGGCACCGTCAAAAGCACTGGTCGCGCCTCTGATGTTCAGGTCTTTCTTTTCTTTTCCAAATTCCCTCCAAATTTTAATCCTGAGCAGCATTACCACTTTCATAATTGGAGGGTGGGGTGGAAAGCAGTTTTATTTCCAAAAAAAAAGGAGGAAGAAGAAAAAAGAAAAAAAAACTGGTATGGAGAGGAAAAGGCGTCTGATCTCAGAGGTTTAAAGGCTGCGGGTCCGAAGTCTTCAGTTTGGGAACTGGCGGGATCTGGCAGGGACCAAGGAGGCGCCTCCGCCGGGGCTTCCGGGCTGCTCCTCTGAACCCCGGGGCTCAGGGAGCGCGCTGGCGCTCGCGCGTGTTTATTAAACAGCCTTTCCGGCTCTGAGGACCTGGAGAGACTTGCGGGGTTTCCTAGCTGCGCCCAGAACGCGGGAGAGCGCCAAGCACGGACACGCGGCGCCACCTACGGGCGCTGGGGTCTTCCTGCCGAGGACTCGGGAGGGGTGGAGGAGCCCTAGGAACGAGGATGAGGTTTGCTGATAGTCTTCTTAGGCACTCAAAATCACTCCTGGCCGCTGCCAAGATACAGCAATAGATGATCTTTTTTGCTCCCTTGGCCTGCTCTCGCAGACGACTCTGCCAAGGCGACGATACCTGCTGCAGCAAGTCCCACAGTGCCATCGTTCGCCAAACCCTTGCGCAGACCCCCGGGCTGTGCACCTCCCCAAAGCAGATACAGCATGTAAACGGGCACTCACAGGGCGACCTGGCTTGTACAAACATCCTTACAAAACACGTCGTCCTCGGCCTTGCACAGTGCCCCTTTGCTGGTAGACCGACCAAAACAAACCCTCAGTCGGCCCATGCGATACCTAAGAACAGAGGGAAAGTATTTCTTATTCCTCTGGCCTCCACACCTACCCCTCTTTCCTTGGAAGATGTCAGCCAGAGTTCTGGTTTCACCCTACAGCCTGGAGCTTCTCAGGTAGGGGGGTTCACGGCCTGATTTCTCATCGGCCTTCTCAGGACCCTTCTCCCCACTCGAACGCCAGGTCCTTCTCTCGCACACTGAAGAGGAAATTCACTTCCATCAGTTCAGCCTAAGAGGATGAGGAGGGAGACAGGGTCACGTGCAAACAGAATTCCCTAGTATTATCTGGGACAATTATAAAGTATGGTTGTAAAAATCCAGTTAACAGAACTTCAGAGCCAAATGTTCTCTACTTCTCATGCAAAATAGTACAAAATAAAAACTATACCTCCCAACTCTGTTATTCTCCTAAAGACATTTGCTGAAAATTAAGTATTTTTATAACATGCTGGCCAGGTGCACTGGACTTTGCCAGGAAACTTCTTCAAAGCCACATTATTTGGCTACCGTTTTTGTGAGGTTAACACAATGGAAATTGTTAATTCTTGCTTTCAGATCGTTACTGTCGTCAACTATTGCATCAAAGAGACAATCTCTTATTGCCACAATGAACACAGCTCCATTATTCCATCACAGAGACCTCTGATCTGAGTGCAAGTATAAAGGGCAAGGGACATTCAGGGAGGCTCAGGCTGGCAATCAGACCGGTTTGGGAATGTTAATTAAGTAGCAATATCGCTCACACATCTATAAATCTTTTAAAAATGGCTTGGTTAAACAACTGCCTTAAGTGTTGAGTTATAAGCATTTCTCCTGACTAATATGAATGCAAACACACACAAACCAGAATATTATCATCATCTTTGGGGTAATAAAACCACAACTCTTTACCAGGTAGCAACACACGTATTTAACTTCTGTACGTAAAGAAACCTCTAATCGATGTGATGAACTCAGTTACAGAATTAGAGCCGTGAGCATTCTTATATAATGAGGAAAAACAGATAAGGTTTAAATGTAGGCTTGCAATTATTTTTAGAAGGAAGCTGATAATTGTGAAAAGTAGCAGATTGACAGGGATGGGACATCATCTGCTGATGAAGTGATTGTTCTATCCATAAGGAGACACTTAACTTACGATAAATTTTAGTCCATAAACATGCTTAGACAAATTTTTATAACTAGGTTTAAAAATTGAAATGTTTTCTAGTTATCGCAGGGATTAAGTTTTTCTGTCCCACTTCGATGTCACTAGTAATTGTTACCATTAGTACTAGAATAGTCGTAGTTGACTAGTCTCTGAAGTGTAGGCACACGCCCATAGACCATCACCATGTCAGGGAGCATCTGTTATGGGTCAGATATTATCTCGGATATAGCACACAGCTTGACACCCATGATCACCCTGTGGTAGACAGATACACACATAGAGTTTAAGAGGAAAATACTCTAATATATTGGGTTGGCCTCAAAAATTCACTTGTTTTTTATTCTGTAAGATGGTTCTAGTAGCGCTTAGTTGTCTTTAACTTCATTCAAAACAATTTTGTTCAATTGTATTGTGACAGCTGTATGTCAGCATGCATTTAAAAAAATTATCAAAATTGGTGAATTTTTTTGTAGCCATTTTCATATTGAAGATGGAAGAAAATAAGCGACTTTTTTGGCATATTGTGTTTTATTATTTCAAGAAAGGTAAAAACACAACTGGAATTCAAACACAGGTTTGTGCAGTATATAGAGAAGGGCCTGTGACTGACCGAGTTTTGTGCTGGAGATTCCTTGCTGGATGATGCTCCACAGTGAGGTAGACCAGTTGACATTGATAGAGATCGAATTGAGACATTGAGAACAATCAATGTTATACCATGCGGGAGATAGCTGGCATACTCAAAATATTCAAATCAATAAAGTTACTGGTGAAAATGAAAAATGTGTCTTTCATTTTATGGGAAAAAAAAACCACACTGACTTTTGGACCAATGCAATATTTTAAGTGGGAAAAGGAGGCCGAGATAATTCAAGTTATCTTCCTTTCATTTGCCCAAAGATTGATCTCTAATAGAGCATGAACATATTTCTTTTGGATAGAATCCATAACCAAAATACATTTTTTGCATACATTGTAGCTTTTTCTTGCTGCTTTATACTAATATTCATACTTATGATTTTATTACAGGTATGTGATAAATCATCTGCTACTTATTTTATACTCTTGGATGTAAACAGCATACACATACTTTAAAAAATAAACATGGGAGCATTAATAAGAGATAATTTTCTTTTAAATTTATTGGAAAGTACTCGACAGATATAATTGTATATATTTAAAGCGTACATACATTGGGATGATTGGATAGACATATATATTGTAGAATGATTACCAATATGAAGATAATTAATACATCCATCACCTCACATAATTCACGTAATTTTTCTTTGTTATTTATGTGGTGAGAATGTTTAAAATTTCCTTTCAGTGCCTTTTAAGTATACAATACCATGCCATTAACTATGGTCCCCATGCTGTACATTAGATCCTAAGAATCTCTTACAACTGAAAATGTGCACCTGTGACCTGTACGACCCCATGTCCCCCCCTCTCCCAGGCCCCTGGCAACCACCATTCAATTCCCTGTTTCTATGACGTTAGTTTTTGTTGTTTTTTAAGGTTCCTCACATAAGTGAGGTTTCAATATTTTCTCTGTCTGGCTTATTTCACTTAGCATTAGTATAATGTCTTTCAGATTCAGCCATTTTGTCACAAATGGCAGGATTTTTTTTTTTAATGGCTGAATAATGTTCTATTGTGTATTTGTACCACATTTTATTTACCCATTCATTTGTTGAAGGACATGTAGGTTGCTTTCACATTTTGGCTATTATAAACAATGCTGCAGTGAACATGGTTGTAGCCAGTTCTTTGAGGTCTTAGTTTCATTTCCTTCAGACAAATGCCCAGCAGAGGGATTGATGGATCATAAGGTAGTTCCATGTTTACTTTACTAGAAATATATGTTTTTAAAAAATTATTAGTAACTATATTTCCAGTGTGATGTAATATGATTCTAGAGGGTTATTAAGATCTGAAAAATAATTCTAACTATTGCATCCCTTTAAGTTGCACATGCTAAATTGTTAACTATACATGTTTATATTTCTCACTTTAATAAAAAATATCAAAATGCATATTAATTTAAACTTGTACGCCAGCAATGAAGCGAATAAGTACTCAATGCTATATGGGCACTTGGATCTACTGAATTAGCAATGTAAGAAAAAAAATCTTTAAAAACTGGAACCAGCTCTCATTCAATTCAATAACCAGGGAAAGTTTGTCTATGTTTGTAATTGTTGACTGAAATTACTAAATAACCAAAATAATCTGATCAGAATAGGTCAAGATTCCTTAGTAGTTAAAAATTCCAGGTTAGTTGAATTCCAGTCGATACGACTGTTTGCACCGTGCGGTCATATTATACAAAACAAACGACCTCTGTCATTCAAAGAGAACACTGAACTACTTCAAATGCCACATCCTAGCTACTTTTCCTGACTTATGTTTAACATTGAATAAACATTCTTGAAAAATATGGTTTTTAAATATAATGCTCATTAGCAAAATGATAAAATGCAGAGCAGCCTTGACTATGGTGTGATACTATTTCTATAGAATTACAAAATGAACATGTTACATTATAAAAGGACACTTTTTATTGTTCTAGAATGCCTTTTAAACTTAAAAATATATATCCAATTACCCATTTGTGGGCCAAAACTAGGGTTTACGAGACTTAATGAGGCCAGGGAGTTGCAAACATTCAAAGTGATCTATTTTCTTGTTATCTCAATGTCTCCTGATACTCAATTCTTAATAATGCTTATCTTAAAATCAGTATGAAGAGAAAATTTGTAACTTGACTCCCAACATTTAGAGTATGCTCCGCCAGCAAACATGGAAACTATTGACTGGAAAAAAATGTTATCTTTATTCTTTTCAGCTGTGTCTCATTGTCTTACATAACCCTAATATTTAATTTATTCTATTTTATGGTAGGCAGTGTCTCTATTGCTTTACCAAATTGGGTCAAATGCCTAATGTCAGTCATTTTAATCTTATCAAAACAAAAGTCTTTATAAACTAGGACGCCGTTGGTCAACTCTTATTTCTCAATAAAGCGTAGATGACGGTATTGCGCAATGGAACTTCCTTCTGCCGTCTCCTGCTAAGAGAATTCTAGTGGCGCAGAAGGGCGGGGAGAATAACTAATAAGTAACTAAAGCATTTTCTGAATTTTTATTTAAATACTCTTTCTGGTGGTCTAATTGTGTACTTCCTGGAATTAGCTACATGTATGTTTTCAAGAATCTTTATATTCAAAATATTTTGATTACATGTAATATACATAAATCATATTTTCCTTAGAAACTAGTCTCAGAATAAGAACATGCAAAATTCAGGAAAAATCAAACATTCTAGGTCTTGTCTTTTCAGAAATATTCTATGATGTTAGGGGTGAATGTGTATTTGCCCCTCAAATGTCCCCCTGTAAGAATAAATTATAAAGGCATGTTGTATTTGTAATTGTTCAAAAATGCTTTAAGTCCAAAAATTTGGGAGCCAAACTTAAACACTTTTTAAGAATACTAGGCGTGTATAAATTTTGGCTTTCTGAAACATGTATTTTTTTCAAACTGTCATTTAACATAGAGGTTATTTGTCTCAGTGGAAGACATGCCTGCATCGTCCAAGAGCAACGTGTCACAGGATATGATGGAATTAAAGGAGTGACAAGCTGGGAGTTCAGGGAAGAGCCATCTGGTGGGTTCTGTGATTAAAGGAGGGAGAGCTGAAGGCGGTGCTGGGGATGGAAGCAGTCGCGGGCCTTCGCCGTGGACTCCCGGCCACCATCTCCCCACGGAGTGCGGGTAAGCTGCCCCTGACCCGGCGATCAGAAGGCGTTTCTGTCCTGTGGCTGCGGCGAGCGGGCCGTGGAAGGCACTGCCTTGGTCCGACACGGAATAAATGTGAGTTAAGTATCGCCCGGATCCGACTACCGCCGTACGACTGTGGTCTGCGAGGCCGTCGCGCATCGTGTCCTGCCGGGGCGCGCACTGCTGGTCCTGAGGCTCCTTCGGACGGAGAGCCTTCCACGGCCTGCTGAGCGGGGCGTCCCGGGCCCCCCGGGTTTTCACAGGAGGAAGCGGGGAGGCCAGCGTTTCCGAGCCGCCCCTCGCCCAGGCCAACGGGCGCTGCCTACCCAGTGGGCGCCCTTCTTCCACTCGCAGCCGCTCTAAAAGCCATCCCACGCCGAACACAAGTTTTTAAGGGAAATGCGGCTGTCCCCGGCGCAGGGACACGTGCATCTCGGAGATGTCTCTGTACCTGAGGGTGAGAGACGCGCTGCCTGGTCCTCGGGGCCAGCGCTGAGCCCATCCCTGCTGCGCCCCGTGGCCACTCAGGCGCGCGTGGCATCTGCGTGCCGGTCCGGTCTCTGCTTCCTGGCCATCACTCACCCGGCCTGTGGGGGTGCGTATTAATAGCGGGTTCATGGAGGAAAAGAAGGGGATCCCATGTGCCCAGACCCCCAAACGGTAATGAAGTGTATTTTCTGTCTCAGTGAGCCTGGGGCGGGACCTGAAATCCTACATTTCTAACAAGCTGCTCATCGCTGAGGGCAGTCCTGCCGGTTTTCAGGCTGCACTTTGGGGAGCAAACTCTATTCCTCTCTTCTTAAGGGGAATTCATCGACACCTGAAGATATTCAGGTTTATTACTAAGACATTTACGAGGGGAGTGTGCTTAAACAAAGAAACTTAAACTCACGTCAGAGAATGGCCCGGTGATCATATAATAAACATGGAAACCGATATCCGATAGTGTGACTTCATAGCAGTTATGTGTGTTGCTGCCCACTAAAACGAGTTTCTCAAGTTTAATGTGCTACACACGTATTCTATACAGGTTATTTTTGAAAGAAAAGAAATCACGTCTGTGTTCAAATCTTATACAAAATGAGTTTTGTTTGTTTGCTTTTCTAAAAGCTCAACTTTGGCAAGACAAATTAGGGCTAACAAAGAAGCAGCTGTTCTAATGCCTTTCTGATTGACACCTCGCGACAGTTTCTCACCTTATGATTGTTCTACCAGGAGTTGCTCCACAAATGTCATGAAAAGGGTTTTAGTTTATTTGCATGTCACTAGGCAAATACCTACCTACCTGGGATTGCACGTTTTATGATGTGTTTTTGTGAAATGATCCTGTAAGATCTGGTAGGCAGAAAACCTGTAGTCATATACAGGAGGAAAAAATATCCTGGTTGTAATACCGAAATTGTCCTCTTGTCATGAAACTTGGGCTTTGTTGACTTCCTAACTGAGTGTTTGCAAGTTAAAAATTAACTTTAAAATAAGCAAAACCTGGAACCAAATCCATCCCTAGAGAGGCTGACTAGAGTTGCGTTTGATAAATGATAGTTCTGCTCTCTCACGACAATCTACAAGGAAGTACGTGGATGGCCCTTCAGGATCCTCTTCATTTCCAATAAGCAGAAGCGTTTGTGAAATGTCTAATATATCCAGGGCACACGTTGTATTGTATTATCATTTCTCCAGAGGAAACGCCAACCACACAGGGAGGCAAGGAAGACGCTCAATGAGTCAGCATGCAACAAGTCAGGCCAGCGTGACTTACCGTCACAGCTGAGAAGTCAGAGGGTCTGGAGACATAGGAACACACAGAAAAGAATAAGATCGAGAGCTGCCACTGAGGTCATGGGGAAGTCAGGCTTTGCAAAACAAAGGACAAGCGGTTTCATTAGGACTGGCGTCTTCATGGTAAAATTCCTAGGCTCTGAACCCTCAGCAAAGGGGGAGATCTTTCCCTAGCTTTCAGAAATACGGACCCAAAAAGTTCAGGTCGTGAAATACACCATAATATGGATTGCCTTACTTGCCAGAAAAGGTTTTGGTTTTGTTTTAAATAATTTTTAAAAATCCTCTACGTGTCTTTAGGGAGTTTCAGTAACTATTCAGAATTAGATTGTTTGTTTTACTTCATAATGTTATTTAAGATGTTCTATACAGAATCGTTTTTCAATGGCAAGTAACACTAATACATTCCTTGATTTATTCATATGCGTTCAACAGCTCCCTAAAGTGATATATGGTCCTATTCATGCCATCATGTTTCCACCTCTTATGGCGCTCAGGGTGAGCCCTGCACTAGGTCAGTTACACACACATATCTTCTTTACCCGCAAACTGTAGTGCTTTCACAAACAGGTGCCAGGAGGTTTACTTTGCTATTTTCAATGCATCTTACATGCACCTTTGCTTGTTGGGAGTTCTCCGTACATTTGCATATTGATCAACGAATTGTCACTCATTAAGTGGCAATTTTAGATCATTCTAGTATGTGTCTCCATGCACACTTTCAGATATGCCTCATGGGCAAACTGATCTAAATAAGTAAAAAAATAATTCAGACCTTGGATAAATTTTTAACCCACCAAGAAAAGTTGGATTGAAGAGATTTCGTTAGTGTATTTTTTTTTATTTTCTTGTCATGCTCCATGGGACGCTGACGTGTAGCCCGAAGACTGGAGCGTGTTATGACCTGGGATCTGGGGCTTCCTTCTGCTGTGGTTGCCTTTCTGGGCCGGGTCTCGCCTGAGATAGACTTGAGTAAAAGACAGCAGAACGGACGACTAAAAATTTCACGAAGCCTTCAGAGGTGGAAGGTCTACCCTTCCACATGCCCTTCGAGGGAAGGCCCACCAAAAGCTGATAACAAACCAGAAAGCAAAACAAACACAGTCAATTCTGATTGATGCTGTAAACTCTAATAAGAGGTCTGGGCTGGGAGAAATTTGAAACATTTGGCTACAACGAGACTTGAAGACAACTGTCAGATTCATTTTCAGCTTTCTGCTTATCCTTCACTCCCAGGCCTCAGTGCGAGTTGAGTATATTACTGGGGAAGAGCATATTTCTATAACGAAGAAATATTATAGCATCCTTTGGTTCTCATTCCTTCAGGGAATGAATTAATAACTAATCACATAATCTCTTCTGTAATTTATTCTTCATAATCCTTAGCATCTCACATGACAAATAACGTGAAAGGAAGTGAAAACCTTAAGACTATTAATATTTGTTCTTTCCATTACACTCTTCTTATTTGGGTTTGACTGTGATGAAGACAGTCCACTTGAAATGCAGTATGACATTTGGAATCTATTATGCCTGATTTACCTAGTGGATGTTCAGAAGAATGACAGGAATGATGCTGATTACAAAAATATAAACTCTTTGCCAGCCTTTTGGACTTCCGCCAAAAACAAAGCACTAAAGAACACAGAAAAAGGTTTCCGAATGATGATTTTTAAAGCTCCCTTAAGTAGGGACATTGTTCCCTTTCCTTGCACATGTCAGGTAGTGGAATTAAGTGTCAGAGTTTAGAACTGCTCCTGAAAAGCAGTTCCTAGCACACACTGCCCCTATTACTCTGGGCCATACTAAAGGACAAGGTTGGCTTTAGGGGATGTTACAGTTTAAGTGACTCAGCGACTGAGCAAAATTAAATGCGTTCAATGGAAAAAAAAATAATAGGAAATTCAGTGACAAAAGGATTTCATTGACAAAACATTACATATGATCTCTGAATACTCTAAGCCAATATGTCAGGCAAAGTTCTGAATAAAAGTTAAGTTAAAAAAGGAATAAGGGTTTCTCACTACTGAAACCCTTGTTGCTTCTCAATATTGATGAAAAAGACAAAAAGGTGGTAGAAACAGACATTTACCTTCCTGTCACCTGCAGGTTAGGTATGCAAAGAGCTGAAGGCCCAGGGCTGGGTTTTAAACAGGATGTACTTTGCCCTGACTATGCCCTCTGATGTTGGAGAGCTCATGGAATGCCGCCCCTCTCCTCATCGGCCATACAAGCAGGTATAAATATGACAAATACGGTGCATGCCACTTCATTTTGTTTTAATTCCATTTTGACTTGTAAATATAGCATCTTTTGGTTTTCTCATAAAATAAATTCAAACTGAATGAAAATGATGGAAAAATAAGAACACAGCCCTGGCCGGGTGGCTCAGTTGGTTGGAGCATCATCCCATTTGCCAAAGTGTTGAGGGGTTTGATCCCCTGTCAGGAATCTTGCAGAGGGCAAGTAATCTCTCGCTCTCCCTTGACCCGGATTGGCTATTCAGGGGTAAAACAATGGCAGAAGGCCCGGGTTGCATGGTGGCATGGACATATGCCAGTGAAGGGTGCCCCCAGGAGGAGTGACAAAGAAGTTACCCTACAGGATGTCCCTAATGAATGGAGGACATCATGCAACTTTGAGTATCCTTACAGGGAAGATCAATGCTCACAGTGAGCCTCATGGTGGGCGCCTTGGGACGTATGACATCAGCTTGACCTGTGGAGCAGCTGGAGATGAAGGTCAGCCGCACGGATGCTCAGCCACGTCTACATGACCGACCCCCAGTGAACTCTCTGGACACCCAGGGGTAGGTGAGTGTCCCTGGTTGGCAATACTCCATGAGAGTTGTCACGTATTGTTGCTAGGAGACACAAACACCTCTTGTGTAATTCCCCTGAGATTAGAGGCACTCTCTCTAGTGGCATTTGTTAATATTTTATACATGCATTGATCAATTGGGACTCTACGTCTGGTCTCTCCTGACCCTGCCCTTGTACCTTTCCCTCCACTGATTATGATTCGCACCCTTTAACTGTCATCGCCCCTAAATGCCAGTACAACAGCTTTGCCCCTGGGGTTACCCCGGGGGGCTCCCGAACTCCAGCAGCAATGGCTTCACTACCTGTACACCATGACAGCACGGCTGGCTGAGGGCACAGAGGACAGGCACGCATCTGAGCAAGGGACAGATATGAAAGGCAAGGACTACTTCAGGGTCAGAAGTCCATTTACAGATAATCTTATAAATATTTTCTCTGTGTCACACAGATATGTAAAGTTTTAATATTTAAATATAAATAACAATGTTTAATGTAGGTAATATTATAAATACACACACACACACACAAAGCTTTAAAACATCATTGGAAAGGAAGATATGAAGAGCCATAGAGGTAGTGTGGCCCCCACGTCACGCCAGGTCGAGCCCGGCGGGCACAGCTAAGTGTCTTTGGGCACTGTTGTGGGGAGCCATGTGTTTGGTATTCTGTGGGCAGCCACACTGTCAGCAGTGGGGCACCGACCGATTTCTCTGGGCAATTTGCAAGAGCCCTCTCATGGGTGAAAAGACGATTTCCCCGCGTGGCCCAGGGGAGACCGAGTGTCTACAAGCCTGTGGAGCGGAGGAAGGCCAGCCGGGCCACAGCCAGGGCTGCCGTTGCGGATAGAACTGTGTGGTGGGTTTATGGTTGGCTTTTTATAACACATAACTCACTGTCGAATACTTAAATCAACAATCCTTCATTGACAACCGCAGCAGCAGATGACGGGAAAGACCGGTACCTGAAACACCTTTGGTGACTGGGGCCGTGTGTGTCAGAAGAGTGATTTCGAGAAAGCTCCTGTCCGGACCCTTGACTGACAGTTAGCCTGGATTCGAAATGGCATCCATGGCTCACAAATCCGTTTGACTTTCTGCAGGATAAGCTAGGTGACACACAGGTGACATTGTTTTGTTTAGAGTCTTAAAGGGCACTCCCTGCAGTAGAGGAGATGAAAAGCTGTGTTGAAATGCAGTCTCTTGGGGCTGCGGAAATCAAACCCGGTGCCCTTAAAAGTGCTTAAGAGAAAGATTAAAGACACCTTGAGTTTGTGGTCCATCTAAGGCACTCTCTTGGTGGCATTTGTTAATTTTTTATATACGCATTGATCAGCCCCCCATTATTTTTATTCTTTTTCTCTGTGAGGATAATAGTATCAGCTCTCTTTCCCCAAGCCCAGGACTGAGCTCCTCCTTGAACAGGGAGGGTGCAGAGGAGGGGAGCCATGGCCCAGCTCCTAACCTGGGCTTGCAGGTGCACCCCGCGCCGCCCGTCCCCCGCCCTTCCTGCTGTGAAAAGGATGGGTGAGGGGCAGTGGGGTCTCTCGGGCTGTGCCACGGAGGCAGAGGTAGCCCACCCACTGGTGGAAACGTCCAGTCCACACCAGAAAGAGAGCGGGCTGTCTTCGTGCCTTCCAGGCAGGACGTGGTACCCGCTTTTTCAGCCAACGGGGAATTTCCAAAGTCTCCGAGAAAGGTCCCATTAACCTGGGGAACTACCGAATAAACTTTGGTTTTGAATTAAGTTTTCCTTAGAATTTGGGGTGGTAAATTACGGCCCAGAGCCCGACACACAGTTCCCCCGATTTGCTTACGTTCCATCCTCCGAGTTCAGTCCTGCGGCAGATGAGAGAGTGATGGAGCCAATAAGGTTGCAGAACCTAAAACAGTCACCAGGAGCTCCTTAGTAGGAAAAGTTTGCTGACCCTTGCTTGTAGACGTGAACACCTGCATGAAGGTCAGTATTATTATGAGAGTTGAAAGAATACCACAAAATTCCTGTGTATAATATTGTGATAGACGTAAGTGCTTTTGAGATGAGCAATAGGGACGGATATATTTATATCATATATAGGGAATATGATCCCATTAAGTTTTTAAAAAATCAGTAAACTGGAAGTAACTCCCAGGAAACCAAAAAATATGTAGATTTAAAAAAAATTAACTTTCATAAAGTTATGGAGAGTATAAGAAATTAATTTTCAAACCAGAATGGAAATAAAGGACATCATTATACAAAAGTATTTAAGGCTTGACACCAAATTTACTGATTACTTAAAACTCATTAGTTTTACTTCTTTACAGCACAAATCGCTTCCACTACCAACACCCCTTTGGTTTTCCTCCTCACTCTCTGTCCCCCTTCTCTGTCTCCCCTCCGCCCCGCCATGCACCCCAATGTGCTGTAGCATCTCCCTGAGGCGCACGCACAGTTTCCCTCTCTAACAGGAACGTAAGGCCTTGGATCTATTAACAGTGCATCCATTATTAATTAGCCTGCATCAGGAGTAACTTTGCACTTGGCAAGCTTCGGGAAGCTGCAAAGGGGATCCTAGCACCACTGTTGTGTGCATTATTTCTTAGCAGCTCGTGGCAGGTAGACACATTCAGAAGGCAGCTTTCCTTGCAGCCTGTCGGGCGTGGAAAGCATCACACATTGCTTGTTCCACTCGCGGTTTCCCGCTCGTCACCGCAGCCGTAAGCTCTGCATTAGCAGGAAGGCTTCGGAGCACACACACACTGATGTCAAGTGCTCTGGGGGCCCACGTCAGTCGGGGGGAAGCAGGAGGGGTCCTAGCAGACGAGCATGCTGACGTGGGCTTGGGCGGGCGGTCTGCACCGCGAGGCCGCAGAAGCTTCGCCCGGTTACACAGCTCCCTTCGTTTGGGATGACCGATCACCGGCAGACGTAACTCACAGCCCCGTACCTCCCAATGCACTGCCTGTCACACACGCCTCCACTACCCCTTCGGGAGCGGCCAGCAGTGCTCACGGGTGGCTCGTCATTCCCCACAGAGGACAGCAATCTAACCAGCCGGGCGCCCTATCGATGGCGCATGTGTGTGACAGCTGAGGATGGATATGATGTGCGAGTAGCGTGGAGGACAGAGGTGGCAGTGAGGGGACACAAGGACAGATACAATTGAGAGACAGTTGCAGAGAAGACCGAGTCTACGTCAAGCTGAGGAACGCAATCTTAACGGCAAAAAGATAAAGCATTTGAATTTATATCAAATATTTTTTTCCCAGGGATGAAGCATGCTCCAAATATTCTATTTAATTATAACTTTTCAGTCTTTAATTTATTTTATTAAAGTGGAATGCATTTGACCTAATTGGACAGATGTATATAGGCCCCTCTCTTTTGATTAGCTTTGGTACAAAGATAAATTTTTTTTTAAATCTCACTATTTTGTTTTGCTTTTATTTTGGTTTTAAAAAGAAACCGATATAACACCAATGCTGACTGCATATTTTGAGCCTTTGGAAACAGACAAGAGTGGAAAATGAATCCTACGTTTAAGGAGACTTTAAAATTTTCATCTTCCAAGTCTAATTTAGATCTGACATTATATGAACGTGCCTTGATGATTCACGGGGCTTTTACGAGTGTTTTACCTTAGCGGTCTTATTTATCTCGCATATACTGTCTGACAGTCGAAGTGTGCTTGGTTACCCCTGTGGCAGTTGCTAGTTTTAAACTACAGAAAATTGAAAGCAAGCTACTTCTAGGACATTACACTTAGAATTTCTTTCCTATTTTGGCAAATGGTGCTCAACGAGCCTAAGGAAGATCATTGCAAGGTTTTTGTCTTAATATTGAGAGACGCCTCACATTAAAATCAGCACTTTTACAGGTGGTTACATAGACTTAGATATAGACATACGTAGACCTGACCTGTAGCTATCTGTATACACACACACAGCTTAAGAAAATAATAAACTTGTACTATGAATCCAAAGACTAAATTACAATGGAATGAAACCAGGTTTACATTATGAAATGAAAAACCTAAAAGGTGCAAACAGCACAGATTAAAGTTCCACAATTAAAGGAAATCTTCCGAATGGTCTAAATTTCGTCAGACCAGACCAAGGTAACGAGTCATTAATATTTGCCTTACTCATCTAAGCCCTGAGAGCGGAGTATGAAATTATCCGAAACCAAGGTGCCGAGGCCTGAATACTCGTGTCCCCACAAATTCTTAGGTTGAAGTCTTAATGCCCAGCATGACGTGTGACAGTAGGAGGCGGGGCCTTCAGAAGGTGCTTAGTCAGGAGCGGGAGGGGTTCCCTACAGAAGAGACCCCGCCACGCTCCACAGCCCCTTCTACCAGGAGAAGTGGGTGACAGGGAGAAGGCCCCTTCCGTGAACCTGGGCGCCACACCAACACTGCCCCTGCAGGGGCCCTGACCCTGGACTTCCCGTCTGCAGAACCATGGGAAGTAAATATTAGATGTTCACAAGCCACCCTGGGTGTGGTATCTGGCAGCCTGAATGGACTGAGCTATGATGGAAATCAACAGTCTGGCTTGACTTTAACTAGGGTAGGTCTGCTTCTGGAGATTAAAGACTGGATTCCCTCCAAAAAAGCTAATTCTGCCAGATAGAAGTTCAGAGCTCTTCTTAAATTTTCTGTGAGTTCATTAGAAGCTGATATTCTAGCGATCACCTCTTCTTCCAAATGTCACATGTGTGGAGTTGTTAAATTATGACTCATCTCATTGCTGATGTATATTTTTTAAGAAATTAGAAGATATATGATATATAATATCACCGTATTTCTAATTTTTTAAAAAACACAAAGAACATAACCCATTTTCTAGGGTCCTGTTTATTTGAAGTAACACAGAGAGCTCAGGATCTTAGCGTCTGCAACATTAGTACATCAAAAAAGTTTTCAGCACAAAGTTTAACAAGGAAGCTTTACTCATGAGTACGAGAAGACAAGTGACAGCCAGTTATAATATTAAGTTGAGAGAAAATGCAACGTGATTAGTCCATTCTTCATTCAGAATCAGGCAAGTGTTCACTGGCTGAACATGGATTCCAGGGAAAGCTCAATGGGGGTAAACCCTGGAATGTGGCAGAACCCAGGGAAAAAGGGGGCCAAGAACCTGGAGAAAGAAGAGGATGAAGGTGTTGAAAAGAAATGGAGAAACTGGTGACATAGCTACAAAGACCACTCCTCTGAGTGCAGTGGCAGAGCCGTGTGGCAGCTTCGACGCCTTGGATGGGCTGTGTGTCGTCTAAGACCGTCACCAGGTTTTGTGTTGGTAAGTGGGAGCACTTCGGGGACTTGGCTCCTCCATTTTTTGTGAGGAGTCCACACAGAAAGAACAAATTAAACCATAAATTCTAATAGTTTATCCATTTATACTCAGAGAACTATTAGGACAAATCTAAGTGTATCGTAGCAGATTTTCAACCATCTGGAATCTCCCAGTAAAATGCAAAGAGAAGGAAACACAGGAAAAACCACGTCTCGCATGACAGATAAAATCGACAACTTAAGTTAAAGGAATGAAAGTATTTTAAAAATATTTTATTAATTTCATACGAGTGACAACAGGAGCACAACATATCAACGCTAGAAACCACCTTCCATATCAAAGAAGATGAATCCCTCATATTTTTGATCCTGCAAACAGGTGACCTGCCTTGCTAGAAAAGATAGATGTTGCTAATCTTAACATGAAAGATTGCTCCTTAAATCTTGTCTGGAGGGACTTGCCCTGGTTAATGTTGTCAAATCAACCATCAATGTGGCGCCTCAAGACATGGGCACATCAGCAGGTTTCCCCCCCACATTCTGCCTTTTCTGTTCACTGGCTTTTGATCGCTGCTGTGTCGTGCACCTGGAGCAAGTGAGGTGCTCTCATTTCTGAGAACCAAAGATGCATTGAACAATGTTTTTAAGTTTTATGCAGAGATATAAATATATTTTCAGGACATTTCAAAGTCATGATGCTACAAGGGAAGACTAGCAGAATATTTTAAAGTACAATTACAAAACTACAGAATTGATAAATGATTTCAGTTTGCATTAGGCAAAGAATTTCTGACCAAAGTGTAAAACATGAAGAGTTTTATAAAGTGTTAATGTATTGACTCTGCTTCCTGAATGATTGCCAAATTTGCCCGTGGCGCTAATCAGTGCATTAGTGATAATTCAAATTAGAATAGCTTTGTTGTTTGTAATGAGATAAGCTTAATAAATTCCCTCCTAAAAATGCACTTGGTTATTAAAATATCACTACTATAGAGTTTTTCAATTTAGTCAATTTTACACACTTCCTATAAAATATAAGCCTACCTTGCATTATTTTTTAGGAGCGGTCTTTGACCATCACACATCTTACATAGAACAATTATGAGAATTTTTCAATTTGTTTCCATTTATTTCTCCTCACAATATTATGAACATTTAAAATTTTTATGTAAGAACATCCAAGAAATGCTAGATTCAGCATTCATATTTTCCAGGGGATATTTGCTTTTATTGGAGAATAACAGGTTACTTGGGTCAACACTAGCTGCTCTCACACAGAAACTCCACAGCACCTGGGCCTCATGGCTTCAGCCTGAAAAGACTTTACTTTTCTCTCATATAAAGGTCCCAACAGATGTTCTTGCTCAGCCAAGAGGTTTTCCTGCGAGTGGTAATTCAAAGACCCGGACACTTCCTATTTTGGGGCTCTGTGATCTTCAGCAAAGCCATCCCCCTTGTCTTCATCCATCATGGGAAGATGAAAGCAAAGCAGAGCGGCATGCACGCCTTAGCCACCCAGGCACGCACACGTGCTTCCGTGCAGACTCCGGCGTTAAAAGCCACTCAGACGGTCAACAGAGTGGCAAGAGCAGTTGAGAACTAAAATCCACGTTTGCTCGCGGGTATCCAGCAAGACATCCATATTACTTAAAACAACTATTTTCAGGGGGAGATGGGTGATCTTCCAAAAATAAAATGTAAACTTTCAAAACGTAAACCTGACATTGCATTTAAAGTGCGCTATTAAGCAAAAGAGTAAGATACTGGGTACTAGTAATTCTTTCACTGCCCTAGAAACTCTTTGTGTTCTACTTCTTCATCCCTTCCCCTCCCCCAGACCTTAGCGACCACGGATCTTTGTACTGGCTGCATAGTCGCCTTTCCCAGAATGTCGTCTGGGTGGACTCGTATAGGATGCAGCCTTTTCAAGTTGGCCTCTTTTACTTAGCAACGTGCATTTAAGGCTCCTCCATGTCTTTCCGTGGCTCGCTGGCTCATTTCTTTTTATCACAGAACAGTATTCCATTGTCTGCATGGACCACAGTTTACGGATCCGTTTATCTACAGAAGGGCGTCTTGGTTGCTTCAAGGCTCTGGCAGTTATGACCAAAGCTGCTAGAAACATCTATGTGTGGGCTTTTGTGGGGGCTTGTTTTCAGCAACTCTGGGTAAATGTCAAAGAGCATAAACGTCGGAGCGTATCATAACAGCATGTCTAGTTTTGTAAGAAGCTGCCCCACTGTCTTCCACAGTGGCTGCTCCGTGGTGCGTTCCCGCCAGCGGTGAAGTCCCGGCGCTGCACAGCCTGGTCGGCATCTGGTGTGGTCAGCGCTGTGGGTTTTGGCCACTCTAGTAGGCGAGTGGTGGCATCTCGTTGTTTTAATCTGCATTTCCCCGAGGGCATGTGATGCGGAGCATCTGTTCACATGCGTATTTGCCATTTGTACAGCTTGTTTGGTGAAGAGTTCGTTCAGGCCTTTCACCTGTTTTTAGATTGGCTGTTCGTGTGTTCGTATTGTTGAGTTTTAAACGTTCTTTGTGTATCTTGGATAACAGTCTTCTATCAGATATTTCTTTTGAACATTTTTTTCTCCCACTCTGTGGCTTGTCTTCTCACCCTCTTGACAGTGTTTTTCGCAGCAGAAGATTTTAAGTTGAATGAACTGTCATGGATCATGCCTTTGGTGCAGAATCTAGAGTCATGATCAGACTCAAAGTCACCTAGACTTTCTTCCATGTTATCATCTAGAATTTTAGTAGCTTAGACAGTTCTTTGGAGAATTTTTGCTGCCAAGGGAGCAAAGAAATGTGGTGGCAGCTGGAGGGGAGAGTGAGGCCAACAACCAACTAAAGCGAATATGTAAAGCAGGGATTGCTGAAGTCTCTCCCTGTGTGTGTGGGAGGGGCTCGAGCCTGTGCACAGATGGGGGGCAGCCTTCGGGGGGGATCATGGGTTGTTCATCTATGTGAGCAGCAGGAATGCAAAGTATGTGGGTGCAGATGCCAGAAAGCAGAGAGATGTGGGAGTGGGAGTTGGCAGTTTCTATTCTAAAGCTTGGTTTCCTCAGTGAGTAGAAAACCAAGAATATAAACGGGAAGAGTGGCATTTGGAGTAGACAGAACGGGAGGTCAATGAAACAGGAAAGTCCACAGAGTTGCCAGGAATCATTAGGGCCAGTCTGTGGTTCTCAGTGAGGAATTTCTAGGGCGAGTTGCCTTGGGATGGTTGTATTCATTTCCTTAGCAGGGCTCACTGTGGAGATGCAAGCCAGGGAGTAAGGTTAGCTCAGATCCTGTCTTCTCAAGTGAATAATAAAGCGAGACAGAGGGAGGGAGCCGAGAGTGTATGTGTGGAAGTGAGTAAACTGAGTAATCATGGGACTTAGGAGGTAGTTCATGCAAGGTCATGGGGGACATAGAGCCAACAGAATGCCTACCTGGCGGGGTTGAGAGATTCTTGGAACCAAACTGCTAAAGAGGTTGGGAGCTGATGGCCCGGAATGAGGTGCATGGGGCTGAGATAACACAATCTCTGCTGCCGGTGCTGCCGTGGGTGTGGGTGAGTCCCCTGGCTGGGGGGCATGTCCAGATCATCAGAAGAAAGGATTTCAGATAACTTGAGGCTAGGCTGCTGGAAAGATCATGTCCATGAACATTCACACGGCTACACATAGAAGACAGGCATGTTTTGGACAGAATGGCAGTGAGTCAGTAGCTAAAAGCATCAGGGAATGAGGAGGACACTCCAGGGGATCTGCGTATGACCGCAGCAGCGGAAATGGTGGCTGATATATCTGCTGAGATGTGGCTCAAAGCAGAAGTCTGCTCTGGAGGCAGCAGTGAGGAGCAAGGAGGTCCATCCCCCTCAGCCCCCCAGTGGACGGGCTGTGGGGGAGGCCGCGGCCAGGAGAGCAAGGAGAAGGGCCAGTGAGCAGAGGGTGAGGACCGGGATTTCGGGGGGCCAGAGAAGGATCTGGGGTTTGGGGGCAGTGAGAAGCAAAGAGGTCACAAGATATGCGGTGACCGGGTATGTTAAGTCATTATTCTTGGAAGGTTCCTTTTCTCTGCCAGATGACGTAGCAGAAGCATTTGATTCAAAAGCAGCCGCTGGAATACGAACAAGCGAGCTGAGTCAGAGAGAAAGCAGTCTCTGCCTGGATGGGAGCGCGCCCTAGCCCGCATAGCCTGAACCCCGAGTCAGACCCTTCCGTTGTCTTCGGCGGTCAGGTACGTTACTCCCCCAGCAATGTCTAGTGAGCGCACAGGATGCGTCAGGAACTAACTGGGTATCTGCTAGAGAGCAAAGTAGATCAAAATGTGTCAAAACTAAGCCCTAAAACTGACTCAGGGCGTGGCACAATCACTGAGCATCTGCTTACAGCCTGTGTGTTTGTGTTTTCTTCCAGGGGCTGTCACCTGTGTGTCCTGCTCATGGGACGTCATTCCCCCGCATCTGTGTGTCCTGCTCATGGGACGTCATTCCCCCGCATCTGTGTGTCCTGTTCATGGGGACGTTATTCCCCCACATCTGTGTGTCCTGTTCATGGGGACATCATTCCCCTGTCATCTGTGTGTCCTGTTCATGGGATGCCATTCCCCCGTCATCTGTGTGTCCTGTTCATGGGACGTCATTCCCCTGTCATCTGTGTGTCCTGTTCATGGGGACATCATTCCCCTGTCATCTGTGTGTCCTGTTCATGGGACGTCATTCCCCTGTCATCTGTGTGTCCTGTTCATGGGATGCCATTCCCCTGTCATCTGTGTGTCCTGTTCATGGGACGTCATTCCCCTGTCATCTGTGTGTCCTGTTCATGGGACATCATTCCCCTGCATCTGTGTATCCTGTTCATGGGATATCATTCCCCCGCATCTGTGTGTCCTGCTCATGGAACGCCATTCCCCTGTCATCTGTGTGTCCTGTTCATGGGACTTTGTTCCCCTGTCATCTGTGTGTCCTGTTCATGGGACATCATTTCTCCATCACCTGTGTGTCCTGTTCATTGGACATCATTTCCCCATCACCTGTGTGTCCTGTTCATGGGACGTCATTCCCCTGTCATCTGTGTGTCCTGTTCATGGGACTTCGTTCCCCCGCATCTGTGTGTCCTGTTCATGGGACTTCGTTCCCCCGCATCTGTGTGTCTTGTTCATGGGACTTTGTTCCCCTGTCATCTGTGTGTTCTGTTCATGGGACTTCGTTTCCCTGTCATCTTTTGTGTCCTGTTCATGGGACGTCATTCCCCCGTCACCTGTGTGTCCTGTTCATGGGACGTCGTTCCCCACGGTTTGCGAGTGCGCACCAGACTACGGAGAGGCCCTGGCTGGGCGAGTGCATGTGCTTTGCTCAGCGCGTGTCGCAGCTGCACATGCATCAGAGGAGTGATTGCTGATGAGGAAAGAGACGAATGCTGTGCGTTGTTTGTTCCCTGAAAGAGCTTTCGGGCTTTGGGGAAATTACTCTGAAATACAGTTCAAGAATTTTAAAGATAATTATTTCTGCAGACTCAATAATTCTATATCTAAAAACAAAAAACAAAAAAACACCAGGGTGTTAATTTTTAAAATTGAGTGTAACATATCTGTACAATTATTTTCACCCCAAGATTGTATATAAAATTTTAAAAATGAGAATAACAGAAAGAAATTGCTTTGGCATATTATGGTAAATCCATAAAACATAGTCATTAAAATTACATTATAGAGTGTTCATGGCAGTGGAAATGTTTATATAATAAAATAACAACTTAAAAATATAGTTTCAGTATTATGTAAAGTTATGGAAATATATATGGAAGAATAAAAACAAATGTACTGATATGTTAGCTTATTTTTAGAGCATTTTGGCTTTCTTCTATATACTTTCTCTTTTAAAAAAGATACTCTACAATTGCCATAAACTAGTTTTATAATCATAAAAACCTTGTATTTTTTAAAATGTCAAGGTAAGGAGAGAAGCTTTCTTACTAGTGTAATATTTTACTCTGATTTCATGCACATTTTTATTGGATTAGGGTACTGTTCTTATGACTTAAGCAAAAGAAACAATGAGATCTGAGGAAAATCATAGTCTAACCGTTAATAAAGCCACTCTGACCTCTTTTTACCAGAATGAAACCTCCCATTTGAATATGAGTTTCAGCAACTGGGGAAAACAATTGCATTATGCCCAGTATATAAATGGCTCGATCACATTTTATTAAATTAGCGCTTGGGTGTTTCTCAGATACATTTACCCATGGACTGGCTCCCTGGTAGGGAGGCCAGAGTGGGAAATGGCCCGGTGGCCTTCGGCATGGTACCTCCAATCCTTGTCTTGCTGAGGTGTCTTGCTGTAACGGTACAGACAGTCATCACAACGGATTCCATTTCCACCTCGAAAGTGCACATTTAAAAGCCATTAATACCTGTATCGGTTTCTGAATACGATGAATACTTGTAATCGATGTGTACCAAGAATCACCTGCTACAGTCAATATCACAGCACAATGAAGTGGACAAAGCCGAGGGAGACCATTTTCAAATCCAGTTCTGATCATTGATTGCCAAGGCTGCATCCTGCTTCAGAAATTACGGGGTCACGGTTCCGTCGTGAGCACACCAGCTTTGCCGGCAGATGGGTCTGGATGTCATGCCTGCTCGGTGTCTTCCCTGCTGGGAGATGTAGCCACTTGGTAACCTTCTGGGGCTTCAGTTCACTCATTTGTCAAACGGACACTTCAATACCTCCCTTATTGTCACAGGGACGTAGCTGGTGTGGTATGATCTTACAGCATTTAAAATGTGACTAGCAAAGCTATCATATGTGTCACCATGTGAAAAATTCATATAACCCCACTGAGCCAGGGATTTATTTACTCTTCACACTTTTTTTGCAAAGGACTTACTAGTAGGCGTTTAAAGACACTGGAATTCTATTCAAGGATGATAGGCTGTGTATATACAAGATATTCTCCACTTATTTCAGGCAGGAAGGACACCACACCGCACCTCAGAGGAATGTGGCTTGAAGTCGCTTTGTGGGGCACAGAGAGGCATGAACACAGCTTCCTGCTCTGCTGAAGACCGTCCTTTGTAAGACTGGGGACACTTTGGTCCCCTTCTTCTGCTAATAACGATGCTTATAAAGTCTGTTTTTGAGAAACCTTACAGTTCAATCTCCTTTTCTGATGTATTCCATCTGAGCTATTTTGGTTTTTAATTTTGAAAAGCCTTCCTTCAGCTTCTGGGGTATACGCCAGTGTAGAAGGACACAATCCATAGAGTCCCATTCTCTCTCCCACAGAAGTTATTATTTAAGAATTGTAGTGTAAAATATACATAGGAAGCAATTAGAAGAAGTCAATATAGAGGACACTGTAATTAATGAGCTCTTTGATATTTATATGAAAATGACTGGTAAGGTTTCTTTTAAAATGTATCAGAAAACTCAATTTTAAATGTTACGCTTATTTTAGAAAATTCTTTAAAATACATTTGGATAGATTTTAAAACTTTTCCTAATGAAATACAAAACCATGCAGAGAAGTGCACTAAGAGAACACATGTAGCTGGTTGAGTTATTACATAGCAAACACGTATCATGACCACCCCCTGGAGAAAAGGCTGGCGTGTGGTCAGGGAGCAGGCAGAGGCCACCGGTCTGTTTCAGACATTCCCACCTCCTCCTCGTCCTAAAAGCAAGGACTTCCGGAGAGCATGCCATCAATTTCCTGCTTTGCTTTTCACTACCTAAGTGTGTGTCTCTAAGTACAGCAGTGGGGCTTCCGGTGCTTTTTAATTTTATATAAATGGAATCATACATATGTATTCTTTCTTACCTGCCACCATGTGCTCACATTAACTGTTATGCTTTTAAGATTCATGGGTTGTGTGTGTGTGTGTGTGTGTGTGTGTGTAACAATATAGGTCATTCATTTCAAAATTATGAAGTATTCTGTTGTGTGAATATATCACAGTTTATTTACTCTGCTACTGGTGATTGGCATCCTGGCTGCTTTGGGACTTGGAGGTTTTGCATAACAACGCTGTGAAGATTCAAGTGCGTGTCTTGCTCCTGGTGCACACAGGCACAGGGGTTCGTGGGGTGTGGCAAAGGCTCCGGCACAGCCCGACTTTAGTCTGGCTCCTTTGAGTCCTCTGCTCCGCTCTGACCTTAGTCCCCTTCCGTCCTCAGCCTGCCAAGCCCAGGCTTACCAAGAATCCTGTTCATCAGTTCAGTGGGAACCCTCCCCACTTTCATGATCTGATCACCCTTGAAATCTAATGAGGTTCCTCAACCCCCATCTTTGACGTCCACGTCCATGACCTGCCTTCAGCAAGAATCCTGTTAGATCAGGCCAGCAAGAGTCCCCTACCCTTGGCGTCTCCTCTTGGTCATTTTCCATCCACTGATCCCGTCACTCTACGAGTTGGCTGTCGATCCCCAGCTGTCCTTAGGGCCTCGGGAGATGACTCTGATCTCTCTCCCCTCTTGCAGGAGCCCAACGGCAATAGTTGTGAGTAAAGCCTTCCTGCTGCTGAGCAGGCATCGGAATAGCCTTGTTCCTGGGCCAGGTGCTTGAAAGAATGAATTGCTTGGTCCTAGGGCATCAGCATCCCCAACTTAGCCAGTATTTCCTATTTATGGAAATGAGTATAAAAATGGACACTCCCACCATCAACACGCAAGGGTTTCTGCAGTCCCACGGATGTTTGAAGTCCTGCCACGCTGGCGGGTGGATAGTGAGCTTTACACTTTTCATTCATATCTCCCTTGTCGCTAAGGAGGCGAAGCATGTTTCCTCACCTGTGCCGCCTGTTTGCATCATGTGAAGAGCGCCCTGCAAGCTGCTCATGTCTGCACAGGCTCGCTCGCTGCCTTAGCCCCTTCTCTGGGGAGGTTTTGGTCTTTCTTAATGAAACAGAATTTCTCTGGATGTTCTTGAAATAGCACTTTGCAAGTATTTCTGTTGCGTGTAATATCTTTTGCACTCTTTTAATGCTGAGCTTTGGCGATAAAAATCTTCGGATTAATGCCACTCAGTTTATACTTCCATATGGCGAGTATTTTTTGAATTCTATTTAAATGTCTTTCTGTTCTGAAATCCCAAAGCGACGCTATTAACTGAATTAAATGTCTTTGCCTGTTTGGTTAGTTAGTTCATGTGAGTGTGCATCCCATCCGTAGAATAGAATTACGATCCCTGTGGAATTATTTTTTGTGAATGATATGCGGTAGAGTTCAGTGTGTTTTTTATTTTTTGTGTCTTTGAGAAGGTTGTCCCTACACCATCTCCTCCACTGCTCTGATGTGCCATTTGTGCCCTAAATCAAGTGTCCCTGTGCATATGGCTATTTGAAGGCTGTTTTTTTCTGTTCTCTGCCTACCCTTGTGTCAGAACCATATGCTTAAGAATTTGGCTTTATATGAGGCAGTTCAAGTCCTCCCACATTCTTTTCCGTCAAGATTGCTTTGGCTATTTTGGATCTTTGCATTTCCATTTAAATTTTAGAAACATCTTGTCAAGCTCCATTTAAAATGTTATTTTTATGGAGATCGTTTTAACTATGTAGCCAATTTGTGATGACTTGACAGTTTTGCAATGTTGAATCCTGTAATACACGAGCATCGTATATATCTCAAATCGTTAAACCTATTTTAAGTTTCTTAACATTGTTTTAAATTTTTCTGACATTCTGTGTCTCTTTTGTTGGACACATTTGTGTATACACATGACCTTCATTATCCACAGCAGTTTTATGTTCGATCATGTCACCACAGAGACCGAGTTAGCAAATACGGAACCATGGGCCCTTGGTTCTGGTGGCCTTCCTGCCATGTGTTTGTCAACCAGTGACTCCGTCCCCTTGTTTTCTGTGCATTTCTGTTCAAAGACATCTGGTTGAATAAGGATGGCTAAGGAAGGCGTCGTGTTTCCAAATGTTTCATGAAGTCCTCTGGCTACTGCTTCTCTTGAGTCCTGAACGAGTCTTCATCTGTAGGGGAGCTTTGGTGTCAGAGCAAGTCACTGTGAGTGATGTCACCTCCCCCACACTCTCCATGCTGCCCCTCCGTGCGCCTCCTGGAATGTCCACTCAGAGGAACCAGATGGCTTCTGCCGCACCCCAAATCCTTCACTCGCCCCTGTCTCTCCCATCTCCCAAGCTCTCTTGATTTCTATGATGTATTTTTGTGCCTTCTCTGAAAGCAGCTGAATACTTTCCATTTCCCTACATCTGTCAGAAAACCTTGTGTTAATATGTTTGCCTAAATGCCTTGTTAAGTTGGCCCAATGCAGATAAACAGGTATTTTAGGATCTTTTAAATGATTCCTACGTTGCCTTCCGTGTGTATTTGTATCATGACTTAAAAAAAGATCCCAGAATTGCCTTAAGGTTTTGAAAAATAGAAAACATATCCTAAATAAATAAAAGAAATAATGGAATGATTTAAAAACCCTCTTCTATGATGTTGGACTATATCCATTATCCTTATTCTTTTTGAAATAGAACATCAAACATAGAGTTATTATGAGACCTAACATAGCACTTCCCAGTTATGGCTGCAGGTTAGAATCATGCTCCAGCCCATCCCACAGTTGTTTGCTGTCATCTCTGGGTTTGGGGCGGGGGGAACTCAGGCCTTTTCAAAGTTCCCGGGTGACTTCATTGTACAGTCAGAGCTGAAACCCCTGGTCTCATGTGTACTGAGCTCTCGCTCTGGGCAGGGGGCTCTGCTCAGCCCTTGGAATGGATTTCCTTGTTGGTTTAAGGGGACCGCTTCCTAGCTTGTCACCATGACCTGCAGGCCTGAAGTCTGTGGCTCCTGCCAAGCTCACTGACAAATGGTCTGCCCCACCCATTGGTCCCTGGACACTCGGCCTTGTGTTCACCCAAACACCGGCTCCTGATCGCAGGGCTTGGATCTTGGGCACCTTACGCCTCGGAAATTCCCCAAACACGCACACAGTGGCCGCTGCGTTCTCACTCAGGTCTCAGCCCAGACGCCTCCTCCTTGGACAGAACCTCCCCATCTCGTGACCAATCCCCTTGCTCCAGTCTCTCTGCAGGAGCCATTTGGGCTCTTCACAGTTCCCACTGTTTAAGTCTCCTTGTTTACTTATGTATGTGCACACTGCTTATATACGCTTTCATAACCAGAGGACTAACGTCATCTGTCTTATTAGCTGCATATCCCCAGTAGGAAAAAATGATAAAAAGACTGCTTGGGACATAATATGTGGTCAGTAAATAGTTGTAACATAAAATCTGAATCTATAAATCATAAAGTATTCTTGTTTTTTTCCTCTCCGTTTTCTTCATCTCATTATTTCTTTATGTTATAACTCTGCTGGCTTCTTCCCTTTCTCTATAATTTAATATAGGGTGCAGTTGGAGTACTGGAGCCCAGCTGGTAAAGGTGGGCAACCTTGCCCTGAATTTCTTCACCAACACGCCTATTTCCGTAACTTCTCAGAGGGCGCTAGCAGAGGGCAGAGCAGACTAAACCTTCCTGCCAAATGCGAGGCCGGTCTTCCCAAAGGGTCACTGAAGCAAAATAAAAGTAATGGCCTGGTGTTCACAAGGATTCTCTCCTCTCATTTTAATTCATGAAACGTTAGGCATTCAGCTGAAGCCAAACCTGAACGTTTTATTGATCTGCCCCGCACTATTCATGAAGATAATTTGCACTCACACAGGACGTTAATGACTGGTGTTATCGGGTGAAAGTGGAATCTAGCCAACAGGAGAAAGAGAAGACATACATCGGAAAGCGATTACCATACAAATAGATATTAACTGTCTAAGGAGCTGTCCAAGGTAAAGGAAGTGAGGCAGGTCTTTGGGGTGTTATTTCTGAGAGTTTAAGTTGGAATGCTGTTTCCACACTTTTTTTTCTGCACTACCAGCGGGGGCAGGGATCCCTAAATGAGAGGTTAACATTTTTAAATGTCCAAACTATCGCTGTGAAATATTTATATGAACCTACTGTCCTGTTACAATGTGTATAAAGGTATACAATCGAATACAGCACGAGGCTTTTTGTTTATATAATTTACTTATTTGTTTGTTTGTTTTTTAAATTTATTTATTTATTTTTAGAGAGAGGGGAAAGGAGAAAGAGAGGAAGAGAAACATCACTGTGTGGTTGCCTCTCACTCGCGCACCCAAATGGGGACCTGACGGGCAACCTAGTCATGTGCCCTGACTGGGAATCGAACCAGCGACACCTGGCTCACAGACCGACAGCAAGGCATTTTTATATGGAAATGCCAAGGGCATACCACCAGGATTTAAATAAACATAGCACATGAACTGGGGAGGTTTAATAAAGTGGTGTGGATTCAAAAATACTCAAGGCTTTAATTTATTTTTATGTTGTATTTTTAAACTTGTAGAGGCATCCCCTAAATCACTTTGACATGAAGTGGCAGTGTTTTCAAAATAAATAGAAAACGTGAAAGAAGAATAAAACCTAACTGTAATTCCTTGTGGACGTTAACATACTCACATTGATATGTTTTGCTGTTCACTTAATACATAACGTGAGATATAAATCACTTTATATCTTCATTTTACCTAAAAAGTGAATTTTCTTATCACAATAAAACAGAATTTACAAAAAGGAAGAGGATAATTATTGCAGTTACATTGGGCTCTACTTAATGTGAATACACAGATAAACTTATTCTGTAGGCAAAAAAAAAACTAAATTAAGAATACTTAACTATAAATCGTCGTCGTCGGCAGCCGTCCGTCTCGAGAGACGATGGTGTAGCTTCTCAAGAGTCTATCTGCACCGCCGAGAATGGTTGTGCAGTCCGACTCGGGAGTGACACGGTATCTGTCTCCTCCCGTGTTGAATCGACATCTTGCGATGACGCTGAAGCTACAGAGCCTGGGCAGGGTAATATGGAGGGTCTGCTGTTGCCCATGCAGTAGACCCCCCCTCTCTTCACAGCTGAAGGGTCCAAGGGAAAGACAGAGTCAATACAGCTTGGCTTCAGGTGCGCCGCAGGAGTTGCCGGTGTTGACTACAACGTCAAACCGCCTTAGGGACTCCGGCTCCGGATTTTCTGTCGGGGTTTACTCCCTTAGCCTTTCCCCTGAAGAGGTATGCCGCAAGGCAGCGGAGGTTTTTTGGAGTCAGAGTTTTCCTTCTCTGATGTACCCTGACTGGAAGATCGAACCAGCGACACTTAGCTCGCAGGCCGACGCTCAATCCATTGAGCTAAACCAGCCAGGGCATTTAACTATAAATATGGCTGGCAAAATGGCTATAAAATTATTTGCAAAAGTTTTTTCCTCTCTTTGATTCCTGATTTCTGTTGTGTCTATTGTACAAAGCGCATGCTTTTTGTGTAATTATGGAAAATTCAGACAACTCTAACTGTGTCGTTAATGCGAGTGGTTAGCTGCATTTGGCCAGTGCTTCTCGTGTTACAAAGCCGTGTGTGTAACAGTCACTCTGTGAGGAAACTGAGGGTCATTTGCGTGTGACACAGGTCTCGTCCTAGGGTTAAAGGAGGAGCACTGCCGAGACTCAAATCTACATCTTCGGGCTTCTCCTCCCATGTTCTCACCACTACACAACCTGCCTCTGACATGCCAATGCCACAGGTAACTCTTTAAATTAGAACGGTGTTTTTCATGCAAACATACATGTCACCTAACATGATGTACAGAAGCCAGGATAATGTTGGTGCTTACCAACGATTCCTCCAATCCTCATCATAAAGATTACAATGCATTTGAATAGGACTTCTGAATTTATAAATTGTGATTATGTAAGATGGCATATTTTTAAGCAGAAGCAAATGCATGGCTTAGTCATTGCCTGCATTACCTCACCCCCAGTCCTCAGAAGGAAGGTCTGCAAGGGGGCGTATCACACAGCCCTTGGGAAGTCAGAGCAGCGGGAGGCGCTCCGCGGAGGTCTGGCGCGGCCCCCACGCCGGAGCAGTGGACCTGACCTCCACAGGGTTTCGGTGTCTTTCTGAATTCAAGTTTTACTCACTTACTGAATCTCAATATTTTAAGTACAGTTACGGAAATGCGTTTTTTATTAAAGTGGGGTTCACACAACATAAAATTCAGCATTTTAAAGTGAAAACCCCAGTGGCGATGAGCTGAGGCACGGATTTTAGGTAAAGAGGTAGAGACGGGCTGTAACCCCATGACCTCGGAAACCACGACTGAGACGGGGAAGGGTCATAAATCAAAAGTCGCCCTGGGACACCGAGGTCCACGCCGGTGCGGACGCTTGTTCCTTGAACATTTCAATGTATCGGTCATGGCAAATGAATAGGAAAGGACATTAGAAATTAATGTGCCATTGACCAATAAATGAAATTGTGTTTGAGTGGGATTGACTGTAGTGAGGACCGGATGCTTTTTAAATTCTGTAAAACTGAAGCAAACAACAGTGACAATGACAAAAACCCTTGGCTATAACAAGGTGGCATTGGTGCCCAGATTTTGATTGAGGACAGATGTCCATGATAATGGAATAATTGAAATGGCGTAAATATCCCCACACATTAATTACCTAGTCAAGTCACCTACAGGGTAATAATAAATCAGTGATTCCTGCCGGTGCATAATAAGGTTAAGGTCTAACTTTCCCATTTCTAACTGGCCGAGCAGCTACCAAACCAAACCATGAAGACCAAATAAAATAAAATAAAATATAAAGCAAGCATGTTAACAGTACTCCAAGAGATCACGGCACTTGCCATGTTTATCCTGTGTAATTAGGATCACGTCTCTACAAATTGCCCCTGTATTATTCATTACTCTGTCTTTCTGGCCTGCCGAAGACCGAGAGCTGTGCTGTGTGTGCAAACTCTTTGACAAATTCGGACCATTTTTAGCTGAATGTTTGTATTTTCTGAATCAAACCATTAATATGCCAACAGCCAGGAAGATAGACCTTTGATTAATTACTCACTTTTTTAATGAGGTGTGTTTATTGTTATGCATTTTTCCCCTTAAAATTTCTGTCAGTATATGAAAGCAAAAATGTTCTCTAAGGTAAATTTATTTATAAAACATTTAAAAGGCATCATTGGACAAGAACAGTGTTAGGGCTGCCCAGCCAAAGAGTTCAGGGGCCTGAATAAAAGTCCGTCACAACATCGACATGCGTATTTGCTAATGCAAACCCTACAGGGATGAAATGAGGTCTATATCGCGGGCCACAAGAAGTCACAATAGATGAGTTCTGTTTCTTTCTTCTGTCCTGTTTCTCCTTTCCTTAGTTACAGTTCTCCTTTCCTGGTAACATACTTTACAATTTGTACTTAGATTCTGTAAAAACCTTTTTAAAAAGTAAATCCCTGATGTCTATAAATAACAAAACATCTCTTCACTGGCATGTGGCCATTAGCCCTTGGAATAACTCAGGTCTCAGAATGTCTAACCAGACCACTGCTCCACTGTGTCTTTCAGGTTTTAATGCAATGAGTAATTTTTTTTTTTTTAAATAAGAGAATCACAATCTAAATTACTAAGTAAGCCACACACTGCAGATTGATATGTGAACAGTAGCCCTTGGGCATTCCTGAATCACTCAAAGCTTTCAGATTTCCTTAAAATGCGAATCCAAGCATTCATATTATATTATTTGTCTACTCTCGCCTTTGGTAATAAGAATTATACTCCTCTTTTTCTCCAGCCCTTCCTTGAGTTCACCTGTAACCTTCTATATCAGTCATCTGTCTGCATGCTTTCGTCGTCGTCGGCAGCCGTCTGTCTCGAGAGACGATGGTGTAGCTTCTTAAGAGTCTATCTGCACCGCCGAGAATGGCTGTGCAGTCCGACTCGGGAGTGACATGGTATCTGTCTCCTCCCGTGTTGAATCGACATCTTGTGATGACGTTGAAGCTACAGAGCCTGGGCAGGGTGATATGGAGGGTCTGCTGTTGCCCATGCATGCTTTACCACTAGGTTTTCTCTGTAAAATGTTTTTCTAAATAAGACTCCTAATCCCAAATGACCTAGCCATTATATCTTCATAAAACCAGAATTTAGTTACCATTCACCTAATAACGTTTAATAGGAAACCCCCAAAACAGAGAAAACACATGAAATAAGTATTTCAAAGTATAATACTGACTCAGCTATCCATTGGGAAAAAAATAGTCTCTGGAACTCACCTTCTCCGAAAAGTAACCCTGGTTCTTTTCTAAAAAGTATCGCACTCTCTACACCAGTAGATCCCTAACTGTGCTGAGACAGTGGGTCCCTGGGTCCGCAACATATACGGACCGAAGCAGCCGCCTGAAGACAGAATCAGGAGACAGTCTGAAGAGGTACAACCAAACTTGAGAATCAATGATCTCCACTCATCTACTCTCCTTCAAAGTGGGGTCCGAGGGCCCCTCGCGGGGGGTCTCCGCATCGGCACCTTGTTAGGCCAGCCGAGTGCTGGGCCCACCCCAGACCAGCGGAACCACAGTCCGCTTTTCAACAAGACTCGCCTGCTCTCATTAAACCACAGCTTCATGCCTCTGCCTGTCCTGGTCACATGCCGTCCATAATTTCCTTTTCATTTTCTACAAAATGAGGATCAGCAAATCTACATTCTTCAATAATGTAAACAAGACCCTAATAAACCACTGTTCTAGTCTATTTATCTTGCACAATTCCAACTCTTCATTTTGTTTGTCTACCTCCCTGCATAATTAGCTGTGTAAGGTGGAAACATGTGTCTCTGGGGACACAAAGTCAGTCAGTCGTATTCTGTTCTCAGGAATCTTGTTGTCTGGCCATATCAGGAGGAAGGGCAAATACAAGGCTAAAAAGGTATCCCTTTACACCTAGGCCTGCCATAGACACAGGGAACTTGGCCATGTAGAGAAATACTCTAGGAGATATGTCACTCCATTTTGTATCTAATTAGGTCCTTGTCACCTCTAAACACTGGACCCTGCCCTCCACAATAAATTAACAGCCTTTTCTCCTTCCTTTCTCAGAGAAACTTCATAATTGAAATTAATTCGTAGTCCAGCAAAGCATAATTGCTTGACCCGCTTCCTCACATGCAATTGTCCCTTGTGCTGTAAAGTGGCACGTGAACGTGGCATCAAAACGCGGGTGTCTTTGCATGTCATGGATGAGCCAACACTCTTAGCTCTTCCCCTCCCCCAGGGCAGACCCTTCTCAGTTTCTGCTCAGCCCCACGCAGAAGTGAGTAACTGCCCCTCTCCCACCGGCAAAGCCAAGAGGGTTCAGAAACTACACCCACTAGCTTCTACCGGTTTTTTCCCTTCCCCTAACAAATGCACAGAGATAAGAGAGCAAACAGTTTGTAACATGAAGTCATATATTTTTATTAATAGGTTTCCCTAACTTTTATAAAACGATTTTTACTATATGCAAATGACAGCACTTCATACTGACCCTCTCCCACTGTTCCTGCTCAGGGACAAGAGCAGAGTCAGATGTCATAAGAATTTAAGGGATGTTCCCCAGGGGCCCTAAAAGGCACTGCTGATACACACGTAGCTGAGGCTACTTCAGACTCACAATTATTATGTGATCGGAGTCACTGTCAAGAAACCCATAAAGCGAGGGCCCCTTCAAGCCCCGACTCGCCCTCTGGTGTTCTTGCCTCCTCGGCCTGCAGGGTCACTTTGACCTCCACTTTGTCTACAGATCAGTGCACACACTCCAGTGTGGTGCACACCTACAGCTACAGCCTTCGATGACGTGACGGTGTGACCAGGGCTGACTGTGGATGTCTGAAGGCCATCCCAGCGCCGTTCTCTTCGGATTCGGTTTTAAAGCAGTCAGGCGGCCCAGCGTGGATGCAGGCGGCTGAGCGGACTTAACGCACGGGTCCTTCCGGAACGCTGCTCTCTGTCACGTCCCCTCTGTGGCCTCGAGACTCCTCCCAGGGGTGAAAGCTTCACGTGCTCTTAGGGTACCGTCAGACAGAAAGCGCATGGTTTCTCCCACCTCTTTCTCATGACTTTTTTCCAAGCTTCTATCCAGGACAATCTTAATACTTTCATTTGACTACTTTTTATTTTTTTAACGACTGTACCATTTTGATACAAGAGTCTGCAAGAGCCACCGTGTGTCCTGCTCCCCGGGGACCCCCATGCCTGGAAAGGACCAAGGGCTTGGGTCTGTCCTCTCAGTAGGTCTTTGCTGTGATAAGCTCCCCTTGGAAACTTTCCTGATGGTCTCACCTAAGAATACACACTCCCATTACCTTCTTTCCTTCCCCTAGGTTTTTCTCTCCGTAGCTTTGACCCTTGTACTGAAATACAAGTTTATCTATTCAATGTCTATATTAGGTGGTATTTTGGTTTTTTGTTTTGTCTTTTGATCTTTTTTCCTGACGATTCTCTATAAAAAATGACCAGTACTGCAAACTTACTTATCTCATGACGGGAAGCGAGTTTCTGCGGCGTAACAGCTATTACAACCTAACTGATGATTCCAGAGAGAGAGCTGAGGAGAGCTGGGTCCACTCTCAGGGGCTGACAATTCTATGAAGGTGTCATGGGAAACGTTAAGATCCAGTTCTATTAACTTTAAATATTCTGAGAAAACAAATCTCCCAGGTTTCTGACCCCCCCACCCCACCCCCATTCATGACCTATTTTTTAGTCCGAAGAACTCCTGGTGATTGTCAGCAGTGGAAAACCTCACAGAATATCTCTAGAAAAATTAAATGTTAAGTTTTCCCCATTTCTAACACCACTGTGCCTACTCATGGGGAACCTCACCTGAGTTCTGTGTTGCAGGAAAATAACCGAGATTAAGAAATCACCCCACTTTAGACTGATATCAAACTGAGTTGGTTAGTGGATATTTATTAGACACCTAGATCATTTTGAAGTAGAATGGAATGTTAAAACATTAGTTACTAAGTTAACTTGATGTAGATACGTGCATTGAATCTCTCATTTTTCGAGCTACAGAGAGCGCATGTTTAGCGGCTCCGGCTTACACACGTGGCCCCAGTTGCAGGGTGAGTGGTGCTACAGGATGCGCTCGGGCTGCTCACAGCTATAAAATGGTGTGAGACACACGTGTACCAGCTCTGCTGGGCTGCTGTAGGGGCTGGGGGTGTGACAGGTGGTTCCCATTCACCCACCTCTGGTTTCGTCCATGGAATAGAAAGCTTAACAAGCATGATTTTCTAGTCTCTGCATGCCTGAAGGAAACGGTCATTCCTGGCTCCGTGCACGTGGGGTCTGTGTCATCACGCTTAGGAGACTCCACTCTTGTCTAGCACTCTACGTCGCATGTTGGGTTTTCGCTGCTTTTTCAAGGAGGTGCCATGCATCTCCGTGTCTCGCTGGGACCTGCGAGCTGCGCAGCCAGCCTGCACGAAACAGAAGCGGAAGGTCTTGGCTCTGGTCTGGAGATTGGCACCCAGGAGCCGCACTAAGGAACACCCTTGGGATTTATCTGTGGGACGGAAGAAAAGAAGGCAGAGCTGGGAACTGAGAAGCCGTCTGGGACTGCCCACTGCCCCAGCGGCCCACAGGGAGCTCAGGCGCTAGGGTGGACCTTCAGAAAGGCCCCCAGTCGAAATGACATGGCCACTCCCTGCATCTCCCTCCCTTCTAATAATCAGTTCTTGGATCTCAGCTGCCCCCTGGAGGGGTGAGATGTGGGCGGGGTGCTCTCTGCTGCTGAGACAAGACCTGAAGGGACAGGGAGCCAAAGACCTAGGTCAGCAGCATTCAGGGCATCGAGAACAAATAGCCGGTCATGGGTGGGGACCTGGGTGGTGCATCACCTGTCCCCTGCAGTCATCACACTGTCAGCCGGCCCCTTGTCTCCTGAGACAGGTGCATAGCATCCTCACATTTCCTCTTAGAACCAGATCCAGCCCGTTTGTTCATTGTTCAACCATTTCTTAGTCACCGCCTTACAATGTTTGTTCCTCGTGATGAGTTTTTAATGGATCCACTGGACATTCTCATTAATTCCTTTGTCCTGTGCATGGATTTACTTAGAAATTCAGCCCATGGCAATGGAACGGGGCAAGGCTAATTGAAGTGGAATTGAATCCATAACCTTGACCTCATTCATGGGCCTCTTAGACCAAGAAAGTAACCCCATTTGCCTTACTAAACTAGGCTAGTTGGCTGCAAGTGAGGCCCATTCAACTGTCTGCTGCATCTATAGGTACAGCTTACGAAGTCCAGATTTAAAGGCAATCCATTGACTATCCATTTTAGTATAACAAAATCAATTTCTCGTTATCAATTAATAGCAAGACAAGTTAATAAGTGCTTAAGTGTTTTAACTACAAAACAAATGAGCGCAAACTGGAGTGCAAGATGACTCTCCCACTTTGGTTTGCTTTGTAAAATCAGAGACAACATTAAACATACAAACATACACCCCATAAAAATCTCAAATACACCAGAAACTAAAACACCAAAAATTAGACAGTATTTGAATCTTGATGATGTCCCATATTAAAGAAAAGGTTAAAATATAGAGTAAAAAATCCAAGGATAGGAGCCCAGGAAGTAAACAGGGATGGTGTGGTGGATGGATGTTGGAAAAAGAAAACAGATGACTTCGTTTTCTAAAAACTTCTCTGAGAGGCTAAGTGAGGCAGGAAGAAAGCATTTAACCCTGTGACTCGGTGACTGCTACTGGTCTGGTTCAGTTCTAATTCTTTAAAATTGAGACAAAATAAAATGATCTCGTTTGCAAATTCAGAGGTGAGTCTCTCACCCCCTGGAAGGTGTGAACATTTTTCAGCTAACTTGACTCCCTTTAAGATTATGTAAAAGTGCTGTTTAGGACACAGTATATAAATAACTGAACAGAAAGAAGATGTAAAACAAATAATTGTTTGGTAGATGTTTCATCCTCCTCAATATTAATAACAAACAACCCGCACCTTCAAATAGTTCCAATAACATGATTTTTCGTATTGGATTAGATCCCAGAGCTCCATGAAATCCCCTTGAACCTACCTCCCTGTCTCCTAACTTGAAGATACAAAGCTGGAAGCGGTAACAGTAACAGACAAGTTCTCTTCTTTGAAAAGGGAAGCCAAATCTTCTTACCTGATATATAATTTTAGCTGTACTAGGACATGATTTTAGCTGCACTAGGAGGGTCTGACCAATCCCAAACAGAAAATGTGTGAGCTCCATTACCATGGCCTCGGAGACTAGGTTTTCATACCAGATACAATTTTTAATCCCTTAGAGCAGCGGTTTTCAACCTGTGGGTCGCGACCCCTTTGGGGGTCGAATGACCCTTTCACGGGGGTCGCCTAAGACCATCAGAAAACACATCTATAATTACATATTGTGTTTGTGATTAATCACTATGCTTTAATTATGTTCAATCTGTAACAACGAAAATATATCCTGCATATCAGATATTTACATCATGGTTCATAACAGTAGCAAAATCACAGTTATGAAGTAGCAATGAAAATAATGTTATGGTTGGGGGTCCCCACAACGTGAGGAACTGTGTTAAAGGGTCATGGCATTGGGAAGGGTGAGAACCACTGCCTTAGAGGGACCACATCGCAGCACGTCCATCCCTCTCTATGCCACTGGTGAGTTGTCACGTGCGTACAGAGAGAGGCACTGGGGAGACAAAGAGGGAGAGGGAGTTCCCGTGGGCCAGAGGGGATTCAGTGCAAGGTAACCTGAGTAAAATGTTGTGGCCAGTCTTGGCCTTGGTTCCCGCACCACACTGCCTCCTGATACTTTAATTATCTACCGCTCGGTTGTCTCTTCCATGACACTGTGAACCTTCCGAAGCCAAGGACTTCTGGTAAACCTGAATTCTGCTACCGCAGTTCTAGTTACAGCAAATCGTCACTGGGTGGTTGTAGACGCAAGAGGTGACAGAATTGGGGAACACCTGATGACCCTCCCACACACACACACACACATGCACAGTTGCACACATGCACAAACACTCACATGCAAATGCACACATCTGGACTTTTAGTATGAAGATTAAGAAAACTGAGATCAAAGATGTTTAACTGACTCTCAGTGTTGGCAGGTCTGATTATAACAGAGAGTCTCTTCATTCCTGTCCAATGTTCCTTCAAAGAAACTCATTCTATTTTCCTCTGCAATCTTTTCAATGTCTGTTGAGCTCCTTTGCTATTTCCCTTCCTATGGAGCCAAAGAACACAAACAGCCATACGCAAAAATTGCTCTACTTCACTCAAACACATCATAGCGTACCCATTCATATTCTGAAATTCATACAGCCGCTGTCACATGCTGCGGGAAAATAGTCGTCAGTGACTCCTCAAGCACAAAAGACTAACAGCAGTTATGAAACTGCTTCTGCCTTAAGACTGAAATTTTTACAGTAACTAAAAAAATTGTTACCTCTCTAATAATAGGCTACTGATCTTCTCTATATAGAAATGGGTAAAATACACTTTCTTGTGGAGGGCTCCGTGACACAAACTTGCCAACAAGGAGGTTAGATGCTTTGCAAACTTCTTTAATGAACAGAAGGCCATTTCTTTTAATGGGCATTTCTGTTGCCTAGCAACTGGAAAACCCTACAGTGGTCCATACCTGCCTTCTTATGGAGCTAGATCAGCTCAGGTGCTATTTATGGCAATTGAGCTTTGGGGGAAAAGGAAAGAACTTGATGGAAATTATTATTATTTTGTTTTGATCCTGAGTGTTGGCTCAAATTATATGGTCCTGATTCAACTTCCTTGGGTCTATAAATTACAACACTGAAACCAGATTACACAGGCATCCTATAGTAATTAAACAGAAAAGGCTAGTGTATATTTTTAAAAATGTTTTTCCTACTTTTCTTAGTCTGAGCTAGTATAATTATCCGCTTCAAAACCGTTCCAAATCTGGAAAGCACTTTATGGAATTATGTACTTGGAAAACATGTGTCAGGCCCCAGGATATATGACTGTCCATCCTCCCACATCAATGTTACTAAAGAAATTTGGAAACAGAAAGTCATAGTGACATGCCCCAGCTTGTTTATTTATGCAAACCTGGGGTGAGAAGTCAGATAATTTGAATCTCCAGACCATCACTTGTCACAGCTCATCCTTCATGAAGCCTGACACTGCTATCTTGCACCAAGCGTCTTCAAAATGCCTCACCAAATATAGAGCTGCAAAGATTTGTCTGAAATCCATTCAGGAAAGACACTTCCAGTTTAGACATTATGCAACGTACTAGAGATGTAGTTTGAATCACTGCCCTACAAATATTTACATATGACTTTAAGGGAATAATGTCGTTATTTGATTGATAATTTTGATAATACTAAAATACATGTTTCTAAATTAAAATTGGATTTATCTCCAGTTTAGGTTATTTGCTTCTTTCCTATCCTACCATGCTGAGCCAGTACTAATTTAGAAACTATAATTTAATTAATAAATGAAAAGAAAAATAAAAGGCTCCCTTGTAGGCAACTGTGTCTAAACATAGGTCTGGGTGATAGTGACCAGAGGGTAGGTCTGAACAATATATTTGAATGAAGCTTGTTTTGAGAATATTTTCTTTTATTGTGGTATCCTACAAACTTTTCTTTAAAGTATTATGAATTTAAAATATTAAGAAATTAATTTTAAAAACACTAAACAACTTCATAATCTGAAATACAGTGAAGGAAGAAACTCCATGCATAATAAGGCTTTTGACACAAATAGAATGTATGTTTTTGTGATTTTTAAAACTAACAATTTGACTAATGCATTTCTGAATATGAAAGTGTTTTTAAGACGCATAGTGTGGAGTGATTTTGTGAAAAGCAAGTTGTGACGGCCCTTACCCAATGTATACAAATATGTCAGCGAGGACTGGGTGGGACTCACTGCCCTTTCATTTCATTTTACTAACCTGCTGTTACCACCAATGACATAACTTAACTCAACCAAATATCACGTATTCTTCACGATGTGGAAGGATCTGTGCCGCATACGTGATACAGAGTGCACTCAGAGAGATTAGACAAGACCCCGGTGATCATTAACATTACAATCCAACTGAAGTTAGTTTTTAAAACCTGCCCCTTGCCAGTCACGGGGAAACAGAACGCCACCACACGCTGCCCACAATGCGCCACGTAGGCGGGGAATTGTTTTGAGCTGAGGGCCATGAACGCCCGACGGATTCGAGAAAAGCGCTGCGCTCCTGTCACTGCGGAGAATTTAGGAATTTAGGTAGGGGGCCCGTGCCGGGAAGAGCTAGTACCAGAGAGAACTCTTTAGATGAGAAAGACGTATCTGCACAACAACGCAAACGTTTTCTCACTGAGCATTTCCTCTTCTCACCTGCTGGGGGTCATCTTCCTCGCCGCCCCCTTAGCTCAGGGTGGGTGTAGGCGCCAGCGGCCCAGTGCCTTCCAGTCTCGGGTTTATATGGGGCTGCCTGCCGTACATATGAAGCTAAATGTACAGGGGTCCCTCACTGTATCGCGGTTCGCTCATCGCGGCCTCACTGTACCGCGGGATTTTTAAAAATATTACATTTAATTATTTATCGCAGATTTCTTGCTATATTGCAGGATTTTGCGGTACTGTATACATAACTTGCTAAACTTACGTAGGTTTAAGAGTGTAGAATAAATGTAAGGTTCCTACTTCATGGAGGGGTCTGGAACATAATACCTGCGATAAGTGAGGGAATACTGTATTTTTCTCCTATTAATCTGCCTAATGCCAAGTTCATTATTATACCTGTCAAAGAAGCTAGAAAGGAAGCAAAGCTGTTTGCCCTCCAGAATCGTTCATTCATCCATTCGTTCAGCGTTGGCTGAGCACCTTGTAGAGCACACCCCGGCTGGGACGGAAGGAATGGATAAGGCTCGAGGGTGTGCAGTACGGGGGGTGTGATGCCCATGGAGACGGGTATTTTATCGCACGACGACAGGAGCGCCCTGCAGCGGATGGAAGCAAGTGCTTTAAGAGCGCAGAGGAGGAGCCGTGGAGACATCAATCAAAAATAACCTATGCTATTTCTCAAGGGGGGCTGTTGTCAAGGACGCGCATTGTAGCCACGGTGGCCTCCTGTGGCCACAGGTATTTTACCGCGGACTAGCCATTAGTTATTCTCAAATAAAAATTCCCAGCTTGTTCGCGTGCATTTTCATACCCGCTCTAGAGGATAGGGGGCTACAGGAAGGGGCCTGGAGGGACCCCTCTTATTCGTCGCTTCTGTTCTCTGCGCGGGTTAAGCGCGTTCCTGCCCGCGCTGTTCCTGGCCCGCCGGTTCTGGGGATCGGCCCCAGCCCTGCGTATTCGCCGCATTTCCCTGAACTCGGGGAGCCTCAGTCCTGCTCGCACGTTAGCCGTGCAGATGGCCGTGGATAAGAAAAAGCGCTTCTTTTCTTCGTGCCACGGAAGTGAGTAAGTCACAGCCTGCTCGGTGCCCGCAGAAAACCAAACCGCACAGAAGCCCCGCAGCGATGAGCACGCGGCCCCGGGGCAAAGAGGGAGGGCGGGAGGGAGACAGGACAGCGTGCCCTGCCCTGAATGATGAACCCGAGTCAGCAGTTCTGACAAACGGTTGGAAAGTATTATATATTCTAGATGTTTCCATTACCGGAAGGCAAAAATCATTTTGTGATCCGTGTCAATCCTGGCATCTATCTCAAAGGCCTGTGATTGCGCTATAAAACCAATAAAAAGCGGTTCCAGATATCTATGATCTGGCTACCCATGACCACCTCTGAAGAATAAGTCTGCAAAGAATGGGACTGTGAAGCCGTTCGCTGGGCGGCAGCAAGTGGGGAAATGGGAGATGCTGATTACGCTCTCCAAGGCGAGTAGCAGCCTGACACCCCGGCCGCGGGTCGCTCTGTGGGGCACCCAGGCGGGCGTGAACAGAAAGAGACAGTAGCGCGCTGCCTGTCACATTTGACTGCACAGCTACCACGACAGGAAGACGTTGCTTGTCAACACGATCACCATGGCTCTGTGAGAGCCGAGGTCCCTGTTACTCTCCCCTGGAGGGAAATCCCTGCCTGATAAGGAGACTTCATTCCGCGAAGTCAACATATGTATTTATTAAGTGTCTGCATCCAGGTTCTGCGGCTGCTCACAGGGAGCCCATCTGCCTGCAAGGAGTGGGGCAGAAAGGCATCGACCAGGAATCAGATCCACACACGGGACCATTTCGAACCAGGGCAGGTGCCGTGAAGGAAGCCAACCACGCTGGACGGCCCGGGGCGCAGGCGTCAGGCAGTGGGCTGTGGGCAGCAGGGAGGAGAGGAGCGGGGCTGGGAGCCTGGGGAACATGCGGGGTGAGAGCCCGACAGGCTCTGGTAGTCTCAGCTGCACAACATATATTCTAGGTAAGCAAAGGGAATCACTGTAACCCCTGCAGTACCTCAACATGCAGAGTCTGTGGCTTTTGGTAAGTTCTACAGAAATGTTTATTGTTAAGAAAGCACACGTAAGGACTTTGGATTACACACTCTCCGGGGGCTGACTCTGTCGAGGGTAAAATGCTTACGTTCCTTCTGGCCTACAGCTCCATCACTTAGCCCACCCCGTTCCATCCCCATATTCTCGGAAAACGAACACGTATATCCCAGCAGATCTGGAGAAGAGTTCCCGAGTCCATTGAATTGTTTCACTTCTATGTCTAATTTCTTAGGATTAGCCCATCCCAGTCCTGCTGCCCTTCCCGGAGGACACAAAGACCTGCTGGACACTCTCACTGTGTGGACGCTGATGCTAACCCTTCAAGTGGCTGTGATTTGTCTGCGATTTAGCACAGGTCTACCTTGGACTTTCCAAGGGAAGAGAAGTCCTGAATGACGTTGTTCTAACAGAGCGTTATTCAGAGGACATGTGCCACATACTCTCCCAGGCCACCACAGGAGACCCCGGACATTTTTCCTATGGAAGGACCTCCATGGCTGTCAGCAGAGGGATCTGGGCTTATTGGGGACAGGTTTTCACACTCTTCGGCAGCAAGCACTATTGAGCACCAGCAACTGACACTCAGTGGTATTTTGAGAATGTTGAGAGAAAGAAAGAGAGAGAGAGAGAGAAGGGAAGAGAGAGAGAGAGAGAAGCACTATCCCCGCATGTGACGAGGATGGATGTTTCTAGGCAAGATGAAGCCTCCTCTCTGGCCCCTGTGGATTGTCAGACCGCTCGCAGCATACCGTGGTTCCGACCAGACGGCTAACATTTCAGGGGACTGTTTTATTTTGAAGGTTTAGTGTTAAGTTCAACACAGACATTGTTATTCAACAAGGAAGTGTTAGGAATGAAAGTTGTAAGGAAAGCTTGTCATGCAGTCAAGTCAGGTTGCAAATGTTTCTTAAGGAAAAGTGATTTTAATTAGAAAAACGCTGCTTTGAGTTCAGCTAGTACTCTCCTAACCTTCAGCTTCTAGTGCCTGGGGGGTGTGTTAGTGTAACGGGGGGCATCTTCAGAGGGATAGAGAAAGGTGTGCTGAGCACCCCCGGGACGGAGTTTGCTGCACCCACTGCCTAGCGACAGGGTGCTCCTGAGGCTTGTTGTGGCTCACAGAGAACGGGAGGGACCCAGGTGGACAACCACGATCGAGTGGCTTCTCACTGACTCCACACAAGAGACCTGATACTTCAAAATTATGGCACAAGACAAAATTATCTGAAATAATCAAGCGTCTGCATATACCTTTGCTGTCATTCCCATTATTCATACAGAATCTAGATACGCGCAGTTACGTCCGTTAAGACCTTGCAGCGCTTTCTCTGAGGTCAGACCCATCATAGGCCGGGATGGAGACAGAGGACCGATGCATCTGTTCGTGTGTATAACAGAATATAGGATATTCGGTAGAGGTGCCACCCATTTGCCCAGACAGTCCAGGTGTTTGTATTCTGTGGAATTACTAGGATCCAGGCAAAGATGCTGTTACAATGGGGTGCATGAGCAAGAACTAGCCAATGAAATTGCCCACGTTAGTGTCTGCAGGAAGCCTTTGGCCAGTTAGTGTTGATAAGGGGATCATGGCAACTGTCGTGTTTGGAGGGATGGCTCTTACTGATGCCAGGATTACTGAAGTAGGAATCATTGTGTTGAAGTCTTGATGTAAAGATATGATTTGATTCTCTAGAGTAGAAAGCTAGAAGTAGAAACATTGGGTCAGCAATTTTAAACAATTTTAAGCCTCTGGATCTGCATTTCCTTTAGAAAATATGACTCTAATTTTCTTTTATATCAAAGGATAGTGTTTCTTTGTATCTTGATCACAGTGAGTAGTATTTTAATTCATTTTTGTTTATTTGGTGGGAGTAAATATTTTCCATACAGTTTAAATCATGCATTTTTATTTGTAATAACTATGAATATTTATTGTTTTTATTTGTTCAATGCCACTATATTTTTTATAAACTATAAGTTTATGTTGATAATTTTTTATACAGCTGCTTTGGTAAAAATATGCTTATATGAGCTTCCTAAGAATGCATTTTTTGGATCATTTTTCATTAATTTTTTTTCAAATTTGTCATGCAGTCAAGTATATTTCACTTTCTTTATGTGGTCAAATATACTTTTTTCTTGTATTTTTTAACTGGAAAAGATGACACTTTTGCGTTTTATGCACATGCATGTTGAAGCAAGGATGGACTGTCATGAAATTTAGAAAGCTGTGCAAGAGAGGACGAACGCACTGAGAAAACCTAAGAGCAAGTCATGTGCACGTGATGGTGAGCAGACCGAATGAAACACTGTGGGAAGCTTTCTAGAGAGAAGAGAGGAACTAGGGTGAAAGTTGGCATAAGTCCAAAACAGAGGGTGAGTGGGGGCAGGGGGAGACCCTTTTAGAAAAACAGGAGCGTTTCAGATCCAGGGAAGGAGGAAGTCGGCTAGTGGGAGGAGGGTGTTCGGGGAGGAGCGTCAGTGAGAGCATCAGCAGCGGGTGGAGAGCTGTCAAGAAAAACAAAGATGGACGCGAAGGCACTGAGCTGATCTGTCTGTAAAACCCTCGGCTGCAGCCGCCGAGACAGCACCAGCTGTGAAGTGCAGTTTCCACTATATTTGGGGAGGCATGTGGGTATCACCCGGGGGAGAGGCAGCAACCAGCCATCCCGTGCTCACCTCTCTGTGTTGTGCATCCGGCCACACCCCCTCCACGTGCCAACTCCTCCTGCCGTAGCTCACAAAACCCCCTGTCGAGCCACAAGCCACTGTCACATACCTCACTGGGCCCTGCACGTCAAGCTTCTGAAGAAGAGTTGGCAGCTTCACAATTCTTTACGTCCTTGCCTCCTTCCACATCTCGAAAATCTGGCGTCCGCTTCTGACCCTCTACCCAAACCATTTCTTAGGAGGTTCACCGACTCAATGGCTTTTGTTTGTCCTGATGTAGCAGCGCCTTCTGCAGCACCTGACCTACCAACGAGCGCCTGCCTGGGCCGCGGGGATGCGATGGTTTTCTCGTCCCTGCTCTAACGGGACTTCCTCTCTGCCCTTCAGGGCATCCCAACCCATTTCTGGCTTTTTCCATTACCAGTCTTTTCCAAGGTTGTCATTTCAACTCCCTTCTTTCTCTCTCTCCGTGAATCGCACCTCACCCCGTGGACAGCCTTATCTATTGCAAAGATTGAACTCTGTGATGTCGTGTTAGGGCGCAAGAGAAGGCTGCACGAGGAGAAGGCGACAATTGTTTAAGGATGTGCCTTCAGGGGCATTGACTTCTCGATGTGGTCATTCCGAATCCAGCGCCTGGTGTGCCGAGTTGATATTTCTTAAAGATATTTTTATCCATTTCCCAGGGATCAGCACAACCCAAGGAAGAAATCTTTCTTGGGGGTCCGTGAGGTTCTTGAGAACTGAGTGACTAGCAAGGCTCCTCCCCCGACAGGAACAGAACAGAGGCCAGGAGGTGGCTGTTAGAGCAAAGGGCAAGGGCTTTTAAGGGACCCAGAAAGTTGCAGTAGGTGGCTGAATCGCATTCCTCCGTTTTCCACCGGTTGTTATCTGGATAATCAGAACTCGTCGTTAGTGTCAGAGAATTTTCTGGCTGCCAGCCAGCACGGGAGTGATGCTGCCAAACTCAGCCTCTTAATTCAGGGCTCCCTGCCACTCACCTGGGGGTGTGCTTCATTACCACATTCCCTGTGCTGGGTCTGTCCCCGTTGCCATCAACACGGCTTTAGTTAATTTTGTCACATTCGGTGCTGAGATGCTCTCATAAGAAAAGACATCCGACTGCTCACTGAGATTTAGACAACTACTCCCTCCCGTGATCACATCACTTATCTAATGGCTTACTTGGGGAAATATTGATGGAAATAGCTCACATCACTCATGAGTATGGATTTTATTAGTCTGTGGTGTCATGTTTTTACTTTAATGCAGATGCCCCCAGACTCTTTCAAAGGCTCTGTGTCGATTACTCTTGTTTCTGCCTGTTTTTTGATCTCCAAGCTATTTAAACGACACCTGACTCCTCTCACCTACACTTCCACAAAACAATGTAAACTAAGGCACATTATAAATCAAGTTTATTTTTGCCCCCTGACTTCTTCCTCCCTTCCTCCCAGTCTCTAACAATCCATATTTGCCTCTTGTATTCCATTTTTGCAATATTATCAACATTCTGTTATGCTTTGAAATAGCACCGTTGTCTGTGATTGCCAATTGCCTGTTCATAACTGCTCTTGACATACTTCTAAACCCATGACGTCTATCACGGTTCAAGCCCTCAATACTTGGACAGAGCAGTGCAACAATCCTCTTCATTGGGCTCCAGCTTCTAATTTTTTTCCAATCAAGCTACCCAACACAGTAGAACCAGCAGAATCTCCCTAAATTATAGTCAAAGTCTTTACTGGCTCCCCTTGGACTTACCAAAACCTAAAGTCACATAAAGAAAATAATGGCAACTGTAGTTCCGTCAGACAGGGCTGCGTCTGAATCCTCAGTTTACACCCGTTAGATCTGCGACTGGCCTGAGTCCCCTCGTCTGTACGACAGGTGCAGCACTTTTTATCTGGTGGTTTACGTTGAGGATTACACTGGGAAAGCATGAAGTGTGTAGTACAGTACATGGCAAAGAATAAGCTCTGGTGATCATCGTATGAATTATTTACCAGGATAGTGAAGGCATCTGGTGGTTTGTCTCTAAACAAAGGTTTTCATTTGAGCACCCTCAGTCTATACTTTAACCAAACTGACCCCCCAGATAAGTTCTCGCCAGTCATTCCACTTCCCTGTTTCTATTATTGGAGCGCTCCTCTATTTTCCTAAGAGAGACTTCACGTGTCTCCCTATTAAACTGTACTAATTCTTTCCAATCCCCGATTCATTATCATTATCTTTAAGAATACAACTCCCCCGTCATCTCAGAGGGAATAAAAGTGATACTAGTGATGACAGCAATTAATATTAATTGAACAACCACAACCCGTTCTAAGAGCTTTGCAATGGAGTCTCCGTTTCCCGGACCCTCCTGGCATTTTGACGACTCTGGCTCACGTACCAGTGGCAGAACCCTATTTCCAAATCACTGTTTAGACAGCAGCATCTTCCTGCTCAAAATCAGTCCCTGGATCCCAGCGACCCCCGAGGACCAAGGTGAGGCTCGGGTTCCTCAGCAGCGGACTCGCCCCTGCCCCGCCCTGCTCCGGTCCCCCCCCCCCCAAGTCCAGGGCCTTGGGTACCGCCCAGGCGCTTGGCTCCAGCTCGGCCCCGCGCCAGCCTGCACATACTGCCTGCTTCTCCTGCCTGGACAGCCGCCCACACCCTCCCTGACGTCTGTCTCCAGGGACTGTTTGCAGTCCCGCCCTCCCGACACTGTCTTTAATTAAAGCTCCGATGCCAACGATCTCACTCCCTGGAGACACAGCACAGTTGGCATCGCTCCCTCGGAGACTCGCGCTATGAGGCGCTTTTTGTGAGTGTCGCTTTGTGTTTGTCTCTTGCGTCTAGAAATAATTCTAAAGCCATTCAGGGACGAGGAGCGTGTTCCATGCTTCCTTGTCTAATGCAGCTGCTATTTGGGGGTGACAAAATGACACTTCATCGTTTCCTTCGCAGGTTGTCTTCCTTGGAGCCCCCTCTCTCCTTAGCTAAGCCAAGAGCTGGAAGATTCTCCCCAAAAGAGAATATGTTGTTCACCGGAAGAGTCACAGACGGGCTCTGAGCCACAAAGAAAACCGTTTGAGCTCTACACCAGACAGTAACCTCAAAAGCCGAGCACCGTGGGAAAAAGACCACGCACTTCTCCAAAGTCCCCCTAAGGATGGCGTGAACTTCCTAACACACAAACTTGTTCACATTCTCAGACTGGTGAGGAGTCTTCATGTACCACCAGCTCTTCTGTCCTGACACTGTCCCTCGGTCCCCAAACAGGACAACGTCCTTGGCATCTTTTAACCTCAGACAGAGGTCCTAGCCCCTGAGTACGATCTGCCTGTGAAATATTGAGATAGCTGCTCTCTGTCCATCTCCAATTTGTGGGATATATTTTATTCTGGGGCCCAAGAGCTTTATTCTGACTGCAACGTGGGTGGGGGTTTCCCAAAGTTGTCCCTTCTGCTCTGTTCTTTCTCACGTCTGCCCTGACTTTGTGGTGCCCCGTTTGCATGGGGTGTTGCTGAGTTTCTGCGAGAGGCGGGTGGAGCTGGGGAAAGCCATTTCATCCCATCACATGCATAACACCGATGTCTTTTACAAGGTGTAGGAAACCTCAGTCAGGCAGACGCAAGCGAGTTCCACTGAGAACTGAATGTAAATGTTTCATTGAGCCTCTCCCCGCTCTGTCCTTGTCACCTTCACTTCGTGTGACATTCATCCGCTTAAAGCTACTGTGAAAACCGGCGGAGAATAATTCTGCCCTCCCGGTTACTGTCATTCAGCCTTCCAGAGAGGTAACAACAGTCACTTCGAGAAAAACAACATTCTTTTCGTTCTGAGCTTCAACTCACAGGGCCTGCCTCGAGTTCAAGGACTGCGTTTTTTTAAAACACTAGATAAACTTTAAAGGGATACCCCAAGGAAGAGCCATTACTGTGAAATTGATTCTGCTGTTCAAGTGGCTGTTCGTGGCAGAGAAACAATTAAAGTTTTCCACTCCTGGGCCTCGGCTTCTGGACTAATTGGGCATCAGAATTCCTAGAGATGCACTTAAGGGCTGAGGGGAAGCTGGGCGCACCAGGGCCCGCCTCACGCTGACCCTTTCTGCTCACAGCCCAGCGGCGGCTCTGGAGCACAAGACAGCACCTGACTGTGAGAGCCCTGCTGGGGGAGACTGCCCCACGCGGCTCACTGCTGCGGAAATAATCGTGTCCCCCAAGGCAACGCGGGCTTGCGGTCTGCAAGTCTGTACGCGCGCCTGTCATGCTGCAGGCAGGCATGCACAGCTCATTCCGGAGGCAGGAAGCCACATCCCCTTCGGTGGGGTGCCCAGGAAACAGGGTTCTGGGTGTAGGGCAGGGTCAGCAAGAATCAGCAGTTATGGGATGGTACTCTCATACCCCATCATGTCAGAGATATCTGGCCATGGAAATGTTTCTTCTTTATTGCTGTTCTTTTCTGGAAATTTTGGACAGTTATATCTGCATCCATAAAACATTATGGGGATAAAAATATTAGTGTATATATTATCTAAATGCCAAGTTATCATTACAGACTAAGAGACTGATACTACAGAGACACACATAGTTAGGAAGTCTCCGTCCATAGCATTGTTTCTTCATCAGATGAAATGACGCTATTGATATTATTGAAAATAACCAAATTGCTTAAGTTCCCCTTTTGAGGTTTGGGTTAAGTCCTAGGTGAACACACTCACTATGGTCATTTACTTAGATGATGTCATCATAAAGGCCCAATGGTAGAATTTCTGTTATTTCCAACACAAATGTCATCCTCTGAGTCCCCTTCTGTGTCAATCATTGCACTTCAGCTGTGGTCCCAAGAATCAGGTCCCTCTGCCCCTTCCCAAATTAGATGCCACACTGCCTGGCATGCTCAGAAGGAGAGAGGTTCTAAACTGAGTTTCTAGAAATACCTAGTCAAAGCAGGCAAATCGCTCAGTGTACACACACGTTACTACTAAAATGTCACAGAGTATGAAAGGAAGCTTCGTCTCTTGGATCCCTCATCCCCCTCTCTCTCTCTCTCTCTCTCTCTCTCTCTCTCTCTCTCTCTCTCTCTCTCTCTCTCTCTCTCTCTGCAGGTAACACCCTGGAAGAACCCATCTGGCTTAAGACATGGTTCCAAATCTCCTCCTTAGAGTAAGATAAAGAACTTGAAGAAGTAAATGGTCACAATGCTTTTCCTGGCAGTCACAACCAACAAGTCTAGAATCGAGACAGGACCTCCATTTCTGGCCACTTGTCCACCTGCCACATACTGAGGGATACAAGTTCATAGTCACTTACTTCTCTGCTAGTCAGTTCGTGTTCACAACCCTGCCTCAGCAGGCGAGTTCTGACAAAGTCAGATGTTTGCCTTTTTATCCTCAGGCTTTAATTGGTTCGATAAATGATGTAGATACAGAACCCTCCCACATTTTTAAGTGTTCCTGGGGAAGACGAGTTCCTCTGAAAATATTCTTTGTCCTGAAATTATGTCCTGAAACTCACACAGCCAAGAACATTTTTGCCACGGACAACCATAGAACACTTTGGAGACGTAAAATATAATCTTGTAAGTAATGAACTGCTTCAAATAGGTAAAATAAAGTAAATGCCACCCAGGGCTGTCATGATGAGGAATGAGTGCCAGAAGATTAGGGAGCTGAGCAAATTAATTAACGACCAGAGGGGGTTCAGACTGGCCAGAGAAGGGCGGCAGGTGTCACGGTATGATGCAGTTTTTTACATGGGCTCCCATAACAATAAGCAGTTTGCAGTTTGCTTTGAGATTTTGTCCAGTTTGAGAAAACACTTCTTAACAGAATTAATTGTTCGGTTATGTCGCTTTTGGATAAGATGATGGTCAGAGTCTCTCACATGGTGGTCCTGGGACAACTCAGCTGACAGAGTGCCCCTCGCTTTTGTTTTAGACAAACCTGATGACGGTCTCTTCCAGTGGAACTGTTGGTAGATCTTTTTAGCCTGAGTTAGTGTCTACTTACTTAGTTGTTCCTATCAAATACATGGTTCATCTGAGACTTGCTCCACTTGTCTGCTTTGATCATTGACACTAAATTCCCAGGGAATTTTAAGGAAGTAACATTGACTATCATTTCAATGTTTCTAGCATCAGAGAAGGAAAACTCTGACTCCAAAAAACCTCCGCTGCCTTGCGGCATACCTCTTCAGGGGAAAGGCTAAGGGAGTAAACCCCGACAGAAAATCCGGAGCCGGAGTCCCTAAGGCGGTTTGACGTTGTAGTCAACACCGGCAACTCCTGCGGCGCACCTGAAGCCAAGCTGTATTGACTCCGTCTTTCCCTTGGACCCTTCAGCTGCGAAGAGAGGGGGGGTCTGCTGCATGGGCAACAGCAGACCCTCCATATCACCCTGCCCAGGCTCTGTAGCTTCAGCGTCATCGCAAGATGTCGATTCAACACGGGAGGAGACAGATACGATGTCACTCCCGAGTCGGACTGCACAGCCATTCTCGGCGGTGCGGATAGACTCTTAAGAAGCTACACCATCGTCTCTCGAGACGGACGGCTGCCGACGACGAGTCCATAGGGTATGATGGTTGCTCAATTCATCAAAAAAGCAGCTTAAATTAGGAAACCCAAAATGTGATACATGTGTTAAACATCATATTGGAACATAAAACACACATGACTCTTCGTTTGCAGTCTGTTGATACACGCAGAATCTTTTGCTGATGTTGAGTCCACTAACTGAAGGTAAATCTAGTCTCCCTCAAGTAAACTATAGCTGGGTAGCTTCTTTTGTAATTTTTAGTTTCCTTTTCTTTCATGGGGAGCAGGAATCTGCAGAATTGTGAAAAAAACCTGATTTTAGATTCAGAATGAATTTTTACATACCTTTTCTAATTTTTCCAGTTTCTATTCATACATAAGCCGTGCCTTTTTTACTTATTCTTATAAAGTTTTTCAAAACACTTCAACATAATTTTTACAGAAAAAAATCTCTAGACTTGCCGCCACAGTTTGTCTCCTTAGATGACATTTGATTTCCTCACATAATTAAAATAACAAGCTCAGCCACCACAAATAGCATTGTGAAGAAACAAAACCATCTCTTGCTAAGCACGCACATTAACTACAGGAAGCAGAAATTCTAAACTCGATAAGCTAGGCGTGCTCAGCTAGCCAGGAGCTGCGCTGAGCCACGGGCAGACATCAGCACGTCTGAGGAGCAGAAGAATAAAATAAAAAGGGAATCGGAGTTGAATGATAACCCATTACAAGAATTTTTCATTAACTCCAATTCCGTTCAGAAATCATTACTGCCTTAATCTCTTCCAAGAAGCATAAAATAAATTCATGTTCACAAAACCATGCAAATCGTGCTTCATAAATAAGGGAATAGAGGTCCCAGAGGTAGAGCAGCAGGTTTTGCCTCTCACACCTGCACGCGCACACACACACACACACACACACACACACACGAGCGCGCGCGCACCCGCGGTCCTGGATGTGCCGCACCTGCCCAATCACAAGCGGAAGTCTGCTTAGACAGGCACACAAATAAAGTCTGCAGTTGCTTCTCCGTCTGCTCTCCAATGCCTACCCTCAAGAAGGCAAGTCAGTTACCAACAGAATGTTTTAATAGCAAAACGTTAATGCATCAACAAAGTAGAAGCTAACCATGAATTTTTAATCTGATTTGGAAACAGGATGTCAAGATGTCTCTTGCAATAAATATTGCGTTTATTTTCTTTGAGACCCATGAGCGGAGGCGTCGTCGGTGGCCTGCGGAAGGGGCGAGGCTGCACGCGCGCATGCAGGTGTCTAGGTAGTGGCTGCCGTGTTTCTGGAGGCAGAGGGCGGGAGGGGGCAGGCATTAGCATAAAATAATATTAAACCTTGAATCATGTTTAACAAATAAGTACACACTTTTACGATTTTAGTTCATTGGATGAGATCAACCTCCAAGATTTTAGAACCTCCTCTTGATATAAAATTTCCTCCTTCTTTGCTTAAGAAGTAATAGTTCACACGAAGTTCGCCGGCGCCCTCTGGTGGTGCCTTGAAGGTATTACCGCCTCTCCCCCGTGGAAGGGTTTTAGGAAGTTTTCTATTATTGGGAAATCCTTTGTAAGAAATAATAGTTGTTTTTTTCTTTCCCATAGCCACAACCTGTTTTAAACTTTCACAAATAATGTATACTTATACCAGTTTTAGTAAAAAAAAAAAAAGATAATTCTCCTTTAAGAGTCTGCCTCTCCAATGCACTTGACAGATGCCTCGTTTTTACCTTGAGCAGGATGCCCGCGGCCCTCTCGAGATGCCGCGCAGAAGAGGCCGGCGGACGCAGTGGGACGCCACCGTGCTGTGCTGGCTTCCGCCCCGCCGAGCAGGTTTCCTCCCCGGGAGCGCTCTCAGAGGAGACCTCCCGTGTCACCGCAGGAGGGCAGGGCCCACCCAAGGGCCCACCCAACACGCAGGGGAAGGGGAGGTCCTGCGAGTCGGAGCCGGCGGAGGGGCACCGCTGTGGCGCCGGTGTGCGCAGCGCGTCCCCGGAGGGACAAGGAGGCAGCCGGGGCGCAAACATCGTTTCCAAAACGTGCCTCAAGTCTTGGCAGAAGTTTCCCTGCGTGGTAACGGGTCCAAATTAGACCAGCACCGTCGGTGCGGAGCTCGGATAGGGTCTTCCAAGGCGGGTTTAATAAAACCAGGCTCGCGGTGCTGCGCCCGTTATTGGAGGCAGGTCCCCTGCGGACGCCAGCTCAGTTTCTGACGCGAAGAGGAGGGGGGAAGGGAGGCAAGGAAGAATGCCCCCCACTTTCGTGTCTTCACGAATCACCTCGGGGGGATCATATCTCGAAAGCAAAAATTGGAAGTAGAAACTTTGTAGTTTCTTCATCAAAACACATTCCCCCCAAATTTTCTCACCGTGTAATTGACCTGAACTCATCCCAGACCCAGAAGTGAGTTCAAACGAGAATCACACGCGTGAAGAAGTCGGTCTGCTCTTCCGGGAGGTACTTGCAGGCACGGGCGCCTGCACAGCGCAGGGCGGCCCCCGCGTCAGTGTGGCAGTGTCTGCTGTCGCCACGACAAGCTTTCCCACGATTCTGTAGGTCAGAGCGGGGCTGCAGGTGGCTTCCCGGCTGCCAGCTGGAGTCTCAAAAGTTCAAAATCAAGGTGCTGGCAGGCGCCACTCCGTTCCGGAGGCCCTGAGAGTGACTCTGCTCTGCACGTCACTCAGGCGGTTGTCAGGGTCCCGCAGAGGGGGCTCAGGACGTCTGTGTTTGGTTCTTGGCTGGGAGTCAGCCTCTGCCTGGAGACACTGCCCTGTGCCCTGGCTCAGGGACCCCTGCAGCATCCCCAATGCCGAGTGAGTCCTCGCAGGCTGCAGGGCTCGGTGGTGACCTTCGCTCCTGCACCTCCTCTCCCATCACCTGTCCTGTCGCCTGCCTTTCCTGCGCAGGTCACTGACCCTGTCTGCCTTCCTCTTCCTCACCTGATTGAATCAGGCTCACTCTCAGGGGTCATGTCTACATGCTGAAGTCAGCTGATTTCGGAACCTTACTTTCGTCTGCCAAGTGTCTTCACGAAAGTACCTAGACCCATGATTGACTGCATGACAAGAATATGGCACATGGAGGAAAGGCATCTTTAGAAACCTGCCTATTGCAGTCACGTGGTCCAGAAACTGTATGAGGCCGTGTGGTGCCATTGCTGTCATCACTCTGACCCAAGAGGTGGCCATTCCGTGGTGCCTTGCCCACCCCTGTCCCCAACACATACCCCCCATCTGAAAATGACATATCCCCACCTCCAGAATTTCCTGTGCTTCCCCTTTTTCTGCGATTAGATTACTTGAGATCTATCCTGTTAACAAATGTTTTAAGGACAAAACACAGGACTGTTAACTAGAGGCACAATACCGGATGGCAGGTCTCTAGAACTCACCTTGCAGACCGAGACTTTGTCCCCGTGGAAAACAGCCCCCGGGCCCCACCCCCACGCCGCCCCCACCCACGCGGCCTCGCGCGGCTCTATTTTCATGAGTGTGACGATGGTACAGACCTCAACCAAAGGGGCGCGTGCGGGGTTTGTCCTTGGGCAAGATGGATGAAAAGCTGCTATTTAACGAATGTTTGAAAATGGCAAATTAACATATGTGTCCCTTATGATGGCTTCATTGGGGGTCAAAACTTAATACAAATGACGGATACATGAACCAACAAAACGATAACATTGTGCTCCCGTGTAAATGAGAGCAAGTAAAATGGGAAAATCTGAATAACATCGGCTGATCACATAAATGTCAATATCCCAATTCTTGAATTATACATATTTAAGAAGAATGTTACCATTTGGGAAGCCAGGCAAAGTATACAATTGCCTGTATTATTTCCTATGATTGCATGTAACTCTACAATCGCAATAAAAATTTCAATTTGAAATTAATGAAAGTACTTTATGTAAGGCCACTGAAATTTAGTAAATCACATGCCTTATCATTGTAAGATTATTATCTACCTCAGTATTTACATAATGTCTGCCCTAAAAACCCAGAAAACAGGATCGATTAGCATAGTCCCAGATACATTGATCTAAATAAACAACCCCTGTTCACGTTCTAAAGATTTCAGTTCAGTAAATGCGTAAACCAGGCCCGGCAGCATGAGCGCCCCGTGAGGGTGAGCTCCAACCACTATGGGCTGGATGCTGCTGCCCCCACCAATTGCACATTGACACATGAACCCCCAATGCGGTGCCATGAGGAAGAGGGCCCTCTGGGTTGTAACAGGGTTAGATTAGGTCATGGCGGGGGGCGGGGGGGGGCCTCATGTTACGATTCATGCCCTTGTAAGGAAGGAAGAGACACAGATTTCCTTTGCTCCATCACAGGAGGGTGCAGCAGGAATGGTCTCTCTTTGGAAACCAGGAGGGGTGTCCACGCCAGGACCTGATCTGGCTGACACCTTGCTCTTGGATTTCCCAGCCTCCAGAACTGGGATGAATTTCTGTCATTAAGCCCCCAGCTGATGGAATTCCGTTACAGGAGCTGGATCTAATTCAAATGTAGCCAGCCTTGGTGAAACACAGCCTCCGTGTGTGCATTGTAACAATGCTGCACCCTGTACGTCTACCAGATTGACAGTCCTCAGCACATCGCATACCCAGGCCAACCCGCAGGAACCATTCTCTCACGCGTGCACGTGTGGAGCAGGACTGTGGCTTTTGTGCAACTCAGTGTCCAGTTCTACGTGGCTTTCAATCGCTTGCAATTATCCATCCGCAGACGCTACAGGAGGCGGGGGAGCAGGACCTAAAGGTGCGCCTTGTTCTGCTCTGGAAACCGATCGCTGCCACCTGTGTGACCAGCTTGGCCTCTCTTCTGAGTCACGTGGGGCAGCAGCAGCTGCCGGATCTGCCGCCGTGGGTTCTGTATTCAGCTGCTGAATCAGACTCAGCCTTCTCCTGACAGCTGGCCGTATGGTGCGCACACATTTTTTATACAAGGATGTCCATAACCGTGGGAATGTGCTGATCTGGAAGTGTATGGTCTGAAAGCTTAGAGCAATGGACATACCATTGTATTATTTTCCTGAAACTGAAAATCCATCTGATGACAAGATACGTCCTGTTCTCTCCAGCAGATGTCTCCCTTATATTTTCTCAGACATCTAGAAAATCCAATGGGCAATGATTCCTTTTAAAAAAGATATTCCTAGAGATGCTTAGTGATCCTTGCCATTCTCTCAGCTCTGTATTTTCCAAAAATCAACTTCAAGTCATGCCATCATTAGAAAAATATTTTCCACCTGTTTACACATCACAAAGTAAAATTGGAGAATGATTCAAACAATCACAAAGGCTAGAAGAGCTTTCACTGGTTCTTGACGTGCAGGAAAAAGACGCTCTATATACCCAGGTATTTGGAATCTCTACTTCTGATCATGGACCATGAGCATGACGCACCCATCAGTGTTCTGGAAACATGAGACGTGACGTCCATGCTACAGGCAGCGGCCCCGGGGGTAGTCAGACCCTGGCTGAACTGCAGGCTGCCACCCCGCCTGGCTGCCCCTGATGGTCACCGCTGGCCTTCTCCTTCAACTGAGTGACCTGAGTCCTGAGACCAGGTAGGACGTTGTTCTCTTGGAATAACGTTTCTTTGACGTTTGTTCCCACTGAGTGCTGAGTGAGACGATGGATGAAAGGTTTTGAATTACTCTTTCCCCAAGAAAGGTCATTTCAAATCACTCAAATCTGCAAAATTCATGATCCGTTTCCCCCTATTTTATAAGAGAGGCAACCAACTCAACAGAGGCTAAGGGAGCGAATTAAAATCAAACATCGGGGACTGGAAGTTCAAAGTCACGCCTGCCTCACTCCCGTGTCATGCTTGTCCCACTGCACAAAAGGACTCTGTTCTGAAGCTCAGATGGACCTGGTTCCATAGCTGAGCAATTCAGAGCTTTTGCAGGAGTATTCGTCACATATATCTGGGCTCCGAAATCACATAATTTGTATGACAATCACTTAAATTGTTTACCTTGAATTTAATAAGCCTTTTTTAAAAACTAAGTTTTTAAACTAATCCTCCCAAGAAGGAATATGAAAGTAGAAATTATCTCAGGCAAAGGGCTTGGCTCCCAAAACGTCTCTACAACCCCAAACATGAAAAGTTTTATGATTTTACTTATCATATGTCTTTCGAGTTAAATAAATACAGTAGCATTTCTTAGAAAAGTTTTAAAAAACAATATAGAGGACTTCTGCTTTGCTAAAGTGCCGTTTCCTCTTTTCCTTCCGCTGAGCCCGAGTACAACTCTGAACACCTCCAGGTGCAAACCAAGAAGGCTCCAAAAAGGAGTCGGAGCAACTGAAACTCCAGGAGGGATTCCACTGAGTGCCTAGGTTTTCTTTTACCTTATAGATCCCAGACTCGGAGCCATGGAACTCCACCGGCCACCCAGAGCCCACGCGGGCACAGCCGAAAAAACCCCAACAGAAGCCCAAGGTCTGGAAAGAGGTGTCCAGGGAAGACAGAACATTTTCCACAATAATCTCTGCTTTCCAGCAAATACCACAGGGAAAAAATGAGGCTCCACCCTTCCTCTGCCATCAAAGGGAGTAGGGAGCTTAGATTTCCATCCTCACCGGGTTTGTAGGAAACTCGCATTAAATATGCGGGGGTGGGTAGGTTGAAAATAAAAGGATGGAAGATGATATATCACCCAAACGTGAGGGGAAAGGGAGCAGAAATAGCTGCATGAAAATCAGAGTGTGCTTGTAAAAGGGGCGGTTTAGACCCAGAGAGGGATGACAAGGTGTCTGTCCACCTGCAAGCCAAAGAGGGGGTGCTGGACCCAGACCGGCCCTCACAGCCTCCAGAAGAAACCAACCTTCACCTTGACCTTGGGCTTCCATCCTGCAGAGCCGTGAGACAATGACTGTCCGCTGTTTAAACCACCCAGCGTCTGGCCCTTTGTTAGGGCAGCCCTAGCAACCTGAGATGAGATGTTCAGAGTCTAGAAAACCCCAAACACCCAATTTGTTTCCTATGCCAACACTGGGAAATTATGCAAGTGACAAACAGTTTCCAACTAGGAAATGAGACAGTGGAAAAGGGACGTGCGAAGGACCCCAGGACAGCGATCCCCACACAGCGATTTCGTCATTTGAGGCCGGCCCATCACGCTGACGGCTGGAGGAGAGCCGCGTCCGAACGCACGCCTCTGTAGAACTGCAGGGTGTGCCGGTTCGTTGCACAGGTGTGTGGATGTGCTGTACGCACGTGTGTGCGTCTTAAGCTCTAGCCAGCGAAGCCTGAGAGAAAGTCAGCTCAGAACTGTCTTTGGCTACAAGCTCCCTCCAAGTTAGCGTCCACGTCCCGCCCTCAGGCCGGGAGGAAATGCCTCTGTCCCCGAAACACCAGTCTTCCAGCGGAAAGACAAAGGACCAGGTAGAATTCGGTGCCCTCGTTCCCAGGCCTATATTCTGATCCCGGCAGCGGCTTATGAACACTGCCGACCTTTGGAAACATTTACAACTTCCCTGCACCCCACCCCCATTTTCTCAGGGGTGAGCCACTATAAGGATTTAACTCTGCGGCATGTAAAAATGTATCCTAAACCAGCAGGCATGGTGAGTCAGAGCAGGCGTCATTCCCACAGAACTTTCTACACGGTTCCCTCGCACCCAGAGTTTTCCAGTTCTAAATAACTCAGCAGTTTGCAGAGGAGCCTACTCCTGTTTGGGTTCCTTCCGGGGCACCCTCTCCCCTACCAGCGAATGGACCACAAGCCAAGCCTGAGTTCCTTGGCCTGGCTGTCAGCGTGTCCCCGCGCACATTGCGTGACAGGTCTGATGGCCTGAACCCAGCGCCCGCCTTCTCAGCCGCATGCCTGTCTGCAGCTCACTTCCTAGGTCGGGTCCCTCTGTCCTTCCCTGTTCACCTGCGGGGACCTCCCCTTCATTAAGTCCCAGCGCAGAGGCCACCTGTTCGCTGAAGCCTTGCGGGCTCCATAGCAACGAGAGCCCGGAAGCCCAAGCCCCGTGGCGACGTCACAGCGGGTGTCACATTTGGGGCCTGTTTCATAGTGAAAATGCATTGACTAAATATCTAGCATTGTTTTCAAGGTGGTTTCATATTATAGTGACTACATTTGGGAGGTTGGTGACAACCAGCCACACACTATTTTGAGTGACAGCGAGAGGAAACTCAAGATGTGACAAAATCTAAGTTTAACAGGACGATAATGCAGAGAACAGTTAGTCGCATTAGCAGAACACTTATCATCTGGTTCTTGCAAATGGGGGTTTCCCTGCCCGCCTTTAAACACCATTTGACACGTCTTGCGTATTTCGGGGGTATGACGGCGCAAAGCAAGACGCAGATCGTTGCTCTAGGGTCTTCGGAAGTGAGGTGCAGTTCTCAGGGGCGTCACTCAGCACAACATTTCTTCGAAACTACCTCGGTCAGCCTGAATTCATCGTTGAGGGAAAAAAGTCGCATTTACCCGAATGTTTGGCACAGTTTTTATTTTGAAATACAGAAGTCTTACTTTGGCTTTGTGGGTTGTTCAACCAAGTTAGCAGCATAAACCCGATAGTTCTCTTAAACATTATGGTAGTACTGGTACGTAATTAAACATAAATTAACTAGTAAATATCCCTGGGGATAATGAGAGCCTATGGCTCCAGCTTTCATAGCCTCTAAAGAATACAGAGATGTAGATGTAGCTATAGGCCAGTGTCCTAAGTATAGAATAACATTTCTAGCGAACAGCTGAGGACTGGACCGCAGGAAACATCATGCCTCTGCTGTTACTGGTCATCAGTTGGGATTTTATGGAGTCGACGTGCATTATCCCCTCGCCTGTTGGATGCCAGTAACTGATTAACAAATCAATTAATGTTGATTATAATAACGGTAGCACACCGTGTTCACAGAGCAACAGTGCACAGCGGCAATGGGGCTTTTAAAATATTACCCAACCGTCTCCCAAATTCTCTGCAGGTGAGACAGAGTCACACACACAAACACAGGCTGGGCCACCAGTAAAGTAGAAACTGTATCAAAACCAAGCTTGATCGATAGCAGGTGTGTCTGCAAAGGATCTAGACTGAGCTCAGGTTTGAAAGTAGAAAGATTCGAGATTTGAAACAGTTGCTGGTTTCCTGGGTCACAAAAATTTCCACATGTTGCCTTTGTGAAGAAGGAAAAGGAACACCTACTGGGCACCTGATACCCATCAGTCATTCCGTTAGATGTTTTAGAATAATCTTACTTAATACACTAACACTAGATCAGAGAGACATCTGGTGCCCTCTTTTCAGACGTTTTTATGGTAAATTAGAATTTGATTTTCGCAAGTGTAATTGCTTAGTAAGATTTTTCTGAAGGGCCAGACTTTTCTCTCCACGATGAATGTTGGAAATCAAACACAGAGCCCGGGGATGCAGATTGGCATGGACGTGGCCTGTGGACCCCTTGCCCTCATCCCTCCAGCAGAGCAGAGGTGAAAGGGACGCTTAGCAATGGCCTCTGCTGCTCATAAGCTAAATCCTTACAGTTACTCACAACACCCCACTGTGACAGGTCTCAGCATATAATTTCCAGTTTTTAGAAGGACAACTAGAGTCTGTAATAAAGCTGTAGCCCCCTGGGGAAGTTATTTTGAAGCCCAGCTTAAATTGTAGGCTTAACAAACTTTATGATATATTATTAGAATGGAAAACCCCAACTGGGACAGAGGCAAAGCTCACATGATCCCATGGTTCATTGTGCACAAAGACACCTCAGGCCTTGGCGTCTCAGCACCAGAGTTACAAACGGGCCCCTCTCCTGAGACTTCCTCCTCCACCAAAGTCAGACCAGCCGGTCTCACCCCGTGGGGGAGGGCACACTGGGGTCCCCAGAAAGCGGGTCCTATCAAACAGTCAATGACATGTCTCTGCGGAATGGCATCGTGTGGATCCACGGCTACTTTAAAATGTCATCCTCTTATCATACAAAGCTCAGAGGGCATTTTTAAAATCATAAAGAAGAACATTAACCAGAATGACAGAGATGAAAGTCTTGTATTAAAAGGAAATGAGAATACAAGGCATGGTCAGGACATTGTAGGAGCTTTGGGGTTAGACTGATGTGAGTCTCAACCCAACTGAGTAACCTTCAGTGAGATTCTCACACTTTTTAAGCCTCAGAACTTTAATCTTTGAAATGAGCAAAGTCATAATTCTCATTTCTTAGGGCTGCTGTGGGTCTTAGGCAGGATAATGCCAAGCACAATTCCTGGCATACAGTAAGCACTTAATAAATAGTAGCTTAGAAAAATATTTAAGGTATCACTATTTCATATCTATAAGTAATGAGATGTATCAGGCTCCATTTCAACCCTCTTCAAAGCATGTATTTTCAAGATCTATGAAAATCTCAACCTGATTTTTTAAAGCGATCAGTAAGACCTTTCAGTGTAAGTTTGTGGTATCGTACAATGTCAGTTGTGTATGTATACACGTATTTTTAGTAAAACTTCTTTCATGAGAAGGTCCTGCTTCTAAAAGAGGTTGATTGTATCTGTACACCGTTGGCCTAGCTGCTTACGCCTAACTCTCAACGTGAAGTGTATCTTTTAAGCAATAAGTCATGAAACAGTAAGTGGTGTTTATAGTTTAAGATTTTTTTTTTTCCTGTATATCATGTCAGCGTGTGTTACTAGAACTGGAAAAAGAGTTTCTGCGTGGTGAGAAAAGCAGGAATGTGACCACGGACTACATGTCATTTATGTCAATGACATTTTCAATTTGTTCCCTAAAGAAATATACACCCCTCGAATACAGATACCGCTGTATCCCGTGCCAGAGCAATTGCACAGTGAAGGAAGAAAACTCACTTACCTGATCAGAGGAATATATGAGAATTTCAGGTTGGAGTTGGAGTTTTCTTTCTTGCAGAAATGAAAATGCCTGAGGAACATTTACCTATTTTTATTTATTTGATTGTCTATTATTTCTGTAATAAAAAAAAATAAAGCCAATGCATTTCTCTTTCCTGGATTATAAACATAATCCTGACTCAGATTTTAAAACAGGAAATCTCAGCCCTTCCAGGGGAACCAAGCAATTGATCAGGAGTCACACAGCTCCGGACCCTGGTCTCAGGAGGAACGCTCCCTGCCTTTGCTCTGCTTGGTGACTCTGGCGGCTGCTAGTACGGACTGAGGCCAAGGACCCTCAGCTGCATCACAAACCCTGACGCACACCCCTCTGCTCATTTGCTCTCCCGAATCACCTGCAGAAAAGGGAGGGCCGCTTTCAGGTGAGTCCTCCCGAAGCCGCCCTCTAATTGAGTGCTGGTGGTGTGTGTCATGCAAGGAGTCCGGGAGTCGTGTGCGAGTCCTGCTGTCCTCTGTGCCGCTGTTCAGCAGCGATCGCGCGCTGGTGGGCAGCGTGACCATCCCTGCCTGGGATAAGGCGCTCATGTCTGGAGTGGACACGCAACAGAACACAGCGTGGGCAAAAGTAGGCTTACAGCCGTGCGTGCATGAAACACCATTTATTCTTGAATTATTCATCAGTTCTGGTGTTATTTCCCACATGAACAACTGTAAAGCTGCTTCTGCCCCACCCTGTAGATCCCGGGAATGGAAATCTAAGGCAAACTGTGACGATCAAGATTCAGATGTAGTTCGGGTTAAAAAAGATTAGTTTACGAAGCTCAAAACTAAGGCTCGCCATCTTTCTCAATAGAAAATCCATGACAACAATAACTACCCTTTCCAGCATTCTGCTGTTGCCTTGGGCAGGCTCTGTGCATAATCTCATTAATCTATGAAGCCACCGAGTGACCACGTGCCATTATGTCATAGATGAAAATTCAAGGCAATGCAGAGATACAAATGGCTGCACCGCCAAGTGCCTTCCAGACCCCCCGAGTTTCCCGCTACGTGACCCTTCAGAATCTTCTGTGAGTCTACTGATAATTCAGGAACCATTTTTTTAAAAGTGCATATCTGCTCCTTGTAGTAGAAGTTTCATTACTAAGGCCCACATGGACATTTTTGAAGTTTAAAGCTAGATATAAATTTATATTAATGTGTATACCTAAATTACTCCTTTATAACAAAGTGAGACTAGATCTCTTAACAATGGGAACCAGTATTCCTCTTAGCAAAACAACAATAAACATTTAAATATATAGATAAACCGACACATAATACCTGACTACCCAGTTGAGTTAGAAAGCCAGGCTTTGTGTGTTGTTACAATAGCTTCAAAAAGCAAGAATCCAACTATCGCTCATAAGATACAGAGAAGGACTTGCTCGGAAGTGTTCACAGAGATGCTGTACGTACACACAAAAGTGGGAATTGGGGGGTGGAGAGAAAATCCTAGGGCCCGAGGTTTTACATGGAAAGTTGTCAAGAAAGTCTCCATTTTGTGGTGTCCATGGAGACAGACAAAATAAAAAATCTGTGACAGGTGATTTTGAGTGTGTTACAGCTGAGACATACAAAACACTCCTCATCCTCGTTTCTGCAGTCTTCTTTAGTCACAGATGTTTCCTGGGAGCAGACCGTGGGCGTGCTGAAGGGAAAGAGAGAGGCTGCGTAGACTCACCTGTTTTCCTGATAATGAGCCAACGCATTATTGCGTGCGAGCAAAGGTGACCGAGCAAAGCAGGGCTCGTTCATGTGATGCCTTAAAGTATGGCACAACAATTAATGCTGAGAAAAAGAGGTCTTTATTTACAATAGTCCAACCTTTGGGGGTGCTGGGAGCACTTCAGCTCAGAACCCTGTTCCCCCACGAGACCCAGCGCTTCCCTTGCTCCCCAAAAGGCTGTAAACAAAAAGCAAGCCCAACAGTTCCCCATTCCTTGTCTGTCAGCTGTCTCCTTCAGGATCTGGGGTACGATGTCATCAGCCTCCGTACAATAGTCCAGGCAAGCATGTGCCATGTTACACTGGGTCGTGGTGAAGTCCAGGACAGGCACAAGTCCTAAGAGAGTGTCCTCTTCGTAGGTCCCGAGTTCCCAGAGTCCAGACAGAGTCCAGGCGTGCCAGGCGGAGTCCTTGGTGGCTTCTGAGTCAGCTGCAGCGGGCACGGTCACAGCAGCAGCGTGCGGCGTCCTCACCAGCCCGGGGCTGCACGTTGGTCCTGACTGCAGACTGCAGGGCCGCTTCCTCCCACGGGCCGCCACGACCCGCTGCTCCATCACGCTCCTCCCATGTGCTTCTTCTCGTGGCAGATGCCAGCCCTTCTTCCTCCTTTCCAAGCGCATGGTCCCTCCTCGCACATTAGGCTTCATGGTGGGTGATGGGGCCCTTCTTTATCCTTTCAAACAGCATGGTGCCCTGCCTTATGGCTCCCCCCTATTTTAAATGCTGGCCCGGAGCCCCACACCTCATTGCTATGAAAAGTATCTTCAGCTGGATCACGGGGCCTTTTTCTCAGGTGCCTGCACGGCCTCCCTTCAGGAAAGGCTGGGGCTCCCACCTTGTCATTGATATGCAGAGTACCTCAAGCCACACCAGCCCCTGTCCCGGCCTGCTCCCTGGGCAGGAGCTCGGCTATTATGTAGCTACAGCCTGCCATAGGAATGCAAAGCACCCTAAAAGCTGTATTACCTGCTCCCCCATCCCCCAAACCGTGGGCCGTGCGGACTTTTGGGGAGGGCCCCGGCCCTGTTACCATAAGATGTAAGACTTGTTTGACTTAATTGACAAGAACACTCCAGGGACAGCTTAGACACCCACGGGGACCGAGGTGTCAGTGAGAAACGGGAATTTGGATCTTCAGTCGCACGGACCAGCCCGGAGCAGGCGCCATTCTCTTTGGGGCCCTGCCCGTCTTTCTTCATTTTCCCTCTCATCCTGAGGACTTCATCCCTTGAAAATCTTCAACCCCCGTCAGCCCCCCCGTCTCCAGCCCAAGGGGGAAGAAGAAAGAGTAAAAGTTATGAGCCGCCGAGCCCGATTTCGGGGGCCCGAAGACTGGCGTTCACAGAATCCGCACTCGGCCGACACTGACCTCCCCGTTACCAGCCAGAACTGGCCCTTGCGGCCACGCCTCGCTGGGCAGGTGCACACTTCACCAGGCACGTGGGTGCCCTGAACAAAACTGGGGTTCTGCCACTAAAGGAAGAGGGCACCACAGTGATGACACTCTGAAGGCTCAGGGACTCTCCATGGTATTGGGAATGCCATTTCTTTTTAAAACGCAATCCCTAAGTTTGAAGAAACTAAGGCTGCAGAGAAGTGAGAGTTGGCTGTTGTCACCTCAAAATGTTAACTACCCTGGAAATGCTTCCTATCCAAGCCATACAGTTAATCGAGGCCAATGGCCGTTTCCTGGAAGAGGCGCATCAGGAGAGTCCCGAATGGACCTCAGGCTGCCAGTTAGGAATGAAAGGAAGGAGGCCGCATACAGCTACCGCATTAATTAGGACTCATCTGGTTTCAGGAAAGGCCGCCAAAGTTTCCAGGAGCCAAAAGGATGTGTTTTATCTGCTCCGAGAGCATCAGCACCGGAGGGACTGTGTCAGGTGCCTGAGTAACTGGTAGCCCAAGGGGCTTCAGCTGCTCCCGGGGCCTCCCCAGGCTCTCCGCCTCCTGCGTGCTTCTGGAAATCGCTAAATTCCACAAGGCCTGACCAAAGACACCTAGCATTCCTATTCGCTGTATAAAGAGGCAATGTGTTCCCCTTTCCGATTTTGTTTGTGCGGCATCAGAGGTGGCCTTGGAAAATGAAATCTTTGCAGATGCCCTGGGACCGACCTTGTCTCTTCCTGACGTAGCTCACTTGGTGGGCCGTGTGGGGCATTATTCAAGCAGCATCACATGAGCAACCGGGAGAAAGAGATTGTATTCTCTGACCTGTTGCATGACCTTGGGGATGTAATGGCTTTTCTGGCCCCAAATGTCTCATCTGTAAAGCCAGCATCTTGCACGAGGTGACTCCCAGGTGGCTTTCAGCTCATACACTCCCTCCTCCATAGGGCACCCCTTCACTGCATGCCCTTCAATACACTTCAGATGCCCCCATTGATCTACGGAGGTCGTGTGATACTGTCTCCTGGTAGTAGAAGGTAAAACTCCACATAAGTGGCACAGCCTGTGTGGTCAGGCAAACCAGCTGTCACTCTGACGTCACCAGCAGACAACGTATAGAAGCCAACCAGATCCACGTCAGACACATACAAACGTATCTCCCTAACTTTCTCAGGAAAGCAGCTTCTTTCATGACGTTGGAGTTATAATTACATTCTGCAATATAAGCACATATGCCCTTACATTTATACTTCCACATGCCTTGAATCTCTGATACAATAATTATCTATTGACTTGACTTCAACGTGAAAAAAATTGTTTGCATTTAAGTTTCTACATCTCAAAATAGGTATCTGGCCCAGAGATTGCACTTCATAAGTGTTTATTTAATATATGAAGCCATGATGGAAAGCCAACATGGATACATAAGTTCTTTTCTAACATAAAAATAAGAAAGCTTTTACATGAGCCCAGTGAAATTACTTTATTGTAAAATTTTAGTATGTATATAATATTTATATATATATGAGCATGCATGTGTTCGTATATAACCATATGTTACATATGTTCACATATAATTATATACCAAAGAGCCTTTAATATTCACCATATTTATTTTTGTGTGTTTTGCTTGTCAAAACTCAAATTAATAAACACTCTTAGTTTTTACCAAGAGACTGAGAAGACCTTCAGAAAAGTGTCAAACTGTCATGAAACTACATGAAATCTCTGTGTACAGCATTACTTATATTGGTTTATTAAAGTTTAATATTGTGATTTAAGTTTAGATTCTTTTCAGGGGAAATATGTCAAATTATTTCAAGTTGAAAGACAATATAGTCACTTTATTGCTTTGAAAGAACGTGGGTGTGAGACAATATTCTTTGTGAAATAAATTGAAAAGTTGAGTTTCTCTATTCCAGCAACTAGATTCTTATATGAGTTTCTCAATACTTTTCCCATGAAGAGGAACTCAGGAAAGAACTGAAGCAGTGACAGTGACCTAGGAGATCTCTACAGTGACAAAAAAGCCAAACAATCGAATGAACAAACAAAAACAGAGTCCTCCCTCGTTCATCTCTGATACCGCGGGAAGAGAGAGAAAGCAGTGAAGCCGTGAGACTTGAGGGTAGAGATTTTCTCCAGCCAGCTGGTGAAAAGTTAGCTAGGGTGTTTTCTTGTAAAAAATGCTTAGAGCATCGTCCCAATATGCCAAGGTTGCGGGTTCAATCCCCGGTCACGGAACATACTAGAATCAAGCAATGTATGCACAAGTAAGTGGAACAACAAACTGACGTCTCTCTCTCTCTCCCTTTCTCTCTCTCCCCTCCATCTCTCTCTAAAATAAAAAAGTAAAAGAAAATTAAATGCTAAGAGTTGAAAACAGAATCCTCAATAAGTCATATTTTGAATTCACAACAGCATTTAATGCCGTCTAACCAAACATTTCCTGTCACTTGTGTTAGTGACAGAGGGCAGCATGGGAGGCAACTGGTCAGACTATTGAGTGAAATGCTAACACATCTGTGACTACCTGGATGGTACTTCCACTCAATATAAACCCACAGAAATATCACGGGTACAGATACTTTTATGCCCCAGAGACGTAGATAGACCAGAAACAAGTAACACCTGTGTGAGAGGGCTGGTCGTTAATCTTTGTTACTGAAAGACGGGGCTGGATCTCGTAATGTTAATTGCATTGAGCATTTAGTAGCAGGTTTTATTTTCGAAGGACGTCCTCCGCATTCATCTCTATGACAGCATCCGTGCCACAGCTGTGCCTTTGTACGCTTAGGTTTGTATGCTCTGTGTGCAAGAAACTCTTTTATTCCCACCAGATACAGTTTAATATGTTACCACACGGTCGAGAGTAACACCCTATGTTTACCATAGAAAAGTCCCCACTTCTTTTTTTTTTTTTTTTTTTTTTTTTCAGATTTAATGTGTTTTATTGATTAAAATATTACATTTGTGCCAATTTCCCTTCCCTCTGCTCCCCTCCATCCGGTGGCCCCCTCCCTCCAGTTGTCCCCCCCTTTTAGATTATGTCCATTAGTTGTGCATACAGTTCCTCCCAACCTCTGTCTATTCCATTCCCTCCTACCATGATCCCCAATTCCTATATCATCTCCCTCCCTCTCCCCACTCCCCCTCCCTGTTGACCTCCCCCCACTATGCTTCCCTTACCCACAGTTCCTTTTCCACTCTCGTTGCCTGTTTCGTTTGCCTTTGTTTCATCTCCCTATCTTCTGTTATTTAAACCAGTCCCTTTAACTTCTCATATAACAGTGGTTTGGATCTAATGAACTCTTTCAGTTTTATTTTGTCCTGGAAACACTTTCTCTGTCCTTCTATTCTGAATGACAATTTCGCTGGATAGAGTATTCGTGGTTGTAGGTTTTGGATTTTCATTACTTTGAATATTTCTTGCCAGTTCCTTCTTGCTTGTAGGGTTTCCCTTGAGAAGTCAGCTGATAGTCTAATTGGGACCCCTTTGTACATAATTCTTTTCTTCTCTCTTGCTGCTTTTAAGATTCTCTCTTTATCTTTAATTTTTGACATTTTGATTATAATGTGTCTTGGGGTGGTTCTCCCTGGGTCCAGTCTCTTGGGAACTCTCCTTGCTTCCTGGACCTGCAGGTCTATTCCCTTCCCCAAGTCTGGGAAGTTCTCCTTTATTATGTTTTCACTCAATTTTTCAAGTTCTAGTTCATCTTCCTCATTCTCTGGCAAACCAATGATTCTTATGTTGGGCCTTTTATAGCTGTCCCAGAGGTTTCTGATCGTCTCATTGTTGCTTCCTATTTCCTCTCGCTGCATTGGTTGACTGCTTCTTCCTTCTCCATATTCCAGTTTGTTGAAATGAACTCTGGATTCCTCACCATCTGTCTCGTACATGGTTTTGTTCCTTTCGTTATGAAAGTTTTTCGCTTCTTTCATATCTTTTTCCTGCTCTTTTGTGAATTCTGTAAGCCACCTGATAACAATGGCCCAGAACTGAGCCTCTGACAGGTTTCTTATCTGTTCATCTGTCAGGTTCTCTATCTGCTGCCTGGTGAGCTGCACCACCGGGATCTCTATAGTTGTCTGCCTCATTTTGACAGATGCGTTTTGTTTTCCTGGGCTGGCTGTCGGGGGCGGTGCCTGTGTACTCGTAATGACCCAGCGACCGGCGCCCTTTGGCGTCACAAGTCAGCGCCCGGCGCCTGTCTGCGACCTATTTCGCAGCCCTGTGGTGCTTTCTTTCTTTGGGGGCGGGGGTCCAAAATGGATACACACAGTTATTCCGCTAGGAGACCGGGATCCGTCCTCCCGCGCCCCTGGGCCTCACTGTTCAAGGCGATGCTGCGACTGCTCTCCCCAGCGCCCGGAGTCGCGCACCGGCAGGGGCTTGATTGGAGTCGCGCCAAGCCTCCGGGCTTTTTCGCCGCCCCGCCCCCGCCGCCGCTCCGCAGACAGCTTTGCCTTCTTTAACTCTTACCTGCCCAAATGGCACCGCTGGTTTATAACTTCATGTGTTGGGCTTCCGTGTAGCTTTATTTTCTGGAATTTCTAGTTATCCTTTGTTTTGAAGTAGTTGTATTCCTATCTGGTTGTAGAGGGAGACCTAGCGTGTCCGTCTAAGCCTCCATCTTGGCCGGAAGTCCAAGTCCCCACTTCTTAAATCTACGTTCCTTGAATGTGCTCTTTTCATATTCTTGCACTACATGACCCATTACAAAAATAAAGAATTTCATATACACTCAATGGGCTCAACATTCAAATGCACTAAATAAAAAGTAGCCATATTAATACTAAAGAGAGAACTACAGCCTCTGGAGTACAAATTAAATAAATATAGTCCATCTATGCCAAAGCCAGGCTCAGCATATTAAACCCTTCCCTTCCTTCCTAGACACTGAGAAGGGTACTGTGACTATGTCCGTGTTTATGATGCTCAGATCCTTTCGTGCATGTGCCTGCGACCCACCCACGTCAAAGCCAGCAGAGGTCACAACTCTTCTCCTGGACCGCTGCTTGACCCCTGACAGCAATTAGGGTCAAGCGTTGACCTCATCTTTTCCGCGGGCCCCTTGGCCCATGTTAGTCACTTCTCTGATCCCTTCTACCCTTCCCCCCATTGCCAACCGGGGAGAATTAAATGAAGCTACTGCAATACGGCTCATTTTCCACATTTCACGCGTGTTCCACCCACAGACCGTCCTTTTTCTTCATCGCCTACGCTGACAATAGCCCAGTCTGGTCACACCTTCCGCCTGCGTCAGGTCCGTCCTGCTGTAAGAAGGGCTTGGCTGCGGGAGCTGGGCGCTGCCCAGCCGAGGGGGGCGGGGGTGGGGCCAGTATGCAGGGGTGGGGAGCCATCTGTAGGACCCACGGTGGGGTCCTGCACAGAAGCCACAGCGCCCGGGACGCTGGAGCACGGGTGGTCACCGCGATGGAGAACCGGCAGCTGGGAGGTGCGGCCAGGAAGCTGCAGCCCCTGCCCGCACCCCTACCTGCCGGTGACCTTGAGAAGCATGACTTCGACTCCCCAGTCCTTCCAGATCCTGCCCGGGTTCTGGGGGCTGACACGAAAGGCAGGCCTGTGAGGTGGAAGCGCGGGCCCTGCTGGTCATTAGCTCGTGGTCCTGGGAGTGTTTGACGCCTCCGACCTCCTCTCCTCGCCTGTAAAACAAAGCTAACGACATGCCGCACGCGGCTGCTGCGGGGGTTCGCCGGGTACACGCCTGCACCCCCGAACAGCCCACAATGGTTACTTACATCGAACACTTCAGTGCAGAGCGATGGTTTTGCCGGCCCTCGCTCTTTAGAAATAACGCCTGTTCTTTTTGCGTGTGTCTTCGGAAATGGCCACATGTTCTAACTTACTAATAAAACAGAACACATACGTGCGAGTGTTCCCGTAAAGGTCCATAATTTAGTCATGTCAAGAATGTGTTTTGTGCGCAATGAGCTTATCGTATCAAGCTATAGTTTGATCTGATTAAGACAGAAAAGTGGATTTTTCCCCTCTATTGAATACGGAACTGCGAGAAACCTCATTTACAACTGACCGCTGAGTGGGTCAGAATGACTCAGTCCACCCATCAGCTCCTGTTCCCTTCAGACAGGCGTTTGATGGCGGTTGACTTCAGAAAGGTTAAAGTTCTTATTGCCGGGTGATGGGATTTGAAGTTATACCCTGTGAAAAATTGAAGTTTAAAATTGTACCTTCTCAAGCCCTGTGGCTGATGAGTTCGAATTTAAGTTTTTAACCCTCCTAGGAATGTTCTGGAATGGCTAACAGACAAGGCAAGGCCTCCGGGCTCTCGGGAGAGCATTGGTACAAATGAGAACACGTGCTTATTACAAACCTATGTGTTGTGACCACATCAAACTGAGTATCTCATCCTATAGAGCTAATATTCCAGGAATAACTTTGCCAAATATTCTTTTTCTATTGTGAAATTCAATTAGGCAAAGTTTCATAAATAAAGCAAAAGAATTTCAGGGTAGAATTTAAAAATTCCCTCAGTGAAATCATTCTTCATCACCCCTCGTTCTAGATGGTGTGTTTGCTCCATGTTGACCATAAAACAAACTTTGCACGTGACTTAGGAAAAACCATTTATTTATAAGGCATTCGATCGAGTCTTAAAATACCTTCTAATGTACTGTCATTTGATCTCAAATGCTATAGGGTAGAGAGAAGGTGCTATAGTACATCTTTTTACAGATGAGGGAAGAGAACACTTTGGGGCTACGGTGAATAAACATCCGCTTCTTTCCGTGAAACATACTGAGGGTCGTATTACACGTAGTGAGGGTGCTAGCTAACCCTGGGGTTCATCTGCTCAGGTTCAGAGCTGGATTCCTTCCCTACGACGCAATCTTGGGAAAGTTACTAAAACTCTCTTCAGTTTTCTCACGTGGACAATGGAATTATAACAATAACCACCACCACCATAACGAGTATCACTATTAGTCAAAGAATTGCTAAGATGGCTAAGAGAATACTTCCACATAAAACCCTCAAATGGGGCTGAGCACATAGCTCTTAATATGCTGGCTAGCTGGTCAACTGTCATCTTAAAATAGTAACATACGGCAGAAAGAAAAGCAAGACTTATTTCTAGATATCTAACAATTCATCAGTTGTTCCTTTTGCATGTCTGTTTTCTATAATGTTTTGGTTTTTTCTTTACTTATTCCAATCTCATTACATTTAGCGAACACACTGCTGTCCAAGAATTCCATTGGATGTACAATTTTTAAGACAGACTTTGCTAAGAGACATGAAAGTGTTCTCCTTTGAATACAACGTGAACTCCTTTGGATGGCATGACATGCACTCCTGATGGATAATGTCAGCCTCCTCTTCCAACTATATCCGCTGTTACTTCTCTCATCTACGCCGCTGTTCCGGCCAACTGCAGCACGTGGCCTTCCAGAGCTACTTCACCCCGGCCTCTCCAGGGGGGAGCCTCTCCCTGACGCCCCGCTCAGCAATGGCCTCCAGCCTTCCCAAACTGTGGAAGGACAACTGTACCACTAAACCTCTCTTGGATCCCCATAGCTGCAACTTCTTTATTAGAAAACAGTACGTGTATTATATTCTCGTGACAGCTGAATATATTTTCTCTTCCATACAAAGCCGGAATGAAGAAATTAATGAGCTTTTGAAGATGGAAAACTTAGCCAATAATTTTGGGCTTCGTGCGCCTTATCTGGCCCTCCCGAGCACCGTCCCTTCTCTAAAGCGTCACGGTCACATTCCCCTCCAGATTGCCACCTCTTTTTCTCAGCCCCAAAGCACGTAAGAAGAGGCCTCGCGTGTAGATTGCGCAGACTCAGAAACGTTGACTATGCAAATACTAAACATAACTCATGAGAAAGCAAATGAAGAGTAAACATTTTATAATGTGATAAAATAAGAATATTTTCTTTTAAATAACGCATGCATGATATCGTCTGGTCACCTTTACATTGGTGCCTCTGTCTGTGACTATGAAAAGGGGGACAGAACAAATAATTTTCCAAACGAGCCAGCGTAGAACATGCCTCCGAGCTGGAAAAGAGGGTAGGAGCCAAAACCAGGCATGGGCGTGCTGACTGCAATGATCACTCATGGGCACGTGGACATGGTTTAGCGCCATGGTCATGCCCAAGCAGCAGTAAGACCCACCTGGAAGGCACCTCTAGTAACTGACAAGGCTCGGAAGCAGGTTGGAGCGGTTATCCACACCTCTGAGTAATTAAAGCCGTATTCAGAGGGCATTTGCTTCTTTAACAACATACAAAGAAGTACACAGCCAGGGGCCATGCAAAAAATGAGATGCTAGAGTGTCTGACATCAGTCACCTGGGTTTATTTTCATTACCCTGTTGGATTTACTTGAATAATATTATCCGGTGAAAGAAAACCATCATACAACTTCAGTTCATTAATAAAATTAATCAGGGTTATTCCATATTAACCAATATAACTTATTTTGCTATTTTAGTCAACCTTTCGGAGGGACATGAGAAATTGTAATGAAATGGATAAGAGAGTAATGATCAATTCAAGTTTTCTTTCATTCTTTTTTGACTATTTAACCGTTTCTTGGCTGGGGCCTCTGGGTCATGAAATGGACAGGAATGGGCATGAGGAAGGAGTTTCAAGAAACACGACATAGAAACCCACTGCCTGCTTCAGCCACGTTGCCCCAACCTGACACCTACTTTCCAAATCATATACATTTAGGATTCAGATAAATTTAAAGATTTTGTTTATTAAACCTACCCCCCTAAAGTTGGATTCTGACAGAATTTTCATCTCTGACATATACAAATTTCATAATTAGATAAAATGCATTGTTTATTTTATCACCCAAACATCAAGGAATTATTTGCTATTACTTTAATAAAGATAACAGAAACTAGTATCATATTTGCAACTTATTATGATATTCTGAGGTCGAGAAAAACCCACTCGTGGAATTTTTTTTTAAGTTCTCCAATTTGAGGAAAACCCAAATGCCTAAGGGGAAAACATGTAAGAAAGTTTGATGCAATAGCTTAAGTGACTATTTAGGTAATGCCAAAGGCCTAACTTTACTAAACACCAAGAAAGACAGTTTGCGGGGTCAGACCCACTGAAATAACTTTAGTCGAAAAAAAAATGTGAAAGAGAAAAGCCAGCATCTATACCATGTGACTTGTTCTCTAAACAAGGAGCAGACTAACAGTTACCAGGGGGGGAGGGAGGAGGGAGAGAAGGCGGGGAAGTAGGGGAAGGGTTTAGCAAAGGAACTAATATAAATAACCCACGGACACGGGCAACGGGGTGGGACTGACTGTGGGAGAGGGGGTGGGCTGGGTGGGGGGAGCAAAGGGGGAAAAAGTGGGACAGCTGTAATAGAAAAGCAATAAATAAATCAAAAAAGTTTTAAATAAAAATAAAAATGTAAAACCACAGCGCATTATAAAAAATAAATAAATTAAATTAAATAAAAGCCCGAGGCCACTGACGTCCAATGAGTTTACAGCCACATCCTATGACCAATCAAAGGGAAGGAAATTGTGGCAAATCAAACAACGCATGTCTGTTTTGCAATGTGATGCATAACCGGCAAGTGCATAAAATCAGGTGCAGAAAAATCGCATTTCCATGTCAGCATACCATCTGAATTAGCAACTGAAAGCATTTGGACTTAAATAGGAAGGTCCACGGCCTCACAGGTAGTTTCCATCCTGCCACGCAGCCCAGATTTTGAAAATGAATTCCAACGGAGAGAGAGAAAACGAAAGCAGCTATTTTCAAATTAAGCAACACAGGGTGTAATTACATTATTGAAAACATGGGGCCAATATCCCACTCGTGTCATATTTGAAATCGCTTTATCAAAAATATAGTTATTTCTTAAAATACTGTGATTTGAAACACATTGAAACATCTCAAAAGTCTTGAAAGATCTCCTTCCTTACCTGCCCGCGTCTGCCGGACGGACAGAGGCTGAGAATCAGGTGATAAGGTCTGAGCGTCAGTAAACAGGGGTTTTGAATACATGGATCGATTTCAGTTCTGGCTTTCAAAGAGCCTCCTCCCGGAGCCCCGCTCCCAAGATCCAGCATCTAGTGCCACGTCAGGGACAGTGGACCAGCCCCAGGACCCTGCCTCAGTTCCCCTATCATCTTTTCTCATTAGTCAGTGCTCAGTGGTAAATAGTTGTTAGTCTTACCACTGAAGGGGCTATTCACCGTCTGAAACACTCTTGTATGCCCACGGGCCTGCTGTGTAGTAAATACAGGGAAGCGGTCCGTCTTCACCATTCCAGTTAGTGTCGCTGGACGTTTGTGCATTTGTGTCAAGTCTCCACTGGCGGGTTTCTGGTGGGAACATCTCTCCAGCACTGCACCAGCCAAGCAGAACTCTGTGCCCTCAGGAGAGTGGGGGCACCGGAAGCCTGGGGCAGCCGCGAGATAGGCGACTAAGGGTTCCCCTAATCTGTTTTCCCGCCTTTTGTGGTGATCAAGGATTTGGGCATGTGTGTCAGGATTTCTGAGATAATCCATTCAAAGGGTAAAGGGCCCTATGAAGATTTCTAAAGAAAGCAATATAAAATACGGCTACTCACTTCAAGAATAATCTCTGGAGGCCTTCACTTAGAATTAAAGGGCATAAAAGTAGGCATGATAATAAATAAATCACTCAAGTTGATTAAAAAGCCTAAATTTTAACATAAGCAATGTGTATAAAAGTATGGAGCAAAATAAAAATATCTTTATTATTATGTTTAATTTTTTTCTATTTACCAGCTTATCAAATTCATGAGTGACTACTTCTAGAAATGGGCATTTTTTAAAATCTAGACTATTCAGAATTGTTATGATAATTTTTCTAGCACTAAAATTTTATTTTATTGTCCATGTATTTGTTTTTGTGACATATATAAAACTGAATTCTAACATGGATGTATGCAAATCATTCATCTACTGGGTTTATAGTCTGCTTGAGTTACAAGGTTTGAATTGTGATAGAACAGACTGCTTTGTTGTTTGAAGGACAGAATTCCGTAGAATTTAGCAGTCTTGCAAGTGTTGTAAGCAGATTTATAGTAATTCTGGCTTTTAAAATATGTTTTCTAAGACTATACATTCAATATTTAAATAGTAGCCAATCACTAAATCAAACCTGATAGTGTATATAACTCAACAGCAATTGCATATATTATACGATTTTACTTTAGTTATGTTTAAACACATCTTATCATACGTGTGCCTTGGTATCAAAACAACTCAGAATGGTATAATTTGGGTCATCAAATGGCCTGTGGGTTTTTAAAAGCATTTAAAAAAGACTTTCCTATTCTAAAATGAACATACTCCTATAAAATTTTGGAGACATGACCCTCCGCACTAAAGGACATCCCGCAGCCTAACATGTGAAAAGAGTGTGTGAGTCGGTTTTTCATCACTCTAATAAAAGAAAAAATTTCTCTTAACTCCAGTTAGGAAATTATTATACATTTTTATATATCTTCTTTATATAAAAAGTGACAAGTAGCAAGCAGATGGCCCCAAGACATGGAAGAGACAGCAGTATTGGAGAATGCATGCTTTTTACAATGTGCCCAAGAGAACAGGTGTTTTTCTGACTGAAATATCCAGAACTGACATGCAGGGCATTTTCTCTGCCAATTCAGTCATATTGCCAAGTGCTTAATCAAAACACATCATTACTGAAGGGTGTAGATGGTAAAATACCATATTTCCAAAACTGTTTCTGAAACTGGGTGTCTTCCTTTGACATATATATATAAAAAGGAAATTGGGGGTACAGAAAAAAAAGAACAAAAAATGAGATTTTTCTTATTGCCATCTAGTAATTTTACTCGTTACTTGTGGCTGCATTAAGTCGTAACACAACAGATGTTATAGTCAGTCCATAAAACCCCTGGCTGGTGGCGCCACGGTCCACGTTTTCACTCTTCCTTGAAGCGTGTTCAAAGTCCCTCAGGAACGCGCTATTCTCAAGCAGTCTATATAATAAAGACAATGTACATGTAACACAAAGTCCATCCCGAGTCATGTTTTCTCACACATCACACAATGTACAGTTACATAGCAGAGACGTGGAACAACATAGAAACAAAACGGGAGTGGGAGCGAAAACAAAGCGGGGTCATCTGAATCGGGAGCTACTTTCTTCTTCAATTTTCTAGTAAATCTCAAATGTATTTAAATACTAAGGAGCACTTGGTGGCCAGCAACCAAATTATGAAATGAACACATCATTGTGAGGCGGGGATGTCTTGCCGAAGGATTAACACATGTCTGTGATTCTTAGTTTTGGATAAAAGGCAGTGGAATGGATTAAGAAATATGTCCACTTTTCACAATTCGCTACAGAACGTTCTTTTCACAGTCCCCATGTTTGTATAAATAGTTCTTCTCTGAAAATAAAACACAGTTAAAACATTTTCTCCCAATGAAAAATGCACACAAATACACTAACTTATTAAGGTAACCTAGAATGTGGGAATGCATTCACCTGATTCAAGAACAGTTGATAGGTCTGAAGAGTTTGTAAGAGATTAGCCATCAATTTTATTTGAGACAAATTAGTCTCATGGAGATACAGACTATCAAATGCTAAAACAAGGCCACGGGGATTCTCAATGACAAATTAGACGCACACACAGACAGCTGGCACTGATGAGACAGCTCACATTGTCAGGCATTCAACAACATGCTGCATTTAATTTTGATGAAAGAAGCTACACAGTCATGCAAACTACGAGGGCACACAATGTGTAAGCGCCACCAAGTTCTTAGTGTATGAGTTTGGAGCAAAATGTCGCCAAATTAAATCAATAAAATTACTATCAATTTTATAGATTGACCTCAGTTATACTGAGACAATACTCAATGTTCTAATAATGAAAACCTCAGGTTTCTTCTGGTATTTCTTTGAAGAGGTCACTAATTTTTGTATCTTAACCTTATAACATATAACTTTTACATTAATTGAACATCCGTTTCAGTAGCATTGCCATACAATGCTTGATGGTAAGAATATTAATATTTATTTTAAAGATACATGTACTAAGAACCATCCTTCCATCAGCATTGAACCCATTCTGTTTCTATGAAATGTTATAAACCACGTATCTCAAGAAGTAATGAATCAATAGCCCATCCCCTAAAAAACTACGAGACAGCTGCAATGGAACGAAACAAAACAACAGAATCCCACGACGTGGGAGAAGGGACCGAGGGCACCGCTTACCTTGAACTCTCCTCCTAGACCCTAGTGGTGTTGTAGTCAGACTCGTGTTTGCTTAGGGAGCCAATGAGGCAGAACCTGGAACGTTACAGCTGTTTCATTCAACAAAGTCATATTTGCACAGGAGATAAATACGCACACAAACAGTTACTTCAGAGCGTTCCTAAGATTTCATAAAGCTATGCAAGCAGATCTTGGCCATCAGCATGCAAAAATATTAAATCCACTAAAATAGTTAAGGGCTGAAAACATATGGCTGAGAAAGTATGTACATTTATAAAACAAACCAAAGCCTAGTAAACATGCAAAACAAAACATAACTAGATGGGATTTGGGGACTTAAAGTAATTTCCCCCTAAATTTAGATTTTCTTTTCCCCAAATCTTTATTAATTTTAGGACTAATGCTACAACACAGATCATACTGTCTAAAGTAAAAGAAAAATCAAATGTTTCTACTAATCTTTGCTACATTTAAATATAAATATTGGAGTATTTTAGCACACCATGCTATCCTATGCAATTTGTAATATAAGTATTATGTAACGTGTGGAAAAAGTATTTTCATTTTCATACCCAAAATATAAAACATTATATTGCAAATTATGCTATTTCTACATTAAAATTATTCAACAAGATGGGTTAACCACCCTGGTAAGGCAATTACTTCCAAATATCATTTCATATACTAAAAAAATATAAATATTGATTGGGACATTAGTGACCACATGGAAGCAAATTAGCGATGTGAATTGGTAATAGAAATGGCAACCTAACGTTTGTATTAGTGAATGTTATGTACGTGTGGAGCTAAATAAAGTATCTTTGGTCTGTGTGTTCTCACACACGTCCACACATACGCGTACGGGGCTTTTGCTGAAAAGCAAAAATAAAGGAAAAGGGGGAGACATTGGCTGAACTCATTAATCAAAGGGGAAACTGGACAATGAAGACAAAACGGCCAGCGCAGGGCTCTGGCAGCATGTGGGTCCTCAGGTGCTAGTCGTCATCAGAAAACCTACGGGTACTGACCGCTGGACGGCTTTGTCGTGCCGGGACAGCCGGTGGCTCGTGGTGGGCACCTCCTCCAGCTCGTCGATGTCGCAGGCGTCCGCGACGTCCTGCGAGTAGCTGTGTTTCATGACGAGGATGCTCCTGCGGCCGGCGGGCGGGCCCAGGGGCCGGGGCGGCGGGGCGGGCACGTCGGCCAGGACGGAGGCGTCCCTTGTGCTGAGGTTGCTGCGGCTGCCCTTCGCGCTGGACAGCTGCGACCCACAGTGATGGTCGTGGACGCACTTGGAGGAGGCCCTCCGCAGTTTGTGGAAGCTCTCGAAGGCGTCGGCCCCGTCGGCCAGGTCCGCGGGGGCCGCCGGGCCCCGGAGCGAGCACAGCTCGTAGTGGGGGGACTCGAACACCTCCTGGAAGACCGTCGGGTCAAAGTCTGCCTTCCTGTGCACATACTTTTTACGGGGCTGCTTGATCTGCACGGTGACAGAAATGATGATGAGGATGATGACGACGCAGGAGGTCACGCCGATGACGGTCCCGCTGGTGTTGGTGAGCTGGTCCAGCAGGCTGGCTTTCCGCTTTTCTAGGGGCGGGAAGGGGGCAAATGACACAGAAAAAAGACCCCCCACCGCGCGTTAGTGCGGGAGTCAGCGCGGGGACGCAGAGCTGCAACGTGAAGCAGGCGGAGCAGGCGGGTTGTAAAGATTAAAAATAGCTAAAGGGCCCCGGCCAGGTGGCTCAGTTGGTTAGAGCATCATCTCCACACACCAAGGTTGAGGGTTCGATCCCCGGTCAGGGCACAGACAAGAATCAACCAATGGCTGCATAAATAAGTGGAACGGCAAACCAATGTTTCCCTCTCGAGTGCGTTCTCTCTCTCTCCCTTCCTTTCTCTCCCTCGAAAATCAACAAATAAAAAAGCAAAAAAAAAGTAACATAAACTGATCTTTATAAATCAACACTTTTCACTTCCACAAGGACCAGGATTTCCGGCCTCAGACACAGCCCTCCCGCTGCCCGACATCCCTGCTTTAAATGTAAACGTGTTTGGAGAGGGTCTTATGAGACTTTTTGAGTGACATTTAAGAATGGTCTCTTAATTTTAAAGACCGTATTTTTCTTTTCTCTCAAAGATATGAGAAAACCTCCAAACTCAACCATTGGGAACAAGACTACACTCAGAGTCTTGTGAGCTTATTTCTGATGTGGGTAACGGAAGTCAAAGCAACAACAATATTCTGAACCCAAAAGGTAATTGAACTTCAAGACAGACATTTCTGGAACGGTGGCATGGAGGCCGTTTCCCCAGTGAAACAGCCATCATTGTTAAAAATTCTGTTTAAAAATCCCAGCGGTGTACAGTCTGAGCGATGGTCCTAATGGCATATGGCAAATGGAGGAAGGCCTACCAAAAAAACCTCGATTTCCTTAAGGTGCATGCGAGGCTGCAGCGTTTGAACTTGGGCAGCCCGCAGGACACAGCGTGCTAAGCTCTACTGTTCAGGGGACACCTCAGACAACACGGCACCTCTCCCTGCAGCTCCCAGACCAGACCTGGCGACAGCACCTCCCCAGCACAGAAGGGCCACCAGCAGGGCTCCACCCAGGCAGGCTGCCTGGAGTCAGCGGCCCCTCCCTCTTCCAGCCCCTCCCACAGAGCAGAGGCTGAGAAGGCCGGGCTCCAGCTCACCTGCGGGCTGGAGGGGGCACCATCTGGGGACACCCAGCTGTTGCCACCCTCGCCCAGGGCCCTGCTCATTGAGCAGGAGAGGGGGCCACTGCCCCTGCCCCCCATCCCGAGCCGCGGGGCAGAGGGGCTGCCCGGAAGAGAGGCAGGTAGGTGCAAGGACAGAGAAGCCAAGCTTTCCCCGGAGGGTCCCTTCCTTTGCATCAGAGGGGGCGGTGCTGGAGCCCACGGATACCTCAAAGGCAAGGGAAATGAGCCGAACCTTCACCCAGTGCTTGAGCTCCATCCGTCCCCAAGTGGGTCCTCGGACAGGAAGCTGACCGTGGCCACCTCCCACGTTCCCAGAGCTGACACGGGCCCCGCCTTCCCGACTAACCAGGAACGCCTGCTGGTTGGCTCTCGGCTGTGACCCACTTCAGGAGATGCTGCTGGACGTGGCGCACAGAAGCGCGATCCGCCCGTGCTCCTCTTTTGCAAATTCGTTCACATTGAACCTGAACATAAGGGGGCTTGCAAGGGCTCCGGAGGGTCCCCTGGACGTTAATGAACGAGAGCCTTCTGGCGACAGCCCCCGAAATGGCAAAGAGCTAAGTTTCCCGATTGGCTATAAAGAACCCACAGGTCCTAAAAGCCTTTCTGCACTCCGTCTGTAAGACTGACGCCTACAACATTGGCGCAGACGTCCTTCCCACCTCCGGGCAGGGGGCCGCGCGCGCGCGCGCCAAGGCCGCGCCGTTACCTTTGCAGTGGTTCTCGTCCCACGGGTACACACAGTTCTGCAGGCCGTTGCACACCAGGGTGTGGTTGATGCACATGTTGCTGTGGCAGAAGAACGTGTTGCCTTCACAGGGGGCTGAGAGCAAGACGGGGGAGAAAACGAGGTTGTAACTGGGGCTCCGGGGAAAGCCGCGCGCCCTGCACATGCACGAGGGGACGGTCACGGTGACCATTTGTCGTCAGCTTGAGACACAGGACCTGACCGTCCACTCTCAGAAGTGTGGCCGGATGGAAATGAGTTCTTGTGTGACGGGCATTCCCCTGGAGGTGTCCAGCTGATGGAGCAGGGGCGGGGACTGTCCATCACGAAAACGAAGTCCATTCTCCATACGGTACTTCTATTTTTTAACTTGGCGCGCTCACTTAGGAAAACTAAAGTGCCTCCCGCGTACGTCACGTTGTGCTTCACACTGTACCTGTATAAACTGAGCTGCACCCAGCGAAACGATGTCATGGAAATAGTGAAATAATTCTGAAAAGTATTTGCTTACAAAATACTACCAAAAAGAGTCACCTGTTAGACAAAACCCTGTAGCACTATTTAAGTACATGAAAAAAACAGAAGGTGAGTTATGGACATTCAGAACAGGAGAAAACCAATCCTGATCAACATAAGAAAAAGATGTAATATCCCCATCAACTTTTAATATATATAGATAGATATTGATATAGATATACATGAAATTAGTCTATGTTGCATGAAATCACCCGTGCCGGTAACTTTGGTCCACGATTCCCAGATTACAATGTACAGTCTAAGTCCAAGAAGGCACACATAACTATGAGAAGTTGGGCTACAGAAATGGGACAAACACTGAAGGGCTTAATGTAGCAAAGAATGTTAGCTATGACGCCAATACTAGGGAAAACGCCTTTCTTTTGTTATCGGAGCACCAGGCTGTTCAGAAGAGTATGTTTCGAGGGCAGAACTGCATTAGGGATCCCAGTGGGGAGACAGGGCTGGGAAGCTGACTTCTGTGTCCGCCTTTGTGACCGCCCCACACAGCTCACACAGTATGACCTTAGGGTGTATCTCTTTCAACAATAGCCCTGGGACCCTTGTAAGACTAGACATTCCAGAAATACTAAACACAACACATATTTGATATAACACCTAATGTGCAGTGGTCAATCAAGCAGCAAAGCTTTATTAATGATTAATATTATCTAGACACTGCAGTCACGTTATAGTGAGTTTTTCGCCTTCAAACTATATATCACAGATATTTGAGAAAGTTACCATGTTCAAATGTACATTGACCTTTGAACTGCATGGGTCCACGTATACATGAATTTTTTTCAATAAATACTATAAATGTATTTTCTCTTCCTTATGAGTTTTTAACATGTCCTTTTCTCTAGCTTAGTTTTTGGGAACAATAGAGTACAGAATACAACATGTGTCTTAATGACTGCTTAAGTTATTGATACGGCTCCCAGCCAATGGCAGTTGAGTCTGGGACAGGGTGGTTGGCACACACTCCACGTTGTTCAAGGGTCAACGTATTTACTGTATAAATCAAAACTGTCAGGAAAATACCTTGCATGAGGAAAATTTGTATATTTTAACACTCTTAGAGGAATTCTTAAAAAGAAAAAAACACCAAAACACTCAAGTTTCTAAAATAAACAGTAAAGCAAAGACCTGGCCAACTCCAGGAAAGTGGCTCCTGCCCCTCCTGCCCCCACCCCTTCTCAGAAGAGCAAAGTTTCTGCTTCCTCTCTGCCTCGTTTGACCTTAGGCTGCCGGCTAAAGGGTGAGAAGATGTACCATTTTGAAAAAAAAAAAAAAAGGATCAAAGATTAGAAAATATTCGGTTGTCATTTGGAACATTTTTTCTTAATATTTTATTGGACTAGTGGTTTGTTAACCTTTTACAATGTAAACTTTAATGACCCGGTATATTATTGCCAAAATCTGCTTTTTCTTAAGGAACTAAGTTTGAATTTCCGTAGCCAACCCTAATGGCTGCTGCAGGGCTGATATGGTCTCTTCCGTGGATAGTGAGTGTTGTCAAAATCTGTGCAGAAAGTTTTCTGCACGTCGACGGGAGTGGCTGCAAAATGTTTAGGAAAAATAGGTACAAGACAGAAGGTCACAGGGCGGCCGGGACCATCAGTCACGACACCCTCACCTGCCTGTCCCCATCGGTAAGGCTGCAGGTGTGCCGGCCCTCTGGGGCCACCCTCACATTTGAAAGCGACCACCATTCCAGGCCCTGTTCTGTCTTTCCCTCCTTACCGTGGCTCATGTGCTTAGAACTGCTACGCAAACATCAGTAAAACAAACGGAAACAAATACGCTAGCCTTGCCCAGACCAAGAAGCAAGTGGGGACAACTTACACCCCTTGAACAGAAGCCAGTTTTGTTTCCTAGACGCCAGATTAAAAAGCCTACTGGAATCTGAGTTTCCTTGGCGTGGCCTGCCTGAATATTAATCCACGTGAACCCAGAGACGTGGCGGATGATGAAGGAGTCCCGTTTCTAGCGTGTGCTCACAGAACACAAGCTCCCCAACCAAGCTGCGTTCTCATCGGTCTTTCGCGGATGTCGGGCACGCGCCACCCCCATCACTCACATCACCTCCCCCACCCCACCCCCTACACTCCCGGTGGCTGTTCCCATCCTCGGTCTGTCCGGGAATGCTGGACTACCCCTCCCCACTCAGCTATCTAATCCTATCAGAACTCTAGTATCAGCACAGCGGTGACAGATTCCACCCTCACAGAAAGTGATCCTTTTCTTCACTCGTTCCTGTGATAGTTTTCCAAAGCGTTCCACACTGAGTACAGCAGCCCCCCTCTATATCGCGGGTCACTCATCGCGGCCTCGCTGTACCGTGGGCTTTTAAAAAATCATATATTTACTTATTCATGGCGGATTTTTCGCTATATCGCTGGATTTCCCAGTACTGTATACGTATGTTGTTAAAGTTACGCAGGTTTAAGAGGACAGAATATGTTTAAGAACATAGGTAGTGTTTATAAAAGTGTGGGAAAGGTGAATAAGGGAGTGGCAAAGGTTAATATGGGCATGGGAACCCTTTATAAGTGTGTGGGAGGGGTTTTTAAACCTTAAAATACATATAAATACTAAAGTAAATGTAAGGTTCCTACTTCGCGGGGGGGCTAGAACGTAATACCCGCGAAAAGTGACGGAATGCTGTATACGCTTATCATCTTTCCCGCAGGTCCTCTGAGGCTAGAGGCATGACTTTTAAAAATTTGTATTTTTTTAATCTCCTCTATGGCTTACCATCTCCAGGCTTGGAGTAAATGCCTGACAGAGTTTTAACTGACAAATACCAACGAGAAGAGGTTAACTCTGGGCAGCTTCACCCCTGAGGGCCCCAGAGAACTGAATACCCTGAGCGGGGTGTTTCCGGGGGGAGCACGAACCTTCAGGGCGCCGGCTCCCCAGCCCAGCAGGAGCGGCGACCACCCCCGGAGCGGGCCCGAACCCTCAGTTCCCCGCGCTCGCCCTCCTGCGTGCGGAGGGAGCGCACCTTCTGCCCCTTCGCAGAGGACTAAGTCCGTCTGCTTAGAAATTCGGGAGGCGGATCTCAAAACCTATGGCCTCCTAAAACCCGTCCTCTTCTTCCCTAAGGTCGCCTGGGAGACACCAGCGGTTGGGGCTTACTTGGCGTTAAAGGGCAGCAGGAGTTCGCCTGTGATGAAAAGGACGCAGGACGCAAACGCAGGCGGTCTCCGGGGTCACCGACGGCGCTTTGTTCTCTCTCCGGTCTAACCCGCCCATGTCCCACTGTGACCACGAGGTGGCAGCGTGCCCCACGTTTCGGTGAAACCGCGTTCCAGTCCGCGGGGTGCTGAACCCCTGCGTGCATCCGTGCGAACAGCGGCCCTCTCTACAGTCCTGATCCTTAAGAGGTGAACCCTCGAGCAGGAGGTGACCCAAAGAATGAGGGGCAGGAAGGCAGCACAGCGCGACACAGAGGAAGCTCTATTTACAACTCGAGCAAAGAGTCATCCGACCTCTCTGCTGTAAGATTAGAGGCTGAATCATGATGCATCATCGTTCTCGGCATCGTGCCACGTGGTTAGGGAGGTTGTCCCAACTGTGGAAGTCAATAAAAGGCTCTTAATGTATAATTGTCATTTTAATGCTAAAGGCGCCGATGCTTATTCTAACTATTATTCGTTTTTTCCTCTCTCCATTTCACTTTAAATCCAGAAATCCATTGAATTCTATTCAAAAAATATTAAAACAAAATGGAATTGAAATGGCGGCTTTATCTCTGAAATATTGGTCCTTGAAATTCCCGTGCCTTGTGGTGAATAAAACTGTCATTGGTAGATTATTAGGTCAAAGCCAAAGAACAGAGCCTTCGCCAAGAGAATCTGGAACTAGAAGTGATGCCTGAGCCTGATTTCCTTTAGAAAACATCACATTATCTAAACAAAGGCCGAGAGTTCCCCGGAAGTCCCCAGCCCACCCCAAACCTCCTCTCCACACACCTTCTCCTTGTCTCTCACCTTCTCTAATTTCTTCAGGTGGAGGTTTGTCAAGGGTTCGCCCTTGTCTGTGCCAGCCTGCGTGTGCACAGCATCTCACACACATACACACGTTCCTGTTCATGTCTGTGTGTAACTGCACACAAGGCTCACACACTCGTATGCACACTCGTACACATGTCTGCATGTGTAAATGCACAAAGGTCTCTCACACTCACACCTGTGTGTGAACACACACAGAAGGCTCACACTAGTACACACGCATGTGTGTGTGAATGCACACAGGGCTCGTACTCATATGCATGCATGCATGCCTGTGGAAATGCACAAGGCTCACACTCATGCACACATATGTATGTGAATGCACACAGGGCTCGCACTCATATGCATACCCTCATACTCACATATGTGTGCATGTGTGAATGCACTAGGCTCACACTCCTATACACACTCACATGTGTATGTGAGTGCACGCACAGGGCTCACACTCGTATGCACACATGCATGTGTGGATAAATGCGCCCTGGCTCACTCACATATGTATGTGTAAATGCACACACAGGCTCACACACATGTGTTTGATCTCCGGCGTCTGCTCATTTTTATCCCTCATCCCAGTCTTAACTTAGAAGGGAAGTGGTCGGAGAGCCGTGTAGAGAGGCCGTTCTGGGAACATTCCCAAGCCCTCGCTTCATTTCTTGAATTCCACTTTTATCAGCTTTGAAGACTTTGATTTATTAAAATTTTCTGATACTCCAGGCACTCCAGCATCTGTCACTCTCCTTGCCGAAGAGATGGGAGCAAAGCTTAAATTATTATAAGTGTGTAGAGCTTGCTGCTGAGGATCAATTTTAGTTCTAGTATTCTGATTACCAAAATAGAAAACATAAAAATTCCCTATTTGGCCATCAGAGATTACCTCCAAATACTCATTTTGTTTTGTTCTTCCCGAAATAAATAGAAAAAATTTCCCCTGCCATCTACTTTAAACTTAAAATGGCCTCCAGGCTATGCAATAACAAGAAATGACATTTTATTTGAAAAATGATGACCAGATTTGAGGCCAGAAATAGATTTGTGCATCTTCTCTTCATCTCCTTTATCATCTTCATATTTTTTTGAAAAAATCAATATCTGCCTCTAAAACTCTATGTTCCAATGTGACTTGGTTATCAGTCATAATATCCAGTATTATTGAGTAAGATATATTTCCATTTCTTTTTTTGATACAAGAAATCCTATTCCCAAACTTCAGTTTAACACTGCTCACACTAGATTCCCTCCCCCAATATTTCTGCTAAAATTGTGTATTCCTAGTGTGGCATAAAACATCATGTTAAGAAAAAAAACAACACCTTCATGAGAAAATTATGTTCTGTGGACAGAGACCACTTCCTTCCCAGCACAGGGCATGAACCACATCATTATTAAACCGTTACTATTTGAGTGCAGGAAATTATTACACATTTTATGTGGTGATTATGTCTACCTTGGGTCAGCTACGCGATTTATTCATTGTGTACAATTGGACGTGACTGGATTCACAATGAGGAGGATAATATATCTCTTGGGGTCTGTACTCTAATTCTTATTGGAACTTGGACGTGCTGCCGAGGCTTGCTTTCCAGGATGGTGAATGCGTGTCTGTGACCGTTGTTAGCTCAGACACGCTGTTGTGCTGAAAGTACTACATTTGGTTTCACTCTTGGCCATGCCAACTCCCCAAAGCAGGACTTACAATAAATGAACATCAGAGCCAGGCATAGACGGACCACCTTCCGGCGTGGGATGCTGCCGGCCCAAAAGGCTGACAATGCAGAATAATCGTCTTCTGTCTCCACACAACAAACTCATCCTGCCTGCTTTCAATGACAGACATAAAACCCAGAGGCTGCAATGCCAACATCAAAGCGACCGATGTAAACGCTACCCAAGAAGCCCACCAAAAACCACAAGGAATGAGCTGCCCTCCTTCACCGAAGACAATGTTGCTCTCAGGAGTTCAGTGAGCCCTGGCCGAGCAGCTCAGTGGGTTAGAGCATCATCCCCACACACCAAGGTTGTGGGTCTGACCCCCAGTCAGGGCACATACAAGAATCAACCAATGACTGCATGAATAAGGAGAGCAGCAAATTGATGTTTCTGTTTCTCTTTATGATACATTCCCCTTTTGTAATAAGATATTTAATTTTAATTAATTTCTTTATATAGAAGAATATTGATTCACAACTAGAGTATGAAAGCAACATATGTTTAGATCTACCATCTGGCATTGTGTACTTTGGTTTTCGAGTCAATTAAGTCACGTTTTAATAATTTTGGATGAAGAGTTTATCGGTTTAATAAAAGCAAATAAGAAAGCCAAAAGAGAATATCAAACCTATTGTGGTAAGCTGACCAATGGCCCCCAATTCCAAGAACTTGTGGATGCTGCTTTATAAGACAAAAAGGACTTTGTGGATGTGATTATAAAAGTTTCAAGGTGGCGGATTGTTCTAGATTCCCCAGGTGGGGCTGATGCTCACATAGGGGTCCCTAGAAGAGGGCAGCGGTGGCTCTAAGGGACAGAGTGGTACCAGGAATTGGCCAGAGTGGAGACGTCACCCGCTAGCTCAGAAGAAGGAGAAGGAGCAAAGAGCCAAACGCAGGTGACATAGGCCCTGGGACAGGTGAGCAGCTGTATTCTTCCCAGGAGCTCCCCAAAGGGAGCCGCCTGCTGACACCAGTTTCAGCTCCGTGAGGCCAACTTCAGGTCATAAATCAGTGTGGCTTTAAGGCCTAAGTGTATGGTAGTCTGTTACAGCAGCAATAAGAAATGAATACTCCTACTTTTATCTAGGAGCTGATTTCTCAGGTAATCGGAAGCTGGATCTGCCCGCCTTCTGCACGTGTAGCTACGGCTGCGCCCACCATGGCATGGGCAGGGAAAGACACAAATGCAGAAGGGGAAGGTCGAGGCCGCTGAGCTGGGAGTGTGACAGTTCCCAACCAGGATGACCTGCCAGCTCCTGAGTCCCGACTCACTGGGAAATGTGTCAGGAACAACATATTCTAATTCTTTACATCACTGACACTATTTAAGCTAATACAGTGTCACCATGCCACCTGGGAGAGAAAAGGTACATGTCACCTCAAGTGTACTAAGGACATAGGCATTGGTCTTGCAGTAAATAAGCCATCGCCTGAGTGTGTCTTGGAGAAATTCTAGTGTAGACAGTAGCGATTCTCTGACTAAAAGAAGAAGTCGTTAGGTAGTGATGCAGTACCCTCAACTGAGGCCATAATTATTATCTCTCCTCCCCAAATGCATTATTATTCCAACATGTTTTGTTTATTCGCAGAGTGTTACTGAGCTCTGTGCACTTTTCTACTAATTCTCAAATTACAATTTCTAAACCTTTTACCCTTAGGACTCATCAAATTTAGTTCACTGGGGTAAAATGATCATTTTCGTTGTGTAGTACAAAATCAGGGATTATCGCCAGCCCGGGCGGAAGGCAAATTGTGCGCAGGAGGAACAGAGGGCAGGTCCGACAGCACCCCAGACGGGGAAGAGGTAACAACACTGAGCTGGGAATAACAACCGTCCCTGGATGGGACAGTAGACGCCCACCGACTGCACACTGATGCAGGAAAGACCCTGCAAGAACAGAAATGGGCCCCTTAGAACACAGGTGGGAGTGGGCCATGGACTGAAGTAATGGGGAAATGGGTGGTGGGGGTGTGGACCCGAGTGTCAGATACGAGTGGACATCTTTCCAAGTGGGCCCCAGCCTTGAACTGCCTTTGAATGCGTGTGCCAGCACCATAAGGTGGACACCCGTTCTAGTCACCTGCCTGGCGTCATCAGTGCCTGGGTGCTTGCTGTTTACCAAAGGGACAAATGAGCGGAAGGATGCAAATAGTATCCAAATGAAAACTTATGGGTGACTAGGTTAATAAATCTGTAGTAGATGCTCAGCACTAGGGCCAAGCTGAACTTGCAGTGATTATTTTCTTATATTGTCTACATTATATCTTTCTGTATCTCTTGAACTACCAAATTGAGGAATAAAAATACATTAACAAATAGGAATATCACTTAAATATATATTAAGTAACACAGATAGATCGACATTTGGATGATCCATCACATTAAGAGAATGCATTAGTTTTCTACTGCTGATGAACAAATCACCACAAACTTACTGGCTTAAAATGACGCCCATTAGTTATTTCACAGGTATGAAGATCAGAAGTCTAGGGTGGGTTTGCTCTCTCCTTAGGATCTCAAAATGTTAAAGTCAAGGAAGGACTGGAAGCAAAGAACCCTAGACTGCATTCTTGTCTGGAACATGGAGGCATCTTCCAAGCTCATTCAGGTTATCGGAAGAATTAAGTTCCTTGGGGCTGTAGGACTGACGTTCCTGCTTTCTTGCTGGCTCTCCCCTGGGGGAAATTCTCAGCTCCTAAAGGGCACCCACCATCCTCTGCCAAATGGCCATCTCTCTAACATGGTAGTATAATCCCTTAAGGCCAGAAGGAGTATTTGCTACAGCTTAGAATTCTGACTCCTTCCATCCTGACCTTTAGGCCTTCAAGAAGGGCATAAAATGATTATCAATATTTTTTGTATAGTTAGACCAGCCAGAAAAGTTTCCTTTTGAGTAATACAGAGTCAAGTGGTTAGGGGCCTTAACTACTTACACAATAGCCCTTTTGCCATACAATGTAATGTGATCATGGAGCAATACTCCATGACATTCACAGATTTTTCTTGCACTTGAGAGGAGGGATATATTTAAGGCTTGTACACTGGGAATAAAGATATTGGGGTCATCACAAAACTCTTCCTATCATAGTCCATGTGCTGGCCCCCAATGCTTCACTTCCTTCACAGCTGCTAAATACATTCACCCCCTAACAGCATCAACTCAAAGTCCAAAATCTCATCTAAATCTCAACGGCTCAAAGCCCAATCTTCCGGCATCTCAGTCATCTAGATACGGTGGAGATGAACCTCCTGAGAGTACACCTGGAAGGAGCCTGAGCGTCAGTCCCCGGGGTATGGTTCCTCTCCACGCACGTACTCATGAGACCAGATAGACAAACCGCCATTCCCAACGCTCCCAGCACACAAAGGTAGGATAGGCATATGATAACTGCATAGAGATTCTGGCTCAGAAAAAAGAAAAAAGAATGGAGGGCAAATTAGAGTCACTGGTCCATCACAGTTTTGAAATCCAGTAGAGGGAAATGTTGGATTTCTCTTGATGATGTTTCAGGTTCTAGGACTTACTCCTCTGAAGCCGTGGTCATTGCCCTCCTGGCTCTTGTGCCTGCTCCCAAAATCATCCACCATTCCCACCAGATGATAACCCATGTTCAGACTGAGTCACCCTGTATCCTCTTTGGAAATATATTCAGTTTTGGAATATCTCAACTCCTATGAGCTAGACATTCTTTTCATCAGTTGAACTCAAATATTCCCTTATAATTAACTTAACAAACATTAATCTTATCACTCAGATATCAATGCATATCAACCGTACACATCTAAGATAGTTATTACATTTGGAACAACAACAACAAAAATCTCTGAGAAAAACATTCCTTCTCCTTTTGGCTTCTCCTCATGATTCTAGATGCTTCTGCATCCTAGCCAACCTCTTCGAATATTTTCTCTCTTCCTCATCAATATTAGCCAGGAAAGAACAGGCATTTTTGACCAATGGGACTTTCCATGAGATTCTTTTTTCTGAGCTGCTTATTATACTTTCCTAATATAAGCTACTTCTGCTTAAGACTTTTTTGTCAATTATAAAAATAGCTTATCTTGAGTTTAATAAAATAAAAACTTAGGAAGTCCTAGGAGTCAGGGTTCCCCTATACTATTTGCATTTACTTAATATTTGAAATGTGAGAGTATATATTCTAATTGCTCTCTACTATATTTTATGATGTAGCTTTGGAAAAAGGTCAAACTTTTGTGGTATTTTTAAAATTTGATATCATCTAAAATATTAGAGCCCTTCTATATTTGTCATTTGAATTAGATATGAACTCTCAATATATTATTATCTAAGATTAAAAATAATGTTAAATAACATACACACTAACCCCTTACCAAAAGCACCATATATGGGAGATGATAGACCAATCAGCAGGAAAAATGCCAAAGGTGCTATGTGTTAGCCTGAATATCTTCATGTTCTAGTCCGAAAAAAGACAATAAGTTTTTGGGGGTTTTTTATGTTTTTTTTTGTTTTTTTGTTTTTTTGTTGCCAAATACCTTGCTGAAATAAAGATGGATTGCTCTAACATTTTGATCAACTTCTTCTAACATTTTGATCAATTACTGACATAGACAGCAACCTGCTATTAAATCTGCAATAATACTGGGTAAGATATTTAACACATTTTCTGATGGTATCAAGACTTAGAAAGATAGAGTTGACATTCAGGACTTCCAGTGTTCTAGAATCATCCAACTGGGTAATTAGAGAACAATTTAAGGCCCCAACTATTTATTCACTGTGGGAAAGAACTGTCCGCTATATTTAGCCTCTATGAATTGAAGAAAATATTAGCTGCTGTGCCTATCATTGACATTTCAGATATATTTTTAAATGCATAGCTTCAAATTACAAGGTGCCAATGCAATAAAGGTACATTTCTCAGGATTATTTTCTAGTTCTATAAATTTAAACATGATTTATTCAGGGTTTCTAAAGAACATTCCAAATATATATCTATTAATATGACTCATTATTTGTCAGAACATAATTTTCTAAAATTGCTGTGCTTTGCACCTAAATCTGGGCATCATTCATTGCGCCATTTTAAATATTTTCTGAAACTTTTTTCTTCTTACTGACTTCCCATGCCGTTCTCTCTCTTTGCCTAATTTAATGGAAACTGCAAGAGAAGCTCACTATAAAGAAGCAACTAACTGTTTTTATGTAGGTTGTTAAGATCTGCACTGTATCAGGTCTATAAGCTTTGTCAGTGCTCAGCCAAAGACAGAGCGCCCATTACGTCCCTGCTGAACAAGGAGAATTGTCTTAAGCAAGGCTACAATGCCTGTGCAGAAGTAAGTAGTCAGAAATTTTAAAAAAAAACACCCTTTTGCCCCAGCAACTCCACCCCTGGGAATATATCTGAAGAATCCCGAAACACCAATACGAAAAGAACTTATGCACCCCTATGTTCATAGAAGCGCTATCAGCAACAGTCAAGGTCTGGGAACAGCCCAAGCGCCCATCCGTAGATGAGTAGGTAAAAAAGCTCTGGGAGACGTACACAGTGGAGTACTACGCAGCAGTGAAAAAGAAGGAACTCCTCCCTTTTGCGACAGCATGCACGGACCTGGAGAACATCGCGCTAAGTGAAATAAGCCAGTCAGTGAAAGACGAACCCCATAGGACCTCACTTACAGGTGGAATCTAATGAACGAAATAAACTGATGAACAAATAGAAACAGAAGCAGATGGAACAGACCGACAGCTGCCAGAGGGGACGGGTGGACGGGATGAAGGACGATGAAGGGATTAACCAGAGAACATCTATGCGTGACCCGTGGACAGGGACGACGTTCCGGGGACTGACTTAGGGAGGGGGGCGCGTGGGGCTGGGTGCAGGCGAGGAAACGGAGAAAGAGCGGGAACAACTGTGTAGCATAAACAATAAAGAAAGAAAACACTAGTCGGAGTGGCCTATGTAGCCCTGTCCTGTCACTGGTCCCAGCGACGGAGAGGGACGCCCGTGCAGCCTGCGGTGCCGGAACTGCGCGGGGACAATGCCCCGGCCCCGCACTGTGGAGGGGCCGCCGGCCGGGAAGCTTACGTTCTTGGAAGGAGGTGAACAGCATCTGGAAGCGGCTGTTGCGGCTGCCCTCGTCGGCCCACAGGCGGATCACGCCGAGGCCCGTGCGGAGCATCACGTCGTTGGCCATGGTGCTGCAGAACTTGGCCTTCAGGTCCTCCACCGCGCTGCTGCCGTCGTACACGGCCACGAAGTTCCGCTTGCACTCGTTGGAGTTCTGCATCTCGTAGTCCAGGAAGCGCAGGTAGATCTGCAACACAGCAAGGCCACGGTCGTCTCCGCGCATCCACACGGGGAAGCGGCTCAGCGAGCGCCGCGCGTCCCTCTCTCTCCCTCGGCCTCACAAGACAGCCTTGATTGCAATCACTCTTATTCTTTTCCCCCCGGGGACAGCGAGGAGGAAGGATGCATGAGTAGGTCCCAATTGGGGCTCATAGTTTTTTCAAAGGTTATTATCCTTTCTTTATGTAAATGAACCATTTTCCATGGCTGGGTATTTTTACCCAAATGGCCCTATTTCTCCTCGTAACTTATCTGGAATGAGTTATTAGTTTTCATAGTTACACGGTTTTATCTGGATAGGCACAAATGTGTGAGAGTATTTCTGATGTACCTGTGTTAAATAAATTTCATGACTCCCACCTCCAAAAATGCATGGGTGGAAACAATTTTTGTTAATACCAAAGGGAAACAGAAGGGTATCAAAAAGGTGGTCTCTGGCTTCGCTTTGCTGAAATTATTCCACATAACTACAGAGCTTCACCTTTGAGGTAGACTGTTAAAAAAGGAAAGAAAAGAAAAGACAGCTAACCTGCTATTATTTTCACAAAAACAGACAAGCCATTTAGCTAAGTCCAGATAAATACAAATTAAATTAACATGCAATGAGTAAAAACTATTGCGCCATCTGCTTCATAGGTTATTTTTTAAATTCCCAACAACCCTATAAAGTTGTATTGCCATATTCAAATGAAAACCACAGACAATATGAATTTTAACTTGGACATGAGGTCCCTCTAACTCTTTGGTCCATACCCCTTCCACCTAGTCACACTGCTTCACGATACTTTTTATGGTCAACAGACAAGATCTGACTGTGCTCCGATATGCACTAAAAATGACAAGCAATTCATGCAACCAATAGTGTTTTACATTTTTAAAACACGAATGCCTACCACCTATTTCCTGTTAAATGCCCTTCTATTAATACATCACCTATAAATTAAAGACATGCATGCAATTAAAAACTCAACTCTTTCATCACCCTGTATTCCTTTTTCCATATTTTTCATAATCTGTGAATCTCATAAGGCAAATATTCCCCAGATCCAGTATGCCTGCCCTTGCATTAAAAATTATTATTATTTCAGTTAAAAGAAATTTCTCTTTTGCCCTCAATGTTCTCATTGAATGGGGCACAAACTCTTGTGAACTCCACCCTCAGGATGGCGGTTTTCCATCTCCACTGAAACTTTTGTGATATTACAAGTTTCCCAGATGTCCTGGGTGTTTTTCCAGTTCACCCCCAATGCCTACCTCCAGTCAAAGTTGTATTAATCTTTCTATAAAACAAACCTAATAATGATCATAAAATCTTTAACTGGCTTCAAAATGGTTATAATGAGAAAGTTTAAACACCATACACTGGCAAATTTTCCTTCCTCTTATCTTTGAACATCACACAATTATTTTTATGTACACAAGTTCTACATAAGTAAGCATGTTCCATTCTCTACCAACTTCTTATGAATTTTCAAGGTGTAGTTCAATGGTTGATTGGAAATTCTGTTTTCTTTATTGACTTCATTTGTTCAATACCAATCACGTATTTATTGGACACCTATATGCCAGTGTTTCGAGTGCTATACATAATGATAATTGTACAGATAAATGACATTTTTATTATTTTATGCAATAATTTTCAAAACAACATATTTATAACTCTAAACTATGACAGGAAAGCAAAAGATCATATGTTGCAGACTTATAAAGAATACTTATCATAACCATTTAAAAATGAAAAAGTAGAGGTTCAGAAAAATAAGTCACGTTCTCAAAGCCACACAGGCCCCTGAGATCAGTACTGAACTCAGATAATCCTGAAAAATCTACACCTTAGTATCGCACTGCACAGCCTCACATACACTGATAAAAAATTCTCACAGACTTATATTCCCTAAAGAAAATTATAATCTTAAACAGCTACAACAAAATTAATAAATAAGCAGCCATCGCCCTTTTCCTAAGGGGACAAGGAACCAAGCTGATGATTGGAATACAAATGAGATCCGTAGAAAATAAAAGTGTCCCTCTGAAATAAATGGCGGTCTTCAATTTTCTCAAAAGACAAACTGACTTTAGAGAAGACTGTCGCTAGGGTTAGAAAGGCAATTTTGCGCACTTGGCCCATGTTTTCTCATTTGACAGTTGCCATATTTTCCCTAAGAGGAGCTCGATTTGCCTTCTCACGTGAAGTGCGTGATTGAGGTCTGAGTACCGTCTACACCGAAAGGCCATTCTTGTTAGACAGCATACAACTGACAGAGGAAGCGAACATTACAGTCACTGGATGTTATTATTCACTTCTGAAGTACTCAATTGTTTTTTATAACTGCTTCCTTTTTATCATTCAAGAAAAGAAATAAAACATGCCAGTGGGTATTTAGCCTTCCTGGGCGCAGGGCTGTTGACTGCAAATGTCACTAGCCAGAAAAGTGACCAAGCCTCCCCACTCTCACTCTGGCAGAGATCCTATAAAAGCTGCCCCGCTCCCGCCCCCGCATTGTGATTTCAATAATATTTCAGCAGCGTAAGGCTTGCACCATAATCTCGCTGCGTGGAAGGATGCCCATGACAATGGGTTTACTTGGGGAGAAAACTACAGAAAGTGTTTCAGTCTCTCTTCGGAAGAAGAGAAAACGCCCAACAGAATCATATATAACTCCAGTAAAACGGCCCGATCACAATCTCCTCTCAGTGAATCATTCCGATGCATATTCTTCTTTCTAATCAATCACCAAGTTTGAGCTGACAAAATGATTTATTAAATGGGACTTGGGAAGCTTCGGAACATATAAGCAATTTCTAGGCATATCTGTCTCCCAATCACACTAATAAGCGGAGCGGCATCAATTTTGCATACTCACAGCAAGGAAATCGAGCTAACAATTGACTAAGGAATATATTTACAGACATTTCATGGTGCCCATTTAATCTGGTGCCTCCCGTCACGCCACAATGATATACAGGAAACAGACACCATTTGGGGCGCCTGTTGAAGACTCGTGGGAACAATCTTCCCCCTGATAAATACAAATCAAACACACCACAGTCTGGGAAACTCTGGCCATGGTTTCAAGACCTCACACTTTGATAAACAGAGCCACCTTCTAAGCACTGTGTAGCCCAGGACTTGCATGGTAGCTGTTTGATCTGTGACTGGGCCTGCCAGGTCTTAAGTCAGGACACCCCATGAATCTGGAAGGCAGCAGCACCCAGCAGGAAACCAGGACAGCGTCTTCTTTTCTGGAATGCCAAGAAACACACAGCCTACAGCAAATCCTGACGTAGCAACAGTAAAATGATTTTCCGATAAACGTAGACAAGGATCAAATATTTTAAAAGTCCATCTGGGTAGCCCTCCAAAATCTGATAGCGCAAAACTGAGACATCATTTAAAAACAGAGTTGAACGATAATGTTTTCATTGGTAGTTATCTAGCCAGTTAGATTTTTCATTTTGTTTACCCAATTTTTTATTTTTCTTCTTCAAGATAATAAGGGCAAACAGTCTTTAGAACCCTAAAATGTATCGTTGTAATCAATTATAGTTGCTACCCCTTCCTCTATTGCATTAGTTTTCTCCTTGCTCCGTAACAAATTACCACAAACTGAGCAGCTTGAAACAATATCCATTTATCATCTCTGTAGGTTAGAAATACTTGCAGGCTGTGGAGGGCGTATATATGAGGCAGAAAACCGAGGCCTTTGCGGCCTGTTTTCTTGATGACTGTTTACCAGGGATCATTTTTAGGTCCTAGAAAACATTCTTTGTTCTTCTGACTCTCTGGCTTCTCCTTTGCCCACAGCCAAAGAATACTCTGATTTTTAAAAAGCTCATGTGATTAGATTAGGCTCACCTGGATAAACTCTCTTTTAATTAACTCGGAATGAACTGATTGGGGAACTGAATTGCATCAGCAAAATCCCTTTTGCCGGGAACTTAACATAATCAAGTGTGTGACGTGTATCTTACACCCAGTCCCGAGGACTGGGCTGGAAGTCTCGGAGCCCATCTTGAAGATTCTGCCTACAACAATGAAGTTGATTATATAATTAACTTGAACGCAACTTCACTTTGAAATATTGACTTATTATATATTTTCATTTCATCCTTTTATTCGAAACATTTCAAAAATAAGTAACAACATATCCAAAATTAATTTCAAGTTTTAAATGATGGGTCATTACTCAAAGCTAGAATTTTATTCTCCCAAGACCTAAAGTCACTAAATTATCTCCATTCGTGTATTTTTCTACATCTTTGGCTAATCTATTTTCCTGACTTTACAGATCTGAACATTTCCCCTGTAAGTGTGGTTTTGAGACATCACCCCAACTGAATCAGGACATAAAGATCTCGCTTTAGCATTGTTACTAACCACCCAAGTATTCGGGCAGTCCTTCATGAGAGACTCATCAAGTTCTGGTCTTGAAAAAAAATGGAATATCATCTATGCCAAAAGTGTACTTGACTTTTTAATTATTATACAAAATTCCTGCCAAACTCTACCCAGATTACTCCTATGCAATCTCATTTGGTCTTTGGGCAGCTTGATTATTCAAACAAAAACCAAAAACCTTCTCTATATTGATCAAAACTACATTGCTCTGGTCTCAAGCATTCAGACAAATTGCAGTACTTAAAACCAGGCAGATGTAGCCTGACTGTGTCTTCTTCTGTCACCTCACAGTCCTTCAACGGTATGGAGAGCGCCCCCGTGTCCATGTCTCTAGATGTACATCAGCTTATTTTCTCCCTGAGAGAGACCTGAAGGGCAGATGTTTTTCTTGGCACTGAGACAGAAGCCCCACTTCATGGAATTACCATCCAAAGTGGTTACCACGATCTGATCACCCAGCATTCGTTTCTGGACCAGATGCAGGACTAGACAGCATGCTATCCTTCCGTCCTCTCTGCTCTAGGATCTCTGTGCCTACCAAAGAGTTGCTCACAGAGGCATGTTCTTACGTTCTCCTGTTAACCCATAAAAAACCCCACCGTCCTGACTCAGCTCATCCATCTGTCAAATGAGTAACAGATTTCCAAAGTCCGCCTGGCATTCCATGTCCTAAAAAACTGGATCAAACACATTCTAATGAAATCGGATCATCTATATTATTACTTTCAAACAAAGCAGATATCAGATATTATATATTCTACTTGTGCAAAGGCTGAGAAGCAGTATGTACTTGACTTAAATTTTAATAGAACTCAAATAAGCAATATGCTTCAATCACCAGTTATCATTCAAATTTTCCCAGGAACCAATTCGAGCTTAATTCACGCTCCTAGCACAAGCTGCTCGGAATGCCACAAAAATAGAAAACCTGTGCGGGCAGCCATTCCAGTTCTCGCTTTTCTTCACAGCCACTTCCTACCCTCTGACCTTTCACTTAACAGAGGAAGCCTGTCCCAGTCCAGCCCCCTTTGTCCAGCTCTGCAGGTGGCTTCCCCTCTGGGTCACAGAAGGCCAGCTTCTGTCACAGGCAGGTGCATTGGCATTGCTCTTCTGGGCTGTCCACAGGTCGGCCTACCTACCCGCTGGAAGACACGGTGTGTGTTGATCCTCCCTGACAAACCCCCTTTGTGACAGTGGCAGTGACAAAGATGCTGGCTGCAATGATTAGGTGGGACTCACGTGTGTCCAGTGGGGAAAAAAAACCTTCTAAAAGTCTTCCATTAATAGAATTTAAGAAAAATGAATAGCATTCGTCTATTATAAAAGAGCATAAGAAAGACCAATCCAGCTCCCTCAGAATTAACAAGCTAGGTTGAATGTTATGGTACCAATGGCCTTGGGGGGGGGGGGGAGGTTTAAGGAGGAATTACTGCCTTTCTTTGCAATGCATTTAATTTTTTCAAAGATTTGTTTAGATGCAAGGTGACCTGCAAGTGACAAACCTGGAATGTGGACCATGTCTCTGAATCTCTGTACCGGAAGCCCAGAAAAAGTGTGCCACACTCCCAAATTGTGTGCAGACCCCGGGCAAAAATATTTGTGAAGGAAGACAAAACTATTTTCTGAAATACGAACCCCCTCAAAGGTGAGCCCTACTTCCCCTCCTCCCGAGTGTCCAGCCCCCACATTTGCTGTATCTGTCGGTGCCGTCACCTCACCTGTGTGCCATCATCAACCAGCCCCGCCCCAGGACTCCTGCCGGGCCTTCGGGGACTCTTCTGCCTCCAGTGCTGACCGCTCTGTCCTCACTTCACAGGGGGAACGATTTCTCAGAACGCAGACCTGATCACGTCCCTGTCCTGCGGCACACACTTCCACATGCCACCAATGCCCCGCTAGGCCCTGTTCACCGCTGGCCCCAGCCTTCACACAGGTTTGTCTTACACGCCAGAGATACAGGGTTTTGTAAGCCCTGGTCAACTTATCCCGTCGATGTGATCTGAGGTCAAAAGGCCTAATTGTAACGATACTACTTAGGACCATGGCCTACGGGTAGCATTCCTATCCACTTCTCAGCGTGGAGTTACAGTGGAGCCCCGTGTTCAGGGTCTCCAACGATCTTCGGCAACATCGCCGTGTTATCTATGACATGAGAGTTACAGTGGACAGAAGAAGACAAAGGGCACGTCAGAATCCAAAAGAAATGAGAGCTAATGGGGGCTCGGAGCACGTCCAGCCTGCTGAAAGCTCTGCACGCTGTAGACGCTTCCCAAGAGGGCTGTCAGGTCTGGGATTGACCTTGAGACTGACCTTGGATCGCGGAGGCGCCCGGATGTACCACTTGCAATCCACGGCCTCGCTAGCAGAAGCTTTCCCTTCCTTCGTGATCTGCACAGACTCCACGATGCCTTCGGGGCCGCCCGCCTCAAACTCGCACGCTGGGTGACAGGGTGCCAAACAAAGACAAAGGCGGAGCTTGAATAACAAACCAAAAGGATATTTCATAGCAGAAAACAAACACCTCTGAACGGTATTAAGTATCTACTTTACCAACCTGGTAATGGTTTCAGAACTCCAAGGTCCTTAAAGTCAGGATCTTAAAAATTGAGAAAAAGACAATTAATCTTATTCTGCATTTATCAGTTACGATGATGCTGAGTAATATACCATTAAATGATTCAGGATACTGACTAAAACTCCACATTAGGGGGAATTAAATGCTTATGTAAAAACTTCCTGATGATATTAAGACTGAAATGTTAATTTATGTAACACGTTGCTATTACTACAGTTTTCATCAATACAAAATAAGCCATTTTTAAAAATCATCCAATGCCGTTCTTTTCTCTAATCATCAAATATGAATCTTACTCATTATCTCTAACGTCATGATTAGACAATAGATGATTTGGTAAAATATATCCATAGATAATTCAAGGTTTGGGTGAAACTTCCATCTATTCTAGATTCAAGCATTTTGTCTGATTTAAAAGATTCCGTAAATTGTTGAAACGCAATTTTCAACTGCAGTACTGGAGGCACAAAGCTAAGATGTAAAACCTAAGGCTCCTCTCCCTCGGCAGATCCCACGATCTCCTGCTCAGCAAATCTTTCCCCGAAATTTTCCGTTTGAGGCCCCCAGAAACTGCATCGACTCAGCACTCACTCTTCGTGGCTTGGCTTCCTCCCACCTACAGCAGGCTCTGTGTCTGCCCATCGTGTCTGCATGTAAATGTCAGGGAACCCTGATCTCTCGGGAGCCTCGGGGGAGCCCTAGTTATCAGAGGCCACCATGGTGGTCTCTGCCTTCCATTTCCCGGGATGGAGTGTGAGATGGACACGCAGCCCACGTGGTACAAAGGTCAGCCCGCCGGAGGGCTCAGGTGTGTCCTGTTTGGGCTGGGCCCTTTGGGGGGATCGCGGGCAGTGAGTGGCCTTGTGACGCTGACAGGTGAACTCTGACAATGAGCAGAATGGAAATGGGAATCTGGGGAGGAGGGAGTCCTTACCAGTGTCACCGGGCCATGGCCGCCACACATCTCTGGGCGCTTTTTGCTTTTGAAACAATACGCGTCTTCCTAGTCTTAGTTAATTGGAACTGGATTTTCTTTTATTTACGGGTGGAGGCTTCAAATTTATCATTTATCTTGGAGATACACGGAGTCCAATTAAAAAGGGATTCTGAAATGTTAGTTTATTTTACTACTATAGCATTAGTTATACATTTAAAATCTTATGAAGTTAGAACTAAGGGGCGGAGCCAAAGGAGGTTTCAGTAGTGAGGACGCAAACACAGGTTATCATTTGTTACTTCTTGTATTGCTTTCTACACGAACAACTGGGAACCGACTTTTGTCCCAACCGGTAGTTTTCAAGGCACCGCTCGGCCACAGTCTAGGGCTGGCGTATGGAAGGACCGTGCTCTTTCGGGGGGGGACTAGTTCTGGATATTAAGACTGTGGGCATGTGTACATCTGTGTGTATGTAAGTGCGCTTTTCGTATGTCTGTGAGCTCAGACGGGCTGAACGCGTGATTGCAGGCTGGTGGTCCTCATCCTGGGCTGTTGTTCATGTGTCTGTTCAACAGGGACACGTGCTGGCCTGGGACGACCGAGAGGCCGGGCTCGGCCATCAAGCTACTTACATCACCTGCTGTTGGACTCCGTTTATTATGGGACGTCATTCAAAAGTGGTAATATTACACATCTTGCATCAAGATACAAAGTCCTTTGCATAATTGTTTTTAATACAGTTCTTTTATCTTTGGGAAGGGAGAAATACCTACATGCAATTTCCAGGAAAGGAGCAGAAATAAGGGCAGCATAGTTCATTAGGATTAGGATACCCCTAGTAGGTATCCCCGCCACCTGAAGCAATAGACGTTTGGTTATTCCATAAATAAGTGTATATTTAATACCTGCTGTACATAAGCAAAGAACTGTGCTTTGTATAGAATCACTCAGATTGGTTGTCACCACTAGGCAGTCCTGTTGAGATTGAAAAGGCCATCCACATTTTTTTCTTACTTTTACATCCAGCTCACCCACCTCAGGTATCCAGATTCCTTATTATTCATTCTGACCTTTTTACTATTTTGAATAATGCTTACAGTAGTCATCACTATTAGTCACTCTCTCCTTTCTGATTAGAACATTTCAGCTTTCCATGGCCATCCCTGTGGTTGTTGTGGAAATGGGGCTGGTGTTCTATTTTCTAGCCGAAGGCTAACATTCGTCAGTTTTATAACTCATGCCAGACAAGGTAAAGAGAATGTGAGGTCTGGTAATCGAAAATTTGTTTTTGGCTTTGTATTAATGGTGAGCGCACAGATACTTAAAAAAACAACTTTAAGAAGGGAACATTTCTGCAATTCCATTAGAATTAGCCACAGTCACGTCACCATCACCAGAATAGATGGTCCATGTGACCTGCAGAAATAAATCAAAATAAACAACACACCGATTTTTTTAAATGGCTTACACTGAATTTAAGAATACTACGATTGATTTATTGCCCCAGGTTGTTCAAGACCAATGACAAACAATGGAGGTGATGGAGTAAGCTGTCTTCCACTCCAGATCGGCCACCCTCCCAGCCCACGGCAAATCTACCCCACTAAGCAACCTGAATATATTTTTAAAGTCTAAGTTTAATCACGATACTGCCCTGGCTTGCCATTGCCTTTAGCATGAGACCACGACTCTTTTTCACGGACTAAGATGCCCTGTGCACTCTTGCCTGGACCACCTGGCTCCGTGCGCCCCCCACTGCTCCCCGCTGCTCCCCTCTGCTCTCTCCTCACTAGACACATTGGCCCATCCTCTTTCCTCAGCATTCCAGACTGTTCCCATTCCCAGAACCTTGAACTTAAATTCTTTACTATCTGCAATGTCATTCTGCCAGCTGTTTGCCTAGCCGGATCTTCCTCATTCTTCAGTTCCTGGGTCAGACATTATATTCTCAGAAACGCCTTCCTGGATGGCCCTCTCTACCGTGGCGGTGTTTCTGCGATTACAGTTGACTATTATTTTGCTATTCACTTACATTCTGATTGGATGTATCCTCCCACTAGACTAAAAGACTCGCTTTCTCCACCACCGTTGCACTGTGTCTAAAGCTGGCGAAAACAAGGAAGCGGGTATTTCAAAGAGGTCTCTTACTTACGGGAAGGAGAAGTCTATCTACTCCAGACAAAACGGGAAAATGGAGAAATAAAACATGGCCCACGCTCTCTCCTCCCACTCCACAGATGTGAATAATTCGCCTTATTGTGATTCAGGCAGAAAAAATATTTTCTAGTAAGTTTATTGTGACAGTTTGATCGCAACATTATTTTGAGACAAATTTTGGAAAGTATTGAATATTTTAAAGGTAGACGTAATTAACTCTTTAAAAGCTAACCACCTTGGTGAGTGTGTTGCTTCTCCAGGGAATGTGAGAAATCCCTGTGAAGATGCTTCTGCAGTTTCTTCACTGCCAGTCTGAAGCTGTAACAAATGTTATTTTTTGGATTTTAAAGAGCTCATTACATCTGAGTTTGAAAAGTTCCGTGCTTTTTCTTTAACAATTGATCTCAAAATGAGGCTACAACCGAACTAGAGGCAGTGCAATGACACCATTCAAAAACATTCTGTTGCATAACGCACATTAAGCTAAATGTTAACCTCCGCAAAGCCTGGGAAAGAGTAGATTTTATTATATTTTTATTTCTTATTTAGCATTTTTTCCTTTTCTTTGGAGTAGATTCTTCTCTTCCATGAGTCAGAGAACTCTGCTATGCCCAATTCTTTTCAGCATCATTAAATGTTAACAGTGCAGTTGACTTAAGAACGCAAGTCTTCTACTTCTTCCTTTCAGAAATCTGAAATGCATCTCTAAGCATAAAAAATACAAGTATAATTTTTCACTTCTCTTATAATGAAATAAGAAATGTCAATATAATAATTGTATAAGTATATAATATGTTCCACAATTATATAAAACAGTTATTCTACTTTTCTTCTATTTAGGACGTTTTTTGAAAAAGATACTATTGCAAAACAAAACAAAAATAATAAATGAAAGCTTAAAATGGCTTGCTACACCTGTCAAAGGAAAAATGACAGTCGCTGAAACACCTCACAAAGTAAGTTAGTGAATGGCGTGGGGTGGAGAAGCCCACAGTTTCTTGGGAAACTCCTAACGCAGTGAATTACAATAAACTAATAAAACCGCCCACACTATTAAATGGCTACTGGATGAAAAGTTGGTAAAAACAAAACAAAACAGAACAGGGCACCGCTGCTTTGTCACTTTGCTGACAGTAGCCCCCTGACCTTCAGTTTTAGGTGAAGCAGGGAGACAGAGTTAGTATCTCGCCTGCGGAACTCCCCTCTGTCTGACCTGTAGACCCACGTACCGATGTGGCTGAGCCGGCTCGTTCTGCTTGAAGTCGTCGGGTGTCAGCATGGAGCTGTCACCGAAGGCTCCTTTTAGGCGGATGCTTGGCAACAGATGCCAGCAGTGATGAAATATTCAAACCACAGGGTAACCGGGATCCTACGGCTCGTACGCGAACATCTGTGTTGACGGTGCAGAGTCAGCGGCGGATCAAACTACTGGCACCTCTGCAGGGCTCCAGGACCGTCGCCGTCCACGCCCCTGCATAACGCGTCCCCGCGCGCCTCGGGGGTCAAGGGGCACCTGACTTAAAAGTCTCCTTGATGAAGCCCTGAAAGTGACTCATCCCCTAAAATTTAAATTTTGAGAGCATGTCTTTGCCTCAGGCAGAACAGAGTTACTCTGTTGACTTCGAGGGAAACAATGGACAATTTCGGCAGCAAATGATAAAATTTGAGCTTCTCGCGAAGGAAAATGTACCCATCACTGCGTATTTGACAGCTGCTCAATCCTTAAGAATCCTTAAGTGTGACTGTTGCTAAGAGCAGATGTGGTTTTTGATCTTAAATAATGAAATACGTCAACATTAGGAAGATACGTATAACTGTCAAGGAGTAACGCACGATATTAAACAACCCCGTGAGGGTGAAAGAGGCATTCTAACAGCAAAACGCATTGGTAGATGCTAATGTAACAGAAAATAAAAATTCACTGATACAGTTTTACACTCATCGCAACTAACCTTTAAGAAACTATAGTTTTTTGAGGTTTGAAGTAGTATCCACCTGATACGACTACAAAAATACTTTCTTCCTTCCAACTACGTAGCTCTGTGAGGCTGGATTTCCCTCACATACTTTATCCATAAAAGCACCCTGCAGCAGACTTGATGTGGGAGAGAGGTGAGAGTCTAGCTGCCCTCTAATAAGCCAGACGTTAAGTAGATTTACAGAAATGTGAAACCACGGAATTACCTAGTTATTACTTTAATATTCATTAATTAATATTTTAATATTAATAGGTGTTTAAAAATACGATTTTTATGTTAACACATAACTGGTTTACTGGTGTAATTTTTCTATGTATGAATAGCCATTTAAAACAGGGGGGGATTGATTGTGGGAGAAGGGGTGGGCTGGGTGGGGGGAGAAATGGGGGGGAAAATGGGACAACTATAATTGAAAAACCAAAAAATAAAATTAAAAATAAATAAATAAATAAGAGCTTTGCTGGATAGAGTAAAAAATAAAATTTGTCCATTTAAATGTATAATATGATAAATACTGAATGATATAGCTAAACAAACCAAAATACCCTAAGGTGTTCAGTATTTTTTTAAAAGGATAAGCATTTTGAAAGCCAAACACTTTAGAATTTCTGCCCTGCCCAAGCCCACCTTTGTATCCAGAAAAATGCGTTCTGCCAACGAAACTCTAAGTTACAATCTCTTAACTCAGGCTTGGGCAGTGCCTTTATTTCATACCCCAAAGGAATTCCCATATGCTAGTAGGGCTACCGGTGGACATTCAGTAAACCATCGCTTACGTGATTAGGCTGTGACTGAATCCAACGGGAGGCATCTTCATATTACAAATGGACAAAGGCGGGCTTCAACAACTTTCCCAAAATGCCCTTTGTTTTAACCTAGAACCTGAAGAGCTTCCTAGCTATCTCTGTACCGCAAGCCGGTCAATACTTCTGAAACATTATATTTTAGCTCTAATGACAAGGGTGCTGACTGAGGCTTTTAGAGCTCAAGGGTGCCACCATGCCACAGCACACAGTGATGTTCCCGGAGCCACGCTTCATGGGGAAATGTGATTGCCTGGCTTGGCCATGTAATTATATTTACAAAACCCTCTCATTATGGAAATCAACTTTGATCTTTTGATATGTTTGCCATGCACAACTCAACTACCTGACAGCCAGTCTCCGAGAAAGCTAATCAATGTTTTCCTCAAATTTTCACACTCTCGTGCGTTTCGAATTATGTCACGAGCTCCGTAGCGTCCCCACTTCTTTTCTCTAGGGACTCGTGAAAGCCCTGCGGTGTCTGCAGGAATATCGTCATGACTGCCACCCTCACATAGCAGCTACCTGCCCACCCCAGCGGCCATGGTCCCACTTCCATCCTTCACCTCCCTGCAGCCCATCACCCCATGGACCCCTCACTTCCTACCCAGGATTGAAAAGCATCATGTTTGTCAGTTTTGAACTCAGTTAACTGAATTTCATTTAAAAATATAAATGCAAGTATCACCAGAAGACCTTAAAACTTCAGCTAAATAAATGTCCTGGGGTCACAACGAAGCGGTGCCAGCCGTGCAAATGTAGCCTCAAGTCAAGACCTCTTGTGCTTCCTGAATTTGATGAGCTGAGCCGGCCTTTAATTGGCGGCGCTGGGAGTGTTCTCTATGGGTGGCCTTGGCAAGGACAGCAGAGTGAATGTGCCAAGCATCAGCAGTGCACAAAGGCCACGGAAGCCACCGTGGGACTGGGAGGAGATGCAGATGTAAAAAGCCAAGCACCACCCCGCCAACAGGTCCACGTGAAGGCAGTGTGAGGCACCTCGTGACAAATCCTGGAGAAACCCACGAAGGAAAGAATCATCACGCATTTGTCTTCTCCTCTAGCAAGTAACCTTGGCTTATGTTAAGCATGGGGGTTAGCACTGCAGCGACTCCGAAGGTATCAGCGGGTGTCTGAAGAATGAACCCTCCACGTGAGGCTTCAAGTGACCACAGTCGGGCCCCCAGTTTTGAACCACACGTTAAGAAAGGCCAGAGCTTCTCAGACCCCTCTGCCTCGGAGAAGATCACTTTCCAGAAGTGTACCTTCCGTCTCAGGGAACCAGGGAGAACAAGAGATGCTGGAGCCCTGAACAGAGCCAGACTGTCAGGGTCCGCTCGGACCCCAAACTGATCATCTGACGGTTACAGGCATCAAGTGCATTGCTAGCCTGTATCACACACAGCGCAAGAGGCTCACTAAAATGCGTCTTAGATTCTTTAGTAGTGCTCTACTGGCATTTCTTTCCATTGGCTTTTAAAAGTATTTGTGTAATTGTAAAAATCGCGTCACGTTATAAATACCTTGAATGATCCGCGTGCCTTCAGGCTGCAGTTGAAGACTGCGCTGTTTATTAGACACTTGCTAAATCTGGCATCTCTTTGCTTAATTATCTATCATTCAAGCATAAGAGCACCTAAAGTTATTCCATCAAGAAGTCTGAGAATAATCCTCGATTTCCCCAAAGTCATGGTCTAAAGCAATATAACTCAATATCATAATTTTTAGGTCAGAAGGGAAGAATTAGGTCTCTCTTGTTTATCAGAGAGGATGATTGAAGAGAACCCATCAGCAATATTCCCTTAGGCTTTCCATTCTTATCCATCGTTAGCCTTCTCCTGATTATGCGAGCTGAACACTTCAAACCCAAAATGAACTTGACTTCTTCACACTTTCCTTTCATCAAAAACACACCAAGAGCTTTCGATTGTTCTTTGTAAACTATCTTGCTACCCACCTCCCTTCCCAGTCTCCTATGGGCTTAGTCCCAGCCTCGGCGCCGTAGGGCGTCAGAACCTAGGCAGCCTCTCTGCCCCAGTTCTTTCTGCCTCCAGTGCTGTGCACAGAACTTGTGAGCTAAGGTGCCCTAGAAGGCTTGTGCCAACACCCACTGCCGGCCACGGGGGGAGGGCATTGGACCATCCCTGTGCCCGTCAACACATGCCCTGCCCGCCAGCAACAGCATGAGGAATAGGCCGTGTTTCTGTCTTAATGCACTAAATTTTAGGGTTTTTTTTAACACAACAACTATCAAAAGATTGTAGAAAGTCCGTCAATAGCCTACTACACACAGAGATTCAAACAGCCTCTAAGATGGCCCTCAGTGTCCCACTTCCTAGAAACTGTGCCCTGGTGTCACTGCCGTGTGACCCCGTGACTCACTCCCAACGAAGACTGACTCCCTGCCCCAGCAGTGGTGATGGGATTGAGATTTCTTACGGAGACACTGACCTCAGCTCTCTCTCTCTCTCTCTCTCTCTCTCTCTCTCTCTCTCTCTCGTTCTTGCCTTCGCTCTTATTCTCTCTCATTTGCTCTAAGGACAGTCAGCTCTCATACGACCAACTACCCAGTGGAGAATCTCACAAAGCTGGGAAATACTAGAATATTGCCTGGGCCGACAGCCAGTGAGGACCGAGCCAGGTCAGGGGGGAGTGAGTGAGGTGGGACGGGCAGCCTCACCCCACTGAGCCCCGAGATGGCCACACTGATCCTGCACCCTGAGCTATTGAAGTTTTTTTTTTTTTTATGTCTTAAATAAGACCAGCCTGTGGTCAGCATACAGTAAGAAAATCTAGCCCTTATACTTTTTGACTCTTAATAGTTATTATTAATCAAAATTGTCATATACGGTTAAAAAATGAAACTAAAAGAATACCTGCACATTTAACAATCATTGTTTGAAAATTAGCAGGAATGCTACACAAAATGAATTTGGCCAGGCCATTTATTCACCTTTTTTAAAATTGATTGTAGAGAGGGGCGGGGGGGGGGCAAGGGAGAGAGAGAGAAACATCAATGTGTTGTTCCACTTATTTATGCATCATTGATTGTTTCTTACATGTGCCCTGACCAGGGATTGAACCCGCGACCCCAGCACACCGAGCAATGCTCCAACCAACTGCACTACCCAGCCAGGGCACTATTTACTCACTTTTAGAAGATTCTTAAAGGCGATAAAATTTTCAAGTGAAAATATAAAAGTCTCTCAAGCTCTTGCCACTTGCAATTTCAAAATATTTTTAAAAATATTGATGACAACATCGTATATGATGGACTCTGCCTCTGGCGACAGGTTTCTCCGTCCTTAAGAAACTGCAAGGCACTGTGAGCATTTGGGACATTCGGCCACCGAGGGTCTGACTCCGTGGGCCACACCAGCACGGTGGGGGGGGAGGGGGGAGCTGCGTATGGACATCTGCCTCCAAGAGAAGACACGCAATTTCACTGTCACAGCAGAACACCCCTTTACCATTTTAAGCCCCTTCTTTGGGAAACAAGACTTATTCATACTCGTGTATTTAGATATTAGATAGGAGGCATTTTTTATTCCAGAGGAGCCATTGCTTATTGAGATGTTCTGATTGGCTTGATGATTAAACATTTTATAGGATAATATTATTACTTATATTATGATAGTTCTTGGGAAAAATTATACCATAAAATATTATGCTAATTATAATTTATCAAAAGATTTTCTTGTTTCCCTGTTAGTCAATAAAGCAAACAAGCAATACATTCTTTTGAAACACCCATGATAGTCATTGTAATTTTATCACATGTATAATTTTCCAATATTAACAGCACAAAAATTAAAAATTATCTAAAACATAAAAATAGAAGTGTTTATGTGTGTGTGTACATATACATTGTGTTCCCAAGACACATAGACATGCCTCTATAATAAATTCTATTTATTCACTGATTTATATGGGAATGTTAATAAACTCCACAGAGCTGTCCTTTCTTCTTTTTATTTATTTCCCATCGACTTCTAGGCCCTGATGAATCTAAATAATGGCTCCGTTTTCTCCCTCCTCCTTCTCTTCTTCCTTTCCTGTGACTTTTCTTTTCCTCTGGGCCTCTGGACTTCCTTTCCAGTCTATGGCGAGAATTACCCGGAGCGCATGGCGCCCAGCGCAGCAGGCCTGAGAGGCTGCCCCAGGAACCAGCCCCGTGTCACCCCAAGGACACGCCTGCGTGTACCCCAGGCCCCAGCGTACGCATACGTTGGATATCACTGGCTTGACAGGAAATTATGCATTTCTAAAGAGCTGGACAAATGCTGAGAAGTTGAGAAGTGATCAACACTTTTCAACTAAGTAACGCTGTGATTTCAAAAACATTTGACATCAGTATCGGATTTATTTCAAAATGAGAGAGATTCCTCACATTCCTGAGTTTTTCCTTGTACTAAAGCCTTCAATTAAACTTAAGAATGCCAACACTGAAATATATAGTGAACTCTGGATTTAAATAAACTAACTTAAATATTTTAAACATTAAGGCACAATATAACCGTCATTTCATCTGTTAATGTGCACCTTCACCTGCGTTAAAATTTCCTCATGAGAGATGCAGCAAAAACAAATAACATGAAGCATGAAAAGCAATGTTAAATGTAGATAAATTTCCAAAGAAAATATGCTACAATTGAAAAGTACAATTTTTCTTTAAAAATATAAAAATTAATTTTGAATTATATCTGACATGAAAAAGACTAGAATTTCATGATGTTAACTTTAAACGTATCAAGACCTGTTTCTCTTAGCTTGTTTTAGTTAAAGAAACCACTTGCAGTCCCTATTTTAAGCCTTATTTTGTTGGTGAGAGATGCATAAAATAAAAGCTCACGCTTGTAGATGTCACAGTTCTGGCACCACAAAGATGAAAAGGTTCGTTTTTGCTTTTCTACTACAAGGACGTGAAGACTAGGTTTCACATGAAAGCTACATAAGTGGAAAAGATCGAATTTATAAGGTACCTGAGAGATGCCCTTTGAAATATGGATACTGCATTAATGTTCATTTAATTCATACACAGAAAACGAGAGAAGAATACATGACTTCTACTTTCCATGTTTCAGGGAAGACCAAGAATAAGTGTGTTAGGGTTACAGTTTATAAGCTCCTGTTTCTAAAATCCCACCTTGCCGCAACGCACCTCAGTGTAGGGTAGAGCCTGCGCCGGGCTCAGAACGGGGGCCACTTACGGAACACGCCGCTGCGGTCCCCTGCGTCACCTCTCACCAGCCGCAAGGCAGAACTCTGCCACTCTCCGCCCCAGACCGCCCGCTGACCTACCGCTCGTTCTGTTTGTTCAAGGGTTCCGATGTCCTCACTGTGGCTTTGCCATCCTCCAGGACAGTGTGATGGTTGTTGCCCTGACCCATGCGGCTCGGCTGGTGTCATCCCAACAAAGTGAAAGGTCGCTAGAGGCAAGTGACTGATGCATGTTTCTCTCTTGCATTGATGTTTCTCCCCCTTGCCTTCTCCCTCCCTTCTCCTCTCTCTAAAAATAAATAAATAGTTAAAATCTTTTTAAAAGGTTGATAGGATGGTTAATGGGTCAACACGACTGGGTCATGGGAGCCCAGACATTTGGCCAAACAGTATAGTAGGTGTGTCCCCTGAGCGTGTTTCTGCCTGACATTGATCTTTGGATCATAAAGAGAGTCAAGAGGACAGCCCTCCCAGGGTGGAGGGGCCTCATCAGCGGGTGAGCTGGAGACAGGAAAGGAACACACTGTGGAGCCGAGACATCAGCCTCGTCCTGCCTTTGGACTGAGGCTGAAACAGCGGCTCTTCTGGGTCTGGACCCTGCCCGCTTCCGACTGTCACTACACCGTCCGCTGTCTTGGTGCTCAGGCCTTTGAATTTGGGCTGCAACTACACTGTCAGCTCTCCTGGGTCTCCACCTGGGGACCCGTGGACTTCTCAGCCTCTGCGATCTAGTTCCTGATCACCAATCTTACGTATGCGTCTAGGGAATTGATTCTGTTTCTCCGAAGAACTCTGACTACGAGGCCTGGCAGGAGGCCCTTCCTCACCTGTCCCTGCCATTCCTCTTGCCCATCTCCTGCCTGGGAAACAGCCCTAAGTCCCCCTGAAACAGCTGGCTCTGCCTGATACCCTACTTCTTGATGGCTTAGCTCCCAATTGATCTCCTGGGCAGTTTTATGTGCTCTTTATATCCTCCCTTTGGAGAGTAAACAGAAGCATCGGGTCAGCACCACAAGGACCCTGTGCTATGCTGCAAGCCTTTACCATATGTCAGGCCTGCCTGTGCAGAGACTTGACCAATGACGGTCTCCTTAGTCCTCAAAATAATACTTAACTCAGAGGGTGGTTATTGTTCCAAGTGTTAAAGCTGAAGAAAGCGAGACTGGGTGGCTAAGAAAAGTGACAAAGTTCACACAGTACACGTTGGGCAAAGCTGGCATTTTCACACAGGTAGAGCCACCCTCCCCTTCTCCGCAGGGGTATGTTCCAAGACCCACGAAGGATGCCTGAAACCGAGAATAGCACCAAGCCCCATGTACGCTGTGTTTTTTCCTCCATACACATACTTACAATAAAGTTTAATCGATAGATTAGGTACAGGACCAGATTCACAACAATAACTAATACAATCGAGCAGTTCTAGCAACAGATAAAGGTTACTCAGACACACATCTGTTGGCACCGAAACACTGATCTGATCACCTCGATGGCCAGGGAGTGCCCGGGGCTCCAGTCACAAGAAGCTGGAGGGGCAGAGAGAGGTGAGCACCTAAGGGATGGCTGGTCATGGGGCACACAGGTGTGCTGGGCGGGGGCGTGACCCTGTGGGCTCGCAGTGCCGGGAAGCTGCAGGCCGTCTAAGAGGGTCGTGTTGGTGAGGGAGCACCAGGCACAGCCCAGGTCACCAAAGGCGGGACAGATAACAAAGAAATCAGGGTCAGGACACTGCTCTCCTTGTGTCCCCTTGCAGGGCTTGGGAAGTAGGAGAAGAGCAGAAATCACTTGCAGAGAAGGCATCAAATGGAATTGAGTTGAATCTTGAATATGACTTTAAAAAAAAAAAAAGAAATTTACTGGATAAAATGAAGTTGTCTGCTGCCAAGCAGAACTATGAGCTGAGAGTCAAGAAAGTTATTTTAGTTGTGAGAGCAACATTTTTCTGACTTTTGTGCATCTTGTAGCCGTGAAATAAATAATAATTGTGCTACTCTTATCAGAACAGCACCGATTGTCATAGGAATAGAAGCTAAAGATTCAAGCCCTGGCAGACACTGGAAGCTTTTTATGAATTATTAAATTTGCATATACAATCAGATTTCTGGAAAACAAGGATAATGAAAGCAGCAGTAATCAATTTTCCAAACTCCCTCTCTCTCCCCCTCAAAAAAAAAAAAAAAAAAAAAAAAAAAAAAGATGCTCAAAAGCACATCCATCCCAGCTCGCTCATTGAGGCAGGCTGCAGGGCTGCCTGCCCACCTATAGCAGAGCTGAGCTAATGCCAGAGAGACAGAGGGTCCCCAAATCCCCACCCTCTGACCCTTGACCCCAGAGCAGCTCAGCAACGGGAGGACTGATGGCAAAGAAGAGGCGGTGCATGGCTGCGTGGAGGACTGACTGGGACTCAGTTCTCGAAGGACCATTCTGGCCTCTTTGCGGAAGATACTTGCTGGCAACAAGGGCTTGACCTCACAGCCCAGCCTTATGTCTGTAGCGTTATCTGTCCGGGAATAATGTTACTCATCCAACACTCCTCATGGGTTTGACGCACACTTGGAAAGCAGGCAGAGTTTTGTGGGTTGTTTTAATCTTAGTAACTAGTTCTCAAAATCCCTAATATTTCATGTGTACTCATGAAGTCATTGTTAAAGAGAGAATACACTCAAATCACGTGCTGGGAACTGGCAGAAGGTCATGTTATTTCAAATTATATCTTCATGGCATTCTGCTACTAATATGTTTATCTTCTCATAAAACGTTCGTGAGCCTCGAACTTAGAATTATGATCTCACATTGGATTTAGTATTATCTGGCTCTGTTTACTTGGTACAGATGGATGGGGTGTCCCTTTTGGACAATAATAAACATTCTGGGGAATGCTCACTGCTGAGGACATGATCATCCTGTGAGAAGAGTTCCCAAACTTCATTTCATTTCTTGAGACTAGAGGAGCTACTTCCGTTACCATAAAAGAGATGGGGATTAAATACAAAATTCACAGCTTTGTTTTAGAATAACAGGACAAATACAGTTGTCAAATGTTCTCGTGGAAATCCTAATAAAGGGAAACATCTCCAGCCACGGCCTCAGAAGCCAACTATGACAGACACAAGGAGAGGTCAGGAGGGACAGCTCTCCTGTGGTTCAGGCCTCGCTGTCCTGCCATGTTCCTTGGTATTCGCCCTTCCCGCGTGCGCACACCGTCATTTCCGCCGTGTGTCTTAGATGTGTCACAATGCTGGATTTCTTCCCCGAGTCTAACCCACTGCTCCTGATTCTTTAATTGGTGAATTTCTCTACTTTCACTGATATTGATCAGTAACATATCTGGGGTTATTTTTATCATTATATTTTGTGTTTTCTTAATGTTCCTTTGTGTCCACATTTTCTTTCCCTATTTCCCTGCCTTCTAGTTGATTTATAACATTTCTGTATCCCTTTAGAATTATTGGATGGCTTGGAAACTAGAGCGTGTGTTTCTACATATTGAGAACTGTCCTCAACTTTGTAAGTACCTACTTAATGGCAACCTCCCAGTATCTGTAAAGGCTCAGCAGTGGGTTTGCAGAACTTTAAATAGATCTCTCTATATTTACTTTGATGTTTAGTATATTCATTGTAAAATAATTATTTTAAAATGGCTCTTTGGACTTGTGTTTCTTGTCAAATGAATACCTAGGAGTTCTGAGAGACACCACACACATACACACATGCACACATGTGCACAGTGCATGCACATGTGTTTGCACACTTCCCCACTAACAATCCCTTAATGATCACATTCACGGAGGTCTCACAGGTCTCTATGCCACAGGATGACTGTCAGGCTCACACAGACCATGACCACAGACTGAGCCCCTTCTGTGCTGACGCAACCTGCGCTGGAGGGACCTGCCAGGGCTGGGACAGAGAGCCCTGGAATCCAGGGCAAGCTGACAGGCCCAGGGCAGGAGGGGGTTTGGGGTGTAGGAGCAAGGAAATTGGTCTGACTGAATGAAGGGCACACTGGAAAGATGGGTTCTCACATGCGTGATCCCTGCAGCAGCACTTCGGTGGGATTCTGAACTTGGAAGGACATAGGGAAGCTGGGCCCGGGATCCTTTCTGCAGCCACACTTTGGATGGAGCCAGAGAGGCATTGCTCAGCTGCTGTCCTGCGCTACTGGCAGATATAAAGGAGGGGGACATCAGGTCATCTTGGGAGGAATGCTCCTGAAAATATGTTGACAAATGGCAAGAGAGTAAAGGAGCAAGTGAAGAGCTGAGAGAAAGGAGACGGAGTCATGACAAGGTGGCAGGAGCAACACCCCCTGGGTCCTAGAGTTTGAAATCGTCAACCAGAGATTTGAAGTTTCTATAGGAATACTTAGAATGTTTCCAAAAAAAGGTATTTGAAAAAATAAATGTGCAATAGAAAGTATAAGAAACAAGGAGATTAAAATGGAATTTCCATATACAAATTTGGTAAAGAACATAATTTAAAATGGACAATATTTACAGAAATGGTAGCCACAAATTTTTCAGGACTGATGAATATATGAAGCCACCGATCTAGAAAGTTTAGTATCTTTCACAAAACAATTCCATGGCAATGAAATTGCTAGACACAGAAGATGAAGATAAAACCTTAAAAAGCCAGAAAAAAAAAAGCCATGTCAATTAAAGAAGATGACAGAATGATTTGATTGCAGATAGTTCGGTGGCACAAGCCATTCAACACAAGCCAACAGTCAAATAATGTCTCCTAAGACCTGGGAAAAAACACCTGTCAACCTAGAACTGTCAGTCAGCAAAGGGATCTTTCAGGGATGAAGGGGAAATGAACACATTTAGAGCGCAGGTAAACACTGAGGAATTTTATCTACAAGAAAGAAAAATATGCGGACGTAGTTCTAACAGAAATGGTCTGAGAACACTCTCAAGTGCAAGAAAGATCAGCAAATAGATGAAATAGCGACAAGGGGTGATCCACATTTCCAATCACCATGCAACTTAAGTCAGAAGCACATACACGCATATATGTTTCATTTAGAAATTGAAAACCACAGTCATTGTAAAGAAAATGGGTCCAAGAAGTAATTTTTTAAAATTTAGAACTGAATGGTAGTGAAAGGCATTAGGTAAGACCTAAAAGGAGGAGAGTCGAACCTTGTTTATGAAATATAAACTCAATATGTTGGAAATGGTAGCTGTCCTCAGCAATTCAATCAGCAGACCAACCACCATCTCAAGAGTGATTCTCTTTAATGGGATGTGACAAGCTGATTCTTTGTGTGTGTGTGTAAGAATAAAGAGCCAAAACTGTCCAGGACACTCCAACCACTTATTAAATCTTAGCATGATGTCATTGATTATTTTTATCATTGTTGAGTTTTCATGGTCCTAACACATTTCTGACACACCTGATGTAAAACTTAAATGTATGTTTTAACATCCAGCTCCTACTCTGGCTGTTCAAACAGAGCTATGTTTGTTTTACCCTGTCATACATTTGCGCTCTGGAATACCAGCAAATAATTTCCTCCTTTGCCCAAGAGCAGACGGAAAAGGAAATGGAATAATGAGACCCGAATAGGAGGCACGGGGGAGAAAGCACCGTGGGGCCGGCGCCTGTCCTAGTGCCCGGCAGTGGGGCGTGGAGGGCAGCCGGGCTCTTGCTGTCCGGTTCTATCGCATCCCAGGGGCTCTAAAGACCGCGTGCCCCTGTGTGGCAATGACCACTGTCTTACTCCAGTTTGACACTAAACCGCATTACCCTAGGACTGACCCGGGCAGATGGAGAGACGAGTGTATCCACAGGGGGGTGGAAATAAACCTTGAGAGACCTCTGGTTGTGCAAAGACAGCCGGGCGATCGGGAAGAGGTCCGGTGTGTGTCTCGGAGAGTGCACGGCCCCCGGGTGTACGCAGGTGGCCGAAGGCAAGGGGAACATCATCCCAGCCTCCGGTGGGTGGGCCTGCGCGCACAGCTGTGGCCGCTGCCCTGGGTGGGCACACAGCCTCCAGGCGGACGGGCCAGCAGTGCCACCCGGGCGGGGGCGGGGGCGGGCTGGAGAGGGAGGGAGGGAGCCGCGCCGCCACGTTGGTGCTTTTCCACACGCTCAGCATCCCGGGTGGAACCCACAGCCCCGGGCCGGGCGGGCGGCCAGGTGTGCCCTTCCGCAGCGTCAGCAGCTGCGCCCGCACCGTCCCTGGGCGCCGGGAGGCACGGGGGCCTCTCAGCACGGATCCCAAGCAAGAAGCAGAAACATGACAAAAGTAACAACGGTCCTAGGGGCCGAGGGCTGGCTTGCATTTCTCCACGAGCAGCTATAACGAAGAAGATGACCACAATTTTTCAGGGACGGACTGCAGGGTGGGTGAGAAGGTGGACCCACCAGGTAGAAACAAGGCGTAAGGAAACCAGCGTTCGGCTGATGCCTTGTGGAGCCAAGTCTTACAGAGAGAAGGGACAAACTTATCAGCAACGTTACAAATCCTCCCATGACTCGGCATTGCCCTTCAAATTCCACCACTCACTCTGTCTTCATCCCCATAATCTTATTTGTTTTATAGACAAGGGTCCTGAAAGATGGTTCTGCACTCATAGGCTCCAGCTGCTCAAGTGTTGTCACCACTCTGTCCCCTGCTGGTGGACTCTGAGCAGCGTCGGACTTTTATTTATTTGCTATCTTCAGTGCCTAGCACATAAGTACAGGAATAGCTGACTGATGAGCTAGGTAGTATGTTTACAAGTCCTGCTGGCTGTGCAAAGTACTTATTACTCTTACAATTTTAACGCAGTGTCAAATATTTTGTAATTTTTAGAAAATTGCATTAAAATATAGTCCCTAAAATTTATTTTTAAAATTATTTCACAATATCCTAGAAACCTCAGTGCGACTCAAAATACTTCTAGGAAGAGCATTACTGTATACAGTTGTTGAGAAGTCTCAGGTTTGAAATTCCAGTAATTTGTATGTATCACTGTCATAAAGATCAAAGTTCGTTCAGGATAATATAAATACTTCAGGTTTTATTTACTTACATTTATTCTTCAGGAAGAGCCACTTATAAATTATATTGCAAAAGAAATAAGAAACAGCCAAGTAGTCTTCTTTGGGCTCAAATTAACCCAGACACTACAATAAGCAGACCTTGTAACTGTTTCTTGAGCTCCTATGGCTGAGATTTCTAAGTCTTGTTCTAAGCTGGCTGCTCTCATTTATATGACCTGGTGGTGATGTACAGGCTAAAAGATGGTTTATTACAATTCAATTTCCTATTTAAAAATTTAGAGTTTTGGCGTTCCATACATATTTGTACTAATATTGCAGTGTAATAAAAAGCTGTTCTCACTATTGCTATATTTTTACTAGCAAGTGGCACTACTTCATTCTGTTTTTTATGTGTAATTTATACTGCTGGTATCTCGAAACAATAAAATGAGCGAAAGTTACAAATGCTCTTGGATAGTCTGCATATTATTTAATGGAAACAGTTGTTACTAATTGAAAGATTTTAAAAATCTTTATTCTGCTTTATATTCTCTGATCATCAACCTATAGTTGTTATCAATACATTGATTCTTAAAGACCCACAGATCAAGGGGAGTAAAGCCTACCTAGGAATATTTGGCCCATTGACAGGAAGCCCTACAAAATAAAATGCAGCACTAATAACTACTGCCAAATATGGGGGAATGGTCAATAGGGAGGGTGCTAAAGGAATTCCAAGCAAAGTCCCAAGGTAGGAAGATTTGAGGAAGAACCGTTTTATGATTGAAGTAGAACATTTTCTCTCAACGAGAGAGAACGCAGAGGATTGTACTTATGATCATTAATGATGAGAAATCTGACAAAATTACAGCAGAGAGTGGTAAAGAGCTTTTCAGAGGGAAAGCAAGTTACTATTTTATCACTTTCCTCCCCTTATTTTGCCTTTCTGAAGGCTGTGCAAACCACCTAGTAAATTTTGATGTATAAAATCGAGAGAAAAAAATAAGGCAAAATAAACATTTAATTGAATAACCAGCTCAATCAAAACAGGGAATTTGCAGGTTGCATTTAGTTTATGACTAAAAGCACCCAGTAGAAATATTTTTTCTGCCCTGGAGACAGACCTCAACATGCTTACTGATCCAACGTTTACTAAAGACTCAAGTATTGTATATTCACATTGAGTCTAGAGAAGAATAATGATGGCAATAAATAACGCACCCCAAATTCTCCATGTCTTACATTCTAAATTGTCACAGTAACCCAGTGAGTTTGATACTGTTCTTCCCACTTTCTAGGCAAGAGATCTGAAGGTCACCAAAGGCCACATGAGGACAAAGTGATGGAGCAGTATTGTGACCAAACTCTCTGAGGCCGGACACATTCCTCTGAACTACAGGTTATATTTTGCTGTGGCAACATCTTTAGAACACCAGCTAAAATGATCTGAGTATGTGTAACAGGTGCCTGATCTTCAGCATTTAATACTAATCATGTCCACATAAATACAGTTTATGCTAGATAAGGTAACACAGAAAAAAATATTGGAGTCCAAGCTCCAATTTCATTTTTAAGTTATTTATTGATCAACTGCTCCAATCATTCATTTTTTAGGAGTAATATAGAAGTAATAAAAACAATTTAGTTTTCAATTTCATAACATTATTTTCAGATCATAATGAAATTGGAAATACAGAAAATTGGTGTTTTGTAATTCTTTAATTTACATATCTATGTTTGGTCCTGAAACTATCTCTAAAGTTTCTCATTCATTGGAGAAATAAAATACTATCTTGAATTTTTACCAGTAATTGTTTGGGCAAAACTATGATAAATAGATGGTAATTCCCAGGCACTGGTGATAAAAACAGGGCATCATTTCTGGGCTGGAGAACTCACAATATGCTGGGTGGAGGTGGGGGTGAAGCTACCACTAACTGACTCTGGAGCAGGGGCATGCACAAGGAGCACCTCACAGAGAAGGGCTGTCTTCATCCAAGGTTTAAGCTGGGAGCTGGAATTTGCTAAGAGGAAGGGCTTTCTAGATGGAGGAAACAGCATTTCCAATGGCCCCAATGGTGGTATATCGGGTGTTGTTAGTGTGGGTCTCAATGCTTGAAATCAAAGTTTCAGGCACTGGAGCATCTAGAAACGGGCCTGGAGAAGGGAGATCCCAAAACGCTCTGTATGTGCTGCTAAAGATCTCAGATATTATTCTGGAAGCCAGGGGCCCCCAGTAAGGGAGATGAACAACTGGGCAGCATCACGATCATGTAAGAGTGTTAGGAAGCCCTCGCTAGTAGGTACTTGGCTGCTACGGCCGGGCAGCCCTGAAGTAGGAACACAAGTGAAAAGTTTGTTCTAATCATTCCAGCAAGCAGTTGGAGGGCCTGAGGTTAGTGCTGAGGTAGGCAGTTAAAGCAGAGATTCAAGAAGTATCTGAAAGCATTTCTGAAGGACGTGGAGGTTCAGTAAGAGAGAAGAATGACAGATAATGACACAGCTCATTGCCGGGGTGTCTAGGGATTGGGAGCGCCAGTGCCCGAGGTATGAACTACGGAAGGGAAACGTACGTTCATGGGGAGGACACATTGATGTTCCTTGAACTTGAGGAGGAAATGGACGTGCAAGTAAGAACAGCTGTAGGCTGAGACAGGACAGTGAAAGGAGCCGACGGGGAAGTAAGTGCGTCCACGTGTTGACGCTGCGGCTGATGTTCGGGGCATCGACGTGACTCACAGATGCCTCCAGGGGTCTCAGCTTCAGCGGGAGCACAAGCGACGTGAACAGACAGTCGCGGGGCCGTGAGGAAGTCACCACACCCGCTGCAGTGACGGCGCCGCGAGAACGGGGTTCTTAGCTGCCTGGAGAGGAGAAGAGGGAAGGTACCCTGGGAGGGGAACGACCTCCGGGCCGCATTCGGAGGTGAAGAAACAGCAGCCACGCGGGGAGGGAGGTGTCAGCGAGCCTCCCGGGGGTAATGGCTTCTCCATACGCGTGCATGAAGCCAGCACGTCGCGCACCTTAAACTTACGTAATGTCACAGAGCTCGATAAGAGAAGTAAATAAGTAATAAATAAAGTTGATCAAAGAGACGAGGGCGCCAGAATGACCTTCGTAAACAGCAGACAAATGCCCGTCCCCGCCCATGTTTCCAACCCTGCCGCGCGTTGCCGCTCTGCGAAGATGCGCACCGGAGCTGCTGCGCGGGCCACCGGCTGTCCCCAAGGCTGTCCCCAAGGCTCCCCTCTTCGCCGCCAGGCCCAGTCCGCCGGCCTTCTGCGGAGTGGACCTGCCAACCCCAACTCCCAGCTTCTTCTTCGGGAAAACCCTTCCATAAACTAGGTCAGGCCCGCTGGGCCTACACTTCGTACGACATTCTCTTCTTCTCCCTGATCCCACTGACCTGCTGCCACTAAGGAAGCAGTGACAACGTGTAGTTCATATCTGTAACTAGATCGCCAAGGCCTGTGACACCAACGCCCACGTGTGTCTGGACTCTCGCGGCAGCCCCAGCGCCCAGCGCAGCGGAACCTCGGAGCAAGCTTACAACACCGACTTGCTTAATAAAAGCCTAAATAAATGAACGCGTTGATAAAGCCATCCCAGGAAGGAGGCACAGAAGATTGTCATTGCAGGTCGTTTTTAATGAAGGGAAGACTTCTGTCAAAAGAAGAGCGGTGGGGGGCAGCCGGGTGTACAGACAAGGAGCGCATTGGGGAGGCCCTCTCGGCTATGATGCGAGGTGGAGCTCTAAGTTCCCGACCGCTTTTCATTGGGGCGTGGCTACAGTTTGGTTCCTGCTTCGAATAACCAGCCATAATGGGTTAGATAAATGGGGAGAGTGTGTCCGAATGAGAGAAGACGGGCTCTTACACTTGACCAGATGGGACACGCTGAGGGCCAGAATGAGCGTAATGGGAGTAAAAATGGAGAAAAGAAAAAGAATAGGAGAAATTTTGAAGGATGTAGGTTCGCAGTGACGTATTGAGTGACGAAGACCCCGTAAGAAAGAAAGAGAAAATGAAAGATCAGATCTGGACTTGAATTTCTGGGTGAACCTTGGTGCTATTGATCAATAGCAAATAGAACCTCGGAAAAAGAGTTAGGCTTGGAGAAAATTTCAGTATGTGGTGTTTATCTGGGGAAATGGATCCAAAGAATTCAAGGCTGGGCATCATAAATAAAAGGTCTAGAGTATGTCTCAGAGATTCCTAGTAAGTAGGTCTGAATGCAGAATTGGATCTCCAGAGAAAGAATAGTAAGATAGATGAGAGAAAACCAAGCGGCCTGAGGTTAAAAATAAATGATTGTTGCATTACCCAGCAAAGTAAAAATGGAGTCCAAGCATTATTCTTCCTTACTGTGAAGATAGCTGTGACTAAATGTATCATTCTAATTTTCATAGAAACTATTGACTAGGAAGGAAGAGCAAAAATTTAGGGTCAGACGGTACAGAATTTCCATTTTTCTGCTGTAATTTGCAAACTGGGTGACCTTGGGTATGCTTTTAACTTTTCTAAGCTTCTATTTTCTTCTTTCTAATATAGGAAAACAGTTTTATACCCCAACGGTTCACCAGGCTTATCTCTATGTTGTTCAAAGAAGCATAATTTCACTTTACTTCCCACTACAGGCTTGGACTGATGGAGAATTTTCTCTCCTGACCTTGAATGAGAGCTTCCGAGGATCCTGTAGCTTTTCAATTTCAAAGAAACTTCTTGCCACGACCATTGAGACGCCCTTTCAGAGATTTCAGCCGTTCGAAATGGCACAGCTGCACAGCCACAAGCACCCTCGGCGTCCGCCCCGGTCCCGTCGGTGTCTCCAAGAGACCCCGCAGAGGGAAAGGGGAGACGCGTCTCTGTCTTCTTCCCAGTCCCCTCATCCATCCCATTTTTGAAACTACCTGGTTGAAGAACAGCTTAAAGCGACAGAAGCACACTGCTCTGCTGTGGACTGCATGTCTGTGTCCCCCCACAAAATTCGTAAGTTGACAACCTAATCTGCAATGCAATGGTATTTGGAGGTGCCCCCTGTTAGGGGCGATTAGATCACAAGGAGGCAGAGTCCTTGCCAATGGGACTGGTGTGCTTGGGAAGAAAGCCCTGGAGAACTGCCTTCCCCTCCCCCACGTGAGGACCCAGGGAGGAGACACTGTCTGTGACCCAGGAAGATGGGCCTCACCAGACACCGAATCTGCCAGCACCTTGATCCCAGACCACTGCTCCTCCAGAAATAGTTCCTGCTGTTAACAAGCCACTCAGCCTATGGTGTGCTGTTAGAGTAGCCCAAACAGACAGAGGCATAATCCAAGCTTCAAATTACTCTTCTATAAAACCAGGGAACCGAGAAAACAATACAATTTTGTTTTCAAAGATCAAGGGATCAGTGTCTTTATGGATTTTTTTGTTTTGTTTTAAGAGGATAGTGAGTGATTCCACAATTTTAGTCTCAGGTGCCATCAAGTTCTGTGCAGGCCAAGAGGGTGAAGGACTTACCCAAGGTCACATAGCCAGCTCTTAATTCTGGGCCCATTGGACCACGGTGTTCTGTAAGTGCCGTCAAGGTGAGACAGCTTTCATTGCAGCAGAATAGCTCAAGTGCCTTTCCAATGCCTATTTTTATTTCTCGTCACACGAAAGGATAGCCTCTCCCTAAGGTACGGAGAGCAGAACTATAAAGATGTCCACACTGAAGAAACAGAAAAGGGAGAAAAGGCGGATTGTTTCTGCAGCTCCAACATTTAAGCACATTTAAGAAAGGTGCTATTAAGTTGTTTTTGTTTTTAATTCAGCCACAGCTTTCTGTATTTACTGTGGGGATTATGTTTGTCCATCTGTCTCCCACTTCTGGAGCACAGTGAGGGTCTCTTTCTGTTGTTTCCACTGCCTGGCACATAGCAGGTGCTCACGGCCACCCCGTCCACGAAAGCATGGAGCCTCTGGGGAAAGGTGTCTGAAAAGCTCTTGTAGTCAGAAGTCTCCATCTCTGTATGGCTTATTCCATTGCCTGAAAGTGTAACCTCCACATCTTATTCCTTTGAGACCAGCAGGTTTTCCAGTTCCTGAGTCCTCGTTGAAAAGCTAGATTGCCCTAGCTGGGGGGGAATAACAGCCCTCATCAGCTAAAATTCCTCCTCAGCAGAGACTGGTTTATGGGGACCATTCTGCAGCCAAGACGCTGGCTCCAAATAAACATCTGTGTGGAGGGATCCCAAGGGGAGCACAGATGGCAGATGGGAGAGGGAAGCAAGGGAGACGGGCTGGGAAGGTGAGGCACCGAGGATGCTCAGTGGCTCCACACATTTCCCCTCCACATCTGCTCCAACGAGTCTGCCTTGTATTCTCTCTTGTCTAACAGCATGCAGCTGCTACATGGAGGCAGGTATTTGACCTAGACTGAGAAGCCATCATACATGTTATCGGAGTGCTAACTAAAGGCACACACACACCCCAGCAACGCAAATCCTTGGGTGCCGGGCAAGCATTTGCTATTTCAAGGATCAATCTTCGAACGACCTGAGCCATGAGGGGATAATTATTGAGAACGATTTGTAACAATCTCGGAAAGTCTGCTGTTGGCCTATATGCATTATATAACCCAATAATAAGCTTGAGTTTGTTTCCAACAGCAAATTCAGAGGTGAAGGGAAAAAACAGACAAACAAACAGGCAAAACCTTCTTAAAATCACGCTCTGGCATTAAACCAATGAAACAGATAGGGAGTGTGGGTAACTTTAAGTTTAAAGAAGGTGACCTTCCTGGTGAGGTCGCTGTTTGGGGGGGCGGGGGGGGGCTCAGGGCAGAATGACAGACACTAGGTAGGATCACGAAAGCATAGCCCTGACAAGCTCCGTGGATACTACATAGAGTGGATGCTTGGTGGTTGCCAGACAGGGGGGTATAGGTCTGCTGGCCGCCTCTTCTAGAGTGCCCACATGGTACCGGCTCTGTACCAAGTATTCTCAGAAGGATGGGGCCCCTTCCTCACCCATAAACTTGGGGGGAAACTGTTGTTTGTAACGTAACTGTGGGCAGCTTTCTACACCGGTGACAGCTCTTGTACCTAGTCTTCGAGGGGATGGAGAAGAGGGTTTGGGGGGCTGGGGCAGAAGCCAGGCTCACAGAAGGTCTGAGAAGAGTCTGACATAAGGGAGAAGAAGAAAATATTTGGAGGGAAAGCAAATATTTAAATGAAATATGTTGGAAATTTGCTTTTTGACACTTGACATAATTACCTAATCCACCTCCTCAAGACCCCATCAGCAAATCTGCGTTTGGATCAATGATGTTGCTCTTATGTTTGCATGTTTGGTGCAAGGGGATGGACCGGTCTCCGAGCTCAGTCTATCCCCAGATCCAGAGTGAGAGAGGACGCTGCAAAGGATCCTTGGAACGGGTCACACACACAGCGTCTTCCTTCGCCCTTGCAGAACTGGACCGAGCAGTGAACACAAACACTTGGCAGACCAGAGGTCTAGAAATCAGCCAGGTAAAAGGCTCTGCTTTAATTAATAGCTGGACGGTGCCCTAAAAGTGCAGCTTGAAGCCAAGCTCACCTTACTTCCCAGCTCTGTGTCCTTCCAGCCCTGGTATTCCCAGTCCTCCCAGACCGCAAGGCTTGGCTTCAGCCACTGCCCTGCCAGCTGTGTCCCCTGCATGGGGTCACGTGGCACGCTCCCCTGTCACCACCAGCTAGTGAGGGGCCGTGCCACGTTCACATTCATGGTCAAGAGCACATGGTTCACAGAAGAGACATTGCAAAAGGCCTTTAGAAATTTAATAAAAATGTCAAGCTGTTTTATGCTATTTTTATGCTTTTAGCAAAACAATAAAGTAAAACGTGTACAGCAAAGTCTCAGAGGTGAGAGGGAAGAGATTTTCGTTGTACTTGTAAGTCCACTCTCTGTTTGCAATTGTTTTGAAATTAATTTTTTCTAAAGTCTACAAAAACATAAAGTAGTGACTATAAGAGGGAAATATTCAAACTAAAGATGCTAAAGCCCACTATTATTTCAGCATTGGAAATTATCATTCACTTTTTGTAACGGGTTGACAACAACCAGATTAAGTGAATCAATCATTTTTCTATGGTAAATGCATATTATAATGTACTTAAAAATATGAGTAAGCTTTAAAAGCTTAAAATTGATTTATAATATATAAATTATAAGCAATGCATTATCATCATTATTGATTACTAATATTGATGACTCATATGATGTTGATGATGTCTATGAAGAAAGTAAAATATTTAATTAACATCTTAAAAATCCAGAGGAAATTTTTTGCTTAATTACGATAGAGAAACAAACATCGCATTGTATGAAAGATGTTATAACATAAAAAAAGTTAAATTCTAGGATCACTAAAAACATCTCAAATCTCAACAATAAAATCACAAAGGAAAAAAGCCCTCCAACAAAAATATGAGTTTAGTTGTTGACAGTGGGACATAATCCTACATATCTGTACTTCCTGTGTCCCAGTTGCAACTTTACGAGGGAGATGACCTTGAGCATAGCACGTAAACAGTTTAAACCTATTTTTTTTAATCCAAAGCAAGATTGGCAATGATAACAACTCACGAGAGGTGTGAATAGAACTAGGTAATGCATGCAAGTGCTAAGAACAATGCCTGGCGTGTACAATAATAAGAACTCAGTGGTTCTTTGTCTTTAATGGATTGAGTATATTGGTGTGAGATGGCAGGGAGCAGGAGTCACACACACAGGAAGCCCCATGGGAGGACACTGCGCATCACCATTATTTTCATACTTCAGCATGCGACGTCCAATCTCGGACAACTGTGGGTCAGAAGTCTTCTGTGGTGTTGAACGAGCCTATGAAACAATGACTCATAGTCTTCGACTTGATGTCAGGGACTATTTCATCACCTGTGAAGTAGTGTCAGTACTTTGTACCTTCATGTAGCAAAATTCATAATGATAATGTGTCAAGGGCGGGTCTCATGAGGAAACTGAAACTCTAAGACATTAAGTAAATCTCTGTTGCCAAAAGTCATATAATACCAGTGTTTTAAAGCCAGAATTTGAATTTAGACAACCTGGCACGACGGCCCAGGTTTCATGAAACTGTGCATTTTGACACACACACACACACACACACACACAAACACACCCCCCACACATGAAACTATGAAGAAACTATGAAATTATGAGAAAAATTGGTTTATGTAGAGATCAAAACACTGAAGATCTATACAAACAGATCACGGCAATAATTGAGCACATTGTCAATACCCTCAGAAAGGACTGAGTGTCTTCCAGTCTAGTTTAAAGGGAAGGCCTAAAATAAACCCTTTCTAGTTGAATATGTGTAATAAATTAGGAACTCAAATGATGAGTGACTTTTTCCCCTTTGATGAAGATATACAGATTCCATTTAAAAGAACCTGAAACTACGGAAGAACTTTTCTAGGCATAGAAGAATATTTCACCCCCAGGTCATGGGAAGCCTATACTAGATCACATTCTTCTAAACTACTTTACCTTAACTCAACAGAAAGTTGTGCTTTCTGATCTAGAACAGAACAAGGAAGTTGTCGTTAGAAGAAAAAATATACCCAACTCAAGCTAGACCATGAGAAGCTCAGCCCAAGGAACTAAATGCCAACGTGATCATTTTCTGCAGGAAATGAAACACCCTATTGATTCATCCAATCGCTACATTTCTCCTCCATGAAGGGTTCAGATGAAAACGGAATCTGCATTTTTTTCTAGAAAATGGGGCAGCGGAACCAACCAACAGGGGAGGCTGGCAGAGCCAACAAGCACCGCACAGAACTGGGGACCCAGCAGCCGGGTAGCAGGAAGGGGCGTGTCTGCACCACGTGGGTGGGCGGTGTCAGGGACTGAGGTGGGCAGCCCTGCTCAGCGGGGGGAGACGGCTGGGGAGGGGAGGCAGCAGGCAGCAAGCGGGGCGACATCCAAACGAAGAGCGAGCAGAATGGATAGAACAGAAATAACAGAAAAGGTGAAACAGTGAAAAGCAGAATAGGCATGTTTGTATCCATTTGAAATGACCTCTGCATTTTCATTTAAAATTGAGATGCAAATGTTATTTTAAGAAGAGGTAGGACAAGGTAAAGGGGGGAGAAAGGGCGCTGGAAGGACACCTGACTTGGTGTGGCGAACACACAATACAATGTGCAGATGACGTGTGATAGAATTACACACTTGAAATCCATATGCCAGTAATTTTATTAGCCAATGTCACTCTAATAATTCAACAAAAAAGATGACTATTAACAGAAAGTGATCTGCCCACGCAAAAGAAAAAGATAGAAATCATGTTCTTACCCGTTAACCAATTATCTACACCAGCAGGTCTTTGCAAGGCTGATGCATGTGAATCCCAGGGAGACCCTCTATTTCAGACTTCACTTATCATTGCCATGACAACCCTCATGTTCTTTGCTAGTTCATCAGCATGGGCACTGACCATTCCCCAAATGCTCTTCTGTTCGCCCACCGAATCTACTAAAGGAAACACACTTCTTTCCGGCAGCACTGGCAAGCATCAGAGAGTCCGGGAGTGCTTTAAGGTAGCACTGGTTTCTCTCCGAGTCACTTAGAAACACTCCTGGGGGCTTTGAAGTGCAAATTTCAGAAGAAACGTGTCCAGAGAATAGAAGTTTTCTGATTTGGCTTATGACTGATGGGGAACAAAATAGGAGTGACATATTTATGACTAATGTGTCCTCCCGCTTAAACAAGTCAAGTTTAAGTCTCTTGTGGGGAACTGCCCTGCTGATTGTGAAGAGTTCTGTTATGTTATAATCACTCTGATTCTCATGGTAGGCTAGGCGAAGTGAGGTGTCTGCAAGTAGGTGGAAAGGGATGTACTGAAGCAGAATTTCAAGCAAGTCAGCAGAGCTGTGGACTGGTGGGAAGCTAGCCAAGTGAGCAGGCGAGAACACACAGCATAGCTCTTTTGAAGCAGAGGCATCAGGCAAATATGCCGTGAAGAGACAGAGGCGTAAAGGGCGCCGGGCTCTACAAATAGCTGTCATTGCCACAAACAAAAGTGCCACCAACCCATGCACATCTTCAGACAGAAACACAAGCTGTTATTTTGTTGTGGTTGTGGACATCTTTACGCATAATGATGACTCATGTAAAACCAAATGATATATAGATATAAAGTAGCGATTTATGTGTAGGAAAATCCAGCTGAGCCAACTGGTATCCCGCATTTGGGACAAAGGTGTTTTAAGTTCTGGTGCCAAGTCTAAAACGGGTCTGAGTTAAAAATCAAGGTTTGTTAGGGTTGGGTTTCTTTTCTAGCAGCTCTAGGAGAGAATCCATCTCTCGGCTTTTCCAGCTTCTAGAGGCTGCCCACGCTCCTTGGCTCCCACGCCCCTTCCCTCTTCAAAGGCAATGGTGACCACTGGCGTCTTTCTCACACTGCGCTCCTCTGACACTGACTCCCCTGCCCCTGCTGCACACATCAGAAAGGGCCCGTGATACCTCTGGGCCCACCCGGGTTATCCAGAAGGGCCTCCCTATCTTTGGGTCAGCTGGTCAGCAATCTTAATTCCACCCACGGTCTTAAATTTCCTTTGCCACAACCTGACACAGTCACAGCCACCAAACTTTCCAATGTAGACATCTGCATGGGCCATTATTCTTTCTACCACAGTTCAGCCGGTGGGGCTGCAGACATCAAATCCCTCCCAGAAGCGAAATACATTCACTCCCTTCCAGGTCCCCAAAAGTCTCAGCCCATTACAGCCTCAACTCACAGTCCCGGGGTCACTGCAGCACCCACTGCATCAAAACCAGTATGGAGGAGGCACTAAGTACAATCCAATTGGAACACACATTCCCTCCATCTGTGACCCCAAGTCAGGAAACATTTTAGCTGCTCCAGACACACAATGATGATGGGCATAAGATGATGTTTATAGACATTTCTGTTCAAAAAAGGAGAAAAGGAAATAAATCTACCAGGCCCAAGAAATTCTGAAATTCAGCTGGAAAATTCCACTTTCAGGCACCAAAATCTGTATTTGTCAGCTACTGCTGCCGCTGTAACAAACTTAGCAGCTTTCAATAATGCAAACTTTTTATCTTATAGTTTTGGATGTCAGCCTTCTAAAATGGGTCTCACCGGGTGAAAACCAATGTGGTCCTTTCTGGATGCTCTAGAAGAGAATACATTCTTCGGCTTTTCCAGTGTCTAGAGGGTTCTCACATTCCTTGGCTTGTGGGTCTTTCTTCCACCTTCATAACTAGAAATAGCCATTGGAGTCTTTCTTACATCACACACTGCGGCAATTACTTTCCGCCTCTAGTTTACACCCTGAAGGACTTTTATGGTTACAGTGGGCCCTCTCAGATAATCCAAATTCATTTACCTGTGTTAAAGTCAGCTGAGGGATTGGCATCCTTAACCCAACCTACCATCTTAATTTTCCATTGCCATGTGACCTAATATATTTAAATTCCAGGACTTGGGTCACAGAAATTGTTTTTGGTGTCTTCTATATCTGGTTTCTCCTTTCTTATACGTTATGAAGTCACTGGAGAGAAAATAGGTCTTGTACATACTGTATTTCTACAGTGTTAGCAGAAGAGATCAATAAATATTTGTTGAATAAATGTAAGCATCAAATACACCTTCATGGAAATAAAGTTATTCTGTGCATTTACTTAAAGAATAGTTCCATGAGCTATATTTACATAGTTATAATGGAATACAAATTCTAAAATAAAATGTTTTTGATCAAGAAAATAACTGCATAGTTTTCCTGATAATCCCGTGATTTATTTTGCACATAAATAAAATAACAATAAGCCTCAGATTATCTGTAAATTGCTATGAAAGACAATGTTTTTTAACATGGAAAAGCTAGATAATAATATTTTATCAGGCAAAATAAATAGAATGTTTATAATTTGAAAAGCATGCTTCTTGAATACACAATAAGTTAACTGTTGGAGTTCTTTAAAAGACGGTTTACTAAGAAGCCTACTAACTAACAAAACCCAGAAAAACACAAGTATGTACAAAACTGAAAGAGAGCCTATGTACTATTTCTCTGTTTTGTTTCTTGGATATTTTCCTTGTTCAAATGATGCAACTTCTCCTTAGAAACATCCAAGTGAAGGGTGGATCCTGGCCCTTTGATGTTGGGACCGCCGTGTGACTGGGTGCAGAGGTGATGCTACGGTTGGCTGAGGCACGGTCTCGGCAGGTCCTGACGATGCCTTCACGCTCATTACTAAACTGAGCCCACTTCCAGGTGTGGGCATGGGTGTGCTCCACTCCGGGGCTTCCCCGTGGGAATGGAATCAGCCCTTCTCTCCCCAGGGTATCCTAACGCACACGGCTGCTCAGCAGTCCCAGAGGGAGGGGCTGTGTTGGTGACTGGAAGCAACTGGCATCACAAGAACAAGTCAGAGATGCGTGTGACAAAGGAGGAGGAACTGTGGGAGGTCTGCGAGAGAGAAGTGACCATCTCACCTCGAGTGTTTAGCAATGCGAGCTACGGGGTTCTAGTCATGAGAGCAGGGCCCGCAGTTGGCCGCGTCAGTAACAGCAGACGCTTGAGAAGCACAGCAAATGTATCCTGCCCTTCATGAAGGCTCGGATGGGTCACCAAGGCAGGATTTTATGTTAGGAGTGGCGGGGTGGGGGGGTTGGACATTGTAGACTGAGAGACATTTCATACAATACGGAAGAGGTGAACTTTCAGATTCGTACCCCAGTTAATGATGAAATGCGAGTGAGCATGTATCATCCCTTAATTAAATTTCTTAATATAACCGCACGACCAGTACTCGCAGTGTGTGCCGTAACTGCAGTCGTGATCTCAACCCTTTATAGGAGGTGGGTCAGCGCAGGGCTTGCGTAACCTGGACAAGCAGGAGCTGACCCCGCGCACAGAGAGCAGAAACCTGGGCTACGCCTCTTCTCCGGGCCTTTGGTTTCCTCGTCTTTACAATGAAAACGCTGAAGGAGATGAAAGTCAAGGTCTCTTCTGGGTCTAAAGAAAACGCACGTCTGCGGTGGAAATACACCCGAGACTCTAGGTGGTCCAGACCCGGGGACACCACGTTCAAAAACACACCGTCCAGCGAGAACCGCTAACTCAACAGAAGCGCACCACACACTTCTCTCTGTCTCTCAGAGCCCGGCAAGACGAGGAAGGCCCGCTCTCTGTGCAGGAAACGTCTTAGAAGCCTTCCTACTCCTTTGCTGCCGCTTTCCATATTCTCTGCACAGATGGGAGCTAATCCTGGAAATTTTCTCTCCCACTCCCAGCTTCTCTCCTGAACACCCACCTAGACCAACAGCATTCTCTCGCTCCCCGCCCCCTTCCCCCCTTCATCCCCTTGCCTGCGGCCTCTATTCGATACACCAGACCCACCAAGCCATGAACCGGCTGGATGGAATTGTCCTCGCATGGTACCTATTGGATATTGATAAATTTGATAGATTTGTCCTTCTGTGACTGAAATTTTTAACTTCGTTTCTGGAAAAAATTGGCCTCAAGAAGCCCTATGACTTTACACCATACATTTTCCTTTTGTCATTCTTTCCTGGGGCTGAAATGAAAATATTTTGGGTCTACAGTACCACAGAAAGACAACACAAGCTAGCTGGCCCAAATGTGTTCAACATTTTATTTCTATGTGAAACGCAAAGCAATCAAATAAAGTCCTTCTTTTAATCTTAGCCTCTCAAGCCTTTTATGATTTCATCTTCTAGTGCAAAATCCAAATGAAACTTTAGTTGTTAAAAAATGACATAGATGTATGCATATGTTTCTTTTTCACCAGAGCGTATATTCCAGCTCTGATTATCCTGCAGAAGATTTAGGAACTTTCAGCACGGTTACCACTCACACATCACTTACATTTTAGACTTAAAAAGAAAAAGGAAAAGTATTGCACTGAATCATTAAAACGGCCTCGACTCCATGACAATATTTTACTAAATAATATATTTGATTTAATATGCATAGAAACCTTTTAAAACACTCAATTTAAACCACTGCACTGCTATGTATTTCCATTGCTTTGAAGTCGGTCAGGACCGAGTTTGAGAGGAGGCTGGAAACTGGGCAGAATGTCCCGAAAACACTTTGAGCTCCTCAGATGAAAGGTGCTATTTAAGTACAAAGCATCAGAAATTCCACTTATTTAACAGCTTCGTTCACTTCCATGCCAATACCTAACTCAGCCTCACTGGCTTGGTACTCTGAGGCATACTCCTTACATTAACTGTCTCCAGTAGGGTGTGTATAACTTTGCTTCACAGAAGTAGTTCGGAAAACATATCCTCCGAAGAGGAAGATTCCATAAACATGCCATGTCATGTCTGCACGTAGCAGAAAACCTCTCCATCCGGGAACAGAGAACAGGGTGAACCAATGACATTTGTTCCCAAAGAGACGGAAAGGGTTACTCTCCCTGGGACCGGTCAGCACCTGGATGTTTCTCTCCCTCAATAGCAGACCAAGTCCCTGATGATGCCTCTGGGCTGGGGAGGAACAGATACTGTTACAGGTTTTCTCTGTAGTTTTTATTTTTCAACTGGCAATGAAAACTGAGGCATGGAGGCAGCTGGCCAGAGGGGAAAGCTATGTTCTACTCAAAAGTTGTTTTCTGAGTATAAAAAAAATTTATAGAGTATGGAGAAATGGTATTCCCCCTTAGAAAAAAATCATTTAAAAACTACCTATTATAGTATTGTTTCTTTTTAGACATTTTATCCTGAGTAATTTTACTTAGACAAATAATAACAAAAATATGGCATCATTTTTCAAAAATTAAGGCATTACATGTATTGATGCTGCTGATAAATTTTCAGTATTTCCTGATCTTGGCCCCTTCAAATCCTCTTCATTGTTATAAATTTGGTGACTTTTATTCTATTATAACTAAGAACTTTCATCACAAATATTTTCTCATCATTCTTTTTTATGTAAGAAATTAGGTTTAAACTTTTTAAGAAAAACAATTGTCTTAGGATGACAAAACAGTATCATTCTATTACCATGACATTTGCTTATTAAGTTATCTGTGGGTTATCGAGTTTTCTGTCACGTAACTTGTAACTTTGTCAGTGACCCAGGGCTCATGTCTCTTCTCAGGGGTGGGAGAAAGGGCTGATGAGCAGGTGTCACCCCACGACTCCGTTCACAAAGGAAGAAGAAAGATTCTCCCTCCCGCCAGAGCTCTGGGGCCCCCACCCTGCCTTAGGCCTCACCCCTGCCCTTCAGTTCTTCAGACCCCAGCACTGACCAGCTAGCTGGCCTCTGCCTACTGCTCAGCAGCACCCTCCTTCTGTCACCCAAGGTGACCCATCACTGCCCCGTGGACATGGGTAATAGCACAGAGTCCGAAACCACCACGATTCCTCGGATCAGTGAAGAACCATCAGAAGGAGTCAGGAGACGCAGGGCAAGCTCTGTTTCCATGATGCCCTCTCTGGCCCCACCTCCTCCCTTCAGGTCCAGTCGGCTGGACGCCACTGGTCACCAGCTGGGAAGCATAGTTACTCCCAACCCAGGAGCCAGGGAGGGAAGGGACATATTTTTTTAAGTACAGAAGAGTGTTAAGGAGATATCCTCTGACTTCATTAAGATATTAAGAATCAGGAAAACGTTTTACCATAAGAGCTGACACAAATTAGCATCCTGGTCAGGCAAGGAAGAAGCTGAAGGCTGGGCAGGGGATCCGACCACGCAGTCTGAGACCCAGAGCACCACTGGACAAAATGACCCATGTCATGGAGACAAGTCAGGCCCCGTGCCTGGAAGCCACTCCATCAGCGTGCCATTGAAGCTTCAGTATCGCATTCCACACGCACCAGCAACTCTGATTATAAACTGGACACCCGTCTATGTTTGCCCCTAAGAAAAACTGAGCTAGACAATTCTAAGAATTCTTATTGAAGTGCCTACAGGTTTATATATGTGCATATATGCATATGTATAAGAATATACATGCATATATGCAAAGTCAGTCTTTCTGGCTTGGTTAATGTGACTCATTCCTACAGGAGGGTGCATTTTCTGAGGCTGGAAGATGAAGATCCAGATTGCAGATGGTGGTAAATTCACGAAAATAATAAAGACCACCTGGCCTTCCCACAGCTCTTTCAGCTTTGACATATTTTATAACCGCCATCAGAAATGACTATAACTCCCCCATGCAAAGGCCTAGACTCATTTAGACAAACCTAATGAGAAAAAGTGACAGAAGTGACATCACGTAGATATTACTTTTGCAAATCAAGGAAAAAGCTGTTGTAGCTGAAAAAAATGGGGACACTTGTTCCCTGAATAATCTGCACCAAGCCTCCTGTGTTTTTGAAGACTCTGTGGTCAAATTAATGAAAATGATCGCTCCCAATGGTTAAGATCTCACAGGAAGCGAATAAATTCATCCATATGCACCGGTTGACAACTGATGCACCTTCATGAGGTGGTTAATATTATCCCAATTTTACAAACAGAAAATTTACCAATAAAATATTGAGGCTCAGAATGTTAAGCATTATGTGCAAAGTTTATAGCAAGCGAGAAACAAGAAAGCCAGCAGTGGCAGCCGAATCCGGGTCCAAGCCTCCCAGCCAGGCCGGATTCCAGGCCTCCCGGTGACAAGCAGGCAGTCCCTCCCCCCCAGTGTGCGGGCCACCCCGCTGCCCGGTGACTTCAGCAGTGCCCTAGAGCTTCCACCACGAAGTTGCCTCGAGGGCGTCTTCCCCGCGAGTTTCCCCAAAGCCCTGCGTGGAGCTCCCAGCACGTGCAAGGTAAGCCGGGTCACGCGGACCCTGGCTCCGTCGCCAGCGACCCCTGCCCCTTCCTGGCTCATCACCTGCCCCCCCCACCCCCACCCGCCACAGCAGCCTTATGGGGCGCCCTGCAGATTCCTGGGTCTGCAGGCAGTGGCCGGGGCGCAGAGCATCAGTTCCACCGCCACCGAGGGTTCACTGATCTCTTGGGGTCCCACTTCTCCTGCCTGTGCCCAGAGTCCGCTCCCTGCAGAGGAGTAAAAACCCACGCCTTGGTCAGTCCGCCCCTTCTCCTTAGTTTCGTGGAATCGTCTTCTCGTGTTTCCTCCTGATTCGGTTGTGCCTGGTAGTGAAGCCCCTTCTACAGGTGGAGTGAAGTGCCTCCAACGGAAGGAGCGGGGAAGGGGCGCAGCCAGGGACCCACGTGGCCATTCCCAGGGAGGGAGGGGGTGCGGGCCCCGCCCCCTTCGGAGGGTCTCAGCAGAGCGCAAAGGTGGCCCACACTGCCGAGGCGGGCACACCGGGTTGGCTGGCCCTCCCTTCTGGGTGCAACCACAATTTTAAACCCTACTCATTATTCCCACAATCCCCAGCTCCAGGATGAAAATATAACTTCTCTAAGCGTAGACCAGACCCTGCGCTGCTATCTTTAGGCCCTGATTCCACTCAAAATTACCAGTTAAGAAAAAGTACGTATTTCTGTTTCCAGCTCTGGACCAATCAAGTCATCCTAATCTCTGCATGGAAAACAGCAGGTGAGTCTGAGTGCCACTCCTCAAACACCTATGATTTCTGTAAAGTATGCAATAGCAGAAAAGCAGGATTAAGGCCACAGTCTCCTAGTGATATTACAAAAAGACTCCTAACATTTCAGGTGAATATCCATGGTACGGTTAACATCTGACTTATTCAACAGAAAGCATACCATCATAGTGAAAGTCGTCATTAATTTTACATACTTTTTACAGTCTTAGGGCTTGAACTGAGCATCCTAGCCCTGCTGATGTTACCTTGGTAGCATAGAATAGAAACTTCAACCAATTTTACATATATTCGAGTTTCATCTATTGCCCAGTATAACCTACGTAAAACAATATGTACAAACTGAAAAATATGCAACTGTATATAAGTCATGTGCTTTACGTGATTTGATTTATTTTCCCATTTAAAAAGGACTGCTCTTTATTAAATCTCAAATTGCTTTAGCCTACCATTCTCACAGTTCAAAACCGGGATGGGCAGTTTTCCCTGTGTTAAATGGTAACTCATCACAAAGCCAGCTAGTCAACATCACACGCCCTTTTCAATATCAGCAGGTTAAAAGGAGAATTGACATAGAACGAGCAATTATATAATCACAGATAATGACTGCCAGGCCTCGCAGATGAATATATGTCTGCTCTGGGTCTCAGTTTTCCTTTCATCCCAACTCTGAGTGATTTGCATTTCTATAAAGAGATTAGACCGCTTTATGCTAAGATCCATTTGCTTTAAAAATTATGATTTTCAGAACAAACGGATTTTTCATTCAAAGTCCCCACAGATCATTTTGATGGATACATTTTACAATACTACAATGGCCTTTTCAAGTTTAGGGGGATTTAATGTGTAATTAGTTTCTTTATTACAGACTGCCTCTGAAATGACACATTTCAGCATAATGGAAGTCCATTTAATTAACTGTGCTTCTCCTGGCCCTCCGGACCCTGAGCCACGACACTTCACCTCTTCTGTAGGCTTAACAAAACTTATTTTCTTTTCAGAATTTGTAAAATGACAAAAGAGCGCATTGCAGATTTGCTTTTAGATAGAGCTGGAAAATTCTTTGAAAAATTATCAAGTTGTCTTATAAAAGTTCCTGTACTCGGGAGATATTAAGCCAAGAGAGAAAAGGATAAAAGGCAAAAACAAGACCTTGCTTACCGGGGGTGAAATTGTATCGGGCTGAAAATCCCATAGACTCCAGCTCTCCATCAGCAAAAAATTTAATCCATAGAAATCTTCCGCTGGACTTTATTGCAGGCGGATTTTGTTGTCCACAGAAACGTCCGATTATTGGAGAAAATCCAAAGGGTCCGTCTCGAACTTCAATGTGATCAAATTTGCACTCCCAAGATGGCTCAATAGAGTACTTTTCATCGAAGTAAAGTTCAATGCACTGTCGTGGGGCCGCTGGAAAATAGAAAAATTATATTTAGGAGGCCCTTCTGAAATCCTTAATGTAATTTTTCTGATTCAACCACAAATTTGATCCACACATCTATCAAACCTTGAGCACGAGGTACGTGTATAAACAAAGCAAGTGTGCGGTGCTTCTCTTTTTGAGGATTAATACTTCCATAAAGATGCCTCAGGGATGATCCTCAGACATTGAACAAAATATTATTCTGTTGTAAAGTGACTCTTTCGATGTCTAACACAGAACAAAAGACTCACAGTGCTTTTGCGAAAGGCTGCTACCTCGGGTTTAGAAAGGAGGTAGGCAACTTTCTGTCCTGTGCCCCACATTTCCTGGACGACCCAATTTGAAGGTGAGCTATCCCCCGAGAATGGTGGAGCAGAAGTTATACAACCGTTCTAATCACCCCAATCTGATGGCCCTGGTAAGATCAAAGTGAATGCACAGGCAATTAAGAATAATTTTTCTTTGAACACAAATCTTATCACGCCGCTCTCAGGTGCAAACATCCTTGGCATCGCTCTTAACCGTTCCAGGAAACTGATGCAAACACTTGACATGTCATATCCTCAAGGGCACCCTCCAGCCTCTCCTTGCAGCCTGAGCTCAATTCACTGCAGAGAAACAACCTCTTCTGAGCTAACACGCTCTTTCAAGGTTTCATGCATTTCCCCAATTTCTTGGGTATCTAAATACCTCCAGCTTTGTTAACTCCTGTTTGTACAGGCAAATCTCACTTAAGAGAGACCCCTGTACACCTCCTCACTAAAGATGAGGCTGTATCTGTTCCTCCTTCCCACCACTCTGCATAGTACTTGCAAGTAAGACTCTCTCCAAACAGCCTTTGCTGGGTGAATTGTACATGAGCTCGTACTCTGCGTAAGTGTTTTTACAGCTCTCTGAGGCGGCCTGGACAAGACTTCTAGGGCAACTCCATAGAGCTCCGTGGGGAACAGTTTGCTAATAATGCCCTTTATTCTTCCCTTGTGATGTCTGCACAGTTCAGAATTCAGGCATTCTGGGTGTATACTCAGCCAGGGGACCCCAGAATAGCCAACAGTTGTTGCAATACCCACACACATTTTTCTTCGTTTGAGAAGAGCTGTTGACTTGAGTCTGCTGAGTGCTTCTCAGCTGCTTTGTCCTCTTCAGGGACCACCCCCTGCGGACACTTGAGAGTGAAGTCCTGCCAGAGGCCAGCCTGCCCCCCCATGTGGCCAGTAATCATTCTGGATGACTGCTGTTCACACCACACTGCTCCTTAACTCTATATTAAATATCACCCTTGATGGCTTTAAAATTAAAGCTTCGCATTCATGGATGTCAAAAAAATCTGTGTAGAATCGAGATACATGATGACTTGCAAATGAGAGACGTAGGAAACAAGAATGTAATTCTGATGCTTTCCAGAGGTAAAACTGAAGCTCAATGGGTTAAAGGTCGACACATGTTAAAAGACCATTCTATGGATGACTTTTAATCTCTGAAAATGTTTCTGACTCTTTGGACATTGAAAAGAGACATTTATTACTGTTACAAGTTAAATCGGGAAGACCTCTATCTACCACTAACATGTCTCATGAAGGTCAATACCATTACCACAAATTTGAGGAAGTATCAATGATTTTTTTTTTAAATCTGAAAACTGGAAAATATCCGAAAAAGTTATCTGGAAAATCCTGTCCCCCCACCCCCACCCCCCGGAGTCTAATAGCAAAAAGGTAAATGTTTAAGAAACTGGATCTATTTATGTATTAGCCTCAAAGTACTATTTGTGTGTATTATTATCCTATAGAATGTGCCTCACTTTGTCTCCTCTTTGATAAACCAGCATAAGTTTTATGAGGAAGTAAACTGTCAAAATATAGCATATTTTTTTAGAAGTAAATGATGCATATTTAGGGAGGGGTAAAGCTTATTTACCTAGAACTCTGTCAGTCAATGCACATCCATCCACGTTCCCCAGTAGGAGACACACGGCCACCTAACCCGGGCTCATTTATTTGCACCTTCGTTCTTATCGTTGCTTAAGTTCTGTCCTGCACAGGTGAACAGTCTGCCATTGTTCCTTCAAGAAATGAGTCCTCACTGTGGCTCCGGGAAGACAGACCAGTTACAGGTGGACAATTCCTTTTCCTTCGGCCCAGGAATGGTGACGTTAACTACGCACGCGCTCACCTGACACTCCGGACGGTAGTAAGTGAGCGTGTCATGTAGTTACGTTGCAGGCGGAGAAATGAGCGACTGCAGTGCGTGTAAGCCACTGGGAGCTACACACCCAGCTCCTTAAACTTCCGTTTGCTTCCCCTTCACATCTCTCAAGTCACAGATGCCTTCCCTGTGACACTTCCTCTAAACCGTCTTTGATCTAAAGCAGCTTCCTTTCAAGAGGCCTTGACCTCTTTGGAGGATCTTTAGACACGTTCAGACTCTGAGCACTTCCACCTGAATGCTGCGCATTTACATGAACACTGTCCCCTGTCTGAGGGGGTTTTAGGACCTCCTGGTCCATAAAGGGCGGGCGCTTTCTTCCATGACTGACACCACCTGTACTGAACACAACTTACCTCCTTACCTTAAGGAACCTCACTAACTCTTTATCCTTCTTTGTCTTGTATTTTATTTTATTTTTAAAGATGTTATTTATTGACTTTTAGAGAGTGGGAAGGTAGGGAGAAAGAAAGGGAGAGAAACATCGGTATGCAAGAGATTCATGGACCAGTGGCCTCTCGCTTGCCCCAAACTGGGGACCTGACCCACAACCCAGGCACGTGCCCTGACTGGGAATCAAGCCAGCAAAGGCCAGCACTCAATCCACTGAACCACACCAGCCAGGGCTGTCCTGTATTTTAAATTCACCTATCTCTACAGAACAGGCAATCCTTTACAGAATTAAATATGACCATTCGCTCCATTAAAAGAAGAGAAGACAAAGAAAAACAGGAATGGCATGTCCATGGTGGGTCCATCAATAGCCCCAAGCTCTCCACCCGACCCCCACCACCAGCTATGTTAATTCTGTCAATCAGAGCGCACACTGTGAAACTATTAGGTTCTTCATCACCTCATGCAGTAGATGCATGGCTTTGAACCGACTTTTCTGTGCTGTGGCAAGTGCCTCTTTGGCTGCTCCTGGCTTCTTGAGACTTGGTCCACTCCAGCTGCTTGTGGCCTTCTGCCTGACTCTCCCATGCACCTGTCCGGCTTGTCCTTCTCTTTCCTCTGCCCATCCCTTACCCACTGTTTTCCAGAAATTCTTTGTCTTCTTTTCTCCCTCTGCAGACCAGTGGCCTGGCACCGCTGTCATCCCAGCGGAGAGCTGCCACAATACAGTGACACCTGCAGCTCTGTCTAAGACCAATTAGATCACAGTTTCTGCAGGAGGACTTAGGTGTCTGTATTTTTTGAAAGAGTTGAAAAACAGTGCTCCAAATACTCTCTCTGGATAACTTAGTGCGTACTGATATCCTCAACAACAATCTCTATACTTATGACCTATGAATATATAGTTTCAGCCCAGAATCCTCCACTGAGTTAAAGACCCATCTATCCAACCTCTTTATGAGACAGCTCCATAAACACCAGAACTGAACCTATTGTTTTTCCTTTAACCCTTCTTTCCCTACCTGTATTTCTCGTCTGGCAAAACGACCCCGTCTAACAAGTCACCCAGCCGAAAACTTGCACACAGTCCTGGGGGTCCCCATTCTCTCACTCCCACATCCAGTCACTCGTGGCTCAGTTTCCTAAACATCGCTCATTTCTTCCTCTGGTCCGTCACCACCATCACGTCTGGGGTCCAAGCTTTTACTGTGAGTCATTTTGGGGTTGGCCAAAAAGCCCATTTAGTTTTTTTCCATAAATAAAGGACACATTTTTCATTTTCACCAATAGCTTTACGGATTTGGAGATTCTGAGTCTGTCGGCTCTCTCCCGCATGGTGTAACGTTGATTGTCCTCAATTAATGTCTCAATTTGATGGCTGTCAACATCAGCTGTTCTACTCGACTGTAGAGTATCGTCTGGCAAGAAATCTCTAGCACAAAACTCCACAAACGACTTCTGACACGTTTCATCAGTCACAGCACCTACTTCATACAGGGCACACATCTTTTTTTGCACTTCAGTTGCATTTTTACCTTTCTTGAAATAATAAAGCATAATATGCCAAAAATATTGCATATTTTCTTTTGCCTTCAATATTAAAATGGCTACACAAAAAAATCACCAATTTTGATAAGCTTTTTTTTTTTTTTTAATGCACACTGATAGGACAGCTGTCACAACACAGTCTAACAAAATTGCTCTGAATGATGTTAAAGACAGCTAAGCGCTACCAGAGCCATCTTACAGGGAAAACCAAATGAACCTTTTGGCCAACCCAATATTTACTTGGTCTTTCACAATAACTTTCAACTTATGTTCTTTTCCTGTAGTCATCTTACCAAAATCTCAATATTTTATCTCTCTAAATTATTTCAGGAGCAATCCATTACCTATCATTCAAACTCTCCTGGGAGAGTCTGAGTACCGAGTTCTACTGTATCAGGGACAGCCTGCCTCGTTAGTGCCCTCCCTGGTGCCTGTCCTCGCCCTCTGCTGAAGGCCAGCGACACTACACACGGGTCCCGAGCGCACACGATCTGAGCCGACGCATGTGCTGTTCTGTAGAGAGAGTGATCGTCTCCGGCACGTCCCTCGGAAAGCGGTTGTGAGCACCTTCTCCTCCTGACAGCCTTCTCTTCCACACACTGCCCGAATTTGGGGACTTCAGATTGTTTCCTAAGAGGGGCAGAGTCCCCAGACCACACGGTAAGTTCCACAAAACAAGCTTCATGTCTGTTTTGTTCAACACTTTCTAAAACTGGACAGAGAAGAGTGGTGGTTTCTTAGTAGTTATTTCAATAAATGTTTGTTAAATTAATATATGAATAAAAGTGACTAGCATAAAGTACTTCAAAAAGGTTATGGGAGTATGATTAATAGTAACTGGAGATTCTAGGTCCCCAGAATCCCCAAACCTTAAGTTTTGTCCTTCCTGTCACTAGGCATGAATGCAAATACGTACATGATATTAAAATCAAATGTGAGCAGTGCTTTTTAGTTTTAAATAACAATAAATATGAACACTCACTGACATGCAAGAATTTGCTTCTGAATTAATTTTTAAATGAGAGAACTAATTTTATTTTCTCAATAATTTGAAGTTTAAAAGGCTGTTGCTTCAAAACACAGATCATGTGAATTTAAGCCTCAGTTTTCTTATCTGCAAAACAGGCATAACAAACATACCTACTTCCTAGACTAAATGTTTTAATCTATGTTATTTTAAAGTTTCTAACACATATCTATATAATAGATACATAATATTAAGTTAATAAAAATAACAAGTAATTTTAAGCCCAAATTTCCATATTTCCACTTCCTGTTCTATCACTCATACGAGGAAGAAAGAGTACCACAATTCAGTTTTCTCACTAAGTCTTCCTCTTTCTTCTTGTACAGACGTTCATTTTTGAAAAAAATTCAATCTTCAGTACAGCAAGGAGAGAGGAAAAATTCTGGCCCAAAAATTACAAAAAGAAAAAGAATCATTTCTAAATAAAAACTCTTGAAATCAGCTAAACATAAGGACATTTTCTTTAAAAGATTAATCTAATGAACGTGTCCCCATCTCTAAGTACATACTGAGCATACCCATATCTTCATTAAGAAAGCTCTGTCTGTCTGTCTGCCATCTGTGTCAGGTTGGGGACGAGGTTGTAAGTTTTGGGTTATTAGCCACTAACACTTACACTGAAATCTATCATTGAGTAAAATCTTCGTCTACATTCTTAAAAATCTAACTTAATGGGGACGTGTCTACAAGAGTAATGGCAATAAAATGTTCAAAGAGGAAGGAACCTCTTTTTCAGCACTATTTATCTTTCCAGCTGGAGGAAGATGATGAAAAGAGGCATCATAGTTTGGAATCTGACTTTGGTGTGAATGTATGATAATGTCACCTATGAGCACAAATGGAAGCAACTGCCGCTCAAACTGACGTTTGGAAAATGTGATCAGAGGTCTATTTCGAACATTCATATTGTTTTTTATGCTTCATATTATTAAAGATAAAAATAACAAATGTACAGGTTATTTTCATAATTGTTAAACAAGTAAAATACTAGTTTCCAAAATTGTGACATGTTAGGTTAATAAAAGGCCAACTATGCATCCATTCTATTAATTTAAACTTCCAAATTAATTAAATCAACTGCCAAATAAAATAAGTTGTTGATGTGTTTTCAGTTCCAAGGATTTGCTTGTTTTGAATTCTTTACTATTAATTTCGAGAATGCGTTTAGTTCCAGATTCTACAGTGATTTGATCCACAGAGAGATATCTATGCACAGGGTCTCCAAAACCAGTTCTCATAATATTGCATGCATGTGCTCACCCACGGCACGGAGGGGCCCGTGGCCCCTGCTCCTCACCTTCTATGATGTAGACACACTCTCGGTCAGGCGGGTACTTGCTGGGGTAGTTGGGAGAGGTAAAGACACCTCCCTCTGCATGCTTTGTCCAGGTTCCACACTGTACCGACTGCTGTGTTTCCGAGGTGGTTTGCTTTTCTGTAAAAAATGTTTTAAAAGAACCATCATCCAATTTTCCATAGGACTAAAAATAGAGAGGACATTCTTATAATATCCATTAGTAAATTAATTTCAAAATGTCATCTTAGTCAAAACCAATCAATTGTACACACTATAAAATGCTCAGATATTCTGGAATGTTAAATATGAAGGGAAAATGGGGAAATGCAAGTAATTAGTGATTTCTCACCCACAGTTTTCCAAGGAAACATACCTGTTCCTTTCTTGGTTGCCCCAGACAAATGGAGGATGATTAAACTTGCTACAACTGAAACAGAAAAGAAAAATTAGGAAGAGATAATATTAATATACACCAAAATGATCAAAATCTATAACATAACATAATTTAATGATAATATATCAAAGAAGATTCATTTTATTATTGTTAACTGTTCCAAGTTGACTCAGAACTTGCACAAACTGATGAGATAGTATTAATAATACACTGAAATAATCAATATCTATAACAATGTAACATAATTGAACCATAAAATATCAAAGTAGACTAATATTATTGTTAACGATTCCAAGTTGACTCAGAACTTCCACAAACTGATTCAAAATGCACAAATCAAGAAAATTTAGGAATCCTTTCGGGAAGTAATGCCAGTTAAGCATGGATGAGACCCAAACTCCTCTGGCAAATGCCTGCTTCAACACCAAGAGGCCCTATCATTAATAATCCACTAATGTCACATTACAGTAGGATCTCAGGACCCCCACTGTCTCTAAGCTGCCCTTTGTGAGTGGCTTTGCTGGCTGGCATCTCTACAGACAGAGAGCCGGGCAGCAGGTGACAGCATGAAAAGGAGCCACAAACAGGGGGAAACAATGAGACTCCAGCACTGGTCCTAACCCACTGGCAATGCTGTTGTATTTTAGAAACTAAACACCTCGGCAAAGTCTGTGCTGGGAGGGGGAGCAAACCAGAGAAAAACAAATCACTGTGGATTGCAGGCATGAAGCAGGCTTACAGCAGTGCTCCTCAGAAAAATGTGCTGTCCTACCAAGTAAGCCCATCCTCAGCATTTTCTGAGCTTCGAAATTCATCGCTTCTAACCTGAACTTTGATTTAATATTTAGTGTTTTCCAGAAATAGATTATTAATTTGACAAAGGGGATTGCTACAAGCATTTCATTGAGTCAGGTTTTCAGCCTCAAAGAGACTCTGATTTGTCACTTAACAAAGACCTTTGTAACCTGAAGTTTCATGTGACTTTTAAGTCTTCTTGATCCACTCACCATCCTTCCACAACCTAAAACTAGAAATGTGTTAGAGTGATGTAGTCTTTATCGTTTCTTGTTTTGGCCTTTTCTACTTAATGTTTATTTTGTTGCCCAATTATCTAAAATCTCCAGGTCCCTTACGTGTATATTCATGTTCCTTTTTCAAATGAATTTGGGAAAGTGCAGATATAATCCACAATGATTTCCCAAGCAAAGCTCACTTACAGGAGCTTACACCGGTATGCTTAAAGATTATCCCAAGAAAAAAGTATCCGGTCCTTGATTTTGGTGTTTGAGAATCGCATCAATTATATGACTTTGTACTCTAGTCTGGTCGTCTGGTCGAAGAACAAAACATTACATAGTTACTGCTATCATCCGTGTGTTTAAATAGAACAAAACCTTGTTTTAACTTGCTATGATTCTTTACATACACAAGCACACGGGTATACAACCTTCAACATCAGGGCATATGTTGGGGTTTTGTTTACTCTGCTTTTTTTTTTTTTCTTTTTCCTGTTTTGATGGAATCACATTGTGGAACCCGTGCTGTGGTTACTACGGTTAACATATCAGCAAAATCGGTCTTTCAACGGGAATTAACTGTCTAATTCTTGCTTTGTAATGCGAAATTTCCATCGCACATTTCTTATATTGCTTTTTACTTGATGACTTTTGATGCTATTTTCCTCCAGTTCCTCCCCCAGCACTGCACGCACACCACACACTCCCTAAAGCCACACTCACGGTCTGTCGTGCCCGAGAGTTGAGGGCCCCCCCACTTCCTCTCCAGCGCTGCGTTCAGGTGTACCGTAAACTACCTCCTGGGGCCACCGGGCCCGCTGAGCTCCTGAAGCCCCCGAAGGAGGAACGTTCCCCAGCATCCCGCAACCTGTCGGCCCCGCGGTGCCCCCTTTCCACCCGCGCCCTCCCTCCGGCCCACTCCCCAGCCGCCGCCACACGTGCGCATCCTGGAACTATCGCCACCCTCGCCCCGTAATCATCCTGCGCACAGACAGGTTGCTTCCCCCGGCGGACGCTGAGATCCAGGGGCGGCGGGCTGCGCCCCCTTCCCCACGCCCCGCGCTATTCTGCTGCAATACAGAAAGTTTACACCTGCCCCAGACTCGCTGGGACTGCGGGTCGCGGGAGCGCGGCGGCCACCCGGGAGGAGACCCGCGTGGCGGGAGCGGCACTCACTGTGAAGCACACTGCGTCCATAGGTCATGTCTGTGCGTTACGCCAGAGGCTCCGAGCTCCACTACTTCCATTTAGAGACGGGAAGACGTCCAGTGGCGGGGAGAGGACGGAGTCGAAAGATGCGAAGCAGACAAACCCAGAGCACACGGAGGGGGAGCGAGAGAGGGGCAGGGCCAGACCCGAGCCCGCGCCGCAGAAGGTCCGGATCCGCGCGTCCTCCGCCGCGGCTCTCTCTCGCTGTCACCGCCGGGAAGCCAGCATCCCCACCATGATGCTGGCATCACACCCGGGCGCCACTCGCCACGCTCCGCGCAGCCGGAGGCAGCGCCCTCCTCCTTTGCATCATCGCCGCCGCCGCAGCTGTCAGGAGGGCGCGGGCAGTGGGCGCGGGCGGAGAGCCCCGGGGCGCCCAGAGCCGGGGACCGGGGACCTGGGACCGACGGCAGCGACAGTGGCGGCGGCGGTGGCGGCGGCGGCGCGGCGCCGGAGGCAGCAGGGGCACTCAGTCCCCAGTCTCATCCACCAGGAGCAGCAGGTCGGGGCAGCCTCGCCCGGAGGATGTCCGGCAGCAGCCCTCCTCGGTCCTGCCCTTGGGGATCTTCCGCTGAGGCATTGGGGACGGGAAGAGAGGGTCTGTCATCGGCCGACCGGGCCCCGCGCCACCTCTGCGATCTTGCGCGAACAGGAGAGGGTGGTGGGCGTCTGGGAGGAGGGCTGAGGGTGGCGGAGGGGCGCGGGGGTGGCGTGAAGGCGGGGAAAGGAGGGCGGGGAAGGAGCAGGAAGATGGCAGAGTTACCAAGCGGGAGACTGAGTCATAGCCTGGGGTGGCGCGACCCTCCAGGAAGCCCACGACCGGGGTGGAAAGGAGCCGCTGCGCGTGGCCGGCGCCCTGGGGCTGGTGCAGGGCGGAATGGGGCGCGGCTGGCAAGGACGACACACCCGCCGGGATCCTGGGGGGGAAGGAGGGGGAGGAGTGGGGGCCGGTCTGGGATCCGTCACTGGGCCACCCGCCGGGGGGCCGAAGGGAGTTAGCAATTCTGAGCTGGGTCCCTCTCGCCGGATAAAGGACGTGCAAGGGGGAGGGGCCGTCACGTGAAAACCCACTGCGGGGGTTAATTTTTCACTTTTTCAGGATTAGAAGTTGCCGTGGATCTCACTTCCACCCCTTACATTCTGTCTGTCTAAAGGAAGCGGGTTCTTCTGTCTCCCCCGGGTGCCGGCTTCCTGGCGGACTCGGGTCTCAGGCGGGGACCCCAGCAGGGGCGCGCCCGGAGGCCACGGAGGCAGGAAAAGTTGTTTCGCAGTTTATCTCCGGGCGGATGCCGAGGTCGCCCCCACCAACCTGCTCCTGCAAAGACTCGAGCTTCTCGCAATTTACCTGCACCCTCGCCTCAACTTAACACCCCAAGGCACGCAGAGACACCGCCGCCCACCCACCCCGACAGGGACAGGCTCGCGCAGGGAGTTAAACTCGGAGGGGGAAAAAGAGAACGAGTGGCCTGGGAAAGAGCCCTGGGAAAGCCCCGGGTCATAAATGCGAATAAATGAATAGGAAAGAGCAGTAACTGGGTTGCGCAGAGGGCCGGAGCTCAAGCGCTTGCGGGGAGGTGGGGGTTCCTCCAGGCCCAGCAGCCCGCCCCCCCCCCCCCCCCCCCCCGCTCTGTCCCGCCTTCCCAGCAGCTGCGGGCTGGGCTGCTCAGACCCACCGCCAGCCGGACCCTGGGCCGCGCTTAGGCCGTCGAACCCCGGACCTCAGGGGCGCTGAAGACCCTGCGGCTCTGGCTCAGCATCCCGGACGGGGGCGCGGGATGGGGATGGTGGCGGTGAGGGACGAGGCGAAGAAAGAACTAAGGCAGGAAGCGGAGATACGCTGCGCGGCTAGGACTGGGGTCACCTCGAAAGCCACAGGACAGAGAGGGCCGCTAGAGGGGACGGAGGGCGCTCAAAGCCAGGCCCGCACTTCCGTCTGGCACCTGCTGCTGCGGCGCAGGAAGCCCTCCTTCTCCCCAGCGACGGGGTGGGAGAGGGTGGTGGTCTCCTGCCCAGCATTTGAGTTGAGGGATAATGAGGTGGCCCCAAGTCCAAAGGGGATCCACGAGCCCCAGAAGCAGCCTCCCAGACTCCCACCAAGATTTCGGTTCCTTGATTCCAGGCAGCTGCAAGTCCTCTACGTGCAGCAAAGTCACCAAGTGGTGAGGGGCGCACTCGTGTGTGCGCGCGTGTGTGTGTGCGTGCGCGCGCACGCGCGCTCGTGTGTGTTCATCCATTTAATGAAGGTGGGTGTGTAGGGAGGGAAAGAATGGCAGAGGGACGGAGACTGAGCGCCCGCAGTGCCAGCTCCTCCAGGACTCGGCGCCGCGAGAGGAGCTACAGGCTGGAGCGCGCGATGGGCGGACAGTGGAGGCGCGTTTCAGACGCTGCGTTTGTCTGCCCACGTATGTACTTGTAAGAGGGGAAATAAACAGTAGGTCCCGCGGAGTCACGTGATCCACGTGCGATTCTTGTGCCAGCGCAGGGGTTTGGGGGGGGTGGGGGGGCGAGCGGAGAAGAGTTGAAAAACCGCCCCAACTGCACAGAAGCAAAAGCACCACCGAAGAGGGGAGACCCCCGGATAGATGGGCCAACAGATGACAAAGGGCCCATGAAAAATGGCCAGTGATACAGAATAACAGCAGAATGCTGAAATCTTTAGGATTGGTTGGTAATTATCTTACCTCCTGAAATACAGCTTCACAAAAAGATAAAATTTTTCAATGAAACAATGACGATGTTAGAAATTATCTCAATTTAAGGAAAATTACTGCATTTCTCAAGTACAGTGGGAAGATAGCATGGAAATTAGGTCTTTGCTAAATCCATCTACTCAAATAAGTCTAACCTTTCCCCTCCTTTTTGCCTTGGTCAGTTTCCCAAGGACAGAGATTATGTTACCTGGCCAAGTAGGTGACAGGCAGGAGGAAATTGTGCTAGACCAGTGGTCCTTGAATTGTAAGGGGGCGGGGACAGGAACCACAGAGAAGAAATCCCAGAGAAAAGAAAGAGGGGCCAGGAGCCCACATCTTTTGTGCATGTCCTCCTTCCCCCACAAGCTAGTGGCCAGTAGGTCTGGTGTTGAACTCAAAGGATCAGACACATGGTGTCTTTGATCTCTGAAACCCTGTGCTCCCCGGGGCAGTGCCTGGGGCTGGGGGGTCGCACCCTCGCTCAAAGCTCAGGGCTGCGGTTGTGAGTGGGTAGACCTGGACACGGTCCAGGACAGAGGCACACTCAAGTATTGCACCTGTTCCCCAAGGGCTGGAGACCCCAGATGCTGAGGCGTCCCTACCAGGCTACGGCTCCAACGTTTTCCTCTCAAATCCCATTCTTTTTCCTACACAGACATGCACACGCACCCTGAAGCATCCGCCACAGCCTGGTAGCTTGGCAAGCTGCCTTCTTTGCCTTTTGAAGTTCAAACCACCATCAGCCAGCTCCCTAAGGGGGTGGGGGGCACATGGTTTCTTTTCTTCTTTTCTCTCTGAGAAAAATCAACATATGGGAGAAGTTCAGTTTCTCCAAGAGAAGGTTAGGCACACATACGGTCAAATTTCAATACGTGATCATTTCAAAAGGGAGAACATATAAACTGAGAACTTAAGTAAGTTCAAAGCTTTGCTACAGCTCTCCAAGGTCAGCTCGGAAACAGGCTACTTACAGAACTCAGGCAGAACGGGCACTTCCTGCACCCGCTTCAAGGCACATTGGTTTCCTGTAAGCTCGTACCTCGTGACAGCGAAGGGCAAGGAGGATTTCCAAGCCTGTAAAAAAGAATTGCTGGAGACCATTCTTCTAATGCAAAGGCAAGTCGTTTTTGTCTACACGCTCACAACCCCAGAAATGAATAACACAGTCCCGGGTGCACGAGGGCTCTTTCTTGAACTTGGCTGCAGAATTGGCCGCTTCTTCCAGGCTGGTTTTCTATGGCCGTAAGAGCTGAAGCGACCAAAATATAACTAAAATAAATCTGTGCTGCTGGCACTTTCTCTATGACTTTAGTTTCTTGACAATCCCTAACTATGTTTTAATGTATTTACCTAGTTGTGAGAGGTAAAGTTCTGTTTTGTATTTTAAGAACTCAACAATATATGTCAGAATATTAGTTCATCAAAAACATTTATGAATAAATTGCTTGCTGGCAAATACTGGAATGGTTTTAGAAAGGAACTGCAGTTCTGTAACATGCCACCAGTTTTCAGAGACACTTTTGTGGCCATTTATTTCCCGCCCAAAGTCTGGGCATATATCACAAAAGAGTAGTGTCTTCCTAAAACAGAGGAGTTAAAATCTTTGAAATCTTATAGTTAAACCAGACTCAGCATTTAACAAACATGAAGGGAGAAATGAAACGTGCGTTTTTGAGAAGCACAAATCTACTGTTGTTTTGTTAGCACGAGAATATTAGCCTCTGTGGGTATGAACGACCACAACTCCTGTCTTCACCCTGTTTCTACCAGGACGTGCAGATCCACAGTCACTGTCGTCGCTGCTTCATAGTAAATGACATTTGTGCTCCACAAACAAGGCCGTCTTACCTTTGGAGAAACAGGAGGGGCATGAAAATAATTCCACGATCCACCAATCTATGCGAAAGTTTTAGAAAGACTTTGTTTTCCTTCTGATTAATATTTAATTGACCATGGCTTATAAAAATAACAAGATTTCTTTATAGCCACCAGCCTAAGTAATAGGTAGCACTCTGTAAATTGGCAGAAAGGAACATTTATAAAGATAAATCCTGAGCTAGAAAGGGTATTGCTCTGGGAAGGGGCCTCCCTTGGACTGAGTACTAAGTATCAGGCCATACACCCACTCACTGTTATTTGGGGAAGAAAAACAGATTTAACTCTATTTGAAAAATATAAGTTAAGCTGAAGAATGAATCTATATATTCTATTTCCAAATATCCATTAATCAATACAACCAAAACTTTACTTAAAATTGCTAAATCAGATATGCAAATATAATCTATGGGTTAGATTTAAATTTTCATCCTTTATTACATAAATTAATACCATTACCTAAGTTTATTTGGTTTTTCTCTTTAGGGCATATAATAATATTATTATGATTTCTTGGGAGTTATGTGGATGATTTAGAAAGTAACGAAAGCCAAGATTTGCTAGTTGTAAATAACCCTGAATGTTAAGGCAGAACAGGACTCACATCTGGCTCATGAAATAGTTCTGAGGAGGCAATCACACTTTGGCTCATAGAAAGAAATGCTGAATGAACACACTGCTTTTCCAAAACAAAAATAGCAAAGTCATCTATCAATTCTTCTTCCTCTGTCCATTCTTTCTTATACTCGACACATATAAGGGAGTGTCCCATATGTTTCATGTCCTTTTGCAACACAGGAAGATAAATATGAAGTGGCTGTTTCCCCCAGTTTTAGGGCAGACCAAGTTGCAAAAAATTTACAGTTTCAGAAAGAACTGATACCGCAGCAGAATGTTTGCCAAGCGGCTACGGTTGTGGTGATATTTTTAAAATCGAGGAGAAATGTCATCAATGCTTTTAGGCAAATGTATCATTTAAAATAATAATCCTCGAACGTAAGTTTCTAACTGAACATACATGGTTAATTTTTCAATACATCTCTCTGGGAAATAAAAGAATTACTATACAGTAGTTATTATAGGGCTGTTTATCATACCCGACCCCTGTCAGAGCTCCGGCCCCTCTGACCTGGTACTTAGTCGCCTCGTCTCTGTGCATTGAGCGAGCAGTCCCCATCGGGTCCCACCGTCTCATTTTAACAACGGGAAAATCAGATCAAAAGGAGTATGGTGCCTTCCACGATGCCCCTCTCTTTGTCACGTAATAATTGATGGCATCCCAGATCTTCCAAGGCCATGGGAAGCCATGTTTTATACGGGGTGTCTCAGAAAGCTATAAAAAAGAGGAAGAGCAGAAAAGCTATAGATCTCACGTCATGAAGCTACCAGAGGTCTGGCCCCACAACCAGACATGCTGAGTTCAGCTCGGGCACGGGGGTCCCGGCAGCACCCTCTCGGGCCTTACTGTGGCGGTGAGCAGGTGAGCACTGGCCTCCTACCCACGGCCGGCACCCACCCACGTTCCCCGGGGGGCTTTCTCTAGCTCTGAGCAGGCTCACAGCCGCCAGAGTGCAAGTCGCGTGCAAACAGTGACTGCTGGGACCGGAGCCCTCAAGCAGCCGCCAGAGCGATTCCAAAGCAGGCTCTCTGCCCAGGTTCTGTTCTGAGACAAAAGGGATTATTAGCAGAATCTGAGTGTGGATGTTGAGGGTGCCACTCGCCCTCAATGGCAGCATCTCCACGTGGCTCATTGTAAGCCATTATTTTCTCAAGACTTCGAGGAGATATTCCAATAGTCTATGAGTAGTTTATTTTTAGTACTTGCTTCAGCTGTCCTTGTCAAATCATTGAATCCCAAGTCACAGGAATGTTCCCCCATGACAAAATTGTCTTGCTGATATTTACATTTTCTCCCCAGTCTGGCATGTGCTCATGGGTTCCCCCGTCCTGCTAATAGTTCTTCTCCTCTCAAAACAGTAACTGGATTTCCCTGATTGGGCCATGTTGATGCTTGAACCCAAGCACTGGTCTAAAATCAGCAAAGGAAAGTGGGGGCCTGAGTTCTACATTGTAAGCGATTATATCATCTTTGGTGTAGACGACAATTGTTTTTCTGCATTTGAGCAAATATTAGAGCTTGGAGGTTAGGCTGAGTTCAGACACGGGAAAGCAGAGAGCCGTGTTTGTATGCCCTGAGGACGCGGCCTGTTAGCTTTATACCTAGTTGGCTCCACTGACTTCACAAATTTATTTCCAAATGTGAACGAGGCATTTCTCATGGCATTCCTAGAACTACTCTAAAAACGAGAAAACATTAATTTAAGTGTACCCTCAGAGATTTCAGGAGGCACAGTCAAATTAATGCCAAGTACATTAGTTGTGCAAGTCTGGGGTCATGACAATTATCTTATTGAGGAGACATTTATCTTTTTTCTTTTTCATTTTTTTTTGGTTTGCTTGGTTTGAGAGTTTCTCCCAAATTAGTTTTTAAATGACAAAGTCCTCCAGGGAAGAACACAGCTCTTACATAAAGCCTCTTCTCTTTGAGTTTTTGTTTTCCTTTTCAAGAAGATTCTGTATTGAATGAACAGAGAGTAGATTTGCAAAGGCATGAAAGAAGGTTGGATTGATTCATGGTGATCCCATGTGCTGACCTCAAACAATGCTTCTCTGGCCACCACAGGTCATGGTTTGTACAACCAAGGCCAACTTCATGAGGCAGCAAGACCAATAATAAAGATTACTTTTAAATGAAAGTTAAATTTTGACCCCCTCAAATAGTATAAACATTCAATAAATTAAAATAGATCTTACAGATAGATGATACACGCAAAAGGAAAAGTGAATATTCATATTTTGGAATTTAATACCTTATTTTTATCTATCTAGAATTTACTTTCTAGGACCATCCCATCCATCATTTTGAAATAAAGGATTTGCCTTTCCTTAGAAAATCTATATATTATTCTCAAGATGGAACACATTATTCTTGTTACCCTTAGCAATAAGAATTTTTTATCATTTATTCTTGGTATATACCTTTGACTCATATTCTTTTATTTTAGGCACACAAGTCAGGATTCATAACTACATACGTATGGATAGAGGTGCCTGAATAAAAAATCCACCCTTCTGGAATACTGAGTGTAAAATTAAAGCCCACCGCTGCAAGTGGAATTTGCAGACAGGAAATGAAAAATGGAACCCCGTTTTAAGGGGACCACTAAAATATGACAAGTCTGTGCTTTGCTTAAACAACATAAAATATAAAAGTAGATTATTCCACTTCCGCCTCCAGGGTTGCAGGGTGGTTTAGGGTCAGCCAAGTAGTACATTAAGTTCTGAGGCCGAAGTCACTGGTCAGGCATAAATACATGACCAAATATAATGACACTGTTTCTGTCAAATATTCAGATAGAGTCCATTGATCCAGGTATCAGCACATGACAGGAGCCAAGTTAATGTTTACTTGAGGGCTTTGTGAATGTGGCTAAGTGCTCTGTTGAGTTTATTGAACCCACTGGACTACTCAGTAGTGCCAATTTTAGGCCCATGTACTGCGCATCTATATTATACACAGCGCAGATGAGCCAGGAGAGACGCACGCGCACGCACTCAGGGTGGGAGAGCTGCCAGAGATGAGGTGTGGGGGGTGGAGCCTCAGGGAAAAAGCCAGTGGGGAGAGAAACACACCAGAAACCAACGACTCCAAGTAATCTGAGCTTCTGGATGAAACGGTGCATAACGTATAATACTATTCCCAGGTTTTCCCATTTTATGAGTCAAAAGTCCAGTTTTGCGAAAGTCAGTTTGCATCGATTTACTGTCATTGGCGCAGAAAAGGAGTCCTAATGGATATAACACGACTTAGAGTAACGTCGCCTAATGAAGTGCTGCTCGGTCAGGTCGGAGAGCAGGTGTAGTAGCAGCACATGGCCCGAGCCTCGGGATTTGTCTTCTCGGGGGAAGCAGGTGAAAACAGAAAAGGCAGGCCAGCGGTTGACCGTTGCATTCTATGTGCACCCAGAATCAACTCGGTTTTCCTGGGTCTGAATTGATTGAACTGGTTATTTTTTAATAACGGTAAAAAAGACACGCTGTGAAACCTACCCCCACTGAGTTTTCAGTGTACAGGACAGTATTGCCTTGTACATGCACATACGTAGAGCGGGTCTCTCTAGGACTAATCCTTGTGTGATCAGAACTGCATGCCTGCTGACCCACACCTCCCCCTTTCACCTTCCCCCCCCCCCAGCCCCTGGCGACACCAATCCCTTCTGCTTCTATGAGGCTGACTACTTTAGATGCCGCGTATACATGGATTTTTGCTTCTCTCGGCTGGTTTATTTCATTTAGCATGAAGAACTCCTTGAGGAAACTTCAGGTCCACGTATGTTGCCACATGGCAGCATTTACTTTTTTTTTTAAGGGCTGATATTCCCTCGAATGTGTAAACTACATTTTCTTTATCCATTCATCCACTGAGGGGCATTAAGGCTGTTTTCAACCACTTGGCTATTGTGAAGGATGTTACAATACATGTGAGGGTGGGTAGCTCTTCAAGACGTTGATTTTGGATTTCTGGGGATATGTACCCAAGACTGGGATGGTTGGATCTTATGGTAGTTCAATTTTTAATTTTTTGAGGAAACCCCATATTGTTTTCCAAGAAGTCTATACAATTATATATTCCCACCAATAATGTATAAGGGTTTCAATTACTCCACATGCTCATCAACCCATGTTATTTTTTCCTTTTTTTCCCCGTGACAGCCGTCCTGACAGGTGGGAGGTCATAACGTCTCATTGTGGTTTGGATTTACATTTCCCTGGTGATCCGTGATGGTGAGATTTTTTCATATGTCTGTTGGCCATTTGCATGTCTTCTTTGAAAAAATGCCTATTCAAGTTGTTCGCACATCTTAAAGCAGATAGTTATTTATTTTTACTCTTGAGTTGTAGGAGTTCTTTGTATATTTTGGATAGTCAGCCTTTCTCAGAGCGACGGTTTTCAAATATTCTTTCCCATTCTGTGAGTTTATCTTTTCCCTCTGCTGGCGGTTTCCTTGGCTGTGCAGGAGCTAAAAAGCTAAAAAGTTTGATGTCACCTCACTTCTCTGCTTTGGCTTTTCATGCCTGTGCTTTGCAACCTGACAGACATAGGTCAAGGTGGCACCTATACAAATAGTATATCTTCGCCTTCAATTATGTATAATTATTTCTTTATTTTTATTTAACGCTTAGTAATTATTGGGAGGTATGGACTCTTCTAAGCAATTTGCATATGTGAACTCACATAAAAATGATAACCCTGTGAGACATGTGCATTTTATCCCTCTTTTTTTTTTTCTTTTATAGAAAACTTGGGCCCAGTGAGATCAAATGATACACCAAAGAGCAGATTCAAAAACAGACAGTTTGTGGCAGATCCATGTACTTAAACATCAGACCATGTTGTGCCCCCACCATGCTATTGCTTATTCGAGTAAATAAATAATTGTATTGCTGTGTGAGTGAATTAATGGTTAAATAAACAAAAATTCTGACATGATAATAAAATATAAAACTTAGAGATGGTGTTCATCTTTTAAAATAATCAATTCCTAGAATTACCATTTAGAAATATTTTATGAAGAAGATCTAACTTTGGAAAATCAAATTAACCAAAATATTCCTTAGGCAAATAAGAAAGAATTTCTAGTATTTGCTTATTTTAAGAGATAAAGAAGCTTCTTTATCATCTTAGTTGGTTATTAGTAAATATTTACTTTGTTTTTTTAGGAAAACCTAATGTTGAGCAATAAGATAATGCAATCCATTATTTTTTTATTACATCAGCCTAAGGGCGAACCCACAGCAATTGTAAGCCTTCTCATACAAATCTGTACAAAGACTTATCTCCTGGGGATGTGCAAAGGGATGGATCCACAGCCACTTTGAGCACAAGAGGACAAGCTGAGGCCAACATCGACATACTGAAGGTGGCAGGGTGGAGGGGTTGGAAGAAACTAGCTGGTGACATCATCGGGTTATTGACACAACCTTCAGAATTTTCAGTATCTGAATAACCTAAACGACTATGGTTTAAGTTATTTTATTTTCAATAAAATACACAGCTATTTTTATCCAATACACTCTAAAACTTATATTCTGAGTACACAGCTTTAAAAATTGTGTTTAGATTCGTCTGCATTGCAATTCAACATTCATGATGAAAAAACACCTTGGAACTACGGGTGCCTTGAAGGAGTCCCCTGGGACATGCCCCAAAAGAGGGTTAGGTATTAGAAAAAGAAAACACCAAACCCGCGATTTGCAGCCGGTAACACCAGAGCACCCTTCATCACACCCTCCTTTTCCTAAATCAGTTTCGAGAATTCTCAAATAGCACAAGGACTGTTTTGAGTAAAGTTCTTCTCTCGGGCTGTGCGCTGCAGAGACTTGCTGGGAGCGGAAGCAGGTGCCTGGGGAAAGAGCAGGTGCAGGAGAAGGAGGCGGAGCCCACCAGCCAAGACTAAAACAGGCTCAAAGTATGCATACACGTATGTTCCCCAGGAGCACAGGTGGGAAGGGAGCGAGCTGCAGACTGCTCACCCCCCTCCCCTTCCTTTACATTCACTCCCAAGCTGTGTGCTCCTCTCTGTGACATAACACGTCCCCATTTCCCCGTTCAAGGTTGTTGTTCATTTAAGATGTATTGAAACTGTAGAAAAACCAAGAGAAGCAGACAAATTAACTTTGATGTATTTCCTTTTCTTCCTCTCTCACTGTTATTTACCTAAAGGCAATTTATAATATCTGGTGGGCAGATGAATCCTCGGACATTTGTTTATTTCGCAGATGGTAGAAGAAGCCAAGCGTGGGCCCCCATCCACCCATTCTGGCTGCTCCGTTCCGTTGCTGATCCGCCGCATCAAGACTCAGGCTGTACAAACATTGTCCCGGTGAGAATAATGACCTGTGGGGGAACTCGGCATTACTGGGATGCAAGAAGGAGGAGGGCTGCTTTGTTTCCAAATTGTTTATTGGCCATAATTTGTTCACAAAAGCAAATCTAAGGAAAAACAAAAATGTACCCATTCCCAACAACCTGATAGTTCTTAACTTGAAAGACTGTGGATTGAAGTTGCCATTGGGCCAACAGGGTTGCCTTGAGTTTACCTTTAAAAAAGTTATTTTTTTTCCAAACAATATATAAACATAGATAAAAATAAAATAATCCTCAAAGAGTTTTAATGAAAAACAACCCCCTCATCTTCTGTTTGTCTTTGTCTCTTTCGCTCCAAGGCTACGGGTTTTCATCCTTGAGAGATATGACTGTAGCAGCCCAAAGAAAAAGCTAAAGTTACTTTGCATGGCCTAGCTTGAGTTCTCAAAGTCAGACAGTCATTTACTTCCTGTTATGAGACCTAAAGATGTAGCTGTCTCTCATCCCACCTGCTTCACCCTTTGATGAGATGTGCAGTACATGTACTTAAGTAAAAATGGATATTGAGTGTGTAAACAATACAGTCACATAAATGGTGTTCACCGCAAAGTCAAAGAGGGTCCCCTAATTATAGTTCTTTAACTTAGAAGTTTTGATTTTCAGTGCAGGTTCTGATTTTTTTCTTAGTTCTCTCCTTTATAATAAAAATGTTTGTTTGTTTTTAACTTTGGTCTAGCAGGTGGTCTAGTGGAACTACATTTTTTTCCTGGTGATCTCTAATCTGAATGGTCTGTTTCCCAAGTGTAGACTGATCCAGCTGCCCTCCAGGTTATAAATCCTGACATTTTCAGTCATCCGTTTATTTCTCAAAGGGATCTACTCTTTCTGGCTCCTTACGTGTGTGCACACTGGCATTTGTTGCTCTCCTAGTGTCCCCTCTCCTCCCTCACAGTAGCCCAGATATATCTGGGGGAATCCCCTCGTCCCGCTTTCAGATCATGTGATCTTTTGGGGACTGACCTTCATAACAAGAGCTGGATTCCTGACATCCAAGTCTTTCTTGAGTAACTAGTTATGGCCAAGACGAGAAGTCAGGCCGGATACTATTGTTTTGTCTTGTTTTTCTCCCATGAACAGAAGGCCAAGAAGATGATGTATCTGGGTCTGTGGCTTCACTTGCAGTCAGGAGGAGAGAGAGAGGCTTGAGTCCACAAGTGGAAGCCTGCCCGAAAAGAGGGACAGAATCAACTGTAGATGGTACGGGGACTACAACAACTATGACCCTAAACTACCGCATAGATGAGCGAAGAACATCACCCTATCATTAGTATCTTATATTAGCTTTTGTTGGATTTCAGTTACTCAGAGCTAAAAGTGATCTGATTGGTGCAGCAGATGTAACACATTTTTTGGCCTAATTCTCTGTTTGGCTAGAACACATGGTCATGTAATTTAAGAAATGCTTACAAAGGGAAGGACATTTCCTGAGTTCTCCCATCACTGTAAGTCTTCTACTTAACTTTTACTTAATTGATAGTTTTGTCAGTTATAAAATTTTCAGTTGAACATTGTTTTACCTCCGTACTTTGAAAGCCCTAAAGCCTCGTACTGAGAGCATGAAGTAAAAAAGAAATTTTTTAAAATAATTTATTTGTTTGTTTGCTTATTTATTTTTAGAGAGAGGGGAAAGGAGAAAGAGAGGGAGAGAAACATCACTGTGTGGTTGCCTCTCACTCGCGCCCCCAACTGGGGACCTGACGTGCAACCTAGTCATGTGCCCTGACTGGGAATCGAACCAGCGACACTTGGCTCGCAGGCCGACGCTCAATAAAAAAGAAATTATGAGAATCTTTATTGTGTCACTTAACTAGGTTTTCATTTTTGGCAGCATTCAGAATATTCTCCTTATCCCGGATTTTCTGAAATTGTATGTGCCTTCACCTGGGTGCGTTTAGCTGGTTTAGTTTTCTTCATCTTGCTAGAAACCTCAGTGCGTACTTCAAGTCAGAGCTTTCCTCGTGTGTTTCTCCACACTTCGTTTTATATTTTTAAAATGAATGTGAGTTAAAGGTAATGAGCAGCTGGGCACGTTGGTGGGATGTATCCCTTCTCAGATCTACTGAAGAATGATTAAAAGTAACCAGATGAAGTTATGCTGAGAGATAACCAAATTCCAGAGTATAGACTGTTCTTCTGTGTAGAAAGTTTAATTTCCCAAGGGGTGAAAATGGAGATCTGCCTGGGGACTGGGAGGCAGGACAGGCTCCACGCATGCAAATTCTGGGCTTGAAGACAGGGCTGGACAGTGCACACCTGGATACACAGACTTTCAGTTAATTATCCTCTTTTCAGCCCTGATGCATGTCCACCCTCCTTGTACCTGCACCTCCAACGCTACGTGAGGTTGACGTTCCAGAGCCACACGGCAGGCGCTAGAAGAAGGGATGGAAAGGCCCGGGCACGTGGGCATGCTGACGTGTGTGAGGCTGGAAGACCTGCAGACAGTACTCCCTGAGGAAGCCCAGAGAATATCTTATTGACAACCATCGTAAGGAAAGAACAGAGTCAGGAGCACCAATATCTCTAAATGCTTACCGGTGGTCCACTCTTCATGCCACAGTATATGGAAAGAGAGGTCATTACAGAATGAGGTACAAGCGTGGCAATGGGGACAACAGAACCCTCAAACGACAAAGGCCAATCTCTGCCTTCATCTCTACATGATGCTCATTCTGTATATGTGTGTGTGTGTGTGTGTGTGTGTGTGTCTATATCTGAATCTCTCCATTAACCTCTCTTATAAGGACACATGTCTTGTTAGCTTAGGGCCCACCCTTTCAAGTGTGAACTCATGCTAACGAATTATATCTGCAATGACTTTATTTACAAATAAAGTTATGTTCAAGGTACTGAGGGTCAGGATTTCATCATATCAGTTCTGGGAGAACACAACGTAGTCGCTAACACTGAAGAAAGGATGAAATCAAAATATTTTGAGGGCCACTGGACACAGGGCCGATGTTGACATTGTTATCTGACAATCTCAAGCATCCTCAGGGCCCCGTTGGGGCAGGGGCACAAGGAGCCAGATCACAAACACCTCTGACTGTGGGGGGGAGGGTGGGCAAGCAGCAGCCCCGCCGCCCGGGGCCAAGGTGGGGAATCAGACAGCATCACGTCGGGGTGGCAGCAATGACGGATCTCAGAGCTGCCTTTATGAATATAACTTGGGGATGAGCAAACTACAGCCTATGAGTGAAATCCAGATTGCGACCTGTGATTATATGGTCCAGAACTGAAGAACCCTTTTATATTTTTGAAGGACCCTGAAAACCAGCAATAAGAATATGCCACAGAGGCCACAGGTGGTTCAAAATACCTGCTGTATATACTAGCCAACCCTTTACAGAAGAACTGTCACCCTGATCTGATTGACTCAGGCCCCCAAACACTTCTCTCTGATGGCCATTGACCATTCTGGCCACTGTAGAAAGAGGACGGGCCCTGGAGGGTGACCTTGAACTACGGCTGTAGCAGCCCCACATGCTAGGGCAGGTAAACAGGGCCTCATTTCCTTGCCAGACAGCCACTGATTTGTCAAATACATTATTTTCTGTCTTATGAGAAAGGAGGATGTTGTTAGCAGATAACATCCAGATGTCAGCTCCTCCAGGGTTGGCCTCAGCACCTCACTGGCCGCCTGGGGAGCCTGAATCCCATACAATCAGGTCCCGGTGACAAAGGCAAGGCCATTTCAGCTCTTGGACAGAAAACGGCCACTGCCTGCTTGTGCTCGGGACCCCCCCGGGGCTGACCGAGGCGTCACGAGGCCTGCACAGCCACTTGCCTTTCTCTCTGACAGTCCCACTGTTTCCCCTCTGGTACCTGCAGTTATTGATCCCAGTAAGTATCCCTCCTGCCGCACGCTGTCTCACGTTCTGCTTCCAGAAGGGACAATGTATGACAGTCATGAGCAATAGTCAACTTCTATTCCGATTGCTGTGATCCAGTGGTTAGCAGAACCTTGACGGGAGGGCTCGAACATGGTCCTTCCGCAATATGTCAAAAGTGACCACCAGGCAGCAGCAAGCACTCCTCTGGCTCAGGCGCGCGTGTCTCGTCCTCTCTCTGACGGAGGTCAGGCCATGGGCTCGGTAGAGCTAAGGTCCCTTTTCCTGGAAAATGTCCCGATTCAGCAGATTCCTCCAAATCTAAAATGCACACTTCTATTCTTCCCATTTTCATTTGAACAGCAAAGCTTTTCACCCTAAAAAGTCTAGACTTTATGAGCATGAAGTTTCCTACAGCAAATTTATAAATATTAATCTGTGGCTATGAGTGTGGCGTGTCCACGCTGGCCTCAGGACCCTTCACTGCCAAGTGTGCCATCACCAATGTGGTCTGCATGGGAAGCATGCCACCAACTTGCAATGCTGTTCATATGTCACTGTGGCCAACACCCTCGGACGCAGCGACCACGACCCCGAGGAGACGCACAGGCCACAGACTTTGCTCAAGAATTTTCCTAATAGCAGACCCTTCTTCCTTTCCTTTAAAACCCTGCGGTAGGGTCTTGTGAGATTGTCATTCAACATTAGCAGAGAGCACTCCTGGTTTTTAAAACTGAAGAAAATAAAATTCAGAAGTCATATGACTTACATGCCAGTTTTGTGTGTTTTTTTGTTCGTTCGTTTTGTTCTGTTTTTCCTTCATCTTTTCGTTTTGAAGTCAGGGCCCTGAGAGTGACCTGGAGACGCGGGTTTGCGCCAGGTGCAGACGCAGAGCTGCCCGGCGGTCCCCGCCGCAGCCGCGGGGTGGCAGGCACCCAGCCACTCCCTGGAGTCCCAGCGGGCCCTCCCGACTGCAGAGGGAACCAGAACGGGAGGCTCCATTGCGGCACAGACGGAGACTTCATTTGGGAAGAAGAGCGTTTCATCCTATCGATGCCCATTACTTTCTAAATGTTCTCTTTGTTTCGAACAAACCAGAACCTCTTCGATTAGGATGAGCTACACAAGCGGACTTACTGCGTATTATGTAAGTCCCATTAAATGCAGCTGATTGAAAAGCCTAACCAAGTTTTTATGTGGCAGATTTTATGACCAGAGCGTTTTCATTAAGTAGCACTTCCAAGGGATATTGATAATAGTATTTGGTATTAATTAGAACAAAATGATGGTACCTCAAGAGAAAAAGGAGGGAACAAACTGAATTTGCTTCTCGTTAAAGAACAGTCTTGTGGAACCGCCCCAGGACTCCCAGCGCCCAGGAGACCGGGCGGCTCAGCACGCAGCCCCCAGCGCAGGGAGGCGACCTTAGAGGGTTTGTGGGCTTGGCTAATGCCATTGTTATATGAAGCGGTCCGCTGCTGCAAACTGCTCAGGCCAAACGGAAATGAAGAGCCGCTCACGATCAAACATCCTTAGCAGTCTGCCTTTGGGCTAAGGGCTTCTTGCCCTTTCTATACTTGCTTCTAATTGAAGAAGGGATTGAAATAAACAGGTAACCTGCGCTGTGCTAGGATTGCTCTTTGGAAAAGCTCCCCCACCCCCCAACCCACAAGGGCCCTTTCCTTCCTTCTCAGGGTGGTGTCTTATGCAGGTCACCACTTTGCTGAGGAGAGGTCACGGTGGCCTCTCTGTCATCCTTGCTTTCCCCATGCAGTAAGTCAGGGCTGAACAGACCAGGGACTTAATGATGCTAAACAGAATCAGATGCGCAAGGAAGGGTAGTGGACATTCCCTCCCTACCCAGAGGTTTGAGAGACAGGGGTAAAGGGGGCAAGAGGACTGGCATTCAAAGATCTTCCATCGAAGGGTCGCAGTTTCAAAGTCACTGTAGTTCCCCACTGGTGCCCGAAATGATGACTTAGCCCTGCCTGGTGCAGCTCAGTGGATTGAGTGCCAGCCTGCGAACCAAAGGGTCACTGGTTCAATTCCCAGGCAGGGCACATGCCTGGGTTGTGGGCCAGATCCCCACTTGGGGACGCGCAAGAGGCAACCACACATTGATGTTTCTTTCCTTCTCTTTCTCCCTCTCTTCCTCTCTCTCTAAATATAAATAAAATCTCAAAAAAAAAAAAAAAAAGGAAAATAAGTGTATTCTCCTTCCCAAGCTTCGGTTTGGGTAAACAAATGGAGCCTTGGAGTACCATGAATGAAAACGAAGCGATCTAATTAGAATAATAATAACAAACTCAACGGAGCTAAAATTATTTTATTTCTCTCCTCTTTCTCTAGTTTGTTTTGATAAGAGCCTCTAGAAAGGTGAGCATTGTTAGTCATATCTAACAGCAAACATTCCTGCTCATAAGTCCATGTTTGCTGGAATGGGTCTGAGAGTAAAACAAAAACTGTATTTACCTGACTCGGTGAATGATACAGTCTGTTAGAATAGTATTAAGTTATCCTTTAGCATGTTACAAAGAATGAAGGTGTTCTGAGCTTCATGCTGTAACTATGGAAACAGTACAGTCTTTAAAACAATAGCAAGAACATGAAGTGCATCTGCCTTATACTCTAGATCTCTAAATATAATACTCATCTTACAACTCTGAGCGTCTGTCAAAACGCTACTGTATTAACATTGATAATTACATTCAATAATCTCCTTGGGCCTGTGGAATTATATCATGTGACATGCATTCATGAAGACTATAACGTAAATTTTGACAGGAACCAAAATTATTGAAATTGATAGAATTATTTTAAATATTTTAAAATGTATCAAGAATATGAACAGCCTCCCTGAAGTCTTGCCTATTGGTAAGACTTCTAATAGCCGGTAGCCAGACTTATAACTAAATTACTTATGCCTACATTGTTAGGAATGGATTTGAACACTTAAAAAAATAGAGTATGAATGAAAATATTCAGAAAGTTTAGAGAGCATTGGTTATTTTTCAATATTCAGAATGTTTAGAGAGCATGGATTATTTTTCAGCCAATTCAACAAAACGTACCAAAGAGTATTTCTATAGCATTTATGACGCCGATACGCAAAGGTGAGGAAACGGAGTTTTTCTTAAGATAGAGTAGAAAACATGTATTTGTCTTGGGACTACACATTCTTTGCAACACCGAGGACACTTGTTCGAAGACAAAGTGCTCTTAGTGCCACAGAAGCAAACTCGCAAGAAAGAATTAACGATATTTTAAGTCCTGGTCAGAGTAAAATTCAGCATCACCAAACTGCTGATGTTAAGTGAGGTCCGATATCTTTACACGCATTCTTTCTGAGCCATCTTTATTCTAGACTAAGTATACAAATTTCTCTAGTTCGAACTTTCTTGTTTAAGTGCACATATGGTCTTGTACATAATAATTAGAATTCAATTTACTCCATATATTCTAAAGTTATTTAAAGTGCATAACATTAAGTTTTATCTACTATTTTCTTATGCACCAAACATTATACTAATAAAACTGAGGGGCAGTACAACAAATAATTACATCTGAGATTCAGAATAAAATGCAGTTTTAATTAAAAACAATTATAAATATTCATGGATTGCTATTCACCACTATGCACTTACTAAGTAAGAGTTCCCCTGATCATGAGTAGATCATTTTAAAAAGCATATTATTGCTTTAAATTAATTGACCTAATAAACTCAGAGGATAAATAACACTGGTCTAGAAGATCTATGAAAGACGTATAGGAAATTATTCAAGAAACAGAAGAAACTACCAAGACTTATCATTCCATAAGAAATGCATATTGAACAAAATACGCACTGCAACGATGGATCACAATCAGCTAATTAGCATGCCCATCGCCTCCCACTTACTTTTCTGTGTGTGTTTGCATGCTGTGAGAATACTTAGGATCTGTGCTCTCAAATGTCAGCTATATGACACAGTCCTGTTCCCTTTGGCCTCATCCTGTACATTAGACCCTCAGGACTTCTTCATCGTAACACTGAGGGGCTGTGCCCTTCTCCACGTCTCCCCACTTCTCCAACTCCCCCGGGCGCTGGCAAGCACTGTGCTACTCTCTGAGTTAGACTTTCATTTTATTTTATTTTATTTGATTCCACATATTAGTGAGATCATACAGTATTTGCCTTTTGGAGACTGACTTATTTCAACCAGCACAATGTCCTCTGGGTTCATCCCTATGGTCACCAATGGCAGACTGTCCTTTTTAACAAGCTGGATAATATTCATCGTTTGGCTGTACCACGTTATCCATCCCTCTGCCAGCGGGCCCTTAGGTTGCTTCCACCTTGGCTGTTGCGCACAATGCACAGAACCTCCCTCTAATTGAGAAAATATTTTAGTACAAAGCATTTCCTTTGCCAAAAGTAACACTTGCAGCTATCACATTCCAAGAGAGCCTCCAGTCAGCCCCAAATCCCCCTATTCATCTATAGACTTCAAGCATTGTATATATTTGAAGCTAAGCTTTCTTTTTTGAGTTTTAAAAAACCCTAATAGAAACTCTGTCTCTGCTTTTAAAAAGCTGGTGTCAAAACTATATTTCAAAAATCAGACTAAGATATTACACAAAAGGAAACACGTGTCCCTGTCATTCAGTCTGACTGCAGAATTGCACCTCGGTTTAGAACTAAGAGATGTCTGACGTTCGTGGTGGAGAGAAAGGCCCAACTGCCCATCAGAGAGAGACGTGCAAAGCTGACCCACGTGGTTGGATGGAAAGCACGCGTGAAGCGCTGAGGCAGGACCGCGGCATCTCTCTGTACACGCAAGGGCCCCTGACCTGCGTCAGGAGCGGCCGAGTCACTCGGACGTGACAGGCATTGCGCTCCCCTCCCCGCTGCACGTCCCCCTCGACAGTGAGCCGCGCGGGAGCAGGTGCAGGGAAAGTCTGAGAGTGGGCTACATGCCATTGCAAAGTAGGGCAACTCAGGCTGTAAGAAGATCAGAAAGGCAGATGTATATATAGATGTTTTTAAAGATATATTTAGCAACCCTTTGTTCTGCATGTAACAGCGTATTTAAGGGCGGGTTATATTGACCTTAAAGGGATCGTACTCATTCCCCACAAATGATACACCGTGCGCTTGCAACCACACCATCACCGCTATTCACTCATTCCTCTAAGATGTGGAAAGTGGGGGGAGTTAGCGTTATTTCCAGGGCTCAGCTCAGTCCCCTCATCTCTCTCGTCCCTCCAGAATCATCTGAAAGAGACACTATTTGAAAGGAAGGCTTACCTATGTTGTCTTTATACTTGGAAGAACGGAGAATTAAGGAGACTTTCTATTTTGACCTCTCGCAGATCCTGGAAGGCCCCACTCTTAATTTTTTATGTGTTTCTTTTAAACTAGCTATTAGCATTCTGCGCATGAGCCTTTCTGCATGAACCCCACCACCGTGTGGGTTCAGGGAGCACCCCTGCCTTCGCAGAGGCCCAGGACGCCTTCCGGAGTGAGCCCAGGCCCTCCTGGGCATGCACAAGACTTTCTTTGACACAACTACCTTTTCAGGCTGCAAGCGACCAAATAAAGCTGAGGCACAGCTCAGTGACTCCAGAATAATGAGTCACGAAGGCCAGGGAACGGCGGCAGCCTTGTCTGCAGCCTTGTAGCAAAATAGAAACAAAACAGACAGAACAAAACCAAGTACCAGCCTCCCTCGCTCAGTGGGAAGTTACGATGTCATATTTTATGTGTAGTTTTCTCTTACATGTCACATTTCCCAGAGCCGCGGCGTCATCCAGAATTGAACGTTTCCAGTTTAAACAGGACACGTCTCACTCTCCTAATTTCTACCATTTTCCCAGGGCTCCCACCTCATCTCAGCCGGTGACAATGGCCAGGAAGTAGCCCGGTGCCCACATGATCTGACCTCGGTTTGGCCGCCCAGCGGGGCCCAGGGCTCTTGGACTCACAGTGCTATCACAGACTGGTCTTTTCCGATAACAAGGGCATCACTGTTTAATGTGATATCAAATGAAAATTAAATTTTAACATAAATGACTTAAATATTTCATTGCAACGTATCAGTCCTTGAATGATGGCTACACATTTCAAGCTCCTCAAATGTCTTTCCCTTTAGTGTTCTTCCTGTGGTTTAATTTTGGCCACAGTGTTTGGGAAGAGAGAATGCTGGCCGCGGGAAAGATGCTACCTGCTAAAAAAGAAAAAAAAAGATGCTACCTGCTCACGTCTGAGTCTGAATAATGCTGGCGATACAAAACATTTTGTTTGAGTCTCTCTCTCTCTCTTTCTCTCTTCCTCACACACACACACTCTTGAGTCCCAATTTTTAATATTAATACATACATTCTGTACTTTTGACAAAGCAAGCTAAAGAAAAATACAATCGTTAATCTATCTAATGTGACTCTGGCAGAGAAGCAGAAACCAACATGATAATGAGGCAACATCAGAATAAGCCAATGATCTTGAGGTTTGATGTTGTTTTATTTGGAATAATTTTAAAGCGCTAGGAGTTGTAAGATGGTCATGTGTTCATAAACCATGGCTTCCTGTCATACATTCTATAGCTATATAACCATAATACATTATAAGGATAAAATAGCTAAAGTTATTTTAGGAATGAGGCATGAGATGTTATTCTGAACAATGAATTAAATATGACCTTGGATTTGGCTATTGATCTGACTCATAGACTAGTGTGGGCCTTTTATTCAATTTTATGGGCTGATATAAGATTTAATATGTTTTGTATCTTTGGTTTTCTAGAACATTCCATTTATCTATGATGACAGCTATTTTGGAAAACGCTTTGCATTTGCTTATGTTTTATTTATTATATGATAAGTAGATGCTTGCATGTCGGTCTCACCTGCTTCTGGGTGACCTTTCTGAATGCAGGCTGTGTTATGCAACTCCTAGGGCCATCTACAATGACATATATACCATAGGTTGTTTTAATCAATATTTTAAAATTAATTTTAGACCTTTAACACCTTTAACAAGATGACATTAGCAAAACTGAGCATATCATAATCCCTTTCGGTACTTTCATACACGATATTTGCTAAGTATTCCAAGTCAGCATTCTTAAGTGCCTGTAAGCTGCCTATTCCTAAACACTGAGAGACAGGGAAGAAGTACTATTTTTCTTAAGGTTTAACAAATCATTTGTAATGCTTTTCCTATAATTTAAATAAGAAAAATTAACTTTATGCAACTATTCCCAATACCTTCTATTATTTCTCCTGTCATACGAACAGGTTTCTGATCTTTTAACTTCTTCAATTCCTTCCTTACTCCAAACCCTGATGTTCCGAGTCCTGGCCTTCAAGAGCATCAGGCACTTGAACTTCAGTTTGGCAATAACAGGAAAGACTCAGACACATTCTCACCATCAACCCCACCCCCACCACAGTGAGTGACACACCATCAGGAGGAAACTGGCCACTCCTGGTTCTCCCTGAGGAGAGGAGAATTTGGCCCAGTTAGTACCACAGGTTTTTAAGACTTCCACCCAAGGGACAGGTCTCCAAAACACCTAGTTCTCAAAGCCAATGGGGTTGCACGCAGGAGACCCCCAAGACTAAAGCAAACAAAGAAGCCATGATTCCTGGACGATCGAGCACGCGCCATGGGTATCCATCCCCCGGCTCAGCACAGAGAGGTCCTGGCGGGAACGCCCACTCATTCCTAGTTCTTCCCCCAAGGGTTCCGTCCCTATACTTTGAAAGCCACTGCCTCAGTGAGGGCCACACTTCTAATTCAGCACATGTCCCAGGGCTGGCTGTGATCCTCTGGGGGACCCCGGACACCAGCGGACTCACCATCTGCCTCCAGCCAGACGCAGTGGTCAGTGTCTTCCCAGAAGGACCCGGTCCACACCTGGGCGCCCTAGCTTTTGCACGGCTCCTGGAGGGAGGGGCCCCAGGATCACTGGGCTCCAAAGGCCAGTGGCCCTCTCGTTCAGCTGTCCCACCATGTCATCTGGGGATCAGGAAGATGGAAGTTTCAGATTGTAAGCTTTATTTTATAATACACATCCTTTTGGCCCTAGGAGTAAATATATTTTAACTAATTTATAGTGGATACACCTGACAAGAAATAGCATATAAAATAAATAAATGTAAACACAAAGAAACAACTTGTATGACAAATATGGAAGTGAATAAATCGTTTACAAAACTTTGTAATACATACACTACATTAGGAAAATCATACGTATATGCAAACTTAGTATGAATTAAGGTTTCCTGGCAACCAGGGCAAAAAGAAGATACTCTATAAATTCAGTTATAGGGGGAAAATCATGACAGGTTATTTAAGGGAGATTTTCCTCTTCTGACTTTAACATGGTGCTTTGCTTTAGTCACACACAAAGACAAGGTACAGATTCTCGACATACTTTAACTGTAAAGTCACAAACTGACTTCACTTGTTTGTTTTACGCATTAATCTCCCAAGAAAACTATCAGTAAAATCCATTGAACCTGCCAAAGTATGCTAATTTATCAGTCTTGGGATGTCATCATTTATACTGTGCTGAAATGTGCCACTTAACTGCACTCGATCAGCTATTATAACCTTGCGTCATTTAAGAGGCTATCAATATAATAAATTAGTGCATTTGTCACAAATCACATGGTTTTCAATCTGAAGTGAAATTTGGGTTCGTACTTTCTAATAACCTCTTTCATTTTGAAAAGTAAAACTTAAATCAAACTCAATGCATATAATATTGAGAAAATAAAGTAAAAAATGAGTTTTATTCTGTTGCGGTGGGCTTGATCTGGGACAACTGCATTCAAACAGAAGAGCATATGGAACAGAATTGAACATTAATCAAACTAAAAATGCTATTTCTGTGATAGTCTTTATTTCATAAAGTTTCATGTGAGTGCCTGGATTATAGATGCTAAAATGTGTGTTGATTAATACATCTTGGAAAAATAAAAATGTACTAGAATAAATGTAGCTTGTTATCTAATAGCAGTAATTTAGCAGCATAATTTCACTCACTTGGTCCCTAAAGCATATATGTGTCTCGACGTAATTCTGAGAGGGTTGGCTTAACGAATTTTTCTGTGACAATCACTTGTAATAATGGCCTACGTCATGGACAGTGAGACTCAAGTGAGTATTTTCCCTTTGGTTTCCGATCCAAAAGTCCTCCACTTTTAACCCAGAATCATTCTTCATTCTGTGGATTATTCTCAAAATACGAGTGATTCTCACTTTCTCCTAATGCTTCTCTCTCACCACTGCCACACAGCCACACCCTTTTGGTAGCAGACGCTTCTCTTTTTGGAAATTGCCTGCAGACCTGGAGGACACTACACTGCGTGAAATCAGCCAGTCAGAGGAAGACAAAAACCGTAGGATCTCACTCATTACGCGGGATCTAGTGACCAGACTGAACTAACAAGTAGAACAGAGAGAGAGCAGGCTGGCAGCTCTGGGGGAGAGGGCTGGGGCAGAGGGACTGAGCAAAAAAGGGAAAGGATTCCTGGGCGTGGACAACAGTGTGGGGATTGCTGAGGAGGGGGTGGGTGGAGGTGGGAGACGGTATTAGGGGGGTAAATGGTAATGGAAAAAATACAGTAAAAATAAACTAATAAAAAAGTCCTTTCTGGTGGATACTAATATGGAAATAATCAAGAATGTTTTTATAGCCTATCCCGTTCTGTTGTAATACTTTAAAAATAATAGAAAAATTTGTTTTTAGACAGTGGCCTCTACTAATAAAGATCATTCTCCCTAAAAGTATTGGAATATGATATTTTAGCATTTCATTTTCTATAACTTATAAAATATAATTCTCCCCAAAGACTGCATTTCAACAACAACAAAAAATACCCAATAATTATTTCAATTACACAAACTCACTCTCGGTCACAAACCATTACTATTGCTGGAATTAATGATCATTTAGTGTCTTTTGTCACATATGTATGAAATATAAGCACTGCCTTTATAGTACAGACTAGTTTTTACTCATTTTTACTTCTCCAAACGTGACCTGACATGGGTGTATCATCAATGCTTTGCAGTGTTGACCTCCTGTTGAGAAAACATGAGTATTATAAGACCACGTTTGACGTGCTCCTGTGAAGTCAGAGAGGCTGATGACACCCCGCGTTTCAATCATCGTGAAGATACGTACAGTAGTGACATTTTCGGAAAAATGACAAAAGCCAGGAACAAGGTAAGTTAAATGCCAACTTCTACATTACCCATGTGAAAAAGAAATGAGACTGTCTTCTTTTGTTCCTTTCCTTGACTGAAAATCAGAAAGCTCATGCCTTTATATTTTTTTCTAATTTTTCCCTTTAGAATAGTCATAATTTTTCTCAACCACAGAGCCATAAATTGAATCCTTTATATTTTCTTCTTCTTTCTAGAATTATGCGAGGACAGTGGCAGGCTTTGGTCGTTTTTTCCAGAAAAAGTTAGGAGAAAGTTTCCGGGGCCTCGGTAAGGCAGGCTCCGCACGCTCCTCCTCTGGGGGCTCCTGATCCCCAGGGGTGGCCACGGCACCTTCCCGCCTTCCCGCCCTGGAGTGGGGCTTCCTTGCCGTCCCACCAGAGAGGCTGCAGGAGCAAACCGATGCCTCCCTCCTTCCTGTGCTGATTCTCCCGGTCAGGCCTTGCTGCCCAGGATCTCTGGACTGCTGACATTTAAAAAAATCCCAAATGGAGATTTACTATAAAGAGCTAAACAACTGCCTTGCCCTGTATTTTCATGTGGGGTCAGATACTTTCATTCTCTACTTTTAAATTGTACACCTGAAACCACTGTAAAATAATATTGAATGTCAAGTGTAATTGAAAAATAAAAATAAATGAACAAAATGTGGATGACTAAAGAAAAAGGCTTATACAGAAATGAAAGTATCTGTTTTGGTTCCATTTCCCAGTGCCTCAAATACAAAGGAAGAGGGGCTGCACTCTTGAATTAGCCTCAGAAAGATGCAAATTAAAACCACCATGAGATACCACCTCACACCTGTCAGAATGGCCATCATCAACAAATCAACAAGCAACAAGTGCTGGCGAGGATGTGGAGAAACGAGAACCCCAGTGCACTGTTGGTGGGAACGCAGACTTGTGCAGCCACTGTGGAAAACAGTACTGAATTTCCTCAAAAAACTAAAAATGGAACTGCCTTTTGATCCAGTGATTCCACTGCTAGGATTATACCTGAAGAATCCTGAAACCCCAATTCAAAAGAACCTATGCACCCCTGTGTTCAAAGCAATGCTATTTACAATAGCCACATGCTGGAAACAGCCTAAGTGCCCATCTGTGGATGAGTGGATCAAAAAATGGTGGTACATTTACACAATGGAATACTATGCAGCAGAGAGAAAGAAGGAACCTCTGCCATTTGCGACAACATGGATGGATCAGGAGAGAATTATGCTTAGTGAAATAAGCCAGTCAGTGAAAGACAAACACCATATGACCTCAACTATAAGAGGAATCTAATGAACAATATAAACTGATGAACAAAATAGAACCACAGCCATGGAAACATGGAACAGACTGACAGTGACCAGAGGGGTGGGGGAGGGGGATAAGTGGGGAAAGAAGGGGAAAGGACTAGACAAAGGACGTGTAGGAATGACCCACGGACGTGGACAACAGGGTGGGGACTGACTGTGGGAGCAGTGGGTGGGATGGGCAGAGGAGGGCAAAGGGGGAAAATTGGGACAACTATAATAGAATAACAATAAAAAATGATTAAAAATAAAATTATAAGGCCTAGGAAACTAGAAAAAAAAAGAAGAAACTCATGTTCTCAGCCTCTAGGAATAAGTTTCTGATAGTGTAAATTTTTGGAATCATCTGTTCCAAATAGGTAGAATTTAAGCAGCATGACTTTTAGTTTCTAGTAAAAATTATACATTGAAAATATGTATGGATGACTATGTATTGATGAAAATGGCCAAGAGACAAACTCATTCTCTCAACAAATCCTGAATAGCTGCTACGTGCGGGCGCACTCCTGCGGGCCTGGGAGCAGCCGGGGGTGCAAGCAGAGTCCCTCTGTGGAGAGGTCAGGCAGTCGGCGGCGAGGTTTACAAGGCCAGGCGCTGGCCAGGACTATAAAGAGAATAAAGGGAAAAGGGAGAGAAGGAGAAGGCGAGGTAAATATAAGCCGAAGGTACAGGGCAGGCTTTTTGAACGTGACCCCCTGTTCAGGTTCCTGAAGGATGTCAGCCTGATTCAGGAAGAGCTCCCTTCAGGACCAGAGAGGCCCCACCCTCTGCATGTCTTGTCCCTGAAAAGATCACCTGTTTGGTCCAAACATGGGGTAGGTTTTTTTCCTAAAGTTAACAATACAAATAACCCTGAGACTCCCCCACTAACTCACAAATTGTAAATTGTCACCAATTTCACACAATGATCACATGTAAAGAGGTGTGAATACTAAGTATTCTTAGCACCTTATACATCCGTCACCTGAGAAGACTCAACCCCATTCAGGCAAACTCAACCGTCTCAGGTGGAAACATGAACACAAGCCATGCTCCTGGAGGGATGAAGGCAACAAGGAAACCGAATGGCCCTTCACCCGTCCCTGGTTGGATAGACCCTTCCCTAGTTGGATAGACCCGCCCCTAGTTGGATAGTCCCACCCCTAGTTGGATAGACCCATCCCTAGTTGGATAGACCCACCCCTAGTTGGATAGACCCACCCCTAGTTGGATAGACCCTTCCCTAGTTGGATAGACATGCCCCTAGTTGAATAGACCCACCCCTAGTTGGATAGACCCTTCCCTAGTTGGATAGACCCTTCCCTAGTTGGATAGACCTTTCACTCTCTCGATCTTGTACCTGTCACTCTGGGCTATTTGCAGAGACTGCGCCTGACAATGTTGGGAACGACTCACCGCAATCAGTTTTAGGAAATTATCTCCCCTTCAGCTCGGGTGAGTGGGTTGACAGAATTCTATGAAAAGCAGCCGCCCAGAGGAGCTGTCTGTCTCAGAATACGTGGGCACTCACACATCTGTCTTGGCTAACAGAGCGTCTTCTGTCCTAGCCTTGGAACACTTCCTTCTCCTCGTCCCCTTCTATGGCACTGGGTGGTTTAGAAGCAGCCCATGCTTCCCCACTAGCATCTTCCCCCATCATCTCTGTCCAAACTTCAGCTCAGTCAACGCTGCTTCCAATGTGTAGGTTTATAAGTGACAGCCATTTGAGGCAAGATAAGTGAGTAGGTGTCATATAGGTAGTGTCAGAGCTCAGGGCTCAGCTACTCCCAAGATCACGGACATTCTTCCAAGCAGATGGTTCCCTATATTTAACGTGTATGGCGATCACTTGAGGGGCTTTTTAAACCCCAGACCCTGAGTCAGTAGCTTTGGGTTGGGGCCCAAGAAATCATGTATTTCTAACAGTTCCAGATGAGGCTGATGCCGCTGCTGCAGGGACCTTAGTTTGAGAGCATCGATCGGCTCCATGTCGGCCCAGAGGCTCATGTTTGCTTTTAACATGAGATTTGAACTTGGAAGCTTTTGTCTTCCTTTTTGATTTTACCTAGGACTACCTCGTACACGAAGAAGAAGAAAAAGGCCGTGGGCCTGGGACCCATCTTCATTCTCTGGAGATCTGCTGTCTTCCTGCGGTGGCTGACTCAGAAACGAAGGCTGGGAAGCAACAATTCCTTCCCCGGGAATGAGGGAACCAAGGGAAGGAGACAGCCCCGCCACACCGACAGTGGCTTGTGCGGGGGCGCACTTGACTCTCCCGGGCAAACGGCCTCAGGGCCTCAGCACCGCGCAGCTAGTCTTGGTTAACTCTCTCTACATAACCTGCTGCAGTCTGAGCTGGAAGTGCCGCCCTGCAGCTGGCCAGGCCGAGGCCTTGGAGAGCTCTCAGAGCACACGTCGCCCAGCACTTTGTATGAGGGACTTACAACTTCTGAGCTTGAGTGAAATGGAAAGAACAAGCCTCTTGGGTCTTTTTGGTCTAAAACATGATCTGCTGAAATGTCTCATTAGCAGATAGGCACTGTTCCTAAGCGAGGCTCGTCCTGTGGTGTCCGGCAAAGAAACAGCCGCCCAAAGCATTCTGGAATGTAACCATTACGAGTTCATTCATTATGCCTTGTTGCTGAAGAACTTAAGTAGTCACTCATGAGCAAGTTATTTTTCCTAAAACTCTGCAGGTGATTATTAGTGACCTTGACTTGACCGGGGCCAGATCTCAGGTTATCTCCTTTTCTTAAGTGTGGCAGAAAGGACATAGGAAGGGCACCCTGTCCAGGTTTGAGAGGGAAAACAGGACTCTGCACTACATGCTTCAGCATCTCCCCGAGGCCACAGCCCCGGTTCTGAAGATGTGCAGAAAGCTCCTAACTTCTTAATTTTCTAGAATAGTTATTTCCAAATATATTTGATAATTTCTATGGAAAATTATGTATTTCCTCTCACATTTAAATGGATACGATACGATACGATACATTAGGCTTTTGATCACGAGTTAAAACAGAAAGGATGCAATTTGCAATATTGGAAATATTGACACTATGCAGTGAAACTATTGCATCCCACTCAAATATATGCCACAGAATATAAATCCCAATGTCGTTCATTGCCCGCCACAGTCCCTGTAAAAGATGGAAGCAGAGTCTCCTCTTTAACAGTCATGAGGTTTACATCGTTGCATTTCTGTCTTGGAATTCCTAATTTCACTTGACCTTCCCAAAGTATCCCATCCTCTTACAATACACTTTTATTTTTGAAAATACTTACCTGGACACACATAGTACTTCTTAACAAGTATATATACTTATATATCCTTGGAGATAATATATATTATATGATACAATTTTAAATAGTGTAATCCTAAATTGCTGTTGATTGTTTGGCTCCCAGCTGGCACATTAATATAATTATTATTGATATATGCAGATAATCAAAACAATATAAACATATGAAGTATATATTTGAAATATATCTTTTAATGAGACTAGGAGAGATATACATATATCTAAGTTAAACTCTTTTTAAAAGAAAAAATATTTTTCTGGCACTCCAGAGACGTTTCCACCTGGGGACAATGGTCATAGTAAGACTCAGGAAACACATGACATGGCCCCACCAATTGTTAGCTGTGATATTGGGCAAATTAGTTAACATCTCTGTGCTTCAGCTTCCTTACCTACGATGTGGAAGTAACAATAGTACCTATGTCATGAAGTTGTTATAAATACTACGAGAGTTAACTTAAGAACTTAGAAAATCCTTGGTATATAAAAATCCTTGGTATATATTATAGGTGGTACTGAAGTTTCAGCTGTTCTTCTTATTAATGTTATTATGAAAATTGTAGCACAGCCTTACCTGGTTTCAGCCCACTTCTACCTCTGTCGCTTGGCTAATTACCACCCTTCATTAATATTCTCTGTCAAGGTTAATTTTCCTTAGGAAGCGATCTCTTATTTATGTCTTCCCCAGCCTGTATTCTCCAGTTCCGAACATGGATGACTTCCGTAACAGTGCCATTAAAAAGTGTTCTCTGTCATAGGAACTTTGTCTTGAGAACTTGTGCCCCCTTCCCGTCTCAATATAAAGTATTTCACGTATATTTCCATAATAGCTGGTCCACTAAAAGCACCTGATATGGGCCCTAGTTGATTTATGCTTAGCATATGCCTCAGTATATTCTTTTTTGGTGTCAAGACCAGTTTAATAGGACCATCATTGTGACATAATTCTGCACATGTGTTATGGCCTTTTTTGGAAAAAAGGATGGGTTCTTGGATCATATCATATGATGTTGGTCTGGCAACCTTTTATAGACCATTGTATAATGCAAATTAGATATTATTGGATAAAATATGAGAAATTAAAAATAACTTGTTTTTAGGAAATCAAATTAATAAGAACAATCGAAATTGTGGCATAGTAGGACTTCAAGAATGTAGAAAACCTGATTTTACTGAGCAAGAGCCTTATGAGTAATTGGTTTAATTATAAATCATTTTCCTTATTAAAAGAGAGGTCCCTTTTATATATAAGATTGCTTGGTTAAAGCTGTGCACAATTATTGGCCATGAAGGGACATTATTGGGAGCATGGGACGCAGGTTGTTATAACCGTGTGTGAAGGGCCAGAACAACTCTCTGGTCCCGGCCAGGAGCACGTGACAAGTTCTGTATTAAGCACTTAATGTGCATATTTTAGTTCTTATTTACAAAACACCAATTTGTAGAAATAAATAATGAAATTTGGAGGTACTTTCTTAAAAGCACACAGCTATGCAACGGGCTTAGAAGGCCAGCCCAGGTTGTCTGAGCCCAAGTGCTGAGTTAAAGCATCGTTCTTCACCTAGACGAGCTCCTAAATGGTTTCCAGATTTAAATACTGCTTATTTCACATGATACTGGTCACCCTTACTGATTTCTTTAAATTCTCACAACAAACCCGAGAAGGAAGTGGACATGAAGCGTAGAAGGCTCAGGGTCAAAGTTAGAGCCCAAATCCACATCTGCCTGCCAGCCGGGCCCCACAGCCACAGAGTTCACTATGCTCTGCAGCGCCAGCCCCCCACCGCCACGTGCTCGGAGACCTGTCTTCCCATCGTTCCCCGCCCCCCCCCCCCGAGCACCTCACTGCTCCCCCGTGCGCACATTTTTAGAACAATGACTAGAAGAGGCTGCTCAGAGCAAATACCTCGACCTTTCAATTCAGGATATCTCTGATTATCATTATTCTCTTCATGCGATTGCAGTTGAGGTGGTACTCAAAAATTCACTGGTTTCTCCAGCAACATTACATCTCAGTAAAGCATTCTTCTGACCCAAAACAAGACTCTAAATATTCACGAGAATGAAGCGTGAGCAATAAGTATTAGGCGGGTTAGGAGCACATGTGACAACATGCATGAAGCTCAAAACCACGATGCTGCATGAAGAAGCCTGGCACCAACAGTGTACAAAGAGTGTGCAGGTACATGCCATGTGAGTTCACTTTGGTGACGTGCAATCGGATCTGGAATAACAAAAAAAGCAAACAGCGGTTGCCTAGGGCCAGGGCAGAGGGAGGGGCAGACTGCAGAGAGACGTGAGGCATCTTTGGGGGGTGACGGAAATACGTCATGTTTTAATTGCAGTGGTGGTTGTCTGGGTGAAAAACTCTCAAAATGCAGTGCATTGAACTCTGTAATGGCTGCTCTCTGCCTGGCGTGTCATTCCAACTCTCCTGGGTTCAGGCAGATGGTCTGCCATGGTGGGCAGTTCTCTGTCTTCCCGGTGAGAGTCTGCGCAAGGATGGGGTCCCCTGACCTGTCTACACGAACGTCTGACCCAGCGCCTTACAGTGTGCATTGTGGGTAATGCCTGTTAAAGCAAGCTAGACACTCGGGGACACACAAGGCAGAACGCGTGCCCTGGAGGAACTCGGAGACGGATGGGAGAGAGCCAGGCTGTGGACAGGTAAGTGCCAGCCGACACAGAGCTCAGTGCAGGTGGTGAGTGACAGCAGACAGCAAGAGCTCTTCAAGGTCAAGCTCAAATTCCGCTTCATTCTCCAAAGCTTCTCTGAGTCGCTTAGGGGATTTCTTTCCTTTCCATTTTTATAGCCCTTACAGATTATAGCATACATTTCACTCTAATGAGATGCTGTGAGTAATGTGGCTCTCGTGTCCACGTGACTGATCTAGACAGGGGTGAGCTCATGATGGGCGGAGAGCTCCTCTAGAGTTCGTTCTGTGCCAGAAGAGCGCCGTGCGTGTAGGCGGAGTTCAGAGCCATCGTCTACTGATGTCCAGGATCTCTCGACAGTGATGATTCCTCACTTCACGAAGTAGGTTCCTGTACATTTGAAAGGCTGATCTGCCAACAGGCATTACAAATAGCATGTATGTAAGAAGATATATGTGGGTTAAGGTCACAGTAATGACGATAGGGTGAAGACCGCTGTCCAGATGTAAGACAAAGGCAAAAATCTCCACACAGAGCTGGCGCTTGAGTACGTTTTTGTGGTCTAATTATACTTAACTCAATACTGAACGTAAGTTTGCAGCAGAGGAACTGTATTTAGTCATGGCCTATGATAAAAATACCAACACTTCTGCACTGATTTTGAAATGCAAATTAAGATTAAGAATCATTTTATAAATGACTTCCAACATGAATTATAGCTCATATTCATTAAGGTCTGAACTCTTATTAGTAAATTAGGATACATTAAGACAGTTTGAGAACAGAACACTTCATAGAAGCCCCTGGTATGTGTCAGTATCAGTAACGGTGGTGACAGACACCTCGCTACACCTCTGAGAGGGCTCCTGAGAGCTGCGGAGCTGGGCCCACGGGCGGGCATTGACATCACGCACGGCCTCGTGTGGGCTCCCGCAACTCCTGTGACGGGGAGACTCGTGCACCTTTAGAGCCAGGCGCTCTGAAGACTTGAACAAAGTCAAAAAAATAAATAAAAACCGGTGATGGCCCCGGAGAAAAACTCCCCACAGAGACATGAGCAAGGGGAATGACTCTGGGCGCCAGTGAGACTGCCTTGTTCCCGGGAAACCGAGGAAAACGGGGAGGGAGCATCATGTCTGGGCTGGGCTGGGGCTGAGTGGTTTAGAATCGAGTTTGCAGTGAAGGACCGGGGTCAGATCAGTTAGAGATGTTCGGATTCCATGGTCTTTGCTTCGTTCTGTTCTCTCTCGTTTAGGTTAACTCCTCAGCTTTTGTTGTGCCTTTCGAGGGACAACTATTTCTAATTATTTAACCTAATGCCAAGGTAATAGCTTGTTGCCCTCCAGGGAGAGTCCTCTAGGGAGTCAGCCTAGAATTCACACACAGAGTTCTGGTCCTCCTCTGTATCTATGATACTCTCTCCTTTTCTTCCCGAAAGAAAACAAAATTTAAAATAACATAATGCTCATGAAGCTGCAGGCACAGGCTTGTAAGAGAAAAAATAAATAAACATTTCTCACATCTCTGATCTTAAACTTCCAAACACAAGGGCTATAGGGTTTTCTAGTGTTCCGCACAGTTTTGCATTCTTTCAGAGAAGATGAAGCGGCTGGTGAATTATTTAAAGGAATATGGCTATGTTATGCATGGAAACAGTCTGTAGCTCAGTCAGTATCAACTCTGGGCTTGACTTTGCAGCGGGGCTGAGGACCCTCCCAGCCCTTGCCCTGGGAACCATGGCAGGAGCGGCCTGACTGAAGGGGTCATCACTTTGGGGGCCCCCACCACCACCGTGGGAGTTTGTTTTTGCCTAAACCACCTGCCCTTTCTGGGGAGCCCGTCTGCCGTTGTTACTGTGTGTAAGGCCTGTCCTAAGGGACCCAGCTTTGTTATCACAGATCCCTCACCACAAACCAGCATGGACACAATTATTATGACTTCATTTTCATAGTGGGGACACAGAGGTCCTGAGGTCTGGCCCCTCGCTCAAGGTCACACAGCCTAGAAGCAGAGGGTTTCTATCTGTGGTTTCAATCTCCCTGACTTCTGCAGATCCAGGAGAGAATGAAGATGTACATTTGATGGTTTTTTCAAGGACAGCTTTGGTGTTTTGAAAAATCCTCAGAAGCATCGGTAGTGACAGGTGGCTTTAGAATTTTAATGCTTTGGCGACTTTACTGACAACCTCACTCGGCTTGACTAAGATGTGCGGAGCAGCAGAGAAGTGGTCAGAGGATCCTGGGAGACTTTACCCCAAAACAGCAGCTGCGGTGTTTTTGTCGTGTGATTGTTTGTTTTTATTCTTTGTTTTCTAACTGAAAAAATCACTGGCTGGCTCTCTTCAGGAAAGTATGAGACCTCGTTTTCCTCTCTCAGAAAATGAAGTGCACTCCTCACTAAGGACCCAGTAATCCTCTTCTATAGATAGGTGTTTCCTTTCTTTCTTTCTTTCTTTTTCCTTCCTTTTTTATTTTTTATTTATTTTTTTTTTGTTATTTGAAGATTTGCTTTCTCATATTTTTTTTCCCCTCAGATTGACACTTAAGCTTTAGGATGAACATAACTGAAATGGAACATTAATCTACACAGTCATGAGATCTAAACTTGGAGACTGCTATAAATAGTGACCATTCATTCATCAGTTACTTTGTTAATTTCAGCAATTTAAGGACGGTGGCCTGGCTGGACGTTTCCGTGAACATGAACGAGGCCGGAGCGACCTGCGATCTGTTGGCCCAGCATGACCTGGTCGGTGACACGCAGGAGGCAGTGCCCTCTGCCCCTCAGCGTCCTTCCTGAGCTCACCCCTCTGGGTTTTAAGGTGCCTGGGAGCTGCCCACCCGCAGTCCCTCCAACACGAGAACCAACCCCTCTGCCAGGCCAGCTCCTGCTGCCCGATGGTCCACCTCTCTGCTGGCAAAGCCCCTCCTCAACCGTGCCCAGAAGATGGATTCCCTCTGACACAGGGGCCAGTCGGTCAGAGCAGGACCCACAGGGAGAGGGATGCGTGGGCTTCAGACTAACTCCTCGCAGAAGTGATTCGAGTGGACCGGTTCCAAACACACCGGGTAGATAGCCCGCAGTCCACCCCGCGTAGCCTCCTGGAAGCGGACCAGATGCGCCAGATTAGTGCTTCCCCTTCGGCGGTAAGTCCACGGGCCCAAACGTCTTCAGGTCCCAACTCTTGCTTCTGTGATCTTGGAGAAGTTACTGAACTCCTCTGAATATCAATTTCTTTATTTCCCTACTAATTTCACCAATATGTCATAAGGATAAAAATATAATTAAAGCAAAAAGCACATTAATGTATTTATTAAAAACAAAAATATCTTCAGGGTCTCATGAAACAACTCTTTGCATCCATGACATTAATAGCTAGAGACGCAACACAAAAGTTTGCAAAGTCAGAGTGTAATCAAGTAATTTCTACGGCAGGAACCCATCAAATTTAGTATGTTTGCTGGAATAATACTGGTCTAGGATAAGTAAATCACTTAGACATGGTTTTTAAAGTGTTGGATTCATTAACAATTACAGTTCTTTGCAGCACTGCTAGAGTAGCTGACTATTCTTGTCTCACCCTTAGAGACCCCCACACTCTGTCCCCATCCCGTGCCAGTCTTCTGGTTTCACCATTCATGACAATGGATTAAATCTGCTAATGCCTACACAAGCGACACAAATACATTTTGAAGTCTTCGTGGTATTTTAGACATAAAGAGCCTGAACTATGAGAACACAGAAATTGCCCCGAAGATAGTCCTCCAAGGTTCACTGAGCCTCCAGAGAAGTAGGTCAGCCCCGCCCTACTGACCCACGCAGCCCCGGAAGGTGACGTGGGGGGAGCGCACCCCTGCAATGGCAAGCATGAGTCTTGGCCAAGGCCACGGAGGGACACTTCAGTGTAAGCCCAGTGTCTTCTTTCCAAAATCAATAATAAAATGTATTAAGTCATAGTGAGGACAGAGATTTAATGTAAAAAATTTAAAACAGAAAATTACGCTCAACCATATCTTGATAATTCCATAAACAACCCTACTCTGTTTGTCAAATTCTAGATCTCCATGCAGCCTCCTGTCCCCAGAGTATTCCCTGAGTTATGTGTTAGAGATAAAAGTCCCTGAGTCCCCCCTCCGAGCCTCTGATCCAGGAGCAGTCTGCATTAGAATAACCACACTTCCCATATCTTTCATGCAAGGAAATTGGAGAATTATTGACTTTGCTTTGCTATCTTCATACAGGGATTCAATAATACAATTCAAATACCAGCTCTGCCATATTTGTTGCAGACCCTTAGGAAAACTGCATGACCCCCTTAGGGCTCATGATAGTCGTTGGCGAAAGGAGAGAAGGAGTCTCATTCATAGGACTGCAGTGACGTCTGCATGTGCGGTGTCTGAGAAGCCGTGATCTTACTGCCTGCTGCCTACTGCATGTCCAATCGATACAGGCACTGCTATCATGAATCATGTTTTGGTACTTTCAATTAAAGTAAACATTAAATGAGTTTATTCTTTGGCAAGACAATTAAAATATAATGAAGTAACTTCCAGCGCAACGCTCTTCGAAAAACACCAGACGTACGTCGACCGTGTTTCTGATGCAACTTCGTGACGCTCCATTAAAGACACAATCTATTCACCGTTGGGTGGTGAGATGCATAAAACTTCTGTTCACTCTGTTTATTTTAAAGCAAATTTAAAAAAAAATAGTCTTATAGCAAGTATGTATGCCTCCTTAATATTTTTCATCTCCGTTTCATTGACCTTTGGCACCATAATTAGCTATTTCATCCGTGATCACACAGCACAGCAGCAAATACAATATCCTCCGTGGCGTGCAGAGTGCTGTCTTTGCAACCGCAGCCCCATGCTTGACAGGAGATAAAATCATGTGACATTTTCCTGATTTCCATCGAAGTTAAAAGCACAATAATGCACAGAGCTTATCAGTGGAGGATCACAAAATAATATATGAAAGTTCTTTAAAATGTTAAATGAATCAAATCAGGGGAAGGTGTTATTATCGCCTGTTATTAGCACCTGTACCGTTAACAGGAATTACAGTCTCTTTTTCCTTTTTCTCCGTGTCACCATCCCTCATGCCCTGTCCCCTTTGGTGACCATCAGCTTGTTCTTTACAGCTGTGGGTCTGTTACTGATCGACCTTGCTTTGTTTATTCACTGGTTCCTGTCTTTTTCTTACATTCCACGTATCGGTAAAACCACACAGTATTTGTCTTTCTCTGTCTCTTAGGCCCACATTTCAGGGAAGAACCTGAAACCTAGACTTGGGAAGTAGTTGTTTCCAAAGTTCAGAGCCCAGGCAAAGTTAGACGGCAGCCTCATCTTTCTCCCTCCCACGGCCGCCATGCTGTGCCCCCCTCCCCCCACCAGGGAGCCTACCCAGGTCTGCACGTGGTAGCTGCTCAACAATAAAGGATCGCAACTCAGGGTCTGCTTCCCGCTGCCACCCCTCCAGGTGCCCCTTTTGTTAGTCTGGGGTGCACAAAGCAAGAGACTCATTTTAAGGAACGGGTTCCCACCTTGGTGGAGGCTGCGAAGTCCAAAATCTGCAGGGCCCGCCGGCAGCCTGGAGCCCCGGGGAGGAGCGGCTGTGTGCATCCCAAGGCCACCAGCCCGCATCTTCTTCCTGGTGGGTCTGTCCTACTTCTATCAACCGATTGGGTGAGGCCCACCATGTTTGGAGAGTTATCCACTTTTCTGAAAGCCGACTGATTAAATGTTAACCTTATCTAAAAACAATACCTTCACAGAAACATCTAGAATAATGTTTGACAAACTATCTGGGTACGGTGACCTAGCCAAGTTGACATCTAATATTAACCGTGACAACCCTGCAGTCACAGTTCACAGCTCAAAGCATTGCCGCTCAGTGATGACCTTGACTGTAGGGGCCACCTGTTTGGGGACTGACTTTCAAATAGCAATGGGGGTGTCTCCAGAATCTAACCATGTCCCCCCACCTCAGCGGCCACTGCCATGGTCCCGTCCCAGGACCGCTGGTTCCTGCTCCTACGACGGCTCCTGCGTGGGTTTCCTCCGTCCAGTAGAAATGCAAAGCTAGTTATGAAGTTGCTCTGCTTCAAAGTCCTGCATCGGTGCCCCACGCCACTCCGTGAAAATGCAGTCCTCACCAGGAGCCCACGGTCCTCACCGGGACCCGGCAGTCCCTGCAGGATCTGCTCGGGGCTCACTCTCCCCGCTTCCGCTTTCCTTTTCTCACCTCGTTCCAACCCCCCGGGTCCCGCACGGCCCCCACCCCTGGGGTGGCCTTCTGCTGCCGCGCTGGCCCTGTTTTACCTAGAACGTTTTCACCCCAAATACCCACCTACCTGGTTCCTCCACCTTCGTGAACCCTTGTTCCCACACCGCCTTCTTCGCAGGCCCTGCCCCGGCCATGCCTTTAAACCCTGCACTCCCTGCCCGTCTGTATCCGGTCCTATGCTGTGTCCCACGTCCCCATGCGTTTAGCGCCTTAAAACGACACGCGGTTATTATCTCATAGATCTGGAGGCCAGCCACCCAGGCGGACTCGACGGCTCCCTGGTTAGCATCTCCGAGGCGGGTCAAGTCGGCCCCTTCCGGGAGGCAGCGAGTAGAGCCAACCTTGGCCTGGGTTTTTCTGCAAACGGGAGTCAACGGAGCGGTGACCGAAGAAGAGCCAGAGGTCAAGGAGAGGCTGTTTTTAATGGTGTACGATCCCTACCATGTCTTCACGTTGGTGAAAATGATATAAAAGAGAAAGTGCGTGGTTGCTGCTGAGAGGCAGGCAGCTGTCACGGGCGCAAAGTCACCGTGTAACGGACAGTGGACAGGAGGGAGGGCAGCGGGTGCAAGCCCAGGGCGGGGGAACAGAGAGCTCCAGGCTCAGGGAGGGCGGCAGGATGGCCGGAGGGGAAACGGGAAACTCTTTGGGCTCCTCCTTCTTTCTCAGTTGAGGGCAAGGAGGAGTTGCTGGGGGCAGGGCTGCGGGAGGTTTGCAGGGAGATGTGAAATATCTTCCCAGGTCAGTGGGGCAGAGGGGGGGCTGTGAGCTTGCCAGGCAGTGACGGGGTGCTGCTGGCGCTTGGTGTCTGGGGATTTAAAGCGAAGCCATTTAGCACGACCGTTGTTTTTCTCTGGCCCTAGTTGCTGGAGTGCGTGAGGAAAGTGAGATTTGAAAACAGTCGAGATAATTAAAGGGAGGATAATTAGGGAAAAAGTGGAAATCACTCAGAACTAGCCTAAAAACACAACTAACCAGCCAAGCAAATGTTCCCCTTAATACATGCATGTTAATATACATTATCTTTATTCATCTGACCCAAATTATTTCTCTTTTGCAGCTCTGCCAACGGCGCTTTGTGAAATTCACAGCTTCTCTGCTAGCAGCTCTTTAGGAGAAAAGCGTTCAGTGGTCAACTACACGGAATCAGGAGGGAAGCTTTCTTAACCGAATTTCTTACATTTTCAAAAAGTATGTGTGTAGACTGTCATACCCCAACCAGTTCACACCGACACAAGGTTTCTGCCATCACCTTTAGCACAGGAAACTGTCATCACAGACCTCAGGGTGCAGAGGTTTCAAGACTCGCCCTTTGGAAGTTATCGACCTTTCCGTTTCTCACACACTCAGAACAGTCCTTGCTCTGGAGCTCCCGGTATAGAAACTACAACATATCCTCACATTTACTGTTCGACAGTGTGTGCACACGTGCTCGGTGGGATGGAACATGGGGAGGCCCAGCCCCTGAAGAATCCCAACGTTCGGAGAAGCAAAGTACGAAGCTCCGGCCGCTGCGGCTCCGCCAGCCACACCAATGTTTCCTGTGACCTTTCCCTCATGGCTGTCTCCAAGGCAGCTGGGCAAAATGATCCAGATACAGCTGTCGGGGTAACTGACGCCTCCCCACCTCCAGATTCAATATCAAACCATTTATAAAGTGTGGGCTCGGTCATTCTTACAGCTTCTTGGGTCATTTTAATAAGGTACCCTTTTACACAACTCCTTTTGGGGTTTGGACTGATGCCTGAAATGAGTGAGAAGTCCCTGACTGTTGTAGTTGAGATTCTACTTTTGAAGGTGAGTAAATTGAGGGAAACTACCCATAGAGAATATCAGTCTGACACCCCTCAGCTGTGGGGGCGCTCTGATTTTTGATAGCAGTGGCAGGAAGACTTGTCACCTGTTCTCAGATTGTGCGTGGGTGGACGCAGGCCTCGTGAAGACATACACACTCCATGAAGGACTGTCATTCTTTCTAAGGGCTCTCAGCTCTGTCTGGGTCCTCTGTCTCCTATCGTTATTATTTTTTTTTTTTAATTCAGAGTAATTTATTTTTCTTCCTAGACAGTGGCCACTGTTCTTTCTCTATTTTCTAGCATCAGGTATACTTCATTATTTCACACCTGGGAATAAAAGTAGGCTTATCGTCTGATTTCAAAATGAATACATTTTATTTACTCACATATTCAACGAGTTGTTTTTCTTTCAGGCAAAATACTTCTCTTTAGATGTAACATTAAAAAAAGATCTTTGAAGATGTCCTTTGCTTCTACTGAAAAATGCCTATAATGGAAAACGTGTCCAGATAGGTAGAGCTAAATATTTTCAAAATATCCAACTTATTGACTTAAAAGGAGCTGCTCTAGAAAGGACAGCGGTCTGATCTAAGGTGAGCTGGTTGAGAGAATGGTGGCCCTTGGGAAATGACCCGCGCTTCATAGTGATAGCAACCTTGTTCTTGTTCTTGAGCATCACGTTTGCACCCTGCACGCACTTCGCCACTGCTCCTTCCTTTGCACTCGGTAGCCACTGGGTGCGTGTAAGCGGTGTGATGCACACCTAACACAGTGGTATGTCCAGCCGGCAACTTCCTGGTCGAGCATGTTTCTGACCAGAGGGTGGATGGGGCGTGGGGTAGGGGGGACTGACTGCAGCACACAGGCGACAGTATTGGCTGTCCCAGGTCAAGGGCAAGGGCAGACACACTCATTCTTCACAAAGCGCACTCACTGACTACCGACTACATACAAGGTGCTTGGAGGAACATGTGCCACGTCTCTGAAAAAAAAAAAGCCAAAACTCAGACAATTATTTACTGTAAAATACTGTGTGGCCACCATAGGTCTAGTTCATACTTAGAAATTTATTTTTATACCCTCCATAGACCTGAATAACATTTTTGTGAAATTTCATTGAAAGAGAACATTTTACGTGCCCCAGTGAATACGCTATACAATAAAAAGGCACTGACACATGACATGCTTTCTATTTTATTTTATTTTGGCTACAAACGAACCTCATCTACACAAAATCCCGTTATCCCCCCATAAAGACACAAGGTAAAGTACACCGTAGCAAGGCCAAGCCACTGAGAGCCTTTTTCCTCTGGTATAAAATACACTGAAATCTACACTTACTGTGTACTTACAAGAGCGCTTCATTAATTTTAGGAGAGAAATAATGAATTTCTTCAAAGTTTGTCAGTACAACTTATGAAGAAAAGATGTGATCCATAATGGCGTATTTCTTATGTTTTCTGTAAATGGAAACCCCCGGAAATGTAATTTAATACACGAACTTGTGGGTGTTTATTTCCGATGCCCCTGCACAAAGAAAGTGCGAATCAGCGGGTCACACAGGGTGACGACCCCTCCGCCAGAGGCAGCACTTTCCCCAGCAGTGGACACACGGGTATTAGGAACTGGGCTGCAGCTCCTCCAGCACGGCCCCCTCCCAGGCCCCCACCGAGAAGCACCCCCATTCAGGTGACGGGCTCTACAAACCCACCCAGCGGGGGCCAGGACATTGCAACGAACTTCAAGCGAGACCTCCCGACCCAGGAGCCCCGTTCCTCTGTCCTGTCCCCTCTGGACCTCTCCTCACAAGCGTTCATCCCTCCCCCACCTCGACGTTCAGTTATGGAAACGTACCCCGGGAGCGCAGGGACCTCTCGGCCCCGTGGTTCAGACCCTGAGCTGAGGCCTGCCCGTGGGCTTGTCTGTCCTCCGGACGCACCTCCCCCAGCAGCGGTCGCAGGACACGCGCCCTCCAGGATCGCTGTCGCAGGAAGCCGCGGCCTGCGAGCCCTCGCCCTTCCCTGGATCGCCTTTTCTCCCTCAGAACCCAGATTCCCTAAGACAGTGGGTAGTAAACTGACGACAAAAATAATAGAAGGAACGGAGACAACAGAGAAAGAAGCACCCTCCCCCAAACCAAACAAACTGAAACTGGCAACATTGCCCCTAATCAGAGCATTATTTATACGACGAGGTGTTTTGTTGCCAACTCCTGCGTAAAAACGTCACCAAAACCCGCGGTTTGCATCACGGCAGCAGGTTCCATCTCGGCTGTGAGGACAGACCAGGCCTCCCTCCAGCCTCCGGGCACTGGGCCAGCCCTCGGACCGCAGGTGCCACCTCGGACACCTGCAAGGGGTGCTGGCTTCTGGGGAACTCAGCGGGGGGGGGGGGGGGTCTGCTCGCTGTCCTCGCAGCGAGGAGGGGACTCTAAGAAGGAGCTTCCTGAGAAAAAGGATGGGCCTCCTGCCAAACACCAGTAGGCTGCGGCTCAGGGATATTGGAAAGCCACTTCTTCTAAAAAACATTTTTTTAAATTTATTTTTAGAGAGAGGGGAAAGGAGAGAGAAAGAGAGAGAGAGAAACATCGACCGGCTGCCTCCCGTACACGCCCGGACCAGGACCAGACCTGCAACCCGGGCATGTTCCCTGACCTGGAATTGAACCTGCAACCCTCTGTTTGGCAGGATGACACCCAATCCACTGAGCCACACTGGTCAGGGCCAAAAGCCACCTCTGCTGTAATGCACTTGTCAAGGCAGTCCCAGGGCCAGCACGCGCAGCGGGGGGGTGTCCCCCGCCATATTTTAAGACCATCTGCCCCAGAGGACCTGAGAACTGCGGTTTCCCACGTAATCCCTTCTGAGAAAGCACGGTTTTCTCCCGCAGGCATCTGTTATAGTCTCAATTATCCTCCAGTTTCCCTCGGAGACTAAGATAAACTTGGTTCCAAAGGCCTCTGACTCACAGCAGAGTGGGGAAGCCGTCTCACACCCGATGAAGCAACGCGTCTCCTCTGGGTTTCGGTAAGTAAAGCCCATCCCCAAAATACATTGTCCTGAGCTAGTAAAATATTGTCCTGCTACCCAACACGAAGCAAATACAGCCTGCTCTAAGGATCTCGCCATCAGCGTGTCTCACTGTGTCTTTCTTCTAATGAGGACCTTAGTTATGAGATTCCTGAGCTATCAAATGCTTTCTAATTAGTTTTGGGATATTAATTGGTTTTAAATACTCTATACTTATAACAAGAATACAGTTTTTCATTCAGCATCCTCCCGTTTTGCAGTGATAGTACTATGTCCATGTAGACCATGGCTCTACAGATGGCAGCATACAGAACTAAAAGGACAACACGGATATCTGAGAAGCTCAACTGATATCAAGTTAAGTTGTCATTGAAATCCTTTTTTCGTGATTAAAGTGTATCTGCCTAAATATGGTAAAATCATTCCAGAACAATTTCTATTAGAGGTTATTAAACATCGTCCGTGCATACATACTTTGTCACATTAGTTTCAGTGGCCGGTGTATGTATCTAACCGTGCTGACGGCCGGCTCTCCTTTCTGTGTCATTGCACCTCCTACTGAGGAGTCCATCGTTGTTATTCGGACCGGTTCTCCCTCACGCGTGGACGTGTGGGCATCCCCAGTGAGGACTCGGCCATCGCCCATACTCCACAGTCTCGCGACACCCTCCGCTGACTTCAGACATAATCAGAACTTGAGAAAATACAAACACGAACAAGCACACAGGCCAATAGTGACCTTTTCATCAATAAACACTGGCTCATAAACTAAGCTAAACTGCATGTAAGGATGGCCCTAAGTTTGATTTTGATCTTCGTGCAAACACGCATAGAGGCATTTACTGGAAGCCGTGAAGGGTAGCGGATAACGTTACCGACCCGGATCTAGTCTTCGGTGATCTATTTTAGCTCAGAAACGTCATTTATGAGGGTACCCACATGCCCCAAAATGCAATACGATGTGACCTTATAAAGTGGCTTAAACCTTCAACAAAGTCTGTTCCCAACTCCCACGAATAAATACAGAGACCACAGCACTAGGAAAAACTGCAGTCTCTGAACTTGGCAGTCACTGAGCGTTACGTTCACTTCCCCAAAAGAACAAGAGTTCCGTGGCCACCCTGCCTCCAATGAGAAGCTTGACATTAACCTTACTTATGTTTCATAAAAATAATCACTGAAAGATTTCAGAACAGACGTCGACCCTTCCTGGGTATGTGTAAGAATGACCTGCACACACTGCACATACGAAATCCCATGTTTGTTTACGAAACAAAAGATGTGCACCCTTTTAGCTTCTCTAGACCTCTTCCCTAGTAAGTGATTTTAACATTTCTTTCCGAAGTCACCCCTCCCTCTCTTCAGAGTGGGTAACTACAAGGAACGATTGCCAGTTCAAGTGTGTAAACCTTGAACCTTGCAAACACAATGAGGAGAATTTAAAAAGTAATGATCTGAAATCCAAAGGAAGGGACACATGTCTCCATAGCCAGATTCAGCTGATTTATAAAGCACTGACAAATGCTCTCAGATAGTCACATTTTGGGATTAAAAAATAATTATGAATAATGGCAGTCTCTACTTGTTTTCCTTGTGAAGCCCATTTGCAATCTAAATGGAACAGTGTCCCATGAGGTAGTGACTGGGTAGGAATCAGGTCACATGGCATCGATTAAACAGCATCAAGCCAACATATACTATTAGTAACGTTATCGTCTTTTAAGTCTTACTTTAATGATACATTTGCAGTCTCCTCAACACAAGATCAGCTGAAGTTTTCCTCTCTTATGCATATGCTTACGTTCTCCCCACACAGCTATCTCCCTGTATCGTCAACAATGTCCTTTGAAAGCAAGGTCTACCGCTGCACCAGTGGGCACATGATGTAGGTGAGTAAGAGTGCGCTGTCATCATAAGTGACAACGATATTGATGGGCACCTATTAACTACCCGCAATCATACAACATGACCAGCGCCAAGAGCACGCGACCACTTTGTCCTTATCTCAAATGGTACCTTTGACAAAAGGCAGAATGAGCTGCTGCGATCAATTAGCTTAGTCTGACTGCCAGGCTAATATTTATAGTAAACGCTGTGTACAATAATAAATTATCATTCTACTGAAGAAAATATAATGCACTGAAGTGTGGCAAAAATAATGGGAACTCAACATACGTGCATAGCTCTTCATCTTTCTTCAGTGGCTGAGAAAGACACAGTGCAGGTGAGTGAGTACAGTTTAAGTATCGGTTCTTTTGAGTTAATTATAAATATAGATGGAATGCCCTAATCCTTCAGAATGGGAAGCAGGTAAATTCATCGCTCTTTTTAATAACATTCAAAATGATATTTCATTCTCCGCATGCCCGGAGTAAGCAGGAAGTCTATATGTTCTTCCTCAATGTCTTTTCTGACCACTGCACTAAACCGTCCAGAAAACTGGGATTTTCTCGGTTCAAAGAGACGAGGCATCATTTAGAGCCAGAGCCATGTCTCAGTTCATTCAGGCTGCTGTAACAAAATGCCCTCAACTGGTGCCTTGCAAACCCCAGAAACTCACTTGGCCCAGTTCTGGAGGCTGGAGGCCAAGATCACAGTGCCTACATGCTTGCGTTCTGGCCAGAGGCCCCTTGCCGTGTCCCAGACAGTGGTCCTCCTACTGTGTCCTCACACAGTGGGTGCAGGAGGGACAGGGTCAGGGCTCCGTGGGGCCTCTTTCTTGAGTTCCCCCTCATCTATCACATCCCAAAGGCCCCGGCTGAGCATGCAGTGGGGATTGGGTTTTTAGCATATGAGGGCAGGGGGCGGGGGTGGAGAGCATTCAATCTATAACGGCAGGATTCTATAAGAAGAATATTTAAAACCAAGTAATCTTCTGTCGCACTGAAACATGGTTAGTTTATAAGTCAAGGATTGTCTCTTCATAGCCCAACATGCACTGCAGTTCACAGAGAACAAAGAGCGAGAGGGAGGTCTTGATCTCATTCGAAAAGTAAATATTTGTCATATCTATTTAAAATATCATTATTTTTCCACATAAGCCAGGGGTCAAGATAAAATCCATTTGATGTTGGAAGGGAAATTGTTGAAATGAAGACAGCGTGTGCCCAGCTCTCCACGTTCACGTTTCTGAACTTCATCTTTCACTTTTAAATAATAAAAATTCCTAATACAATTGACAGACATTTAATGATGCTTCCAAATCAAAGAATGGTGGTGGATTATATACCAATTTTTAAAAAATAGATTCATTTAAACATTATTTAAGACATTTATAAGATTATTTTCCTACCCAAAGTTTCATTTGTTTGAATAGAGAATTCATGCTTGCAAGATAAGCCTGGGAGAAAAACTGGAAATAGAGATAAATGTATTCCAATGTATTAAAATTGTTGCTGTTTTGCATTTTTGGCTTTTCTCCTTTTAGTTAACTATCTCACACTAGAACATTTTTATTGCATTTTTCTTAAGTTTTCAGGATTAATCACTATTATTTTTTTAATGAGGTATGTAATCCTCCAGATAAACTCTTAAATTGATTCAGGGTCAATTTATCTTATTGCATGGAGAAATTGAGACAGCTGTAATTCAACAAAATAAAAAATAAAAAAATAAAACAACCATGATAGTACAAATAATTTTTCTCTTTCCACGTCATTTCTGGAAGTTTAATTTAAGATGTTGGTACTTGTGACTTTGGCCATCACACGGTGATAGTCCTGATCACTGTGCCCGTCACATTATAAGTGTGGGCTGTGGAAAGATTTAGAGGAAAGAGTTGTGTTTATTTCAGAATAAAGTCGTGCATGGGCGCAATGCATTGAGTACTAACACAAATGCCTCATGGCCAAACATAGAGAAGGCAGAACTGGGAAGTCAGCATCTCGGTGACAAGTACTGCTCAGTGTACAGTTCCTCCTATCAGCCTGGAGTCTGTCTGTTGATTCCTTGAGCATTAGGCGGTTAAAGTTAAACATTTTTTTCCCTGGTACATTCTTCCTTTACATTCTCTAAGAAAAGGAGACTGAGTTCCGAAAAATAATGGTTCTATGAATGTGACGCAAAATGAAAAATGTTGCCTGCATTTTTAACGAGTAGTCAGATAAAGTATATATAGAATTATATGAAGTTTACACAAAAGAAATTAGTCTCAAGAAAAATTGTATAAGTCTGCATGTATTATAAGAGGAATATATTTATAAGCCAACAATTGTTTATGTTTTCTAAATCATTTTAAGGCATCATTATTGGGAATTAAAAATTGAAAAGAAATAAATTTTATGATTTGTGTCAAAGTATGTCTAACCCTGTGTACAATGGAGAAGGACCACATACGAACACTCTATCTCATCCATTTTAGAAATAATGTGGAAAATTAAAAATAGTATTTAGAATAATTGTAGCAGGTGTATCCACTTTGACTAATGGTAATTTAGATGGAAAAAAAAAATACCTAAATGATCATTTGTTTCTAGGTTTATCCTCATAAACCCCACCAATAAGGAAATAACAGTCTCCGAAGTACCTACCAACTTCTTGAATATTCCATTAAGAAAAATTCCTAATAGTAATATTTGATGTTTGTCCTGTTTTATGCTCAGAAGTTTCAAGAAATGTCCTATCCTCATCAATATGTTAGAAGTGACAGGCATTCTTCTTATTATTGATACTACTTACAACTACACTTTGGGGGCTAGAATCCATGAACCTTTGATTAAATTAATTCCACATCATTTGCCATGACTCAGGTCAAAGACCAACTGGATTAGTTAAGCAATTCAATGTCATACCTTGAAGCAAATACGAGGAGGAGCATTTCCCGATCTCTTTCTAAGAACTTTGCTGCTCTTTCCATCTGAATTAGCAGAGAATGTTAAAATGCAAACAAAAAGTGTATGTTAGGAGTTTTCAGTAATCCAACCAGGGTAAAGGAAGGCATTTCTGGGACCCAATGTTATCTAATATTCTTGGCAATGAATGATAACAAAAGCAGTCAAATAGAATATTTCATGTATCAATCAAGTCTTCTACATAGAAACCCAGGGATATTCTAAAGTTAGAAGCATCATACAGTTTTTAATTTAATATTCTGTAGAGTAACTGGCCATAACCAACTCAAAGCGGCCACTTCTGCAAATGCACACCTGTCTTGAAAGATACATCATCACCTACTATTTTTGTTCTAACATCAGTGGTTGTGTCCCCTTCATATGAGATGAAACAAGTAAACGCAAATGATAGATGTTTCAGGAAAGTGCATTTCCTCATATGACTTCAATAAATACTCAATAGTCAATATATAAACATTTACATGCAGCATTTCATATAACTACGGACAGTCTTGTAGTGCAGTTTCCACATGGTCTTCATTACTAGTTTGAAAAAAAATACATATATATTTATTGTATGGTTGAAAAAGATGTTATTCTTTGATGATTTCAGGAAGTATGCTTCCACATCAGAGCTAAATCAATTCAGCTAAATCTTCTCCAAGTGCAGGTGGATAAAGTAACCACGTCTGGAGGTTAAGAGGAGGCTACCTTAGTCCAGACACAAAATGAGACATGAAACGAGACAACAATGTCAAAGACACTGTTCCTACAGATGGAAATGCTAGGCCATTTCCCTGATTGTGTAAGAAAAAATACAAATATTTCACTATGGCCATTTTCTGTATTTCTAGTAAGTAATTTTGTAGCTGGTCTATACGGCAGAACTATCATATTATTTCATATAACCTTCCTTGAGTTTACTTTTACCTTAGCAAAACACTTTTCTTTGGGAGGTTTAAAAATCATCATCATCGGCAGCCGTCCGTCTCGAGAGACGATGGCGTAGCTTCTTGAGAGTCTATCTGCACCGCCGAGAATGGCTGTGCAGTCCGACTCGGGAGTGACAATCCCTGCCGCACTTGTTACAGGTGAAGGCAGATGGCTGTTGTTGCTGCTGTTGACGCTGCTTCCGCCTCGATCTTTCCTGGACCGCCTCCTCGTTGCGCGCAGCCTCCGCGCGTGACGTACCTTGCCTGACCGCGAGCCTCCAGGCTAGGCGGTCGTCTGCTTGAACTTCCCATGTGTTGAGATTGATGGAGCATTGTGTCATGTCCTTTTTGCAGATGTCTTTGAACCGCAGTTTTGGGCGCCCTGTCATCCTCTTGCCTTCTGCTAGCTCGCCGTAGAGGAGGTCTTTGGGGATACGGCCTGCATCCATTCTTTTGACATGGCCGAGCCACCTGAGGCGTCTCTCGCTAAGAACTGCATGCAAACTGCTCATATTGGCTCGCTTCAGCACCTCGGTGTTGGGGACCTTATCCTGCCAGGCGACATGCAGGACGCGTCGCAGGCACCTCATGTGGAAGCTGTTGAGTTTCCTTTCGTGCCTTGCGTAGGTGGTCCACGTCTCGCTGCCATAGAGGAGAGTGCTGAGTACGCAGGCTTGGTAGATGCGCAGTCTGGTTTTCTCAGTGAGGCTGGAATTGTTCCACGCTCGCCGGTTCAGTTTGGCCATAACTGTGGCTGCCCTGGCGATTCTCCGGTTGACCTCCAAGTCGACTGACAGAGAGCTCGAGATGGTGGACCCGAGGTAAGTGAAGTCGTTGACAACCTCCAGGGTGTATCCGTCGATAGTGATGCATGGGGGAGTCCCCGTGCCTTGAGCCATAACATTCGTCTTCGTCAGGCTGATGGCTAGTCCGAACTCCTTGCATGCATGGGAAAGGCAAGTGACTAGCTGCTGGAGTCCCTCTTCGGAGTGTGATGTCAAAGCTGCGTCGTCGGCGAAGAGCATCTCACGGATGAGCACCTCTTTGACTTTGGTCTTGGCTCGTAGACGGGCCAGGTTGTAGAGCTTGCCATCGGATCTGGTGTGAATGAAGACACCCTCGCTGCAGTCCTTAAAGGCATATTAGGGTTTAAAAATATATTTAGGAAAATAATATCTAGGCTCTGGGGTGGTCTCTGTTCTTCAAACTGCATATTGAATCTGCTTTAGTTGGTCATTGGAACAGAGAAGCTCAACTGTTAGGCCTCGTTCTTCCAAACACTCCTTTCCAAAATTCTAATACAAGAAATCTATATAATCTCTGGGTTTCATGGCATCTCAAATTTATTAATTTTTGATATTTTTCTACTTCACATGATCACTAATCATAAAGAATGAGTCAGCATTATTTAATAGCTACTAGCACATTCATAACCTGTGATAGAGAATATATTCTACAACCTGCAAATGCCTTGGCAAATTTCAAGGCAGTTTTCTTAGCCCGGATCCCTAGGAAACAGAGCTGGAGATCAGGTTTTCTCCTGGTACTTCACAGGGAGGCAAAGCCCCCAGACCAGCAGGGCTGAGAGGTACGAGGAATGAGGCAGACAGGACAGGCCGTGAACGCAGCGCCCTCGGTCACCGTGCCTGTCCCAGCGCCAGCGGATGCGACAGAGCCCCCCGCTGTGCGCCCAGCAAGCGTGCTTGCACCCCGCGCGGAAGCACCTAGAGGAGGGAGACAGCGGCCTGTGTGGTGGGCCTCTGCCTAACGAGGGTGTGGGAAGGGGACTAGGGACTTGGCGTGGAAGCCAGCCAACTGCAGGCAGTGGGGCTGCCTTGGGCGGAACAAGCTGGCGAACGTTAGCATCAGACCGAGCAAGGGGGCCAGGGTCAGGGAGGAGGATGTGGCCAAGAGACACTGGAGGTACCCAAGACACCACGTCAGGTTTGGCGACGCGGGGTCGTCATGCTCCACATCCTTTCCCTCAGTGTCTAGGACCCTCCGGCGCTGTGTTCCACGTCTGTTCTGTTGATTTGCTCAGTGACCAGGATGTCAGATGCAGTCACACTGGGCTCCCCAGCTGACCGCGGGCCAGGCCATTCTTCACTGTGGGGCGCTCCCACGCCTTGCAGTGTGTTTAGCGGCATCCCCTGGCCTCCACCCACGAGCTGCCAGTAGCGCCCTGGACTCAGCTGTGAGCCTCCACGCACCGCCCCGACTGAGAACCCTGGTCCATCCAGCACCCCGCTGGGCCCGCCCCCCAGTTCCCTGGGTCTGCCTTTCCTCCCCACCGCAGGCTGATCTATGTATCACCCATGGGCTCAGACTCAGGCAGACTCTAACGATCATAAATACATCTTGGTTTTCAAGGCATTGCCTGTTCCTTGCGCGCCTTTCTCTGGGCTGAGCTGCCTGATCTAACTTCTGGTTTTCCGTCTCCTAGGAACAGAAATAATAGGTGAGTACGTTCTTCACCAAACGAACTCGGAAAGCCGACTCCTCCCACGGCTCCAAGCATCACCTGTTTTGCACGGAGCTACGCATGGGCTGAACTACACGGGATAATGAGTTAATATAACCCATTGGGCCACCAAACATACCTCAGACAGTGCCCATGAGCTGTTACTCACATCTATGCTTGCACTCTAATGTCACGTGACCCTCGCCCCCTAAAGCATCTGCACGGAGGTTTGTTCTCGTTTCACATGACACTTAAAGAATTCCTGAACACACGCTCATTGTCCTCTTCAGCACAGCTCCTCCCGTGCCGCTTCGCGAGGGCGTGTGCGTTCTCGGTGCCCGGTCCGAAAGCCCTGGCTAGACCGTGTTATCTTTCACGTCCGGGCCTTTCCCTCCCAGTTCGCTTCTTTCAGATTTCCAGGGAGTCAGAAAGGGCGAGTGCATTCAATATTAATTCAAAAGGCAAAAAACGTTATTAAGAACTAATTATGAAGCAAAACTGCTCTGATTTGCAATGAAAACAGGGATCTGCGTTCCTGGCTCACTGTCAGGCGTCTCTCTCCTGGACTGGGTCGTCTTTCCTTCTGACCCTCCTTCCCAGCTCCCCTAGACAACCGCGCCCACACACGCCGGCTTGGGGGCCTGAGCTCATCCCGGGTGTGTGAGAGGGGCTTCCAGCAGCACTGGGAACGGGGCTGGTCCCCCCTGATTTTCTACATATTTTTAGCTACTAAACTGAGCAGACAGAGCTGCTCCCTTTCTCGCATATGATATGCATTTATTTCATGATTTCCCTCCCACTCACATTATTTCTTCTTGGAAGTCCGCTCTTAGTCTCTTCGGGCTGTGTAAATCCTACATCATACTTAAGAACGCAACCCTCTGGGCCTCCTGTCGGGTGGAGGGGCATCTTCTGCATCTTTACCCAGGGAGTCTCCCACTGTTCACTGCGCAAGTTTTCTCTGATTGCTGCGTGTGTCTCAGTTCCGTCTCTAGCGACAGACTGCAGACTGGATGGAGGGTGGGACCAGATGGGTGAGCACGCTTGTACTTAGCAGGTACCAGTACGTGATACAGAGTCTATCAATGCCTCCCCAATGATCCTTGAATCTTCCCAGAGACCAAGGATAATGACTTAGACCAAAGAGAGGCTGTCCTAGTGGGAATCTCATGCATGCTGGTGATCTGGGGCTGGTAGTGTCTCTAAAGACAGGTCACACGCCCTGCACCTCTTCTGTTTAACATTCTGAGCATGCTGATTTCCGATGGGTATTTTTGCCCTTCAACAAGGCCTATCCCTGCACACCCACTCCCGGGAAGAAGCCTCACCATCATCTTGGCAGCTGCTCCCCTCCCTCCAGCCAAGCCAGGAGTTACATCAGCAATTCCAGAACGGTGTGACTCATTCGTGGCTGGTGTGTGGCGCGGCTGCCGCGTGTTTCCGGGGGTGACAAATGAAGCTGGATTGGAACCCTTGCGTGTGGCTAAGGCGTTCTTTGAACCTCGGACACATGGGAACTGCGGGAGCAATGGACTTGCTGTCCTGAAAAATCAGTCCTGACATGAATAAGCAGGCACACTTGTGTGTTTGCTGCCCATAGGGATCTCACCCGGCAGTGCCTGCTAGTCTCAGAAAAAGATTAGAAATATCAGTGGCGGATAAGAATGGGTGTCAGTGTGCGTTTGGGTTTCACAGGGAGTACCCTTTCTAGTCCAGATCGGATTCAATTTCCTGTTACACGCACTTTACTACAATACACAGAAAAGACATCAGTGTTGACATGGTTTATAAACAAAGATGTCTTATTTTGTCTTGGATAAAGAATTTGTAATATCACTCTGCTCTTAAAATATATCTTTAAATCTAATAAAATTGCATGATTTATTTAGGGTCATTGGAGTGTTATGGGAAAAAACTACTATACAGGCTTCTTAAAAATTGAATTATATTAATTCTCAAAAAAAGTTAAAAGTTATGGTATTTATTTCTGAAGTGGGTTACTGAGATGCTTTCCTAAATTGTTCCCCAGAACGGCCCCTCACCATGGATTTTTGGAACAAAAAAGTCAGTTTCTATGGCCTTTTCACGTGGTGCCTCTGAACATCAGAATCAAATTTCTAGGTGAGTTCTTGTCTGATACTTAATGTCGACATCAAGTCTTCGGTTTCTGATAGACAAGATGGGGGAACGTGGAAGGAGGTGGCCGAGCCCCGCTTTCAGCTGCGAGCCAGAGTGCACCTCCTTGAGTGAAAAGCAAAGGGGAGCTGAGTCCACAGCAGCAACAGAATTCACGTGAGGACTCTCTTCATGGGGCAGCATCTCCAATCAAAGGCGCCCTTCTGTCTGCACAGTTAATGAGTCTTATTTACAGGAAGTAATTTAAGGGCCGACTTGACCACCACATCACGCAGAGCAGTGCCTTGACCTACACGGGCAATAAATAGGAATTGTCCAGATCAATAATAGAAACTGGGGTGACAATACATCCCGTGAACTCCGTGAAGGAGCCGGTAGACGCATCATTATTTCTTCCCCGGAGAACAAGAGGATGTCCACCAGGGAAACCCACCAGAAAACTAATGTCCCTGCATGCCTGGCTGCTAGTCCCAGGCAGTGTGTTCACCGAGCGACAAATACTTCGTGCAGGTATGACTCCCGAACAGCTGGCTGGAAAGGGACAAAGGCATTACCTGGCCAACTGCTTTCTCTACGAGGAATCAGGATGAAGGACTAGGAGGTCCCTGAGAGTGCTCCCCACTTCCGGGTGCTGCTGAGCAGAGGTGCCTCCTGCCCACTGACTCAGGGAAAGAGGGAGAATAAATAACAGGCATGACAGCGAGGAGTCGCCTGGCCCCAACTTCTAACCTCTGCGCAGGTGCAATGGACACGCACCTCCCAACAGCTTTCGGACCGTGAGATTTCACTTGTGTAGGCGGGAGGACGAGGCCGTGACATCTTCCTTCGTGTCATCGGTACTGACAGTGTGCAGGTAAGTGCCATCGATTACGTGGACACAGCTAAATATTTGTCAGAGAAGTTAGTGGAGGCGTCTAACCCTCTCAGAAACATTTTCCATAAGTTAGCTTTTTAGCAGTTGAGCTGAATTCCTTGTTTCGCATATGATAAAACCTGAACTGGAGACGTTTAACCAGAGTGCCTCAAGAATTTTTAAAACACGCAACACCTAGTTATTGGTCAGGGTCACTGACCTCTTTTCCCCTTAGGCTGTCAAATTAAAAAATAACAGCTGCCAACACAACAATAGCCATCTGGTGTCAATGAGTCTAAATTAAACCTATTTTTTGTCATATTGGCAAAAAATAGATATTTTGGTGTGCTGCAGGACTTTAGTAATGCGTTTGTGTGCCATGAAATGGAAAAGGTTGAAAACTGCTCACACAGCCTGTCTTCGCGTCTCTGATGAGTCACCTGCTCACTGTTAAACTTCCCAAACTGTTCGTCCAATCGCCCTGTCCTGCCTGCCTCACACCATCTCCCGCCCCAGGAAAGTGACAGTTTCCCTCCGTCCCCACCTCCCTGCAGGGCACCGGCTGGTGATAAAATGCAACGCACTGGAGCACTGTGCATGTGCGCGCTTCCTCTTTTTAGACAAGGGCTTGCCTTTGCCAGTCTGCTGCAAGCTTGCTGGGCGGATAAACCTTGGTGCCTGGCAGAGCGGACGATTTTTTAAATTAATGAGCCTATGTGTATTGCTAAACAGAACGTAATCCCTTCCCTTTACACCAACATTTTCTTAACATCACACATTCAAATTTTTCAACTGTAATTTCCCGCTTTATCAGAAATCAGATTCCTAAGGATGTGACACATGTGTCTGTGTGTGTGTGTGTGTGTGTGCACGTTCGGAGGAAACTCATCCCAGTGCTCTTCACTGGAAGTCTAGGAAATCAGCCCACCAACGCACAATGCTTTCACTCTCATCAGAGGAAGTGATTATTGATTTTAGAGAGAGGGGGTGGGAGAGAGAGGGGAGACATTGATGTAAGAGAGAAACACTAATTGGCTGCCTCTTGTATGTGCCTCAACTAGGGACCGAAGCCCCTACACACACACACACCAACCCGGGTATGTGCCCTGGCTGGGAATCGAACCGGCCACCATTCGGTCTATGGGATGTCCCTCCACCCAACTGAGCCACACTGGCCAGGGCACCCGTGAAGAATTTGAATGCTTTTACGCACACCACTGCTCTGAAGTGCACGTGCAAAGCATGTGGACCTTACACTCAACATTTAGGGAATTATTGCCCAGATGTTTCATGCACTAGGTACCTAGCCCTGGAAAAGCCACTGAATCGCTCCAGACGCTCATTTCTTCATCTCCACACAAGAGACGAAAGCCGTGCCCACCTCAAGGAGTCAGGGTGACCTTAAATAAGATCATTCTTGTGGAAATGCTTTTTAAAATGAGCCACAATATTCAAGTCAGAATTTTTCACACACACTCCTGTGGACGTCGTCTTCCATCAATAACATCACTGCATTTCAGTTAGTGTTTTTAATTGCTATCTGCCCTGTTATATGGAGCACGGTTCAGGGACAAAGACTTTGTTTCTCTAACATCGCAACAGTACGTGACACGTGGCGGATACTCCGTACGTATTTGTTGATCACCATGTACTCGGGACTTCCAAGAAAGAACATTAAGGCAGAATGTTGTCTCCAAAGCAGAACATGCAGCTGAAGCTCCTACCCGCTGCCCGCACACCGGCTTCACAGGGAGTGACTCCGGAGACCAAGACAAGGCAGTCGTAGGTGTTTGGTGCCCAGGTGCCCACAGCCCGCATCTGTGGCAGCACAGCCTGGAAGTGGCATCTATTTAATAATATCCCATCCACTTAATTACATTCAGCGCTATGATTTGTGGTTTATTAAAAATACATTTAATTCCGTAATTTAATTAGTATAGTACTTTAATTATCCCCCTTCCAATTCGCAATGCCCGTGAATATCTTTTTTATGAATTCTGGAAACAACTTTGAGGGGTTATACAAAACGATTTTTTTTTAAGCTTCACAAATTAAACTACTCACATTGAATGGTTTGGTAACAGCTGGGGAAACAGTTGTGATGAGCAGATAGTGACAGTTGACGAGAAAGAAGTGTTAAAAGAAAACAGAAGTAGCAGAAGCCTGGGCTTTATAAGGAACGATCATGAGAAGTAGGTCATTGTGAGTGCACGGGTCAGTGATGCTGTTTCTATGGTCGAAGGCAAGAAATATCGCTAAATGGGGGAGAAGACAAATCTTGAGAGTGACGAAAATCTGCAGGTGAAGGACACCCTTGTAAAGCCATCCCCAGATATTTGAGATTGCACTGCACGTTTTACTTAAATATGTGAAAATCTGAGATCCAATCCTTGTTTCTGAACTCACTTATACATATATGTACACATAGTCTGATTCTATTAAATCATTATTTAGCATCTACCATATGTAGAGGTCTCTGCTTTCAATATGTTTGGAATGAAACAATAGATAAGATATTGTTCTAGTCCTAAAGTAATGTACAAACTTATCATAGAGATAACAAAGAAATGATAATAAATTGCCTATGTGTTGTAATTTTTCCTAAAAATGACATGAACTACAATTATTTCCAAATGAGCTGATTAAAAAAATCAAATGGGAGTTTATTTAAAATTTGGGTTTCTTTTGTCACACCCATGAACTGCTGAAGATTTACAGAAAAGTAGACATTAAGATGCAGGTAAGCTTCTAAAAAGGTAACTCAGCCATAGCAGGACAATATAGAGCCAGCAAAGAAATTGCAGAATCCTTCTGTAAGGCGGTCCGTAGTGAACACTGAGGACAGACTGCAGTGGAAAGTGAGGGCAATTAGGTAGAAAATAAATAGATGATACGAAGGTTTATAAGGCCACGCCCAGGTCTTTGGGATCCGTGACGGTGCGGCCTCATTGAAGGCCTGGGGACGGAATGCCAGGGACAGGACTGTGTTTCAGCAAAGTCACAGTAAGGAACGCGTCAACAGTGCCCAGGAGGAGAAATGACGCAGGAGCTGGTGTGACTCTCCGGTGGCCTGGTTGAGGCTACGAGAGCTGAAGTTTGTTTAAAGGCGCCGTGTGCGGACCTTTTAGGAGAGAGTCACAGCAAGGCTACGGGATGAGGGGTAGGCAAGAGCCTATGACTTAGGCTTTCTCCCTTGCAGTTCTGGATTATTATTGCATCAGATCTGCTATAACACGGGCGTGGAAGACAGAATGATAAATTCAGATCGGAGCGTTTATTTATCTAGTGCTCACAAGGTGTTCATATGATGATGCACGCCCAAAAGCTCAAGAGAGACAATGAGGAGGAATAGAAGTTTGGGTATGATACTTACTAACATGGCAGATAAACAAGGGAGGTAAATGACATAAGAGATTAGGAAGAAGACCAAGGAAGAAACATGGGGTAAAATTGAGTGAGAAGAAGCGGAAGCAAAGAAGGTTCATCAGAGTGAGTGTTTATATGCCCATAATAGGACCATATGGAAGCGTGCAATGAAAAAGTGTAATGGGATGAAGACTAAGGAGCCGCAGCATTTGGTAGTTAGAAGGTAAATGAAGAACTCACCCCCCCCCCCAGCTCTATTAAGATATAACTGACAAGAAGCACGTGCAAGTTTAAGATGTATAATGCGGTGACTTTGTACATTATCAAATGTACTATGACATGGTCCAATGGCCAACCTGGTCTTGGGGGAGACTTAAAACTTCTGGGAAGGAGTGACATCTAAGGGAAGATGTAAAGGGCATCTTGGAGTTATTGAAGAAAGGGATCCAGGAGAAAGAAGTTCTTTCAAGTCAAAAGAAAGGAAACTCATAAAGACCACTCTGAGGAAATAAGAACGGACCTGTACAAAATGACAATGTGTACTCTAAATGGAAGAATTAAAAATAATCTGTTTTTCTAAGTATAGCAAGTTCACATAATGACTTAAGTGATTTAAAGACTATGTTATGATCAGGTACAACTGTTAAACTAGAAAGTTGACCTAATTAGAAAATGTTAAATCAAATTTTTCAACGTCATGAAATAAGTTACATTTACAAGGAAATGTCATTTAATATTAAGTAATGTCATTTCCTCACTAGAGACAGTGCCTAGAATCAGACTAAGACCATGAACAAAGCTACAGATTCTTAACTGACCAGTTAGATGTCGTATTTTGTTATGTGAATCTGATCCAAAGAAAGGCTCAGCCTCAGAGGATGGCGTGGGCTGGATTAAAAGGTGAGGGTGAACGTTCTCGGCTGGAAAGATAACAGATCATCAGACAGAAGTACACGCAGGAGATTCTGCTATAGCTCAAACCAGCGCATCAAACCAGAACAGCAATAACAACCTACCACAACCCACCACTAAGGGAACACAAGGTGGGGGATCCTTGCCCGAGGGCATAGTGCACATCCCGGGACCTCGCAATAACCTTGCATCTGGTCTCCCTTGACCCTGTAACTTACCTGGGACCATTTTTCTTTGACAAAGGGGACCCTTCATAGGTTTAAGAAGCATAACACGGGGAACTTTTATCTTGCTTGGCCCTAAAAGAATGTTTTTGCTTTCATGACTTTTTTGATTCATAAGGTTATTTTCAGAAGATTAAAGAAAAGTTCCCCTAAATTCAGGAGCTCATGCTTCTCATGGAGCAAGACCACACGGAAGGCCGTCTGCCGTCTCAGACCGGAAGCGCAGATAAAGTTGGGCTGGGTTATGCGCCAAAAGAGCTGAGAACTCCACTAGATGGACCACGACCTCCTGTTTTTAGAAATGAAATATCTTAATGAGATTGATGGAACGATGAAGCAGGAGATCAAATGATTCGATTCTCTAAATCTATGTTCCTACATCTAAGCGATCCCTTTCTTGTACTCCTCATATTTTTCATGGAAATATCAATAATATCAATAATAGTACACACACAGACACACACTCTGGAATAAAATAAAGAGTGTGTTCGAGTGTTTCTATCTTTTGGAAATCTTTTCTAAGTGCCAAGTCACCAGATGACACCTGGCAGGCAGTTGTATTTAAATCAGCTTCAGGCCCATCTTGACAAGGATAAGTCCATTTACAGCTGTCAACAGAGATATATTGCAATTGCTATTTTAACGTCAAATATAACAGAAGCTCCATCTGAGAGGCAGCTGCTAGGTAGAGCAGAAGCAACCCATTTTTCTTCTCCTTTTCTTCTTACGCCTCTCCAGCACTTTCTCAGGGTAGCTACGTTAGTTTCTCCCACTCCATGTATGTAGAGAAGTGCGCGCTCTCACGTGGCGTGTGATCACAGAGCGCCTTTGTGCTACCGGCAGAATTTCCCTAAATCTCTATAGGATGCGGTCAGACAGTCGTTTCCGTTCTGAGGGGACAGGGCAGGGTGCCAGCCAGCAAGCAACTCTCCCATGGGGAACGCAGTACAAGAGGCTGCAGAGAGCCTCTGTATCTCATTATCAGCCAGTCCACCAAAGTGGTCCTTTCTAATGGAAAGAAAGGAGTCTTTCTCCCAAGACTGGCTCAAGCACCATGCTGTTGGTGAAGAGGGCTGCACAGAGAAACGCTCACATCTTTAGTCAAAACCAACATTTGACAGGTCTTTTAAAAAAGTATGAGCACCCTCTTTGTCACCAGGGCCACCTCGTCCCCCTCGCCTCAGCCTCTGGCTCTGCGTGGATCACTCCAGAGAAGGGACATTCAATCCCCTTGACTGCAAATGAAGATGGACTTTCTGCCGCTCATCCTGAATATTAACCAGTCAGTGGGCACCGGCAATCTGGACATGTGGGCTGAGTTTCCTTCATTTCATTTCTAAAAGAAGCCAATCCATGAAAAAATACTTGTTGGAGGCATCTGGACCCAGGACACAAGTGACAGGAGCTGTGAAGAGCAGATTAACATGAGCCGCTGAAATGAGAGGCGTCCTCACCTTGTCTGGCTGTGCTGAGAGCTTGAACCCAGCGACGGCGGAGTCAGGCCGGACTCCCTGCTCGGAACACTGTAATGCCGCTCTGGTGGAGTCCCCAAAATGAGGCATTTTCATAACAAGCAGTCGGAATTAACGCTGCATTCACAGACTCGTCAGCCAACGGAGAGGCATGTTCATTTCCATCCAGGTGAGCCGGTCTCCTTGGCTGGGTGTCGGGAAGACCAGTCCACGTCCACGAACATAGAAGCAGCAGAAGATAACGTAGTTCATATAATGACCAGTGACACTGCTGGAAATCCCACCTGGGAAAGGGCCAAAGGCCATCAAAGGGGGAGCCACGTGCTCACACGCTGAGAGCAGCCACCATCTGAAGTCTTGCAGAATTTAGAGAACGCCAGGGCACACGGCCCGTACAGAATGGAAGAAAAGTTCGGACCCAAAGCTGGCTGTTGTGTAAGACTGCGAATGTGGACACACGAGCGAGGACTTGTCTTCCACATTCTGCTGGTCTGCGGCTGTGCGCTGCGTCCGTGATGCAGGCTCTAACGACGGCCTGCTGAGGGTCACCCCCTTCCTCACTGAATGAACGGCTCTCCTCTCGGTGAAGCACTTCCCTCCCTATCAAAGGGGCAGAGTAACAGGTGGCGTCTTGTAGCGCTACGGACGTAGAATGAGCTCTGAAACCTGTAGCACCGGGGATGGCGCCTGGATATTTCGTGTGTGTGTTACGTGCCGTTGAGTCTGCTCTGAGTCCTGGCAACCCCATGAATGCGTGCCGTCCACGGCGCCCTGTCCTCACGGCCCTGCTCAGCTCCCACAGACGTGGGCCGATGGCTTTGTTTCTGGCATCCATCCATCGCAGATTTGGACGTCCTCTTTTCTTGCCGCCTTCAATATGCTCCAGCCTTATTTCCAAAGAGTCCTGTCTCTCGTGAGGGGCCCAAATTCGGTCGGCTTCAGTCTTGCCATTTTCGCCTCCGGCAATGGATGTTTCCGGATTAATTTGCCCTAAGACCCGCTTGTCCCTCCTTCTGGCGATCAGCACTGTATTCCCAGCGAATTGGTTTTTTGTTGTTGTTTTTTTTTTGTTTGTTTGTTTGTTTTTTGTTTCCTATCAGCCTCCTTCACTGCCTGACTTTTGCATCAGTGCATGGTGATTGGCAGTACAAGGGAGTGGGCGATCGATCTTAGCTTTGCCCTGAGCCTTGGAACGCTCCGGCACCCTATCCAGCGTAGCTACCGGTACTTCTATTGGCTTGGTTCTGCAATGATACTTTTATTTCTTGATGATTTTATAAGATGTATATCTCCATTTGGTATGATTTTTTTTGAATCCTATTTTTCAAATAGCGCTGTGCATTCTGCCCTCCAATTTTAAGGCTGGATTAATGAGTCATATTTACGAGTGCTGCTGAGCCTCCAGAAAAATCAGGGACATGCCTGGCCATCAGCTTATATCCCACAACCACGTGCACCTGTGACCCTCACAGTCCGTGGGCTGTGCCCACAGCTCACAGAGCATCTGGTCCACATGCAGAAGTAATGGATAATGACACAGAACCTGCTCTACCATTTCAACGCTACATTGACCCTAATTCTCAACTAGTCACAAAATAAAGGTGACATTATCCACAGGTTACTGGTGAAAAAAAAAATGGGAGCTTAAAAGTTCAAGAAACTTACCTAAGTTTTAAAAATAAATAAGGCTCATTGTCTGCATTTGGAAGCATAGGAGCCTGGCTCACAGCTCTGCACTCTTTTTCGCTAGAGTACTCTGCTAATTCCTTGTCTGTAAAAGGAAGCCTGGCACCTGCCTGTCATGTCGCCTAATGATGACTATGATGACATCAAGTGCATCCCCAAAAAGGGCAGTTTCTGAAGAAACAAGTGTGGGTTGCCTTCCTGATGAGCCTCAGGGACCTTATACAGCCTTTCCCTCCAATCTCTCTGTTGGGAGTCTAAGTCACGCTTCATTCTGCCAGGGCAGGAATGTTCACCTCCACTGCAAGCATATTTAGTCTCTCCATCTTTCCTTACCTGGAATTTCTATTTTCATTTCATTTGTAATATGTTAACATTCACGCACATTAGCTTTGCTCTAAATTACCTGCAGCCCACTTTGGAGAGTGGAATGATACACATAAATTCAATAAACAAAATAAAAACTCCGTTTTGGTTTACTCCATGAAGAGCGCAGTGTAATAAAGACAACAAAATTCACATCAAGTCGTTGGCATGAATTGGCAAGGTGAAGGAAATGACAAAAAAAAAAAAAATCTGCCTGCATATAACTATAGACCTGCCGTCCAACGCAGCGAACATACTTTCCTGGGGTCAGAACTGAAGTGGAAGCTGATAGGGAACGAGGAAGGCTGATGAGTCAGGTCTGTGTGGTTGGGGAGTCCCGGCGTGTGGGCTCGCACGCGTGTTGGGCTCGTTCTCCGTTACCCAGAGCGCCGATTTCTAACATCCACCCACAATGCCATGAGAAGGAGTTCTGAGCCCACGTGAGGTCAAGAGATGACATGAAGCATTCCAAGACTCCTGGAAAACCAACCAATGTCGGGACAGGTCACACAAGCGATAAGAAAGCTTGTCGTGAACCACATGCATATTTGAGGCTTCAACTATTGATATTTAAACTATTAAATGTAACAAATGTCCTAGCCCATGAAGTCTGAATTGTTTTTAATTTGCTAATTTTTTAATTTATTGCCAACGGCATCAAGGAAACCCTATGACAAATTAACACAAACATCAGCTCATACTTTTATAACAGTCTTGAAGTAACTTGATGAAACCCACTTGGAGGGGCATGGTTTCCATCTGGGCCACCAAGTGCTCCGTGAATGAACCTCCTGAAGATGGATCACCCCTCAACTGTGACTGTACACAGGGGCCATGCTCAGTAACACGAGCAATGGGCATATGAAAAGGTGGAATTAAACAAAAGAACTTCAGGTAGAGAACATTTTACATGGAGACACCCAGAAGTTATCCACGTGATGAAACCTAAAAAGAAAAATCCTAGAAGAAATGAATAAAACCTATCCAAATAGCATCAAGAATACAAGGTGCATACTATTACGCATGAAAACTTCAGTGTGAAATTAAAATTCCACTAGTTTAACAAATACAGGTGAAGAAGATGATAAAAATATAATAAATATGATGCGTAGCTTTCATATCAATACTCCTGCCCCTTCTAGTCCCTTTCTCTCTGGGCCCCGCATGAGCCATCATGGATGAAAGAAAAGCCCCTCTGGAGGTGGGGGAAGGTATGTGAAGCATCGTATTAGTGAATGAGGGTAAATGCCTGATTATATTAGGAACCACAGTGAACAGAGATGTATGGGTAACTACCAACCCTTGTACCCATACAACAAAATGCAATGCAGACAGACTTCTCTTCCTTTAAAGGGAAACATGGGAACGCTTTAGACCGGGAAGTTGCTGTCACAGCTCCCCAGCTCTGCTCCGCTGCGGGGCACCACAAGGAACACAGACAGTGTGGACATGGGTGGGAGCGGTCACGGGCCACAAACCAGGCCCACAGCCCACGGTGGTAGGCAAATAAACTCACTTCTCAAGATGATCTTACATGTTACCATTTAGTTCAAGTTCAAAATGCAAAACAATAAATATTTAAATATATTAAAACTATATATTAAATTCAGGACAAAAAATAAAAACAGGGATTTCAGCACATTTTATATTTTCTTATAATCCTGTATACCAGCTTCACTCCTGTATTAAATTCTAATATAATTTAAAAATTGAAAACATATATCTACAGAAGACTAGTAGCAAAACATGTAGGGCATATTTATTCATAGCAGCCCCAAACTGGAAGCAGCTCAAGAGTCTATCAATAGCCGAGTAAATAAACAAAATGTGCTATATTCATACTAGAAAATTGTACTACACAGTAACAAGAAATACACTACAACATGGATGAACGTTAAAAGCATGTGGTAACAGGCACCTGTAAGAGTGTAGTCTGTATACCGTATGTGTCTGTTTATGTCCAACTCTAGAAGTGTCACTAGTTCACGTAGAAGATGACAGGGCGAGCCATGGGAACTGGGGGGGTAGGTATGGACATCCACTCAAAAGGTATCATCGCGGGCTCTGCGCAGTGACAGAGAGGTGCAGCTGTGTAAGGCTTTGAGTCACCCCGGCATATAGATAGTCTCAAGCTCGTCAAAAGATAAAGTTAAATTTGGTCCATTTTGTTGTATGTGAACCTCACCTTAGAAGGGGAAGGTGCAAAGGGCATGTGGCACCCTAGGTGACGTGCTGGCTGAGTCTTTGGGAAGGGGGGGGGGACTGGGGTCTGCAACTTAATTCAAAACGCATCAGAAAATAAGATGAGTTAATGAATCAATAGAGGAGTGGATAGATGGAAACATACATGATTAAGTTAATTTTGGAAAAATAGTACTTGTAAAATCTAGATGGTCAGTACATAAGCATTCACTGTAAAATCATTGTAATGTTTATGTATGCTTGAAAATATTTGTAATAAAAATATTAGAAGAAAAATAAATAGAAATGATAAATGTCATATTCAAGATAATAATAGCCACCATAATTTTTGGCTGCCTAAGTTATGTTTTTGACAAAATATTAAGGCATCATAAAATATAAAAATTATATAAAGCTGTAATTTTTCATTTGGTCAAATTTCCATTAATATATTCCAATAAAATGGTTGACTATCAATCTCTTCTTCATGGGTTATTCATGGATTCCAGCAAGAGTCTGTTAATTTATGTTTATTTTAAAGCAATTTTTCGTAGATGAATCAGCACATTTTATATTTTCTTATAATCCTATATGCCAGCTTCACTCTTGTACTGAACCCTAATATAATTTGTTGTTTCACTTTAATAATTTTGTTCACATTTTCATGTGAAGTAGGTTATATATTCTACAATAGTCTTTAATAAATGCATTGATTTGAATATGAATTACAAAAATATTTATATATCTTTAGCAGTCAAAGTAGTGAAATAAACATTTCTGGAAATGCAGTCAATATGTGTTTAAAATTATTGTAATATTCACTTATAATTTTGGTAAACTATTCTCTTATTTTCTTCTGTTTTTCTTTTTTTTTAATTATTTATTTGTTTTTAATTATTTATTTTTAGAGAGAGGGGAAGGAGAAAGAGAGGGAGAGAAACATCACTGTGTGGTTGCCTCCCTCTCACGCCCCCAACTGGGGACCTGACGTGCAACCTAGTCATGTGCCCTGACTGAGAATAAAACCAGTGACTCTTGGCTCGCAGGCCATTTTTCTTGATACTAGAATGTTCATTATTAGAGGCTCTAGAATTTAATTAAAATGTTCATTATTAGAGGCTCTAGAATTTAAAACTTCAGATTTTCTAAATTTAAATAGATCTAGATTGCTTTAAAATAGAGAGGTGTCTTATAGCAACAAGTTTAAGGTTGTCATTCTTTTTTAACTTTAAATTAACACTATGACTATTTTAATATTATTCATTAATTCATATTCTTCTAGATGTCTGAACAATATTTTTCACATAATATATGTATGTGATAATTTTATAGCGATTACCATATGTTGTGGGCTGAATCGTGTCCCCTTTCCAGTTTCGTATGTTGAAATCCTAACCCAAGTACCTCAGGACGTGACTGTATTTGCAGTGAGGGTCTTTAAAGAGGTGAGGTATTATGAGGTCATTAGAATGGGCTCTGCTGTGAGTCATACCCAATTATGACCGCTGTCCTTGTAAGAAGAAGAGACTGGGACACAGACACACACAGGCAAGTCCATGTCAGGACACAGAAAGAAGGCAGCGGTCTGCAAGCTAAAAAGAGGGGTGTCAGACAAACAAACCGACCAACCACCTTGCCACTATCTGGGTCTTGAATGCCTCATCTCCAGAACTGGAATAAAATAAATATCTGTGGTTTAAGCCTCCCAGACTATCCTCTCTCAAACTATCTCACAAAATATAAAGTTCTTAAAATGCTTTCAATTTTTCTCACAGTTGAATGAATCTTCATATCTAGTATTTGCTTCAGAAAAGAGCAGAGTAGTATTGGCAGAAGGAACAATTGGAAATGGCCTCTGTCTGGGGCCTTTTCTTATAGGACTCCTGATGGAATGGCTTAAAAAGAAAAAACAAAACAAAACTCGATCTAGATTTATTTAGTGTATATTCTTGGTACCACACATCTACAACAAAATGTTAAAGACGAATTTTAACAATAGAACAGTAGGGACTAAGGTTGTGTAAACTCTCTGTCCTAAGAGGGATTGTGTCTGGCTGTTAAAATATCCTGTGACAATCACACACAACTTTCTGTAAATCCAACGGGGAGGCAATGGAAGAAAATATACTCTGAAATTAATGTTTGATTACTCACACTGATGCCTTAGATGCATTGAGATACCGTGAATAAAATTATTTCTATAAGAATGGACATGTCATACATATATATTAATATGTCATTTATATAATGTGTTCCTTACATACATATAAAAAATAAATGCATCTTAAAATTAGATGTTTAACTATTCCATTGATACCCTTAGAATTTAAGTTCACTGAAAACCTGCATGTTAATGTGTACATGGTTTAAGGATTTGAACTAGGCCTGCAAAATATATAGACTATATCTAGGCATCTGCCATTCTAAATATCTGATGCATTCCTTTTGCCTTTGTAACCAAGGAAATTGTCCCGGTTAGTTTTTCAAAGAGAAGTTGAAGAAATCCTTCAGTCGAAGATCGAAAAGGCAGCTTGAAAACAGCTAAACTTGGAACATGCGAAGCCCTCGTCCCTACATCATGCCTGCAGCTGCCGTAAGCTTTGCAATGGCAATGACCAATTCTAGCTTTTCCTCTTGTGCTCACGTCTGGACAGTGACTGACTTTACTTTCTGCTCTTCACTTGCGAGGGGAGTGAAGGTAATGGGAAGAACTCATGGATGCGTGCTCTGTCGCTTCTGCTGCCTGTTTGCTTTGCTCATCACACTGTCCCCTTCCGGGACTCAGGAAAGGGAGGCCCTGGCAGAAATGGAAAGGGGAACAAAGACGTTGGTGATGAACTTTCAAAGGTGAAGGGCCGACCTGAATAACCACTGTGGGAGCCGCCTTCTTTCCCCATCCAACAGGGATAAGGGTCCAAACACTCTCCTCGAGGTGGAGGGGAAGAAAAAGCGTGAATCGTTATCTAGGAAGCCAAGGAGTCTGACCTTGACCATCTGAGAAGGAAACTTGCGTACACTGCTGTGGGCTGAAACATGCAGAGAGGGAATGACCAACTACCAGGGAAACTGGAAATCTAAAGTCACTGAGGGCCTGCCATTTTCTTGGCTGACATTTGGGAGAGAAGTAGCTGACTGTCCTTCGTGTGACACCAGCATTTTACAGCTGCAGTGGAATTCAAGAAGCATTATTGGCACCATCGTCCACAGCCAGAGGAGGCCCAAGAGGGGACCCAAGAGGGACACAAGGGTGTCTGGGGCATGAGGCACAGCCCACGGGCCTTATAGCAAGAGACAGACTCCAAGGATGGATGAGCAGACCATTATGGGACCATAAAACTGACCCAAACAAAGATAATACTGACGTTATCAAGACCCAGAACTACAGAACTGTGTGCCGGTCCTCATCGCACGATGTCTCTGAGTTCCTTTCTGGTGAGTAACTCAGCAGTTGTCCCCTGCATGGGAAGACTGTCCCCAGGACATGCCAGCCTGGAGCCACCACAAACCGGGACCCATCCCTCCTGAGACTCCCCTAGTTTCTCACTGGTGAAGAGTAATACACAGCCTGGTCACATGGGAGACCAAAATCATTAATTCCTCTTACAGCAATACTGTGTGAGTTCATTTGGATTGAGGGGTTGTTCAAATTCTTACACTTGGTCTTAATTATTTAGCAGCCAGGCCACAGACAGGCAGTGCTGTTTATAAACTTGCAACTACTAAGTAGCACGTCTATGTTTATACATGCAAATCCAGCCCGGCAAAGCGCGCATCAGTCCGCAGTTTAGTGGAACGGCTACTTGGCAGACAAAAAAGTTATATTTGCTAAGGAGGCAAATGTTGCGCTTGTGTCATAGAGACAGCGAGAATTGTATTCTGTCCTCCGAATGCACCTTCGGTTCTTCGAACGTGCGTCTAAACCACGATGGAGCAGAAACCCACGTATGTTACATGAAAAAGTCAGAGAAAGCCATTTTCTTCTCCTTTTATGACGACTGAGCAGACTTGGAAGGTAGTGGAACCTTCAGAGGCGACGTCGGAGCAGCGCCCCCTCCTGTCTGCCCCCCCCCGACCCCCTACCCCGTCTATCAGACGAGCAGCGCCCCGGCCCGACTCGGACAACAGACGAGGGCCGTGGAGCGTGGTTCCGAAGCCCGGCCTGCCCCCCTGCGCGCCCCTTTCCCAGCCGTGGTGCAGACCAGCTGCTCCCAGTGCCCTCTCTTCCCCAAGCCGCAGGCCTCCCCCGCCCCCAAGTGCCTTCTGCCTTCCCACACGCAACTTTGCACACGCTGTTCCGTCTGCCAGAGTCACTGAGCCCCTGCCCACCTTCACAGGTGACTGCTTCCCTTCTGTAGGCCCTAGAAAAGCACTACTGGCGAAGGCCTTTGCTTCTCTGCTCCCCGTTCCCAGGCACCTTCCCCCACACAGGGTCAGTGGCAGAGAGAGGGGGTCTTTCTGTCACCGGCTGCCTTTGGGTATTGAGAATGACAATGACCTTCATTCTTATCACCGAAATGCCCACACCCTAAGAAAAAGCGCCGAGTCCTATCCTGAGATGACAACAAAAAAATGCATAACATTCTCAAAATATTTTTCACATTTTAAGGAGAAATCGAGTAACTGGTCTCGGGTCATCAGAAAAAAAGGACCACATTTAAAAAAATTTAGTCTGGGAATTCATCCTGTTATCTAATTTTGCCAAATGCTCTTCGGAATCAGAATCATTCTGTTTTGCTAATTTCCTGATAACCTGACATCAGTCCAAGAGTTCTGTTCATGCCTAAGTGACTTTTCCTGCTTGAGGTCCACACTCAATTATCGCCAGTTTCGGTCTCTCAAGTTAGCGTTAGAGCTACAGATACATGGCGATGGTGGTTTCAAAGTCATACAGCTCCTACGATTAAAGAAACAACTGAAGATGAGAATCAAGATTTCATATGAAGCTACAAATGTTGGTTTGCATTTCACGTTCTTTTCATCTCTTTCTTGTTCACCTCAATGAAGTTCCAAATATTAGGAAGAAAAAAAATTGGAAAAAAATAATCTTATGGGTTTAAAATCAATATAAATGCAAGAATTAGACACTGCGGTTTTCTGCAGGTATATCTTGCATTCACTTTTGCTTCTCCCTCGGCTCTTTAACATTACTGCCTTTCATTTACAAATATGTCCTCCGGTCGTGACGATGCGTGCCACCGTCGGCTCCAGAGTCGCCTCTTCTGGCGCTGCGATCTAACCTCGGGGTCTCGTCCGTGTACTAAACACAAAAGCCAGTCCAGCTCTCAGAGCCTCGTTGCTATGACCAGGCAACAGGTCACCGTGTGAAGACTGTGCCATCCCGTGGGTCAGCATGAAGTGCCCCGGGGCAGCCAGGCGGGTCCGTCGCAAGGGCAGCTCCGAGTCCCCCCCAGGGCCCTCTGTGGCTCCCGCCCACCCCGCCCACTGCGGGGGCACCGCTGTGGCCATCGGACTCCTTCAGACAAGGCATCTTCAGCACCACCACCGTCACCGTCACCATATATTTCATTTTCACGTCCACTCTGACGAGGTTGAGGCAGGTACCTCAGAGCCTGGCACTGAGAATTCAACAGTAGGATGCAGTTTTTAAAAATTTCAAAAACACTTAAAAGAGGTATAGCAATACAAAATATTACTCGTGCAAAGCCATTTTTATTGTGATACGCGCGTGTAGAAAGGTAACCACACAAGTCGGAGTAATGGTGCCTCACGGCAGGAAAAACAGGCGGGAGTTCATGTACAAAGGACTCACAGGAAGGCCCAGAAATCAGATCCCCAAGCAGACAGAGGTGGTCCGACCACAAAGAGAGAAGAAAGCAACAGGGACCGGGAAGGGGGTTAGGAGGACAGTGAGAATTATTTACTGTCACTCAAGTTAAAACCAGGGATGCTGAGAAGTTGTGGGCATGTCCTTGGGTGTCAGAGGGTCACTGTGGAAGGTTTTATGTAAGGACATGTGTATGCAGCTGCTTAGCTTTATCGTTTAACTTAACTTTGAGTGACACAGCCAGTGGCTTTGATCTTCCTCTGGCCTGAGGAATAAACCCACAGGACCCAGTGGGGAACAGCCTCGAGGTCTGCGAGCGGCTGCTGGGGTTGGGGGCCCACAGACCCTCACATCTCACGAGGAAGAAGAGCATCAAAGTATTTTGCCTTCTTTCCACATGAGCTCTGGCAGGGATGTTGTTTTTCACACTTGGACTCTAAACTCTTAAGCAAAATACCATTTTTCTAATGTTTTCGGCAGCCAAATCTACAAGAGACCTTAGCAGATAATAACTGAAAACCAAACAAAATCACTTCTGTTTGTGTCCTGCAGAGATAACACACAGGCATCAAAGACAAAGGCAGTCGATGCTTCCTGACAGGAGGACGCTTTCGGTAAACCTCAAGCTGACCTCATCCCAAGATCGGGGAAGGAAAACACTGTGATTAAGAACTCGGCGGTGGGCAGTGGATAAGTAACATCCAGAAGGATCTACTAATGATGCTGTCTTAAGATAAGTAAAGGCAATTATTTGTTGGCCAGGAGCCATTACATCCTTCCCAAACACTGCGTGGCGTGTTCAGTAAGACATCGAGGAGGAGATGTAATGTCTGCAAGCATGCGTCCTGAACATGAAACACGAAGTTAATTATTTGACAGAGGAATCATGCAAGTAATGCCCAAATTACTTCTGCTTGAAGTCACTAACCAAAGTCAAGGCCTTTGGTTCTGGGACAGCGATAAGGAGACGCATCCAAAATTAACTCTGGGAAACATTCTGTCAGAATGAGTGCTGCAACAAACACAGGTTCCGGGCACTAACTTGTAGAGGTGCCACTTCTTTGTACATGTATGTTTTTAAGTGTTCCTCCACATTAGTTGGCTTTGTAAGCTTTCTTTGTATTATGCTGAGTTTTCAGAAAGACTCTAGGAGAATCAGTACATATATGTGGTGATTTGTCTCAGCTTGCACCTGGTGGTGGGCACCAATGTCACTGCCTGGCACTGATGCCAACTTGGCTTTTAGGACAGACTCCCTTTCAGTTTGTAATATCGCCAATCACGGGCATAGATTATGTACCCTGCACATATGTTCAAAATAAGATACAGTATTCCCTCACTTACCGCAGGTATTATGTTCCGGACCCCCCCGGGAAGTCAGAACCTTACATTTATTCTACACTCTTAAACCTACATAACTTTAACAACATATGTATACAGTACTGCAAAACCCCATGATATAGTGAAAAATTCACAATAAATAATTAAATATAATATTTTTAAAAATCCCATGTTACAGCGAGGCCGTGATAAGTGAATCGCGACATAGTGAGGGTCTACTGTACTCCACGTAGAAGTAGCTAAGAACACTATATAAGGTTAATGCTATTATCAGGACTGTTAGTAAGTAAAACTATTTTATCATTGAGTGATATGAATTTTAAATATTACTTCAGTATAACCCAAACAAATGTGCACATGTTCCTCTTGTCCTTCCCTCTGACTAACCCTCTCTAAGAACCAGTGGAGGGTGGTCCCGAACTTCTGGCCTAGAGAAGTCTATTCTTCTTTTGGGAGTTCTTTCTGGCAATAGTAATCCCTAGAGCTTTTTATAGATTGGTTGTTCCTGGGAAACAGTTAGCTTTAGATTTGTCATCTTAAAGATAAACAACAGCTTTTTAGCACTGCTAATTTTGTGAATTTAATCCTACAAAATTATATATTTAAGTACATGATTTGCACGGTAGACAATGAATGGTAAGAGAAACTATAATATTAAGATTTGATATATTAAATATAATCTGTCAACCCAGGTGCAGGGGACAGCTGAGGGCAGGGAACTTAAAGAGTCCTTTGGGGACACCAAATGTTGCTGGTTGCTGAAGTCAGCATTCATTCATTCACTCACTTAATATTTGTTGGAGACCCAGGTTGTTCCGTGAATCGTGACATCATGTAATGGACTCAGACACAGACAAGAATTGATACGGTCCATAAAATGTCCTAGGGGTTGGGGAAGAAAATCTCAATACTTTCTGACGTAAGAGAAAAAGTATCAGATTTTAAGGAAATTCTCAACGTCTTAGTTGCAAAATGGCAATGATTTTTTATTTCTCTAAAGTTTGGCATTTAAAAAAAATGTAATATCTTGAATAAAGTAACATCAGTAAGCAAAAAAAGAAAAAACAAATCTTTGTATAATTCAGTACTTAATTATATTTAGCTACAATGGTATACTATAATAATTTTGAAAAAATCAAATTATTTTTAACAGGTCTTTTTTTATGTGGGTCCTATACTTGGGCATGCAGGAAAATCAACCGAAAAATTCTCAGCTACCAAAAATATCTTAATTCTTTGTTAAATGTGTACTTAAAATATAACAGACTATTTACAAATACATTAAAGAAAGAAATTATACGTTCTGGGTAACATTTCTCCTGTTGTTAAATTTTCTGTTATTTTCTGGGAAGCACTAAGTCCTATTTAAAGAAATTAATTGCAGATGGAAAGGAAAAAAAGGCTTAATTTAATGTTTCAACTTATACTTTAAGATTTCAAAAAAATGCTCAAAAAAATAAAATGAGTGACCTTTAAGCTTCATATACTAAATAAGTTTAATGATGAAAACACCAAAGCATTCCCTCACTATTCATTCACCTAAATGGAGGAGCCCAAACAAAATACAAAGAGATGTGTTAATAGGTAAAAACTTTCCACATCAACCATCCTATGTATTGAAAGCCACAAACTCACAACACAGTATCCCCAGCCTCAGGCCCCGAATTGATTACATGTTTCAGCTTCAGGGCCCGCTGTTGCATTTCCTCCCGCTTCTGGGTGCCATTGCTTAGTGTGTACGCCCCTGCGACAGACTTCCCTGGAAACAGACAGCCTTTCCTTCCACCACGGTCCCTGTGCAAACGGGCCCCTGGAAATTAGAGTCAAATGTAGTTTCCCAAGTGCCAAGTTCTGCTTTCCTGGCTCCTGAGTTCCCGGAAGAACCAGAGAACCGCCTCACACCTGAGCGGAAGCTCAGCCTCAGATTTTTATCAAAATAAGGTAATTGCATTGTCTGGGACTGGTCCAATCTGCTGTATCTGTATGGGCCCATTTAATTACAAATCAGAATTTCTAGCTGTCCACAAAGAGTTACAGTCCAGCACTTCATACATATACACACACAAATATAATGTAGGTATTTATTGTACATATACACACCGGATATATATATTTGTATAAGCATATATATGTGATTTTTTTATTTGTATAATTGGTTATCCACTGAAAGTTTGCACTTACATAAATGTGTTTTTATAAAAGAAGGAAAAATTCTGTTTCTATCTTCTCCAGTCATTCTTTATAAATATACTTTTAATTATGCCAAGCATGAAATGTAATGTTTTTAAAGATGTCTAAAGAAACACTATTAAAATCCCATCTAGTTTAATGAAGTTCATTCTCTGCAAAGTCTTTATAGTTTGATATAAGCTAATTTTCTCTTATTCTCTCAAATACATCAATAGTGTTAATACTATCATATGCAAATATGAAATGTATTTAATAACTTAAAATTGTACTTCTTCCATTTCTTATCTGAGCTGCCCAGCTCTGTTTTTTATTACTCTTCATAAGTGTGATTCGGAGATAAAACTTCTTTAGTCTCTTCTCAGACTCATCTGTCTTCCTTAGTCTATCTTTGGCTACAAAGCTTACAATTGCGATGTTGGTATCTGCTGAGCCTGATGAAATTGTATTTCTCCTTCAGCAATAGGGTTTCTTTACAATGTAATTTTCTGCTCATTGTAATTCGCGAGGAATTTTGTAAGCTAAAACACTTAAAGATGTCCTTTTGAAAATGTGCAAGATTAGCACTACTATAAAAGTTTCGGCATTAAAAAAAATTATCCTAAAAAGGAGATGACTCCTCTCCAGGCTGTGCTTCTCTGAAAAGCTGCCGTCCCATCTCTGTCTTAGACCAAAACCAGGAGGTGTTTCTGTTCTCAAAGCCGAGTGCACAGACTAAAGCTGTAACTGTAATACCCGAAACTGAAAGTCCTAGGAGATGATACAGGGACGGTTTCCTGCGTTAGTCTTACCAATGAATGATCTCTTGGATACACCAAAAGCAAAAGCAAAGCAACAAAAGCAGAAAATAGATGAGTGGGCCTGGATCAAACAAAAAGCTCTTTACAGCAAAGGAAATTATAAACAAAGTGAAAGACAACCTGTAGAATTGAGGGGAAGTATTTGCAAACCATGTATCAGATAAGGGGTTAATATCCAAAATATTGGCTTATAAAGACAGCTTATAACTAAACAGGCAAAAAAGCAAATAGCCCGCTTAAAAATGGGCAAAGTACCTGAATAGGTGCTTCTCCAAAGAAGAGGTACAGATGGCCAGCAGGTATATGAAAAGAAAGACAACACGCCTAGCCATCAAAATGCAGATCTAAACCACAGTAATACATCACTACACACCTGTTAGGGTGGCTACTATAAAAAAGACAAAGCTGCACATTGGGGAGGACGTGGAGAACTGGCCCGCTTCTACACTGTCGGTGGGAATTTAAATTGTGCTGCCACTATGGAAAATGGTATGGAGAATCCTCAAAAAGTTAACAGTACAACTCCAGTATGATTGAGCAAATCCACATCTGTGGATAGACCCCGAAATAATTGAAATCGGAATCTTGAAGAGTTATCAGCACTCCCATGTGTATCGCAGCATTATGCAAAATAGCCAGGTTATAGCATTAACCCACCAGATGAACGGATAATGAAAATACGGAGCATACGTGTAATGCAATATTATCCGGCCTTTAAAAAAGAGGAGATTCCAGCATTTGTGACGACATGGATGAAACCGAAGAGCATGTAACTCTCTGAAATAAGCTAATCCTAGAAAGACAAATACTACACGATTCCATTCGTACGAAGCACCTAAAACGGCCAAGCTCACGGAAGCCGAGAACAGAATGGTGGTTATTACTGGGAGGGGAGGGGTATGAGGAAACTGAGCTGCCCTTCGATGGCTATAAAGCTTCAGTGACACAGAATGAATTAGTCCCAGAGGTCTAGCCTCGCTGCCACGTAGCATCCCGTCTCAATCCCGAAAACAGTCCGCCAGGTTGCATGACCCACACCCCTAAGGAATAAAAAGATAGAAGTTGCTTCAAGGCTTCAACACATAAAGGGTTTTTGAGAATTTTGAGTTCTCTTCATTTTGCTCCACGCCAATGCTCGCTGTACAACACCGCCACACAAACGGGCCATCTAATGTTTCCGCACGAAGAATGGATTCGACCATGAACTCAGTTACTCTTGTAGTAGGTGCTAGATTCTCCCAATATTGCAAACCCATCTGAAGACAAAAAAGGTTACTATTCAATTTTTTAAATGCAATTTAGGCAACTAAGATCTCAGACCAGTCTCCTGGATGAGAACCAGATACAAAGGTGCTGTCAGCTTCCTGCAAACCTCTCCAGAAAAGCGCACCTAAAATGCAGGGGAATGGCTGCCCACAGGTGGGGGAGGGACCCAGGTGCACATGCCTAATCCGAGGCATCCTGTCTTGACTTTGTTCCTGTTTAACCCCACCGCACTGTGCACGTTTGGATCTTGAGACCCTTATCGAGAAGAGTTTGGTGGGCAGTTTGGTGCAGTCACGTGTTTCTTACTCCTATCAACAACAGGTGTTATATTTTTGGTTTTTTCCTAAGGTTTTCATCATTCTGGAGGCCTCATTGCTGTGCAGTGAGAACCTAATCCTTCAGTGCCCCAAGTTCTGGGAAAATGAAAGACTCAGCCTGGGCTTCGTTTAGTTTTATTTTCATTTTTGTTCATTACAAGAACGTTCTTTTCATGCTCGGACTCATTACTTGATTCCGTGATTAAGTGCACGTTAGCCGGGGAGCCTTGCAGAGATCTCAGAAGCTGTGAAAGATCTCAGAAAATCCCAAACTGGGAAGGTCAATGGGGCAAGTTCTCCACTGCAGGGGCCTTGGGACCCGCACAGCAGACAGGCCGGGCTGACTGCAGAGGAGGTGAGTACCGACCCCTGGCCCTCTGCTGGGGTGAAGCCCGGCCCTGGCCACATGTCAGCTGCCAGCATCGGAGCTGTGACGCTGCCCGGGCTCTCGTGGCAGCTGCTGTACAAAATCTACTTGGGCACATTGTGCTGCTTGAGCGAAAATGGAAAATATCAAGCCGCCTGCAGCAGAACCTGACTGTCATCTCAATGAAAAGTAAGTACATTTTCAATAATAATAGAATCCTAAGATATTGCTTGGGTCACTTACAATACTTTGTCCTAGATGCGTTCTGTGTCTGCCACCTAGCTTTTTCCCACTTTCTTGGCTTTCTGGTATGTTTCCCTTGAAGAGACGTGTACAGGCCTTTATAATAAAATAGCCCATCGATGGCCGCCAGGGCGATTACAAAACATGCTCCACCCAAAGCTTAGTGGCCATGAAGACCGAGGTGTGTGTCGTGTCCACGTCTTTATTAGCAGGAAGGGTGAAGGCTGGATGCTAAGATGACTTGAACGCCGTCTGAGGTCAGTGTGTCCGTGGTCAGGCCAGCATCCCGCTTCCTCTCCCTGACGCCGCAGGAGGGGCTGCTGCTTCTGACATCTGGATCCCAACCGATGTCTGTCCCGTGCTCAGAAACTGTCCCTGCCCGCTTGTCCTTCTGCTGGAACTTTATAGGAGCGTGGAAACCCTGCTCTGACATCTACTGTATTAAGACTCCCCGTGGCCCCATCCCCCTTAACCACCAACCCAGAAGTCTGTCCGCCCAGCCTGTCTCTGTTTCCTTCCTTCCATCCCCCTTCGGCCATTCCCCCGTGGCTCCTGACCTCTGCGCTGCGCAGCGACCCCGTCCTCGGGGCCTCGCTGCTGTCTCTGCTGGGTACACCCCGGCCCGTGCTACGTCTGTGTGCGTGAGTGACATCTCCAACGGGACCAGCCCTCTTCCTTGACAGGCCCGAGGGGCTGAGAGATGGCATTTTGCTGTATTTCTTTGCCTTTTGAATTCCCCCCCTGACATTCCGTTTAGTCTCTTTGGAGATTTTTACAAAACCCTTCTTAGAAAACTCTGAAGAGTAGAGTATCCTCGCAGGTTTCGCCAGTTTTCTAGTTCCATGTTTATGCGGCTGATAGTGTGGCTTAAGGAATGTGAGACTCTGTTGCCAAAACAGCCCCACTACAGTGTTCCCAGGAGTCGCACATTTAATCCACCCACGACACGGCTCCGGCTCGGCCGGCTCCTGCGCTCTGTCCCCTCGCTGCGGTGGGCTCCTGCCGCTTCCACAGGTGTCGGCACCCCCAGCCCCGGCCCATAACCAGCGAGTTAGCCTCTGGTTTCCCACGCGCCCACAGCCATTCGAGGGACATGTTTTATTTCATTTCTCACCATGTGCTCTGCAACCGTCACAGCCAGAACTACCACGTCCTTTCTCCAGGACGGTTTCATTACCTTCAAAGACTTCAGTTCTCAACGCTAATATTTCAGTTGGTTAAAGATACAGTTCAAGAAAGTGGGTAAGGATGTGAATCTACTAGTGCCTGCTATGTACAGCGCTCTGGTTATTTTATGTATCGCGCGCGTGCGTGTGCGTGTGCATGTGTGTGTGCGTGTGTGTTCTGAGAGCCCCGATTTAACCCTTTCTGAGCAGTGTTATTGTGAGCTCGGGGCATCGCGGCACCTTTACGACTCAAGAGGCTTTGACTTATGAAAGAATATGTGAAACCATTATCACAAGCGATATAACGAAGGTTTACATCAGCTGCGAAGTTTGTCCCGCCCCCTTTTTAAATGTCATTTTCTATAATGTTAAAATAGCTTATGAGTTGAAAGTTTTAAAATTCTGTAAAGCAACAAAAACAAAAGTTACTGTCCTGTGAAATCAAAGTGCTGGAAATGGACCTCACGGACCACGGACAGCTGCTGCCCAGATGAGGGGGCTGCCGGAGGATCTTAGCCAAGACGGGGGTCTTAACGCCACGTGGAGGGTCAGAGGCTGTTGGGTCCCTTTCTTCAGTTCATTCAAAGCTGCCAGTTCTCCTGCTTTCGGTCCTCTGCCTTGTCCACAGGTGGGAAGGGCAGCTCCACGTGGATCCCCCACCCCTTGGAGAAAATTACAGACTGGGTTTCCCCACAAAACCCGACTCTTCCTATTTGGACTTGGTTTTCTGGTATTGGCCTTCATAAAATATCTTTATTGTTTTTACTCTTCGAGGCATTTTAGACTTCTGTGATTTCTCCGTCTGACATCTCATTAGCTTAGTTTTCCCATAAAGCAGAGCCTGCGCCAGGTCTAGCACTAGGAAACGGGGACAGGGGCTTTGGGAAGGAGGGATGCCCGCAGGCTGCGTGCTGAGCCGTGGGGATGGTGACTCCATCCTCGTGGGCTCTGCTCAGCCCCCTCCCCTCCCCAAGAGTTAACTTCTCCACCCTTAGATGTGCGCCTGGGGCTTCCCAGGCATCCCACCCGGACGCAGAGGACGCGGGGGGCCGCAGAGCAGTGAGACCAAGGTCCCTCGCCTGCAGCTGTGGTCGTGCAGAGGGGGCCAGGGCCAGAAGGGAGCCGAGGGGACAAACACTGTCCAGCTAAAGAATCAGCTCCTGGAGACTGTGATAGTCATTTATGCCGTCAGTAAATGCAGATTGGGCACTTACTCAGTGACTATATACAATTTCTTATCACCTCCTACGGCCTGGTATGTTATCTCGCCTAAAAGGCACTCATATTCAAATTAGTCTAACTCATGTCATTCTTTCTCACATGGAAGTCACCAAGGCCAGCTCACTCCCTCCTGATATGTATTAAAGTATCCATTTAGTAAAACATTTGTCAGTTTTATTAATGACAATTAATTACATCAATTAAAATAGTAGGTGATTAGCTTTTAATTAGAGGAAACGTTTTGGAATCAGTATTCCCCATCGATAAGGACTCCCATTAGCAAAGAGTAAATGAATAAATAAACTGATTCTTCTAGAGACAACAGCAGCTGCAGTAACGCCACTGTCAACAAACACAGACACAACACTTCCTTTGTCCTGTTCTCAGTGAGACCTTTCCATCGGTCAGCTCATTAAATACTATAAGTTAGCTCTGAGCTAAGTAAGGTTAACATCCCTATTTTCAGGATTAGTAAGTTTGAAACACAGAAGCGTTAGTAACTAACATTGCTGGAAAAAGAATAATAAGACGAAACAAAACAAAATAAAATGGAGTATCTTATAAACTATCACTCCACTTTTTTTTTTTTTTCTTTAAGGCAGCAGAACCTGGTGGCTGGATGGCGGACGCAGGGGTCTGTCTGTGCAGTGGCTGAATTCACATCCTGCCCCAGCCCCGGAAACTTGAGGCAAGTTGTCACTAATTCCTTTAAAAGCAGTATTTAAACATCGCATGTAAATACAAATAATGTTTTATGAAAAATTGCCACATTTCCCAAAACAAAGATGTTAGCAAGAAATTCACATTATTTTATAGTTTTTGCAAATATGCTTAATGTCTGCTTGATAGAAGACAGCCCTCATCTTATGCCGGCTTCTGTCCCAAATCTGCTGTGATATTAGATCACTAGCTTCTAGAAAATGCCTCCTACTCATGTGAGGGAATAAGTGAAAGGCAACGGAAGTCTAGTCATAAACATAACTTTGACTCATGAACCCCTGAGAGTGTCTCAGGGACCCCTCCCCCCCAAAGCGTCCCAGCCTGCGCTCTCAAAGCTGCTGCTAAAACACAGCAGCTGTGGTCACGTCAGCCGATTCACTCAGAAGTGAGACGCGGGGGGAACCACCACACGGTTCAGAAGACGTGATCCAAACCACCTCAACCACCCACTGGCCACACTCTTCAGTTTTCCAGGGGTGTTTGCTCCCTTGTACCCATGTAGTTCAGTCTTGTAGGAAGACTTACTATGGCCTGTCTGATTTTCAAATGTTAATCTAGATTAGTCGTATTTCTAGAAGAAAACGATCTTCTATGTGGGATATCAAGGTACAGGAGCAAGAAAGCACCCCAGTGTTTTTGGCACTCCGTAACACTTAGTTGGTGGATGAAAAAATCACTTGGATATTTCTTCGTTGTGGAGCAGAAGGACGGTGGGTGTCAGAATTCCACGTCTCCTAATGCTTGTGTGATAGTTCATTAGCTTGTATCTGGGAGAAGCAATTAAATACTTATTATTAAAGGTCAACAGCCGGCTCTGCACCTCCCCCCTGCTCTCCAGAGAGAGCAGGTGTTCTCCACCCTTGTGGATCGACAAATGTTAAAACTCCTTTTAACATTGAAATCAATAAATTGATTATTAAATTGTATTAATTAATTGATTTAATTACTATGGTCGGGTTCACTTCAATTCTGAAGCCCTTAAGCAGCAACACCGCTCTGGGGGCTGACTTGCCCACATTAGAAAACGAGGGGTGTCTTCTGAGCCCCGGCCACTTTCCACCCATCCCATCCCCCACAGACCCCACTGTATGTCACATCACATGATCGCTGCTCAAGGGAATCCTGAGGTCCTCCACAGTCACAGTCCCACTGCAGGCTCTGTCCTTCTCGTTCCTAACCTCAAATCCTACAGGTCCTTGCGCTCTTGCAGAATCACACCCCACGTCACTTCTTTTTTCATCCCCAGGGACTAAACGGTCTCCTGAAGCCGTCCCATGGGGTCTCAATGTCCAGCCACGCTCTCCATGTTAGTCTGGAAGTCCCTTCTGCTGTACCCGCTCTCCCCACAGTTTGCTCCATGCTGACAATTAATGTTACTAAAATCTCGTGCATAGGACACATCAGCTTCTGCCTCACAGTCTAGGCTTTGTGTAGTTCTCTTATTTCCTTGACTAAAAAGTAAGATCCATGACAGGAGACTGTATTTTACTTTTTTGCTTCCTGATTCATATTTTTTTTTTCTGGCACTCAAAACTTACCCAATCAATGTTGTTGACTTCAATATCTCTCCCAAATAAATATGTTAAAACTACACTGCAACATAAGTTTTGTTTTGTAACAAAAGAGGTTTTACTAGATCTGTTAGTGTCAAAAAGATTCGGAAAGTATAGCGCTATCAGTAATTTACGGTGGGGGGGGGGCATGCTTGTTCCATGAGAGTGGGGGGAGCCACACCAGAACTGACAGAATGAGTCTCCCATGGGAAGCCCCTCAGAAGCTGTCATACAGCCCAGACAGCACCACATCCACGCCAGTCCTTCCTAGCTCTTTATATAGTATTCATATTTCCTGATTGTCAATTATTTTCCAAGAAAAAGAATCCCATTTTAAACTATAACTTAAAAGATCATGAAAGTAAGAAAAGATTATAAATGCGCATTCCAGAAGCTATGAGACGATTCTGTTCACTTTTGATTTCTCTGAGAATTAGAATCAAAACTAAAGTAAGAAGAATTAGAAAATCCAGACTCTGGCCAGGATGGAGGCCTAGAGCAGCGGTTCTCAACCTGTGGGTCACGGCCCCTTTGGGGTTCGAATGACCCTTTCACAGGGGTCGCCTATGACCATTGGAAAACACATATATCATTACATATTTTTTTTGTGATTCATTACTATGCTTTAATTATGTTCAATCTGTAACAATGAAAACACATCCTGCATATCAGATATTTACCTTACGATTCACAACAGGAGCAAATTTACAGTTATGAAGTAGCAACAAAAATAATTTTATGGTCGGGGGTCCCCACAACATGAGGAACTGTGTTAAAGGGTCGCGGCATTAGAAAGGGTGAGAACCACTGGCTTAGACAACACACTGCTACCACAACTAAGAAGTAACACAACTACCTGAAAACTAGAGACAACCAGAAGTTCCAGAAAACTGAGCTGCAGGGAATTCCAATAAACAAAGATATAAAGAAGAAATACTCATCCAGACAGGTGGGAGGGGCAGAGCCGGGGTGGAGAGGACACGGTGTGGTGGCAGCGGCAGGCCGGCAGAAAGCGCAGTCACATTTTAAAAAGTCAGGAGGGACACCTGGGGAGTGCTCCCAGCACCAGACCAGACCACGCAGCTCACGGTCCCAGCACCAGGGAAAATCAAGCCTCATTGCTTCTGACTGTGCAGACCAGTGGGGGCTGGGGCGGAGGCAGAAACTGCTGGTCTCAGCAGAGTCCGCTTGTTTAAAGGGCCCCCACGGTCCTAGAACATCCGCAGACCCACCAACTCTGGGAACGACGGCCAGAGTGACAGCTAGAGAGGCACGAGGCCCATACAGAAGTGGGAGAGGTGCCTGGAAAAGGGGCGAGTGCTGAGCAAGCAGTATTATTCCCTCTCAGGCCCCTCCCCCACATACAGCGCCACAATGTGGTGAAACAGGTGCCCTGTACTGACGAATACCTAAGGCTCTGCCCCTTACAACGTAACAGGTGCAACAGCTCTACCTAAGACACAGAGACAAACACACACAGGAGCCTGTCAAGATGAGGAGACAGAGAAGTATGGTCCAAAAGGGGGAATGGATCAAGGCTGCAGTGGGAGAACTAAGCAATGAGGAGATAGCCAACCTAAGAGATGAAGAGTTCAAAACATTGGTGATAAAGATGCTCATAGGCTTGACAGATATGTTTGAGTATGGCAAACACATACGGGAAAAAGTGAAGGCTATGCTATATGAAATGGAGGAAAATCCATGCAACAGCAATGATGAAGAGAAGGAAACTGGGGTTCCAATCAGTCATTTGGAACATAAGGAAGGAAAAAACAGTCAACCAGTACAGAATGAGGAAACAAGAATTGAAATAAATGAGGAGAGGCTTAGGAACCTCTGGGACAACTTTAAGTGTGCCAACATCCAAACCATAGGAGTGCCAGAAGGAGAAGAGGAAGAGCAAGAAATTGAAAACTTATGTAAAAAAAATAATGAAGGAAAACTTCCCAAATTTGGTGAAGGAAATAGATATACAAGTCCAGGAAGCACAGAGAGTCCCAAACAAGCTAGACCCAAAAAGGAACACACCAAGACACATCATAATTAAAAGGCCAAAGGTGAAAGATAAAGAGAGAATCTTAAAAGCAGCAAGAGAAAAGCAGAGAGTTACCTACAAAGTGGTGCCTATAAGACTCTCAGCTGATTTCTCAAAAGAAACTTCGCAGGCAGGAAGGGGCTGGTAAGAAGTATTTAAGGTGATGAAAAGCAAGGACTACAACCAAGATCACTCTGTTCAGCAAAGCTATCATTTAGAATGGAAGGGCAGATGAAGTGCTTCGCAGACAAGGTAAAGCTAAAGGAGTTCATCATCACCAAGCTGTTATTTTATGAAATGTCAAAGGGACTTATTTAAGAAAAAGAAGATCAAGACTATGAACACTAAAAGGACAACCAACTCAAAACTATCAACAACTGAATCTAAAAAATAAAAACAAAAATCCAACTAAGCAAACAAGAATAGGAACAGAATCATAGGTATGGGGATCATTTGGAGGGTTATCAGCTGGGAGGGGGAGGGGGAGAAATGGGGAAATGGTGCAGGGACTAAGAAGCATAATTGGTTGGTACAAAATAGAAGGGGGAAGTTATGAATAACATAGGAAAGGGTGAAGCCAAAGAACTTATATGCACGATCCATGGACATGAACTAAGTGGGGTGGGATTCCTGAAGGGAAGGGGGTGTACTGAACAGAGGGGGGCAAAGGGGAAACATTGGGTCTACTGTAACAACATAATCAATAAGATAACTTAAAAATAGTTAGAAAATCCAAATAAAACAATAAATTTAGGAAAAATTTAAAATGCTGTCAAATAATGACCACTGATCAAGACAAGGAGAAGTCTATAGACAAGTTCTTTTCAACTTTTAATACCAAAATATTTAAACTTTCCTTAAGCATAGAAAATATCAAGTTTCAAAATTTGCTGTCAGTATAATCTTGGTAGGAAAACCTTAAAATCTCAGTAAAATTAGTAGGTTTCATATCTATGTTTAAAAGTAGATTAAAAAGCCCCCAAATATAACAAATATTTTAATAAAATAAGAGAGATATATACTTCCTTAAATTATGGGTTGTGCCCATCTGTAACAAGCTGCCTGCATTGTGCTTAGCAGTAAAGAGCTAAAAGCATTCTACTTGGGTTAAAAAAGCTATTTTTGCTTTTATTTCTGTTATTATTTGTAAATGATAAAAATGACAATATTGTTATCCATCTTGCAATTTTGATTTTACAGTTATTATGCTAAAGCGTTCTTTAGATTTATTCAACAGATGTTCATTGAACGCCCCTACTGTCAGTACTAGAAATTCATGAGTGAAAAAGGGACAAAAACCAGAGCCATGTCGAGGTAACAACCAGCCTGTTAGGGAGTCATTATGCAGTGGCCACGTTTTACAGATGAAGAGACAGGCTTACAGAGCCTAATTAACTTTCTCCAAGCTTCACAGTGAGAGGCAGAACAGATTCAAACCCAAGGCTATTTAGCTCCAGACTCCAATTCCTTTGTTCCCTTTATTTTGTTTGCTCCATTCCTTATAAATTTCTAGTAAATTCTGCAAGCTAGGAAAGAATGACATGTATATACCTTCTCGTGAAGTCCGTGAAAGCCAGGGTATGACCTTTCATACGGGAGAAAGAACAAAAATTAACCCCAAACATCCTCGAGGGCCTGGCTCTGAAACATTACAGACAGAACAGGAGGTTTGCAGGGGGGAGTTTCTCAAGGAAAGATCACCACTCTTACCAAACCCTTTACTTTACTCCTAAGGAAGTCTTCTAGGTGGGCCGCACTTGACAATGTTGTGTTTGGTGATAATGATAGGACTCCTTTCATAGGAGAAAGAAGAGTGGGTTATCTCCAGCTCTCTGCTCTTGCCTTCCCTTTATTAGAATCAGTTCTTTTGATGACGATATTGTATGATAGTTGACATTGAAAAGTACAAATTGTCTTCTGCCATCTGCGACAACATGGATGGAACTAGAGAGAATTATGCTTAGTGAAATAAGCCAGGCAACGAAAGACAAATACCATATGATATCACCTAATACAGGAAACTAAAGAACAACACAAACAAAGGAACTAAATAGGCAAAGACTAGAATAGTAGTCAGTAGGGGGGAGGGGGAGGGAGAGAAGGGGGATAAGTAAGGGAAGGTCTAGTCAAGGAACGTGTATGAAGGACTCATGGACATGGACAACGGGGAGGGATATGATTGTGGGAGAAGGGATGGGCTGGGAGGGGGGAGCAACGGGGGAAAAAGGGGACAACTGTAATAGAAAAACCAAAAAATGAAATTAAAAAAATAAATAAATAAAAAATAAAAATAAAACGAACTATGCAAACAAAAAAAAAAAAGAAAGAAAGGTACAAATTGTATAGGAGAATGTTTATTATAAATACCCATAAATTCTGTCACATTTTAACCAAAGACAATGTACGGTGCCGCGATCAGTCTGTCAGGGAGAGATTTATGTTTATTTAAGTGATTCAGATACTCACAGGAAACTCAACTTTGCAAAGCCGAAGAGCGATCTTTTAGATGAGATCTCAAAAAATTAAAATAATAAATGTCACTCATCCAGAAGGTCACTGAATTTGAAAGTTTGGGATGCCAAGCAGAATGTGTTATTTTCACAGAAGTTTCCCCAGGCGTGTCCGTCACGATGCACGCCACTAATTAGGCATCTGTGGGCACCTTATGGGTGAAGAATTAAGCAAAGCAACTTCTCTTTCTCACAGAAAATACAACTGCAATTTCCAAAGAAAAATTAGCCAAGTCTGAAGGCTTCAAGACTGTCATGGTAATAAATTTTATTTCTCAGATTTAAAGTGCTAAATATTATTAATGTTTTTGTTAATTATTAACATCTATTTTAATAAGTAATGATACTTAACATTGACTAACTGCTTAGTTTGTTCTCTTCGGACTGTAAGACGGATGCAAGATCCCAAAGCTAATATATGACAGAATTGGGTTTTGAACCCAGAAAATCTTTTTACTGATCCTTGGCCCTTAACCACTGTATTTTTTATTCAATATAAAAAGAATATACTCACTCAATAGAAAATTTATAGCAGAGTTAGAAATCACAGGCCTGAAAACTAAATGACTATGGGCAATTTAAAGGAAGCATAACCCTTAAAATCTATAGGGCCCAAGAGCTGCAAAAGCACTGAGAAGGTGACAAATAAAATTACTTTTTTATGTGGGAAGTATAATATTTGGTGAAAGAGAATAGTGAAATACATTTGGAATTCTTAAAAGCTTGGAAGTTAAGTCAACTACGAGGATGAAAACCAGTATATTACATTTTATTGGGTGCTTACATAGAACACTTAGCTACGTGGTTTATAGACTATTATTCCTAATCTTCCCCCAACCTTAAGAGATGGCTATTACATTAAAGCCTTGTTTTATGCAGATTTCAAGTTTTTAAAAACTTTTCTTTGAGTTCTAACATGCAGCAGTACAACCCATAATGTACACCTCAAAGAATTTTGACAGAATGAATACACCCATGTAACCAGCAGCCATATGAAATATGAAACACAACCCACCTATTATTAGACACCTCGTGGCCCCACCTACCAAACACCTGCCTTTACATGTAGATACTACCCTGTCTGTACCCTGGCTGGTTTGGCTCAGTGGATTGAGCGTCGGCCTGCGAGCTAAGTGTCGCTGGTTCGATCTTCCAGTCAGGGTACATCAGAGAAGGAAAACTCTGACTCCAAAAACCTCCGCTGCCTTGCGGCATACCTCTTCAGGGGAAAGGCTAAGGGAGTAAACCCCGACAGAAAATCCGGAGCCGGAGTCCCTAAGGCGGTTTGACGTTGTAGTCAACACCGGCAACTCCTGCGGCGCCCCTGAAGCCAAGCTGTATTGACTCCGTCTTTCCCTTGGATCCTTCAGCTGCGAAGAGAGGGGGGGTCTGCTGCATGGGCAACAGCAGACCCTCCATATCACCCTGCCCAGGCTCTGTAGCTTCAGCTCCACTGGAGAGGACACTCCAGCGTCATCGCAAGATGTCGATTCAACACGGGAGGAGACAGATACTGTGTCACTCCCGAGTCGGACTGCACAGCCATTCTCGGCGGTGCAGATAGACTCTTAAGAAGCTACACCATCGTCTCTCGAGACGGACGGCTGCCGATGACTACCTTGTCTTTCAGCATCACAAGTAAATTTTATATCAACGGAATCAACTTTTATACTCTTACATTACATATTTTGCTGAATATAAAGTTTATGGATATATCCATATTTTTATGAATAACAGTGGTTCACTATTGCTTATCAAAAAATATTCCATTGTATGAATTTACTGTAAATGACCTAGTCATTGGAAAAACAATGAATCACTTAGTTGTTTTTAGTTTGGGGCTATTTTGAATAACGCTGCTTGGAAGACTAGCCTACATGTCTTTTGGTGCACGTATGTGAGCACATGTGTGAGGGGCTAGCTGGAGAATTTCCGGCTTGTGTGTATACTTATGTTCAGTTCAGTAGATGATTTTTATCATCACCCAAGGACATGTTTTCATTTCTTTTAGAGAGAGAAGAAAAAATCAACGAGAAAAAGAAACATCAGTTGGTTGCCTTTTCCCGTGCTTCCCAACCACCGGTCAAACCCACAACCTAGGCACGTGCCCTGACTTGGAATGGAACCTACGACCTTCCTTCCAGCCGACAGGACTGCACTCCAACCATGCGAGCCGCCCTGGCAGGGCCAGTTCGGTAGACTTTGATAACCAGCCTACCAAAGCAGTTACATCATCAGTGTCTCGCTGTCTGCCAAAAGCTGACCGCTTTCCATCTCATTTCCAGGTCTCTGACGTGCACAGGTCTCCCTTGCTTTAATAGGTAATCCGTTCAGGTTTTTTATTCAGACGTTAAGTGACAGATTCTTTGAAAAACGGAGCTTCCGCTGAGATTTTTGGTAGATTCTCATGTGGTAGCATATGCTGGTATGCACGGAGCAACAAACATGTGAATTCTTCAGGTCCTCTGTCCCCCCAATTCAAATGTCCTGCCAATGTGTTGCCAGGAAAGTCTCTCACCAAAATGTAAGTCCTGTCTTAGTTTGCTGAATTCTGATTGTTGAATTTAGTTTGTTATCTGGGGACTTGTTAATTAATCTCTTTGATCTGGAGGTGCGCCACTTGGTAAATACACTTACGGTTATCCCATTCGGTCTTCTGCCACTCACTTTGTCTTTGCTGTGTGTCTTGCTACTTTATTGTCTTGCCTTGTGTGACTTACTCTTTCCTGGAGGCCTTGCCTCTGTTGAGTCTATGAAGAAGTGTTCCATGGGGAGTCAGTGGGGGCACAAACCCCATAACTCTCCCACCCAAGCCAAATCCAAGAACTACTAGCTAGGAGCCCATTAAATGGGGAAATTTTGCAAAGGCAGCTGGTCTCGGGTTGGGTTGGGTCTCTCATAAAAATCCATAAATCTGTATTGGTTTGTTTGTTTGCTCTGGTTGCCTCTAGGATTTCCTCCTTAGCATTGCTTTTCAACATCTTAAGTACGTTGTGTATTAAAACCACTTGAGGGAGAGAAGACGGTAAGAAGGGGAAGGGTCTAATCAAAGCACATGTATAAATGACCCACGGGCAAGGACAACGGGGTGGGGACTGACTGTCGGAGCAGGGGTGGGCAGGGTGGGGGGAAGCCATGGGGAAAAAAGCAGGGAAAAGAAAAAGAAAACAATTGGATTCCTCTGAGCTTCTTTTAAATGTGATTGGCTGTTTTTTATTACTTTTGGAAATGATCAGCCATTCTCTGGTCAAATGTTTTTCTTACCCGTTCTATTTCCCTTCTCCTAGGATTTCATTTACATACATGCTAGATCGTCTCCTATTTCCCCAGAGTCATGAATATTCTGCCTTTCCCCCTTTTATTCTCTTTTTAGGTTACTTGTTAGTTTGGGCCATTTCTGTATCTTCACTTTCACTCATCCTTCCCTCAGCTGGCTCTGGTCTAATGATGTGAGGCACATTATTATTTTATCCAGTGACTAGTTCAAAAATATACTTCAATTCAGATACCATTTTTTTTAACTTCTAGATTATCCATTTGACTTTTTATAACTTCACTTCTTCTGCTGAAACCCATTAATGTACGTTGTCTGATTTTTTTGCTACAGCATTTAGCACACTGTTCACAGTTATTTTAAACCTCTGCCTCTTTCCTGGGCCTGAGTCATCATTTAGTCTAGTTTTATCGATCGCTTTGTCTCGTTGCAGTGCATTATTTGTGTTTCCTTCTCTGCTCTAAGCATGCATTACATAATTGACATGATTTAAGGCTGAGTGACAGTTTAGGTAATTTTAGCTTAACTTCAGATGACCTTAGTCCACCCTCAAGGGTTGCAGCTCAGAGCCAGGCCCGATCAGTACGTTCCCTCTCACTGCACAGGGGCAGCACTAACCTTTCTCCTTGCTGCACGTAGGCTGATGACTACTCCTCTCTGTATTGCAAAGGGCGTCAGAAAAGCCCGTTAGGCTTCGGAGCACAGCACCTGTCTTGGAAGGTAAACTGATCATGCTTTGGAGCCTCTTTTGCCGTCCCAATACCCCAGTAACGCAACTGCTCTGTGAGCCCCTCTGTCCCTTGGCAGGCGCTTTCTTCTTACAGTGAGTCCAGAATGCAGCCACCTGCTCCTCTTCAAGGTCATCAGATACGAACAAGGACACATCAGGGACAAAATGTCAACTTAATCCCACGGATTCTCTCTCCTCTGGAGTTTTAGACTCTTGTTCTTGTTACTTTGGCTCCTCTCTGATGTCTTCAAGGAAATGACCTTTGTGTTTCGTCGAACTTCTCAGGTTTGTTTTTTAAGTGGCAACATCAGTCTGTTACAAACGACTCAGTTCTTCCTTGAAATAGGAATGCATAGTACTGTTTTGCAATAGAGTGACGTTAATGGTCTCATTTTTATGAGAAATTGTTTTAATCATAATATCATTCCCCCAAATTTTAAAGTCTTAAAGTCATAATTTATAAGTTGGTATATCTTCCTTGGAAGTTTTAATTTGTGCTTATGTTTTTACCACATAATGGCACTTCCTTAACTATTAATCATAACTTATTTTTGGACCAGCTATTTGTTTGCATCAAATCTCCTGTCAGAATTTTAGGTTTTATGATAGCTACTAGTATTTAACTTGTTTTAGTCTACATAAAATATCATCTAAATGTTTTCATTGTTTATAATTCTAGTGTTAGCATTTGCACTACCAAGTTGATAACATTGGAATAGAAATTGTATGCGGTAAAGTGCAAAAATATGACCAAAAACACCTCTATATTTTTACTACTGCTGTTTTAAGAATGAAGTTTTAAAAATCTGAGATGTCAAGAAAATTAAAAATGGCATAAAGTAAGATATGCAGCATGTTGATAATTTATGCACTGTTATTTTTTTTATTAACAATAAACTTACTCCTCCTAAAAGACCAGTAGAGAGTTACATGAATTTTGAATTAATAATATTTTCAGATGTGTGTACCGTGGAGAGAAAGGCAAGTTCGATGTTTCCTTATAGGTCAGAAAAATAAAATTTATTAGCATTAAACACCTAGCACGTGACAGTTATAAATGATTTCAACACCCAAGCTTTTGAGCATCGTGATATACAAGGCATCTAGAAGTTTCCATGGTCATATCTGGTGGCCGAGACATCGTTTCTGCCTCCACTGAGCCAGGAGGCTATCAGAGAAAATCAGAATCTAATAAGTTGTCAAGGTCTGATGCTGCTTAAGGGACCATTAACTAAAGAGGGATAATTGGATTTTTTTCTAGAAATTATTTTTGGGACATGGGAATCAGCCAACCCGGCTCCAAAAGTGAAAGCAGATGCTTTTAATAATGACTGGAATTATTTAAAATTTAAACACCGGATGGCTCAATTTTAGCATTAAATTTAAATTGTTTGCTAGTATATTGACAAGCGAAAAACAGTTTCACTTCCATTTCAGTTTTTATCATTTCCTCAAATCCCAGCCGTTGAAACTGAACTGCTGTCACGCCGCGGGGCGTCTCTCGGTGTGCGGTGGCAGATTGCGTCCCTGCGCCCTAGGTCCTCCTGCCTCTTCGGACGACGCATTTTGCATTTTGTTCATCTGGGGAGTAACTGGTCCTCTTTCCAGGCTCAGTCCAAAGATCACGCCCAGGGAGACTTCGCCTCGGTCCCCCGGGACCGCCGATGCTGTAGGCCCGGCTATTCGCCGCGATGGCCCGTGCGCCACTTGCCTGCACTATTCACCTTCGGGTTTTCCTGTGTGAGCGTGACATCTCCACGGGAACTGTGAGATGTGCTGAGGAACATAAAAGGACGCTTTCCTTTGCTCTGACAGCGAATTTATTGAACATTAATAAACCACTTTTCCTTTTAATATTTATTTGCACAACATATTTTTCCCATCATTTTTATTTTCAGCATATCTATTAAATTATATTTAAAGAGCTATAGTGTATGTAATATATAGTTAGGTTATTTTCTTTATCCTAATCTGCTGATCTCTGTCATTTAATTAGTGCATTTAGAACATTTATATTTAATGGAATTATTGATATGTTTATGCTCAAGTCTGCCATTTTCTTCTCATTCTACCTGTTTTGTTTTTATTTTTTGGCCTTCTGTGGGGACCTTGAGCTGCTTTAAAATTTCCATTTCAGTTTTCCTGTAGTGTTTTGAGTGTATCTCCTTATATAAGTTATTTTCCAGTTCTAGGTATGACGTTTTATATGCCCACCTATTACAGTCTATTGCTATCCTTACTTTATAACAGAAGTTCCACTTAAAAAGTGTGGAGACTGTAGTGAATAGAAATGCTTTTAAAAATGCATGTCTGAGGATTTAATACAATTATAAAAAGTAAGAGTTATCAGTTCAAAAACTCTACTACATTTTCAACGGTAAGAAAACTAAAACCGCTCTTGGAAACATCGTGGTAAAAACTCAGAGCAGGCAGACCAGCACCGAAGGGCTCCCGGGAGCAAGGGCAGCCGGCCTCCGAGACAGCCGGCCTTTGCTCACTGGACCTTCCGCTGGCAATGTCACGAGAGGATGGGACACATACTTAAAATGCTGAGGAAACATAACTCTCGATTTAGAAATCAATACGCAGCCAACTATAATTAAAGACTGAGGGCGAGATAAGGACGCTGAACAACGTAAAGGTGAGCAGGACTGTGCATCCACCTTCCAGTGACTCCAGTCCCAGTCACTGACAGGTGACACAGCTGAAGGACAGACGGTTACACAACACCTCAGTTGTTCAGATGCCGTAAGGTCTTTATCCTGTTTATGCGTGCATGAAAATAATTTTGAAAACTATGTATTCCTTCACAATAAATATATAAAGCAAGCGGAGACCTACGGATCTGTTTTCTTGCTATTTTGTTTTACATCCTCTGCTGTCTAGCAGACTATTCATGCTCCTCCCTCAGGGTATTTTAAAGGTGTACCATCAGCTTCTGTAATTTCTACGATGAGCAGAACTATAGACACAGTTGCTATTAAGCCAGGTTTAAATAACACTTGCATAAATTCACTGCAGCATAATCTCCAAGCAGTAAAATACACCTTTTGGTTTTAATTTGTCAAGACTTTTATAAATTCATCAAGAATCCTTTGTTCCAAACTACTGTGTTTTAATCCCCATGGGATCAGGTAAGGCGCTAAGGAAAGGGAAGCGTAGTGGAGCTACAGCCCCGCACAGCCTCTGCAGCACGTCCCTTTTTTCTTCTCTTTAAAGCCTCCATGACGCATGTGATAGAGCATGAAAGCCGGTTACAAAGTGTCCGTCAGCCTTGCCGGGGTGCACGCATGTACGGGTCTAACCAAGAGAAGTCGTGGCTAAGCGTACAGATCCCTGGCCCACAGTGCTTGGCTCAGCCACACCACATGTCTGCTGGCTGACCTTATAAAACTTACTCTAAGTTGTTTTCTGCGACTCGGTATTTTCTTTAATTAAATGGGAACTAAAAATAGTATTTTTCTTAAACATATACATATGCATATATACTAGAATCATACCCAGTTAGAACATAATAAACATGAGAAATACTATCATCATTAAAACATCAATATCTACACGTATTTCAAGAAGAAAAAGAGAGAGGAAACAAGATGAATACTTCTTTACACTTCCCCACCAGCGTTCGGTTTTTCCTGGAGCATTCTCTCAGTTCCAAGGTTCTATTGCATGACTCTTATGTTGACGGAGGGGTCAGGCAGTGGCTGGGATTCCAGGCTGGCATCACCCTTTGGTTTAAGCAGAGTGCACGACCTGCCAGGACAGTGGGCTGGTAGCGAACCGCAAAGAGAACCCCAAACCAAATCATGCTGTGGAATAAGGACCACAAGGGCGCGTTGTGATGGAGCCCACCTCCACTCTGACAGCAGCTCGTTGGTGGCTGTCTCCCTTTTGTGTGGAAAGAACCTCCAGTGCTTTTCGCTTTCCGTGAGGAGGCCCATCCTCATGTCTACATTCATCAGATGATGCGTCTTCAAGACTCCCGCTGAGTAGATTCAGCTGTCGGTACGGCTGAGCCAAGTGGGGATTCGATTCTGGAGACTGCCGGTTGGCTCTCACCTTTCCTTGGCATTCAGGTGGCCCTCAGTTCCTAGTAGGAATCCAGGCTCAGACGAGTTCCATTTCTCGTCCTGCATTCACGGCCGGAGTGATTCAGAGCCCTGACAATTTTCCTCTTCAGTATGAGGTAGCCTTGGGTAGGGTTGACTGTGTAGCGCATTCTATGTGGCCTTATATTTCCAGCTTCCATGAAACAAAGTCACCACTCAACAGAACTGGAAATTAGCATACTCAGGAAATCCAGAGCGCCCAGTGTCATTAGCATTCAGCTGCTGATTATCAAGTGACATGCTGCATTGAAGAGGAAAGGGAACTTACTGTTGATTTGGCTGTTAACGTGAGGGGATGATTATTTCAAGCCACTTTACTGCAACATTTCAGTCTTTGAACATATGTTTCTAATTTCCCAGGATGCAAAATGTTACTGGAAAGATATATAAGGCAACTACCTCTTAAAGTACATCTTAGAATTGTTCAACAAGTCCATTTGAATTTTGTATCATGTTATATACCTTGAAGACCTCAATGTGCACTGTGTTCTTTCATAAAATTAAAGATAACTATCAAAGTGCTTTGTAACTTATAAAGCACCTTGCTATGTATAGTACACACATAAATAAATAACTCTTAATACTATCCTTTTATTGTAACCAGTTTCTATAAATATATGACCTGACATCTATTTTACTTTTTTCCAATTTATTTCTTTACTGAGCATCACCTTTATTCTTGAAACTAAAGTATTTTACTTTTTCGTGTCCCTGGCTAGCTCTCCCAAACAGCAGATGTTGTCCAACAATTCCTAGGGCTTGTTCCATTAAAAAATAAATAAAAATAACAGATTTATTTTCAAAGTATGTTTTGGGGAAAAAATTGAAGTCTGATCAGTGGAGAGCTGCCTTTGTTTATTCTGTCCTGCAGGTTGCTGTTGACAGTCTTCCGTCATGAGACAGAGGACTCTCCGCTCTGCAGATGCCTCTGATTGGCCCATCCCGTGCAGCCTACGTGGTACCCATGTTCGGTTTCCAGGCGACAATTGTCTTGTCATAGTCACATGGCCAGTCATTGTTCACAGAAGCACTGGTTGCCAGGAGGTATGGGAAGGACATGAAAGATATGTGAGGAAGAAATAAGTATTCGTGTTAGGTATGGCTGCAATATAAAGCTCATATGAAAACATATGGATAATTAAAAATAGAGTTTATATATGGACACATATTGAATGAAACTATCAGATAAAAGGATCAAAAGGGCCACCCAAGGAAGAGGAAAAGTAGCCAAGGAGTAGTGAGAAACCCAAAGCAGCAGCACAAGTAAGGATGAATGGAGAAAGCTCCCCACCAGCAGAGGAGGTATTTCACCACGTCAGGTGTCAGGGGGACAGTGACACACGTCCGTTGGGCACACAGAACACACCTCTGTGTCAGAAAGAAGGCATTATTATTGGGCTCAGGCTCACACACACATTAAACTACAACCTGGAATTTCCCCCACTCAAAATCATCTGACCTCTGAATACTATTTTGAGACAAATGAAGATATCCTTGACTTTTAAGCATTATATAATGATTCAGAAAACGAAAGAATCACAGAATTTAAAAAACTTAGTCAGCAGTAGTTGTGTTCTCTGAACACACGAAATAGTTTCTCATCATCTTTCTCTACTGCAAATAAACTCTTATGGCTATTGACTTAACTGCAGCCTTTAAATCACTCTTCCAATTGCCCTACTTTTAGAATAAAGACCTTTGAGAAATACATGTTTTGTTTTGCTTTTTCCTCTTTTCCTAGCTCTTCCAACATTACAACCAAATATCAATAATTGTCCTTAGGTCAGTTGACCCAGTCCTGGGCTCCCTGCCTGCCCTGAGCTGGCCTTAGCGGCTGCCCAAGGCTGAACTGAGGATTTCTGTGAGCACCATCAAGTTCAAAAGAAAACATTGCTGTGACTGATGAGCGGCATGACCCCTAGTCTAGGAAAGGAAGGGTGGAAATATGTGGGTCAGGAATGGACCGTTTTAAGAGCAGGGACGGTTACGGACTGAGTGTGCATCTGCCCCACGTTGTATGTTGAAGCCCTAACGTCCAAGGTGATGGTAAGGGGTCCCTGGGCTTTTGGGAGGTGATCTGGGCAAGATGGTGAGGTCACGGGAGTAGGGGCACAGGAAGGGATGAGTGCTTTTCCACAAAGAGGAAGAGACACCAGCTCTGTATCTTCTTCCACATGCACAAGCCAAGGGAAGGCCATGTGAACATATAAGGGAAGCCAAGACCATCTCCAAACCAGGAGAGGGCTGTCACCAGACACAAAGTCTGCTGGCACCTTGAGCATGGACTTCCAGCCTCCAGAGCTGGGAGAAATAAATGTTTGCTGGGAAGGGAGGCGCAAAGGTTGAACAAAGTGCTAAACCAGTTTAACTGGTACCTTGTTTTCTAATTAGATTTGTGTTAGTTCCCTGGGGATCTTATATGTCAAAGTGCTTTCTGGACAGTGACCATAGGAGCTAACCTAGAGAATGAAGAAACATCTCACCTTCAACGATTGCCAATAATTGTAATTTTCTTCTTCCTTAAAACACACTGTTCTTGTTGTGTGTGTGTATGTGTGTGTGCGTGTGTGTGTGTTTTAATTTCTATTGCAACATGGAATCTAAAAGCCAAAAGCTAAGATGCATATTTAGTCTTACTTAAAAAAACCTTACCTTTCCTTTTCGGGAAAGGTCTTGTGAGGGGAAGTAGAAACCCCCGGGAGAGGAGTACAACACTCTGAAAAGGCAGCTTTGGTGCTGCCTTGGCTGAGGCTCTCGGCACACAGGGAGCCAGCTCCTGGCTGGGCTAAGGCAGCTGTATCGGCCGCCTACGTTTCCCAGAGTCTTAACACTTCACTCTTCGGTGATGGTTTTCCTCAACCCAATCTCTTTTTAAAAACATTTTTATTTAAACCCTTTTAAATGTGTTAACTCTTTCTTAATTGAACTAGGACAATATAGTAATAAAATTCAATAGAACCCAAACATTTCAAGCACCAGACATGTGAAAGACTGAGTGCTAAATTCTAGAATCATCTTAAAGAGTGCCACAGTAAATTTTCTATGAGCACATAATATTTTTTTTTACTTTGCCTCCTGACAAAATTGTTTCTTTAAATCCTCTTTGCTTTAAATAGAATCTGTGCAACAAAGATTTATTTCTCTTTAAGAAATTGCTACAGATTTTAAAAATAAGCATACCAAGACAAAAAGAGGATAACATGGATTGCTCTAGTTATTATTGAGATTAATATTTTTCATTAGTATTTTGAAAGAAATATTTATAAATGTGGGAAGTACCAATTATAAATGTTATTCTGATTTCCTCAAGTATTTTTTCTTTTGAGATAGACTATTTAGATAATAAATATTATTTTATTTTCCTTAATTGAAGACTTTATATAACAGAAATATTGTGTTTGGGGATTTAACGTAGAAGAATTATTTTCTAAGATGAGGAGATTTCCATGTAAACAAGCATGAAAGGCTTTTTAATTTCTCCACTGTATAGAAATGCTATTATATAATGCATGACTAGTTGTACAGGTGCAGAAGAGGTGCACAGTGCTTAAAATACCATTTAAGTGAAATAAATTATTTTCATGTTATAATACTTAAAACTAATAGCATGAATACGGGAAATAATAACATATGGTTTTTCAACAGGTGACCTTAAGTCACGTATATTTCATAGCACCATAAAAGCTGGTAACGATAGAGTAAATATAATAAAGTTCACGTGTCCCTAAAACTGTACTGCGGCCGTGACCGCGGCTGTGAAAACGGGTGATCCGGGGCTCCGCAGGGCAGCGTTTCCTCGGTGCCCTTTGAGTGAAGAAAGCAAGCTACTGAAGGACACATTTTGGATGACTCAGGTTATTATAAGTTCCAACAAACAGAGGCGCACGAGCTGAGAGCGTACGTGTGCCCTTACGGTGCTGTGACTAGAGGAGTCCCCGCACAGACGTGTAACTGCCGAGCCCGTTTTTATAAATACAACCAAGTTCCTCTCCCAGAAGGCTTTTGCATGTTCATTCCCGAAACAGTTTCTGAACAGAGCCCTTCCCACATTTTTGTCAACATTATATATTATAAACCGAATGGGTGAAACCTGAGCGGTTTGGGTTTTTCTGTGTCCCTGGTCACAGGTGAGTTCTCACATCAGTCCACGTGCCCATCAGCCAACAGTGACCTCATGAGTGGCCTCTTCGTTGGCTTTAGCTGCTGGTCCTCCTGTTGGCTTTCTTTGTCTGTGTTCACCTGCGGCCACTGTTTGTAACTCTTTTGTCTGAAACATATTCTCACAATCGCACAAGTATTTCTGAAAAGTCGAATTCAGTTTTGCGATTTCAATAGTCTCAGTACCTCTATGGCTCTATCTTTTCCTACCACTCTTTTTCATTTGCTGCTATTATTTCCTAACCTCTAGGTTGGGCATAAAAAAGATGGAGAACGTCATTTGGGGACCCCATCTGCGCTCAGGACAGAGAGCGAGGCGGAGAGCCTGGCTGCAGCTGCTCCGGCCCAGACTCTCAGCCGGCCAGCACTGCCCGGGTGAGATTGCCCTTTGCGACCACAGCTGCTTTATGTTGAAGAATCATCTTTCTCAATAGTACATAAATCTCAGTATCAGTATGTTAGTATGGTCCTTCAATTGTGTTAGCAAAATATTTCTGTTGCCATGTAAACTAAGTTTCTACGATATTATTACTGTAAGGACTTGAATTCTAACGGGGAGGGATATGACTGTGGGAGAAGGGGTGGGCTGGGCGGAGGGGAGCACTGGGGAAAAAACGGGACAACTGTCATTGAAAAGCCAAAAAACAAAAAAATAATAATAAATTTTTTAAATAAAAAGTAAAAAATAAATAAATAAATTTTAAAAATGAACTTGAATTCTAAGTTCCAAATAAACTCATAATAAAAACACATTTTTTCAAATTTACCTTAATTATTAGTTTATCCTCGGAGAAATGAGCGCATATTAAGTGCAATTTTTTTTTTAATTCAAAAAATAGCTTCCTTGGCCATCCAATTTTATTTAGGCTTTTTGTCTTCACAGGGACTCAAATAACTGTCAAACCTCCCGAAGGCCAATGTGATCTGTTATATCTTTTTGAAAACAACTTTCCTTGATGTGCATCGTCGCTTATTTACTCATATAGATTTTTTCATTTTCAACAGCGGCACTGACTCTTCAGTACGTTCTGAGAGCTCTCCCGGGCACTGGGAAAATCAGAGGGAAGTAAACATTTCCTGAGGTAGAAGAACTCCGAGTGTCGCTGGAGACGCAGACCATTTCCTCCAATATCAGGTGTCCGTAGAAAATGAGAATGTGCTTCGAAAAAACAAAGCGAGGCTACAACCTCCCTTTGTTCTTTTTCTCGGTTTAAAACCCCTGGGAGATGCCATCAATATGTGTTGAATAAATGGATAAATTACTATAGAGCAAAGGAATACTTCGCAATGCTTCATGATTTCAGCACGATTTCAGGAATCACGGATGTTTGGAGTAAGATTGAGATATTACATGTGTATCATTTGTAATTGTTGTTTAAAATGTTTATACTCAGTAAACACAGACTCGATATTCTTCTCACAGACTAAAAGAGGATGAGCAACCATTTTAAATTTCTAAAACTAACTTGTTAGCAGAAAAAGTTATAACATAGGATGAGGATATTTTTAGGAGTGAAGAGAAATCTTAGAAGCAGTTTATAAGTAACAATGAGAAAACTGCATTAGTAAAGGTGTCACCATTATTCTATCTCAAGATACTTGATACAGTCTGGGCGAGACTGACTTACGTGGCTGGCCTGACTGAGACCTGGGATGAGGCCTGCTCCCCGTGTCCCCCTGGGGCTGGAGAGTCACCAAGAGACGCACAGTGCATCCCAGATGCAAAGCAGAGTTTATCGCATAATGACGTTTTCAAACGCAGGAACAGGGAGAGGAAGGCAGAGTGCGGATGAAGACGGGGCAGCTGTCAGAGGCGGTCCCATGGGCCGTCCCCACGTGTCCTTGGCACCTTGCCCTTTGCTTCAGGAGGCCTCCTCCACCGCAGCCTCGGCGCAGAGAAGAGCACAGGACACAGGTGTCCTTGGTGTCGTTTTTTATTTCAAAAGCTAAGAGAGCTGTCAGAGGGGAGAGCGGGCGGGGCGCTGGGGGGAGACGCGGAGGGATGAAGCAGAGCAAAACCGAAAGCTGGGACACACAGACACAGTGTGCTGACCAGAGCCAAAGTGGGGGGGTGGGGCAGGTAGAAGAGGGTAAAGGGGGGGTAAATGCTGATGGAATGAGACTTGACTTGGGGGGGTGAGCACAGCACTATATACAGATGATGGATTTTGGAACTGTGCACTTAAAACCTATATAATTTTATTAACTAATGTCACTCCAATAAATTCAATTAAAAAAATAAATCAATCTTGAAATTCTCAAAAAAAAAAGCTAAGACTAGACATAAGGCATACGTATTTGGGGAGAAACACTCACACCTGCTTGCTTTCAGAGAGGGACGCAGGCCCAGCTTCCAAGGGCCCCCAAACGAGCAAAGGGCAGCCCAGGACCAAGCCCACCCTGCCGTTGCTCTTACAGATAAAGTGCTACTGGTAACTTGCATTTCCTCACATATCGTCCACAACTGAATCAGCCGGGACAGAGACAGCGTGGTTTGCAAAACGGGGACTATCTCCCAGCCGAACCCTGAGAGAAACGTCGGCCACCCACTGACCTAGAGCATGGGAGAACCCCGAGACCTGCCCAGGGACCCTCTGCCCACAGCCAACTTCCCAAGGGACGGCTGGGCACGGGTCTCAGAGAGGCTGGGGGTGAAAGAGTCTAGGTGCCAGAATGGATCCGTATCAGGAATTAGATATCTATTGCTTTGAGCCAGAAAGAAGAATTGATGAGATTGTAACAAGATATAAAGCCTTACACATACACATCAGTTCCCTGTTATCCCAGGGAGGCTATGGCCCAAGACCCCAGTGAATGCCTAAAACCACGGATAGTGCCAAACCCTATATAGCAACGATTTTTGCTATACATACCTATGATAAAGTTTAATTTATAAATTAGACACAGTAAGAGAGTAACAATAAAAAATAAGAAAAAAGAACTATTATAATGTACTGTAGTAGAAGTTACATGCATGCTATTTTCTCTCTCTCTCTCTCTCTCTCTCTCTCTCTCTCTCTCTCTCTCTCTCTCTCTCTTTCTCTCTCTCTCTCTCTCTAGCTGATAACTGAGAGGCTACTAAGTGACGCCAGGGCAGGGAGCCCATACAGTGTGGGTCCACTGGACAAAGGGACCATGTATGTCCCAGGCAGGATGGAGCAGGAGACCCAAGATTTCATTATGGCACTTGAAATGGGATGCAATTTAAAACTAATAAATTATTTACTTCTGGAATTTTCCAAGGGATGTGTTCTGATGACAAAAAGTAAAACTACGGAAAAGAGGGAACCCTTGTGACAGATCGGTGAGGTCTGGTGATTCATGACAGGTCCAAACGCTGACAGCTGGTTTCTTAGTGTCTTCAGGCTGCTGTGACAAATACCATAGACTGGGCAGCTTTATAAAAAACAGAAACTGATTTCTCACAGTTCTGGAGGCAAGAAGTCCAAGATTGGGGTGCCAGCATGGTAGGGGGCCCTCCTCCTGGTCCTGTCCTCATATGGGGATTGGGAGAGGGAGGCATCTCGCTGGAGCCTTGTTTCTCAGGGCACTGATCCCATAGGTGGGGGCTCCACCTTCATGACCCATCACCTCCCAAAGGCCCCACCCCCCGATACCATCCCCTTGGAGGACCGGATTTCAACAGGAATTCTGGGGGACACAAACTTTCTGACCATAGCCTTTGCGTAACTGAATTGGAATCTGTATCTCATCATTTAATGTTTACCCAAATGCATCGCTCTGCCAATACCTGCGGAAAAAAACAAAGCAATAGGACTGAGTATATAGGCCACCGTGCTCCCTGTTCTGCAACCCTACCAGATATAAATAAAGAGCTGGGATACATAGCCCTAATTATAGTTCCTGTTCTTACACAGTCACCTTTGGTTTGCCTGTGATGTTGCCACTGCCGTTCCAGCGGTTTTACTTATTTCTGCTCTCAGGCAGCCTTGCCTCGGCTTCTCCCAAAGTGCTTATCCATAATAATGTTGGGGGCTTTGTTTAGTTTTATTACCAAAGCAATATGGAACCAAAATCGTTAGTTTTGCAGATGCAAGTCAGGCATTTGCATGCATAATCCTGAGAACCTAGCTTGTTATGACCATTCATTTCAACACAATGGCAGCGAGAAAAATGGAGTGCCAGATGGATGAATAGGCGGTTACCAATTAAATTTATAATAACTCGACAATGGCACAAAGCAAGAGAGAAGAAGAATAAATTTTAACAGATATCTCAAAAAGTATTCCGTTTTTATGTATGTGATGTATATTCACAACCAGTGAAATTTAAATTTATCCCCTGTAACAAAATACATCTGTCATAATGACAAAACTTTTACCAAAATATAGTACTTCAAGGACGATAGGAAGAAAAATGTTAAAATTCATATCTGAACTTGATTGAATGTGTAACCTGTGCCAGGCATAATGCTAAGTGATTTACATGCATTATCTCATTTAATTTTAATGACAGCTTTGAGGTCAGGTGTTAATGCTATTCTCATTTAAAAGGCGGGCAAGACCCCTAAGACTCAGAGAACAGCCGGCCTGCGGTGGGGTCAGGACCCTAACTAACCTCGTCTGCGTGACTGAAGAGTTCCAGCTCTCTCATCACTTTCTTAAAATCTATGGAAAGTTATTCTTTCTTTAAAAATATATTTCTTAACTTTAAAATACCATAGAAGCTTTACAAAAGCCCTAGAACATTAATGCTAGATGGTAAAAATATCAAAAATATTGAAAACACAAGTCTTTCATTGATTGGTATGTGACTTTGAGGTCCTTGACCTACAGTTCTATGTATTGATGAGCATTTATTACTCACACTAAGTGATCGTTCACCATATTCAGTGTTTGCTATGAAGCCAACATTCATCCTCAACAAATTTATTAAAACCATCTTTGAATAACCCTTGAAAATTCAGAAGAATCCCTTGATAGATCTAAACACTAGTAATCTGGTTTTGTTATCAAGCAAAATATGTCCTTGATAAACAATTAGGGTTGGTATTTAATTATGATCTCAAAAACAGCTTCATGTGAACTATTCTAAAACTAAAATTATTATCTCTGGGTGAAAATAAACAAATATAATCGGTTTCTATGAAATGGTTCCATACAGCACGCTAATTTGTTTAGGTATCCGTGGGGTACACTTTGGTCCTGCTGCATTCTGGCAGGTTCACCAAGAAACCATGTTGATCTATAATAGACGTTTCATGGGAAAATTACTGAGGATTTTGACATCTGCTATGATAATTTTCCAGGCTCAAGACTATTTTGACTCTGGTAAAAAACAAACAAACAGTAGTCAGAAGTTCAGGCCCTCAGCTGCTGTCCTAATGAAACACACTGAAACTTATTTCTAAGTGGAGTTCTACTTTTTCCCTCAAGCAATATTCATGGAAATACTGAGTTTTTCTGCCTGGTGTCATCCACGTGAGAAATTGAATAAAAATTAATGAATGCACTTCCGTCATTTACTTTTAGTTTTAAATTTCCTTTGTGGTTTTATTTAAGCAGCAGAATCTCAGGCCAGAAGAAAGAGAACATGAAATGGTTAGAGTACGAATTTTCTCAGAAGCCCCACGGTTACTCCAGCACATTGGCAAGAGCGCGTAGAGAGAGTACGTAGCAAAACACTGTACACATCTTTTCAGGCATTTATTATATTTGTATATTTAAAAATAACACCAAAATGCTGAGTCTTGGAAGTGCAGCATTTGAAAGATTCCAACCTGCATATCTTACTAAAAGTAGATGATCCAATTTTACTTTTTTTGGGGGGGCGGGGGGAACTCCTTTTTGGAGAAAACTAGTTAAAAGTCTTCTTTAACGTAATTTACGCGAATCCCAAACACAAGCTTGGTTTCTCGTGGAAGCAGAAAAACTGAAGTCGTTGTCAATCTGAGGATGACTGCTCCTGTGCTGCTCGGCCTCGTCAATATTTAGGAGGATGCGATGTTTTGAGGTTCGGTTCAGATCCAAGTTTCTCTGAGGGACAGCTACGTTCTCTCCCCACACCCAGACGTATATAGCAGCTGTGTCATTACTGCCAGAACTGGTGACCAACGAGATGCCGTTCAGCAGGGGAATGGCTCTGTTAGCTGTGGCCCTTCCAGACAATGGGATTTTATTCGGTGCTAAAAAGAAATGAACTATAAGCCATGAAAACTCACAGAGGAACTTTAAATATGGAGGAACTTTAAATGCGTATTACTAAGTGAAACATGACACACTTTTTAAAATGCAGAGACTCGTATTTATAAAAACCACAATGAGCGTTTCTGCTGCGATGTGTTAAGAGGAGGGAAATTGTTGCTCCTACCGTCATAACAGGAAAGAAAGGGAAACTGAAAAGCAGTGACTTTCCTTATATCCATCAGAGTATTAAAGACGCAGGACCAGGCACCACCCATAAACCGGGGTGCAGGAGAAGTCACAGTATGCAGAGCAGTCTACCTGAAACAGAAGGCACTGGAGCCAGGACTCGGCAGATGCCCTTAAACGGCAACCTTGGCAAATCGCTGGGGGCTGAATGTAGACCAGTTTGAGAATTAGGACATCTGGGGCTTGGTGTAACCTCCCTCACCCCAGTTTTAGAAAGATTTGGGAGAGATTCTTACCTCATGGAGATAACTCTTTTCCTGACCAACTTATTGTAAAAGAGTTACACAATCTGCCTAAACGCTAGCACATTGACTGAGTTATTCAATAGTTTAGTCATTTACAGGGTGAAGTTTTAAGGTGATAGAATCCTTTATTTTAAAAGAGATGTAATCAGTAAAAATCAGGAATTTTTGCACCGGTCACGTGCCAGGCTCCGGAATGAGCATTGTCTGTGTCATCCTTACAGACAGACGCTCTGTAAAGGAATTCTGGGTCTCTCACTATCCCATCACTACATCCATGTTCCCGCCAGGAAGAAGTAGTTGAGCTGGGATTTAAGCCCTGAAGGAAAATGCCTGACCACTCGGCTGGTCTGCCTGTGACGCACACCAAGTCGCCAGGCAGGATTGGGGACAAGCAGCCAGTCTGTGACTTGCCCTAGGAGCAAGGCTGGTGCTGCCTATGGAGAATGCATGTCGTAGCGATCACCTCCACCTCTACACTATGAAAACATTCGTCAGGGACGTCTTATAAAGCCGCAGGGAACACACCTTTAAAAAGATAACCAGCAAATGTCAAAGAGGAACACTTTCCTGATTAGACATCATGTCCATCCTAAGGCAACAATCCAAAACATTTAACAATCAGTGGATGAAAATGTTTAAAGAATGTATCATTAAAAATACTTTGTAGCAGAGAGGGATTCCACACGTTGTAGGACGTCGTTACGCTTTGCTCTTTACGGGACAGCGGTCTCAGCGCAGCCACCCGCAAGCATCCATTACAATCAGAAATGTCTTGTATTTCTCTCCCGATAAATATAGTTTTAAACATAATGAAAAACGAGCCACCATGCCGGACACCTGAAACTAACACTGGTCTCTCCGCTGTTGAGTTAAGGGTTCCCTATATTTTTAGATATTCACTGCGTAGCAGAAGCACGTCCCGCTGCCAGGATTCCGGAGATACCTGTGCCCCTGTGTTCACTGCAGCATCACTCCCAACAGCCAAGACATGGAAACTCTGCAATGACATGGGTGACCCTGGAGGACGACATGCCGAGTGACAGCCGCCAGACCCAGAAGTACCAGTATGGCGGGATCCCACTTCTCCGAGGACTCTAAGCGAGTCAGACGCACGGCAACAGGCAGTAGAACGGGGCTTCCGGGGGGCGGGGAGCGGGCGGGGCGGGCAGCTGGTGCTCTGTGGGTGCCAGGCTCACCCATGAGGGGTGCGTACGTCCCGGAGGGCTGCCGCACAACACCGAGCCGGTGGTCAATAACATCGTATTGTACGCTTTAACTTGGTTAAAAGGTTAGATCTCAAGTTCAGTGTTCTTACCCGAACCAACAACCAACAGACGTGCTCACACACACACACATATGCGCACAGGCAGGAGGAAACTTTGGGAGGTGAGGGGTATGTTCGTCACAGTAATTGTGACCATGGTTTCATGGGTGTGTGTTTATCTCCAAACTCCTTAAATTACATAGATAGTAAATTTATTCATCTCTATATTTCAGTTATCCCTCAGCAGAGCTGGGTTTGAAGCTACAGGGCTGGAGAGGCGTGGCATTGGTGAGGGACCGCGTAAGGTCAGCAGAGCAGAACACGGGCTCCAGAAACAGCCCCCCGCAAACGGAGCAGCTTAGTTCTTGACCAAGGCCGATCTATGCCATATTTTAAAGTGGAGAAAGAATATAGCTCCTCCCTAAATGGTACCGAAATAGACAACCATATGCAAGACAAAGAAAATGTAAAGGCCTTGAGCCAAACCTCATAGCATTACACAAAAATTCACTGTAGCCAGAGCACCAGCCTGCATATAACATACAGAACTGGAATGTCTTAGATGAAAGCAGAGAGGAAGATCTTTGTGTCTTGGGGTTTGGCTAAAGAAGGCACAGGACGCATAATCCATAAAAGGAGAAGGGAAATTAAATTTAAAATTTGAATGCTGCTTTTTTTTCTGTGAAAGACACTGTGAAAATACACTATAGATTAAGAGAAAATACTTGAAAATCATATACCTGGCAATGGATTTTTTTAAGTAGAAGTATAAAAAGCTGATGATTTTGATTTTATTAATGTATATTACTTAAGGGAAAGTTTATATGATAACGTGTGTGTGTGTGTGTGTGTGTGTGTGTGTGTGTGTGTGTGTGTGTATGATCTTGAATTGTGGTTCACTGGAATCATGAAAAACAGAAGAATTAAATAGAACACCCTGATAAGCCTGATAATATCCTGATAAGCCTGTGATGAACAAACCGGGATTATTTACAAATCACGCAGGCTTAACGTGACCTTGTTCAAGGACTAGGAATGGCGCTTTGAATAGGACAAAGCCCTCGTCTCTAGCTCAGGTGAGCGATCTTGGCACCATGCCCACGTCACGGCGTGAGAGCGCCTCACTCGTCCTTGGTTCTGCCTTCTCTCTCAGATCCTCAGCAAGGAGCTCAATGCCCTTCAGATGCAAGTCTGAAGTGTCCCTAAGACCCGAGAGAAGGCAATTAATATGTATGCATTTGACAGCCATGGGAAGTAGTAGAACTAAGTATTCACATTGATATTATTCCTACTATGTACCAGAAAATCATGTGTATGTATTTTGGCTTCTGATTTGTATGCCCCTAGACAACAACTTTATCATGAACTTCTGGCCATATGGGACCTCTGAAGGACTCTATCTGCGGAAGCCAAAGACACGTAAACCACGAAGTGCCTGAAATAACCCTCCGTCACCAGGTCCCCCTCGCATGCAGCCTGCTTCTGAGAGCCGGGCCTCTGTTAGAGATGGGACTGGGGGCTGAAGGGGAAGCAGAGGGTCTGCCCTTAGACCCTTCATGCCTGTTGGGGTGGAGGCGGGAGCAGGGGGGGCCTTGTAAAGAGAACTGAAATGCAACTCACTTGACAGATGTGTAGGCTCCATTATTTTTCAGGCATCTTTCAGGTGTGGCGTATGGGACGGAATGTGAGCGACAATTTTTCTGCCGTCGTTAAACTTACCTCTTAGAGGAGGAGGATGTAGAATAAGGGAGCAGGCGAATGAAAGATGAAGGTCATTCAGGCAGCGGGTATGTGCTCCGTGTAAACCAGAACAGAAGCATGGAGTGACCAGGAGAGGGATGCATTTCTGTTACTAACAACAGAACTATCCCTAACCAACTCAACTCCTGGATCCATCACTAGTTAATGTTGCAAGATCAAGGGCACCTGAAAATCAAGACTGTGGACGTTTATGGATGTTTTCGTCCTGTAAAAACAGACACTATGCTCTTTGCCATGTGATTCCTCCAGTTCATTGTATGTAACCAACATACATTAACTCTCAAATTATATTATTATTTATTTATTTATAGAACCTTCTGGCCAAGGATTAATAAGTCTACTTTATAATAGGCCTCCTTCTAGACTCTATTGATAATACATACATATAAAGGAAGTTAGAAATAGCTTACACTTTGGTAAAATAACTTTCATTGGGTGCTTCCCAGATTTCCTGTGTTTCATGTAAATTATGTTTGACAAGAAAATTTAATAAGCTTTCACTGTCCCCATTTTTCACATAAGGAAACTGAGGCCCAAGATTCTAAGACAAGCAGCCCAATTAAGAAATGGGCCAAGGACCTGAATAGACACTTCTCCAAAGAGGACAGACAGACAGAGGACCCATAGACATATGAAAAGATGCTCAACATCACTAATCATCAGAGAGAAGCAAATTAAAACCACAATGAGTTATCATCTCACTCCTGTCAGAATGGCCGTCATCAATAAATCAACAAACAACACGTACTGGCGAGGATGTGGAGAAAAGGGAACCCTACTGCACTGTTTCTGGGAATGCAGACCGGGGTGGCTGCTGTGGAAAGCAGTATGGAGCGTCCTCAAAAAACTAAAAATGGAACTCCCTCTTGACCCAGCGATTCCACCTCTGGGAATATATCCTAAGGATCCTGAATCGCCATCACCAATATTAAGTATTATTTGATATATATGTCTCCCTATGTTCAGAGCAGCATTATTGAGCCAAGCTCTGGAAACAGCTTGAGCGCCCATCAGTAGAGGAGTGGATAACAAAGCTGTGTTACATTCATACCACAGAATACTCTGCAGCAGTAAAAAAAAAAAAAAAAGAAGAAAATTTTACCCTTTGTGACAACGTGGATGGACCTGGAGAGTTTTATGTTGAGTGAAATAAGCCAGGCTGTGAAAGACCAACACCACATGATCTCACTTACATGTGGAGTCTCACGAACAAAACAGACACAGAAGCACAGACACATGGCACAGACTGACAGCTGCCAGAGGGAGGCGGGGCGGAGTGAAGGATGGCGAAGGGATCAACCAGAGAACATCTATGCGTGACCCGAGGACACGGAGGACGATACGGGGACTGACCTAGGGAGGGGGGAGCGTGGGGCTGGGCGCAGGTGAGGAAATGGAGAAGAAGCAGGAACTCTAATAGCATAAACAATTTTTTTTTTAGATTCTAAGTAAATCTGCTCAGAATTTTAACTTAGGTCTCTTTGAAGATGACGTCATGCTATCCCATGCAAATCCCCACTCATCAGGCACGGGAACAACTGGGGTCGGAGGGATAAGTTAGTGTGTGCTACAAGGAAAACCACAGAGTGCTCTGTGAATCCAAAAAGGAGAAAGTCCTGGTCCCAAAGAACCACGCGTAACTCCTAACCATTTTCTGATTGATTTTCCTCCTTGAAGCGGTTCAACTTCTCACGCACAAAGCAGTTTTACAGACTTGGGTCTGGAGATAAAATCAATTTTACTGTCAAATTTCCTTCAGGAAAACACATTTAGTGTTCAGAAATGGCTGGTAGCAGTTCTCATTCTTCATGCTTCCAATGTATCAGAGATTGATGTCTAGGAATACGGATAAAATATACATGATACATTTCTTAGTTAATTGTCAGTATATTACAAAATTACATTGCTTGCTACAAGGCTATCTAAATTGTATTAAATCAGGAAATCCTCTGCATAATTAATAATCCCAGATTGAACGATTTGTCGTCGAGTAATTTCCTGTTCTCATTCTGAAGAAAGAACGTTTATCATTGTCCCCAAGAATGGGATTGCTGTCTAGGTGGATGCCTAAGGGCCTCCCCATTAGCTGTGGCGTGTGATACGTCTGCTCGACTACAGAAAACGAGACACAACAGCTTTCACTTATGTCGTACCTCACAGGCCTTAACTCTACCCCTCAAAATAGTCAATTATTGACTGTTTTGGAGTTTCCTGAACTCTTTCATGACAATAACTTAGGACAGAAAAGATCTCTTCATAAGAGTGTTGACCCCCAAATAGTTCCTATGACTTTTGACACTTTCGGAAACATTGCAGCTGTGAATTATGTTTATTCCTCAATTCTCTGGCTTCTTTTAGAAGAGACTTGTGTGTGTTTCCTTGACTCATTTGGGAAAGCCAATGTAAGTTTGCAGCTCAAATTCCCAATTGAAGAGAAATTGCTTTACTCATAGTGAATACACTGATGCTCTCATGGTACTAAAATTTAAATTATTTGCCTTGACATCTGCCATCAAAGAAAAGTATCGGTAAAGTCTGTCTCAGAAGAAGGAGCGAGGGGCCCCGTGACAAGAGAACGAGTGGAATGCCCTTTGAATTACAAAGTGTAGGTTATTCCAGAACACGAGCCGCACCCAGAAGCCAACACTACTAAAACTGTAACACATGTTCACACGATCCAGCTTCAATGGACCTTTACAGTGTTTCCATTCCATTAATTGTTTAAAAAGACCAGGTCTGCTCGGGGCCGCTGTGGAGTCAGTAATGAAGCCATTGTCGTTCTTTATTGCCTGGTGGGGTTGGGACAGGAAAGCGGCCTACACACTTCAGATGTCAGCTCTCTCGCTCTCTCTTGTAGAACCGGTACGACTGGTACAAATTCTAATTCTGTATCATCTAATGTCCAAGGTTTCCTCTGATGACTGCAGCTTTCTGCACAGTGTTACCCTCATTTCAATAACTGCCATTCCAACCATTGTAAATGTTTACACTTTTGATATTAAATTATACTTATTATACTGTAGCAAGGAAGTATAAAGTATGCAATAAGTTCAGTGAAAATTTAGAAGAATCTTAGTAGTGAATATACCATTGACTTTTAAGTGTTTCATGGAAGCTTGAGGTTGTGTATTTTGTATTCTTTTGCTTTTATTGATTGATTAAATGTAGTCTATAGCTTTTAAATAATTCAAAGACTTTTTATTTTGCCTGACTTATATTTTCCGTTTTATCTGATATACATTGAGCCATGGTATATAAAATTTCCATACTATAATATGTTTTTTAAAATATTATAATTGAGTGCTATGTAATTTTGCTTATGAACACTCATATTTTAACACTTCTAATCACTTCCACTTTTATCAATGTAATAATAATATTTTAAATAATTATCTCTTAAATTATAATGTAGTTTGAAATTAATATTGTTCTTTATACTTTCTTTTGCTTTAAGTTTGCCTGTCGATTAAAATACTTGATATACAGCTGATAAGGAACAGCTTGGCAAAAAGAGCTTGAAGTGGGAAGACTGTTATTAGGCAGCCAATGGGTTAAGGAAATGAAGGGAAAGTATAGCTAGGAACGCAAGGAATTGAAGAGTAAAGACTTTTACAGAGCCTTGCTAGCTGCGACGGGGGAGTAGATTCATAAATAAGGGAGAGCCAGTGGTGCTCAGAACAGGGAGAGAGATTGGAAGTGCAGTGGAAAGGGAGGTTGGAAGACTCAGAATATTAAAGCTGGGAAAGCCGGGGCTGGGGAGGGTGTGCATATCTACAAGACTCAGACGCGAGTGAGACCAGTGTCAGCAAGACTTAGTTGCTTGTTACACGAAAGCTTCGCCTGGGAAAGATAAGACTGAAAACCATTAAATGACTTTACTGTTTGCTTCAGGAAACGCCTCCTGATCTATTTGTCAAAGACAATGCAGTCTGCGAACTTGGTCAGACAGTCCTCTTAATCAAGACTGACTTCAGGACCTCATGTGGCCGTCTCCAATCTTCATTAAAGATTACATCCTTCACGATGTTCTTAGGGAGTGGGTTATTTTTCCATAAACCCAAAGAAGGTATATGTCTTCGTGTTTGTGGGTACAGGGTAAAACCAGTGCTAACCTGTGAATTGTTTTGCTGGTGGTTGTTATTTTGTATCATCAGTCCATTTTTATGCAATATTTGGAATAGGCAAACCCATAGAGGCCGAGAGTGGACTGGAGGCTGTCCGGGGCTGGGAGCTGCAAGCCGAGAGCTGAAAGGCACAACATTTCTTTCTGGAGTGATAAAAATACCCTGCAACTGGCTGGTGATGGCCGCACAACTCTGTGAATATGCTCAAGACCATTGAGTCATGCACTTTAAATGGGTGAATTGTGTGGTATGTAAATTACAGCTCAATGAGCACATTACCCCAAAAAGCTAGCTGAACATGCTTGGAAGAAAAGATACATAAATTGAGAGTCTTAAAATAACAAAAGCAGAATTAAAAATCCTGGAGAAGAAAGAAAAACAAATCCACCAACCACCTCAGGAAATACGACTCTTGGGACCGAAGAGTAATTCAGCTCTGATCTTTCCGGAAGCCGTTAGACTGGGGTGCGGAGCGGAGCTCAGCAACATCCTTCTCCCTGTGTTTTCTGGCTTCCTCTGCCTTCGTTCTTTCTCCCCTTTGCTCATGGACTGCGCTCAGCCATCTCTCTTCTCCCAGGAGGACTATTCCACTCATCTTCCTCTCACGTGCGCTCCCGTCTACCCCTTCTCCACAGTCATTTTGGGGGGTGTCATTGATTCATGAAATCAGCATTGCCTTTGTCTCACAGGCCTCCAGGACGTTGAAAGGGCACGAGACCCCCACTCAGAGTCAGTAGCCTTCACTCAGTTCCTTACAGGGACCCCTCACTGCTCCCATCTTTACAAAGGCCACAGTAACAAACACCAGCTGGGGTCCCCGTGAGAGCGAGCAGTGGTGCGTGTTAGACTGGGCAAACGTCGTGCTCCCCATGAATGGTAGGTCCGGGAGTGATTTTTCTCAAGTTTGATGCGAGGTTTCCAAATGTGTGTTTCTCATGCTCTCTCCCTGAATATCCGCTTAGAATCTCAGCTACAGCGCCAGCCTGCACCACCAGCTCTGTTCCTTATGCTTGACTTCTCCTTTGTATAAATGTATCAAGATATTACACTTAAGTTCAAAAGCCTGCAATTATTTTATATTTTCAGTTTTGTCCCTCTATTCGACCAATTGCCAAACATCATTCCATTTAAATGGAGCAGTGAGACCATGACTCTAGAATGTCTGTTTTAATTTTCATGCCTGATTATTTTTACTGACATTAGTTCCATCGGCAGTAGCGCTCTGACCATAACACTCCTCATTCCACACGTACGAGAACCCTCACTACCTACGGCATTAAGCTCAGACTATTACACCTGGAGTTTAAGTTAATGCAGACCTGAGCTGTTTTACAACACTTTATTTGTACATCATATATCAGGTGACAATGAACTAAATACTCCCTTTCCTATAGTGTCTTAACTTGTCCGTTTGTGTACTTGATACTTCCATAGGGGGTTAATTACATTTAGAATCTCTGCAAAACCTATCGGTGATTTAAATATAAATGCTAGACAATCAATTTGTGTTGGGTCTTTAAGTACATCTGCAAACAAAACTGCAACATAATTAGAAGGATGAAATTGGGAGCAAGCATTCTAAGAGTTAATAAAACAAGTACATTGAATTTCTCAGCATGGCCTGCAGTAAGGGAATAGACTAGAACTTGAAAACTAAAAGTAAATGAAGGACCAAGGGAATCCTTCCAGGCTAAATTTGCATGAATAATTTTTTTTATATTTAATTATATCAAAATAAAAACATTCCCCAATCCACAATGGTAACTAGAAGTTAAAAATATATTAAGTTCACCTATATCCTACCCGAGAAACTTGTTATAGAAAAGTCATAAGGAGGCAAGGGGGAGAGTCTGGGAGAACATATGCCAGGACTTATTCAATTTGTCTTAGGCTCCGTTTTTCTCTTTTTAGATTCCATAGGACATCTGGGTCAAGTACTCAGGGAGGAGTAGGACAGATAAATTGAAGGCAAAAACCTCAGAGAAGATACAGGTGAAAAAGATGGTCAGATTCTAGAAATGTGATTGGTGGGGCTTATTGGTTCTTATGAAGTCCTTGGGGCCACTCCAGATGTATAAACAGTTTCTGTCACCACAAAATCCCCTACTTTTTTAAACCAACACTTTCACATAAACCACAGAGTGCAAAAAGAGAGGCAAAAGACTGGATAGCTTTTCATAGACTTTATGACGTAGAAGGGCTATCACCCTATCTTTATGTATGTTCCCAAAATTAACTTTTTAGGGAGACCAGATAGCCTAAACTTTCTTAGACAACTAAACACTTGAGTAAGAGTCAAAGTCCAGGGTAACACTTTTTAGCACAGAGTGACATGTACCAAGGGAAACACTATTTTTTCCTGTCATCTTATCCTCCTGTCACTCTGGATACAGGAGATATGTGGCTATGATCGCATTACATTTACACTGAACATCCACTCCACTCTCCTGGACTTACAATCTGTGGACTACAGCGTATTTTGAAAGGATGTAAGGCTGCACAGCCGCCATCTGGCTATTTGAATTTTTCAGCAAATATATTTTGGGCAATGAATTATTTTACTGTTGAGATTGTCCCAGTTCATGAATAAATATCATCAAGGGTTTTGTCTGCAGAGAAGAGTGACCTCTATCTATTATATGAAGTCAATGGGAGCATTTGATCTTCCTAAATCCTTGACTCAAAATACAATATGAATGCAAATGAGTTCTGGATTTCCAAAATAAGTTTCTTTCATGACACCCTCTATTACATTTTTAAAATCTAGCCAAAGAGAGACCATTCAAAGCTCTCCATACAGTGAATTGTATTCCATTCTGTTTCTAGCTGCTCACACATGCTGAGGATAAATACAATCTTGTAGAAAGTACAGGTCAGAGAGAGAGAGAGAGAGAGAGAGAGAGAGAGAGAGAGAGAGAGAGAGAAACTATAATATAATTGAGGAAAGCGACAGAGGTAGCCAAAACATGAAGTAAGATACTTATCAACACCCACAAGAATGTCTATTTTCTTGTGCAGGAGACATGGATTTTATGAAATGGGCTTCATGCTTTTGTCTGGGGACATTGAGGACCAGCAAAGGTACGGGGTCTAGGACACTTGGAGAAATGAGAGTCTCACAGAAAGCCTGGGCTCAGCAATGATGTGGACAAACACTGTACAGATAAGCATATGAATCTGTGTAAACTGGGGACAGGAAAGGGATGTTTACCATGGCAGCATGCTCAGACAAAAAGGCAAAATAAATATGGCCCCAACTAAAAAAGGCCTCATGAAAATGGGGTTTGCTGCTTCAATAGGAAGCATGGCAGTGTTAAGATGAATGGCACAATATTAAGAGAAAACACAGAGTTTTTTAAATGAAATAATCACATGAAATGATATTAAGAAAGTTTTCAGAGGTACACAATGACATACACCAGCAATCAGGAACAAGGAAAGAAAAGGTTAGTTTGAGACAAGAAGGTAACAGATCAGAGGGATAAATGTACATAAAGAAGTGATGAATTTTTGTGAGTTCTATGTTGCCTTAAAAAAATAAATCCCTAAAAATGCAGTGACTTAAGCAATCAATGTGATTTTTCTATTCATTGATGTACTGTGTTTATGTGACATACAAGGTCTGTAAGAAAAAAGTCCAACATCGTTAATATAAGGAGAACGGTTTGTGTGACGTCGATATAACCCGGCAGCCAAGGAGAGTGGACTGGAATGCACATGCGTGAACAATGATGACTTCACTGTACTGGTCAGTGGGGGCGGTAGACACTGTTGAGTGAGCACATGTGTGGCCAATGCATTCAGTATGACTGAGGGACTGAGCAAGTAAAGTAACAGATCTGCATCAGATTTTGCCTTAAGCATGAACATCCGTCCATGGAAACCGTTAGGATGACTCAGAAGGTGCAGCTCTGGGCAGCTGGCGACTGGCAGCTTCATCACAACAATGCGCCTGCTCATGCATCACGTCTCGTGCGGATTTTCTTTGCAAAACATCAAATCACTCAGGTGACTCAGCCCTGCTACAGCCCAGATTTGGTGCCCTGTGATTTCTAGTTTTTCCTAAAGCTAAAATCACCTTTGAAAGGGTAGAGATTTCAGGCTATCGATGAGATTCAGGAAATACAATGGGGTAGTTGATGGCAATCGGGAGAACTATATGAGGTCTCAAGCTGCCTTCTTTGAAGCGGACTAAGGCATCATTGTCCTGTGTACAACGTTTCTTGTATCTTATATCTTTTTAGTATGCGTCTCTATTTTTCATATTACATGGCTGGATACCTTCTGGACAGACCTCATACGCCTCAAAACATAACCTTGCCTCAGCCTAATGGTATAGTCAGTTCACTACACCATACCAGCATGATTCTTTCCTGATACATGTTTTTAAAATAAACGTCTTTAAAACATGAGTTTATAATTTTAAAGACACAGGATTTCATTATTTTATTTTTTCTAATCTCTTTGCAGTTTAGTTTGATTACCTTGAAAATCCTCTACTCTCTACTTTCTACATAGAGTACAATTAAATATCTTGACATGAACACAAAGGCACAGAAGGAAAATTTTTCCTATTGGAAGCAGAGAAAGAAGATATCTATTAAGGTTCATTATACTTGTCTCTTGTAATCAGAATATATCAAAGAATATGAGCTCATGGACAGTCAGCACTTCCCCAATACCATACTTCAAAATTATGGGCTGAGTTTTCTAAATTAACTAAATTGATGATAGACACAGCTCACCCAATAGAACAGCAGTCCCCACATAATTTGTAATTGACCCCAAAATTTTAGGGATATTTGAATATGTATGCTTATATCTAATGATTTGTGAAAATCAAGTTGTACAGCAAAATACGTATCTCAATTGTAACTGAAGAGGATCTGGAAAATCTTTTATTTTTCTTATATTACTCTACACCTTTAAATTAATCCTTATTAATTTCAAGTTAAAAAACATTACACAGAGTCCATCATAGTCTGGACTCCTCTACACCCCACACTGGAGACACACACTTAAAAAGGCTTTGTGACAATGACGTTGTAGTAAGTGATAGGCTGCTATGCTCCGTCTCCTCTCCCCAATCTTGGCTGTGCGCCCCTCCATCCCAGGGTCCTGCAGCCAAGTACCGAAGACAGTCCTGGCCTAGCACAACACGGTCCGTTTTCCATCTACATCTCTCTATACAAGAGAGCCCACACTATTCCTCATCTGTCTTAACGAAGTTAATGAAGATGGTGTCCGCCCCCAAATTAGATCAACTCCAGCTAATTTCACTTTTGTTCATTAACAGCACAACCTGCTGAATTACGAACGTAAGTGGTCGGAGAAAACCCTCTCCTACGTGCGCTCTCCGTCCCCTCCAGAGTCTTAGCCTTTCATCGAACACGCACCTATGGAGTCTATTCCAAATGCTGAGAAACTCTTGGAATTCAGCGATGAACAAAGCAGATAAGTCCTCCCTTCATGTGGCAGACACTCCAGCGGGAAGAGAACAAGGTGGGAAACCCATGACCTGTGTAACTAAACAGACCCGTGAGGGGCGTGGAGAGCCCTCTTTGGAACACATAACATTATATAAAGAAAGTCGGGTTGTAAGAGCGCCCCGTGTGGCGTGCGAAGGGGACGTATAAGGATCAAAAGAAAGAGGCGTGACCAGGCATTCGGGGGGTTACTGGTGAAGGGTGTGGGCACAGCGCCCCATCCTGTGACAGGGACGCGCGTGGACTGGGCTGGCCCGGGGTGGGCAGTATTCGCACCACAGAAATCAGCCAACACTGGCCTCAGAGATGCTCCTTCTTCCTGCCCTTCTTCTTCTCCCCCAGAGAACCGGTTATTAAATACTTACAAGCAAAGGGAGACTACAAAGATGCTGATCTAAGAGGTACATTTCCAAGAAAAATTGCACATAGTAAGCCATTACTTTGAACATGAAGAAATAAATGTATGTTATTAATAATGCACTTTTCACTGGTCCAACCAGGCGGGCCTTGAGTACATACAATATGTTTATTTTTATAACTACCAGAGTAGGACCTTGGCTTCACTGACTCACTGCTCATGATGTCTCGGTGGAACGAGGGTACCATAGCGTGGTTGTTTGTCATGAAGAATAAGCCCCAGGTGGCAGGCGGCCGGAGATAAAGGCCCCTGGCACGTCAAGGGTGGCCTTGACAACGTGACTTCCAATGTTCAGCTCACTGCCCCGCATGTCATGGCAAACCCCTCAGTCCAAACCCAAACCACTTTCCTCTGTTGCCTGTCACGCATCCCTTCCCTGCTGTGTTAAGTCCGGAAACCCACGGCTACTGTTGCCATCGGAGGGAAAGCACCAAGATAAAGAAGAATCGGGAAGAATCACAAACACTTCACTGTCGGTCCAAAACATTTTATGTCCTTTACCTGCACTTCCTCTTTTCTCCTAGATTGACTTCTAGATTACTTTCCTTTTTTTCTTCCATTGGGATCCCTTTTATTTTCAATTCACTGCAGGGCTTTCTAACATCCGTGACATTGTCTGGTATAGCCCAATGTAAGCATTCAGTGTAACATCGTTATCAGATTATTAAAATGTTATTTAATATCTATCCTGCTTTCCACGTTTTCCTGCTTTCCATATCCCCGGTGCCGTAGAGAAGTGCCCTCAAAGCCCTGTGCTTGCGTATTTGGTGCGCACACACCGACCTCGTCACTTTGTAACTCTCTAATGTGCCCAGTGATGTACGCATGGCCCACCCTGATTCCGTCCATCCGCCATCAGTCTAATCTCAACTTCGTACCCTACCTCGCCTAGCGTGGCTGTACCCTTGATCTGTCACAAAACGCATCCCTAAGGAGTTCCAAGACTGAGTAATTAGACATTTCTTCCATGACACTTAACAATATGTTAAGAAATATAAATTATCATCTGAAAGTCTTACAAACGTTTTCTGAACCATTCTGGTGCATAAAATTATACTTGACATTAATCATAAAAATATCACTGCCACTTGGCAATTTTGCACAGAAAATGCATTCACTTTCCCGGTTTTAGGGGCTACATCTGCCTCTACACACAGAACTGCCCGTCCCAGAAAATCTAGCCCCGATTTTTAACAGCACCAACGAAAACACTGCTCTAAAAATTAAAATTAAATTGGAATAAAATAAGATCACCTTTCATCTCTTCTAGCGGTCCTATTGATTCTCACTGAATTCATCACTTTACTGCACTCAAATCCAGAGTCATTGCCTTCAGAATTTTATAAAAGCTCAAATATTCAAACTCATTGACACAGAAGTTTATTTTCTTTTCAGCAATGCACTACCATGCCACAGTTGAAAACAGTGATCAAGGACATACTTTCTACATGGATACATTATTCTCTGAAAACATGTTATTCTTGAGGCTGTGTCATTCCCCATGCACTGCGCTGTGGCTTGCGGTCGGCCCCTTGGGTGAGAGATCGTTGGGTATACAAACAGAAATCTAGATGTAGATAACCATAAACTTCTGAAAATTATTTGTGAGTTTTTTAAAGAAATTAACTTGAAAAGTATGTTTCAGGTAAGTAATATTTTAATATCCCTTAAGTCCTCCTTTACTTACTCTCAATCTAGTAAGCCAAACAATAGAATTTATTCATATTTTTTTAACTTTTCACTATTAAGATTGTAACTGATGCCTATTTGAAATTCTATTCCTTTCTGAAATTGGTAGATTTTAACCACATTGCTGGAGCCGCATAGACCTAAGCTACAGGTATTGCATGTGTGTGTATGTGCTATAGTATGTATTTGTTTATTTAAACCTACATATAATATACACAAAATTGTACACTTAATTACGTCATTCTATAAGGAAACTTTTATTGATATACCACTACTAATCAGGCATTTTGCTAAACACAGGGATTGTAATAGTGAACAAAAAGCTGTCCTGAGATAAAACAGTATCTTTTAAGCCATGTCTGAAGCCAGGATGACTGAGGTTTTATTACGGACTCAGCACTTGTGGGAAATGGAAACGGGAAATGCTGTCTGTGAGGCGGCGTGTTTCCAATACGCAGAAGGTGTTCAGGGAGATGTGGGTGGGGAGCACTACTAAGTGGTGCTGAGTTCACAGAGGAACGAGGCAACTCCTTCAAGGCCACGAGATGCTGCTGCATGACTCTCTAATTCCTCGTTCTTATTAGACCAGGTGCTGTGAGGAAACGGCCGCAGAGGAGTGTTCACAGGGAACGTTCTTCCCGGCGATGGGAGCCACCACGGCGGCATCAGCACACAGTCCTTCTCCGAGCTGCCGCTGCGGGGAACGATGACGGATGCTCCGGGAACGTGGTGTTCCTGCAGAGACGGGCTCCCAGCAGCCCTTTCTCTCAGCGTCAGCAGGTACCCTGCTCTCATAAACACACAATTAAACGTAAACGCTTCTTTATATTGAGAGGTTGCAAAAGTGCCCTTGAAACTGTGTAAGCCATTGAGATACTCAGATGGCCTGTCCAAGGTTCTTTCAGGTTCTCTGGTCTGTTCTTCAGAAATGTGCGTAGAATGTTATTAACATCCTAATTTCATTTGTCTTATTATCCTGGCTTCATCATCTAAGGAAATATAAGGTATCAACTGAAAAAAAATAAGGTCCTTTACCTGAGATACATAACAGCAGACCCTCCATATCACCCTGCCCAGGCTCTGTAGCTTCAGCGTCATCGCAAGATGTCGATTCAACACGGGAGGAGACAGATACTGTGTCACTCCCGAGTCGGACTGCACGGCCATTCTCGGCGGTGCAGATAGACTCTTAAGAAGCTACACCATCGTCTCTCGAGACGGACGGCTGCCGACGACGACGACGAATAATAAGGAAATAAGTCAAGTCTTCGCTAGCTAGTAAGTAAAGATCATTGAAAAAATTAAACTCGAAATGTGAGCACAAAGCCTATGAAAATAAGTGTCCCTGACCCTGGGGAACTGAAGTCTATGACTATTTACATAATTAGTGTAGTGAGAAAGATAGATGCTTATATTCCCAATATTAAAAGTCAGTTTAATACACAATATTTCAAGACTAAGCAAACTCTTCCTTAAGTCTGAACCTAAATTATCTGGTTTTTAATCTGAAGTCAACAAAAAATGCTGTCCAACGAGTGAGTCATTATTGATTTGTTCCTTCCTTATTTAACCCCCAATTAATCAAGGCACACGAGTTTTTCCCAACTCACCAGCCGCTGAGGACGACTGGAAAGAAACTAGACAAAAGGTAAAGTGGAGAGTACCCGAAGGCACTGGGGGGCTGGCTACAGCATGAGAGCTACCGGCCCAAAACCCGGAACGCACGTGCCTCCAGAGAGCAGAGTGTCGTTCTGGGGCCGCTTTCACCCTGGGGTTACTTCCACTACGGAGAGAGGACTGAGAACCTTCTAAGGCTGGGCCATTAAAGGTAGACCCAGGCCCTGTGGCCCCCCTCCCTTGCTCCCTGGCTCGTAGACAGAACGCGGAAGGAGGCAGACCCCACCGTCCCGGCCTCCCTTTTGGCCCGAGCTCTTTTCACCAGCCACCTGCTCCACCCCTACTCTGTCTTCTGTCTCCCATTTGCTTGTCGGATGGAACTGCTGGTGCCGACGGCGACCTCCAGGCGTCTGAACCAAGAACTGTCCCGTCACTAGCGGCTGAGCTCCCAGGAGCACCTCTGCAGGTTGAGTTTCTCCTCTGGAGACTTCACTGGTGGGTCGTCTTCCCAGGCCATCTTTGCGGATTGCCCAGGGCTCTATGCTTCCCTTGGGCCCATTAGTTTTCGTTTCTCCCTTCCGGTGACCACGACGTCTTCTTTGTTTTCGTCTCCTGTGAGTGCTGTTTTCTCTCTGTGCTGCTTTAATGCGTGCTCATCACTGTCTCCCTTCCTGCACCCCACGGTACCAGCACTAACGCCGGACCGGCGGGAGGGACAGGTGCTTCCTGGTGGTGAATCCACAGAGGTTTCTACAGGACAAGCCAACGAAGAGAAGAAGCTCCAACTGAAAGTTACATTGCTGCTGGGTATGAAAATAGTACCACACTGGAAGCTACTATAGAAGGCAGTTTGGCAGTTCCTTACAAACTGAACATACTCTTACCATATGATCCAAAAATCACGTTTCTTGGTATTTACCCAAAAGAGTTGTAAATTTATGTCCATACAAAAACTACACATGGATGTTTATAGCAGCTTTGTTCAGAATTGCCCAAACATGGAAGCCACCAAGACATCCCTCAGTAGGTGATGGATAAATAAACTGTGGTCCATCCAGGCAGTGGGATATTATTCAGGGCTAAAAAGAAATAAGCTCTCAAGCCATGAAAAGACATTTAGGAATTTAAATGCCTATTAGTAGGTGAAGTAAGACAACCTGAAAAGGCTTCCCATGACTCCAGCTATACACAGGGCGTTCTGAAAGAGGAAGATCCGTGGTTTCCAAGGACCCGGGTGAGGGAGGGTGAGTGGGTAGGGAACAGTGAGTATTTAGGGTGGTGAAAACACTCTATATGACACTATAATGGTGGATGCATTTTCCCGAACCCAGACAACGCACAGCTCCAAAGGTGAACCTTAATGCAAACTTGGACTCTGAGTGATGATGACGTGTGCATGTTGGTTCACCCGTGGGAACATACGTACCACTCTGGTGGGGGGTGCTGATGACCGGGGGGTGGGCAGTGCATGTGTGGGGATAGTGAGTATCTCAGAAATCTCCATACTTTCCACTCAGTTTAGCTGTGAACCTAAAACTACTCTGAAAAGTAAAAGTGTATGTAAAAAGAAATAAATGCTACATATCAGATTTGCTGGAGTTGCTTGGTCATCGCTAACAGGAAATTCTCTTCACCTGGACTGCCTGTCTTAAGGACAGCTAGCGGCCACATTGGCAGGCCTCCCTTCTCCATCAGATCTTCCTCTTTTATTTCCGTCTCTCATCTCCTCGTAGAACAATACCTTAAAATCCAGGTATGCACCTCTACCCTTATGTTACAGGACAGTGCCATTAAAAAAAAAAAAAAAAAAACTAACTAAACCATACCCAAGAAGGCCTTCATCGCCTCGAATTCCCAAATAAATAAAACTAAATAAATAAAACAGCATTAGTTAGGCATCTTTAGGTGAATTTCCCAGCTCCTCCCTTAGAAACAATCTTTTCTTCTTACAAATAGCTCTTGGTTTGGTTTGGTTTGGTTTGGTTCTGTTTTGCCCTGGCCAGGTAGCTCAGTTCGTGAGAGCATAGTCCTGATATACCAACCTTGCAGGTTCGAATCCTGGGTCAGAGCATGTACAAGAATCTCTCTCCCTCTCGCTCTCTCTCGTCTCTCTATTCATCCTCTCTCTCCCTGTCTTCCCCCCTCTCTCTAAAATCAATCAATTTAAAAAATAGCATTTTTCCTTCCAATTACTTCAACATCTATGTCGACCACAATAAATGTCATTAACAGCTTTTTCATACCTTTTTATACCTACTGTGTCCTGGGTACACTAAGACCCAGATCTCAAAATGCTGCTTTGTTAGAGTCTAAATTACAGATATTTGCAACCACACAAAGATGCCAGTCCCCCCAAAGCAACACCCATGCGATCTACATGTATTTTCTTATAGATCTGAAGGAGATTTATCTTGTTATCCTTTTATGATAAAAGTGCACACTTGGATTTTGGGTTATCATTGCATGAAACTTAAGAGAATTAAAAAGAATGTCACTTCAAATGGGTTAAAATTGTCCCATAGCCATACCCATGCTAGCAAGTCATGTCAATACGATGCTACTTAGTTTTTGTGAGAAACATAACAGAAATGTTCACGGTTACAGGATGTACACAAAGGCATGTTTCCAATGGTTTCGGCTTGTGCAGCTCTTTCTGACTTATCTTTTCCTGGGTGCTAACAAATAGAAAAATAAAGTTAAGGACAAGAAGTGCTGCTGAAGCAATTTTCCGTGAAGCAAACCCAGCTGCGCATAACAGTTATGTATCGCCCCTTAAACATCCATGGAGAATAGCCCGGTACTTATTTCAATACAAAGCATTTTGGTTAATACCAGGTGACTGCAGCTTTCATGCTTTGTAACCTTTTAGCAAAGTCCCCTTGTGGCTTAGGCTCTCAAATACTCAAGGGCTGTTCCCATTGTCCCAGCTGATGAGTTATCATTAGCGTTGCTTGGTGCGGAAAATGCCTACCCACACCCGGGACCACGTGCCCTCCATGACTCATGGGGAAAATGACCCCTGCAGAGTAAATGACCCCTGGTCCCTCCATTCTCCTCCAAGGACCTGTCAGTGTGACAGTGCACATGCGCGCACACACATAGAGTTTTAAGATTATGATAGTTCTTCATTTTAGAAGGCCTGATGCCAGATCTCAGTCTTAACCGTGAGTCATTCATAACCAATAACGATAACTGATCAAACCAATAGGACATATAGATACAAGAGCCACATGATCATTTCTTTGGTATCAATATTTTGAGGGTATTTTATAATTACATAAATACATATATACATACCAGCTGTCTTTGTCAGATTTGCTTGGGGAAATGTTTGCAGATAAATGTTGGAAACTTTTTTTTGGCCCTAAAGCACACAGGAGTTACCTGAACATGTATGTTCTAGAAGAACACACGTGTATAAAACCCTGGAGCTGGCGTTACAGTGAGTCCACACGCACACAGTTATATTTTATCTCCTTAACCCTTCACTGCTCACAGCCAGGCTGCCACCTCCCTCTGCCAGCTGCCCTGCAGAACCCACCCAAACGCCACCCCGTTCCCGCCCCTCACTGTCACCACCCTGGTGAAGCCAGCACCATCCCCACCAGCCGAGCGCTTTCTTCTCAGAACGGCTCCCTCCAGCCACCATGAACCCCTCTGCTGTTCACAAAGCGGCACAAAGGTCTCTTCTAAGCTGCCAACCTGGTTACAGGGCCCTCTCCTGAACACCCCCATAGCTTCCTGTCACACCAGGGGGACAGCTCAGACTCCCTCTCTGCTTACGTGGGACAGCTGGCCACCCCCATATCGGCCCATTCCTACCGCAGTGAGCAAGTATCCAGATTTACGCATCCATGGAGGAAAGGTGTTCTCGAACCGATTCCTCGTGGAAACTGAGAGACAACGGAATATGGTTGGAGTCAAAAGCAGTACACAGACTTTGGACCACATGGGAACCAGCATCGCACCCCCCCCCCATTGTTCCAAGGTCAATTGTGTATAGTACATTAGATGTTAAAGAGTGTTCAGCAGGAAAACAGAACAGGAGAAATGTTAGAGAAGGTGAGAGAGGAAAAGGACTGCTTCCTTGCGGGATCTGCAGAAATGGACCCACCTAGCCATAAACTCAGGAGGTCAGTGAGTGTCGTCATAAGCAACTAAGCTTGTGTTACTTGTTACGCAGAAATAGCAGACCAGTGCACATATTCACAGGCAAAGTCCTATTTCAAACTCATATTTTTCAGTTTTGTTTTCCCACTGGAACTACCTGTGGTTTCCATTTCTAAGCCACCTATTTCTCCAAATACTGCATTTTAGGAGACTCTACGAAACAACAGCTTCTCTCAAACGCACGGTTTCATCTGCAGGCATTAGCAAAAGTAGGTTAATAGTCATCAGCACGTGAAAGACAGCGTTGATTTTTGTATTATTATCTATTAACTATTGGGTCCTTTTCATATGAGCAACTGTAAGCCCACTTTGCTCACCGGGCATGTGAGAGTACTCTTTCTAAACACAGACGTGCACCCCGGTTTTTCTCCTCTAAATTAAATATGTATGGATCGGATTTGGGCTTCTGTCAATAGCGCTGCTCATTTCTCCCCACCTGAGTCTTACAGCGCCGTCCGTCCTCTGTGCGCAATCCCAAGCCCAGCAGGTGCGCGCTGCGCGTCAGGCGGAGAGCACCCTTGCTCCTCAGGGTGGCAGCCGCGAGGTCTCAGTTCATTCAGAATCAAACCTCAGTTCTGTTGCCTCGCCCCATTTTACACATTTCCAAGGAATGTCACTGCTGTGGTGACACCATTATACAGGACACTTCCCTTTCGCTTGGCGATGTCCTAACACCCACCAGTCCTCCCCCATCTTCCAGGAAGTCGGCTCCGCGGTCCTTTACCCTGAACCCAGAGGGCTTCTTTTCCTAAAACTGCAAGTAACGCGAAATTTCATGAAAGCCTGAAACCCAAAGGCAGATTCTCTTTCCTAGTAGTTCCGTATTTCCCCCCGGGGCAGTGCCTTTTTTAACCTGTTTTGTTTTGTATGGAACAGACAACCCAGGACGGGTTTCTGTAACCCTCCCCCGTCACTGCACAATCAGATTCGACGCCAGGCGACACGCATCCTTGGCCGGAACCCAGAATCACTTCATCATCGTTAGCATTTCAGTCTTCACCAGTTTCGTTTTCCTGGCAGCCGGTGCTTCTCCTCGACTGAGGCTTCCGCTGGACGTTTTCTATTTTATTCTCAGGAAAAGTGTTTTGAAAAGAAATCACATGATGATATTAATAACAGATATCAAAAACAATCTGCAGAATATATTCATCTTGTTTTGTGGTTTGCAGAGCCCCGGATGACAAACGCGGCCAATGTTCACTCTTTGAAGCAGATCCACCTGTCACATCCCAACCTGCCTCCTCCCGTGCCCCCGGGGCCAGCGCGCTGCACCTGCCTCCAGAGCTCCAAGGCGGTCTCTGCGTATGGCAGGCGCATTTCGGACTGAGGACGCCTCCCGAACCCAAAAGACTGTCACTAACAGGGCTGAGTTTGGGGGGCTGGGAGCGCCAGCTGAGCGCTCATTCAGAGGTGGGCGTTTGACGTGCACCCCCTCCGAGAACAGCTGTGGAAGGAGGTGGAGAAGGGGAGACCTGCTCAGCAGAGACAGCAGAAGTGCCCCTGTGCCAGGCACTGCTCGTGACAGTGTGACCCAGTCAAGCAGCATCTGTGGTGCCCAGCTTCTTCATCAGCACGCAACTCTGGGACGTGCATGCGTGACGGTGGCACATTCCAAAATGGTTTTCTAAACATCTGATTACCTGGAAACTTATAAAAATTGACATTCACTTATAATACACACATAAAGCTGAGCAAACAAAAGCAAAACAATAGAAATATATAAAGCAAATTAAAAGAAAGAGAAATGGTATTCGAAGCCTAAGAGGAAAAAATAATTCACTTTAATTTTGCTTTTCCAGTAAGACAAACATGGTTTTATGTGGCTTTCATTCAAAAGCAAACACACACACAAAGCATGTTAAGTAGATTCATATGGCATTAAGTGTTATAAAAATTATCATGTAAATTCTTAACAGACATTAACTAGCATAATAGGTCCTGTCTCCGTCTCCAATTTTGCTGAAGATAGTGCAATTTTCTTCATCTGTCTGTTTCTTACAATGACCTCTGAGAAAGGACAAAGGCACAGCCTTCCAGTGCAATTTAATTAAGACACTTCTACAGAGGCATAAAGCCAGGGTAGCCCAGACGTGAGGTTTTATCTGTCCATAGGGATAAAGTTCGGTGGACATGTCGCCTTAAAGCAAATACGTTCCAAGATCTGACAGTGTCTCTGTCCTGGCCATATTGCTTCACCTCCTTCCTGGTTTCTGTCTTGGCAACTTGGGTAGAAAGTGTAGTTGGCATTCTTTGTGCAAATGTGTAAGTCAATGATTCATGTATATCACCTGCTCCCTCTATTCCTGTAAAAATGTATTTTCTTCTTCACTTCCTTGCACATATTTAAGCAATCAACTCATTAAGAGGATCGAATTCTACATTGAAGACAAATATTAAAACTTGGTGACTACAATCCTTGCCAATTTTGGAAACCAAGAGTTCCCATGGGCACACGGATTAACACAGAAACTGACAGGAGCACAGCAGGAGGAGGGAGGGGTTGGTGATGGAGTCTGTTTGTGGTGAGGGGGGCCCATGTGGGTAAGAACCTTCTGGACCTAGCAAGTTAGCTGCTGTAATAGTGACCCCCTTCCCTAATGCCCCTTCCAAATTATGGACCCCTTTTGAAATCATAATACGAAGGCGATTTTTTGATCCAGGTCCCAGAAGTTTGAAGGAGTGGAGAGAATTAGACAGGGAAAAATGGAGACCCTCCTTCCCAGAGGAAACAGAGGAAGATGTAACTCCTTCAGTCCCTACTAGGCTTAATGAGGCACATTTAAATTGTAATCTCTCACTTATATAAGTTCCTGTATGTATATAGAAGTCATCTGGACATGGTTCCTCGGTGGCTGCTGGACATCTTGTTCAAGTGGTGACATTTTTCTGACCTTGGCTTTTATTTTTTCCATTTCAGGATCACTTGGGAGACTACCAGGAGTCACTGGAATCTGGGCTATAAGTGCTCTCATTCTGTCACCCCAACATATGGCCACATACATTGTGGAATGACCTAGCTCCCTATTCAGTCCTTTTAAGAAGAAGCAGCAGAAATTCTTATATTCACAGCTAATTTATCTGTCAATAACAGAGAAGTTGCCTCACATTTTTTAAAGTATACCTTCAAGAAGAATTTTAACCTTAATTTTTTAATATATTATTGAAGTAACATCTTGAAGAGCGATACTTCTCTAAACTTTTAATGTATGGTAAACTGAAAATATTATAAAGATATTATTGAGATTAAAATCAGAGGAAGCTAAAATTCCAAAATACTATTACCTTTTAGAAAATTCTAGTTAATTTCCTCCAGAAAAATAATTCATTTGTGAGTGTCATTTAAATTTTTCTTGTTTTAATTATTATGGTCTCAGCTGGTTCATACTCAGCTTCCAACAACAAGTATTTCTTGAAGCAAACAACTTGTTTTTAAATTTAATCTTAATAGACTTCATATGTATGTGTTTAGACACACACAAGCATAATCTAAATCATCAACTAGATAAGAATTTAACTTTGAACTGTAGCCTAAAATATTAAGTTTCATAGTATATTTGATATGAGTCTCATTGAATTTACTATTCTAATGAACTGGAACAATTTCCTTAATAGAGCAACCATGTGATTCTGAGAATACGCGTGCATCTTTTAAACATAAATAAATCTGTTCACATATCAAAAAATGTTCAAGGAATCATAAATATAAGCACTACGTTTCTACCTTTTCATAATATACCCCAAATCACAGTCAACCTCTGTTCTGTTCCCAAAGAGAAAAAAGAAAGGAAAAGCGGGGAGGGAGGGTCTGGTTACGTGAGGCAGAGCCTGGTCTTCTCTGCGCTTTTCAGAGGACCTCACTCCACTAGTCACGACGAGGTTTCCGCAAGCAGCCAGTGCCGTTGCTTACCATCCTGGCTGGTGTGTGCTTGTCAGAGTCACGTGAACGGAAGTAAAAAATGAAGGGGCGGGTGTTTGAGGGGACACCTATGAAAACAGCAGTCGCTGGTGAGAACGATCCTCGTGCAGAACACTTACGTCCAGAACACAGTCAAGGACAGGTCCCTGTTGACTGCAGACACGATGCATCTCTGTGCCAAGAAGGCAGATACAAGGAAGTAAAGCTGTTCTCGGTGACGCCTGATTATTGTCAAAGCAAAAGTCGCACCGAGCAACTTTAAAGAGGCCAGGGACACGGCCCTTTATTAAGTTTTACATATTAAAAGTAAGGGTAATAGTTTTGTAATGATTAAGTAATCGAATGAAGTAATCTAAATAGAGGCTAAAATTATGTCTGTCATATTAAACATTTTATAAGTACAATGTGTTATTCTTACCATCATCATTATTTTCACTGGTAGTTATAAACTGACTATAGCTTATAGAAGTAAATAAATGTTTAACTATTATGTTTGTTTGACTCCATATAATTCTGAAAAAATAAAACTATCAGATCGATTAACTAAAACGTAACATCAACCATACTACTATTTCCTCAAGGTAAAGTGCTCCGTGGCAAGAAATTTTCCATTTTGGTCAGAAACATGCAAGATTATAGAACTTTTCCTCCTGTTTTCCACTAACCTCTAAACTACAGTCTATTTTCTAAGGTTCTACCGTATGTCGACATCACAGCATATACTCTCTCACAGTGATCCAAGTCCCTCTAAATGCCACGGTCTGCTCTCCCTGGTCATCTGCTGGGTGAGAGTAGAAGTGTTGTTTATTACTGACACTAATAGGTAATATGTAATATGTCCCCTCTACCAAATCACATGTTCCCAAGGTGACAGAGATGGCTATGCATTCCTTTGTATATCCCCAGCACTTGTTTCGACAATATATTTAATTTTAATACATGTAAAAATTAATTAACAAAAATAAATCAGTGATTAATAAAGTACCAAAGTCATAAGTACATTAGAATCTGTCCCAAGATGTGCTCACGTTTTGTAGGACGGGGTGGAAGAATGTGGCACGTGGCTACTAGACCCCCAGTCATTTAAGTTGGCATCGAGTCCAGGAGGAAGGGGACATACTGGCCCTGCGGGGACAGGCAGGGAGAAAGGCAGAGAGCAACGCTGTGATCGGTCCTGGGCTTGATAGAAAACTCCTCTCCAAACTCTGACATTTGGACTCAGAGGATTTGAAGGAAAAGGTGCAGCTGAATCTTCCGCTGCTGAGAAAGAAACAAAGTTATCCTCAAATACACGTTTCAAAAGACTGAGGAAAGTGAAACGAGCCATTCCATGGGGCACGTCCCCCACGAGACGTCAGAAAGGCGGGTCATTGTGAGGCCCCACGTCGGAGCAAGGAGCGTCCCCGTCCCGCATCCTCCTGTCTGTCACGGCCGCACGACTCCGCCCGCCTCGCCGCTGGGCTGGAAACCACGTCTCTCTGCCCCTGAGCCACTGTTCGCGTGGGGCTGCTCACGCCCCTGTAGTCCTCGGCCCCGCCCACTCGCCCCCGTGACTGAACAAGCGGTTGGCCTGTGACGCAACCTCACGGGTTAAGGACTTTGTCAGAAGATGGCACAACTACTACTCGTAAAGAGATGCTTTACTGATCAATCCTCCATCACTAGGGGAGACGGCAACAGGGCGCGGCTTGCCCGTGGCCATTTTCACGTCACCGGACGGAGCCTGAGAATAAAACCAGTCCTTACGGAGAGGAGGAGAGGGAGGGGAGCCGGGGCAGGAAACAAAGAGAAAGAGACAGAGATCAGGGAGCGGGAGGAAGAGAGAAGGGGCAGAGAGAGAGAGAAAATAGGTGGTAGAGATGATGGGTGGATGGGTGGGTGGATGGGTGGGTGGGTGGTTGGGTGGATGGATGGATGGGTGGGTGGGTGGATGGGTGGGTGGGTGGTTGGGTGGATGGATGGATGGGTGGGTGGATGGGTGGGTGGATGGATGGGTGGATGGGTGGGTGGATGGGTGGGTGGGTGGATGGATGATAGAGATAGATACATTGACAGATCATACATAGAAGGATAGGTAGATAGATATAGAAAAACATTAAGTTTCTGAGCGCATTGTATACTCTTTGGACCTATGTGTACAGATCTTACCAGAGTCGGCCTTATTCCTGTACTTTTTGGTTTCATGAGTCAGTAGAGTCTATTTTATTCTTCGAGCAAGATTTTCTATTACTTGCAATTGAAAGGCCTCGTTTTGCTTTTTGTTTTTTTTTTTTTGAAAAAGGTCTATGTATAAATATATGTGCTAGTACTTCTATTAATGTACATGGATAAAAATTAATCTCACAAGAAGCCACAAATAGAAACAATTACATAAAAAAGCATTTATTTCTGCGGCCAGGTGGCTCAGTTTGTTGGAGGACTGGCCCATGCACCAAAAGCTTGGAGGACCAGGGTACATACAGGGGGCAACCAATCAATGTTTCTCTCCCACTTTGCTGTCTCCCTCTCTCTCTCTCTCTCAAAAGAAAAATAATAATAATAAATATTCTCAGGTGAGGATTAAAAAAGCATTTTTTTTCAGATTATTGGAAACGTTTTTTTCACTGAGAGGTTAAATATACCTGAATCACATAGATGTACCATCTGCCCTGTATAGACCTGATATCTACAAAATAATGCCTTTAAAATATTTTGTGTTGGTCTATTTAATCAAATACCTCTAAGGAAATGCTGTGTGCTTGGCTCACGCAATACATTGACAGTCAGGTATTGATATGCCTTTTCCCCTTATAGATTTTATAGTTTAGTAGATTGTAGAAAAACAATAAAATAATCACATATATAAGTGAAAAACTGAAACTTTTATTAGGATGGGAAGATTTCATTTAATCATGGCAAGAGGAAAACCTGACTTTTCCTGACAGGTAAACTGAAGAGCTAATGGAACAGAGCAACTAAAATACAAATATTCAATGCAGCAACCAAAGCTTTAGGAACAGAAAAACTCTTAAACACTCCAGCTAGCAATTTATAAATGTTCTACAGCAAAATCTATATTATTCCAAAGCATCTGCATTTACTTTCTTTTACTTTTTTTGTCCTTACTGAGTATGGTCGATACACATAATTGAATCTCATTTATAGTAAATCCTTTTCTCTAAGAAGCCAGAACTTTCCCTATCAATGTTTCAAAAAACACACTGAGATAATTTGTTCAGAATTCCACTCTAGATTCTGAAGGAAAGGAGACTAAATGTCCGTATTAATTCCTCTGCTCTTCGAGTCCGTAGAATCCACACACAACATATGCTCTTGAACACAGCCCAGCTAGAACCACTGCGTGACCTTCATCAAGGAGGATCGCATATAAAAGGAAATCACAAAAGAATTGAAAGAGTGGAGTCAGCAGAGAGGCCAGAAAAGGGCTATTGAGAGTTAGAAATGGCTACCTGGTTTGGGAGAGAGAGAGAGGATTTTCTATAGGGAGAAGTATTTTTTTAAAGACAGTGAACAAGGAAAAATGTACTGGGGGGCCCAGAAGGAAGAAGGTGGAGGAGACACAGGCCTCCCACGGTCCTGAGTTGTGAAGCAGGAAGACCACCTTACAAGGCTGAGGCTCTGACCTTCCTACCAACCACCCTTGAATGTCACATCACGTATCCAGGGCCGAAATCACCCTAGCTTGGGTTCCAAGGGCCTAGGCAAGTTGCCGATTTATGGGATTAAAGGTCACGGGAAAATATGAAGAAAAGGTCACTGAAAGACTGTCGTTGTTCCGAAGGACTAAATAGCACACTGCACAGAAATGGGAAAGTTTGCAGAGCACTGAACATGTGAGGCTCAGGGGCACAGAGATTTCTTCAAAGCTTGTAAGAGATTGGAAACGTGAACAAGAACCACTTGGACTTTGGTCCTAAGAACTGGGTGTCGCAAATTAAACCAAAAAAAAAAAAAGAAGCTTAAAAGAGCAAAAAAAGACCAAAAAAAGAAAAAGTGGAGAAAAAAGAAAAGAAAAAACAGAGACAGAACAACAAAAAAGGACCAAAGAGAAAGAAAACCGCTGAAAACTAAGACCTGCCACCAGTGCGCTGCGCCTGAGCAGCAGGCAGGCGCTGTTTGCTGGGGACCAGAATGAGCACCAGGGTGAGCGCCACGCTCCCGACGCGGGTGCTCACAACGCCCGGGAAGAGGCCATGATTGACGGGGGACGCGGACGCGGGAGGTCCTAAGCTGAAAAGGGGTGTGAACGGTAACGAGAGTGGGAAACTCAGGGCAGGAGAGGAGTCCGCGAGGGACTGGGGGAGGCTCTGCGCTTCTTCGGGGTCGGAGGTCCCTGTGGTGAGGGTATGACAGAGCTGCCAGGGAGCAGGTCTGTGCAGCTGATGAGCGAAGGAAACGTGACCACGAGACGCTGGGGCAGGTGGCCCAGCCATCAGTCACCTTCGGGAAATGCCACAGACGATGCCCATGCCTCGGAGCAAGGCAAGCGTCACTCCAGACGAAGCACGGGGACAGGAACGCTTTAGGGGGGAGAGGAAAATCGGGCATCAACGTGCAATTCTCACCGCAGTCACTGTGCTTTTCAAAAGACAAGCCACAGCGTGTGGTGCAGCCAATAGCCCTTGTAGAAACTGTTAGCATGACAATTCTGGCGTGTGAAGAACCACAGCCATGCCACCTTTTTAAAAGTGGGATTCACCTGCGCGTCCAGCTCCGGCTCACAAGGCGACTGTCTGGAGGTATTTCTCACGCGACGGCACGGTGGTGCGGGAATCAGCCATAACTGGGGAGAGCCCAACTCCTGTGCTTTCATCTCGGAATTCAGGACCAGTAGCATGCTGTCACCCGAAGTGAGTTACTCTTCGCCCGTGTGTCATTCAGTCTGTGTAACTCGTCATGGGCACGACGTGATGCCTATGTAACTAGTCATGGGCATGGGCCCTCAAAATGCCCATAAAGCTGCAGTATGGCTAATAAACGTAGAGGCTACAGAGTAAACATTCAACCCTGCCGTTTTAAATCTTTGAATCTTATATGACTGTAGCTTGAAAATTTACATGAAACTCATATTACATGAATTTTTAGAACTGAATAATTTATGTTGCCTTGTGACATGAGACTGTTAATATACATAAGATGGAAATTGAAAGTACATAGGGTCATCTTAACAGTTAAAAATCAAGTGCAACTGCCACTTTATAGAAAAAGGAATTCAGATCATTAAAATACAGAAATAATACAGAATGAAGCAAAACAACCAAAATTCTCCACCATTCACCAGCCATAAGCAGGAAATAAAACCCCCAAAACATAAATGTGGTAATTAAGGTAATTAGTACATGACTTTCCATGGGTAATAACATTTCTAAATTGCAATCAAATCTAATTTTGTGCATTTTCTAATCTCAGCTATCGATATCTCCATGAAGCAGAGAAAAATTGGGTGATTTAATAGAATTAAATATGAGATAGCCTGGTTTCCGATGGAATTAAAATGTACATAGTTGCTCCAGGAAATAACAGATCCTTCTGAACATTAGCGATAGTGACCTAGATCTTCCCATTACAGTGAGCAATCACTGTGCTTAAGTGAGACATCCCTATAAACATCTTGTTCCCTGTGAACAAACCCTCCACACTCAAAGAAAGGGTGGGGGTGGCTGGACTCCAAGAGGGACTGAAGTCCACTGATTCCTCCAAATAAAGAGAACCTAAAGGAGCCTGTTCTCCCATGTTTGGTCTTCCCCAAGTTTCTAGACTCCACCAGGGTCTGACTACACCCAAAATTTTACCCTCTGCTACAGTATGCATGGACCTGGAGAACATTATGCTGAGTGAAATAAGCCAGTCAGAGAAGGTCAAATACTATGTGATTTCTCTTGTAGGTGGAATCTAATGGACAAACTGAACTAACAAGGAAAATGGGGACAGACTCACAGACAGAGAGCAGGATGACAGCTGGTCGGGGGGAGGTTGGGGGACAGAGGGACTGAGCAAAAATGGAAAAGGACTCATGGACGTGGGCAGCAGTGTGGGGATTGCTGGGGGGAGGGGGCCATAAGGGGAGAAAATGGTAATGCAAAAAAATTACAATAAAGATTAAATTTAAAAACATGTAATAAAACTGATTTCCATATTGAATTCCATTCAGAAATCAACTTGCCTAATAAAGATAAAGATCCCAGTAATATTACCACTAATGGTAAGAATGGTAACATCATTCAGTGATTTCTACTTGCATGGATTGTTCTCTGCTCTTTACATGTATTCATCCATTTGATCTTTTCCACAAGACTGTGAAGTGGGTATTATTTTATTTCCCACATTATAGACGAAGAAACTGAAGTCCAGAGTATGTGATTACTTGCCCCCCTCACGCAGCCAGGGGGGATCACATCAGAGCCTGTGGTATATTATTCAGAACTACAGAAAATTATTTTCTCATCCGCATCCTGACTATGTTCACAGGTTAGAGTGAACGGATTTACGGTGGAAAGCAGCCATTCCTGAGTTCAAGATTCCCAACATTATTAACAATGACTCAAAAACAAAGAAAAATACCCATAGAATTTCAATTTAAAAAGAAACTTCAGCAGGTCTCAGTGGAGAGTTCCGTTTAGGATCCTTTCATTTAAAAGCACAGTCGAACCACGCACAGATGGGACGGACGAGAGGGCAGGGCATGAAGAGTGAGCGGCTGAGTGTGAAGAACGTCCGGACGGCGGAGACAGATCTGGAGCAGTTGCGCGGACACCTGGCCGTGCGGCCTCAAGGCCCCACCTCTCTTCTGTCTGAGGATAGCTAGTACTGCCTTTCAGAATCTTATTCTACATCCTCGCTAATAAAAATGTGTTTAATCAGAGTTCATGTAAAGCAAAACATATACGCTTTTTTATTTCTTCATGGGGATTTGCTCATTTTCACAAACCCTTACGTGGTCCAGAAACTGGGCATCCACAGAACCTCTCGCTCTTGTTACACTGACGTGAGTCAGCTGCAGTCAGTCAGGGGCATACAATGCGTCCAACCCGGGGCTCGGCACGGGATTACATTCACAACGACGTCCACAGAATCAGAATTATAATCAAGACTCTGATGTCCAGAAAAGACAAAATAATCATGCCTCCTATTACATAACCAATCAGCTTTTAGGTTTCTCAGAGCGAAAGATTCCAGTGCTATCACCCCTAGAGGCCAGCATCCTGCGTCACAGAGCAAGGCACAGAGGAGCAGAGTGAATCCAGGCCAGGGAAGGGGAAAAGAGAGGATGACTCAGATTGATTATTTTCTGTTCAGTTTTCCTAAATATGTAGATAACGTTTTAATCCATAAAGATATCAGCCATGGAGTTTTTATAGTCAGAGATATGGCCAGAAAAACAAGTCCTAGGATTCACTTATATCTAGCTACCATTTATCCAGCTCTCCATCCATCTATAGATATATAAATATTTGTGCTTATCTAGATCTCTATATCTATCTATACAGCTATATCTATAGATATAGAGAGATGATGGTAATGATATATAGATATATACATGTTCTGTTCAAATATACTATATTATATTTGCAAATAAAAATACAGAGAATCCAACAACGTCGGAATGTTTGTGTGTAACTCAGTACCGTGCATAATGATTTGAAAGTAAGTTACAGACAGATGTCCTTCAGCAGCATCAGTAGTCACAAGGATCTTCTCTATAGAACTTAAGCCCGTGAACATAGCTGACAATTACCAATAACGTGAAAATATTATCTACAATCAATCCATGTTCAAGCTGTCGCCATGGCTCAACATACTTATATAACTGTTTTCATTTGATCCAAGATTCGGTTCGGGTTTGCATGGGAGACTTAGTTGTTGTGCCTTCGTGGTGATTTTTAATCTTTTCAAGAGTCACTCAGTCTTTGTTTTTCATGGCAGATTGTTTTGAAAGTCAAAGCCATACTATTTTGTTGATTTTGTTCCCATGTTTTACGTTTGTCTATTTCCCTCAAGGTTAGGTTTCAGATAAGTATTGCTTCTTCAACAATACCAGGTAATAATTTGCTCTTTTTAGTACATCTCATTAGGATGAACGTCATCTTGAAAAAACTGGCCCTGCTAAGGTTGTGGGCTGGGTTCTTTGCTTTGGCTTGTAAATGTTTCCCTTTGATATTATTAGTGAGTCAGCCCTGGGGGTGATATCCAGGCCCCACTTGAATAACTTCTTCAAGCCTCTTTCTCCTGTTGTTTAGCTCCTGTTGATGACCTTCCTGTGAATCAATTATTTTATTGGCAGGTCCAAAATGATTTTTCTAATTCTATCATTACTTCTATAGTTAATAGGTAAAATTATATTTTATAAAGAATGGCTTTCTTTTTCTCTCTTTCTCTATTTTCATGTCACATAATTTCATAAATAACCTAAGCTGTAGTCCACTCTAAATAAATATCCTTTTTTCTTTTTCATAATAAAGAGCAAGGTTTTCCAATACATAAATGGTTTGACTGAAAATGGCCCTTGAAAGTATGACTCAAAGAGAAGCCAATGAAAAAGATCCCAAATTACTGGTTGTATACAGTCATTTAAGGGAAACTTTTAAACAAATTTACATGGAGAAATGGATCTTTTAAAATGGCTGTGAATCACAAGCTGTTAAAATAAGAACAAACATTTCTTAGACAATTCAAAATGTTAATTTAACTGCTCATTCTTTTTAGAAATGTTTATCAGGAAATCTCACTCGCTGAATTACTTCAGTTACTTCCAACAATGAACTTTCCTGAATCTGAGTTTTCCAAATCAATGGTTCATAGGCCCTGAAAGTTTCTGCAACATATCAAGGAGAGCAATTATGGTACTAAAGTGATTCCTATGCATTTAACAACAAAATAAAAGGAAAAGTCATTAATTACAACTGTCTCAGTTCGTATTTTTGTTTTTGCAGTAATTTAAAAATAAATTTAAATTATTTTTGATAAAGCCATACATTCCAATGGTACAAAATCTGAAAGGAAACTTTCTTCTCCGCTCCTTCCTTCTGTAGCCACTTGGCCACTCGGTTCGTTTTCCAGAGGCAACTTCTCTCGGGTCTCTTGAGTAGTCTGTGTGTTCACAACCTAAATGTATTTGTATGAATATGTACAAACACACATGCACACACACACACACACACACACCTCTGTTGTTTCACAAATTGTGGTAGACGCTACATACTTTGCTGCATCTTTTCAATTATTAGTATATCTTAGAGATTCCATGAGAATGTATATGCATAAAGCTTCCTTATAATTTTTAACAGCTCTTGGCATTTTACGATATCAAATGGTGTTGTTCATTCAACCACTTTTTATAAGGTATTTATATATTTATATGACTCCCAATTTTTTAATATTTTAAAGAGTGCTGCCATAAATGTCCTGAAAGTACATCCTTAGAAATGCGAGTCCCTGGTGAAGGCAGTGACACTGAACTGTGATAGATCTATCTGAATTACCTTCCCATAGAAGCTATAATTTGTCATCTTCCCACCATTAAAACGTGAGCCTCCTTGCTAAGAGTTTTTATATATTATACTTTTCTTCTTTAAGTAATTATTAAAATACTATGTATTTTATTACCTTACATTAAATGTTATTAAGATTTCACCAGAAATAACTTGATGACTTCTCTGGTGCCGGGCAGGGGGCAGGGACTGCAACAGAAGGCCGTGTTCCTGTGACAACCGGCATCAGCTAGAATGCACTGTCACAATGACACCAGCCAAACAGGGCAACAGAATTGGGTGGAGGTGAAAGGGACGCAGAAACAATTGGGTCCTACAGCAAGAGCCTGTGCTCCAGAGCAAAGGGACGCAGCTCCAATTGCCCTCTCCCCTCCCTCCCCTCCCAGCCAGACTGGAAGGGCCAGGTCCATGGCCCCCATTCTCCTCTGAACCTGCAGAGACCTCTTGGGAAATCATAGGAAACTTCCTGGAAGGTCTGAAATGAATCTCTGTCACTACCAAGTGACTTTTCTGCAGGCACAAAAGCTCTTGGCTCCCTGGGGACACCCCTTCCCATTTACCAGGGAAGCTCCAATCTCTCTGTTTTCATTTCAGTGGCAGAGTGGCTGCCAGCCGATCCTACCGCAGGGTGACAAGAGCTTCAAGCCCCAACAGATCACGTTCCCCAACGGGGCGTGAGGATAACCAAACCCTATACTTCTTAAATTATTGAACATCATCACTGAAATACTGTATCATGTGAAATTCACAGTTAAGGAAAACAATCATAGGAAGGAAATATATCAAGTCACATCTGGAACGCGATGACTTGATAACTTGGTGCCATCACACAGAGAGCACTGTGGTCTTGCTTACGCACTGATGACTGGAAAGGTGGGAGGGAGAGACCGCGCCAAGCCCACAGCAGGCCGCACTCCAAAGGAAGGGTTTCCAGTATAAATCACTTATGCCCCGTGCCCAGGCCCAGGGTGACTCATCACACAGCTCTGGAATATAATGTGCAAAGACAGGATATTTAGTGCTTCTCGGCCTTAAAAGTGCATTAGGATCTCCCGGAGGAGGTTTGGCTCTACCTCTAATCAATTAAATCAATTTGGGGGTGTCAAGCTCAGCAACTGACATATGTTGTTGAAAGCCCCCAAATTGACTGGAATCAGTCGAAAGGTATGAGAACTGGTTTAGTAGCGTGACTTAAAAATACATAATTAAAAAAATAAAACGATCCAACACCTAAATGGAGGGTTTCGAAGCAATTACGGAGAAAAAAGTGGCATATTTCCAACATCACATTCCAAAACTGCATTTATCTGTCCTAATCTGGTCTTAAAAAATTATTGTAGTCCCAACATGGAGATGGGCAGGGCCAGAGGAGAAATTTCGGGGTAACGGTATTGCTGTGACTTCCTTTGCATCGCAGAGAATATAGCTGAATCTGTAGGGCTGTGTTTTCGTGAAGAAACTTCCCACTGCTTCCTCTGACGACGTACCAGTCCCAGAAGAAATGTCAGTCCTGTGCAGATGATGTAGCTAAAGCCTTTTCCTGCTCTCTGCAAAGGGAAGTCTGACCACAGGAGCGAGTAGCAGAGGAGAAACGGGGTTGCGCCTCCTTGCCCTGAGGGTGTTTCCTGGGTTTGAGAATAACCGCAGCGACGCGCTCTAGGTGTTTTTTAATCGACATGTGGTATAATGTTCCTCTAAATTACAGTGGTTTTCCATAAGTCATTAGGTTTTTACTCAAATAGCTCTATGGCTTAAGCTTTATCCACGTCCGCGTGGGTCTGCTGAAAGACGGTCATGGGAGGTGGAGCCCACGCTGGCTCGGGACCCTGGTGCGCAGCGCGCTCCCCCGCGACCCCTGCCTGCCCCACCCCGGCCTGTGCTCGGTGGAAACTTAGCTCCTGCTGCTGCCTGCCCTCGGCAAACAATTTACCGGTTGAATTGTGCTCAGAAAATCACAGCTTTATTACACACGCTCCATCCAGCAGCGGGGAGATAAAATATGTTGCCGGGACTCGGAGCCGTCAGCAAGTTCACGGGCTGTGGACCAGCTCGTGTTCTGGTGCAGTGAGGGGGGGATACTCATTAGAAAGCGGGGGCGTGTTTTGTTTTCAAATTTGAGAAAGTAGCCCCCGACGTTTTTTCCTTAAAATGAATATATGTTCTAGGGCTCCTAAGGTGAAATAAAATATATTACTTTGCACAGGAGCCTTTGAAAACTCAAGAAACAAATGGCGAGAGGAGTAGACTCTACTCTCCACAGGGAGGGGGGTGGGGGGACGTCAGTGAACTTTGAAGTCAAGCCATCACAAATATTTCCTGGGGAAAAAAAAGGACGTGAAAACACCAGATCCCGTCTGGACGAGTGAAAAATAAGCTCTGGGGTGCATCCATGAAGTCCCCAGGAGAGAGATTTTCTACAGTGGAACGTGAGCTTTCACACTCTAAGAAGAGGACAGACACTAGGAAACGTGAAATATGGGCCCTGCCACAGACGCGGGGGAAGCACAGGTCTTGTGACGGGAATCACATCGCTGTGCTGTGTCATCCGGCCGCCTACGCTTTGGCCATCGTATGAGGCTCCATCACTCGGAACAATGTAATTTCAAGAGGAAAAGGGACACTAATATGGAATAATGGGAGCCAGGCACGCATGTTTCAGCCCAGCGCTGGCAGTCGTCAGCTATGGAATCTCGAATCATCATCTCTCTCAGCTTCTCCTTCCACAAAACGAGAATAACAGTACCACCCCGATGGTATGCGCGTATCACTTGGGACACATCGCACATGCTCAGTAAATACTATTTAATGCCTCTGGATAGAAATTTTTCAATTTTTCAAGCCTTTGAAATGTATTTCTCAGATATCCTGAAACGCTTGGTAAGACTTTGAATGTCTCACATCTGCAAATATTTGTTGGAATAATAAAGACTTTCCTCTGTCATTTGTTCTGTAATTTATTTTTATGTTAGAATAGGAGTTGGGGTTTATAAACGTACAGTCGGGTAACACGCGCTTCCTTATCCAGGTCACACGTGATCGAGACCAGTTTTTTCTGTAGAAACCACTGGCTCCTGGCATGCTGGCTCTTCCTCCTTTGTGGCACCCTCTGCCCCACAGCCCATCTGCTCAGTCTTGCTGGGGGCTCTCAAGGTCAACCCTGTGCACCCCTTGGACAGCTGGCTCCTGGCTGGGTTGGACCAGAGTGCAGCAGGGGTAGGACCTCTGGGGAGGGAGAAGACAGAGGTAGCTGTTTCTCCCCAGCCCTGTTAGTGTGTCTGTGTCCGTGACAGGAGCCACGTCTTCCTCTGAGAAGGGACTTCTCCCCTCCTGCTCCGTTCTGGCTGGGTTCAGTTCACACAACTCCTTCTCCTTGTCCTCTTTGAATTTCATATGATTTTTCATGTGTCATGAAGTAGGATTTTTTTTTTGTATATTTTTCAACCATTAAAAAAAAAATCCAACATTTTCTCACTCACAGTTCATACAAAAGAGCCGGTGAGCTGTTGTTAGCTACGGGTTGCACAAGATCCATGAGTCCACAATTATATGATAAAGAGAGCAAAATAAGAGAAAAGGGCGACTTAAAAAACTCTTATTTATAGAAGAATGCAGCTAGTAGAAGCAATTGCCAGAATTAAAAATAATGCCAACACCAAAATTAATAGCTGAGTCCATTGAGAATCGTCCCGCCATTGCTACAAACCATGGCTCCGGCAGGTTCCTGTCACCGCAAAGTACCGCACAAATTTACCTTGAAAATGGAGAGGATGGGTGGCCATCGAACAACCGAGAGACCACCTTAGCTTAAGCAATAACAGGGTGACTTGATGTCATTTACTTTGTAATGGAAATAAACATCATTGTCTATAAGGCATTTGTGCCAAAAGAAGAGTGTTTAAGTAAATCTAATAATCATGTGGACACAATCAGCAAAATCATTCTGGATTAAAAAAACTGCCCCGGACTAGTCACAGATACTAGCGCCTTGAAAAGCCACAAGAAGAGAGAGGGGCTCTTTCAGGTTAAAGGAAAAGGAAGAGACATGCCAATGAAATGCAACTCATGGACACTGGCTGGAGCCGGTTTGGAAATTAGCAGCCCAAAAGACAGGTTTGTAGGGGAAAATGAGTACATTTCAATGTGGGCAATCTATCAGATCGCCTTGAACTAATACTATGTGTCTTGCATGTGATAGATGTATTGTGGTTATGTAAGAAAGCATCCTTAGCCTCAGCCGATGCTTGGCGAACTATGTAGGTGTCCGGTGCCAAACGACTGCAGATGCCTGTAGGCAGCTCAACCACTGAATGCCGGGGAAGAGATGGGAAAACACGCAACGGTGTCATTCACTGCAAACTGAATTAGAAACCCATGACAAGCCTCGAGTTATATAACATCTCTAACAGAAAGCCATTGTTTCGGCCCCATTTCTTCTGTACTTCCTACTCGCTGTATGACGTGACAAATACGACAATGACATTGCATTCTTCCATTGAAAAATGACTTATTGCTACTTAGGGTTCTTATCTAATGGAAGGTTTAATACCATCTACTGACATAAAGCTCATAACTATTGAAATGTCAATCCATGACAAATTTGTAATTTAACAAAAAGCAATCCACTTTTACCTTATTAGTATTTAGTAATGAAATCTGCAATAGCATGGTGGGGGTCCCAGAACACAGCAGCACACTTACTTTCCCTGATGGAACCCTCATTGTGAATTTGAGTATATACCCAGTTGGGGTGGAACTGTATCCACTAAAAAGATATGTTGAAATCCTAATGCTGGGACCTATTTAGAAATAGGATCTTGGCATCTGAAAGCAAGTTACGATGAGGTCATCTGCTAGTCGGGTGGGCCATAATACAAGAAGACTGGTGTCCTTATAAGAAGAGGGTACCAAATAAAAACAAAGAGACACACGGAAGAAGTCATCCATGGGACTTCAGATCAGGGACTGCAGTGATGTCTCTCCAAACTGAAGAATGCTGGGGATAGCCGGCCACCACCAACAGCTACAAGAAGCAAGGAAGGATGGTCCCCTCCATAGTTAGGGAGCATGGTCCTGCCAAATCTTGATTTTGGACTTCTAGCCTCAACAGCTGTGAGACAGTGAATTTCCATTGTTTCAAGCCACCCGGCTGGTAGCGCCTTCTCGTGGCAGCTTTAGGAAGCTGACGTGGACACACGAACTACACCTGTTTTATAGAACCCTGTGTGAGAGCTGCCGGTGCTCAGTCCAGGTGTCATTTCACCCCTCCCCCTTTCCTGTTCTCCCCCCTCATCCCTTGCGCGGACTGTCCCCCTCAGCAAGCACACTTGCAACTGTCTGGGGAGGCTCACCTGGAACCACTGAGCCCACAAGCAAGGAGCAGGGAAGCCTGGAGTGGCGGGTCCCCTGGGAATGACTCTAGACAATGAGGGGTGGGCCTGGTGGCACGAAAGCCACTCCAGAGCTCCCTGCAGGGTGTCAGACTGGAGCTGCCCTGTGTAGCTCATTTCCTAAAATCACAGCATGGTGTGACTTCCTCCACCTCCTCGTCTTGTTCCCCGACCCAGGCTCTTACCCGTTTCTCCTTGGGGCCCATCCTGAAGGAATCGTGTTGTCACAAATACAAACTCACACTGTCTGCTTCTGGAGAAAGCACCCCACGACAGCCCCGGAGTGAACATTTCTCCACAAGGACCCCTGAGCTGTCTGAGGAACCCTTTAACAAACAGAGAAGATCATGACGGCCATAAAGCTTCACATAAGAAGTAATCATACAAAGATAACAATATGGAGGTGAATGTGCCATTCGTTTGCTACCTCTGTAGCTTTGGAAGCCATTACCATTTGTTTTGGAAGACAACGAGATAAAGACTTTTTTTTTAATGTGAAGAAAACATAGACAACTCGATTCTCCATGTCTTTTATATATTTAACAAAAACTTCTGCTATTCGTTAAAGCGCTGTCTAAGAGGCAGGTGACGTGTGCGGCGAGAGAGCAAAGCCCGATGACCAGCGCAGCGTTCACAGCGAGCTCGGGACGACAGACGGCAAGGACTCCCACCTCAGGGCGGTGAGAACCACAGCCCAGCGGCACAGGGCATTATAAGTCCTGCAGCGCGGCCGCCGAACTCCACCTGCGCGTGTCAAGACGACACCAGCAAGCGAAGCTGACCGGTGACCAGAAGGACCGGTGGAGGCGCAGCAGCGACCCGACTATGGAAGGAATGTGGGCTCTTGGAGAAGAGACCCCCATGTGCAAAATCACAAAAGGCCAGGCATGTTCAAACAACTTTAAAAGGTTCCGAAAGACGGGAGCCTGTGGCATGGTTAGCGGGACGGCACTGGACTTGCACAGTCGGGTTTTAGCATCAACGCTAATTTAGAATGTTCCACCTCTACTACAGTGAACAGAGTGTGTGTAGTGGGTAGATGAAAAAAGAAAAATGTAGCCATTGCAATAAAAATAAAGCGCATTCCTGCTTAAAGACATGCTAATCGTATCATTATGACTTTGATAAGACAGTACAGCAATATTGAATTGGTGATGAAGAAACAGAATGTCATTATCTTTTACCTAAAAGTCCTCCCTAACCCACACTGTACTAGCAAATCTTAAACTATATTTCTCTCTCTTATTACATATAAACTTCCATAAGAGTAGTGATTCTGTTAAAGTATCTCTCTATCAATATCTCAAGAGACTAGACAGAGGCATTCACATAGGTACCAATAGGTGAACGGATGAGTTCACTGGAAACACTAATAATGATAGAGGTCCATACGTTTTAGTTTTCGAAGATGTGAATTTGATAAGTCTTGCAACCAGTATGAAGGGAGAGGAAAGAGAGGGAGGGAAAGACTAATTCATGTACATGTTTTTATATACCTAGCTAGACACTTGCAGACAGCTTTCTGTCGTGGATGTCACCGTGTGATTAACTTCTAAGCATTTTGACCCTTTGGGCTTTTAGCCCAGGCCTCAGGATGCTCTGTATCTGTACGAAATAACTTTGGACTAGAATTAAAACATTACTGAGTATTTCCCTATCGGTATTGGAATAAGGGAAACAGCTAGATCAAGGCACCTTTTATTCAGGATTTCTAAATAAAATGAATGTTTTTGGTTTTAAAAACTACAATCTTTAACACTGTATAGAACTTAAGATTTTTCAATGCATGTTCATATTTTTTTTAATTCACTCCATGTTCATATTTTTTTTAAATTCACTCCTTGACATGAACTTTTGAGGAAAGTATTATTACCGTAACTTTTACAAGTGAGGAAACTGACTTTCTAAAATTTTATATGACTTTCCTCCCAAAATTAATCAGCTAATAAGCAGAGGTTAGGCTGGTGATTCAATCTTTGCACTTTGATCATAAATTCTATTCTCTTTCTCTACTACACTCAAGCAAACCTTTAAAGTATTTGGTAGGACTTTGGATTCAAGACACTTTCTTCCTAGAACGCCAGGAAAATTACAGCAAGAAACTAAAATGGGAAAGAAACTCGTAATAGCAAAGAAAAGGAGAAATCAGCCACCAAAGCACAGAGATGTCAATACATTTATGAAAAATATTGACACGGAAATTTTGAATTAATGAGTTACAGTGGAGAAGACACGGTGTAGACTCCATCCTTAAGAAATGGGAATGGTGATCGGCTGCCCACATCCCTGCTGGGACCCCACAGCACTCCTAGTTCCCGAGTCTCCAGCTTTCGAGGAAATGATGGAAGTCTGGCTGAGAACAGGGGAACTAAGTAAAGTTGCACCCATGAAAGTGCCTTGCACCTATTTTGTATTATCATCATCCCAAAGCATTCAGAATGAACATAGAGACAACATGTAGAGGACAGATTTTGGCTAATTTAGGTGGTAGGTCATGATTCCATTGTTCTCAGTCTTGACTGTGTGTGAGTGAATTCCCGGTGAGCTGCAGAGGGACCGCTGCAAAGGACGGACAGATACAAAAGGCCAGGCACAGACACCGCTGCTGCTGTGAATAGTGGGAAATCCAGAGATGCTTCCTAACGTCAATCCACCAATAAAGAGAGGATTAAGTAGAAGTTTAAGTTGAAAGGAAAACATAGACCTAAAAATAATACAACTGGTCAGAATAAAAAGGAAGAGGGGGAGAATGCAAATAAGCAAAACTTTCATCCTTTAAACTGGGAAGCAATAGGTATGTCAAGAGCTATTTAAAAACTGATGCATATGCATATTATTTAATGTTGATGAAGTAACAACCAGAGAATTCAAACAGAGAAAAATAAAAAGCTATAACCTGGAGGTCAATCTAGAGTGGAGAGAAGACAGGAGACAAGAGCTTCTTATACAAATATATATTTCACGCATGAACATTCATAATGTTCTATACTTCTTTCCACATGCATGCATGACTCCGATAAAAATAAAGAGAGTTAGCTTCTGAAAAAAGCCAAGCATATTGTCCTGTACAAATGTTTCTCCGTTTTGGGGGGTCTGACAGTATCTATTGCTTTCCAACTCTGAGATATAAACATTTCATAAAAAGCACAATGCAGTTTTAGCATTGTAAAGAGTTTTAACCTATTTGAGTCAGAACACCATCCAGGTTTTTAGACGGACGTCCTTTGTTTAGTGATCTTCATGCATCCAGGTGCTCTCCGTCCGGCCTCCTCGCACTGAACAACGCCCTTGGCCTTGTCTCTCTCGTGCTCTTCTACTGGGAGAATACAGAAGAAGTCGGGGTACATAATTAAAATAAACAGAAATGGAGGGACAAGCCAAGGCAGCAGCTGAGACTGAGGTGCCCAGAGGGGTTGGGAGGAGTTTTATGCCAAGGCTGGGCGGGGGCCAGCACCCGCACTCAGACCTCCAAGACCGGTAGGTGTGCGTCCCTAACGTGAACAACAGAAAAACGGTCTCAGCAAAGGCCCTCAGAGGGTGGTTTGTTTTAGAACTTGTTACTCGCCTCCTCAGTGTTTTCCTTTCATTCAATGGGAAGTTACCTTGGAACAAGAGAGCCATCCAAACATCTGTTCAGCGGCCGTCGGTTTAAGATTACTACGCACCGGGCACCCTCCGATAGCTCGGGCAATGAAGCAGGTAGAGAGCCTGTCTCTGTCACCAGTCAGACAGAACGAGGGCTGTTCTGAGATTACGTACAGACAGAGTCAACTTGTTCAAGTTGCTGCGTCTTTGCTGGATTTATCGCAAGTGCTCACATACAATTACTAAATGATGCAGAACAACAACGAACAAAAGATTAACACTGCTTAGAAAGCACAAACTCTGACGGCTAAAACTGCACTCTAAAGGCAGCTGGGGACCCAGGCCCACTGTCCAGAAGTCAGAACAGCTGTTTTCTGTTACTAGGAAAAAGCTAGGATAAGAAAAGAAAACATCAGTGTTCTGTCAATACAGCTAATGTGTCAACCTCCTCGTTCTTAGGGAATTATATATTTTAAAAAGCAATTAGATGGCAACGTTTATACATTTGTATGTTTTAGATTGATTTGACAAACACCGATGTGAGACAATTTACCAAGATTATGATATTACCCACGCCGCATTCCGAGGATGACATACAGTTGTCATCCCCACTTCACGGATAATGTCACGTAGACGCTGAACTTAAAGAACTTGGCCAACCCCCAGCCAGTGTGGCCCAGCTGGTCCCATAACTGAAAGGCTCCTGGTCGGGGCACATGCCTCGCTCACGGGTTCGATCCCCAGTCCGGGTACACACAACAATTGATGTTTTCTCATGTTTTTCTTCTCTCCCTTCCTCTCTTCCTTCCTCTCTCTCTAAAAAAGCAATGAAAAAATGCCCTTGGCTTAGAATAAATAAAAATTGAAAACTAGGCCAAAGCACACACCTAGGAAATGACGGAGCTGAGATTTGGCCCCCGTGGCTGAGCTCCACGTGTCCTTTCCCAACACGCGGCGCTGGGAGAAGTGACTTTCCGCCTCGCTGTTGGGGGAATCAGATGCTACAACTTTTAAAGAAGAATCTCATCATGCACACTGACACGTAAAACACACACATCTGTTAGTGCAGAAATATTACTAGTTATGAGAATGTATTTCTACAGAAATAATAAGCCAGATATGGGGATGTTTATGCAACACTAAATTTAGGGGGGAAAATAGAACAAACTAAACACATGCACACACATCCCACCTCAGAAATAAACAGAATGATTAAGAACAGGTTAAGTTTGAATAAATTATAGCATATCCCTCCCAGACAACTATGCATCTCTAAAAATAAAGCAGGTTGATATAAATGCGTCCCCCAAGGGACTAATGAGGAAACAGCAAACAAGACATTACTAAGTATTATTTAACATATTTCTAATTTTTTGTAGAAAATGAAATACTATTCATGTCTGCTTATGCACTTGCGGGTTTGCTGTATATGACAGCTCCCACCAAGCTGTTAACACCGATTCCTTGGGAAGCCTGAGACTGAAGGAAAGCAGGGTATTGCCACCTGCAGTGAGCAGTGTTCGTGGTGCGCGCGAAGCCCTTCCTGTGCGTGCCGTGTTGTTCCGCGGGACCAGGATGAATAATAAAGACAAGGGCGGCGATCAATGAATGAGAGAAAAACAACCGTGAAAGCAACACATAATTAACAAAGGAAAGATAGCTTCTTTGAAAGGGATAATAAAGAAGACAATCATCTATGCCAAGATTAATTTGCAAAAGACAAATTACAAGGAAGCAAAATAGAGAGTGGACTAGAGGAAATAAATTCAGACATCATGGCAATTAAGAAGATTATTTTAAAAACTGTATACTAATTTGTGTGTCAACAAATATTAAATTCTAGTTCCTGATTGCAAATAGCCAAAGGACATGACCGGCTGTTTCCCTGAAGACACGCAAACGGCCAACGGGTCTATGAATAGCTGTTCAGCATCGCTACTGGGCGGGAAGATCCACATCAAAGCCGCAGTGAGAAGCCCCCCACGCCTGTTAAGATGGCCATGATCAAGAAAGCAAACCACAACGTGCTGGAGAGGAAGGGAGAAATTAGAACCCCCGTTGTTGGTGGGACTAGAAACCGCTGCAGCTGCTGCAGAAATGAAAAACAGAGCTCCCCTATGATAGATAATGTTCTAGAAAAGCCCTCTGGTGTGTCTCTGCTCTGAAGACTCTATCACAACACTGCTTCGCTCCTGCCACCACATGTGTGGGAAAACCCACCCAGCAAGCAATTCTGCAGCACAGCGGGGTATCCCACCATTTAATTCCCTGCAACTGCTTCCTCAGAGTTGGTGCAGGCCTCACAGGATAAGGGCATGTTCCCCCAAGAATGCCCTCTCCCCACTTCAGAAGCCAATCACAAGTCCAGGCGCCCCCCTGGGGTTCCAGCCCGCTGGCTGTAAACCAGAGGTCTTCACGCCTCCTCCTTGGGTTTGATTGATTTGCTAGAACAACACAGAGAACCCGGGGTAGAGTTTTACTTCTTTGTTGTGTATTAATTTGTGATGATTTCAAGTCTATTTGTTTCTGACTCAAGAGAAGTTGTTCTGCTTTCAGAGTGAATTTGTTTACAAGGAGGAAGCTGTACCAGGCTGTGGTCAGAGACATCTGTGACTGTCGATAAGCACTCAGTAGCTTATCTGGGGACTCGGAGATAAGAAGATAAGGAAGAACAGCAATGAAGTCATGAACATTTCAAGTTTCAATACTGAGAGTCACGGAGGACTCACTGAGAGTCAGGTCTGGGCAAGTCTCCCCGCTGCTGAGCTACATAGCTCTCTGAAGAGCGAGGCACACTTGTCCCTGCCCTGGCCAGGCTGCTCCTCCATGGCACAGCTGTGGGATAACCTTCAGGGCAGCCCACCCTGGCTGCCAGCCCAGGTGCTGAAGCCCACGAGTGATGTGTCCCTACGCTGACACCCAGCCATGCACTGGAAGGACGGACTCTACTGAGAACGAACCGGTGACAAGTACACCTCCGCTAATACTGGACTTCCCTTCTGTCCTCTCCCCGTCACCTGGAACAGCAGAGTATTCAATCTAGCATTGGTTTGGATATGTTCATTCTTTATTGGCTTATTAAGAAACATTACCCTGTGCTATTGGCTTATGAAATGGTATTATAAATTAGAGTTCCTGCAGTGAACCTGTGTTAAGTAAATTATTGACAAAGACAATCTCAGTCTCCGGGCATGATTGGCCCTGGAGGAGACAAGAGATGACCAGTTTCTCACAAAAAGTACAGATGAGCAACCAGAGGGAAAAGATTCGTGGGCAGGAACCAGAAGGAAGTTAGCACAAGGGGCTTCTGGCCCAGGAGTGCGTGAGTCACCCTCTGGGACACAGATGCATTTTTGTTCCCTAGCCTCCAACCTCAACAAATCCCAACGTCCGTGGATTTTTATAGTTTTCATTAATGCTTAAACATCTTCCTAGACTTTTTTAAGGACCATGTTGAGTATCTTATTGGCCTTGTTAGCAGCTTCAGTAAAATGATTTGAAAACTCTGAGATGACACAGGTTTGAAGAGTCCTCAAGGGGTGACAGGACTCCCAGCCCATTGTACTTGTAAATAAACACAAAGATCAGCCTGGATGTGTGTTAAACTATGAAAGAAATTAGCTAGAGGCACAGAGAAAACACAAGGCCACCCGCAAGCTCTTTGGGATTCCTGGCGCTCGGTAGATTTGAGGAGAAGGAAACGAACCGGCAAAGTGCATTTCACGGAATAATTCAGTCTCGTTCGACGTTTCAACATAATGAATTGAAACCCCAGCCGGTACCTAGTCTGACATTTTTCCTTCAAGCGCGCCGCCTTATGAAACGAAGGTGGGCGAAGCAGGCCCAGGCGCCCACGCTTACCCGCCATCGGGCCGCGGGGCGCGGTGGGACGGTTGCACGAGAAGACGGGAGCATGTCCCCGAACTGCTCTCGGCTTCCACGGCTGCCTGCGGCTGCACGTCCTCCATGGAAACTGGACACGTCGCTGGGAGACTGGGGAGGCCCTGGTGGAGAGACTCTACATTTGGTCCCGGAGGGAGCTGTGGGGAACCCTCGCTCCGCCACCTATGGGTATGATATTGGTGTCAAGGTCACTTCACAGGTTTGTATGCTCGTCTATAAAATAGTAGTATCGACCACATGGCATTGGCGTGAGGGCTGACGAGGTTAGCGTGCGTACAAGTTGGCGCAGATTAGGTAAATAAGGAGCCTCTTCCTGCACCCTACCCTCGGCTGTCCTCCTTCCTTCCTCTCGCGTCCCCCCCTTCTCTGCCCTCTCTGTGTTTTCCTCCTCTGATTCCTCTCTCGCTCTCTCCTCCCTCACCCTCCAGCCACTACCAGCACATCACAGTCCTTGTGACAATCTGCTCCCAGAGGAGGAAGTCATTCTCTGTGAGCACATGAGTGACTCACCGGCTGTCATCTCTTCCAGTTTGTCCCAACGTAACACAAAATACAGAACGCTCAGAGGTCGACAACCCACGACCTGTGCAAGCTCTGGTTGCTTCACGGGGGAGCATCCTGTCATTTCTTCTCAAATGCTGCAGGGTCCCCAACTGTGCACCTCAGACACGAAGGCCCTCTCTCTCATCGTCAGCTTTAGAATAAGAGAAACAATGGCCCTGGTCTGTTGGCTTCGTTTTCATTTGGGGAACAGGACACTCAGGGACATTTTGTGGAGGAAAGAGCAGGCTTTTCTTAGACTTTTGAGAAGCACATCAAGGAGCAAAGTGACTGGCACTGGGCAGGCCCTCTGGAGGGGTCACCCCATAAACAAAGCAGCCTCAGCCCTGAAAAAAAATTGTAGTAACAGGGCAAGAGATAGCCTCCAAAGAGCAAGAGAAAAATATGACCTTCTTTACCAAACCAAGAGCCTGTGCTCCGCAGCTGGGAGAGGCTCCACCCAGGAGTTAGTTTGTATTTAGTTCTTACTTTGTTGGGTTCATGTCAAAGTCTACAAGTAGGAACACAAAAAAACCTGGAATTATCTTCTGGAGGGCAGGCCCCTTGCAGTACAGGCCTCCGCTGCGAGGCGAGTGTTCTAGGAACCCGTCTGGATCAGTGCACCGGCTGGCGTTGTGGTGAGAGGCTGCGTTCGGCTTCCGTGAATTTTTTTTGAGACTCTTTCCATGTGTTTGCCCCTTTCATGACGGGTGATTTATGAGCGCACCTGCCCACACTGCGCTGAGTGTTCAGCAGTTTCTAACGAAAAACAGCATGACCCCCGTGCCACACCCCCTCCATTCACCCAGTCTCACCAGGAGTGACGTTTTTTGTTGTTTCCCTGGATGACAAAAGTCCTCAAAGGGAAATAGTTGGCCGATGTGAAAGAGGGGAAACAAAAAGACAGCAGAAGCCCTAAGAGACATCAGAAGCAATGAGCTCAAAACCGCGTTCAGCAGTGGGAAAAATTGCCTCAACACAGGCATTGTATCAAATGGAGAGGAACTTGAAGGTGACTGAAGTTTAACCATGTAAGAAAAAACACACAATTTTTATAAGTAAATTTTAGTTTTGGGGGGGTCACCCTTCATATGTGCTATAATTTGTTACCTGTTGTTATACAAATGTTTACCTAAGTATCTTCACACTAAGCATCAGTTAACTAGGATATATCAATAACTCCATCATTTATATGGACATGTATATGCTCATATGTGTGTATCTGTATCTATCACTAAAATAGATCTTATTTTACCATAGTGAACTCTATGAGGATTTTGGAAACAAGTTAAATTATTTTTATTCCTTTGAAATTTTCATTATATTTAAATATCATTAATTATACAGCACTTCATATTTTTAGATAAGATACTAATCTACGACTAATTTGATTTTATATGGAGTATTTCACTCATGTAATAAATCATAGTGTCAATAACTAGGTGGCTTAAAATAAATGTTAATAACGACTATACCAATATTATGTAGGTCATCGTTTTTCCACATTACAGCATGAAAACTGAGTAGGTGGGAACATTTACTTTTCAATTAACAAGGAATCAAGATTTAATTAGCTCTGATGCAGAAATATAAGGTAATCAATTGTTTTCTTTTGACTAGTAATTTTTTTATTCTCAATTTCTCTGTTTCACCATCATCTCACTCTTAATTTCCATTAGGAAGTCCCCCAAGTATTGTAGGGCCACACAGAATATTTATGAAAGGTTGTTAGCATGTAATTTATGTTTTTCTAAAACAGTCACAATGGTAGCATGAACATTTTTTTAAAATAGAAAACCTAAGAGAGAAAAGAGGTGAAGTTATAAGAATTTTTTTTCTTTGCCTTTATAAGAATTTTATAAGACTTTTTCTTTCTTTGTCAAGAAGAAAAATTGCAAGGTGAAAATCACAGAGGTACTTAAGAACATAGGCCCACTTGAATAATAGAAAACCTGCTTTTCTAAATACAAAATCCCCGCTCAAAGCAAACACTGATTTTATGCAAAGCTGGGTAAGTTCTACCTCCAAGACTTTGCATATGCAATTATTCCCAAATGGAATGCCTTTCCTTTCATCCAATTTCTGTTTCCTTTGTTCAGAACCTTCCTCCAACTCCCCAGTAAAAAAGAAAAAAAAAATTTTTTTCCACTAGTTACCCTGAATTCTGTAACTCTTCTGCTCACTTTCTGTCCATATAATTAATGCCCCTTGCTGGCTCTTCACCTTTGTTCTAGCTTGGAATGTCAGCCTTCAATAACTACTTCTTGAAAGGGTGACCGAGAGAGCACAGGATGTTTTGTGCGTGTATAGCTGTGTCGCACCTCATCTTTTTCATCCAGAGGGCAGTTGTCTTGCGCTGTTACTCTCCGAACTGACTGTGATGAATTCAAAAGCCACATGGCTCTGTTTAGCACCAAATGCTCCACCTCCTTCCCCACTGCCGGCACCTCCTGGAGTCACTGCCGTTAGCGGGCATGACCGGCACCAAGTCTGTGACACTGTGAACCCTGGGAATGTTCTCTCGATGTGTTACCCGTGACAGAGCGGAGTGCCACAAGGCTGATCTAACACAGAGCTTCAGAATATGGGCCCGTGGGACAATTGTCATAGAAAAACAATAAAAATAAAATTAAAATAAATAAGTAAAAATAAAAAACATGTGCCCGCACAATGGAAGTATTTTAGTCAAGATTTTGTAATTATAGTGAAATCTTATGTTTTCTGTCCTCACGTGGGGACATTTTTTTCATTGTTTTGAGAGAGAGAGAGAGAGAATCATTAATCAGTTGCCTTTTGTACACTCCCTGACCAGGGATCAAACCCTCAACACGGTTTGTGCCCCAACCAGGAATTGAACCCACAACCTTTCCATCTACAGGGCGATGCTCCAACCAAATGAGCCACATTGGCCGGGGCCATCCCAAAATCTCTTAAGTGGAGGTATTCAGGAGTGAATAATTCTGAGGCATTTTTGTTTAGTGTCTTCTAACATTCAAATACAATTTCTGAAACTTCTCAAAAGATGGTAAGCATGACCCTCAGACTGTGGGCACGACTGCAAACATTGGTCAGTTTTGTTTGTGGAAACTGGAGTTCTTTCTGAAGGCTGTCTTTAAATATCTTCCAAAATGACGCTTATACGTCACACAACGTTCTAATGACATGGTCAAACTCCTGCAACGAACCACGTCTTCACTTTAATTTTCATTTTGCATCATCTCTTGTCGTTTAAAACTGCAGAATCCCTCTTCCTTAGAGTGCAGAGCTAATGCTCTTGAGCCTAATCTTTTCGTCCCGTTTGTACCGTTTCGCACCAGGCCCATATCACAGCGATGCGGTGACTAACACCATGGGAGAGAATGTCGCCGGGATGAATTGGATCGAGACCCCCCCAACACCGAAGGCTCTAGCAGCCAGAAGCAATTTTTCTAATGCCGACTAATGAGAAAGGAAGTCAAAGATGGATGAACTGTGCCAAAGTCATTGATTTGCATATCCTGACTGACCACAGAGATGAACATTTCTGGGCCGATCAAACGGCCTTTCGGGCAGAACAATAACAGAATGAGATTCTCCCCGGGCCTGGCGCTCATGGTTTGTTCCGTATCATCTCCTTAAGCATAATACCTGAAGAAATCTATGAGTTGGTATTAAAAGAAGCTTAGACGCCAAGTTTGAATAAATTATAGATATGCACTCGGTAACTGAGAATCTAGGATGATTAATCCTGAAAGTGCTCGCCCTCCACCGTCACGGTCTTTCCCCTGGACTCCACCAGCCCCAGCTTTAAATCTCTTCCCCGTGAGAACACTGTCTGTCTTTTTCTCTCTAATCATGAGCTCCCCTTTGAGATCTATTGTTGCGTTTCTACCTGCTTCATGGCTCTCTCTCATGCTCCATGGAGTCTCAACATAAGCATATCCCTCACATCTCTTCTCAAAACAAAGTTATATATATATGTGTGTATAGATGGGCTGCATTCACTCAGGGTCCTTCACTCACGTAAACTGAACCGTTGGATTTAACATTAGTGGTAATAGGTTGCCCAAACTAATGAAATTAAAATACTCCTCGGGGCCCTAAAGCAGCTGAGTCTGGGCAGGGGACGGCGCGCTCTGAGGACGGTGCGGGACGCAGCGGGCCTGCGGGAAAGACCGCAGGTGGGAGGAGGGCCCGGGGCGCTAGGCACCGGCATGCGGACGTGGGTGAAGCAGTGGAAGCGTGCGGGCAGGTGCAACTGGTGGCCCTCAGCATGTCCACCCTCACCGCTGGGACGGGAGGGACAGGGGAGGGAAGGAGCCTGCAGGGGCTGCCCGGAGCCCATCGGTGACAGCGCTCTGTCAGCTCCGGCGGGGAGAGTGTGAGACACCCCTCCTCACCGGGCCTCCCGAGCCCAGCATTTCCATGCCAGTTCCTGGTCCCCACACGTGCCACACCGACGTCCTGATGCGCAGCTGTACCTCCGCTCCCCGTCTTGTGAATCTCTAAGAGCCCGTAATGCTTCATTACACCCACAAAGCAGTCCATATTTTCTAGATTCCAGCTGTTTCTGCCACTGCCCCCCAGATGTGTGTATGTTACACAGGGTCCCAATGAGACCCTTTCTTACCTCAACCTCCTAGAATATTCCTCTTCAAGCTGTTCTCTCACCTCGTGGGGAATTCTGTAGCCTTGTTGGTCTTCTTCATCACGGCCATCCTCACATCAGAGTAATTAGCACAAAATCGTATCTAAATGCGCATCAGTGTGGGTGTAACGCTTCTTTCTTAACTGCCCCCAAAAGGTGTCACAACATTCTTCTCTAAACTCATTTCTAAATTAACTAAACCTTTCATGGCTTTGTCATGTTTAACTTTGTTTATAATCATCTGTGTTATACGTTAAAATCTGAGACTGTGCCCGACTCATTTTTAAAAGTTCCTTAAGGTAACCAATGGAAGTCACATAACAGATGTTCATTGCATATTGAATGCATTTGAATTGATGCTTAACCAATAATCCAAGCAAAAACCTGTGGAATGTATGCTCTCTGGTAGAACAGTTTTCCACGTTTTTGGTGTTATACTTGAAATTCCTCTATGATTTAGAGCAGGTGATCTCTAAGAAAAACGAATTTATAAAGAAAATAGGAGACAAAAAGAATGCCAGCATATACTTTTAAACATATTTATTATTTAACAAGCTTAAAAGTCTACCTGCATGCACAAAATATAATTTATATATATACATATATATATTTTTAGAAAATATCTATATCTGTATATTTTTAGAAAGTAAAAACAAAGTTCAATTTAATTGCCATAAATTTGCTGAATCGAACGTGACTTAAATGAGCAGGTAATTGTTCCATCAAACTAAAAGCCTTACAATACTTGATCAGCTAAGGTAATTTGACACTACGTTTGTGGACGGCAGAAGCCCTCACAAGAACCAATTCCATCCTGTCGGTGAAAACTCCCCAAGATGAGCAGTACTCAAGTGCCGCCTTTCCGCTCATTTCCTGCCCGCCCTACCTAGGCTTCGTCAGGGTTGGAAGGAGGGCAGGCTCTCCCAGTTTAAATTACAGTCGGTGATTTTATGGACCTAGGAAGGAATAGTGTACTTATGCTGTGAGAAGCATTAGTCATTCTGAGAAGCCAGAAAGACCCTTTGGCTTCCTTCTCAAACACATTTGAGAATTCTATTTCCCCATAAACTTTCAGATGTGGCATTTTAAGGCCATTTTGGCAGGAGAGCATCTAGCTAAGAAAACACAATGGGATGCAGACGCAAGAAAAGAGGAGACTTCACCAGTGAAAGAATGTGGCGAGCGTCATTTAGCGAGCAGCTTTGCCCTCAGAAGGCCTTCCAAAACTCTCAGTAAGAGGTTGCATATGACTGACAGAGGAGATGCAGAAATGGAATCATCACCACTATCCCCCTTACCAGTGCAAATAAGTAAACACTCCAGCTTCGCCCTTCTTAACTTCCAGAAAGCAAAGGAGAGCAGATCGCCAGGGCTCAGGTAAGTACGTCCCACTGTCCCCAACCTGCTGTTCATGATGTCTCATTAACGGCTGACAAGAAATCTTTGGGAGTAGACTAATCATGTTAACTATTCATATAAACACACAGGTTTGATCTTTATACGACTGACAGCTGTGGGTATATTAAACATGTAAAAATTAGGATGGATGAATGGCCTTAGCAAAAATATTTTCTACATTTTACAGTTTACATGATACATTATTTTATACTTTTAAATTGTGCCGGAAGAAAAAATAAGAGAATGGGAAAATGCACAGTAAATATAATAAGTTATAAAATACTTGTCAAAATATGTGAAATCAGACATAATTGTGAAAGAGCGTTGTCCTTCGCACGTTTTACCCGACAGGAATAAAAAGAGACCCGTGGATTTACAGCCCAACAGAATAATTTTAGGAGCCCCGTCAGCGACGACATCACAGGTCTTTGAGGTAAAGCCACTGACCATTTTCCAATGACCCACCAAAGTGGGTCAGACAGTGTAAGCAGAGTTTTTACTTCTTATTGAAGAACGTACAGGTTTCACCCACTAATACGAAACATCAGCAACTTTCACGAAATGGTCAAGATGAAAAAAATGGGGGGCACCTGCAGCCCATGCATCAGCCAGGAGCGAGCGATAAAACTTCGCGAAAAGGCAAGGCGTGTTTTGTACGCATGGTGGGGCAAAAGCCGGTTTCCAGTTGTTCCTACACAAAATCACGCAATAATTAACAAACAGCAGCACAAGAATAAACTCTGGTTCCTACACACACACCCGGAACCCGACTTCTGCCCCACCCTGTATTTGGCGAGGAGCCAACAACGCTCCGGGGTTGTCACAAGCTCTGATACTGTGATGCTCTGACCTAGCCTCTGGTGGGGGGGGGACCCCTACAAATGTTATCAGGGGCATCGATTAAGCCAAAGGTATCTCCATGGGCCCCACCCACATGAAGGACTGGGGGGGGAAGCGATCCCGCCAGCACCCTTGCGTTGCCTGCCCGTCTGCTGGGTGAAGAGCCCCTGCGGGAATTCACAGCACGGTCTCGGGCCCTCTCCTGCTCTCTCTGCTCACCCCGAGTTTCATCTCTGCTTACCCCGAGTTTCATACGTAGCTGCTCCAAACTGAATGTGTCCAAGAAAAAACTCCCGGTTAGTGTCCTTGTATTCATGAAATATGAGTTCAGTCAAATGAACGAGTGACTTTTTTCTCTCAGAATGTTGAGACTGGTACTCTATTGCTCCGTTTTGTTAACTACCGAGAACTCAAAAACCATTTAATTATCTTTCCTTTGAGATCATTTATTTTCTATCTCTTCAAAGCTTTTACTTTTGTCTTTACTATCCTGTCATTTGAATATGATATATTTAGAAGTGGGTATTTTTTTTTACCCACTTCTAAATATATTGAAAGTTTATGGGGAAATAGAATTCTCAAATGGCTTTATTTATCCAGCGTATCAAATGGCTTTCATCAATTCTAGATAATAGTCAGCTATTTTATTTTTTTAATATTGCCTGTCACCTATCTGCTCTATTCTCATTCTCTGCAACTGCTACCAAATTAATATGGAATCTTGTCATTCTTTCCCTGTGGCACTTGGCTGAATAACGCTGTAAGAGCCGTTTTCCAGTTATCAATTTCCTGCTGCACTGGGCTTAACTTACAGAGTTCCTCTGGCCGCTGTGTTGAAAATACGTTGCAGGAGCTTAAGAACTTAATCAAGGGGCCCAGTGAGCCGGCTCTGCCCGTGCACCAGGGCAGAGGGGACGGCACGCGAAGGAAGGGGTCACGTCCTGGGTCTTTTCGGAACGCAGAGCCGCATAATTCCCTCACAGACCGAATGAGGTATAAGGGGAAGGAGAGTCGAGAATAACATTGAGGTTTTGCCCTGAGCCACTGTCAGGATGGAATTGCTATCACTGAGGTGGGAAAGGCTATGATTAAAGGAAAGGAGATTGGGTGTCAAGGTCAGACATGTTGAGTTTGAAAATCTTTCAGACATCCATCTGGAGATATTGAGTTAAGAGAAAAAGAAAAAAATGAAAAGCAGCCAACAAGATGATATATTTTTAAACCAACTGTGTACCGAACACGGAAACCCACCAGATACCATCTCTGAGGGCACAGACTGGCTAAAAATAAAAGGATGGAGAGAAGTAAATCACACACACACACACACACACACACACACACACACACACACGCACACAGTGCTGTGGTAGGTATATCAACATCAGAAAACAATCAGCTTTGGAATGAAAAGCTATACTGCATGATGATAAAACTCAAGAAGACATACAACTTAAATGGAATACACCCCAAACCCGAGCAGCCAAACACGAGAGGCAGCACTGACAGGTCTGAGAGGAGAACAGGCAATTCCAGACGGAGCCTCCCACCCCTCTCTCAGTAACTTGAGAGAAAAATTAAGCAGGATGTCATTAACCTAATAAAGTGCCCTTACAAAAAAGGCTGCAGGTCACATGGCCCTCCTGATGAGAGACTGACTGATTTTCTCCCGCGATGGCACAGAGGCAGGAGCTCAGTGTTGTGGTGCAAGGCTGTGCAGGTTAACTTGAGGTCAACCTGACTGGCTAAGAGATGCCCGGATGGCTGGTACAGTGCTGTTTCTGGGTGTGTCTGTGAGGATGCCCTCAGAAGAGATAAGCGGTTGATTCAGCAGGCTGGGTCCAGATGATCACCCTCCCCGATGAGAGTGGGCATCCTGCAGTCCGCTGAGGACAGGAACAGGACAAAAAGGCAGGGGAAGGGCAAGTCTGCTCTCTCTGCTGGGGCTGAGATGTTCATGTCCTGTCCTTGGTCACTGGCACTCCTGCTCCTCAGGCTTTTGCACTCAGACCAGGCCTTACACCCCTGAGCCTCTGATTCTCAAGCCTCCAGACTCAGGCTAAACTTACGCCATTGGATTTCTGGGTTCTCCCGCTTGCAGAAGGTAGATTACTGATGTGAACAAATTCCTATAATAAATCTGACCTATACCTATGTCTACATTTATATCTATACCTATATCTAAATTTATACCTATGTACCTATATCCTATTAATTCTGTTTCTCTAGAGAACTCTGAATATAGAAAGATCTAGATGGTGGACTAAGAGAAGAAAAAGAGCTAAAATGAATAGAGATCATCAAGGAAGCACACAAAAATCTCTGATATGGTTATCTGGGTAGAAAATGTATCATAAATTCCTGGGACTAGTAAGTGAGCTTAGCAAGCACACAGTTATAATAAGGCCAATATACAAAAGTCAGTCACGTCTTATAGGTCAGGAAAGAAACAACTAAAATTTGATGTTTAAATACATATGTACATATTAATAACAGAGAAAGAGAGAGAAAGAGAGATCCAGAAAGCGTTAAGTTTAAGTGAAACAAAAATATGCCAGGGATCTCTACACTAAACACTGCAAAATACTGATGAAAGAAATAACTATATGTACTTAAATAACTAGAGTGATATATCATGTTTGTGGACTGGAAGATTTAATATTTGTTCAAAAACTTACTCAATTGGATCAATTGACTTATCACTATCCCCCTAAAAATCCAACAAGTATTTTTCGTAGATATTAATGTGCTGATTCAAAAATGTGTCCGACGTGCAAATGAACAAAAACAACCAAGAAACATTAGAAGACTCAAAATGTCCAGTTTCAAGACTCATAAAGCTATAGTACCCAAGGTCATATGGTACTGACAAATAATAACCACATATAGATAAATGGAACAGAATATAAAATCCCTGAAATAGGCCTACAAAAATATCTTCAGCTGCCATCAGCAAATGTGCCAAAGCAATTTGTTACCAAAAAAAGAAAGAAAGAAAGAAAGTCTTTTCAACAAGTGATCCTGGAAAAATTGGCCATATATTTGGAAAAAAAAGAAGATATATACCTCACACTTGATACAAAAATAAATTAAAATAGATTATATACCTGAATATAAGATATAAAAGCATAAAACTTTTGGTAACATGGAAAAAAATATGTGTGATCTTGAGTTTGGGACTGAATTTTTATATCTAAGGCCAATGTTAAGAACTATAAAAACAGTAAAATGATAAATTGGGCTTCATCAAAACGTAAAATTTTGTTCTTCTAAAAACACTGGTAAGGATTTAGAAATAGAAACTTTTACCAGGAGATAACCTTTGAAAACCACATATCTGATAAAGGGCTTGAATCCAGAATCCATGAAGAAATCTCAGACTTCAATAATATGAAACAAACAGCCAAATTAATAAATGAGCCAAATCTTTCATCAAAGATACACGAATGGCAAATAAGTATAAGAAATGGTGCTCCACATTATTTGCTGTTTTGGACATGATATGTCCTTGAGAATACTTGAGAATTTTTACACTGGGTCTATTTAAATTAACATTTATTTCTGGTTACTTGATATGTAATAGGTAACAAAATGCCACGTGAGGTACACATGTTCTTCAAAACCCAAACGGCATCACAGGTGTTGAACTTTTTCTTTGTTGTCATACCATGAATTTCACTGATTAGTCTGGCCCTGCATTTTATCTGACCAAATAAGCCCAGCTCCCCTAGTAATGTGCACTATAGTGGTTCTAACATTCCTTTGGCCTTCGCCACAACGGTGTCACCACTGTGACAAATTAAGTAGCTTTGGTGATGAATCATAACTAAATCTGAGCTCACCAGGTGATTGGAGTGCACTGAAGAATTTCAATATTCCCGAGAAAGACTGTGAGTTTATTTTGTAGTCTTGCCAATGGAAAACAAATCATGCCTGTCTCCCTTCCATGTTCACAGTAGCAAAGGAGGAATCAGCCAAATTCCTCAAGACACACAAGTCACTCTACCCTGTTGGATTTCTTGCGAAGTGAAGGCTGCATCTGCCTTGGGCAGAGCCATCAGTGAACCTACTTTCTTCAAGCACTGGAGTCAATACTCAGTCTCTAGGCTCCACCTCTTTGTCTTACGGCAAATTGGCACAGATAAGTACTTCCACTTCCATTGTTTTCTTCCAAGAAGTCTGCATTTCCTATTGATCTTCACAATTTAGTACAGTTTAATATTCATTGTTAGAAGGAGTTTGGCCAGCTCTAACGGTTTCCATTAAAATGACCAATTAAAATCGGATAGAGGATACATTGGCCTGACATTTGAGTACTTTTCGTGGGGATCCATTCATTTCAATGATGGATTCCGATGGAGCTGTCGCATCTACACAGCATTTAAACAAACTTTCTTGCTTCCTGCTCTGGTTCGCATCAAACCCTAATCCCTTCTGCCACAGTTTCACTCTCCCTTTCAAGGGTTAGTCCCGGCCTCCACGTCGCTCTCCTGTCCTCAAGCACGTGCTGTGTATAGTTCATTCAGCACCAAAATCAAACATGGCCGCTTTCTCCTCCGGCAGCCGGCGGCTTGAATCATTGCATTGGGCACTGGATTTCTTTTGGGGAACAGAACAATACTTGTTAGTTTCGGTGTTTTTCTTTCTCCTTCTTTTTAATAGGAGCTATCCTTACAGGTGTGAGGTGGTCCTGCCTTTTAGTTTTAATGTGTATTTTTCAATGATTAATGACTGTCTTTCCAGCTATTGAATGGTCTTGGTAACCTTGTCAGAAATAATTTGACCTTATATAAGGGTTTTATTGCTGGGCTCTATTCTATTCCATGATTTATATGTCTATAATTATGCTGGTACCACACTGTTTTGCTTACTATAGCATTATAAGTTTTCAAACCAGGAAGTGCGAGAGCTCCAACGTTCCTCCACAGAAATTATTCTGATGATTCAGAGGCCACAGCTATGGGGAACTGGTGATTGGCAGCTTCATCATGACAACATGCCTGCTCATGCATCACGTCTCATGCAGAGTTTTTGGGTGAAACATCAAATCACCCAGGTGACTCAGCCCCCGTACAGCCCAGATTTGATGCCCTGTGACTTCTGGCTTTTCCCAAGACTAAAATCATCTTTGAAAGGGAAGAGGTTTCGGACCATCAGTGAGATGGTCTCCCAGTGGCAACTGGGAGAACTGTGTGAGGTCCCAAGGTGCCTACTTTGAAGGGGACTGAGGAGTCATTGTCCTGTGTACAATGTTTCTTGTATCCTGTATCTTCTTCAATAAATGTCTCTAGTTTTCATATTACATGTCTGGATACCTTCTAGCCAGACCTCGTATATAAAATTTTTGAAGATATATATTACCATTCATTTTTAAAGAACTTTTTCTTATATGTGAATCAATCCTTTCTCATAGCATTCTTTTATTTTTTAATAGTAGGAACATATACTTGCATCTCTATTAAAATGCTAGCTTGATTTATTTAAAACTTGTCTTGGGCACTCTGAAGGACCCATTTTCAAAATTATTTTCATTGTTTTTTTCACACTCTTCCCTTCCAACGCCTGGTGAACTTGGGTTGTTCTTATCCAAGAGAGAAAACAGAGAGGCCCACCTACCACTAGACACAAAGCAGTGCCATAAAGATAAGTCAGTGGAAATATTGTGATTTGGGCAAATTAATTGTCAATTTAATATTATGTGGATGATTTACATTCAACAAGGATATCATAAAAATAAATTATACAGTAGGTATTAAAACTACTAGCTATCTATTAGGCAAAAAAATTATCCAAACCCCTATCTAGCACTTTTTAAAGAAATAAAGCACAGAGAAACTAAAAACTTGAATGTACAAACTACTAGGATATAATTTTATACTACTGGAGGAGGGATGACCCTCCTAAAGAAAATATCATACTCGTAAAATCCAAGTCTTCTCCATGAAAAAGGTCATTAGAAAATAAATTAAAGATAAGAGACAGACTGAAAAATTATTGACATATTTCATATACAAAGGGATAACATAAAAGTGTTATAAAAAGCCCTATACTGTCAGTTGTTAGTGCTAGTTTGATTCCTTGTTTACATACCTCTAGTTCAGTGACAAGGGGGGAGAGGGGAGGGAGGGAAGGGTCTAGTCAAAGAACATGTATAAATGGCCCACGGACATGGACAACTGGGTGGGGACTGCCTGTGGGAGAAGGGGGGGCAAGGTGGGGGGAAGCCATGGGGAGAAAAGTGGGACACCTGTAACAGGAAAACAAACAAACAAAAAATTTTAGTGGGGGGAAAAATGAAAACGAAATAAATTAATAAATGAGCCAGCAAACCACTCCCTCAAAAAAAAAAAAAAAAAAAAACAATGCCTCACACGTAGGACAGTGAACAAAAGAATATGTAGAGTATGGAAATGCAATTTTAGTGAATATTAGAAGGACAAGGATTTTCCTTCACACTGTATATTCTTCTCCCTACCTGATCCCTCCAGAATTCGGCATTCTGAAGAAGTAATGACATAAGGTTCTTTGCATAAAACTAATAAGACCAGTTGTTAATAGAAGGTTTTGTTGACCATGACTTTGACTGGAATGTCATGCCTGAAGGAGACATGCTTGGGCTCTGGTTGTCACCAAAAAGCCCTGAGGAACTAGGATTGACTTTCAAAGGTAATAAAAGCCCACGAGAAAAAAGGCCTGGTACCTTGGATGGTTGTGCGGTCCATGGCAATCTTTCCAGGAAAGGAACGAAGGTTGCTTTCCTGAAAGATGGCTAGAAGGGGCCTTAAGGCACAATGGAAAACCTGAGGGACTTGGAAAAGCAGGTGTTCACAGGCAAGGCTGAATGACAGGTGTGTGGCTCAGCTCCTGTGCCCTGAAGGGCAGACTGAGGGTCACCCTAAATCTTCCTTGTGTAAGTTCCAGCAAAGCAGACATAAAGATCATATGTGATCATTTGCTGCTCCTCTTGTGTTTATGAAAACAAACAGAATAAATTAAAAAGACCCCAAAAAATAAAAAATAAATAAAATAAGCCCTATAGAATTTTAAATAGTAGTGTATATATACATGAGTATTTATACATATATACATATATAATGAATAAGAAAAATATAAATAGGTAAGGCATATGTATATGTTTCCTCAGAAGAAATATAAATGGCTAGTAAAACATTAAAATAGGTCCAATCCTAGCGCTAACTTGTAAAAGGAAAAGAATGAAAATGTGCAAGATTAATAACATTAAGTTACGGCAACAAGGTGGGAAGATGGGAACTCTGCGTACCTGTTTAAGGTTGTTCCTTACAGAATAATGTTAGCTAATAATTGTAAAAAACAGAATATTTGTCACTGAGCAAAGGCTAAATGACAGTATATCATGATATAAACACAAAGTAGGTCTAAGATGAATAAGTTAAAATATATTAATAGATATTATGTGAAAAAGATCTCTATAATTGCTAAACTACAACACAGTAATATGTTTAATCCCATTCATGAAATGAGGACACACAAAAATGTGTGCGTGCGCGCATGTGTGTATGAATATGAAAATGCTAAAGGGTTTTGGAATTCTGTCAACTTCCCTCCTGACGGCTCTGAGCCAGAGGCAGGGCCAGAGGCCTCGGGCTTGAGAAGGGTAAATAAAAGCGATTTCTACTCTTTGTTTTGCCTTCTTTTACTGTAGAAATGCATTAAAATGTAATTTGTTTAATAAAGTATGATAAAACCTTTTCGATGATAATTTGAATAAATTTTATCAGAGTATATTATATTTCAAAATGTTCACATAAGCACTGCTCTTTTCTTCCATCTGTTAGAGAATTACATTAATCAGTGAAAGACGTTGCTCAGCGGAGTGTTTTAAATTCATATGCTCTTTGTAAATGAGCGGAAAATAACAAGGTACCGGTTTCTGAATTACACATCTTATTTATAAGTCTAGATGGTCTCCATAGTAATATTTATTCAAAATTCAAGAACAGTGAATATTAATCATTCAGACTTCTGTCTCCGATTTTATGACTCTTTCACCTACACTGGATGAATATCATTACTGCATCTGAAAAAATGGCTTAAGTATATAATAAATTATATTTCTCTCCAAAATTACAAGATAATGTCCTTACCACTAGGATAGCCACACTTTTTATGTCACAGTATTTGACACATAAGGCCTCCATCTTTACGAGACAATATTGTTGCTACCTTCCCTAGCAAAGAACTGTTGGCATTTAGATGTGACTCAGTCCATCCGTACGCCTTTGTTAAGTGGTTAGATGCCCGGCGCCCTTCTATCTAAGCACGCAGACTATGCTCTGAAGTGGGGAGTAGGATTCCGACCACAGCATCTATCGTCCGGCGCCCGGTGGGGAGGTAGCAGGAAATAATAGACACTGGAAAACCATAGTTTGGATGTGTCTGTGATGTACGATGTTAAAGGGAATAAGTGAGTGGATGTGCCGCTCTAGAGAAGCTCACAGAAAGCCCTGTGAGGAGCAGGACGTGCAGGCCAGAAAGGGAAACATGAGTGGAGCCGGCTCGGCCAGGGGCCAGGGGCAGAGCTGTACCGAGAAGGCAGAGCCATCGCAAGGGCTGTGAGGACGGGCAGAGCGTGGGGTCCTCGGAGAAGAGGCGGCCGTCCGTGCACCGGGCGAGCGGGGACGAAGGCAAAGGGCTGTTGCGGTGAACTTGGAGAGCCGCCAGAGGCCTGAGACTCGGGATCCTGGGGAGACCGGTGCTGCTGAGGGTTTCAGGGGGGCTGCGGAAGAAGGCCGAGTGGAAGGCTCTGTGACTGTCGGCGGACGGTGTGGAAAGAGAAATAGCGGGGAGTGAGGAGCCCTCCCTACGTGCCCACGGCTAACCAGAGCGTCCAGGGAGCAGGAGCAACTACGGGATTGGCCTTGGCCGGCCCGTGGAGGGAGGGCCTCGGGACATCATTTGTGTGGTCATCAAGGGCTGCAGCTCCTCAAAATCATCTGCAACCCACACCTTATTTTGGGGTCTGCTGCATGGGCAACAGCAGACCCTCCATATCACCCTGCCCAGGCTCTGTAGCTTCAGCTTCACTGGAGAGGACACTCCAGCGTCATCGCAAGATGTCGATTCAACACGGGAGGAGACAGATACCGTGTCACTCCCGAGTCGGACTGCACAGCCATTCTCGGCGGTGCAGATAGACTCTTAAGAAGCTACACCATTGTCTCTCGAGACGGACGGCTGCCGACGACGACGACGACGACGACACCTTATTTTTAAAATCACTTTATATTTGACTTCCTCTAATGAGTCTGAATTAGAAAATTTTAATATCAAGTCATTTCAAAATAAGAGTGAGGTAGCAAGTAACATTTGTTTCATATTATCATCGTTTTAATAATTACTGAAATCAGTTGGACTTTCCTCAATTAATAAAGGTCTCATAAAAGAACTCAGTTACACACTAAACTTGCAATTCTGAAAATGGAACTACAATTAGGTTCCTGACAAGTAAAGGGAAAAAGTATATATTCTTAGCACTAGTACTTTAAGCAAAGCTTCATTGGAAAAAAGATGATTGGTCTACGTTAACCTCACACTATAAGGCTTGTTTTTCTATGAAATATTATAAAAATATTTATGCTTTAATAAATATGGTACAAAACATAACTATTAAAATATGAGTATGTAATTAGATTTATATGTTCGACTCTGAAATATACAGATATATTTATCAAACAGATTTAAATGGAAGCCCAATGTATGCAGGTTATATCTTTAAACTTCTGTAACTCACTAGGTAAGTGCTACCTTTTCACTTCTTGGCAGACATCTCATGATGCAATTGAAATAAAACAGAGAAGTTTGTAAATATTGACATTTAGGATAACATCTAGAGGTTTAAAAAATAGCTTTTAACATGGCACTGTATTTTTGACTGAGTGTTTTGGTGTATAGCCAAACTTTAAATGAATCGATGTCTGTCAAACTATATTATGTATTTTAATATTTATATGCTTTATATTCAATAAGTAATCTAAGTTTTAAAGACATTCTAAACATACAGACAGATGACATACCCAAAATATCCAAATCAATAGCTACTTGGGAAAATGAAAAATGACTTTTTATGTTACAGGAAAAACCATACAGACTTTTGGCCAACCCAAAAACATTGCTTATTACCCAGTGCCATTTCAGTAAGGGGCTCAAAAGTTTCGCTCTCTCTATTAGCGTCAAAGAAAATACATTTTAAGAAGTTGGTTTGAATTGATGAAATCTATGATTATTCGGTGTGAGATACTTCAGAATATTTTATGTGAACCATAGAAAAGATAATGCGCTTAATGGGAAGACGGTCTTAACAGCTAACCTTTCACTAATATAGGAAGATGTATTTCTAAATTCATATAATGTATACATAAGTTCTTTAGGTCAACAGTGTGCATGTATTATAGGAAAAGGGAGAGCACAACCCATGTTGGAGTTAAAGAAAAGTAAAAAACTTAATTAACTGCACAAGCTATCTATTTGTCAGGCACGGGAAACACAACGCTGCCAAGGCCCTGTCAGGTCCCCCATCCCGAAAAGCGGCCGCTCGTGCCCAGAATGGGGTGATTTATATGGGGGTGAAAGCGGGCCTCGCTCATTACCCAGCCGTCCTACATGGCCTTTCTCTCATGTTGAAACTGTAGTCAAATCCCTTTCAACTGTGACTCTTTGAGTCATTGCCTGGAGAAATGAGATGAATATTTATTTTCTATGTATCTGATTTATAGTGTATTAATCTTCTATTGTTTTAAAGACAAGCGGCACATGAATTAGTGGCTCAGACCCGGTCAGTTTCCTAGTCACCCATACAGCCAGGTGTCGCCACGGGAGAGAGTTCCGGCCCACGCAATGGGGAGCAGGCCCGCCCGTCCCAGGGCTCTAGGATGGCCGAGGACGGGCCGTGGGCACGTCTGCCTCTGTCCATTTTGCACTGGCTCCTCCTAGCAACCAGCCTGGGTGGGCCTCAGGGTGCCCGGACGTGTGTCACTTTACTCTGCGTGCATCTGGGAGGGTGTTTTGGATGCGATGAATGTTCTTTTCAGTGGAGCACAACCGATTGTCTTCCAGGCAGGCGGGCCTCATCCAGCCCGTGGAAGGTCTGAAGAGAACTTTCAGGCTTCATCGAGAAAATATATATTTGTATCAGGAATTAAGGGTTCCAGTGGGATTTCGTTCTCTCTCTCTCTCTCTCTCTCTCTCTCTCTCTCTCTCTCATATATATATATATAAAGATATGCTAATATCAGGACAACACTTGGCTAAAGAAGTCTGTACCAGGATCACATTATTTTCGACATTTATCAAGTGATGCTTTAACATCAGTTCATTAACTCACAAAGAGGGACTCCAAGAAAAAATTCTAGAACACTCATTACTTTTCTTCCAATTAAGACGAAAGGCATTATTTGTTGTTTACCAGCCCCTGGGTGTCTTCCTGATACGAACGCACGGGGCGTTTTCTCTCGGGTTTCAGACAGGGCGAGCTGGGCTTCCGGGGACCTAACCTTCTCCGCGGACGTTCCTGGGCTTGCAAGGCATCAGGGAACGGGAGTCCTCGCTCTGTCGCGGCTTCTAAGCAACAAAGTGGACATTTCTGGAAGCCAGCTGGATGCTCAACCTCCAAATGATTTCATCCTACTTTTTTAAGCCTTAATACTTTTTTCCAGGTTCGCTCACCACTCACTTTGCCCTTGTTATTTCCGTTATACAGGAGAGTATATATTTGCATAAAAGCCCTTTGAAACAAGACTATGTTGAAAAGGCAAACGAGGAAGAGAAGATAATCACTAGCCAGAAGGAAGAATAACCGCGATCGTACCTTAGTTACCGACGACAGGAGTTAGGGACAGGGCGGTCCCCACGGCGCGTAGATGCGCACGTCACCGACCCGGGTGGGGACAGCCACTGTCCCCGCGGTCAGCACAGGCCGACGTCTGGCGCGCCGACAGCACCTGGTGGCCCGATGGAAGCAGGGCAGCTGGGCCTCACTCTGGCACCTGCAGAGTCTGAGTGGCGTGTGACCCGCCACGCAGATGACTCCCACGCACCAAATCCCCAAGCCCAGGGCGTGGAGAGGCGTGTCCTGAGGTTTGCCCAGTACTCCCCGTGGCAGGAGAGAAACCGTGGCTAAGAGCCAGGCCTCGGCCGCGCTGCAAATCCAGGGATGGGCGCAGACGAACAGCAGAGGTGGGACGGAGGGGACAAGGGTACCCAAGACGCAAAAGAGCGCAAGAGGAAAACAGAACACCCCGCCGCTCGCAAGGGCTGAGTGCTGAGTTATGCGTTTTACCGGTTTCATTTCATCGACCGTTTCTGTGCGCCAGGTTCTATAAACACCCTCCAGTTTTATGAAAAGAAGGGAGAATGATGAAGTGCCCTGTCTGGAGATAACACGTTGTGTGCAAGCCTGAGTCAGAAGCGCGGGTCCCCTCCGCAGCGCGCGGGGCGGGCAGGCCGGCTCTTAACTCGCGGCGATAATTGGATTTTTATCATTTACAGATGCTATACTCAGCTTATTCTGAAATAGAATCTTATTAATAAGCACAGCGCTCGTTTTTAAAGGTGTACCTATTTCAGGAATTGAAAGTGTAATCCTATAGATATTTTGAGGTCAAGAAAGAAAATTTCTGGATCTACTTGCATATTGGGCTACGTCATTACCTTTGGGGACTTCTGCTCACTCTTTTTCTTGTGCTCTCAGAATAGACATAGTTACCTGAGACTCATGCCCCTCTGAATATCCGGATCTCTGTAGAGTGCTCTCCTAATGTAAGCTTTATACTCTGATTATTCAGCTTAATCTCGGGTCCCATCAGTAGTTAGTATTTTCTTATGGCATGATGGGAAACAAAGACCCTCCGTCTTCTAAATCAAAACTAAATTTCATTTTTAGAGGGTCCCTAAAATTACTCAAATCTAACATAATACATCAAAAATATGTTCAAGTCTTTTTGAGAAACGTCTCTAAAGCTAACCTTCTAAAAGGCACATACGTGTCAGATAAACCAAATATATTAACAACTGTGTCCACACAGTGCTTTATAATTTTCATTTCATATATTATGTGGTTTCAAAGCATTTTATTGCATACATATACCATAACTTTTTCCCTTTCTGTTTACCATTTATACTGAACTGTCATTATGATAAATATTCATGATGTTAAAATTTGGTTCACATTCTTCTTTATATCCTTGGGTTTGGTTTCTTAAAATGGAATTGCTATGTAAATAGTATATACATTTCCAAGACTTTTAATACCTAGCAAACTCACCCATCATGAAATGCCACTTATACTTAGTGTATCTGAATGACAACTATTACTGTTATTTTTTTTTGTTTTACATTTTTGACAATTTAATGAAAAAATGTATGTCATTTGAACTTGCTTTTCTTTGGTTTCTAATGAGGCCATCCTTATAAACATAGTTTGGGACCTGTTTATATGTCCTTTCCTTTAAAAAAAAATAAAAGGAGAAACACATCACGGCTTTGCATGTCATCCTTGCACGGGGGCCACACTAATCTTCTCTGTGTCACTCCAGTTTTAGTGCATGTGCTGGCAAGCGAGCACTGGGTCCTTTCCTTAAGGGTTGGCGATATCATCACAGCAAATCATTTTAATTATTTCTAAACTCCTAACTCAGAGAGCTAATCCTTCATTTCCAAACGACTGTGGCTAGACCTCCACTACATCTTCTTGCTTCCTGGCATTTGAGTTCCTGGAAGGGATTAGCTTCAGGATCCGTCATACACAGATAAACTGTGACCGGCTGTGCAATTGAGATGATGGAGCCAAACATGCCATTGTCCTTTTTGGCAAGGGACATCTACATGTTCATCATCCTGTCCAGTTTGCCAAGCAAACAGACAAAATAGTTAGAATATAATTACACACTTATCAGTCAGACAACAGCATAGCAGCGCCTCTAGATGGTGAGGTAAATGTGGCCCATCCAGGCTCACCTTGGCCAACGTTATTTATCTGTTGGTTGGTCCCCTGGCCGTCAGTAAGTAATCGGCATAAAATCAGGAAAAAGAGAGAGATATTCCCAGACCCATGTCGGCTGCATGGAATCAGGGGACTGAGCATGATACCTGAATTTCAGACTTACGGTGACGACGCTTTCTCCACCAAGGTGCCGCGCTTTTAAATGGTGGGTTCTGGCAAAAAGATTATGTAAGCCCGCTCTGTGCCAGGAAGGTGTCGGAGCAGATTGGGATAAATGGGAGGACAGGCAGCCTATATATCATAATCTGAAATAGAAACGGGTCCTCTCCTTCTCTGCTGATCTGTCTTCTGAGGTTACTTTCAACTGGCAAACAGAAAAACGGATGCATTAAAACAACCAATGAAGCCACCATGCAAACAAATAACTGAACCTTTTAAAATTTGTTCTTGGTACACAATCAGAAAATTCAAAAACACACACACACACACACACACAAAACCTTCCACTTGGAATAATATGTAATAAATATTTGGTCCAACAGGTCTAGATGCTGCTGTGAAGATGTTTTTAGATGAAATTAACATTCAACTGAGGAGAGTTTGAGTGAAGCAGGTTACCCTCCATACAGGTGTATAGGTGTGGGCTCACCTATACAGTTCAAGGTCTTAAGAAAAAGAGGTTTCCCCCACCCCGAGGAAGAGGGATTCTGTCAAAAGACCACCTTTAGGCTCAAGCTGCAGCATCAATTCTTCACTGGATGTCCAGCCTGTCCTCTCTTCTCTTGTTCTCTCCCTCTCTAACACAAACACACCCCACTGGTTTTGTTCCTTGGCAAACCCAGACTACTACTACTATATATAAAAGTATGATTTCTGACCCACCTGATCTGTTGACTTAATGTAATTTCAATGAAAATACTGCCAAGGTGCATGTGTGTGTATGCATAATTTTATATAAATTGAAAAGCATATATTAAAATTTATGGCAAGGTTCAAAGGACTTAGAATAAGAGAACAAGGTGAAGGCATTTTTCTTAATCTATATCAAGAATTGATGTGTCATTTTTATGAATTAGGATAATGTGATATTAGGACAAGGATAAGCAAGTGGATGGAAAAATAAAGAGCCCCAAAAGGGACAAATTTCAAATTGAAATTTGATTAATGACAAAGCTGGGTCTGCAAGTGAGCAAGGAACTCTGGTGTGTAAACTGAATGATATTGGGTCAATTCAAAATCCACATGGAAAGTCAAAACTGAACTTAAAGCTATGCCAAAATTATTGCTTATATATTAAAATTCCATTACAAAAACACTATTTTAAAGACAATTTAGAAACACATCTTTGCGACCTATGGTAGGAAAGGGCTTCTTAAGTAAGAACCAAGAAACACAATTCCTATAAAGACATTTACATGCATTGAAATCAAGGGCTTTAGCTTCTAAGGAACCCAGAAATAACATCTTTTAGTAGAGCCATTGCCATCATTAGCCAACAAAATGTATAACGCACCAGACAAATAAAACAATACTTTGTCTTTTTATTTTGAAGGCTGTGCCTTCTTATCCCTCAGGTCTTGAAGTGCAGTCATTCAAGAAAGAGAATTGGAGAGGAGGAAGGTGAAGACACGGTAGAGCCAGCAGGACATTGAAGCCCCCCCCAATCACAGCGGGGCTTCGAGGCACCTGCCAGGACTCTGCCGGGTGAAGGCAGACAACTTTTGAGAAATTGTAAAACATACTGAGCTGGGTTTTCTAAATCCTGGAATGGAAAGGAAAGCATTACTTCTGCTAAAACTATAGGTAACTGAAACATTAACTGAGAATGAGTATAGAAAAACTGGAGACACACCCTGCTGGTACTTGGAGTTCTGCCCTATCTAATAATTACTTACTTATATCAGCAAATTGATTTCCAGAGACAGAACTTCCTGTGAGTTAGAAGAGGGGGCACTGTACCCACAAATGAAGTAACACAGAACCATTGATCAATGGTCTGCAATACAACCCCAGGTATATCGATGAATCAGCACAAATATCTATTCTCCTAAAGGCACATGCTGAAGCAGTCACTAAAGAACTCAGACAAGTCAACATCAGAAAAACAAACAACCTAATTAAAAAGTGGGCAGAGAACCTGAATAGACACTTCTCCAAGGAGGACATACAGATGACCAATAGACATATGAAAAGATGCTCAATGTCACGAATCATCAGAGAAATGCAAATTACCACCACAGCGAGATACCACCTCCCACCTGCCAGAATGGCCACCATCAGTAAGTCCACAAACAACAGGTGCCGGCGAGGCTGTGGAGAAACGGGAACCCTAGTGCCCTGTTGGTGGGAATGCAGCCTGGGGCAGCCGCTGTGGAAAGCAGTATGGAGACACTTCAAAAAAAAATAAAAATCTAACTGCCTTATGACCCAGCAATTCCACTTCTGGGAATATATCCAAAGAAACCCCAAACACCAATTTGAAAGAATATATGCACCTCCCTGTCCATCGCAGCGTTATTTACAATCGCCAGGATCTGGAAGCAGCCCAAGTGCCCATCAGTAGACGAGCGGATAAAAAGGCTGTGGTACGTTTACACAATGGAATACTACTCAGCCATGAAAAAACCTTACCTTTTGTGACAGCGTGGATGGACCTGGAGAGTATTATGCTAAGGGAAGTTAGTCAGACAGAGGAAGGCAAATACATATGACTTAACTGCTCTGTGAAATCTAAAGAACAAAATAAAGAAACAGACTCGCTAATGCGGAGCACAGACTGACAGAGACCGGAGGGTAGGGGTTGGGAGGCTGGATGAAAAGGTGAAGGGACTAATGAGTACAAATTGATAGTCACAAAATAGTCATGAGGATGTAACTTACAGCCCAGGGAACAGAGTCAATGGTACTGTAATAACTATGGATAATGCCAGGTGGGTACCAGAATTATGGGGCAACCACGTGGTAAAGTATGCGATTGTCTAACCACAGTGCCGTACACCTGAAGCCAGTACAGAATATTGAATGTAAACTGTAATTTAAAAAGAAATAAATTAAAAAATAAAAACACATGCTCAGTATGACAGGAGTGTTAAAAGATTTAAAGTTATAAAATTAAAATATTTATAAATACCAGCCTGTGGGAACTGATGCTTTCAAAGATCTCCTTGCTTTTTATGTCTTCATTGTTTCCAACTTTGTCCTGGTTTGTGACAATGGACCTCTAGCCTAACATCTGCCTCACTCAGCAACTGAATTCCTTTCATGTAATCCCCGAGAAGCATCACCGAGCCGAGGTGAGGTACCAGATGACTGAGGTGAGATAATGCATGGAAGCCTGCTTAAACTCCACCCATGCCAGGGTGTTCAACAGCGAATCTTCACACAGAGAATTCGGCAAAAGTCGACTGAGCGTTGGCCAAAAGAGCAGTACAGGTGGGTGAGGCATGAACGGGGACCCTATAAATACATTTATGGCGTTGCAAATCTTGTTGTTATATACATTTTTTTTATTTTTTGCGTTTAATTATCAGAAATTAATTGGTAAATATAAGTGATTATTAGAAACACTAATCTGTGCGAGCGTCTGCCACATGCCCATCCCCACTAGAACTAACGGAGGCCCACGCCCGTTCTGTATACACAAGCACCAGGGAAAAGACACTCAACGCCGACTTTCTCTCCCGCACCGGAATATCATACAGACCTCTGTTAATTAAAGAGGAGAGTGCGTACCTCAAACATCCCAGAGGACTTCGTTCACGCCTCCTTCTCTAGCTGGAGAAGCTGACCTAAAAAACAGGAAGTGATCATTAAAAATGCTCTTCAATTTATAAAATACCTTACTTTTTCAAAAACCAAAATTGGAAACATTCTCAAAGAGCTCATGAACCACTTCTCACCCTCCATGAACCACAGCTTAAGAAAACAAGGCTGTCGTGTGCTCTGTTCAGCAAACAAACAGTGAGGTGACCCGTGTCTCCTCGGGGAGCTGGACTTCGGGTGAAATGGCCGGCACGGCTCCGGGCAATCTGGACCTACTCTCCGTGCATTGCTCAGGTGAGTACTTCAGCCTGTAACTGGTTCATTATAAATTAAAGGGTATATTCGGGTAGCTAGTGAAAGGTTCGATTTTCATTCATCTAATAGGCTCCTTAATGATATCTAATTAGGACATCTGTTAAGGGTTCATGATATTACATTCGTCATTTGGTTTTTCCCATTAAATTAGCATTAAGGTGCTCTTTTATTAAAAGTTCATTACTAATGCGGATATATACATATATATAACATATATAACTTTTGTGATGCTAGAATATGCATCCTAAGTAGGCTGAGGGAACCAGTTCTCTTTTTTTCAGTTAATAATTGGATTAATCTTATTAAGGATTTAGGATTTCCTTTTCCCCTTTCTCAGAAAATCTTCAAAATTGTAATACCTCCATAGAAGCTTTGTCATTAAGTGGATGTATCAGGTGACAATGACTCAATGATCAAAGTGATGATGTAATGAGGATTCAAATGTCTGATGTTTTTTTCCTTTTAAGACTTCTGTTCTGCATTAGTATTACATTGATGTAGCTTTGAAATATCATCTTGAAGGAAAAGAAAGCATTTTTATCTCTAGCTTAGAAAATTTATAGGGGCCAAGGTCTTGTTATTAATTATACTTGATGGATTTTTAAAACATCAGTGGAAAACTATTTCTCTGAGGTTATATATATATATATTTCAGTTCTTGTAGTGATTTTCTTTAATCTTACAGATAACAAACTGAAAAGACTCAAGTGAAGTCCTGATTTTTTCACATGAAACTATCATATTAATATTTTCACTTTTTAAGATAGTCCTAACTTCAATGTATACCTAGTTTTACCATAGAACATTTATTATGAGGTTAGTCATAATCCACTGTACGTATGTACTTAATTCTCCCAATTAATTTCACAGGCTTTCAGAATTATTACAGTCTATAGAGTATGCCCTAGTATAAATTAGGTTCACTAGGAAACTATGAACTCATTTTGGTTACTGGGTAATCATGTTATTTGAATTAATATTATTATGCAAATATCATATAATCCTGTATTAGTAATTTCTCCATAAGACTATACAAAAAACACAAAATCTCTATAAGAATGATGAGAGAAATGGTATTTGTTAAAATACCTGTGAAATATCTTCTTCTCTAAAAGATAACAAGTAAATCAAGGAAATAAGTTATCAGATCTCAAAGAATCAAAACACAGAGGTCTAACAAACCTAAGATCCAATATATGGCAGATCTTATTTATAGTTATGTGAAAATTTATCAGTGATCTATGCTATTTCTATCAATAGTTAATCTTTGTGAAAGTGATTATTTTCTTCTATTGAAAGTAAGAGCGCATTAAAATCTTTCTGAGAACTGGGACTATTTCTTCCGTTAAAAATATATTTTAAAAATATGGTTATGGATCTAAAAAACTGATTACAAAGAAATAAATTGATAGCAGGTAAAATATTATACAGAGTAATAAAATATAGATACATTTTAACTATAGAATATAATCTATTGTACATAAGATTCCAAGATAAGTGAAACTCTTCCAAAAAATCAATGAACGACAAATTTTGAAGACATTCAAAGACCTAATATTTTCTAAATTGACAGAATGTTTCTATAGAGTGAAGAAATTAGTGAACTGCTAGCCAACGCAGGTCTCCTATAGTGGTTATGAGAAATATCCATGAATAAAGAATTATTTTTAGGGGAAAAATCATGATAATTTACTAAAAATTGCAGTCACTTTTGACGTGTTACAGGGGCTATAACTCATAATGGTCACATAAATTTTCATTATGAGCCTGAGAAATAGATTTCTGAACGCAACAGTTAAAAGGAGAAAAGCTGATTAGAACTTCATAGGCAGGTGCACACTGTCAGAAAAGCAAAAGTGGGAGTCCCCGGCTTCTGAGTCAGAAAGCCGGGAGCGGCAAGGTGCCCAAGCAAGCCAGAGAAAGACGCTTAAATCCAGTTTCCCTGTGCCCTCCATGTATTTGCAAATCGCTAGGGTCTGGAGGCTGTGAAGTGTCATTAAAGGCGACAGCTAAGAGTGTGAGAAGCTGGGGAGGGTTTTCAGAGGCTCCTAGTCCGTGGGAGAAAAAAGTCGGGATGTTCAGTACGTGGAAGGAAGCGAAGTAGAAAGCACAGAACACCAAGGAAATAGGAAGGGTCGGAAGGGATGCAGGGAACTGTGTGAATTTGGAATCCGGGAGAGGCTAACAAGAAGGAACGGAGCAGGAACACCCTCGAAGGGGCGCATGATCCCCGGATTTCTAAACTGATGAGCGACATCAAGCCCCAGACCTGCAAGGGTCATGAACGAACGCAGACTCAGGGAACAGAAACTGGGTCGTTGGTTGCCTGGGACTGAGGCCGGGAACGCAGACTGACTGTAAATGAGGGATTTGTCTGAAGTGAGGGTTAGACCAAGCAGTGGTAAGAGCTGCTGACCTCCAGAAGTTTCCAGTACATCATGGACTTGTACACTAAAAATCAGTGAGTTCTATGGTATGCAAACTATACCTTGACAAACCTGTGTAAAATAAACAAAAGCAGAATAAATATGAAGAAAACCACACGTAGAAAAATGACAAAAATTCTGTGGAAAAACAATGAAAAGAGTAGCTATTAAAGCACCTGTATAAAAGATACAATACCTCCAAATTTAAAAACAAAAACAAAAACACAAGACTGAGAGTTGCCTTATAAATATAAAATAAAAGGATATTAAGAGAAAAAAAAGGATCAATAATTAGGAATTATTTAAAATTTAGTATCCGTCGGCCTGCGAACCAAGTGTCGCTGGTTCGATTCCCAGTCAGGGCACATGACTAGGTTGCACGTCAGGTCCCCAGTCGGGGGCACGTGAGAGGCAATCACACAGTGATGTTTCTCTCCCTCTCTTTCTCCTTTCCCCTCTCTCTAAAAATAAATAAATAAATAAATAAACAAGAATGTTTAAAATTTTTAAAAATAATAAAAATAAAATTAAGGATCTATGAGAGAGAGAAAAGGTGAGAATGTAAAAGAGAAAATATTAAAATTAAATACTAGATGGCAGATTTAAATCTATAGTATGTTATTATATTAAATGTAAATGGTGAAGTACTTCAATTAAAAGACAAAGATTGACAGATTGGATTTTAAAAACAGATATGTGCTAAAATCATACACTTTTTAAATGAAGAGTGGCAAAAGAATGAATCTTAAGATTGGATCAAGAAATATCAAATAAGTAATAGCTAACACAAATTAATGTATCTAATATTTTATAAGACAGTAAATTTGAGTTAAAAAATACTAGTATTATGAAAAATATTGTATTATAATACTAACATGAACAATTCTCCAATAAAATTGTAATTATGAATATTGATTCACTTAAGAGAATAACAAAATATTTAAAGCAAGAATTGACAGATATTAAAAGGTAGTTGGAAATAAAAGTTAGCAATTTTAATCTAAATCTCCATAAATGAGAGGATATAAATAAAAAGAGACATCAAATAATTAATAAAATTGACTTGAGAACAAGAAAATAGTGCCAATAATTTCAGAGTAAATTTTATTAAGAAGTGTGAATAATGTATTTACCAAAGATATACAACAAATTACAAAAAATACATTATACAACAAATTTCAAAGGAATACTATCATGGAAATTATCTTTAACTACCGTGAATGAAATTTAGAAAAATAATGTAAGGATCCTCGCTGAAAAATAAACGGATCAGCTTTATGTTAAAGCTGCTGCTAGTAGGAGGTGACAGCAATTGATCCTTACAAATGATATGCTTGATCTGGTTTATAAATCAAATAATCCTGAGCCCATTTTTATGTGGCGAACCACAGAATAACATCGGATTTGAAGCCAATGGCAGGAATACCATCAAAGCATCTTCATTTAATAGGCTGATTGAGAATTCCTTAGGAAGCCTGTCTGAGAGTACTCTTCTGCTGTTGAAAGACCTGTCCTATAACGAGTGTTCCCACACTATTATAAAAGAAGCTGTCTCCTTTAGATCTACAGTCAATGAGCCTGCAAATTTGAAGGGCTGCCTTAGATCCTGCAGCAGATTTCAAAATTAATGGCCCAAAACTAAATCCATGAAGCAGTATTTTTGATCAAGACCCTGACCAGAAATGAGGTTTAAATAATTTTAAAGTACTCAAGACCCAAAGACATACTTATTCACTTTGGAAAAGCATGCAGTCCTTCTGGACCTTGATGATTGCCTCTCGGAAATGAGAATTAAAACTAAAGAAACAATTGGATGGGTCAACATTAAATAGGATCATGCCAGGCACATTTTAAGTGTTCAGTGCTATTAACCAGTGTAAGATCCCTGAGGCAGGACTTCGTACTGCCCGATGGTTTAATCTCATACAAAGAAAGTCATCTACGGTAACACAGACCCAGATCCCATAAGGCCCACAAGGCATTGTTGGAATTTGGCTCTGACTCTTGATGGAATGAGTCCAAAGCCTCTGAATGAAGCTTTGATAGAAACTAGCTACCATTCTTCAAGAACATGCTGTGTAGACTCTCCGGTTCTGTTCACAAAGAAGCGTGGGATGGCGTGGCGGTGACGGCGTGTGGCGTTTTCATCTCATTCCACAGACTGTCAAGTGAATCAGTTACCACGGGCCACCTGCCATCTTCTCATCATTCCCTTAAGAATATATTATTTCTTTTCTCAGATGTAAGATTTTACATGTTCAAATTTCAGTAACAACAATTCAGGCACTTAAAGAAGTAACATTTCTAGTTGCCTTATGCACATATTTGAAGCTTCTTTTGGATAAAACCAAGCATCCTGCTGTCTAATTCTTCTTTGTTTCCTTTTCTTTTTTAGCTTTTGAATTAGCTCTGAACTCTCTGTTGAATAGATTCCAATCACTGTGTTTCCTCTGCAGCTGAGACACCTTCACCAAAGCCTGTTCCCTTCCCAACAGGCAGGCAGCAACTACTTAACTTAAAACTAACTCAGAAGTGATTTTTCTTTAATCTTATGTCATATGGTTTCCTTTCGTCACAAAGAAAGCATAACTAAATTCTGGGAGCCCTGAAAGAAACAGGTTCAAATTTTACAAAATTTATGTCACAATTGTAAACGATGTGATCAGAAAAATAACCACACATCTCAAATGTATCTTAAATTAGCAATGTTCCCTTTCCATAACAAAATGCGATTTTAAAAAAGAAATGCTTGCCATTTTGTTTTCTACAACCTTTGAAGCTTCATGGATAATTAATATATAAAACATATGAATTTTTTTATAACTCTGAAAGATGAGCTATAAAGGAACATATTTCTCAAATAATGTGGCCATTTTCAAGGGTATTCACATAGGGATAGTAAAGATAGTTTTGATGGACACTTCTGGCCAAGATGAAGGCCTAGATAGACAGGCTCATCTCCTTCCACAACTAAGAAGAAACAACTACCTCAAAACTAGAGACAACCAGAAGTTCCAGAAAATTGAGCTGCATGGAAGTCCAACAAACAAAGATATAAAGAAGAAATACTCATCCAGACTGGTAGGAGGGGCAGAGTCGGGGCCAAGAGGACACAGGGTGGTGGCAACAGCAGTGGTGGCAGCGGCAGGCCAGCGGAAAGCACAGTCACACATTTTAAAAAGTCAGGAGGGACACCTGGGGAGCTTTCCCAGCTCCTGACCAGACTGCACAGTTCACGGTCCCAGCACCGGGGAAAATCAAGCCTCATTGCTTATGACTGTGTAAACCAGTGGCAGTTGGGGTGGAGGAAGAAACTGCCGGTCTCTCAGCAGAGTCTGCTTGTTTAAAGAGCCCCCATGGTCCTAGAATGTCCGCAGACCCACCCGCTCTGGGAACAATGGGCAGGGCAACAGCTAGAGAGCTGCCAGTCCCATACAAAAGTGAGAGAAGTGCCTGGAAAAGGGGTGAGTGCTGAGCAAGCAGTACTGTTCCCTCAGGCCCCTCCCACACAAACAGCACCACAACGTGATGAAACAGGTTGCCCTGTACTGATGAATATCTAAGACTCCACCCCTTACAACATAACAGGAGTGACAACTCTGCCTAAGACACAGAGGCAAACAAACACATGAGCCTGTCAAGATGAGGAGACAGAGAAGTATGGCCCAAAAGAGGGAACAGATCAGCATTCTAGTGGGGGAACTAAGCGATGAGGAGATAGCTAACCTAACAGATGCAGAGTTCAAAACACTGGTGATAAAGATGCTCACAGACTTGACAGATATCCTTAAGTGTGGCAAACACATGAGGAATGAAATGAAGGCTATGCTAAATGAAATGAAGGAAAATTCACACAAAACCAATGGTGAAGGGAAGAAAACCAGGGTTCAAATCAATGACTTGGAACATAAGGAAGAAAAAAAACAGTCAACCAGAACAGAATGAGGAAATAAGATATGAAAAAAATCAGGAGAGGCTAGGAACCTCTGGGACAACATTAAAATGCCAACATCCATATCATGCCAGAAGGAGAAGAGGAAGAACAAGAAACCAAAAGCTTATGTGAAAAAATAATAAAGGAAAACTTCCCAAATTTGGTGAAGGAAATATGTAGACATACAAGTCCAGGAAGCACATAGAGTCCCAAACAAGCTAGACCAAGGAGGACCACACCAAGACACATCAAAATTAAAATGCCAAAGTTTGAATATAAATAGAGAATCTTAAAAGCAGCAAGAGAAAAGTAGAGAATTACCTACAAAGGGGTGCCTATAAGACTCTCAGCTGATTTCTCAGAGGACCCTTTGCAGGCAAAAAGAAACAGGCAAGCAGTATTCAATGTGATGAAAAGCAAGGACTTACAACCAAGATTACTCTCTCCAGCAAAGCTATCATTTAGAATGGAAGGGCAGATGATGTGCTTCCCAGACAAGGTAAAGCTAAAGGAGTTCATCATCACCAAGCCGTTATTTTATGAAATGTCAAAGGGACTTACTTAAGAAAAAGGAGATCAACACTGTGAACACTGAAATGACAACACACTCACAACTATCAACAACTGAATCTAAAAAATAAAAACAAAAACAAAGCAAACCAGAATAAGAACAGATTCATAGGTATGAGGATCATTTGGAGGGTTATCAGCTGGGAGAGGGAAGAGGGAGAAATGGGGAAATGGTGCAGAGACTAAGAAGCATAATCGGTTGGTACAAAACAGACAAGGGGAAGTTAAGAATAATATAGGAAAGGGTGAAGCCAAAGAACTTATATGCACGACCCATGGATGTGAACTAAGGGGGTGGGATTGCTGGAGGGAAGGCGGGTGCTGGGCAGCAGGGAGCAAAGGGGGAAAAAATTGGAATTATTGTAACAACATAATCAAAAAAATATACTTCTTTTTAAAAGATAGTTTTGATGGAAAAATGTAACTTATTACTTGAATTCCACACTAAATTTTGCATGTTAGAGCCTCAGTTTAGAGTTATGAGACTCAGTAGGCCAGGTGACATCATCATCTGGGACTCTGTATCGATGATAGTTGGGGTCTTGACATTTCTGCAATGAGATAATATGTGTGAATAGCATGTCAAGCAGCTGGTCTTTTTCCCTAATTCTTAATTCATTCCATGTCCTCAAGCACAGCAACAGAATAAGTTGCCAATTAGTACCAAGGAACTACTTCCCAAAATAAAAATTTTGCTTGCAGAATATATTGAATACCTGTAAGAATTTCACTTTATGGTTCCTGAAATGAAAAAAAGTTGAAAAATTCTAAATATCACAGATATTTAGTAAGTATATCAAACTTTTAAAACTTATGTAAAATTTCAATAGAAAAGAATTGTTGAAGCCTAATTGTCTACGGGGTACAATTCAGGGAAACACGGGGGCAAGAAGGTTGTTTCTCGACACAAGGCATTATTCCTTAGGTGTGAATGATTCATCTTTTCAAGAAAAAGGAAAAAAAGCCCCATCTTGTATTATCAAGAAGTTTTTGTTGCAAAAGACAAGCATTCAACATTGATATCCAACATGTTTTGACAAAAAGAGATATCATTAGAACACTGAGGTATCCCATGTATAATTCAAAGATTTCATTCAAATTCTTCATGTGGCTAATCAATACCGAGTTGGGATTTGAACTCAGACCTCCTGGCTCCATCATGCACATCCTTAATGACTGTTTCTTTGCCATCATCCCTGATGGACACATGGCTTGATCCAGCCAGATAATACGGACTGGGGTGGCTTCCCATCTATGACTTGACTAGCCTGTTAAAACCGATGTGTGAAGGCAAACTTATTTCAAACAATATTACATAATATTGTTAAATCTAACCTCTTAGTCAAAAATCACCTGTAAACTTTTATTAACCTTGATAACAGCGTGTGCATGAGGACATGCCAAGCACCACTGACCCCAGTCTACACGCTGTCAAACTGAAGAGCGGGGACTTTGAGCCATTGTGTACATTTTCAGAGACCATGTGGGGTGGAGGATTAGGGGACAAATCTTCCAAGTGACATTTCCATGATTAGCTTGAAAGCCCTGGCCACCTCCTAGGCTTACCAAACATATTTCTGTCGCCTTAAGACTTTAGCGTCTAGCATAGACTTTATTGATCTGTCCTTTCTCATTTTATCCTGCAATCATTTGCTCTTTCACTGCATTTTTCAGCCTTTTGGCTGTTTCCTTGCTGGTTTCAGAGCGTTATAAAGTCCCTGCCTTGGCCGGAAGTGGTGCTGACCTCTCCCGCCGGCCCAGCGAGCTCCGCCCTCCCAGGTCCCACCTGGTACTTTGATGGGCATTACCTTTGAGGGGCGTGTTCCACTGCTTTTGTTCCAGTTGACCTTTGAAAATTTATTTCTCAAACGTTTTAAAGACCTAGAGACTGTATTTTCATTTTTATTGACAGTAGACTATGTAATTATTATACTTTATCTCAAGTGGGAAAAATGCCAGCAATGCTCAACTTCCCATGTCGGTCATACTTGAGGTTCCATTCCTCAAATTTCTCACTCCATTTTTTCCCTCACAGACACTTGACGTAGAGGAGAAGCCAGCCCTCGTCCGTGTTCCCACAATTCCATCCAGAAATATCGTCACTGAACGGCATGAAAACACACATCGTATTATCAGTATCTGTGTCTAATGTCTAAATGTATCTAATGGTACTTTTTACATATAAAATTATTTTCATAACATTGTTTAAAGTTAATCTGCATGCTCTGAACGATTTCTTAGTTTATAGATAAAATGCCAATTTGGGAGGATGTCTATGTTCAGCATTATAACAGACGAGATACCCTGAAAAACTGTCCAGTAACAGACATCTAACATGCTGAGACCTGTGTGTGTTCATGTGCATGTGTGTATCTGGCTGGTAAAAAACATTCTAACACTCTAAGCAGGCACTGCTCTGGAGAAAGAAAAATTAAAGCCTCCCTGCACAGACGTACAGAAGCACAGGAGCTTATGTGTGTTGTAAATGCCTCTGCTGGTCTGCGATCTTTTTCCTTCTTTCCTGTAAAGGAAAAGCAACGTCTAGGCGGAGAGTTACAATAGAGACCCCGGCTTGAAGTTATGAAGGCTGTAAATATAGTCTGGACAAAGAGCAAACACGCAAGCAAGCAGACAGACCTCAGGCGCCTCCAAGATGGACAGTCTCGAACCTGCTGTCTGGATTGTGACCCCGGACATGGGTAGGTGGGGCAGGGGGGACTCTCATGAACTCCCACCTTGTTTTCATCTGAATTAGCACTGCTCACGTCTGTAAAAGCAAGCAAGCAAAGAAACACGCCTTCCGTGTCACCAAGTCTGGGGGAGTAGGCCCGGTCCTGGCCCTGGGATGGCTTGCAGAGGATGGGGAGGACCGCTTCCATCTGTATGGGCAGGTGTATAAGCAGGAGCTTAACACGATCTCATTTACGTTCAGGAGAATTATTCTGGCGGCAGCATGATGAATAGATCAGAAAGGAACCCGTGTGACAGCTTTGAAACCGCTAATGAGGTCCTTTGTAGTACAGTTCTGAATACTGAATAGCAGAGAGTGGGGGGCGGTTCTAATTAGAGTGGAAAAGGGAAGTGGGAGAAGCACGTGAGCAAAAAAGTAGAGGCGTAAATGACATTAGTTGCTCACAGATGAAATTCACACAGGGAGGAAGAACTAAAACCTCATTTCTGGGTAGCCAGGTAGATGCAGATTAAAATGATCAAAATCCTCCCAAGTTTCTGAAACAGATGTGCAGGCTCACTCCTTACTAACCCCAACAAGGAGACGTCACTGATCAAATGACTCCAGCCCTGACGTTCAGAAGAATGTGATCTTCTTGAATCACTGGGACTGTCCAGTGACAATAAAAACACTGAGCGGAAGGCACAGAAGCTAGACTGTCTGCCGGTGAGCGATGGCGGCTCAGACGACCGCGCAGCAGCATCCGTGACCGGCTGTGCATGCACCGGGTCAAGGTCACGCACAGCGAAGACCTTCAGCCCACAGGAGCAGCGAGGGTGGGACCCACGGCTGACACCGGGCTGCGTCACCCCCGCCGTGAGCCGTCAGCAGCCTGCTGGAACAAATCCCCTCCTGCAAGGCAGGCCTGGAGTTGACATCCATTTGTTCCCAAAGGAAAAAGACAGATCTATCAAGTAGAAAGTGCCCTCAGCCTGTCGTAGGAAAGAAATGGACTTCAGCGTCATCTGATCTGGGCTTCCATGAAAGGCCTGCTTCTCACTGACGAGCTAGCTAGCCTCCCTGACCCTCAGCATACCCCCCTGCCACCTAGGTCAGTCACTGTGAAGGACAGATTTTATAAGTATAAAGCCCACCAATAACTGTGTGTACCGGGGAAAAGCAAACTAGAGGTGGAATAATATTAGATTCTCTGTTCAGCTCACAGCTTCTTAGTGGTCACTGCTCTGCTGAAATGCTCCCGGTTCTCTGCAGGCTGTGAACACTCGGCTTTTAGAATAAATTCACTGATTCTTAGGCAGTCTGCCCGCTCCACTTGTGACCTTGGGTGCTGACTTCTCTTCTGGAGACATGCTGTATCCTCGCAAATGCGCTACATTAATACATGGACGCTGGGCAGGGGCGAGAAAGAATAAACGCTACCTTACAAAGTTGTAAGTAACTGGATGCCTACTTGAAGCTTCTGTAACAATATACAACATTTCTGAGCATTTAACATATGCTCAGCACCTTTGAAGTGTTTTATATAACGTATATTTTCTCATTTTAGAACAGAGCCGTCACCTGGTGAGGCTGTCATTACATCCCTCTCATTTTAGAGGAGAGAAAGCCGCACCACAGGGAAGCAAACGACGGGTCCAAGGTGACAGAACCGGGAAGGAGCTGGGTTGAGATTCCCAATGAGGTTCTCAGCACACACCCTGTGTCAAGGGAATACAAAGCCCATCAAGATGAACAGAGGCAACGTCAGCCTCCACAGAGAGCTGACTGCACGTGGATCTAACCTTGGCAGATCTGTGAAATGATATTTTTTTCATTGATAAGTCCTCTGCCCCCATTTCTCTGGATTTTAGCCCCTAAATCATCCTGTGCCATTACCTTGGGGGAGGACTATATGAAGGATGAAGGTGGGGATGGGCGGACATGGCTCTTGGGTTCTGTGCTGCGGGGAGGTGGGGGTGTCTCAGACAATATCAGAGCACCCCCATCCTGTATTTCCCTGCCAAGGGTTACTGCAGAGCCTAGCATGGCAGAGATATTGCAGCTATAAAAAAATGAAGCAATTTCTATAAACTGATATAGAATAATTTCTAGGATATATTGTGGCAAGAAACAAAATGCAAAATAGTACCTATATTATATTGCCTTTTATTTGAGAAAAAAGAGGGAGTAAGCAAACACAAATGTGCTTTGAGAGAGCGAGAGAAGGTTCAGATTTTGCTAAGCTCATTTTCTGCATATATCAAGGCATTGATATCTCAGGAGTCTGGTATGAAGAAAAATGAGTCTGTTCACTTCCCGGTCAGTAGTTTGAATTCAGCTCAGCTGACCATGAGCTCTAAGGATGAAAGATGTGTTGTTTAGGTTGGCTCCAGAGTAAAAATAGAACGGCTGCCCTGTTCAGAGCTGAGGGCCGTTCATATTCTCCCAATCAGCAGTCCTCTGTCCATGACAAATGAGACTAAATCATTCAGTTGGATGCAGTAAGGTCGCTTCATGGAGCGCCTCACTCAGGAAATATGTAAATGTATTCCAAATCTCTCCAAGGCTATTTTTATTCAAAATAGGAATTAAACATCCCATTTTGGCCACATATCAGCAGTGAGATGTATCCATCGATGTCACACTAAGACTATAGAATTTGGGGTCAAGATTTCACCTAGACCATGAAGTAGGAGTCTTCCTTTGGGAATGGAGACTATGCCCTGAGGTCCGATGTATATTTCTTCACTTAATTCCTATAATTGTATCTGCTGTGGCATCATAAAGCCTTCCTCCACTGTAGATGCTCCTAAATCTCTTTCACGGATGGTTGGGTGAGTAGATGAAGACTATGAGCTAAAAATAGAAATAGAATCCATAGTATATCCAGTTATTTTCATATAGTTTGGATGTTGTTTTCAAAAATGAATTAGAAAGGACAAAGTCATCTTGGACGTGGCCCAGAAGAGCAAGTGGCAACAGGGGAAGGTACCATCACACCCTTTGCCTGCCTTCTTCCCCTGACAAAGCCACGTTCTCTTTTCCACTTTCTGCATTGAAACCAGAAGCAATGCCTTTTGTCCAATCCAGGTCTAACCTCTCCTTCCTTCTGGCTTCATCTTACTTCACGATTTATTTAAGTCGATTTGCTCCCGAGTCGGGCTGCTCTGAGATGCAGAAATGTAGTCTGGGTGCTTGATAAATGCTTGCTGAAATAAGCCGAACCAGTGAGTGCCGTGTGCTGGTCATTCATCACCAAATTACTTAAGAGTCTAAGAAATCCTAACCATTGTTCTAGATGCCACACGGCGATGAAAAAAGCTGACAGAAACCCCTACCCGGGCAGCGGGGCAGGCAGGAAATACCCAATATAAACAGGTCAAGTCCCGGACAGAGCCAGGAAGGGTTTGAGTTGGGCCGGGGGTGGGAAGGAGGCCACTGCATTTCAGATAAAAAGAGCAGAAAGCGCCTCCCTGATCATGTGACATTTGAATCAAGACCAGAAAGTGGCAAGGAAGCTAATGATGGGTGTCTGGCTGAGAATTCCGGCAAGTCCCAAGGCCTGGAGGTGGGAACATGCTGGCAGGTACAAGGAAGTCCAGGGGGACTGGTATAGCTGGGACAGTCTGTGAGGGGGACACAGTGTCCTCCGAGGCGACGGGACCTTGGACATCGGGAACACTGGCTTGTACTTGGGGTGAGAGAGAAAGCCTTTCGAAGCTGTTGAGCAGAGAAACCTCATGATCTGACTCAGAGTTTTGCAAGACATTTGGTTACGTTGAGAAGAGACTCAATGTGACCATCGTGGGAGCAGGAAAACAGCGCAGAGGCCACTGTTGTCATGCAGAGGAGAGTGTCACTGGCCTAGATGGGGACTTGCAAAACAGGGTCAGCAGGGGCTGGCAAAGCGGGCAGAATCTGCGTCTGTTTGCAAGTGTGCTCAAAAGCGGTTTTCTCACTGCATCCGTGAGCGATGGGCCAGGCCTCTCAAAGATAAAGAATGATGATACAGGCGATGATACATGAATAAAACCCGTTGAGCATCTGGAAGACTGATGGTCAGAGGAGGCCATCGCTACCTGTCGAGTTTGTGTGCAGAGGACCAGGAAGTTGCCGGCTCCTTCCTGTCGGGCCTGACCAGGAGCCACACTGACCAGCTGCCCCACCACAAGGTGGCGAGCAGGGCGCACCTCTGTCTCACGAGGCAGCACCTATGGCCTTTGCCCCTCTTCCACCTTCCAAGCAGCCCAGGTGTGCCTCATTCACAAAACATACCCTCTGCCTGGGCCTCTGGGATGCAGGTCACCGAGGGAGGGGTTAGGGTGAAACAAGCGATGGAAGCCATAGCCAGATTGGAGAGACACCGAAAAAAGTTCAAGGTTTCCTGCAAAGAGGAAACATGATATGATACCTAAAGCCGGGGAATGGATTCCAGAGAAGAGGGCTTAGTCTCAGGCTTGAGTTGATTCATGGAAGAAATACCAGCAGGTTCCGATGCTAATGGGAGTGACAGAGTAGGGAGGAGAGACGGTCCTGGAGCCGGTGTAGGGGAGGGGACCCGGTGCCTTGCTCCTCAGACCATCACACCAGGACCATGAAGAAATGCAGTCTCAGAATGAGAATTCCGTGTTGTCACAAGATGATGTCCAGGGGATGTGTGCGCACCTTCAAGTTTCAGAAGCAACGATGTGCTGCGCGGGGGAGGGACGGGCCTCCGCCAGAAGAGCATTCAGTGTAGCTGGAGCGATCAGAACGAGGATGTAGTCCTAGCCTTCAGTGGACTTGAGTGTGGTGGCAGTGAGTGTGTGGAATTCCTGCCCGAACACTTCTTCCTTCTCACAATACAGCACACAGATGGCGTCTTATACACCTGAAACCTATGTAATTTTATTAACCAACGTCACCCCAATAAATTCAATAAAAAATACTTTCTCATTTAAATAAGAAGAGAGGCCATCAGCTGAAACCGAGGCCGAGCGAAAAGGGTACCAACATCTAGACACGGCAGTGGTGTTTACGAAATAGCCCGCCAGGCAGGTGCGAGAGAAGCTGGACAAGGGGAGCCGAGGGTAACTGCCCGGCCTCATTAAGGCCCCAGCAGAGGCTGCTGGGCAGGATTTGAGGCGTGCATGTCTAGTTGCCAAATGTATTAGTTTCCTACGGCTGCTGTAACAAATCACCACAAGCCTAGTGACTTCAAACAATAACTATTGATTACCTTGCACTCCTGGAGGTCAGAAGTCCCAAGCGGGTTGAAACAGGCTAACCTGAAGGTGCCCGCAGGGCCGTGGTTCTTCTCAGGCTCTAGGGCATATAGACAGTTCCTTCGCCCTTTCCAGCTTTCAGAAGCTGCGTGTGGTCCCTGGCCTGTGACCCCCTCACCCCTCTGCAAAGCCAGCGGGACTGACTAATCCTCCTCAGGCTGCTTTCGCTCCGATTTTCTCTCCCCAATTCCCCCTTAAGAACACCTGTGTTCCATGACGCCCACGAGGACCATCTCCGCAGACTCAGATTCACTGATTAGTCACAGGCTCCCAGCATTAAGAGGTGGACATCTCTGAGGGCCATGGTTTGGACGGGCACAAAGTGGTGCTACCAGGAAGCAACAGAGAATCAAGCAGTGGCTTGGCCCACGTTATGAAGGGACGGCAGGAAGACGTTTGGAAGGTATATCCGGCTGAGTTGTTATAATATCGAATCATGGAATTGCGGGTGAATGAGAAGGTCAGGGGGCACATGACTGTCCTGAGACACTCGGAAGGGCGGAGACAATGCTGCAGGGGAAAGAGCCGGCAAGAGGCCTCGGGTGAGATGTTTGACATGGAGGTGAAGATAGTGGTTATGACGAGACTCAGGCTGTGACCGTGGCGCTGAGGGACAGGCTGGAGAGGAGCAGTCACGGCAGGAGAGCAGGTCCGATCATGCGGGCGACCAGCTATGTGGGGAAGGAAAGAAAAATCACGGCACAGCTCATGTCGGAATTCACCAAGGAGTGTCTTCCAGCCGGAAAAGGGATCTTAATTGTAAAAAGGACATTAACAATTAGCACAGGGTTTTGCACCTAATAGGCTTTTCATACAAGTTTGTGGAATAAATCTGACGACACCGATGTGTGTATGTGGAGTTACACCAGGTATGAAGCCCAAACCACTGGTGGGGCAGGGCCATATTACGCCCCACGGGAAACCCTGGCTGCAATGTGTCTGTGACTCTCTTGCTGCTATTGCAGATGCCTGCACACACGCTAGAACCTTCTGCACTGGCCCTCATGCACGCTGGCCATGCATTTGTTCTAAACATTTCTGAGAGGCACGGTCTGGCAGTTCGCGCTCCGAGGCCCTGATGCTCCCCAACTGCACTGACCCTCAGGTAATGAACACCCGTGGGGACCTGGGGTGCTGTGTTCCCACTAGGCATTGAGATTCATCCAAGAGCGTGCTAACTACCACTCAGAAAGGAATTAGAACAATATTTTAAACCACAGATTGAGGTAATCATCTCTATCCTATTTTTAAAATGCATTTACTCAACATTTGATGGCTCCATTAAGAGCAAAGCCTTCGTTGACAGGGCCGCCGTGGGAGGCGGGAGACGCTCCGGAGGTTTGTCAGACGCACCTGACAGCGCACCCACGTGCTTCCTGGGCTGCTTTGCCGCTGGCCTCTAACGCGCAAGGCTGAACTGAAACTCTCCACAGCAGACGATCAGTAACGTCACTTTTCTGTTACATTTCTTCATATGGAGTGTGATATTTGCCACTGTTAGATTTACAATAGAGATTTCACACTTTATTCTGATGACGGAAAAGAGTAAGCTATTCATTCATTCATTCATTTGAAATAGTTCGTTTTACCGTACTGTTCCATTACCATTTATCACCCTTACGCCCTCTCCCACCTCACCCACTCTCAATAAGCTATTTCAAGAACTTAGAACAGTGCTTACCAGAGCAATTATTCAACAGGCGTTGAGCAATAAATCAATAGTGCAGGTAATAGTCTAAGCATATGGTAGTTTTGAAATACGCACATTCTTGTCTTTTTTATGTATAAGAAATGGAATCTTCAAGCTGTTTCTTGGTTATTTTTATCTCATTCAGTTGCAAAGAACCTCAGTTTCAGAACTAAGAGGCAATAAAAGACACAATTTTTCTTCACATCTGAAGTCAAAGAAACGGGCCAAAACCAGAAATACGGAAGATAGCTGAATTATTAACGTTAAGATGAGCGCTTGAGACATTGATCATGTAAGTGGTTTCCGGAACCTTCCGTGAATGGAAAGTGACCTGCAGAACTCTCTGGCTCCGGTGAGCCACCCCGGCCCGACCCCCTCGTGAGGCCGTCGCAGGCGCGGGAGAAAGGACGGTTTTCTGCTCGCTGTGAGCAGGACGGGCAAGAACGACGTTTAGAAGGAGTTGTAAGTTGTAGGTGAGGCTAAACCCCCTTATGAAGTTTTCTTCGATGAATCCTTTCCTATCCGCCTTCAAGTGCTACTGCACTTAGAGCCTCTGTTAAAAAAAAAAGTCATCACAACGCCGCGGATCACCACGGACAACGAGAGGGACAGGTCCCAGCCATCGCGGACTCAGCCCTGTCGTTCTGCAGGGCAGACCTTGGGCCGAGAAGAGGCGTGACGCCGAGGCAAGGCCTGCCCCTGCCCTTGCCCCTGGCACCGGCTGGCGCGGAGGGAGGCAGGGTCGAGGCCGGGCTTCTCCCATCACAATATCGCCTTCACAGAGGGCGGGGTGGGGGTCGTGACTGCCTCCAGGTTGGATAAGGAGCAGGTGGGAGATGACGATGGGGTGCTGGGAGAAAAAGGCAGGCGTGGGCAGAGATGAATGGGGGGGTGGCTTTTCTGAGCAATAACACGGGCCACAGTGGGGGCAGGGGGATGCTCCCGAGGTTTGTCAGACACACGTGGGTGCTTATCCACACACCTCCTGGGCTGGTTTGCTGTGGGCCCCTAACAAACTACCGCAGACTAGAGGGCCTGAAACAACACAGAGTGACATCTCACAGTTCTGGACGTCAAGGTCAGAGGTCTGCACGGGGTCTCACTGGGCTGTACTCCCTTCTGAGGCTCGGGGAGGTGCTTTCTTGCCCTTCCCGGGGTGCAGGGGCCGCCCACCTCCTCTCAGGGTCAGGGGTCATGACCAATAGCTGCAGGCTGTGAGGGGGGTCCAGGTTCCAGCTCCCCACTTAGACACCTCTGATTGATGAGCCCCGCCTGGATAAGCAGGGATGTTCCATTCCCTTTGCCAGGTGCAAGGACGGGTCACAGGTTTGGGGACCTGTGCCGGGACATGTTGGGAAGTCCCCTGTTCTGTGACCCGCCCCTGTCACCAGAGGGATCGCAGCAAACGCTGTATTTTCCACTGTCTGGCATTTGTCCTATAGCTGCATTTTGCTCTATAACATTTACATTTTCCTTTTAATACTGGTTGGTGGACAGGGGCGACCATATCTCAGAAACAAATGCGGAATGAAAGGAAAACCTGACCCAACACCTGTTGTCAATTTAGATGTGGGGGCGGCTTTAAAAACAAATTAGGACAATTATTTTGAGCATGTATACTTGCTACAAAAAATTAGAACATTTTCAGTCAATATCTTTTACTTGTCATCTCTTATTTAAATGATGTACGAAAAACACTTCATTTAAGATTCTATGGATACTGATAAAATTATTTATAAAATATTAATACTCTTGATAACCTTAATATTTTGGTAATAGTCAAATTATCAAGTATTAAAAGTTTACTGCTATGAAATTAGTTTTAGATAAGTGCGTTTAGTAAAATATAAAAAACATTTTAAATAGCATGTATATTTTCACATTACACTGAACCTTAATTTATGTTACGTTTATGCCTATTTGAAAAGATTTATTATTCTGCAATAACCATTCATCTGGAAATCAGAGTAAATCGGTCCCATTTTTCACTCTGTGAGCAGATAGCTCTATCTACATCAAGTCACTTAATTATAGAGACATTGGCTTAATAAATCATAAAATCAAGCCATGGGACTAGGATTCCGAGTTGCATTCTAACTATAATTCTATGGTACTGAACACAGCATTGCAAAGTACGACCATGGGATCTCCGTGGGCCGCTTTCAGGAAAACTGTGAGGAAAACCGTTCGGCTATCTGAGAATCACAGCGATCCTCGCACATCAAGCCTCCGGATGCCCTTAATGAGGTCACTGAGCAACCCTGCTTAACCCAGAAGCTTCTACTTTGATCCTCAGAATAAACATTGGGAAATGCTGCTTTAGGACATGGCAGTGAAATTTTAAGTGATTAAGCAATTGCATACTTCACCTTTGTCCTAATAACGTTACTACTCTTCCCTTTGCATCCGCTATTATTATTCTGCGGACCTGCCCCCGCCCGGTGCCCAGCGCATGTCCCAGCCTCCCTCAGCTGAGCCCTCCGCCCATCCTGACCGGCGTCTGGGCACGGGGCCACCCAGCCAGAGACTCTAGGTTCTGCTTTCCTTCCTCCGAGACTGTGACCATCGGAGGCAGTGCCCGACTTACAGGCTGACGGGTGGGCCTGGATGGCCGTTGGGGGAAATGAGACATCGGGGTCGGAGGGCTGTACCCCAGTATCCAGAGGTACTAGGCTTCCAGGGCCGCCGTAATGAAGGACGACAGACCGGGTGGCTTACGGAACAGAAATGTATTATTTTCTTATGGTTCCAGTGGCTAGAAGTCCAAGATCAAGGAACTGACAAGACTGGTCTCTTCTGAGGCCTCTTCCCTTAGCTCATAGATGACCCCCTTGTCCCCATGGCTTCCCATGGCCTCCCTCTGTGTGTCTGGGTCCTAATCTCCTCCTCTTGTAAAGGTGCTGGTCCTATCGTGTTAGGACCCACCCCAGAGGCCTCGTTGTTAGCGTAATTGCCTCTTTAAATATTCTATCTCCAAGTATCCTTGGGGCATTCTCCTAGAAAACTAGTGGTCAGGACTTTGAAATATGAACTTGGGGGCAGGAGGCATAATTCGCCCCATCACACCTAAGTATGAGCATGTTCTGACTCCAGTCCTCACAAGCAAACATGGGGAGGGTCCAGTGACCTCTGTTCATGCAGTGGGGCGTGTTACAGGAGAACCCCGAGCTCAGGGAAAGTAGAGCTTCGATCGAAGGCAGAAACATAAATATTGTGTGATCTCACTCACAGGTGGAACCTAAGGAAACAAATAAACTCACAACCGCAATAGACACAGACTCACAGAGACAGAGGACAGACTGACAGCTGTCAGAGGGGGGCGGGGTTAGGGGCTGTGAGAAAGGGGAAGGGCTTAAGCCAAACCCAAACCAAAACCAAACCAAACCTCGTAGACACAGACAATAAATAATATGGTGACTCCCAGAAGGAAAGGGGGATGGGGAGGAAGGAGCGGGTCAAGGCGGAATAAATGGGGACAGAAGGAGACTTGACTTTGGGTGGTGAGCACACAATACAATATGCAGATACTAGATTATAGAATCGTACACTTGAGACTGATATAATTTTATTAATCAATGACACCCCAATCAGTGCAATAAAACTTTTTTCAGGAAAGGCAAGAAGCATACATTCTCTGTAAGCCAGAGGGAGACACTCTGTGTTCTGAAGCTGTTCATTAAACACCCTTAAACGACAGCCGTGAACACACACCATGCGCACCATGTGCAGAAACGAGAGCACCACAGAGAACTGTCCAACAATGTTTCTGGTTCCTGTGTCTTCATGGCTTCTGTCTACAGTTTCAGCGAGGACAGTGTTCCACTGGCTGACAGAAGCGGGCACCAAATCCCTTACATTTTTCTCATTTGGAATTTTCTTAAATTTTTATCAACAAGACTCCAAGCAGGCCAATGAGACTGCCCTGCGGGGCTGACCTCCACCATGTCCCCCATGGTTCCAGACCTCACTAGCTAGGACTGTCCTATAAACTAGTTAAGTCTACATTACAACACCGGGTGACTTTCTCTTTAAGTTCCTATACTGCGCATCGCACTTGACCTGAGACATTAATCAGATAATATGAGATCATTAGATAATATTATTAATCAATCAGGAATATTAGAGATTGCACAATCTCAGCCTTGGGCTATGCAGATCAAACCTAACACCATCCTATCATCCATAACCACCCTGGGCAGCGAGCTGGGCTGACCTGAAGGTGAAGACTGAGGTGGTAGAGTGGGAGACTTCAGGTTAAAGGTAGGAACAAATTCCAGGTCATCTTGTCTAGTGGGCTTCAACCAGGGGAGCTTAAACTGCCCACAGGGAGGACACAGACTGAGTCAGAAAACCATGTGTTTGTCACCATGCCATCGCCCCTTCCCAGACTGCGGGGAACTAAGAAGGAGATCGGACTTGACCCTACTTTCGAGCTAACCGGAGATCCTGCCACAATTTGACAGATGCTGGCAGAAGACACGGATGAATGGATGAGAGGAAAGGGACTTTGTTAGTCACAGCAGCAACGGAATGCAGAGCACAAGCGTGTCCTGGTGCCCTCAGCTCCGCAGGGTCACACGAAGGTGGCGAACGTCACTTTCACTCAGGAGATTCCATGGTAGGAGAGGGACCCTGAGCTTGGGAAGCTCAGTCTGCTGCCCTTGACTGTGGAGGGAGACATTCTCTTTACCTCCCAAGGCGGGTTAACATACAAACATATTTGAAACATAGTCCAGAGCAAAGATGGACACAAACGTAAGAGACCCATGAGGATGACTGACGGACACTTTCTTTGTTGTGAAGAGTTTCCCTGCGAGTAAGTGCTGACCAGTAGGGCGTGAAGGAAACGCAGGTAACTTCCGTGTGGGGCTCCTCGGATTACAAATGTTCCTGTCACCCACGGTCCTTTCCTCTCTCTCGGGGTTGAACGCTGACACTGGGCCTCGGAGGACAACAGGGGCAGTCAGTTCTTTCAGATGCAGAGGTGGATGCCACATGGGAAGGAAGCCTTTATGCTATGTGGTCTGTGTGCCTGAATGGCTTCACCATGTGTCTTCCTAACACAAGCAAAGCCCTTGCTCATGGGGTAACGTCCATTGGTCACACTGAAGAAAAATGTCTGTTTTTGAAACAATACGCGCTGGGCAGTTGAACACGCTGTGATAGCAATTTGGATTCCTTGAATACTCATTAAAGAGCTAATGGCTTTTTTTCCTACTGTGTGTTCAGTTTACTTCAAGAGTATCTGGAATACATAATTTTAAGAAGCAGAATACACTTACCAAGCATATATCTTAAAATCAGAAATGTCAAATCTTCTTATAGAAATCACAGGGGAAAGAAGCGTTTCTGTGTCAGGTACTATAGAAGTGTTTTATATCACTTAGATTTGTGCGGAATAGCCAAAACAAGACTGGATCATATGAATAAGTGAATACCTTTGAACCGTGCAAGAGGATCTTGAATAAGTCTAATCTGGAGATGAGAGTTTAAACTTCAAGAATAGAAGAATAAACAAAATTAATTTCAGAGATATTTTAGGTGAAAATGAAGGAGAATTATTATTCGGTTAAGATTTCTCAGGAAATAAACGAGGAATACGCGTAAACAGAGAGACAAATGATCAGAGACACGACCGTGTACTTAATTCTAACAGCTGTACGACGCAGCCGATCTTTATATCCTAAGGCAGCGGTTGTCAGAGGACGGTCCCTGCCGGTCAGCGTGGGCCTCCTGGGAGCTTGGCCATGCAAGTTCTCAGGCCTCCCGAAGCCGACGTTCTGGGAGAGGGAGGAGCGCCTGCGGTCACTTTCCTGGGCGCTCTGGGGTTGTGACTCTGGCTGGTCTGGGATCGAGTGCTCTCGGGTATTTCTGTGCCGCCTCAAAGAAAATACATGGCGCTCACTTCTCTCCTCTGATCAATTACGTGATGTGTTTGCAACTTCGTGGGTCAGCTGGTCCTAAAGTCCTCTTCAAAATGATGAAAAGAACTGAAGTTTTCAATACTGTCAATTTGAAAACATTGATTCCACCTCAACTCTAACTGTAGAAATACCAATAACTAAGGTATATATTTACCCTCTAGCTTCTCGCTTCCTTTTCAATCATATTTTTCCCTTGGGGGAAACTTGAAATTCAATAAATAAATAACAAAGTATTAATACTTATTTTAGATCAAAGATTCCTATCCATATATATTATTTTTTTGTAGATATATTGAGTAGCTGGAATGGATTAACACCAGTTGGTTTTCCTGTCTAATATATGTTTTTACATATCCAATTGCTCAGAAACTATAAAATATAATCAATGTTTTTTTTTTCCAATTATATTCACAGCTGGTGATTCTGAATCTGACCTTTTTAATGACTCTATAATTTCATACATTTGATTGTGTTATATTTATTGCAAACATTTGGCTTTCACTCTTGTCTTTAGCAAATTAACTTTTCAGAAGTTAATCTCAAACACAGTTGCTAGCAAGAGTCCTTCCTTGGTTCAGTAGTTTGCTAGTACAAAATATTAACAATAAGCCTAGGGAATTCTTCTTAATCTAAAACAAAACAAACAAACAAAAAAAAAAAAGTGTTCTGGGAAAAACAGACTGCTGGTCTATGATAGTTGCTATGGATACTAAGCTCCTTCACTGATTGGGGCTGTGGCTAGGAGCAGAAAATATTAGCCACTTGATTAACTTGTGATTTTATTCAGAAATGTACAATGCACATATTTTCTGTGTTCTACTATAGATTAATGTGTTCCCATTCACAGGCAGGACAACTTTGAGAAGAACACTCTGCCTCTTGATTTCCAATGTCTTTGGAAGAATGATTAGAAATACAGCAATAATATATGAAACTTATTAGTTCTTGCCCCCAACATTTTCAAGTTTTTTCTTCTTCTTTTGCCTTTTAGTATTTCACTCATTTTAGGTCAAAACATATTACCTATACAGCTTAGCAAATTATGATTTCTCTTGCTCGTTTTTTATGTTTAAAAACTACTAAAAAAAAAACAAATTTTTTCTATTATTACCTTGTTACTAAGTTATCCTTTAAAAATATTTTTAATGTTAAAAAGCAGAATCCTTGCAGATAGGTCTCAGAACCAAGAATTGAAAATAATTAGCTTGGAAAAAAAATGAATTATTTAGACAACTTTTCTTTTTGTGTGTGTTAAATAATTTTATATATTATATTAAATAAATATTTTAAAATAAGCTCTTCTCATTTTCACATATCGTCGGCAGCCGTCCGTCTCGAGAGACGATGGTGTAGCTTCCTAAGAGTCTATCTGCACCGCCGAGAATGGCTGTGCAGTCCAACTCGGGAGTGACATGGTATCTGTCTCCTCCCGTGTTGAATCGACATCTTGCGATGACGCTAAAGCTACAGAGCCTGGGCAGGGTGATATACTTATTAGCATATTATAATATATAAGAGAGTAGTATGTTGGGTCTGGTATAAAATTGAAAGTTAAAAATAATTCAGATACAAATCAACAATTTACAAAATTTACATGATTATTATGCAAATACTGTGTCTACATGTAATACTCATAAATATAAAATTGAGGGGAAGATGTTTTCTGGTTTTCCTATATTTATTAACATGTCATTAAGAAAATCTTGAAAAAGAAAATATGGATAGTGAACTTTTCCAATTGTCTTTTGCTGTTCATTTGCCGTAGGTCATTTTAAGTCACCAAGTCTGACTTTTGACCTGTAGTATGGGGCCTCTCTTGTAAACAAGCTTCACTCACACCCACGTTATAGCGGAAATATAAAGCAACCCTAACATTTGATAAGAAAAATACAGATAGTGGACACGGAACTATTAAAAGGGTAAGAGACAAGAATTTTTGCATTTCTCAGGGTCTTGGTCCAATTTTTACAAAACAAACGAAAGAAAATATGCTGAAAACTAGAAATATTTTCCAAAGGTGAATACACACTGTTGACGCTTTACCACTTCAGCAGAGCAGATAATTAAGCAATTGCGTTAATTATAAGTTGACAAAGCGCAAGCAAACCTGATAAATTATTACTGCAGGTTACAAACGCAACAAAAAGAAATACAGTAGAAGTTATTTTTTTTGGACAGCAATAATATCAGGGAACTTTTTTCAAGGTCTAGGTAAATAATAAAACTTACAATTAATGGATCTCATAATATCCCACTGAAAGATGTGAAAATATGGTTTTATTTTAGGAAATTATAAATCCACGAAATGGGAGGTATTTAGATATGACTAAACTACTAAGAAATAGAACTTCTGGGTCTTTTCTTAGGTTGTTTTCATATGATTAAGCACTCAGCCCATGTATAGACCGCACGTAGGAACTGAACTCAAGGCAATGGGATATGATTTCAGGGAGAGCGGCCGCATGAATCAATGTATCTTTAACAAAAATTGCTTATATGTCAATGAGTGTGGGTATATGGTATTGCAGGCTTTTTTTTTTTTTTAATCTTCCGAGAGAAGAGCCTGATGGGAGAAGGGCTGGTCTCGGGAAGGTCTTGGCCAAGGGCAGAGAAGCCAGAGAGGACGGCCTGGGGCTCAGCCACACGCAGGACGCAGGCGCAGCAGAGCTCGGGACAGATCAGTGCGGGGCGGCGCGGGCAAGGGAAGGGCCACGACGGTGTCAGGGTTTCCCGTGTCAGTGACTGGCTGGGGGCAGGGGCACCCGCCGTCCTCAGCGAGACCACGCTGAGGGAGTGGGTGTTCGATGGCTGCGGAGGGGCGGAGGCGATACGTGGGGCGCTCAGGGCGTCCGGAAGCAGACGGGCCGGTGCTGGAAAGGAGAGGACCCAGGCAAGGCTGGGCCCTGCTCGCACGTCAGTGTCTGCGGAGGGGACGGAAGACCAGGCTGAGGGCCAAGGGACAGGGCAGGGGCCAGAAAGACACAGAGCGGGCCGGGGGAGCCCACGCCACAGGGACCAGGGACGAGAGTGCGCGCAGAGCGAGGAGAGGAGAGCGCAGTGGCCGGACAGCTGCTCAGGGCGGGCGTGCGGGGAACCGGGAGGTCTGGCCGCACACCTGGCGACACATCTGCGCGGGGAACCGGGAGGTCTGGCCGCACACCTGGCGACACATCTGCGCGGGAACCGGGAGCGTCTGGCCGCACACCTGGCGACACATCTGCGCGGGAACCGGGAGGTCTGGCCGCACACCTGGCGACACATCTGCGCGGGAACCGGGAGGTCTGGCCGCACACCTGGCGACACATCTGCGCGGGAACCGGGAGGTCTGGCCGCACACCTGGCGACACATCTGCGCGGGAACCGGGAGGTCTGGCCGCACACCTGGCGACACATCTGCGCGGGGAACCGGGAGGTCTGGCCGCACACCTGGCGACACATCTGCGCGGGGAACCGGGAGGTCTGGCCGCACGCCTGGCGACACATCTGCGCGGGAACCGGGAGGTCTGGCCGCACGCCTGGCGACACATCTGCGCGGGAACCGGGAGGTCTGGCCGCACACCTGGCGACACATCTGCGCGGGGAACCGGGAGGTCTGGCCGCACACCTGGCGACACATCTGCGCAGGGAACCGGGAGGTCTGGCCGCACGCCGCACACCCAGTGACACATCCGCGCCTCTGCTGCAGGTCGACCTGAGATGACTCTTCCGTTCGCCTTCCTTGTCCAGGGCAGGGTGCTGAGCGTCTGTTAACTCTGATTCCCTTTTCTGCCCCAAGATGTACCCTCTCAGAAGGCAATGTCATAGGTCTGTGGGCTATATTCTGAATTTCTCATGTTCCACATCGACCAGGAGAAACAAAAACCTGTCACAAAGCGTCTTGTCACGGATGATTGCCAGTGAAATCTGGTACCAGTGCTACCTTAAGAGGAGAGAAATCGGCTTCACTCCGGGGAAACCGGGCAATGAAATGGTTATAACCAACCTAGTAGTAACGGGTACACTTAGAAAAAAAAAGAGCCAAGCACACCGTGTATTTTCTTAACTCCTCCGTCAGACATTTTTTTCTCCACCGGTCTTCTACTTTATTCATCAAGTAAAATCTCTTCCTACTTATTAATTAGGAAAACTAAATTAGGGCCACACTGCTTCCTATTGGACCACCTACCAATGCAGAAGTTTCATTTGCAAAGTGGGCCGTTAGTTTTCAAAGCAGAATAATTGGTGCTCCTGTACTGTAACAATGAGGGAAGGATGAAAGGTTTTCTTTAGACTTTTCCCCTTCCTCGGAGGTCTCTCTGCCGTGGAAAATACTAGGGCAAGAGAACAGTTCGGCAGCTCACTCGCGTGGCCAGGTCACAAGTTGCTGTGTCTATACCCTGGTGGTTGCGAGATGGATTTCCACAGATGCCAGAGCATATGGGCAGACAGCAGCCGTCACCCCCAGGAGATGCTTTCATGGGTTGTTGGTGTACCAGTTGGAAAGTTAGATCGTTTCCCATTGACAGTGATCCAAGCTGGTAGAGAGAGCACACAAGTCCTCCAACCCCCCGAGGGGCTGCCCGTGCCAAGCCCTGTGGCTGCCGACCATACGCGGCGCCCTGCTCAGTGTGGTCCTGCTTGGTAGGGATGGAAAACACTCAACTTTCCATCATGAGAAGAGCACATGATCAATGAGTTTTCCCTCTCGACCGAAGGGAAGATCTTTTAGTTCTGCTCGAGCAGATGGGTCCAAATCACATTTTAAGCAAATCCCTGTTACTGAACAGCCCTACAGTGAGAATCCTGGAACACGCGTACATTCCTCAAAGATTTTACCAAAAGAGGGATGGGATGGAAAGGACTGAAAAATGTAATTAATAAGTCTTATTTCATAATAATGAGAGAGGTTCAGATTTTTGTTCCTCTTTATTAAATAGAATGAAACAATGTGAGGAGAAAAGCTTCTGTGTGATACACACACTTTTAAATCCCCATCATGCTGTTGTTTCCAGCCATGAAAATCATCCATCCCATCTGCCCTGGTCCTTGAAAATACATGAGCGAGATGCTGGCTGGATTTCCGTGGCCGCCCAGAGCTGAGGGCCTTTCGTTGTCTCTTCAAGAGAGGTTTTGTCTTGTTTGTAATATTTTCTGATATGTGTGCCAAGAGTTCTTTCCTCTCATCCCATTGGGTTTTTACATCATAATCTCCAAAACTTTTTTTTTACTTTGTATTTATGTTTTAAAGTCAAACTCACCTAGAAGACATCCAACTGGATGCAAGAAGTTTTCACGTTAGAAGGAAAAGCACATGAAAGGACAGCAGAGAGAAGCGCTGGAGCTTGGGCCCCAGGGTGGCTAAGTCAGGAGAGCCCCAGACGTGGAAGGGATGGTTTCCGGGAAAGCAGAGGGGTGAAGGGCCTTCTCGGGGGTCTCAGGCAGACGTAGAAGAGAGAGAGAGAGAGACAAGAAGGGGTAAAATTTTAGGGCCAGAAGAGAACCCCAAGCATTGTTCCCGGGAGCATGGTGAGCGCAGGACTATGAGGAGGAACGCGCAGGCCCGAGCCCCCTTGGAAGCCCGGCGGAGATGAGGAAGCCAGGAGACTGAGGCTTCCACATTCAGCTCAGCGTGAAGCCGCCCAGACCTGCGATGGCAAAGTCGAGTGTGAGAGGCGAGCGAAAGTCTTTAATCAGTGGGTGGAAATGATAACAGTGATAGTGAGTAAGAACGACCAAGAATTATGGCGATTCCACACCTCACCCCTCAAGTTATGAATATTTTACCATACATGGCAAAAGAGACCTTGTATATGTGATTAAGGTTACTATTAAGTTGACTTTAAGAATTTTCCAGAAGGCCCCAAGTAATCACATGAGCCCTTAAAAATAGAAGGGGGCATCATCCAAGAGATTCAGAGCACAAGGGGGAATCCACCCTCCATTTCGGGCTTTGATGAAAGGGGGGGACTACTACTTCAGGATCCCCGGCTGACCCCCAGCAGACAGCCAGCATGAAAATGGGGACCTCAGACCAACAGGAGCAAGGACCTGGATTCTATCAACACCATGAATGGAGCTGGAGAAAATCCTCCCAGGACCTCCAACTGAGAGGCCAGACCAGGGACACCTGAGTCGAGCGTTAGAAGATGCTAAGCAGAGTGTGCCCAGTGGTGCTCACCAGACTTCTGATACTTCTGAGCTCCCATTGAGCTGAGAAGTGGGTGTTGTCTTAAGCTGCTGGCTTTGTGGTAATTGGTAACAGTGGCAATAAAAAAGGAACTCCTACCTGGTTGTCATAGCATCCCACCTTTCCATAAGGGTGTGGAGGATAACAATATGGAATCAAAAGTGTGAACTAGAAAGAACCGTGACCCGCAGGAACATGGGACATAGAATAATGCAATTTTAGGAAAGTGGAGGGAATGTGATATCCCCAAGGGAAGAGAGCTTGCAGTTACGGTGGGCTGCGGAGGGCCCTTCTTAGAAAGAATGAAGCACAGACAAGATGGGGAGGACCTGGCCAGCGGGGCGGGTGCAGAGGCTGAGCAGCAGAGGCCCAGGATCTGAGCCGTGAGGGCGCATCACTTTCACGTTGCGTGGGAAGGGCAGGGATGGCCGGCATGCGTCTTGAGCACAAAAGGTGTTATGATCCCTGTGTGGAGGGAAGAAAATAGAAACCATGCTAGGTGAGGATAGGCATGTTCATATGTGATGTAAACTTGATGTAAAACATTTCATTTAAGAAGGGTTAGCATCGAGTTGGGTATTTCTGTCGCCCCCGGCCAAACACCGTATTAATCTTACCCATTTCAACAGAGAGAACTTCTGCAAAGCTTCTTTCTTACTTATTGTTGCTCCTCTTCTTTCTTGTTTGCCACCTTAATGCCTTTTAAAAAATATTCAAGACACGGATAAATTATAATTTGTATTTATTTTAAATTAAACCTTGATCTAGGCAAGTGAATGTATACTGTCACATTTGGTCACTATATTATATTAAATAAATGTAATGTCCTCCCAGGCTCTGTAGCTTCAGCTTCACTGGAGAGGACACTCCAGCGTCATCGCAAGATGTCGATTCAACACGGGAGGAGACAGATACCGTGTCACTCCTGAGTCGGACTGCACAGCCATTCTCGGCGGTGCAGATAGACTCTTAAGAAGCTACACCATCATCTCTCGAGACGGACGGCTGCCGACACACGACAATGTCCTCCAAATTTGGAGAAGAAAATCATACATCGCAATATACCTTACACGGCTGTGTCATGGAATCATGTGCTAGTAAAAGATGCTTGTGTAATATACAATTTTTGTTTCAAGGGAGAAGTGCTAGAATTTAGGTAGGAAATGTCTGTCTCCGTGGATCATGTTTGGCTACTGGAGTCCATTTAAACATTTTACTAGCCCATGGAATAGTGTTAGTGGTAGAATTTAGTGTTACAAAAATTGTTTAGGGAGATTTTGCTGTTCCTTTTGTAAGAGGTAGTTCAGTTTTAGAAATATTCTTATGTTTATAGCATTGAACTTTCTTGTTGATGGAGAAAACAGTGCTCTATCAGTTAAGAACTTTACCTGTTATCAGGAGTGAAGACACTGTAATTCAGATCACACCTTTTAAAAACGTCCTTTATTTTCAAGCTGAAATACAAATAACATTGTTTTCTTAAAGTGTTAGCATCTGATGAATCTTGGAAGGGGAGAGTTAGGAAGCGAATCATGTTTAGTTTGTGTATCTAAGTTAATGCAACAGAACCATGTCCATCAGCGATCGGATTTTATCACAATCGCATTTCTGCATCGCCATGTTAAGATGTTTCTCATACAAAATATTGAGCATGTGCTGTTAGAAAAGTTTGTGTTCACAGTACATTTTCATGTTCTCTTGCTATAAAAGTTGTATACTCTGGTATTCGTCATGGTCCTTTATAACTGCTGCTGATCACAGACAATTACCTGGAGTTTAAGAAATAGACCACATTATAGGTTACCGCTACTAACCTTTTTACACATGCTTCCTTAGTCCCACCAGAGCCTTTGATTTACTGCCTCTACAATGCAAAGTATGGTGTAATAAGCATGTAGCTCTCCGAGACGAGGCAAATGCCTCTCTCCTTTCTATGTAAGGTCATAGCTCACTAACTCAAGGGAGCATCTTTTATTTTAGATTACCCTGAGTAAACATATTCCACATTTATTATACTAGAGGTTAGAGCACAGATGGTCTTTGCAGACTGCCATTTTATAATGCAGAATCACTCCATCTAAGTCTCATTTTATGAAGCCAGCTTTGACTTGGCAGAGAAAGGGAACACAGATTTTCCATGCCAGATGTACTGTGCAGCTGAATTATCATTCAGGCTTTCTGGCCAGGTGGAATTATTCACATACATTTTCTTTGGCCTCGTGTGCATTTTTCTCTGTTCCAACTGTGTAGAAAGTCTCTAGTCAAACTCTAATCTATGCATCAGGACCTTTTATAAATGGTAGACTGGCTGATGATGGAGGAAAAACATACTTGTGCCAAATACATTTGCCAACATTTCAGAAAATTTCTACAGAAATTTAGAATTGAATTTATGCATAATTTAAGCCACATCATTCCAGTGTTGTTCCAATAAAATAATGGGTATTAAGCAAACATTATTCACTCAGGATAATGGTACGACCCAAGTATTTGATGAGATTCCAACCTACCTGCACAAATAAAACTAAACGACAGGGACAGCAGTGTATATAACGCAGTTCATAGGTAAGTTCTGAGCTGCCGGAACTTGATTCATGCTGGAAATTTTAGGAGAAATGTGAGGATAGTGCAAAGCGGAGATGTATGAGTGGAGAAATCACAGCATAGATATAAATCTCCTGGACTTGGATCACACAGTCTGAGTTGTAATCCAGGCCCCAGTACTTACAAGATATGTGACCTCGGGCAAGCTCACTAAAATGGCTAAATCTCAGCAGATATTTACCTCAAAACACGCAAAAGTAAAACCACTCTTAGTAGGGTTTTGGTAGAGTTAAATGAGATAACAGTAGTTAATAATTATAAAATACTCTGGGCCAGCCACTCTTCAAAATGTTGTATGTTTATCAGCTCATCAAACCCTCCCCATAACCCTATGCAACAGATACTATCATTTTCCTCTCTGTAACAGAGAAAATGGGAACACAGTAAAGGTCATGTCTATTATTGGAGGGGCTGGGAGGCAGACGCCACAACTCAAGCACTTGAACATGCTGTTCTGTTGCTCAGTCAATGGGCTGATGATCCCTATTATAGCTAGAGCAAGGGGGTTGTGTCCTAGACTTTGAAACATTTTTTAGTGTAATGAGTCAGAAGAAATACATACACAGTGATGCTTTAACATATCTATCTGCATATTCAGTCTATGAGATCTGATGGTGCTTTAGGTTCATTAAATTGTAATCATACTTAAAAGTCGATTTTTAAATGCTAGTCATTTTCTACAGATTTTTGCCCACATAAATAATACTCCTGAGGAAAAAAAATTGTGAAACCCTTCACAATGTTTTCACCCACAAATAAATCAAGCACATTGGTAATTCATTGCAAACTCTATGACGATTTAATGGTCTTGCTTATTCAGTTTGAGTTCACAGGTGTATGAAAATATTTAACCAAGAAAATTATTAGTGAAGCTTAAACCTCAGCAGTTGTTACTCTCCATAAAGTAATATTTTATTGAAACATTGCAAGAGGATAAATTGAATTGCAAAATCATGACATAAATTTCAAAGAGTGTAACTGTTTATGCATTGAGTTTTCTTTTAGAAAAACAGTCACCATTGATATTTCTCAGCAAAAGATGTGAAGAAACTGGAGTTTGAATATTCCCTGCATTTGTTATTCATATTATTCTGGACAAATTACTTTTTGCTCCATTTCATACGCAAGACAAAAAGGGAAAATTCTCTACTGCCTTTGGGTTTTAAGTAATTTGCTGCCTAAGGGTTATTTTTATTTCAAGAGAGGGAAACAATGATTATGTCGATCATGTAAATCTACTTAAGTGAGAAATACAAAGTTGTCTCTGTTTGTATTTCCTCTGGGAATTGGGTCATGGTATATTGAGAAAGCATGTATTTACATATCGTTTTCTGCATGACAGAGGACTTAAAGATGTCACCACTACTGAAGGGTCGGTTTCTTTCTAAAGGAAATTTTAAAAGCTAAATGGCTCCTAAATGTAGGCATCACACTCTCTATTCCTACTGGCTCAGAGCTATCAGAAGCATGTTAGAACAGCTGCTCGGGAGATTTAAAATTAATAGCACACAGAAGCTACTTTAACCATGTATTATTAGTAGTGTGATCAGTTTTGTGACAAAGGGAAGCAGGTGCATCTCACAACGAATATCGAGGGACTGTGAAAAGGAAGAACGATTCTGAATGGAAGAGTGCAGGCCTCAGGCGTGAAGAGGAGGTGGGAAAATGCAAGGAACTGGTTGATTCCCTCGGCCACCAGGACCAAAAGCAGCGTCCCTGGATGGTGACCGTCAGCCTGCTTTCATTGCGGGGTGCCTGTTTGGTCTCCCTGCCCGGGCCCCGACGTGAACTCTCTGCTCCCATGAAACGTGGCCACGTGGCTCTATCTTGTCAGCAAGTCCTGTGCTGCCCGGCGCCCTCTCCGTGTCATCACCTTGGGGACAGGGAGCACTTTTTCGGCCTCTTTAAAAGGCTTAAGCACCCTTTACCACCACCCTGTTCTTCCCACCCCTTGACAATCACCAGAGCTTTCCAGTTCACAACTTCCCCATTTTCTTCAAACTCGAAGTCGTTTTTAGAACCACACCCTGAATCCAATGTGAGTAATTCTATTATCTTCCCTTAACATAGCGCACAATAACCCCGGAAGCGTTTCCATTTTAACGTGCTTCTGTTTTTTCATCAGTGATACCCCTCAATTCTCCAAATAATGACTTGTGTTAAAATCATTGTTTTAGAATTTTAAGACCCCTTGGGGTGTCATCTATTACTTGATAAATGGAAAGACTAGGAACTCATCATTATTGATTGTCAATGCCCCAGAAACTCCCCGAAGTACGCGAGGTGTGTTAGCTTGTCAAATCCGCCCCCAATATCTCTGTTATCTCCATTTCCCGTGAAATAAAACTATTGAGGGTCCCTGTAGCCGTACACCGCACCCAAACATCTAGCCAGCACCTGAATGTGGAATTCAACTAGCAATGAAGCCCGGACGCTTTCTGCCCCAGTGTGCCACCTCCTCTGTGCGGACGAAAGAATCAGGCCCCGTGCAGGCCAATCGGCTTCTCAGCGTCATGAAGCTGTTTCATGTCAAGGCCAGACTGGTTCTGTGTAGAGCCTACACGCCCTGCTAGACATATGACCGGAAGCGATCTCCCACACCCCAGTGTTCAGCAGCCTCCTCGCTTTTAAAACGGAGCCTAAAGTAACAGCAGCCCCATAAGGTGCCTGTCAGGAATGACCGAGGCGACATGAGGAAAGCCACCGAGTTCCGTTGCTGTCTCTGTCGCTCTTGTTATACTGAGTTGTCACACTAATTCTTTTCTTCTCAGTCTTCTCAGTGTGGAAAACACCCAATACCTATTTGTTTTACAGTTTCTGGTTTTACTTTTCTGACAGTCTCTCGTTTTCCAGAATGTAAAAAAAAAAAAAAAAAAAAAGAAATGATACTTTAAGAGTTTGAAAGTTGAGTCACACGTAAGTGCTTGAAGGAAAAGAGGGGGTGTCGTTAAGGCTGTCAGGAAAACAGGGGGATTGTCATGCAGCCGTGGGAGGTAGTGACGCAGGTAAGGCTGGCCACGTGACCTTCTTCTCCCTTCCCAAACTAAGAAAGGGCACTTTGACACCTAGAGACGCCAGGAAGTGACACTATTTCAAATGAATGAAAAAAAAAAATGTGTAATACATGTTAGTAATTAGTTCTCACATTTAATAGCTTCTCAAAGACTGTGAATAAGTCAAGGGAGTTTTTAATATTCCTCTGAACCATGAATCCATGTGCAGTCTTGTATTATATAATTTAGAATGTCTTTGATCAGAAGACCTTAGATTTATCCTTGCAAATGAGGTGTTTAACCGCTGATTTCTGGGTTTTATTCAGAACGCAAACAAATCAACACACTCCAGGGCCAACTTCAGGGTGATGTTCAGCACAGAGGGGAGACTGGACCTCCATCCATTGCAAATACCGTTATGTGTGATCTGAGAAGAAAAGGCAGTTGACTTCATTAAAGTGATCTTAATTCTGTACATATTAGAACAGTAAACACAATCTGACAGATGTTAGGATGAAGGCTGACAACCAAAATGCTCAAATAGACCCATAATGCAGAAAAGGAGACTTGCCAAAGACATCTCTTCTTCTGGTCATTACATAAAACACATCTGAATTCATGTCACTAATGTTGCCCCAGAAAAACATGTAACACTCTTCAAAATAGATTAATACTCATAGTAGAGAGTAAAACGTAAATGGGCGTGTCTGTTAATCATTGACATTGTCACCCATCGCAGGAAGAAATTGACTGCCTTCCGGTCCTCCTCACGAACAACACCCAAGGTCAGCAGGTGTCACTTGTGGATAACCCGAGGGTCAGCATGAGGTGTAAGTCAGCTTGCTCTTCACCAGAGTTTACAGGGGCTCTTCTAAAACCTTTCATTCTGCACATCTTTATAGATGGAGATCAAAGTTATTCGCAAAGGTAACGCTACTGTGCTTGGTCTTAAGGAACCCACGTTAATTCTGTGGATTACACAGAGGCTGCACATCATGGAATTGTCCAGGATAATCTGACACAGCACCAAGATGTGTGACATGTGTGTGACACTCCTGGCTCTCTTTCCTCATGTAACTTTACTGTGAGTACAAGAGGGATATTATAATGGGAATAACTTAGAAAAGGGAGTGTTATAAGTTCATTTGTTGTATTTTTATTCTTCCAGTGGGCCAGGCCCAAGGCAGAACAAGTAAGTTTTCATCTGACCCTTTATATGGTTTTACATCTAAAAATAGGTCACTAACAGTGACATACATTAATTAAATTAGGAAAGGCTAGATTTTCATTTTGGATTAATAAAAAAGTTATGAATAATGAAATAAAATAACATAATATCACTAGGTTTTCACATAGCTTATCTATTACAGTATGTATAGCACTGAAGGCCCCACTGTGAAGACACCGCATATTTAATAAATCAGTCTAAAGAATAGGTCCATGTAACCAATGAAGGGACTTGAAGGGGCCAGGATTTGGACCTGGGACCTCACACATGCAAAGCTTATGCTGTACCACTGAGCTACATCCCCAGCCACAAGGACAGCTTCCTGTGTTGATAAGTCAATACAGTCATTCCTGGTAATAGGATGAGCTAGACAATCTCTCTTGGGGAGGGAACACTATTGGAGTCCTATAGTTTCAATTGCCAGTCACGGAGAGTCCTTCAGCAGTCCCACTGGGCCTGTCCACTCTGTCCTGCTACCCGGTAGTTCGACATCAATCTAGTTTCCTTATTTACGGAAATGAAGAAACACATCTTCCTTCGAAATTTATCTCCTTCATGTGGTCTCCTAATCGTAAGTCCAAGAAAATATTTTCATTATATTCCACCATTTCCCCATTACTTCTGCAGGAAGAAATAAAACAAAAACGTTTGCCTCTACTCTGGCTGGGGTCCTGCAATTTAGACAGACATGAGGAAGACGGGGTGCGCATGCGTGCGGGGGAAACTCATTGCGAGGAACTCAGAGGGGTTATCAGAACTCGGGGCCTGTCTGGCCCCTTAGCAAGGACAACACGTGTGTGGACAAGTGCTGAGACAAGGGAAGGGGTGCAGGCTTCAGGGGTGCCAACCTGTGAGAAGGTAAATATGTAGGGGAAACCAATGGGTGGTAAGGACACCCCAGTAAGGTTCGCTGTGGACTCCTGAGGGCCAAGCTGTCTCTGGCGATGTGGTTGGTGTCCCCTCCCTGACCCAGTGGGGTGGGGACAACCCACACAAAGGCATTGATAGCCCGCTTTCCAGCAGACGGGACGGCCGAGAGTTCACCCTGTCCACCTCTTCTCAATGGCCTTCAGCCCCCAGTCATCCCTACGGCAGACGGGCTTACGTCGGGGCGGCATGTTCTGACCTCCTTCACATCCCTCCTCGGGTGAGAGTGAGCCTAGAGGGTCTTGTTCTTGAGGAAAACAAGTGAAGAAAAAGATGATGAAAGAGCTCACTTGTCACAATAACCATACTGTCCCCAGGCAGGAACATGACAGTTTGTTCACTGACAATCTGACCGCCCACCCAACTTTCGTGGCATGTGGTGGCAAGAGACGGGTCCCCATCTGTGCGTTCTTTCCTGGGGACATGCGTCCAAAACATGAAGAACTGCCGCACTTATTTTTACTGGCTATGATGATGACGGTTAAATAGTTATTTGATAACTAACATTATCACAATGAAAAGATGAAAAATACCACAAGGAAGTGGAAAAGCTACTTTTTGGTTTCATCTACTTAATTACCACAGCCCACAATGCTGAGCGCGGCACATCCCTCAATGTGATATTAGCATAGGACCCTCTGAATATTTTATGAGCTCATGGGAGCCTTACAGAAAATCTAATTTCCTGGTTATCACCAGCAGCATATTCTCTTCACTAAGAAGATGCAAACCTTAGAGCACTTCTCTGCTCTATCTTAGCAACATTCTTGGCCAAGATGAGATCCTAGATTCAAGAACATCATTCATGAACCAACCCAATGAGTAGGACCCACTTAGATCAAAACACCTTTTCTCCTTTCAGCTCTTGGTCCAATACAATGGTGGCCCCAGACAACCCTTACCCTGATGTGATGTTTTCTACACAATATTAGATATTTAATTTCATACGTGTGCGCTGATATTCCTTCTAAAAAATGTGGAAGTACAAAATAATTTAAATTTTGATTAAAATAAGTCCAAATCATAGCTAATTCTTTTGAGCAAGTAGTGACTCAGCGTTCCTTTCTGAAGAGAACAGAGAAGCCCGATCGACTGAGCACTTGAGGCCATTACATCAGCAAGAGACCCTGGTTTATTAATTCTTTTACTCTTTCAAAGAACACAATGGAGCTAAATTTTCCTTTATCACTAAGAACATAATAAAAATATACTGAAATTGTCCTTTGTCTCAAAGGCAGAGAGTATTATGCAGTGCAGCAGAAAGAAAAGCATCTCCAAGAGTAAATGCGTGTGCCGTGGTTCCAGCTGTAGGCGTGCTGACGTGACACGTGGGACACAGAACAGGGACAGTGGGAGGTCGGGGAGAAATTCCTGAGAAGGGAACACTTGAGCTACGTTTTGAGGTCATTTTTTGGTGCAAAGATTTTTTATGGAGAAGATGGGTCTAAGAAAACAGAGCAAGTAGGTGGTTAACAAATGGGGAACAAAAACGCAGGCTGGATGGTCAGATTGTGGGAAATGAGGGAGAAGGAGAGGCGATGGGGCTTGAGATTGTCTGACAGCAGGGAACCAAAGGCCGCAGAATGAGAACGCTTTTGTTCTTCGAGAAAGAGCGGGCGAGCTATTTAAACATTGTAGAGCAGAAGGACATGACTGACTCCGCGCTGAGAGGGGAAGACCACAGCGTTCTTGCAGACGTAGTTAGGCTAAAACGAGGACTTGCCGGCCTTCAGAACCGTGAGACCACGCACTGCCGGTGTCCAGCCGCCTTGTCTGTGGCTCTTTGCCTGCACGGCCCTTCCAAGTTCCTGGGGTCATTTCCAGGGCCCACTCAACGGTCTCCTTCCGCAGCCTCCCCGGGGCTGCGCTACCGTCTCATCTCAGCGCAAACTGCCTGTTGGTATTTTCGGCACGAAAACTCTTCTCAGAGAGTAAATACACGTTGGTTCGCTCATGCTCAGTGTGACCACAAAGCTCTTCTTAGGACTGGTTTCCTTTATCATCAGCGACGTTCTCCTCTTCTACCCTCTGTTGCTATTAGTGATTTATCTCCATATTATAAATGGTTATATCCTCTATGACGTGATCTTCCATCATTGTTATTTTTGCCAATAAATGGAAAGTCAGCTAATTCCGTCTCTAACATCAGTCAAAGTGAAGGGGTCCACCGTTGTCAACATTAGGGCCCATTTTACGTCCCCCCGTTAGAATGTGCGGTTGTGTAAGAGCATTCACACATAGGACTACTGCCGTCTCTCCTCCCCACATACTTCTAGTCTGGTGCGGCTCAGTTGGTTGGGCACCGTCCTGCAAATCAAGGGGTCACTGGTTCGATTCCTGGTCAGGGCACATGCCTGGGTTGCAGGTTTGGTCCCCAGACGGGGGGTGTGCAAGAAGCAACTGATTGATATTTGTCTCTCACATTGATGTTTCTCTCTCTTTCTCCCTCCCTTCTCCTTTCTCTAGAATCAATAAAGAATAAAAAAAAAATACTTTTATATAGGGAAATCTGAGGGCATAAAATAATTTGTTTTTACTTAATTTTATGTATAAAAAGTTTTATGAGTGTTAATAGAAAGAAGAATCTAAATAAGTCTTCCCAGTTTATTTTAGTTTTAGATACCATATCATTGTGAATTACATGAATGTACTTCAGTTGGAATTAAACATCGTCAAAATCAAGTTAATTTTCCTCTGCTTGTGTACATTAGAGATCTTGTACAACCATAATTTTGTTTACAATATGCATGCTATGATAGTTTATGATTTTTAAGTTATCAGATGTTCTAAATAACTGTTTGTAGTCATCCCTTGTGGCTAAATTTTTTTTCAAAAGTTTTGTAGACTTTTATCCATATCTTACCACTTCTTCAAGGTCCATATTAATCACCAATTCCTTCATAAGTACTTCTCAGACAACACGAGTGGATATTAAAAATAGTAATGGTATCTCATTAGGTAGCTCACAAGTTACTTCCTTAAATATTTTATATTTAATCTTTTTTTTAATATTATTATATTCTCTGAGTCCCAGATCATTGATACAGAGGGTAGGATGTCTTTTTTTGTTCCTTGTTTACAAAACCTTGAATACAGGTTGGCACATGGTGGAACATAGATAAAATTTCCAGTTAATTCACCACATAAGTCTTGTTTTAGATATATATTTAAAAGTGCTACTTTACAAAATGGAGTTGCTTTAGAAGAGTTGTTTTGTTTTTAGAAATATAAAATCCCAAAGGAAGTTTCAAATTCCAAGTCAAATTTTGTGATCAGTTGCAGAATATTCAAAAAATCTATAAACATACAACATTTTGTCATAACATCAAAAGTAGAGATGTTTTCATATCATTTTCATGTTTCGATTTCTTAAAATACAATTCTGAAAAAGCACTTTGGCATGAAAACTGACATCTGTTAGTCTGTCAAGAAACATTTATAGAACATATACAGTAGAGACAGAATGTGATAAATCATTTTGGTATTTTTCATAATAATTTTCTTGACATGCTGTGTTTTCCCATGAGGATGAATGACAGGCCACCCCTGTAATTAGCTAGTGCTGATATACATGACCAGTCATGGTTTTATGGAGGAAGAGGTGCTGTTTTGTTTTATTTCTTTGAGAACTCCATTTTTCTCTTTTGCCCTGAAATGGTGTCTCAGAGGATGATTGATAGGGTGGCAGGAATAATCAAATGGTGACATTTTTTAGTGTCAAATTGAAATAGCAATTCTCTAAGCTCAGAGATAATTGTGTAGAACTGTTTTTAATACAAATATAGCATTTTCCTGCTTACATAAGTATATAAAGGCAAAAGTGAGTGAGGGATGAAAAGTGTTATTGGCAGCACATGAGTCACACACATCGTCAAAATGTCACAAAAATAAACGCAAAGGTATGTCAGGGGAGGAGACCAGCACACACCAATTACCAGCAGCAAATGCAGAAATATGGGAAAAGCAGAGCCTTGGCAACAAGCTATCATTATCCCCGAAAAGAGAGTTTTTATTCAGTGACTACCATAGGGTTGATCATGTTAATTTGATCACCTAACATGATTGATCATAAATATACAGCGTTGTCAAAACATGAGCAGCTGTAACAGTTCAACATCTGTGACTGCTGCCATCATGTGAAACACAATGAGGCCAAAACGGGGCCAGAGACCCCAGGCTGCTGCACCCCCTCTTCCTTCTCAGGCAGGAAAGAGACAGGATGACAGCACATTACATATATTTTATATTTTATAGAACAAATTAACAAAATGTAGTTTCACACCTAGCAATATCTTTCTGGCAAACTGCTGTCATCCCAACATTTAATGTTATTGAATTTATTCAAATTGTACCTCAAAACTCAGCGCATTTTTCATTTTTTTCTAGCTTTATTGAGCTATAATTGACAAATAAAATTGTGTACATTTAAGGTATTCAAGATAATGTTTAGGAATATGTGTGCATTGCAAAATAATCACCACAGTTATTTCCTCCCTTTCTTCCTTTTCCTTCCTTTCTTTGCACTTCTTTCCTCTCTCCCTTCCTTCCTTCCTGCCTTCCTTCCTCTTCCTATACATAGTGATTGTATCAATAAACTGTTCTCAGAAGACATTTGATGACAGGTTTTATAAAATAAGGTAAATGCATCAAAAGTATACCAAGTATTAATCTAAATGAAGAAGGAGATACCAGAGGGAGCAAACAGGTTGGAAAATCATCAGATTTACAATCAGAGAAAGGGCTTCTAGATTTGTGGGGTCACCCACAGTGATGGTTTGACTCCCAAGCCAGACACTGAATAACAACCCCCATTAGAGAAGTCACAGCAGCCAACATATGGCATCAACCCAAATAACCTTTGATGGATGAACAGATAAAGAAAATGTGGTGTACAGGTGTGTGTGTGTATGTGTGTAGATATTTTATTATATACATATAGTTATAAGTAATATACAAAATATTAAAAATGAATATATTACAGTACAAATATATATATACAGTGAAACATTATTTAGCCACTTAAAGAAGGAGATCTGTCATTTGAAACAACATTGATGAACATGGGGAAGTGACATAGGCCAGGCACAGAAGGACAAATACTGAATGAGCTCACACATCATATACAAATAACAAAATGTCACGCTGTGTGCCTTAAATATATATGTTTTTTACTTGTTAATTATACCTCACTGAAACAGGAAAAAACATGCACTAGTGGGTAAATTACTTAAGTAGTCTGCATGTTCTGGCTTAGGAAGATTAGAAAAGTTAAATCTTTTAAAATATTTATCTCATTAATATCACCATTCTTTTTCACTTCAGAACCACAATTTCAAAAAAATAGTGAGCGTATACATAAAGAATGAACTTTTTGAACTTCCAGCCAAGATGGAGGCCTAGACAGACATGCTGGGTCTCCCTCCATAACTAAAAAGGAATACAGCTATCTCAAACTAGAGACAAACAGAAGTTCCAGAAAATCAACCTGCATGGAAGTCCAACAAACAAAGATATAAAGAAGAAATACTCATCCAGACAGGTAGGAGGGGCGGAGCCAGGGCAGAGAGAATGTGGTGTGGTGGTGGCAGCAGTGCTGGCAACACTGATAGGCCAGCGAAAAGCATGGTTGCACATTTTAAAAAGTCAGGAGGGACACCTGGGGAGCGTTCCCAGCTCCAGACCAGAACTCGCAGCTCACTGTCCCCGCACCAGGGAAAATCAAGCCTCATTGCTTCTGACTGTGCAAACCAGTGGGGGTTGGGGCGGAGGCAGAAACTGCTGGTCTCTTAGCAGAGTCCGCTTGTTTAAAGGGCCCCCATGGACCTAGAACGTCCGCAGACCCACCCTCTCTGGGAATGACAGCCAGGGCAACAGCTAGAGGGGTGCCAGTCCCACATGGAAGTGGGAGAAGTGCCTGGAAAAGGAGCATTGTTCCCTCTCAGACCCCTCCCCCGCATACAGCACCACAACGTAGTGAAACACATCGCCCTCTACTGACAAATACCTCAGGCTCTGCCCCTTACAATGTAAAAGGTGTGACAGCTCTGCCTAAGACACAGAGGCAAACAAACACAGGAGCCTGTCAAGATGGGGAGACAGAGAAGTATGGCCAAAAAGAGGGAACGGATCAAGGTTCCAGTGGGAGGATTAAGTGACAAGGAGATGGCCAACCTAACACACAAGGAGATAGTCAACCTAACAGATACAGAGCTCAAAACACTGGTGATAAAGATACTCATAGGCTTGACAGATATGCTTAAATACAGCAAACGCATAAGGGAAGAAGTGAAGGCTATGCTAATTGAAAGAAAGGAAAATCCACACAAAACCAATGGTGAAGGGAAGGAAACTGGGGTTCAAATCAATGATTTGGAACATAAAGAAGAAGTAAACAGTCAACCAGTACAGAATGAGGAAACAAGAATTGAAAAAAAATGAGGAGAGGCTTAGGAACCTCTGGGACAACTTTAAACATGCCAACATCCTAATCATAGGAGTGCCAGAAGGAGAAGAGGAAGAGCAAGAAATTGAAAGCTTATGTGTAAAAATAATGAAGGAAAACTTCCCAAATTTGGTAAGAGAAATAGAAATACAAGTCCAGGAAGCACAGAGAGTCCTACAGAAGCTAGACCCAAAAAGGACCACACCAAGACACATCATAATTAAAATGCTAAAGGTTAAAGATAAAGAGAGAATCTTAAAAGCAGCAAGAGAAAAGCAGAGAGCTACCTACAAAGGGGTGCCTATATGACTATCAGCTGATTTCTCAAAAGAAACTTTGCAGGAAAGAAGGGGCTGACAAGACGTATTCAATGTGATGAAAAGCAAGGTCCTACAACCAAGATCACTCTATCCAGCAAAGCTATCATTTAGAATGAAAGGGTAGATAAAGTGCTTCCCAGACAAGGTAAAGCTAAAGGAGTTCATCATCACCAAGCCATTGTTATATGAAATGTCAAAGGGACTTACTTAAGAAAAAGATCAAAATTATGAACATTAAAATGACAACAAACTCACAACTATCAACAACTGAATCTAAAAAATAAAAACAAAAACAAACTAAGCAAACCAGAACAGGAACAGAACCACAGGTGTGGGGATCATTTGGAGGGTTATCAGCTGGGAGGGGGAGGGGGAGAAATGGGGAAAAGGTGCAGGGACTAAGAAGCATAATCAGTTGGTACAAAATATACAAGGGGGAGTTAAGAATAACATAGGAAAGGGTGAAGCCAAAGAACTTACATGCATGACCCATGGACATGAACTAAGGGGGACGAGATTGCTGGGGGTAGGCGGGTACGGGGCAGAGGGGAGCAAAGGGGAAAAATTGGAATTATTGTAACAACATAATCAATAAAATATCCTTAAAAATGAACTTTTTAATGAGAACGACGCTCCTGGTAGGACCCTTGGGACGAGCCGTGTGCCGGCGGTGACACATGCAGCCGACCCAGCACCCGTGGTCTGGAACTGAACCTCAGGTTGGCATCACAGTTTTCCTGGCACTTCCTTACAAATCACCGGGAGCCATCGCAGACACTAAGGGATTCCTGGGTTCCAAGAGTGATGAGTACTTTGCAAAGTTCTTGAGCAAAACATAGAGGTAATTCATTAAAGTTTTAGTGCAGGAGGTGACAGGGTGAACACTCACTGAATCTCAGCCATCGGTACTATCACTGCCTCTTAATTGGAATATGTTCCTCAGGGCTTTGTCCTGAATAAATGCTGCCCATCAGCTTCCGGAGATCATGGAAGTGTCGTGTTTCCACAGGGACACGGGAGCTGCTGACCACATGAGGTGCTGAACAGGTGCTACGTGGCTCGTGTGACTGATGACGTTTCCTTTTATCAACTCAAATAGAAACAGCCACGTGCGGCTAGTGCCTGCTGTATCAGTCCCTGCGCTCCTGGGGTCTGTCCTCATCCCGCACGTGGCACCTGGGTGACCCAACCCACGCTAGCATCCCCCAGGCTGCACTTCGCCACAACGTAGTGTCCGTTTATGGGGCACTTGGTAGGGGCCAGGCATGACTCTGAGAGCTCTGCCTGCAGTGGGTCAGCCCAGCCCTCCAGCATCCCTGCGACAGAAGCACGATGAGTCCGTTTGTGTCACAGATGAGAAAACCAAGAGTCAGCCGATTCACGTTTGCATGAGAAATTAAGCAAAACAACCTTCTCGACAAATCTGATGGTTTGGGCGTGGAAGCCTGAGCAGAAGGCTTTGCCCAGGAACACGGTGATTTCTGACAAAGCCAGAGTATACTCAGATCTCCTTCTTTCCACTCTGCCAGCTCGTGTTGGCAAAAATGTGAGAAAACCCATCTGAGAAACTACAGAGGCAGGCAAACTGTCCTGAGGAAACGGGGAGGGTGCAGGATGGAGACGTGAAAGAGTGGGTCCCTGTTTGGTAGGAAAGCACACACAATTGTGTGTGCCCAGGCCTGAGTTTATAAAGGGTACCTCACAATCTCTCTCTGAACCCTTTCACACACACGTGCACACAGCGGCACAGTTTAAATAATAAGATGGGACTTCTCAGGACGAACTTTAAGGGAATCGGCTTAGAACTCAGTCTTTCCTAGCTCGTCTGAATGCAGGCTGTCGTGTGAGTTCATCAGACTCAGATGACCCCATCCAGCTCTCTGATTGTGTGGAAGGTCAGACTGTAACTTGACTTTAATTGGAATAGCTTGAAGAACATGTTTGAAAAGAACTCAAAAAAAAATTTCAAAGTGAGACACTAGAGAGAGTGCAACCGATGTTTACGCTCCTTTTGTTCAATTTTAGAGAATCAAATATCTCTTGAAGCTATTAGAAAGAACATTGTTAAAGGTCATTTCTCAGCCAGGACGACAAGAATATATTTAATCTCAAAAACATCAGAGAACATAATTTTCTTTTAAGAGCTTATTCTAACCCTAGACCACTATTATGCTCATCAGTAAGGAGTTAAACATGATAAAAAAATAATAAGAGATTGGACATGATATCATAGTGATCTGAAACACTCAAAGAAGCAATTGCATTGGCCAGATTTATCAACAGAAAAACACTGGCTTTCTTTTCTGGCAAACTAATATGCAAACCTCAAGGTAGAAATCTGACAACTCTGCCTAGAAATAGGTATTCGGAGAGAAAGAAAATATTCATATTCGGAAAAGGAAAGCTTGCTTTGAAACTACAGAAAATAAGAGTTGTCTGGTGTTTATACAAATGTACACACTTATTTAGAGTGCCTACACACTTGCAAAATGTCACATCATATTTTATATTTTTAAAAATCTATTAGCCCAAATGAGACATCATTACCCTGAAGGAGATGCAGCTGGACTTTGTCGCGTGCACAGCTGGGTAGCGCCACCACACAGCCTGGACTAAGTCCTGAGAGCAGCCAGCACAGCCCGGCACAGGGCGGACAGGTCTCGAACCCGGGTTTCCTGACCCGCTGGGCGGAGGGCGTTATTCCGAAGCGCGCCTAACAAAACCCAGGGGTGTGCTGTTAGTGCATCAGGAATTTGAGAGACGCAGCATTAGATCTCCTGGTGCCTCTCCCTTCCCAAATGTTGCTGTGTGTATGTTTTCTACTGTTTTAAATAAGCCCAGCGATGTGGCCTGTAACATTTCCTTTCCGGAGGCCCTTCTGACTCTGACTATCAATTTGAGGAAGCTGGACCTCCATAGAATGTGCTCTTATAATAAACTACCCACATGTCTATCACTGCTTTCACTATACAATCCTCATCATCAATATCACCATCATTGTCACCACCATCACGATCATCACCAGCACCATCATCACCACTATCACCACCATCACCATCACCACCATCATCACCATCATCATCATCATCACCATCATCACCATTGTCACCATCATCATCACCATCACCATCATCATCATTACCATTGCCACCACCATCACCACATCACCAACGTCACCATCACCACCATCATCAACATCACCACCACCATTGTCACCATCATCATCACCACCACCATCATCATCATCACCATCATCACCATCATCACCACCATCATCACCAGCATCACCATAATCATCATCTCTTTATGTGTCTGCATCTTTCTCCAGGCTTGGAAACTTTTAATGGCAGAGGCTGAATGTCACTCATCTTCTAATTCCTGATACCCAAAGGAAAATTTGACAATTAGCAACTGCTTAATGAAACTGTGCTGGGAAAATAAACAATACATCAATGAAAGAGTGAATGCATGAATGAATATAACTTTGACTGGCATAACAACTAATATAACTTCAGCTTTGTGTGGAAGAAATTAGAAACCAAAATATTTCATGATCTGTCTTCTACCAAGAGTTTTAGATTCTTCTGACAGAAACAGTTTAGAAATTGAAGTGCACCTGTGTTTTTTACTTTGCTTTTAGGAAATCCATACGACTCCATTAAAAATGATTTTTACTCTTCAAGTTAGTTTCCATGCCCCCGTCAGAAAGGTTACCTGTCAGGACTTCTCAAACGATAATCAATCGAATCATTACTGCTTCATAAAATGTCTGTGTTGGAGATAAACCATAATGTTGCTCAAAACTGAAGGACTGAACCCCGGATACTGGGAGTGAGAAGCCAGTGAGAGGTGGCTGATTAAACAGTGGCCGTCAAGGGCATGAAAGATCAGAGGAGGGGTTCTGCTGCCTGCCTGAGGAGCAGCAAGGACAGGGAAGGAACGCCTCTCTTCCTTCCGTTTCCTTTCTTCACTTTGCTCGTGAAATGTGAGAAGCAAATGCAGGGGACACGAGAATGTCCTCTGGCTTTACCGTCGCAGTTTTAAGTACCTGCGACCCACAGATTGCCTGGTCATGGAATCAACTCCATTTTAAGGATACACACCACAGAATACGTTTCTGCCACACTCAAGAGATACATAATAAGGAATAATTTTTAAAAGATAAAAATTGAAGCAGACATTTTTTGTAGTTGGGGAATGAATTTCTCAGCACAAATCTATGCAAGGAAGATAATTAGACATGACCATGTTTTCACTTTTAAATGTCAAAGTGACCATAAAATCGTAAAAGGGAACAAATGGGAGAATCATGATTCATACAAGTGTAATTGACACATTCTTGCACACAGAGATTATAAAATCAATAAGAGGAATGCATCATCTCCCCATTAGTTTCTCCAGCTTAAAATCCGGAAGTCACACTTGACCTTGCCTTCCTTCAGCTCCTCCACAGCCCATTCATGAGCAGGTTCTTCCCAGCCGCCTTCCCAGGTCCACAGTCCGAGGGGCTGGGTGTCCCTTCTGACCACCTGCTCCAGCGCCCAGGCCCCGACCCAGGCCGCCGGAGTCCCAATCCTGACCCCTCAGTGCGATCCAGAGCCATGGCTGGGCATCGGCCAAAGGGAACTTCCCCTGCCGAGGCTGCTCCTTCTTCCTGGGACAGGCAGCCTGCCTCCAAGGGTCGACTCCTCTCCATCACTCAGACTGCGGCCCAGCCCAGGCCACTTCTGCCCAGTGCTGACACCTCCGCCGGCCGATCTGTGCCAGCGACCTGCACCCTGCAGCTCGTCGCTGGGTCGGCCGAGCCTTCGCAGCTCTGCCCCTGCGCTGCATGGCGGCCCTGCCCGCCCCGCCCGCCTCTCTCCCCCGCCCCGTTCCCAGGCCCCAGGTGCCAGGACTCCGGAGCTTGACCGATGTAAGGAACGCTGCAATGAATACGGGGGCGCGTGCATTCTTTTCACATCGGTGTTTCGGTTTCTTCAGATCAATCCTTAGAAGCGGGATCACTGGGTCAAAAGTCATTTCCATTTTTAAATGGGAGCCTCCACACGGCTTCCCACAGCGACCGCCCCAGTCGGCGCTCCCACCAGCACTGCACGAGGGCTCCCCTTTCTCCACGTCCTCGCCAGCACTCGCGGGTTGCGGATGTGTTGATGGTGGCCGTTCTGACCGGTGTGAGGTGGTACTCCATGGTGGCTTTAAGCTGCGTCTCCCTGATGGTTAGTGATGTTGAGCATCTTTTCAGATGTCTATGGACCATCTGTGCATCCTCTCTGGAGAAGTGTCGATTCAGGTCCTCTGCCCTTTTTCAATTGGATTATTTGTTCTTTTGGTGTTGAGTAGAATGAGTTGTTCATAAATTTGGGGTGTGAACCCCTTATCAGATGTGTCACGGCCAAATTCTGACAATCACCACCTCCTCCCACTTCTCACACACGTCCGCCCTGAGCCCAGCAAGACCAGCAAACGGATGGCACTCCTGACCCCACTCAGCATCTCCTCCCTGGAGAACACAGCCAGCCAAATCTAGCCCAGCAGGGGGAACATAGAAACAGTTGAATGGTGTTTGTGGCTGGAATAAATCAAAGCCACTGACACCACAATAAAAAGGAGAAATTGAAAAGAAAACCCACAGATGAGGCATCATGTTCAACTCCACGAGGATCCAAAATAAAATCACGGAAGCCACCAGTAGAGCAGAATGGCGAACCAACGAACTCACTCTCGTTTTCCCGGCGCAGAGGACGGGTCTCCGCACTCACACACTGAGCCGGTGTTCACAACATCACAGCTGCTCCCGTCACCCCTCGTGGCCTGAGTTCACTGAAAACCACCGTGATGGCAGGTTCAGACCAGATGTGGCCGCGGGCCCAGAGAGGGGCTCGTGGAAATCTCACAGAAGACAATGGAAGAAATCCAGCCCCCTGTCCGTGTGTCCGTCTGTCTGATGTCTCTGTCTCTTGCGGTGACCTTGTGTCTGTGTGCGTCACTGTCATCTGTGTCTCCATCGCTCTGGCGCTCGGTGTCTCTCTCTCCCTCTCAGTTTTTTTCAGACCCGATGTATTTAGTCCTGCAGTTTAAAAACAAAACAAAGCAGGGACAAAACACTCTGATGAACTGAAAAAAATCTTAACTGTACATTTCTCTCAATGCTTATGACTAAGCCTTGAAATTCATTTAAACGATCTCCTTAATTTTATAAAGAGTCTCGTGCAGCCACGTTTTCTGTGTAGATGACTCTGAAGAAAACGTGCCCAAAGAGCTGTCCCCCAGGGCGGAAACATGTGGTCCGTGTGCCCCAACCTCAGTGATGTGAGGAAAGTAATGAGTCTTTCTGAGCATCTTAGTCGCCTTAGCAGTTAAGAGACTCTGATTGTAAAGTAAGAAGGCTTTAGTTTAGAACACTCGGATCTATTATCTAAGGAATCATAAGACACTCTGAAGCCCCATGTGTCCCCATTTTGAAATAAGCCTGAAAAAAAGAATAGGATGTAAACTGTGATAAAATGTCAGTAAAAGATCACAGATTTGACATTTTCCCCTCGATTTAAAAGTGGCTGTCTTAAGACAATATTGTAAGACAGGTTTTGAAGTTTCTTGCTTTTTTTACTTTTCAATTATTTATACTTAAGTCATTCAATAATCAAATGATAAAATATGACAATGGACCCCTGCAAAGTATCAACAGAGCAACTTGATTTTTCTGTCCTTAAATTATTTCAGGGACTATGCAGTTAGTCCCACAGTTTTAAAACAAAACAGAACAAAGAAACAATAAATCTTGATAATGAACTGAAAAGAAAAGAAATGTTTAACTTTAAACTTGTAGAATGTTTCTGGTATAAGAAGCTATTGCTATCTTTTAAAGAAAAACATACATTACTGTAATCTTTATTGGATATATTTTAAAACTTTCAAACAAATCAATTTTGGGGTCAACTATATAAAGCCACTGACTCCTGTTATTTCTATGTTACCTATCACATTGACTACACATGTGTGTGCTATGTATGAAAATTGGAACACATAACAGACCATTTCAAAACGTTAAGGTGATTTCTATCATTACTGTGTGATCTTCCTGTCTCGGCACATAAAAAATAAATTTGGGCCTTTTTATTTTAAATGATTATAAAATTCAATATGAATTTTAAATTAGCTTTTATAAAACATCATTGATTATGATCCTAATGTAAATTAGATCAATTATTTGTCAGACATGGAAAACAGGATGATCTCATTTAAAGTTGCGTCAAGTGTGAGGTGCTTTCCACTCATGCACGGGGCTGTGTGTGCACGTGTGTGTGCGTGTGTGTGTGTGTGTCGGCGGATGCAGGCTCCATGCTTTGTCAGAACATATGTGTCTTTGTCAGCGCAGGCTGCTGTACCGAAACACCGCAGACCGGGGGGCTCACGCATCACATGCTTCTCCCCGCCCTGAAGGCCAGAAAACCCATGGTCACAGTGCCGGCAGAGCAGCCCGGGTCTGCTGGGAGCCCTCCGCCTGCTTTGCCGATGGTCGCCTTCTTCCTGTGCCCCCCGGGCAGAGAGACAGACCGTCTCCTTCTTGCCTCTTCTTCCCGGAGCCTTATTCCCATTCTGAGGGCTGGTCCCATTGTGCGGGCTCTGCCGCATGGCCTGTGTCTCCCCAAAGGCTCCTTCTCTAAATGCAATCCCATGGGGCTGTTAAGGTTCCCATGTATGAATTGTGGGGGACACAGTTCAGGCCACAGTGACACATCTGTCTATTATTTGAAAGAATTCCCCAGATAAGAGAGTGATCATCCTTGATTTTGACTGTCTAAGTGGATGGTTTACAGTTCTGCTTCCAGATAAGGGTCATGCTGTATGAAATATGACCATGAAACATATTCAAAATGAAACATTTTAACCTAAAATCTGTTGATTCTTATTAATGTTTATAAAAGATTGAACTTTGGAACCATGAATATGCCTGCTACTTGAATATAAAATATGTTTTGGGGCTATTTTTCAGAAGAAAAATAGATGCCTGCGTTTTAGCAAGCAATAGACCCTTTGTCAGTTACTGATTCAAAAATCATTTATAGAAACTGTCTACAGCATACAAACAACATTGTAAGAAATTATATGACACTCTAGAATGTTATGTTTTTCTTTATTTTCCTAATCATATTCCCTTTAAATCATTCTTCTTTTTCATATCAATTGTTAATATCCTCATAAAATTTAGAATCTTTACTTTTATTATAAGTTTCCAATTAACATCACAAATTCTAAGATTATTTTCTTAAAAGAAAGGCAACTTTTTGATATGGGACTCCCTTTGTTTCTTAAAATAAAAAAAAATGCTGCATTCTTTTTTTTAACAAGTGTCAATCCATAAAATTTATATTAATCTTATTTTATTTTCTTTGTGTATCTGAAATTGCAAAGCAAAGTATAAATGGAAAAACCAGCAACTTCATGTTGAATTAATTACTACATAAGGTATTTGAAGAATGCACTCTAAATAAAAATCCCACTCTTGCAGTTGAACAACAAGCCTACACATAACTCCTAAAAAGTTTAAGAACAAGTTCTGCCCAATGTTCAAAGAGCAGATAATTCCTATTTTATGAAAGTATTCTAGAGCAAACAATGGAAAAATACCCCATCATTTCCAGATACCAAAATACCCACGGGGTTGTGCCAGAAATAATAGCAAAAGTAAAAAGGTCTAAAATCTGTGTCAGTAATAAGCAGAGGTGCAAAATACAACCTAATATTTTACCAAAATGCATTCAAACATATTAAAGTAAAAAACCACTCCATTATCAACTAGGATTTAGCACCATAATTTAATATAGTTCAAATTACATAACCTGTTACTGCAATTATCTACACTAATAGCTTAGAAAAACTGTAATCATTTTAGGTGCAAACACAAAATAAATGAAACAGTCAACACTCAATATGTATCACATCCAAGAAGAACTATTTAACATGACAAAATAATAAATTTAAAAAATGAAAGAATAAAAGTTTATGACAATTTGATTAAGGAACAAAGGATGAGGTTATGTCTTTCCAGATACTAAAAAATCCATATACTTAAATCGATATGAATGGAATATTAATTGCATTATCTTGGTGTAGTGTAGGGATAGACAATATAAATGGAACAGATAGCTAGGCTAGAAACAGGGTTATAATTATGTTGGAATTTTGATTATGTTTCTAACAGTTAAATGTGCATTTGGTTGTGTTTAACAGAAAACCCAAATGACACAAAATTAAATAAATTACGGTTAATATTTCGGCACTGAAAAGAGCGGTTTAGTGGTGCCAGCAGAGACTCGGCCATTGTCACCCTTCTGTCCCACTATCCTTCCATGTACATCTCTGTCACACTTGGGTTTAAGATGTTTGCACCTGCAAACTCACAGCCATGTTCCAGGCGGGAAGACCGGGCAGGGCAAAGGCCAAGCGGGCGTGCTGGGTTGACCGTCGGTAACCCTTCCGTGGAAACCCCCATCCAGTCACTGCTGCGAATGTCGCATGGGCAGAGCTGCACCTCATCACAGCCTTTAGTGGCAAAGGAACACAGGCCAGGGCACACGTGAGTTTCCCATCATCTACAGAAAATGCGGCCACGTGGGTAGGAGGTTGTAGCTGGCTGGGGTGGCCAGCTCTCTGATAAACCTGGTAAAGCCTGGCATTCAGATCACTGGCCACATTTATATGATTGTCAGTCATGTAAAACTGTAAGGGGAGAGTCACTCACCACTCCATTAAAACATGTTCTAGGTGGATTTAAAGGATCTCAAAACAAAGATATAAAAGTACGGAGAGATGATATTGGCATGTCTATAAGCTTAGGCTAAGCAGAGATTCTAAAACAAAACACAAAACTAAAATCCACCAAAGAAAAGAGTAATATGACATATTGCTCCAGATTTTAAAATCGCTGTACAACCAAATATATTATAAACATACTGTAAAGTAAAAGATGGGGAAAATATATTTACACATAAAAATCAGAGAATTCATATGCAGTGTACTTAAAAAAACAACCTATATATCTTTCTTCAAAAACAGTGAGTAGAAGAAATAAGCAAAGGAGATGAATAATTGATTCATTAACATCACTAAGAGAACTAGAAGGTGCTCAACCTCAATAATTATCAGGAAAATGCAAAGTAAAAGTGGGATATAATTTTTCTCAACTACCACACTAGAAAAATTAGGAAGCTTGAGGAAAATGTGTTGTGAAGACGTGACAAATGCTCATACAACGTTTAAGTTTGCGTATCTTACACTGGAAAGGTGTGCCTAAGCCGTTACAAGTTTCCCAAAAAAAAGTATCGTTGACAGATCACTCAGAGATCCAAAAATTACAAAATTTTGCATCAGTTTGGAAGAATACTTTCACAGAGATAAAGGACTTTTTAGTGATGTGCATTGCGTGATTGTTTGAAGCAGAACAATTGTGAATTACCTGAATTTCTACCAAGAGACTGGTAGACATATTTAAAATATATGAGATTCTATACCTAGAAATATAAAAGAGCTCTATAAAATGGTATTCGTGAAGTGAAAATAAGCAGGAATTAATATCATTTACATTTTAAATTAAAACATGATATATTATATAGGTAGACAGATGATCAACAGACACAGAAATATGTTATGTATACATATATGTACAGGTATAATATATATGTTTTATATACATGTATATTTGACAAGGTTAGGAAAGTTATAATTCAACGTGATAATAGTGACTCCTTCCAGGGAGTAACATCTCAATCATCGCACTTTTTTCAGTGAAACTCTATCTACCTACCTGCATAAAAGAGCAAGGTTAAAAAATGTAAGAGAAACTGGTGTGAACACAGAATGATTTTAAGACAGCGTTTCCTCTGGCCCTTTCCCACCGACAGAGCGAGAGGTGACTGGCCACGCACAGCTTACGCGCCGGCACCTGGGGACAGCCGTCACCACACAGCTGTGTAACTACAGTCCCACACAGGAGCACAAAGACAAACACGACGCGGAGAGTAAACAAGACGACTGTGCACTCAAAAACAGTTGAGAGCAAATTTCATGCCATGTGCCTTTGCCCTAATTAGAAACAGAAACAGAACAAACAAAATAGAAAAAGTACAAAGCAGAGCAGGCGATTTGTAGTTGATAAAAGTGATCGACGCTGGGAGCATGTGCATAAATTGGCACACCTGCGGAGTGAGCGGGCCGTGACAAGGGACAGAGATAGAGACAGAGGACAATAGAGAGAGCAGGGAAGTGACGGATGAGCCTGGAGGTCACGTGGAATGCGGTGCACCTGGTCCAACCACGAGCAAAGTCACTGTATTAATTTAAAAGTAGAGGATGTTCTGGAATCACTTATATTTTCATTAATAAAAAAAAAAACAATGATCTAACATATGGTGCATATTTAAAAAAATGAATTATACCTATAATAGAACAGCATAATGTATCTCAAAAATGTGTTGGTTAGTGAAAAAGCAGATTATCAAATAAGGGTGAGGGACGGAGCGTCACACCGTTTTAGATCATCTTCAAATTTTACCAGATATTTTTGTTGTCCTTGGTTCCATTTGTGCTTTTGAATCCTTTAGATCATCTTGTAAGAAGAAGAGGAGTGTCACATGGTTAAGTTAAGCCAACTGAAAGTCAAGTAAAGTCACAGCGTGGCATGCTGATGCAGACTTCTCTGAAGTGCACGGGGACATAGTGGCAGGATTGTCATCACACAGGGAACATGGCAGGATGCCCAGACTCCTCTTCGGAAAAGAAACATTACTTCAGCATCTCGTACATTAAATACAATGTATTAATTTAATTTTTGGTTTTACTTTTGGGGGGTATTTAATGTGTTTTATTCATAGGTAAGTTTACAAAGTTTATTTCTCTATATGAACATATATTTAATTAAGATTATAATAAAAATATGTCTGTAGTGGATATCACTGAGGCTACTGCCCCTTAAAACTGGGATATAGATTATTTTGTAATAATCCTAATAAAAAGAAAAAAGTTATCAAACATTTGACTTGAAAGAAGCCACTAAATTAAGTGCTGAATTATTTCACTTAAACTTCCCCGCACGCCTGTGTTTCACCAACGGGAGAGCTGCGGCCGAGGCAGAGTGTGATGGGCAGTCCCAGCATCCGCCTGGCTAAGCTGGAATTACCTCCCCAGATCCTTAATTCTGTATGGTTCCCAGTAACCCAATGCAAAATGTTACAAATGTGGGAATTGGAGAGAAAGTTACACATCACACAACTGTAGACAGAGTCACGGCACGCGGAGGGAATCAGGGAAAGCCTTTGCCAGAAGCTGTGATGGGTGTTGGCTCTGAGAGCGGTGCCTGCCAGGAGCCAGGACGCAGAGGAGGTGGAGAGCAATGTCCAGCGGAGTCACATCCGTAACCTCTGCAGGACACGACCTCACTTTTGACCCCATACACAGCTGCTATGATCTCATCTTCTCTGTACTGATTTCTTATTACACAAGTAATGTTTCTGCCTCATCAGAAGCCCCATCCTTTAGTCTCCACATTAACCCACTTTGGTACCAGCTCTAAGCTGGGAAATACCAGGTGCTCAATAAATGTTTGCAAAATAGTAGCAACCTATTTTTTCCATTCATAGGGAGGTCATCTGACACTTGAAAAGACAGTCAAGCCACCTGCATTTGGCAAAAGTGAACTGTAGTTAATTTATTGTTATATTCCAAGCCTCCTTTGGTAAAGAAGGTGCCTAGTGCCATGCCAAGCATTCCTTGCTCCCACTGATGAAAAACATCCTCACTTTCTATCCTTCTGACGCCTTTATGTCCTTCCTACCAAACCTCTACCTCTGTCCTCAACAGAGCAATAGAATTTCATCTCTTAAGAGAGAACTACGATTCCATGGCTGCAGAATCTTCCTTGCTTCGGGGTGCTGTTTGCTTCCAGGTTAAATCCCTAACGCCGCTGGCTTTGATCAGTGACATTTGTAGGACTCGGAATGTATTTGGTCAAACGAAATTGGTTTCCCAAGTGTTTAAGGACTTTTAATGTCACCATTTTCAGGGATACTAAAATATACTCTAATAGAAAGCCTTCGTTTGGGTTTACCCTTCTAACCTCAGTCAGGGCTGTGAGAATTACAGGCTGGGATTTTAGGGGAAAGGATCAGCTCACCGGAGCAAGTCAGTCTCAAGAGGGCACCGAGAGGGGGTCCGCACGCATCCAATCGTGACGCCTCCGCAGAACCCTTCTGGTAAAGCCATTTGCTTCGCAACGACTCAGCCGAGCCCTGAGGGACCCTGAGTGGCCGTGTGACGTCACCTGGCGTCATCTCTCCCCACCCTACCCCAGCAGCTGTTCCAGCCTTTGCGCCTCCTTCTGCCTCCCCAGTGCGTTCCCGTTGGTTCCCTTTCAAACGCCCCTGTTTCTTATTGAAAAAAGCTCCACATGTAATTTCTTTGGCCTTCTCTGCGCCCCTGCATGTCGTGCCCTAGTCGTTCTTCACCTGTGGAGTCGTGCACCGCCCTCAGAGTGGAAACCTCCTCCGAAAGGTGGTGTGCAAATGTCAGCGCAGAAATGCAGAAGCTGGTGGCCCTAGCGTCCCCTCCATCCCGCCTGCCTTCTGTGCGACCTGAAAAAATGCAGCACTGCTCGGAAGTTCAAAGCCAAACCCCTCTGCGCCATGGGACCTAACCTTCCACCCTTGCAGGTCAGGGTGTCCCAGCTACCCCCACGACCTTCACTGCCACCCTTGCCGTTTTCTGACCCTGCTTTCCTCTCGATGGCCAAGGTTTTGATGCCCCTGGGGATGCTGTAGGTCCCCTTCTCACCGTGGTTCCCACGCTGCTTCCTGCGGCTCACCCAGCAGGCAGCCTGGGAGGCAGCCCTCCAGGGGCCGACCTTCCTCCACTTGGAACATCCAGCCAGTCACCAACGTCACCCAAACATTTGGCTCCTGGCACCCACGTGCCAGCCCTTGCCTGGGGGTCCCCCCCATTTCTCCGGAGGTATCTGCTCTGAGCTGGGTCTCTGCTCCCCATGAGGTTCCCCGCCTCAGAGGTGTCACTCCCTGGAGTACGACTCAGCTTCAAATAGTCCTGTGCCTCACCGTCGCTGCAGGGACAAAATCGCAAAAGCCTGGTTTATTAATCCATTCAGTAAGCTACTCAACGGCTGACCCTGGACAGTTATTCAGACCACTTTTATATAAGCTTTTATCGCTTTTTAATTATGATATAGTTGACACAAAGCGCATACCTTTTACATGTGTTTCTACAAATCTTGACAAGCGATACGCCCAGAGAACCACCACCCCAGTGAAGAGATAGGGCATCCCATCATTCCAGAAAGTTCCCTTATGTCTCCTTCCAAACAACGCCCCTCTCAGCAGCCAGCATCACTGCTCCCCCACCTCAGGACAGCTATTGCTTTGATTTCTATTACTGGAGATTAGATTTATTATATTATTTCTAGAGTTTCACGAAGCCCCTAAAACTCTACCAAGACCTACCAGGTAAACTTGAATGGAGTGTCTGGCTGTCAAAATAGAAGGTTGAAGCAGAAAAAAAAGTCTCCTGATATAACAGCCGGAATACCCAGACTACAGTCGGAAAGCCAACATTGTGCTCAGAACCAGGAACAGCCCACACGAGTGGGAAAAGACACTCATCTAACACCAACGCCCGGATGAATCCAGCATTGGAGGCATGTGACAAGGACGCTAAAGCAGCCACCATTAACACCCTTCCACAGTTAACAATGCTCTTGAAACCAATGAAGACGAGAAAAACCTCCACAAAGTTAAAGCTACAAAAAGGCTCAAAGATCTGACCTAATAGCCTGTGTGGGCAAGGTGTCGCCCCGTCAGTCTCGGGGTGCAGCTCTGTGACAGACAGGCCCAGGGCGCCGGCCTTCAGAATCGGGGCCCTGTGAGGCCATGTGGCTGCCATGCGAGGTGAGCCCCTGGGTCAGCGGTCTCAACAGCAAGTGAGGCTTCCTTGCCAGGTGACAGGTTGGCTGCCACGCTCCCCCTTTCCAGCTGACGGATTGGGAAGTCCCCGTCCTGCGTGTGTGGACAGTGAACTATTCACGAAGGTGGCTGAGGACGCGGGGAGAAAAGGCTTGACCTCACTCTTGTGTTGCTTCCTTTTCACAACGGAAATTTCCTGGACTTTTCCCACATGATGACCCCCTGGAAGACGAGAACGTCAGGTCTGAGGGTCTCGATTTGCCCCTGGCTGAACCTAAATGTTTGCACCTGGGCCGGGCAGCAAACTGGAAAGATCCTTCGAGGGTGGAGCCGCCCCGAAGTCCTAATGACTGAGGGGTAGAGAAACAGCAGAGGGGAGCCCTTGCCGCGGCCCGAATCAGGTTTCAGGTGGATCACAGCCAACTACAGCTCCACTCGGAATCTCAGGAAGGCAGTTTGCTGTGACATTACATGTGGCTTCATCTGGCTGTCCAACTTGGAGCTATTCCTTCTAATTTTTAAAGTCCTCTTTGAGAATACAAGTAAGAAAATGCTATATATATACTAATTGCTTCAAGAGGATATTTTAACTCTTAATAATGTTGTCAAAGTCCTTACATTAATAATTTTATAAATAAGTCATCATGTATGCACATTTATTTCCTTAGATGTCTGCCAACATAACGATGATGTATTGATTAAATGACTATCATTAATGGTAGTTAGTGAATGCATTTAATTTGAAATTAATTTACTAAAATCCTAGAACTGTTTTTCTCACTGGTTTCCTAAATATTGAAGATGAAGTTATTTCGTTTCTAGGGAGGCGGGCAGTCACCATGAACAGCCCCACTTCCGCTGATCTCTGCCTGCCCTCTCGCTTCGTTCAGAGAAGACTATTTTGTGTTTTTAGCTTTTCCAGGTCAGTCCTAACCAAGACAAATATTTCAGGGAAAAAAATAGCTTTTCTGTTTTCCTTGTCTCTCTCTTGGTTTTAGGCATGATCAAAGTCAGAAATATGAGACTAACAAAACTTCATTGATATTTTTAGATGTCCAACAATAAAAAGTTTTATTTTTTTATCATCTCATTTCCCTATGTAAAAATCTGCTATAGAAATCTCTTTATAAAAGCCTTTGGGAGTAGGTTTTTTTTTTTTTCTTACATTAGAAAAACAGATTTTATTTTTATTATTTTAATGAGTTTTATCACTACTGAATTTCTTTACTTTAAATAAGTTACTTTTCAAAATTTTATTTTAACAGGACATTCTAAAACTTCACTAGACTCTATTTTTTTCCTGGGTTATCTTCGCTGATGCCATGTTTAAAAACCCTAATTAAACTCCTAAGTAGTTATTTTGGTTATTTAAAACTGCCAGTGCAGAAGAATGACCTTAACTGAAATCTAAGAGGTCACATTAGGGTTTATAATAAAACGTATACTGTCCCTGTCACGCAGCTAAATGTCAGCATCATCAGCATTTCTGATACTGAGGCTGCCTGGAAATTATTAAAATAGAGTCAGGTTAAGTGGCTTCGAAGTCTCCAAAAGCAAAATGAAGCTGTTTCTCGTTGGAGTTTACTGGGCTTGCACATACCATGATGTAAGTAGGAGTTATTCCAGGGAGCCTGAAGGAAAGGAGAGAGGTAACATTTTTTTTTAAAGGAAACCATAAAGTATTAGCTCTTCGTCACTGACATCTATCTGCCGTGAACCAAAGTATCTCAGGATTATAATGGAAATAAATGCTCTTCTAATGCAGTGGCGCCAGGGGCCTTCTGTGTATCTGAGTCACCGGGGTGGTGAGAAAACACTTCGGGCCTTATTCCTAGATTTCTGCATCAGCGGGGCTGGAGTGGGACTCAGGGTTTGCATTTCTAACGAGTTCCCACGCAAGGTTGGTGTCACTGGTTGGGACAGAGAACACACCTTGATGACGATCGTTCTAGAAAAGGAAACGTAATCTACGCTAGTGCTAAGGGAACTACTGGGCCCATTGTCAGCCCTCGGTAAGCCGCAGCCAGCTAACAGCGGCGGTCACGGAGGGGCAGATGCGGAACTAGAAGCGGCGGGGCCGGGGCAGCGGGTGGACAATTCGGCTCTGTCCACACAGAAAGAGCAGAACCTGCCTTCTGCAGACCCCCCACTGAGCAGGCCGGTCTGGCTGGGCACTGCCTGCGGTCATGGAAATTCCGTCTCCGTGGGCACACTTACGGCTCCATCATCCCCCTGACCAACCACAAGAAGGGTGATGGACTGGGAGAAAGGGGAGGATTTCAGTTTCTAATATGACCGTAAATTTAAAAAGGAAGCACTAAACGCCAGAAGGAGGATGAGAAAAACGAGGTTGTTGTTCAGGATCCATGCCTGATACCGGCCGAGTGTGGTGACAAGGACCAGGAAAGGGGCACAACTTGGGTCCCAGGAAGACACAGGCTACATTTTTTAACCCGTCGCTCCGTAAGAGCATTACTTTATAGAACGAATGAATTCAATCAACCGAAGTTGATTGAAATCGATAAACACTGAATTCTAGGGGGGTAGAGGGAGGAACATGTGTGTGCTGACTGAAAACACTCAAGCGAGCCAGGTACAGCGTCATTGCTGTGCGAAGAGAAGTGGCCAGGGACGTTGGGGACACCGCCAAGCAGGACACCTAAACAGGGGTGCAGCCAAGGGTGGGGCCAGGGTCTGACAGAGGACCCATAATGAAGCTGGAGGGTACATCTGTAAAGGGTCACGTTAAGTGTATGGATAGAGCCGTAGGAGCGGGAGCGACCTCTGCAACACCCGTCAGATCAGGAAATGACCTGAAGAGGGGCGAGCGTTTGGGCGGGGGCTCTGTGCCCGAGGAGGAATGCTGTCGGTGGGGAGGAGGAGGTGATGCACGTCGGGGGGAACTGTGCTGAGAACACACGGGGGCACAGAATAACAGTGTCGGCCCCGAAGGAGGGCAGAAAGCACTCATCACAATAAAAGCAACAAGAAATGCGCCCGAAGAGGTGACAATTTCGTCCTGGTGAGGCTCATTCGTCTCTTGAATCACTCCGCTCACAAGCATCCAGGAACCTGGCTTGTCCGTCCCTTGGCCATTCTGAGCCCACAGCCCTGAGACCGGTGTAGTTAAGTAAAAATATAATCCTGACTCTGTGTCCCGTTGTAAATTATACACACACAGTTCAGAGGATTCCTCCCTGTGTCCTGCTGGCCCCAGGACAGTTCCATCGTCAGCGAGGATCTCCGTTCACTGAGATGAACATGTCACGGCTTCCCATCTCTCTGTCGCTCCCCCCACCCCCACCCCGCAGCTACGGTCCTCACTTATTTCACCGAGAACACAGATAAAAAATTAAAAAAACGATGGCCGTTTTCCCAGCACCAAATCCAGCATTGCTCCAGACTAAAGGTTCGTGCTCCCCGAATTCCTAGGTCAAACCCTAGCGTCCAGTGTGACGGTATTAGGGGGTGGGGTCTTTGCAGGAGATTAGGTCGTGAAAGTGGGATCAGTCAGTGTCCTCGTAAAAGAGACCCCAGGGGGTCCCTCGCCCCTTGTGCATGAGAGGGGGGAAGGTGCCGCCCTTGGACCGGAAGGCAGGCCCTCCCCAGACACCCATCATGAAGGTCCAGCCTCCAGACCCGCGAGAAGCAAACGTCTGCTGTTTATAAGCCGCCCAAACTCTCCCAAGTAAAACTCTTTAGCAGTTGCCACGTTAAGCGTGTCACTCTCAGACGCAGAGCGCTGACGGGCCGAGCTGTAGACCAACCGCCGTCGGTGTTTACGGAGGAAACGCCCCACAGCACTGGTCCCTCACTGAGCTTATCAGCGTTAAAGTATATTACATCATAAAACTGAAATAAATCGCTCTAATCTAAAATCTAGCTCTTAAATTTTCCTGCTAGCCATTGGAAAAGATAAACTCTCTGCTCTGAGGGAGGATGAAGCCAGAATTCTAAATGTCATCTAATGAACTCGAGTTTGCAAGGAAATCTCTTAAATCTTAAAAAAAAATGTATTCCATTGATTGTTGCTCACGAAACAATAAAATATCACTGATTTTCTTTGCTAATGTATTTCATTTTGATTCAGGGAAAAATCAAAATCTCTTCCATTAGGAAAATTTTAATCTCTTCCTGAGGTGATTGGTCAAAGATGTCATTAGTGCCCCGTGATCGAAAATGACATGAGAAATTAGTCTAGAATGAACTCAGAGAAAACAAGAAATGCAAACTGCTCCATGTTCTTTTTCATGTTAATGACATGTCTTAGAAATGGTTCAGCTCATATAAATTCAGGCAAGACCTGTAGAAAAATCTGACATATGAAAAATATTTAAACTTAGTTTATTTTTTTTAAATCACCCAACTCTAAATATTGAATGAAGCAATGACGAAATGACAAACAACTGGATGAGGAGGAGGAGGAGGAGGGTCTGTGTTTGAAACTGCCCCATACCCAGCATGTCATGTGGCAGTCATGAGTGTCCTGGAGCACAGGTGAGGTACCGAAAAGGTGCAGGACAGGTAACAGTCTCCCGCTCTAAAGATCAAAATCCAAGAGTGTCACTGGTCGGTGACGTTCCCGCACTGACGATGGCATCCTCTGTTTACCTCTGTCATAGGAAGAGGTAACACTGATCCTGTAAATCTGGGGCTCAAACTCTGCTTTCCAGGCAACACACGCCCAATGACGTGTTGAGGTCTATACTGAGAGCTCACTCACCAGGCTTTACACAGACCCCGAGGAAGCCAAGATAAGAAAAGAGGAGACCCTCTGTCATTGGAATTCCATTCTGCTAAGATGGCAGGCATCAAGCCAGTGATTATTCAATGTGTGTTTCATCTACTTCATATATGTGCATATTCATAAGTGCTTATGTGTAATTTTCCTTCTCCAAAAAACCTCCGCTGCCTTGCGGCATACCTCTTCAGGGGAAAGGCTAAGGGAGTAAACCCCGACAGAAAATCCGGAGCCGGAGTCCCTAAGGCGGTTTGACGTTGTAGTCAACACCGGCAACTCCTGCGGCGCACCTGAAGCCAAGCTGTATCGACTCCGTCTTTCCCTTGGACCCTTCAGCTGCGAAGAGAGGGGGGGTCTGCTGCATGGGCAACAGCAGACCCTCCATATCACCCTGCCCAGGCTCTGTAGCTTCAGCTTCACTGGAGAGGACACTCCAGCGTCATCGCAAGATGTCGATTCAACACGGGAGGAGACAGATACCGTGTCACTCCCGAGTCGGACTGCACAGCCATTCTCGGCGGTGCAGATAGACTCTTAAGAAGCTACACCATCGTCTCTCGAGACGGACGGCTGCCGACGAGATGTGTAATTCTAGTTCTGTCTTTCAGTAGCAGTGTGCCTGAGCTGACTCAGAATCTCTCTGCTCCTTCCTGCATCCTCCTTCCCAATGGGATCAGTAAAGTCTCCTCAACTATTGCACAGCCTAAGTGGGAAATCTTGTGTGTGCTGTTATAGACTAGCCAGACACCTAGCAATTTTTCAGCAAATATTGTTACCATTCTATTATACTGATTATTATCACTTTACTTATACAAATAAAATACTTTTCTTATGTAAATAAGTAGGATTTAAAGTAATATATGTGTAATGGTTATAGAATTAAATACATACTTATTCAAGTGTAAAATATAGCTTTAGATAAATTTCTCAGTGGACTGTGCTTTTACATTCTCAAGAGTCTTTAAGAATCACCAATTAGCCATTCAATTATATTTAAGTTAACTTGAGATTGAGGTACGTTTATGTACCATCCACGGTCAGTTCTCATTCAAGTCGCACGAACAGAGAACTAGAGGACGCAGCCTCCGTGCTCCTGAGGGGATCATAGGGTTGGTTCCCTGCAGGCTCCTGATCTCACTTTCATCGGCAGACCAATGCACTAACTTGCTTACCACGCATGCTGTTTCAAGGCCCCTTCATTAACATGCTGCTGATTCACAAACTGAACTCCCCACAATCAGCACTGGAACCCTGAACTACATCAAGGGTACCTCCACCTGCATTTCCTCCGGGACATCCCAGCCGTTGGGAGCTAGGCACACTAGAGAGCTCTCCACTGAATGCCATTTTAAATGCAAAAGTACACACACACACACACACACACACTCACACACACTCACTCAACTCACATTCACACACACTCACACACTCACACACATACACACACTCACACATACACTCATACACACATACACACTCACACACACTCTCACACACATACACACATACACACACACTCTCACTCACACACTCACACACACTCTCTCACACACACACACACACACACTCTCACACACTCACACACTCACACACTCTCACACACACTCACACACACACTCTCACACCCTGTCACACACACACACACACGCTCACACACGCTCACACTCTCACACACTGTCACACACACACACTCACACACACATAAAACACAAAAATGAGAGAAACGAGACACTGGCCAACAGGACACAAGCTTACAGGACAAGAGGTAAACCAGCAAGCAGGTGAGCCTGTGACCCCTCGCCAGGAAGGCATGAGTCAGGTGACCCTGCATGCCCAGAAAGGCCAGAAAGCTCATGCTGAGTTCGATTTGGGGCTACAATTAAGTCTTCTCAAGGACATGATTCTGCAAAGACAGAATCTGTGAAAGGAGGATTGATTCAATGTCTAATAAAATAGTGTGGTCATCAGCAAGAGCCAAATATGATTATGTTTGACCACAGACTGCCTCGTTGGTCACTCTGTTTTCCCAGAACGAAATTAATTGTTCAACCCTTAATAACAGATTTCAGCCTGTCATTTCTGTCTGACACCTTGGCCCAGGTTACAGTCTCACATCGTTACTTAGCATTGAAAGAGTAGACTCCTGAGGCAGTCCATTCATCTCTAACAGGAACCCAGACATTTTTAATGCACAGCAAAAACAGCATCGTTTCCGGAGACAGAATGTTGACCCTTTCACTGACCAATTTCTGCATCACTGGGTATTTTTAAACTTCAAACCTCTTTCTCTGTGTCATATACATGTGTTGACTTACAAAATGTCGGCGGCGGCAGCGGCAGCCGTCCGTCTCAAGAGACGATGGTGTAGCTTCTTAAGAGTCTATCTGCACCGCCGAGAATGGCTGTGCAGTCCGACTCGGGAGTGACACGGTATCTGTCTCCTCCCGTGTTGAATCGACATCTTGCGATGACGCTGAAGCTACAGAGCCTGGGCAGGGTGATATGGAGGGTCTGCTGTTGCCCATGCAGCAGACCCCCCCTCTCTTCGCAGCTGAAGGGTCCAAGGGAAAGACGGAGTCAATACAGCTTGGCTTCAGGTGCGCCGCAGGAGTTGCCGGTGTTGACTACAACGTCAAACCGCCTTAGGGACTCGGCTCCGGATTTTCTGTCGGGGTTCACTCCCTTAGCCTTTCCCCTGAAGAGGTATGCCGCAAGGCAGCGGAGGTTTTTTGGAGTCAGAGTTTTCCTTCTCTGATGTGCCCTGACTGGAAGATCGAACCAGCGACACTTAGCTCGCAGGCCGACGCTCAATCCACTGAGCCAAACCAGCCAGGGAGTTACAAAATGTAAGCTTCAGTTAATACTCCATATTAAAATCTGTGTAGTGTCTCCCATTTTTTTGCATTATTGCTCGTTTTTTTCCTTGGGCAATTATTTTTCATTCCTTTTCCCTTTCCTCCGTTTCTTCCTCTATTTCTCTATTTATTTGAAAAATTCCCTTTGAAATAAAATGAATCTTTCCAGTTAATATAAGAGTTAAAATGTGTGTGTTCTGTGTATGCTCATGCACCCATTGGTGCTTCTGATCCTAACACAAGCAAATGTGTAATACTGCCTTAATATTCTAAGTTTATGTTGTATTACAGAAGGAAGGAAAGGAGGGAAGGAGAGAGGAAGTAGGTACTGGTCGGAACAGATTTATCTCAATATATAAACTACCAACATTTCTTAGAAAGGAAAAAAGAAAATTCTTTCAGGAGGAAAATACTTCACACCCTTTGGAAATGTCCTAGAGGAAATGTCACTTTCAAATCCCAAAGGAAACTAAAAAAAGTATTTTTCAAGGGGAAAAAAAAGGCTTTTTGCTTTTTATTATTATGTTTTTCATTATCTTTCTATGTTATTCATATTCGTAGGTGTGTTCACACCATTATTAGATGAAAGAACTTTTGAATAAGATACTTGGTTCCAGTCACCTTCTAGGTACGCCCTCTCCATTCGTTAGTTCCTTGCTTCCCTTAATTGGAAATGTTTTCCCCACCATCTGTCAGCATGAGTCACACCTAAACCCCCTTTTCAGACCCTTCCTGACATGTACACAGGATTTGTACGCAAGCCAGATACTGTCAAAGATTCAGTTGAGCAACACACTGGACATGCAGTAAGGGGATCCTTATCAGTAGTCATTGCTTAAATACAAAAAAACGTTGAGAGTATATTTGCAAAGAGCTCAGTCATCGGGCAAAATCATTCCTTACTTGGATTCTGAACTGAGGTTGCGGATAAGGAAGTAAGAGATGATTAGTGATCCAAACGGTAACAAAATGTGCAAATTATTAAAACTGTTAAAAAGAAAAATAGTCAAAAACTCTGCTTTTAGAAGTTGCCTGAGATCAGAAGAAACAATTATAAGATGTGATATTAACAAGGAACAATACCTATCTGTGTGTTTATGTAATGTACACAAGGTCTGTCCAGAAAGTATCTAGCCATGACCTATGAAAAACAGAGGCGTTTACTGAAGAAGATACCAGAAACATTGTACATAGGACAGTGACGCCTCAGGCCCCTCACTCAGTTCTCCCATCGCCATCAGCTGCCCCATCATACTTTCCTGAACCTCATCGACAGTCTGAAATCTCTTTCCTTTCAAAGGGATCTTAGTTTTGGGAAAAGCCAGAAGTCACAGGGCACCAAAACGGGGCTGTCAGGGGGCTGAGTCACCTGGGTGGTTTGCTGTTTCGCCAAAAAGTCTGCACAAGACGTGATGCATGCGTGGGCGTGTTGTCGTGATGAAGCTGCCAGTCGCCAGGTGCCCATAACTGCAGCCTTCTGAACCATCCAAATAGTTTCCACAGAGGAACTTTCAGCTTACTGCAGAATTTGTTACAGATTCACTGCTCTAGTCACTCAGTCATTTTGAATGTGACGGCCACACAGCACACATGCTCACGCAATGGCATCTACCGCCCCCACTGACTAGTACAGTGAAGTCATCACTGTTCATGCATGCGCATTCCAGCCCACTGTCCTTGCTGCCAGGTTACACCGATGTCACACAAACAATTCCCATTATATTGACAATGGTTGGCCTTTTTCTGGACAGATCTTGTATATTGCATGATATCGGGAGTAATCATACAGCCATCTCTAGCACTGTCATGCCATAATGTGTCTGAGGTACAGCTCATACTGACTGAGGACTATAGTATTTGACCTAGTAAGGGGGATGAAGTTATAATCACACCCAACTTCTCCAACAATTGTGTTGATTTTTAACTCTTCATTTCCTACATGAGCACCGCCAAGGCTTAAAAGAGCAGATACCTGACCAACCTGGGATGCAGACTTGTTACGGAGGTACATGCTGCCCTGTGGGACTTTACATAGGATTGGTGTTTCTAATGATCTCATGTCCACTAGGAAACTATGCATCGTCCACAGCAGTGGCATTTCCTATACACGTTCGGTGGGCCAGGTTTCCCAGTTTTACTGTTTGAACCATCTCTGTTCTCAGTGAACGCTTCCCTCCACTGGTTTTCTGTCTGAAAAAAGGGAGTGTTAACTATGATTTTGTGTCAACTGTGATTTTGGAGTGGTGTGTTGTTGCTTTTCTTGTGATTCTATGAGTTTTTGCTTTATTTTGAAGCAATCTGATTAGGAGAAGACAATATTTTAAGTTGTTATATATTCCTGGTGATCTTGGATCTTCCTCATTATGTAGTGACTTGCTTTTATGTCCAGCAGTTCTATTTGCCTTAAAGCCTATTTTGTCAGGTAGTAATGGATCTATACTAACTTTCTTACTTAGTATATTCTTGGTATACCTTGGGGTTTTTTTTTATGTTTTGTTTTAAATTCTTTGTATCCTTACATTTCGCATAGATCTCATAAATAATTTATAGCTGGGCTTTTTAACCCAGCCCATACAATTTATTCTATGCATCTTTTCTCTCTCTTCTCTTGCCGCCTTTTAGGTTATCTTGTAAAATTATTACACTTATTCACTCTCTTATCTGGAAGTTACCTACTCTTGTTTTTGTTACATAAATCACCAACAGCTTTTTATCAAAATTTAATATTAATCAATACCTGGACACTCCCCCAGGGCAGCACAAACTGAGAACTCTATTCCTCCTAACTTATTTACTACTGGTGGTATGTAACTTAATTCAATATTTGTTAAGTACTGCAGAGCATTATTTTATGCACTTAAAGTAGCTCAGAGTTACCTACCAATTTGCCACTTCGATTTTTCATTTTATTTTCAGCTCAAAGCTACTATCAAGTCAAAGTTCATCAGTCTTAAATAGATGTTTCAGTGTTCATTGTTCTTCAGTATTCAGAGTAAGTTGTCCCCATCCTCTCTCTTTTATTCACCTCCAGACTTTCATGAAAATAATATTAGATATTCTTTCATCTGCATGCCTCTCACTCTGTTTGATGTAGTTTTAGATTATTATGTCTCTCTTCCTCCCTGGGGCAATTTCTTTTGATCTGGCTGTTTCACTAATTCTTTCCATCTATGTTCCATATGTTTTTAAAATCCTATAGCAAGTTTTCAATTAGCCTTGCATTATTTCCTAAGGTTTTATTTGAAATTACTTTAATCTGCATTGCCTCTTATAATAATTTTTACTTGATAAGTATATTCAAGCTCACTTCTAATTTCTTTTAACACGCTCATTGTAAGTTTCCTTTCTTTACTTTTTTGTTATTTTTCACTCAAAGATGCTAGATTGCTTGTGTGCCTAGTTATTTTTGACTCTGTGTTAGACACACTCATGACAAAAACTTGTGGAAATAATGTGAGGCTCACAGTAAAGTTTGTTGCTGTGGGGATGAGTTGAGTTTGTTGCTACTGGTTACCTAGGGATATTATTTCAGGAGAATCCTAAGCCATTTCAGGATTTGAGCTCTTCCAGACTTTCCAAGGCTCACAAATAATGCAAGACAAAAAACAAAAAACAAAAAACCTATAAAAGGGGGTAGTTTAATTCCAGCTTTCCTTTACCCAAAGCGTGTACCTCTTTGAGGTACCCGATGACAGTAGGGTGGTAGTTGCCAGCTTTCCCTCTTGGGTCACTGTCTGCCTTCAGCGCCACCCCTCTGCCAAAGTCCACGCTGAGGTAAACACGCTCACGCGCTGTGGCTTCGCGCTTCATCTGACCTCTGCGTTCTCAGCCTTCTTCCCATTTTGCCCCTGTGACTTCTCCTTCTCTTCTTGGCTCATAAAAACATCTGAGAAAATTAACATATTTCACCCAGACTTACAGTTGTTCTTGACGAAAACATTTCTCTTCGTTTTCCTGGCCCATACAAGCGGAAGTAGATGTCCACCACATTTCCAACACGTGATCAGACGCATTTCGTAGTTTTTCTCAGTTTATCAAATAATATTGAAGAGAAGTATGATCCCTGGCTTTTTCTGAAACTAAACAAGCTCAGACTCATCTCCAGGTACTCTGACTCCAAAGGTCTGTCGTCAAGGCTGGACGTTTGTAATTTTTAAAGGAATTCTCGGGTGATTCTGCCATAAGCCCCTGTGCCCCCACCGCCATTACCAACATCAGCAGTTTGAGAAGCCAAATGCAAACCATGCATCCTTCACACAGGACTTGTATGTTTCCAGTATACACGCTTGGTGCATGCACCGCACGCCTCACGTACAGCCGCAGCTCACGGCTGCAAGGAGTTTATTCGCAGACACACGAGTCTTAGGCACGGGTGAGTTCGTGGTCTGAACGGCACCTGCTCTTGCATTGAATGTCAGCGTCACCCACGCCGTCCTGTGACAGCAGATGGCCTTCCGCAGGTAGACAGACTGCCCTTACGGAAACCAATAAAGCGAGCATCAGCGCTTTTCTCTCTGTAAAGATGACCAGCATTAGTACCCTGTGAGGACCCCATTTACCTCGCTGTACCTCTTTATTCCCGACGGTGATATGTGCATACGGAGCACAGGAAAACACATTTGAAAGCCTTGCTTGCCCACAGCCGACCTGACATTCCACTTGAAGACAAGTTCACAACATAAGGGGAAAAGCAGGCAGTTTCTACAAGTTTCTCATCTTGGCCATTAAGTCCTGGGGGGAGGGCACACATACCAGCAGTGACCTCACAAAGGAGGCACTGAACCCCATTCACACCTCACCGCGGCCCAGGTGTCTGTGACGGACCTACCACCGCCGCCAACAGTGGGGAACAAAGGCACACGGAGGCCACGGCCGCAGGAAGTGTGCCCTGCAGAAGCCCCTGTTCCCTGCACGTGTCCCTTCCTCTTCGGAGCGCATCAAGGGGACATTCCCGCCGAACGGACGGGCCACCCTGACAGACACTGAGCCCACCGCAATTCTCAGTTAGGAGAGACCAAGAAGAGGGAGGGGAAAGTTGTACCCCAAAGCAGCACTGGACAAACGCCACATTGACAATTGCACGTGTGTCCTCTTCTAACACTTCTCGGCACCTCGCACGGCGCTAGGTCATCTCTGACAAAGGGTCCCTGCTCTGGGGACGCACTCACAAAGGTTCCCAGCAGTCACCATTTCGCCCACTGTCTTAGGAATAATATGTTACCTATGATAACATGGATAACGGCTCCAAACGCGCCTCCCTCTTTAGACAGGTGGCAAGACTAAAGAGTCTCGTACCACTTTCTTTTCGAGAAGAAGTCGAGGTGGTAAATGCACTTCATGGGACATAATTCTCAAAGTTTTAAAACAAATTCTTCCACCTCAGTGAGATGATCTGGAAGAATCCCTGCAGATCCACCTCAAGTCCACGCATTCCTGAGACAAACAAAATTAAAAAACAGATGTACCCAAGGTCACGTCACAGGAGATTCAGATACGGGCTTTGCCAGACCTTCTCTATAGATTCATTCAAATGGCAAGTTCTCTTCACGTCATTGTCATTGGACAGGACGGTGACGAAGGCACGGCGCTCCGACAGACACAGGATGGGAGCCCTGTAAATGGACGAATGGGATTTGTAGAAAGACAGTGGGGATCCGTAGGAAACACACTGACCAGAACGAACAAAGGGAAGGGTCAGCAGGGCAATAAAAGGCCAGGAGACCTCGGGAGGGACGGCTGCAGTCGGGGTACAAAGGCGGTTTGGAGAATGTTGCCCAAATGGTGCTCTGGCTGCTGCTCATTTCCTCTGTGTGGGAGGACTTGGCGGCTACTCTGGCCAAGAGTCTCCAGTTCCGCCCACTGTCATGACTAGTGCTGACATTACTCCGGAATGGCAGGACAGTCCGACCGTTTTCAGGCAGCAGGTACACAGCCCCATACGCACACTGAGCAGGAAATGAAGGAAATCCATGGCTGCTGCGGGCATAGTACATGGAACATTAGAACCGCGTCTGGTTTCACTGGAGCTCGATAGGTTGGGGGACGTAACTTTTTAGAAAGGATGACAATATCCCCAGGTCATTTTACAGTGTATATCAAGTCCCAACGCCCAGCGTGCTGGTATCAGGAGTTGGGACCTCTGGGGGTTGCTTAGGTCACAAGGGAAGAGCCTTCGTGGGTGGGGTCCGTGCTCTCATGAAAGCGACCCCAGAGAGCTCCCTTGCTTCTTCTGCCATGTGAGCACACGTCAAGAAGACAGCTATCTCTGAACCAGAAAAGGCAATGTCAGGACAATAAGAGGACAAGCTACAGACCAGGAGAAAATATTTGCAAAACACAGATCTGATAAAGGATTTTTTATCCAAAAATATACAAAATACCTAAAACTCAACAATAAAAACAAAAACAAATAATCCAATTAAAAATGGTCCAAATCTTAAGAGACACCTCACTTTAAATAAGGATACAGAGATGGCAAATACGCATGTGAACAGATGCTCCACACCACATGCCCTCGGGGAAATGCAGATTAAAACAACGAGATGCCACCACTCGCCTACTAGAGTGGCCAAAACCCACAGCGCTGACCACACCAGATGCTGACCAGGCTGTGCAGCGCCGGGACTTCACCGCTGGCGGGAACGCACCACGGAGCAGCCGCTGTGGAAGACAGTTGGGCAGCTTCTTACAAAACTAGACACGCTGTTATCATACAATCCAGCTATTGTGTTTCTTTCTATTTGCCTAAATGGGTTGAAAATTCATGTTCACAGAAACACCTACACATAGATGTTTGCAGAAGCTTTATTCATGATCAAAACATGGACGCAACCAAGATGTCCTTCAGTAGCTCAATGGATAAATAAACCACGGGCCATCCAGGCAGTGGGACACTATTCAGCACTAAAAAGTACGAGCTGTCAAGCCATGAAAAGACATGAACAAAACTAAAATGCGTCTGACTAAGTGAAAGAAGCCAGTCTGAAAAGGCTACCCCCCCCCCTATATATAGATTGCAGTTCTATGACATTCTGGAAGTGGCAAAACTACGGAGACAGAACAAATTCAGTGGTCGCCAGAGGTTAGGGTGCAGCAGGAGGTGAATTGTCAGAGGACTGAGAACTTTCAGGGCGGCAGAAGTATTCTGTATGATACCATGATGATGGACGCACGCCATTATATGTTTGTTCCAAGCCACAGAATGTACAACACACAGAGTGACCCCTCCGGTAAACTACGGCCCTGGGGTGACTACAGGGCGTCCCTGTAGCTTCAATGGTAATAAATCACTCGTAACAAATGTACCACTCCGGTGAGTGATGTGATACTGGGGGAAGTCATGCACGTGTTGGGGGCGGGCTATCTGGGAAATATCTATACCTTCATCTTAATTTTCCTGTGAACTCTAAAACTACTCTAAAAAGGAGTCTTGAAAAAAATTCAATCTTTACATCACACTGCCCCACTACTGTCTAACTTTTGCAATTGATCTACTATAACCAGCACAAGGGAACACGCAAGGCTAGGGGCCACGGTGTCATGTCCGTTCCAATGTACTGCCAGAGAGCAAAGGTCAGTATAGGCCCTGCGTGTCAGAAAGTGTCCGCAGGCCGACAAGTTGAATGCTACAGGGTGCTCTGTTCATAAAAGACATCTGCTTATTTGCTCAGCAATGGTTGTCTTTTCCAAATGAATGCCACCACAGAATTTGAGCAAACTCAGAAAGGGATAAACTTCTCGATTTAAGGATTAAACTTAATTCAGCTGTAGCTGGAGTAATGCCTCTCTAATTCACTAGCTGTCACTATGAATTAAACAAAACATACATGAAAATCTGCCATAAGCCAACAAATAAATGCACAGCGTGATGTCAATTTCTTAGCTATACCTATTATTTCTGGGTTGGTAAATAAAACTAATCATCCCAAAGGAAAAGTTAAAGACACATTCTTGAATGCTGATGGAAACAGACTCTACAGTGAGGCAGACCCCCGGGGACACCGGCCTATTGTGGAAAATTACGCGTCCCGTATCCACTCACCCTCAGCTCCAGTCGGGGAAAAACATTACAGGCTCCATGAAAAAATACACGCAAGCAAATGTCCTTTTTATTAACTATTCAATCAAGTGTGTTAGAACTGTCAAAAGTAATGGATGGCAAACATACCAAGTCACCACAGGCTACAGAGAGGCACTGAGTTTGGTACCACACGTGGATAAAATAAAATGATGAGTAAAAACGTGCCCGTTACTGTTTGAAATGTTTCCGCAGAACATCATGTTTTGCTCCGCTCTTCCCCAGTCGCTTGCTTTTGCTTCTCGCTGTACAAGGGCGAGTCCCTGCTTTGATTTAGGAAAGGCAACGGGAGGACGTCGTGATTCCCCGCGGTGCCTGCGGCAGCCGCCCCGGGCCAGGCAACACCTTGCAGCTGAGCGGCTGTCACACCCCCGACGCGAGGCCCCATTCGGGCGGCCAGCTTTAGCAAAGACAAGCATGCAACTCCAAATTAATTCCGGTCAATTTTTGAGTAGAAGCATGTCCAAACGTTGCAAGTCCTATTTAAAAATTACGGTATGTGTGTACCTGAAATTCACATTTAACTGGGTTTCCTCAACTTTTGCTGACAAACCTAAACCCGGGGGCCTCCAAGTAGGAATTTGGTGGTTCTGAGAAGAACCCAATGGTCCACTGAATGAGGAACATTTGGAAGGTTTGACAAATGGTCACAGGAGCACAGAGGCCACACCTCATGTGAAGTTAACCCCACACTGACATGAATGAACACAGAACAGAACTAGTTTTAGGAGAGTCCTATGCACGCAGACCTTTAAAATTTATAATCTGTGTTCCACCACACACTATGTGGTAATACAGGCCAATAAGATAATCTTCCTTAGCTTGTTACGCCAGCTTCAATGTGGGAATAATACAACTACTAATAATATTTTGCCTTTGTTATTGCCATAAAATTGCCCAATTAGGTAGATGAGACATTATTCTCCCACTTATTTTCATTTTGTGAGGACTGGAAGCCCCCTGTGATTCCCAAATGTATTGGTCCCTTATTAAGTGTTTATTTACATTTACCTCAGTACAGTTATTGACTAGAAGAGCTTCTGTCCCTTTGAAAATGCAAGTAGCAAACGCGACCTGCTAACCCTTGAAGTCGTGCGCCTCTTTAGTGGAGATGCTGTTTCGGTCCTGATGGGGAGACGCCAGAGTTCCACAGAGCCCTCGAGCAAGAAGAGGAGCTCAGGCAGCGAGGAGAGGCGAGAGAAAGACGGGCCAGGCTTCCCTTCAGTCTGCCCAGCCCGATCCCTTAGCACCACCGAGGTGTGTGTATATAGAGCAACCGATTTCCTAGCAAAATTTCATTCTGCAATAGATCTACCTATTGAAAGCCAGAGATGTATCAAAAATTTGCCCTGGATGAGGCTCTTAAATTTTTAAGACATGGCAGAGGAGTGATTCTGTATCTTTATGTCAATTCTACGTCAGTCTAAGAGTCACTCAATTTTATCAGGACTTGGCATGACCCCAAGGCCATATGTGTAGCAAAGCTTTTGGGGTTTCAAAGATATGAGCCTGCTGGGCAGTTCTCACGAACAAGAGAATTGATAAAAAGACAAAAGATGTTTCCGAAATAAAGGTATGGGTTATGAAACAGAGCATCTTTAATATTCTTCCTGAGATATAAGCACAATATTGGGGTTTCTTTTCTTAATGCTTTTGGTCTCTGGAGTGTGAGCAGATAATGGGCCAATGGCCCCCCATACATAGTAGAGTCACATCTGAAAGTCACATTCCTGCAACATCAAAGGATTCTGCCCGGGCAGAATAAAGCAGCCATGACTAGAAGGGAGGGAAAAGGTGGGGCCTTTTAATTGTATTCTATAGGTAAGACAATGAGTATAATTTTTAATTTTTAGTCTTTGAGATGTATGACTTTTCACAATATGTCTTCTAAGCAATAATAACCTATACATGAAGTTGGAGAAAAGATACTGAAATATGTATTCTCTACATTTAGGTTGTATCAGTTTCAATGTTTTTATAAGGACAGCCTTATTGTTAAAGAATGGGGAAATAATTGTTTTATATCTAATTAGGAACAGAAAAAAGTTTAAACAAAGGTAGTCATTTAATGCAAAGATATCTGGATCTCTCACCATTAATTGTCCATGCTAACCTCCTCTGAGTGGTACTCTGTCTAACTATGATAGCAGGGGCACAAAGTTTCAGTTGTGCGTAGTTATAAATTCTGGAGACATAATGCGCAGCGTGGTGACAACAGTTAACAGTGCTGTGTTGTACGCTCGAAATTTGCCAAGAGGGTAGGTCTTAAGTGTTCTCACCAAAGAGAGAGAGGGAGGGAGGGAGGGAGGGAGAGGAGGAAGCAGACGGCAACTATATGATGTAATAGATACGCTAACTATCTTGACTGTGGTGATTATTTTCAATGCACCTATTTTAAAGCATCATGTTGTACACCTTAAATATATATAATTTTATTCATCAGCTACACCTCAGGAAAGCTGGGGAAAAGATAAATTTACTGAGTTTGAAGCTACAACTTAAATTTAAATAAGTTCGAAAACATTAAATATTGGGATGAGAGCAGTTTGTCACAAATGTATTACCAGGTGTGAAACTACATTTTGTTAATTTTTTCTATACAATATAGAGCAGATCTAACCTGCTGCCATCCTGTCGATGCCAACTGGGCTGTAGAGCACAGAAGACAGGCCACTCAGGGCCCTCTGGTGTTCGCGGCGGGACACTTGTGCGTGCTCGTCCATCTCCGGGGAATTATTCACTTGGCTTTGCAAGTACCTATTTAGGTCAATTGTTAGTAACACAACTTTTCAGTTTATAGGCAAATAATTATAGATTCCAACTGGGAAGCTGCTGTGAAATAATCGTGTCTCCAGGATAACTTGCATGCACGTTGTATAGGCAGAAAATATTCATACGTATTTATGGGAAAAAACTTGTGACACACTTCCAATTAGTTCTTCCTGTACCAGAAATGCCCTTTATGTCTTCAAAAAAACTAGCTGGTGAGAGGTAATACTTCTTTACTAAGAAATATATATTTCCAAATCATACAAATAAGGGATGTGACTTCATATTTGGTGGGAGAGTCAACATAGAAGGAACAAAAAAAAATGTCCCTTTGTCTGAGAAATAGGACAGCTGGTCAATTTCCTCTAGAAATCACACCTTTTATTCAGAGAATCAAGTTCAGAGATATTTAATCATTTAAAAATTGAAATTTACAGCAAGGCTGGATTTCTGTTCACCGTTTTTCAAAGAAAATGATAGCCTGTTAGTCCCTCTTCCAGCCCATTCTAACACATTTGTTTCTATATTATTACTGAAAAATTCAGTCCACTGACCCTGTGTTAAAAATCAGCTTACCACAGCTTCGGTCAGCAGGATGAAATGAAACCGTCCTCATTTTTTTTTCTATTTCCCTAGCAAAGGTCTCTGATCAGTACATTATACGGCAGCTGACAACTGTCCTTGGGAAGGACTTAAATATATCACAGTATTGTAGTATTTTGCAATAAACTTTACAGAAAAGTATAAATTCCTAAGTATAGTACAGTGAATTTTGACTGCTTTTTTAAAAAACATTTTTTCGAGAATATTTTTGTTTTTAATTTAAGAGCATTATCTATGACTATATTATTCGAAAAAATCATCCAATGATAGATAAGGTTTTGGAGATCTTAATAAAATACCCTAAACATACTTTGTGTTTAAAAGAAAATAGTTAATAACAGTATGTCACATTTTAAATAATTTATCAGAGCATTTGCTGAAAGCTAGCATCTCAAATTAAAAATTGAAAACATCATTACATTTCTGATCTTCCATTGGTCACATGCTCCATTCTCTAAGATTCCACAAATACGATCTACAACATTTCAGCGAAATTACCCATCAGCTTTCTGTCTAGCTGCGGTTTCACGTCCCCCACTCTCCCTCCCTTAACTCCTCATCAGACAGCAACTGAGATTAAACTTGCTCATAATGGTCATGTTGGCTTGGATGCCTGGGCTGAGGAAGTAATTCAGAGACACGATTTTATCCAAATGGGCATCGAACACATGAAGTTAATTAGGATTTTTCAGCACCCTCTGCAATGTCTGTCACACAATAGAAAGCATCTATGAATGACAAATGGATAATTTAATAGTAAATATGGCAAAATGTTAATACCTGTAAGTTTTGCGTGGAGAACCCAGTGGCATGTTATTAACACATGCATTGAATGAACGTGTGTTGACTTCCGGCTTTGCACTCGGCACTGTTCTGGGAGCTGGAGGAAATCACTGTTAATGCAGCGGGGAGTTTAATTCTCTTAAGTCAAATCCATTGCTTCAGAAACTGCGTGTTGTCTGGGAACTTTAACTCCCTGACTCTCCTTCCTTTTCTCCCACAATAACTTCCAGCCTCCCTATTTTAGTGTCGATTAGCAGAACCCTGGATAAATGAGATTAACTGACTTCACTACACGTGACTTACACTCGCCCATCTTTCTTCTCCTTCCCACTCCAGGCCTTGCTCATCGGGCACGGCTGCTGTCGAGCTCAGAGAGTGTGTGGACTCGATGGGAATGAAATGAGAAGTCTGGGGAAGGAACAGCCGTTCTGCTCCGTGAGGGGCGCGCTGGCTGACCTGACAGAGAGGCAGAAGTGGGACAGTGAACTAACCAACAAGCGGAGATGCCACAGTGTGTGTTTTTCGCCCCCCGTCCCAGTCCTTCATTAAAGCCATCAAGCATCAAAACCCATGTCAACTTCTCTGTCCCCCAGATTATACTTAGAATGTACACTTATCACAAGATTAAAATTGCCACATTATTTTTGCAACAAAATTTAGATAAAACCTGGAGAAAATAGTTGCTCCAAATATAAAATATATTAATAAGGTGATCCTTCAATAAAAGCTAGAAACGTGCATCGGCCTGCGAGCCAAGTGTCGCTGGTTCAATTCCCAGTCAGGGCACGTGACTAGGTTGCACGTCAGGTCCCCAGTTGGGGGCGCAAGTGAGAGGCAACCACACAGTTATGTTTCTCTCCCTCTCTTTCTCCTTTCCCCTCTCTCTAAAAATAAAATAAAATAAACAAATTAATTAATTTTTTTTTTTAAAGCTAGGAACGTGGCTATGTGTATTTACACAAGTATCTAGGTTAAATAGTTTAATAATGGGCAGTTACATCATAATTATGCTTCAATCATTTTATTCGCAATAATGTTCACCTTAATTTTGAACCTAACAAATCCTAATGTGTAGTATAATGAAGCGTCCATGTGCTTTTTATCTTTCAGACAGTTATAGAAAAGAAGAAATGGGCATGAAAAACAGATGAAAATAATAGGTCAAAAATAAGAAGACACGTGACTGTTCACTATAAAGCCTCTATCTCCCAGCTCACTTTGCATCTCTACGAGGCTGTGTAACGAAGTTCTGATCGATAGGATGTGACCAAGTGACATGTAGGAATTCTTGGAAGTGTGGCCATGTTGGTGCCCTTCTTTCTCCATGACAACTAGATCGAAGGCCTGTGACAGGCCATGTAGCATTAGTCGCAGGGATACGAACATCACACTGTAAAGGACAATAAGACAGAAAGAACTTGGATTCCTGGTTCCTGGCAACCTCCTAGAGCTGAGCCACCACACCAGTCTGAGGACTAAGCATTTTTCTTTCTCTTTAAAATAATTTTTTGTGTTCACCATATTCACACAAATGTACATCCTGAACATAAATGCACCCCATCATGTTTTAAAAAAAGATCTTTACCTTTGTACCTGTAATTTCAGTCACTAAACACAGGACTGGGTCTGTCAGCCTTATGTGACTATTTTTTTATTAGCTATATTCTGATTATCTTCTGCTAAGATAATGATTAGATGATTTTTCTTAAGCCTGAAGATACAGTGGGTTCAGTCCTGTTAATGTCCACTCGAACCTCAGAATGTGATATTATTTGGAAATAGGGTCTTTCCAAATATAATTAGTTAAAAATCTCAAAATGAAAACATTCTAGATAATAGTATAGGTTATGAATCCAATGACTGGTGTCTTTATTAGAGAAAAGAGGACATTTGCACACACAGACACACAGGAAGGCCATGTGAAGACAGAGGCAAGGACTGGAATGACACAGCCACGGCCAAGGAGCCACCAGGAGCCACCAGGAGCTGGAAGGGCAAGGAGGAACGTGCCCTAGAGCCTTGGGAGGCAGGGTGACACTGTTGCCACCTCGACTTTGGACCCCTGGCTTCCAGAACCAGGAGAGAATGACATGTTATTTAAAGCCACCAAACTTGAGGTCATTTTTTATGGTATACTCAAGCAACTAACAGAAGAACTAAGTTAGGTTTTTGAAAGGTCTGTTCTAGCCCCGGCCTTCTGTTTGCTGGTGGGTCTCAGACAAGAATGAAAGGTGCACCGGAAGGGTTAAACAGAACATCGAGATGAAGAGAATGAAGAGAAGCCACAAGAGCCACGAGGAAGCCACCTGACGACACAGGGAGAATGCGTGTTTCCAAAGGGACTGTTGGGGAGGTCCCGCAGCGGGCAGCCTCCGAGTCACAGAGCAGGAGAGAAGGGGAAGGAGCCTGGATCTGGGAGCAATGCAAATGGACATGAGACAGCGGAGGTCCAACGGGCTGGCTCGCCGGAACATGCAGCCATTCAGAGGGGCGAACTCAATGGTGCGCCCCTCAAGGCAGTAGATGCAGCCGTTTTTGCAAACCTACGGTTCACCGGGAAGCTGGGCAAACCAGAGGCAGCAGAGGACCCAACTCTGGGGGCAAACACCATTTACCACCACTGCATTTATGTTGAGCCAGAATGGATGTTGTCTACGATGCTGTATGCTCAAGAGCGGGCTACTAGGCACATGGTGTATGAACTGGGACTACCGGGTAAATAGAGTGGTCACATGTGGGAGGACTACGTGACCATCCCAGTCTGTACACTGGAAAACGTGTCTGAACACTCAGCTGGATGGAGAAAGACTTCTCAGAGGTGCGCTGTAAACTCCTGCCAGTATTAGGCACAGGTCAGGGCCAGCGTGCGCCCGGCCCATCTGACCTGCTTGAAGAATGCCCCGCATTTCCTTATAAGAACTTTTTCCAGACCACAGGGAGATGTCCCACATGCACCACTCTCAGGGACTCAGGCTTTGCGCTTTTCCCTAGAGTCGCCTGAAGTGGCCATGAGCCCTGCTGAAGGGGAGCAGCTCCCTTGTTACGCAGTTTCGCTTCAGGAACGGAACGGTTTAGCTCTATTTCCAAGCAGCGTCTCCTTCCAGCGCATCCGTGAAGCAATGCGTGCTCTGCAGGGTTAATGGAGAGACTATGAATAAAATGCATCATATGGAGAATGGAAGTGAAATTAACCTGTGGAGAGAAATTTAGGGGGAAATGAATAAGAAAATCGGTCATATGCTGAAACTGAAAAAATGAAGTCATTAGGTGGATTCAGCCTTGGCCCCTTAGGCCATCGTGTCTCAGGGGTGGGGAACAACTTGGACATCTTTACAGGTAGCAGATTCTCCTCCTCCTCCCTGGGGATTTAGGCATGAGGAGCCCAGGACAATTAGATCAGAAACTGAAGCGAAATCTCCTGGCCATTAATAGTTTGCCGGGAAGTTCATGGTTTGTGACAGATCACTGAACGTGAGGAGGCCTCTCAACACTTCCCGGCGGCGAGGCCCTCCGCTGGGTCAGTGGACACTCACTGAGACCCTCCTGGAGGCGAACTTCATGCCACGTGGGAACAGCGATCCTGGAGACGCGGCCCCTACTCTGAAGGGTCTCTAGTCTGTGGACGAGAAGTAGAAGATGACTCAAATGCAATCGCCACACTACGATACCGTCTTCGGGGCAGTACAGGATTGACATGCCTATGGCAGCCTCAGGAGGTTGGACGTGCTTCCAAGATGAGTGGACCCCGGAGGGGAAACGCGTGGACTTGCGGAGGTTGAGCAAACAGGTGTGGGGATGAGACTACAGCTGGTGGAGAAATTAGCATGAAGGAAGACAGAGCAGCACGAAGGGGGACAATAAATGTCGTGCGTGGCTGTACTGAGGAGCAGGCTTGGGGATGGGTGTGGCTTAGCCAGGGTGTGGCAATGATGAAGGGTGTGGCTTAGCCAGGGTGTGGCAATGATGAAGGGTGTGGCTTAGCCAGGGTGTGGTAATAATGAAGGGTGGGGTCTAGCCCAGGTGTAGTTGCAATGAGTGAGCAAGGGCTCTCCGAGAGGATGAAAGAATGTGAGGCTAAAAGGTTGGTGCAAAAATAATGTCCGATTTCGAGGTCTATTTTTAAAATGAAAAAGCCCATGATTATGAAAATATTTATTTGTTAACATAACCTCCTTTGCTTTCTAGAACCTCATTCCATCTGTCAACCGGCTTATAGATGCCACGCTTGTAAAATTCTTTAGGTTTTGAAGCAAAATATGAATCCAACTTATTTTCAACCTCTTCTCTTGATGTCAACCTAAGACCATCTAAATGGCTCTGTGGTCCCTGAAACAAGTGACAATCAGAAGGCGCAAGGTCAGGAGAATATGGGGGATGAAGCAATATTTCCCAACCGAGCTCTTTCAGGAAATTTTTGGTGAGTCGAGCTGCGTGAGGACGAGCATTATCGTGATGGAAGATGATACCCTTTCTGTTGACTAAGGAGGGTCGCTTTGGGTTCCAAGCTGCTTTCAAACGATGAAGTTGTTCACAGTAAAGATGAGCAGGAATTGTTTGATTGTTGTCTAACAGTCCGTAATGGACAGTTCCTTCCATGTCCCACCACACACTCAACAAGATCTTCTTCGGATGAATCCCTCCTCTTGGTTGTTGGACCCTTCTTCTTACTCGACTGATCCACAGTCAGCGGCATTTAACGTGATGGTAAAGGACCCACTTCTCAGCACCCGTAACAAGCCGACCTAAAAACAGTGCCTGAAGGTGTCGCGGAAGCAATGATTCACAACAAGCAACACACTGTTGCAGATTCTCCGGAGACAGTTCGTGTGGGACCCATTTTCCAACCACTGACACCTTCCCGATCCTTTTCAGTCGGCGCAGCATGGTCGTGTGGGCTCCGTTACATTGTTCTGCACGTTCCCTAGAGGTGACGGTGGGATTTTCTGTGACAACAGCTTCCAACGCTTCGGAATCAAGTGTTTTTGGATGACCCTCTTTTGGCTCATTTTTCAAACTGAAATCCCCGCTTTGGAAACGGGAAAACCACCTCCTGCAACATCTTCCAGTCGCTGCATCGTCCCCATAAGCGCTCTGAATGCACTTTGCCGCTGTGCCTGCATTGGCACCTTCATGAAACTCATAGAGTAAAACATTTCCATGTGTTCTTTAGATGGGACGAACATGGGTGCAAATATTGAGGATGATTATGAACAATACTTCGATAATCTGAAAAAATAAGGTCTAAATCAGTCTCTGTGACATCAAAAAGTTATAAGAAGAGGCACAAATTTAATAAATACTATCTAAAACTTTCTTTTACAAAAGTCGGACATTCCTTTCGCGCCACCCCAATAGATGGACCATGAACTACGTAACGGCACATACGAACTGACTGAATGTCTAGCTGAAGAATGTAAGAGCATTCTGAAGGCGATGGAGGGAGACTAAAGTTTGTAGTGAGAGGAACGTCTGCAGCCACAGTACGACAAATGGAAACAGAAGACCAGAGGGGGAAAAGAGAAGCTAGAAAACGGACAGAGCAGCGCGAACGTGAACATGGCCGTGGGAATGGAGGAGAGGTGACAGGTACCACAGAGAATGCAACTGCACGGCGTCAGGTCACGCAAGCCTGGGGTTCACTGTGCCTCAGGCACCCCCTCCCGTGGCCACACCCACTTTGTCACCTCTGACGAGTTTTCCTTCTGGAATCTTTAGTTCCATTAAACCACCTTTGCCTTAAAGTACTTATCCTCAAAATCTCTCCATTATATCTCATTTGCCTTCATCAAGACCACCGGCTCCCCTGCCTTTCCTTCAGAACCCCCTCTTTTGTGGTCCGTTCAGTCCTGCCTCCGCCGCTTGCAGGTGCCAGGTGCCTCGCTGCCCTCCCCGCTCTTCCAGCCGAGGCCCCGCCTCATCCCAGGAGACTCCCCTGCCTTCTCCCTTCAAACACCATGGTGCTGCGTGCAGTTGGAGAAGGGCATCATTACCCCTGTGTCCTGACCTCCAACTTCTGCCCAGACCACTGTCTCCTGGCCATGACCTCCAATGTCCTCTGTCCCAGAACAGCCCCATGGCCCTCTCGACCCCCTTCGGAGGCTGCCTTAGCTCAGTGAAGAAGCCCAGTCGGGAGGCAGGATCCAAGCCCGGGTCTTCCTGTATTTGCTGGGTGACTAAGTCCTACTGAAGGGTGGAAACGAGAAGGATTCATGCTTTGTTTTTTCTTTAGTTTGTCTGGAAAAGCAGGTTTCAAGACCAGCTTCTAGGAGTACAAGACAGAAGCAGAAATGTAATCGGGAAGTTCATTTACATCCAAAGGGTCATTTTTCAGCTATGAAACAAGAGGATGAGAAGAGCGCGGTCTCTATGGTTCCCTTTGGTTTAGATGTATTTTAATTTATGATCTCCGAGTGCAAACTTTTCAAACATATATACTTCCAGATATATTTTTAAAATTACATCTCTTCGGAGTTTTACACCACAGATGCCTCAGTACTGAAATCCCTCCACACTTAAAGTTCAATCCCACTTTCTCTCATAATTCTGAGCCCATAAATCTATGTAAAGAAACGCAGGAGGGGACAAGGAGAAGCACGCACTCCCCGCCTAGAATACGCCCAGATGAAAAGCACTTAGTGATACGAATGTAAAAAGTAAAACAAGCATCAATTGCCTGAATGAAGGCAAATGTATGGGAATTTGCATTTCTGTAAAATAAAGTACATTAACGCAAAATATTCCGAAAGCCATTTTTAACTGAAATAGAGTGAAGCACAGAGACTGTGGCATGTGGCTTGTCAGCAGCGACATTATACCGCATCATGCTTCATACGTAGGAGGAGTCAAAGGTTGATCGAGAAACCTTAGGGTACATTCTGTACAGTAATGTCCTGGAATTCAGTTATTTACCCATTAGGGAATCTCCTTTTCCAGCGACGATATTTGAATTTTATATTAAAGAAAGGCCACGCTGCTGTAGGTGGAACACAGCTGGCATTGCAAGTTAGAGGCACATCTCTATGATTGAAACCAGCGCATGAATGTCAAGGTCTCCGATACATTTATTTTTCTCTAACCACCGCCCGCGTGTGAGAATTTCCAGGCTGGCTGTCAAACAGCGGAGACTGAGCGGCAGCACAGGGTGAGTCCTGCCCCTCTGCGACACCGTGATGCAGACGCGTCTCAGAACTCTGGTGCAGACAGAACAGTGTGGGTTCTGTGACGGGCTCCCCACCCAGGCCTGATGGGACGCTAATTAACTGCAGCGTGATGACGAGGAAGGAGCGCCGGACGTTGTGCTGACTTCAAACCCAGCGCTGACACCCATGGCGATAAAGAAGGGGAGAGAGCAGGAGGAGGAGGTGATGATGAGGGGGAGGAGGGCGAGGGAAGAGGGAGAAGCGGGGAGGGGAGGGAGAGTCACGTTCCACCCCGCCCCAGCCTGTCTACCAGCGAGCCAGTATCTAGAGCCATGAGTGTGGAGCCCAAGTGGAAATAACCAAGCTTGTGAGTGAAGACAAGATACCAATCTTAATATAAATGGAAAGTGGTCATCAGAAAGAAAAAATGCTTCATCGGTGAAATTTTCCCGGGAATAATCAGTTTATCTTTTGAATCAGCAGATGAAACATACACCAGCTAGTATTTCAGACTCTTTACCCAGCTAGGCCCTGGGTGCCTGTTTTTAAGACACATGGCTGGTGAAAGGAACAGGTAACATACATGTGCCTGTTGGGTCTCAACAACACCTGCAGCCTGAGCAAAGCCTTGGATGACAGGAAGGAAGTGAAGTGAGGGTTTCACACCTTCTGCTTCATGTCCATGCCCCCCAACACCAATGACTGACAACTAGGAATGTTACACTGACCTAAAAGTTGATAAATAAGTACCCAGTAATTGTCAGAGGACACGATGTTAACTATGAAAGGGTTCTCTGTCCCTTTCTCAGCCTAATGCATACAGTCAGCAAAAGGTTAGAACACAGCACGAGAAAGAATTTCCCACTTCTAAAACACCATCCCTGTAACCAAGAAGGGGTCCTCACCTCTGGGCCTGTGTGCTGCGCGCGTGAGCGTGTGTTGGGTAAGGACGCAACCTTCATGCCAGCACACTGAGCGTCACACTGTTTGCAGTCAGACCCCACAGCTTACCAACTGTGGGGTCTTGCGAAATCAAGCCCTGAGCTCAGTTTACTTTTATTTCAAGTTAAGATGGCAGCACTCTGACCCGTGTGGCTCAGTGGGTTGAGCATCGTCCTGCAGAGCAGAAGGTTCCTGGTTCGATTCCCGGTCAGGGCACACGCCTGGGCTGCAGGCCAGGTCCCCAGTTGGGGTGCAGCCGATCGATGTTCCTCTCTTATACGGATGATTCTCTCCCTCTCTTTCTGCCTCCCTTCCCCTCTCTCTAAGTAAGTAAATAAAATTAAGACAGCAAACGCCTACAAAAGTTTTATACACGTCTGCCATAAATGAAGCACTCCATATGGTACTTATATCATTATGTGTACATATACCTGTTAAATAAAAATACAATTTTAACTCATTAATTCTCATATCATAAATGTTCAACTCAACAGAAAAAAAATACCAGGAAAGTAAAATAAGTAGCACAAGGTAAGGGTCATATTACATACATGCACAAATTCATTATCTATAACATGTATATTAAAGTACAAATATACATATGTAAAATGTAAATATATTAAATAGAATTAAAATATATTTCTGTATTTTAGATACATTTTATATAAAATATATTTTTATATAATTACATATGAATTGTGTTTTGTATATAATTATACATAAATTGTGATTTGTATATATTATATATCACACACTATGAATTAAAAGGGATCCACAAAAAGTAATAAAAATTGGAGATTTAATAATGAAAAATAGTGTTCTTCCAAATAAAAATGAGGCTGTTTCTAATAAACAGCTCTCAAGTAAACATCCTGTTTTCATTTTCATGTGCCATAGCATTGTGAATTAATTACTTGAAGAGTGGCCAGTAACTGATTTGATCAGAAGAAAGATGTCTGCCTCGTCCTGGGGACTTGCCAAGTCCTGTCATGAGGTACTGAGTGTCATTCGAGTCACAAGGGGGCCTCCGCCTCCCACAGGGTCAGATGTAACAGGCCCGAGGAAAAAACCACAAAATAAGGAGAACACAAACCACATCTCCTGTGTGTGGGTCCACAAAATGTCCTCCAACATTGGAAGAGTTTCATCAGTAATCTAGAAAGAGTACAATTAAAGTCAGCCCTGAAGTATTATTGTGGAAAGGTTTTCATAATATTTTCACTCTCCAAAATCTCCACATTGTCCACCCCTTCTGCCTGGGAAAAGGAGCATAAACAGCTGCGGGAGAGGAAAGCCAGGACGAAGCACGGGCCTGCTGCTGTTTTCACTTCATGGCCACATACTCCCCGGGCACTGCCTTCCCTGCAGGCCGCAGCGGAAACTAGCACAGGCTTCGAAATAATCAGAATAAACTTTTCGTTGTTGAAAAACACAAAAGGTCAGATAGCAAAAGTAAAAAGGATGTGCTGACCTATTATTGGGTTCATGATCGTAGAGGACAGGATCGCTTCTCTGGCCAGGGGGACACTGCAAGACCTGGGGACTGAAGCCGCTCAGCCTCAGCCAGACGCACGGCCAGCCCCGCCCCCGACTCTGCCCCCTGCCCTGCAGCCTGGACATCTGGGCACTGGGGGGGCCCTCTCCTGCCCTGCACCTGCTCAACCCCCTGCTCTAATGAAGAAGGAAGAGGAGACATATCTTCCACATCTTCTAACTCCCCTCCTTCCTCAGCGGGTTGTGCTACATGTTTAGTTCCTACACAAACCACCAGAGAACGACCAACAATGTAGCTTTATCCCCTTGTGGCCACATGGTCCCACGTGGCCTTTCTGCACTTGTCTGTGCCACAGGGGGATTGTGTCCAAGGTCCCCTGTAGGATTTCCTATCTTCCTACCTCGCTTCCCGGGCACATTGTGCACAAGAGGCCACACTTGCCAGGAATTGCCAAATGCCAGAAATCGCATTTCATGAAAAAATACAATTCCATATGGAAGACTTACCGAGGGTACAAACAGAAGGGAAAAATCAAGGTTAACAGTTTAGAAGGTGCCAGGAGATACTCGGTCTCAGAGAATGATTTAAAATAAACTGTTTGTATTAGAAAGAACCCCCGGAGGGAGAAAGACAATCGGATGAAGGCACAAATGTCCTCAGTGGGGAGCTGCGGAGGATAACCGCCACCTCCTCACAGATCAATCCCTGGGCCTTACGTTAGAAAGAGGAACTTATCGAAAACAAAAATCCCTTTCCCAGTCCTGAATACAGAGGTGCATACACAGGTAAATCAATTCCAGTTCCAACTAGGAACGTTAGACCAAAGAAATGATCTCTCTTCTCTGAGAACACACTCATGTCTCACTCATCCTATAAATTGATAGCCCACCCCTTTATCTGTTTTTTTTTGTTTGTTTGTTTTGTTTTGTTTTTTATTGATTCATTCAAGATTGTTTGCGGAGCACATCCTCTTTTCCAGCCTCTGTTTTAGACACGGAGGAGAGTCTACCACACTGTAGTATCCGTCAAAACTCCTTTTCCTCACAGAGCATATATTGCCTCTATCCTCATTCCAGAAGCAGGCTTCACGCCTTCCCTTACTATTTAAAATAATCTCATCCTTATCTGGCTTATGCCACCTTATCTGGTTTTTGCCACAGCTTTCCTGACAAAGTTACAGACAACCGCATCACCGATCGAGGTGACAAGTCATTGGTTTTTACTGTATTCACAAAGCTGTGCAGCCACCACCGCAGGGACTAGAGATCACACGTCACTGTAGCTGGGTGCCTGCAGGGAGCAAATCAGATGACAACAAGACAGGAGGCGGAAGCTGGACATGAGGCCACCACAGCCCCTGGGAAGGCTGACAATGGCGTGCATGAAGCCCTGGTAGAGGGACTGGGGACAGGCGTCCTGGGCTTGAGAGAATGCAAAGGTAGAATTAATAGTTTATTGCCAAAATAATGGCTTCCCTGGCGCCTCCCACTGTTACTCTTGCATCAGAACATCCTCTTTTCCCTGTGCTTCAGGGTTGCGCTGATCTGAAGGTTTTCTGCCACCGACCTGGTCATTGTTCTCCCTGGATTCCTCACTGGGTAGATTCTGTCTTCCAACCTCTTCTTTTCTGACTTTACATAAACTCCCAGCCCATCTCACCCTAATCCTTCAAATATTAAAACTATGAAGTTTCTAACTCCACATATATTGTGCAAGAGAAGCGTGGTTTCTTCTTGGGTAGAAACAAGAGAGTTTTCAGGCCTGGAGAATTCTCTTCCTCTGCAAAGTTCTCATCTCACACCTCAGCTCCCACTCCTCCCTAACCGGGGCGCCAGTGATCTGAGGGGGCTGGGCCTTGGTTGGCCTTGCAACTCCGGGACACTTAGAAACAGTTCTCAGATTTCCTTCACAGCCACGTTGGCCCTGTGATTATAGAAAATAACACGGCCTACTAAAGTTATCACAGGAGCTTTCTGCTCCGTCACCCATGGACTGAGACACGAATTCTCGGTTGTTCATTTGCCCATGTTCATTCAGTGTCTGCTGAAATGGGTAGATTTTCTAGGATGACCGGAAAAGCCAGCTATCTTATATTCTTTGCGCTCACTCTTGCCACCTGCAGTGATTTAAAATATGCCCACATATTTCTTGACACTCTCTTGAACAAAGCAGAATCTAGCTCCCCTCCGGTTGTGTGTAGGTTAAGCTTAGTGACTTCCTCCTAATGCAGGGAATTAGCTAGACGTGACAGCTTCTAGCGTCCACACCACACTCTGCCACAAAATGGCCCTGCAGCTTCCTCCTGCACGTCTCACTCCGGGACAAGGCTGCCACATGTCATCCCTCGAGAGTCCCTACAAAGACGCCTACCTGATAAGGACCTGAACCTTCCTGCTAACAAGCACAAAGAAAGGGAGGCCTCTCACCTACACTCATCTGAGTGAGCTCTCTTAGAAGCAGGTTCCGTAGTCCCAATTAAACCTTCAGATGGATCGTTGCAACCCCAGTGGATATCTTGGCCACAATCCCCTTGAAGTTCCTGAGTTAACAGAACCTCCTTACTTAGACCCTCTTGACCTCCTGACCCACTGAAATTGTGAGATAGTGTTTTTTACCTTAAGCCACTAAATTTGAGGATTATTTGGTATGCAGTAACTGATATTTAAAACACCTGCATAGTGACTAAGCATCACAGCACATAGGTCTCTGACATGACTCCTCCTTCCCTCCATCCCATGTCAGCATCCAGAGAAACTCAAGTTATCTTGATACTAGTATGTGAGCTCATCAAACATCTGAGCAACACAATCCCAGAATCCCGTTACAGAAGTCAGTTTCCTAGGTCCACTCTTGGAACAAATTCTGCACATTTGTGGACCAAAGAGGAAAATGGCTAACTCAGAGGGTCAATTAATTAAGCAAGAGATTATTTACAGAGCTGTAAAAGATAAGGTAACTGAGAAGGAAGAGTGAAGCATTCAGGGACGAACGACAGTGGAAAGCCATTATTTCCGCAGAACCCAGAGATAACTATAGCCACGACCCAAAACCAGCTGTGGCCACAGCAGCGAAGACGTCAGGAGAATAATTCCCTGACTCTGTTCTCTTCCACCCTCTCAAAGTCTTGGCCTACCTCCCATTGGCCAGATTCAACAAGAAGCCATACGGTAAGGGGCTCCGGGGGATGGAAACAGCGGGGAACAACAGCTCAGGCCACAAGGCAGGTGAGAAGGCGACTCAACAATGGATCTGGAAGGACAAATATAAAAGAGCAAGCATGTGACTGAAGCGACTCACCAATCCTCTGTAGTCAGCGGTTGCTTACAAGCAGTGCTAGGGCAGAGAACGCTGTTTGCTTCTTCGACATCAAGTAAATCCCTCCGTGTTCTCATCCCACGACGATGACAATACACGGAGGACAAAAAACATTAACTCTCCCTCCTAGAGCTTAGCACGTGGTAGCTACAGCTCTGAATTGCTGATGGGACAAAAAGATGGCAGAAATGACGGGGTTTTTGTTGTTCAATGTGTTCTCATTTACGACTCAGACCAGAGGTCAGATAGCAAGTTTTTTAAAAAGTACCCAGAAACTCCTATTCCTCCAAACTGTAGTATTATTTATGAGTCCTTCACAACAGTTATGGGCATTACTGAAGCTATCAAGATACACAGAGTTAAAACTAAGTCTTGAAATCGATTATTTCCCAACCTCATTGGAACCGGGGGGGATTAAACTGCATTTCTCCTCTTCTTTAGGAACCTGAAGCTCTGCAGAAGCAGCATCAGAGGTGTCTGGGAGCTGGGACCTCCTTCCCAGTCCCCCTTCCTCTGCCCCCAAGCCCTGACCTCTACATCAGCCATCATAAAATCATCACCAAAAAGAAACGAGATGCTGAAGCATCAGAAAGTCTTTCTGATCTAGAAAACAGTTCTGTAGTAGGACATATAACATGTTTTATTGCCTGAAGGAATGAAAGGAAAGTGAAGACTAAGAAGAAAGACTTAAAAATGCTCATAGTCTAGTTAAAGGGATGTCAGATCGCAGCTGCTGTTGCCACACTAAAGCCGGATGGCAAGCTCAAGTGTTTGGAACACCTAGAATCTACAGATTGCCAAGGAGTGGCCACACGGTCTCTCACTGACAGAAGTGTTTATGCGGAGTGCTGTCCCCAGGCAATGTCAAGAGGGCAAATTTTGGTTTTGCTCCCTTTACTGCTCCCAGAAACCCGTCCTTTTCCTCAGGGCCCCTCCAGAAGTTCATACTTTCTTCACTTATGCAGATCACCCAGAACTCCCCGTGGCCTACAGATCTTTACAATGCTCCTCACCTTACACCCATCCAAACTCATAAGCACCTAATTCACGTTGGGCATTGTGACTACTGCAGCCCGGACCTAAGGACTGCAGACAAGAAACAATAGACATGGGATGCGATGAGGAAGTGGAAGCCCTGTCAGCCTACGGAAGAGGGGGAAACAGGGAACATGAAACAGGTGTGCATGAGTACGGTCTTGAAAATAAGTCATAGCCGTGTCTCCACCATTTCTCTGAACAACCAGATACTACTGAATGTGTTTACTATACATGGTCATTCGTTCTTCACAGCACCTTCTGTGGTCAGTCCAGATATTATTATTTTATAAGTGAGGAAAGTGGAGGGTCAAAGGGTTCATGAAGCGTCCTTCCCAAAGTTATAACACAAATACTTAAGAGTTGAGGGACCATGTTGAAGAAGGAATGTGTTTTAAACAACCAACCAAAAGGAAGGAAGTGTGAAAGTAAGTGAGGTCTGGCAGGAGAGCTTTGCATGCTTCCTAGACCTTGAACCTAATTATGAATGAGGAGACATCAATCTGGAATCGGAGCTCAACTGGATTTTCAGCAGAGTCTAAGTCGGATTTCAGAGCCATTGCTCCCGGGACGTGTGATCTTGTCAAGAATGAAGTCGGGGATGTGTTTGGACTTGGCAGTCCTAGAACCAGACCTTCAGGATGCTCTTAGTGTTCTCATTCAAAGAGAGGGAGGTATTCAGCCTTTAGTATATTGCAGGCACTCTACCGGGTACGAAATACAAAATGACACCAAGATGAAGTCCTAGGATGTGACACTAATCTGTACAAAGTTTCTTCATTACATTCAGTGGCCTCTGTCTGCTCTTCTCTCTAATGCACATTTAGACACTGGGCTCTGGAAACAGACCTTTCTGACATCATCTAGTCATAGGAGTGATTGCGGTAACAGGGACTGGGGACCAGACAAGGGCTACAGTGACAATTTTATCCTAAATGCTCAAGGAGGAGCATTTAAGGCACTGAGGCCACCTGGTGATCTCAGGCCACACCTTGGATGCACTGTCCTTGCTTCTTGGAGCTTCTGGTGGTTGCCTGCCACCCCTGGCCAACCGTGACTTGTAGATGCGTCACCCTAACCTTTACCTCTACTGTCCTGTGGTCTCTCTACATGGCACTTCCTTCATATGGCCGTCTCCTTACAATGCCCCAATCATGCTGAATTAGGGGCCCACCTTAAGCCAACATGACCTCATCTTAACTACTCGCATCTGCAACAGCCCTGTTTCCACATGAGGAAGGTCACATTCAGCCTCGGCACATCAGTGCGCACTAGCTACGCTGCGAACGTTAGTTAACCGGCTAGTTGTACGAGCAATGATCATCAGTGTCCTTGGGGGCTCTGTGTCCTCTTCTCACCTCGACACTTTTCTAAATTAGCGTCAGCTGTCCCTACCTCGTATCTGGTATAGTAATTACAATAAGTAGTATGGTTTTCGGATAGAAACATTGCTATAAGTGATTTGGAAACATTTTTTTCTCAGCCACTTTGAATGAGTTATATCTATTGTATGGATAGAAAATATGTATTATAAGCCCTGGCTGCTGTGGCTCAGTGGATTGGGCGTCCGCCTGCGAGCCAAGTGTCGCTGGTTCGATTTCCAGTCAGGGCACATGACTATGTTGCATGTCAGGTCCCCAGTTGGGGGCGCGAGTGAGAGGCAACCACACAGTGATGTTTCTCTCCCTCTCTTTCTTCTTTCTCCTCTCTCTAAAGAAATAAAATAAACAAACAAATAACTTATTTTTAGAAAAAAGAAAATATGTATTATACAACAAAAACATGAAAAGTAAGATCATGGAGGGAATATATAGAAATAAGAAGTCCCTACATTAAATAAAAATATAATGATCTATGCATTTGTCATTAGACTTTTTCCACATATGTATGTGAATATGTGTATTGTTCCTAAAGAGAATCACATTTAATTTATTTATCTTTTATAGCTCTGGTCAGGAAACAAACAAAAGCAAACAAATGAAAGAAAAAAATCTATGCTTTGGGTAAAATTTGACTTTCCGTTTTTTGTGGAGTACTGTTTTTTAAATATAATGAATCTTTAAATAAGCAATGCCACCAGCACATCTTTCCGTGGCGCTGAGGAAGGGTAATTAATAAAAGGCTCTCTGTGTACTATGTTAAGAGGCTTCCTGACCTGAAGAGCCCTGGGCCGCTGGGCCTTTTAGGCCAACTACTGAAATTGCCTTATTCCACTCTTATCCCTTGCATTAATGAAAGAGAGAAATATTAAAGGATCTAAGAGTCCATCTCTGTGTTTAAAATGTTACGACCCTGACTGAAGCTCTGAAGGCAATACAGTAAATGTAATAAAGTAAGTGATCAGAAAGTGTGCAAAAGCAAACCGAGGCTGAAATGTTAATCCCAGGGTCACTACTCTAAGAAATGACGAACAGTGGAACGACGGGAAGACCATGGAAACATTCGTGGCTGACGGAAGCAGCTACTAATATAATGACTTCAACGCAGTACCTTCTTTGCTTGAAGAAAATTCTTGCTTCGTTATCTAATGACAGTAACACGGTGGATAAGGGAAGTCAGCGTCAGTTGTAACAATAAAATTCACCAGCTATTGTTTCAAGCTGGCAATTCTTTCTCTATGGACCCATCCGAACCTCTCTAAACAATAATGAAAGTCATCTTTATTCGGTATACGTAAGAACACAATTCTCCTGAGTTTGTCACGTCTTAGTTAACCAGCAGGGCAAAAGCACTGGCTGCATCACATGATCACAGGCTTTCTAGTAGATTAATAGTAATTTACTGGTGAAATATTTAGCAGTTTATTATAGTGAGTTTCTCGCCTAATTATTTTTTGGAAGTGTACTTTCTTCTTTTTTAAAATTAAATTTATTGGAGTTGAAGTAACATCAGTTAATTACACAGGTATCTGGGAAAGGAAGGACAGCTAATTATTAACAAAATATTAAAATCTGGAGAGGCTTACCAAATGATAAGGGTGATTTTTCTTTAAAGGAAACATACGGAAAAACCCCAGAAACATTTTCTCACCTAATTCAATACTTCGTTTCTGATGGGCTGTATCGCAAAAAGAGTATTGATTTCCCAATGTCATTTGCTCCGAGGCCTTCCTCTGCAGACTTTGCTGTGGCCTTTGGAGCAGCCTGGATAGTGAGGTCCGCTTGAAAGCACCTGAGCTTCCCGCCGACGCTGCATCTGGTGTCGGACATCATTTCTTTATCTGACTTAAGCAAATGTAAACCTCGCTGGGATTGAGGCACTGTGTTTGGTATAAATAAATAACATTCCTCTCAATGAACCGTTCTCATTTATCAGGTAGCCTGCTAATCAGAAAAGGTGCTGTGACTCCAGCCTACATCAATCACCTCATTTACACATGGAGAGGAAATCGGGGGTACTGCTTTCAAGAGTCAACTTCAAGATTTGATCCGTTCTGCCTCCAGCTGAACACTCAGTATCAGATAAGTCCTATAACTGAATGTTTGTATTTGGAGAGGTTATCTGAACAAATAAATGCTAGAACTGCTAAAGATGTACATATCCTATCTGGAAAGGAAAATACAGAGCTCATTTTTATCTCAAACAAACAATATTTGGATTCTTGTGGGTTGTTTGGGACTGAAAGCTTCATTGTGCCAACTGAATTCTAAATTCTTATATTCATGGAGCATTAAAAATGGCAAAGAAGTCTTTTCATCTCCACCTGTGAAGCAGAGAGGTCTATTCCCCACACCCTGAACGTGGGCTGGCCCTGTGACATGCTTTGGCAAAGAGGATGTGGCAGCAGTGACACTGTGTGACTTCCAGGTGTTGGCTTAGGTCTTTCATCTTATGTCTGCACCCTCTCCTGACACCGCCTGCCACTTCTCGAACATGTCCAGGCTGGGCTCAGTGAGGATGAGGCACCAATGGAGAGGAAGTTCTCGTGGTGGCGGGGAGACCCAGCCACTCCAGACATCTATGTTACGCCCAGGACAGCAGTGATAGCCTCCACGGCCAGCTGTCTTAGACCCTCACAGGCTGCAAAGGCACGAGTCAGCCTGACTATTGCCATACAGAGCAGGCAATAACACCTGACTGAACCGAAATCTGATGTCAACTCAGAATCATGCACAACAAAATGGCGCTTTGAAGTCAGCTTTTGGAGTGGTTTATCCTGCAGGTATAAATAACTAACATGATATTTTAACAATATCGATGCCCATGTACTTATAAAATGCTTCAAACATCCAGATAACTGTTTGTCATCTTAAATAAAATTCATCCAAACCGATAATCACATGCAGATGCGCACACACACAAATGCACACGCACCGTCTATAACAACTTGGAATTTACAGATGAGTCTTGCTTATAATGTGAAGTCAGATTAGTTCAGATTCAAAAGTCAGGAATTCAAGTGTGAGAAATTAAGAGCTACAAATAACAAGCTTATCAAAAATTGACTAGGATGAAATAAAATTATCTTTAAAATGAACCAAATGCTTCCTAAGTAGATCTGTCAAAGGGGATAACTTTGTGTAACGAGGAGTGTCGGGCCTAGATGTAAAGCACAGCCAGCTTCAGCGCCAGCGCTACCGTTGGTGAGCTTTCGGGAGTTCGCCTCTCCGGGCGGGCTGCCTCGTGTGTCTCCTCGTTTGTCAGAAGGAAGACTCACATCCGTCCCTTAGGGCTGTGGCAGACGCGAAGACGCGCTGGGCAGGACGCGCCGCCACCGCGCCATCCCTGGGAGCAGCTGGCAGAGTCCTTCCCCGGCCCTGCGGTCCCTCCTCCGCGGCACTGAGCAGCGCTGGGAGCCCTCGTCCGTAAGGGGGTGAAGACACATGTGCCAAAAATAAAATGAATATATCACACGGTACTAAATATGTAAAATATAAGCAAGTGAAACTATAATATATATAAAACCCCTAAATACAAAAACTGACCATACAACAGTGCCGGCGTTTAGCGACGCCTATAAATAACCCACCCACACGTTGGAACGGCAAGAGTTTTGAAGGTGAGCAGGAGCGCGGGGGCAGCAGACATGGTGGCCGCAGTGCGGGGGGGGGCGTCACGCCCAGGCCTGCCGGCCCCCGCAGAGTTAGGGAAGCCCGCCTGGCCTTGGCGTCGGACATGCAGGACGGCCGGGCGCATCCGGAGACCCAGCGCACAGGTTCTAGACGAGCGCACAGACCCGTCTCCGCTTCTCATCGGGGTTCTTGCCAGACCCCAGCTCCCCCGGGGGTGGTCTCCCCAGGAAGGAAACAGCAGGCGGGGCGAAGGGGCCGCACTCAGAGCTGCGTACACAGGCCGTGACGCACGCCAGGCCCCAGGAGCACGGGCGGCCGCGCCGGGACACCGCGCCGCACGCCCGACATCGCGGCCCTGCTCCGTCCCCCGCGGCCCGCCGCCTGCCCTGAGCGGCCCCGGCCGGCCTCTCCGGAACGCGCTCACTCCTTGTAAAGCCTCGGCATGTCTTGCCTTCTTTACAGAATTAAGCGAACGTGAAGGTCTAGATTTTTCATGTCGTTTTATATCCGCATAAAGGACCACAATCACAGAGGGATGTACAGCATCTTATTCTGCGGAACCAAAATTAAAGATCGCTTTCAACTCTCCTTTTTAATCAGTCTCTCAGGATGGTTAAACACCATTAATAATCTGCAAATAACTCAGGCAACAGGCTGTTGAACAAATATTATTTGTATCATAACGTCTCATGACAGACATGATCTATGTGCGAATACTCAGCAGCCCTTCCCTCACAGTCAACTCTGCGAGTTATTCTCAGCTGTGAAGCGCGTTCACACATACACTGACATACAGCCAGATATGTATGCTAATTTATGCACGGAGTGGAAATGCAAATATACCAATTAGCATGAAAATTACCACGAATTGAGATGGGAAATATACTTTATAATAAGAATTTAGATGCAGCACGAGCTGATAAATGTGTTCCCTATTTAAACATCCCATCTCAGCACGGAAAGGCACGCATATATATGGCACAATTTACAGCCTTACGACAATTTATGCAAAATTTGGTTTGTATATTATAAATTATTATTTACAAAGGAAGCGTATTTATTTTCCCAGCTAAGTCATCAACATATGCACACAAAAATGATCTATAAGCAGTCGGATAGTCATGTATTTCCTCTTAGCCGTGAAGACGCGCCTTTTTATTATTTCCCGTTGCCTTTGACATCAGAGAGGAAGTTAAATAGAACTCACTGCATTTTACTTATGGGGATATTATATGTTAGAGTCTGCTCACTGATTAGGAAATTAGATGATAGCGTTTGAAGCTGCAATGAAGCAAAGTTTATACCCTGAGCTTATTTTTGTAGCTCTAATGAAACATCTGTCTTGTTCTTTTTAAAATAGTAGTTCCCTGCGTAATGTAAAATACAACACTTGAGACACTTACGTTTTTTAAAATGCAGCATCGGTCTCATTTAAGATGCTCAATAGTATGTTGCCGATTTTTAATGGAACTGCATGTCACTTTATTGCCCCCAGCTATCTAAAGAAATGCTGCTGAATTTCTCATGGCTTCAAGGCAGAAGAAAAAAAGGTCCCGCTCTTCTTTGCCCTCCCTGGCTGTGGCTCAATTATCATCTCTCCATCTGTCTCGGATGTTCCCGCGAGGCCTTATCTTCTTTCTGTGCCTCCAACTCCCTTCTTTTCCTGGTCCCCAACAGTGACATTGATTCACTGATGTGGCTTCTGGATCTTCAAGGCATGGTGGTCTCCACAGTGTGGAGGTTATTGGCACAGTCCAGAGAGAGCTCCAGGGGACCCCTAATACAAGTATAAACAACACATATCACTCCATCTGCAATATGAGATACAGTGGGATTTACTCCCACATGGAGCCCGGCCGACATCGGCACATGCACGCGGTTCAAGTCTCATCTGGGCTCCTACATTGGGGCGCAAGGGGTCACTAGGGAAGAGTGTGAGCACCCAGGGCCAGAGGCTTCCATGGCTCAGTTGTCCCCTTTGTCTGTTTTCTTCAAGTTTACGGTTCAAGTGCAGCCCCTGAAGAGGGTTCAAGAGGCCATGTGACCTAATTTTAACTAAACTCATTCCTACAAAACTATTTTCAGCTTTAGGAGGTTCTTGAAAAGAAAGAGTGGAAGGAAAGACCACACAGACTGCTGCTCCCCTGGGAAGGGCAGTGTCCTTTCACCAGCGTGACGCCCACTCCAGAACGTGGGGCCCCAGTTTGATGGATTACAAGAAATGTTACATCGTGAGAAGGCAAAGCTTGACCTGCTGTTTAATCAGAAAATTCGTCAGTTCCACAGTGAGGTCGCCCTAGGTGACAATCTAGACCTTGTCAGAGCTGACGATCAACCACAATGTGGTTGTCACTGATAGAAAGCAGGTTATTAGAAATGACAGGGTCCAATGTCTATATTCTGTCCTGAGATACTGTTACCTCGTGAACCACCACAGTTAGCAGACACAGCAGGGAGACAAACCTCCACAGTTTCCTCAGCAAAGTTAACAAAATTCTGTGAATGTTAATGTTAAATGTCTGTGAGTGCCTTTGTGGTTTTTAAAAACATTACTATGGCCCTATGTGAATATCGATTGTAAATATCAAAAAAGGCTATGGCCGGCAGTCAAAAGGAACATGCGACAAATAATGTTTAGGGACGCTGTCCCGTACCAATGACTATCAGGCACTGGTGTAACAAGGTAACCTTCTTAAAAATAGATCCCTGACTTGCTCTTGGGGAACTCTGGAGCGAAACAGCAGAAGATCCCGCTTGGAGACATTTTCTCCTTGAAAAACCTCCCAGTTGGTCCCTTTATAGCGTGTTTGTTTTTAGTAACAGTACAGGTGTTTCTATGGCTATTTTTCTACTGAAAGTCACAAAAGTAGGGCAGGATATATTTAAGGTACAATGAAGAAGGGTGTCCTGATAGAAACCTAACCAGGGCGATTGAAATGGGAAAAGTGACCCAAACCACCAGGTGGATCTTGCCCGAGACTCCAGCCCCTCTGGACAGTATTTACGATGCCGAGGAAGGAAATCCTAGTAAATGGTAAGGGGAAAGCCACCCCACACGAGAGCATGTCAAATAAACCAAGGCGTTGTTTAGCTCTGGCTACGACCCCTTGGGAGAAGTTTTAAAAATGATTACTTCCTCTCCATGTAGAGTAGAAAGTACTTAAATAGCACTTATGGGTTTTAAAGACAATATTTATTTTTAAGAAGTCCATTGAGAGCCATCGCCATGCTCTCAAGTTCTGATGCATCGTATGCCCCAACTCTGTCAAAGCGGCAGTAGCTTTGGGCAGCGACATGAAACCCCAGGTCAGGCCAAAGCTAGAAAACAGCTTGCAGACTTGAAAAATATATTTATGGCAATCGGTCTACCTCAAAAGAAAAATATCTAAGTTTAGGACCCATTGCACAGCTCTGGAGATCACACAGAATTAGGAAAAACAGGCTATTGGGATACAGAAAGGTTGGCATTTGTACTTTTCCAGCTTTACTGTATAAATATCTTTCTGAATCTGATTTCCCCGAAAAGGCGGCATGAGGTTGGTAAGTCATTGGGCCTTGGTTTGCTTATTTTTATGTTGAGATTAATAATGATGCCCAACCCACAAAGTGGTTTTGAAGGTATAATTAGGTCATGTTTATGAAAATGCTCTGAAATGCTTTTATGTAAAATATAACACATATAAAATGAGATGACTGGGGTGAGTTATTTGTGAATTTAAAATACAATTTTGGATACCATAGATTTATTATATCTCTATTACAGAACTCATTTGACTTGAAATCAAGACTGGAATATGATTGCCCACCATAACGTTTTGCTAACTAGGGAACACTACATTCTCGTCGTTTTCATTTGTAACTATCTCCGTGCACAGCTGCAAATATATAGCGGGGAGTATACCTTATAGATACTTCTAATTCCTCGAGGAGTCCCAATATATCGTTCCCTATTTTTAAAGTCATTCTTCATGTATTACTGAGTTGCTTTCATTATTGCAATAGAAAGCTTTACCCTGAGAATTGGCATAGATTAACAGATAATGAAAACATCTGCTCTTATCAAAAACATTATTTTAACACAGGTAGAAACTATTGGCTTAGAAAGAAAGGGTTCTTTTTTTAAAAAATAGTTATGGCATTTTATTTTTTTTAATATTGTATTTATTTATTTTTTTAGAGAAAGAGAAGGAGAAAAACATCAGTGGGTGGTTGCCTCTCACGTGCCCCCAACTGGGGACCTGGCCCACAACCCAGGCCTGTGCCCTGACTGGGAATCGAACCAAAGAGCCTTTGGTTCACAGGCGGGCGCTCAATCCACTGAGCCACACCCGCCAGGGCAGAAGAAAAGGTTCTTAAATCTATCAGGACCCAGTCACAAAGATGACGCCTTACAGATACTGTGCTGTGGCAAAGTACATATTCTTTGACTGAATTTTGCATCTATCAATATTCTCACATAAATTTTGCACCTAAATCGTGGCTAGGTCTAAGTCACCCTCGTTCATGTGCGTGCTTCTGAGTCCACCTGGTCTGCATCCTGAGTTTCACACGTACGGCTCCTGGGCGGCTCTGAAGTTTGCAATGTCAAGGCGAGCAGCCACGGAATCGGCGCCCAGCACAGCCACACGGGGAGAACCGCTGTGGGGTGTTCGCCAGCCCCACTGCTGTCCTGCTTTGTCACTAGTGACTAAAAGAGGAAAACTGATCTCTGATATCCAGTTGTTACCTCGAATCTGAAAAGGAGGCCAAGACCGAGTCAGGAGAATTTTTAATGTCTGCTTTTCATGTTGCTTTCTCTCCAGTTTATATGAAACATGTCTTTTTGTGAGCAGATTCTGCCCTTTTGTTTGAATTTGTGCCTTTTTAGGCCATTCAGCTTATTTAGTGTTTCGTAGCAGTAAGTGATACATATCAGGTTGTTGTGTCTTTTTTTAGTAATAGAATGTATCTTGTGCAGTAGTTGACTCTCATCCAGCATGTTTTATTTATGGTTAAGAAAAGTCTCCTCATGATTTGGAGCAGCCTGCGATTCATAAATTTCATTAGCATTAGTTCAAAAAGAGGACTTTGAATTCACAGGCCAACATTCCATGATGCTAAAATTAGTCCGTATCATTTGGGGTAGGAAAAAAAAACTATTGTGAAACATCCTTTTGTCATCAATAATGCATGTTACAATCAGCTCACTACACAGCCAGTGAGGAGAAAAGTCGGGATCCTGGTGCCAAAAAAGGGCCCCGCAGTAGTTGGGAGAAAACCTATCTTTAATTAAAGTAGCAATTGGGGGAGTCACTTCTCTGTGGACCACCAACTAGAGAGTCCAGAAAATCACACTCGCACTCACACACACACACACACACACACACACACACACACACAGAGTTGACCTGATGGGTCACCCCGTAGGCACCTGCACTCTCTCCACCCCTAGACTGGCATTCATTGTCATACAATTAGCAACGACTTCCATTAATTCATTAAAACTGAACGGAAAACCCCAAAGAGAGACCCGGCTGCCCTAAAGTAAGACATGAGCTGGGTCTGACAGCGGTAACATTTCCCTTGCTCGGGGGACCCTGCGCTGCTGCTTCTCTAAGCCAGCAGCACCGCCGCGGGGCTCAGTCATCTGAGACTTTGTGACACCCGGGCCCCAGCTCCTTCTCTGCGGGCCTCTCCCACTGCGCCCCGGGGTGCCCAGCCAGCGCTCTGGGGCGCTTTCCCCTCTGCGTCCGTCTCCCAGACGCTGTCCTTTCTCCCTGCACAGGTGTGTCCCACCGGCCACACCTAAACTACCCCCACTCCCCCGCCCCCGCCCGTGTCACATTCACAGCAGGTGTGGGACGTCACCCTGTCACCCTGCTGGGTGAATACCCCCCCCCCGGGGCGCACCGTCATGGCACACCTTTCTGCCCCCGGGCCCCCACACTAGCTGTGCGATGGGGGCCCTAACACGTCTGGAAGCTAAGCCGTATTCACGGCCGCGGCCTCTGCTGCCTCTCCAGCCCCAGCTCCCTCGTCGCCTGCGGAGGAGCCAAGCCACCAGCCGCGGGCCCGGCGCACGGCCGCCTTCCGCCACCGCGTGCTGCCCAGCGCCGCGGGAGCTCGGACGAACCTGCAGAAGTCGGCGCGAAGTCCCCTCGTCCCGCCCTCGCCGTGGGAGGCCCTCCACCTTCCTTTTTAAAAATTGTGTCTTGTTGCGAAAAGAGCGCCTACCATGCCTTCCATCTCTGCTGCATGGTGGGCGATACAGGGCGAAGGGTGTGGTCACTGTCGCAAACCCTTTCTGAGGTTTTATTGCTGAAATGCAGTGCCCAGTGTAACCCACGTGCTACTGTTAAAACGACCTGTCCTGCGACAGCGGCTTGGAGAGAGAAGACGTGGTGCATACGTGCAGTGGAATACTACTCAGCCATGAAAAAGAGGAAATACTGCCGTTTGCAACAACATGGATGGGTCTGGAGAGTTTCACGCTACCGGGGAAAAGTCAGGAAAAGTCAAAAACCGTACGATTTCGCTCACATATGGGCCATAAAACCGGAAGGACAAATGAACAAACAGGATGAACAAAGGCTCATAGACACAGACTACGGCAGCATGGTGGTCCCCAGAGGGAAGGGGGGTGGGGGCCAGGGAAGGGCCCCGGTGTCCAGTATGTGGTGACAGAAGGAGATCTGACTGAGGGTGGCGGGCACACAGGACAACAGACAGATGAGCTACCGTGGAAATGTCCACCTGACACCATGTGACTTGTTAACCAATGTCACAGCTAATTTAAAAAAGTTTTTAATTTGTGCTTGATGTAGGAAAAAGAAGAAACAAAAATTTCCCTTTGAATATCTTTTGTACATAGATGCATACAAGATATGTATACGTTCAAATATGTGTTTGGTCCTTTCTTTAGATATATTCATTCGAAAGTTAGTGTAACAAACTGCAGTAATCCCAGTAATTCATTTGCTTCTCTTTATTGGTGTTTTTCTATTTAGCTTTATATAATTTCCATTTTAAGAGTTAATCATTCTCTTTTAAAAAATCTCATTTTAAATCAGAAAAAAACTACCCCTTTTTTCTGCACAAATTTTATATATATTTGTCTTCATGCTGTGTGTGCTAATTGTGATGATTCACAAGGTAATAATGTCTCAGGACATAAAACACACACAGAGTCCTGTCACTGTGGAAAATCGTGGCTGCAAACCCTGTTTTCTATCGCTGGTAATCACATTTTGGTTGATTATAGATCTGATAAAGTCTAAAGGCGTAAAGAATTGAAAAGCAAGATCTCGACACATGGTGCGGAGAGATGCTTGATAATATTTAGCCTGAAGTATTGGTGTTTCTATAAGATAAAACGCGCAGCGTCTCACTGTGTCCTTCTGTCTTTCCTGTGTGGACTACATCCTCTGACAGGATCCTCCTCCTTATCAACTCACCAACCAGGGAGCTGTCACTCTGTGTGACAGCTCTCAAGCGCCCGCCATTCCATTCAATTCTAATGTCATATTAGCATTTAGCTGGTATTAGCACAGTCACATCCATATTCTTCCTCCCACGTAAAGAAAGCCTGAGAGGCACATTCCAGGCAGGTGTGCTGCCCAAAATAAAATTCAAGTCTCTGAGAGTCCAATTATTAGATGGGGTTGGCATGAGCCGTTCTGTAGCCATGAGTGAGGGGAATGCTGAGGGAGAGGAACTTGGCAACATTTTATGCAATTTTTTCTCAGACTTCAAAGTTTGGGAGCTGTAAGCCCCTGTCTTTCTACAATACATAGGAAATATCTTCAAGTCAGAAAAAGAAAAAAAAAGCAGAGGAAATAAGAGTGAATTTTGGAACCAGGCTCATCCTCACATTTTTAATAAGCCTGTGCATTCTCTGGCATCCCACCATCCACTCCCACAGACACTGCCCACAGCGCCCTGCATTTATATCTTTAAGAACGTATTTAAGAAGGCAAATCTTACAAAAGTAGCAACTAAAGGGCTTATTATTTCTTTCATTCCATGCCGGTTATAAATAATGTCTTATTTTTAAGGCCAATAAATAATTAAGGAAGCGACTGTAAAAACAGAAACTTAGAACTAACATGTGTAGCTATGAGATGATTGAGGCCTGGTTTGGCCTGAGTTTGTCCGTGTTAGTGTGTGTGATGTGGATGAGAGGAAGAGAGAGCAGGACAGAGAGAGGAGAGATTGAAAGGTTTTCACAAATGATCCCCAAATGATGCTGAGATCAGCTGTTTAAGCAGGTACTGCTAGACAGAGTAAGACTCCCCAGAGCATTATTTTTTTAAAAATGTACGTTGTGGGTTTTTTTTTTTAACATTCTTTAGTAGTCTAGGAAAAGTACCATTCTCATTGAAGTGTTTTTATTCACTCTTATTTATCCATCTACCCCGATATTTGCGTTCTCACTATTACAGTCACTTTGCTAAGTTCTAGGGACACAGAAGACACTGCTCTGATTCCGTTGTGCCCACTGAAGGCCGACAGGTGACATCCAGCGGGGACTCTGGGACAATGTAACTGCCCCAGGAGCAGCAGCCCTGACATCTGAGGAGCTGAAGAAGGATTCTCAGAGGAAGGACCTTGTGTTGGTTCTGGAATGGGGGATAGAAGTTTTTCAGGGAGGCAGGAAGAAAAGCATGTTCTGTGCAAAGGACCCACTGTGGCGAGGGGCTCCAGCTGGAGAAAGCCTGGTGTCTCCAAGAAGCAGGACTCCAGCCCAGGAAATAGAGGGGACAGTGGCAGGCAGAGCAGTTGAAGGACCTTTATCCCCTCCTGAAAAGTTCTGTAAGACAGGGACTGGCTCGATTAAGTTTCTTATTGAGAAAATAAATTCAAGAGCAATTATAAAATGAAATGGGGTGCAAAATAGATTGAAGGTGGGAGATTGGAATAAGACACAGAGACTTCTGATTCAAAATAGAAACACTCCACCACCCCCAGTGCTGATGAAACAGTAGCAAAGGTAGAAAACTTGCATTAAGATATAGTAGCACTGGAAATCTTGCAGCAATTCTAATCAAAATGTCAGCACAGGATTTAATTTCTGAAGATATGGAGCATGACGCATAGGACTGAATACCTCCCAAGGACCCACTCCCCCCTTCCCTCTGATAACGCACATCTTTGGTTTGTCTTGAGGGGAGCGGACTACCCCTAGGCAGGACGCCTGCTTTCCCATCCTCTCTTCCTGCCGAGGGTGGCCACGGAGATGTGAGAAAATGTATCTTTCACGGCGCTTTGGGGGAAACTATTGTCTTCCTGATAAAAGAAACAAACCCCCTGCGGTTGGTCTCTCCTCGGCACCTGGAATGCAGAGATGATGACGGACACACAGCAGCCATCTTGAAGCCATAAGAAAAGACCAAGGCCATCACAGAGGCTAGTTACGAGCACCACGAGGAAGAGGAACGATACCCACAGTCTTAGCCGTCAGTCCCTCTCCCGCTCAGGGGTGCAGGAATCTAACTGAGCGCCGTGTCTAAAGCTAAAGGGAGAGCAGCTGCTGGTTGGTAACTGGAAACAGAAGAAAAGACCCAGCGTGAGGGAAGCTTTCTCAAAGCCGGTGGTGAGGACAGGGTGAGAGGTGAAAGAAAATATGAGACAGAATAAAAAAATGAACTCCTATTTACTTATAATAATTAATGAATATTTAAGTCCTCTAATAAAAGATGCAAACTAGTCAACTGATAGACGCACACACCCGCAAGCAAAGACAAACTTGTAACATTGTGCGGGTACTGCTGAGAGTCACCTCCCTTCTCCTTTAGTAGCACGACTGTGGTTCTTCTTGGACTTCCACTGAACTTCATGTGTCTGACAGATAAACCCATATTTGGTTAAGGGACTTGTTTTAGTCAAGGTTTGATCAGGAAAATAATATTCACTCATATTTCAACAAAGAGAAGTTAATAGACCAGTGCCCAGGTCTCCAACAATACAGAGCAGCATATCTGATTGGTAAGGGGCACATTTGCCAAAGAGGCGCAACACCCCCATGATGGGGACAACATGGTTTTGAAATACACAGAATGTTAGAAATAATTATGTCCATGGTTACAGTACAAAACTGTAATAAACACATCTCAAAAAATCTAAATAGCAACTAGAAAAAATAGGGAAAAACATAAAGGCTTAAATAACCGACCAAACTTTGTTTTAATAAATATATACACAAAATGATGCACACTAAACTAAAAATACTCATCGTTTTCAAACATTTATGAACGTGTAAGCAAAGCAAGCATTCACTAGGCCATGAGAAAAGTTAAGTTCCAAGCAGAAGAAACGGAATCACTCACACTCATAGTTTCTAGTCGGTGATCACTGGGTGCAACAGACAGAGAGGACGTTTGACAGCAGCTGTGGAAATGATTCTTGGGTTTTAAAATGTCATCACGGAAGTCATCGTCTGCGGAGAGTGAAACCGCAGTGACAGAACCGGTGCCACACGGTCAGAGGACAGGCAGAACCTCAAATGCCCTTTTGCTAGAAAACAGGAAACGTGGAGAATAAAATCATTAGTCATCCAGTCCTGAGCTGCCTTCATAATGCGAACCAAAAATAATTAGTTATAAAGAATGGAGCTATGGAAAATTATGACTTAAAGTAATAGAAAATTTTCAAATACCAGTTTCCATCAACACCGGTCTTTAAAACAACCAGTACAGCAGACAATTAATTCTGATTAGAGAAGGTGGCAGGAAGTAAGGATAAACATCAGAATGGTGAGGAGAGGAACCATGACCAAGATGCAGAGAGATTTTTGTGAAAGGAAAAAGAAGCTTTTATTAAAAATTTAAAGAGCAAATTGATTTTCTAGAAGAAGATATATTACAATGATTGTCTCGGGTTGGAAAACTTGATTAGACCAATTCTCATCAAATTAAAAATGCAATTTTCAATTTTTATAAATGTCCCTTAAAAACTTGACAAAGTCGTTTTTTCTATCAAGTCTAATAAATCTTTATGAAGAAATATTTATATTATCTATAATAGTCTAAACATATTGTCTTAGTCTGCTCGTGCTGCCATGACAAATATCATAGATTGGGGGCTTACACAGCAGAAATATAGTTTCTCGGTTACAGAGACTAGGAAGTCCAAGATCAAGGTGCCGGCTGATTTAGTTTCCGGTGAGGATGCTCTCCACGACTTGGAGACAATAGCATTGTTACTGCGTCCTCACGTGGCCTTTCCTAAGTGCGTGTGAGGAGAGAGACAGAGAGAGGGAGGACACAATGAGCACTCTGGTGTCTCTTCTTATAAGGACACTAATCCTGTCTGATCAGGGCACCACCCTTACGACCTCCTTTAACCTCAGTCTCTTCCTTAAAGACCCCAGCTTGCCAATACAGCCACACTGGGAGGCGGGGCTTGAACAAATGAATTCTGGAGATACACGAACATTCAGTCCATAACACGTTTAAAAGAAGAGCAAAATCCCCCAACTCATTCTATAGCTAACTTAGAAATTCAGGTGCAAATATCACCCAATTAATAGTAACAAATTCACTCTAGTATTAATGCTACAAGATTAACGCAAGGAGGCTTAATCCCAGGATTGTTTAACACTAAGAAATGTACAGCTCCATACTTGCTAAAGCTATGCTTTGTAGTTTCCCAAAATAGGAAGCTTCTTCCTCATCAGACAAACACAGAGAGGGGCATCAGTGGGTAAATGGGGGGAGCAAAGGCTCCCGCCGCCTGGACTCGGGCGACCACGTTCGCTCTGATGCACACACAGTCCTTCGGGGTGCGTGTCTTAGGTAACCCTTGCTTCGCTACCGGCTCTTGTCCTCTGGGTCAACCTGTCCCATTTCTGCTGACGTTCCTCACGGGCAAATGCTTTAGTCTGTTATCAGCACGTGGCTGCTATTGTTCCCTGAAAAGGCTTAAATTGCACTTTATCCACATAGTGATACATTTAGTAGGTTGGCATATTAGCTCTTAAGAAAGAATCTGTAATTTCTAATAAAAAAGAAGCTAAAGGCCAGTTAATTGCAGGTTAAATGACTTAGCAACAAGTCCCTTTACACAGAATTTGAGGTTTCAGAGTTTAAATCGAATTTAGTGTCGTATAGAAAGTGTCCTTCTCAAGGTGATTGGAGCTTTCTCTATACACAAAGGATTTTTTTCTACGAATGATCAAAGACTTTCATGTATTCCTTATCCCGGCAGGCCCCTCCCTCACACGGGCACCGGTGATCTTCCTCCCGGACTCCTCCCGCCCCTCCCGAGCGACAAAGCGACCCCCCGCTGATGTCTTTCATGCCCGCTGAGGGCTGCCTGTTTGTTTTCATTTGAACCTGTAATTCCACTTTAACACCCACAACGCTTTCCCTGGACAAATCTTATCTAAATCTCCTTGGGATTTTTGTTCACGCCACTATCATTTTCCTGAAGAGTAACCAATGACTGTAACCTACTAATAATTTTTTTCTTTCCTGTACCACCATTTCATCCAACATAAAAGAACATTGGGAAACTAGAGAAATGGGATGGGGGAACAACCCACACTCTATTAATGTTTCCTTGCAGTCACAAAGAATTTTGTATTTTATTAGCAAACTTGGGGGGAAATCAACATTGGGAAGTGAAATGGAAGAACAGGGAGGCTTGGTGACAGAGAGCCCCGATCACAGTGCACAACAGGGGTCGCCTTTTACACGTTAGAGGAGTTCCCTAAATGCACACGTGCACGTCTGTTGGAGCAAAGGACACTGGGAGAACAATGCCAGCGAATGTTTGAACTAGTCAAGTTCTTGCTTCGTCGGTGTTCAGCTGTTTCTCTGCACTTTCTCATCTGTAAATGGGGACTCCCTGCCCCCCAGTCCCTCTGCCGAGGGGTGACAGCTCACTTCGTGTGCGTTTTCCACACACCAACCATCAGCTACCCACTGGTTCCTTCTGCGTGTCTTATGTGGTAGGTAGGGCCGTCTTCACTCCACAGGCGAGGAAACTGAGGTTGACTGAGGTTGGTTACTTAAGTAGGGTTACACCCAATGAAGCCAAGACTTTAATTAAGATCTTTCTCCATAGCCTGTTCATCCCTCCAATGGTACCCAGAAATTAATAGCTGTAATTGAGGAAAAAAAGACTCCATTTTCAAAAAACTTTGGAAATTCTGGAATAAATGAAGTTACCAAGATTCATCCACATAGAGTTCAATGTGGCAACGGCATTGTGAGTCTCTCTGTGGTGGCTCAAAGCCATGCATCCCCCGCGCTTACGGAACATGGGACTTTGTCATTCTGAAACATCTACCCGGCTGAGTCGTTTGGAAAATATTCAGAACACTGAACTCTACCAAGGTGCACCTTGAAAGAGATGGTAGGTTTTGAGGGTTTGAGGAAGGGAAAATAACAACCACCAAATGAACCTAAGAGAGCCCATAAGGAAAAGTAAAGTTTTATTACATGAGATGATAGGCATTTGCTAGGTACTGTTTAAAAAGAAATTGTTATAGGGTATGTCTAAAGGAGCATTTTGAATACTAGAACTAATACAGAAAATCTATTAATCAGAAAAGAAGATGGCGAAGCCAAGATTGTATTAAAATAATATATGGGCTCTGTCTCTTCTGGTTGTAGTTCAAGTAGATCAAATGCGTGTTCACTGGAAAAAAGAGGGAGAGTTGGGAGTCAAGACGTTCATCCATCTACCCAGTACATGCTTCTTCAGGACCCCGTGCTTCCGGCCAAGCGTTCTGGCCATACCGAACAAGGCGATGTGGGTCCCGTTACTGTGAGCTACCCAGTCTTCTAGGCAAGAGCAACACGTTACAAACAGTTACAGCGCACCGAGTGTGTCGCTGACATGTTATGGGTATTATGGATGGTCCCGGCCTTGTTCAAGGGCTTAGAGGATCTCAGCTTTGTGACCCAACTTGTGAGAGTTAGGATGAATTATTTATATTTCTGATGTTTGATTCCCTCGTTTATAAATGAGATTAACATGTTACGGTGTCCCTATGAGAAATAAGTCGTATATCATATGAAGTCACCTAATAACACTACATAGATAGTATTAACTACCATTTATTAAGTGAGCACTGTATGTCTGGAATAACTTTTCAGGTATGAAGTCATTTAGTCCTTACAATGACCCTATGGGTTTGGATTTGCTGTTCTTTTTATTCTTTTTATAAATCTATGACTTCATAGATGAGTAAACTGAGACATTGGGTGTTAACGGATTTGTTTAGAAAGTAAAGGATTTGGGAATCAGAGGTAGGAAGGGACTCCTAAGTTCCTAACCCTACTTTACATTGCCAATAGCACTTGAACTTTAGGGACACTGTTTTCCCCAACCCAACTGTGCCCAAGGAGCTGGAGAAACTCAAGAGATGGTCAAGGTCACCATGGAGTCCTCAGGAGGTCCAGGTGTCTAGTAGCAAACAGTGTAGTGGTTTAGTGGTTTGGTTTTTAAAAGATACCCTGGTGTTGAACTTTAGAGTTTTTGATCCTTTAATTCTGTAAGATCAGACCTCTTTTTCACAAACAGAAAATTATGGCGAGACTGTTGCCTGAGGGAAGCGAATGGGACAGAAAGCCTGGCTCATTGAAACAGATGCCGCTGCCACCACCTCCCCGCCCCGCCAAAAAATGGGCAGCAAGGGGAAAAATATATACCACGTGTGCAGAGAAGCCACAACTATATGGAAAGTGATGTTTTGGGGTGCACTTATGTGCTGCAGATTCAAACTGATTAGCTATAGCCAGTCAATGACGTGAACTAAACATATCAACAAAGTATGAGTAGAACTGAGAAAACTGGCCTCCTAGTTATGGCACAGCTTGTTACAAAGCTTAGACGTGCGTTAGCTTCACAACGGCCCTGCCAGTGGGATCATGGATCACGGATCTGCTTATTGGTCTTTCCGGACACAGGAGTCCTGCTGAACCGCATCTAAAGGGTGGATCATTCAGCTGAGACTAGTGTGAGAAGGTGGCTGCATTAAGACATAACTAGATGGATTAGTAAATAAATCATTTCCAACATTATAATAATTTAAGCCATCAAAACAAAAGAAAAGATATGCTTAGTAAATAAAAATCATTCAGTGATTCATAACTTAGTTCTCCAGAGGTGCTGACAAATCCGTCCACTGTCCTAGAGGCAGAGAGCTTACATTCAGGGCTCTCATTCAGCTAAACGGTGCTGAAAGCTCAGACAGCACCTCAGGGCCCAGGGGCCACATTTTGTAACAGATTTGGGGAGCATAAGTTCTTCTAGTTAAGGGTAATAGGAATTAAAGCTCAGCTAGAGAACCCCGAATCTACAGATTTAAAGCCACCCTGTTGGGACAAGAGAGAGCTTCATCTGGGGAGACCTGGCAAGCCTGCTTCCTCTAGGGACTGGGTATTGACTGGTTTTCTGTGGACTCAGAGATGCACTTGATCTGTCTGCAATGAAGAGCAAATGACATCTCATTCAAAGTGATCTTGGCATCAATAAGCTGACATTTTTAGATGCATGCACTAGAAAAGATATGTGGATGCTGGTTTCTGCACCTACAATATCCACCCTTTCTGTTTGCTATTTACTTTGCACAGATAAAGGTTTCCTAAATTTAGAAATTTGACTTTGTTGGAATGTCCTGAAAGTCGTTAAAGAATTGTATGGCCATTGTTGGAAATTAATTCAAAGGACTTAATGGATAATTAAGAATGTGGTTCTTTCAACATTCTGAAAATGCCCCCATGGACCCAGGCAGGACAATAGATTTCATCTGGTCTCAGAAGTCAGGATAAATGTTATTTGTACTTAGGCTGTTTACTTGGGAGGAGGGAACAGGGATAAGGTGTATAAACAAAGTGAACTATCTGAGAAAACTTCTCTAACAATGTTTCTGAAACAGACGGAGTTAAAGAAAAATCTCACACACTGCCCAGATTCAGCCAAAAGAAAAAAAATGATTCAGCAAGTTTGATGCCAAGACTGTAAATGGCTTTACATAATTTAATGAAATTTAAATATAGCAAAAGGATAAAGCTTTGTTACTTAAATGCCTATTTCAACATTTTAAGCTATTGAGTGAGAAAAAAATCCACAATGACCTTGCTAAGGTGTTAATCTTAATAAGATTCCCCTATTAAATTACTGGGTGACTGTCATTTGTTTGCACTGTTAACACAAATTCAACTCTGGAAGGTATTTGGCATGTTAATACTTTCCCCAATGAATAGAAAGAAAAACGGATTCTCCCTAATTGGACATCATAGCCCATTCTCATCTCCCCCTTTTCTTTTCTCAACTTCCGTCTATGTTAAAAGAGTAAGGTAATCAATGGTTTGTATTCTTTTAAAATAATAGTAGTAATAGACAAACCACAATGATCTTCCTCCACTGAACACTCCGCAGGGGGCTGCTACCGAAGAGGAACCCAGGGAGGGAAGACATGGGGGAGGTTTTCTCTACGGATCATATAAAGATGTCGTTTATTTTAAAACATTTTGTTTTAAAAACCTATCATGCGCTTATTGTTTGAAGAGTAAGATCTAGATATACAAAATTAATCAATGCAGGAGAAGGAAGAGGGAGTCATCATCACCCCCTGCCCAGAGAAAACCACTTCTAAAGGTGAAAAACAACACTTTCCATGATGCTGATTAATGATACATCGTTCTACTGAGCAGGATATTGTGACTATGTTGCTGAGTCAGAAAAACCATTCTGGTCCCTGGTTGTTCATGAGCCCTTGTGTGACAGCGCCATGGTTTCTTTAACCGCCCACCCATTGGCGGAGACATGGACCATCCCCATTTTTCTCTGTCATGACAAGACTGTGACGCTTTCTTTGTAGCTGCTTCCTTGTGTAATGCCCTGGGTCGTTCCCCTGGGACAGCTCCATGAGGAGCAGTAGAACTGCTGAGTCTCGGGGTAGAAGCTTTTCGTAAGTCCTTAAAAACTGCTTTCGGAACGTTCCTGTGAAGCAAGATGCCCACCAGGAGAGTCAGGGGTCCCTATGTCCCCAGACCCTTTGTCGCATTATTATCAGTATTCTTATTAACTTTCACCATTTTGTGAGTAAAACGTATTTCTTATATTCAGCTCTCATTTTTTTAAAGTAAGCTTTAACAGCTCCATGTATTTATTAGCCCTCTGTGTCTGAAAGAACCCTGTAGCATATATTTGCTCAGCATCACTAGTCTTCAGGGCAAAGCACATCAAAGTCACAGCCGTAACCACCACACTCCCGTCAGAATGGCCTTCATCAGTAAGTCAACAAGCAGCAAGTGCTGGCGAGGACGAGGACGAGGCGCGAGGAGACCCTTCCGCACTGCGGGCGGGACCGTGAATGAGTGGAGCCGCCCCGGAGCGCGGCGTGGCCGTTCCTCGAGTTACTAAGAACAGGGCCGCCGTGCGCTCGAGCAGCCGCACTCCGGGGCATTGATCTAAAGAAGACGAAAACACGAATTCTAAAAGATATATGCGCCCCCGCGTTCGCTGCAGCATTCCTGGTGAGAGCGCAGACCTTGAGACGTCCTCGGTGTCCATCAATCGGTGAACAAAGAAGACATGGTGCGTACGTACCACGGAGTAGCACTGAGAAATAAAACAGAATGGCATCGTGCCGTGTGCAGCAACGGGAATGAACCTCGAGGGTCTTACGCTAATTGCAATCAGTCAGGTAGAGAAGAACAAATACATATGATTTCACTCACTGAGGAATCTAGAAGAATGAAATAAAATAAATGATTGAAAGAAACGGAAAAGACTCACAGATACAAAGAGTGAGCTGATCATTGCCAAAGGGGAGGGGGTGAGGAACCGGGAAGAATCAATAAATTGTATAGAATGAATCCTGCAGCATCTACTTGGGGAACTGTCCCCTAATGGTAGGTGAAATGTTTGTAACTCATGGACAGTCTAGTTCCCAACAAAAAGCAAGAGAATAAAGAGACGATGCTTTTATTAGGTGAGAAAAGGATGCCAAAATATAAATATTTCATGTTGGCAGCAAAAAAGACATTTTCTGCATGTTTAGTAGTTTAAAGCGTTTGGTTTCAAAAAAGAAAAATAGATGAGCAGAGGAGCAGAATATGGTTCTTCTTCCCATTAAACAGACTTGCAAGTTACAAGTCAGCAAACCCCAGACCCATGGATGGAGAGCTGCCCGGGAAAGCTGCGGGCCACGGGATCGTCCCAGCGTCCTCACAGTTCCAGGCGTATCTGCTGACGTGTGGAGAAGCTTACTTACCCTCAGCACTCTCCTCCAGGGTTCCTAACCCGTGGACGAAAAGCGGCAGACGGAGAGCAAGATGTTACTATCAGCTATGCCAGGGCGAGTTTCATAAGCTGTGGCAAGCGGGCCCCGAGCGCTGACACACCCCGGCCACAGGAGAGCACGTGGGAAGGCCTGGGGAAGGTCCTACACCGTGGGCTACTGGGAAGAGCACCCAAGGGAACCCCAGAGGGGTGCCAGCACCCAGCCAGCCCACCTCCGCCTTGGGGAGGAGGAGGGAGGAAGAAAGGGAGACGTTGAGGGATGAATTAAGAGAAAGACTAGGACGAGCTAAACAAACAGTCTCAAATGTAAGGCGCTGTCATTGTGTCTTTAGAGTCGCACTAATGCGTAACAGCCTGGTCCTGCGGGAGTTTTTATGCAAACATTCAGCTGGGGGAAAGTAAGCGCATTCTTTCCCGGGCACAGAGGATGCCTGACACCCTTGTTTTAAGTGAGATTATGAGAACCCAAGGTGCAAGGGAGGTGACAAATCAAAATAAACACAGGCCTTGGCATACGATTTGAGACCTTGGCCCTCGGGACAGTTTAAAAGGCACGGGTCCGCTTTGTGGGTTTGCCTGTTAGTTAGTTAGTTAGTTAGTTAGTTAGTCGGCTTGTTTGCCTGTGTTGAGGTGACCAGCATGAGCCTCCCCGGAGGGGCATGGATCCATCTCTGGATTCCCGCAGGGTCTCTGGATGGGAAGATTCCCATAATGAGAAACTTTAAACATGGTTGCCAAGAATGGGGCTGAATGTGGTTATTCGGAGGTCTGGAAATTATGGGGTTTTGTTTTTTAAGAACAACCACTTACAAGTTCACAACACTTTCCAGGTTTTTACAGAACACTTCCGCGCAGGGACTGCGGGTGGGCCGCTCATGCCCGTCTCAGTGGAAGAGACGGAGGCTCGGCGTTGCTGTGTGGCCCAGCGGGGCCTTGGTTTTCATGAAAGAGCTGGGATTCCACTTCATATGTTCTAATCTCCTCACTGCAACTTTATTTTCGTTGTCTCTTAGCCAATTTACATTCAGGCTGAAATAAATTGTGTAATAAGTGCACACGGACTGCACTCGGACTGCGTACAAAGCAAGAACGTGCTTTTATCCAACCCCAGTTAGTTGGAGACAAAGGAACGGAGTTTGACCTTCAGGAACTTTCTAACACGGATGAAAAGTGGCAGGTTGAGAGCAAATGTTATTATAGCTGCCCCAGCGGCCTCCTCTCCCTCTTTTATTAATTCCTTTAGTTCCGGCGTCCTTCTCGGGGGGGAGGGGAAATTAATGTAACTGCTGACTCCACCAGGTGACTGATGCCACGCATCAATTCGGAAAATAAGGTCCACCTTATTGATGAATTCCAAAGATAAGAACAGAGTCTTCTGTGATTAATATTTGCTGGATGTGATGTGTCATTTCATGAATAACATAAATCACATATGATTGGCCTCAAATGAAATGACTACCATCTCCGCACTCCAGTAAAACATAAGGACAGCCAGAGTTAAAGGACATATTTTGTTTCTGTTTTAAAAGAAAAAAAATTTCAATTCCTACTTTTATAGTCATTTCCTGGGGCTTTTATAAGAATGTAATAGTCACTACATATGCATGAGTCTGAGTCAAAGTATTTTTAACTAATTAAGACAATTTGATGAGATGATGAATAAAGGGAAATCTTTAGAGGGTTTTGGAAAAGCATGAGTTCAGGTTCAGGATACAGGGATGGCATTCCTTCTAAGACCCTCATGGGAAGTACTACCTACGTGCTGAAGACCCAGACCCTGCAGGACGCAGAACGAAGCTCTAGGCAGGAGAACACAGCAGGGAACGCTCGGGCCGCCAGTACTGAGGCCACAGGTCAGATGAGAGGAAGGAGTCACAGCGATGCTTAAAGAATGGACGGAAGACAACCCGGTGACTGACTGGGGGGGTGGGGCGGGGAAGGAGAGAGAATAGGGTCCTGGAAGCCAAAGGAAGAGAGGGCCAGGAGGAGGGGGCGTCCAGACAGGCTGTAGGCAGCTGAAGAGCTGAGTCGGCGAGAAGGGGAAGCCGCCCACTGGTGTCAGGGAGCTGAGGGCTGCCCGGCCCCTGGCAGAGCCCGCCGAGCTGAGCAGAGGGGCAGAGCCAGCAGAGACGACGTGGAAGAGTGGGTGGGAAGTGGGTGGGAAGTGAAGCAAAGGAGTCAGTGTATCCAGCCGTTTCCTTCAGAAAGTTTGGCTCGGACTAGATGGAGAACTGTGGTCTTCTGACATCCGGAGGGAGTTAGTTTTGTTTTCTTTTTAAAATGGGAGAGACCGAAGCATATTTCAGTGCTGGTGGGCAGCCCAAGTAGAGAGAGAAAAGCTGAAAACGTGGAAGAGAGATAATCAATTGAGTAAGTTTATTTAGAAAGCATGCATGTGTGGTTCCTGGAGGAGGTATTGACGTTTGTTATTTAACAGTGGTTGGGGGTGGGGGTGGAGACAGGCTCAAAATATTCTTATTATTTGTCGATGCAGGAAAGTAAGTGGAGTTTCCACCTAATAATTTCTATTTTCATGCCTAAGTAGCAAGAGCAGTCAACTGCTGAGGTTCAGGGTGCAGGAGGAAGGGGTGGAGACTGGAATAGAGTTGAGCACCCTTGAAATGGCTACTCCAGGGAGAGGGCCAGCAGGCCAAGCAGAGGAAAATAGGAGGAAAGCCAGGTGGTTTTGAAGGCACCAGCTGATAAACTCAGTGACTGTGAGTTTCAAGATGTCAGCTTGCCAGGCAGCGTAGAAATAACCGCAGCGTTCCCCGTGTGAAAGACGTCGGTCACCGAGGAGTGCAGAAGGTAGCGAGGATCGCGACCTAGTGCTCAAGCGAGACCTGTGGAGTCGGACAGAGTCGGCCCAAAGACCCGCGTGACATCCGGCCCGCAGAACTAAGTTCAAAGTGAGGTCCTCTTTGCGGTACTTACAAAATAACATGAGTGGAAATAAAGATCCGCATTCAAGTGGCAGGGAGATTCAGGAGCAAAAGAAATGATTCGTTTCTCGTACCACGCGGAACCAAGTTCAGGTTAGAGCACGAAGGAAGAGCTCTCAGTAAATAGGCAGGAGCAGCAAGGAAGGGTTACGTGTCCAAATGGGGGTGTGGACACAGCGCTCCCCTCCGCCGCACTCTGACCTGGACTCCTGCAGCCACATGCTGGCCGCTGCAGGCGTGCCCTTGAGGAGCCCCGCTGGGCAGGCGTGTAGAATTCCACTGTCCAGCAAAACACACCCGCTCTCCTCTGCCTCTCCCCCAGATGACTGTTGGCATAATTTGGGACCCCATATCACTTCGACCTTAAATATTACAGTTGCACCCCTAAAAGAGAAGGTCTCAAAAATAACTAATATTATAGGTCTCCTAAACTTATTATTAACTAAATCCATACTATCCTCCAATACTGGATACACATGAAGTACTCAAGTTTTTTCAAGGGCAAAAAATTAACTTTTCAGTTTAAGATTCAAATAATAGTCATTGTGTGAGCTGTCTCCTTTCAATCTAAGGTACCCCTTTTTTTATTTTGTTGCTCACAAGTTATTTCTTGAAGTCAAATGCTTTGCCCTATAGAGTTTCCCCAGCCTGGGCTCTGCTCCTTGTATCGCTGAGGTTTTACTTAGCGTATTTCTCTCCTCTCTGTATTTCCAGTAAGCTGGTAGATTAGAATAGACCAAGGTTTGATTTTATTTCTTTATTTTTTATTTTTTTGGCAATAACACCGCATACATAGTGACTGTTTGGGTCGCAGTGATTGTTTTCCTTCTCTCAAAGTGAGCAGCCATGACAATCTTTGTACGGAGTCATTATTTCATTAGGGGTTGCAAAAACAAGTGACACCCTACTCCGTCATTCCTTCTTCGTTTAGGGTGAAGGGTTCCACAAAGGGACACTCCTGCTCACCAGCCAAGCGTTCTTTCACCTAGAAAACCACACGTGATGTGCATCGGCCCACAGCGAGCACAAGCCTTCCTGGGGTCACGTCCAACCGCCACAGCCTGCTCATCCCGACCCTGCTGTGCTGCAGAGCCGCCGTGACTCCTGCCGCGACCGGCGGTCCAGGCGCCCCCTGTGCATCGGACCTGGGAGCAGGCCGTTCCCCAAGAACTCCTTCCTTCTAACGGGAAATGATGGTCAGAGACCACAGCCAGGGCACCGGGGCCAATAAACATGTGATCCATGTCCCAGCTTCACTGGTGCTTTTCAGGAGAGCCCAGCCACATTCGATTTCCTTCCTTTCGCCCTTGATCGTGACAGTGTGACCGCCCTGCCCGGAGTGGACGGGCGGTCTCTCTCAGGTGAGAGTCAGTGGCGCGGTCAGCCTGAGCCCGCTGGGAAGGCCCGAGAAACACACTGCGTGGCACCAGAGCAGAAACAGAGCTTCGGATCAGCTTCTCCGGCCGTGCTCTGAAGTGGGGTCACCCTCCCCGGCCATCCTGGGCCTGGGTGTGAGCATGAGCAGTGACGTCACCGTCCCAGGTACCACTAGCTAGTGAATGCTTGCACCCCTCCCCCACCTCTAGAAAATTAGAGAAAGAACGTCCTACAAGTTCTCAGGAAGCACCAGAAGGGCCACTCTGGGAGCTAGCAGCTCCCACAAAATAGCAGAAGTTTCCCCTTCAGACAAGGAAAAACGAGGCTTCTTCATGGGAGTTATGGCCCGGAGGTTCTCCCAGACTTCTGATGAAGAGCTGGCGCATTGCAATAGATTAATCCCTGAGTTTGTTTGAGAGGTGTTTGCACAGAGCAGTGACTGAGTCATTACAGTTATTCAATTATTTAAATATACAGCTAAAAGTTTAAATTAGAAGACATAGCCCACATTTATCTGCTCTTACCAAGGGCTTAGTTCTCAACCATTGACCCCGCAGAGACCTTATCTTTCTGATAACACTGTTTCTCTAGTTCTGACATCAAAATTCCAACCCGAGGGGCAGTCCTTGGTCTTTATCTTACTGGCTGCCCTCTCGGGGACTTTGGACACTCTTAGGCCTCCAGCCTTTCCTCGAAACTCCTTCAGAATAAGTAACAGGACCATTTCTGAGTGTTCTCCTCTAACATCCATGTAACAACCTCCTTGACCGGGTGAGTCTTCCAGGGCCACCCCTCAAATACCAGCGTCCCCCTGGCTCTGCCTCTTGCTCTTTCTTTTGTCCCTTATCTCAGAGATAACAAGTCACCTTGGACTCACCCCTGCTCTTCTTCCCCACACCCTGTGTCTCCGCTTGACGCTGGGGCGGGCTCACTGCCTCCGCTTCCTGATCGGTTTCTCACCTTCTCGGCCTCCCAACCCCAACCCGACGCTGCCCCAGACCGTAGTCACTAGTCACGTTTGGCTCTTTAAATTCTAACCCCATTCCAAGTGCTCACGAGCCGCATCAGGCAGGTGGCCGCGGCGCTGGACAGTGCAAACGTGACCCTTTCCGCCATCGCAGACCTTTGTTAGACAGTCCTTTCTCATAACTCACCCACATCCCAACGTGGGCTCCGTGGCTAACGACACACAGCCCTCTCTCTCCTGACCCGATTCCTCAAGATCCCTCAAAGCAACCTCACCTCCAGGAAGCTTTCTCTGACCCTCAGAGGGTCCAGGAGATGACCCGCCTCGGGGCACATGGGACATTCTGGGCTTCTCTTCATCATTGTACTGATTATCAAGAGCAACAATCGTTTGTTTGTTTGTCTATTTCTTCCACAAGGGTGTAACCTTGAGGACAGGAATTAATTCTGCATCTCAAGATGGTGATACGTGCCCTTAATTATCCATTCATTAACTTCATAGATCTTTCCTGAGCATTGCTAGGAGGTGCACAACACTGAGTGTACAGCAATTTTAAATATTTCATGTATTGAATATTTACACTCCAAACAAGTGTTTGTTATTCAGTAAGTGTTTGTTGACTACATAAACCCTGACTATGATTCTAGAGGACCAATGTCATGGAAGTCAACTGATGTGTGTTTTGACATAACACTGGGCAGTACCCTTATGAACAGACCATTGGATTATAAAAACCCATAACTTCACCTGATAGAGGTTTCTGCACTTTCTTCCCATGCAAGAACTGAGGGGGGGGGGGGGGCACAGTCATCAGGTGACTATAATCTTCATGTAAAAAGACTATTTCTCTTCTGTTCAAAATTTTACCCTACACCTGGTAGAGCAGGTCCTCAGGAAACACTTATTGAGGAAACGCTACAGGAACAGGGACAGGTTCGCTTCCTGTGTTCTTTAATCATAGATAAACATGCTCTTGAAAAGGTCCTCTCTAATGCAAACCAAATGCCTTAAAAGCTTTGTTTTTGAAGTTAGATTAACTTTTAAAATACTTAAGACACAACGAAACCTTGCAAAACAATGAAGTATGAATAAAATGCACCTTCTAAAAATAGTTTAGAATTACTAAGCAGAAAGAAGTGGCCGTCACCTTACCCACTTCATTAAGTTAGGTGGTTCCTGTCATAGCATTCTTCTTTTGTGATGTATCCCCAGGGAGGAGACAAAACTATAATCGTACAAATATTTTAAAAGTGAGCCCGAAGATGCATAAAGCAGCCCAAATTGTATCACGCTTGTTCTTTGAGTAATTTGAGGAACATATACAGAGTATCGGCAATTTAAAAGCTATCAAGGGAGGAAAATGTGATAGAAAATTATGAATCAAGTGTCCCATATCGTTGCTTTAAGTAGTAATTCTCATTAAAATCATATGCTTTAAACTGAAAAGCTTTCTGAGCCAAAATAGACAATGTAATAGCAAATATTGTGTGTGAATGAGGAATCTAGTTCCCTGGGACATCCAAAAGTCAATTTTTTTCCTGCGGCATTTAGCAACTTCAAATTATTATTTAATTAATTTAAAATAATCTGAATCTAAATGGCCTTGAAATTAACAGAATAAGCAAACTACTATATTATATGTTATTCTTTGACCATAAGGAAAGTCAGAAGTTGTCAACAAGTCATTTATATGACAAGTTCTAAAGGTTAGTGGAATACAGTAGAATCTTGCGTTATTTAAACTCTTTAATGGTACCTATAAGGTCTCAACTTTTATATATACTTAATTAGTTTCAAATTATTTAATTCTTATTTACTTCTTACAATTTAGTCAATATTTAGACCAAACACTACTTCCTTAGCAACTCACACAATGTTTTGAAATCCATAAACTCTACGAGTCAACAAAAAATGTGAGATACGCTTTGCTCCTTGGCCCTTATCCAAGCCGCTCTCCTCTCTCTAATTTAAGTGTGGCAGACGATGTTAGCAAATAATGAACTCAGAAAAAACTGCACAGACCATATGGCTTTACTTGACTTGCTTCTAAAACGGTGCCTTCAGAGTTTTATTAAAATAAAAAAGATATCACAGAATATAAGCACAGTAAAATTTCCTTTTTAATTAAATAAATGAATGTTAAGCCAAATGAAACCATAGATTTGTGCCTGCTTTTCAAACTTGGCTTCCTATAAACTTGGGATATACAGTGTTGTGTCTTTCCATGTTATAGAAATCAATGCATTATTTCTATTAATCCAAAGATACAAAGGAATAGAATGCAAAACTTGTACACACTTCCTAGCACTTAGAAGTTATCTAACAAATATTAAGGAGTTGAATAATCAATGAATCTGGTTTTAAGGTAAAGCATTTGGGGTTTGGTGAAGCCAGGTAATACCTTAGACATCCAGGAATTAACTCCCATCTACCTTTAAAAAGGTTTTAAGAGAATTTAAGAGGGATTTACACTATCAAATGATTCTACACGAAACTAAAATCACACATATCAAAATAACAAGTTCATAAACATCATCAAAATTAGAAATATAAATATTAGTACATCACAGGAAGATGAACATGTCTTATTATCAACAAACTAAATTACTCTCAAAACTGACCCAAAAATGACTAGAAGTATAATGTAACTCAGGTAAATGTATTATGTAAAAACATTATGACCAGGCAAAGTAAGCGAATTAATTATTCATGAAAATTCAAGATAGGTCACCTCCTACTGAAATCCTTGCCAGAATTTAATAACAACTAATTTCATATAGTTATGACCATGTGCTAACTACTTTACACAGATCAATTCATTTCATCCTCATGATGAAATGGTACCATTATTATCCTACTTTACAGAGAAGGGAAATGAGGCTCCAAAGTGTAGAGTAACTTTTGTAAAGAGTCGCAGCGAAGCCGGGATGTAAATCCAGCCAGTGCAGGTCCAGCGTCTGGGTCCCTGAACTCTCTCCTATTGTCCTGGTATAGAGAGAGCCACACACCAGCAAGAAAAATCTACTGCAGTAAGGAAATATATTGTCAGCCCTGATTCACATTATCTGACTGTTAAAACTTACATTAGGGTTACTTTACATATGTGAGCTGTTGTGTGTATTTGTGTGGTAACTCTTATTAAATAGAGTGTCACACGGGTCTGCAGCGACTTAGGCTTCACCTTCTGTGCACTGAGGGCATTAAGAAACGGCATGAGAAACAGGACATAAGTCCCCCCGTGCCCAGTTCCCACTCCCATTCTGAGCAGCTACCCAGGGCCATGGGTATCCCTCCTCCCGATACTCCTCTGGCTGATTCAGGATTGTCCTCTTTCTCCCACAACTTCTATTTAGAAATGCCTGTGTAAATATAAAATCAGAATGTATTGGGTAGGCCAAACAATGTGTTTAGTTTTTCCATAAAATAAAAGACGCATTTTCATTGTCACCAATCACTTTTTTGATTTGGATATTTTGAGTACGTTGGCAATGTCCCATGTGGTACAATGTTGATTGTTCTCTCTTCATGTCTCAGTTTGATCGCTGTCAGCTTCAACTGGTCTGCTGACCATGGAGCATCGTCCAGCGAGAAATCTCCAGCACAAATCTTCGCTAACCACTCCGGACACATTTGATCAGTCACAGCACCTTTTCCATACACTGCATAAAGCTCTTTTCACATTTCGGTTGTTTTTTTAACTTTCTTGAGATAATAAAGCATAATATGCTGAAAATGTGATGTACTTTCTTCCATCTTCAATATTAAAATGGCTATACAAATTTACCAGTTTTGATTTGCTTAAATGCATGCCGATAGGACAGCTGTCACAATACCATCTAACAACATTGTTTCAAATGAAGTTAGAGACACCTAAGCACTCCTAGGGACATCTTACAGGGGAAAAAATGACCTTTATAGCCAACCCAATAATTGTGAGGTAACATCATTATTTTCATCATTGCTATTATGGGAAAAAAAAAAACAGGATCATTTACAGAAAGGAAGAGGGTTCTCTCCCTTTCTTGTTAAACTGCATTGATTCAGTGCAAAAACCAGGCTGTCGTCCCGAGCACAGAGAAGTGTGTTAGCTATAGAAAAAGCACCAAGGGCCCTGCAAGGCGCTGAGGCAGACCCATCTCCCGGCACCGCGACACGAATGTACAGTCTCATGTACTTCTCTCGACGTACTTCACTGTCTTCAAAATATTGCTTTGTTTCTTTGTGGCTGTCCTTTAATAGTTCTACCTGTCTGATCGGAGGAGAAATTGGTGAAGAATCAACGGTGTCATTTCCACTGGCTCAAAGACAGCCGCAAAGCCACGTGGGGTAAGATGTCTCTTCCTCACCGAGCAGCACCCCTGGGTAAAGAAACACGAGCATTTTACTCATCCCTGGGCGCTTCCCCGGAGAGCTCCTGTGTCATCTCTCGGCAGCTACCTTGGATCGTCCGTGCCTCTGAGGATCACTGCTGACTCATTTTTAAGTAATTTTACATCTGTTCTCAATGAAGTTCTTACGAGGGAAAACATGCGATAAAACTATATACATATTTGGTGAAGTCTTGCACCATTAATCAGACTCAAACATGGAAAAAGTACAGCTAAGATGTCATATTGCTGTGCTCTAATTACCCGCCATTTGTAACAACAGCCTTGCTCATTTTTCTTGTCACTTCTTTTCCTGCCTTTCTCCCCTGCGGGCCAGATGTCAACAAGCTGCTATCTCAGATGAGTCAGATTTCCTTTGCCGATCTGTGTTTGATGGCGTTTTCTCTTTGCTTATTTTACACATTAAAGGGCATGCGTGCAGGGGCTCCATGACTCCATCCCCAGGACTTGGTTGGTGCAAATGCACCTCAGAAGGCCTCCACAGACCTGCTAAATGAATAGTGCGACACTTGCTTTGGATAATGAAACACAAAGAAAACAAATTGTCTCAGGCAGAAAGACAAAGCAGCGAATTTTAACCCATTTACCATAAACAACTGATTGTCAATACAACTCCATGAACAAAAATGTTTTAATGAAACTTGCAGGTGGAATTCCCTTCCGTCCAGCTTTACCTCTCAAAGAACCAAAGTCTCTTCAAAGTCACTCACGTTCCATCACTCATCACAGAACGGAGTCAACTTGAACTACACAAGCTCCCTGGTGCAATAAACGTGGCTGTCTTTTGTAAAATGATTCTTACCTTCCTCAAAGACCCCAGACGGGGTGGAGGGTGGATTCAAATCTTTTTTAAGGTTACCCTCATGTCTTCTAGCTTCCACATTACAGTCATTGCTGAAATGATAGTCAGGGTCAATGTTCCAAGTTCCTCATCCAAGCTGTCTCTTCTCAAGTGGCACTCCCCCTCTCTGCCCGCCCAGCCCCAATCAAGGCCTCTCCACGTAGGGACAAGTGGTCATGTTCGGGAACGTCGGGAAGAGGGCCTTGTCTGTTGCCCTCTGGGGCACGCGTCACCTGCCCCCAGGGCCCCCCGTCCTGCTCCGTTAGCTGTCTCTGGGTAGGAAACCTTAAATGTGTCGCAAACGACCACTACTGTATCTAGACCCTGGATTTTGTGGGCTAGGGAGTGAGAGAGGGTTGTGGCTACAGTGTCAGAGGCTTCACGAGACTCACGATGTCAGAACGACTCAGGGAACAGGACTGGGAAGCTTGCTCACTGTCCTGTCCCGTTCCCTGGGTAATGCAAGGTGGAGGCTGGACTCGGCTGGGACTTGACCAGACTGCCCCCCAGGGCCTCCCGTGGCAACCAGAGACTGAAGGGACTGCTGAGTCAAGGATGCATTTGCTCCCCAAAGACACCCCCAGTGCTGGAGGCAGCCCCCATCCTCGCTGGAGGGAGCACAGATTGAAAAGACTGTGGCCCACCGGGCAGGAATCTTCCTCTCTTCCCACTGAGTCCTTGAGACAAGGATCCTTGTGTCTGCTAGGAGATGCTAACACAGATTCACTGAATCTATCATGAATATGCAGGAACATCTGGAAATCTGAAGCGTTCCCTCTCCATCTTCCTGGCGTACACATGAGCTCAGCGCTCTCAGAAAGATTTAATATCAAGCCCACTTGCTCCCAAGGAAGAGGGGGAGTCCCAGGCCGGGAGTATCCAGGCTAACTTCCTGCCCCTCCTTGTGCCCCCAGGAGACTGTTGTAGAAGAAGAGGATTTGTTTTGCAGAATTTAATTAGGATTCACACTAATTGCTTAGACTGAGCCTGTGGAGCTTTGTAAGCTAAGACTTCAAAATCCTTTCTAACGATCTCTCCACCTATTTCAGGTAATATCAAGCTTCTCAAGCGTGTTTACTTAGGAACAATAACAAACGTTTATGTGCAAGAATGAGGTGGCAAGTTAATATGTGAAATCCATGTCCTGAAGAAGTCAGAGAACTGATTATTCCCCAGGAATATTTTGAACGTTCATGATGAATAGTAGGGTTGACTTTTAGCGCTTGGCTTACAAACTCTTTAATATGAACGAACCTGCAGAAGTGGCATTGACTCTTTTTAGATGTAAATCTGGCAGATGGATAAATCTATGACTCACCCTGGCTGGGTGTGAAAAAAAGACTCTGGTTTTCTTTGTTAAGTATCTGAGTTGACTTACAGTTTGTTTTCACAAAGCCTGTGAAAGCTCCTGCAGTGTAAACCCCTATCAAGTACAAGTTTGAAGCACAGGCCAGCGAACCACAAGCTTCTCCTGCAGCTTGAGAGTGAGTTCTCCTACAAAAATACTCTCTCCTTTCCCTACAGGAAGGGCATTGCTTTCCGCTTTTCGTAAATAGTTGTCAAGCTATAATGTCCTTAAGAGTTGGCCTCTATGTGGAAAGAAAGGAAAGCCACAAAGTTGGTGACTACCTGAATTCTACCAGCTGCGCATTAGCAGCCTTGTATTTCCCCCGAGCTCTTTGCGACCAGCGAGTCCTGCATGTTGCTGCTGTTCGTGGTGCTGCTATCATCATCATCCCTTGCTTTTATTAGACACCAAGTCAACATGATGACGTAGAACTTAAAACTCTAACACTCTGAAAATGTACTTAATTATTTTCATCATCCTGAATTCGTTCCCTGAAGGAGCTATAACGTGTTCTTAAAAATAGTGATTGTGCAGAGCAAAACAAAAATTAAAAAGAAAAAACAAAGAAGGAGAGAAAATGTGTTGGAAAACAGCATGTGTGTTCACAGCCTTGTTCCTACTGCCGAAGAGCAAAGATGAAATTCGCATGTTTTGTTACTGACCTTGAGGTACCTGGGATGGGGGGGCGGGGGTTGCCTGGAAGGCACACAAAACAGAATTTCTACAAAAACAGAATTTTCGCAATGCCCACCAAAAGAATCCCAGGGTCGGGGGGAAGCTTTAAGACCATTGCAATCACGAAATTGGCCGTTGTCAGAACAAGAAGTCACCGAGGCTTGTGATAGCAAAAGTGAATGCTGACACACGGAAATCTAGACAGCCACTGAGTCCTCAGATTAAACCTGGAAGAGCTTCATTAGTTCTTAATAAGATGTGATGCAACTGAACAGTATTTGAATATATTAATGGAGCAAAGCTGGAGTGCTGAAGGAAGGTGTCCAGATAAGACGATGGGAACTATGGGCAGTTTCTACACTTGGAGCCGCATAGGGAAAGCTTTATTGAAAAGAATTCTGAAACATTTGCAGTAATGCTAGTCAAGGCTGATAAATTTGACAACAGATTCAGAGGACGACGTTATTACAAGGCTATAAACAGTTTAAAATCATTTAGAATCCTATTTCCTAGAGTCTGCAGCGATGCAGACACTTTCTACCTATAGTATATGGAGCATGAAACTCTAAACTTGAATTATTTGCATTTTAGTGGAGCAAATAGATACCTACTATTTACCAAATATGAGACCAAGCCAGTGATAGCTTTCGCACTGAAATAGCGATACTCTGGACTCCTGGGCTTTTATATTTTTTGCACTGGATTCCATGTGTTTTCTGTTTGTTTTCAATGCGAAACTGAAGTTCTCAAAGTGGGAGCCCCTACGCATTACACATTGTATCCCTACCCCTCTTCCGCTTGTTTGCACATGGTAGGAGTCAGCGATTGTGCGTTGAGTAGAAGATAACAAAACCATGTAGAAGCCCGTTCTCATTGATACAGTGACAGTCGCTGCCCACGTGCATTCTGACATCAGACGAAGTGTGACTCGGAGCCACGGACTGGATACTGCTTCTGGGAGGAGTCGCCTGTTGACTGCCATGGGATCCGGGCCCCGGACAGTGTGGCAGGACAGCAGGCCAGGTCACGTCCCAGTCTCTAGGCAAATCGAACTAAAGCTTCTCATGACAACAGGGCTCTTCCACACCGTGCCTGGCCTTTTCCATGGGGGCCCCTGCTCCGGGGACACCTTGTATCGCTCTGCTTTTGCTGCATTTGGACTGCAAGCTCCTTGGGTTTCCACCCCAAAGTGACCTCGTCTGGGAAGCCACCTTCCGGCCGTGCCCCCAGCCCTGGGCGGAGTTGCCTCCTGCAGTGTCCCTGCGGCCCGCCAGGCCTGTGTGTCGTTCCCATGCATCACCCTGATTGCAATTTCCCGCTCACCTGTGTGTCTCTCCCCCGAGCCTGTAAACTCTGTGGCCACACATTGTATTTTATTCCTAAGTCTATTTCCAGGAAGAAACACAGCGCCCGACACCTGGGACAGACCGCCGTTGCTTATTTTCCTCCAGCCTCAGACCGAATATGCCAGATTTCCCCATTCCGCCCCTCTTCCAGCAACAGCAGGGGTCTGGGCCCAATCCTCCCCGAAAGGGCCTACGGTGGCCCCAGGGAAACTCCTTAAATTCATGGTAAGTATCACAAAAACAGAAAGCACCGCCTCTCCATGGGATGTCATACTGTCTGCACGTGTCACCGGAACACGGTGCCCCTTCTGGAGCCAGACCACAGCCTGATGTGTTCATGTGGCAGAGAGAGAAGAAGAAAAACCTCTGGAGTGCTAACAACGCTGCAGAACTGCCGCCCTGAATCTGGCGCCAAAGGTGAGTACTGGGGAAGCCGCTAACGGACCCCCCATGCCACCCACGCATCAGGGCTGACCACAGAGTCCGGGGCCCAGCTCAGCACACGCCCTGCGGCGGAGAGAACAGAGCCAACGCCACCCACATCATTGCTCCCAAGCTCAGGGGCAGAGGGCGCTGTGCTCGGCCTTTGCAGTCGGGTAAATGCACGAACCACGGGGGGCTTCGTCAGGATGCTCCGGAAGCTTGGGGCACCTGTCCAGCCCCCACATTTCAGCAAAGCCTAGTAAGCCCCACTGATTCATGACACCCAGGATGTGGCCGCCTGGCGCTGGGCCACGGCGAGGGCACGGCTCCGGGTGAAGCTGAATAAACGAAACTCAGGACACATATCACTTAGTGCTGACACTACGGCTTTGTTTCCAAAATCTCACGGGGTGAGTTACATAAATTGATATTTTGGGACTTTGAGCCTGACGGCAGCATGCCAAACTCTATGGGGCTCTCCAAGACGCCTGCAATACAAAAAAATAATAGGCAGCACCTATTTCTATATGTAGCCAATAGCTAAGCTCATCATCATGTTTATTAACACCTCTGAGGCATATATTGTTATTGTGATTTTATTCCCATTCGTAGATGCAAAACTGAGCTATAAAGAGGTTAAGTCACTTCACCACGGTCACCCTGCTAATCACAAGCCAAGAGCTGGAGCACATATGATTAAGTTCTGTGCCCTCTCTCCTCAGAAATACTAACAATGCGGAACAGCATATGACTGCACAGCATAAGGAATATTCTAGAAAAATGAAAGATGTTTCATGCAGAGACTAGAAAACCCAACCAACAGAGAGAGGGCAGAGAGGTGTTCCGCCCTATGAGAAAAGATAACTGAAGGATGGATAAAGTACCATTCAAATATAATCGCCTTTGAGTTTAGGATAAGCCCAGAGGAGGGCACTGGGGGGGGGGGGGGGGGATACTGTAGAAAGGATCCTGGAGAAGCGGAATCCCACGTCGTGCCGGCAAAGAGAGCTGCGGTGTGGGCGCTGCGGCGGGCATGGCAGACCTGGGCTTCCGCAGGTGTACGTCTGCCGATACCCGAGTGTTCTGATCACATGCCCACCATTCTGTACACACCAAGTAGATAAGCCTGACCCACTGAGCAGACAGGTGTCCCTTCCTTCCATCACTGGTCCATCGGCCTCCTCCTCTAAATAAACGCTGAGGCACAGAAGACAACCTGCCAGGGCAAAGCAGTCAGCTTTCCATCAAGGACCAAGAGCCTGAAAATGGGCATCTTAGGGAGAACAAAGAAACAGATAGGGTTCTGGCAGGTGGCTTACCTGTCATCACTATGCCCCCAGGCTGTGATGGAGAAACAAAATCTACGTTAGATGCCCATCAGTGTGCGATCGCAAGCATCACCGCCGGGACAGGCAGGGCAGGGCCCCGGGCAGCGTGTCCTGGGGCCGCTGAGCTCGGAGCGTTGTCTCATGGGGGTGATAAGGCACTCAGTCACGTTCACGTGGCTCAGATGCTGTCCCACCTGACCCCTTCAGGAAGCAGTGGCGTCAGCTTCCTGCCCGCTGCCACCAGACCCAGGGAGGCCATATATCCGCGACATCTGTGAAGGGCCAAGCGCCGGGTGCCGTTTGGCTACATGGTGTTTGTTACGTACGTCAGCCATGTGTCTGGGCAGAACGGAATGCATTAGTTTGAAATGTCAATGCGTCCTTTGAGCATGGCGCTTTCATGATTTTTATTCTACCCAAAACTGGATGAGGAAATTCATCGTCACCTCTATTCAAAACACAAGGAAACTGAGGCTCAGGGAGTATTCTGTCTTCCGTCTTGCCCGTGGAAATCCAACTGGTCAGAGAGGCGGGAAGGGGCAGCGGACCCACGGCCTTCTCCTCCAGCACCCTGGCTAATCACTGTGCCCTGCGGCGACCTCCTCCAAGCCTGCCTGGAACCAAGTTACAGGCAACAAAAATCAAATGTCAACTAGGAGCATTTTCTTTAAATGTCCACATATCTAAAATTATTTCTGAGTGTACTGCTGGCATTAGGTTTGAGCCGATGAGAAATGAAAACATGGCTGAAAATAGACTTAAAGATTTACTCTAAAATAAGAACAATGAAATGTTTCAAATAAAAAGATCGAATCTGCTGGACTGAGATAAGTGGCATGTGACCAGGCCAACAAGGCTCCTACATTTAACATTTTTCATGTCCAATCGCTTTTTTCCATTTCTTTCTGGAGATAGGAAACTATCTGTCTGGAGCGTCCCCTGCCTCGGCCTGCAGCCTCCTCTGCTGGGCTTGCTTCTGCTCACGGCTGGCCGTTCCTACTTTGCACCGTTTGCTCCTCTTGCTTCCCCCCGGACCTCCAGCATCAGCTACAGGGTCTACCACACCAAAAAAAGGCGACAGTATTTTTATCATCAGTGCCATTGCTCTAAACACATCAAAAACACAATGATATCAGCAGTTAACATGTTAAGACTGAGTTAGAAAAGGTTAGGGTATTTGCCAGAACAAAAGGAAGGACTGAGGAAATAAAATTTAGGGAAGCAGCCCCAAAGCACCTTAAGAATGTAATGGCCCTGGCTGCTGCGGCTCAGTGGATTGAGCATCGGCCTGTGAACCAAGTGTCACTGGTTCGATTCCCAGTCAGGGCACATGACTAGGTTGTACGTCAGGTCCCCAGTTGGGGGCACAAATGAGAGGCCACCACACAGCGATGTTTCTCTCCCTCTCTTTCTCCTTTCCCCTCTCTCTAAAAACATATAAATAAAATAAAAATAAAATAAAGTAACCTTGTTAAAAAATAAAAGAATGTAATAAATCTTACAATTAACAAGGAATGGAGCCTCTATGTCTGCAGCTTGGATGTCTAAATACCTTGATGGTCTTTTGGCTAAAGTCAACTAAAACTATTGGATAAAATTTTAAAATATATGTAAACAACCTTAACTTTCTTCAAGAGATTAAGTAATTGTCAAAACCCCAGAACAAAGGGAAAGTTTGCCTTCATAGAGGTGGGCACAGCACAGAAGCCAAGTTTTCCCGTGAAGACACTGACTGGACTGGTTTTTCTATTTTTCCCATTGCAATTATTGTCTTTGAATGTGTATAACTGTGAGCCACAAAGCAAGGTGCAGAACGCATGAAACATAGCCTGTACTATTCAATACGGTTAAAACGGGAAGCATCCTGTCTGTCCACGTACACACACCCACGACATATCTGTGACAGCAAGGTCTTCATAAATACCATGTTGAGAAAAATAGCTGCTTCTCTGCAGGAGGGAAGAAAGGGGATTCCATATATTAAGATTAAGGGCAAAGTAAAAAAATAATAATAATGAAGGGAAAGTAATTATTTTTCTTAATTAAGGGGTAGATATATGAATGTTGGTTATATAATTATTATTTATTTGTTATACATAATCCATTTTTTAAATTGTAGATACTAGAAAAGCCATAGCTTTAAATGGTTACTATAAATCAAATTCTGAACTACTAGCATTCATATCTCCTGTTTTATTTAACTCAGATACCAAAAGCCCTGAGAATCATTATTGTTCTTCTCATTTTTATAGATTCCCCAGCTTCTGTGTCCCAGGTGACCAGGACTGGGACAGAAGCCCTCACTCAGATACTCCAGTTCCAAGGCTAGTCCTTTCCGGTGGCCCTGTCTCAGAAACACACCTCAGGTGTCATTAGACACAGGACACAGCCCACCTTGTCTTTAAAACAAGAGTAAAAACACACTAGGTCTGTGCTGCTTCAGACGTTCCATGACCTTTTCATTCAAATCTATTCAATCATTAAACACAAGAGAATGGGCCCAAAATGGAGTCACTTATGCTAAGCCCCATGTTACCAAACTGAGACTTAATTACAGTTTCTGCTTTTCCAGAAATGGAACCTTCAACCAATCAGGAGTCACCTGACCAGCTAGGTCATCTGCCTTGTGGACCTGTGCCAGCTCCCACCAGTAAGTGGAATGACCAGCCACTTTCTCGGCCATTAAGCCCCTCGTTCCTTCAGCCTGGATGTCTTTCATTTCCCACAGTGACCCGGAGCTCCCTTCCACCTGCGAGACTGGATGCTGCCTGATTCAAATTGACTTTTGCTCAATGTAAACTCTTACCATTTCTAATATGCTTCAGTTTACCTGGGAACGGTACCTAAGATGCTGGTCACTGGGGGAAACAGGAAACTTCTGGCGATCTGTTTTACACAAACATGGCTCGATGGCTGATTGAGTTCATTCCGGAGGAGGAATGCTCTCGGCCCACCTTCTCTGTGATGACACTATCAGCAGAGATGTGTCAAGTGTCCGGGGAAGAAAAGAAATGTCCCTTCAGCAGAGATGTGACTTGTCGAAAGATAAACCAAGTAAGTCCTCATCTCTGAATACACAGGATTCAAAGAAGTTAGCCAACTTGCTCCCTTCAGAGGAAGCACTTGTTTTGGAACAAATGACCCTATTTGTCAATAACTCAGGAAGCATGATCTTAAACTGCTTTTGAGTAAATGGTTTGGGAAACCCATGTGCCAATAAAGAAGTGAAGCTTAAGAAAAGCCTAAGCTTTTCAGGGTGGTACCTGACCCATCCAGGGTTATGCTGTTTATAAGGAGGGGCTTGATGAAACTCACCAAGGGGACAGGAAGAGCTTGCTTCCGAAAGTCACCCGGCAACATGAGGCAGCCGCCCAGCAGTGTCTGTCCCACGCCGGCGTCGTGACTGCCAGGGAAGGTCACTCAGTGGGGGATCAGAACACCTGGAGTTCAGGCCACCGGCTCTCGCTAACTTAGAAAATTACCCAGAACTTGCGTTTCCATACTTGGAAGCGGGGGACCAAAATGTCTGTCCCAGAAAGCTTACTAAGAATTAAGTGTCACATCGCACCCAAGTATCTGCTGGAATGATAGCTCTACAGGAAACCTCAGGCATCACCAGAGCCAGGCAGTGGCCAAGGAAGGTGGGAGCGGAAGCATTAGAAGTCATCACCTCTGACCTGCATGACGGTCAAGAGCTGGTTAACACAGGAAACCCAAAGCTGAAGTAGGAACCATGTGCATATGAAGGACTTGTAGCCCCTCTCAGTGACAGACACGCAGGATTGGCCAGGGCGTTTCAATGGGGGAGCGCAGCCAGGCTTCCACGCCAGCGTCGCACAAGGGAGCCGGCGGGCCCACTCAGCGTCCCCGAGAAAATAATGAAGGGAAAGTGGACTCAGCAAGTCCCGCTCCGCCGTTCTCTGCTGCGGCTGCAGCCGGGTGTTATTTTATAGATCAGTTCAGTCTCCGTGGAGAAGAGGGATACTGTGCTCATTTGAGTCCAGAGGCAAATGCCCACATTTTTTAATGATAAATAATTTAAAATCTCTGGGTTTCGCAACACCAGGGAGCACTGAGCTTACCCAGTAGCTGTTTCTAAGTGGCCAGGACCCATTTCTGACCTGGGAGGGAGACAGAGAAGGCAGACACCTGTCACAGGGATCGCTCGTGTGCGTGCAACGTGCTCAGGTTTGGGACAAAATCAAACAAGACAACCTCTCTGTCTGTTCCTGTGATGGACCTCGTTCTGGCGTTAAGTCTGTGAGCTCTCTGCCCAGGCCTAGACCTCAGATTTTTCTTTTCTTTATTTTCCATTTTTTATTGTGGTTCTATCACAGCTGTCCCATCCCCCCCCCATTGCTCTCCCCTGCCCTGCCCACCTCCCCCCACCCCGCTCCCACGGTCAGTCCCCACCCCGCTGTCCGTGTCCCTGGGTCATTTGTATTAGTTTCTTGACCAGACCCTCCCCCTTTGTCTTACATCCCCCTTCCCCGTCATGCTCCATCCTGAGTTAATTTTTACTTAATAGCGTTTTTGGTTGAGAGTCAATTTTACCTATAGATGTCGAATTGCTGTAGCTCCGTTCATTGCAAAAACCCTCCTTCCCCCAGGGACTTGGGTTTACGCCTTTGTAACAAATCGGCTGAGCACGTTTCTGTGAGTCTATTTCTGGGGTCTCTTTCCTGTTTCGTGAATCTCCCCCAGGCCCTCTTAGTTCAAACACGAGTACCTCCCATGCGTCTACCCCTTCCCCTTCCTCAGCTGGAAACCTGGAAGGAAGTCGATGTTGCTGCCAGGGGTCATCGTGGAGACTTAGGACACTTAGACCTCAGAGATCCTTTTCCCCGGACTTCCAAGTTCTTGACCAGGCTCCATCGCAGCCTGCTGAGAGATCCGACTTCAGGAGGATGGGAGGGATACTAATACAAAACGGGCTGCTGAGAATCAGAAATACCTTGAATAGGAAATTACTTGGTTTCCCAGTGTGGACAAAATAAGCTTAATGGTCTCTGAAAACACCAAATAAAGAGGGAAATGATTGCTTCATCTTGTTGAGGGTAGTGATCTCTGAAATTGGATAAAATAAAACAGAGGAATCAGCTGCTTTCACGACTGTGTGGAAAATGAACAAAGGCATACAGACGAACAAATGGAACGCTCATCACCTACCGCAGCCGACCTGTGCATGTCAGACCTGCGTCGTTCTTTGTACACGCACTGATTAATAGCAATCATAATAAAATTAATTTTAATATGTCTGTGCACTACCTAACATATCATATCACATTAAATTATTGATTGCTTTCAGCATGAGTAGGAGAATGCAAGGCTTTATAATCATGTGAATAAATAAAAACGAGAAAAAAATTTGTTTGCTAAATGTTGCTTTAATGACGGCAATTAGACGCTACCACAGCAACTAGGTTAATTATAGTGAAGTTGGGATAAGTAAATTATTTACAATATTACGCTCCAGCTGTGGGTCTGCTCAAAAGCAAATCAATTTACTATGAACACTGACACGGAATAAATGCTCTTATTTATACCATGTGAAAAACTATCTTTTGAAACTTTAACATCCGTAGTTAATATATTGAGGAAATACTGAAAGTAAAAACTGAAAGAAATGTCAGGCAAGCTCCAAAAAATAAAAAGGAACACCGTCCGACTTCCAAATCTCTCTAGGTTGAGTGGGAACATCGCTCGCTCATCACACAGACTTAATATTTCATAGGCTAAAGATAATGTTCTTTCACGAAGCAGTCGAAGTCCAGACTATATTGTGTTCCTTCGCTTTATACCCTAGTTCTTCAGATAGGCTTAACAGCACTCACTGGGAAGGAAGACTGTCTCCTTTTTATTTCTGTAGCCAAACCATGTTCCCTGCGATCATATCCAGCCAATGCTCCAGGCACTGAATAGTTTACTCACTAGTAAAACCCAAAATTAGACTCTGCTTTGGATTTCACGAGTTTTATACCCAGAAAGACCTCCTGAGCTTAGCTCAAATAAGCCCTTAAAAATTTTAATGAGAACAAATTAGTTCTACAAATGCACATACAGATTGAACATAAAATCAGCTGTCCTTGGGGACATCATGTCCACAGACACGTAATTAATCATCGCCCTGAAATACAATGGAAACACCACACGTCCACATTTTGAAATGAAAGTGCGGGTACATTTGATTCATTCCACCTGACGGCCCAGAGCTGTCCAAATCAAACAGGAGCCTTTTGATTACAGAGCAATCAAGTCTCTAATTAGGACTGGCACTCCCCCCATCATCTTCCCGTCATAATCACAGCAGCTTGTGCTGTGACGATCGGAAAGAAAGCTGGGTGGGAAAAGCAACAGGGATAAAAGTGACTAAAAAAACAGTTCTAAAATTATAAGTTTCAAAAGACAAGCATATATGGTTAACCACAGACAATAGACTTTTTTAAAAGGGGGACTTTGCATTTCTCCTTAACCCCCAAACAGTGATCATGGCCAGCAATCTGCTTTAATGATTATTTTACGAAATAACTTCCCAGCCTCTGTTTTATCAGAACAGACTCCTTCTGATCACCCTCTGGACATCTAAATGTACGCTCGTCTTTAACACCTGAAATTCAGCGGGCCAGAACTGAAGTCGTCCTGGCCTCTCTGCCGCTGAGAAACAGCCTTACCTCCCTCCCGCAGTCCTGCTCTGGGAACCTGAAACCCGGCTGTAACCAACCCCTCCACCTGAGGATATTCACCCCTGCAATGCTGCCTGCTCCCACCCACCTGCGCCCACGACCCCGCCCCCTACAGGTCCTCACTGTCCCTCCTCCGGCCTGGCGATGGCTTCTTAACCATGAAAGGTAGAGATGAAGCTCCGCTCCCCACCCTCCCCACCCCACTGTGGTCTCCATGAGGACATGGTCCATGAGCCCACTCCCTCACTGGTGCTGCTGGTTCTTCCTGTTCCCTGAGGAAGGGCTTTCCAAACGGCCCTGGGTGCGGAAAACCATGCTCAGAGATGTTTAAAGTAAAGGAGGGGTGGGGTCTGCCCTCTTGCGCTTTAGAAGACCATCAAGACAAACATAAATACGCCGCTTCTTTCCGGACCTCTAGTCTCTGAGGCGAGGGTGAGCCCAGGCACCTCCAAGGAAGAAGAGCAGGACTCAGGGGTCCCTGAACGTTATCTGACCACCAAATGCTCTCTCCAGAAGACTTGCTCGGGTGGAGAGGAACACCGTTTGGGATAAGTTGGCTTACAGGATTCACTCTAAACTCCTTAATTAAAATTTTTCTCTTGAGTCACGTATCCAAATTTCAGATGGGTCTAGAAGACAGGAAAGGATTTCAAACAGACAAAGTCAGGGAAGAAGACATTACAGAGATGGAAGGAAGGATGGAGACACAGAGAAGTGTGCCAGCGGGGACACTGGCTGCCTTTGCGCCCACCCCCATGTTGCGGAATGTATTTTTGATCACAGAAAATCAGAACAGGGCTTCAGAGAAAAGTAAGGACCCAGGTAGGCAAACCTTCCAAACTGGACTGCGGAACTGCCCCTCTGAGGCGGTCCTCCGGCATTAGGGCAGGGAGAGACCTCGAGATAAATCAAGTAAGCAGGGGACGTGACCTCTTGACAAGCTGGGACTGCTTCATGACATGAGCCATGGATATACTGATGCTGCCGCTTCATGACAAAAGGGTCACATCAAACACTACGGGGTGAATTCTTCATACCAAGCAACATTCGCCACGGCCGTCTCTTACCCGCCGCCTCTGAGCCCACCCTGACCCCAGCCCTCGGCGTGTGCTTGCAGTCAGAGGGCACGCGTGGCCGAGCGTGGCTCCCACGGTGCGTGGTACAGGGAGTCTCTCACAGAAACAGAAAAACTCACAGAAAGAGCGGAATGGGGGCCGCCAGGGCTGGCACAGGGGGGAAGGGAGCGTGGTCGCTCACCAGGCATGAAGGGGAACAAGGAGGCCGAGAGCCCTGAGGTGTGACTCCCTGTCTGTAGCTCACAACGCCTTGCTGTGCACCTGCAATGGAGGGCCGATCCCACGTTCCTGTTCTTACCAAAATAAAATACTATGAAATCTAGAAAGCTGAAACCCTTTCGTATTTAATCAAAGTTGAAATGGCTCAATATCCACAGGACAGAGGCACTTGCATCCAATTAACTGGCTCAAGGCAGTGGCTTCAAAATGTCAGTGACTCTGAGTTCTTCTGTCTCTCGGTGTGTCCCGGGGACAATGGTAGTATTAATGAAAATGGAAAGCCTGCCGTGCGCCCGGCACTCTGGTCAACTGTGCATATATTATCCCATTTAATCTTCTCAATGACTTCATCTCACAAATGAGGGCGGACGCTCACCGTGGTGGCAGAACGTGCCAGAGGTCTTGCTCGCAGTCAGTGGCGGAGCTCAGCCCACACCAACCTGAGCGTGTGCCCCTCCCAAGGAGAGACCCTGCTTCTCACCTATGTCGTGCAAAAGACGTGCATGGATCACAACACGTATCCGACCAAGCCCGATCTTCCTTTAGTAAAGTAAGGCTTGTTTTTCCCGCATGAGACATTATTTACAAAAAGCTGTCAGCTGATAGCAACGGGGAGACGAGTGCTAAGGAGGAAGGTAAGCAGAACGACCAGCCTTGGGAACATGCTTCGCCCGGGGACTGGACTTCACCCCCACCGACACGGGGGTGCATATGCAGTGAGCTGGGGACAGGATGATGCTGCAGTGAATGTCTACACACTGATCCCACTTATTAATTCTTCCACAAATTCCTAAGAGGCAGAAATGTGAGCCTTGGTTCCCCGCAGCAGCTGATCAGTTCTACTTCTGGAAAAACAGAAATAGAGTCAATATTTTTCCTCAAACACAGAGAATTGTCTGATGTAACCGTTTTGCGCGCCCTTTCCCTCTGTGCCTCTCTCTGAGCAGCGCTGTCTATCACGGTCTCAAACTTGTTAACTTCGATTTCATTAGAGCAGCAGAAACACTTCGAGCGAAGAGGAATCGGGGCTGCAGGGGTGAGTTTCCCACCGCGTAGGACACACAAATTCTAAGAAATTCTTAAGGTCAAGTGCATCCTTCAGAGTGAGAAAAGAACTCTCATGTCAGTGATGAGCCTCAGTGGCTTGACATTGGGCGGTGGGGGTTAAGTAACGCGGGGTCCTACCTCACCCACCTGTCCAGCTCTGTGACATTCCAGAGAACTGCTCTGAGGGACACTTCTCAGTAAAGACCACCGAGTTTTCGTTTGTTTTCCTTTCAGACCAGGTCAAGCCCACTTAAAACTCTGAGAAAGGCCAATTACGTGCTGCATACATTGCAGGTAGAACTGCATTTTTAGCAGGTTGTCCCTACACTTAATATTTGGAAAATTAAAGCAAGGGAAATGAAGTAGCTTGAAACCAGACAAGCAAGGTTAACAGAGGCTCTACAATGCCATTTGATTGACAAAGCTCTGTGGTCATTTGAGAGTTCGGGCTTGTCTCTTATCTGGCAACAGTGACGGGTCTGCTCTGGCACCTGGCTACTGTTTCCAGATGCCGGGTGGCGTTTGCATGTCGGCTGAGAGTCATCTGCAAAGAAAACAGTCATACCAGGAGGGGGGTAGGTGAGCACCCCGCAATGCACCGAAGGGCTATTTATTATTCAGTCGGCAGCTCTAAGGACAGAACAAATGGAGCGCGGGCTGGCGTTTCTGATTGTGGACTGTCAGGATGCCTGACTCTGTAACCTTGCGTATGCAAATGCCCAGATTTCCTTTCCACGAGGGGCTGAGGGAGCACCCTTGGTCTCATTCAGCCACGATGAAGGCCTTCGGCGAAGTGCCAGACATTGGCACGGAGAGGGCTTCAGAGGGAGACGCGGATGCCTGAGACCCGCACAGCCTGTATGGTTTCAAGCCCCCAACTGCATTCATTATTCGCCACAAACCCTTACAAGCGTCATTGCTGTGCGGCACTGCCTACTGCGTGGTGTGAGGGCCGTCTGTTACCGCTTCTCAGGCCGTGTTAAGTCTCATGCCCAGCCGGCCACGGTAAGAAGGCAGGCGGGCCCACTCCCACCGCTAGACTTAAGGCTGATCTCTGGATTCCACGTAAAAAAAACAAACCAAACACCGTGGTCTCGGTCCATGTGGGACATCATAACAAAATGCCACAGCCTGGATGGCTTACAAACAACAGACATTTACTTCCCACAGGCTGGAGGCTGGAAGTCCAAGGCCAGGTGCCGGCAGGGTAGAGCTCTGGGGAGGACCCTCTTCCACGTTGCAGGCTGCCGTCTTCCCTGGTGTCGGCACCCGGCAGAGGACCGAGCGAGGAAGCAGCTCCCTCCAAACGTTACAAAAGGCACTGCCTCCATTCACGGGGGCTCTGCCCCTGTGACATCATCTAACCCTAAATTGCCTCTCAAAGGTCCCACCTCCAAATACACTGGGGGCAGGGTCTCAACATATGAGCTGAGGTGGCTATGAACATTCCTTCAGTCCATAATCATCACACCAGATAGTGTTCAGATGTAAATTCACTCAGACAGAACGTTTACAATCTGGGGTGACTGGGAGCAATGACCGGAGACGTTGGGATGCTGGCAGAGCTGTTTCCTTTTCAGTCACGGACAGGAAGGTAGGGCTGAGGGACGGACCTGACCCACGTAAGGCATTGCAGTCGGAAAGGGGAGAGGTGCACCCATCGTAGAAAATTTAAAAAGAGTCCTGAACCAACTAAAATCTGTCTGCTTTTTATTCTCACCATGAACCGGCAATTCTAAACAAAATCAGTGATAAAATACTTGTCACGGGGGAGGGGGGTACATTTTGTTGGTCTACGTTCTAAATGGTTGCTGTGGATGCTAGTGAATTTTAATAATATATACGTAAGCTACAAATTAACACCTTTTTATTAGTCTTCTTTAATGAACAGCATGACCTACATGGAAGCTGAGTTAGGGCAATCACTGATTACACAGTCGTTCTGCGACCCTGATGGAGCCCGAGTCACGGCGCCGACCCGCGTGCCCCACTGGGGCTCCATCCTTTCCTCCCTGCCCTTTCTCTGCGTGAAGCTGAGCTAAAACGGCACACGTGAACACAAAACAGAAAACCGACGATGCAGTGACGGTGAAGACTGAAAAACTGGACTGAGTGACTACAGCTTTGCCATTCTATGTGGCCACTTGGAGATCTGTATTTGTGTTTGTTTTAATACAGTGAAATAAAGTTTTAACTGGGAGGTGTCATATTTGCGTTTAGTGAGCGCAAATTTTAGTTCAAGTATAAAACATTCAAAAAACATGTTCCTGGATATGAATGCGGTCTTGAAAATCAAAAACAAGTCTTTCTTATCATTGATCATCTTTTTTTTTAAACCATAGAATAAACCAAGAAAATGAAATTTGTCATCGGTGGTATGATTGTATGATTTTGCAGTTGTCTGAACTGTCGCGTGGAGAAGGACCCGTTAGAAAGCAATCTGCTCTGGTGGCAAATGCCCCAGTGACATGACTGTCTGCAAAGTTTTTCAAATTATTGGGCTTGACAAGGTGAATCTCTGTCACTGCAGGGAAAACTTGACTCTCCCGTCTGCCTAATACTGATCATGAGCAATTAACCTGAAATTATGGGGAGCCTTTGTGCTAATGAAATTTGACATTAAATTTCCAAAATGATTTCTGCAAACATGACATTTCTCCATGGCAGGAAGTCCTCTTGGCGCTGAAGCCATTTGTGCAAGCTGGGAAAGGGTCATCTTCTCTCTTCACTTCTGTCTAAAACACTCTTAGGATTCAACTCACACTTGGCTCCATTAAGGACCACAGGCAATGGGTGAAGGTCATGGGCCACACGTTGAAGATCCTAGGCTAGGCACCCAGGTCTCTGTGAAATGGGGATAGTGCTATTTCCCCTTCCCAAGCATGCAGCTGCATTAAGGGTCATGGACACATTTCTCTAACCTGACTTTGGGGACTCAAATTAGATGCACATTTGCATAGTCATCAAACTGAACAGCTTACAAAAAATAGTTTCTAAGAAAGGTGTGGATGGCAAAGAAGTTTGATTCCTTACTCCTTTGGTTACCCAAATGAGTGAAATAATTCGAATTTAATACAATTAAATCTTATTTCTGGAGAGATCAATACAGAAACAAACAAACAAACAAAAAAAATCAAACAAAGCCAGGTCACCTTTTTAGTCTCTTGAAATTAAATGTAGGAAGTGTCATTATACATTTTAAAACATTCCAGATCAAGAACTAGAATTTTTTAAGAAAATTTCTTTACTGAAATATAGTCAAAATGATACGAGAAATATGTTTCCAAGATGGACATTCAGAAAGAGAGAGGCATGGGGGGAGAGCCAGAACAAAGGCTTCCAAGTTCTTGAGGTGATCTACAGAATATGACAGGCTACCTTATTCAATGATCTCAACGAGCTAATGAGGAAGATAGGTAAAGACACTTGGGTGTCCTCTCTAAGGTTACGCAGTATTATGGGCTAAATTATGTCCCCTCCAAAACTCTGAAGCCCTGACCCCCAGTACATCACAACATGACTATATGAGGTCTATCTGGAAAAAGTCCAGCCATTGTTAACATAATGAGATTGGTTTGTGTGACACTGATGTAACATGGCAGCCAAGGATAGAGGACTGGAATGTGCATACATGAACAATGACGACTTCACTGTACTAGTCAGTGGGGGTGGTAGACACTGTTGAGTGAGCATATGTGCTGTGTGGTCATCACATTAAAAATGACTGAGCAAGTAGAGCAATGAATCTGCATCACATTTTGTGTTAAGCTCGAACATTCCTCCACGGAAACTATTCAGATGATTCAGAAGCCACAGCTGTGGGCAGCAGGTGATTGGCAGCTCCATCATGACAGCACACCCACTCACGCATCACATCTTATGCAATTTTTCGGTGAAACATCAAATCACCCAGGTGACTCAGCCCCCTTAGAGCCCAGATTTGGCACCCTGTGACTTCTGGCTTTTCCCGAAACTAAACTCACCTTTGAACGGGAAGAGATTCCAGACCCTTGATAAGATTCAGGAACATACAACCACACAACAGGGCAGCTGATGGCGACTGGGAGAACTGTGTGAGGTCCCAAGGTGCCTACTTTGAAGGGGACTGAGGAGGTGTCATTGTCTTATGTACAGTGTTGCTTGTATCTTGTATCTTCTTCAATAAATGTCTCCATTTTTCATATTATGTGGCTGGATACTTTCTGGACAGACCTCATATATGAAGACAGGGCCTTCGAAGAGGTAATTAAGATAAAATGAGGTCATGGGGATGGGTCCTAATCCCCTGTGACTTATATTCTTAGTTAAAAATAAATAGAGGAGATTATGACAGTCACACAGAAGAAAGAGGATGTAAGGGCACAGCAAGGAGGCAGAGACCTGCAGACCAAGGCGAGAGACATCAGAAGGGATGAACTTTGTCGACCCCTGGATCTTGGGCCTGAAGTGCCCAGAACAGTGAGAAAACAGATCTCTGTTGCTTAAGCCGCACGGAGGGTGGCCTTCATTAACCTAGCGTTAGCTAACTCATATCACTGGTCTGGTCAAAGTTTGACCACGTCCAGATTAACAGAACGCATGATGCAATGCTTCCTGTAGATGCCTGGTACTCAGAAATGGCAGCTGGTCATGGCAGGTGTACTACCTGAATCAATGTGTTAGAATGTCTACAACTCATTGAATCTCTTTTATTGTTAAATCATTTAATATTGTCAAAACTGGTACAGTGAGCACATTTTATTATAAAGCAATGTCTAGTTTTAGTATAAAGCCGCAGCTGAACAGGGCTGCCGAGGACAGGACGCCGCAGACACCCCTTGCTCACGGGGTCACCAGGAGTCAGCACGGACTCAGAGGCACGTAGCACGCAGTGTGTATAACCTGGCATGAGGTGTGGTATATTAGCTGTGCCCCAAAATAGTAATAGTATGATTCTCATTTTAAAATCTGTAGAAGCAGCCGAGCCTCGAGTAGGTATGGCTATTTGACATCTTTCTGTTCAAGCACACTCACTCCCAGATCCTCTCTGATCTCTGAGACCTACTCCAGAATGACAAAATCCCCGCAGCTCCCTGCTCAGCCCAGGGAGGAAATGCACCAGGATCAGGAAGAGACCCGGAGCTCGGCTCAGAGGAAGTAAGAACAAGAGCTACCATCATGTCCCAAGCCAAAAAAAAGGCACAAAACATATATTCTTTATATTAATTATTTGATATTAACAACCCCTCAGAAATGCAATTCCCAATAAACAATTGTTGACATGATATTATTTATATGTATTTTTTGTTAAACAAAATGTGTCACTAAAATTTATTTCACTTGCTTTTTATTTTATTTAATGTGTCCACTAGACTGTTTTAAATTTTATATGTGTGATTTGCATTGCATTTCTATTGGCTAGAGCTGCTCTAGAAAACTGGGGTTCAGGTTCAGGTTGAAGGGAGAAGAAAGCTGACAGGGAGGGAGAAGAAAGGAGACGCTTCTGGAAAAACAAAGGGTTTCCTTGAATCTAAACAAGATGCTGAAGTTTGAAGGGAAAAGAAGTAGGGAACTTATCTGAGTATAGAACCCGATTCTGGGAAAGTCGCCCAAGAAGGACGGGGGCCCGCTGCCCCGGAACTGAGAGAGTGGGCCCGGCCCAGGAGCCCTACAGGGGGCACTCTCTGTGAGCCCAAGGACCGTGCAGGTGCGGAGAGGTTGCCTGCGGTCACCTTCCTTGCCGCCCTCACACACAATACCAGCCATGTTTCCTGTGGGCATCTCGTGGACAAGTCACTGCCAGCATCAAATGTACCAGCTACTTACTGTCCCTTAAAGGGGACACTTCCTTGTCTTATAATGCTTGGCTTAGTCCCCGCCCTCCAGATTTCACAACCTTATGAAGAGAGAGATGACATTTGAGATGACTCTTTGGTTGGCGGTGAGAGGCCAGAACTGGGAACGCCAGCAGTCCCAATGGGGAAGGCATGAGGGACAGCCAGCTTCTCTGTCCCCCAGAGCTGCACCTCATCCCCGCCACATGTGGCAGCTTGCTTCCCAGCATGCCAGGCCCAAGAGGGGTTCCTACTTCTCTCCCCAGCTCCCCGCAGTGCTGAGCGATGTGGCTTTGCTGCTGTCGCCCCTCTTTGAACCACTGCTGAGACTTAAATGCACGTAACGTCCAAGGTCGTATATGAGAAGGCGAAGATGCATCCCGCCCCCGTCCCCCATCCTGTTATGCTTGGCTCTCTCCTCTGGGGCCGGCCCTTGCCTCTAGAGAACAGGAACCATACCTGATACTCAGATTCCTTCTGACATTCCACCTAATGCCCATTGAATAAGCAACACCCCATAAACGTTTGCGGAATTACTTGTCATGGAGACAAACTCAATTTCAAAACACTGATTTTGCTCAACAGCTCTCCAGTCGCCACCTGAACAGATAACGCCAGTGTTCCCACGGACGCGGAGCCAGAGGAACCGGCCTGACTCTGACTCTGCAGACCGAGTGAGGCCGGGTCCGCCTGGCCGGGGACAGATCCGGGCCCCACACCTCTGCCCCTTCGGCTGGGAACCCTCTCTACCCTTTAACTTAAAAATAACCGTCAGTCTAGCGGGTAGCTGCCTTGTCAGCTTTCAAGTAGCTGATCTGTATGTCAGCATCCCCACTGTCGCCTTATCCAGGGCAGCAAGAGGTTAATTCTGCATGTAGATTCTAAGCAGCAGAGCAGGCTTCTCGACCTCAGCACTGCTGAAATTTGGGGTCAGAAAACTCCTAAGTGGGAAAGATTTCTGGTGCATTGTAAGAGGTGGAGCAGCATCTCTGGCCTCTAATCATTAAATATCAGAAGCAGTCCCAGTTTTGGCAATAAAATAAACGCCTCCAGACATTGCCAAATAGCCCCTGGGTAATGAAATGGCCCCTCCCCCATTAAAAGCCAGTATAACAAGATAAGGTATAAAAGGAAGGTATTTTCTGGCAGCACAATCTAAATAATGGCATGAAGTGGGTGAAAGGCAGAGGGTCGCTAAGCAATGGAAGTTACCACGTGGATGTTCTGCTTTGGAAAATGCCTCAGTGAGAGGCAACTGTACAATTAGAAAAACAAGGACATGAACGTGGGCGGATCAGTCAAGCAATCGGCGAGCTGGGCCCGCGTCAGAGCTAAGAAGGTAAATGTACCAGAACTTTCTGACTCACTACCTGCACCAAGAGCCCATGTGTTTCAAGGAAAGCGCGTGCACTCTGGATTGATAATAAAATTGGTTAGCACTGCTCGTAGAGTCCTGCCCACGCTGTATGACTTTAATACACTTAAAGTTTCAAAGACTTGCGTGCACGGCTAATTTACCTAAAGCCTTTTACAGTGCCGAGAGAAAAAATATTGCCTCGTCTCCTTCTCGTTGGTGATTTTAAATGTAGTCCAAAGTTTCAAACTATGCGCACAAATCCCTGGTTATGACAGCCAGAATTTAGGAAGCCTTTGTACTAGACCCTTCCCCTCACTAGTATAAATGACCCATGGACATGGACTACGGGGGGGGGGGGGTATTGATTATGGGAGAGGGGGAGGGGGGCAGGGCAGGGGAGAGCAATGGGGGAAATGGGACAACATTAATAGGACAGCAATAAAAAAATAAAAAGAAAAATAAAAAATAAAACAAATAAAAAAGCCAAGGTATTCATAAAACATGTCTGTATTCATGGACTCGTAGCTGGCATTCAGCTGTATACGGTGCTTTAAATATTAACTAATAAATGGAACAAAAGAAAGAAAGAAAGAAAGAAAGAAAGAAAGAAAGAAACCTTTGACAGTACACATTGTCTCCTCCCCTTTTCAGAACTGATCACTGAGGAACAAAATCACGCACCTTCTAACAAGGCCCCAGAACCAGTGCTCTGGGCACTTGACTTCCTGGCTGAAAAACCTGACATCATGTTTCCTGTTGCGGCACATGCGTAGCCATATGTAGCTGTAAGGTGTAATTTGTCATTTCTGCCTATGAGGTTCTAACGGCGTGTGTAAAAGACCGAAAGCATAGGGCCAGAACCAGCTATAAGACTTGTGTGGCCCAGTACAAACAAAAGTGTGTGGCCCCTTGCTCAGAAGTCATTAAAACTGTCAAGGTGACAGAAGAGGGTCAACAGCAAACCCAGAGGGCCGTGTACCCCTGACAGGTCCTCGGCCCCAGAGGACGCTGAGTTGGCTCCGCCCCTGGCTTTCTGGGTGGCCTTGGAAAGGTCCCTTAACCTCTGCCCATTATTCCTACCCAAACAAAAACACAGAAAATGGTGTTTTCTGAATCTGAGTGGGACGGGTACTAACAAACTCCATTTCCTTAATCCTCTCATACTTAGAATGCTCCATCCCAAGGGCTGACGTAGAATATTTATGAACATATATTCAAATCACTAGTATTCCTGCCATAACCCACTGCTGCCTGGCTGACGTTCATTTGCCTTCTGAATAAAGGACGAGTTGAGTGGTGTGTGCATGCTATAGACACACTAGGCCTATTGGGGGATGGGCGTGGATTTCACTGGCCACAGAAGAAAACTGGTCTCATTATTGTGCAGCGGGACGTAGGCAGATGTCATTATTTTTTGTAGTCGAGGATTCCTTTGCCTGCGCGGGTCTTTAGAACAGAGAAAACTAAGGCTGAGGATTGAGAGGGCTCCCTGCATTGTGGTTCTTCCGCAAAGAGTCTACTTTAAAAATGCGGAGCGGCAGCCATCGGCTAAGAGGACACTGTTTGGGAGCCCGTGGGGTTGATAAAAGCAGTACGGGACCTGAGAGCTCAGGAGTTCCTGAAAGACGCGTGGAAACGAACCCACATCTGACCCTACTTACCTCCCCAAGGCCCGTCTCCCCGCACGTGGGACGGAAGACCTCACCGTAACTTGTAGGAGGACAGACATTCCATCCACGACGAGGATAACAGGGCGAGAGAAGGCTTCTCCTGGTCACCCGTGGGGAGAGGTCCATGGGGACAGGTGGAGCCGGGCATGAACAAGGGCTCAGAGAGGCGGCCCAGCAGAACAAGGGGGGGACACAGGCGTGCGCTGGGCCCCCGCAGAAGGAGGCTGTGGGGACGGCACCCAATGCCCCCAGCCCGTCTGACGACCCCCCTCCCCGAGCCAGCGGGGACTGAGCGGGGAGCTGAGTCCCCGGGGCCCGCTGGCCCTTCCACTTGGCTCTCGAGAGGAGCGCGGCGCTAGCCGCCCTCCAAGAAGGGCAGTCGTTGCTCAGAGCGGACGACCTCGGGCCAGGTCCCTGGGAGCCACATACAGGAGTCCCCTGGAAACAGCAGCCCAGACACCTGGTATCCCAGAGTCACTCTGAGGGAAGGGACAGTCCAGCCTGCCCCCTCACCGTGTGACAGCGGGTAAGATTGCTGGACGTCTTCTATGCCCCGCCTAACTATTTCCCACCACGGAGCGCGTCGGGGTGCAGAGGAACCCCGAGATGCTCTCTCTCGCTGGCTGGGATGGGGCGGGGGCGGGAGGGGGGTTATGGCCCGTAGGGGACTGTGGCAGCTTCAGGGCCTGAGGGGGGCTTCCAGGCAGCAAGCACCGAGAAGCCACGGTGCTCGGCCGACGGCCTGCAGGCTCCGGAACTCACCAGCGCTCCACCCCGCGGCCTTCTAGGGGCGCTGTCCCCAGCCCAGCCTCCAAGGCAGCTGCTCCTCAGGGCCGCCCCCTGGGTGCAGTCCTGTGAGACCCTCAAAGCCGGGACCCAGCTCAGCATTGCTCAGCTCCAGACCCACGGCAAGTCTCTGTCGTTTAAGCCACAGGTTGGTGGTACCATTGTTATAGTCAAATAAAAAACCACCCTCGTTCAAATGTTCTCTTTCCTTTCCTTTAAATATCGGGACGTCCCCCGCTTCGCGAGAGGACCGCCGGCTTTCTTTCCCTCTGTGCACCCTCCTTGGTGGGCTCCTATGATTGCATTTCAGCTGCCCAAAGACTGCGGGTTTCCGAATTTTTAGTCCTAGCCCAGATCTTCCAAGTGTCAGACGGAGGTAGCCACCTGCCACCCACATTCCCCAGAGCCAGCTCACAGTCAACGCGCCCCAAGCCGGGTCTGTCGTCTGCTCACCCGCTTCTTCCATCCTCCGTTGGTGGCTTTACGGCAAAGCCACGCAGAGAACGGGGACTCGCCCTGGGCTCTTCCTGCTCCGTCCCGCGGTCACCTTCTCATGGTTCCCAATCGCTCCCTCTTGCTCCTTCACCATCATCTCAGAACATGGCCTCACCACAGCCCTTCACAGCAGTTGCCCCCCTCCTTACCGTCTCCCCTCTCGTAGCCCCCGGAACAAACACAGCCTTCCACGTACAGCACCCCTGTGGCTCCCTTCCCGTGGCTCCCACCCTCAGGTCTAGCCCGCCGCCTCTCCAGCCTCCCCTGATCACCGCCTGACAGCATGTGTCCCAGGGGAGAGGCACGGCCCGCCGGAACGAAGGACACAGGACGGGCCTCTGTCGGTTATGTCCTTCCCCTGTCCACTCGTCCTTCACCGCATCGACCTTCCATTTCTTAAGAAAGCCTCTGCTGCCCCCGGGCCTCCGCCGTGTGCTCCCATGATGCCCTGCAACCTCGTCTGGCCATCACTGGTTTCTGTGTGGCCCTTCCCATGAGGCACAGGGTACCCGCCCTGCCCCCACCGTCTGATGTCACACGAGATGGACGCAGGGACTTGGCTTTTCTCTCGGGTCACCAGCATGTACAAACATGCCTGAAACAATAGAGACACCCAATTTTAAAAATCTGCTTAAAGAATGAAAATTATAAAACTATGGTTTTAAAATAACTACAAAAATTCCCATTAGCACCCTTAGAGAAATGTTCTCAACTTAATTTAAGTGTCAGGTCACTACACTGTCTTTTTTTCCATTGTTTTTTTCCTGGCTTTGGAATAGACAAAGAAAACTGTATAGATTTAGGGGTTACACCATGATGATTTTGGTTTTTAAAGGTGCACACATACACACTGTGAAATGATTATCACAATCAAGGTAATTAGCACATCTGTCATCTCACATAATTACCATTTTTGTGGTAAGATCATTTATGAAATTCTCTCAGCAAATTCCAAGTATATATGACACTGTTGATAATTACAGTCACTGCATTAGAAACATTAATTAGATCCTTATTTACATTATAACTGAAAGTATGTACGAATTGGCCAGCATCTCCTCACTTCCCCGGCCCCCGACCACCACCGTTCCACTCTGTGGTTTTATAAATTCGACTTGTACACTTTCCACATAGAAGGGAGATCATACAGCATTTGTCCTGCTGTGACGGGCTTGTTTCAGGTACCATAATGTCACCTAGGTTTGTCCACGTTGTAGCAAATGGCAGAATCTCCTTTGTGTTACTGAATATTCCATAGACAGATAGATGCAGATACAGATATAGATTAGATATATAGATATAGATATAGATATATCTCACTTCTTTAAGTCAACACTCAGGTTGTTTCCATCTCTTGGCTATTGTGAATACAGACGCAATGAACATGGAAGTGCGCATATTTAATCAACATCTTGATTTCCTTTCCTTTGGATATATACGCAGAAGTGGCATTTCCGGACCACATGATAAGGTCTATTTTTAATTTGTGAGGACCCCCCATGCTGTTTTCTGTACAAGGGTCTCCTTTTCTCCACATCCTCACCAACACCTGTTATTGCTTCTGTCCAAGGCAGGGAAACCGTGGAGTGGGGAGGACGGAGAACATATCCCAACCTCTGATCTGGAGGTGCCAACGTGGAGAAAGGAAGGAGGCAGCCTAACAGCTGCAGGGGGGCTTGGAGGGTGGAGGGGCCAGGGACAAGAATGTGTGCTTCACGGGTGGACAGATCCTAACACAGGCCATGGGACCACATGAGGCCCCTGAGGCAGCCGTGTCACAGAGGAGCAGCTGAGCCTTGCTGCCGTGGGGACGCCCATATCTGGGGGTGGGGGAGGCAGGACCTTCGAGGGGGACCGAGGGGTGAGGAACGTCTGGCAGAGAGGAAGAGAGAACTGAGGGCATGCGGTGTCCTCACAGCAGAGTGAAGGAAACGTCCCCAGAATGCAGGAGCGCTGACCTGCGTCCAAGGCTGCGGACAGAAGGGTGGGGACCGGCGTGGTTTGTCGCTGTGGATCTGGGGGTTTGGGCGGGTGCAGGGAGGACAGCCTGCGTTGAGAGAGCAGTTTAGTGCCTTCCCACGCACGTGCATGGAAGCTGTCCACACCACGGGGCCTTGTTGGCGTTTCATAATCACGCGCCCTCACCCAGCCACGGGAAGAGTCCGGAGAGAGGACGCCCGCGGGGAGTTCCAGCACCGGCCGGCAACCGTGTGCGACCATCTGTACAAAACTGAGAGGCCACCACATCCCTCGCGCAGCCCCCGGGCCCCCAGAGGAAGCTGGTGTTCCCCGCAGGGAAGGAGGACGGCGAAGGGGAAGTGTGGTTGTCTCTCCGCTCATTTCAGACATTCAGACTAGGAGTGGGGACAGAGCCGAGCGGGGTCATGGTCATGGGACGAACACGCCCACCGGGCACTACCGCTGGTGCCGGTGGACAGCGCCTGCTGTGGGCCCTTCGTAAATACCTCTGATGACCCAGACCTGACGACGCACTCGTTAAAGCAGCGACGCGCCGCGACATTTCACGGGGCTCGTGTAAACAACGCGGAAGCGTCGTCCTAGGTCTTCCTTAAAGCAAACCATGGCAACAGCGGGGGCCGGTTTTGGGCATTTTATTTCGATTTGGTTTTTTATAGACCGCAGGAGATTGCAAAGAAATGGACGGGGGGCTTCTGGGCACCCCCAGTGTGAACATCTTGTCTATAGTAGAACCCCGAAGTTAAGGAATTGGTTTTGGGACAATCCACAGAGCTCACCAGGTCAGCATTCATACACGCACTTGCACTGCGTGTGTGCGTGTGTGCGTGTGCACGTGTGCATCGCTGCAGTTTTGCACACGTGTAACCCTGTGTAACCACTCCCACAGGCACCATACTTCCTGTCACCACGACACACCCTCTCGTTACCCCGTGGAGCCACAACCGACTCCTGCCCAGCCATCCCTAGCTCCTCGCCAGCATCAGTTTTTCTGTCTCTAAAATTACGTTATTTCATGAATGTGATCGCTCTGAAGCCACGCGGTGGCTTTTTGTGAGTCAGCATAATTTCTTGCTGCATCTGAGCAAGGGCCCACAGCGCGTTCCTTTTTAGCACTGAGGGCTCTTCCACAGGGTGGGTGGCTTCCAGCAGAAGAAACACAAGAGATGCAAATAACTTAGTAGGACTTGGGGAAACTACACACCAGACTTTGAAGATGCAGTAAAAAAAAAGAGAGGATTTCAACGATGACATGTTTGGATGCATAGCGCGTAATATGATTAAGTTTTCCCTTTAGTTTTTTGTTAATGTGGCTAATAGAACATTTAAATGCACACACATGGCTCAGAATATATTTCTGTTGCACAGGCCACACCAGGCTACTACCTCTTTAGGAAGATAAACATTTTTCTTCACCAATTTATGTCCTCCTCCCTGAATATTTTATGAATAAGGAAGGAAGGAAGGAAGGAAAGAAGAGGGGGAGGAAGGGAAGAAGGAAGGAAAGATAAATTCTACGTTGATGAAATCTGTAAGGCTAGGAATTATTCACTACGTATAAATTTGCCAAGAGCAGAATAAAGTATTCTTCCCTGTCTCTTTACCTTTCTGCCACAGCTAAATTGACAAGTCAATTTTTTCAGGAAATTGAACGTAAAGAGCTGATACTTTTGTACTATATCTCTAGAAAAATTAGGACATAACTCCTTTCGTGACGGGATTGGGCAAAGAGGACTGTGAAACGCGCCCAAAGGCTGCGGCTCTTTGGACACAAGCTCGCCTCCTGCTCCTGCGCAGCCAGCCCCCGCCTGGAGACGCGCCGGCCCTGGGAGCGCTCAGCGCCGCCCCCCACCCCCCACCCCCCACCCCCCACGGGAGCTGACGCCAGCAGATCTCTTAAATGTCAGAGGTAGGTTTCCTTCAGTCCCGCCCCGCCTCCCCTGGGTTATTTTTAAAGAATAATGAACTGAGATGACTCACTCACAGCCCTGCAGCAAAGGAACAAAGGTACGTGGGTTAATGTAGGGTTTGCAGAGTTAACTTTAAGAAAAGCCAACCCACGTCCGCCTCCGCCATCTTGGAAGACGTCCTGCACCTGTGTTTGCGCGTCAGGGGAAGGACTGAGCCCCGCGCAGCTGTCAGCAGGCGGAGAGCCAAGGTGGAGAAGACACACAAACGTCCCTTCTGGTCCTTCTGGGGTCTGAGGGCGTCCTTGGGAGATTTCCCCGAGTCTCTACCCTTCCTCTTTCTTTAGCTCTGTCTCACTGGATCTGCTTTTTATTCTTAACCCTTTGTCTGCAGACGCTCTTCGAACTGCGAATACGGGCGCGCGCTGCCCCTCACCCTCGGCGGGGCCACCTGCGGCCGCGATGGCTGTGTGTCCGCCCAGACCCGCCTCCTTTCCACCTGGGCGCACGGCTAGGCTACACTCGGCCTGCCTTAGAGGGAGCCGTGGTCTGCGCCTCCTCCTCCGGATCGAGGCCCCGGCAGGGGACCTGAGGCTGGGCCGCATGGAAACACAAGAGCAAAGAACTTTGTTTCCTGAAACACCACAGGAATGGCCACAGGAGGGTTTCCTGCAGTAATCAGGCCGAACCTGCATATTCTCCCTGAGGCCTTCCTGTGGAGTAAGCGGAGGGCATTCACAGGGAGCCAAGGTCTAACAAGCCATGACAAGAGGGGGCTGGCTCTTCAGCAGAGACCAAAGGAAAGCACCCTCTGGGCTGGGGGCCGTCCGCAGGGGGAAAAGCCACCTGCTAAGAGAAAGAGCGAAGCTCTGCTCTGGTCTCAGCTCCAACGGCCCAATAAGATTTTCCAGTGAAGCAAAGAATTCCACAGCCCCCCACCCACCCCCACCCCAAGGACGGGGCTCAGTGATGCTCGAGGATCCCAGAATGGCCTCCCCCGAGGCCTGCCTCACACTCCCCATGTCCCCTTTCCCAGATAAGACTTGTGTCGTGACTATACGTCCCTTTGTGCCACCAAGCACTGGGTGGGGGAGGGGACCCTCACTCATCTAAAGGGTCTGGACCCAGCCCTGGGTGCTGAGGACACTGGAAGGTGCGTGTTTGGTGATGGTCAGACTTAAAAGTATGTTTAGTGGCTGCTGGAGTGGACATGACAGGAACTTCTACGTGTTCACAAAACCATTTCCTTCTCCCGCTAAGGACATGGGTCTGCATGTCCCGCTCAGCCTTGATGACAGCTGAGCCACGTGACGGTTCCGGTCACAGGACGCGGGCAGCACTGACCAGTAAAACGCTCTCACAGAGAGCTCGGCTCTCCCTCTCCTGGGCCAGCCGGCACTCAGAGCTCCAGGAGCACAGGCAGGAGCGCTGGGTCCTCAGGTCACCGCACGGCAGGCCGCTCGCTGTCTGCACTGTCTGGTTACGCGAGGGGACAATAACCACGTGCCGTGTTAGGCCACTGAGATTTCGGACCCGTCTATTAGAACAGTAAGACTGTTTAATGCCATAAAGAAAGGAAAAAGAACTCCTTGCTAGATTTAGCAGAGGTAATACAAAAAGATTCTACCATGAAATTCTTCTAATCACGCAACACGTGGGTGTTCTCAGGAATCTGGGAACCACAGAAATATAATTTTCTCCCTGGAAACTTTTCCAAAGGGCCATAATCTGTAAAAAATTGACGAAGCACCCATGCCAGGAGAGGAGTGTTCTGGTCGCCACAGCACACACGAGCGAGGATGGCCGCAGCCCCCAGCGTGCCGATAATCTCCTAAGAGCTCTTTTATATCCACTCATGGAACCATATTTACTACCCAGACGGTTTCCTTTCCAAAGTCGTTATCCTGATAACAGACAAGGATATAAAGATAAGCAACTTGCTTTCTAAAAGCATGAGCAGGTTGCCAACTAAACTTGCTTAAGTTTCAGACCCTTTCTCATGATCTCAAAACCATCTGGCAAGTGAACAATAAATGGCCAAAGAACAGACGCCAGGGGAAAACATAGAATATTTACATAAGAAAGCTCCCAGTTTAGTAAAGAGGTTACCCTTCCCAAGACATCAGTAAACCATGGACTCCTGTGATCCCGGGACTCCAGAACTGGGTGGAATTTTAAGGATGATGCAAAGGAGTCAAACGACCGAGTATGCCCAGATGAATAATGACGGAGATCACAATCCAAGCTAACCCCGAAGTTTACATGGCCAGTCTCAGGAGGCCGCGAGAACTCCGTTTGCCGGCGGAGGGATTCCTGGCAATCTCCACACCACCTTCTAGCGGTCATCCAAGAAACCTCCTGTTTCAGGCCACTCTTCCTGAAGGAGAGGATGGCCCGGAACCCCCTCCTGCTTCAGTGGAGCTGATCCTTTTCTGACTGTGTCTCACACCAGGGAAAATCCAGAACCTTCCGCGACCTGCTGGAGGCTGCAGTGCCGCCCACGCAGGCTTCCCCACGCCCTGACTGCAAACCCTGGGCTTGAACTCGCTCACTGCACAGCTGATCACGCCAGTCCATCTTTTCCTCCTCTGCAGGGTTTTTTCCATGACTGTAAAATCCCTTTCCAAGCATCTTCAAGTAGCAAATAGCAAAGAAGTGTTTTAAGCAGCAGCTATAATCCGTAACCACAAATAACTGTTTGCAAAACGGCTGAAGCCGGAGGGAATGGAGGAGTATTCCTCGGGCAGAGAGAAAAATGAAGAGTTAAATGCAAAAGAGGAGAACGCTGAGCAGAGGCTGGAGGGAAGTTGTTTACCTGTCGGTTTTCCACTTGATGGTGAAATGCTTTAGTTTGTTCATCAGAAGAAAAATTAAGAAGGAAACACGAGCAAAGGCTAGGGATTTAGGAACAGGTAAGTCGTGGCTATGTGAATTTCTAGAGTATAAATGGGCAGAGAAATATGTAGAAATTTAGTGCCTTTGAGGAATTTGGAAAGTTATGATTCTAAATAACTAAAGATAAGGCCGGCCCCAGCCTGTTTTATCGCCGGAGCCGCGGGAAGCGGCCCAGTGTCCGCAGACCTCGGCAGCTGAGCGGGGGGTCAGGGCAAACGCACAGCCCTGGGCCCGCCCCTGCGCCCAACCCGGGGCCTCAGCTTCCGCCCTGTTTTTGGAGGGGCCCGCCGTTTGCTCTTGGGGCTCACTTCAGCTCGCACGCTGCATGACTGGGGACCAGCTCGTTTTCTCCAGATTCAGGAAGCCCCTCTCTGAGCTCAGGAATCACGGGTTTTAGTTACTTCTGTGGCCTTTCTGGGACGCGCCCTCCCTGGCTATTGCAAGCTGTTTTGCTTTCCCTTGTTCAATAGCACATTCCTTTCCGCCAGGATCTAAAATTGTCTTGTTTCCTAATTAATTCGGCTTCCAGTTAATTATACATGAGCAGGCGGCTTTTTTGTTCAATCCTGGGAGGGTGAGGTCCAGTGAGATCCGCTGAGTGGACACGTTTGCCTCCTCCGCCTGCGCGCACCCCGCCCCTCCCACCGCCGCCGTGTGACTCGGGGTTCTCCCTGCTGGGGCGCATCCTGCCTGGGTCGGGCCTCGCCCTGCGGCACGCGCGCCAGCCTCCGGAGTCCTGCCCGCCGCCTGCGCCCGGTCACCGAGGTGCGGCCCGCCGCCCACAGCCCTGCCGCCCGCCCACCTCTGCTCTCGGGCTTCGTGAAACCTGGAAACTAAACCCAAAGCAACGGTGCGGTCACTGTCGCGGGGAAGGGGGGACAGGGGGACAGATGGTGATGGGAGGAGGCCTGACTTGGGGTGGTGAGCACAGCACCGTATACAGATGGGGAATTAGAGACTTGTACCCCTGAAACCTATATAATGTTATTAACCGATATCACCTGATAACTTCAATAAAAATGAGTAAGTAACAAAAAAGAAGCCATAGGATATCATGGTAAGAAGTACGGAGTTTAAGATCAACAGACAGGGATTTCAGACACCAGTTTTGCACATTAAAGCAAATTAGTGCCAGACTTACTACTCAATGACTTCATGCCCCAGTTTCCTCAACTCCAAAGTGGTGGCTTCTAAAAACTGGCTTCAAGCGCTGGCTGGTATGGCTCAGTGGATTGAGCGCCGGCCTGCGAACCAAAGGGTCACCGGTTCAATTCCCAGTCAGGGCACACGCCTGGGTTGTGGGCCAGGTCCCCAGCTGGGGGCGCATGAGGGGCAGCCACACATTGATGCTTCTCTCCCTCTTTCTCCCTCCCTTCTTCTCTAAACGAATAAATAAAATCTTTAATAAATAAACATTTGTTTCAGTCAGTTGTAAGAATTAAATCAGGTATTTTATGTCGTATTTATCAAATATTAATTAGATGGAAGCTAGGATGTTACTGGTGGGCTCAAGGACATATGTGGATGGTGTCGGAAATTTTTTTAAAATCTCTTCTCAATCCAGGAAACCTTTCCACAAAAGTAGAAGAAAAAGAACTCTTCGTTTTGAATAAGCATTAAGTCTAGGTTCACCTCACGGACAAGCCAGGAGATTTCAAAGACGGAAAGAAAACCTCACTTCTGCGCAGCCACGCCACCCATTCCATATATGCCCTCACGCTAAACAACAGCAAGTCCTCAGTCAGAGGCCTGGACATCACCTCTGGCACAAACAGCTCCTCCCATAGTCAGTCGCCTGGTAGCTGGGGTGGTCATCTGTGTTGGCAAAGAAAAAATAAACTCAGCTCCGAACAGGAGGTCTGGCAATTTGGAGCTAAGGGCTCAGGGTTGCCGTCCTCTCTTCCTTGATGATGATGCTTCAAAGGGAGGCTCCCAGGTCCCCGAGAAGGACATCCCTGGGTCCTGAAGCTGTTCAGTCTTGTTTAGCTTTTAAAAAGATCTACGTACATTTCAAAGACACAGGGAAAGAACTTATAGGAGAAAGTTTCCACAGTAAATGTTCTAAAATGGGGGGAGGGGTAAATCACTCCCCTTATTTTTAAAGAGAATTAAGCCTCTTATTTTAAAATTCATATTTGCCCTTACAGTACGTTAGCTATTGAGAAAAGGAAAGACTTCTAAGAGGAAAGGAGAGGAAGAGACGCTCCGAGGTAACAGGAAGTGTGTTGCTCTATCACCAATACGAGAGCTGAAACATGTCGATAATATAATACGTGTCAAGAATACCTGCAGGAAATGAACGTTATTTGGAATAAATGCGGTGGAGGAAGTGCCATAGGACGGTGTCTGCTAATAGTTATATCTCAGTCGTGTGCCCACTACAGGCTTCTGTGTCGCTGATACCAGGTGAGCAACACCGCTCCCTCATGCCACTTCGCGTCTTAGCAGAGGGACATCACAACGGGACAATGACAGCATGTTTATCTGCTGCAGGCCCACTGGCCCACGTGGCCTCAGAGGCTTTAAACGCGGCGCAGACTTCAGTGACGGGCTGCACAAAAGAGCACCGTCGGATCAGACTTGAAAATCTGCAGGAGGATAAAGGAACGGCTAAGCTTTCTGTCTTTTTGGAGATTTATATTTTCCTCTATCAAATCTGACGCCGCAGAAAGAGAAAGCACAACAAAAAGCCACTCTGACTGGGAATTGAGCTCAATTCACCAACCAAAGGACATTTTTTTGTCCCACTATAAATGATTTAGTAACATACTGCTTAAGGAGCAGAAAGTAGATGGTATCTTTCATGGGTATTTCTAACAAAACATTTTAAGCTTTGGCTGTGGCCAGAGTCTCATCTTTTAAAGAATGAAGGTCAATATATTAGGCGGTGCTGGCCATCCAAGGCAGTCAAGATGGACTGCGGTGCCACCGGGCCGGTCACCGGCGCCACTGAATGGCTGGGTGTCTGACTTTGTTCCCCTGATCAGTTGTTTCTGCAAGAGATTCCCAGATGCCCCGTGCTGTACCACTTTCTAGGTTCCTTATTAAACCCTCCATCATGGCAACACTAAACCACGGACTTGATTGCTTTACTTTCTACGATCGGGTGAAGATATCGATAAGCAGAAAATAAAACAAGCTTAAAGAACTGAAGGAACTTCCTACGACTCCCAACTCTGAGTCTGGAATTGAGGCTCTAACTACAATGCAGAGGGCAGAACGCAGAGAGGGGACACGTGGCCTGAGCTCTCCACCGGTCCCTCAGCTAACGTCACGTTAATGTTGCCCATCATTAATGACGTGAGCACTCAGCATCCCTCTCTGACCAAGGGCAGAGGCAGCCTCACGCCTACACCCTCACTTCTGCCTTGGCTGCCCAAGGTCCACTGTCAAAAGGGCTTTTTTCCCTTTTTTCGCAGATAACTAAGTGGTATTAAAAACATGCCCATTTTCTCATTATATGTATCAACAATAAACACTTAACATTTAAAAGGTACATGATTTTGAAACTACACAATGGTAGAGAGAACACTCAACCAGGGTTCAGTGTGTTAACTTCAGTTATGACATTAAGTTTGAGCTTGAGAGATTTCACTTAATTTCTCCCCTGCAATTCTCTGACTTGTAAGACTCCTGCGTATCTTCTACAAGGTGGTAAATATTGACCAAGCTGCTGAAAGTTCTGTAAAGGCTACAATGACTTCTTTTGTATATTGATATCATGTTTTTTATATTTATATCCATCAAAGGCTTCACCTTCCACAAGGGACATGCACAGCCTATATTTGTTGAATGAATATCAAAACAAGACAGGCTAGCTACAAGGATCAGCTGAGTGAGTGGATTTGAAAGCACTTTGAACGTCACACATCGATTCGTAGACACTAGGTATTATCTCTAAGAGCATCATCGTGACATTTTGGGGGAGCTTATTACCTTCGATCTAACAGACCAGTGCCCCCGAATGTCTAAAGCACACCTAAAGGAGAGCCTATGTCTTCCCGTCGATGAACTTGTGAGATACATGTTAATGAAGGCAACTAGAAGGGAAGCCGTGGAAAGTGGTTTTTCCTGTTTTAAAAGTTATTCCAGGTTCCCATTATCACAGATCATTGTCACGATGCTGTGGGACCCGCCCTCTCATTAGCAATCACTGGAAGTCGGAGAGCTACGCGCAGCATCTGGGTGCAGACTGCTCACTGGTGACTCTTTCAAGGAGCCGCATGTTACCAGAGCGAGCGTCTCTGTCCCTTCCGTTCCCTGTGATCTGCGGGGGGCATCACATACCATCCAGCCACTTAAGAATAACTGTCTTACATGCTTGCCTCCGAAAGCAGGTCCCAATAAGCCTACTCATTTTCCCATACTGCGTTGGTGTTCATTAATCCAGAAGAAAAATGCACATCACAAAGGTGATCACCAAGGGAAGAAGAGACCAAGTTCCTGATAATGAGAGACCCGAAACAGAACCGTTCGTGAGTGCCAGCATAAGGCACGTAACCTCGTGTCAGGCTGGCGGCTTTTAGTCCTTTGCATGCACCAGAAACTTCACAAGCGAACCTCGGTTCTGTAGCCTAATGCATGATTATGCTAAGGTGTTCCGTCAGTGCATTCACGGTCGCAGGTAAGAAAGTGTGCCTGTCGCTGGGTTTGCGTGACTAGCACTCCGGTCCCCCACGTGGGCAGTTGCTCAGGAGCAGAGCAGAAGAAGGCCCAGGTGTCACCTGTGGGACGTGCCACAGACTCACCTGCGCCTCTTAAGAGCTCCCACCAGACTTACATAGATCCCTATAGACTTTGAGATAAGTAATGATCTCCAAATAGGAAGAGAAATGGGAATGTGATACACAGATAAGCATAAAACATTAAACACAGTAACTCCCATGCCCACTGAGGGGGGGAAAATTAATTGAGTATAACGCGCCTGAGTACACAGCTTAGCATCACCTTTGTTCTTAGAAGGAACAGGCTGAGTGTGCCATCCATGTGTTACGGCAAATTTAAAGGCAGTATAATTTCATATTCAATAAATACACAGTGAATCCTATTAAAACTATACTAACTTTTTCATACAAAAACAGAAGAAACATATATAAAAACAAAACTAAATAAATAAACAGGAACGCACAGACCCAGAGGGAGCGGGCAGAGGTCAGGAATAGGAAATCTGATCTCTCGACTGGTAAGGACAAAGACTTTTATAATGAATTATGATTTTATAACCGATGCCAAGACAGAGACACGACTCTCATATTTTGGGAATAGAGATCTTACCATCAGTTTGTTCTACCACAGCCCAAGTGAGTGTGCCGATGAAAGTTGGTAAGAGTGTTTCTGCCCCGGTGACCTCCATGATGCTTTAACACGGAACATTTTATACGTGTTTTCCGGTGTCCGGTGGAAATGTCTGTTTTAAAATGAGCTCAGAAAAGTGTTCACATAGTTGACCCAGGGATGTGCTCCCAGCGGGGAGAGGACTAGAATTTTAAGTCACATTTCAAGAGTTCATACCTTATAATCCTTTTCTTATAGCTTCTCTGCCCTAAATATTCTCTTTCATTTGATATCATATAAGATATCTTAGGTGCATTAGTCAGTCTTGGCTGCAACAACGAACAGCCCCCAGGACCACGTTTACAATAACAGATGATTATTTCTCACCTGGGACGGCCAAGGAAGAGCCGCTCACTGGGACGCTGGGACACCCTGCAACACCTGGGCCCGCTTCCGACGCAGCCACAGCACTGACAAGCGCCTGCTGAGCCGATGCAGGTGGGTAAAGCACTGCCCGCCGAGGAGCATTACTGTCCTCTGACGCAGGAGCAGACCCGGCCGTGCAGGTGCAGAGAGAGGGTAGCATCGCCCCACTTCATACTTCAGAAGATGCCGCAGCACTGCCCTGCCAACCCCTCCCTGCCCGATTATTAAAATCAAGTATCAAGCGCAAAGATTGTCCCCCAAAATTTTCTCCTCCAGTGTTTTTGTTTTTTTAAGATTTTGCTTATTTATTTTTTAGAGAGAGGGGAAGGAAGGAAGAGGGAGAGAGAGAGAGAAGCATCACTGTGTGGTTGCCTTTTGTGCGCCCCCAACTGGGGACGTGGCCCATAACCCAGGCATGTGCCCCGACTGGGAATCGAACCAGTGACCCCTTGGTTCACAGGCGGGCGCTCAATCCACTGAGCCACTCCAGCCAGGGCTCTCCTGCAATGTTTCATGTCACCTCTGCGCTCACCTGGTTACAGCGACACCCCCGCAACTGTCAACAGTACTGACGACTCTGCTGCCCTGAAATCCACGTTGACACCCGCTTTGCATCTTTCAAACACTAGCCACTACTCTAGATTTTTAAACTATGTTGGGACTTAACGTGCCCCCTGAAGGGGACAGGGACAGCCCCATTGCGACTTTGTCTACGTCCGCCCTGCACGCTTCCTTCCCAGCAGCACCCAGAACAACGGCCACAGTGTTCATCTCTGACGAGCATCCCACACGGAATATTGCCAGTGGTACTTTCCTCTTGGGAGCCAGCAAGGTTGTAAGTTCAGTTGACAATAATTCAACGTGCACTTATTAAGCATTTATTCTTTTCAAGAATGTGAAGGAAAAAAAAGACACAGTTCAGAATTTACAGGGACACACACGTGCACCCACATACCCCTGACAGAGGATGTGATTTGTGTCAAAATATAAATAAAAGCCTCATCAGGGAATTAATTGTGCAGAGTGGGGCCACAGGAGGTAACGTGTCAGGCAGGTGAGACTCCTGCTGCATACAGAAGAATGGACAGAAATCACCATCTCCCACGAGACATCAGAAAAGGACTCTCTTCTGGGACCTCAGCTAGGGACACAGGCAGCTGGGGTTCTCAACGCCACAGGGAAGGAGTGGACCCAGGAGATCTGCACACCATACCCAGGAGACAGTTGAGGTGGGCAGCGCAGCCCTGGGGAACCCCAATTTTCTCACCACCCTTTCCACCTCGTGAGCATCACTTAGCAGGAGGGGCCTTTTCCAGGACAGCAGGCAGCACATCAGCCACCAGGGCTGGGGCTCCACCAACCACACCTCACACCCACAGAAAGCCAACATTGTCACCTCTTCTTGTCGTTGAGAGCCTGCCTCCCTCAGAGCAAGGAGAACAGGCCCCACGCAATGCAAGGGTTCCCTGTGAGCTGTCCAGGTCCCCTTAGACCACACCTGCCCTTGAAACAAGGGGACGGTGGTCTCGGGCCCTCGTGATGGGAGGCGGCCTTTGGGTGATGGAGCCTGGCTTGCATGGCAGAAAGCAGCTTCAGGACCGAGACTCTTCCCGACTGGGTCACCCTCTCTAAGGACAGACAGCCTGACAGCTCTCATTACAAATAAGGTCTGTTTGCTCTCAGAAGGATGTTTGAGACAGCCGGAAACCAGAGATAAGAGGGAAAAACTCCTTCATTATGACCAACCTGCTCAGCCCCATGGATTTCCTGTCAGGTCACTTCCAGGCCAGCTTTCTGCTAAGTCTCCACCAGCATGGTCTCCGTCCACCTCCGAAGTTCCACAGGGACATTCCTCCTCCCCGGCCACATGCTGTGTATCTCCTATAAGACCCCAGAGGTCCCTGCATCAGGCTGTGGAGCCTGAGCTCCAAGCTGGCGGCCACACGGCGCAGCGGATAACACTGCAGCCCCGGCTGCGGTGGCTCAGTGGATTGAGGGTCGGCCTGTGAGCCACGTGTCGCGGGTTCGATTCCCAGTCAGGGCACGTGACTCGGTTGCACATCAGGTCCCCAGTTGGGGGTGCGAGTGAGAGGCAACCACACAGTGATGTTTCTCTCCCTCTTTCTCCTTTCCCCCCTCTCTAAAAACAGATAGATAAAACAAATAAATAAATTATTAAAAAAAAAAACAAAAACGGCAGCAGGCCCCCCAATGCACAGGGTGCTGCACCCCCTGCCTCAGGCCACCTGCCTCTCGCAGCCCGAGGAGGAGCCCCGAGGGGTCAGGGCCAGAACCAGGTTCTCCTGCTCAGGAGCACCGGGCACATCCCCGTTCAGCAGCCGTCAGGGAGCTCCCTGAGGCCCAAGGGTGGTGCCCCGAGAGAAGCTGCCCGAGGCCGTGACCCTCCCCTGCTGGGCCTCAACCTCTAAACATTGCCGTTTCTGTGGTTCAAATGGAAAACACACGCTTGCCCACATGCACACGTGCACACACACAAACTCACACCCGCACCCAGACATCGGGGGTGTACCGTCCTCCACAGGCCCTCCGACTGCCTGCCTGTCGGTCAAGGCTGCCTGAAAGGCCCCCGCGGGGGGACTAAACCGGAAACAGCTCTCCCCTGGCTTCAGGTCCTGACCTTTCTTCTCTGGGAGCATTTACTTTTAAAAGCCTTATAATGCCATCGTCCCTTTGAGATGTACACCTCCTGCAAAGCCCCAGCCCGTTTTAGTTTTACTGCCCAGGACTGTCTTTCTCAAAGACCAGAGCCCTGCCTCTGAACTGCCTTCCCCAAGGAAGACCGCCTGCGCCCCATACTTCAAAGGCCTTGAAGACGGGGAGTTTCCTGGGGGCAAGGCCAGTTAGCACCCCAGGGGACGCAGGGCCCCTCCCCCCCCCCAGCCCAGCTCCTCTGCTCCAGCACCCCCCTCACTGCCCCCCACCCCCGCTTCCACGGAGCTGAGCTGAACAGGTCTGGCCCCTCCTCTGCGCTGCAATGGCCTGGAGCAGCCTTCCTCACGAGCTTCACTACATCCGTCCAGCCAGTTTCGGCCTTGACACTATAAAAGATCCCGGAACTTGAGATATCCATCCTCTATATTCTTAGGGAAAAAAGAAAAGAGCGCTGCCATTACAAAAGGAATTGTGTTTGGTTTACAGGAAACAAAAAGAAAAGGAAACTCTTCTGATTTTAAGACAGCATCTGATTTTCTTTCCTAAATTAATGAAACCTATTTTAAAACGTGCGCTCCTTTTCAGGGTGGCTGCGGGTTTGTGAAATGAGCAAACAGAACTGGTAGCTGGTTCCCTGGGGCAACTGGGGTGCAGAAGGAATGAGGTGCATGTTGAATGACGTGGGGCAGCTCTCCCAAAGTACCGCCGGGGACCCCCAAGAGCACGCAAAGGTGGAAACCAAAAGCACCGTCAGTAAACAAACACAGAAGGCAAATCCAGCGTCAATCTGAGCGGATCCGTTCTCAGATCAGAGGAGTTTCCTCTAAGTGCAGAGAGGACCGAAGTGGGGGGAGAAGAGAGTGAGACCAGCGGTGACCGCCGTCTTCCCTGGGTGACATCACGAGCCAAGGAGGAGCGTGCCTCGGAGCGACCGTGGCTCCCTGTCCCCGCCGCATGGGCGTCCTTTCCCATGAGAACGGCCCGCGCTTGCCTGCTGATTAACCACAGGCTGACTCCTGAAGGACGCTGCACACTGATCCTTTCCTGCCCTCTGCCCTCTCCTTTGTGGGGGTGTCCCTTCTACAGGGACAACACGCCACGGCAACTTTGACCTGCTCTCGTAAAAGATAGCACCCAACGTACAGGAGGCAGCAAACTCCTCAGGTGCTGCCTTCTGTTGATACCCCTTCGAGATCATTCTGTTCTGTTTGGACTCCCTGTTTTTTTAAGGGGAACACAAACAGATCTGCTCAGAAGAAGGTGCTCACATGGAAAGTTCTGGAAACCTTCCCACGGGAAGAATGCAGGGGTGGAATGGGACATGTCAACTGCCTTCACCTATTAGAGGGATGGCAGAGAGGGGGTGAAAGACCAAGCCCGTGAAACTCAGAACTAATGGGGCCACCCTTGTGCTTCAAATCCTTCCAAAGTTACCAGCTTCTCTCAGGGCAAAGCGTGAATGTCTTCTCTGCCTCATGAAAGCCCTTCAGGTGCAGCTTCCCAGCCTCCATGGTCTGTTTCCTCCTCCCCAGCCACTGTCCCCAAACTGCGTGTCATTGTCCCCAATGTGTTCCTGGCTCCAGCAGTACTGAGAATCCATCCAGTTTCTCCAAAACCTGTCATCTCGGCTGCTGGGCTGCTGGTCCCTCTTCTGCAGGGGCCCTTCCTTACTGTCACTGCGGGGCAAAGTGCAGAGCCTTCAGGTCTCAGCTCGAACTTGGTCCTGCCTCCTCCTGCACAAGGACAAAGCCAGGGGCAGGGGGAGGGGACCCCTTCAGAGCGCCCTCAGCACTTCCCACACTGCATTCCAGCTGCCTGAACCCCCTCCCACTCTGGGCCCCAAAAGCTCATGAAAACAGAGGTCTGGGTCTCTCTCTCATCGTTCCACTCCCAGGACCTGGTGCAACAAAAGGACCAAATGAGCAGACAACTCCGCTCTTCAATGGAGGGACCACTGGGGCCCAATGCAGGAGAGTTGCATTAGAGAGGAGTCTTGCCAACATTGAGAGAGAACTTCCTCCATTCTCTGCGCTGACCTCCGAGACTGAGCAGCCGCCTCCCTGTGGGATCCGGCCGTGCGGGTCTCCCGCCCACTCTCCCTGGGAAGGCAAAGGCGCCTGACTCCGCAGACCCAGCTCCAGACAGGCTTCCGCCCTCCCCCAGCTTTCTGCACCAGGGATCATTTCTGAATTAATAAAGTCTTTTCTTATTCTTGAGGCAGTTCTTAGAGAAATATGTATAACAGCTCTCTGCATGACTGGCATTTCACACCCTGAATCCACATGCTTTCCCAGGAATTGGAACTTAAAGGGATCGTAAACCTGTGTACAGTACGTCACGTGCAGCAATGGCAATGATAAAAGCATGTTCTTTGCTAAGAACTAATAATAGTCTCCCCACAAATATGCACATCCACTCTGCAGAAACCTCAAGGTTTACAGAGTACACTAAGCCAGCGTGTGTGTCCGAGACCTTCACGTCTACCCTTGAAGGGGGAAATCAACAGGAACCATTCCCACGACTCAACACTCAGTAATCTCTTCACCTACATCAATATGATGAGGAGCACGCTTTTTATCCACATTTCATGTAGGACATGACGAAGTCCCCCCAGCCAGTGTTCTCTCCAAAATTAACTTGTGAAGAGATGTGTGTGGGCGTGTGAGTATAGATGATTTATAGCAGCATCAGTTAGAAGTTTCTCATTTCTGGGCTTGAAGCACAGAGCATGAATTTAGAATTGGGACCACCAAGGCAAACGGGGAAGCACATTTAAGAGACTCCATCTGGGGGAGTCCATAGAAAAGCTAGCTCCTCTAAGGGGGTGCTGGCATCTCTGTGTTCCGACTCCAGTGCCCCCCACCCCCCCGCAGCCAGACACTGACTTCCAGAGGTCACTGCGGGCAGGGATCGGGAGGCATTTTTAGAGAGCTTAATGGGAGGAGAAGAAATTACCAAATACCCGGTCCATTTTATAAAAGCCTGGTGAAGTCTAATAATAAAAATGTCCAAATTATAAATTGTGGGATTATCTTTTCCAGCAAACTGTATTCCAAACAATACAGGGAAAATGAATTGCTTTATCTGCATGTAATCACTACACAATATTCATCTTTCAATTCTCCTGTAAGTACGCAGGCTGATTTTTTCCCCCTGAAAAAGAGCATTTTCTGAAGGAATTATGTTCATAAATTTCTGGGCTATATTTAATCTAAAAAATTAGGACACCTTTTATTTTCTGAGAGTCTTCCCTTATTAATGCTGGAAACCCAAGGTTTTCCTGTATACGAACACTGACATAGAAGAGGTGGCATTGCAATTAAACTGTCATGTCCTCAGAGCCGGAAGTGCACTTGAAAATAATCTGCCTTTGAGTGCGTATGTCATGAGGGTCCCAACAGTGCTCCTGTGTACAGCCGTCCCTCTCTGTATCACGGTTCACTTATCGCGGCCTCCCTGCATCGCGGGACTTTTTAAAATATTACATCTAATTATTTATCGCGGATTTTTCGCTCTATCACAGGATTTTGCGGTCCTGTACAGTAAATACTGAGATAAATGTAAGGGTCCCACTTCGCGGATTTTCACCTGTCACGGGGGGTCTAGAACAGAATACCTGCGGTAAGTGAGGGAACAGTGTACTTTTATTAAGGACAATAACGCACCTGAAGGAGTTTGGGAAGCTACTTTAAATGTCTCTTCTCATCATGAGAACTTCCATTTCATGCACACTCAAAGGGCACCCAAAAGGTTAGGGAAGAAACGCCCCACCGAGGGGGCCCCTTGTGCTGCTGCTGTCCAGGGTGCTGACAGAGAGACTGCGGGGGTTTCCTCTAAAACCGTGTGACCGTCGGGGCCACACCAGACACAGGAAAGCGCCTGCACCCCTGTGCTCCCAGCGCCTCGCCTGCGGTTCTCCCCAGCCCTACAGCTCCTGCCCCAGCTCCCAGCACGTAACGGAGCACTGTGGAACGCGTTTTCCACGGGCCCTGTGTCCCCGAACCAGCCCACGGAAAGCTCGTTGTGGAAGCTGTGCTGTTATTTCAATGAGGCTACCACTGTCCCAGGTAGAAGTAAAATTTCATTTCAGAATTTCCTTATGGAACCGTCTACATCATAAAAAATCAGCCTCATTACCTTTACTTGCCCAGGCTTGCGAACCAACAACGCCGCTGTTTGGTCTGACTGTGCTCATTGTCGGTACAGCTGCTGTTACTGTTCTGCTTCCTGTGTCTTTTCAGACCTCAGATTCGCTCTCTGGTGGTGAAAATTTACTGTCTCTGTGAATATGGAAAAGAATGTGCTGAGGTTCGTGAAGGTCGTCCCAGAAGTTCTACGCGTCACCTTCTGAATAAAACAGATCCAGGGGGGAGTGTAGCCCCCTAAGGCCATTGCCTTTGAAGGGACATCGCTTAGTTTGAAATGCAATTATAGGAGATTATTAAGGAACTCATTCGTGCAAATATATGAAGATAACTAAGTTGTAACAGTGAGTGAGATTGGATGACATTTCTGGAAATATTTTTAAGTTACTGAATACAGCTTCAACTACATCCCTTAATGGGTTTGTCTCTCAATGGAGAATAGATCCCAACCACATGGAGATAGTTAATAATTTTTGAAACTGATATCTGAAATGTTAAATGGTATTGGGCAAAAAGTAACAGTGTAAGAATTTTCTCTGACACGTTATATTATTTTAGTTCAAACAACAGTGGTGAGTTAAAGAAACGCGACAAGAAATAGAACCCCATCACAGTTTCCTTTTTTTCATAAATTAATCGGCCAGGTAATGCAGAGTTGTGAAAATACCCTTTCACTTTTTTCAAGCCACCCTACCTAGGAAAAGTTGCTTTGTTCTTAAATTACCAAAAACTTACTTCTGATCTAAAGTGAAGAAAAACTAGTTTGAAAGTGAAAAAGGAATTAAATTTTTAAAAAAGTTGTTGGGAGATGCAAGCAGAGAGAAACATTTTTTCCATGTGGGAAAGAAGAGAGGAGCAGCTACTGAGTGGCATGATGGAGAGGGATCCAGGCAAGGAGGGCAGTCATGCACGCCTCGCCCCGGGGCCCCCCGCGCTCGGGCTCTGCATCCCGTGCCACCTGACCCAGAGCCTTCACGGTGCTCTGCTTGCTCCTGGCGCCGGGGCCAAGCCCGCCGTGCTAAGTTAGGAAACGCTCCTCCACAGCAGTCCATGCTGCTCCCGGTCCCAGCTGCCACTGTGTTGGCTTCTCTCACTAGCCTTGGCAGGCATCTCCCCGGCCTATATTTATATACCATACGGTATTTCTGTGTGAATTTGTTTTTGAGGAAAAGTGCATACCTAGTGCTGAGGTTTGATCTGGCCAATAAATCATACCAAATATGTGTGGAAACTTGGCTACTGGGGCCTTGGAAGGGTACCGACAAATCCAAGAAACTAACTGATCTTTGGTCAAGATCCAAGTAACTTTCTAGACACAAAACTAATCTTCTTGTAATCTGGACAAAAACGGGGTAAGGGTGACAAGAAGATACAAAGGAGATGTTAGAGGGGGAACAGAAGGAAGAACAGAGGGAAAGTCGGTGAATGAAGAAGATTAGTAAGGGAAATGTGAGTCTGCGTCCAGGTTCTCAAAAGTCTAATCTGCTGGGTAAAGGGGCTGGGTGTGAAATGATCTGTCCATGGTGCTAAGGTCAAGTTCACACTGAGTTTGATTTTTAAAGATTGATATTTTTTTTTAGCAAGTCCTTTTCTAAACACCTGAGATCACACCCCAATAAGTCACTACTAATATATCAAATGTGTGTATATAATATAAGAGATATTAAGAAATACACCACCTTACCATTCTGTAACTAATAAAAAAATGAACTATAAAGAAAAATAAACATATATTGAAGCAAATAAGATTTGAAAATTTCACTCCAGAACACCAGTATAGACATGCTGAAAATCAATGAGCTAATTAAAATCTATCCATCGAGTTACATAAGGGCAACCAAGTCCATACAAAGAAAGTAGGGGAAAGAAACAGTAAAAGATAAGAAATATAACAAATTAAAACAGAGAACAACAAAATGACACTTGGCCTCTTCAAAAACGCCAACGAAATGGATAAACTTCTAATGGTAAGAAAACTCAAATAATTAATATTGTACATGAAAAGAGGAGCATCTTAATAGAAATTGAACTAATTGCAAAGATTTTAAAAGGATATTTTGAACACATTTATGTCAATGAATATTCAAATTTAGATGAAATTGGCCAATTTCTAGTAAAATACAATTTACCAAAGCTGATTTAGAAAGCCAGAATAATTCTAAAATGTGCGACATCCCTACAAAGAAAAGTGTAAGACATCATGGAAAGAAATTAAAGAACATGGAAATGGATGAAGACACAAAATTTAAAAACTCAAGATTCTAAATGCAGCAATTTTCTCCAGGTTGCTCTACATATTTAATACTACTCCAATAAAGATTCCAACAGGTATTCTTTAGAAGATCTTGTTTATTTTATAGAGAGGGGAAGGAAGAGAGAGAGAGAGAGAAACATTGATCAGGTGCCTCTGACACACACCCCAATCAGGGGCCAAACTCTCAACCCAGCCATGTGCCCTGACCAGGAATCGAACCAGTGACCTTTCACTTGGCAGGACAATGCCCAACCAACTGAACCACACAAGTCAAGGCCCAGTAGGGAGGGAGGGAGGGAGTGTGTGTGTGTGTGTGTGTGTGTGTGTGTAAGCCTGGATGAGATCATTTTTTCATGAAAAAAAACAGTAACAGACATTCAAAACTTTTTACAAGAAAAAGAAGAGAAAAGCTAGGCCTGTGGCGCCAGATGTCAGGACTTCCTTGCAGAGGGAGACATTGGTGCCAGAGGGGAAGGAGCCTGGGGGAGAGAATGCAGAGCTCAGACTCGTCCGACTGTCAGCAATCATCGGACACTTGCTGGAGGTGTCACATCAGAACAGTGCGTAAAGGACAGATTCAGAATAAAGCTATCATTAAACCAGTACATGGTGCTGGGATGGTTGCATATGCATGACGCATAAAAATTAAATTAGATTTTTTTACAATTTACCCATAAATAAACCACAGATCTAGTATAACTCGTATATGAAAAGTAAAATAGTAAAGCTTTGGCAGAGAATATACGAGGACCTCCACATCCTAACCTCTACCTGGGGAAAATTTCTTAAAGAAGACATACCGCATCGTTGAGTACAGAGAAGAAAATATGATGTGGTTTACTATGTAAAAATGAAGAACTTCTGTCCTTCAGAGAACATCACCAATGAGCCAAAAGATGAGCTGGTCACAGGCAAATAAGCTGCCTGAGGCCACACAACTGGGAAGAAACCAGACAGAGAGACAGAAGCCCCGAGGCCCCAGCTCCTCCCCGACACGTCTGAGCTGAGACCCAGGGCCCTTCCGAAGGGCCGGTCATCACCCTGGCCTTGCTGTCTTACACCCATTTCTCCGGCTTCCCCTGAGGGCTGGGGGTCTAAGAAACAGCCTCCCACTGAACTATGCGCCACATTCAGGAAGCTTCTTCCCAATTCCCCTGAAATTGGCCAACACAATTTCCTTAAAAAATCTTAGGATAGGCTTGGGCTACCAACCAGTTCACAACGACAAACATAATGTGTTTCCAATCTGTCCCAGAAATAATTTTCTTGATTTTTAGTCAGGAAGCACGCAGATTGAAATTCATTTAAATTCTATAAAGCAAGGCAATTTTTTATCACCCTGGACGGTGTCTTACAACATTCAGCCCATGAACGCTATTTTCTGCATTAACCTTCAGTAAATGCTATCCTCAGATCCCGAGGAAGTTAATGTCCAGAGCAAGAAATTATATTCATTACAAATGCATTTCTATGCTAAGGCATGTAATTCTACATGCATATTTAAACAGGGCGAGGGAGAAGCTGCAGTTAGCTTTTCGATGCAGTACAACTTTTCTTTGGGGATAGTATTTCTAAATCATACAACAATACTAAACATGCCTAAACACGGATGATCAGTTTATTCACAGAGATAACCCACGAGTCAGTTACAGTATATTGGGAGGGGCCATTGGAGAACACGGGGCCTGCCCTTCTCTATGCCTGCTACCTGAATCTAGTAACAATAGTGGAAGATTCTCTGCGCTTGTGCAGAAAATGAATATCTTGACTATTAACCACACCAATCTTACCCTGCGAAGGCTCCACGTCAGATTTACCACCATAATAACATCAGAAGAAGATGGAAGAATTCATGTTGAGGAGCAGAGGGGTAGTTAAGTAAAAGGATTTTTTTTTAAGCCACAGAAATGATGCCATTAGCCATTAGGGGAAATTGGGAAAGTCTGAATTTAGCAAGGAATAGCTAAGCTGCCTCTACAGCTTTGTAAGCTATAAACTGTTAGGCAAATGTTGACGTGCCAGGCCGTAATCTTATCACGTTAATGGCGGGCACCAGACTTACTCTGGGAACTCCCGTTTCCCCACAAGGTGGGACCAGAATTGCCCTCCTCAGTTTCCTGTGAAAGGAGTTGGGCACCCCACCTCCCGCAAAACACATGGCCTCACTCAGGATCTGGGTGCTCCCAGGGGCAGAGCTGAGTCCTGCCCCTCTGAATATGTATCTTCCTGATTTGGAGCTGGGCTCTCAGGTGGTGGAATCCTGTCTGTCACTGGGAGCTGGGGTTTGAACACACAAAGTCATGACTGCCAGGTGTGAGAGGTTGGGGACAACCAAAGCCAGACTGCAGAGGTAACTTGGGGTCCCAACACAGGATTTACCATGAGTAAAGACGATGTGGGTGTGTAGGGCAAGAGCTCATTCTGGGTACAGTGACACCAAACTTGCCTCAACTAGTTCATTCTAGTAAAATCTAGGGTCGGGGAGAATAAGGTGACTGGAGCTGAGATATGCTGCTGTGGAACATTCTGTGATTAAATAGCACAGGAGAGGAAGTCTTCTCCCATCATGGGAGGGTCACCAAAGACACTCCACCACTGTGGTCATGGGACCGATGGCAGCCTGTCACTCGGGGTGGCAGTAAGAGTCAGGGCATCCATTAAACCAAGAGTCAAGGCGGCATTAAACCCAGACCCATTGGCTGTGGATGTGCCCCTCACCCTGTGTTCCGCTGAAGCGTTAGCTCCTATGACATCACTAGCGCAGGGACACCTGCATCAAACCATCAAGACCAGATAGCTCAGTCAGAATGTGACTTTATGGAATGTTTGAAACGTGGGCTCAGCTATGCATAGACCACAGTACATGAACGGGCTACAACATCGAGTACTCAGTACCTTGGGGCTCAAGCCAGAACCCCTGTACCCATAAGTGATCAGAATACAAGACAGAATTCATCGTGTCACCAGAGAGATGAACCTGCAGGTGACAAGGGGGTGAGTCCTCAGCTGAGTTGAGCCTAAGGCTGAGGACAGGTTTTTTCTGGGCACAGGTAAGCACTTCAGGGATGCTCAGAGCCTGTTCTACAAGACAGGACTGGTCACTGTCGGGCAAGCATGGGGTGAGTCTCAGGACATGGAGTTCTAAAGGTCTGTGTTCCCAGCTGGTGAAGTGAGAACTTTAGACTAAATTGATTGGGGAAAGACCGCCATCTAAATTTGGTGGGTCAATTTCCTGACAAAACTGCCCAGCCCCTTGTGAAGTAGAACAGAGCTAGCAGGCATGCTCCTGCCATTCCTCTCACAAGCAGGCGTGTCCTGGGGCTGCCCTGTCCCCAGGCTCTCTGTCCCTGACTTTCCCTGGACATGTGCATAATCCCGGTCTCCCTCGCTCCAAATCTAAACACCTGGACAAACCCCCACAGCCCTCTCGAAGCAGCGGTGTGTGCAAACGGAAAACTTTTGGTCTCAATTATAGAACAGGGTTGTTTAGAACTTCCACACTATCCAGAAGTGAAAAGTGCTTTTCCCATATCAGACAGCAAGAATGAACTCCCCTGGTCTCAGTAAATCCCAAAATAGAAGAGCATTCCCACCCCAGTTCACCGTCTGTCGGCTGGTGACCTGCACATAAACAGATGGCGTGATCGCTCTCGTGTCTGGTACCCAGTAGACACTCACATCACGAGAGTGATCGGTGCCCCAGGAAGAGGGGATAAATATAGGCTGTCTATTGATCCCCTCCTGCTCAAAGCCTCTACCTGCCAGTGAACGTGGAGTGTTTGATGGGCAAGTGGAAGATACTTACCCATTTATATTCTGCACGTGTTTTATAGGGGAAACTAAAGACGCTAATTTGAAGTAATAAAAACCCAACCCTCTGAGAGGTCTAAATTCAACAAGGGAGAACAGAGAAGTATATTCTTGCTGAGAAAAAAAAAATCAATTTAACAGGCAGTAAAATCTGTGTGGTGGAATATGTATCAAGATTATATCTAGGCTGTTCTTTAATTAAAAAATAGAATTTGCATTAGACTGTGGACTCTTTCACACATTCCAGTGATCGTTTGAAGTCTGAATGCAGGAGTCTGTTCCTTGCGCTCACATACGTTTTTACCCACGTTTCTGCATTTTCCAGAAGCAGAAAGTCGGTTCTACTGGGGCATCTGAGAGCATTAGAAAACATCAGTGGATGGTTTTAACTTTATCTTTGTCAATGTTTGCTTTATTGAAAGTATTATTTGCCAATAGTTTTAAACATTAAATAGTTCCAAGAAGTTTTAACAAAAATAAAAACCAAAACCAACATTCCTTATCTCTTGATCTTCTCTACTTTAATATTTTCCCCAAAGAAACCTCATTCGAGCCTTTTAGCTATTTCCCCCTCCCTGATATTTCCAAATTTTATATACAAGGTTTATCTGGAGAAAGTCCAGCCATTGTTAATATAATGAGATGGTTTGCATGACATCTATATAACCTGGCAGCCAAGGATAGAGGACTGGAATGCACATGTGCGAACAATGACGCCTTCACTGTACATGTCAGCGGGGGCAGTAGACACTGTTGAGTGAGCATGTGTGCTGTGTGGCTGTCGCATTCAAAATGACTGAGTGAGTAGAGCAATGAATCTCCATCAAATTTTGTGTTAATACTGAGCATTCCTCCACGGAAACTATACAGATGATTCAGAAGCCACAGCTGTGGGCAGCAGGTGATTGGCAGCTTCATCACGACAATGCGTCTGCTCACGCATCACGTCTTTTGCAGAGTTTTTTGGCAAAACATCAAATCACCCAGATGACTCAGCCCCACTACAGGCCAGATTTGGCACCGTGACCTCTGGTTTTCCTCAAAACTAAAATCGCCTTTGAAAGGGAAGAGATTTCAGATCATCGATGAGATTCAGGAAAATACGACAAGCCAGCTGGTGGCAATAAGGAGAACTGTGTAAGGTCCCAAGGTGTCTACTTTGAAGGGGACTAAGGTGTCATTGTCCTGTGTACAATGTTTCTAGTATCCTGTATCTTCTTTAATAAATGTCTCTATTTTTCATAAGACATGGCTGGATACCTTCTAGATAGACCTCATACACACAAAAAATATTACAAAATATATATCATTTATATATTTAGTTTCAAAATTATAATTACATAAATTTTATTTATATTATATATTTGATTTCCAAATTAATATATAATATATGTAATCTTAAAATTAGATATATTACAAAATATTTCCAAATTGTATATATTACATGTTATAAAATTATATATGCAGGAAAATGATAATATATGAGAATTTCCACATCATAACCTCTACCCAGAGCAAGATTTCGTAAACATGACATAAACAACACTAAGCCTAGAGGAAAAACGTGATGTGCTTCACTGCCTAAAAACAAAGAACTTCTGTCCCTGGATGTGTTTCTGTTGGGGGTCCGCCACTGCCAATATCTGTCGGTCTGTCTTTTGGGAGCCTGGTTTCTCCAGAGGAAGACCCACCTATCTCTTACCTGGAGGGGCGCCCCCCGACCCCGCTTCACTGGCCTGGGGCTGGGTAGAGGCAGGGGAGGAGTAGCACCCAAAGTGCAGAGACTGTCCTTAGCACCCCACGCCCCTCGGCTGCTCTGACCTGCTCCTCTGTCCCCTCTGCCCCACGCGCCACAGTGCCTGGCACTGCCCATGCTCGGGCCGCCCGAGGCTGCGGACTGAGGACGGCAAGTGCCCTTTTCTGTGCCACGCCCCACACCCCACCATCTCAGCTGTTGGATCCCTTTGCCGTTTCGTTGATGGTGACCTTTGTGTTTGCTGCTTCTTTTCCTCCTTCTTTACAGGATGATTTTTAAGACAAGACAAGGAGAGAAATGTCTTCACTGTGCCATACTGACACCCCAAGGCAACGGAATGTTCTAGTTTTCTCTGTCTAAGCCAGTCCAAAACTTGGTATTAATCACATTCATGCATTTTTTCCTCCTTTTAAAGCAGCAAACACATAGCAGCCTGGGTGTGAAGATTGATTACATCTAAGCAGGTGCAGCTTTGGGCTAGGATTCATTTTGCTAATTGGAGCTACAGGAAAAGTTCTTTGACGCTCGGTCTCTTAGGCAGTCTTGTTTCCATCAGAAGGAAAAAAAAGAGAAGATAACATTTTTCCAGTGGGTTTTTCCATAATGAGTATCCAGGAAAGATCATTTCCGACTGACTGCTAACCCGCTGGGAACTCACTGAACTGTCTATCTGAAATGACCCGTTTCTGTGACAGCATTTCCACCTCCAGTGTGTCAGACCCCTGCACAGCTCCTTACGTCCTGCGATGTCTCAAAGGCATGGCTTCTGCTGAATGCAGAGCCCCCGTGGCATGGCCTAGAATAGCCCCGGGACCAGGTGACTGACACATCTCACCTGGACAGTCGGCATGTGCTCTTCCTGGTGGGAGTTCTAGGATAGTAACAAACAGTTTTTAATCATGCGCTTTATTTGAAATTCTGAGCTAGAATCAGAGATTTATACTTCAGATTACAATACACATTTCCACGTTTCTTAGGAGGAATATATTTTTCAAATCTGAAATCCTCCACGTACCTCTCACTCAGGTAACAGCAATGCTGTGCTATCTGGTCAGGAAAAACAGATCAAACATAATCGATGTTAGGAGAGGAAGAGCTTGGGGGGTGGGGGGGAGAGGGAGACAGACAGAGAGGAGAGAGAGAGAGATTCACTGCAGCAGGTTAAGCAGAGCTTTATGAGCTTTGCTCCAGAAATCTTGACAAAAACATTCACTTTTCAGCATTTCACAGGAAATGGTTTTCTAACGTCCCTCCTGACAACCAGAAATCTATGCAACTCCAAACACACGAATGATTTCAACTGAGAATCATTTGCCACTTTTCACTTGTTTTAATGTAAATTAAATACTGTGATAACTGCGCAATCATTCTTGACATTTCCCTTTGCCATCGGGAAAAATAGGCCTTCATTGAAATGATGTAAAGATAATAAACAGTGCATTGCACGTGCTATTTTATTATCATTGTTACTTTATTAATATGTCTATCAATTTATTAAGATGTGAAAAAGATGTGCTATTAGATGAAGGAATACTAGACTGTCAAGGAGAAATACAATAGATATTTTCAAAATGTGAAGTTCAAATGTGTGTTCTAACCTCTATCTTAAAACTTTCCACCGAGCTTACCCTCCATATATGGTTTCTATCCTTAAGCTAAGTCAGGACAGCTGAGGTTGTCCTCTGCACGGTCACGCGACTCAATCCCACACGCGGTCAGGGTCCGCTTCCCTCCCCCGCCAGAGTAAGAGGCCCCTAACACTTCCGCCCTGCAGCCACCCCCAAGGACTTAACTCACCGGTCACTCCTTGGGGTGACCAACCTGCAAAAAGAACACAGTGGGCCACTGTCCGCTTCAAACAGAACATTTTCACGAGCAAATGGGATGCACATCAGTAAATGTGGGTCTGTGACAGTGGGGGTGTTCGAATACAAAAATCTAGGTCTTCCACAGGCTCCCAAAGAGACTCCAGCGCCGATGGCCCGTAGACCACTCCCGGGAAACACAGCCCAGAGCGGGGGACGCAGGAGGTGAGAGGCGGGCTCTGAACATAGAACAGGGCGTGACGGGGTGGCACACAGGGGACCGTGGGAGGCGAACGGGAGATGAAGGGGGGAGAGAAGAGAACTGACACCGTAGCAAAAGGAACAGCTGGAAATCAACAGTGATAATAAAAATAAACAAGTTTAAATAATTCACAATGGTTCCTAACCCAGCCTATCTGCAGTTGTTCATCTATTATGCAACATTTTGATCTTCAAATTACATCTCTGACCCAAAGATATTAAAGTGTAACTCCTAACCAATCACACAAATGCTTGACCCCTAAACCTTTCCAGGATTAGTTTTCTGTTATGTAATAACCTCTCCTGAAGCATGGACATTTTTCCCTGTGGAATTCATGGCAAGTGAATGCAACAAACACCGAATTACAAAATCTTTGGAAGCCCTGCAATGTCTAAGAGTCAAAGAGAACTTGAGCTTGACCTTGAAGGCTGCTGTTTTTATATTTAGCCTCCCTGTGGAAATCTCTGATTCTGTCTGGGCTCACAGAATGTGGGTGTGGGCGGTGAGCCATCAGGCTCAGCCAGCAGCAGGGCCACACAGCCCACGGGCCCTGAGGTGGGTGCCTCACGCTACACGTCCCGAATGCCACCCTGGGCCTGTCAGTGCTCACCCATCCTCACCCACTACCTAGGTATCACCCACCAGGCACACAGAGATTTCAGTCTCCCAGGAGGAACAAGGTGATGGTTCATGCTTTGCGTCCACTTGGCTGGGCCACCAAACCAGATATTTGGTCCCGAACCGGTCCAGATGTTGCTGTGGAGGGTTTCTCAGGGGAGATTAGCATTGTACTCAGTAGTCTTTTACTAAAGCAGGTGAGCCTCATCCAACCAGTCCAAGACCTTACGTGGGAAAGAGTCACCTCCCCAAGGAAGACCAAACTCTGCCTGAAGACAGCCTTCAGCCTGGAGCTGCAACATCGGACCTTCCCTGGTGCCCAGCCTGCCTGCCCACCCCCCAGACTGTGGACCTGCCAGCCCCCATGATCGCTCCTGCTCCTTAAAATATATCGCTGTGTTGGAAGAGAGAGAGATTACATACACACACTCTACTGGCTCTGCTTCTCTGGAGGCACCTAATACAGAAAGTACGGTGTTCAGCTGCTAAATACCTGTCTTTCCCTTCACGTGGGCCTCGGACATCAGAGCCCACCCTGAGTGCTCTGTGGGTTCCTTGCTTGGCCATAAAACTTGCTCTCAACACTCAAACATTAGTTCCAGCGGGGAGCCTGGAAACGTTCTCACCCAATGCCGTCCCGTTTATTTGACTCAACGACCCCCTAGAGCCTTGAATCACTCGCCCAGAGCCCCACTGGCAGGAACCAACCCAGATTCTTGCCCCAGCTCTTGATTCTTTCTACAGCCCATGTCCCATGGTCGGTTCCTCCTTCCTGTGCTGCTCCGTCGCATCCTGAAGCTTCAGTGTTCTTCCTAGCTCCGGGTACTCGCGAAGGTGCAGGTTTATTATGGGTCTTTTAGATACTGCTTACTAACCCTGATGGCTTCCAGTTGGTTCTAAGGAAATGGAGATGGATTTCTCCAAAATTAAAACCTGAGAATTTGATGAAGGTAAAAGTGGTCCTTGAGCTACTGTCCTGGGGAGTGGGGAGGAAGGAACCAGACCAGGGAGGGAAAGAGGCAGGCAGGTTCCCTCAGAGGGGGTCGCTGGCTGGGTCCCAGAGAAGCCTGCAGGGAGCGTTTGCCACACCTGAGATGACCTGTCCCCACCAGGGGCAGGAAAGCTGGCGTGTGGAACCCTCCCCACCCGTCAGGCACTGGTTAAGGGGGGTCGTTAGATCCCCAGGGTTTTCTGGAACTCCACACGTGGAGCTCCCCTTCCAAGAGATACAGTGCTGGCTGCTGGGAGTTCAAGCACAGCAGGAGCAGGTGTTTACAGAGCGGGAAGGGCCTCCCGGTGTGAGGACAGAAAGGAGAGAACGCCCTTGCTACTTCCTCGGATGAGCGGATCAGAGCGGGCTTCATTTCCCAGAGGAGGACACCAAGCCCCCTGGGCAGCCCCCACTAACCTCACTGGAGGTGTTACCACAGGCCCTGAAAGCACAGCCCCTCGGGGAGAACCACCACGACAGAGCAGCAGAAAGATGAGCCAGAAAGACCGAGACCAGCAGGGTGCCCCCCTGCCAGCCCCCACGTTCATGAGCAGGGGCCCCTTGGGAACACAGGGCCCTCGGCTTAGGACGCACCTTCAGGACAACCCAGTCACATCTGCTGCCACCCACTCTGGTCTCCTCGAGCAGCCTTGGGATTCTGACGGGGACCTGCCCAAAGTGAGAGACGGAGAGTCCGGCCGAAACAGACCCCCAGGTGTCTCTCCCGAGAACGCATCGGGAGAGCCCAGCAAACTGGCGTCCTCATCCCGGCCTCGTACCTGCAGAAGCCTGGCCGCTGGGAGGCCGCCCCCGAAAAGTGGACCGTCTCCTAGGCGGGGTGACACTGGGCTCAGGGCCCCACGCTTCCTTTGCGGACAATGTTACAGACCTGAGACAAGCCTGCAAACTCTTTATTCTGCAGGGACTAGTCCGATTGTCCCGCTGGTCCACCCAATGGAGGAGGACCGTCCAGCGAGAAATCTCCAGCACGAAACGTCACAACCCACTGTGGACATGCTCGCTCAATCACAGACCCTTCCCCGTGCATGGCACACATTTCTGATTTTTGCATTTCAGTTGCATTTTTCCCTTTCTTAAAATAATAAAACATAATATGCCAAAAATGTCGCGTATTTTCTCCCATCTTCAATATTAAAGTGGCTGCACAAAAATTCACCAATATTGATGTGCTTTTTTAACGCATGCTGATATGACAGCTGTCACAATGCAATCTAACAAAATTATTTTGAATGAAATTAAAGACACCTAAGTGCTACGAGAGCCATCATACGGAAAAAAAAAAAAACTTCCAACCAACCCAATAGAAACGCCTGTGAGGACCCCAATAAGTAAGGCAAGCCCCAAAGACTTAAGGAGAAAAGCCTGCTGGTAGACAATGCAATTACTGCAATAAATAGACATAAAAACAGACTCTGAAAAAGGAGAGAATGTTCAGCCCAACTTGATCTTGGAAATGTTTCCCGCACGGCCCTACCCCCACCTCAGCATCGCTTGACTTGTCCCAACATTCAATCATCACGTCCTGTAATTAAGTTTAAAAAGAGGATAAACTACACAGGAAAGCAAAACAGTTACTTTCAAAGCTGAGGTCATCGCAAGAACATAATCAAATACAAATACGTGAGGTTTGTCTTCGGTGCTCCCTCTTCTACTTGGCCTTTCAAGACAGGCCCCCTGCCCGCTGGCCTGGCCCTGTACTTTCCCACCCCTTCCTCATCAAAGACGTTTTAGGGGAAGGTCTGATGAAGTCATTCCCTTTAACATCACGCACAGAAGGACAACACTGTCAGGAGTGTTTACAGAGGGAAGTGCCGGTGGGTATTTCAGGGGCTGGTGGAACAGCAGAGATTTTTGCATAACAAAGACTCTCAGAAAACCTCCAAACACCTGTGTATAGACAAGCACTAACCTTGAGGATGTAGATCATATTAACTGATGAAGCCATTGTCCCCTTAACCCATCCCGCAGGAGAACAGGTTTCTCTAAATAAAGGCTAAAGATCAGAAAATAACTCTGGATTCCTGGGTGCCCCTGTTCCCCACCAGGAGCCCTTTTTTCAGGGAACCTGTCCCCCGGGGCCACACTCTTTTATTCGGAGCAGGAAAAGAACCCCTGTTTGGGTTATGTGTACACATGTTGTGATGCTAATGTGGTCAGAATGATGTGTTCTTTCCCTTGCAAATAACAGGTTAATTCTAGAAGAGCCACTGAACAACGTGACCCACAAAGGTTTGTGTTTACACGGGCCAATCATAGACTCCTTTGTAGGAACCAGGAAGTGAAAAAGATGACCCAGCAGGTATATCAGAGTCCATAACTATAACACCTTTTGGGGAGGTTGGGGGGAGGTGAAATAACATTTGCCACGACTTTCAAATAAGGACCACCTCCCCCTTCAAAGCCTTAAACTCAACCACGTAACAGCCTACTGAGAGCCTGCCCCTCCCCACCAGGTTTTGAGTAACATCCGTGTTAACCTTCTCAGGACTGATGGCTCCGTGCAGCGATCTGCGGGGAAGGATGTTCGAAGCCGTGAGACATCAGTTCACCTTTCCCATCACGGCTGCCCGGGGAGCCCTACCTGGGGGCCGGGCAGTTCATCCCAGCTCCCCGCGCCCCCTGGCTGGACTCCTGGTAGCAGTTCCCCCCGCCCGCCTTTTTATCATCTGGAACATCTGTATCGGGAGGATATCAAGATGTACACGTTCAGCTGGTTTAAGAGTTTGTGGAGTAAGTCACGAGAAAGGAAAAGGGGACTGAGAATCAATGCAAGATCTGCGATAAGTCACTGCATAAAACCTCACTGCAACCCGAGTAACATGAAGGCAACAGAAGAGGAAACCGAGGAGCATGCAGAACGGAATCGGCTTCAGAGGCTTTAAGACACCAGGTTTCCCAGACCTGCTTCCATCCTACCAGGGCAAGTGTTCTCCCATCGCAAAGGAGTGAAACTGGAGATCTGTAACGGAAAGAAATTGTGGAAGTTTGCAAATGTGTAGAAATTAAACAACACACTATTAAGTAACCGATGGGTCAAGACATGACGAGAAAAATTTAAAAAGTACTTTGGCATAAATAAAAATTAAGATACGACATAACAAAACTTGGAGGCTGCAGCCCAAGCGGCGCCTAGAGGGAAAGGCACGGCTGGGAACACACACGTGAAGACAGACCTTAAGTTAACTACCTAACCCTCCGCTAAAAGACAGTGGGAAAAAAATAAGAAAAAGGGGGGAAAAAACAGGATTAGATTAAAAATATTAAAATAGAGACGATCAACAAAACAAAACAAAACAAAAAAGTTGGTTCTCAAAAAAACCGACACCCCTTTCCTCGGACCACCCAAGGAAAACAGAGGGGACTCAACGTACTAAGAGTGAACGGAAGGCGAAACACCCCTACCAACTTCACAAAAGTAAAACAATGTAAGGCAGCTCTGTGAGTAACTTGACGATGACAAGTTAGATCATTTAGGGGACATACACAAATTCCCAAAAAGACACCAACTACTGATTCTAACTCATGAAGAAATAAAAATTCTGAATAAACCCAGAAGAAGAGAAAACCATAAAGGAAAATCAAGGGGACCAAGGGTTTGGTGCTGTCGTAGTCTATTCTGGCTCCTGTGACAAAATACCACAGACTCGTTGGCTTCTCGACAACAGAAACATGCTCCTCACAGTTTGGGAGTCTGGGGGGCTGGGAACTGGGTGCTGGTGTGGCGGGGTGAGGGCCCCCTCCCTGGGTGCACTGTGAGACCTCTGGCTGCACCTTCACGTGCTGACAGAGGCCAGGGAGCTCTCTGGAGCCTCTGTGATAAGGCACTAATCCCGTGTATGGGGGCTCCACCCTCATGACTTGAGTACCCCCTAATCCCATAATTTTGTGGTGGTTGATATTTCAGCGTATGAATTTTGGAGGGACATGTTCACACCACAGCAGGTGATGAGTTTTAGACAGGACACAAAAGGCACAATCCAGGAAAGAAAGGATTAATAAGTTAAAATTTATCAGAATTAAAAATGTATGCTCTGCGAAAGACAACGTGAAGAGAATCTTTAAAAAGCCATAAATTGGGAGAAAAGGTATTCAAAACACAGATCTGATAAAGGACTTGGATCCAAAATATACAAAAACTCGTAAAATTCAGCAACAAGGAAACAACGAACCCAAGTGAAAAGGGAGCCAAAGATCAGAACAGACACCTCCTATGGGAAAGGACGAGGAGCAAGTCGCCCATTGCCGGGGGGACGGCAACACGGGGCGCCACTTTGGAAACTGTCGGGCAGTTTCTTAGAAAACTAAACAGTCTCACCAGGCACTCAGCAATCTCACTCTTAGGTGCTTACCGAGTTGATATGAAAACACGCCCACTCAAAACCTGCCGAGGAGTATTTACGGCAGCTTTCCTTCTAATAGCCAAACACTGGAAACGGCCCAAGCGCCCGTCCACGGGGGAAGGGATAAACAAAACGTGTTTCTGTGCACAGTGAACGGAACACGCCTCCGCCACAGAACGGCGTCAGGCCCCAACACCCGCAGCGCTCACCTGAGGCTGGAGAAACCAGACACTAAAGTGTGCGCTGCTCCATTTAGACAGAGTTCCAGGAGAGGCCAAAACCAGTCGAAAGGGTTACAAATCCGAGCACAGGGGGCCCGCAGAGGGGGTTGGGGGACCGGTGCCGTGGATCCCAAGGGACCTTGGGGGCTACAGAAGTGTCCGTATCTGGGCTCGGTGGTGGTCACAGGAGTGCCCGTTCTTTTTCAAAATTCACCCAGTTGTACACTTAAAATGGAAACATTTCATCGTAGGGAAGTTCCGCTTCAATGAAGGTGAGGGGAAACCTCGCTAACAAGTAAGAGCTAAAAGTTCAAGAAGAATCAAGTAATTCTCATCCCTGCGTCTCTCTCCTTCCATCTGCTTGTCGGCTGCACCAGGACCTGACTGTTCGTCTTGGCTGACGTGACATCAGCCCGCACCTGTTCGGAATACCGAGCAGTACGGAACATTTCAGTGTAACTAGTCTCCCCAGCAGGCCAGACAGGTAACCCCATTCTCCTTCCCACAGTTTCATCTTGGCCGTTCAGTGAGAGCCTTTCACGATCGGTCTTTGGAGCAATTTATAACTCCTTACTTTTCTGCTGGAGGCCTTCAGTTCTGCAAAACTTCCCACTTTGTATGACTAACAATGCCTTTGAGATCGGTAGTGGTGATGACTCACCCCGTATTAGCTTCGTTGGACTATCGAAGCAATAAAAGCTGAAAATAATTCACCTAAAAACCTGGAGTTTTGTCTCCTTACAAAGCCCTCCTAACCTGGCTTCCAGACAATCCATATTTTCGGGATTATTTCTCTCCCATCCAAAGTGAGTGGTCATGTAAGGTCAGCCTTTCTGCGTCCCCTGGAATACGGCAGATGGCCTCTCTTCTGCTGCCTCAGCCCCTGGTCACAACCGGGCAACTTTCTCCCTGTCATGCAAAGTCACTGGTACATACTTAAAAGCAGACAGTCAATGCTGCCTCTCTTTAAAAGTCTTCTTTTTCAGGTGTACTTTTTTTAGTTCCTGCTGCAATAAGGTAATCATTTAGACACATTTGGGGACTCCCCTGAAGACATTAAAATACACAGTGCATAGCAGGCCTAATACATATGTAATGCAGGCCACATGTGCAGTTAACTTCTCTAGTAGCTACAAAATAAAACTAAATAACAGGTCGAGTTAACTTCAATAATACATTTTATTTAACCTAATGTACCCCCAAGTCTTACCATTCAACATGCAACTGACGTGAAAATTACTATTAAGGTAATTTACATTCTTTTTTCATAGTGAGTCTTGGAAATTCGATGTGTAATTCACACCCAAAGCCCAGCGCAATTCGGACGAGCCACCCATCAAGGGCCACGGGCCCACGCGGGCAGCGGCCCCCACAGTGCGGGGCGCAGGCCGGCAGCACAGGATTCCTTCAGCAGGCTCGGCACCCACATCAGCAGCAGCGCCGGATCGGGCGCGTCTACACCCAATTCCTTATTCACGGGCAACTTCAAGCCTTTTGTAAACACTCTCCTGGTGGTAAGTGGAGCTCTAGAATGTTCTGAAAACCAGATTTTAGATACACCAACCTGCTTCTATTTCCAGAGCAGTAGCCTGGGGAACGGAAGGAAACATTCTGATGCGCATCAGTGTCACAAAGTGAGCAGATGGAAGGGCTGGGAAGGTGGGAGCTGAAGACCATGGGGTGCCACGTGAGTCATGACAAGTGATGTTCTTCTTCCCAAATCGTGCATCTTCGAGTTACATTAACTACTGCTCTCGACCTCGCCAGGGGTGAAACAGTAATTCTGTGGAAACGTGTATGATGCCCATCTTATAAAAATGAGAATGAGCTTTTGAGCACCTTAGCTTTGCAGTGTGCGCTCGCCACCTGGCCACGTGCCTTGAGGGCAGCCCCAAGGTTGGATGAACTGTCACTCTTGATTTCTGCACATGGACATTTATCCCACACAGAAGGGCTCTGAAATCCACTTGCTGATCAGGGGCCGGCTTCCTACTGCCGTTAGGGCAGCTGTGAGGAGCTCCGGTGCCCGCTGACGAGGACGGAACCACCGGCCGACCCCAGCGGGCGCAGGAAGCCCCCGACACAAATGGTGGGCGCCAGGACTCTGCTCACAGGATAGCGCCTGGCTCAACATCTTTCACTGGAGACTAGCTCTGACGGAACATTCTGGAAACAATTTTCTTAAGGTCAGTACTACCTTTAACATTTCTTTCTTCCTTACTTTTTTACTAATTTATCATTTCCTAGAGCGTGACTTACTAGGATCGTTATATAACCAGACCTCTGGTTAAATATTTTTGACAAGTACCTATCTATTAACATAGCAGTCTAGAACAGTGATAAGTCTATATCAATTTATGTAGTGTACGGCACTCATAAATATCGAACTTACACATTCTAGAACATGGCCATAGTCATAAAGGCTTTCAAAACATGAGGCCTGATTGAGATGAGTAAACTAGGTTCTGCTGTATCCACCACACTGATCAACAGGACTGAGACTCCCCCTTTTTCAGCTGCTATCGGTGGGCTCACCGGGACCCACCGGCCCAACCCCGTTCCTGAGCCCCGTGTGTTAGCCCTCTGCTCATCTCGCCTACGTCTGTCCCACACACAACTCCAGCTGCCAGCCTCAGCTGCCCATCTTCCTGGCTCCTTCCGGGACCCAAAGATAACCTGTCCGTTACAAAAAGTCATGCGTTCCAAAGTTACCCTATGTCTTCTGCATCCAGCGTAGTTGAACTCATGATGTAATTAGACCGCCTTCTGTTCTCTCTGGTTAGTTAAATGGAGGGAAAGTGATGGAAATGGGGCAAGGCAGCAGAAAAAGTGCCTCCCCCTCACCGCCCGCGGCGGCCAGCCTGTGAATCTGGGAAGTCCTGTAACATGGACCGTGCGAAGGTCTCGGACCCTACAGAGCCACCATGATACCAACAAGAAAGCAACAAAGGCAATTGAAGGTGACAGCCTCCCTCATGCTCCTGTCCCTGGCAGGCCACCTGCCGGCCCGGGGGTGACACCAGCCTCTGACCCAGCTTCCTCATGGGGGTCCCTTTCTTTTGTCCCTAAATTATCTATGAAATCCACAAGGAACGGACGGCCAACACTTGCTGCGTTGCTTTAGGGAAAAGTGCGCTCTGGAGTGGGCACCAAGACATCTACTAAAAAATGGCATTTCATCAGCCGTAAAGGCTCAAAGCATCACATCTTCCTGATGCTGCTATACAGTTATCTGACCTTGGGGGGAGAATCAATGAAATGAAAGGCAGGAAATAGAGTAGGTAAAATCCTCTTATGACATTTTCCCAAGAACTCTGAAGAGCAAATATTATAAAGGAAGAGGAGAAATGATATTATTGGATACATTGAATTTTGGAAGTGCTTTGGGTTTAGTTCTTCAAGATGTACGGGACGAGTGGTTTGAATTGAATTGTTAGAAGCTGACCTTGCAATATCAAGTCCTAGGCTAACGATTAATTAACTGCAAAATCCATGCATCTAATTACACCGAGTGAAAGAGAAAGCCACAGGCCCATGACACTGAACTGAGACTGAGTGCCTGACAGAAACGTGGTTTCAGCCAGGAATCTTGCCTTACACCCATCGGTCCCGAGTCCCCGCTCGGACACCAGGGAGTTCACCTGACTCACAGGACCCCGCCTCCACCCCCAGGAAACACGCCCCAGCCTGAAACAACCCTTTCTTTTCTTTTGCTAATAACTTTCTGGTCTTGCCCGGTTCCTGCCTATAAAAGCCTTCCATTTTGTATGACTTCGCTCATAAATCACAATATCGCACTTATATTAATAACAGTACACATATAAAACACATGTATTATGCTTATGTACACTTAAATAGGTAGACTATAAGCAGATAAGGAGCATGTGAGGCCTTTCTCAAACTTAAAAGGTCAGTATCTGTAGAAATATTTAAACATCCAAAGAACAAAATATACCACCCCCAAAAGATGCCTCTGGCATGTTCATTCTGCAGACTGATGACTTTTGAAAGGCTGCAGACATAGGAGAATCTCTGAAAATAAATAAGGGGCCCTTTTCTGAGGGAAATGAACATTTATAAGGTAAATGTCTGTTTGTGAGGGTGTCTCTCTGTGTCCCCACGAGAGGAAGCTGAATAAGTCACAAGGAACGCTTCTCGGTGCAGAAGGCAGGACTGAAATCTGCCCAGCAACCATTCCCTTGTTTACGGTGTTCTTCCTGGTCTCCTCCCCTAACTGCCCTCCCCCACCTTTCTTTCGTCTGAGCTGGAAAAGGTATTTAAAGTGTTGGTTTGAGCCATGTCACGTAGTCACTCAGTTTCCCTGGGTCGCTTCCATGTACACAAGACATAGACATGTTGATCAGCTCTGTTTGCTTGTCTCCTATTAATGTGCCTTTCACTAGAAGGGTCTCAGCCAAGAATTGGGACGGGCTGCGGGACCATCACTTTCCCTCCCCCACACATGCGCGTGCGTGACCGGGCCTGCCGACGTGTTTCCTGCTGCCAGCTTCTCACACACCAGTAAGGAAGCACGGGTGTAAATGCAGCACAGACTCGCCCTCCGAGTGGGGTGCGCCGCCTTCCTCGCCCTGAGAAGGAAACACCAAGCTCCCCCGGAAATCATCAGGGCTGGAAATACACTCTTCGGACGAGAATGATGTGCAGGTTGTAGCAGCAGCTATATTGAAAATCCATATTGTAATCCTTGGTAATTTAATTTACTCAGTGGATACACCCGTCTTTTAAAGAATTAATGACAGAATTTTCTGTACATCAAAAGTATGACATTTTAAATATCTAATCTTATTAATAACTGAGTCGATATTCTTTCTCATGTTAGCAAGATACAAATTCACAGGAATAACTCCTATAAGTATACTCAGGCTTCACTACTGTTAGCTGAGAACCTGACCCACGGCACCTTCTCAAAGGCTTGGACCAGGTAGATGGGAGCCACATGGATGGAGAAAGCCCTTCCATCAGAACTCTGGGACCAAGTGTCCCAGCCAGAGGCCACCCACGGGACACTGGGCCCGAGAGGAAGCCCTGGCATTTTCATGGGTGAAGTGTGGGTGTGGTACACTCCCTAGGTACTTACAAACGGGTCTCCCAGGGGCAAGCACTTTGGAAGTCTAATTTTCCAATCACACAAAATAGGGCTACAAATACAGTAGATTTTTTTTTTTAATCCAATTCAGGGTTTTGGTGAAACTGAAGTATGTAATATGGAAATGTCATCTTTAAGTTATCAACCTCCAGATGACAACTGTTTCTATTAGAATCAGTATCAGCTGGGAAAAATTCCAGATCTTCATTCTTCCCAACCCTTTAGCGAGTGTTTCTGATGAGGTTGATTTTAAAGCAGAATTCGATAATGAAATCACCACAACCATAAGAATAACAGCAATAATAAAAAACATTATAAACACAGAGTTTGCCAACACTTTCACGTGCAGCAAGGCTTCATCCCCACAGAAGCCCTCACCCAAGGAGAAGGCAGGCGTTATCAGCCTTTGCAGTCACAGGTGGGAGCACTGAGATTCCATCAGTTCTGACTACTCAGCCGTAAGAAAGGAGGAGACCGTACCCTTGACGACAGCATGGATGGACCTGGAGAGCATTCTGCTGAGTGACGTAAGACAGAGAGAGACAAGCACCGGATGATCTCACTCATGGGTGGAATCTAATTAACAAAATAAACTAACAAGGAAAATAGAAACAGACTCACAGAGAGCTGACAGACCGCTATCAGAGAGCAGGGGCATTGTGAGTCTGTAAGAAAAAGGTAAAGAAATGAAGGAAAAGACCTAAAACTCATCAAAACAGACAACAGCGTGGTAATAACCGGAGGCAAACGGGGGAGGGGCAGGCAGAAGAGGGTAAAGGGGGGGTAAGTGGTGATGGGAGACCTGACTTGGGGGGGTGAGCACAGCATGGTATACAGATGACGTGTGATAGAGCTGTACACTGAAACCTATACAATGTTATTTACCAATTTCAGCCCTTCCTTATAAATTTAATAAAAACAACCAAGAACTGCTTAAAGAGACTCGAGAAGCATTAGAACCAAGTCCTCCCCACATTGCCCAAATCTGACATTATCATAGCACATTACATTCCATCGGTTTGGTGGGTAGGAAAGAAACCCCTTCTTGGCAATCTTTGGACGTGTCTGAACACAGCCGTAGAGACCATCTGGGCGCTCAGTCCTCCAGGGGACATGGTAGGGGGGGGCTGCCTGTCACAGAGAGCACCATCCTGACACCCCTGGGACATCGCTTCCCCTCGGGATCCCGCCCCTCCCGTTCCTGCAGGAGTTCTCTCCACGCAGACCTTAGCGGGTACGCAATAAATGTGTGTTGACTAAACCTAGCGTTTTGAGGACGGGGTGATTTCAAACATTCTCTCTGTGATTCTGTTACACCCGAGAAAGCCCTTACAGGAAAACCGATGTATGAGGCTCATCTGAGACAAAGCTTTTCATCGGCAGAGTGGGATCACAACACCTAGTGGCGGGAGACAGAACGGAGTCAGCAACGCAGAGCTCAGCATTATCACCGTCGCGATGCTCTGTCTTCTGTCTTATTATCTCAGACTTGTTAGTGGGTCTTTGCTCGGGAACGAGAAAGGAAGGAATCCACAAGTTACCCAGACAGAATGCATTCCTTTAAAGCCTTGTTACTGCAGAATGGAATTGGGAGTCATGTTATCGGGAGCGAACAGCACACACTTAAAAGGTTTTCTTTAATCATTCAATTCATCACCATGTCCCCTCAAAGGAGCGAAAAGTCGATAGCGTTCCCACAGAGCAGCCGCACAGGCGTCAAACGCAAAGGCTCGTTTGCTCCTCCTTCGTGTGAGTAGCGTGTTCAGTTCCTTTTCTGAAAAACTATCTTTTTGTCCCACGTTTTGCTCTGACAGCACCCTCAAGGCCAATGGGAGGAAGGAACAAACGGAACCGTTTTCAAATCTCTTCGTGCCTTCATTTCAAGGTGACTGGGTCACACAAGGGAACTGGAAGACGTAAAGGTAAAGCCTTTCAAAGGTCTGCCATCCGATATCCTACTTAGCCTGCAGAAAAGAGAGGGGCGATTTTTTAACAGAACAAGAGGAGGAAGTGTGGCCCCGTGCCCAGGCCGTTCTCAGAGAGGTCAGGCGCCCGCGGGAGATGGAAGCCTGGGCACCCCACCCCGAGACAGGCGTGCGCCCTTCCCCGGGAGGAGACGCTGACTTGCTGCACGCTGTTTTCCACTTCACTGAGTTAACATGCACGACTAGAGGTTTTGATACACACGTGCCCCGTGCAATGATTATCACAATCGCGTTAATTAAGGTATGCATTGCCTCACATAGCACATAGGTACTATTTTTATCTCTTTTTGGGGGGGGCGGTTTGTGGTGAGAACACAAGACCTATTCTCTAAGCAGACTTCAAGTGTACGGTACAGTGCTGTTGGCTACAGTACCTCGTTCCCCGAAACGTGTTCATCCCGCGTAACTGAGTCCGTGTACCCTCTGACCATTGTCTCCCCCTCGGCCTCCCCCGCCCCCAGCCTCTGGCAGCCACTGTTCCCCTCTGCTGCTGTTGAAGCCGAGTTCCTAGATTCCACATATAAGTGCAATCATGTGGCATTTGTCTTTCTCCGTCTGACCTGTCTCAGCATAACACTCTGAAGGTCCATTCATGCTGTTGCAAATGGCGGGATTTCCTTCTTTTTCAAGGCTGGCTAATATTCCACTGGGTGTGTATTGTCTCTGTCTCCTCGGCCCATGGAGCAGCACTACTTTTGCTGGCCTCTGGGGAGGCCGGGGCCCGTCCCTGCCCATCAAGACAGACTTCAAGCTTCTTAAAGCGAAGCTATTCACAGCATAAACCTTGGGTTCCAAATCCACGTTTACCATTTCCTAACCATGTGAACTTGGCCGTGAGTGCGGTCAGCACTTTCCTAAGTAGGTTATCAAAATAATTATAGGGAAAAAATAAATAAATGAAGGTCTTCGTACAGGATCCTGCTCACAGTAAGAGCCAGAGAGGGCGGAGTGAGGGGTGAGGCAAGTGAGTGTTCTTTCTTGACCTCCTCCTCTGTGCCTGAGGCCGCTGCCCCTCTGCCCTATCCCAGCGCCAGCCTGTGCTCAGAAGTGTGGATTATTCTTATTCTGTGTTTACCCTGCACCTGTCTGTGTCCCAGCATCTCCGGCAGACCTCAGACAGCTGCTCAAGACATGCTTAGTAGCTTGAGGAGGAGAAGGGTGGTAACTTTTCTACTTAAAATTAATAAAAAACATGATATTTAAAAACTGGGTTAGCTCCTCTGAATTCTTTCTAAATGACCTTGAGAGAATAAGCGTTTAGGCCATTCACTCACTTCTATATTTTCTAGGCCTTCAGATAGAGGTGAGTTTTTTAAATTCCAAATTACATAAAAACTGTTTAGATTTAGAATGTCCATGGCTTGGGGACACGTGGATCACAGATCATTCTCAGAATATTATAGAAACTCTATTTGGTTAATTAATATACACTTGAAATTTCAGTTAGTAAAGAGAAGATACATTCTATAAAAAAAATTTTCTAAATACTAAAATTTGTGTACATTAATATTAAAAGTTCACATTCCTGGTTAGTCTTCAATTGCATTATGGACATCTTATAAAGGGAACGTTTTTTGATATTTGCAAATTTTAGAAATATAAATGTCTCCGAAAATATATCATTTACTTTTTAGCTTTTAACTTTTTGCAAAGAAAGCGGTTCAGACACACACACACAAAGCATAATGCAGAACCTGCATAACAGGGGGCACGTGTCTGCAGACATAAGAAACGTGAGAAAAGTGTGCATTACGTTCCTGTGTCCGTCCCTCCGCCAGCTGAGCTGACTCTCTGGAGCAGAGATGTTCGTGCCCACCTGAGGCTGTAATAAAATGCCACTTGCTCTTGCTATTATCTTCACAGCTCATGTGCCAGAGTCACCCCAAGTAATAATCAAAGCCACCTCCTACCCGGAAGGGTGTAATGTGTAATCTGTAGGGAAGGCTGGGCAGAGTAAAGACTGTGCAAATCAAAAGTGAGCCTCTAAGAGAGACAAGAAATCTAAGGATTGAAACAAATTTTATATAAAATGGGCCACAAACATGCCATTAAACATGCCTGAGGACCGTGGCCAAGGGGCGTGCGCCCAGAGAAAACGAGGGCAGTCATTTTCATCACTGTACAGATAAGACAAATATGGGCCAGCATCTCTAATTGTAACACGGGGTGATTTTTATTGCTCATTATTTATTTATTCATAGCAAACGGGATGGATCACAAACCAACCTCACCTTGGGCCTTAGGCGGCCGGAAATGTCAGGAAGTGTTACGGTTCTCAGTGACAGGGAATAAAGAATTACAGGTTCTTTCCACTCTCCATGCAAAGGAAGCAAAAGATCAACAGCAGAGCGGTATTAAAGTAAAAGTAGTTAAAAACCTAGAACATATTTTGATGATATTAAGGTCAAGCCATTTATATAAAAGAACGCTCCCTCTTACCAGTTTCAATCTATTTCAGAGAAACTATTTCTTACCCAAGTGCCTTCTGAGTGCGTTAGAGTCGGCACCCTCTGTTCCAATTTATCTTCTCTAAACTGTTTGCGTAGCGAACAGCCTTGGAAATGGTCTCTCCTTCCGGAGCCAATAGCAGGCATGTGTATCATCTCATCTAAAATACCGGGTTTCCTAAACTCAGAATTTCTCTCTTTTAACAACAACCCACAGGACAGCCAGGTGTCATCTGCCCTCTTCACACTGTCCCGTGGAAACTGGGAGTCGAGGACAAGCAAGAACACATTGACACTCTGGCTATGGCTACCCCTCTGACAAATTACCTTCGTGCCCGACCCGTTGGTCCTGCGGTTGAAGCTACGGCAGGTGTGGAGGGTGATGCTGTCGGTGCCTGCTGGGCAGAGGCCAGGAGTGCTACCCCACACCTACAGTGTGCAAGGCCAAGAACGCGCCTGCCTCACACACCAGGAGAGCCAAGACGGGGCCGGCCCTGCACCGCAGCTGCCTGCCCGAGCGTAGGCTGCAAGACTGGTTATTTTCAACAGCTTTTTCTCAAAAGTAAAGACAACATATCAGGAGTATAACCAAAATATATAAATGTTTAAATATTTTTTTAATTGTATTGATTTGAGAGAGAGAGAGAGAGAAATGCCAATCTGTGGTCACACGTATGACGCATCGCTGGTTGATTCCCGTCTGTGCCCTGACCAGGGATCAAACCCGTAACCTCGGTGTATCAGGATGATGCTCCAATCAACTGAGCCACCTGGCCAGGGCTCAGAGTACATGGGTTCTGCCTCTCCTCCCTCCTTGGGTTCACTCCTTATGACAAGTGACAAACTCTGTTGCTTTTCCCAGCTCCAAGACACAGCAAGTAGTTACCATGCGGTTGAACACGCCACCATGGGCTGTGAGTCGGTCCATTGATCAAGACAATATTGGGTGGTGGGAACAAAACACACACAACACTTCAGTAGCAAAACCAAGACTGGCCTCTCGTTCACATTCTATGTCCATTAGATGCTGGTGGGTCCCTGTGTGGTTCCACACAGGTCCTCAGGGACACAGGCCAGCAAGGCGTCACCATCCGGCCCTCGCACCAGCTGTAGCACGTGGCCCCTCAGGGGGGAGGAGCTGAAGGCTGCACACAGCCATTCACGACATCAGAGCCCATGGCCCAGAACTGAGTCCATGCCTGGGGGCCCCAGGGGAGGCTGGGAGGAAGCACGGGCCTTCAGTATAAAGGTCACCCTTCTCTACAATAGAGGACACACCCCGAGTCCGCGTCGCTCTTTAGAAATGGATGGCCTGAACTGAGAGCCAAGAATGACGCAAGACAAGCGAACTGTGCCCAGGGGCTGTCACCTGCACTGTTCACAGCTTGGCTGCGTGACCGGTCAGCAACGCCTCGCCCTGCGCAGCCGCTGAACCAAGTGCCACGTTCGATTCAGTGTCCCTGAGGCCCTGTCTGTACAGAGCAGTCTGAGCTTCGGAGCAGCGGACGGTGCAAGTGGGGTCGCACAGAGCAGGTGCAGGAGCGAAAGCACCCCTGCTCTTCCAGCCAGACGCGGCCCACCGTTCCGGACGCCGTGGGCACCGGCCCGACCCAGCCCCCCGCGGCCTCACCCCTTCCTCTCCCGGGAGCGGTGGGAGCCGATCGGTGCAGGTCGGCCAAACAACCGGTCTTGTCAGGGTCGCAGTGGGATGGGGGAAGTAAAGCTAAACGATCTAAAGACAGAGAGCAGGCTTTATTAATTTAATGTAGAAAAACACCAAAATGTGCCTGTGAGAGAAAACGTACCAAATGGGTGGCTGATTCTGTGGCTCTCACCCAGAAAAATGCAGCCCAGCTTGCCGCTGACTTGTTAGCTTTGACTGCAATTCATCAAAAGAGCCCTCCTTGACAAGGCAGGGACTCGGTGGCCCTGGGCAGGCTGCTCTTAACGACGCACTGTCTCCATTCCCACAGGCCTGGTGTGCGCCCACGCGTGTGAAGGACGGGCTCCCCACACAAACCAGCGAGAAGCAAGCGTGTCCGTCAGCTGTGCCCGTGGGGACAGGGCTCAGCCAGCACTGCCCCCCAGAGAGACACCATCTCCGTCCCACTCGGTGCCACTTCCTCACTGGCAGGGACACCCCCGACAGCCGCCACACCTGGGCTGCAGCTTCGGGAAAAATGAGGGCAAAAGCAATTTAAAAAAACAAAACACGACTGAAGCCATCGCCGTGGTCAGAAGCCACGTGTGTTCCGCCCCCTCCCTTCTTCCTTAATGCGGCCGCTCACAGTCACTCGGAGCTAGTGGCCGAATTGGAACGGCCGGGCCACCTGCCCTGCGCTGCGCTGCATGCAGAGGCTGGGCGGGCAAAGCCGTACGTTTCCAGGGGCCAGGCAGCTCCCACGGCAGAGAAGGCAAAGCATAAAGTGGGGGCAGAGAAGTCGGAGAGGGAGCTCAGGGCATGGCGTGCATTTCAGTGACAGTCCCCGTGACCTTGGGGGAGTCAGCCAGCCCGTGTCCCTCGTGCCATATTGCAGCAGGGCCCCGAGTCAAGGAGCGGGGAAGTCAGGGCTGCGTCGTCCTGGGAGGCGGCGGTCGGCTCATCCATCATGTCGCGCTTCCAGCCTGTTCGGAGGAGAGAGCCGCCGAGAGCCGGGCTGGAAACCGGCTGCCAGGCCCCTCGGGCGCCCGGCCCGTGGCGCGGCAGCAGCTGTCACCCGGACGGGGCAGGGGCGGGCCGCCGGGCGCAGCGCCCACCTGGACGGGAGGCAGGGCTGCAGCCTCAGAGCCCGAGGACCGGAGCCTTCCCACCCGTGTCAGGCCCAGCTCCTGCGCTTCACGGCGTGTCCGGGGAGGCAGCCGCTTCTCGGGGTGTTGGTGCTGAGCGCACAGCGCAGCCGGGCCAAGCGAACCCGCTTTGTTTGACAGATAATGCATTCACTGCCCAAAACAAAAGGACACACCACGCCGAGGAATGCAAAATGAAGAGGGGACGTGTGTGTCAGGTCTCCCGGCGAGACTCTCCTGACGGTAACGGTTCCCAGTTTCTCGTGGGTTTTACGCACACACGCATCTGTGTAATTGGTGAATCTGTCTTTACATACATGGTGCCACGCCCTGAAACCCCATTTCGCATTTTTTCACATAACAGGTCTTGAACGTGGTTTAAGGTACACCTGCGTGTGGATGATACGGCGGTGGACAGGTGAGGGGGTTCATCTGAGCCACGGCGCTGCACCCCCTTGGGTGGCGACAGCTCTGTCATGTCACCACGCCCCTCGTGGTGAGCCTTCCGCGTGTCTCTAGGCTTAGTTCTTACAAAGCTGCCACACACAATCTGCACACGCATACCTTCGACTTCTCGTGCACGCGTGCATGGAGGTTCAATCCCTAGCACTGAACTTGCTGGATCAAAGGACGTGTGCATTTTAGATGCCGCGTGTTTGCCAAATTGCTCTCCAGAGTCATCCTATCTGCCCGTGTCTGTGCCACTCTCCGAGGGTTGCCTCTTTGGCGGCCAATGCAAAAAGTCTGTACCAAGAAAACAAAGGCAAAGGACCAGGCAAGTTCACAGGCAAACACAGTCTCACCGACAGCACTGGGGGGCGTGCCTGAGTCAGAGCTCGGGTCAGACGAGGTTTGAACAGCAGTCATCTCAGCCAAAGGTGACGTTTTGTAGGCGAGAGCAGGGCATGAGGCGGGCCCAGGGACAGCGGTCCTGGGGCTCCGCTTCAGAATCCCTGGGCTCCTGTGGAAAAGTCACGCTTTGTCTCTCAGTAGCTGTAGGTCACTGGCCGGGGGACCCAACCTTGCGCGCCAGGAAAGATGCTCATTTAATGGGAGAACGATGCTATCACTGAATATGTACTGAGCATCACAAAGACTCCCAAGCCACTCACTGCTTCTCAGTGCCAGAGTAACAATATCTTACACGAAAACTTTGTACAACCTTACGTTTAAAACCAGACAAAATATATACCTCATGGGGAAGGTTGCATTCATATATATTCATACATATGAATGAAGAAATAGAGAACTTTTTCATGCTAATTTTTTATGCCTCCATAAAAATAGGAACTGCTCTAAAGAAAAAAAGAAGTAAAATAAAATAAATTAAACTGCATGCCTAAATTTGAGTCAGAAGTCTAGGTCTTCCTAGCAGGCTTAACTAGAAACATAATTGGCTCTGTACTGGACAGACAGGGAGCTGTCGAGCTGATATTTCATCTCCAGGATCTCTATCAACATTGTCAAAAACACAGACTGCCATGACTTTATCCACAGACCATCAAGAGTCCCATTATTTATTGATATTTCTTCAGTCATGTCAGGAGCTGAAGGCAATGGCTTCCTCCCCGCGCTCCATCTAGAGAATCACACAGGCACCCAGGCTCCGAACGCTCCCCTAAGGCAAAGGCCTGTCACCAGAGAGGAAGCTGTATCCATGTAATAATTCATAACATCATTTGTTTCATTTTGATTAAGATTTAATAATAAAATTTACACATGCCGGTTGAAATGGTACCCACCGTGAAGATGTGTTTGTATCTCCCCTGGAGAGAAGAGAAATGTGGTTGTCAAGATCGCGTGGAAATAAAGACCTCCTTAAGCTCACACGGTACCCAGAGCTCCCTAACGGATCAATCAGGAACGCCGCCCCAGAGAGTTGGCATGGTAACTGGGGTCTGCGGTAGCTCCCGCTGCCCGTGCTCACACTCGTCTAGACATCACGAATCATCATCCCACGCAAGCAGGGGGACATGCTGATTAATAAAATGCCACCCAAATAGTACCCATTCCAGGACCCCCGTGGTTCCAGCGAGTGCCACAGTCACTGATCAGAGAGTCGCCTGCTTTCCGATCGAATCACAGCGTCACTGACACTGCCCTCCACCACCCACTGTCCCAGAGCGGAGCAGAAGGGACGCGTCTGATCAACTCAAGCTAACGTCGGAAGCCACAGACAACGCGACCCTCAGAACGCCTGACATCGTGGCCGCAGATGGGACGAGACAGCTGCGCAGCGGGCGTCCGAGGGGTCCGCCGGGGCAGGTTAATAAGGTGCTTTTTTCCCGCCTGGAGGGAGCGCGTCCGCAGCGCGTGAGCCCCACGCCACCCAGCAGCGTTTCCTACCTGGCCCAGCAAGACCGCCTCTCTCCCGCCGGCTCAAGGCAGGTTGCCCGCCCACGTGGCATGTCACCCGGGCAGCCACCGTCCACAGGGGACCGGAGTCCGCCCTAGCAGCAGCCCAGCAAGGGTGGGCCAGATGTAACCCCAGGCAGAGACCAGAGGGAAAACGCTCCCTTAGGCCCGTTTCTGACAGAGGAATCGCGGCACGGATAACACAGTCCAGCAAACTCAGGGTGAGCTCTGACAGGAAACCATTTCCTGTTTCAAAAAGGTCCAGGCTCCCAGTGAAAGGATGCCAAGCCCACGTCATCCGTCCCTGGTAGTCACTGTCACGAGATGCATCTGGGGGCCGATCACAGCACGGGGCGGAGGAAGAGATCTGTCCGTTCGCAAGGCACCTGTGGGCCTGCCTCTGCTGCCCAGAAGGAGGAAGAGCGGGCATCGGGGGGTTTTCTCAACACACACGTGTAGAGAATGACCACGCTGATAGCTTTGTATGGTGGCCACTGGAGTTCCTGAGGCCTCGTACGACTAAGGGCATCCGCCCCTAAGGACGATGACAACACGGCCATTATCACTAGGAGGTGCTCCTAGGCCCCAGTGTCAGCTTGCGGGGGCTTCCACAACCATGTCCCACAGACAGGGTGGCTTAAACAAGACATGTGTTTTATCACAATTCTGGTGACAGGAGCCTGTGCCCCGTCACACCTCTTTTAAGACCCGTTTGGAATGTCCCCCATACACGGGCACAGAAGGAGAGGCTCCCTGTTCCCAAGGACAGTGCTCTTCACGGGTATTAAAGCTGCCTGTTTTTGTCACCCAGGTGACTCATTTCTGCCCTCCTCTGCTGCCTCTCCTGTGAGACGCAGAAGCCCCTGTACATGACGCTCACCGTCCAGAGCCATTCCTCCCCAAAGGCCACTGGTTGTCAAACAGTCAGTCCCCCAATGGCCAAGAGCAGCTCTTAAAAGTCACAAATGGAGGAAATCATTTTGAATGGTTCGCTCAGACATTCTAAAGTGCTACCAAGGCTACCTAAGGTGAGACCCAAGAACACTGTCCTAAAACACCATCCATGAGCCACCCTCAGCTCTGGCTTCCATGAGAGCAGAAAGAGAGAGCTCACCTGGTTCTCAGTGTTCCTGGTTTGTGGCCAATCACATGAGAAAACAGAGCCAAGCAGGCCAAAGAACAGTTGAAGAACCAGTGATGAAAATAAGTAAAGTTCTTGGTAAAGAGGAACTCAGGTTATCAAGGGACATGACTCAGTAGTAAGCTGAAGCGAAGAAAAAAAAGTCTGTCTTGGGGCATTACAGGAATTCTTGCTTACTTCCAGAAAGTTCTCTTTTCAAAGAGCATCTTGAATCTGTAAAAATCTGAACAAAATACACAGTGAAGAGAGAGTTTTGCAGGAATCTCCACGTTTGATAGCATCAGCAATTACAGCTGGGGAAGGAAGTCGCTGCGGGGGTCACAAGTTGGGGCTCTCGCCCCGGTTTACTGCCGGTTACTGAGTAACCCCATGAAAATCACCCCCCCCCCACTCTGGGCCTTATTTTTCTCCACTGTCAAGAAGGAAAGGTAAAGACCCAGAACGCCTTTCTCTCCCCAATAGAAAATGGTTTTCAGTATCCTTAGGATCTGCCCCCAAACCCCCCACCCACTGAAATGGGTGGCGTGACAGCTCGCTTAGGATCGGGCGGGTTAATTGAACAAATGATTAAACGGAGCGAATCAAGCACGTAAACACGTATTTTTCCTCCAGTAACCGGTTCCGACGTGACAGCCGCTTGAGATGCCCTGTGTATTTGGATCGCTCTCTTATGAAGTATTTTGTTAACATAGTTACAATATAGAATATAAGGGGGGGCTGGGGGAGCCAAGGTCAGCTGTGAAATCAGAAGCTGCCCTTCTTCATCCGCTCACAGAGCCGAGTACCCACTGTGCCGACGTGGCCCCGCGAGCGCCCACGGACTGATGGAGCCTCCGCTAGCAACCCACACGCTCCCGGCGGTCGGCAGGCCGTGCTCCGAGCATCGTGCGCTGCAGGCATTTTCCCTACCTTGCAAAGATTGCATACGGCACAGAGGCTTGGCCCTCTTTGGTTTTTGCTGTCTTTTAATCTAGTCATAATCTAATTGCTGATGCTAAGAGTCCTCTAGCATTTAGAGAAAGCTGAATTGACTTTTAGGAGTTCCTTTATGGACACTTGATTTCAAGAATAGGTATTAAATGGTAAAAATCATCGTACATCTAGAGCCCCTTCCCCGGATTCGGTCTGGCCACGGGCCCACAGGCATGACCTGGAATGTTAGTTCCGTGTCTTGGGGTCTATTTGCTTCCATCCCACCGCCACCGCCACCACGGGCTCAAGGTCGGCCGGACCTTCCTGCCCCCTCCCTGGCGCTGTGCCCTCTGCTCCCACCCCAGGCTGGTCTGTGATGACGGGTTCCAGCCGTGCACGCTACGGGCAGGTGACCGTGACAACCCCTCGGCTGGAAAAGACTCACTCTTGAAGTGTGATCAGGGCCTGGGAAGGTCGCCTTCACAAAGTGGCCCTAACCCAGGTCATGCGGGACAGCCCTCTTTGCCATAATATCATCAAAGAGGCGGGGTGGGGCCCAAGGGAGAGAAAAAGTAGTCTCTGTGCACCAAAGCCAACTGAATAGAGTTCAAAATCCAAGGCTCCCGCTGAGAGCATAGGACTTCTGACATGAACTTTCCACTGGTAATTCATGGGGCATCGTTCCCGGCCAAAAGGCTCTGCAAATTAGTTGTTTTCAAGGGAAAATGTTTTTGTCTTCTGAGTGGTGGCAAACGATTAATATGACCCCTTACACATTTTTCTTAACATTACTCCTCCTCAGATCTTTCCCCTGAAATTCCGTTTGGAGAAACTGAACTCTCCCAGATCACAGGCAGCCTCCGCCCTGAACAGAACGTCAGACAGAAACCGGAAGCGTTAGAATACGGACACTTCCCTGCAGACTGCTCAGGGTACGAGCGCCTCAGCCCTTGGAAACGCTCCCAGCTTTTGCAGAGCTGCACGCAAGCAGATCCCACCGGCTCTAACAGCGTATGAAAAGGAGGGCCCTGAGCACTCTTGGAAATGGAAATGGCTCGTGCTGGTGGACCGTGCCACGGCGCGCTGCGGAAATCTGTCACGTCTGCACGCTGCGTCTCTCACCCTCTCCAGGAGTGGCTAGACATGGGGTAAAATGCATTCTCTGGTGTGAAAACCCCTGATGTCTTTAAGAAAGAATAAAAAGCTTTTAAGAAAAGCATACTGGGCTTCGGAGGTTCCAGGGAGAATAATATTAATCAGGAATTAAATGCCAGCTAGGTTTCCCGGGGGACGTGCAGGCAACTCAAGCAGGCTGACATTTAATTTCATGCACAGAGGCCTCGTTGCAAATGCCTTGCAGCCCTTCACAGCGTCGGCGTGGGGGGGAGTCGGGGAGACGCCAGAAGACGCTGAGCAAGGGCCACAAACGCGCAAGGGCAGGCGGGGGTGGGGTGTCAGGAACCCCTACGCACGCATGTGTTAGGTCAGCAGCGTGAGTTTCAGCACAAACTTCCCACTGGCGCCACTTTCTTAGAATATCTAATCCGAGGAAACAGGGGATCAAGGAGATAGAAAAGCTGCCCCACATCGGGCCCCCAGGGCTGTGCCCAGGCCAGACTGCCAGCTCCGCTGTCCTGGGCCACGCGCCCCAACGCCCGGCTGCCCCCACACATGGCGGGGAGAACCCACTCCGGAAACCCGGGCGCCAGGACTCGGGCCTCTGAGCCGCCACGTGCCAACCCAACACGCCAGCGCAGGCCTGGCTTCTTGCACTAACGTTACCTCGTTTAGAGTGGGGACGGCGAGTGGGAGGTGGAGAAAGAAAGAAACTGTGGACGCCGGCCCACGCCCGGTGTGTTTCAGGTCGACAGAGTGCCTGCGTTCTTCTAGTGAGTGAGTTGGGACCCTGGGCACGGGGCTGGGCAAGGCATCCACTGACAAAGACCCTTTCTTCAAAGTGTCTGCCAAGCACAGACCACCAGTGGCGTTCACAGGTGAGGACACTGAGGCCGAGAGGAGCTCACGCAGGTCACACGGGTAGCAAGTGGAAAACCCAGGATTCAAATCCAGGCAGGCTGACCCCGGGGTCCATGTTCCTGACCATAATATACAAGTGATATCAACAAACATATGCTGGCGAGGATGGGGAGAAAGGGGGACCCTTTGCACTGCAGGTGGGAATGCAGACTGGGGCAGCCGCAGGGGAAAGCAGTGTGGAGACACCTCAAAAAACTAAAAATAGATCTACATTTAGACCCAGTGATTCCTCTTCTGGGAATATATCTGAATGAGCCCAAAACACTAATTCAAAGACCATGAGCTCCCCTTTGTTCATTGCAGCATTACTTACAATCGTCAAGATCTGGAAGCAGCCCGAGTGCCCAGCAGCAGCTGAGCAGATAAAACAACTATGGACATTGACACAGTGGAATACTACTCGGCCATAAAAAAGGAGGAAACTCTACCCTTTGAGACAGTGTGGATGGACCTGGAGAACACTATGCTAAATTAAACCAGCCATAGAAAGACAAATAGCTATGACTTCACTCATATGTAAAATATAATGAACTCACAAGCAAAACAGAGACAGACTCATCGGTGGGGCGCAGATGAGAGCTGGGGGGTGGGGGACCAAGGGAAAAGGAAAAAGGCCTCATGGACGTGGACACAGTGTGGTGACTGCTGGGGGGGACATAAGGGGACTAAATGGTAATGGGAAAATACAATGAAGAGAAAAATAACTACATACGTGATTCAAAATCAAAAAAAGATCATATTTTAAAAGAAAATGTAGATGACTAATTCTTACTATAACGGCTTTGTTTTTATGTTTCGATAAACTAAATTGTAAATGGAAATCTGAGGGAAATGGGGCTTCAGGTATGACGTCGTTCGGGAATCTCGGGAAAACCTGACGTGCGGGGGGGACCCTCCCTGGGCGTCCTGCCCGTTCAGCTGGGAGAAGCCGCTGAGTGCCTGCTGCCCGGGCCAGGGAGGGAGAAGCCGCAGAGGACAGGGGCCAGGGACGTGCCGCTGTCACCGGCAGGCCACCCCTCCTGTGGGGTGTGATGTTGGCGCTATGTGACTACCTGACTGGGGTACCCATGGGTCTGCCTCAGCCTCCCTTCTGGGTGGGTCTGTGAGGGCGTTTCGAGGGGAGAGGAGGGGAGGGGAGGGCCCAGCTCTGCAGACGAACCCAGACACCCCCCGCGGAGCGTGGCAGTGTCCAGGCTGCTGGAGGAGCGAGGAGGCGGAGGAGTGAGGGAGGCTTTGCTCCCGCCTCCCTGCCGGAGCCGCACACCGGGCTGCCGTCCTCCCGGGCCCCTGGGTCCCCAGCTCACAGGCGCGGAGAGGGGACATCTCAGCCACCAGGATCGCGCACGGGGGCCCATTCCGTATAATAAACCTCGCCGCAGAGAGATAAAGACAGAGAGCCCGAGGGAGGGTCTGCTTTCCTGAGGAACCCCAACACACGGGCCCCCCACCCCCATTCGCTCCCCCCGTACACAGACCCTCCCTTGCGGTTAATAAAGGCCTTTCGAACAATTGTACGCCAACCACAGCTCCTAACTGGGGCCGGGGTGGAGGCGGAGCACATACAGCGTGTGAACTGGCTGATCATCGATCACTTTGACATACAAAATGGCATTTTCATGAGCTTCAACTCAATCAGGTGTCTTTCTGGATTGACCCCTGCCCGGTGGAGCTCACGGCTCCTCGAGAGCTGAAGTCCAGGCTGCCCGCGTCCCTCCGTCACCCAAGGACCGTCTGCCGTGGCCCACGCGCCCCAGGCCCCGGGGACCCCCCCCGCCGGCCCCCCTCAGACTCCCACTGCTGCCGGGTGACGAATTCTAACCACGAGCGGAGCTCGCCAGCTTTAGAGAGAAAGCAATTTTCTATCCACCTGCCTAAGAAAAGTCAATTCATTTCATGTTGGGTAGAGTTAACCTGCTATCACAAAGCTCTGTCAGAAAATCCAAAGTCATTTCCGTGGCAGAACTTTGCAGAAATTCCAGGTGGAAATGTGAGCTGCTGAAATTGTGTCCCCTCGCTATTACTCATGTCTCTTCCTTCAATCCCAAGTCCCTTCTGTGCTGCACCCAGAGCCTCTCCCTCTGAGCGGTCTCAGGGACGGGACGGCACCACCCACGTGACCCATTAGACGGGACACACACACACTCCCCCGCCCGATCCCCAGCTGGTTGGCTGCCTTGGTTATTTTAGCTTCTCTCCCTTTTCAAGTGTCAGGATTCAGACTGAAAAACCAATGCCAGTGAAAATCTGGGAAGACAGCATTTCCTCTTGCTGACAGGGACATCAGCCCAGTGCCCTGAAGATGCTGCCCAGAGACACATTTGGCCCTCTGGTCTCCCACTTGGGACATTCCCGGGCACTTCTGCCAGCAGACAGAAAGGCTTGCAGGGCCCTGCCTCGCCAGCGAGCAGCCCCGGGCCTCGGTCTGAAGTTGCTATCGATCAACCTGCTATGGTTGAACTTACACCTGCCATTTGGGAGTGAACAGTCGTCCCATGCAGCACACAGCGATCTGTCTCACTCTGATGAGAGGGCAAAACTTAGCAGGTGCAGTGGAAGGTTTTATTTTCTGTTTTCTACATAAAAATAACACAGGGTTCTGTGTTCCTTCTAGAACCTTCTCTACCAGAAACATTTTAAAAAGGAGGCAGAGATATTCAAGATGTGCTTTTGGGGACTGGCTGGGGGCAGCCCAGCAGCTCATGTGGACAAATTGGTATCACAGGCTGACATGAAGCCACTGTGCCTTCTGGTAAGACCCCTCCCCATATTCCAAATTGGGGTTCACTTTGTATGTCCTGTGAGTGGAGGGGAGGGTGGTGTTATTAATCCTTCTATCAATATTTCTTTATCTTTTCCCATCATCAATTTTTTTGGGTTACCAATAACAATTTAATATCAGCGGCAGGACTTAAAAGATTATAGAAAACAAAATCAAGAAACAAAACAAAAACAGAAAATATGATGCCTATAATAGGCTGAATTGCGTTCCCCTCAAAAAAGGTATGTTGGGTCTTAACTCAGCACATAGCAGAACGTGACCTCGATTGGAGACGGGGTCCTCGAGGGTTGAGGTAAGCAAGTTGAACTGAGGGTCTCAGGGTGGGCCCTGGTCTAGCAATCCCTGATACATTCGGGTTTTTGATGTCACCAATCATGAGAACCTCTAAACCTCTAGATCAGCATCACAGTCATGGTGACATCAGCCCCAGAAATGGCGCTGAGACAGACGATGCAACCAGAGTCGGTACCGGCCTCCTTCAGGGGGACGGGGGGCATGGCCGGGCCCTGCTTGGTGTCACGCGGGTTTAGGGCCCCTGCAGGAGACAGAGACAGCCTCGCCCACGTGGGCTGGGCAGGTCTGAGTGGCCCCCGTCTCCTGGGACCCTACAGAGCAACGTCCCCTCCGGAAAGCAGGGCGAGCAGCCCGGGGCTTCGGCGGCAGCTCCGTTTCCCAGCTCCCGGTCCGCTGGGACTTATTTTCAGGGATGGCGCCCGCGGGGTGATTGACTCGTCGCTGTCCCGGTTGCCTTTTTAGGTTGAGGTATTAGTGTAACAAACACCCACAGCAGCCACGCTTCTGCTCAAGTGGACCAAAAAAAAATATCTAAAACGAAACAGCGGCAGAACCTTCTACTTATTAAAAACATCCTTTAGCCCGGGGAAAGGTCAGAAGCAATATCGGAAATGGGGAAATAGCACTAATCACTGCCACTTCTTAATCAGGAGCATTTCTGCAGGGCTTGCTCTGCGTGCAGCTCTTGGCGAGGCGCCCAGGGGACCGTCTCTGGACTCGGCCTCCTGGGACACACAGCCATTGGGACACCAAGCTCGCGCCAGGCCACAGAGGGGACGCCGTGTGCACAGGTGAGCCGGCTTCCCGGTCTCGGGCCGGGGACTCACACCCAGGACTTGGACCTGAGTGCGGGTCTCGGCCACCACGTCACAGCAAACATGTCCGTGCACCAGACAGTGCACACGGGGCATCTCTTCCCCTCAAAGCCGTTCTTCACAGTGGACACTGTCCCCATTTTACCAGTGAGGGGACCGGGAGTCAGGCTCAGGTGACCTGCAGAATGTCCCAGGATGACCCAGCACCTTCTCCTGTGAAGTCTTTGCTTTGGGCTCCCCTGGCACCACACTCTGCAAGGGTCCCCTTCCTCCCTGCCCCCCTTCGCTGTCCACCGTCCCCTCTCGGTGACCTGTGCCACACACAGCCCTGCAGGCCACCCGGGACGCAGCACCGGGCCCTGAGCAGCGCACCTTCCGCAGCGAGGCTCCTGCCGCAGGTCCCCAGCCTTCCTGCCCTCACCCACCCAGAGCAAGTGCCCCAGCCCTTCTCAGCAAAACTGCTCCCTCCAGATCCACACACACGCACACACATGCACATACTCAGCAGACACGCATGCGTGTGCTGGAGTGTACAGTACTTTAGTTTGTATCTTACTATTTTTATTATTGTGTATTCATATTTATTATAAATCTATATTTAACATGTCACATATATATTAAATGTTGCATATCATTTAATATGTAGAGTATGTTTATTTACATTTATCACTGTCTTATAGTTTATGTTATATGCTATTTTATAAACCACAGCCTGGCACCATGCACCAAGTCTATAGAGAATTGTAAAGTCCGGCTCCTGGAATCAAAACTCCCCTGACAGAAGATGTGACTAAAAAGTAACATATGTGAAAAGATCCCGCAGCTCTAAACATCTTTATGCTCAAGACGGGTCACCGTGCCATGATGAGCCAGACAAACCAACTCGCGTCAGAGCCAAGGGACAGTCACAAAGCAGGAAGGGAGCCCCGTCTGGCCTGAGCTGGCCGGCCCCACCCCGGCCACCACCGGGCCGGCCGCCGCAGCGCCTGAGGCAGGTGTGAGCACCACCATCCGGGGCCCGGCCACCAAGGGCGGGATGTGTCTGAACTTGTTGGGTAAGAAGTGATGGACAATAAGAGGAACAATCCTGCGCCAATAAGCCAATGGAGGCCTTGTTAAAACAGAGAATTGTGAGGACGTTGTATATATAGGTTTGTGGGAAATTTACCAAAACATCAAAAATTTAGCCAGCCGAAAACGATTTCAATGAACTCCCTGTTTTGAAGACTCTCCTTCCAGAAAGGCCTGGTCTGCTGTCAGACCTTCAAGAACAGTCATTTCACAAGACATTGTGTACCCAAAATTCTTCGAGCCCGGGGTGGTAAAATCATTGATGTAAACAGCACACCCACAAATTACTCACCCCCCAAGTGCCAAAGCCACGTTGGGCATTGCCACACTCCAGGAAGCGCGTGGGCATCCCAGATGGTACGTGCAAGATCCGGTAAATAACTCCTTTTCCCAAGGACGTCTCATTGAGACGGGAACTGAACTTAATTCTTGTTTCAGCTCTTGTTTCTTCTCAAGTAAAAGCATGCGTGTATGAGTGTGTGGGTGTGCTCGCGCGCATGTGAGAGAGGTGTGTCCGTGTGCGTGTGCATGCATGTGCGTGTGTGTGAGTACTGTTGACAATGACCTGAATTTACCTCTCCCTTAATATCTCCTCCATTCCACTTTCCGAGTCTCGGTGAGGATGTCGCCATTTTCTCAATTCCCCTGGTACCCTTGATAGTCCCTCCGGCTTTCTAGCTGGCCCTTGGCTTCCAGTATGAAGCCCTTTCAGTCCCTCCTCCTGTCTGCCACCAAAGTGATTCTCCTAAACGGCAACCCTAGACACATCATAACTCTCATCAAAGCCTTCACAGTTCCCTGTAACCTTCGTGGCAGAACCCCAGTTCCTTACCAGGGCAGGGAGGGCCCCTTCTGACTGAATCGTCAGATTAATTCCCTCTGGGCTGCCCTCCCCGCTCCTGGCTGCAGCCCCTCCAAGTCTTAAGACGTGTGTCCTACCCTCCCTGGTAACCAGCTCCTGACCCCCAAACGCATCGTCATGGCACCAAGCGCTTTCTCTAGACCTCTCAGCTCACAACAGGTGCATCATAACGAAGACTTAGTCGAATCTCAGCGCAGTCAGAACCGGAGTGTAGATACCTGGAGAGGTGTCAGGACACAAGGCTGGAAAACATCATGTCTTCAAAGGGAATCAGTCTCCCAAGGACAGTGAGGAGAAAGTCTGGGGTGCGTGAGGAGGAGCCTCTTCACACCAGCGATGCTGAATTCCACTCATAGCTGGGGAGGACACGGATGAGTGGGACCCCCCAATTCAGCCCTCAGCGGTTGGTGAGAGGCCTCTCCGGGACTCATTTCAATGGCTCTGGAGGGAGCAGTTTCTAATACTTGATTTCTCTTCCTTTAAGAATATTGTCACTCTGTCTCGTATGTTTCTGAGCTCTAAGTCATGACCAGGATACCTGACGCAAAGGTATCTTCCAGACCCCAGGGTCACACCCGGCTCCTGCTACCCCCGACACCCCACCAGCACCACCCCCGATGCCCCTCTTAACCTGTCGGTCACATGCAGGTGATGGTGCAAACTTTTCTAAATAAAGCACTACTAGCTGTTGCTCACTGTATCTTCCCTTTCCATGGTTTGAACTCAGATTTGTGTTCCAAAATTCCCAACTTTCCGTTACTTTTGCAAGAGGATTATTTTTCCCCATTTATTTCCTCTGGGGCCAGAGCTGCCATTTGAAGGCTATGAGCAGTTTCTGCTTTGTCCCCAGCTGAGTGGGCTCCCCATGGGCTCCCCCCCCCCAGGCCTTCATTCAGGTAAGCCTCAGCATGGCTCCGACGTCTGTCCTTACAAACCTGAGGTGCCGAAACTGTGTGTCCTGGATTTATGCCTCTGACTTGCGGGGGTTCCCGGCACACACTGTCCCATGGGACGGCTCTCCGTGAGCGTGTGGCATTGGGATGGTCCGTTAGTTGACAGTCTTTTGTCTTCCATTGACACAACATCTCTCTTCCTTGTTCCCTTTTCACGTGCCCGGAGTCCCTCACTATAGCCTCGGCTTTTCCTGAAGTCTCCCATCCAGGGGCACATGTTTTAAAACCCCAAGTCTCGCTGCTCTTGTGTTTCCCTGGTCCCTGCTCCGCGACGCGGGTCATGGCCACTTCCCGCCCTCAACCTCCCGTGACGGGCCACCCCTCTGCTGTCCCAGCGCCCCGCACTGCGTCTGGGGTCCGCACACAGACCCGTGTCCCCCCGCAGGACGGCTCCCGTCCCTGCTCCCTTCTCCCGCTGGCTGAAGCCAGCAGCTCGAAACCAGCCGACTTCTGTACATTTTAAATGGAACTCTCAGGGGTTCTTCCAAGATGCAGCCGAGCTTGCCGGCGGAAAGCAGGCTCTTTAAAAACTGCTTTCAACTCAGAGTTTCCTCCATGTTGTTGTTTATTGCCCCAAACTATCTTCCAGCAAAAGCATTTTTCTTACATGAATAAAAATTTCAAACACTTTACTGGGAACATTAAATTCGGCTTCACTCGGCTCTCCCAGCTGCCAGAGGCGTTTCATCAAAAGCCCTGGCGGGAGCTCAACCCACCCCTTTGCCTTTTTTATTGCAAACATGTTCACAGACATCTGTGACATGAAGGGTCCCACAGCCGCACACCCCGGTCAGGTGACCGAGGGTGATTACATTTAACCTCTGTGATTCGGGCGGAGGGGTTCAGCAAGTCGTCCCAGCAGCGGCCAAAGGTGACGCGCGGTGTGAATGCCAGAGACTGAGCGTGGGGGGTGGGGGGACCGGCCCCAGTGCCGTGTGGTTTTATATTCTTCCATTCCTTTGGCTGTGCTTACAGAAAATAAATATTATTCTCACCACAGTTAAACAGCTCATCATTCTTCTTTTAGATTCCACTACAACCATTAAAATGTCTCCTAATTCCAAAATATCAGTGACATCACCTCCAAATCAATATCAAGTGAAAGGTTACCGTCGCTGGGAGTAAAATAAAACTTCCTGGGCTTCTCATGGGGACAGCTGTGGTAAGAAAAGTCTCCTGTAAGGACAGTTCTGAAGGCAGATACCCATTCTTGCTTCCTCACGCGGCCCTAAGGGGGAAGAGCCCTACGTTTCTCAGGCCGCCCCCCTGGGCCACGTGCCCGAGCGACCTACCCCTCCAGTGGGGACGCTGCCCCGGGCTTTGCTGAGCCTGAAGGAACCATGTGGCTTTGTAATCGAGGGTGTCACCAAACCAGGCCATGGAGTCACGGACAGCCAGCGCTGTGACTTGTGAAGTGTGTCACGTGCCCGTCACCAGTCATTCCTTGTAACATGGGTCAGGAACTATCTTTTTTAATTATTTTTAAAAGCACAGATTTTAGTAGGCTTTTTGGATCACACTTCTGGTTTCTTCCTCAGAATTTCTGTTTGGATTCCATTTTTCCCCTCCCTTCTCCATGCACATCTGCCTGCCGCTTGTAGCCTGTCCCAAGGCCGCTCTGTCTGGGAAAGCCCCAAGCTCATCCACGCTGGCGTTAAAATCTCTGGTGGAGAAGACCCTGTGCAATGACTGACGATCTGGCCTCCAACGGTCCCAGGAGGCCCCTGAAGCCTTGGTGGCAGATCTACAGCCGCGAGATGGGAAGAACCAGCTGCAGACTCGCCCAGACAACCTTCGTGCACCTGGGGGCACTGCCTTCCCGTGTTCCGTTTTTTTTTAAAGCTCTGGTGCACAGTTTTTACACCATGCACTTTAGGGCTTTTAAAGTAGTCGGCATGTCTTCCTCCCACGCCCTCACTTTGTAAGCTCAGAGCGATGGCGGAGGTCAACGCGCCACGGAGTGTGGATGCGAGACCAGAGCAGAGGCGCGTGACTGTTACAGCCGTCGGAACGCGGTGCTGCGTGGAAACCGCTGCCTGGTTTTTCAGGTGCAGCGGTGATTACGTGCAGACAGGCTCGAAAGAACGTTCTTGTCTCCTTTTAGGGTCGCTAACGCCGTCCCCTCTAACCCTGTTTCGGCACAGCCTGCCCCGGCGTCAGCGGTGCACACGCACAGAAAGAAACACAGCGTCCCGTGGCCTCCTACCAAGGACGGGGCAGATCCCGGCTCCCACCCAGACACCAGCAATGCGGCCCGTTGACAGGACACACTGGAGGTCAGTCGGGCTGCCGGAGAGCTGGCACCTCCTCCCACCCCCGCCCCAGTGGAAGGGAATTCTCAGGGACTCGTTCATTGCTTAGAAAAAGACGCAGTGCGTTCATGTCGCTACTGGACAAGAATCTTGCCTGAACTAAGGTTGAGAGCACATCTCGTCAGAGCTGTCGATACCATCAGGTGACATGGCTCACGTCGGCGAGCGCTTTGTACCTGACTCTCCATACGCCAGCGCCACGCCCGGCAGCCCTCGGTGGGCAGCTCTCCATGTCTGCTCTAGGACGGGAGGCTGGTGGTATCGGCCGACAGAGGCTAAACGCGTTTTCTTGGGGGAAGAGGCCATCCTGATGCTCTTTGATGTTAAAATCAACCCCTGAGCAGAAAAGTTTCGCTTTCCATCAGGAAAGGATGGGCCATGAACCTCCTTCACCCACTGCAGAGACCACGCCTTCCACTCCCCGTGACTCTCCACTGGCTATGGTCCGTCCTCTACCTGCAGGGTCCTTGATCCATGTCCCTGGGCCGGTTCTTGGCTGGAGGAGAACAGTCGGTGGGGACAAAGGGAGCGCAGGGAACGGGAGAATGCAGGGCGGCGAGGAGAAGCACTTCCAGAGGCTCCGACTCCGTGATTCACTGTAAATGTCCCCTCATTGATCACCGTGCCACCCGGAGTAGCAGAATGAACTGCCTCGCGCTCTCCTGGATTAATAACCATCTCTGACTGTGTTTAATGCAGCTCCTCTAGGTCAACACCGAGGCGCGTTTGGGTCTTACCCAAGCGCTGAGGGTCACCGCCCCCGCTCTAACCATGTTGGGGTGCGGCCACTGGCCGAGCACAGCATTTGAGCCCTCCTTCATCTCTGCAGACACTCACCGAGTGCGTGACGTGGCAGAGTAGGGAACTCTGGAGAAACCCACGGGGCGCAAATAACAAGCCTTTGTGATCAGAAACACTAGATTTCGAGCCAGAGACATGAATTCAATTACCAGCTTGCCCATCTGGAAGCTGTAGGACCTCGATCTCACTCCATCACTGTTTCTTTTTGTACAAAGGATGGTCATTGTCCCAGCTCACGTCCAGGGGTTGTTGGGAGGGTCACCATGGAGCATCATGAATATGGAGATTCTGCAGGCCACAGAGGGCAACGCAACACGCGGCACCCTGGTGGGAATAACAGCAGGTCTACATGTGCCCTCTGCAGGGAAGGGGAGGATGTGTCCCCACCACTGTCCTTCCCACCGGAGGGCTCCCCCGTCTACCATGTAAATGAGCCAAGGACAACTGAACCTGGGGACTGACTGCGCTCACTCCAGCAGTCAGGGACAGTCACAGGGGACTCTCAGTGAGTCAGTGCTGGTCATAACTGCAGCACTTAACTTCCCCCTCTTTCCAAAAGAGAGTGTGTGTGTGTGTGAGAGAGAGAGAGAGAGAGAGAGAGAGAGAGAGCGCGCGCGAGCATCACATGTCACGCTTTGGGGGTCTCTCGGCAGCTTCGCTCCGTGCTGGTTCACGGGAGGTGTAGACATACAAAGCGTTGTGCCTGCCACCCACGCCCAGGGCAACGGTGCCATGCTGGCTGCTCGGAAGCGTGTTGTCACCCGGGCGTGAAGAGCCTCCAAGCACACGGTCCACAAGGACAACATGAAACAGCGAGTGTCAGCCAGGAGCAGGGGCGCGCGGACCTCGCAGAAGGCGTCCCAGCCCCGCTCAGCCCGGGGCCCGGTGGCAGCTGGAGGAAGAGTCAGCTGTGACGATGGTCACATCCCATGTTGAGAGCAACAGAGCTGGATGGGAATGAGACTCCCCAACTCCCACCATCTGGGGGCTCAGGCGCCGATTCCAGGAATGATCCAAATGGGGTCCTCGCATCCAAGTGAGGCCTCCACACCCCGACCCCGATCAGACGCTGGCCTGCCCCCACGGCCCGTGTGTCTGAGGAAAGGCTGGGGCAGCACCGACTCCTCCCTCACGTCCCTCGTCACCAGGACTGTGAGCACCGCACAGACGCAAATTTCTCACACTTTTCACTGCGCTGGGCACAGCCAGGCTCGTTGACTAGCGGAGTAAATAAAAGGTAGAAATGGGAGCGCAAACATCTCTTAGGAACAGAGCGCAGGAAAGTTTGCTTTTAGGAATTTATCTGGGAGAAAAACTCAGGTGAGGGTTTTTTCTGAGTGAAGACATTAGCATGAAAGGAAGAGGCATGTTAGCTCACAGGACAAGTGTTCTTTTTCTGTTGAATGGTTCCACAGTAAATATTAAGTAATACTCAAGCACAGCCTCTTGGTAGGCGGGCGTCTACAGGTCAGTGTGAAACATCGCGTCCGTTTGAAGGGCAGCCGCCTCTCCTTGCCCTTGGGGAGGACGTGAAGGACTTGAACTCACCACTGAATGGTATGAAAGGCAGGCAGCAGCCGCTGAAACGTATATGTTGAGAGAGAGAAGCAGGGCCACGAGCCAGGGCACACTGAGAGGGGACACCCCAGCCGCTCGAGCCCCCGCACGGCCATGCGGTAGCAGAGGGGCCATGGAGGGAGCCTGAAGGGGCTGCAGGAGGAGATGAAGCCCGTGAGAAAAGACTGCTTGAGAAGCCAGGGTGACACCTGGCCAGCAGTCTGCATGGCAGAGGACAGAAAATCGTAGCAGCACAGCCCACCGGTCACACGTGGTGACAGCCAGCCTTGTTCCAGGACAGAGAGAATGACTTCGTCATGGGGTCTAGTCCCAAAGCCACCACGTGATCTTCCAGTGCCAGGCCTAGACCTGTGGCCCGGGAAGCATGTTCTCTGTGAACATGCTCTCGTCACGAGCGCCAGGCAGGCAGGTAGCCGGTTCCTCCCAGTCCCTGTCTAAAGCTTGTACTGCTTACAGCACAGGAAACAGCAGTGAATGGTTAGTTATAGTTCATTGTTTTAGTAAGAGGATCCTTAGGTCAAAGCAAATCAAAGGGCAGAAATGTGGCTGCCACACCGTGAAGATTCCATTCCATTCCATAGACCTGGCTGGTCATACCTTCCAAGGTCCCTGACCCCCAGGAACAAGGAGGAGCTCTGAGCTAGAGTTGAACCCTCCAGAGCCAAAGCAGGGTGACCCCAGACACACTGTCATAGGTCACATTGCTCCCGGCAAAGGGGAGGGCTGGCCCAGTGGGCATGGGGCTCCCCTCTCCTCCCCAAATTAGTTATGACCTTGCAGCTCCCCACAGGGGGCTTGCAGCCATGAAGACAAAGACTCCTGCTGGGACAGGAGGTGCTTGACACAGGGACTACGCCCCGGCAATCTCCTGTCCCAGATGCGCAAGGTCACGGTAGGTATCAAGGTCACCGGTGGGTATCCTGTAAAGTAGTCGCTGGATGAATGGTCTTAGCAGTTGAAAGTGCTTTGCAAAAAAACACACGAAACATAATTTCATCTCGTCTTCCGAGAAATGTGGGACCAAAACCAAAACCACAGATATAAATGATGATGCTGTGATTGATGAGTGTCTCACTCTACTGTCCTGAGTGAGCCATCAGAACAAAAGTGTTCTTTTATATTCATCACCAAGAAGCCACGCAGCCCCCTGAGACTCCCGCCTGCAGGTGCCCCAGACATCGGACACAGGGTGACTTTCCTTTTTCCTTCCCTTTTCATCCTCACTGAGGACATGTTTGTTGATTTGAGAGAGAGAGGAAGAGAAATATCAACCAGTTGCCTCCTGCATGTGCTCTGACCAGGAATCGAACCCATGACCTTTTGGTCTACGGGACAATGCACCAAGGGAGCCGCCCCGCCAGGGCGAGGGTGATTTTTCTTAAACAGAGCACCTGCCCGATTTGTCCCATTTTCCAATGATTGCCTGACTCCCTTCAAAATGATCTGAAGGAAAACGGAGAACTGCGTCCTTGGTGGAGAAGCCTCCCAGCGAGCGTCTCAGGGGTCCCCCTGGAAACGGAGGCCACAGCAGAGCCCCTCCCTGCCAAATTCAGATGCCGCTTTGAGCAGACCGAAAAGATCAGCAGCTGAGTTCTGAAATGCATTTTTTACTTATGAAAAGCCATTGATAAAAACACAGAACCATCTTCAGCTAATTCAAATTCCTAGGGCCTGCAGAGAGCATACTTTAAAAAATAAATATGTGAACTCCGAGAGGAAGAGCGCTCACAGCCCGTTCTCATAACAGTCTTGCCAGTGATGGCACATCTCCGCGTCACGGAATTGTAACCGCAGCCAAGAAGCTGGGAGACGGCATGCCCAGCACCCTTCCTGGGAGCCGGGGTGCACCCCCACCAGCACCCACCACCCGTCACCGCCCGGCCCTACCATGGGCTTCCAGGCCACCAGCAAAAACTGCCTAGGTCCCCTCCGACCCTGCCTGCCCCTCGCTTGCTCTGGCTCTGACCCTCTGTGCCTGACCTTGACCTTGGCATTCCACATCCACACCCCATGCTGCCCAAGGCACACCCCCTCCGGGCCGCTCTGATCCCACCTCCCAGCCGGGGACCCAGCCGGCCCGGCCACCGCCTGGCCTGGGAGGTCAGAGAAGACTGCTCTTGATTCTGATCCTCCTGCTGCCCACCAGCCTTGTGACGTCACTTCCTGTGTCAAGTCCTCCTCTCTCTGGGCTTGCATGTTGTCACCTGCCAAGTGGGAACAAGCGTACAAGTACCCAGATTGATGGCAAAGGAGGGCGTGACTCGCCGATAAGCGGAGCTGCAGTGTGCACATCGATACAGAAACTGAAACGAGGGTTTCTCCTTCGCTCCTTAACTAGGCCTGGACCAGAGCTCCGACCTACACCGGGAAATGCAGTCTCTCCTCCTGGACTCCGATCGCCGCGGCTCTGCCCCTCCTCCCAGTGCAGGACGGTGGTGAAGGTCATGTGTAACTTAAAGGTCGGTCCCTACAGCCTTCGGATGCAGGGGGAGCTCTGAGGTCACACAGGGCCCCCTGCAGGCAGCCCTGTAGCTGTCTAGGGATTTGGTGATGGGGGGCGGGGGGCCCTCCAGGTCACACAGTGGAAGCACAGGGCTCCAGGCTTGGGGGCCAGGCCCTACATGGAGCCTCCTCCTCAGTGGAAACCTTCCTGTGACCAGCAGCATGGGACCTAGTGAGCAGCAGTGCCCTCGGCAGCCCAGCGACCAGAGAGGAAACGCTCCCAGGGACAGGTCTCCCGTTACCCTCCCCCATGTTGCTTCTTCGCCCAAAAATAAATGTTGAATCATAGGGGGAAAGACAGGACTTATTTTAGGCCCTGTTAGAACACAGAAACAATGGGCAAGAAGCCTATAATTTCAAAGCGGGATACAAGAAGAAACGCTAAGTGTTTATTTTCAGACGTGACAACGTAGTACTGTATTTAGCGGTCACAGCAAGAACTTAAGGCGATTATTTTACTTGAGAGCAGCGGGAAGAACAGCCAACATCTGCACACCAGCATCCCCTCCACCGCTTCCTAAGGCGCGCACACCTCCAGCTCTGGGGACTGCATGGAGCCGGCGCAGAGGCACAGCGGTTTGGGGGGGCGGGGCTCACCCTGTACTCAGTGAGCAAAGTCAGAAGGGAGACTCCTGACTTCTGACTCTTGACCCGCACACACTGTTGGTTCCTGGCAGTCAGCACCTGCTTTAGGATAACCCCCCCTGATAAGACCAGAGAACAGGTCTCCTCCTCCTGGTGCTGAAGTTCCTGCTCCGTGTAAGTGACACCCCTGCCACCAGCCCTCTGCGTCTCTCCCAGAAGCCCACGTGCATTGTGTACCCTTCCATGAGCCCATGAGGATTTCAGTTCCTTGTTCAGGGGTGACAGGGAGATGTCACCCCCTTTCCTGCCTGGACAACCCAGTTCCGCCCCCAGGTATACACATGAGCAAGAACGAACTTCCATCCCAAATCTTAGACACCCTTCCCCAAAGCGCAGGTGAGAGGAAGGCTCCCTGACAGCAGAAAGTGTCTCCCAGCACGCTCACTGTCGGTCCCTCCAACTTCCACTAGTCCTGTAATTGCCGAGGCTCTTCTGTCCCCTCACCAACTTTCCGGGTGGCCCTCGGCAGCTCAGTGAGCCTCCTTTTAAAGCCTGGAGGGCAAAACCGAGACGCTTAGCATATGCAAACCCACCTGTATCCAGGATGCCAAATGCCTCAGCAAAGTTGTCCCTCATACTAATAACCCACAAATTGTAGAACGTGAATAAGTGGCTGTCATGATTCTAACGGAAGCGGGGAACACACAGAACACGCCACTCTCTTCCTGAGGGGCTGCTGGTTTTCCACACCCCAAACGCAAATGACAAAATCCTTGACACCATCCCCGGGATCTGTCCCTTTGCCCTGTGACACCTGAATCCTCAAGGCCCCGAGAAATCCACGAGGAACTCCGGGGAGCAGGTGCCACTGCCACCAGCAAGGATGGAATGAAAGGTCTGAACGGGAACGTCACAGACCTGAGACACACCACATTGTCAGGTCCATCACGTGCCTGCCCAAGGGCCCCTGTCTGAACCCCGACTCAACATTGATGACAGGCCTCAGGGGGAAACATCCCCCGTGCAAATACTAGACCACGGAGATCTCAGGGGTCTGAAGCCCACGGTGGTCTTCCTGAAATGACGTGGGTTCTTTTTTTTTTTTTTTTCTTTTTCAAAACGGGAAAAGCTTCTTGCTAGATCTCTAAGTGAAGTAAAATCGTGATAAAATTTTTGAGCAATACGTAGAAGTTTAAATAAGTACCAGTGCCCTAAAATACTCCTAATCCTAAAAGAACAAGCATTAACCCTTGAGTTAGTTTATACGCTGCCCTGCAAACACATGGGCACACAGAAAAGAGAATTCTGTCGCAGATGACAATTCTGTTCGTATGGCTGTTTCCCTCCCCACTCGGCTGTTTGTGTTTTACAGGAAAGAGAGAAGATGTTCCACACATGTCTTTCTAAGCCATCCATCAGCTGTCTGTCTGTGTTGCGTGCATGCAGTCTGTCTTTCCCAGCTTCCGGATTTCTCGTCTCCCTTACACGGTTTCCTCAATTCCCGGTCACGTGAATTATCCTTTAAGACGTAAGTGGCTTTCGATATTTTCACTTAGGTTTGGAATTGATCTGAAATTTTGTTTGTATATGAGGTAAGAGTCTAATTTCATTTTCCTCTTAATAACTTTCCATTTGTGCTGGCAACATTAAAGGAACACTGTGCATAACAATTGAATTGAAACGGTAACCTTGTCATGCATTGAATTTCTGTCCATCTGGGGTCCCACTGTGGTTCTCGGTGACTTTCACTCCGGTTGGGGCTGGGTGGTACCTTTGACATCTGACATTATTTTCTTGTTCTTTCTCAGATATTTATCTTCTGTGGGGAGCTTTTATCTAAGTTTAATTTAAAAGCTCTATGGGAGGCTTTTAAAAGAAGAAGATATTTTTTAATTTACTTATCTTTAGTACAATTTTTAATGTATTTAAACTTTTATTTTTGCTGATTCTATTTTCCTACATTCTTTAATTTTGTTCTAAATTAGCAAATGAGCAAAATTTCCTTATGTTCTCAAGGCATTTAGGGACAGCTGCTTCACACACCCGACATTTTTTGTGTCATGTTCTTCTTCATACCTGTTAATCCCATGTTACTTAAGAGCTATCAATTCAAAATTACATTTGATTATTATCTGAGAACATGTTCTATAAAGCATCTTGGTTATTTCGGTAAGGTTTTCCTCATGGTCAGTGTGTGACCCATTTTTTAATATTTCCCTAGATACAAGGAAGAAGCAAACCTTATTCTTAATTCAAAGATATATGTTATACATTCACATTTGGTCATATTATTGTTTATCTCTGTCCTTAAGTTTTACCTACTCACCCTGGTTCTGAAAGAAGCACATTACCATGGCCTACTATTTTAATCCAGTCCTTGTTGCCTTCCTAGAAGTTTATATTTATTTAATTATTATGCTGATTGGTGTGTGTAAGTTCACAAAGTTTCTTTCTAATGGCTGGGTATTTTAAGACTATAAACACCCCGCTTGGTTATGTTTAGTGTTTTTATCTTTAAATTTCACCTTGTCTGATACTAATATTGTCATTCCTGGGTTCTTTCTGGTTCCCCTATTTTCCTGGAATCATTTGTCCTTCATTTCTGATTTTGACCTTGTTTCTCCCATCTTATATTTGTTTACTTTCTGGTTTTCTCTCTCTTTTTATTCTGTCACTGAGGTGATCAAATAAATCCTCATGTCCTGTCTGTTGTTAATTTTAAAGGTCCTACCTTCAGCCACTTTCCCACTCGAGACCTCTCCTAAAACTCATTGTGAAACACACTGCTTTTGTCTTATGGGAAAACCAGCCATCAGACAGGCTCTGCCCAGGCGTCTGTCCTCCCAGCTTCCCCTGCCCCTCCCCTCCTGTTGTGTCCAATAAAAATCTGAGCAATACTCCTACCTCCTTCTGCCTACCCCATCTCTCCCCACACCAGCTCCTCACTTTTGATGATATAGTATCTTTAGTCCTTTTGTTTCAGGACTGTTACCAGATTTTAGAAATTACCATATTGTTCACCCTATAAGATGCACCTGACCATAAGATGCACCTGGGTTTAGAGGAGAAAAAACAAGAAAAAAAATATTCTAAACCAAATAGTGTGCTAAGATATTTAATAATATATCACAATCATATTTCAACCATGTAAAGTGAACAGCAGTCAACAGCATAGTAAGAACCATCACCACTGTCATTAACGAACGAGGAGAGACTTGAAGGGTCAAGTGCTCTTCTGGTTTCCTGGGAACCCCAAGAACTCATCATCGCTGGTGTCAGAATCTATGAAGCCCATTAGCTCACAATCACTGATATCACTTTCTTCGCTATCGTCATACTGACCGGACGCCCTGAGATTCAGCGGTAAAGTGGGACCCCTAAGTGTCCCCAGGGGTTTCGCATGGGCCCACCACTTCCTCTTCTAACAGCTGTCGCCACCGCTGACAGGCCAGGTCATACACGTCACAGTCTGTGACGCAATATTCGCTCCATAAGACGCACAGACATTCCCCTGCACACACTTTTGGGGGAAAAAAATGTGTATCTTATGGTGTGAAAAATATGGTAGATTGTTTCTTCTATTTCAGAATCCTTATTTCACACACAGGCCCTAGTCACCCGCTGGGACCTGTTCAGGCTGAACTAACTAGATCCAACTTCCGCGGCCCCGTCTCCTTGGAATCCTCTCCCATGTTGAAGTCTGCGTGGTGAGTCACACGTTGTTTAGTTAGAGGCTATTCTGGGGTGTTGCCTGCAGATGGGGTGTGTGGATGATACAATCTCTGTACGTTTCTTTCACCCTGGCGGGTGATGATATCTCTGCCACCAATAGTATTCTTAGAACAGGAGATTTTTCTTAGAAATCTACACATATTATCTGAGGAGCTTCCAGAGCTGCAGAAGAACACCTTCTATCCTTTCTTTTTTTCCCTTGTAAGTGACCTGCTCATTCATCTTAAAGTATCAAGATTTCCTCTTTGTCACCGGGCGTCAGAAATTAACCAGAACCCACCCAGTTGTGTGTCCTGCTCGTCAGTCCTGGCTGAGTCTCAGTTACACTTTTCACTCTGCAGCCTCGAGACCTACTTGAGCTCAGGGCGCTATTTCATGATTATCTGTTTCATTGTTGCATTTGCTCCCTGCTGTCCTGCTACGGCAGGTGACACTTGTATGTCACATTCCCAGAATGTGTCCTCTTCATCTCTTTGTATTCTCGTTCTGTGTTTTGAGATAGTCCTTCCTCTTAATCTTCCCAGCATCAGCTCCATTCTCAACAACTTTTCCTTCCATCTAATGTCACCTTTTTTTGTTCAGGGGGCCTTCTGTGTGGTCCCGCATCTTCTTATATGTTCTAAGTAGTTGTGTGACTTTGCTTGTCACCTCAGTTTCCTTTCCCTGTCTGTTGCTTAGTCTTTGTTTTTACTCACTCACTGGGGTTCCGATAAAGCTGTTGAGGGGCTTCAAGCCAGGGCAGTCATGCCTCTAACAGAGCATGTGCGTGTGTGTACACGTGGGGGCAGAAATCTACCCGTTGCCCCCCGATCCAGCAGTGTCACCTCCCGCAGGTGAGCTGTCTCCCCTTGTCTCTGGTCTGCAGCCTAGAGAAGGAAGGACAGAAGAGACGTGGCCCCAGCGCGCAGCAACTCTGCTTTCTGGAAGTGTAGCAAATCCTTCTAGGGGTTCTTGTATATGGGAAACCTCTAGCCATCTTCTGAAATGGTCACAGGTCCTTAAAAGTGGAGGCTTCTTGTGACCCCCCCCCCCCCAAATTCCCACTCGAAGGAGTTTTTCCATCTCCAGGCACAACCTGGTGGGTAGGAGGGCTGACAGAGCCAAAGCCTCACTCCCATCTCCCAGGCCACTCCTTCCGATGCCCCAGCGCCCCTCTGACTTGGGACCGGTGTCCAGAGTGAACAGTTGGGACAAGAGGGCATCAGGGATCCATTCAGCTTCTGTCCTCCCACAAATACCTGCTCGCCCCACAGTGAGACAGAGAATCCCGGGAACAGGAGGGAGTGTGAGCACGTTGAACTAAGGAGAGAATGTTCAGAAAGGAGAGGGCAAAGGTAAAACTAAACCCTTCATGGTTTCCTCAGAGCAATTAGGGAGGAAATGTTCGTTTAAAAAAAAAACTCTGGAGACTTTGGAGACTTTCATCATCGTCAGACTTACTTAGGTTCCTACAAGCTCTTCCCTGCACGGCACGCCTCGACTGTGTAACATTTCATTCAGCGGTGTTTCTCTCCTAAGTGGTATCTAATTTAAACATACGAAGTTGCTTCGTTCCAGGAAGACTGAAACTTGGCTCATCACTGCTGGCAGAGCACTTCGGACTTACCCACTTGTAAGGAGACAGAAAAACCAGAAATTTTACTTGAGTGCTGCTTTTTTCTGGGGAGAGACCTCACTTCGCCCGCTCGCCCCATCCATCACGCCTAAGTGCTTTTTTATGAGACAGAAGAGTCAACATTTACCTGGAACTAACATCCTTCGATTTTCATCTGGAATCGAAAGTCATTTGTCATGAAGAGTAAGTAAAAATTTAATCAATTTGAGATCCTTCATGTTTTTTAACGTCTGAGCTGCCACTGTTCCTGCACACGTCGGGAATAAAACCCTGGATACACTGTTGCAAATAATTTATGACTGAATCAACTGTTCAGCCTTCGAAGACAACGGAGCTGCAAAAATGCCGGCTCAGCTTCCGTTATTATGAAGCTGAGGGCTGCCTTTCAGCCCCGAGCAATCAGAGAGCCGGGAAGCTTTTTTTCAGAAGTTCTCCTAAATTTGAAAAAAAAAAAAAAAAAAAAGGAGGACAATTTCTTTGTTCTCCACGGAACACGGTTCTCCTTTGACTAGAAGAGGAACCGCGGGGCATTCAGTGGAGAGCCCAGCAGAACAAGGGCAGCCACGGATCCAGTCAGGGCTTGAGGAAGTGGGGGCAGGCGAGTAAGAAGCCGAAGAGACCAACATTATATTCAATAATTTGACCAAAAGCCTCCGCGTGATGAGCAGGGGGAGGAGTGTCCTGGTCAAGGGTGAACACGAGTGGTTTGCAGCTCGATTGCGAGCCGGAGTCCCAGGGACGGCCGGGCCGTGGCAGCTGCAGAGGAGCGGCGCGCCTTTCCCTGCGGCTGTCGGGCCCTGTTCTGTCTTCGTCTGCACAGCGGCTGGGAGCTGTTTTGAGGTCTCTCCCGACAGGCAGAAAGCAGGGACCCACGACAACATGGCAGCCACCACGTAGCAAACACTGTCCGCTGGCCAGCGCCGCGCTCAGCGCTTTTCTCCCGTGACCCCACGGAACCTTCGGGGCACCTTTACAAAGCGTGTATTCCTGACGCTCCTGGTTTCCAGATGAAGCAGCTGAAGTCGGAGAGGGGCAGCAACGTGTCTGAGGCCCATACTGTGGGCCACCGCCCTGAGCCCCTCCCCCAAGCCTACGTCCCCACGGTGCCCCCTCCCAGGCCCCCAGCCCCCCTGGGACCGCTCCGGGACCGTCCCGCCTCACGCAGCCCCGACGGCTGGCCCCGGCTCTGCGTCTGCCCGCTGACCGGCTGTGCCCACAGCCCTGCCTCACGGGTCGTTCCGTATTCAATGCTGCCCCGTCTGTCAGCCCCCAAAGCCCGCGTGCCTGCAGCAGGCAAAGACGACCGAGGGACACCGATTTCAGTTCAAGGCTGCTTTCCCGGACACAGCTGTCCTCGTGGGTCAGCCACGCTCACGGCCACCGCAGCAGGACCTCCAGCTCTCGCTGCCACACAATGAAGGCAACCAGTCCGTGTGGACAGTGGCGCCCCACCCCCCTCAGCACCTGGACCAGGTAGGAGAGGACGACAGAATGAAGACGTCGGGAGAAGCGCTGCCTGCCAGGGGGTCTCCAATGCGCTGGTGTCGGTACCACCAGGCCCTTGGAAAGCTCTTCGCTGTCAGCTGAGCCACGGAACTCTCCCCCATCACCCTACAACGGTCACGTGAACGAGGTCACCCCTGCTCCCACCGCCACTGTGCAGGCCCTCGACACCGCACGGGGCGAGCGCAGTCCCAGGCGCGCGGGCGCACGAGCGGAAACTAATCCTGGGCGCTCTGTTCAGTCTGGGAGCCCTGCTGCCTTTCTGATTGGGTCTGCAGCAGGGACGGGAGCCATGGTGGCCTCTGATACTTCACGGAGGGAACGCTGGGCTTAAAGAAAACAACTGAGAACAAAAAGGAATGCCATCTGCTTAAGCTGGGCATAAGTATTCCATTGTCTTCCTCACGTGCCTCATTTAGCGTCGTAAGAAAGAGGGTGCACACAAAGAAAATCTGTTCGAACTTATATCCAAATTCAGTCAAGTGGCAGGATACAAAATTAGCATACAACAATCTACCCAAAAAGGAAATCAAGAAAACAATCCCATTTACAATACTATTAAAGAGACTAAAATCCCTGTGAATAGATTTAACCAAGGAAGTAAAAGATCTGCATGCTGAAAACTATAAAACACTGATGAAAAAGTGAGCATAAAGAAATGAATGAAAAGATATAATACCATGTTTATACATTGAAATAATTAATATTGTTAAAATGTCCATACTACCCAAAGAAACCTACTGATTCAGTGCCACACCTATAATAATTCCAATTTTTCACAGAAACAGGAAAAATAATTTTAAAATCCCTACGGAACCACAAAAGGCCCCGAAAAGCCGAACAGACTTGAGGAAGAACAGTTAGAGGCGTCAGACTGCCCGGTTCTAAGTCATACATGAGAGCAAAGCTAAGCAACCAAGAGCCTGGTCCCGGCATGGAAACACGCACCCAAAGCAACGGAACGGAACGGCGCCCAGAACCGGACCGCCGCCCCTACAGCCAACTAGCCCTGGACAAGGGAGACAGGAGCTCTCAATGGGGAGAGAAATCTCCTCAATAAGTGGTACTGGGAAAACTGGACATTCACGTGCAAAAGATTAAAGGCTTGCACATGAGACCTGAAACCAGAACTCCTAGAAGAAAACACAGGGGGAAGCTCCTTGCCTTTGTCTTTGACATTGACTTTCTGTACATGGCACCAGAACATAGGCAACAAAAGCAAATAGAAGCAACTAGAATGACACCAAACTAAAAAGCTTCTGCACAGCAAAGGAAACGACAAAAGCAGCCTACAAAGGGGGAGAAAATATCTGCAAATCACCTATCTGGTCAGGGGGTTAGTGTCCAAAATATAAGAAACTCCTACAACGACACAGCAGCAAACAATGGTTTAAAAATGGGCGAAGAACCTGAACAGACATTTTTCCAAAGACGCCATCCATACACATGGCCAACCGGTCCATGAAAAGATGCTCAGCATCACTGACTCATCAGGGAAGCGCAGGTCCAAACCACAGTGAGACATCACCCGAAACCTGTCGGGTTGGCTGGTATCAGACAGACAAACCCCACGTGTGGGCCAGGGTGTGGAGACAAAGGAACGCGTGTACGATATGGGTCAGGATATAAACTGGTCTAATCATTACGAAAACAGTATGGACGTTACTCAAAAAAAAAAACCTAAAAACAGAAAAACCTCCTGATCCAGCAATCGCTCTTTTGCGTATAAAACAAAAGAAAATGAAATCAATACCTGAGAGAGGTATCTGTCTGGTCACGTCTATTGTGGTATTGTTCCCAGTAGCTGAGATATGGAAGCTCTGAAGAATGTAAAGATTTTAGTACGTTTTTTAGAGTCTAGAGGGAAAGGGAAGAGAGAAAGAGAGGGAGAGAGACATCAACATGTGAGAGAAACATCCATCAGTTGCCTCTCGCATGTGCCCTGACCAGGGACCAAACCTGCAACCCAGGCATGTGCCCAGACTGGGAATCGAACCAGCGATGCTTTGCTTTGAGGGATGACACCCAATGTACTGAGCCACACCAGCCAGGACGGGAGCTCTGAAGAATTTAGAAAAGCCTCTGCCAGCCCATAGCTTAGGCTTAGTTCTCAATCACTCTTCCAGATTTTTCACTAAATTATCAGCTTGCTTTTTTACCAGAGTCTCTGTAATACTTTCACTGGATAAAAGCCAAACCTTAAATTCAGATTTATTGAAGCTTGCACACAACTCTCCAATAAATACACACACACGCAGAGACCAAAGTCCATAATCATGGTCAAATGCTTAGCTCGCGGTTTTAATAAAACCGTTGGCTTTGATTCTACTATATTTGTGTAACCACTTAATATTCTTAACGGTATTATATAACGGGGCACACATCCAAGTATGGGCAATAAATACTGCTTTAACTTTAGTTTCAGTCATCTTGAGCATAATATGATTACAAAATAATTTTTAAGAATTGAATGTTTCTTTCCTTAGATAATCTCTGGGATAACTAGATCATTTAATCTTTTATTCCTAGGGATCTGGATTAAACTATTTCTTTCATAACATAGAAATTATACCATTGTTCTGCTCCCAACCGCTGGTCTACATCAAGGAAATCTCTACATCCAAATGCCTAAAATAGTACCTGGCTTAGAGCCGGTGCTCAGTAAATAAATGTTCAAAAATGACTGAACAATTTTAAAAGTCTGGTTTTTCTTAAAGAAAATAAGAGCTCTTTCAACCAAAATTATACAATAAAAGATCTTCAAATCACTTTCCTGTTGCATATGTGAGACATCACATCTTCACCAGGATATATTCAGATATGAAATGCAGGCCAGCTTTTCTAGCTTACGTATTTGCTGTACACCAATATATAAGAAAAAACTTCAGTATCAGGTATTTTGCCTGAAGCGTCAACGTTTTCAAACTTTAAATAAGCAAAAACCAGCAAGTGAAGGTCGAAAATCTGGGGATATGAAAGCATTGAGCTTGAGGGCGGATGTGGGGGGTTAAAAAGGAGACAGTATTTTCTGAAATGAAAATATAACCCCAGAAAGCAATAACAACAATCATTTTTTAAAGTGAAGGCTATCCTTACACAATTTGACTTCTGTGTTTTAACATTTACCCGCAGTAAGGAGTGTGCACAGATAACTGATGTTTTCCCCAGGTCTGGGCAGGAGCCCGCCACCAGCGGAGAGGGATCTGGAACTTCCAGGGATGGGGGCCCCGCCAGCGCACGCCTGGCTCTGCCCCTAGTGGACAAGCGTCCCCTGAGGCCTCCGCTCAGCGGGCAGTGGAGCAGCCCCTCCCTGCTCGGGCCACTGTGGCTGAGCGGGCCACAGGGCTGTTTTCCAAAGCGGCTATTTATTCTCAATTAGGGTGTGAAATTGCTGGTGGTCTAATTTGTGCATTTGAATGTGCGATGGGTCCATGATTGTCTTCCACGTCCCGTGGTGGGCGCAGATCCCGTCAGGAGATAATGAGCCTTCCATTTCACTCCTAGACAACGCCTTCGGTCGGCGGAGACAAAGACGGTGAAGGAGACAGCCCGCGTCAAAGCGATGCTCCAGCACCCCACATTCCTGAAAGTGCCTGGCCTGCCAGCCTCTTCCCCACCCCAGAGCAGACAAGGCTCAGTGGACGCTGCCACGCTACCCTGTCCCCAGGCCCCTGCGATGGCGGTCAGCCTCGGAGCCACGTGGTCCAGACAAACCCACCGGGCCCAGACCCGCCGAAGGCAGCCCATCACCCGCCGCCTCCTCTCTGGAAACTGTGGCAAATCCCGATGGCAGTGGCAAATCGGAACCTCTTAGCACAACCCCTGGCACGAAATACCAGCGGTCACTGAACCTTGTGTCCCTGAGGGAAAACAATATCATACTTGCACCTGAGAAGAAGAGGAATAAAAACAGCCACACCTCCAGGAGTGGGACGTGCCCTTCGTTTCACTGAAGTCCTTGAGAGCCGTGCTGGCAGGAACGTGGGGAGCGGGCCCTGACGTGCTGACTGGACACCCCCAGAGCGCGCCCGCAGTAGGTGAGGGGTCACGGCCAGCTTAGCCCCCACAGAGCACTGCTCGGCCATAAGAAAAGCAGAAACGTCGCCATCTGCGACAATACGGATAGATCTTGAGAATATTGTGCTAAGTCAGGCGAAAAAGGACAAGAGTAATATGATTTCCCTCTTATGTGACATATAAAACAGAAGGCAACACATGAACCAAACAAATACACAAAAACGCTCACAGCCACAGCAGTGGTCATCAGAGTAGAAAGGGGTCAAATGACAGTAACAGAAGGAGACCAGACTTTGGGTGGGAGCACACAGTGAATGATGTGCCACAGAAATATACACCTGAGACTGACATCATCCTATTCACCAATGGCACCCAATAAATGACAGAAGAATCCTAAAGCCTTCCCAAAGGGCAGACTCGACAGCTGCAGGTCCTGGGTTAGCAGATGTGAGGACGCCACCCTCACCGCTGAATCCTTCGGGAAGGCGTGCCCTCTGATCTGAGGAGGGTGCCCCTCAGTGTCCCTCCGTGGGCTCTGTCACACTGTCTCCCTCAAGAATCAGCCACCTCGGAGAGTATTTCCCAGAGTGCATCCTGGCTTCACGGTGCGCTCCTCTAAGAAGAGCTCCTCGGTACAAGTGTTTGAAACGGCCCCCGTGGAGATTCGGGATAGATTTAGAGAATCTTAAAAACTCTGCAATTTAAAAAAACGTGTTTTCCTCTGTTCACAAGAGCATGTTCCAAGCGTCTTTAACCTCAGAGCTCTCTGAGCGCTGAGACCTATTGGCATGCCCAGCACTCCCTGCTGGTCACGTCTCAGGAAGCTGTGGATAGAGCCCCAGGCCCTCCAATGGGAAGAATCACATCTGTATTTCCCATCACGCTCACCGGACGTGACCGCGTCCCTCGCCGATGAATGCGGGCAGCGCACAAAGTGAGCAGGGCTGCGCCTGCGGCCCAGGGAAATCAATCCCGCTGCTACTTCACTTTGCAGTTGCTGCGAATAGATGCGCGTTCACCGCGGCTCCTGAATTACCTTCGCCGCGGATGCGTGGCCGGATGCGAGCCGACCTGGTCTCAACCAGTATGTTAGGGCACCGCACGTTTACCTTTTAATAACCACGTTTATCTCATTGGTTTGCTTTGTAAAGTTAGTGTTTTGTGCGTTTGGAAACATCATCCTAAGAAGGGGGCGCATGGACTTGACCAGATGGCCAGAGATCAGTGCTCGGTAAGGAAACTGTCTCACTTGCCTCTGAAGGGGCTGGCGGCCAGGCCAGGCCATTGCCAAGTCCTGTTTCTTCAGAGTCCACGGCCGTCGTGAAAGCTGCGCGTGGGCGTACGAGAGCAGTGGGGGGCACGTAACAGGGACCCTGACGTCTGCCGGGAGCAGGGACGGCCCTGTGCGCAGGGGAGGGAGGGCTAGGGGGCCACCCGAGTCTCCGCGCCCTCTTGCCATGAGGGCCTAGGAGGTCTCAAGGTCCGACCGCAACCTGCCTCTAAGAGAAACTGTGCGGAACAGAGGAGGGACAGGAGCCCGCCTTCAAGTGCATGCTTTCTGTGGCTGACTCTCGGGGCAACAGGAAGTGACACCCATATGGGTCACCTGCAGGGACACAAGCACGGCATTCACCGCAGGGGACCTGGAGGCCTCGGGCGGCAGGGCCGTGTCCCCCTGTAGCTTGCGGGTCAAAGGCAAACTCCTGGCGCAGGTGGAATGAGACCCGACGTCTACATCACCGGCTGGGGTGAAACCTCAGAGTGATCTCATCCTGGAGATAAAATTGTCATAAATGGGACCGAACACCAGGATGAAAAGTCACCAGTGTCTTGTTACCGTGGGATGCACAGCTGGAGAATAAACAATTGCTGGGAAGCAATTATTATGCAAATCTTGCTGAGGGGGGAGGGGACAGCCGCCCATGGATCGTTACTGCACTGAACATCCTACGGCTGGAAGAAGAGAAAATTCCTCATCCCGAAGTGCTGGCTTCCTTTTCAAAATGGGTGGCTTAGAACCCCCAGTGTCTGGTCCTCCAAGAGCTCAGTTCGATCCGAATGGAGCCAGGGCAGTCATTTTGCCACGTTCCCAGGAGTCATGAATGTGCAGCCAGGGAATCAGACCTTAGACTGTTAGCTCAGCTTGCCAACTGCCTGCAAGGTCTCGGCTCAGAGGGGCCCCGCCAAACACATGGGCCGGCCCTCGGCTCAGCATCAGCATCTGGCCCAGCGAGCCCTCAGCAGCTGCGATGTCTTTCCTAGCAGGAATATCCAGAGTAGTCGACTTCTCCCACCGTAAGCTACCTGCACACACCTGCTTCCAAGAGCCCTATGACTGACCTTGCTGGGCCCCAGCCCACACGCCACGTCAGCAACACACGTGTGCTGCATGACATCTGCTGATTAAGAAAACACCTTCCGCCCAGCAGCCTGGGACCGGGCAAGCCTGAAAAGGTCTGTGCTTCGGAATCCAGAGCATCGGGGTCCGATTGTGGACCCACATTTAATAACCGCAATGTTGGCCAAGTTACTCAACTTCCCAGAGCCTGGTGCTCCTTTTATAAAACTCCAGGCTTGGCTTGTAAGCAATAAATGCAAACATGTGAAAAACTACTGGTACAGGACAGGTAAGTCTTAATCATGAAAGTATTTTTTCTAGTAAGAAGCTCTTCCACACCAACTGTTTTCATTATTATTGAAGCCAAATACCACACACTCTACACTCGCTGAAATTGGGGATATGTCTACCTAAAAGTTTAAAGCTCTCTACATCGGGGGCCGACTCCACTGTTCTCCAGGGGAAAGTGAGGTCCAGAGAGGGCGCCCCCGGACGTCACAGGACAGTCCTGAGTGAACCTCCGTCGCGATGTATTTAGCATCCCCCACGCTGAAGGGTTAGGTAGTGGGGTGTCCCGTCATAAGCACTCAAGTGAGAAGGAAATCTCAGAACGAAAGCAGCCTTGGGAACGCCACGGCCTCAGGCTCGCTGCCATTCGGTGTGTGTCCTTCCTCTCTGATCACACTCACTCAGCGACTTAGAGCAAAGCAATTCCCTTAACAAGCAGGCCTTTCTCTCTAACTACATCTGTGTGTAACAAGCATAGAAGTTCTCTCCCAGTGCATTCTATTATCCAATGCTAATTGAGGAAGATATAATTTGCATGTTTTTAGAAGGCCGTTAAATGGATTAACGATTACGTGCTTTTGAATTTAAAAGCTGAGTTACGTTAGCAGGAGTAGAAAGAGCTTCGGCAGTTCTGCACCTTGTGTCATCGGCCGGCGGAGGACAGCAAACGAGAAACCAGCGCGGAGAGCGTGTCGGGAACAGCAGCAGCGGCACAGAGGCTTCCCGACGCTCGTGCGCCATCTGCGCGGAGAAATTGTGCGAATGGCCTAAATCAGCAACGTGCGCATTGTAAACCGGCAGTAACGGGATTGCTTTCCCCACAAAGACCATTCCGGGCCAATTATTTACTGTTGCGTACAAACTATGCCGAAACTCAGGAACCGAAGACGGCCCTTCCGTCCTGCTCAGAATGGCGCGTGTCAGGGATCCAGGCAGGACCACAGCCGGGCAGACCTGCGGTGATGGCCTCGGCTCAGGCAGCCGGCACTGAGGACCCACCTCCAAGGCGGTGCCCACTGTCCCGTGGGGCATCTGCGTGCCTGCCCCCCTGCCTCTCTCCCTCACACACTCACGCACACGTGCACACACGCACACGTACACACCTTCTCTACACGGCCCACGTGGCTCAGGCAGCGTCAGGCCACTCGGGTTTCCTACCCGGTAGCCAAGATCCCCCAGAGCCGCAAGGCCACGCGTGCCGTAGGCCTGGGCTCCGAGGCTGGCGTGACCTCACTTCCGCAGCCTGCGTGTGGTTCAAGTGACCGCGGAGCCCACCCAGATCTGAGGCCTCCCAGGGCCTCTCACATCTCATCAGAAAGTGGAAAGTGGAAGAACCTGTGGCCACATCTAGTCCATCCCATACCTTCAAGGCCGCGGTCCTCAGGCAAAGCAAATCCGTCTGCTCCAGGACAGTGAGTGAGAGCTGGAGACATTTCTCTTTATCACAACTGGGGCGGCCGGGGCCACCGGCTTCTTGTGGGCAGAGGAAAAAGGGGTTATTAACACCCTACAACTCACAGGACGGTCCCCCACCAAGCAAATCAGCTGGCCCTAAAAGTCAGTAGTGCCAAGGTTGAGAATCACCCCTTGAAGGTGCTCCTCCACTGCGGGAGTGAGGAGTTACTGTCATGGCCCCTCTTCCCCCACACGCCCCTGGGAGCCCCAGGTTGGTGTCAGAACAAGGCAAAAATCCCCATGAAAGGTGCCATCATTCGTGATTTTAATTCAGCACAAACGTTGAATCCCGGCGTGTGCGGGGTGCAGTGAGAAGCCAGAGATCAGTAAGGCCTGGCTGCCTGACCTCAGGCATAATCCAGGGGGCAGGGGCGGGCAGGGCAGCAGGACTGGCGTGTGAATCACCTGGGACACAGCGAAGAGTGGACAGAATGCCTGACAGAGTACACGCTCCATGAATTCAGAACTTCGTCTTACTTCCTACTTGACTCCCAGCACCTCGATCTGTTCCGGACACATTACGAGGGATCGGTAAACATTCGTAGCCTGAAGGAGGGAGCTGGGGTCCTATGTAAGAGGCAGAACCTGAGAAAATGCCCAGAGGGGCTCCTTGTTGGAAAGGCCAAGTGCACGGAGTGTCACCCGCCAGGAGGGCCTCCAAGGCGTCACTCATCTTCCTAAGCACACGGACATGCTGTGTGTCTCAGTGTCCCCTAGAAGCAGAATCAAAACAGGCCAGGGCGTGGGGGACAGGACTCTGGGTTCTCCGTGGGAAGCTGCGGCCTCAGGGGTCCGTGGCTCCTCTTTGTCTGTCCCTTACATAACTGCCAGGCCGTTTCCGTACGGGCCTAAGCACTTCAACTCTCGTAAGAGGCAGCAAGGAAGGATGCTGTGGTGAGGCAGAGGGGAAGGAAGCGGAGGGAAGACCTCCAGGAGAGCATCCACAACGGGGTGTCCACACTAGACGGAAGTGGCTTCAAATCAGAACAGAGGCTGAGACCCCGAGGCCTCCAACTTGGGGGACAAAGAGCCCAGTTTGAGTCATCTGCTGTCAGGACGGGGTCTGCAGCATTCCTTGAGGAAGACCCCCCTTTCTTCTGGGTGAGGGTAGACGCCATGTGTGCCGCTGATGGACAGCGAGCTCGCCAAAGGATGGACAGGCAGACTTTTCAAAATGCAAGGACAGACAGAATTTTCACTAAGTCAGGAACTAGTGTAGGGAAACATTGATTCTTATTTTCTTATGTTAGGATGGTCAAAATGTTCATCGTAAAATGTAAAACCACATAATCGCTAGAAGAAAACAGAGGCGAATGTTCCTATAACTTTGTGGGAAGGTGCTTTTTAGTTCTGATACAAAGGGCAGAGCCTATCAAGAATAAAGGCTGAAAGCTTGGCTTCCTAAAACATTTCAAAAGTAAAAGTATAACCCCTGCACCTAAAACCCAAAAATTATTTTAATTTAAAAATCAAAATGCAAACTAGAAAAAGTTCACAACAGATACACTATATAGGTGATTAATATGCTTAATATATTTTTAAAACGATTAGAAATAAATAATAATATGACATCCTGACAAAACTGTAGGTAAAGAACATAAATAGACTAATTACAAAAGAATTCCCAATATATGAAAAAAGTGTTCTTCACTAAGTAAAAACTAAAATACAAAATTATCTCTACAATTTGCAAAAAAAAAAAAAAAAACACAGAAAATACAATTTGTTAGATTTTTCTGAGAGCAATTTAGCAAAGACTTTACTATACAACCCTTTGGTCCAAAGACATGTGGGCCAGGAATGTTTTTCATGCTTTTTATAATGAGAAAAAAATTATAAACTAAATGTCCAACAACTGACAATTATTTGCGTAAATTATGAACAATATAAGTCACGCAATGGTCTTTTCATTTATAGTGATAGCATATGTGTACTTATTAACACAGAAAGGTGTTTATGATATATTCATTGAGAAGAGCAGATCCAGAAAAGTCACTATAATATGATGTTTTGTTTCTGAATTAATAGTGGAAACAAAGACTATAAAGTCAGAAATGTCCAGAAACGTCATTGTCATTTCCTCTGATTGGTGTGTGAGATTGTGAGTGACTGTTACTGACTTATTTACATGTTCTCCAATGAATATCATTTATGGAATCCTGATTGCAGCCCAGGAGATGCAGTTCGAGACTCTGGGCCCCGAAGGAAAGCAGACAGCCGGGGGCGGGGGGGTGGGGACACGACACGAGGCTGTAATGGGATGTCCTGTCCCGGGAGGGAAAACCTTCTCCTTCTGCCCTTCTGGATTCTAAAGACAGATTAGCAAAAGGAAAGCAAACTGCTGTCTATTAACATATGTGTGTCCCATACACCTGGGAGAAACTGGAGCTTCAGCGCCATCCTCAGCTCAGTCAAAAGAAGAAAGGTGTCGGGGGCAAGTTCTGCCCAGGGGACCGGGCCGTCATGCTGAGCAGGGCAAGGCGGCTCCGCCCTTACGCCAGCGCCTTCTCCACCAGTCGGACCCCCTTGCGACTCAGGGACACCCCTCCCTTCCTGGTACAGGGAGGGAGACACACTTACAGATGAAGAATGTCCTTATAAACGTAAATTTTCCTTACAGAACAGCAACCCATGCTGCTATCAAAGCTTCTCCTATGTCTATTTCTCAAAAAATCAGTCCAAAATAATCCTACGGGAAAGAGGCATATTTGGGATTGTGTATGCTGGTCTCCTACACCTGTTATTCCTCTGATTGGTCAAGGGTTTAGGCTCAGCATAATGTATCCGTATCAAGTTGGACTCCCAGCCACAGAAATACGCTCTTACAGAGGAGTGGTAAAATTTATAACTTTTAATATTAATTGAGCTGAAACCACTTCTCTCAAGATAAACATTTGGATCGCTTCCCGGCCTTTTGTCTAAGATCAAGTGTAGTATCTGTTGTTATCAGTTTAATATCTGATACGTCCTCTATCCGAGGACAATATATTAAGTGGATTTTTGAAATTGGGAGTTGGAATAGGGGCTTGCTCCGTCCACTCCACGCATTGACCTGGTATTGCAGTACTTCCGGGAACGGTGCACCAAAAAAAAAAATAAATAAACATTTGGTTTATGACAATCTAAGTCATAAGCTGATCGGAATGTTTCAATGCTCAGTTATGTGCACAAAGAACCTGTCAGTCACGGTCCCCCAGGACATTCCAGAAAGAAGGTAAAACAATAGAAAGTTTTACATTTTGTCTTCAGAGGGTATTTGGTTGAATTTTTTAACTTGAAAAATTCTCCAGTTTATTTGTCATTGTTAATGGCACTTCCTTGAAAATTCAACAAGGATCTTGCTGACCTCTCCCCCTTTACAACGAGCTTAATAAAAATGAAATAAAATTTACATTTTAATAGCAGTAACATCTTAGCATCAGAAAATGATTATCTTTCTAAATCTAAAAATAATCCATCTGGGTATTTTTTTTTTTTTTTAGCTTTATTTCTAATTAGACACAATATTTTGAGGACACATTTATCCAATGCATCAAAACTTTAAAACCTTTGTTAAATACCTGAAATTAGTCGTGTATTATATAATTCTCCCCTCTTCTTTGAATGTTGCCTGACAGGTGAGCTGAGATCTGGGAAACAGCAGGAATTTTCACAGGATTCTTGAGATTCTTACCCCCTTCCCCTCCTCATATGGATCAACTGAATGATCCGTCAACAGCAAGAAGAATACTGAGCTCTGTTGAGTCAGCTTTCTATGCGTCGTAAATGAGTGAATTGAATTAAAAGTACGATTTTGTGTTTGAAGAAGGCCCAATCCCCCTGGGGAGTTCCTAGTGCAGAAGTCAGTGGGTGGGGCCCCCTTTGGTTCCTTTACTGAAAACATAAAGCCAGGTACCCTCCGAAAGGACACGCTTGAATCTGAGGCCATGCCTAATAACAGGCCACATCTTATTTTTTTAAATGCCCTTTACCCGCTGCCTGTGGCCTGAGAGGTGCCAGGGCACCAGCCCCACAGGAAACCAGAGGCGTTACAGTGATGGGCCAGACCAAGGAACTGAGGGGAAGATGAACTAAGGGAAAAGCTGGCTTCTGGCAACACGAAACGAGAAATGTCTCGTAAACTCCTCCTGGTGCTAGTTTAAGACGGTAGTTCCTGCCTTCAAGGAGCTTCACAGTATGTCAGGTGTATGTAATTCTAACACAGAAACAGCAAGGGGGGGGGGAGGGGGAGAGGGGGAGAGAGGGGGAGAGAGAGAGAGAGAGAGGGAGAGAGAGTATCTCTAATCTCTATACCGGATAAGGGAGCACATCCCCCACGTTACCTCTCCAGTTCTCCAGGTCTACCAAAAAGAGAGAAAGAAGATTACAGACTTTAACCTTCCAAGTTGAAGAGCTGTCTTTCTATATATATATATTTCCCTTTTTATTCAAGGCTAATAGATTTTGCCCAACCAGACAAAGGAGGGAGTATGTGAAATGCGCGCACACACACATTCTGTAGGCTCGACGCAAAAAGCCAAAAGAGAAACAGCTGTCTGGGTTTAAATCTATATTTTCTTTGTTTTCTCAAATATTTTAGTAATGCTCTGGGGCTTGCTAAATGCAAATATAGGAAAGGAAGACACTCACATGAAAGAAAATGTTTACTTCAAAACAAGTATGACTTCAAACTATCACTTATTACATCGGAATAAACAGAAATGCCATATAAACCTTTGGAATTTTAATACATTTGTATGGCCTCTATATTATTCTGAAGTGCCTCGGCCTTACGTAACTGGGTGAACTACCCGCCTGACTCCAATTCTCCGCCGCCTCGTTAGAGACGAGCTGGACCAAATGACAGCGGCCGCTATAAACCCAAACGCACTTCTGTAGGAAAGGATGCAAGCTCCACCCTGGAGAGTTTCTGGTGCTGTGTATGGCCTGCGGACGCGTTGCACCCCAGCCCACCCTGGTCAGAAGCGGAATAAAGGGGGGGAGGCATTTATTTCATTTGTGTCTTGGTTGGGGAGAACCGGTTATTTGTAAAACCAGTTCAGTCCAAACAATGAGCTAGCAAGGCAGGCGGACATGGAGCAATTCCTGAATCAGGTGGCACCAAGCCGGCCCCCCACCCCCCAAGCCAGCAGCTGAAAGCTTTTCTGTTTCCCACCCGCCGTGAAGGAGGGGCCCACGCGTGGGCTCACGTAGCCAGTGCTGACTCCCGCAGCCAAATGAGGGGAGGAAGACACTCCCCTTCTCGGTTCCTCTGACTGGTCTAATCATTACGTCCACATGAGGCAGACTAGATCAACAAGATGCAATAGCCGAAGTTAATTAGATACATGCGTACGGGAACCCCACATACACGAGAGAGACAGAGACAGCAAGTTAAAACGAGGTGCTTGTGCCACTGAGCTCAGGAGGAGGCGAGGCGCCTGGGCCCTCAGACGGGACAAAAGTCATTTTCAGGATGATAAGAAGAGCAGATGTTCAGTCATTCCAGTTTGCCCTGCCCTACAGATAGGCCATAAGAAGCTGTTTCTGGTAATAACTGCTATTATGAGCAGGGCCCCCAATTTAAATTCTTTAAGGGAGAGGTAACAGCTTCTCGTGAGCCCACAAGGCCTCTGTTGCCTGCAGCTTGAAGTAATTTACACACCAAGTGCACATCCTGGGGAGGCCAGTTCTCAGTCCCTTCCGGTCCCACAGTAGGGAGAACGGTGGAGAGTCTGCAATGGCCCAACAGGAGGGAGAACGGTGGAGAGTCTATGAAACGAACCACAACAGCGTTTCCTGAAAACATCAGATCGTGACCCTAACCCCTTCGGAGATTATTTTGAGACCACGCTGAAAGCCGGGGGTGCATCCCTGGCCTCCACGGAAGGCCACCCGAGGGGGCTGTGACCCGGGTGAAGCCCTCACAGGTCCGCCAGCTCCGAGGTGCCCATGGCTGCCCTCTGTCCTCATCTGAAGCCCTCACAGTGCGGACACACAATAAAAACAGCCCTGACGGCCCGGAAATGTGTGTCGTGATGTCTTCTGAAGAACCACGCAATGGGCATTCCCACCTCCGGTTCAGAATTATGGAAACCGCGGCTGGAAGAGTGTGGTTCCCTATTTGTCCAGGACGCACAAGTAATAAATGACAGAAAACAGCTGGGGCCGGGCAGCGCCGTCCACCGTGAATGTAGCAGCCCTCGGGGCCCCCTGGGCTGACCCATGTGGAGCACAAGCCCGAGACGCAGCCAGGTGTGCTGGCCTGGCACCAACCCTCCCCCGCACACCCCGTCATTCCGGGCTGGTGTGGGCCACAGCTGAAACGGTTCCTCCAAATGCTAACCAGCCACCATCCGACCCCTCAAGCTCACCCCGGCACACACCCAGGAGGACTGAAAACAAGGCCCCACACACCTGTCTGCCACTGGGCGTCACAGGGTCACTCACAGCAGGCAGACAGCGGACACAACCCGAGTGTCCATCGACACGTGACCTGACACACAAAATGTGGTCAATCCACAGAATAAAATGACACTCGGTCACGAGGGGAATGCGCACAGATGAAGGCTACAACGTGGACAGTCCTTTAAATGGCTAAGTGACAGAAGCCATGCACAGGGGACACACGCTGCAGGGTTCCGCGTACCTGAGACCCCCCCATTGGCGAGCTCCGAGAGAATGAAGTGGACCAGAGGCTACGGGGAACGGGAGTCTTTGCTTCACGGTTAGAGGTTCGCACTGCTGCTTGGGGTGACAAAGCTTTGGGAACAGTGGGGCAGCTGTACAACGGTGTGACTGTAGTCGATGCCACTGAGCTGTACGCTAAACAGGTAAAATGGCAGCCTTAAGGGGCGGCTCTCTGACCACAATCAGAAAGACGAAGAAAGGAGAACTCGTCTGAGCTGGAAAATGGCTGGCAGGCAAAAGCCGCCCCGGTGGGGGTGGGGCCCTGGTGAGACACAGGGACGGGGGTCCTCGCGCTCCTGCCAGCCCGACACCCTTGGGGACTGCCTGACCCGCTGTCCGTCAGTGCCCTGCCCAGTCCCCTGGCGGACAGACGCCCCACAGGCCGCCCTCCTGGAGGCAGAGACGGCCCCAAACACTCGCGCTGACATCACCCCAGCAGCCAGCAGCCTGTGCTGTTCCCCCCGGGCCGTCTGCGCGCAGCGGGCTGAGCCCAGGAGGCGGCTGTTTCTCCAACCCTTCCTTCCAGGTCGCTCCTTCTGAGCCCCTCTGCGAGCCGCTGGCCCCCTGCCTGACCTCTGACCCCAGGACACTCCCTGCCTGGTGGGGGGACCTCTGTCCTGGGCCCGCTGAGCCGCCCCCTCCGGGAAGAGCAGCCTGCCTGTCCTTCCCTGACCGGCAGCGGCGTGTGGGGTGGCTTCAGCCACTGCCTGCAGAGCACCTGAGCTCAGGAAGTGGTTTCCACGGGCGGGTCATCGCCACAGCCCCCTGGGGACAGTGACCGTGGAAGCGAGTTACTCACCATGCAGCCACGGGCCGTGCCTGCTCCTGGTCCCTGGGCGCATGTGAGGATGCTTCCGGGTGCCCACACATGTGGCTCCTGTCTGCGTCCGCACGAGCCTCCACGCTCAGGACTCCTCAGCGCTCAGGACACGCCGAGGCTGCAGAGCAGGACGTGCTTCACGGGCGGTGGCTACTGAGCTGCCCGGCGGGGCCCCGCCTCTCACAGCTGCGGCCGATATTCCGCCCCCACGTGCCCCGGACAGGGGTGCGCCCGCTCTTGCGCGCACACATGCCGCTCCCTGAGTCATGAACGAGGGGAAGGTCAGGGCAGCCCGGTCAGATGGGCCTGCAACGCTGGGCGGCGAAGTGGCCGAACTCCGGCACACACGTCCCACTTTACCGGTTGCTGTTGGTGTGGCCCGTTCCTCTAAAGGGCCTTCTGCATCCTGGGACACAGTGACAGGCAGGCCTCCGGGCAGCTGAGCGCGACCTCACCCCTCACCTGCTGAGATACGACGGAGGGGCGAGGAAGCCCAGGAGCCAGCGCACAGCCGCTCCCACGCAGGCGAGTGGCGGGCGCATTAAGCCCCCGTGCACAAGTCAGGACCCGCCCTGGAGACGACTGCACCAGGCACTCTGTCACGTCCCCAGGGTCCCCAGGGGCTGGATCCCGGCCCAGAGCTCTTGGGGGCAGCAGCATGCAAGCACATTGCATTTCTGTCTGAACACAGAGCTCACGGGGCGGGGGGGCAGGCTGGGGGGCAACCCACCTCTTACAAGGGTGCAAATGTCACTCAGGGCCTAAAGCTTCTGACTAGAGGATTGTTCTCAACAGCGGCCACGTTGCCCCTCACCCGGGACATTTGGCAACATCTGGAGACATTGTGAGGTGTCCCAACTGGATGGGGGTCGCTGCTGGCATCGCGTGGGCTCTGGGGACCACCCTCGAGTGCCCACGACAACCCCACCATGGAAAACGGCCTGGCCCAGATGTCAGCAGGGCCAAGGCTGGGGTGCTGCTGAGTGTCTGCGAGAGGAGCCCACGCAGCTGGAGGAGTCGGAGCCGCGTGCTGCGTGGCGGGAAAGGCGGGGCGCGGGCAGAAGCGCCTCAGATCTCCTTACGCTTAGCCCCGCTCCCAGGCCCCCCGTGCAGGCAGGAGCGCCGTGTACGCTGCGTGGGCTCCCGCTGAGCAGAGAGGAGGCGGGGGTGTTCTCAGGGCGCCTGCTCCCGCCTCCTAGACGCTCTGCTGGGGTCTCAGAGCACGCGAGGGCAAGACCATTACCAACACAGGCGCATGGGCCTGGACAGCCACTCGCGTGCAAGGGTCCCCGGCAGCGGGCGGCGTCACCTGCCCTGTGCCCGCGGCCCTCACGTGGCCCCCCTGGCCCGGGAATTCATCCCACCGATTCTCTCCGCCTTCGCCTGGGACCCAGCAGAGGCCCACCCGCGGTGACAGCGACTCTGCCTCCCGGGAGGTGAGCGGCCCAGGGCGGGGAGCTCAGCGGCCACACGCGGCGTCCAGACACAGGCCACAGGGACATTTGGAACCGTCGCCCGGGGGAAACGCATGTGTGAGGAGAGGCTGACATTTGGGAGAGAACAAAATAGAAAACACGTGGGAGGTTGGCGGGAAGGATGAGTTCATCTCTTCTGAAAGGCTGGCCGGCCTCCAGGAGCAGCAGGAAAAGCGAAAACGCGCTGCGGGCTGGGGACAGGGGCTGGTGGCAGGAGCCGCCCGCCCACTCGCCGACAGCCCCCGGAGAGGCGGGCCGGGCGGCGGCCTGGGGACAGGAACCCGCTGCTCCAGCAGAGCTCAGACGGTGGGTGCTTCTCCCCACAGACGCCAGGACCACGACGCACGCCCACACCCCGCGCGTCGCCCATGGACAGCGTCCCATCGCATCAGGGCCTTACAACAGGCACTGAGAGCCATTCGGTGTCAGGTCCCGGGGTGTGGGGTCTGCACCCCAATTTTTTTCTTAAGTCCTGAAATGACGTTGCCTCCGAAGGCAGGTTCCGAAGGGTTCATTCCTTCGTCAAAAGCAAAGCTAACAGGGAGATCCTTCAAGGGGGCTCGCGGGTAATGAGATGCCACGCCCCTCGGCCACGCGTCCTGGAGGAAGAGGCCGGGACCTGCGGGGGAGACCGTGCCCCCCACAGGGGCACCCGCCGCTCCTGCCCCTGGGGAGGGGCTGGACCACCAGGAGCACAGAGATTCTGGCCACGGGGCTGGGATGCCACTGAGTGCTGGTCTCAGGTGAATAAGAAAGGAGGTGGGTTTCTACTTGAAATTCGCCCAGAGCTGGACCGGTGAGGTGTCCAGGCAGATGTCCCTGTGCCGTTGGTGGAGAGGGGTGGCAGACGGCCTCCCAGAGAGCGGCAGGCCAGCGTGAACCCGCCCGGTCTGACCGACTGTCCTGTAGGAGTAGGTCCATAGGTCCTTCCTGCCCGTCCGCTGCTTTAGAACCAAAATCTCATTTTAGAGCTCAGATACCTCACTGGTCCCATCACCCCATAATGGACTCACAGGCACCATGTACATGAAATACGCAGAAATTCCCTGTGATCAGAAAAAGAAGACTCAAAAATCATCAAACTGAAAATAAAGTCACAGGGTCTCTAGGTGTGGATGCCGGTCCACAGTCCACTTTCCATGCAGCCAAACTTGGCTCCCCAGGTCAACATCCTGGTTACGCCAGTCCCCAGCACTCCCCAGGGAGCAAGCAGCATGCTGTGGGCCTGACACAGCAGCGCATTCATGACTCACGGCGCCATCATGAGTGGGGACTTGCTGGCAGCCCTGGGTGGGAAGCAGCTGAGGCACAGAGAGGTCACTTATTATAGTCAGGGTCACACAGCAGTAATGTCAGAACTGGGACAGGCAGCAGGGCAGCCCACACGGAGCTGTCACCCTGCACTGACATTTATTGGTGACTGGGAGCCAGACATTGTGCCACATGTGAGTCATCCAGGCTTCCTCTGCCCTTGGCCTGGAGGTCAGCCCCGAAGCCGAGCCGCTGCCTCTGCTGTCTTCTCACAGACCCGCAGCGTCCTGTCCACCCCCACCCCCGTCCCACGCACACACTCTCCGGGGCCTCGGTGCAGGTGCACACTTGTGGGCACACACAAATGCGTGTACACACGCAGGGCACACACAGTCTGAGCATCTGCCCACCGAGAAATTGTACTAATCTTTCATCAGGACAGAAAATGAGAGTCAGTGGTCATGCTTGCAAAGGAGGATGGACACCATTGGAAAGAAATGCCTTCTCTTTGGCTGGGTATCTTGATTAGTTTATGGTTTGGATTTGGGAACAGGAGATAGAGCTGGGTGTGACGGGGAATAAAGGTGCTGACCTCGGCACAGAACTGCATGAGTTCTGGAAGCATAGACTAGTGGCTGGTGAGGGTCCCCGGTCTGGGGTCAGGGAACGCCTTCCTGAAGAGGTGACGCAGGACCAGACGCTGACCGCTGAGAAGAGTTAACCAGGTGAGAAAGCAGAGAGCCTTCCCGCGGGGGTCAGAACCAGCACAGGTGCTAAAAGGCAGGCAGCTCTGGGGAGGCCCCTCCAGGACATTGGGGCCACGCCTCCCTGGCGGGGAAGCAGGCCAAGGCTGTGCCCGCCGGGTTGCGATTCCCCTTATCCACAAACCACGGGGAGTGCCTCCAAAGTGCCAAGCAAGCTGTGGCCGTTTGCCTGCACAGCCTGGACACGAGCAGGGGAAGTCACCCACGTGGCCCAGCGGGAGTGTGAGAGGAGCTTAGACTCACTGTAAAACTACCTAATAAAGAGAGAAATATTGAGGGGCTTCCGGGCACATCCGTCACGCTCTTTAGTGCTTCTGACTTGGGTTTCAAACCTCTCTGAAGGTCAGCATCATGTGTAAGGCCTGCCCGTCCTGAGGCTCCACTTATCACCGAAATGAGCTGCACTGTGGCCCGTTTAGTTTAACTGCTATGAAGTGACCATTTTTCTCTTAGGAGCTTCTTGTTTCAGTTATTCCAAGCGAATATATCACCCGTTGCTCACTTTGGAGGTTATCTCTACCCACGAGAACATCATCACTTGCTGCTCACGAGATCTGTAGTAATGAACGCTCACTATGAGCACGGTTCTGTTACTCAGACACGGTTAATTAGCACTCCCGGGTGTCATCAACCTTTGCTCCGCCTCCTGTGGTGAAAGCCAGCGATTTATTCATTTCCTCCATGAGGCCCCTCAGAGCAGCTGACAGGGGGCAACCGGGAGAAACAAATACCTTCCACATACTATGGCCTCCATTTTTCTGCCGTCTGACACCCCTTCATTCCTCACTTACTCTGCCTTTCAAAATATCCGTGTCTGTTGACCCCCAAAGAGAAGGAACTTCTTAAACCTTAATCTGTCTTCTAAAGCTTCCCCCACAAACACCTGGAATTTTTCCCCACATAGGTTCGCCAGCAAGAACCCTCCCTTACTGACATGTTTGGGGCAAATGAAGACACAGAGCCTTCTTTTTTCTGTTATTTCCCTTTTTCTTTTTGTGGCCAGGACAGAGCGCAGATTCCTAAATAGAAGTAAGAAAACACATTCACTAAAGAACATCAACACCAAAATATATAACTTATCATGTAAGGACGGCCACTAAATTAAGAAGCAATTTTGCCATAAACAGAAACGATGAGTGTCTTTTCCAAGTGGAAAGGCCCCGACAGAGAGGCTATAAAAATCCCATTACTGTGGTTACATATGCACGTGGCTAGAAATGAATCAATAAATAGACATGTAAGAGGCCATGGATTCTGCACATATGGGGACCATATGCCTCGGGTTTTCTGGGACAGAAATATTATGTCCTGTGTACGCACATGTACAGTCATCCTGGCTGGACCATGTTCCCCAAGTTTGGGCTGAGAAAACATGGCCCCCACAGTGTCCACACGCAGTCACTGTGCAGCCCGAGCTGTGACCACAGAGGTGCTGACGCTGCTCAGGGGGAAGGGCGGGGTCTCTCGTAATTATATAAACTTCACGACAGCAGCCGTGCAGGGAGGAGACACGTAGGAGACATCAGGAGCCTTCTGCAGGAACGTGGGCCACAGCAGGCCTTTGCCAACGCGTGCGCATCGGAGAGAGGGCCCGCCCCAGGCCGCAGAACTGGCAATTAAAGGACAGAAACAGCGAGCGCATTGGCAGGGAGTTAATGAGGACTTCCAGGCTGAGCAATGAGCGACCGCAGACACAGGCATCTGGCGTCACAGAGTGGCAATTCTGAGGCTCCCTGAGAGTGACCAGGAGTGACCTTGGACAAGTGGACGAGAACAAGAACCAGCACTTCCCTAGTGACTCTGGAAACGAAAAGATTGCCTGTTAGTCCAGGATTATGTGACTATAATTTATTTGCTATCATGTATGGTTATGTCTAACGTAGCCGTTTGGTTGCATAGAGATGATTCTCTTCGGCCAATACCTTTGTAAGAAAGCCTACTTAAGATTCAGCCTCTGGAATCACATTCCGTGGCCGGAAGACCAGGCTTCAGAAATTACGAAGTTACTTAGCCGGTTTAGGCTTCATTTTCCTCATCTGCAAGATGGGAAATGATTACAGTGGCTCCCTGGGCCGTAAGGCATTTTCCTGGCCTCCGCCCCCAGCGCGCAGGAGGGACCTGGCGGAGCATTTTGCCTGTTGATAGAAAAGCACATGAGTTCTGACAGAGGTAACAGGATCCGTGGGGAGGGGAGTCCCACCTTTGAGAGCAGATCCAGACGCCAGGCCCCCACACCAGAGCTGACAGTAACTGAGGGTGTCAGAGTGTGTTACTTAAAGGGCAGCCGAAGAGACTTTGCAGCAACCACATAAAAGGGAAGATAAAAGCTTACCGAGACCATGAAACCTCACAGCGAGAACAGAACGGGTGCTTAAAACAAGGACCGAGGAGGGGCCGGCGTGCGCACGGGCTGAGACGGCGGGAAGGCGGGATGGCGGCCGGAGCTCCCTCTCCGTGTTGGAATATGAAGAAACACGCGGTTATTAGAGAAATGCGTGCTGGGATGAGGAACCACTGACTCGACGCAGTTGATGTCGCTAAGTTTTAAGGGGGACAGCCCGCGGGCTTGGTCAAGGACCTGTTCTGGGCGCACAATGGGCGGGGCGTGTGATGAGTGTTGACTCAGGAGACAGGCCGTGAGCATAAACATGGTTTTTAAAAAGCACTCGTGCCCCGGCTGGTGTGACTCAGTGGACTGAGCGCCGGCCTGCGAGCCCAAAGGCGCACACCTGCCTGGGTTGCAGTCGGATCCCCAGACGGGGCCAACGGGAGAGGCAACCAGCCAGGGTATCTCTCGCCCACCGATGTTGCTCTCCCTCTCCTTCTCCCTTCCTGCCCTTCTCTCTAAAAGTAAATAAACTAGTTTTAAAATAAAACAAAAACTAAAAAAAAACACTCCTTTAATTTTCATTGAACTGGTACTGCCTCTTAGCTAACAAACCCCCTCGGGACTCCACGCTCCCCTGGGTCGCAGAGCCGAGGCTGCTCTCCGAAGCTCTCCCGAGAATGAAGCTACCGGGCCGCAGCCCGTCCTCGCCGGCGACGAGAGACCGACATGTGCGGAGCGTGCGGACTCGGGGGTTGCTCCATCCCGGCGTGCGGTCCGCAGCGCGCGCCCCTGCCCTGCCCAAGAGTCAGCGTCCTCGCTTTGCGGGGGCAGGCGCTCTACTGCAGTGACCGCTGCCCAGGGCTGGGGTTCCCCAGCGGGTTCTCTGCGGTGGAGGAAAATATAAAAACAGCCCCGTTGTCCCCTCCCCGTGACGACAGAGCTGGGCAGCAGGGTGGGTTTGAGGGCACGTCTTGCGTAACTGTGCGATCCGGCGAGGACGTCCAGCCCAGCCCTGAGTGGGTCCCTGACTCCTCTCAGAGCCTGAAACGACAGTGTTTCCTCCTTGGGGAAGCGACCCGCACGGCGCCCACCATGCTCAGGGCGACCCCACGCGGACCCTGGCCCACAGGAAGCGCCCCCGTGTATGCGACAGGAGCCTCTTTCCGATCAGAGCCACATCGAGCGCACAAGGCAGGCGGGGTCGGGGGGCTGTGCTGGGTTCCAGCCCCCGCTCAGCCACCGGGTGACTGTGCAGCCTCCGTGAGCCTGTCCCACGTCCCCCAGGAGAGGGGACATAAAACACCCTCTTCAAAGCTGTCCAGGAGATTGAATGAATTGTTGGCTAAAATAACATAAATGTGTTGGCCTGCAGTCCTGTGGGTTAGAAGTCCAACACAGGTTGCACTGGACAAAAATTAAACAGTCTCTGCTCCTCCCTGGAGGCTCTGGGGGGTATGGGGCGGGAGGGGGGGTGTCCTATGTCCTCACCTTTTCCAGCTTCCAGAAGCCACCGCGTTTTTCTCCAAAGCCAGCACTGCAGGGCAAGTCCTCAATCACACCATCCTGACTTCTTCCTCTGCCCCCTGTGTCCAATTTTAAGAACCTTATGATTACGTTGGTCCCCCCTCCCCGATAATCTGGGATAATCTCACCTCATAATGCCTAACCTAATCACGTCGGCAAAGTCCCATATCCACGGTGCAGGGGTTAGGACGTGGACATCCTCCAGGGAACACCGTCTGCCTGTCACACTTGGCCTCAAGGGACCTCATGTTCACGGACAGTCTGCTCCCCACAGTGTCCAGCCTTGATGCTGCCAGGCCGATGTCCCTCTCACCTGAAGCCACGGGAGGAACCTTGAACCTTCTCCAGCTCGTCCTCCTCAGAGGCGCCAGGCACCGCCGTCCTCTCGGGAACAGGAGGGAAAGCGCAGCTGCGTGTTGAACCATCGTGAGCGACCCCAGTCTGGGAGGAAGGGGCCGCGATAAATCAGAACACAGACCCGGCCCCGGCCCTCTTTGTCGGCCTGGTTACTCAGCATAAAGGGACGTCACAACACACAGGCATTTAACCTCAGGGGCCTCATTAACACTCGTGAATGAACCCGCCTGCATGGTTAGTTCATTGCATAAAACATTTACTCCTGGACGTTCTCTGCAATTGTCATCATGCATAAATTATGTTATTGCAGATTTACTACTAAATCATTCCTGGTTCTCCAGGTTGAGCCGAGTAGTTAACATCAGCCCACTTTGTGGCCCTGAAGCCAAGCATGAGGGCAGTGATTTTGTACATTTAACGTCTGCAGTCACATCAGCCCCTGCTGTCTCCTCTTTCACAATCAGTAAGTTCCCAGAATGAAAATAATCATTATTTGGCCCCAAAAGTCAATGTGTGGGTCTAACAAAGCATAAAGAGTCTAAATTTTAAATGAAACTCTGAAACCAAGGGGCGGATTATGCAGCTGATCTTAATTAACTAAGGCAAAAAGCTCCCCTGGGCCAGAAATGCTAGGTGCCTCCTCATTCCGCCGAAGCCCGTGCTGAGGCAGTCACCCCCGCTGACCCAGAAGGGCGCCGTCCCGAGCGCGGGGACCGCGTGCTCAGAAATCAGAAGGGCCTGGATTGGAAGGGCGCCCCCACCCGGGAGAGAGGCACGCCGTTCCCGTGCTGACTCCCTCCTGACAGTGACCAAGAAGGCGACGCAAGTCTCTTACGAACCCTCTGCAAAATAAAAGCGTCCGGCAGACGGCTGGAAAAGGGCTTTCTCTCTAGCTGTCACCGGGACACCGTTATTCCACCAGGTTAACGAGAGAATTGGTCTCTACAACGCGGGTCACGCCACCCTGGAGTCTGCAGCTGACGGGATCTCCACACGGAAGGTCACATCGGCTGCGCATCCCTGTCTGCCTTTCGTCTGCGCTTGTCTGACGCCCCTGGATCCAGGTTCCTGAGCATCTGGTGAGCCTGGAGGGAACGGAGGGCGCTGTAATATCTCTGATAAGGGGGGCCATCCGGGTCTTCTTGGGTTTGCTGGGCACTCTTGCATGTAGACTCCTGTTCCTCCCTTGGTGGCTGGGCTCTGAGCTCTTAACCCTGCGGCTTCCATGCCTCTCCCTTTCCCTAAGTCACAGTCCTGACTCCGTAAGTTTGACTCCTTTTCCGTTTCACGTATAGGAACTGGCGTAGGCAGAGCTTCTGTTTCTCCAAGTCTATTCTTTCACTTACAAACAACTCTATTTTTGGACTCGCTCCTTCTCCTAGAACAACTTTCTAGTATCTTCTAGTGGTACATCACTAAGTAAGCTTCTTTCAGCCTTAGTGCGTAAATCCCCGGGAAAACACACCAGGATCCGTTGGGAATATTGCTTGGGGAGACGTGCGTGAGTGCCTTCTAGTCGGCTAGACTCTGCATCAGCAACAAATGACTCCCGCACCGCAGCGACCAGCAGAACTCCAGGACATCGCTCCATATGGTGACTCCAGGACCCAGGCTGCTTTTCTCTCGACACGTGGCCACCGGCGTTGCCCATACAGGGGGTAAAATACCCAGGGAATCGGGGCAAGCTCCTGGAGCCTTGGACTGGAAGTTCCCCGGCACTTCCTATTTCCTTGGCTTGAACCAGTCTCGGGCCTGGAAAGGGGAGCCTTCTCGGGCCCAGCTGAGCAGAAGCAGGGCCTTGGGGAACACTAGGCACCTGCCGCCTTCCATTAAAAGAAAATTAAAAAGTGGTGGCAGCCCTGAGAGGAGGGAAGCCTGATGTCCTCCCCCACGCATGACTTCAGGGAGTTTCTGTTTGCGAAGGTGGCCATCAATGAAGCCGAGAAGTCCAACACGAGGTGGGTGACAGGAAGAGGCCCCCGGGCAAGTGTGCGCGGAGCGGAAGGGCTGGCAGCAACCTGGAAAGCGAGCCCAGGGGGGGAGATGGTGTCCGCGACCAGAGGCAGAGGACACCAGGCAGGCAGAGAGGCAAAGAACCAGGGTAGCGAGACCCCCACTTCCTCCCAAGTTCTCAGTAATACAGACATTCAAACTGCTGGGAGAGGGGAGGAGCATGTTTACGTCCCAGATACCATCTGCTGACTGAATGCTCAGGTTCATTTTGGTTAATTTAACTTTTTCATAACCCTGTCTTATGTTCCTAGGGTGTGAGCACCTCCCAGTCTGTCCTGTGTTCCATGAGGTGCTGAAAAAGAAAGCCACACAGCTGGTATTTTGAAAAATGAGAGTCTGTTTCTACTCCAGATTCATGAAATAGTCATGCCACTGAGTCACATGACACAGGACCAGGCCGAGCCCAGAACCTCAGGCCGACGCTCAGACCGACGACTAGGCTGAGAGGGACCGCAGGGCCCCGGGGCTCGCCCCCCACTGCACACGGCCACAGCAGGGGTGCCCGCTCCAGCCCACGGTCCTCCCCCACGCGGCGCACGCCCATGCACAGCACACTGTGGTCTCCTGCACTGCCTGCTGCAGGAGGGTCTGGTCAGAGGATAGCCAGGGGGTTCCCAGGACAGCCTGCAGTGCACCCAGGAACAGAACGGGGTAGTGGGAGAGGGTGTCAGGGAGCACTCCACGCGCTTCTCCTTCGCACAGACCTCAGGCATGGCCACCGGGCGTGGCAAAGCCAGGCGTCCTGCACCGGCCCGCGTGTGCGCACTAGACTGGGGATTTCCGCACCGGCCTGCAGAGCGCCTGCCTTTGGCACGAGCAGTGAGCACTCAGGGCAGTGGCCCGGGACTGCACTGCCTGGGCGGCCAGAGGGATCGAAACCCCTTGGGCTTCCGAAGCCACCGCAGGCTGCCTGGCACCATCAGCCCGGCCCGCGGGGGGTTCCTTCCACCTCCTGCAGGTGCCTGAGCCTGTCACCCATGGCCACAGACGCCACTGGGTTTGTCCATTTAACAAAACATCAGTTACAAAAATAGCAAAACGAATATTTTAAAGAAATGAGGCACTACTAAAAAGTCATTGTGTGTGGTGTGTTCCCACGCTTGATGCATTCAGCCTTGGTCCACCCAGCAAACTGAGGAAGCGTGCCAGGCTCCCCGGAAGGAGATTTACAGAGAACACAGTCCCTGCCCCCGGGGGTTCCAGGGCCCCGAGTTTACCGACCAAACAACTTTCTATTTATTAAGGAGATGAGATGGTTATAAATCCATAGTCATCCATATTCCTAGCTGGTAAACGTGCCAACGGCACGCTTATTAAACCATCTGTCTCCATTTGTGTCAGGACTCATTAAAATTATAATTAATCTCCCTGTATTATTTCTCCGGATTCGTCCTAAGGAAGGACAGGTCATTTCTACCAAGACACAGGCAATTTCTTGCTACCTAAGTGTCCCTCCCTGTTCTTCTACGCGGACCCATTCTCCACGGCCCAGACCAGGTCCTTCCTCTTCTCTGCAGCTGCTCAGGCCAGAGTCCAGCAGGTCCTTTTTCTCTGAACTCTGATAACACGAATCTTTAGGGTAATTGATGGACTAGTCATCTTCTCATGTGATCATATCTTACCATGCCTATTGGCATATAAAATTCTTAATGGCAAAAAGCTTTGAATATACCCATCCACAGTACTTAGCATAATATTATACTAAGAGTAGAGATGTGCTGAATGTTTGTACCCCAAAAACTCCTATGTGGAAGCCTTACCCCCCAATGCGATGGTCAGGAGATGGGCCCCTGGAGGAGGCCATGAGGCTAGGACTCCCATGATGCAGTGAGTTCTCTTATAGGAGACCAGAAAGCCTTTCACCCCCCTCCCCTCCCTGCTGATCCCCAGCCCGTCCCACGCTGGCACCATCCACAGGTCAGGAAGAGGCCCTCCCAGAACCCGATCGTGTGGGCACCACCAACTCCACTTCCAGCCTCTCAGACAGCAAGGTATCACTGCCTGCCGCTTAAGCCACGCAGCCACGGTATTTGGTTATAGGAACCAACGCAGACTCAGAGAGCAGTGCTCACAACAATGGTCACTAGGTAATTAATTTTTTTTTAATCTAGAGCAGCTAGCAACCGTTCGCAATAACAGTATGACAGAGCTGGACAGACTGGGGTTCAGTCTCGGCTCTGCGACTCCCAAGCTCTGTGGCCTTGCGACCGTTCACTCCTTTATTCTACATCAAACACAGGGAAACGATAATGTCTATTTAAAAGGTGGTGTTGAAGATCACATAGGTACTAACGTTTTTTAAGATGCTACCAGCTACTTACTCACTATTTGTTTCCCTTTCTAATTGGCAAAACCCCAGTTTTGTTCAGTGTGACCAGACACCCAGGGTAAAATGCTCATTCCATCCCATCTTCAGTTGTAGCCAATGAGACACAGGTAGAGATTTGCTAGATAATTCTAGTTTTTTTCCTAAAATAAATACTTCTCATTTATTCTTCCACTGACTTTCTCCCCCTCCTTCTCCTCTGCTCCTCTTACTCTTCATCCTTTTCTCAGCTTCATCATCTTGCTGTTCCTGCCTGGAAGGTGGGTCTAAGACGGGAGGAAGTGCAGCCATTGAATGGCCGAGAGAGACCCTGAAATAATGACTGATGACCATCACTAACTCGGCCAGCATTGCTGAGAGCCTGCCAGTCACCAGGCACTGCTCTCAGGGCCCCAGAGAGCACAAGACAGCAGCACAGAGCTCAGCTTCTAGGGAAGGGGCAGCAATAACACATAAGAACAAACCCGGCAGCAGGTTAGGTCGGGATAAAAGCCGTGGGGAGGAGAAGAGCAGGAAAACAGACTGGAAGCGCGGTGGGGAGGGGGTGGGAGCAGCTATACGTAGCGAGACCGGGCGGACCTCCCCGAGGACAGGTTTTAGGACAAAGCCTTGGGGAGATGGGCGAGCCGTGCCAACGTCGGGGAGGAGGGCGGGGGCCGGGAGAAGGGCCAGTGTGGCTGGGGGCAGGGGCAGGTTACAGGCCGGAGGGGTGCAAGGCCCGCACCCCGGAGGGCTGAGAGGCCCCTGCAATGCCTCTGGTTTTTCCTCCGCACAAACTGAGGAGCTAATGGAGAGTTCTGCGCACGGACGCGGCGCGTCTGACTTCGGTTTCTGAAAGACCGTTTCAGCTACTACGTTTTGAATGAACTACAGGGAGGCAAGAGCAGGACAGGAAAGGCTCCTGGGGTTTTCAGACAAAAGTCGTGGTTGATGGGACTGTGGTGGTGGCAGTGAAGGAGGCCCCAGGAAGAAACGTGCTGCTGGGTCTGGTTTGACAATCAAGTCCATGGGGTTTCCTGAGCCATTGGGGGTGTACAGTGTGAGGGGCGTCGAGAATAACTCTTCAGAAGGTACAGCCCCGAAGCTAAGAAGCTAAAGGCCGACGTGTGGGGTGCAGCAAGTTTCGGGGGAATAGCAGGGCGGTTTGGTGGGTGTTGGGAGGGAGTTGTCTATCAGATGTCAGAGGGGCAGCATCACGCAGGCCCCCAGGAGTCGGCAGGAGGGGGCGTCTGGGCGTCACAGGCACGTAAACCGTAATCAGGGGGTCGCCAAGGGTGAGCCTAACAGAAAGCCTGGGTGAGGAGAGCGCGTGGAGGAGAGGAGAAGAGCAAAGGGGCTGAGGAGGAGCCGGCGCAGAAGGCGGAACACCGCGTGGGGCGGGCACGCGTGTCCGGGTGAAGGGAGAGAGCCGCGGTGACCAGTGCCGCGGGCAGCCGGGCGGCATGGGGTGCGGGGTCGGCCCCGGCTCTCAGCAGCATGGCCGCCACCAGTGCTCCCGACGGCAGGCGTCTTGCTGGCATCATGAGTTGGGTACGGGCACGAGGGGGGAGGCCTGGCCACAGCGAGGGGAGACCACACTGTCTGTGGGTTTCGTTGCGAAGAGGAGGCGGATGTGGGTGAGTAGCTGGTGGGAGAGTCGGGTCAGGAGCAGCTTTGGGGTTTACAGACGTAAGAACGGAGGAGAACCGCGTCTGTGCTGGTGGGCACGGTCACAGAAGGAAACTTGCAAAGACAAGAGAATGTCTGGAGCGGCGTCTTCGGGTAACTGAGAGGGATGAAACCCCAAGGGGGACCTAGATTTGGCTAAGACCATGAGTAACCCACCTACAGCGGCGCCCCTCCAACGTTCCCGTGGGCAGAAGCGTGGCAGGGCCATGCAAACCCACATGCCGGGCCCACTTCCCGAGGCTCTGATGCCTTCGTGCCCCGGGGGGCCTTAGCCTTTGCATTTGCAGCACACTGCCGGGTGACAGTCTGCTGCTGACCTGAGCACCCCACCTTGAGAGGCACAGAGACAAAGATCAAAAGACTGCGTGGGTGGTCTAGACAGTGCGGAGGGGCAGTCTGGGGACGACTGTCAGAGTTCTTCAGTTTTCCAAGTGAACGGAGAGTCCAAGTCATGATCTAAGAGGGAGTGGGGACCCAAGGTGTCAGACAGGACGTGGTGTGGGGGAAACCAAAGCCCCAGGCTGACACGGCCGCACGGAAGGTCGGGGGGCTGGACCCCCAACGACATCCCAGAGCCCTGCACCGGCCCCGGCTGCTGAGGCTAGACTTCCTGTCCGTGTGAGAGAAGAAACTCACCGGGTCAGTCCACAGACTTTCCGCCGCACGCAGCCCAGGGAAACCCCTCCGTGGCGCCAGGATGGAAGTTTCGAGCACAGTGCCGTCGGTGCCGTACCGGGAACAGTGACTGCTTACCACACGGTGGCGGGGCGACCTTTAATACTGTCAACATGGGCAGCTGCAGAAAAGCGGCAGCATCTCGGCTCGGACCAAAGGCAAGTCTCTTAATGAAAACTTGGAGGGTCTGAAAGTTTGCCGTTCTTAGAAGCAATAAGCTAGCCTGCCCTGTGTCACGGAAGCTGGAAGAAGACACAAGACTTCTGGGTCAGAGACAAAGGACTTTTTGTTTTAATCCTCACTGATTTTAGAGAAAGAGGAAGGAGGGAGAGAGGCAGAGAAACACCGATCAGTTGCCTGTTGTACACGCCCCAACCAGGAGCTGAGCCCACAGCCTAGGTATGTGCCTTGACTGGGAATCAAACCTGCAACTTTTCAGTTTATGGGACGGCAGTCTAACCAACTGAGCCACATCAGCCAGGGTGAGACAAAGGACTTCATGCCCACCGCAAACACCAGAGCTTCCTGCTCTCACTGGTTGCCATGCCCCCGTGTCCCCCATGGGTGACAAAGCAGGCCCAGGTGACTGCCTCCACACAGCGTGGCTGCCCTACTGGAAGGAAACGCAAGGCCCAGCACTTTCTGGGCAGACAGCAAACATTGCCGCAGATGGCAGGCGACGAGCTCCAGGTACGGACAGGGGTCCACCGTGCAGCCTGGCGGGCACCCAGGAACATGCGAGGACGAGGGACATCAGTCCTCTCAGCCAGCTGCCTCCCCAACACTCCATCCAATGTAAATTTTTCTAATATCATCACAGCAGATATCCTGGCCAAGCTGCAGGGATGGGATATGTTTACGGAACTAAGCTTGAAAGTGCAGCAACGTTCAGATCTTGGCAAAGACATTTCTGCTTCTTGAGGAGGCTGTCAGCATTATCCTCACCCCCTCGCAGCTCACCGAAGCCTGGGACCCGGCTCTCCCCGACGCTGAGTTAGCTGCAGCGTTCACTGCCTTGGACTCCGGCCAAATGCTGGCCTTTCAGAAAAGACTCGAAGGCACTTCTGCTGAGTCAGGACATACTAAATGTGTCATTCGCTCTTCCACGTGCTCCTGGTTGTTTATTAAGACGTCTGAGAAAAGTACACGGTGCGAAAGGATATTACGACCAGAAGAAAACGGCAGCGAGGCTTAGAAGGGAAGTACACCGTCAGCTTTCACGCTCAGAGCCCAGCCCGCGGGGGTCCGCAGCACTGAGTCATGAGAGAAACCCCGTGACTTTTTCCCTGCTTTTTGGCCCCATTAAAATGTGTGGCATTTTCAAGATCAATCCCCCAAACCCTGTGGAACAGATCGAAGAGTTCCCAGAAGTGGAAATAAATGAGTTGTTGATTAAGCGTGGTCCTTCATTCTTGAACATGCTGTGTACATGAAAGATAAGTTACCTTGTTAATGATTACCAAAAATATGTAAAAATGAATGGTGATGTACAAAAGGAAAAGAGCAAGATTTAAAGAAATACCACCATTTAAACACAGTCGTGGCAGATGAGTCAGGGTCCAGCCAGAGAGCACAATTGGCAGGGTACATACATAACAGAGGAGTGACGTAAGATGTAAGCACTTGGGGGTGCCACTGAGAAGCCTGGAGCCCAGGGCAGCTAGGAGGGGGAGGTCACCAAAAGGCTGCACCCACGAGCATGAGCTAGAGCTGCCAGCCACGGCAGGCAGGTGAACAAGAGAAGCAGCCATATTTTGTAAATGACCAAGACTTGAACGGACGTATTGCCAAAAATAAAGGTAAGTCAATGGCCAATACATGAATAGAGGCTCACTCATCAGCACGGAAATGAGAATTAAAACCACAACAAGCCCTGGCGGGTGTGGCTCAGTGGATAGAGCACCAGCCTGCGAACCAAAGTGTCGCTGGTTCGATTCCCAGTCAGGGCACATGTCTGGGTTGCAGGCCAGGTCCCCAGTTTGGGGCGCACAAGAGGCAACCACACATTGATGCTTCTCTCCCTCTCGTCCTTCTTTCCTTCCCCTCTCTCTAAAAATAAATAAATTAAATCTTCAAAAAAAATAAAAACCATAAAAGACAACACTGGCGGGAACTACCGCGGCTAGAAGGAAAGGCACCCATGTGACTGGTGCTGAAAGGATGCGCAGCCACCGGCTCCGATGTTCTCCCGCCTCCCTTTGGGATCAAAGTCTCCGTGGTGGAAATGCAGCCGCGAGGCCCGTCCATGTGCCCCTGGACCAGAGTGTCGAGGCCATGGTCCGCCTACGTCTTCACCCTGGGGCACAGCCAGGAGGCGGCTGGTGAGTCGGCCCCTTGCTCCTCAGCCTGGCCGCCATGCCCTTCCCCTGCAAGAGAAAGCCCAGAAAGCCCGTGACCTGCTGGCTCCCAAAGAGCCTGTGGCCACCGGACGTCCAGGCGTCACTGACTTGGGGAGGGGAGCTGGCCCCAGGGAGCCATACATACACGTATGACGTTTGTGAGCGATGCTCCTCTTCCCCAGGGTTGCCTGTCTTGGATCTGAGGGGACGCCCCGTCCCACTAGCCCAGCACCTTGGTGGCAGAGGCTGGGGGCTGCTCTGCGGCTCCTGAGTCTGTCATGTTTGGCCACGGACCCTGTAAGTCCATCCGCCCCGTCTCTCTGGCTTTGGGGTGCTTGTGGCTTCCTGCCAGTGCTAATTTCCAGGCCGCCCTACCCTCTCCATTCCCTAGGTGACGATATCATCCCATTGAGTCCCTTCCACTAAGAGTCCCTGAAATGGTGTCTTGGTTGGATGCCCAAATATAAGTGGACTGGTTATGACCTCCCTTGAATTCTGCATGGCCAGGTAATAAACACAAGCAATTGCCAACTTCTCCAAAATGTTTCCAATGCTTATTGCAATCATAATTAAATATATGGTTAGGAAAAGCTTTCCAGTGACCTTATCAAGTCTGTGCACGACTCTTGTTACTCCTGTAACTGTTCCTAATTTGCTTGTGTTGCTAATTCATGAATATCCACACTCCTCATCATATCAATTGTAAGAGATTTTTAATTGGATTTTATTTCTTATGATACCAACTCCTTATCAAATTAATTAGCCCACTGATGAGAACAACACTCTTAATTTTTGGGTTAACTATTACTCCTTCCTCATTCCTAATCTTATTCCTTTGCTGTCTTATTATTTAGCCTAATAAAGCCTTATCAATTTCATTAATTTTCCCTAAAATAAAGGGATTGGGTTCATTAGTTTGTTTATTTCTTATTATTCACTTCTGCTATTATTTTTTAGCCTGATTTATTTCTCTTTGTGTGTGTTTTTAACGAACGTAAGTGTTTGTGATAACACATTACTCTAAGCACTATTTTGGGGGCATTCTTTTAGTGCTGACATGTGTGTTTATATTTTCATGATACTAAATGCCCTGTTACTGTATTTTTTATCTCCTACAGGGTGAAACATGGTTTGAATATTTTCCAGTTACACAGAATTGAGAACCCTGAAACCCCATCACTATGCATTTCTAACCCCACTTTACATAATGACCTTGGCCTTTGTTTGTGTTTAGCCTGCCGCACGCCTGTGGAATCCGCTGCAGGAACTGCGTGGCAGACAGAGCCGAGGCCCAGGGGTGACAAACTCTCTCCACGGGTGGAGAGAAGAGTCCGTTTGGTCAGGCGTGGAGCTGACCGGCTCCGTGCCCCTGACCTCTATTCAGAAACAAGACCAAGGTCGCCCTCCTGGAGGAACTCTGCCTTTTCTAACTTTTCTACTCTGTCGGTCGCTGCCTGCTCAGTGGTGTGGGCCTCGGGGCCCACGGTCTCCTTCACGGTCATGTTCCCAGCCCCCTTCTCACCCACTTCGATTCCGCACCCAGGGCCTGCCGGGTGCTGCCCCCAGCGCGGGTGGCACAGCAGTAACAAGGCCACCCCGAAAGCTAATGTGCCTTATTGATCAGCCTGAGGATACTGATGAGAGAGCGGCCATGTGCCGAGCTCCACCCCATGAATGCTGAAACAGGCGAGCTTGCCCTCTTCCCAGGAGTCTGGAAATCCTCTGCACTACGGTTCTACCTACTTGAGCTGCATAAATAACCTAAAATAATAAAAATAAAGCCGGCACGACCGGCAGACCTACAATTTTTCACTCATGGAAGTCCTTTTGCTGTGTTCGGTGAGTGCCATGTCTGCCTCGCACTAGCTGACTGCTGTGGAGATGCGTGAAAATACACTCCACGCCTTCAGGAGTCCACCCAGGTACATTACGTACACATACTCAGCTGCCATAGAAACATGAGACTACGGGGAAAGCGCTCTCAGCACATCACACGCGCAGCGCAGGTCAGGCTGACGCGCTGGGTGTCGTACAACCCTCTCACCTCGCCTGGTACCTGACCCTGCACGTGGTCAGGCCAACCTTTTCCAAGCCACAGAAGTCATTTGTTTTTCCTGCACAGGCCTAAGATACACACGCGCAAGGAGAGGAATTAAACTATCTTCTCGGCACCGAACACACACACACACACACACACACACGTAAGCAGTGTCCTTCTGAATAGTAAGGACTTGAGTGCGCGCTGTCAGCTGCGGAAGGAGAGTGAGCGGATCCCAGCACACACTGCGCATGCTGTGCAGTGCCCTGGCCGCGATGCCGCGGAGCGGCCCCCGCCCCAGACGAGCGCTTACCTAAAACCACCGCTGCGCGCACTGAGCGTGGCCAGCGTCACTAAGTTTGCCTCCACGTGTGCAGCGAGGGGCTTCTAGCGGGAACCACGCCAGGTGGAGGGGAAACGGGGCACGCAGAGCTCTGGCCTAGCGATGCCACCGTCTAACAGGAACACGAACACGCCCAGGGCGCGCAGAGCGGCACCACATCCACGGAGGGCGCAGCGGAAGGGGGGCCAGCCTGAGGGGTGGGAGCCCCACCGAGACCACGTCTTGGGGAGTTCACTGAGCAAACCGGGGGGGGGGGGTTCTGGGGAGGGACGAGCACGGCACAGCCTGTGTCCCGAGGAACGGCCGCTGGCTCAGTGTCTGGGGCTGAGTGAGGGGCGGGCCTGGGGCTCCGAGCTGGGGACGCCGGAGGAGCCACGCCTGCCAGGCCCTCACCCGCACGTTCACGAGCGCTGACTTAAGTCGGGAACGCAGTCGCTTCGCAGATCGGAAACCAGCTCCCCGGCGCTGCCCTCTCCATCCCCGTGACAGTTCCGTAGCCACCGACCTGTGCTTCTCAGTCCCTTCACCTTCGTCCCCCAGCCCCGCCCCTCCGGCGACCCTCAGTCTGTCCTCTGTGTCCATGAGTCCGTGTCTAGTTTGTTCCTCAGATCCCACATTTAAGTGAAATCACGTGGCATCTGTCGTTCTCCGTCTGACTCACTTCCTGTCACAGTGCCCCCCTGGTCCATCCGCGCTGTCACAACGGCAAGAGCCTATTCTGTTTTATGGCCAAATGGTGGGAGCCAGGGACACTGCAGTAACCATGGCGGGGCCTCGGCGGGTCCTTGAAATACCCGGGACCACTCTGTAAAGTACATGACGGTCCAACCAGCACGCTGTGCACCTGAAATCAACACAAAATACTATGGAGTGTAAATTGTAACTTAAACTTTTTTTAATGAAAATAAAGACCTAGAACCGCACACAGCGTCTCCTGGGGGAGCCCGCGCCCAGCACACGATGTTAGCATGCGCGCCGGAGTCCGGGTGAACCCCAGCCGCGGACGGCAAAGATGAGCTATGACCGCAACGACGGGCGGCTGGGCCTTGCTCCCGACCCGCTTCCTGTTATTCCCCAAGGATCTGAGCGAGGCAGCGGGACACAGATGACAATGAGCCACTCAGCGTCACAGTTCGGTTCTTTTTGGTTCCCGCTGTCAAACATGGCCAACGGGGGACCTCAAAAGAAAGTTGGCATCAGGAAATTTCACCGATGAGTCCTTAGAAGCCCTGAGTTTTTATTTGTAATGCCCACAGGTACACACCTCGGCTGAAACGAGACTGGCAAAGCTCGGAGGAAGTATGTTTCACGCCTGCACAAGCACATTCTGGAGTTGGCACACGGCCGCACCTCTGCCACCTTGCCTGTCCAACTGCTCCAAGGGCGATCCTGGGTAGGGTCCTGCTCCTTCCCCGACTTGTCCCTGCTCTGCTGAGCCTGCCCGGAGCTCACCAGCAACCAGTAACCACCTCCTGCCCCTCTGACTGGTCAAGCTGGGAACAGAAAATGCGTCTGTTTCACACTGTGGCCCAGTACCTAGCAGGTTCTCAGTGAACATTTGTCAGCAGATTGGCTGAAGTGACTCTAAGTCTCCTGGGAACAGAGACACTTTGTATTTTACAGGCTCCCTCCTAGACCCTGACATACACGCATAGATTCAAGAAAGAAAGACACTGATTTAGATTTAACTTCTGGATTAAGACAGAAAGAGTTTTGAAAGAATTTTGAGATGGGAAAGAAACCAGCGCCAAGAGCTACGTACTCTGATTCATCCATGTGAACTCAGGCCAGAAGCATCTGGAGGGAGCTACGAACTGGGTAGCCGGGAGGTTACCTCCCATCTTACAAGTCATTCAGCAACCACGTCCATGGGTCCTACGCTCTGTGAGGCCTCCAGGGCAGGGCTCCGCGGACCCCACCCTCTCTCCTCTCTCAGGGACAATACCAGATGCCACCACAGCTGTCTGTGCTTTGGTTCCCAGTCGTTGTCCCACGCTGAGCAGCATCTGAGGAAGGTCAGAACCAGGAGGGATGCTGAGCCACATATGTGTCCGATGATTCAGGCGCCCTGCCTCCAGCTTTTCCAGCACTTTCCATATTGGGGCTCAACCAGAAGGCTGGCAGGTCTAGAACCCCACCCTTGGATGCCCCAGTCGGGTAAAAGAGAGTACTCGCTGCCTCCAGGAGACCCATCGGAAAGGAGAAAAACAGATCAATTAAACCCAAGGCTACACAACGGGAGGAAATACTCAACTCTTTTACCAGAACTAAGAGAACCAAGGAACCAGCACAGAGCCAGACACGGGTCAGGGTTCATAAAGACCAGGGCTCACCCAGCTCTCCCTGCTCAGGGGAGCCGTGAGGTTTTTAGGGCGCAGATTTCTTTGCTGGAATATAAAGAATGCCACGGACCCTGACTCCTGAAGAGTAGCCTCTGACACGGTTCCTGAGTGTCCCACATGAGACAGGGGCCTCCATGCACATCTGAAGTGAACTCCTTGCGTCCCCAGAGGTCCCAGACCCAGCTGCAGGATGCACAGCCCAGATGTAACCCACATGAAGAGAATGTGAAGGAGGGAGCCGGGGTCTGGGGTGGGGGATCGGTCTAAGCTCCGGGGATGAAGGTGTGAGAACTGGAGTGTCAGCCAGGAAACATCGTCTCTGCCCGTCCCTCTGCTCCACACCCCCAGCGGGTCTCTGGGGGGGACCACTTGCTAGTCGTCTTTTTCATCTGTAAACTACGGCAGTTGGAATGGCTGCTTCCAAGACCCCTTCCAGCTGCCAAACCCAGTGACTCTCTACAGTTATTGCTGACCACTGACACCTTCCCCTGTCAAGCCATCATCAAGTTGACAAAGTTCTCTAGGAACCAAAAAAAAAAAAAAAAAAAGAAGCTTAAGTCTCTTACGCTTTTAGGGAAAAAATTAACATTTCCAAAAATAAGGTGTCTCCTCAGATAGATCCCCGCCTGGCTCAGTAGGTAGCTGGAACTGTCACTTGAGAATACACGTAAAGGAATCGATCAAGAAGCTTCATAAATATGCGCGCTCTCACCTCCCACGGCCGCGGGGAGGCTCTGCGAAGACCCACGTGACAGCGGCTGCAAGCACGCGGGGGCGGCGACTGCAGAGCCGCCGATGCTGCTGCCTGGAGCTGCGTGCCGTCGGCAAGTCAACAACAGATGCTGGTCCCAGAGGGTCCCACTTGCCTTAGAAAGTCTCTGTGACCCCGCGCTCACGCGCCGCCCGTGTTGACGAGGTCTGACGAACTCTGCAGAAGCTGCGACCCGGCAGGGGTGGGGGAGCCCGCCCCCCGGGGCTGCCTTTGCAGGGGAACCGTTGTTATACTGAAGGCCACGGGGAGCGCCCACGGGCCGGGGACGCCCTGCCCCGGCCCCGCCTAGTCACGCAGGTCAGACAGCACCCTGTCCCCTCCCGCCAGCCTCACCAGGCCCCTCACTCGGGGACGCTATGTGGCTCGGCTGAGTGAGTCGCGAACTCTTGGGACAACATTCATTCAGTGCCCATGGGGCCAGCACTGTGCGGGGCGCAGGAGCCCCAGAAACGAACTAGACCCCGGGTCCCGCTGCGCCCTGGTGGGAAGAGGCTGTCAGCGGAGACAGAAGCGGATGAAGAACGAGCCCACATCAGCTAATGAGCTGGGCAATGCGAGGGCTGCTCAGAAGGTCGCGGGGTGGAGGCGGACCCTTCGAGATGGGGTGCTGTTTCCACGCGGCCCCGAGCAGCCACCTGAGCAGACCGCCGTGGGGAGGTCTGGACGGGGAACCCCACACCGGTTTCGTCCATCTCTTGCCTCCACTCCTGCCAAGGCCTGGCAGAGCTGCGGGGCTGGCAGAGCAAGACCCCAGCCACGTGGCCCTCACCTTGCCAAGGGAGGGGACAGGCAGTGCCCGTGTGGGCCTGTGGTCCCGCACGGACACACGGTCCCTCCTGAGTACGTGCGCCTCGTCCTGGGCCTGTCTCTGCCCTCCTCCCTCCCCCACACCTGCCCCCCAGATGCGCCCTCAGCGCGGACCTGGCTCCACATCCGGGCCATCGTGACCAGCGCTACAACGGACGTGCAGTGCTGACCATACCTCGTCAGCGTCCTGACTTCGGTTCTGTGGGACGTGAACCCAGAAGCGGGCTGCTGGGCCCCACAGCAGCTCGCATGGCATCTAAAGCGGTCAGTCACATCCACCCGCGGCGGTGGCCAGGGGCTGGGTTCAAAGTCTCAGCAAACAAGGAGATGAAGTCCCAGAGCTTTTCCCTAAACAACGTGCTGCTGCCAAAGAAAACGGAAAGGGGAGCAGGAAGGCCTTGCCAACCAATTCACACAGAGGCGTTCGTACTGGTCACGGCAAAGCAGTTTCCCGCTTCGGTGCATTTGTACTCACACTAAGAAAGGCTCTCGAACAAGGTTAGGTGGGGGTGGCGGGTGTGGGCTGGTGGCTCCCAGGCACTTCTCCAAACACCAGTGAAAATGTCCCTCCCGCCAGCAGAAATGGTTCCCAGCGGAGGCTCACTCCATGGATCGTTGTTCCTGCCGACAAAGCCCCACCACACTGCCTCTCAAAGGGAATTTAACCAAAGCCACAAGAGTTTAGACTCCTTTTAAGTGTGTAAGTCAGCTGGTCAGCTGGTCAGCAAGACTCACTGGCTGCGTGCTCTGATGCGGCTGTCAGCAGGCATGGTTTCTGACCCGTCGTGCCAACGCGGGATCCACCGAAATTCACGGGGAGTTTCGAGGTCCCACCCTGTGCCCGCGTTCTGTGAGTGAGACAGTCCCCCATACTGTGCAGAGAGCCCGGGTCCGGAGGGAATTATTCAGGCTTCACGCTCTCCGAGGAGGCAGAAGACAGTAATCCCTGACTAAACAAGCCAGTGTCAGGGAGCCTCAAAATTCACCTAGTCTAGACAAGCGACGATGAAATCCTAGTGTGAGCTATCCTAAAATACGGTGATTTTCAGTGCCGTGTTTGTTTAAAACATCCCACTTTCTCCTTCAGCCTAAAACAAGTAATGGAATACCTTCATTTTGTCCAACAACAGCTCTTAGGGCTTTCCCTCCTCCACAGCCGACAAAGAGTTCTCTGGCCTGAAACACCACTTCTGCTTCCACGAGCCCAGCCAGCTGACTGTCTGGCGGCCCTGCACGGGGACGCACATGACTTTGCGCTCTAGGGACTTCCCGTGCCCTGAACGGGAATGTAAAGAGCCATCTGCACCATAGAGCTGAGCGAGGAATGGCTAATGTCGCAAACAGAGAAGCGAGGCCCAACCCCTTCGTCCCCTCTTGGTGGCTCCTCATTGCCACGCTTCTGTGGGCCATCGCCGTCCCCCACGCGTGGGCGTAAGAGGCCAGCGGACTAGCAGACGGCGCTGCTCCCGGCTCCAGGCCTTGATGCCCTTCCCGAGCCCTCCCACCAGGACCTCGTCCCCGCGGTGCTACTGGCGTGGGCCCTGCTGTACCAGCACACGTCCACGTGCAGCGGCTCTTGTTGGCATGTCCACGTGAGACACGCCACACGCTCTAACACACGGTCCCACGTCCTCAGAGCAGCCCGGGGCGCTCCATTGCTGCCCCCCTTCTAGCACCACAGGCCCCCCACCCCCACAGCTTTACGTTCAGGGACCCACCCCCACTCCACACAGAGTGCTTTCTATAGATTTCATACCTGGTAAAATCAGATAGTTCTAATTTTAGAATAAGGGCTCAGTCATTCTCAGCAAAGCCGCGTCCTGTTGGTGAAGTCCCAGGGGAAGCACCCTGTGCTCAGCAGTGCCAACGAGTGGACGCCTGCACCCGTGGGCTCCTGCCTGTCTGTGGCAGCAGAGACCTTCCGCTGCCAGAAGAGCAGCAGGCCCCTGACGAGGTCACTGCTCCTGGGCTTACTCCTCATTCCAGCTGCAAAGCGCGGCACTGAACATAGACCCCGGCGCGGCAGGGCTCTGCAGGGCGTGTGCAGACCGTGTGGTTTTCCTCGTATTGTTTGAAACATCCTATGTCTTATGTCCAAAAGCACATACTAAGGGAAAGATGTTAGTGACAAGGGAAGAGACACCAGAAGACGTCGCCCATGGAAAGCTGCACAGCAAGGCACCTGAAGTGGCTTAAACATAGTTCTCCTTAAAGACAGCGGTGACTGTGGTTTATTAAAACAACTCCTCACAGACTTCCCCTAGGTGCAAGGATGGTCCAGCACACACAAAATAATCGATGTGATACATCACACTAATAGGGTGTAAAATAAGAATCATATGACCCTCTCAATAGATGCAGGAAAAAAGCATTTGACAAAATTTAACATCCATCCCTCATGATAAAAGCTTTCAAATCAGGCATAGAAGGAACATATGTCGGCATAGTAAAGGCCATGTATGGGGAGTCCACAGATAACATCCTACCCAGAGAGGAAAGCTTGGAATCTTTGCCTCGAAGATCAGGAACAAGACAGGGGTGCCCACTCTCACCGCTGCTATTCAACACGGTGCTTGGAAGTCCTAGCCAAAGCAATCAGATAGGAAAAAAAAAACAAAAGGTATCAGAACTGGAGAGAAAGCAGTATAATTGTCTCTATTTGCAGAGGACGTGATTTCATATATAGGAAATCCTAAAGACCCCACCAAAAACTGGCTTGTGGTTACCAGAAGTAGAGGGGGAGGGGTAACTGGAGGAAGGAGGTCAACAGGTATGAAGTCTGTTATCAGATAAACAGGTCCTAGGGATGTAACGTGCAGCATGATGCTACAGCTGACACTGCTGTGTGGCATGCAGGGAAGGTGTGGGTCAGTCCTAAGAGTTCTCACCAGAGGGAAATTATTTTTTTCCTTTCTTTATTGCTTTTCTGTTCATTCTGTCTATATGAGAAAGTGAATTTTAGCTCAACCTCCACCATACATGTCAATCAAACCATTATGCTATAAGCCTAAACTTATACAGCAAGGTATGTCAATTATTTCTCGATTAAACTGGGAAAAACAAAATAATTTCCTACAGCAACATATACAAACCATTTCAAACAAGAACATTATATTTTTTAAATGCCCAACAAAAAGTATTCTGCATACTTTTCTTATAAGTTTTTGTAGCATTTAACACCTCATCCTGGTTCTCCCGGTAGCAGTAACCGCAGCGGTGGCGATGGTGGCGGTAGTGGTAACGACAGGGGAACAGCAGCAGCACCAATAGCTCAGTGGTAGTCACAGAAGTTAGTAAGGTAGCAGTGGTAACAGCAGTGGTGATAACAGGGATAGAAGTAGCAGTAACGGAACTAGGAGAAGGTCTACTTTTAATCTGCAAGTGTTTCTTAACTTTCTGATGGTCACAGACCTTCCTGAGAACCTTTTAAAAGCCATGAACATCCTCCTAAGCGCGGAGGGCTGATGGACACACATACTTTGATTAAACAGATATTGCTAGCTTGGTAAAATAAATGTTATGGGTTGAACTGTGTCCTCTCATAATTCATACGTGAAAACCCTAATACCCAGTGCCTCAGAACGTAGCCTTACTTGAAGACAGGGTCTTCCGAGAGATGGTCAAGTTAAAACGAGGCCATTAGGATGGGCCCTAATTCAATAAGACTGGTGTCCTTATTTTTTAACAATGGACAGAGACACAGACGCACAGGGAGCAGCCAGTCCTGTGCAAGCTGAAGAGAGCGGCCTGGAGCTCACCCTTCCCTCCTAACTCGCCGAAGGGACCAACCCCACCAGCCTTGATGGGGGATTTCTGTCCTCCGGAACTGTGAGACAGTAAGCTTCTCCTGCCTGACATCCTAGTCTGGGGGCCTTTGCTAGAGCAGCCCTGGCAAACAAGAATGTAATAACTGTGTGCGATCCCTTCATGTTGGTGTGCATCACTGTTCCATCTTCACTGCTGTCTGAACACACCCACGTGGACCTGCCCGTTCCTTTGCTGGCGGGTTGCTCCCGAAGCTCCGCGGTGCTGAGTGAGGCCTGCTGCAAACCCGGCGAGGCGTGCCTCCCAGCCCGTCTGTAAAGAGTGTCTCCAGAATGCCCAGGACTGGAATCGCTGGGTCAAAAACCAAATGTGTCCACCACGCACTGTTCAGAAAGTGGATGTATCGAGTTACATGGCACCCACTGTTATGTAAAGGGTTCTCTCTGCTCCTCAAACTTGCTGAAATTTAATATCGTCAGGATGTTTTCATTTTTACCAATCTGCCGAGGACCACATTGTATGACATTGGGTGGACGGTGGGTGGATGATGGATGGATGCATGGATGAATGGATGCATGGATGCATGGATGGATGGATGCACGGATGGATGGATGCATGGATGCATGGATAGCTTCACTGATTGACTCACATTTAATATTATCATCATTTTGATCTTTTAATTATTGATGATTCAACTTGTAAAAATCATGCAAAATGATTTGATGTTAATATTTTGATCTCAAAAGGTGACAGTTATGGGCATAGCTCCAAATCAGAGAACTTGTTAACAGCCTTTCCAACATTGTTCATTCCCAATGACTCCCCAAAATGTTTACCGCCATGCAGAATTATAAGTTCAGGGTAGTGGCCACAATTACAAGATGCAGGCCTGAGTCAGAGGTTTTGTGGAAAGCAAGTACTAACTGATGTATTTCTAGGCCACTGGAGTGTTGATTCGTGTCTGTGGCCATGATTTTTGGTTATTTTCCTGGAAAGTCTTCATATGTCAAGTATCATGTGGCCATTAGAAATCTCCTCTTTAAGTGATCATTTGCTGCTCTTGTTATGTTTATGCAAACGAACAGGATAAATTAAAAATGGACTTAATGTAGTCCCTTTAAAGACAAGGAGGGTAACCTTAGGGAGAAAAATTATTATACAAGGAAAATCACAATGATCAGTAGTAGAGTATAAAACAGGGCAACTAACCGTCTTAAAAGTTTCTTCTCCAGATTTAGAGACTTTTTTGTTGGTTATGTTACATAAATTAACATGTGTTTTCTGTTTTCAAAGGGCATAAGCCTATGACTGCATTACCTGAGTGATTGTCTGTACGCATAAGCCTCACTTAATCCTCTCTGCAGCGCTGCCTCCTGAGACTCAACGGTTTGGCTGAACTAAATGGCTGGGTTGGGGAAGAATGGGGTGGTCTGTGGGCTTCACTTTAAAACGGGTTTCTATTTTCAATCCTAATGGCTTGGACAAAAAAGGCCCAGAGGTCTGAGAGGGGGAAAACCTAAACTATTTACCTCAGCCCAAACTAAGTATAATGGGCAAAAGGGTTTTGGACAGGCGAGATGTGCCTAGCACACCTTCTTACAAAGAAGCCTTTTTTTTTTTTTTCCCTAATGTGGGACATTGAAAAATTAATCCCTGCCTTTTGTCATCTAGTAGTTATGGATTGAATGATGTCTTTTGACCCTTTTCGCCAAATCTGTTGCCCTCAGAACACAACAAGGACACCAGCCTATTAAACCAAGCACGCCATTGACCGGAGACAGCCAACTGACCTGGAGTCTGCACGATCCTTCCCCATGTGGGAAGGCCACCCTCCCCTCCACACCCCCACTCTCATTAGGGTTTTCTGGACCCAAGGGTAGGTAGGACGACGACCATGTCCAGCTTGAAGCAGCTAGAGGAGCTTGAGACCTTCGCCCATTGTCCTTTACAAGATTACAAAGGGTCCTAATATTTGAGAGGGGGGGGATAGTTAATTTTTACGAATCAGGGGTATGGACTTGGGGGGGATTGCTGGGGGAGGGGGGTGCTGGGGGGAGGGGAACAAGGGGGAGAAAATTGGAACTGTTGTAACAATATAATCAATAAAAAACATTAAAAAAAAAAAAAGAAATCTCTTTTTCTTTTTTTTTTTTTCGGAGAATGCCATTCTTTGGAGACAGTCATCTCCCAGCAACTTCTTGAGGTCAGGGGGCCAAAGCATGTCAACATGCAGGTCAGTGGGACATTAAACACAGAAGCCAGGGGCCAGACTCACCGCTGCCCCATCCACAGGCGATGTCCCTTGGGTGGCACCCAGAAGTAACGGCTTCACACTCTTCATCTGGTCTTCTTGACATGAACGTAACCTTGTAGGATTAAGATATGAGAAATCACCCTTGTCCAATCTCTCTCATCTTTAATATTTCAAACACAGAACAGAGAAAATGGCTTTCCTAAAACCAACCAGCTATGTAGCAGGGGAACCCAGACAAGATGCTGGACTTTCTGAGTCCCAGACATGGCCCCCCAGTGGGGCCACCTGTCCAGTCCACGCTGGGCAGTGAGCAGCCCGACACTGCATAGTTAACGCCCGGGGGAGCAAACCCTCACTCTCTGGACAGACCTACACAGACTTCAGTAGGAATCACTTAATAATGGAGATTGAAGAGTTTCTCTTCAGGCAAAAAATATTCCCTTACCTTTGTTCTGTTTGAGCAAAGAAACCCGAGAGCAGGGAGCCCCGCACCTGACCGCCAGCTAAGCCCAGTCAGGCTCAGAATCACGGGAAATAGTAAATAACTGTTGTTCCCAGCGACAGATGACTAAAACTTCATCCTCAGACAGCCTTGGCGTGTGTGCGTGTCTGCGGGTGTCCGTACTCCCAACCATGTTGTCCTCTGTCACTGAGAAGCACATTTCATTTCCATTACAATTCACATCCTTCCATCATGTGATTTTTCATGACTACATGCTGTCCCCCTGCATGACTGTGTCGTAGGTCACGCGATGGTCCCTGCATGGCTGGAAGTTAAGTGGCTTCCACGTTGTCACTCTTATGCATGACATCCATAGTGAGGTCCCGGTACACACATTGTCCGTGAATGTCCCTCTCCAGTCTGTGAGTGAAGTCCGAACGTGCGATTAGAACACCCGAGGGTTAAATACTTGTTAATGTTCTGGTCAAACTGCCTTGAACAAAAATTGTCCAGATTCCACGCCAGCTGTGAAAAGGGGTGCTAATCCCATGCCCGTGAACTAACGACGCCAGGTATTGGTTTTTATTACCTCTTCCAGTTCGGTAAATGAAAATAGTTTCTCGTTGCTGTTGCAAGTTGCCTTCCCCTGATGGAGGTCAGACCTTTCTCCATGAGTGGGAGAGGCCCCGGGAACCATGCTCAGCCGCCGCCACCAGGTGACAACGCCGTACACAATGTCACCTGGCTGTCAAGATGAACAATGCTCCTAGGGAAACTACATGGAAAAAATATTTTTAATGCATGGATGACAGGAATAATATTACAGTGGGGCCTAAAGAGTCATAATCCATTTTCCTGACAGAAGGAACTCACAATCCATTGATTTAAACTCACGGGGATAGATGATGAAATGCTCAGAGCATTTGTACCTGTCACTTACGTTTGTGACCTACGTTTATAGGAAACTGTAAATCACTTCTGGGACAAACCATTAATTGGGAAAAGACATTTTGACCTGGTCCAACTCCTAAAATAACTATTTTATACTATGAACTTTTAGAATAGGAACTAATTCTAAAATACTGCGGATGAAAAGTTACCCTCGGCATGGAAGACAAGCAATGCCATCAAATAAAGAGCAAATCCCAGCAAACATCATCCATGGGACGTGCCATACAGAATTTTTAATATAAACTATAACTCCACCAAAAACATTTCTTTAATTTTTCCTCATTTGAAATATAATAAACAGAGCATAAGAGCATGTTTTAGAAGATTCAAATACTTAAATTGAACCTAAAGTTACTATTTAGGAGGCTGTTAATATAACTTTAGAATTCAGTTGCATCTTCACATTATTATTAAGAAGAAAAGCAGCTACGTTTTCGCGCACTTTTTTCCTACCTTTCTGTCTCTTTCTTGTCCCCTGGGCCCCGTTTCTGCCCTCTTCGCTCAGCCACGCATGTCTAATGACCATGACTGCCTGTGGTTCAGCGCAGCTGCGTGCCAGGCCCCACGTGAGACCTTGACAACACACCGGGGACAGGACTCCGTAAACACAGGCTCTGCCACTGACTCACATTCCAGTGGGAAGATGGAAAAGGCCGGTGAAATGCACACAAAAGTTGTTCTTGCATTAAATGGAGTAAATGAACAGAACAGGATACAAATGGAGATCAGGTGGGGGGCGGGGGCCGGCAGAGATGCCCCGGACACAGGAGGTAAGACTTAAACTGAGACTGAAGACCAGTGGGAGACTGGTCAGGGAGTGGGGGATGCTGGAGCAAATGGAACAGCAGGTGCAAAGTGGGCCGAGCTCAGAGGTCGGCTCAGGGAGCGCCCGGAGGGAGGGCGGGAACGAGACCACAGAGGTGAGCAGGAGCCAGATTTTAAAATTCTGTTGCTTCTGCAACGAAAATACCTCCCAGATGGACTCCTTCCTCTCGCTCCGAATATGGCCCCAGTTGGCCAACTTGTTTCTGTCCTTCCATTCCCTCCTCCTTCAGTTCAGCCTCAACTCTGCGAAAGGAGTCCTGTTCCCACAGCGCGAATCTGGTCGCCTCCTGCCCCTGCGGACCGCCTTCGGGGACCCCTACCGCCTCCAGGCGCAGGTGCACGCTCCGAAGGGAGGCCACCGTCCTTTCCTTCGTGCTGTGTCCCTCCGCACCCTGAGCATCTGCCATGTACCAGCCGGGTTTCCAGACCTGCTTTTCGAAGCTGAAGGACCTATTGTGGGTGGAGACTAGGGGTCGCACAGAGTGACAATGAACTTCACCGACGCCTTTGGCCACAGTCTCTCGTCCCTGTGGAGCGAGCGACCCCTGCTGGATCGTGAAGCGACAGGCGTGGTGGCACAAGGCCACCTGGACGTCGGCCCAGTGGAAATGACACAGCTAAGTCCTTACCCACAAAACTGATTGTGACGCATGAGCTTTAAAATGAACGTTTCATTGTTTTGACCCCCGCCCAGGGGTGTGTGTGGTGGACGGCGCAGGTGCCCGCCTTGGGGACCCAGCACCCCAGCCCGCGGCCGTTGGGCAGGGTCCTCGGCCAGGACAGCTCGGGGCAGACACTGCGCGTCTCGGAGCGCTCCTGCTCCGGGCTCTGCTCGGCTTGATTCAGAAGGGGGGCAGGAGCGAGAACGCGCCGTGGCCCAGGGGAGGGCATTCAGGGGACAAAAGCCCCCGTCTCTGCGACAAGTCCTGGGGGGCGGGGTAAAGCGCGGGGCGCCGTGGGAGCCCCCCACTCCAGCTCCGACTCGGAGGCCTCCAGCGCGGCTGCGACAGGAAGGCCCGCAGCCCGCGGTGACGGCGCCCGGTCCTTCCTACGAAGCGCGGGGCTGCGTCCACAATAAGGAGAACACAGGTTTCTAACGCCGCAGTCATTCCAGACAGAGAACACGGGGGCACTTGTGGACGCCGGGGAAATGGGGAACGGCTCAAGGGGGGAAAGGAGTGGGCGCGTCCACAAATGCGTCGGAACCGGGAGGAAACGCAGCATCGCGGGATCGCAGACGCTGGCGCCGTTTTCCAAGTGCTCTGATGACTCACCTGTAGGGAGAGATCGCGTTACTGAAGGAAATGATATCCTGCTAATGGCTTCTCAGTAACAATCACGTTCTTCAGAAACTGGTGTGTAAGACAGAATCCAACAGGATCAAAGAGAGACAGCTTCAGCTGTATCATTTGGTGGGAAGTGTTCTGGTCACAAAATGTCCATAATTACTGCAATTCTCTGCCTTGTTTGAGTCCAGAATTACATTGCTGACATTCCTTTAAGTGACAAAAAGCACTTTCAACAGCCAAAAAGTTTTAGACGTGGCCCGTCCGTCGCTCCTGATTGGAGGTTCGTTGGCTGCAGCTGCACATTTCTGAGTTAAGCGCTGTTCCCCCGCTCTCGTTCCTGCTGGAGCATTTCCGTCTCGGTGGCTTTGATTGCCACATTGTGCGCCAGGCTGGGCTCCTGATTAATTCCCGGCGGGAAGATGACGCACGCGCCTTTCAGGGGGCCCTGAACCCCGACAGCCAGAGAGGCCCGACTGCAGATGAAGCGGTGGCTCCGCCCCCCCCCCCCTTCCGCAATTCAGCGCTATTGAAGCGGGGCACAGCTCCTAACCTGCAGGTTTCTCGGGGACCCTGCGAAAGGCTGCGGAGAAGCGTCCTAATGGCTGTCCCCCTGCCGGAGCACAGAAATGGGGGGACAGTCACCGCCCAGGGAGCAAACCGGAAGCCCTTCTGTAGGAAACGCAGCTGAGATGCCTGCTTCACCCACGGCCTCTTCAGAACACCACCTGCCACGTCCTGTGTCGGGGTGCGTGCGGCTGCAGGGCACCCCCAGCCTCGTGCCAGAGTGCGCACTTCGCCTATGGGGGGCCTACAGGGTTTTTTACCATAAGCGTTTCAATTAAAAGTAAAGAAAAAATACGTAAAATAAAATCCACCCACACTGGATTGTGCTGGGGACTGACTGTGTCAACGCACACATAAGTGAGGACACACCTCACGCCCGAATCCCGTCTCTCGCCCACGTGACGCGGGTGTGAGGACTAGAAAGCCTGTGGGGAAACCCGTCCACAGAAATGACGCAAAGCTGATGTACACGGGTGACGAGCTTCTTGGGGACACGTGCACAGGACACTGTCCGACACACCCCGGGTGCGTTTCCCACCCCTGGGAGCGTCTGTGGTGACCCAGATCTTCATTCGCCTCAAAGCCAGCAAATCTGTGACGCCCAAGCACCGTGCCAAGGGCCACCACTGCCTGGCCGCCACCACAGGGCCGTGCTCGTGGGTCCAGGGCCACAGAGAGGCCCCTCCTGGCTCTAAAATGACCCTCCCCAGGCCCTCGGCAGCTGGGGCTGTAACTGAGCTGCGGCCTGAATCGCACTCGTTTTTTGTAATTGGATATTCTCGCACGACCCTAAAATGTGAATATGATGCCTTCTCAGAATTGTTTATTCTAGAGGACGCAAACGCACAAGATCTGAAGCCAGAAGACGCGGGCTCAGCTCCTGGCTTTCTCGCTTCCTACCTGTGTGTGGCGGGAAATTACTTAATCCCTTGCCTATTTCCTCCTCTAAAATAACAGAGATGATCGTAATATGTATCAGCCGTTTCCATTGTTACCTCCTTCACAAAGCCTTCTCTTAACTGCCCGAGGTGGGCTTAGTTGAATGGAACTTGGTGTACATCTCTGACAATGGACATACGACACCTAATTTCATGTGTCAACTTGTCTGGGCCATAGGGTGCAAGAACGGCCTGTCAAACATGATTCTGGGTGTGTCTGTGAGGGTGTCTATGGACGGGGTGAACATGTGCACTAAGTCAAGCAGAGGAGGGTGGGCCTCATCTAATCAGGCGAGTCTGAAAAGCACACACACACACACACACACACACACACACACACCAAATAAAACTGACGCACACACTCCAGCCCTACCGCCTTTGAGCTAGAACATGTTTTCCTGCCTTTGGACTCAACTGAAACGGGAGCTTTTACTGAATCTCGAGCTTATTGGACCAGGACCCGAACCACACCGTCAGCTGCCCTGGGTCTCCAGCTTCCAGTCATAGATCACGTGGCGTCTCAGCCTCCACAATCGCGTGAGTCCGTTCCCTATCATAAATCTCTATGTACATGCACACCCATGGTTCTGCGTCTCTGGAAAACCACGATGCACACATACTGTATTATGATCCTCTGTGTGTTTGCTTGTCTGCGTCAGACTGCCCATAGAATTGCAGGAATTATTTCAAATGCATCTTTGTGATCACAACAGGTGGCTAGAGTAAGTGCTCAATAAATGTCAGATGAATGAATGACCACCTTTCAGACTGTTTTTTGTGGCTGTCAGGAGGTATAAATAAAATACATGTAAGTACCTTAATAACAGTACAAACTCTATACAGAGATCAGATATTTCTCCCTATCAGTCCCCAAATCCATTTTTACTGGAGAAAATTAAATCAAACTAAGACTCAAGGATTTCTAACCTCTCTCCATTTTCCATTAATCTTGATTCGTTTGAAATATAATTAATGGTTGCCTCTTGTCTGTGCAGCATCGTCCTTGGCGCTGAGGACAAACGATGCAGACGCGGCCCCCGATCCCCTGTTCTAGTGGGGAGCAGGACAGACTCCAGACGAGTGAACCCAGAAACAAGACGAGCGCCCCTAATGATAAGACCCAGGGAGCGGGCGGCCCCGGGGCACGCTGGGAGCGGGAACTGCGTAAACGTGTGCTCTCCTCCGCAGTCGGAGAGCCCTCCTTCTCTGTGCTTTTCCAGCACCTTCTTAGTTCTCTTTCAGTTTCTCCCACCTCAGGAAGGGGTGTTAGGCCAACTCGCAATGCATTCACGTTCCCTTTCCTAAAACAGAATTATGATCACATCATCCTTGTGCTTAAAAAGTCTGTGCTCCCTCTCCCCACCACGTAACGTGCGAACGACCCACTGGCCCCCGGGCCTCTGGCTTTGGTCTGAGCTGCCTGCACCCTTCCATCGCATCACTGCCCGGACAGGCTGCCCACCTTCTGTTCACGAACACGCTACATCCCCCCTCAACCCCACAGTGCTGCCCACGCCACTCCCCAGGGAGCCCCTTCTCCTCTCACTGACCTTCACGCCCACCCGTCAGCACGGGGCCCACCTTCTAAGACCAAGGCTACACGGATAATGGGTCTTTGGGACGTGTTATCCGCGTGATCAATCCCAGTGGCACCCTTCCGTCTAGAAGGATCTGTCTGCTCCTCCGCGCCCTACAGCGCTCGGTCCGAGACTGCCACCTGGCCTCCCTCTAGCTCTGCCTTGTGCCATCACTTTTTAGAAAGATGTCACATCCTCCATCTGGATCATTCTTCCTGGGAGGACAAATTGTTTTATTCAACTATGCTCTTCCTGTCCGCCAGCACAAAATGGGGCTCAATCAATGTTTGCTGGACGGATGAGTCTGGGGAACGAGCGCACAGCCCCGCAAGGAGGAACGAGGCGGCCCGGACTTTGCAGGGCCCGCCACTCCCACTGCGGGCGGCGCGTTTATAATAAGCCCTGCAGACACAGTCATCGCGCCTAAGGGGCTCGGTAATAAGCAGGCACCACACAAGCTCTGAAAGGGAGTGTGATTTCCTTTCACCAAGAGTCATCATTTCGGGGACAATTCAGGAAATGATGTGCTGGGTGCAATTAGGAGCCATTTCAACAAGAAGAAGCCGTTTTAAAGTTCTCTTCTACAGAAACTTTTAAGTTTTGGGCCCTGGCAATTCTGCCACCCAGTTATCATGAGGCTACTTCCTGGCAGTAGGGTCCCCCGGGTCCGAAGCAGCGTCGGGGTTTGGCCCTTCTGATGCTGGGGCTCGCAGCGCAGGGGCCAGCGGGCATGGTCGTGAGGCTCTCTGAGGTCATCCAGCCATCGACAGCCCCACGGCTGCCACTCTGACATAACTGAGAGGCCAAGGAGAAGTTTAAAATAAGTGGGAGGCAGCCACTATCCCATCACAGAAACACACACACACACACACACACCCCTCACCTGAACGCGAAGCCCTTGGTCCAGGGCAGGGCAGCAGGCTGGTCTCCAATGTCTTAGGGTTCACCCCACTTTCAGCCTCATACCCACTGGGTACCCTACGTTCCCTCTGGAAGAGGGGAAAAACGGATCACAAGCAGGTGCCCTACCCCCGCGGTCACTGTCCGTGATCCACTGCCACGGGGCAGGTGCCGTCTCCACTGAGTGTGAAGGACAAGAGGTCTGAGAAGTGACAGACACGACCCAGACCACATCTCAGGAACTGGCCCGGTTGCGATCTGAATCTGCATTTATTGACTCCATCCTCCTCATTGTATAAGGCTTCTCTAAGAATCACAGATGTTTAAAGTGACTATTTCAACACACCCAACAGGCATAGCCTGAGCGCCAAGGTGCAGGGTACAGAGCTTTGGGGCCCAAGGCTCCTGGATCCGAGCCTTTAGTCAATCTGTCCCTCGGCAGCCTGTCCTCGGCCCAGCGCCAGCTGACTCTCGCCGTGGCCCTCCCTGCGAAGGTCCCCAGTCTACCTCACACCTGCCATCTTGCAGGTCTTGGCACTAAAAGCCTATGGTGGTGGCTGTCCGTTTCCCAGCACCACAGATAAAACACGTGATCAACACCAGAAGGCCTCAGCCTTTCACCGCTAGTGTTTCCATCTTCTCCAAAGCACCTGGAGACAGCGTCACGCCTACGCTTTCCGGGTTCTCGTGACTGACACTGAGCACAGCATGGTCAGAACCGACAGGACAAGGCAGAGGATGAAATGGGGGCGTGCGATCATAAAGCTTTTTGATAACTGCAAAGCCCCGGGACTGTCCTTCACAACCCAAGACATCTATTAGCTTTTCAGATATTAAGCGGCAATTATCTCCCTGACCTCCGTAAAGCGCGAGGGTGTTAAGGATCTTCCCACGTGTGGTAGAACGGAATGCTGCATTTCAGAAATAACAGCCACTAACGAGTCGCCCACTAAACCATCGGCCATGGTGGCAAACTAATAATGGATTTCATTCATCTGCTCATTAAGCAAATTGCATTTTTATTGGGCCTCTATCATGAGCCAGGCCCTGGGCCCATCAGTGCTCCCGTGGGAAATAAGAGGCCCAGACAGCTGGTCTGCCCCTGCGCACAGCATCACCTCCAGCCACAGCTGTCCCCAGACACAGGGGTGGCCACTCACACCACTCCACTTGCCACAGGACACGAGGTGAACAGAGGAGGGGAGCACTGAGAGATTCAGCAAGCTCGTAGCTCCATGAGGTTCGATGTTTTCCTATATTTTCATCGAAAGTTCCACCTTTCTCCTGCAAGGTAGCCTGGCCTTGTCTACAGGCCCTTTACTGGGAGTCCCAAGCTGATGCTAATGCTCTTCAAGGTCACTCCTAAGGAGAGCAGCAGGAAGTGAGCCCAGGGCAGCGCTCACTAGCTGCGCATGACCATGGTCGCCTGAAAGGACTCTGCATGCGGGGGCATAATCCCAGCACAGCCAGGCAGCTCCCGGGCAGTCACTGCCTTAACGGGATTCTGTGGTTCTTCCCAGTCACGTCAGGAAGCCCCGGCAGAGCTCTGAGGACGAGAACCGAGGACTCGGCCCAGCAGAGAGGCGTTGTTCTGAAGGCGTCCTAAGGGACAGGGGGCAGCTCTCATCCCACTTACCACCTGCTGCAGGCTGAGGGGTGGTCGTCTGTGTGCGAAGAAAAGCACCCCAACCAAATGATGTCCTGGTCACAGCCACATTCTCTTCTCGGCCTAATCCACATGCGTGTTCCCACGCAGACCACGGACCCTTCTTAAATCCAGCATCTATTAGGGGTTCGTTTGTGCTCCCAGGGTCCTTCGCTCAGACTTCCGGGGGAGGATCAGCCTGGGAGGGGGTGGTCAGGAAGGGACCGAATAGAGGTCAGAGGAGGCAACCTCCGTCCATGTTTTGCTCTTTAGCAGAGTTTGTGAGAATTGCCAATTGATGCAGTAAAGGAAGTGACAGATGTATGTATGTTTACATATTGCAAAGGTTTCTAAAAACTTAACATACTTTTTGTACGTTAAAGTACAATCAGGAAATCACTGCTCAATATATGCCTATGAAATACGGTGGGTCCTTACTAAGGAATACTGGCAATCGTAGAATTTACCATAAATAGAAATAGAAGATAGATGATAGACAGGTAGGTATATAAATCTAGATGAACAAACAGATGGACAGACATGACAGATAGAGATGGATGAATAGAGATATGATGATAAACAGACAAATACTGGTGATAGTTTTAAATTCCACACAAAATATTTCAAGTATGGTTACATAGTCACTTTTTAAGTTTGCCACATTGGCTTCATATCACTTTTTTTAAAAGTATTTTCAGTTTCTCTACCCTCCCTCCCTCCCGCTGTACCCAAATTTAACCACTTACTTATCATTCCCATGAATGTTCCTGATGCCTTAAATGCATTTTTTTAAAAATTTCATTTAGTTATTTATTTTTAGAGAGGGGAAGGGAAGAAGACAGAGAGGGAGAGAAACATCCATGTGTGGTTGCCTCTCGCACACCCACAAATGGGGGCCTGGCCCGCAACCCAGGCATGTGCCCCACTGGGGAATCAAACTGGCAATCCGCTGAGCCACACCAGCCAGGGAAAATGCATTTTGATAAGTGCACATTTCAGTAAAATACATGGGAGTTGGTTCTGAAGGTTTTTTAAACCTTATATCAATTGTATTATACTGTAATACTGTTTTCAAGATTTATCCATGTTCATGCATGTAGCTCTGGTTTGTTCACTTTCGTCGTCGTCGTCGGCAGCCGTCCGTCTCGAGAGACGATGGCGTAGCTTCTTGAGAGTCTATCTGCACCGCCGAGAATGGCTGTGCAGTCCGATTCGGGAGTGACAATCCCTGCCGCACTTGTTCACTTTAGTTGCTGCATAATATGAACATTTTATGAACATATCACAATTTTTATTCATTTCCCAGCTAATGAACATACAGGATTTTTCCAATCTCTTGTTACTCCAAACAACTTAAATATTATATACCTCTCCTCGCACACATGAGCATGACTCTCCCACTGACAGGTCCTTAGAAATAGAATTGCTAGATTGTACAGCAGGCAAATTTTCAGCTTATTAGAGAATAGAAAATTATTTCCCAAAGTGTCGGTACAGATTTGTAACCCCACCAGTGGAGTATGAGTTTCTAGGCTCCACATCCTGGCCAACAGGTGGGATCGTCAGATCTTCACATTTTTCCAGGGGAAGCACGTGAAATGGTACCTCCCTCGGGTCCAGTGGAACTCCTTGGAGGGCCAGTGATGTGGGCTATTGTTCCTATTCTCACATCCACCCGTGGCTCCTCCCCTGTGGCCCGTCTGTCCACACCCTGTGTCCTTTCCCGGCAAGTTTCTGGGTACCGCTCTGAATGAGTTCTAGTACCTTCTGGATGCCAATCATTCCTCAGTGATCTCTCTCCATCTGCAGCTGGTCTTTCGTTGGCTTGTGAAAGGAAGCCTCATTTGCATAGAGTCGGCCTGATCCCCATTTTCTTCTACCACTTGCGGTTTTTCCTTTTTATCTAAAATCCCTTTCTACACTTAGGCTAGATCTTCTCTGACGTTTTCATTTCAGATTCGAATTTTGCTGTGCCTTTAGTCGGCATAGGCTGTGTTTCTGCACATGGCATGAAACAGGGGGTCTACTTTTAAACCTCTGCGTGTGCATCTGCGACGCCCCCGGCACCGCTCACTGAACTCCCCGGAGGCTCCCCTCTGACCTGCAGTGTCACGTTGCCCTAAACAGCTTCCGTTCCGTGTGCCCTTGCGTCCGGGCTCTCGGTTCTGCGTGTTTATAAGTCAGTGTTCTACCCAGGAGCCAACGTCACACTGCTGTAATGACTGTAGCTACAGGGTGTGTCTCGGAAGCATGTCCCCCGACCTCCTTCTTCCAAACGCCTTCTTTTTCAGTCTGTCGCTTGGTCTCTCCCTTTGCTTGTTTGCCATTAGACTGCAATGGTGTTGAGTTTCTAGCGTGATTTATTGAGAATGAAACTGTTGGAGTACGTCCTTCCGTCTGTGGAAACGGTAACTCTACCCAATCACGTTCCGATTAACGTCTGTTCAGAAAGTTGTCGGCTTTCTCCGTAAAGGTCGTACGCATCCTTTGTTGGGTTCGTTCCCAAGTGCCGCGCAGGTCTTTTCGTTGGGCAATCACCAAATACACATTATTTAATTAAACTTTCTGGTTGTTGGGTTTTTTTAATTAAATTGATTTTTACACAGATTTTATCCAGAAGCCTTTTTAAAGTCTTCTAATTTTAGTAATTTTATAATGGGTTTGGGGTTTTAATATAAAAAAATCAAAGCATTTGCAAAAAAAAAAAAAAAAAACGGTTTGGTTCCTTCTTTCTAGTCCTTAGGCATTTTTCCCTTCCTTTCCTGTCTCTCCGCAGGGCCGGGGGTCCCCACCAAAAAGTGGCCACCAAGGTCACCACGGACGAAACTGAAGCATTGAGGCGCGTGTTCTGAGATTATCGAACCACGGAGGAAAACGAGGATGTGATCACCTGACGCCGGGGGGGTGGGTCTCCTCAGGGAAAACAGCGGGCTCTCGCACCGGAAAGGATGTGAGCACACGTGGGCCGTGGCGATACCGGGAGAGGGTGACGCAGGGTTTTGAATAAAGTAAGTCCTCCCTCCACGCGTTTTTCCTTCACGCAATTTTTCTACACATATTAAAAGTTACAGCTTTTAAAAGATTCTTAGATTATTTTAAAATAGAGACCATTCTCTTTTGCATACGCTCCGGAACAGCTGGTAAAATATTAATATTATTAGCCCTTGAATATAAATAACCAGCTTTCCATTCTTCGTACTTAGTGGGGTTCTTTGATTATTAATTTCTTTAATATAGAAAAATAAATGTTCGTTCACATGTTCCATTTTTTCTGAATCAGTTTGTATTATATTTTTCTTAAAATGTATTAATATCGTTTTCTGAAATAGATTAGTTCGTATTTGAGGGTGGTTTTTATTTTCCTCTTTGTACTTTGTTTTGTACTTTTAAAATGTCTTACAGAAAGCACGAGTTACTATTGCAATGCACGATAACCTAAGAAGTCTATTTCCGCTTCTGGAGGGAAACAGTGAGGCCTCTGGGGACGCCCTGAGAATGCGAAGGGCCCCCGTGGGCAGACGGCCCCCCCTGCTGCGGGCGACGCGCTTGGGCACCTGGCAGTGGACGTCAGGCGCACCTCGCCCTCCGCTCCTCACCCTCGCGGTCTGAAAACAAGGTGCTTCCTGGTCTCCACGGCCGTGGGCTGTTGGCATCGTCTGGGCACTGGAATGACACTTTCGGAGACACACTTAGAAAGGTCACTTCCCTCGATGGGAAGGAAGTAGATTAAGCTGTTTCAACCAAACCCGAGTGTTCTGAGACCCTGGGAATGTGCAGTTTTAGGAAAACGCTTCCTTCGCTCCCAAGCAGGAGTCATCTGTCAACAGCTGGACTCCCCGCCCGTCCTTCCCCTTCGCCGCACCCCAGCTTCTGCTTTCAGGAGAGTCTCTCAGTGATCTTCACCTCGTGCTTCGAGCTGTAGAGCTAATAGGGGAAACGTCAGCCTCGTTGGTCAGCACTTTCCTGGCAAGTCCTTTCTAACTTCTCGGAGACGGACGGGCCCCCCCACTCCGTCCCCTCTTCCCTGTTCTGCACGCAGAGCTGGTACAGCGGCAGGGAACTCTGCTAATGGCAGGAGTGGCGATTTACCATTTCTCAGGGTCACGTTCCATTCTGGGCCCAGATCAGCCTTTTCTGCCTGACCTCCCGGCAGCCTGCTGGACCTCGCGGCATTCAGCAGCGCCGAACGGTGTCCCTGCACCTCTCCCTAGCTGCTCCGCTCCTCTGGGTGCCCTGGTGTCCCGGCTGTCACTGCTATCTCTGCTTAGCTGCCCCCGGGAGCCTGGCTTCCCGCCAGGGGCCCTGCAGCCACACCTGTCTAGCAGAGGGTCACCAAAAACCTAGGTGTTCTTCCTCGAAGCCGCAGGAGACCACCAAGGACATCCTATGTGGAGACAAAGGCCCTGTCATTCCCATTCTAGGTCCCCTGCCGCCCCAGGACCCTCAGGTGTACAGCCAGGGTTTGAAAGGCGCATTGCCTGACATGAGACGCCTTGGAAAACACTCAGCACAAAGCGAGTTTCTCACGTGACTGTTTCCTTTCTGCAGCGGGACACTCGTTAGACTTACAAGATGTCAGGAGAAGACAACTGTCAGGTCACGTGTGAAAATGATCCTTGCCAGGGCTGCTCCCATCTTCCGTCTGGCTTTAAATCAGGCGAGAGTTTACGTCGGGAGCGCGCGTGGAATACAGAGAGGTCCTCGCCGCCCCCTCGCTGTAGGTGCGCTTCTCCGTGCCTCACGCGTCTCTGCCAAGAGCAGGATGAAGGGCTTGCACCTGCCGCTTTCCTCGGACTGATTCCACACCCCGGGCGGGCGCTGCTTCCCGGTCCTCCAGAGTCACCAGCCACCCAGCGTCCTCGTGCCTCCTGTTCTGCAGACAAAAGGCTTCCTCTCGGACAAAGGCGTGTGGCTGGGGACGCCTCCACTGCACGGGCCTCACAACTTAATCTCAATCCCAGCGTCACTGGGACGGCCAGCCCCCCACCAAGGGCTATTATTTACGCTGAGTACAACCTGTGACCATTTAAGACACAGAGAACATAATGCCCGCATCTTAACCCCAGAGTGTCTCCCATCCCCCACGGTCAATTCCCACAGCTGTGTCTAGGGCGCAGCAGGGAGGGTGGGTGGGGTGGGGGTCCTGGTGGCAGAGGCCCCAACATGGAGCCGTGGCCGTGAAATGGTGGGTTCTGCTTTGGTCGGGGGAGTTTTAAATGCTGTCCGGAGCCAGCCTCAAGGCCAGAGGCTGCCAGCCCCCTTCCTGAGCCCACACGCCACCCACCACTCTGAGTGGGCTCCCACCCTCTGGGCCACGATGTGCCTGCTCTCGTGACCAGGCCCAGGACCGCCCCCAAGGGCAGCCCCTACGCCAGGAGCCATGGCATCATTCCCCTGCTCACCCACGGGGGCTCCCACAGCCTGGCGACCCCGCTCCCTGCCCCCAGCAGACTCCCCTGCAGCTCCAGCTTGGGGCCCCTCCCCCATACAACCCCCGCGGGGTCCTGCAGGAGCCTCGTCCCCTTCAGAGCTGTCATCTCTCCGAGAGTCAGTACGTGTGTCCTGGCACAAAAGAACCTTTAAATCTCATGAGCAGTGGCCGGGTGCGATGTCTCCGGGCCTGAGTGAGCTGAGGAGGCTGCATACTCAGGATTGGGGCCATCGAGGCAGGTGCGGAGGCCTCGGCAGAGGGACAAAGGTTCCCGGGGGGCAGAGCCTCCAACCTCAGCGTGTCGTGTGGGGGCCCAGGCGAGGACAGGCACCCAAGCAGAGCGGCGGGGAAACACAGACTCAGGGGCGGGCCGCCTTCTCGGGCTCCTCCCCCATGGCCTCACTGTTCTTTCCTTTGTAACGGAAGCGCTTTGTGGCAGGATATTGAGACTGTGGTGATACCTCGCTCCTCATCACCCCCTCACCCTCCAAGCTGGGTGTCCGTGCCCGGTTCCAGCCTGATGCTGTCATTACGGTTTTTCCGAATGATGAGGGCGAGAAGTTTTTGAAAACGAAGACGGGTGACCTTGGAGGCTTTTGTGCAGCGTTGTGAACCACAGCCTGAAGTTTGCTCCCAGCCCGCTGCCTGCTTTTATAAGTCAAGATTCGGGAATGCCACCAGGCCCTTCCCCTTGGGTGCTGTCTCTAGCCGACGTCACGCTGGGAGGGCCCAGCCGAGCAAATGCAACAGAAATGGTGCAGCCCTCGAAGCTGGACTGTTCTCAGCTCTTAACAGAGAGTTTGCCAAGTCCTGCGTTGGAGAGAATACTGCATTTATAAAATAGGCGCAGCATGTGCGGTAAGGAACTAGAAAAAAATTCTAATAAAGTAAAAACCTCACCATCAAAACAGAAAAAGAGCCCTGGCTGCTGTGGCTCAGTGGATTGAGCGTCAGCCCGTGAACCAAGTGTCGCTGGTTCGATTCCCAGTCAGGGCACGTGACTAGGTTGCATGTCAGGTCCCCAGTTGGGGGCGCGTGAGAGGCAACCACGCAGTTATGTTTCTCTCCCTCTTTCTCCTCCCTTCCCCTCTCTCTAAAAATAAATAAAGTGTTCTCTCTTTTAAGAATAAAGAAAAAGAAAATGCAATGCAAAGGCTGAAACACAGACTGAGGCAATATTCCAAAGCAGAACAGAAGACTAGGAGATGGAGAACAGAAAAGGTAAGAGACTGGAGAGGATCAAGCCAGAAAGGAGGACAGTTGATTAATAAAAGTTACAGAAAAATAAAAACGGAGAAAATACTGACAGATTCAAAAAATAATCCAAAACCAACCTACACAAGTTCTTAAGAGTAAAAGGACCCCAAAATGAATGGAAAAGATCCAATCCAATGCACATCGTTTTGAAATTTCCAAATACCAAGAAAGAAGAGTGAGTCTAAATGCCTCCCGAGAGAGAAGAAAGAGAGCACAGACCACGCGCGAAGGAAGAAGCGTGCCAATGGCATTCTACACGTCCCCAGCACTGGGGCAGACGCTGCCCAGGGAAGCCTACAATCTGTACGCACCCGGGAGGGGCCGCGGCCCCACGCCCACCCGCTCGGGGGAAACCAGCACCACCCTGCACTCTCTGCCCCCAAGGCTCCACCTCAGGCCTGGGGACAGGAGGGGACGTCAGCGTGCGCGCCCAGCGGGAGAAGCGCAGCTTTCAAACATCACCTCTGAGAATAACTACGTTGGAGATAAAACATATAAAATATAACCCAAAGGTGATCAGCACAACCCAAAACACACGTAGAACCAAACCCCTGAGAACCTCACGCGCACGCCAAGCCCCCGGCACGTCTCAGGACATCGCGGCCGAGGCCGGGCTCACGGCCCACCCCTCGGTCTCCGTCCCCGAGTCGGACCTGCTCTGGACCCCCGTGCCCTTGGGAGCGATGACATTTCTTCTGACGGTCCCAGGCACCTCTCCCCCTGGGACGTGGGCTGTTCCACGTTGTCTCTTGGACACTAAGATGGCCTGCTGATGCCACATGTACTTTCTAACTGTGACTAAACACCACGGCGTTCACACTTAAATGCATTCCCCCACCCAGGCCCCGCCAGTAAGGGAGAAGCCTGGCTATACCACACACGTGCACACACGCGGGTCGCATGCGGATACAGAAGTTCTTGTTTTTACATCATAAGGGCAGAAGGGAAGTAAATGTCTTTTCCTCTTTATTTTGTGACCTTTCATCGGGATGTGTTATTTTCATGCCTTTAAAATTTAACTTAATCCTCTAAATGTTGACTTTAAAGTGACCCAAGAACCGTAACTTCTAATGTGCAATGAGAAGGCATCAAGCAAACTAGTTTTATTTTCACTTCCGACCCCAAGAGCAAACCTGGTGGGTCCCAAATAAACAAACAAACGGCCATTCAGCAGCAGCGCTGGTGCTCAGTACCGCGTCCCAAACCAGCGGTTGACTTTCGCCAGCCGGAGGCGGAGGACCAGGCTGACGATGAAGTGCTCTTCCGTCTCCTCGATCCACACCAGCTCCACGTGCACCGCGCCGGCCGAGTCCTCGTAGTCAATGCAGGACGTCTGTCCCGGGAAACGAGGGCCGTCAGGGGGGCTGGGAGGCGGTCGCAGGCACACCGGGGAACTGAAACACCAGAAGGGCTTCCCATATTCATCCAGCAGAGTCACGTCCATCACAGAACAGCCCTACAAAGCAAGCACAGGGATTCGTAAGGGTGAGGATGACGCAGCCAATTCGATCCGACTGTCGGGTCTAATTAATACCAAACGTATAAGCAAAGCAAATAAGACTCAAGTGAAGGGGGGGCGGGGAAAGGAAAACAGTCATGGGGACTATCAACAGCTGGGCAGGTGCCGGGCAGGTGCCGGGCAGGACGCGAGGGCAGGCGGGGCCTCCTTCCATCACGGCGCCTGAGCCCCCCGCACGTCACTGGCACCGGAACGGCGGGTCGGGGGAAGCAGCGGGAGCAGGAGGACGGCGACCGATGACCGGCACGGGGGTGGCGAGGCACCGGCTCCAAGCCGTGAGCCCCCGGGACAGAAGGGAGGGAAGAAGCGCAGGGCACACGGGGCAGAGGCCGGCGTCTGCAGGGCAGAGGGAGGGAGGCGGCCCTGGGCTGCCCCCCGCGCCCCGGACCAGAAGAGGAGGGTTTGGGAAGAAGCAGCGTGTCAAGTTCAGATGTGCTGGACCGAAAGGACACGGCTGGGTGGGGCGGGAGACGGACCTGGCGATACCGGTGATTATTAATGCGGCCAAGGAGCTCTAAGTTTATTCTCAGCTGTGGTGAGACACACGTAACACACCCGTTTGCGTGTGCAGCCTACAGTCCACCAGCAGCGGCACATCCGCGTCACACTGCAGCGCCGCCACCAGCCGCCTTAGGACGCTCTCCATCCGCAGAGCCGCAGTTCCCGGCCACGGCCACTGACACGGCCCCACGCCCCTCCCCGGCCCTGGCACGCGCCCTTCTCCTCCGTCCCCGCCAGGCCCCTCGCACGGGCGGGGCCCTACGGTCTGTCCTCCGTGCCCGGCTCACTTCAGGTGGCGGCAGGTCCTCCGGGCTCACCCACGTCACTGCCGGTGTCACCGTCCTTCCTTGCTGAGGGGCGGCGACGTCCCACTGTGTGGGCGCCACGCTGTGCCCGCGCCCTCGCCCCGTCGGACCCCAAGTCCCTTCCTCCTCCCGGCCTCGTGTATGATGCTGCTGTGAACACGGCAGACGTGTGAGCTGTGTTTTTTCATATGTCCTATGTACCAGACACTGATCCAAGTAGTTTACACGTATGATTTTATTTTATTCTCAAGAAGCTATGAGCTGATATCGAGGGTAAACTCTCCTAACGCTTATCTTGTCACATACGGCTCAGAGCTTGTCGGGACTTCCGCCCGTGTTAGGGCTTCAGTCATCGTAACTGACTTACCCCTAGAGATCAGCACAGAGAACGGCGTAACCACAGGCGTGTCGCGATGGGACAGGTCAACCTGCCCTCAGCGGTCCAGACACCATTAAATGGCGCCGAAACTCCTGACCACTGTTACCTGCGTATCATCAGCTCAAACGGTCCTGACTCAAAACATGTGTATCTTAGAGAAACGTAAGAAACAGAAACACCCCAAAAGTCGAGAAAAGCAAGATGCTGAATACATACCCACCCCTGCAGGAGGCCTGAGAACCAGCCCACGTGGCCCTAAGCCCGGGGAGCACACACACAGACCGCAGCCGGAAGCGGGTGCACACCAGGGCAGCCCCAGGAGCCCCTCGCAGACTGCGCCTCCGTCCTGACACCCGTGCAGGCCCCGAGCACCGCGGCTCAGCCTGGCGACAGCCCACACCCCGGCCTCCAGCACAGCAGAGACCACACGTCTGCGGACGAGGAGGAGGCCCCCAGCCCTCGCTGCAGCCTCCCTGGCGCTGAGAACGGAACCAGAGCCAGAACTGCGTGCGGGGGGCTGTCTGCTTCCTGCCTGAGCCACCTGGGATCAGCAGCTCTCAGCAGGGCCACCGGTGGCCCGTGCTGGGGGCGGGCGGGGGGGGGCACGGAACACCAGATGCGATCCAACGACTGGCCTAATGGTCGCCCGCCTTTATTACCCAAAGCCTCGGCAAACCCCACCAGCACAGGCTAGAACCGGAGCCAGCAGGAGACACCCGTGGGGAAGGCCGAGAAGAAGGAAACCAGGACGGAGTGGGCGCCAAGGATGAGGCGATGTGGGGGTGCGGGGGTACGGGGATGGGGGTTGGGGGTGCAGGCATGCAGGGATGCAGAGATGGGAGGGTGCAGGGGGTGCGGGGATGCAAGCGTTAGCCAAAGACTGGCTCCCCATTCCGCCCAGGTGGCCAGATCAAGGCTTGCGGGCCAGCTCTAACTCCAAGCGCTCTCTGATTGCTTCATGGCCCACAGAACGGCCCGGCACACGGTGGGCACCTGAAGTCCTTCCACTGCTTCCCGAAGACACGCAGACCCAACCCGAGCTCTTCCCCGCGGGCGTCACCCCTGCGGGAGCCGCCCACCGGCCCAGCGCCCTGCGCGCCCCGGCTCCGTCCCACGCCGCAGGGAGCCACGTCCCCCAGGGCCTCACAGGCGCCCAGGCCTGCCTCCCCGCTCCTCCCAGAACCTCCCATCCTCACCCTCCCTTCCCCCAGGTTCCTTCTCCATGGCAAACCCCTCTGCCCCTGGTGGGCAGGGGAGGCAAGGTGGGGGGCGGGGCCCCTAAGTGCCCCTTCACACCTTCCCGGGCTGCTTCCCACCCCGTTCCTGCCCAGCGGCCCGGCCGCCCCTGCAGCAGGAGCCCCTGAGCAGCAGGCAGAACGGCCTTCCCCGGGGCCCTCAGCTTCCCCTCCTGCTGCCCAGTTCCCATGGGCTCTGCTCGATGCGAGACCCGAGCTGGGGGAGCTCTGCTTCTCCGGAGAGCGACCACACGGCCCTCTGAGCCAGCTGCTGCTCGGCCCGCTGCGAACGGGGCGACCGCTTTTACAGCGACACCGACGCGTTAAGTCTGACCTACATGCTGCCCTTCCGGGTCCTCCCAGTCTACTTGGGCCTCGATACTTTCAGTACATTTTTTATAAGGCCCACCGAAATCCATTTTTAGAGTCAGGTCTGCGGTCTTGAATATTCTTTCTTTAAAGTACTTTGTCATATGGAGCAGCACGGGGCCGGGGGGGGGGGGGGGGCAGCTGGGCCGGCCCCGCATGGCCTGCACGGCCCGGCTCACGCGCACGCGGAGTTCCAGCAACTCCTGGTTCTCTCTGTGGCACCATCGCTTCTCTAGCTGACAACATGTTGTAAGAATGGCGAGTGTAACACTAACACCATACACAGTACGTGTTAACTGACTGATGCCAGAGGTTATTTGTCGTAAGTTTTTGGACAAAAGTTTTATGTGGACTCTCAACTGCATGGGTGGGGGAGGATATGGTCAGCACCCCTAACCTCTGCATTGTGCAAGGGTCCACCGTAGTTAGTGAGGACGATCCTGCTCTTGGCCTCTGTCATCACCACTAATCCTTCTAACCAGCTGTCCCCACGAGGATGGCAGAGAAAGCCTTGTTACTGGGTCTCTGCACTCAAAGCAGACGGATCCCACTGATGTGAAAACCCTACTGCTCCCACAGAATAAAGCTGGAGAGTCATGCAAACCAGGGGCCGCCACGGGCACAAGAACCACAAGAAGAAACAAAACTACGTTAGGGCATCCATCCTTGTGCTCCCCTCCTCCCCCGTCCACCCCCTCCCTCTTCTTCCTCCTCCTCCCTTCCATCCCCCTTCCCTCCAACTCCCCGCCACTAAGTCAACTCTCCCATCCACGTGGCCCAGTGTCTATAGAGGTATAAACTGACTTAACTGTTCAAGGGAGCAGCCACGGCCTGGAAGTCATAACTGGAATAAAAGTTGAATTGGTGGATGAGTAATTAAGACACTTGGAGAAAACGCTACTTGCCTGGTCCAACCTACAGCTCCACCTTCTCCACAAGCAAACAGATGGGCCTGGAGGGTGCGATCAGCCCCACAGGCGCCGCGGCAGCCGGCCCCGCCCTCCCCACGCGCAGCGGCAGGAAGCAGTGCTGAGCCCCACGACGGGCTGGCAGCGGCTGAAGGGCGGGCACAGCCTGCGGCCACCACATCACGCACACCCGGCAACAGCCGTGTTTCATTTTGCAGAAACCGGGTCACTCTAAAGAAGACACCGGTGAATTACCTTTACACAGCCGTTGAGGGCCTCAGTTCTCCAGGACAGGCCGACTTCCCCGACGAGAGGCAGGTGCTCCGTGCTGTTCTGAAAATGTATCACGATGAGCTTCACGTATCCATCTTCAATACATCCTGGGAAGGGTTCACATTTTTAAATCACCGGAGGCCAGTGAGAAGTCAGCGTCCTGCAGGGGTGCGGCCGCGTGAAGGGCACCCCCCAGCTGCGCCCCCGCACCCCCGAGGGAGGGCCCCGGCCCTGCTCAGCCAGGCGTCCGGCTTGGAGGCGGAGCAGCGCACCTGTGCCCAGACAGGGAGCGAGTGGGGCCGGGAAAGCCCAGGGCCACGGCCGGGGAAGCCTGGACACCCTGTCCCCGGGGGAGAGGCTGCCGCGGAGGCACAGGCTCCCCTGGTTGGGGAAGCCCACAGCCGTGAACGTGGAAAGCGAGAACTGGGCGCCTACGAAACAGGGGCCCGGAATCCGCCCAGACAGGACACCGGCTGGGGAGCAGAGGAATGCGGCACACGCGTGGAATGAAGCCGCTGCACGCGCTCTAAGCTCACAGCTGACGAAGAGCCGCCTGGCCACCGAGGGCACGTCACGTCCCAGCGCACACGCCACCCGCTTCCCAAGGCCCCACGGCCGGCGCGCCTGCAGCACGCTGCGCTCCGCGTACCCGCCCGCGGCCTTACACTGAGACGTGACCGCCCGATGCAGGACTGCTTCAGGGACACCCCTGGGCGAAGGTGAGACCTGAGCCCTGGGGCAGAGCGCGGGTTCTCCCCCCCCCCCCCCCGCGGCGGGGGGCTCACGCTAAGTTGCCTTGGGAGCCAAAGCCCTGTTCCAGAAAGTCTATAGTGTCCTCACCCAGGTGTGGCCGAGAGGCTGAGGCCAGTGCCCTGCCAGCAGCCTCCTCTGTGGCCCAGAAGGAGCTTTAACTGACCGGTCCAGGTGGGGCGGAGCAGCGGGCCCCGCAGGGGGGTGCTGGGGCCCAGGCTACGCGTAGATGTTTTTCTCTCTCTCCCTCCCTTCCAGTCTCCCTAAGGTCAATGAGCATGTCCTTGGGTGAGGATTAAAAAATAAAAAAGGTACACACCACATAATCCCATTTATATGAAGTTCTAGAACAAGCAGAATAATCCAGGGTGAAAAAAAATCAGAAAACTGTCGGTACAAGTTCTTGTACTATCCTTACACGTTTTTCTAAATTGGAAATTAGATCAAAACAGAAAGGCCCGGAACAAACAGCACTCGCCACCAGCGAGCTGGGAGCTGTGCCCACCCCCTCCTACAGAGGGCCCTCTGCTCCCCGCACTGGCCCCCCTTCCCCAGCCTCCCTAGGACTCCGGCCAGGCCCGGTCCGGGGTCTCACACCCTCCGTCACCCCCACTGAGCGCTTTCTGCTCTAATCCCCTGCTGCGCACATGCCGACCTTGGCTACCCTGAGTTGCCTCTGCAGGTCAGACCTGGCCCCTCGGGTAGCCCACAGGCTTCGGGAAGAGGGGTCACATCTTCCATGGGGCCTTCACGGCACCTCTAAGAACACCGACACTTCTCACCGATGAGGAGCGTTCACCTCCTCGCCTCGTGAACAGAACAGAGAAAAGGTGGGATGTAAAGGCGCAGGGAGCAGAAGCCGGCAGACGCAGGGAGCGGGTGCCCGAGGGCCGGCAGACAGAAGACACGGAGCTCCCTGACGCAGGGACAACAGAACACAGGGTAACTAAGCAGAGGAACCCGAAGGGGGTGAGACGGGACCCTAGCCCACCACCGGGGGTCAGCCACACGCGGATAAACAGAACAGGCAGCAGCGGCGACTCTCGGGTGTGTGTGTAAATCTCGCGTAAAGAGGTGGGGAGACCCTATAAATGCAAAACTACGTGCCACGGGGCATTAACAATCTGAAGCTGCGGAGAAATAACGGACACCGAGACAGTACAGCCATCAGCGTCTCGCGCTCACGCAGAGCTGGCACTAACTCTTAAGGACAGGAACTCTTTAGTGTCCCCACTCCGTTGGGTCTCTCGCGTGAACCTCCTTGAGGCACGGGCTGGCCTCTTCTCTTTTTCCCTGCTGATTATTTTCAGATACCTGTTATTCCCAGACCCCAATCTACCTGGAATGTAAGTAGCTATCTATACTCAAAGACAGAGATCCCGGAATATCAAGGGAGACGGGGTCTCTGAGCAGGATAAGGATCAGCACTCTCTTCCATCGGCGTTGGCTCTGTAAGAGCTGAATGAATGGAGAGACTGGGAAGCCAGGCCGCCCCGTTCCCTAGGCCAGGCCCCTCCCCAGCCCAGGTCTACAGTCTTTCCAGCCACCGGGGTCTCTACTTCTTTCAGATTAAGTGGGGACCTGACAGGCCACATTTGCTGGTCATGTTGTTCCTCATATTCGTGATAATTAACTTGATTTTAAAGAAAACAAAGTATATACTTAGACTCTTTGAAACTGAAGTCTGTTCATTATCAATAGTGTTTGAAAACAGCTTTTCCTATTAATGTATTTAAAGGTTCAGACCGCTGTTTTCACAAGAGCTAGTTTTATTTCCCATGCACGCCTTTGGACCACTTTTCCATCAGTCTGGTCCATTTGAGTACAAATTCTTTTCTCCAGACTAGTCCCCCCCCCAAAGGCACCTAAGGGACAGTAAACGGTGCTTTGTGTTGGCCTCTCCATCGCCTGTTCTGTTTCTCCTCCAACGATCCAGGGAAACACGCAGGTCAGCCCCACGCTTCCGGTGGTGGGTGGAAGCCAGGCTCCGCTGTGCAGAATCCTGTTCCCCTGGCCGCAGGGCTGAGTCAGGACTGAGTGGTGACACCCCAGAGCCAAAGAGATGGCATGAGGCAGAGATGGCCAAGGGCAGCCTGAGGGGACAGGCACTTGTAATTCCCCCCAGGGAGCTGCTGATCATTCTAGGAGTTAGAGAGGCAAGGCCAAGGTGAGCGGGGTTGCAGCTCTCAGCAGGCAGGGGGGCAGGACAAGGACAGGGGCTCCGTGGGGCTACGGAGGGTGAGACGCTGGCAGCGCAGCCCCAGCTGCATACCCAGGGAAGTGGCGCAGAGGGGCACAGAGAACCCGAACAAGGAGAAGACACCCTCACGGTGCAGGAGAAGCAAAGGCGCAGGAACCGGGGTGGTGAGAAGCGGGCGATCTGAGCAGCGGCTCTGAGGTCTGTGGGCTGGAGTTCTGGGGCCCTAACACCCACTGAGTCCACACCAGGGCACAATCCCAAATCCATTCCTGGGGTTCTTATTAGCCTTGTCATCCTCAAACTGCTCATTGTAAGTAACAGAGTCTATTTCCACAATCGCTTTAATAAATATGTGAAAAAGTCACAATCTGATTTAAATATCTTCAAAAACAAAAACCCAAACAAAATGAGAAACTATATTCTTCCTTTTAAATGATTAAAAGAATTCAAATCACCGAAGAGAAAAAAAACAAACCCAAATTTGAGGTCACACCTGAAACAGAAGCCAGAGCCCAGAAATGCCCGGAAAGACGACAAGCGCGCTCCTGACGGTCTCCAGCCATGCGGCCCCTCCCCAGGTGTCCTGTGTCACGACAGCCAGCCCCAGGGGCACCGCCTGCGAGCTGCAAGGGCCCCGGCTTTCTGCTCTGCTGCCACCGGGCAGAATTCCCAGGGATGCTGGGATGAAGACAACGGAGAAGTCTTTGATACAAGTTCATCACGAAGAAGGTTTACATTAGGGGAAGGACATATGTTTTCAGAACAAAATACACAAGTCACACTGGAACACGCCGCCTGCCGGGGACATGCGGAGCAGGGCCCACAGGGAAGTGCACGGGGACCCACGGCTGAGCGTGGTTTTATGTTAATAAAAGGAAGCACAGGGTTACATACAATTCACAGAACCTGGGTGGGATCCACAGCAACACAGAGCAAACCAAAAGGCAAAAGACAAAAATGAAGAAAATGTCTGCAAAGGACATAACTCTTGCTTGTAAGTCCTGCAGACGTTAAAAACAATGGAATCCATCAAACAGAACCAAAGAGAAATTCCGTCAGGAAAGAAACGTGAAAATCAGGACAAGAGCGGCAGCTCAGGCCACGCACCCGACTGCCTCGCCGTCACCTGCCAGGAGCCTTGTGAGGCAGGTCCTGACGTCACCACGTTCTGCAAGCAAGGACACTGGGGCCCCGGGGGACACAGCCCGTGACATGCAGCTCTGAAGCTGGACACAGGAGGACGCCCCCGAAACGGCTGACTGGTGGCAGCTCTGACAACCACAAACCTCTGCTGCAGTCGAGTTCATGTTTCTAAATAGTCAACCGAGCATTCAAAGACGCGTGAGAATTTATGGCAGACGTCACTCCACCTCTCAGATCATCAGGCATTTTTCAAAGTAATGCCCATGATAACGGGGCCATTGCCATGAAACATGGAGACCGACATGCCCACGTCAGGACAGGTCAATCCATCACGACAAAACCAAACGACGGAATGTCACACGGCTTTGCCAAATCGAATTTTCGGAGACCATTTAGCAAGCTGGGAAAATGCTCCCCGCGTCACTGGGAGAGGAAGAAGCAGGCACTGTTCATACAGCCTGGTCCACAGTTACATCCCTACGCCTGGAAATGGACCACAACACGCACAGTTGTCCTTGGGTGCCTTTCACTTGCTCCTACACATTCAGAAATTCAAACCACGTAAGACGCTGGTTTTTTAATGCATTTTTACAGCAGTGCAGACAGAAGCCCAATGGCGGCGGCAGCGCGCTGGGCCACTGAGCTCCGTCTCCTGGGTTCCCGGCAGCCCCTCGGTCCCGACAACAAGACGGAACAGGCCACCCTGTGCGCAGCGTCTTCCCTTCAGCTTCTGAAAGCTGATGATAATTAGCTTGATACAAAGATCAAAAAATACACATTCCTTCAAACTCTGCATTGCTGATCGCCCTTCTTCGAGCTCTATGCACACGGCAAAGGCCCCCGATGACTGCCTGTCTGCGCCGTCCCCTCCTCCGGGGGCCCGCGGGCCTCTGTGCAGAAGAGGGTGCGCGGCCTGCCCAGCTGCCTGTCCTCCCAGAGGCCTGCGGCCTGGCCACTGTGCTGGCGTCGGGCACCTCGGACCCACTCCTGGCTGGTCAGCGTGGCCCACTGCGCCTGCACGGTGCCTATCCTGCTGGGGTTTACTCGGAACATCTCTTTCCTTCAGGAGAGTCTGCAAGTGTCCTAGTGCCAGGCAGAGGGCACCTGTGTGGCCTTTTCAGGCGGGCACCCATCACACGAGTCCTCGCACTTCATTGGTGAGTAAGCGATCCCACTTGACTGCACAGGAGGGGCTCCTGAGAGCTCCCCCCCATTTCCTCCAACAACACCCCCACACCTGCCCCCTGGGCCGAGTTTGCTCCGTGCCCGGTCGCTGCGATCAACGGCAGCCACTTGCCCAACTGTACCCCGAGTCCCGTGTGTCTTCCTGGCTACTCACTGACCCGGAGGTGGTCTTGGGGACCCAACGCCAACCGTCCACCCACATTTCCCGAAGAACAGAGAGCCTGTAAGCAGCCCTGCCATGCACACTTGTAAGTGGCCGTCAGGTCTCGTTCACAAGTCACTCCTGCATTGCCTGTCTGTGGGTCCCCCTCCTCTGGCCGCTCAGAAACACTTCTTCCCCTGAACTCCCTTTAGCTTCCGCAGGAAGCAAGCCCGCACCGGCCGGGCACATCCGTGCTTCCTGGGGAAGGTCGTCAGGGTCCTCCTGCGGGAACTCTGAACGCAGCCACAAGGGGTCAGAGTGACAGGGGACATAGAAATGCAGAGAAGACGCCCGGGGCCTGGGGCCAGACCAGGGTGAAGGTCCCGGAGAAACAGCCCCGTGGACCGTCAGGAAGAGAAGAAAGGCTACTATTGGGCTGCGCTGAGAGGCGGAGACGCCTGTCCTGGGCACAGCGGCCACGGGAGGGGACACTGTTGCGTGCCCCTCTGTTAGGGAAGGAGGGCCCGGGCTCCCCGACGCCAGGCCAGGCCTGGCCTGCTCTGTGCTGACGGGGCCATGCAGGAGGGCCACACGGGTGGCCCCGGCTGGAGCTGAGCCTGCCAGACTGGGGCTGGCGCCCGAGCCTCCGCCGGGGCCCCAGGAGGCGCTTCCCTGGGGGCCTCTGCTGGGTCAGCGCGCGTCTCCCTGTCGCCAGAGGGCACCCGGAGCCCTCCCCACAGCCTACAGCCTGCGCTGGGCACAGCCCTGCAGTCGGGAGCTGGTCGACAACGAGCGACTTCCTGCCACCCCCTGGGGACAAGCAGCAATGATGGTGGCACTGCTTCTCCTTGACAGAAAATGTCCTTTGAAACGGGGGCCGAGTGCTGGCCTGCCCGGCCGCAGTGACCGCGCGGGAGTCATCGCGAACGTGCCGCCCGGTCCCACCAGTCCTGGGGCTGCGGAGGACACGGGGCGGCTGGGGGCAGCGGCGCCCTCTGCCGGCTCCCGGGGCTGGGACCGCGCGCGGCTCCGGCCGCGACCTCCGACGGCGGAAACGCGTGCGCCCCCGCCGCGGTGCCCCGGGTCCTGCATCTGGTGCGGCGTCGGTCCGGGAGCCGCAGCCACACCTTCCCTCTACAGCCGCCGGCCCCAGGCCCCGCCGGCCGGCAGCCCCGCCTGAGCGCCCCCCCGGAGCCCGCGCGGACCTCGGGAGCCGCGCGCCCGGGCACAGCCGCTCTGCAAGCGGGTGGCGGAGGACGCGGGGCAGCCGCGGGCTGCAGGCTCCGCTCTGGAGGCAGCGACCCAGGCGGGACGGTGTCGCCACAGGCGAGCGCGCGGAACCGCAGAACCGACGCACACAGGCGGCCTCTGCCAGCAGCTCGCGGGGACAGACCGGGCCCCCGGGGATACGCCAGCTCGCGGGACAGACCAGCCCCCCTCCCACAGACCAGCCCCCCGCTCCCAGGCCCGCTGCGAACCTCGCGTGAAGGGATGCGTGTGAACGGAAAGCCCTCCACGAGGGCCAGCAATGCCGGCCGTGGCTGTGCCCGTGGCGACCGTCCTCGTCATCGCTAAGGGCACGGCTTCCGTGCGAGAACCGCAGAGAGATGGCCGTTTCAGGGCAGGGGCAGCGAGCCCCGCCCCCGGGCCGACCCAGGCCTCACTCACCTGGCCCCTGCGGGCTCCCCAGGAGACCCTGCACCGCCAGGTGAGCGATGCCGGCGCACCCCGGCTGGAGCGGCTCAGCGGGCGGCCAGGGTGCTGTCGCGCAGAGCCAAGGTCCCCAGTTCCACTCTTGTTCGGGGCGCCTGCCTGGGTTGCGGGTTGGGTCCCATCATGGCGCGTATGAGAAGCAATGGATGTTCCTCTCTCAATGGATGTTCCTCTCTCACATTAACCCTTCTCTCCCTCTCTCTCCCCCTCCCTTCCCCTCTCTAAAAATAATCAAAAAAAAAAACCTATAAATAAATGCTGGCAGTGAGGGAGCCCCTGAGGACACCAGTCTCGCTGGCACCAGCCCAGAGGACACAGGCGTCTGTACCCTCGGCAGAGCCTGGGGCCCGTGCTGGGAAGAGGGATGAGATCTCCTTTAAATAACAGAATAAAGGTAAACAGACTGCAGTTCAAAGAAACCACTCTGGGCTGGGTGACAGGCAGAGTTTTCACACCTGGGCAGAAGAGGGGGCAGCTCGCTGGGCAGGGCCCAGGTCTGGAGCCCCAGGACGAGCGTCTCTCCAGACCACCCTGCAGCGCCTTCCTGACCTTGGGGGTCCCGGATCCCGGGCACCGCAGAGAGCGCACTGGAGAAAAACAGGAACACCGAAAATCAAACAATCCAAGCAGTCAACTCAGACAGCTAGAAATAAGAGCAAAATAAGCCTAAAGAAAACAAGTGGTTTTCTAGGAAATCATATAAGCACTAAAAGTGATTGAATGTAGAAAACCTGAATATAATTAGATCAGAAACAGATTTTTTAATGAAAATTATATTCTGATCTGTGAGTGTAAACAAAAAACACTAGATATCAAATAGCTGAAACCAGTACTTTAAAAATAAACATACACATGACAAGAGGAGCTTATTTTAGGGATGCCACAATGTTTACCATTAGAAGATATAGTAATAAAATTCACTTTATTAACAGTGTAAAGGAGGAAAAAACATAATTATCAATCGTTGCCCAAGATATTATTAGTAATGTTGACCAGCAACTTCTGAATTTTTTTTTTTAAACTAACCTAGGAATAGAAAGAAACACCTTAACTTGTAAAAACATGTAACAAAAACCTAGAACAAACACACTTAGGAATAAAGCATTTTATTAACTTACAATCCCCATTAAGTTGTAAGTACAGAACAGCTCGGCCTCATCGAGGGGAATGTGCCGCTGGTCTTCAAGAGCATACAGTTACCCTTTGCCCTAGCACTCTGATCCCTGAGGAAGCGTCCCCAGGACAAGCCGGGGAGGCATGGAATGAAGTGCGCCCAAGGCCAGTCAGGGTACCGCCACGTGTAGTAGCAATGACCGGAAGCCCGAGGGAGACCATGTCCAAACCCCTGCCCAGCTGTTTTGTTTTACTGTCAATGTACATATTGAAAACGAGAACAAGAACGACCTCTCTCCCGTGCTAGAGAACGATCCACAGAACATACTATTAATGGGGGGGAGCAAGGACCTTAAAAGGAAGTAGTGGGCCTCATTTTTTAAAAACTGGGAGAAATGCGAAGATATTGATGTATAGCCTTACACAGTCAAAAAGAAACATTAAAGAATAAGCCAAGAACTAGTGGAAAGGCTAGAAGGCTGGGAAGTTCAAGCAGATGACCGCCTAGCCTGGAGGCTCGCGGTCAGGCAAGGTACGTCACGCGCGGAGGCTGCGCGCAACGAGGAGGCGGCCCAGAAAAGATCGAGGCGGAAGCAGCGTCAGCAGCAGCAACAACAGCCATCTGCCTTCACCTGTACCAAGTGCGGCAGGGATTGTCACTCCCGAGTCGGACTGCACAGCCATTCTCGGCAGTGCAGATAGACTCTCAGGAAGCTACGCCATCGTCTCTCGAGATGGACGGCTGCCGACGACGACGACGAGTGGAAAGGCTCACGCTGGAAGAAGGGGAGAACGGGGCGCCGTGGGCAAGAGTAGAAGTAAACCTCTCGGAACCGCCTCATTTCAAACTTCCAACTTTGCCACCATGTACGGGGGGGGGGGGGGGTTAGTGTACAAAAAAGCGAGGCAATCCTGAAAAATGAAAACTCAGCTGAAACAAATCACTAATTTTATATCAAAGTGGGAGCACAGTAACACAGAGAAAGATCATTTTAGGTGAGTTATTTTTGTATTTCTAGTGTGATCTATATTATGCACAAAAGAACCACAAGGAAATTTTTAATTGAGAGTATTCATAAGTTCATTATTAGCAATAGTATCATTTTATTATTTTGAAATTCTGATATATTGTGATGTTTTTTGGAAGACTTTCAGCCTAAGGGAAAAAAATGCAAATATATAATCAAAGAAGTTCATTAAAAACCCCAAGATATCTAATTTAAAGGAATGCATGACTTATATCTTCACATTATAAAATACACAAACTTCTTTGCTCTATCTGCTGAAAACCCGAAAAGGGATGGGAACCCAGAGTACCATGTATGTCTAGGATCCAGACTACGGTCCCTAATAACACCAAGTAGCGGGAACTGAAAGGAACCAGCACTCCTGGAGAGAATGACCCATTCCAGGCCCCGGCAGGGAACGGACAAGCTAAGCCCAAGCTACCTGGTCGTGTTGGGAATGCCAGCAAACTGCCAAAGATGACGGAGTCATGTCAGAAGAACAGAGGAGACCACAGAACAATAAACAGAATAACGACTGCAAATAGACAAATACATCAACTACGTTTTTTAATCCGTGGTTTAGTAATAAACAAGGCATCTCTGGAGACTGTTAGACCACTAACTCACTGTTCTGTAAGCCACTAGAGACAGAATCAGGCATGAACCCTGCCTTTCCTGCACTCACTATATTTCACGGTAACTAGCTGACAAGAGAAAACTCTTTTTGCAGAATAATCCTAGCTAACAGATGCAGAAAAATGACAGAACTCAGCATTTACAATCGCTAATAAAAATAATGGACATGTGGCAGACATCACGGAGAAAGTCATGATGAAAAGACCAGGCTGAACATTCCCTGAACCCACTGATTCTTCTTAATGTAATTAATATTTAGAAAAACAGATACTACCTCCTTCCTGGGAATTGAGTAGAAGGTACGAAGCATTCTTGCCAAAAGGGAAAAGAAAAGCCCGCATCTGACCAAGCTAGAGAAACATGTTAATAGTAGAGCAAACACCCGAAGTGCAGAGCCCGTGTGGACACGTACCAGACCCAGCTCCCCCAACAAGTGACCAGCCCGAGAGAAAGGGCCTGGTCCCCGTCCCACAGGGCGCAGCACCGCGACCAGACGCAAAGGCACGAGTGGGCGCAGGGGGACGTGCCGCGCCGGCACTGGTCAGAACGAGGCTGAGTGCTTGCGTTCATCGATGGAATGAATTTCAGGGCAAAAACTATTGCCAGAAATAAAGCAGCCTGTCTCACAAGCGAGGACAGGGCCCGTCAGCCAGGAGGACACAACAGTCTTCCAGGCTTACGAACGGAACCACGGAGCCTCAGACTCCACGCAGCGGGAGCGGAGAGCGCCCACCGGGCCTGCGGAACTCAGGCAGAGCACGGGCGCGGCTCCGCCCCTGGGCGGTGACAGCTGCGGCACGCAGGCCGCCTCTGCCTGACCCGCCCTGCGACAACCCTCCCCACGACACAGCACGTCCGGTTCTCCGTCAGGACGCAGGGACCGCGTGCCCACACGGCCGCCATTCTCAGACACAAAACGGGTCTCCGCAAACCGCAAACAGAAAGGGGGGCGTGGCGGGGCAGGCGACAGGGACAGGAGCCTCAGAGGAGGGGTTGGGGAGGGGCAGGAAGGTAGAAGAGGAGCGGGGGTGAGGGAGAGGAGCTGGAGCTACGGGACTCGGCACTCGCCCTGCCTGGGGGTTTCGCAAGTCCCTGAGCGACGCAGTGGCCAGCGACGCAGGAGCAGGGAGGACAGAGCCCATCCGTGGCCAGGGACCAGGCAGGAGGCCAGTTCTCCACGCAGACACCTGAAACCGAAGGGAGCACACTGTCACCTGCGTGGGCGGAGAGGTTGCGGAACGTGCTGCACAGCTGGAAGGCCCGGCCGCTGCGCATGTCCACGTGCAGCTGGTAGCCGTGCAGGCCGTGCTCGGGGCTGTCGTCCAGGAGCGGGCCGTGCGCGGGCGGCTCGTAGGGGCTGCAAGGCAAGGGAACACGCGCGCCTGTCAGCGCCACGGGGAGGGGCTGGGGTCGCAAACACTCTTCAAAGACGAGCATCCAAAGCACCAGCCCCTCCCACGCCCGGAGCTCCCTGCCCCGCGTGCTCCTGCCAACGTCTGCAGGGGCAGGCAGAGGCCTGAGGTCCACAGGGGCCCACAGGACGGCTCTGCAGAGACGACTCCGCTCCTCCGTGGGTCAGGGCCCACGGCACCTACTGCCCAGCAGGACAGCACCTACCCGCACACCTGCGGCTACAACTACAACAGCCCGATGGGGAGGGACCCGCAGAGCCCCCGCCGCGCTGAGCAGGCTCCTTCCACGAGCGGGACCTGCCACACAAGGTGACAGGGGCATTCGGGGGCTTTTCAGGTGATAATTAAAAGGGAGTAAGGTGCCTGTCATGAAATGGAAAGCATGTTCCCCACCTGAAGACTCTCAAACTCAGAACATGGCCCGCGCTGTACGGACCAAGCAACACGCCTCCGCAGACCAGCGGGCCACGGCCCGCGTGCCCCCCGGGGTCTGAGAGCTGGCAGGGGTGCGGAGCGGGCGGCCGCGGGCGCCGAGGTGCCCTGCCTACACGTGATACGCCACGGGGGTCCCTAGGCCCGAACAAACAGCAAATACACACTCGTGAACAACCCAGTCACGTACTCAGCAACAGCTGAGCAGTTAGGCCTGGGGGCTCGCGTCTCCCGATGGAGAGAGAACACAGACCCTTGTAGCTATTCCCACGGTATGGAGGTGGTACCAGCTCGTCCTTGTTTATGGTGACTTTACAAGAGGCAGACGCGCCACATCCAGATACATACACAGAGGCCGAGCCGAGCGCGCTCCGCTCCACGAGGTGATGGACGTGAAGAGTCGCCATGACAAAAGCCAGCTCCTCCTCCCCCTGAAAAGTTAATTAGAAAGAACACCTTTTTCAGCGGAAATGTTTCACTTTCACAGGGTCACTGTGAAGATCACAGCAGACGCCCTCAGACAGAGGCAGGCAGGCTGTCACGGCTGCGAGCCGACCGCAGTGCGGGGCTTTACTCCTGCGGGCCCACCCTCGCCGCCTGCCACGGCGTGGACGTCATAGGGACGCGAGGACCACCCTTCACCCCAAGTCACAGAGCAGGCAGGAAAAGGCTCACGCCCTAGCGCCTGCGGAATAGCAAGCACTGCATCATACAAGGTCATTGTGAAAACAGACCTCGTTAGTTCCAGGTCCTTTCCACCCCTCCCCAGAGATCAAGGCGATTCCGGGAAGAGCCTCACAGACACGAGGTTAACTCCACAAATACTTAACACCCGTGCCCAGCGCTCCTCTCTCGAGAACCTGCTGGACTGGGCAAGCCCAGCGGGAATGATTAGATTCCAGCTCCTCCCTCGTCCCTTAGGCTGGGGGACACAGAAATGAGACTGCACAGGAAGTGATCCCCCTTTGTCCCCAGATTCACAGTTGGCACTGCTTGGTGTAGGTGGCCCCGAACATGTATCTGAAGGTGCCGTCCCCGGTGGTCAGAGACCAGCCGGATCCACCAGAGTCCCCGTGACCACGTGGCCAACGGTGAGGGGTGAATCCAGGTGAGGCCGACTGCGGCCTGGCCCACCAGGGGCAGCCACCCAGAAGGGGGAGCGGACGCAGCGAGGCCGCGGCAGGGCGAGAAGAGAAAGGGGCACGAGGGGGTGATGCTGGCGGTCCCGTCCTGCCGTGCCTTCGTGCGCGGACACACACGCCCGTCCTCCGGGTCACACTGGGGAGATAACATGCCCGCAGCCAGGGCCACAGAGGAGCCCGTGGTGAACACAGGATGTCACACTCGGTGCTTCTCAGGGAAGGGCCTGCCCAGAACGCAAGCCCCAGCTGCAGCAGTGGCAGAGGGAGCGTCCTTACGCCCTTCCCCGAGGGCAGGCACACTCGCCGCCACGCCCACAGGGTGAGAGAGGCACAGACTGCAGCAGCGGTAGGACACGGAAGGACGTGGGAAGGACAGACAGGACCGTGGACTGACAGGCGGGACAGGGACACCCCGTGATAGGAAAGGCAGCCTGTCACCTGTGAGAGCAGGCCAGCTAGCAGCCTCCGGGCCGTCGGGGTCACTGCCCCAGAAGGACGCTGCTGAGAGTGTGCGACGGACCGCAGTGAGCCCCCGTCTGAGCGGACGCACACCCAACCCCAGCCACAGTGAGCGGACGCGGGTAGGCAGGGCGGGACACACCAGCCCTGGGGCCCGAGCCTCACCTTCCACAGCCCCAGCAGCAGGCCCGGGTCCAGGCGGAAGATCCGAACGAGCTGGTCGCAGCCGATCATGGCGGAGTCAGTTATGTGGCTCAGACTGTACTTCGCAAGTAGAGAGCGCCACCGAGGCCTTCGCACGCGCGTGTCAGGGAAAGGAAAGGCAGAGGTGAGCCCGCAGGCCCGCGGTCCTGCGCTCCCACGAGTGCCGCTGAACGCGCTCTGGAAGGGCACGCTGGTGATGCGCACGTTGCTGATACGGGGAACTTGGGGGGCGAGGGGCACAAACAACTTTGTGAGGCAAAGGCAAGATGGCCACACCCAAGTGTCCGGCCCAGCCGTGGGCCCTTGTCCCTCCCTCTGGCAGAAGCTGAAGAATCCTGGGGCTGAGGAGAGGAAGGACCCTTCACTCGCTGCCGCTGGCACCCAGCCCGCGGCCGCAGCCCACGTGGGTGCTCAGTGGGTGCTCCTAGCGAGTATCACACAGCAAAGGCGAGACGCTTGCAATGACAGAAAAGCAGTGGGGCCAGTGGCCCGCCTGGCAGTACGCGCTCCTTCTCAATGACTAGCAGCATAACTCAGGCAGCAGAGACTGCAACACTAGGACAGAAAACAAACGGAAGCCAAATTGGGGTTTTCATGAGTGACACACTACGACCTCTGTCCTAGACTCCTTCTGAAGAGTGAATAGCCCCGTTGGGTCAGGAAACACAAATCAGCCCGCCCCTCGTCATCAGACTTGACATCGGCAGCGTGAAACACTCCACAAACACCGTCACAGCGGACCGACGTCTGTCGCTCCGGGAACCGGGAGGAAGCTCACCGGACTTCCAGGGAGAGATGGCAGCTGGGCGTGGGCCGGAGCCCCGAGGAGCGAGGAGCGTGGCCGCGCGGCCTCAGGAGCGCCCTGCAGCGCCTGGGAGAACTGTGCCATGTTCCGGGGGCAGTTTCAAAGCGGAGGGTCTGTGCGCATCCGGACAACCCCGGGGCTGCCAGACCCCGTGGTCCCTCGGTCACTTTCCCGAGACCGTTTGTGCTGAGACCCCTGGTCAGGGAGAGGCATCTGGGCAGCGTGAGCCAGGCCCTGCGTGCCTGGGCCCCCAGCTGTGACGCAGATGGAGGCTGCTGGTCCCCATCGTTCTCACGGGGAAGCAGCAGCACCATGGCAGCCGGACACGCTGGGGCGAAGGAGACGATTTAGTGAGTCTGACGAGAACGGCACAGTTCACAGGGAAATTCAAAGTGCAGCTCACACAATGACGGCTTTCGGGTTCTTGGAAACAGTCCCCATGGAGGAAACAAACAAGATGCAGATGAAAAGGACTGAGTCTCCTCCGCTGTCACTCCGCTGCCCCCAGGACTATATTTCTTTCAAGGGCCCAAGAGCACAGACTCAGTACTTGTTCGCCACGAGTTAGCAGACACCGGCTGAAGACCACTGAGTTTTCACGAAGGAACTAAACTCCATTCCACGAGTGCCCCGGGGACTCTAGACTCCTGTCACTGTGCTGCACCGAGCATGCCTGACCTGCGTGACCCCTTTCAGGACCATCCGTGAAATCAGCCTTTCATGGCCATTTTCACTGGTGTTCACCCCTTTGTCCTGACGCTATCAATAACACCTCGTGATGTGCAAAGTAACACTCCACCCGTCAGACTAGCACGGGGCTGGGGACTCATTCTGCAAACGAGGCTCAGGGCCCAAAGCCTGGGAGATGACTCAGGACACCTGACGTCCAGCATCACCATCTGGAACTTCAGGGCTTTACCCCAATAAAGGCACCACTTAAACAATCAGCTGTGCCGACGAGGTGCCCTCAGGGAACAGCCAGGGAAGTGGTCCACGTGGTCTCCATCACAGCGTCCGGGGCGCATCCTCGCCACGCCAGCAAGCCTGCGTTCACCAGCCCGGGGAAGCCCAAGACTCACGTTGGCCACGTGACACCGGCTCACTGACACGTCCTCCAAGAGCCCGTGCCACAGACAGGAGCCCAAAGCACAGTCCCAGGGAGGCAGTCGCCAAACTGTGACCGCGCCCAGGGAGACCACAGGAGAGCATGGTCCCTCTGCAGAGACAGAAGGCCCTGAAGAGAGCAACTCACCACCTTCCATGCCGGGACATGTGTGTGAGAAGCCAGGGGACCACGGCACTCAAGGGCAGGATGATGACACGGCCAACGTTACCACATGACAGAGGACACAGAGACAGCGAAGGAGGCAGGCACAGCAGGAAAGCAACCCTGGAGGGGCCGCTGTGAGCTCTGCACAGCCATGGATTCTGCACAGACACACATGCACGTGCTCAGGAGTCAGGACGCAGCACACGCCCCGGTCCAGCCTTCAGGAAGGAAGGACGAAAGTAAACAAGTGCGCGCGAGGGACCCGCTGGGTCAGAAGACGCAGCCTTGCCGTGAGCATGGGCCGGGCCCCGGCCACCTCCTGACAGAACGCTCGGCGCTCAGGAAGCATCAGCGTTGCGTGCACACGGGACGATGACAGCGTGTGGCCTCCGCAGCCCCCTCCTCGTCACCACCTCCTGTTCCAGATGAGAAAACGCCAGCAGCCACTACTTGCACAAGGCCTCAGAGCGAGGAACGCACATGTAAGTGACTAATAATTATGATTCCATCACCCAGTGCTGAAACTGATTATTACACCATTTGCTAAAGAAAAGTCTGATGGCTTTATATAGCTTTGTGTGAAAGTGGTTAAAACGAAAATCCTCAAAGGTCAGCTGTCTGTCATCCAGGCAACTCTGTTAACTAGAGTGTCATTCCCTAACTGTCACAGATAACCAACCTAAATTTAGACCTAATCATGCAGGTGACAAGCCCATTCTTGTCCTGCTCTGTAGCAATCCAGGATGAAAGACAGAAGGGGAAGTCTTCAAGATGCAATCAAATTAAAATACACAGGTGGTATTTTTAAATTACAAAGTACGGCCAATGGGTACTCCCTCACAAGAGGTCCTCACCCCAAAGTCCTGCTGAACTAGTACTCACCCGTTTTTGGTGGGAGGTTTGGTCCGGTCCATAAAAACTGGCACCACGCCACACAAATCCAAGGTCGACAACGTGGCCAGACAGGGCCAGTTTTTGCCATACCACACGATCGTGACCGAGGAATCGTTTATGAAAAGATCGACGTGCTCCATGAGGTGTTCTTTTCCGCTCTTCCCTTTCAATACGATCACCCATCCCAGGCCAGATATTCTGCAGGAAGGAAGGCAAGCTGGCAAGGTCTGCCGCGAAGGGAGCAGGGGCTGGAGGCCATCTCCTGCGTCACCACTAACGCAGCGGGTGCCCCAGCACCAGGGTCACGGCTCCCGGAAGGCACCCCTACAGCTCTCCCCTTAGCCCCCGTGTCCTCGCCTAACGAACACCTGCTGCGTTCTCGCTACAGGTTCTGCCCGGGAGAAACGCCCTGGAAGCTTCTGCTTCCCCGGAGTGCAGCGCGGGCCGCGTCTGCTGCTCTCCCCAACCTGAGGGCTCTCCTCTGCAGGAGGAAGGTGTCCCTCACGGTACAGCTGCACAGACACACACACGGCCACCAAGAGACAGGCCGCAGTGGGGGGGACAGCGTCACCACAGCTCACGCCCCAACCTCCTCCCACTGTCAAGGGCGCCCGAGGGAGCACGACAACCCCGCTGGGAAAGACGTCCTACCTGAGGGCCTCCTTGGTTTTCACCGGGAGGCCCGTGTACGGGTTGACGGGCTTGAGGACCTCAGCCAGCACCGCCCTCGTGGAGGCCATCCGTTTGGTGAGATACTCCTTCTTCCAATGGCCAGCTTCCTTATCCTCAACTGACAGCAAGGTCATAGACGTGGCTGTCCTCTCCACCAAATCAAGACTCCAGTTGCATCTTTTAGGTGAAAAGGCAGATGAGTAGATTCTGATCCAAATACAACTGAGGGGAAAGGGAAAAGAGTGACGTCTAGGCGACACTGTCACGCACCTGCGGGCTAACACGCTAACCTGGAGGTGCACAATAACTGGGCAGGACGCCTCCCCCACAGCCAAGGCTCTCCTTCCAGAAGGGAAGTAGATTTCTCTCGGCGGAGACTGAGGCAGAGATAAACTCCATTTCCTGATCCAAAGGTGGCGCTCACATGGACACATTTAATCATCTGCTAATTTATGTCTCCACATTCTGTTCGGTGCAGAAAAGGATGAAACGGCCCGTGGCCAAGAGGGAGCAAACAGAAGGCGGTCCTCCCACAGACGGGAAGACCCCGGACTGCAGGGGGTCTGAGGGGGGCCCCAGAGCCTGGAGGGGAGCGACTGCGCTGGTCACACAGTGCCAACCCCAGCGGACACATCTCAGACAGCTGACATGGGGGCTCGCCTCCCTGATCCGGCACCACGTGCGCTTCCCAATGAGGCACGCGCAACCAGACCCTTCAACATCTCTTTGTTTCCTAGTAGGGCTTTTCTTTTCTTTTCTTTTAAATTGTATTTATTTATTTATAGACAGAGGGGAAAGGAGGGAGAAAGAGAGGGAGAGAAACATCACTGTGTGGTTGCCTCTCGCACGCCCCCAACTGAGGACCTGGCCCGCAACCCAGGCACGTGCCTGACTGGGAATCAAACCAGCGACCCTCTGGTTCTCAGGCCGGCGCTCAATCCACTGAGCCACACCCGCAAGGGTTCCAGTAGGGCTTTTCAAGTTACTTCTCACTCCCCGGAATCCTTTCACGCCAAGCTGTTTGCCTTCCAGTATTTATGTTCTCAGCTCAGAAGTTGGGCCCTGGCGCTCACAGACTCTGCAGAAATAACTGGCCATGGAGGGGACAAGCCTAGAACGGGCGCTCGTGCCTCCGTCCCCAAATACTGCCACACACTCCCTTCTGTAATTCACGTCCCTGCAAGGGACCACGGTCACACGCTCCCTCACTTAAGTCACCAAAAGAGCAGGCTGAAGAGCACAGAAATGGCTTACGGATTGAAGTACTGTGCAGACTGCTCCTCGTGATTACTTATAAAACACAAATGTCAAGTTTAAGGGGCTTTATTAGTCTCTAAAAGCCAACTCCTCCACCTCTCGACCACCGCCGCTCCACCCTGTAAAGCGCTGAGGTGGACTTGAGGACAAGAGCTTCCTGACCTCACCTGACGACCAGTCAGGCACAGCGGTGCGGAGAGCGGGGCCGGTTCGCTGTCCTGACGCCCAGGGTCCCGGTGCGCTGGAAGACACCCCACGTGGCGTGCGGGCGGCCTGACGCCTGCCCCAGTGGCCCCGGGAGAGCCGTGCTCGTCCCGAGGGCTCGCTGCATGGCAGGGAGGCAGCCCCACCGAGGTGACAGCCCGGGGGTCCCCCGGGAGCCATGAGTGTGACCGGCTGCAACATGAGCTCCTCCCCCCCCCCCCCAAGAAGCGACGTGGAGAGCATGCCCTTAGCTGCCCAAACTCCGCTGGTGTCTACGCACCAGTTCTGCATCCTGCCCTGCACATACGGCTCAGCCCACACAATGACGACTGCCCTTCAGAGGAGAGCGAAAATCAGGCGATTTCACCAGAAGCTCGGGTTTTGGAAGGACAGCTTCCAAGAGAGCAGGACGGGACCTGCTGAGACACGACAGAGCCACCTGGCTTCCTCCTTACTTGTCACTGGCCAGGTGATAGAGGCGCCTGTTCACACATCCCGTGCACAGCAGGGTGGCGGCATCCAGGTAGCACAGGATCTTCAGCAAGATTTCTGAGGGCATGCTGCGGGGCGGGGGACAGATCGGTGGGTGTCTCACCCAGAACCCGCTGCCGCCCCGCCTCAGAGAAGGCTGCCACAGACACACGCCACCAGCCCGCAAGGCCAGCCCACCCTCATCGCCCACGACATCCCGCGGCGTGCTCTGGTTTTCACAACCCTCAGGCCGCACACCACTGCCACCCACTGCGCTGGGGCCCGGCGTCCACTTGTTCCCTCGACAGCACAGACCCCGGGACGTAATCCGTGGCCGGTTTCCTGGGCCTTCGCCCCGAGACCGCGAGCCTCACGGGAACACCCGGGAGCAGCCGGCCCCGGGCCCAGTGTCTGGGACAGAGAGCCAGCTGCGGGGATACGGGGCCTGGCCTCGCACGCCTCGCTGCTCCCCACAGTACAGGCATTAAAGCCGCAACGGGTGTCCCTAATGCTGTTTTTTCTTTCTGGCTTTTCATTTCCTTTCAAAAACGCACTAAAAGCGCTGTGCCCTGTTAGCTAAGCTAGTTATGATAGCACTAATGGCCGGAAGCCTGAAATCGGACACCTTACATTTTAATCTGAATTTTGCAATTTGTAGCCTCTGCGAGCCCCGCTTCCCCCGCCGTAAGCCGCCCATGGTAACCCCACGCCTGCGGGGCCCCGCGCTGGGCGGAGCTCCGTAAATCTTAGGGCGCTAGGAGTCCACGGGCGCCTTAGCGTCGCTTTCAAACTGTGCTTTTTAAGAAAAATAAAGATTCTACAGCTCCTGTTGCTTGTTCCTGAGGCTACAGTAGCAAGTCTTGCCATGGCAAACCGGGTTCCCAAAATCCCCGAAGCTAAGACATTGCGAGGCCTCCTGAGTGTCTAAGAGGGCACTTGAAGCTCCCTTCTCCGTTTCCAAGGGTCTTTGTCAACGGGAAAGTGAATCCTTTTAAAGAGCGTTTTTAGAAAGGAAACATTAAGTTGACTTATCACTTTTAGCTTCATAAAATTAGCCTAATAACGATGGGGTGACAGCTGGTGACTCACACCGAGCCTCCTCCACGAGTCCACTGTCAGAGGGCTCACAGCAGCAGCCTGGCGCACGCGGCACCGGAACGGCGTCTGAGAGCCCCGCGCCGAAGCCCCCCCAGGAAGCGCGCGCACCCTGCGCCCCTCACCTGTCCAGCCGCAGCGCGCAGTCCGGGCGGGGCCCCCCGCGGGGCCCTCTGCCGGGGGCACACGGCTTCCCGGGAGCCCAGAAGGCCGCAGCGCCCACACCGGGCGCCCTCCTGAAAGGAAACGTGGGAAGTTCGCGTTACCGCGATGCAAGGGAACTGTCCGCTCCCCAAGATGGCGTTGCTGGGCCCACGGGCTCCGAAGACTGTGCCCGGGGAAGCTCGCTCTGCAGGAAGGGAGGGGTGGGGACAGGGACGCGCCGGGGGCCTGGAGCCTGGGCTCCCGTGTTCGCTAAGGCTGAAGGCCGAGGCTCACTCTGCCCACGGGCTGTCGGCGTGGAGGAGGTTCAGTAAAATGTGCTTCGTGGGAACAAGACGGAAAGAGGAGATGTCCTCATTGCCCGACCTCGATAACACGGCCCAGAACCTCGTGAAAATGCCACTGGCGGAGTGGAACCCTGAGAGCGTGAGCCAGGCCCGCCCCGGGGCCCACGGCAGGTCCCAGCTCTCACTCAGCGGCCGCGGCCACGGAGGTGCCGCCCGCTCGCCCACACGCGTGTTCGTTTTCCCTTCTCGCGTTCAGTGGCTTATACTCGGTCCCCCGTGTTTTTTATTTCAGCGGTACCTAAAACAACCGAACTGCGCACTCAGTGTAAAGATGCGATGAAATCGGGGAGACTATACCATGCGATCGGTTCTTCCCAGAAGTCCCTAAAGGGATTTTTATGACGATCCGCCTTCGGAAGCAGTGGTGCTCCCTGGCGGCGTGGCAGGGGTCGGCGCCACCCAGAAGGTCACTGGGCAGCAGCGGGCACAGCGGCGCGGGGGGACCCCCAGAAGGAGACCCTCTGAGTTTGCTCAGAGACACAGACTTGGCCGTGACCCCGCGGCGCGGACAGTGCCGCGCGGCAGGGGGCGCGCCAGGACCCACGCACCTGCCGGGGGAACCCGCTTAGGGCCCCGCGCCCCGCGCTCACGGCCCGTGGGCGGGGCAGAAAGCCCGTAACGTTTCCACCTCGCCACGTCCTAAGGTCACACAGAGACGAGAGGGGGCTCCCGGCCTCAGAACGAGGACGGGCGCTGGGGGTGCGCGGCGGAGCGGAGCCCTTTCGGGACGGGCAGGTGGCGACCCGTGGGGCGCACCCGTCTGGGCAGGTGCGGCCCATTCGCGCGGCGGGTCCCCGCGAGGCGCTGCTCGGGGGTTGGGGCGCTGCCCACGTTCGCACCCCCACAGTGCCCATTAACTGACCTAACGTAAAGGGAAGGTTTCCGGGGGGCTGCTCTACTTGTAGCCTGACTTGGGGTGGCCCACGCGTCCACGTTGAAGACACTTCCTCCCGCCGTCCTTCCAAACCTTTCCCACACTGACAGGGGCCGCCGGCAACGCGCCAGAGACGACCCAGTGGGCAGGAAGGGGACGGGGCGGCGGGGCGGGGGGCGAGGGGCACCGTCACCTGAACCCGCCGCTCCCGGGGGCCTCGTCGCCGCCCCCGAGGGGCTGGTGCAGCGCCTGGAGGCCGAGCCATTGCTGCTGCAGAAGCCGGCCGCGTCCGGTCGCCATGGACACCCGGCCGGGACGCGTGGGCGGTGCGAGCCGGGGGAGGCGAAGAGAACCGCCCCCACCCCGCGCCCACCCGACGCCGGCGCGCTCCGCGACACGCGTGCGCAGAAGCGCCTCTCCGCCCCCTCCGCGAGCGGTTCTAGAGACTTCCGAGCGCTTCGAGTTTGGAACGCCGCGGAGCGAGTCTGCCGCCCTCGTTCCTGCCCGCGTGCTGACTCTGGGGTACTTCGCGCTACTGCCTGTCCCTTTATTTTTTAGGAAGAAACTGAAATTCAAAGGCCACATCATTTCCCCGCAAGGGAGGACAGAGCCACCATCAGACCCGAGGATTTCCCGGTCACACAGTCCCCTATAAAGTGTCACTAGGATACGCAGTTCGCAGTTGCTACTTTGGCTTCTGGGAGTTCTAGAACTACGACCCGACAACGCGAACCCTGCCGAAACCCACTACGCGCAGCGCATGCGTAACAGGCGGCGCAGGGTCGTCTGGGAGACAGCGAGAAGGCCGTGGCGGTCTGGCCGCCTTGCCCTCTGGGAGATGTAGTCCTCGACTCTTCCCCGCTGCAGGAACTCAGCAGTCCTCAAACTACTACTCCCAGGGTTCCTGAGGGTTTCCCAGGGTGCTTTGCAAAGGCATGGCGGGGAGAGTGTGAATGTCAACTTTAGAAGGTAACCAGAGCCCTTTGATTGAACTAAAAAGAGGACCGAAGAGGAGAGGTGGACAGCAGCTCCCCTCGGGAGGCTCTTCGTCTCAACAACGCTGCCGGGGCTGGCGTTTGGGTCGAGCAGGCCGCGCAGCCTTCCGGGCGTGAATGTGTGCGCTGGAGCACCCGGCCGGCCGGGCGTGGGGCAGCCGGTGAGGCTCTGCTGGCCGAGGCGGGCCCCTCCCTGCGTGCAGCGGGTTTCCGGGAGCAGGATGGGTGCGCTGCTGCGAGCCGTGCAGTACGCGGAGAAGCTGCACGGGTCATCGGGGACGCGCCTGCTTCCGCCTCGCTCCGTGCTGAGCAAAGCCTGCCTGAGCACCGAGCGCAGCTGGAGATGGGCACCGCACGAGCGGAAGCCGGTGCGGCCCGGCCGTCTGCTGGGGGTCGCCCGGAGGGCCGTCTGGACGCAGGGACAGGGCCCCCGGAGAGCGAAGGAGGATGTCGGCAAGCAGGTGTCCGTGCACGGCCAGAGGGGGGAGCCCGCCGTGTCGACGGCACAGAAAGGTAAAAGGGGCTCTGCAGTGAGGACCGGCCTCTCCGCGAGCGTGGCCGGAGGGGCCCGCGCGCTTCTGTGCGAGTTCCGTGCTGGGGATGTCGCGTCAGGTCACCCCAGTGACCGGGCGGCTGAGCACCCGAGAGGACGGGCCTGCGATCTTCTTCGTAGATTTGAACTCAGATCTGAAAGTCGATGTCGGTGTAACTTGGTTGAATTACGTCTAGAAGATCTTCTCCGCTTCATTAGTTTGGGCGTGGAGAGAGCGGTGTAAACGTAACCATCGTTTAGGCCCTTAGACAGGTGGGTTGCCCGGCGTCAATCCATCCATCTGGCTCTCCCATGCAGCCCTTCAGACGTTAGTGCTGTAAGGCGGGGCGCACCTCCCCGACTTCACACAGCTGAAAACTGAATGCCAGGTTCCCGAGGTTCCGCGTTCGGGTTCCCAGGCCCGTGCTCTGTAGGACAGACGCTCACAGCGTTCCTGAGCTGCAGTGCGGTCTGTGCTCAGCACTTGGACAGGTGCTGACGGGCGTGCCAGAGAAGTCCTGAAACACAGAGGCTACCGCGTAATTGAAAAGGAGATAGATACAGAGAGGGAAACAAAACCGTGCAGAAAGATTAGCTGTGCCACAGAGAAGGAGGACTAGGGAGAGTGTGATCAAGGGTCATTGGCTGGAGAAAATAGAGAAGAGAAATGATTAAGTCATAATCCATAGTGATTAACTCATGTAGTTCAGCTCAATAGCCACGTTTCCTGAGAGGCGGCTGCTGTGCCCAGTTACTGAGTTAGACCTGACACCCTGCAGGCTCAGGGTGTCCACCATCCCACTCCCCGTCCCCACGACCTGTGCAGTAATAAGAATGTATAAGATGGGACATGCGAACTGTCATTTTGTCAGGGAACGTCAGCAAAGTTTTCACAAATGACGTAAAGAAGCATTTTTTTTTATGTTTTCATTTCACAAATAACGTGAAGAAATAAGTAAAAAGGAAGCAAAGAAAGCAGTGCAGATACCCGTGATCATACCACACACAGATGACTTTGATCATTTGGTTTCTGTCATTTCTGTGCATGTATTTTATAACAAGTAATTTAGTTGAATCCTACCAGTTGTTTTTGCAATTGGCTGAATATGTCAAAAATGTAGTTTGTCATTCAAAATAGCGTGATGAAGAGTTCAGCGTGAAGGAACAGCCCGTGCACAGAGGTCAGAGGCGCAGAGGGGTCAGCACGTGCCAGCCCCATGGCTGCGGCAGCAGCACAGTCACACGGCGGGCAGGCCTGCTGCGGAGCCTGTGGGGCCCTGGGAGCAGCACTCCCCCGCGTGGGTACAGAGAGGCCCGGCCCGCCTTGTGCAAGGGCGGAGAGGATGCGGTGGTCTGCCTCCTGCTGGCGAGGGGGCGTCCCGCACGCCCCGCAGTGTACTCCCGGAAGCTCTGCCCGCGTGGTCAGGCAGCCCTGCGTCTCTGCTGGGCTTGTCCGCACACTCGGAGCGCACGTGTCTTAGCAAGCCTCGCAACACACGTGCCGCCGGTAGCTGTCGGCTGTGACGTGGTGGCCCGTGCTGCAGAACACCCAGAGCCGCGCTGTCCAGAGAAAACTGCAGTGCCGGAAGCGTGCTGCCTGCGCGCTGCCCCAGCATGGCAGCCACTAGCCACCGGTGCCTGCTGAGCACTGGAATGGTGCCCGTCCGGAGGAACTGAGTGTTTGTTTCACTTTAAGCTAACGTAGGTTAGTTTTTGAATTAAACTTAAAGGGCCATGGGTGGCGTGTTGCTACTGTATTGGACGTCCCGGATCTGGAATGTGCAGCCCACTTAGAACGATATTAGGACAGGGCCAGACCGTGCGCAGACACTGCTATGATCTGTTCTCTGTTACTGCAAACTAGCACCGTTGCTCCTCCTCAGTGGAGGGGGGATCAGTGCCTTCTCCCCATTGGTGGCCGACTTCGTGAGGCTCTGCTAGTGCGCCCCCCGAGTCACCCTCTGTGTCGAGGCCACTGCTTGGGTGAGTTTGCAGCAGCCGGCCGTCACCCTCCGGGACCCGTGGGTTTTATAAGAGGAAGACTGGTGAATGATGTGGGAATGTGATGGAGACCGTCACCCCTGTACCCTAGGTCTCTCTGCCGCCCCTCTCCAATGTGATTCGGGTGGGCTGTGCTTTTGGTTTGGTTCTGAGTCTCAGGCATATTTGGGAACAGCTGCTTCGGAGCACAAACCCGCCTCACCAGAAGTACGGGAGGTTCTTGCGTGTGTCCAGCACGCGTGTGACTCCGTGCTCTTTTCTCTTTACAGTTAAAGAAGCGGGAAGAGATTTCACCTACTTCATAGTGGTGCTTATCGGAGTCACCGTTACAGGTGGAAAACAGCAAGTATAAGACGCCCCGAATGTCCGTCTCCCCTGCTGTCTGTCCCGCCCGTGCCTCACTTGACCTCCTTTCTCTGTGACTTGCAGGTGGCTTGTTTTACGTGATTTTCAAGGAACTCTTTTCTTCATCCAGTCCTAGTAAGATATACGGGAAAGCCTTAGAAAAATGCAGATCACATCCCGAGGTGAGTCCTCAAGATAGAGTCACACAAACTCTAATAACAGGGAGAAGGTGCCGGGAGTCGAAGAGGAGTGGGCAGAATCCACACGCCGGTTCTGCGCTAGTGAAGTTCACGGAACGATACATAATGGCACTGGCTCGCTCTCCTGTACTTGAAGTGCCCAAGAGCACCCAGAGACCCGCGTGGCGTGTCTCGTCCTGACTGCACAAGAGCAGTCGTTGTTCTAGTCCCCACAGATCCTGAGTGCTTAGCCCGGACCAGCGGCTTAAACCGCGCACGGCTCTGGGTCTCGGGTCATACGTCGTCCCTTTCTGTAAGGCTTGTGTGCTGTGTCTGGTCCTTCTTAAGAAACCTGGCCCGTGACCCCTGTCGCAGTAGTAATCCTTACTGCGCGCACGGCCGACCCAGGGGCGGCGCTTGTCCCCGCGGTGCTTCGTGCTCACTGAGCCCCGCGGAGACCGCCTGTCGGGCCCTGCTCCGTCCCGTGGGCAGGAGGGGAAGCTGACGCTCCGAGAGGAAACGGCGTGAGCGGTGGCCTGACAGTGTCGGGCGTCTCTAAAAAGACGGACACTGGCCGTGTCCTCTGCACGCTCGGCCTCTCCTAGAGCTTCAGCCTTTAGAATGAAACAAAACACAGAATCCGCCTAGTGGGCGGGTAGCAAAGTCAGAACTCAGTTTGCCACCTATAAGAGCTCTCCAGATAGTAACTGAGCACTTAGTTTTGCCAGCATTTATGAAGTTCCCGCTCTTTGCCAGGCACTGCCTGGTTGGAAAAGAGAAGACCCTCGTGTTGTGACACTGGTGTGTCGAGTCTGTTCTGTTGTCAGAACAGCTGTCCCATCTGTCCCAGCCCCACACCCCTTAAGTCTCTCATCGTCCTGTCCTTCTCGTTTATGCACGAAAATGTGATACTGAAGGTGCCAACACAAAATGAGATTTTATTGGTTTGATATCAATTTTTTTTAAGTTCCAAGATGTTTGCATTTTAAATTCAATAAAAATTATACTTTCGTTTTGTTGGGAGGTGTCCCATGAGGGGTAACTGATTCACGCCCGCAGGTCTGGTTTGCTTACTTGGGCTTTTGTTTTCACTGGGTCCGATGACTTAAAAAGTCGCTTCGTCTCATGGCTTCTAGTATCGGACCCCGTTGGGTAAGCGTCACCCAGGACGTCCGGGCGGTTGAGCACGAGAACACTGGCTGCTGGCCTGTTCTCCGTGAGCAGCGGGAACAGCGCCGGCTCACAGCGCTGTCCCGCCGCGAGCCCCGCGCCACGGGGTCGCCTGGGCCAGGCTCCGCGCGGGGGCACCCCGGTTAGCCATGGGCTGGGCTTTGCGTTGTAACGTGTTTCATTGGTGGAGTTGCCAGTCTGACAGGGTCCTGGGCTTACCGGTTTTTCCCTAAAATCCCTTGCTTTGTCGGGGAACGTCTTCCTAAGAAACTTAGGACGCACGCTGAGCCGCGCGCTCTCGTCCCCGCGCAGGTCGTCGGCGTGCTCGGTGAGCCCGTGAAAGGCTACGGCGAGGCGACGGCGCGTGGCCGCAGGCACCACGTCAGGTACGCGCTGGCCCGCCCCGGCGCTCGGGCCGTTGTGGGGGCGAGGCCTTCAGGCCCCTGTGCTTTTCCCTTCTCCGCAGTTTTATTGAATATTCAAAAGACGGGCTGCACCACATCCGCGTGAAGTTCTACATCCAGGGCTCGGAGCCGGGGAAGCGGGGGACGGTGCACGTGGAAGCGAAGGAGGTGCGTGCGGCGGGGCCGCCCGCTCCGCGCGCGCGCTGCAGGCCACCGGGGCGGGAAGGGTGCCCTGGGATAACCTCTCTTTTTTACAGAACCCAGAAGGCGGTGGGTACGAGTTCCGATACATCTTTGTAGACCTTGAAGCCTACCCTAGAAGGACTATTGTCGTTGAGGACAACCGATCCTGAGCCCGGAAGGAGCCCGCACACGCGCGTCTGCGGCCGGGGGCTGACTGGCGCACCCGCCCTGACCCCCGCGGCCCCTCCTGGGGTCGGTCCGAGGAGGACAGCGAGGGGGCCGGCTCCCGCCCTGCGCGGTGTGGCGCTGAGACAGCGGGACTAGAGATGTTCTGGAAGAGAAAAGAGTCATTAAATAGCGTGCTTTAGGCGATGCCGGGCAGTGTGTCTGCTCTCCCTAACATCACCCTTCGTAAGGCGTTTGCGTTAGAAAGTCTGCATCATGTAAGCAGGAAAATAACCCAGTATGGTGTGCTTTTCTGATGCTTTATAGCCACATGAAATCTGGAATAAAATTGAAACTAGCGTGTCAGAAGCAGCTGCCTTCCGTGCCCTTGGGTGTCTGACCTGAGACGGACATTTGAGAACCGCAGGGGCCAAGTGATAACACTTACTCGTCGGTGGTCACAGAAAGGCCGTGCACGCCGTGTGAGTGGGAACCCAGTGTGTCTCCCGTGTCCCCTCTGTGCGTCACGGGCATGGGACACAGTGGGAAAGGGAACTCGAAAGCCGGTGGGTCTGCCAGGTTCCCGCCAGGTACCTTCTCCTCGTCCAGCCTCGCAGACGAGGCTCGTTAGAGTGGCTGGATGAGGTGACAGGCGAGTGCCTGGGCCACAGAAGGTCCCCTGGTGTGTCCCAGCGCTTCAGAAGCCGCACTGCGGCGTCACGGCCAGGAGCGCTGTGGGGATGGGGGTCCCGCGAAGCGTCGGAAGGCCTTCGTGGCCACGGACACCCTGCTTGATCTGAGGTGGGGAAGGGGCCCTCACTCACAGGAGCGTGACCACGTGCTGTGCGCTGGGACAGGTCTGAAGGTGCCCTTGTCTGCGGCGGCGGTGGTGCTCTTGCTTCAGGGGCCGTCCGCTGGGGGCCTGGAACGGCGGGTCAGCTGGGACAGCCGGACCCCCAGGCAACCAGCCTCCGGGGTTCCGTCCGTCTCCCTGCCTCGCTCAGTTCATGCTTCAGTTTAACAGCTTCTTTTACATGTTATTTATATTTAATTTTAATTATGAAAAATCCCAAACAGTCACAAAATGCAGAAAAGATCACTGCTGGCGCCCCGTCTCCCTGCCGTAACATTTTAAGTGGCCGGGCACTTCTGACTGGACTTTGTGCCCAACCCTGTGTTCCTGTCCCTGCCGGTCGACTGTCCGCTCGGGTCGCAGGCTGGGACGTCCGCTCGCTCGCCTCCGCTCTGCACAGGACCCGCCCGAGCCACCGGCACCACGGCCCGGCTGCGGCACTGCCGCTGAGGCTCAGCACGGGGTGTCTCCCCACCTTGCCTTCGGGCGCCTCCCGTTGCGGCAGGCCAGGCCCCTCCGAGATCGGAGCTCATCAGAAAGTTATTTTCACAGTCACATAAAAGTTTTCAAAAAAAACCCGTGCACCCAGGCCCTGAGTGACCCCGGGAAAACGTCGTGTGGTTGTCATAGTTTTAGTTCCCTCTGCCGCACGCACCGCATGGTAAAGTCTCTGCCCTTACAGGGAGCGTCTTTAACCGGCCCTGGCACCCGGCTCCGATGCTGGCGTCCGCCCGTGGGCTTGCCCTGCCCTCAGGGTCCTTTCTGAGACTGCAGCAGCCCCTCGTGTGGTCAGTGTGAACTAGAGACCACTCTCCCCCAAAGCATTTACTCCCCAGCCCCAGGCAGTGCGCCCCTCGTCGGAGGTGAGTCTGCGTGGGAGCCGTCTCCGTGACGGGGAACTGTGGGCAAGAGCAGGGTTTGTCGGGGCCGCCGCCCCAGCAACCAGGCTTCCAGCCCCGCGCGGTGCCGGGGACGGTTTCCCTCGTGGGGGAACCCCGCGCCCTAAACCGTTCCCCTCCGTCTCCTCCCAGGGCGGCTGCCCGACTACTGGGTCACAGGTTTCCACTTGGGGTCGTGTTTACTACACTCCTCTTCGATATACTTAACATGAAGTATTCACGGGGTATCCGTGTGTGTCACCTGTTGAGTTCACTCATTCCACAAACCGCCGTTGAGGACATGCTGGATGTCAGAGCCCGTGCCAGGCGCGAGGGCCCTACAGAGTAACGACCCCTGTCCTCGATGTCACGCCTTTGCGCCCTGACATCCAAGAGCTCCCCTGACGGGCCGTTAAGATGGGCGCGTGTGTTTCTCTCCTGAACACTCAGCTGCTTGCAGTTTTCTTACCACGTGACATTGGGCCGCGTGCACAGTCCTCACCGGGTGGGGAAGCTGCCGCTTCGGGCACGAGCTCTCCTCCCTCGGCGGCGTTTTCCGCAGCCGTCGACGGAACTCCATGGAACTGCACCACAGTTGGGGCCACGCGCACTTTTTATGGCCCCTCATTATCGGCAGCGTGTCTACAGCGCACGAGGAGAGACCGCCGAGCCCCCCGCAGCCCCAGGCCACACGCTGGCGGGCCGAGCGCTTACCGGGCATGACCGCACTGGGTCCTCGCAGCCACGGGGGCCGACCAGGGGCTCCCGCGTCACTAACGGGACCGGGGGGCTTTCCTGCGCCTTGGGAGCCAGAAACAGGGTTTCTCACGCATTCCGTCTCCGAGCGCCTTTTAACGCCTCCGGGGTCCGCCCCCACGCGGAGCCTGGAACGGACTGACGCCATGTCGGTTCCCCTCCCCCCACGCCTCCCCGATCACAGATATGACACGTGTGTTGCAGACAAAATGTAAACAATCTGCCAACAAAACAGAAGGTAGGGGCAGGCTGAGGGAGAACTCTAAGGAAATAATGCGTTCCCTCCTGCTCAGTGGGCTCGTCACGGGGCCGGCAAATGCTGGGAGAAGTCACAGCGTGTGACACAGCCCGGGCTCGAGCCAGCACACGAGCCCGCAGCTGTGCCCGGTCAAGGCGGAGCCAGGTAACCCAGGATGAACTTGGCAGCTCAGCATCCTCGGCCCCGTAATGCCCACTGGTTCTGGGGACTAGAAGTGGGCGTACCTTTTAGTGCCCCCCACTCAGGAGGCAACCAAAGCATCTACTGGGCAGTGACCGGCTCAGAGTCACCCGCTCGGTGTGACCCCCGAACCAGGGACGTGACCCCAGGCCTGTCTGCTTCTCGGGCGTGGGTGTTTGACCAGTAGTAACACAGTCTTTCGCTCGCTCTCTCCCCGGCTCAGCTTCCTCGTCCCTGAGGTGGGGACAGCAATGCCGCCTCTGCAGGCTGTCGTAGGGGTCACAGGAGGGGTGGAGGTGTTTCAGCGGGGCGGGCAGCTGTCCCTGCACCTCTTGTCTGCCCTTGAGGCCGTAGATAGAGGAGGTAGCATTTTCATTTCTTTACCTCCAGCTCTCAGAGTATTTGGAAGACAACAGAGTCTCAAAACTTGTGTTAAATCCGGGCCTCAGAAACGTCTATAGCTCTGATACCTAAACAACACATGGCTCAGAAGGGCCTCTAAAAAGCCGCAGAGTGCCCAGCGGCTGGAGTGCTGGCCCGTCCCACGGCCGCCCTGCATTATTAAGACAGAATAACACAGATCCAGTGCCTCTAGGAGGTTGAAACAACCCCAGGACCCTCCTCTCTGCGTCTCTCCCCTTCCCTTTCTTCCAAGAACAGGTGTCCTTGGGTTTAGGGCTCATTGTATAATCCAGGATGGCCTCATCTCAAGATCCTTAATTTAATTACATCTGCGAGTGACTCCAGATAAGGTCGCATTCATCCACCGGGTGCAGGTATTAGGACATGGGCATGTTTGTTTGTTTGTTCGTTTTTTGTTTTTGTTTTGGGGGGGCACCATTAAATCCACTCAGGGCCCAAGAATCTGTAGCTTTTAATGGATCCCCCCATGCCACAGGACGGGTTGAGCACAGCTGGCCGTGAGCATGCCCACCGTCGGCTCTCACTGCTTTAGTGACCTCCTCCTCTGAGTTCCCTGCATGTGTTGGCCTCGTCTCCACTGAGGCTGTCCGTTTACTGGGGACAGGAGCCAAGCGGGGATCCAACAGCTCACAGCCGTGAACCCGCCACCGCACTGGGATGCTGCCCAGGGCTGAACTGCAGCGGCGATTTCTCTGGAACTCAGACGTGACCTCCTGCGCCCTCCTCAGCTCTGCCACTCGGGGGTCTGCTCCCACCTATTCGCACACCATCCCCAGTCACTTACTAAAACCCACTCACAGAAGGTGCCTCCATTTCTGAAGGGTGTTGAACCTGCCGCAGAGGTGAACGATGGGACTGGACCTGGTGGGAGCAAAGACAGTCACCATGCACACAGCTTTGGCTGGGCTCCCGGGTGCCCGAAAGGAAGTCTGAAACTGAGGGTGAGACACGGTCTCCAAGTCCTGTGCCCCCCACCCTGAGCTGTCTCTCTGCTCCAGGCTGCAGAAAAGCCACTCAGAGCCAAGTGCCAGCAAGTGGAGACAGCAGGCCACAGCTACCCAAGCACTCCAAAAAAACCTGAACTTTCCCAGAGCTGTCTCCCTTTCCCCCTGAAAGCCAAGCAAACTCGGATGTTACTCCACAGTTACGATGCTCCCCTACGGCTGATCAGACATTAGTAGTTCTGGTTAGAAATAACCACGGGGATTCAATGGCCCACGAGGCCTGCGGTCACTGCCTGCTCAAGGTCAACACTGCGGTGGATTTCTTGAGTTCAAAAAAATAATTCAGCCCTGGCTGCTGTGGCTCAGTGGGTTGAGCACCGGCCTGTGAACCAAAGGGTCGCTGGTTCGATTCCCAGTCAGGGCACAGGCCTGGGTTGTGAGCCAGGTCCCCAGTTGGGGGCGCACAAGAGGCAAGCACACATTGATGTTTCCCTCTTTCTCCCTTCCTCGCTCTCTAAAAAATAAAATCTTTAAAAATATATTAAAATAAAAATTAAATAATTCAGGTCCTTGTTCCCCTTACCGCCATTTACCGACGTTCCCATGAAGGCCTCTTGGCGTGACTGCCAGAGGGAAAGCTCACGTGTGACTCTTCCACCCACCTGCGGTGGACTTTAGAGATACCCTTCGGCTCTTTATGGAAGTTATGACATTTCGAGGTCATATTCATAGAAACCAACAGTACGTCACAAGTCACAAGAGACCAGCCTTCGGATCTGGGCATCTTTGCAGAACGAGAAGGAAGGTTGAGCTGTACGATGTGTGTAAAGGGTTTAATTTGTTAGCTCCTGTCATCCAGGTCAACCTAATCTACGCGGAAAAAGATGTAAATCCTTAGCTCAGAAGCGTTTTTACCGTGCCAGTCAAATACCTTGTTTGAAATTATAATGAGCAGAACTATTTGGAAAAGTATTAAAGCTATTTATATGCCTGTTTTAAAGGCTTGCCATGGAGTTCAACTATTGTATGTGTGGAAGCCGTGGTCTGGAATCATCACCGAAGGAGAATGGGCTCCTGATGCTATGACGCCTTGTCTCCCACCCCACCTTCCACACAACCTCACTTTCCGCCATCGCCGCCTCCTCCCACTGCCCTGGCTCCTCCTCGTGACTGCAGCTGTGGCGGCCCTGCCCTGGGGTGTCTGCACGTGTAAGAGGACATGAGTGCCCCAGCAGTGGGGGAGGGGAGTCCCCGTCCCCTGCGGGAGGCTCTGCTCTCATGCCGCGCCCCCCCATGAGCTCCTCTGAGGGGCCTCCCTTCAAGTACAGCTGCGCAAACCCTGTAGGAACCAACGGTCAGGTACCCTACATTCCCACGCTCTAGGAAAACAAGTCCTTCTGAGAAACCCCGACAGTACAGTAAAAATCGGAATCATATTAAACTAGGATTTGAAAATTATCAAATTGGTTCTCATCAAGGAGTTAGGACAGGGTTCAGCTTTTGAGCTAGACAAACCCAGGAATGAAGTCCTTATTCTGCCACTGATTTGGCCGAGTGACGTGGATAATTCTACTTAACCTCTCTGAGTCTCGATCAGTCTGAAGGTGACGTGGGACCAAAAAGGGTGAAGGCCGAAGGGGAACACGCAGAACCAGCTGACAAGAGCCTGGGACACGGGCAGCTCATAACAGGCTCTGCAATGACCTCTCCTGTCTGCTTGCCTTTGCGCAGAAAAACATTCACATGGGCCAAGACTAGATGCCTTGGAAGTAGATGCCACACCTTCTCTACAGCGGGCACGTAGGACCACAGAAACTCAGCTTTGTCCCGCAGAGACAGCCTAATCAATGCGTGTGACGCAGGCATGAGGTGTCACAGAGCAGTACACATACGTACATTTTCACCCGCCCCTCAGGTGCCCAAGACCCCCTGAGAGAACCAGGGTTCTCTGGGGAAATGGCTGATTCCAGGCAGCAAGACCTGAGATCAGCCGGAAACATCTCCTGCCGAAACACAAGGAAGTGCCCAGGGAGCAATGGGGACACGTCAGAAGAACACAGGGGCCATTTGCACGTCGCCGTGAACAGCAGTAAAGCACTACCCACTGAATAAAACGGAATGCCTACTGATGGAAATAAGGAAATTGAAAGTTTCACGATGAATGGGATTTTCTGGGAGGTTCCCACCGCAGACACATGATGTTAGACGCCCCCGAATTCAAGACATTTTGCTAAATAACTGGCCTGCGATGTTCAAAAGGATCGAGGTCATAAAAGCCAAGGAGACATTCCTGAGACACTCCGCTGGCCCGAAGGAAACTAATGAGATAACACACCAAACATACCGTGTGAGCCTGACATGTCCGACTGTAACAGGCAACATCAGAACGACGGGACACGCATGGGGAGGCCGAGGATTACATGATAGCAGTAACGAGTCAGGGTTAGTCCTCCGATTCCGGAGGCTGCGTTGTGCTGTGAACTGTTTTGTGTGAGACACACAGGTGTCTCTGGTCGCCGTAACAAGCGCCACAGACTGGCTTCAACAACAGAAATTAAATTTCCCATAGTTCTTAGAGCTAGAAGATCAAAGTGTGTTCAGGGTTGGTTTCTTATAGATCCTCTCCCCCTTGACTTGTGGGTGGCCACCTTCTCCCTGTGTCCTCACGTGGTCTTCCTTGTGGGTCTCTCGTCCTCACCTCCTCTTCTTGTAGGGACACCAGTCTTACCTGAGGGGGGCCCAACACTTGACCTCATTGTCACTTAATTACGTCTTTCCTTCAAGACCCCATCTCCAAATGCCGTCCCATCCCGGGGTCATGGGGCTCGGGACTTCAACTCAGGAATTTTGAGGGGACATAAGTCCACCCATAAAAGTAGGAGGAAGTTCTTGTTTCCAGGAAATATGTACTAAAGGACTTGATGTCCCGGGACATCCTGTCAGCAGCCTATTCTCAGATGATGCAAGAAAAAAAAAAAAAAAAAGAGTTGCTTGTATTATACTTCCTCGCAACTTTTCTGTAAGTTGAAGATTGTTGCCCCCCCCCAAAAAAAATTTTTTTTAAAGAAAAAGTCAGCGAGGGGAATTTCAAACTTCCTTACTATGTAGGGGAGTCTACCAGGACGAACAATTATAAATGATGCCGCAGCACTTTGAAACCTCGGCTCCGAATGTACGTGAGCTCTTCCTTCCCATCCTTCAGCAAGAGTGATGTGGTACTGATTTGTATAACCCGTCATCAAACGTTGGCGTGAATTCTTAACACGCTGAAAGAAAATGACCCTGGAAAGCATGAAGTATTTACAGCCCGCTGTCTGCTCTGCGCTGCCTGAGGAGAATCCGCACCTGTGCACAGACGCGCCTCAGCATTTGGGGACAGATGGCGGAGAGTAATAAAAAGACGGAGACACTAGAAGGCAGAAAGCGGAGCTGGATGCCCAGCGAAGGGATGCCGCTTTCCAGGGGTCGCTAGTGTCCTTGTGATCTTGAGACAAAGAACTTGAACTGATATTGCAGTTTTAATGTGTCAGACTCAGTCCGTTACCCCCCTTAACAGTGCATAAATCTCTCCTGTCCCCTGCAGAGGTGTTATTGCCCAGGAAAAGGCCTGCCAGCGTGCCAGCATTATCAGCCCACAGGGCCACTGCATAGGTGTGTGATGCTGAAGCATTATTAATCCCCTCACCTCCGCAGGACAGTTGACTTTAATGAAGAGGCCATATGTGCTTGTCCCTGTTATGTGAATTCCGTCCAAAATATTGTCACCTTCCCTCGCCTTTGCTCTGGGAATTGCACGCAGCCCTGATGCTGTGACCTACCCCCTCTTACTCTCTGCAGGGCCATCAGACCGAATCATAGCATCATAATCTTAATTGAAATACACTGTCCAGCGACCCCACCGTCACATAATCAGCTACCGCTCGGGCCCCACCGACTCGTTCACCTTGGCTCTACCACAAACAGAACCACATCCACCCCTCACCAGTGGGCACAGGCCTAAAGGGTTAGTCACCACACGCGCGCGCACACACACACACACGGACGTTCCTGACTCGTTAGCGCCAATAAAAATCAAACATGACCTACTACATTCACGCCGCTTCACGGTGCCTTTGATATTAACCTACCCTTCCTGAGCATCGTTACAAACTCGCAGGCCTTCAAACATGATTCTCACTGGAACGAAGGGGGCCGTTTCCTTTGTCATGCTGAATGTTGTACTGGATAGTTAGGTGATCCCGAACCCCTTTGTGCTGGTTCGTTTGTCCCGCCCTCACTCAGAACCCCACACAGGAAGACGTCACCTTCTAGGGGCCCCGGTTGGCAGGGACAATGTGAGAAACTAACACCCGGGCACCGAGCGAGCCCGTGGGGGCCGGGCGACCAAACACGGTGCTCCTGCTGCCTGTATGTGGCCGCTTCTCATGACAATCCTGGAGCAAGTGTTTGTTTTCAAGGTTATAATTTTAAGTTGTTAACTTTAATTTGATTTAATTAAGATGGAAATTAGGTTAGTTTCAATAACTTTTTAATTTAAATGTTTGTCTGTGTCTATTGTAGTCCCTCTAAGACACACACACTTTAATTGTTAAACCGCTTTCCAAAGCTCTGAGCACGCGTCCTTCTCTCCAACAAGCATCCCCGCCCTTGCCCGCGGCCGTTCTGCCACCACTGTGCTGCCAGGCCAGGTCACAGCGCCTGCTGTCCCGGTGTCTGCAGACCGAAACCTTAAACCTACTCCTGGCGCTCAGACTTGGAGTAGAAGGCACAGCCGGTGGGGAGGGAGGGTCTTCAGGGGAATGAGCCCTTCCCAGGGTCCTTAGGTCCCCCCGCCCCAGGGCCAGCCACTCGCCACAGTCCCAGAAGGAGGCTCCAAGAGCCTCCCTTGAAAGCTGCCACTCTGAGGACACCTCTGGCCACCCTGCCTCCGGGAGGCCAGTCCCCAGTGCCGGCTGGGTCCCACAGAAAGTCAGCCTGTGGTCTCCAGAAAGCTCCCCCGCTCCTGCGTTTCAGGGGAGGAAGTGGCTCTGAGGTTTCCTCACTGCCTCGGGGTTCCCCACAGGCACCTGGAAGGAGGGGGCTTTGATTCTCAGCCGAGCAGGAGGAAAACCCGCTTTGGACACACACGTGGCAGCTGGCGGACTCGGAAGGTCAAGGTGCCTGATTTTATTTACTCCCCCCACTTACCGTTCTTCTCTGAAGAAACACAGCGCGCAGATTAGGGAGAGGAGGGCAACATGGCTGGTGCCCCTCTCTTAGTTTCTTTGAATACGACCCTTGATTACGCATAGTGATGACTTGTGTACCGTGGCGTGTCATTAACACGGACAGAGGTGTGACATTAATTTAAAAGGCCTCATCGCGGGAGAAGCGGGAGGATGCAGGTGGGACCCCGTCCATTAGCTGACGTCGTCCAGGGTGAGCTGCACTTTCTGCAGAACCCTCCAGAAGGGGCTGGAGGCCGTTGCTTAGGGTTGGTTTGTTTCCTTCAAGAAGTTAAGTCCAGCTGTTTATATCAAAACCCTTAATTAATAACATGCTTGTTCTATAGTCTATCTGTTCTAGATCTGGACATTTATGTTTTTTAAAGAAATTCATAGGTTCCCTAGACCCCAGACTTTTCTGCTCCCAGAGATGAAGGTAGCCACTGTTAAAATTCAGGAACCTGCTCCATATTTGTATAACATCACCACCTCTAGGTGTCAGAAAATAAAGCTTAGGATCAGAAAAATATTTTTAAAAACATGAAAGCTATTAAAGAAAACATTTTAAATTTTTATTATTGGATAAACATTTGGAGGTAATGATGAAGTGTCAGGAAAGGCACGTGGCACATGATTGTCACAGTAAAGCACCGGGTTGAGCTGACTCTCCCCATCGACTTCCTTGTCCTCTGTGACAAATTTCACACAATATTGAAAAAGGGAAAAACAGACAAAACTACATTAAGCTAATTATTTTATCCTGGTGCCTTTGAGGTCCTAATTACTTTATTTTTTAAACTCCTAATTGGGTTCACTAATTTGTTTTATATAATTAACATAGAATGGTTTTATGTTTTTTAATTGTTATGATTGATAAAAAAAATAGTATTCCATATGTTCTAATTCTTGAAAACAGATTCACGGCCTCAGAGTGGGCGGGGCTGAGACACCGGCTGGGGTGGGGGTGGGGCAGGCTGGGGTCACTGATTTGTAAAGACATGCTGCTGTTCACCGAGCGTCCACAGGCCTACAGAATGAACGGGAGGCTTTCTTTCCTTGAGCCTTTCCCAAAAATAAAGAGCCTCCACACTCGGGGACACCCAAAGAAAAAGCAGCAGCTGTTCATAGTGAGTATGAGGTACTCACATCCGGTAGGGGGTTGTCGGCTAAATTCATATGTAACAAAAACACAAAAAAGCTGAGAGTGAGCCTATCTAGGAAGCTTTTAATTTTTCAACAACTTTGAATCTCCTGCTGCCCTGGTTGACGTGTGAAGGCCTAGAACAAGGACCCGCCAATTGGGTGTGGTTTCGTCAGGGGACATGCTTGGCTCACAGGACGGAAGAGCGCAGGGCTGGTGGCTCGGGCCTCAGGCAGGGTGGAATCCAAGAGTCCAACCTCCACAGCGACACGGGGTTTTCCAGCCCCTCCACCAGCCTTCCGAGGTGCCAGCTTAATCCCCGTCTGGTCTTCCCTAGCCTGCGAGATGTCTGCCAATAGCACCAGAGACAACTGCCTCCTCGTTTACAGACAGAGGGATAAAGAGCCTCTTCCCCAACCATCAAAGCTTCATTCTCTCCGCGCCTGCTTAGACCATGAACCCTCCTGACCATGTGGCCGGGGCGGGGACAGCATTGTCCTAAATGGTTAGGAGGGTCCTCATTGACCCCTTAACTAATAGCTCTATAATCACTACCCACAACTAGAGCTGGGTTTGGGGCTAGAGGAGCTCAAATAACATGGTTACTAAGTCATGGGGAGGGTGAAATGGGTCTTTGGGGGGCAACCACAATTGGCTAATTTTCCCATCCAGTTATTTTTCCACTGAATAACAGGTGGCATGTGGGGTCTCCGGCCTTTTATCCTGCCTATGTGGGCCGCAATAAGCATTTCTGAGGCTGTGCAAAGCTTCATACGGTGTTTGTGGTGGGTTGATATCCTCCCAAAATGCGCTCACCCCCCTGGAATCTCAGCATGCGATGTCATTCAGAAGTAAGGTCTTTGCAGATGTAATTAGTTACAATGAGATCATACTGGATTAATGGCTCAAAACCAGCCACATGGGGGATTTAACAGTCCTGGGGGGCATTAGTCCAGCGTGGGTCTCACCTGGTTAAATCAGACATCAGCAGGACCAGGCCCTCAGGGAGCGTCTGCTTCCCTGGCCATTTGGGTGGTAGGCAAATTCAAATCAAATGTGACTGGTCTCTTTATAAAAAGAGGGGGAAAACGCAAAAGTCCCTCCCCTCTTTGTGTGTGCACGTGTGTGCATTTGTGTGTATGTGTTTCCACTGTGTGGCAGACAATGTTGGGGCCCACGCACAGGCCCTCACTCTCACCAATTTAACCTCACGACCTCGTATTAACTCCCTGCACCTGCAGATGTCGGCAAACCACAGGTCCTAGGCACCACCGCAGCTTCTGCCATCTGGAAACTACTCCTTTTCTGTGGCTGCCATAACAAGCGACCACAGACTTAACGGCTCACAGCCAGCCACATGGGGGACTTCGCAGTCCCCGGGTCATTGGGCCAGCAGGGGGCTCACCTGGTTAAGTCAGGTATCAGCCGCGCTACCATCCTCCCTCCAGGCCCTCAGGGAGGGCTGTTCCTGGCCGTGTGGGTCGCAGGCAAATTCATTCCTTTGCAGCTGAGGGACCACGGGCACTGTTTTCCTGCTGTTTGCCCAGCTCCGAGGGCCGCTCCCATTCCCAGGCTCCTGGTCCGTCCTCCACCTGCAAAGCCACCCGCAGTGGGGGGGCCGCGCCCCACTCACGCTTGGACTCTCTCCGCCTTCCGGGATCAGACCCAGCCAGGGGCGAGTCGCCGCTTGAAGGAGCCACGTGGTGCGGGCGGCGATGCGCGGTGCCAGGCGTCCCGCGCCGGGTTTGAAACGCGGGCCGGGCCCTCACCCACGGGACACAGCGTCCCTGAGAGCTCCTTCGGGGCGGAGGGAAGGCGGCGCCTTCCGGGCCGCGCTGGGGACGGAGGCGAACGGACACATCAGTGCAGCGGGTCCTGTCTTTACCTAAAAGGTGGGCAAGCTGTTCATCATGGCGTTTTGTACTGATTTTTATTTTTTTAAGTGTTTCTTAAATAGCTTCGTTATCTCAATTACTGTGTTTCGGGCACCCTCCCCGAGGACCTGGGGAGAGCACCGTCCTTGCCTCGGCCCGGGCACACGGGCTTCCAGAGCCCGACGCGGGGGCTGCTTCAGGTCACGGGGTGACTGCACGGGGCCGAGCACGAGGAGCGGAGCCTGGGACCGGCCGTGCGGAGCAACGACTCGGACCAGGGAGCTCCGGTTTCTGTCTCCCGGCGCGTAAGCTTCGGGGGGCTTTCGCCACTTCTCTGTTCTGTCTCCCAGGGCTTCGCTGGGCTCAGCGACGGGTGTGCCTCCAGGGAGAACAGCCATCTCGGGACAAGTTCTGTCTCCGGAGCCTAAAGCGCGTGCTTTAACCCCCCGGGGCCACTAGAGGGCTCTGGCACCCACCGTAACGAACAGGGCACTCGCGGAATTTCAGAAATCGGTCCTTCATGGCTCTGCAGAGGCATTCTTGGAAGGCAGTTGTTCCTTCAGGATAGCTTTTATTACAGCCATTTGCTTCTCCTGCATCCATACTATATATTACTCACTTCAGCTCCAAAGTCCCCCAGCACGTGCGATTAAACGTGACGTGTCTCACGTGCCACCAGGCACCCGACACGGTCTTACATGCTGCGGCCTGCGCTCCGCAACAGTCTGTGCGCGCCGGGGAGGCCGCAAACCCAGGCGCGGCTCAGGTCTGCTCTCCAGGCACCGTCTGCGATGCCGGACGGGAAGGAGACGTGGAGATGTGAGACAGTCAAATGCAGGCCTCCGTGACGTTTTTAAACGAGAAACTTAACGTTTTATAGGCCTTTAAAGATACTTTTAAGTTTTGAAATGGTCAGAACAAAATGCATGTTCTCTCAAAGCCATGTCGCGGGGCCTGGTCGAGGACTCGTCCCCACTCCCGCAGGGAGAAGCCAGCGGGGTCCCAAACAGGCCTGGCTGTCTCTGCGTCGCCTCTGGGTGCAGTGGGATGTGTCTTCTCGCCTGTTTTGCCCACAGGAGCCGAAGGAGTCCGTCCTTCCACAAACAAGGGTGGAGCGTGAGCCGGGACGTTCCTGCCAGTGCAGAGGTCTGAAGGCATCCTGTGTCACACGGTCCCCGGGCTCGGGCGTGGAGAGCTCTGATCAGCAGTCACAGGACTTCTGGAGGCCTCGGGTCGGCCCTGTGTCCCCAGAAGCTCCCAGGGCTGTAAACGGGGGGCGTGCGTCCGCTCGATGCAGAGACCAGCCTGGAAATCAAGTGCCCGACGCCCATCTACTTCTTGCTCTCAGCGTCCAGAGCCAGCGGGCTGAGGTGGCAGGCCCCAAGGGGCTACCCCCACTCGAGCTCCCGACTGGGCCATCAGGGATCCGCAGGCAGAGGGAGAGGAGGGCCAGCCACGCCCGGGAGGTGACATGACGGGGGGGGGGGCAGCATGCTCAGGAAACACTGGGGCGGTGTGGCGTGGTCCCCCACCCACAGCACCTGCCGTCCAGGCTCCTGAACCACGAGGCTGCTGAGCTTCCAGAGCCCGGGGTCAGAATAAGGCTGTCCTGGAACTCTGAGCAGAAAAGGACGGCCAGGCAGACAGAAGCAGCAGTGAACAGGGCGCCCCGGAAGGGAGGCGGCCAACATGACAGTCCAGCTCGGGAGTGAAAGCCGGGCCCTGAGGACAGACTCCTAAATGCCGGGGTCCTGGGGAGGGCACGTCACTCAGACGGAGAAGCGGTGCCGCTCTAGGGCTCAGATGACAGCGGTGCCAAGACACACGGACACCTCTGCACCCTGCACTGAACCCAGGGCAGCAGCGGCCCAGGTGGCCAACCTGCCAGAGTTGACCCAGCCACAGTGGAGTAACTTTGCCTGGCAGGAAGTGGCTTCTGGGCTGGAGACGCAGGTGACATGTGGCCAACCCACCCTGCCGGGAGGAAAAGAGGCAGAAAGGAAGCCAACAATGGGCTCCCACGACTGTCTAGGGGGCCACACTTTCCCACCGGGGCTGCAGACACAACTGTAGGAGCTCTGATGGGACCCAGAGCGCCATATTAGTGGGGGGAGGGGCCAGGGAGGCCCAGGTGACAGATGCTTTGGGGAGGTTCTCTGGCCACAGTGGAACACGGAGCTGAAACTAAGCTCCTCAATGGGGAGAGCCACGTGTGTTCATGTTGGTGCCCCTTTGACCATGAAGGAGGCAGAGATTGGAGTGATGTGTCTCTAAGCCAAGGACCCCCAGGAGCTCCAGAGATGAGCAAAGACCCTCCCCTAGAGCCTCCAGTGGGAGGTGGCCCTGCCACCTTGATTTGAGACCTGGCGTCCAGAACTGTGAGCAAATAAAGCTGTCACTTTAAGCCACCCCATCTAGGGTACTTGCTATGCAGGAATGAACCTGTTCTCAGGCTGCTTATCAGGATTAAAAGAGATTATGTAAGTGAATGCTCACCAAGTGTCCCTTTCCCTTCCTCCCCACCCCCCACCACTGGGGATATAAATAAATTCAGGAGGGGCTTTGATGGCCTCGATGTTACCTGAGAACTCATAAAGGTAAGAGCTCCTGGCTTTGATTAACCTGGTTTACAATGTGGAACCGAAGTACACACAGCTCCGGCCTGCTCCCCCCGACGTCTTGTCCCCCGGCACAGATGCCCGCTCTGAGCTGGGGACTGGAGGTTTCCAGTGACCCGGATCCAGCCAACTCGGCGCAGGACGTTTGGCAGGAGCAGAAAGAAGGCGGCTGTTCTCATCTGTGGTGGCCAGTGCCCTCCCAGGCCCCCAGGGCTAGAAGACAAGGGACACAGGCCAGGTAATCTCCAAGTTCCCTTCCGTCTCTGACTTCTATGGATGTGTGAGCTCAAAGCCTCCAAGATGGCGGCACCTTACCAGTCTCGCTATGCCAACAAGGACATCTCTGAAACATTCAATGTCATCCATGTCGTCCTCCAGGTTTAGAGACAATAGTACCCAGCTCCTTTTAAAGTGCAAACATATATCCACACACACAAGGTACTAGTGAGAGCAAACCAGTGCATCGGGGAGTGACTGCAGCTCGTTATCCCTGAGCAGGTACAGAAGTTACAAAGGAGAAAGGCTGACCCCAGGACAGCTCTCTCTTGAACAAGAGCTGTGGGGGTAACGCACATTCAGCCACTGACAGTCAGACAGCAGGCGGCTTCCCAAGGGGCTCCGTGGCTTTACGGAGTTCAGTGCCGAAGGGATAGAGTCCTTATATCTAGATTGTATTAAAAAATAAAGAATACACCCACGTGAAGTTGGCGTTGTAGGTCCCTTTAAAGTTTGAAATGGTTTTTTCATCAAACATCAGCCTGAGAAGAACATTAGCCTGAGTCTACATAACAGGAGAAAGGTCAAGTACATTCTGAGAATGTTTCTAAAAGTAAACGCCTCAAGAAAGATAAGTTTGACAGCTCCTTGTATGTCTTTAGAAAATTATGAACTCATCTGAAAGTGTAATTTAGTAGTTGATGAATATAAAAACACGTTTTTCTAAATGGGAGCATTTCTTTCTTATGGCTAAACAGACGGCATGCCTCCCGTACAGACACGGGTGGCTTCCGAGTCTCGCCCAGTGTGAGGAATTCTGCAGTGACCCCGGGGCTGCTGACGTCTCTTCCTTACCCTGTTTTCTTTCATCTCCTTTGCATGAACACCCAGAAGGGGAGTTGCCGGATCACAGCAAGTTCTATTTTTCATTTTCTGAGGACCCTCCATACCGGTTTCCCGAGGGCCGGCAGTGGTCTGCACCCCCGCCAAGAGGGCGCGCACTCTCTCTCCCTCTCCCACCCCCTCTCTCTCCCTCTCTCTCTCTCTCTCTCCCTCTCGCTCTCTCTCTCTCGGTTTTGACGACGGCCTTTCGAACAGCTGCACGGGGATGTCTCCCTGGTTCCGATTTCCAGCTCCCCACGACCAGTGCAGCTGAGCATCTTGTCACGTGCCACGTTGGTGACAACACGGATGGGACTGGCAGCATGAAGACGAAGACAAATACTGCATGATCTCCCTTATATAAGTGGGTTTTTAAAAATAAAAGTCAAAGTGGTAGAAACAGCAGAGAAGAGGGGGTGAGGGGCCGTGGTGCGGGAAGTAGGGAGAGGCTGGCGAGGGGCAGCAGCTTTCAGCCGTGGGATGAATGAGGGCTGAGGGTCCGATGCTGCTGACTCTGGGCCAGCATAGCTGGTAACACGGTACCGCATCATTGACAGTGGCTGAGGGGGAACTCCGCCGTTCTCACCCCCCAAACACGGGTGTGCGAGGTGATGGTGGTGCGCTCGGCGGGGGGCGCTTCCGCAGCGCACGCGTCTGTGGGTCACCGCAATGGAACGTGACGCACCTCACCACTTCACGTGTACTTAGACCTCCATACGGCTGAAATGGGAAAGGTGTTTTTAAACTCTAATTGAGGAAGGATGCTTTATCCTCAGGATCGTGCTTAGGAGCGTGGAGTGCTGCACAGATTCCAGAGAAAAGAAAGCTGGAGCGTGGCAATTAGTCAGCGTGTGTCTTGGGGGCATGAGGACCACCGTTATTAGAAGAAGCGTCGTGGGGAAGCCCAGGTCCCTTCTCATGGACACCCGTTCACCTTCTAATCGTGAATTCGGTTCCCAGGTCAGACACAGCAGATCTGTGTGTCCAGATGCTGTTCGGGAATAAACTGACATTGTGTCTAAGAAACACAGCGTGTGGGAGTCAGGCTGAGGGAGCCTCGGGTCGGAAACCGGCTCGAGCAAGGTTAGGCACGAAGGAAACGCAGAGGGCCCTGGGACCCACGGTGGGCGCACAGCCAAGGACAAGGAGAGTCGCAGCTGCAGCTGGGCCTCAAGGACTCCTGGGGCAGGCCTCGACCCAGCAGGATGTCCTCTCTGCCCTGGGCTCCCTTTGCCCTCAGTGCCTGGAGACAGCTGGCCGCTCTGCCTCAGGGCCTGGCTCCTCCTCCAGGAAGTCCTTCAAGATAACCCTCCCACACCACAACTGTGTTCCCAGTGAGAGCCCAACAACTCTGCCAGGGCCACAAGGACCCATCCCCCAGAGCAGTGGCAGGCGGGGTGGGGTGGGGAGGTGGGAAGGACATGTGTTTCAGGGGGGCAGGTGGCCTGCTCACCTCCCAAGAAGCCTAAGTAAAGTCACCGGTCTTAGGTGCTGAAAATTCAGGCCCTGGGTAAGAACGATACTGCCCGGTACCCTTGATCACAAGTCCGTCGACAACAGCTTTGCATCTTGCCTGGGAAGTTATGGCCCAAAGCAGAATATCTTGGAGAAGCTCATTTTTTGTTCAGTATCCAAATGACAAGTAAGCAGGCTGATCTGGGAGTGATTTGGGGAGTTGATTTTTTTTTTTTTTTTTTTTTAGGACAACTTCCTGGGATCAGAACTTGCTACACATTTCTAATCGAGAGTCTCAGTGCTGAAGCTGCTACTCAGAAGCACTGTTCTCAACAGGTACTGAGGCTCACCTGACACATTTCAGGTTTTATGACAGATACCGGGGGCCCGGTGAGCAGAAAGACCTCGTGCTTCTTAGGGAGCCTTCTGGGCTCACTGGCTAAGTCACTGGGTGCATTAGCCTCTCAAGACCCCCGTTTCTTCACCAGAATAATTGAGATAATTAACACCCACCTTCCCTGCTCTGATAGGGAGACATACAGCCTGGTTCCTGCCACTCTCTAAAACATCCAAGAAGTTCTAGTAGGTTCTTTTTAATGTTAAACATGTATCACTCTGATAATTTCATTTTGGAAATCCAATATTGTTTGCCTTCAGTTTTCCATCACACTAGATTTATAATAATTGTTATAAATGCAAATAATATTTGAAATGTGACTGAGTTTGGGACAGTTTCAGTTATCTCGTTAAATAAGTTAATAGTTAACCAAAAATATCAGGCCTCACTTATTCTGCACAGAGACTTATGGTGATAACAGCAGGATGAGGACAATTAAGTCTTTGAAAATAGAATTAAAGAGTTTTTTAAATTTTAAAAATATTTTTAAGTTTCTGATGTAAATAATGTCACTCGAGCATAAGAAACTACATGAGGTGCAGTGGTACCCTGACCTTGTTGACTGACACGTTATTTTTTAGTCAAAACCTAACGAGAGGCAATCAGTCGTGATCCCCAGGTTTCAAGAGCACTTCTGAACTTCCTGGAAATTAAAGGCTGTCGTCCATAGTTACGTGGCCTGGGCAGGAGCAACTCACTTGATCTCAGATCCACGCAATCAGAAGGACTTTTGTCTTTCAGGGGCTACGAATGAGCACCCAGGAATCCCTTCTAGAAAAATGGATAGAATAAAGGCAGACGTGATGGGGGAGGGACACGGGGGCGGGGCAGCGCGCCGCAGCTTTCCACGCACACGGTTACACGGCGGCTGCGCCGGCGCACGTCGGGGGACGAGACATTTAGCTTTCCTCTTCCAAGGAGCAAGTGCTTTAAGGTCTTGATTGTAGTCAACGCAACACACATCCGTGTGGAAGGACGAAGAATGGCGTTGTCCCGGGAAAACCATCCCGGAAAACTAATACTAACGTGGGAACATTGTTGCTGAGCCCGAGACACATGAAACCCGAAGAGGGAGCCACACCACTCTGATGGTGGGAATCAAAAACCCCAGGCAGGACGCCTGTCAGCGTTGGTGCCGTGAACACAGGACAGAGACAGCTCCTGCTCATCCTCCTCTGTCCCACCCAGTGCAGAAAGCACAGGCCGCCTCAGAAAATAAATACAGGATTCCCTCACTTATCACGGGTACATTCTAGACCCCACCCCCATAGGTGAAAATCCGCGAAGTAGGAACCTTACACTTATTTTAGTGTTTACATATATACGCATCAACACCAGTTGTGCCAGCAACCCAGTTAAGACCCAGCAATTCATCAACAAGATGGAAGATGCACTCGGCGAGGGAGTGGCGGCAGATGACATTATCGAATCCAATTGGCCACGTCTCCGCGACGCCATATACAACTCCGCCATTATTGCTTACGGGAAGAAAGAGCGGAAGAACGCTGACTGGTACGAGGCTCACTGGGAAGAAATGGAACCCGTGATCGAGGCTAAGAGGAAGGCCCTACTGGCTTACAAGGCCACGCCCACTCCCAGTACACTTCAAGCTCTACGGGCTGCCAGGAGCAAAGTCCAGAAGACCGCCCGCCACTGTGCCAACACCTATTGGCTAAACCTGTGCAGAAGCATCCAGGAAGCCGCCGATATAGGCAACGCACGAGGAATGTATGAGGGTATCAAGAAGGCAACAGGCCCAATCCCCTCCAAGATCGCCCCCCTTAAGTCCAAGACAGGTGAGGTCATCACTGACCAGGAACAGCAAATGCGGCGGTGGACCGAGCACTACCTCGAGCTGTACGCAACGAAGAACACCGTAACAGACACTGCTCTTAATGCCATCCCAGACCTACCAGTCATGGAGGAGCTAGACACCCCACCTACTGCGGCAGAGCTCGGCAAAGCCATCGACCACCTCGCTTGCGGGAAAGCACCAGGAAGCGACGGAATCCCTCCAGAAATCCTAAAGAGCGGGAAACCAGTCCTGCTACAGCCGCTCCACCATCTACTCTGTCTCTGCTGGAAGGAGGGTTACATCCCCCAGGATATGAGAGACGCCAACATTATCACCATGTACAAGAACAAAGGAGACCGCAGCGACTGCAACAACTACCGGGGCATCTCTCTCCTCAGCGTCGTCGGCAAAGTATTCGCCCGGGTCGCTCTTGCCCGCCTGCAGACCCTTGCTTCCCGCGTCTACCCAGAGTCCCAGTGTGGCTTCAGAGCTGGCCGATCAACAGTGGACACGATCTTCTCCCTACGCCAGCTGCAGGAGAAGTGTCACGAGCAGCATAAACCACTCTACCTCGCCTTTATCGACCTCACGAAGGCGTTTGATCTGGTCAGTCGAAGCGGACTCTTCAGCTTGCTACGGAAGATTGGCTGTCCACCACATCTGCTTGCTGTGGTCATGTCCTTTCACGACAACATGCACAGCACGGTGTCCTACAACGGCGCAGCCTCTGAGGCCTTCCCAGTCAGCAGCGGAGTAAAGCAGGGCTGCGTCCTCGTGCCTACGCTGTTCGGAATCTTCTTCTCCATGCTCCTCCAATACGCCTTTAAGGACTGCAGCGAGGGTGTCTTCATTCACACCAGATCCGATGGCAAGCTCTACAACCTGGCCCGTCTACGAGCCAAGACCAAAGTCAAAGAGGTGCTCATCCGTGAGATGCTCTTCGCCGACGACGCAGCTTTGACATCACACTCCGAAGAGGGACTCCAGCAGCTAGTCACTTGTCTTTCCCACGCATGCAAGGAGTTCGGACTAGCCATCAGCCTGACGAAGACGAATGTTATGGCTCAAGGCACGGGGACTCCCCCATGCATCACCATCGACGGATACACCCTGGAGGTTGTCAACGACTTCACTTACCTCGGGTCCACCATCTCGAGCTCTCTGTCAGTCGACTTGGAGGTCAACCGGAGAATCGCCAGGGCAGCCACAGTTATGGCCAGACTGAACCGGCGAGCGTGGAACAATTCCAGCCTCACTGAGAAAACCAGACTGCGCATCTATCAAGCCTGCGTACTCAGCACTCTCCTCTATGGCAGCGAGACGTGGACCACCTACGCAAGGCACGAAAGGAAACTCAACAGCTTCCACATGAGGTGCCTGCGACGCGTCCTGCATGTCGCCTGGCAGGATAAGGTCCCCAACACCGAGGTGCTGAAGCGAGCCAATATGAGCAGTTTGCATGCAGTTCTTAGCGAGAGACGCCTCAGGTGGCTCGGCCATGTCAAAAGAATGGATGCAGGCCGTATCCCCAAAGACCTCCTCTACGGCGAGCTAGCAGAAGGCAAGAGGATGACAGGGCGCCCAAAACTGCGGTTCAAAGACATCTGCAAAAAGGACATGACACAGTGCTCCATCAATCTCAACACATGGGAAGTCCAAGCAAACGACCGCCTAGCCTGGAGGCTCGCGGTCAGGCAAGGTACGTCACGCGCGGAGGCTGCGCGCAACGAGGAGGCGGTCCAGAAAAGATCGAGGCGGAAGCAGCGTCAGCAGCAGCAACAACGGCCATCTGCCTTCACCTGTAACAAGTGCGGCAGGGATTGTCACTCCAGAGTCGGACTGCACAGCCATTCTCGGCGGTGCAGATAGACTCTCAAGAAGCTACGCCATCGTCTCTCGAGACGGACGGCTGCCGACGACATATATTTTAAGGCTTTAGAAACCCTTCCCACACTTATAAACCATTCCCAGTCCCTTATTAACCTTCCCACTCCCTTATTAACCTTTTCCACACTTTTATAAACACTACTTATGTCCTTAAACATATTCTACAGTCTTAAGCCTACGTAACTTTAACAACATATGTATACAGTACCGCAAAATCCTGTGATATAGCGAAGAATCTGTGATAATTAATTAAATACAATATTTTTAAAGTCCCGCGATACAGTGAGGCCGCAGTAAGTGAACCGCGACATAGAGAGGGACTACTGTACCCATGTTTAATGACAAAAATGGTGAGTCTGTAACAACAATTGCACCTAGTTGCTTGGAAACACCCATCAGTAAACTGAAATCCTTTTATTCCCCTGCATGCCTTCAGAATTAAAGAGCTGCAGAGGAGGGATAGGAGCCAAAATAACAGAATTATTACAAAACGTTCCAGCTGAGCTGGAGCCTGCCGTGTAATTGATATCACTTCTGAAAATGCAAACTAACCAGACACCGTGCTAACTGTGGGGAATGAGTTATAAAGGAAATGTTAACTTCAGAGCTGCGTGTCCAATAAAGGTCTTATTATTTCAATGTTAGTCAGAGTTCTAGATTTAGAATATTTTCTGCTCTCAAAATAGAGCATGTATTGGTGCATGAACTATATCTCAATAAAAATGTTTTAAAAATCAAACCGAGTGCTTGCTTTGGCAGCACATACACTAAAACTGGAAGGACACAGAGGAGATTAGCATGGCCCCTGCGCAAGGATGAAACGTAAATCCGTGAAGTAGTCCATATTTTTTGCTGCGGGAGGGGGTTGCTGGGCAGAGGGGAGCAAAGGGGAAAAAATTGAAACTATTGTAGCAATATAATCAATAAAATATACTTAAAAAAATCAAATGGAGCACGTGCACCTGCAGATACAGCAGCCGTACCCCCAGGGACTGGCCCCTGAACGGGGGCTCGTTATTTAGGCGTCACCAGTTTAAACAGGCAGCACAGAGCATGTGCCAGGGCGTCACCTTACCACCAGCACTGCGAGGACGGCTGGCATTTATGGAACACGCACTACACACCACGAAACATCCCCAAACCTTTACACACCAACTCACTGACTCTCGCAGAGGCGTCAGGAAGCAGATGCCATCCCTTTCTTTATTTTATGAAAGAGGAAACTAAGACACAAAGTATTTATGCGAAGGGCCCAAGGCCAGGCAGGGTGGCTCCAAGAGCAGATGGTTGGTGCAGGCGCAGGCACAGGCTAGGACAGCCCTGAGAACTAGACACGCGACCCCAGCGCACTGTCACCCCGTCAGAGCCCACCTGGAGGCCACTCGGAGACCTGCAGCTTTGCAAGTTAGACTTGAAAGCTACCCCAACAAATGTTCCCAAGTCAATATGCAGGTAAAAACTACTGAGTTGAAATTGGGGTGGGGGTAGCTTGCTATGATTACAGCATTAGTGAAAAATAAAATAGAATTTTTAAAAATCGTGAGTGTGGTTTTGAGGACAGCCAGGTCTCCCTGATGGATGAGGGAGGCCCCGACATGCGAAGATGGTCGGGGACCTCGGACGTCACCCCGGCTTCTTGGCTCACGGCGACACCGTTTCCTCAACAAAGGTGCAGTAGCACACTCACAGTCAGGCCCATTCTGACTCTCAAAGAAACGGATGAACTCTGTGACTTGCAAATAGAACTTCAGATGTGAATAAACAGGAGGAAAGAAAATATGATGTAGCAACAATCGAACAAGCAAACGTTTATGTCAGATAAGGGGTCACGAGTCCCCACGGGACGCTCAGGGAACACGGGGGCACAGAGCAGCACATGACGCTGGGCCCGTGGCCCGGCTCTGGGTGCAGCTGGCCCGCCAGCAGCCCCGGCCCCACCCCGTCGCGGGCGCCCCGCCGCTGGAGAGCTGCCCGCTCACAGGCGTGCTCAGAGCTGCGCAAGGGCAGGCACCGGTCACAGGTGTAAAACGCCTCTCCTGCAAACCTGTCCACGCCGTTTCCAAGACAGATCAAGGATTTCGAAAGACGTCCCATCAAACCCCAGCCACGCCCCGAGGCTGCCGCCATGGCTGCCCGACTTCTAACGCCGCACGAGGTCCCAGCTGAACTGGCCTCACGAGCCGCCCCGGGCAGCGCGCACGCTGGTTTCCGGAGAACGAAGTCGCACCCACCACATGCAAAGGCAGATGCAGCGTCGCAGTTCCTGGCTTTGAGACCTACTGGCTCTTCCCTTTTGTAAAAAAAGACCGGTCAGCCATGTTTTTCTTTCTGTTTTTGAACACTTAAAAAATTTTATTATGCAATTTTCAAATATATTCAAAAATATAGAAAAATACTATAATAAGCTCCCATGGTTATTTAACAATTCAACAATCATCAAAGTGTTGATTATCAGAAAGAAAATCTCAGAGATCATATAATTCCACCCATAACTAGGCATCTTCAACTTTTACACAGCAGTGCCATTATTACAACTAAGAAAATTAACAATAATTGCTCAGTATCATTCAGTACCTACATATATTAAAGGTTGTATAACTATCTCATGTCCCAACTATTGCTTAAAAAGCCCAATATCTCTGCCTCCCGTACAGCTGGATGGATTCCCAGTCGGATAAAGGACACCTTCCTCACCCGTGAGCCTCTCGGGCAGGTGTTGCTGGAAGAAAGGCAAACACAGCTTCTCCTCTTACCTTAACCCCTGGGGTGGTTCTACTGAGCAGCTCCTCGGGCCCTAAAGCATTAGAACCAGAGTGGGGGTGAGGGTAGAGAGAGAGAGGGAGAGACAGGCAGACACAGAGAGACAGAGAGAGAGAGACAGACACAGAGAGACACAGAGAGACAGAGAGAGACTGAGACGACACAGAGACAGAGAGAGAAGGAGAGAGAGACAGACAGAGAGGGAGAGACAGAGAGACACAGAGACAGAGAGAGGGAGAGACAGACACACACAGAGAGACAGACAGACAGACAGAGAGATCCTTGGTACACAGACGGAAGGAAGGAAAAGGTAGAGCCCAAATTCCTCAGTTGCTAGGTGGCTGAATTTACCAAAATTCTCTGGTACCTGAAAACCAGAATAAAGGTATTAAAATTTTAAACTATTTGAAAAACTAAAATCACTTTAAAAAGACAATACAAGCTCCTCTAAAGTTCATTTGGAAAAATAAGCATCCAATAATAACCAAGATAATTCTGAAAAAGAATCCAAATGAGGCAGGAACTAGCTTTCCCAGAGAGCAAAACATTTTATAAAACTAGAGCATTTAAAATTGCTTGGTGCTGGCGCATGAAGGGACAGACCAAAGGAACGGAAGTTAAAGGTCAAGAACCAGACTCCCCCACACAGGAGAGGCGAATGGCTCCTGGAAGGAAAGGTAGCCAGCCCGTCAGCAGTGCGGGGCGAGTGTGCCGGCTGCCCCCAGAGCCACAGTCAGGGGGGCAACTAACTCACCTCCCGCCCCAGAACGCTGTGCAAAACAGCACTTCCTCTCGGGGGATGGACGGTCTGAGAGCCAAAGAAAAGCCCCAAACATAAAACCACTAGACGAACACTTACCAATGAAAAACAAGTCTCAGTTGAAGAGGGCCTTATAGGTTTGCACAAACACGCAAACGCCTTAAAAGGAAAGACTGATAACGGCCTGAATAAAAACACGTATCCACATGATAAATAGTATCACCAAAAAACTGAGAAAAATGTTTGTGACACAGATGGTAACAGAGAACTTTTTTTACAAAATAGAGCTCCCAGAGATCAACCCAAATCCCCGCTGTGTAAGCCAGGCAAATACAAAGCCGCAAAGATGGCTTGAAACCAGTTTCTCAATCTCTGCGGACACGCTGAGCTAGAGAACTCTTTGCTGTAGGAGGCCACCCTGTGCACCAAAGGGTCTTCGCCAGGGTCCCGGGACCCCGTCCATTACACGCCACTGGTACCCCGCCTCCATTGTGCAATCAAAACATTCCCCGATATGTGCAAATGTCCCGTGGGGGCCAAAGGTGAGGGTTACTGCTTCGACCACGTAAAAGATCCTCATCCTCACTCATGATTCAAATTTTCTCTCTAATGACGTTCCGTTTTTTTTCCTCTCGATTTTTATCATTAGTTTGCTGCTCGCCAACGTGTTGGATCCGGAAATCTCATCCAGCCCTTTGGGTGTGCAGCGTTTCTGGGGGGCTGTTAATATTCGTTATCAAAACGGGAAGTGCATGTGCGCTTTGATCCAGCGGCCTCACTTCCCGGAGTTTACCACAAAGATACACCCAGATGTGTGCGAACAGGTAACTACGTCGTCCTGCAGCAAACGCGGAGTAACAGAGACTAGAAGCGCTAGGCAGCTGGTTCGGGAGAGTACGGCCCACGAGCAGAACGCTGTGTAACCCCTGACAGGGCCGCAGAGCTCCCGGGCCTGCGGATGGGTGCCCTGCGACATGGGAGGTAGAAGCACAGCCCGGTAAACGGGGCGCGTGCGATGCCACATACAGGGGGTGTGTTCCAGCAAAGGACACCTGAAACGTATGTAATCTTGTTAACCAATGTCCCCCCAATAAATTTAATAATTTTTTTAAAAAATGCGGTGTGCGTGTTTAGCTTGGCACACAAAATATATTTATAAACGCACAGAATAGCTTCGGGGAAATGTCAGAGGAACAGAAGGACCGGACGTGAAGCGTGACGAAGAAGCTCACGCTTTGCACCCTTTGGAGCTGCTGAGGGCGTGTGCCCTGCGCTGGGGAGTGCCACGTGAATGACAGAACGGACACCCCACTCAGCTCAGCACACCCGCACTGGACAGAAACAAAGGAGGCGCCGGGGTGAAGTGGATAAAGCCTCGCAGGCTGAAAACACGCCCAAGGGTGCTCACACGGTGACGCGAATGGGTACTTTCCAGTGCTGAACTGCACACGCTGGGAAAGGCGGAGAGGGCACATTGGGCTGTGGATTTTACCGCCATTAAACATCTTTTTAAAGTGAAAAAACATCCCCCCCACAAATAACAATACTTTAGGATTAGTTTCAGCTGTTCCTAATTTGAAACTCACTTTGAAAGTACTCCCGTTATTTTTTATTCCAGAACCGAGTGGTCAGAACAGGAAGACACGCAACAGGTGCACAGATGTGCCCGGGACCTTCCCCCTGGGGCATGCGGGCCTCTGGCTTTGCTCAGCCCACGGAGCGTCGGCCCTGCGGGCGGGGGTAACCCACCCTGGACGCCTTTCCTGCAGAAGAGGTTTGCGCACAGCTGCCACCCTGAATGAAGCACACAACCTTGGCTCACTTTTCACGCGTTACTGCAATTCCAGGACACTGCGTCCCGCGGGGGCTCCCTCACCCGCCCACTCTGGCCACCCCACCTCCGGTGCCCGCAGCCCCTGGTCTTTTCTCCGCGCTCCCCCCCCCCCCGCCCCGGTATTGGGTAACATAACTTTTGCAGATCAGGATCCGTGGTGACCTTGTTTTTCTTAAAATTCTTCTTGTGCAACAAACTATGCTCATTGGCCCACGGTCACAGTCACAGGCAAAACCCAAAGTAAAAGTGCACTGCTCCCAGCTCCTCATCCACTGCCCTTTCTGCGTCACACCCTGGTGCCTGCCCAGGACAACGGGGACCTGTGGCCCATGAGAGGACAACATGCAATAGCTCGGTCCCCCAAAAGTGTCCCCTGAGGGCAGTCAGTCCCCACCAGCCCGTCCAGCCTGCGTCGCAAGAAGGCTTGAAATGTTGATTAAAATTGCAACATACTGGACTTCGAGTGAACATCGTGTTTGAGAGAAAGCCAGGCTTTGGGCAACCCTGGCTCTCATTTGGGGGGTGGGGAGGGACGCATGTGACCTTCAGATTCTCCCGTCAAGTACAGTTAGTCTGCCTCTCATTCTAATGGGCTCTCCTGGAGCGTGGGACCCACCTGTGTCACAGCACACACCTGACACAGTGCCCTTCCTTCATGCACACGCCACCCGCCTGCATGGGTGGCTGCAGCTGAGTCTCTAGTGACAAACAGCTCTGACACAGGGCTGCCCTTGACAACCATTTCCTCAATAAATGAAGCATAAACAATAAAAGGTAATGGCCAGTCATGACGCCTTTGAGAGGGACCGTTCCTCTAGCGGTACGATCACGTTTCGCTGGTCTATTCCACTGAGCGGGCAGTATCTGTGAATCGGTAACAAACGAGATCAATAGTCCTTAATACACTTTCCCAGCGAGGGGGCATTTTGATGGGATTCCCTTTTTAAGCTCACAGAAAGCCTCCTCCCTCGCTGGCCTGAGAAGTGACGCTCACGGGGAGGCGAGCACTGGGTGGCCGGAGCCGGCGCTTTTAATTCACTGTCAGTCAAGTCACAGCCTCGACACCGAGCTTCAGGCACTGCTACGTAACTTTGCATCCGTTACAAAGGCCCCTCTTCCCACGCAAGACTGAACATCTGACCTCAGCTACCACTGGGGACCTTGGGGGTGAAGCTGCGTGACACCCACCTACCTGTACACCTGCCACGGAGCTGGTGCCTGGGGTAGGCCTGGCTTGACGGCACCTTTGGGCAGCGCTCTGCTCCCAGCCAGGGGCTGAGTCACCTGCACAGAAGGAACGGCGGAGCCTGAAGGGACCACCTGAGGCCCGAACCATCCATGATGCGGAGAGTCAGCCACGTCGCAGCCGGGGGTTTGGTCCCGGGTCCCGCTCGCAAACACACACGGGCACGCTCGGCCTGGCAGCCGTGCTCTCCGGCCCAGCTGAGGTCCGTGTCACTCACCCCACGCTCCTACCTGCCACCATCTCAGTGCACCTGGTCTTTCAAGGAACGTCCCTGGCGCGCCCACTAGACCCCTGTCGTGCCCATTAGACCCCTGTCGTGTATTCTGAACGGAAATGAGGAAGAAGTGGTCCCGTAACAGCGGCACTGTAGGGCGTACCCCTCCCCCAACTGTGATGCAGCAGAAGCAGCGGGACAGAGGCACCACCCGCTACCTGCTTGGTGTCTAAACCTACAAGGACAATGCCCGATGCCTCCTGCTCGCCTGTCCTGGGTTCTTGGACTTCTGCAGGAAGCTGGCTGTCACCAAGGTCAGCCTCACACCAGCCCCCGATGCACCTGGCGCGGCACAGACTCTTTGGGTTTGTAGCACGAGTTTCATCACCTGTGACTTATCTCTTCATCATGTTTGCTTACACTGGAGACACACGGTTGTTAAATAATTCAGTTCCGGGCTGCCATCCTAGCTCGCGTGATTTTAGAAGTTTTCCAAAAGGGATTTGTAGCACAATTTTTCCCAAAAAGATCTCAGTGAATGTCTTGAGAGCAACAGGTGAGAAGTCTATGTCATAGGAAATAATATTTCGGGGGTGTCACGTGCAAAATTAGAATGTAAACCATGCGTGGTGTTTAGTGGTTCAGCTGTCCTTACGACCAACCCTGACAAGCAGGTACACTTGGCCTTCACTGTATCCCCTTCCGGTTCAGAGGCAGATTAGGCAGCCAGCAGTCTCTAAGGGGCAGCAAGAACAATGAGAGTCACACCGAACCTCACGGCAGGAAGGCAAACGCCGAGCGTTGCCCGACTCTCACTGTTAAGATCTTATGAGATCCCTCCCTGACCTGACCTGCCCTGGGACGAAAGTACGCAGACTACATGGCTCCCTGAACTCCGGCCAGGAAATGACAGCGCTCGCCTGTGTAGGGCGTCCTGGGTAGGTTCGGGCTCGGTAAGGAGCTTGCGACCTCTTTCCTAGGGACAAAGTTTAAAACCAGACAAACCAGTCGGTGGGAACGGCAGAAAGGTGACCATGTTTCACTAACAAACAGGGCTTCATTAACGCTCCTGCCTCGGGAGAGCGCACTTGGATGTGAAAGGTTCGGCCCCGCCAGTTTGTCAGCCCCGGGGTAAAGGCATCCTTTGAAGACCAGGAGACCTGGGTGCTAGAGGTCCCCGCTGACCTTTGTGAGGCAGAGCAGGGCCAAGATTTGCATTCTTTGGGGTATGAAACGTTTGTTCCTCCTGGGGACGAGGTCCCGCCCATGCCCATCCCAGCAAAGCCAGGGCGGCAGTGAGTGAGCAGGCACGTGGCCCTGCTCCAGCACGCTCGTCCTGTCCCGTCTGTACCTGCGCCGCAGCCAGCTGGGGGGGAAGGGAGAGACGGCCAGGACACATGAGGAAAGGGACACATTTTGCATAGGAATGGCACATATGCAAACTGACTTCCTATTTCTCTTCCTCCCAAGAGGCAAATGACTGTTACCTGGTCAAAGGTGGCGGGTTTATTCAAAGTAGCTAGGGCTTCCCGTTGGCTCTGCAGTGTCGGGAGCAGGAAGAGCAGGAAAAACCAGCGCTCTGGACGGCGCACAAGCTAACCTGGACGCCTTCCCTCAGCCCGCAGCTCTGGCAGGGCAGCCGTCCCTGGCCACACCCAAACAAGCCCCTTCGGGCCATTCCCAAGTCGCCTGTGCGCACCTGAGTCCTCTCCCCCGATTCTCCACACCTCTGTGGGAAGGCACTCAATTTCAGCCCCGCTGATGTTTAAAATGAGGGACAGCCGCTCCCCCCAAAGAAGGATTTCATCCCTAGGCCCTGAGTCTGCGGCTATTCCCCCATGAAGGGGGTTCCTGAGCAGTGACTCCCCCCCGAGGCTGACCCAGCCCCATTTCACTTGGGCCAGATGTGACCAGGGAGGTCCTCCCTTTGGGCTTCTCCCACGGAGGCGCAGACCCCTGCTCTCCCACAGTGACACTTGCTTGTGAGGAAATGCACGACACCAAGACAAACCGCAAACGGAAATGTACAAGTGGCTCTTGAGACGGACGGGGAAAAATCAATAGTCCAGACCCAGCTGTGAAAGCTCTAGTAGGTGTCCGGTCCCCACCGCGGCTGATCCTGTCACCCGGCTCTCTGTGTCCTCTGGCTTCCAGAGCGAGGCCCACGGCACGCGGGGTCGGCCTAGGTGAGTGCAGGCTGATCGCCTGCTGCGGTCCCCAGGCTGCGTGTCTTACCCAGATCTGTAGCTGCCATCACACGCTGTAACTAAAGATGATGCAACTTGAAGAAAAGGTCTGTGCAGGAGGAGAGGCGCTCCTGCACACACTGCGGAGGCTCAGTGGGCGCTCTCGGAAGCTCCGCGCCCGGGGCTGCAGGGGGCCTGCTGGGGGGCAAACAAGTCAGCGACCAAAGACTGGGGAGAAAACGCTAAAACTCTAGGGGTGCCGGAAGCTTCTCTTGGTTCTCATTCTACCTCAAACTGGGAGAAATTTACAATGACGCCTTCCTGGTGCAATCAGCGGACCCGCACTCCAAAAACCACTCTTGACAAATAAATGAACCTCTGAAAGGCTTCAAATAAGCGAAAATAAAATGGCGATGAGTTTCCACTTCCCTGGACTTTGAGCCACTGACCACGCAACCACCTGCAAGAGGGAGAGGGGACAGCCACCCCGAAATCGGAGGCATGCAGGGAAGCCCTGGAAGCGCGTGGTGCTTCGGCCCGTTGTTTCCCGCCTGCGTGACTCAGCGCCCGGACGAGGGCCGACTCCTCCGTGGCTGGAAGGAGACACCGTTCACCTGGGGCTGCGCACAGGTGAAGAGACGCGCCAGCAGCGCACGCACCTCGGCGAGAGGGCTTCCCGAGGAGACAGGTGGAGAAATGAAAGGGTTTTGGAATCCAGATGAAGTTGAGAAATACAGGGAACCGGCCAAGGAAGGACATACTGCTCCACAGCATTGATTCTGAAAAATGAACCTGCTATGTGACTTCCCCACTAGGATGCTTTCTATATAATGTATGGGAACTTCAGCCAAAGATGCTGAGTGGCTCTTAGTCACGTCTGCCGGGAATCCTGCGAGTCGCTAGGTGCCCGGAGTGAGTGAGACCAAGCCCACGACAAGGGGAAAGAGAAAACCGCTCAGTAGCGTCTGGAATGCTGGAATAATCAGTCTTCCCAGAAAGAAAGTGTCACTTGGGTCCCCCCGAATCAACAGGTTTCAGTTAAAAGGCAGGCTTCTAGGTACTGGGCTTACTGCCAAGTAAATTCAGCAGCTCGCTGGAGTCTACAGACTCGGGTCAGGGGCAGGTCTGCTGAAGTTATGAGATACAGCAGCTTGGCAGAGATAAAAAGTAACGGAGCAGAAATTAATCAAACCCACAGAGCTCCCCCGACCTTCGGGCGCGCAGCCCGCCCTGCCCTCCGTCTGTTTGCCGCTGATAACCCTTCGCCCTCCCTGGCCCCGGCTCTCTGGACAGGCTCCCAGGCAGAGGCGCCTCCAGAGCCTGCACTGGGCTGTGCCCGCCAGCGCGATGTCCTGCTAACAGTGTCAGAGCTCGCTCAGATGACATCTGTGTCTGCCTCCCGCCAGGCAGAGCAGCGAGGAGTCTACAGGCAGCTGGGCTCCAGTGTAAGGAACTGGGAGGGGCCTCCCCGTCCGCACAGGCCCAGTGCAGCGTGCCGAGCGCCTTCAGCCCTGCCCAGGCCCTGGTGCCGGGAGTGCTGTCAAAGCTGCGCCTGAGTCAGAACGATCTGACGATGGGGGGGTAGGTCATCGGAAAAGCGATGGGAAGCGGGGAACCAGCCGGGGGCTTTGGCCATTGACCTGGTTAGTTATTCGGTCCACAAACCCCTCCTGGGTCCCAGGAGTCGGACAAGGCTCCAAGGACGGTTATTTCCAGAGTTCCCTCGTGGCTCCGAGAATAGTAAAGCAAGTCGGGTTTCCTTATCTAAACATGACAACATGGCACGTTCATGGCTCCTGAACCACTTGGACTGGAGGTGAAATTCCTGCCATTGTGCGTTTTGTGCTGGTTTTCTGGGAAACCTCCAGCCATGGCAGCTGTCTTGGTGACACCGGAGGACCGACAGCCCCACACCTCGATGTGTGACTGTCCCCAGGCCAGCCCTTGAGCCAACGTCAGCCTGGCCCCAGAGACTCCCACCACCACCTGATGCCAGGAGGCCACCTGCAGGGTCAGCAGGGCCTGTGCCCACCCAACCTCCGTGCCACCGCCCGCTGTATGTCCGATCCTCCTTCCAAACGTCTCCCAGGCTTCGGCACACACCGCCTCTCATGACCCGGCAGGAAGGGGCGACCAGGAGGACGCCAGGCCAGGCCAGAGCGGAGGGATGCAGAACAAGCAGAACCTCCTCCTCCTCCTCCTCCTCCTCCTCCTCCTCCTCCTCCTCCTCCGTTCCCCTGCTGGATGCCCTGCTCCCGTCCACGGCTTGGGGGTCCGCTCTGTCTCGATGGACATGTTCACCCCGGACAACCAAAGAACCAGACAGACTGTGATTTATGTTTCAGTATTTACATAATGATTTCACAGTCTCTCGGATTCTCAAATCATGTGTTGGTTGGTCACAAAGTCTGTCCCCTAACAGACCCCTGTCCCCGCCGCCCCGACACTAAGGGGCACCTGTGTCCTCTTCTATTGCTTCTGAGACGGACATAAAACACTGTCCTGGGCGGCTGCCCCTCCCCTGGTCTGCCCGTCTCTGGGCAGCTCACAGGGCAGGTACAGAAGGCCAGCTCCATGGGTGCCATCAGTCTGCACCCACAGCCCCCGCCTCCCAGGGGCACGGAGAGGAGAGACCACGAGACTTCAGGGACCGTCTCTCCCTGATCACCTACAGGAAAGCTGATGCTGACGGCCAGGAGTCAACCTCCTCTCTCAAGGGCGACACCACTATCCCAAGGACCAGAGCTCCCCGCCCTGATAGGGAGCCAAACCCAGTGGCGCCTCCGAATAAGGTGACAGAGAAGACACACATGCCATCAGAGAGGAGCAGACACGGGAGTTTGGAAACGGGGTGGCCCAGCCTCAGTCTCTTGTCCCCGGACATGGCGTGGCTGTGAACCGTAAATATCAGCATCACAACTCACTTTGTTCAAATTTCAGACACCACAGCCCCCGTCCCGATGTAAGGCAGCCTCTCCTCTAAGAGACCCAGCCGGGGGAAGTGGGGACGTTGACCACACGTGGCCAGGAGAGGGCAGGCGCGAGGGTCCTGTGAGTCTCCAACCCCCCCATGCACAGGGCAGGGACGAAGGGAGGGGCAGACACAGTAGGTCTGGGTATCTGATGTTATTATAAGTCTGCTAACAAGTCTGCTCAATGAAGTGTGCCGTCCTCCTGTCTTGACACATGCCCTGAAAGGTGGGTTTCACTTACAGCATTTTCAGGTTCCTCTCCATCTATGGCAGCCCACCTTCCCTTTGGGAGGCCAGCTCCCCGCCACCCTGCAAAGGGGCCCAATGCGTGCGTGTGGCCGCCACCTGTGGGCTCCCAGCCTGCCGGCCTGGGCTGTCTGCCTGTGCTCCCTGGAAACCGCCACCCCTTGGCCTCCCTTCGGGCCCAGACGTGTGCACACCCACAGCCTGGTCAGCCCTGGGGAGGGTGGGCCCAGAGGGGAGACCCTCACAGGCCCAAGGGCAGGCTGGGCCCACGGTGCAGGGTGCTCTGGGGTCAGGGTAACGAGTGTGGCTTGGAAAATGGCGCAGGCTCCGTGCGGGCGTGTCGCCTCAGGCCCCAGACCTCCGGCCCCACAGGGTGGGGCACTGCCAGGGGCAGAGAGGGACCCTCTGACATGGTTGCCCCCCAATCCCCAGCTAACGGCAAGAGCAGCACTGCTCCTGAATGATGAATCCGTAAGACCCAGGAAGGACAAGGAACGTACTCCAAATCCTGGGACTGGTTTCCCCGGGGTCTCTGGGCCACGCCCTCTGTCACCGGGGATCGTGACTTAGACTTAGTGTGGCAGATGTCCTCCTGAACGAGTGGGCAGTTTCCTTCCGATCCCTGCTTCATACTGTCGGAGGCGCCTGCCTCACCTTTACCTAAAAACAATACTGTTCCATGTAGCATTTCCAGCAAGTCTCCAGTTCAGAGGCTAGAGGGGTCTTAGGAACCTAGCAAAGACGTGTACACCATGGAAAAGATTAAATACAGCTCAACCCAAAGCCCTGAATGTTTCCGGTGAGCCAGGCGGTGCCAAAGCCTTTTCCTGACGGAACCCAGTCTTCAAAATTTTGAAAGACCTAAGAGAAATCAGGCAGCCTGGTGTGAAAATTACGCTCCACACATACCACCCTGACTTTGAAGTCACGTCTTGAATCCCTACAGCGGCTGAACTGTGGACATGAGGAAGGGGGTGCACGGGCGGAGGGGGAACAGCAGGGGAGGGGGTGCAGAGACCGCGGTCTTCCTGTGCTCGCGAGGATCGCACCACAAGGGAATGAAAACGAAACTCACCTGTCCTTTACGGTCCTGCGTCGTGAACCTAGATATCCGCACAGGCACGATGCTGGCGCATCTCCCAGGCTGGCGTTTAAAAGGGGGCTGAAGCGTCCCTGTTTTCCGAGCTGTTTGCTGCCCCGTCGTCCTTTTGTGAAACAGACCTGGCCGCTCGGCCTCCCGAGACAGAAATTCGCAGCGGTCCTCTTCCTCCTTGGCCTCATCTTTTTATTCCTTCTCCCCAGGATTTTATCCGAAGGAAAAAAAATTCTGTTATGGCTGAAAGTCTTTGTCACCCTATGATACTTCTCTAGAATAGAAATATACACACACCAGGAAGATTAAAACATTTTATTTTGACTTTCTGTGGACGCCTATCACACACACACGCGCGCGCGCACACACACACACACACACACAGAAATTCACACTATTATGTGTTGGACAGGACTGTCCCAGGACCATCTTCAGGAGGGAGGCCTCTTTCCAAGACAGGGAAGGTACAGAAGTGGTACCATTAAATGTGTCACCCCCACTGCCAATGTCATATTACATCTGCACTCGACACAGGGCCAGGTGCCCTCGCCAGAGGTCACGTCAGAAGAGGCGAGCAGAAGCCCTGGCCCGCCCTCATACAGATGGATTTCAGCAAGGAGCGTGCGAAGAGCTGTGTTCCTCAGAGATGTGACGTCCTGCCCTGGGCACCCACCCCCCCGAGCTCAGAACGTGACCTGATTTGGGGACACATCCCTGGAGACGTCGTTAGTTCAGATGAGGTCATGCCGGATTGGACCCCTAGTCCTCATATGAGAGACACAGAGGGAGAAAAACCACCAGTGGCAGCTGGGCCAAGACTGGCATGACGAAGCCCCGCACCGGGATGGACAGCCACCACCAGCTGCTGGGAGAAGCCAGGGAGGAGCCGGGCTAGAGCCTCAGAGGGTTTGGACTCCGGGCTCCAGAACTGTGAGCCCAAGTTTCTGTTTTAAGCCACCGACTTCCCAGGACTTGCTGGGGCAGCCTCAGAACACAGCTCCATGCCGCAGTGAGGGTCTGGCGGTTCACTGCCCTGACAGCGTCTGCGTCTGCAGACCCCGCGGAAGCCAGCCCGCCACAGGGAGATCGGCTTCCAGGACTCCCGCTGGACGCTGCCCAGACCCCCTCACCCACCCCCCAGAGGGATGGCAGACAGACGCCGGCCCCAGGGAGAGCAGGTCCCGGAGAACAACGCCGGGAGGGGAGTGGGCAGCAGGCAAGCTGCCTCCAGCAGTGGACCGGGCCCCGGGAGCCGGTCCCAGGACAGGAGTTTGGCTCCAACTCGGGGGTGCCTTCCTGCCGACCAGGCGATAAGAGCCAGTAAACGAGGAGAAATGACAGCTTCAGCTTCCTGAAAACGAAGAGGAAAAAGCGTCGAATATCTTTCCCTGCTTGAAATTCTGTTTGCTCAAAACAGGTGACGAATACGATACAAACGCTGTCTTTCCTCCTTATGTCGCGTTGTTCCTACAGCAAATGAAGAAAGTGACAAAGTAGCAAATGGCTGAAAGCGCGGACCCCAGTGTCCAAGGACAGCTGTTTGTTACGCTCTCAGGAGCCGCACTTCCTGAAGGTCATTTACAAGCCAGTGCTATCGTCTCTAAGATAGGGTACGCCCCCTTCACTTCATTTCAAAGTGGAGTTAGGAGCAAGCAGTGTTTTTAAAGGCACGACAATTTCAAGCTTTAGAGCTAAAATCACAACCTGAGAAAAAAATGGAAATATTTACACCAGGCCCACCACAAGCGTTAGAAGTTATTTTGAGACACAAAGGACTTTACCCACTAGTGTAGCTCCTGGTTCTCCAAGCCCGCCCCATTCTGAGCGCCCCATTCTGAGCGCCCCATTCTGAGCGCACGCAGAGGCGAAGGGACGGAAGCGGGGAGCAGAAGGGAGGGGACCGACAGCCGAGGGGAGGAGGCAGCAGAGGAGCCTGCGGCTGCCAGGCTCTGTCCCTGCAGGGGGCCTGGTGGAAGCTGGAGGGGGAGCAGCTTCTCTCCCGGCCCCCAGCGCCCACCCGGGGACTTGCTCTGTGGATTCCCAGTGGGCCTCCTCTAACAGCGGCTGTGCGAGCGCTCACCTCCGCGAGACGGAGACTCCCGGGCGTCCACGCCCACGCAGCCTTCCAGCGCCCGCTCTGGCCCAGGCCGGCCAGTCGCAGGGAGCCCTACGGGGGTTCCCGGGGTCAGGGGCAGTGCGCGTGGAGCCGCACGGACTTGGGTGGGAACAGCCTCTGCTGCCGCAGACTCAGAGCGCGGCAGGAACTGGGAGGCAGACGCCGCGGTTCTGGCCCACTGCTCGGGACAGTGTCCGGCGCCCAGTAAGCGCTCAGAAGTGTCGGTTAATAAAAATGATAGTAATATTAAACACAATAACCATATAAATTGTAATTACAGTATATTAAGTTTGTATTCACCTAAGTTTCCATTAACACAGAGAGTAATAAAATGGCCATGATAACCTCCAGTGTTAATGAAGTCCTTGAGTATATCCTTGGCAAATCAAAGCAATGAAGGGTAAACTAAGCGAAAAGAAAAATGCCTCCCCTGGCAGGCTTTTACAACCTGAACGTACTCACGGCAACTTTTTCAAGCCCCCCCCCCAAGGCTCCCCTCTCCCATGGCAGTGCCACGCGGCCTCCGTTAGCAACGGTTCCCAGGAGTGCGTCCTTAGCTCACAGAAAGCCCTGGTTGCTCCGTCATCTCTGGCTTCCATCCCTTTGCTTTTACTGCTCCTTTTCCAGGCACGCCCTTTGTAACGATGCTGAAAACACGCATCTGGAGCCGCTTGCCAAGTGCTCTCCACGCCCAGAGGAAAAACGGAGGGATTTCACGTGGAAGCCCTCGCTATGTGGGCACCAGAGAGCAGACGAGGGTCTCAACAGTCACTTGTCATTCACGTCTGAGCTACTCATGCTGACGTCACAACAGCCCACGGAGACCAGAGCCCAGGGCCCCTGAACCGGCGGCCGTCCCAGAACTCAGAGGTGCGTCCACCACAGAGCCGTGATTTTTTCCAGGCGTGTGTTTATTGAAATCTGGGTCAAGGGTTCCTCTGCTGGGTACTGTCCCACATGATACAGCAGCTTTCCCCGCCCCCGAGATCCACTCTTTCAGTGACAAAAAAGGCAAAGGGCGATCCATGTCAATGGTAATAGAAATGTATGCTCTGTAATAATAAAATGATTCCTTTCCAATGTGTCAGTGATTTCTGAAGAACTCCGGCCGCTGGCATGTCCATGGAAACTTACGCAATCACAGCTAACGACGGCGTACTGAAGACTACAGATCGTCCCCCGGGACCCCCCAGCGAGAGGCAAAAGTCACGGACAGAGAAAGCCATCACGGCGAGTGACTCAGACCTCTGGGCTGCGCCAGAGTCCCTGCGGCTCAGTGCCAACAGCTCGGTCTTCCCTAGTCAGGCCCCAGACGCCCCCCGACCCCTCAGAGGTGTGTCTGAATGGGTCAGGAAACCGGCGTTTCCTTTTAAGAATACATGGACCGTTTTCCCCTCCAAATGAGCAGCTCTGAGAACCAATAAAACCAAAAATGCCTTTGCAATACTTTTGAGCTAAGAGAAGAGACAATGTGTAATGTTCCCTCATGGTTCACAACTGTGTTTGCTTGTTTGGTGCTGGTGCTTTATAATCAAAGAAGAGAAGCGGTCTCTTTTCTACGCTCTATAGGCCCCTTTCTCTTTGACCATCTATTTCAGGAACAACAATTTTTTTAGACACCCTCATACTATCCTTGCCAGGGCCTCTCTTCATTTCCTTGAAAAAGAAACTGAATTGGAAACATATAATACCAAGTTATTCAATGAGGTACTCCCTTCCTCACGCCATACAGACCACGTGGGCCGGAATGACTAGCATGTTACACAACTCTGCTGAACAATCAGAGATTTTAAACGTTCAAGACAGTTACATACCAAATCGACAGGCACACATGGTGGTATATTTGAAATGCCAGATATATTTTTAAAAGATCATGCTACAGTGAGTAAATTACGTAGTCACAGAACAGCGAAGTAAAGTTGGTGAAGAAGGAGGTGCCCTGCGGAAGTTCCAGAGTGAAGAGAAGACAACAGTCCCTTTTGGTTTGGTTTGTTTCTAAGGTAGGAGGAGAGGGAATCAGCTGTGTTAGAATTACTTTTCGGGTGAAGGTTTCTGCCGGTTGAAGCAGCGAGCACGGGCCTCTTTCTTCCCAATCCAGAGCAGCCTGTCCTCTCGTGGGCGCCTGAGGGCGGGGTTAGGCTTCCGCCGTGTAGAAGTGGTACATCAGGCCCACGGCCAGCGCGGAGACGGCTGGGATCACCCAGTTGGTCCACCAGCTGGAAAGGAAGAGCAATGGCGCTTGCACGCTGTTCCCACGGCAGCACCTCCGCGCCTCCTCACTGCCGTGGGAACCACCTCTGACCTCCCGGACGGAAAGGCAGCTCTGTTGCTAAACGTGCTGCGAGCTGGTATTCTGGCAATTCCTCTACTGTTCTCGCCTTCGAAGAAAACAAACGTCCCCCTCCACCCCCACCTCCACTTCACGCTATTTCTATAAATGTGGACAGAGAGCCAGGAACCACTGCCCCCGAAGATGCTGCGACCTAGGCCTAGCGACTTATCTAAAGGACATCGGCACTGTCCTGTGTCACAGGCCCACAACGGGAGCATTCCTTGGGGCTTTCATTCTAGTTTCACGTGTTCATTAAGAACTCAGGACGGCACTAAGAAGAAGACCGAGGTCCTCATTTTGGGAGAGGCATCAGCAAGCTCTGTAGCCACGGGCAAATCCCGTGCCCTCAGCGAGACAGGAAGGTACGGTGGCTGAGGGTGCGGCCAGCCCCACCGCTCTGCCGCTGGGGACCCCGTTTCGAAAATCTAATCTTTACACGTGTGGGGCAGATTCACGGCGCTGACAAACAGCCCAGATACTTAACCATGGCCCGTGTGCGGGGGATCACAAAAGCCCTACTTGGCATGCTGTTCAGTCTTCAGGCATAGAATTACGGATCAAATCGGGGACAGAGCTGGATTTGAACCTACTGTCTCTTAGGAAAGAGAAATTAATATATAGGTTTTGGAATCTGAATAAAGCCAGCCAACAGCTAGGGACACAGCAATTTTCTGCCATACACTTTCCCTCTTTAATCCTCTGCACACATCACCCATTCAAAGAGGAGGTTCAGTATTAAGGTTCCAACTGAGGAAGGGTTTCAGGTGGGATCTGCATCTTGGTTGGGCTTGTGTCCCTTTCGGAGGAACCTATGTGACGGGAGAAAAAGTGGAGGACCGCCAGGAGGCGGGGCAGGTACAACACAGGGCAACTGACTTAGACAGGGTGAAATAAAATTGGCACAATCTGTGGCTGTGGTTTGGAGCTTGGGTCCCAAAACGATAAGTATATCGTGGCAATTACACAAGTCCGTTTCATGCCAAAAATGTTCCTATGATGTGGGACTAAAATAAAGAAATCTAGTGCACAGAACAAGCAATGCGTGCCACATTTGGATTACGGAGTTCAAGTTCAGGGCCTGTGGAAAACTGGTCCCGGCTCAGAGAGGTGGAGTCCCTGCAGCTGAAGGGACTGGTCCTGTAGCAGATGGGGAGGGAATAAAATGTCTGCCTGGAGAGCGAAAGTAGACTTGGTCCGTCCCATCCGTTCCTGAGGGTGGATGCGGCTGGAGGGCGAGATCGGGGCCCTTCTGAAGACTGTCTGCAGTCTGAGCTGTCCACCGATTAGGGGGGAGTGCCCTGAGCAGTCGGGGCGCCGAGTGGCCACGACCCCTGCTGTCCCCTGAGGGCCGGGAGAGGCCTCTCGCCCCTCTGCATTTATGAATCTTCTGATCACAATGACATTTTAAAAGAAAACTACCACCTACCTAGAATTAGATTCAACTGTAGTAATGAGAGTTTCCTGAAATGTGAGAGAAAAAGGAAAATAAGTTAAAGGGAACAAACAATGGACGAAAAACCCGTTTTAAAGTGAGCTCACAGTGTTCCGCTCAGTGCGTTCTTCAAAAACACAAAGGACAAGATATGATTTCCACACGCACACAACCCCACCATTACCTTTAGGAAGAGAGCTTAGATCTTCAAAGCCATGAATGAAATGCTCAGTTAAAAATGCTCATTTCATTCAGATCTTATATGGAGTAAAAGTGTCCCCAAGTTATATTAAAAGACATGTCAGCTGAATAAAAATAATTAAGCACCGCCATTTAAAGTGGAACACTGGGATAGCCTTTCACTCTGACGAGACAGTTCTAGAAAGGCGCTGGCGGCCCAGGGACGGACTGCACACGGGCACCGGCCAGGCAGCCTCCCAATGAGGCCACCCTGTGTGCTGGGTCTTCCTCCGTCCCGGCCTGGGCACCCCCCAGCAGCTTCTGACAGGCCGTCAGCACCGGGACAGTGACCCGGGCTGGCTCTGGGAAACGCACACTTCCCCAAACGGCCGGACAACCACGGCCTCGAGAAATACAAATGCTTCCAGGCTGGCAAACGTGTTAGGCAGCGTCCTTTCAAAATTCCACACCAGCAGAAGCGTTAGCGCCCCAAAGGAAAGGGCCCTGAATAAGGCCGCAGCGTTAGGGCTCAGCTCTGCAGGGCCCCAAAGCCCAGGGCAAAAGCCGTTAGCAAACCAGGCAGCGGCAGCAGGGTCTGCACTGAGGCAAAGCTCCACACAGCGGGGTGCGGGGGGCTCCCGGAAGGGTGGATGCACGTTAGGGACCAGCAAGCCAAGCCGGGCTGCGACCCACCAACCTGGGAACCGGCCGTTAAGATTCCTGACAGAGGAGCAGGGAGAAAACAAGTCAATGACAAAGAAAACTTGGCAGTTATTATCTTTGGGAACAATGTTCAATCTCAGAGACTAGAAAAAGTATTCACAGCTACTGCAGGGTGGTTTTTCAAATTTCGTATATTACAAGTAACATGAACAAAGATTCTTAAGAAGTAACTGGAATTTGCAAAAATATTATTTAGCTGTTAGAAGAAAGGCATAGTCAGCTCTGAAACCCAATAGTCGATGGGAGGTAATATTGTCACCCTCGAAAGCTCAGCCCGAACTAGTCAACAGCAGGCAAACACGCATCACTGCTTTGCTGGGCCCGGCACATGCTCGTGCGTTTCACTGCGCAAGCGGAGAGCCCCGGGCCCGGCTGCCTGGCCCTCCCCTCCCCCGGTGCTGCCTGAGCACCAGGGCCCAACCACGGCTGGCGCGTCATCGCCACCAGCAACGGCAGCGAGCTTGTGAGAGCTGAACTTGAAAAGATCATGTATGTTTTTGATCACTTGGTATCTGTTGGGCTCTTAACCCAGGATGCTCGAGAGTCAAAGCCAGTTTGAATTACCAACTAGTGTCCTGATGCAAAAGGAAACGGTCTCTCCCCTCCTGCTCTGAAGGGGCCCAGTTGGGCTTTGGGTATGTCACTAACCAACTGTCAACCACGCACAGGGAGAGAACACCAGGGTTTTCCTTACAGGCTCTGCCACCTGCTCACTCTGTGCCCTGGAGGGCTCCATCTCAAGTGGGCTAACAATTAAAATGGTACAGGATAAGCTCTAGAGAAGGGCGTGCAATGCCCGTTGAGCTTTTGCAAATCAAAGTCCTCTCATTTCTGAGCTCACCTAACGTAGCCTGTTCTTTAATCGGAACTCTTTCCTAAGCATACCATTAACAGACTGCCTTCCATGCAAAGTCTAGAGTCTGCATAAGCCTAAGAGACTGCAACTGCCAAGCCTGCAATGGGTGCTGGGCGTGTGACCTTGAAGAAGGTCACTGTTTTCACCTTCCCTGGGTCCCACCGTGACACTCAGATAAAGTCACCCACACAGCAATGCTCTGAAAACTACAACCAAGAAAAAGAACTGCCAACTACTAACATCTTCCATGCAAGCAAATTCGATAGATATGGACTTGTTTAATTTAAAATGCATCATTTCTACGTCCACAGAGATCTTATTTTGGCAACCTGACATCATGTTTTCCTTTGGGCAGAGTCAAGCTAACAATCTTTGGTGCATCTTATTCCACAATTCAGCTACTTAGGGATTTTAAGCAGGCAACGTTTCAGAAAACTTCAGACCCCAGCATACACTGATCAGTCTGGAGACAGACGGAGGGTTCTGCAGACACACAGGCCAGGAGCAGCCTCTGACGACTCTCCTGGTGGTCGAGCGGCACAGTCCAGAGAAGCGGTCACAGAGCTCCCGCCCCGGGCTTGCTTACGGCCTCTAAGAAAGAGAGCAAGTTCCTGCCTCGCATTCCTCCAGGCCTGCTCTAAGGTGGGCCCAGTCACGTGTGTTCTAAAGGCAAACAGAGGGCCTGGCTGGTGGGGCTCCGGGGATCACAAGCAAACAGAAGAGGAGAGTCTGTCTTTCAAAACTAAGGCAGTGATGTTGGGTGTCCTGGTTCAAGACACAGTTGGACCTGCGCTGGATCTAAGTTCCCATAGAGAGCCTATCAAATCCTTGTCTGAGGAGAGCTGAACGATTTGCGCCAAGATTTTCAAACACAGAACACCGAACAGGAGAAAATATACTTTTCTTCCGGACAGGCTTTGGAGAAAAGGCAAACACTTCAACGCATCACAGAATTTCAGCCTCAGAAAAGGTGCTAAAGCCACAGGCACCAGCAGCAAAGATTCTGGCCAACCGTTTCAGAGGCAACTCAAAGTCTGAAGTCCACTGTTTTATCTTCCCAAAGCGCTGGGATCACCAGCACCGGACTCACGCCCTCCTTGGACAGGGAGAGGGGAGAATATAAACGAAATCGCAGGGGGCGGACTTTTATTGTTCTCTCTGGGGTTCCAAGGGCAACATCGCCTTCATGCTCACTTGGTTAACTGCCAGATTTCCTTGTAGACGAAATTCAGACAATGGCTCGTCAGCAGCAGCTGCTGGCAAATGAGCTCACAAGGTCTTAGCACGAGCCCTGAGCAGTCTGACTGTTCTGCTCTTCCTAGTAATGCCAAGGACATAATCCAAGATAGAAAAATCCCACTTTCTGTCACTCGTTTTAGGCAAAACGTCCCCCACAGTCCGCTAATTACAGGCCAAGAACGACTTCTCCTGTGTGCACTTTTTGGGAACTTTGGCTGTTGTCACCCATTCTGCCTATGGATGTATCTTCAGATACGAGTGAGGTGATCAGCTCAGAGAGGAGGGCTGGAGGGCCAGGCCACAGATCTAGATATACGAGACTTATTTTCCTTCCCTGAGGAAAAAATGCATCAAAAAAAAAAATCTGATAAGGCTCATTCTGTAAATTTAAATAACACTAAATTTACCCAGGAAGTATTTACTGAGCATCTACAATGTCCTAGAGATGTGGATGAAGACAGCGGCCGTGTACTCAAAGGCTTAAATATTAAGGCCTCTGTTGCAGTTTAAGTTCTCTGAAAATAATGCTGTGTCAAATCGCACACTGTCCATTATAAAAAGCAGCTCTTCAAAAGGTGTCCACTGATAATCATGAGGGGAAAATGATTCTAAGCATTGAGAGTCTCATGAAGAGACCACACAACTATCCCGATGAAATGTGATGACTGATCAATACAAATGAAAGGAGTGACGAGCCAGCCCAGCAGGTGCCACGTGCACAGCCCTGGCAGCCCCTGCGCTGGCCGCAGTCGGGTCAGCAGGAGACCTCTGCCCTCTGCCTTGCAGGGGTGATATCCCGGGACCATGAGCACAGCCGATGAGACACTTGAGACAGTGACACTTACCGCAGGCTTGCTTATCTTTGCTCTGTCATCCTGCAATGAAAAACAAGGCACATTACACAATGAGAAGTGTCACAGAAGTACTGTTTCCAAAGTGCTCGCTCTCACTGAGATTTCCCAAAAACATCGCTGTTCCATGATTATCCTATTAGGTTCACCTACCTGGGTTGTTAAAAATGAAGTTTGATCCTTCTGACTTCACTGCAAAAATTATTAACAGATTAAGTGTGGAGAGGTATTCTGACCTGGAGTTCCAAAGGCCAGGACAGTGTCCCTGAGCATCACAGTTATACGTTGGTGTGTACGTGCATTTATTAGACCTGGATTCTGGTCTTTATATCAGGGGGCAGCTGAGTAATCAGATTCTTCCTGTCTATCCTCTCAAATTACCTTCAGGATGTGTGTGTGTGTGTGTGTGTGTGTGTGCGTGTGTGTACCTGTGTATATGCATTGTGTACATATGTGTGTATGTACCTGAGTGTGTGTGTATAATTTGTGTGATAGCCTCAGTGAATTCCTGCAATTTCCCCATTGCAAGGTCATAATCTACCTAAAGCTGAGTCACTTCAAGATTAAGTGTGTCTAAAGGCTGACGGGCGAGCCCAGCAGGCAGGTGAACAAAAGTGCTGCCGGCACCACCCAGAAACGCCCCGCTCTGCCCTCACCGGCTGCAGCACAGGGAGGAGGACAGGCGGACCATGCTAACGGAGGCCCCGGTTACCGTCAACTACTCCCCGTTGGTGAAGTATGAGATGAAGGTGTGTGGGCAAATAAAACCTCCAGATCAACGAAGCTTACTTCCTCAAAGTGCCAGCTCCTACCTCCGCAGGCTCAGCCCCCGCGCGGTGGAAACATGGAAATGCTCGAACACGGCCGTGCCGGGCTCCCCTACGAGCCTCCGACAGCCTGCCCCTCGTTCACCGCCATGACGGGACGCAGCGATCACACAGCGGGCCTTTGGGGGCTCTCGGCGCCCAGCGGCTCCCTGGCTACTTACCGGATGCAGCTCCCCGATGATGTACGTCTGGGACAGCTCCCTAGCGTCCGTAGAGTGCCCGACGTCCTCGAAGTTCTCGGTGGCATCGCCCCCAGCTTGTTCCCGTAAGACTTCTTCCCCACCAGGGTGCTGTTCAGAGGACCGACAGGTTAAAAAACTAGTATTCTTTTCCAAGCAAATGAGATCCAGAAGTGGCCAGTTTATTTAACCAAACAGGTTACCCATCAGTCACGGCTGACAACCTGCGAGGACAGCGCCTCCTCCACGGGGATGAAAACAGAACGCGCCTTTGTAGTCCAACGCGTCCTGCAGGGGCGGGAGGGGCTCGTTTCTCCGGGTTATCCACGTGGTGTTAAGGGCATTAGGCGGGTATTTTTAATCTTTTCACAATGTCTTCTCTGCTTTTCCATAAACCTCTCAAAGTTGCTCTTCTCAATCTGGGTCTAATCTATGTTTCCTTGAGTCCTATCACTTTGACCTCTTAGGCCTCGGTGTGAACATAGACCCTGAGACCTTAGATGAGAATTCACCTTTGAAAGTACTCTGCGTACCTGCCCAGGACAGAGGGTACAGCCTGGTGGACAGGTGAGCAAGCCCCCCGCCTCTTGCAGACCTTACCTGCTAATTGGAAGGAAAAGCAAAGCAAGTGGGTGCCACAGTGACTTGGCCATGTCACTGACATGGGACAGAAGCACGGAGGACAGAGGTTGGTTCGACATGGGTGGAAAGAGCCTTCTGGGTAATGGAAGCATCCCAGTGCCCTTAGCTGCCTCTGCCGGTAAAGCCACGCGGGTCACGACTCAGGGAGGGGCTGACAGGTGGGCCCCGTCACGGACCCGGGGGAGGGCAAGGAAAGCGGCTGTCAGTCAGGTGAAGAGAACGTGCTGGGTCCTATCACCCCAAACACTTTCCTGGGGAAGAAGCCTTCTTGAGCTGAGCTCCGTCATTACCTTAGACCAAGTCCACCCAGCCCTGAGCAAAGCCCCTGTAGGTGAGCAACAGCTAAGGAAACCTGCTCTCACTGGCACAACGGACCGTGGTCCCCTCCTAGCTCCTGCCAGCAGTGGGGGGCGTAAAGGCACACGACATTTTAGAAAGGCAGACCGTTAGTCTGTCTGAAACCTGTTTCTCCCCTCCTTTGTTTAAACACAGGACTGCTAAACAAATGCACTTACTTTTTCTCTACGATTTGGAAAAGTAATCCATCTACATTATAGAAGAATTAGAAAGCACAAACACAAAAGAAAAAGAAAAATCACCTAAATCACCCATAATCCTGCCGTCCAGAGAAACCTGGATAGACACGTGCATATGTGAATAATTTTAAAAAGAAAATTGTGATTGCTACCAAATGCACCCAGTTTCCTTAGACAAAAAGCAGATGACCATACATGTGTGGGGACAGTGTGCCTAGGGGCTACTCTTTCTACATGAACTTGGCACGGTAATGGTACTTATATAGTTTCGGAGGACGAAAGGTGTCGTTATATGTGTCTGGTACACAACGTAAGACCAATAAATATTACCCAGCATTTTTATTAAATATTTTCCAACATCGTTATCCCTCAGTGTGGCTTTTTAAATGGCTGCATAACATTGGTTACACCGTGTAGGCCCTTCCAAATCCACCGAAGCATCCCCTACGGGGGCATTCGGGAGACTGGAAGTCTGCTCAGGCAAGCACAGGACTCAGGAGAGAGGTACGGGCAGGGGGCAGGCTCACCCCCAAAGCCAGCGGGAAGCGTCCGGAGCATCTGCAGGCCATGACAATGGCAGCGAAGGCTGTGGGTCGGGGACAGCCTGTTTACCGTCAGGCGGGGAAATACGAAGTGGCTAACTCAGCACGCACAGATTACGCAGAGCCCTTGCCGCTGGGTGCGTGACTTTGCTCATGAGTGAGTTCCCTGACTTGGGGCCCCTGTGAAGGATTTGGGAGGGCAGATAATCTCCCAGAAGAAACCTCTATTTTCCAGCACAGCCTATCTTCAAAGGAAAATTTCAAGGGAGGCTAAAAACAGATTGGCCTTTTATAAAGAATCATAAAAGTAGGCAAGTTTTAAAAATATAGAATTTGATCTTTAAAGGGCTAAAACGGAAAAAGTAAACATTCTACTTCATTGAGAGTAACCCAACTTTCTTAACCTGAAGCAAAAGGGCAACTTCTCAACTTGTCTTCCGACCAAGCAGAGGACACAGAAGGGTATGTGTTTAAGAGTGTGTGTGTGTGTGTGTGTGTGTGGTGTATGTATCTAACTATTGAGCTATGATTTAGATCCTAAATTATTTGTGAAGCAGAATTCCAAGGGGGAGGGGGAGACAATGAGCGAGAAATATCTCGGGTTATACTGGTTTCGCTGAGCACCATTAAAAAAAAAACTACGGCACAGAATAAATGAATTGGGGCTAAGATACTTTTACCCTACCCTAAAGATTTTTTAAACAGTAAGAAAAACGAAGCCTAAAAACTGATTTTTTGGAAGAAAATAACTCAAAACTTGATAAGACAATAAAAAATATGGGATTGACTAATTACCACACTTGATTTTTCCTTGAAATGGAAGGAGAGACAGACAGCGACCCACTGCCGATTAGATCAAACCTAAATCACGACACTCGGCGCCTCATCTTGGCACTCTGCCCGCCTGTTAGCAAACTCGTGTGTTGCAATAAACACAAATGACATCTTAAGACCACAGTAAACACTCCCTTACCAGCCAGAAGTCACAAGTGACAAAGGAAGACTGGGGACGCGGCTGCTGGTACCGTCTAGTTCCCAGGGACGGGCATGTCTGCGACCTCTGTCCGGAAACCCTCAGGGCATGTACGACTATCTTTGGGCCCAGTTACAGAATGTGGGGTGGCCCCAAGACAAGGCAAGGCTTTGAAAAGGGAAGATGATCAAATAACAGGGGAGCAAAATTACCTGGGGATTTCCTAAGGAAAAGACCGAAGTGCCCAGACACACACAGGCAAGATCAGAGGTGACAGAAGAGGTGAAGTTCTCTGACGGACGGCGAGCCCCGTGCGTGAGCTCTGGGCCAGAACGCTGTCCTGTACCACGCCCTCCGGGCCCTCACGCCCGCCACGTGTGTGGCCGGCGACAGCTGCGGCGCTGGGGAGACGGAGGGCACGGCCGGGAGCGGGGAGGACCACGGGAACCCCAGCACTGCCATTGGCGCATCCACACGGAGGCCCCGCTTTCCCCAGGAGGAACCACTTCCATTTGCATCAAGTGCCAAGGTCAGTTCCCTCCTCACACACACACGGTGGCTCACGCCGGGCGTTGCCACGTGCCGGTCCTCTGGTCCCTGCACGGAAGCGCCCCGGCCCGGGCGTGGGCGCTGTCCAGCTTCCATCGGCACTGGCCTGAGTCCCTGAACCACAACACGGCCTGTGCTCCAAGGGCAGCAGCTGAATGAGGACCCTTCCCCCACGTGACATCCACTGAGCTCCCACCTCCCACGCACAACAGCCTGCATGACGCGGCCCCTCCACGTCCGGTGCGCATCCCAAACACAGCACGGGAACGAAGAGCAAACACGCGCCTTCCCCGTCTTCCCACCCTCGCAAAGCTGCCCCCACGCGCCAGCCGCTGCGGCCCAGCACGGGAAGCCAAACGCCACTCCTCCGGCCTCCTCACGCCCACCCTCCCGCACATCTGGGCGGTGGCATCGCCGCTCCCACCCCAGACCGGCCCCGAGACCTCCGGCAGGGACAGCCACGGCCATCACCTAGCCACCCCGGGTCAGCAGCCCCGAAGGCGCCCTGCCACCAGGAAAGTGCTTTTGGAGCTCCGCCCAGGCCGGTCGTAGCAGTGGGGATGGAGGGAGGCCCACGGCAGAGAGGAGGGCTTGTGCGGACATGCTTCAGGGGTGCGCCAAAGTGAGGGGCCCCCTCCCCCACACTGACGTCTTCCGGTTCCCCCCAAGAGCCCCACACAGGGCCCCGCGCGAGTGCCCGCTCCCTGGGCTCTCACCACCGCCCTCCCGTGGGCCTCCCGCTCCAACCTCATCCCACCTCAGGCCCCACACTTGCCCCATTTAGCCTCATCTCCCGGGTGTGATATCACCCACCCTTGCGTCTCCACTCCGAGGGGCGGCAGCGTTCGGGGCCCCTGGCTGGGCGCCCATCCGAAAAGTCCCGGCCCGCTTCCCCACGCCACAGTCTCCGTCCCAGCGCTGAGCGCCGCCCACGCTACACTCACATCAATGCGTGTGAGGGGCCTGGGGACAGGGACTGCCGCCTGCCGTGTCCATCACTGCTGCACCAGTACCGGGCCCAGTGCCTGGCACGTGGCAGGTACACACCGCTTGGACAGGTGGCCGCGAGAGGCAGATCGCTCCACACCGGTGTGGGACGCGTCCGCCACAACCCTTAGTTACTGGTACCCTGCTCACTCCAACTTCACTCCACCCTCCTTTCCGGAACTGTGACAGCTCGGCCCACATAATCCCATATTTAATCGCTGCATTCATTTAATAAAATATGGACTGTCTTGTATGTGCTAGGCATGCTGTGGGCCAGGCAGGAAAACACAAAAAATCCGTGTGACGATCCTGAAGAAGCATGCCGTTAACCTGAGGGTAAAGAAATAACAGAAAGGGTGGGCTGGGGGAGGCGGGGGGGGGGGGGGGTGTGGGACAACTGTAACAGAAAAACAGTAAGGAACCGAAAAGTCACAAAAAAGGAAAGAAGTAACAGAAACGGCTCCTGACCTTCCTCGACAGCCCCACGGGCCGACCATTCATGAGTTACGCGGCAGGCCCCGCAGTGCAGTAACACGAGACACGGGCGTGAACTTGAGTCGCTTCCCCTGGGAGGCAGGAAGGCGCGGCTGAGCGGGGCCACGGACCACGCACTCTGTTCTCGGGAGCTGGGGGAAGCCGGGGTGAGGCCGGAAAAGGCATGTCCTCTCCCGGAGAGGGGCTCGTGCACGGGGCCACGGGCCAGAACAGCAGTTCAGCGCAGCCAGGCTGCCCGGGAAGAGAAAGCTTCTGCCCCTCCCGTATCCAGGAGGGCGCGGCCGACACAGAAGTCACAGCTGGCCGAGGGCCGAGGGCCAAGGGCTCTTCTCGGTGGCCGTGGCAGGTCTCAGGATCCAGTCCCACTTGTTTTACCCTCTGCTGGCCCCGGGGCACTGGAGAGTGAGGATCAGAATTTCTTGTCTGTGCAGAGACAATGCCATAAAACCTCGCACGACAGTCTGTTCTGGGTTTTGTATGTATATTAATTTAACCTAAATTAATAGCTTTCTGGCTTTGTTCTCCTTTTACAATCACTAAGCGTCTGAAGTGGTCTCAGCCTTTGCACTCACACTTTATTAACGTGGGAAATAAAACTGCAATTGGACTTGTGAATTTGAAGATTTATCAAAGCCAAGGGTCTGCCAAGTGCATGCGAAAATGTGAGAAACACAAATAAGGCAGAAAACAAAGAGTGTCAAATGAGTATCAATAAATTCAAGAAAGAATGGGTCCTTCTGTTGAAGGACAGGCACCTAAGGGAGACCTTTGGCCTTCACGGGTGTGGCTCAACCTGCCAATGCCCGATGGGGAGGGTGAGGCCGCCCCGGCCGCACTGGGGGTCACTCCAGCGAATGGCACTGCTGTGCCCGTGGGGGGCTCAGTGACATAAAAGGGATAGCCCCTGTTTTCTAAAAAAGTAAGAGCTCACAGTGGAAGCACATGTTACGAACTTGGTAACTTCTTCTTCACTGGGTGCCGAACACCCGCACCGAGTGACGCAGCGCAGACAGCCCGTGGGCGACGCCAGCACACGAAACAACGCAGACTCTCCTTTTGCCTTTCCTCCACAGCGCCCGGCACTTCCAGGTCAATACGCACGCGTTCCTTGCTGTGGAAAGTCCACGTGGCTAAAACCAACGACCCGCACGTCCCTCTTCAGCTGCGACGCAGGCCCAGCTGTGATCCCACCTACTCTGCCTCCTTCGGAAGACGCCGCAGCGGAAACCATCTGCTTCAATAGGACAGACACGGAGCGCAGGTGCCGTTCAAGCGCTCTTGGCGGTGCTTCCTGCGGGCAGGATACCAAGGTGTCGGGGCTGAACGCACAGCCATGGCCTCGCCTCGCAGTGCACGGGACAGGCTTCATTGAGAACCAAAGTCCCAAGAATCTCGCTGAGAAGGCGCCCTCCGTTCAGTGCTACGAAGCTCCACAGTTTATACCCTGTGTCACGACGGTCAGCCTTCTTCATCTCACGGCGTGCAGAAACTAATACCTAAAGTTCTGCAGCACACCCAAAATATATTTTTTGCTGATCTGACAAAAAATAGGTATAATTTTGATTTCCAAAACAAATAATAATAGTAGTAATTAACTACCCTTTTTGCTCCAAAGTGACTTTAAAAAATCAGGTGCCCATGCTTGTATATAAGGATTTCTCGTACCAAAAATTAACCAATCAGATGCAACTTTATTATGCATCACGGCCAATGAGATGCAACACTATGATAAAACCTATATGCTGAAGGTTCAACACAGGGCAGTCACACTGGACGGCTATTGTGGTGTAGGCTGTGGTCAGTTTTTTTATTGGACAATCTAAGGAAAAAGAGGTCAGCACCCCTGACGAAACAGTCAGATGCTGCACATTTTAAAAATCCTCACGGCACAACAGCTGAAAATCACTGCTCTAGGTCATTACAGAAAAGAACGCGACCCACACTGAATGGGCAAGTCCCCCATGTGCCATCGCGGCCACGCCAGGACTGCTCAAGCGGCGAAAGCCAGTCCCCGCGGGGCTGCTGCCTGCACCCCCTCTTCTAACCGACTTCAGTATAACGAGTGGTGAGAGAGACACCACATGCAGCATGCCACTTTTTCAAATGGAAACATGAGTCCCATCTCCATACACAGGAAGAAAACAGAAGATCAGGCAAGGATAGCAGAAGATGCTCCCCAGAGCAAACAGTGCAAACAGACCGGGGTCAGACACAGAAGGAGAAGGGACGAAGGTGTGGGCTTGCCTTCTGCATGCGAAGCGGACAAGAATGAGAGGCAACACCATGAGGACAGCGTCGCAAACCCTTCTTGTATGAGGCCGAAGAGAAATGGTCAGTAAAGGAACAGGTGCCGTGCTGGAGACCCTGCAGAAGCCAGGGTTTGCTGACTGGAGGAAAACGCTCTTTCATATGTAACAGTGCACACTAACAGTGACCTCCAAGAACTGGCAAGGTAAAAAAAGACAGACTGAGATGCCACTCCTGATCCAGACGGTTCCGGTAAACATATTCTTCGTGTGTAGGCAATAATAACCTTAAGGAGACAGAAAATGGGAACATCAGTCACTGTAGACTCACACACGCCGTGGGCAACACACCGACTCAGAAACCGAGCCCTGAGCGAACCCGCTCCCGGTCCGTCCTCCATCCCTACTGTTGGTGGCTAGAGGCGTCCTACACCGCCTTAGATTCGCGACCCAAACAACAAAGACGTGTAGACCTTAGCCTTGGCATTCCCTTCGCTGGTTACGTTCCCTTTCGATACAAATAAGGAGAGCTCATTTACTACCCCGAAGCATGCCTCTTGGGGATGATGACTATTTTATGCTTATTAATTGTAAGCAACAGCAGGTGCGGAAGAAGCTCTAAAAACCAAGTAGAAGCTCCAGTCTGTGGACGGACGCTCACGCTGGGTGTCCTCCGCACTGTGCTAGGTGTGCCTTCCTGGTCAGGGCACCAGGCAGGACGTACATCTGCACACTAAGCTTGCCCTTGTCCGCGGTCCTCTTCCTGGTCATCCCCCACAATGGACTCTCCACCCCAACATCTTCTCTGACTTCCGGCGATGATTTCCACCCTGGTCAATGGGTCTCCCTGTTCCTGGGTCTCTGCCATGTATACAGAGGTATACGTGTTATTAAGCTTCAATCTGTTTTTCTCCTGCTAATCTGTCGCATGTGAATTTGATTATTACACGGGTCGGAAGAACCTTGGGGGTAGGAGGAAGTTATTTCTGTGCCCCCACAGTTTCACTCAGTTGTCACGGTTATGCGGACTTGATACAGAATGACATTTTTACTTAGTCACTGACCTTAACTCCTAGGATTCGTAAGTTTTAGTGGCTTTGGAAAAACAAGTGATAAAATGTCCAAGTCAAGGGTTAGAAGATACTGTTCACAGGACAGGAAAGCCTTGCATTCCTGTAAATGAAGCCACAGAGGGCTCCTCTCATCAAGTTCATGGCTCCAGCCCCTGAGCAGGCCTTGCTCGCCCCTGGCCTTCTTCCACATCTGCTGGGATACTCGTCCTCAAATGCCCTTCTGACCATTTCATGGGCCCACTCAAAGGTCTCCAGTGGGGAACTTCTGCAGGCAAGTTGAAGGCCTCCTGAATTTCTCAACAAAGAGCTTCAACGTCTACGTGGCCCAGGAGGTGCCCAGGTGCAAAACCACGTGGGCTGGGGTGAAGACTGCTCGTTGCTCCAGCATCTGCTTCTCCCTTCCCCCCAACAGTTAAAGTTCTGGCTGAGAAAGAGCTCCTTAGAATAGAGATTCTTCCCAGTCTCCCTTGCAGCTGGGTGTGCCATGTGACTAAATTCCTGCTAATGAAATATATGTGTAAGTGTCAGGAGAACCTGCTAGAAGCCTTCCCTTTAGCATGCCGTGCCCTTTGCCCTCTCTATTCATCCCTCTCTTCATCCTGCTGTCTGGAATGGGGATGCTGCCTTTGAACCTGGGATGAGGGCCAGACCCTAAGAAAGGGCCCAGAGGTGGGACAGAAGTGTAGCCCCAAGGGCCTGAGGGGGCTGGCACACCACACCTGGCCTGCAAAGCTTGTTTCCTCACCACAGGTGAATCAACTTCTACCTTGTGTGTAAGCACAGCTCTTTGGGGCTCCTCTGAGCTTAACCCTAATTACCATGTCAGTCATTTTGACAAGAAACACCACAGGCTGGAAAGTAATGTCCTACAGCACATAACATGCAAATAAACATCCCCCCTACCCCCACCCCCGCCAAATTAGGACAATGGTCCTTACATACATTAAACAATTAGAGAAATGTTAAGGCGCTGTCTTAATTTATCCAATATTTAACCATTAGGCCATCTTCATAAATACCTTCAAACACACTCAAGGCCCCTCTGGATTAGAATTTGCAGGAACGGAGCAGACAGATGAGAGACCCCGAGAGGATGAGCAGGGACGAAGGCTCAGGGCTGGAAACGCGCTCGGTGCACGGGGTTAGAGAGGAGAGTCGTCTGAATAAAGCAAACCCCAGAACGCCGTGCAGGGGCTCCCTCGGGGCGTCAGCTGCACTGGCCCGGGAGGCCCAGGTAAGTGTTATGGCCGGGGTGTCTGGGAGCCTACTTCCACAGGTCGGCAGCATTCGGATGGGTGGGCCCAGTAAGCCAGGCGATCTCCCCTAATGCCCGGGGCTTCCGCAAACCCATGGCGGGCTTGAACAGAGCAAAAGGCAGAGGGAGCCGGCACCTGACCCTCTTTTCCTGCCTTGCTGATTGGGCTGGGGCATGTCATCTCATCTTCTGCTGCCCTCCAACAGGGATTTGTCCCCTTGGCTTCCCCCGGCTCTTGGGTCTGCAGACTCGAACTGAGTGACCACCAGCTTTCCTGGAACTCTGTTGTGTGTGTGTGTGTGTGTGTGCGCGTGTGGGTGGTGTGTGTTTGTGTGTGCATGTGTGTGCGTGTGTATGGGTGTGTGTGGGTGTGTGCACGCATGCCTCCCATTGGTTCTGTATCTGGAGAGCCCAGACTTACCCGGGCTGGGTGGGTAGAGTGGGCCACATGATGGAGGGCCTCAGAGCAGTGTGACGGGTGGAGAACGAGGAGCTCCTGGAGGGCGGACTGGCATGAGCGAAGGCCGCAGCATCACGGCAGAACACACAGGCCCCGAGTGCAGACAGGCGTCTGGCCAGCGGGGGCGGCACGGGGCCTGTCACCTGCCCCCTCTCCCAGGCACACTCCCGGCTTCCTGAAGTCTCTGCCTCCTCCGCCTCACCTCTGGACCAGAGATCTGGACTCGAAGGTCAGGCTGAAGGGGAAAATCCCAGAAGTTCTGGGTTTAAAAGAACCTTCAGAAACCCAACGTCCTTAGAATCACGGGTGGAGAAGCTGGGACCCCGGGAAAACAAGGCCAACGTCACGCCGACCGTTCATGGAGGAGACGGGACCAGAACCCCGGTTCCCACCGAGCGCAGCCTCCCTCTCTTCTCGGAACACGCGTGTGAAATGACCATTTTTATGTTTCTGAACAAAGTGACCCCAGTTAGCTAGGACACCTTAAATACAGTTTCTTCACATGCTTCCCTCTGGGGAGTCTAGAGGAAAATCTGGCTCGCTTCTTCCAGACCCCAAGAAACTTGGTCATTTGCCTTGCCAGCCTGGGCCATACCCACAAAGCTTCAGAGGACACACACAGACTCTCCTAGCTCGGGGTGCTACCTGGTGACCGGTTGTCCCTGAAGACACCCCAGAAGGGTGAGCAAAATGACACTCGGTGTCACACGTGCACTAACGGCCTTCCCCCCGGGGCTCGCTTAAACTAAGCAAGAACAGAGGGCGATAAAGGGCCACCCCACTCAGCTGTAATGTGTCCCGTGGCCCCAAAGTCCACCAATGCAGGATTATCCTTTAATCCAAACACTTAGCGCTGCCAAAGAAAAGTGGAGTAAACAATGACTAGGCAAAAAAAATGTGTGTCCGGAGATTATCTGCCATCGTCGAGCCGAAGACGAGGGCAACCCAAAGGAGTCGGGAGAGCCAACGGTCCCGAGAAGGTCCGGAGCAGGCGCTGCCGGGTGAGTCCGCTGGCTGCAGTGTTTCCTGTAGCCACAGGGCTGCAGGTCTGATCCCCGGTCGGGACGCATACGGGAGGCAATGGATCGGTGTTTCTTCTCTCCCTCCCCTCTCTCTCAAGTTCATAAACACATGCTTGGATGAGGATTAAAAAAAATATTTAGGACAAAATAAGTCGCCTGCCCAAGTGTTTTCTATCCTTCCCAGCTGCTGCCTTCCTGAGGAGGCAAAGAATAAAGGCCTGGAAGCTGTGTGGGGTCACAGGGGCGTGCGTGGCTCCCAGCAGGGACTCAGTGGAGGAGCCCGCTGTGTGGCAGTGCCCGGGACCACGCATGCCCCTCGCGCTGCAGCCTCAGAGCTCGTACCAGGCTCAGCAGCACCGCCTCCCTGCGTCACACTGAGGGTCATGGGATGAAACGCAGAGTGCTTGCCTCACTGGCTTCTGAGGGCCAGTCACCCCCGGGACACGTGCTACATGCCCTGGCCGGCTCGGCCATTAGCACGACAGGGGTCACAGTCCAGGGAGGAGACTGCCGTGCAGAAGAGCAACAGCTGCCCACAGTCAGCCCCAGGCCCAGGAAGCAGCTCCCCACGCAGGAGCTGGGGCGGCGGGGACACATCCGGGAGGGGCGGCGGGGGCTGCGGCGGGAAAGGCTCAGGAGCCGCTCACCAGCGGAGTGAGCAGGGTGTTCTCGCCAAGGCCCCGAGGCAGAAGCCCAGTGGCACCTGGAGGACAGCAGGTGCTGTGAGCAGCCCATGTCACACAGGTGAAAACGCACCGGGAGGAGGGCCAAGGGGGCCTGGAAGGAAGCACATCGGAGTGGAGGGACTGGGGGGGCAGGAGGCTGGAAGAAGTTCTCCGCACCCCGTGATGGGAGGACCCTGCAGGCGGAACTCCATGTTTACAGTAAAGCTCGTGGTCCCGATTCCCCCGCCCTTGACTTCCGTTTCCCATCAACAAACAACCCCCAGCCCCAGTCTCGGCACCGAGGCGGAGGACGCGCCGGCCCACCACGTCTGCGCGCTCTGGGTCACGGCCCTTCCCTTCCCCAAGTCAGTCCCTTTTAGTGACAAAACACCTGTCAATGTCATTGTTATCAGGTTGACAACGGTTTGATAGTTTTTTCCCTTGTTACTGGATGGAGGGAAGCACTTGGAAAGGAGGATTCAGTACCAATCGCTCCCGACAACTTTATAAATAATGCTTTCCCTGCCGTTTCCCTAAATGTTCAAGGAGGCGCACGCTCATGACAAGCCCCTTCTCCCTACCACCCCCCACCCCGTCATGCCTGCTGACTCCTCACGTGCCCCCAACTGGGGACCTGACGTGCAACCTAGTCATGTGCCCTGACTGGGAATCGAACCAGCGACACTTGGCTCACAGGCCGACGCTCAATCCACTGAGCCACAGTGGCCAGGGTTAAACTTTGGGTTCTTGGGTGCACAATCTACAGCACATCTCCACCTTGTAGGCTTCTCAAACCAAACACGTCAAAAACTGAAGGGACCTTCCCTCCCAAGGCTTGCTCCGTCTGCCGCCTTTCCCCGCCTCCGCGGTGACAATCCTGTTCACCCAGCTGCTCAGGGCAGAACCCTTGGGTTGTACTTGACTCTCCTCGCTCTCTTCCACCCCCCACGGAATCCCAGGACACTGCGGGCTCAGCTTTCATAGTGCAGCCAGAATCTGACCAGTTTTCCCCACCTCTACCACCCCCCTCCCCCCTTGCCTGGTGTCCCTGGCCCCTGACCATGTACGCACGCCCCAGTAGAGTGACCACTTAAATGTGAGTCAGGCCATATCCCTGGCTATCCAGACCCTTCAACAGCTAATGACACCAGTGTTGTAAGACGGAGGCCACAGCTGGTAATCAAGGACATGGGCTCCCGGCAGACGCACACCCAGACCGATGGGACAGAGGCGGGAACCAGAAGCAGACCCGTGCAAAGGCTTCCAACCAACGTTCGATAAAGATGCAAAAGTAATTTGATGGAGGAAGGAGCTTTTTCAACAGATGGTCTGAGACAACTGGACGTCAGTAGTCAAAAAAAATCTGTAAACCTTACACTTTATGCAAAAATCAACCCCAAAGAGATCACAGATTGAAAGACAGAATGTAAAACTTTTTTGAAGAGACAGGATTTGGCAAAGAGTTTTTAGACATAATAGTGGAAGAATGATATGTATAGGGAAAAATGAATAAGCTGGACTTCATAAAAATTAAAACCTTTTATTCTTTAAAAGATCTTATTAAGAGAATGAAATGACAAGCCACAGGCTGGGAGAACATTTTTGCTAGCATCATAACTGACAAAGGACTTATATCCAGAATAAAGAAGTCTCTAAATGGAGCAAAGAGGAAACGAAGAATCCAAATACAAAAAGGACCAAAGACTTGAACAGACATTTCTTCCAAAAAGGGGTGCGCATAGCAAATAAGCGCATGAAATAGGTCCCACCTCATTAGCCAGAGGAAAGTTAACACCGCAGTGAGACAGCACCGCCCACCTGTTGGAATGGCTATGATTAAAAATATATATATATGGACCTGGCTGGTGTGGCTCAGTGGACTGAGCGCCGGCCGGCAAACCAAAGGGTCGCCGGTTTGATTCCCAGTCAGGGCACATACCTGGGTTGTGGGCCAGGTCCCTAGTCCGTGACAACATGAGGACAGGCGTCAAATGTAGAAGGTGTACAACCTTTCACCTGAGGACCCCATTGAGAGACGTTTACCTGAGGACATAATCGCAGGTGGGAAATCAAACAGCCAAGTGTGGGGAGAGAGGAGGGCCATACGGGATGAGACATCCGTACAGGAAGGAGGCGGCCAATAACAGGACTCGCTAAATTGGAACGGTGTCCCTGTCATACGACGGGGGTGCAGGGGGCAGATGACCAAACAGCATGTAGAGTATTTTACCGTGTACAGAAAACCAACCCATTGTGCAGGGGTGCATGTGTCTACAGCTGTCTGAAGAATGTCCAATAGAACATTCTTGGTGGTCACCTCTGCCCGGTGGAACCTGGGCCGCTTTGATCTTCTTCTTCCACTTTTTCACACTGTCTGGTTCCTTACAATAACCATGTAGTCTTTCCCCACAAAGAATAAAGCTGTATTGTTTAAAGTTTCAGAAAAAAGATGGTATCCCTTTATGCAGAGCACACATTCCTGAAAACGTCTTCTTCAAGGGACTATCTGTATTTTGAACCAATTTCGTTCACTGGCTAACATTATAATTCCTGAGCTGCATACCTACTATATAAATACAAAAATAATCATCACACTTAATTTATAGGAAAATTCTACCTTAAAAGAATTACATATTTCCCCAAGTATTTCCACATATATTATTCCTGCCAACATTCACAACCCTGAAGCAGGAGCAGGGAACATAATGTTGCCCACGTGAGAAGGAAGGAAATGATTTGGAGAATGTATGTGACTTGCCCGGGGTCACCTCGACAATAGGGCTCAGATCTAGACCCCGTTTGCCTCACCACCTCCAGCAGTGCTCCACAACTGCCTAGCGGGACCGCGGCTGCCCAGACTACTGAGAGCAGGCTGGCAGCTGGCAGAGGGGCGGCGGGCTGGGGGCCTGGGTGAAAGAGGCGACGGAATTAAGCAACAAACAAACAAACTCAGAGACACAGACAACAGTACGGTGATGACCAGCGGGGACGGGGGTGGGAATGGTGATGGAAGGAGACTTGACGGGGGTGGCGGGCACACAACACAATATACCGACGGATTATAGAACTGGACCCTTGAAACCTATGTAATTAACTAATGTCACCCCAATAAATTCAATTTTAAAAAAAGTTTGAGGTACCTACTGGTGGTGTCTTGTGGCTTGGGGAACTTTTGGAGGAACAGATAGCAGCCTACAGCGGCAATGAGCAGTGTTGCCACCCCGATTTTCCCACGCGCTGCCATCCGCGCTGCCTGCCCTTGGCTCACGCTTTCCTACTTCAAAGATACAGAAGAACGAAAGTGAACCATCTCGAGGTTTAGTTATGCAACAGCTAAAAAAAAAATGTAGCCTCACAAACACTCTCAAAACCTCTTCTCAAGAGTAGCAAAAAGTTACCCGGAGAATTTATGTAGACTCGACGGCAGCGGCCCGGGCCACGGGCTCCCGTCCGGGGGGCCCGAGAGACCGGCTCCGCCGCCGCTGCAACCGTAGCTTTTTACTCGTGTGAGGTCTGGGAAGGTGTCCGTTTCCTTGGGAAAAGCGGAACCGTCGGATTTTGGCCCTGAGCGTGGCAGCCCTATCTCCAGAGTTAAGGACACTGGGTTTCAGGCGCCCACGGTCTCTTCCCAGGGCGCTGAGGTGCCCCCAGGCTCAGACTGTGGGTCTCTGCCAAGGAGGCAGACGCGGTCACAGAAAATAACAAAACTAAGGCCCTACCACAAAGGCTGCCTAAGACCAGGAAAGCAAACGTGAGTGCGGAGCCCACGGCTCTGTGAGGCAGAATGATGCCGGGGGGCAGCCAGGACCCCGCCGGAGCGCCCCGCCCCAGGACCACCAGAAAGCGGCTAGAGCAGCAAGTTTCCGTTTGGATCACGTGACACAGAGGCATTCCACGTGTAGCGTTTTCTCAGGAAGATAACCTATTTCACAAACTAAACATCAACGGACGTGAAAGCAAGTTAACCTGCCGTCAGCTCCGAGATACCTTCTTCTCTCCCTCCACGGCTCTTTTAACAGCTGAGGAGCCGCTGCTGCCCAAATCACAGAAGAAGAAAAGCAAACCCGTTTTATTTCCTGGCCCCAAGTGCCTACCTACTGTCTCATTTCAATAGCTTCCCTCTGAGTTCTATAATCATTAACCCTACCAATAATATAATCATATGTCAAGACCCAACTTCATGAATATAAATTCAAACACCGGAACTCGGGACAGAAAAGAAAAAAAAAAAAACTAGTTCAAAATGCATAGATAGGTAAGCTCATAATCTTGCAGGTTGGTATCAGATAGTAACCCAACACCTGCTGCGACTTAGCGGCCCCCAGCGTTGGGCCCGCCCACCGTCTCAGGTGTCTGCGCTTTCCCGAACACTGGAACACCTTCCGAAGGCCACTGTTGCAGGAGACAGAGCCCGCCACCCCACTAAGAAACTGTCCCTGTGTTCTGACCTGGAAGAATATAATTTTTTTATTACACTCTCCTGTTTCAACATCACCTGCCGGATGTACGGACGCCCTTACTAAAATCTCCTATTAGCACTCAGCGACAGATGATGACACAGAAAGAAGAGCCGCCACCCCGTGACCCACGCTGGTGTGGGAGTTTGCACTTACCGCACAGATCACATGCCTGAGACCATGTGACACATTTAGCCAGCATTATTTTGTTTTTCATAATGACCCCGTGAAATGGCACTATTATCATCTTCCCATTTTACATTAAAGGGGGCATCTGAGGTGCAGAGAGTGTCAGCAGCAGGCCAGGACCCCCTTCAATCCACCCCACTAGGACCTTTCTCCACATGAGTGCAGCATGCGTGTAAACCTATGATGTTCTGAAAGGTGCCGTGGAGACTGCTGTCCCTAGGGGTGGGTGAATTTGTAGGATAAGGATTTCTCACCCATGGTGAAAAGTTCACTTAGAGGTAGGAAGCCTGCTCCCTGCTCCTCCCCCGCTCCTGCCGGAAAAAATCAGTTCCTATTTAGGTAAATTAGTGAAAACAATATTGTTTAGTTAACATGCAAGGAAAGCTTCATGAATTTCTGGAGCTTTTAAATGATTGAAGAGAGAGGGCAGGGGAGAGAGGAGAGACAGATCTTCTGGGCTTCTTTCTGTTTCAAAAATAAGGATGAGATACACAGCACTATAAACAGCAGTTGTCTGTTATCTTACTATACTTATTAGTTATAGAATATTAGTGATAAACAGAATTTCACTTGGGAGGCATTCTCCCCAAACTAATTTCAAAGGCAGACTACTGAGTCACTGGCCTGGTAGTTCAGTTGGTTAGAGCATCATCTGGATACGCCAAGGTTGTGAGTACGATCCCCACTCAGGGTGCTTACAAGAAAAAAAGTAAGTGTAACAACAAACAGATGTTTCTTTCTCCCTCTCTCTCAATAGAAGAAATCAATAAAGACTGAAAACTGAGAAAGCTACAGGACTCTGCTGTCGGCCAGCTCACTGACGGGCTTGTTCGCATCCCCTCCGTTTCACTCAGAAGCCTTGTGCAGTTCCCCTTTGCTGCCCCCTAAGAGTGAAATGTAACAGGACATGGTTTCCTTATTATCTCCTCCGGAGAAATTTACCCTTAAAAATTATGCAAAACACGTTTTACAGCAGAAATTCCTTCCAGACTATGAATGATTTTTGTCCCCAAGGGGGCATTTGGCACTATCTGGGGTCATTTTTGGTTGGCACAATTGGGGGAGGGGTGCTTCTGACATCTGGAGGAGGAAGGTCAGAGAAGCTCCTACACAAGACAAAGAAAAAGAAGGAAAGAACAAATACTGTATTATATAAAATAACCTATTAATCTTTTATAAGTGCTATTCTTTTTATTAGACACAAAGAAAGCACACACTGGACCTTAAAATTGCAGAATTACTGATACCACCGGGGTGGGGTAGGGAGAGAAAGAGTCCCAAGTAGACATGTGGGGTCAGTGACACCTCATGTTACGTTCAGGGTCTTTAGTTCAGGGAAGTGTAACGGCGAATAAGCTCCGTGCAGTTCCGCGGAAGCGACAGGACAGATCAGACGTGCGCCCCAACTAGAACCACCCCTAACTAAATCGGGACACTGTGGTATCTTCTGGCCCTGCCCCGAGTGACAAGTTCACAGCAAAGTATCTTACTGATAAACATCAACTCCAACCTTTTCTAAAACGGTTTTGTAAAGTTCCCTGCAAGACAGAAGTCCCTTGACGTAAACTGTGACCCAGCTAAGCGCGGCCTCTCCGGGGACCTCAAACTATGTAAAGAATTCCCATCCCCAAGCGCTCCCTTTCATTGTCGGGGGATGAAGGAAGGAAATGTTCAGATTTATGACTCCGGCTGCCCACAGTGATAAAGCTGCAGAGGCAGGAAAGAAAAGCCCTTTAAAATGTACTGCAAAAAAAAAAAAAAAAAAATCGTACCAAGGGCCTCTTTTCCCTGAAGTCAGGCAGTTGTTTTACAACGTCCAGAGCTGCGTCAGGGTCGGGTCCCACCAGCAGCGTCCTGGCTGCCGCCCCTCTCCCCTCCCACCTCGCCAAAGCCAGCCGCACACCCACGCTCGGCCCCAGGAGTCCAGCCCCGCAGCGCACTGCGAAGTCCTCCCGGGGCGCGATCACAATCGCCGGGGCTGCGTGGGCGGGGACCGTGGGTGGGCCAGTGGGTGCGGCCCCCACAGCTCACGAGGCGGGGGAGGGCGGGCCTCCAACCCGCTCCGTTTAGGAACCCATTCCCGGAACCCCAGGAGCGGGACGACCCCCATCCCAGAAGGAGGGCCGGTCCAGGCAAACTCGGGAAGAAGTAGCTTCCAAAACCCGGGAAGTCCGTCCCGCCGCGACTCGGTTTCCTACCAAGGGCGGGGTGGTGCCGGGTCCCGCACGCCCGCGCAGCGGCCCCCGCGGCAGCGGCGGCGCCGGCCTGGGCGCCTCGGGCTGCGCGCAGGTGGGCGCGCACAGGTGCGCTGACGCGGGGAGCGCTCCCCGGCGGGCGCTGACACCAGAGGCGCGGGGCAAGCGCGCACAGAGCGGTGTGCAGGCGCGCAGACCGCCCCCCGGGGTGCGGGGCTGGGCGAGCAGGCGCAGGGGCGCACGCAGAGCCGCGCGCCGCAGGTCCCGCCGGGGACCCTGCCGACCCCGGCCGGCGGCGCGCCGCACCAGCTCACCTCCTCCAAAAACTTGGTCACATCGTACACTTTGTGGTGCAGGATCAGCCAGGTGCTCTTGCTGTGGTTGTGCTTCCGGATCTCTTCCAGGGTGTAGTACGTGACGGCCTTGTCCGACGCCTCGGCCATTTCGGAGCGCGGCGAGCTGCAGGCCCTGCACACACCAGCTGAGCCGAGCGGACCACAACAGGCGACTCAGCGAGCCAGGGCCGGGGCATTCCCCGCGTCCCAGCCCTGAGCCCGGGGCTGGACAACCGGCGCCACCGAGGGGGCGGCTTGCTGACGGCCTCCGATGATTGGCCGGAATCCGTGTCACTCAAGGAGCCCGCCCTCGACAGACACCCTTTACCAGCCCCACCGCGCCCCGCCCAAAGCGGGTGTTGATTGGCTGAAGAAGCAGCCTGTGCGCTCAGGTCAGGGCGGGGCGGGGCGGAGAGGGGCGGGGCTTCTCTTGCGCCTGCGCAGGAGGAGGGGTGACTGGCCCCGGCCGGGGACGGGGTGACCCGGGTGACAGGGCGGCACGTGTGTTCGGGAAGGACGGACCCTACGGGGCGGTCCGCAGGGGCCAGCGCAGAGTCCGCTCTGTGCGCGGCGGAGTCGCCGCATTCCCCAATCCAGCCCGGCCAGCCGGGCCGGGACGTCACTTTCTAACAGTCTCGGGTCAATTGTTAGCGTCACGTGAGACAGAGCCTCGCCTCGCGGACGTTCCAACACGCCGTGCCGTCGCTTAGCTCCGCTGAAACGGGCGCGCTGCCCCGGGCGAGTCGCCGCTCCGGATCGCCCAGCTCTCACAGGGAAACCAAACCCACGGGGTGGGGACAAAAAGCACAGCCACGGGTTAGCGGTGTGTCCCTGGGTGCTTCGCGGCGACCACTGGCTCGGCGAGGGCTGGCGTTAGCGTCCGTGCCTCGTCCCGACGGCGTGTTTGCCGCGGGGCGACCTAAGCGACGCGCAGCACTCGGGGCGCAGGCTGGGAGAGCCATAGGAAGCCTCACGAGTGTTCGAGAAAAACAGCGCGGGCGGTCCCAGCGCATTGAAAAGCCGTCTGGCGTTTCTTAAGGCCCTTTTCGGCAACAGTGATTAATTCCGAAAGAACGGCAGCACGGGGCGCACCTGTAGGTCGCCTGCCCCAGGACGAGCACGTGCAGGTGCCGAGCGAGGGCTCGCACCCCCGCCTGCCCGGCCTCTTCCGGGGGAACGCATGCGATGCCGCCAAGCGCGCAGTTTCCCTCCCGAGCAGTCCACGTGTTCTTCAGCCTTTTCACATGATGGAGACATTGATGTTCAGACCCTGCGCCAGCCTCGCACCGCGGGAATAAACCCCGCTCGTTCGTGGTATATAACAACGTGCTGTATCAATGGGATGTGTGTGGAGCTTTTGCATCTGTATTTGGGAGATAGTGTGTACACTTCTGTTCGCACACTACACCTGCCTGGCTTGGGTATCAGTCATACTGCCGCAGACAATGAGTTGAGAAGTTTCCCTTTCCTATTTTTCTGGGAGAGATTAGGTACAATTGGTGTTGTTCTTTAAAAGTATGGTCGAAGTATCCAGTGACACCAAATAGGCCAGCAAGTTTCGTTTTCAGGAAGTTTTAAGTTTTAACTTACGTAACAGTTATGGAACTATTCAAATTATGTCTCCTTCTGGGTGAGCTGTCGTCGTAGTTTGTGCTTCTTGAGGAACTGACCCTTTTCTTGGAAATTGTTACATCTGTCCTTTTGATGTTTGCAGGGTCGGCACTGAAATCCTGCTTGATTCCCGATACTAGTAATTTGTGATTTCTATTTGTTGTTGCCAACCTTGCTAGAGGTTTGTCAGCTTTATTGGTCCTTTCAAAGAGTCAGCTTTTTTCCCTCTTTGGATTTTTTTTTTTTTCAATGTCATTGGCTTCTGTTAATTATATTCTTCCTTCTGCTTGCCTTGGGTTTACTTTTTGCTACTTTTTTTCCCTAGTTTCTTGAGGTGTAAGTAAGTTTATTGATTTGAGGCCTCTTCTCTTTTCTAATGTTTGCATTTAATGTTATAATTTTCCTATATGTTTTCAAAATGGTAGACCAAAATTATACTATTTCCCTAACAGTTGCCAGGACTGCTGAATCTCCCCAAGACTTAAGAGCAAAGCAATGCATCTCTTGAGAGGATGGCTACCTCTGTCATCCAATGTCAAGACCATTTCAGATCTCAGTCCCATTTCCAAATAACTCTAGAAGTGGTTAAAAACAAAGCGCTGGCGCCTGTGACCTGGATTCTCTCAGATGTGATTTATCAGATGCGTGACTATGAGGCAGATGGCTAACTGTTCTAAACCACTGCTTATAAAATGCTTAGCACAGGGGCTGGCAATTAGAAAGCAATCAACAGACTTTAGCTAGTGCTATTATTACTATTACTCAACATGATTTCCTTATTTTAAAACACAGGCATGAGGAAACAGCCTATCTGACAGGTGCTCCAAGGCGAATTCAATCTAGGCAAATTTAGAAACAAACAAACCTGATAAAGTAAAGGAACACAAATACTTACAAATTCCTCCTTACATTTTTGAGATTTTATTTATTTTCAGAGAGAGGGTAAAGGAGGGAGAAACAGAGGGAGAGAAACATCAATCAGTTGCCTCTCAACTGGGGACCTGGCCTGCAACCGAGGCCTGTGCCCTGACCTGGAATCAAACCAGCGGCCTTTTGGTTCACAGGCTGGCGCTCAAGCTACTAAGCCACACCAGCTGGGGCAGCAAATTAATTTTTATAAACACTTAAAACACCAACTCTACTCCTAAAGTTCCTCAAGATAAAAATACTGTAAAATGCACTCAGTCTTCTATTCCATAAAAATAAGCAAACATTATTAGATTTTAAATTTTCTAATTCCTTCTGCCACTTGTGCACAAGACTTGCCTGAGCAGCTCATTCCTGCCCCTTTAGGTAGTTATATTTGCCATTATATAGTTACAACCATAAAAAGGTGGTTCTCTCAACAAATGGGCATTTCTACAAAGATGGACTCCAATTCAAATAACTACACAGATAATTTGCATTATTCCCATATCCAGGTCTTTTAAAAATCATGTTACCATAGATTATCTTTATGCTCCAAGAAATATATCTGTAGCAAAGGTATAATGGCCACCAAAACAACAAGGTCTCTTCAGACTGAAAAGACTGAAGCAGGCAAGTCTATAAAATACAACCGAATTTATGATAGGATAAGGTACTAGCAGGAATGTAGGGTCCAAGCAGACAAGACAACCCGAGGGCCTGCAGACATTATTCCCCGCTGCAGACTCCTGTTACTGTGCTTTTTCAATAGTGTAACTCGGACACTAAGGACCGACATGCCAAAGGGACAAAGAATGCTGCAGCTCCAGGGGTCACACCTCCCGGATAGTTTTGTGTTAGATGATTGTCTATAATTGACACTGTTACCAACGTGATGTTTATCTCCATTGTCGTGGCATTCCAGCCTAACAAAAATATTCATGGCTACATTTTAAGGCACAAATAATCACCAATTAGGAGGTCTTTTTAAAATTTAGATCATTTATTTTTCCCCGTATAGTTGAACAGAAGACTTTGATGTGCTTTCTAAGAACAAAAAGGTTGGTCAAAGGTCACAGCATGAAACTTAAAAATAAAATGAAATGACATCTGGGACACAGAGATGGAGTTGTGTCTGGCTGCAACTTCCCCTATGTCCCTCTGTCCCCAACAACTGGTGTCACCACCGGCCACCCTGCTCTCCTTGCCTGTGGCGGCTCTGGTAGAAGTGTGGATAAACAGCCCTTTGTTTTCTTACCCCATGACCAGGATATTCAAATGCAGAGGATTCTAGAGCCTGGCGTAGTTTATTCACTTTGCGAAATGAAGCAGAGCTGCCCATTCAGTAGGCCCCTCTGATCCTCGAATCTCCTGAAGTGCCTGAGTGATGCACACCCAGTGAGGACCCTTTTTGGAGACTGTCCTTCTGAGTCCCAGCCTCCCTCTGTGTGTTTGAGGGCAGCTGAGAACAGGCTGCCCATAAACGTAATCTCAGACACACAGCTGCTCAGCGCCCGGGCCAAGGTGCACACCGAGCCCTGCCGCCGCCCGCGCCGGGGGCTCCTGCCTGAAGCCCTGACACTTGCCCAGGTCACAATTTGTCGGGAAAGACCTTCCCGGCCACGGGGTACTTGCCAACCACAAAACACGGCCTCATCGTCCTAGAAGAGAGACCTACAGTCAAACCGGTGGGTGGAGTCCTTATGAGGGCTGTCAGCTTCAATATGTGTGAGCTGACAGGGGAACGCCAGTCACTTGTTTACCTGGTCAAGTGATGCCTCTTCGTGACTTCTGGGCTTTTTTCTGTAACTGTGTTACTTATTCTAACTGACTTCTGAGTTCTTTATGTAATCTGGAAACTAACCGTTTGTAGATTATATATGTGAAAGTATCTTCTCCCAATTTGTACCTTGTATCTTCTCTTTTACATTCAAAAACAAGCCTTTTTCAAAAACATTTTTCTTGTGTAAAAGCTCAAATATACACAAAAGTAGAGAGGCTGATATGTGTCCAGGGTGCATTCCGCCGAGAAAATAAGTAACCTGCTCTCAGACTGGAAACCGGACATTAAACACGACGCAAAGTCTCCTTCCTTCCCACACGCGTGGCACCCTGTAGGCGAGTCACAAGCGGCCCCCCGCGCAGGTGCCCTGTGACCCCAGCCTGCAAGAACTTGCAGACGAGTCTTGCCGGCACCAGCAGCTGCACGCGGCTCCCGGTGGCTGGGTCACGGCGTCCAGGGAACAAAGCGGGCTGAGACCTAAGCCTCCTTCCCAGTGATAACGGCGAGTGGTGCGGACCCTTGGACCCTCATCCGCACACGACTCTTGGGGGCCGGTTTACAAGTCCCTGAGAACAAAGACGCTTGAAAATTAGTGTCTCCTCTCTCCTGGCAACTGTATCGGATGTGGGCCAGACCCTTGGACCTTTGTGATTTAGCGCTTTGCTCTGTAGCCCTACAGGTTAATGTTCATCCCTCTTAGTGGGAAGAATGTTACCATGTAAGCCATTTTAGTTTCTATTTAGTTTTACTTTAAAATAAAAACTTTTCTGCAACCCAGTAAAAGGAACGGAGGGCTGTGAACAACTGCTGACGGCCTGAGCGAGCCACAGCCCTCCGTGCGTGGCTGGCCGCTCACCCTGCCTGCCGGAATTACCTCTGCGTCTTCCCACAAACATTCACGCAACACCCGGGAAGACGCCAGGCTGGGCAGCCCCGCCGGCCCCGGTCTCCCAGGACTCAGGCTCGGCCCTGACCTCCGGCCCCACGCTCGCTCCGGGAGAGCAGACCCGGTTTCGGGGCTCAGATGCGACCCACGACCCGCCCACGCAGACCTTCCCCGGAACAGCCGCCCTTCCCTTCCCCACGACCACGTGCCCGCCCGGCTCCCAGTGAGCGGGAACCCCCCTTCCACGTCCTCGGCACAAACGCGCTGGCGTCACGCGTCACTCCTCGCTGCGGACCCCACGCCCGTGCCGGCCCCGAGCCGCCTCCGCGCCACGACCCGGACCCGCAGCGCATCAGCCCTGCCGGACACGCGGCCCTGCCCCGCTGTCCGCTCCAGGACGCGCGGCCCCGCAGCCCGGGCGCACCTGCTGCTGCGCAGCTCGCGGGGCCGGACCCTGGGCCCCTGTCCGCCTCGGCCTGCCCGCGGCCTCTCGTCGCTCCTCCCGGTCCAGCTCCGCTCCGGCCAACAGGTCGCCCGCGGCCTCTGTGCCCGTCCGGCGTCGCGTGCAGCGCCCCCTCCCTGCTCCTCCGTGTCCCGCACGTCACCTCCTCCACGCCGCCCCCGGGCCTCGGTGGCCCATCCCCGACACCCCGCCGGCCTGCCCTGCTCTCCCTGCCTGCGACGCCCCGCCATCACCGCCCACACTCGTATTTTGTTTATTTTACTGTTGGTCCTCGACTCCCAGTAAATGTAAGCCCCACGAAGGCAAGCAACGTCGTCTGCTTAGCGCGCCGTCACCAAACCTGGGACGCGCCCCGAACACAACAGGCGCCTGCACAGCGCTGGCCCCGGCTTCCCCTCCAGCCGCGCTGCCATCGCGGGCAATTCAGCCACCGCAGGCCCGGGCCCCGCGCTTCCCAGAGAGAAGAGCCGGTGCCGGCTCCAGTGGGTCCTGCCCAGGAGGCCCTGGCCGCCCCCGAAGAAGAGGCATCCACGCGCGGCAGGGCCCGCGGGCTGACTGCACGGAGGGCAGCGAGGCCTCGGCGTCTCTGTGCCGCGGCGGCGTTCGGGGCAGGCCGGGCGCACGTGGCACGCGGGGCATGCCGGGATCGCAGGCCTTCCGGGCACGGGGCGCGCGGGGCATGCCGGGAGGGGCCCCAGAGAGCCGCGGGGAGGGCGCCGAGGAGCGTGGCAGCCTGGGCAGCGGTCCCGCGGTGAGGCCTGACGGGGTCGCAGGCTGAAGGGGCCTGGGCGAGAGGAGGCCGCTTCCCCCTCAGGCGAGGGAGCAGGCCCGCGCGTCGCCTGAGGGCGCATCGGCCTCGAAGGCCTCGCTGTTGGTTTTCAGGAGCGTTTTGGTGGGAAGGGGCTCGGCCGCGTGGGCGCGGGGCGCTGGGCGCGCAGGGCAGGCACGGACGCCCGTCGCGGGGGAGGTGCAGGCGCGCCCGGTGCGGCTGCGGGGCGGGCGGGCACACGTTCCCTCGGGACGTCCTCAGGGCGACTTAGGGGTCCCTCAGGGTCACCCCGCGACCGGCCGCTGAAGCGGAGGCCAGGCCCCCGGGTGCGGCCGGGTCCCCGGCTGGGGCGCGTGGGCGGCGGCCGCGCGGCGGTGCTTCCCTGCCTCCCTCCCTTCCGCTCTGTCTGAGAAAACAGGTGAGTACGTGAATAATAAATAAAATAAATCGTGTCAGAAAGTGTCCCTGCCCCGGAGGGACCCAGGCGCCCGCGGCAGCGGCCGGGAGCTCAGAGGGCGGCGCGGACCAGGGCGGGCGGCGTCCCCGTTCCTGGGCCGGCGGTGCTGCCTGCGGTGCGACACTGCGGCGGGGCCCTCCCCGCGGGCGGCGGGCGAGCCGGAGGGGCCGGGGCTGACGTGGCCGCCGTCTGACTGCAGCCCGACGCCGCGCCCTCGGAGGGGCTGGTGCCGAAGCCGGCCGCCCGCTCGTCGTCGCCGTCGCCGTCCCCGCCGTCCCGGGCAGCATGAGCGCGACCCCGCGGCCGGCGCTGGTCCTCGCGGCGCTGCCGGAGCTGCGGCGCCTGTGCGCGCTGAGGGTGGCGCTGCCCCGCGGGACCGCGGACGCCGAGGCCCGGGCGGCGCAGCTGAGCACGTGCAGGTGGGGCCGCCTCGCGGGGGCGCGGGGCTTGGGGAGACGGGGCGTTTGCAGGGACGGGGCGCCCGGCCCCGGGGGACGGGAAAACAGGGGGCGCTGCCGTGAGGGGCGGGGCACCTTCCGTGGGGGGGCCTCCCGTCTGTCGTGGGGGGCGGAAGGGGGTCCCCGGCCGCCGAGGGCCGAGGGCGGGCGGCCAGCCGCGGGGCCAGCCGCCGTGTGGGTACCGCGCCCGGAGCGCTGTGACTGCGCCCGCACGTCCCGGCCGCGGGCTGCGCGGGGGAGACCCAGGCCCTCGGCCTCAGCACGTTCGTCCCGCAGGCGGCTGCTGCTTCTGCACCGGGACGTCCTCGCGGCCCCGGAGCCCGGAGCGTTCGGCCACATCTGGGTGGTGACGGCGGTGAGTACCCCGCGCTCCCGGGCCGCGGGGACCCTGCCCCTGCTCGCCGCTCCCGCCGCCTTCAGGCCGGCCTGTCCCCCGAGCCTGCCCTCCCGGGCCGGTCCGTTGTGTCCGCGCCTGCGGTCGGGCCGCGGGGGCGCCCGTGGGTCAGCTCCTGGGCGTGGGCGCGTCCCGCCGCGGCCTGGGCCGGGTCTCCTGTGGGCCGGCGTGTCCGCGGAGCCCGTGCGCGCCCGCGCTGCGGGGCGGGAAGGCCGCGCTGTCATCCGCGCGCTCCGCGGCGCGCCGGGCCCCGGCCTGTTGAGCCGCCCCCGACCTGCGTGCGCCCGTGTCCTCGCTGACGTCTAAGGACCTGCTACACAGAGAGAGAGTGTTGACACTCGCCACAGGGAGCGGGTCGCCTCGTTGTCGCACGGGCTCTGCGCTCGCGGCCTCCCTCCGAGGGGACGCACCCCGGCTGCGGCCGCCGCCTCGTCCCCGGGCCGCACACGCCGTTGCCCGCGTGCGGCCACGCCTTTCCGGCGTGCTCGCCGGTCACTGTCCCGTGTGGTTCCGTCGCAGGTGTCGTTCTACAGCGCCGGGGGACTCCGCGCCTGCCTCGACAAGTGCGGCGCTGAGGTGGGTCGTCGAAGGGAGCGACCCGGGCGCTGTTTGCGCTGACGTCTGTGTCCAGCGTCCGTGGGCCGGCGGGGGCCGCAGGGCCCCCTCGTGAACCGCGGGCGTCTCGTCGTCCCGGGCGCTGAGCTGTCGCCGCAGTGACGGTGGCCGCACGCGCCGTCCTCGGGCCCGGCTGGGACTGCGACTGCCGCTCACGTCCCGCGCAGCCTGCCTGCGGGGCGCTGGCCCGGACACGGCGTTTCCCGCGGGTCACAGGGACGTGTGACCGCCGTCCTCTGCTCGCCTTGTCCTTTCGATCTTTGCAGGCAGACGCACCGCGGAGAGTCGCCCCCGCCGTTCTCCAGAGCTGCCTTTCGTACTCGCTCACGGCCAGGCTGGCCCCGGCCTGGAACAAAGCCGGCCACCTCCTGGTGCAAGGTGACGCTCTCCTCCAGCGCGCGACTTCCCGGGGTGGGTCGTTGCCGTCGCCGGCCCGCCTGGAGGAAGGGGCCGCTAAAGCCCGGCCCCAGCGAGCGTCTCAGGCGGCCCGGCGACGCGGCCGTCGCCCCCGGTTTGCGGAGCGTGGCCGGAGGCCCGCGGGGGCTCCTCAGAGGAAGTGTGTTTACGACGTAATACTGGATGCCCGGAGAAAGGCTAAGTGAGGAGCGTTATTATGAAATAAACAGGAATTACCAACGTTGATGGAACCAAAGGGGTACTCTGAGTTTTGTGTTGAGGTCTGACCGTTTTCTAAGCATTTCATACAACAAAATAAATACTTGAGGGGATAATAAGGTGATTCTGTCCTTTAATTGAACGCATACTTTTTGAATGATTTTCTTTTGTCTGAGCTGATATCAGATATTTCTTCGTATAAAACTGCATTTGAAAGCATTGTCCTTAGCTTTGATAATTTCACATAAAAACGTTACATTTTCAAGCACGGCTTATGGGTTATAATAATGCGGCATGTCCTGTCAATCTTTTAAGGAAGGGAGTTTCTTTCTCAGACGGGAAAGCAAAACGCTGTTGGTAAGTAGAAACACTCACCGCGTCGTTGACCGCTCACGGAAACACTGTGTTTTCAAGCCCGAGCATTGCTGACCGTTAATGAATTAACTCGTGTTTCCACTTGCATTAGCTTGTTCAATTCGTAAAACTGAGAGTAATATAGAATTTTGTGGAAAAAATTTATAAATTGTTTCATTTTCATATTCAATTATGAAAAAATAGCCGGTGGTATGGAATAGCTTTTGTATAAAATTGCCGGTCAACAATGTTTAATAGATGAAATATTAATGTAGTCACCTGTTGTTAAAGAGTATTACAGATTGTTGAGTTGTTATAATCTTGGTGATTAGGTTATATCAGAATTTAAGCAGATATTATTATAATCACAGTTTCACCTGGGGAAATCACCTCTGATTCAAAATGCATGCCTACTCGTTGAGAAAAATTCGCTTCTCTCAATTGGAATAAAAGCTATAGATTTTTTATTTCTATACTTAAATTATGACTATGAAGGAGTTTAATTCTTACAGCCATTTATAATGTGTAGTTTCAAGTGAAGGCTTTATTTCTTATGAGAACAAGACTCTTTTTGTCCCTAAAAAAATGCCTAAAGACACGCAGGTCTAAAATCAGAGTCTGTGATGTGGTCTGATAACTCAGTGGTGCACATGGCTGATCCGCGGTAGACAATTTCCTGAGCAGCGGGCCAGAGGCAGCAGACAGGTGGAACTCTTATGCCCCTTAGACACAGTTCATCAGTCAGGGTCGCTGTCACCAGTTCCGGGGCACGGCCTTGAGTCCTGGGCCTACATCTGTGATCCGCGGCTCTGCCACCTCAGGGGCCCTCCTGGTACTAGTTCTGTGCGTGCGTGGGACAGGGGCCGTCCTTGGACTCTAGCTGTGGGCAGTGGGTTCTTTGCTCAATTCAGTTTCATCCACCAGCACTATGCGGAGAGGACAGCTGTCGAAGGTTAAAGATGAGCGGTCTAGGGGAGCAGAGTTCCCCACTTCTGTGCTAGTTTTCTCTCTCAGCTTACTGAGTGTAATGTTCTGCCGCAGCACCGGCAGGTGGGAAGTATGTAGCTCATTGGATTTTCACAAACTACACTCACCGCTATAACCAGCTCTCAGGTCAAGAGACAGAACATTATGGGCACCCCACAGCCCCTCCTGCTTTCTTCCAGGTTTTACCCTTCCCAAGGCAACCACTGTCTGCCTCGAGTCAGTCCTTTTAATTAGAGAAGACAGGGAGGGAGCCAGCCAGAGCGGGTCTGCCCGCGCACTGGAGGGGTTTGCTGGGAAGGGATGGCTGCAGTCGGAACCAGGGCGTGGTCCCTCCTGATGTGCACTTGTCACATGTAATAGACCTCAGCACTTGCCGAGCGTTCCCCTCAACCACGGGACGTCTCCTTTTCCTTACTGCAAGTCTGCCCTGTGACACCCCGACTCACAGCCCCCCACGTCCCTGCAGTCCCAGCCTTTGTCTGTCAGGCTCTCAGCTGCGACTGTCAGGTATAACGTGGGGACTGACTCCTCCCATTGTGGAAGAGTCCATTCTTAACTGAGTTTCTAACCTGAATAAGTTAAGTTAAAGTAATTTTTGTTACTAAAATAGTTAATTTGATAGGATGGAGTAATAATCCCAGAAAACTTACCATTAAATATTTTCAGTTTTGGACATCAATGTAACAGAAACTCAAGTTTGTATAAGTATAGAAGCTTATACGATCCGACTGCCACCACCTGAGGTACCACATTACTTTTATTTCTGTAACTAACTTTATTCTGTTTACTGTATGCTTAAAATACCTTAGTAATACTAACATGCTAGTAGGTTTTTAATAAGTGATAAAAATTTTTAATTTTCAAAATCCATATTCTTGATATATTGATACTGTTCTAAGTCTGTTTACTCAAATTATTGTCAGCTCAACACAGATCCAGTCATGTTATTCCCTTGCTCAGAAATCTTTTAAGTGGCCTTTAAGACTCCCCACGACCCTGTCCTGCCTCAGCGCCCAGTCGCCTCTTCTTCACCTCCAAATAGGAAGAGCGTGGTTTCAGCTCATGGGAAATGTAATAGCCCCACTGGCCTTCTGGGAGCGTTTTTCTTTTGCTTATATTTTTTACACATAACACCCTTTGCCGCCTTATAGAAGGGTACATCTTTTATTTTGCTATTCTCATAGCACCCAGCATAGAAATTAATACATTAATGGTAAATCAAAAAGTGTTTTTTACTTTCTTCTCTGGTAGTGGTTCTCAGCAGAAGTGGACAGGTAAATGAGTGGTGGTGCTCCCCATAAGACATTTGGTAATATCTGGAGGATTCTTGCTTATCACAAAGGGGGAGAAGTGAGTTGCTACTGGCATTTAGTGGATAGAGGCCAGAGATGCTGCTAAATACCCCACAGTGCAGAGGACACACCCCCACCCTCACCCCAACCAAGAAGGATCCAGCCTGAAGTGTCGGGGGTGCCTGGGCTGAGAAAACCCAAGCGCAGGACAGGCACATGGCTCTCCCTTTGCTTAGAGCACCCCGGTTGGCTACACATCCTGCTCATCCCTTAAGAGCCGGCTCAAATGCTACAGCATCCGTTTCTAACTTTTGGATTGCAAAATTTTAAAATTATATCAAGGCAGCAGACAAGTCAAAGATGAGTAGGATCTGCTTTCTGGCCCTCAAGAATGGTGTAGGGCAGTCTGAAAGCTGACCTGCATGTCAGGACCTGGGAAGGGCTGCGTGAAGGGAGTGCCTTGTAGGGATGAGGAGGCCTCCCAAGGCACCAAACCCAGGGTGCGCGCCGCCGCCTTCAGACCCCGCCATCCCCCCACACACCCTACCAACGCCCCCGCCCCCCACTGCGCTCCACACACACGTGTGCCTGGAGCACACTCCTCACTGTACTTCCTAGGGTGCTTCTGGGGGACTAGTTAGTGTACCTTCCCGCCCTTTGACTGTCCTACAGGTGATACTTCTGTCTTACGTGCCTGAGTTTCATACCAGTAGAGCCTGATAAAGGAAGACGAAGCTCAGACTACCGCCCGTATTAACAGAATGAGACAGTCACGTATCCCACGTGGACACACTGGAGAGTGAAAGGGACACGGACTGAGGGCCTACTGCCACACATTAAAAATGAAACCTGGTCACTTACAGTTGTATTTGTTAAAAGAGTTTGTACGTAAAAGAACAGTTTGTGAACCAGGAGTCCTAAAACCAACAGGGAATGAAGCTCAGAAGTGTATTGTTACAGGACAGTTTACACAGCAAAGTGAATAAGCAATTCGGTCTTTATAATGATGGTTTATAGCAAAGAGTTTTCCAAATGGTGGGATTGTTTAAAAGGGATTATTTCGTACCAGTTTGGGGAACAATTCAAAGTTTCATTTATGATTTCTGGAGGCATTTACAACAAATAACCTAGGTTAAGTTTTTGCTTACATTGCAGAATAAGGTAGATTAGATCTTGTTTACTTGGCTTAACTGGTTTTGTTTACATAAAGGTTTTCAAGTTGGTCTCCATTTTATTTATTTTCACAGACATATGGTCACACTGTTTATTACTGAAAAAGATGAGCAGGTCTTGGAGAGTGTGGCCTGTCTGCACCCTAGAATTAGGCAGTGATGGAAACCTACGGGCTCCCTGGGGAGATCGGGCCCCGTTCCCAGCAGGCCAGGGAGGGCACAGCACCCCTCTGCCAGCAGGCCAGCTCCCAAGAGGAAGAGGAAAAGGAAGGACTTGTCCCAGTTTTATCCGCCAGATAGATCACCTCATCTGCCCAAGGGAGGGGTGGAGGAGGCCCAGCCACCTCAGGGCAGTAGGGCTTTTGTCAGCAGGAGGCAAACGCCAGAAACAAGGGAGAGGCTCTGCTTTCTCTTTCCTGCTCAGCGTTGTGTGCTCCGTACGCACTCGTTCTGTTCATTCAAGTTAATCCCCTAAGTTACAAACTGTCATTAGCTCCTCTAAATCTCACCTTAGTTACCCTTTTGATAAGGTATTTTTCACACCCCAGCCGCCTTCATGATTAGTTCATGCGTGTCCGTGAGACAGTACAGAATAGTTTTGACGTGAGAGTTAGGAGGGAAAGCGTGAAATACCTGCTACACTGTGCAGAGGCCAGGTGAGCTGAAACGCGGGCTCCTTTGTGGAAAGTCATTGATAGGTGTCATGGGAGCCTTAAAAATGACTTCGTAACTGATTGGGTGGGCGTGTCGCTAATGTTTCTTTTTCGTTTGCCAAATTCTTTTGAGGACTTACACATTAAAATCTTATTTCTATTACAAGCTAGAAGAATTTGGTATATCTCAAAGTGTTATAAAGGATTTTGATACTCACACGAATGCCGTCATTGAGGGACATTCGATTTTAAGCAGCTGGTGCTACGTTTTGCCAAGGTGAGACTTCAGCCCGTGGTGTCTAGAGGAGGCTCAGAGTGTGCTGTCTCCTCTACTGTTGCTTCAGCGCGGGCATGTGCAAGAGCATAACCCGTTCCGGGAGTTTTTAAAACTGAATTTTAACTTTAAAGATACTGCAACAGTGTTGTCATACTCAATGGAAGCCATCAATTTCCTTTATTAAATCGCTAAAATAATGTTATTGTATATTAAATATATAATATACATTTACAATATATTTTTATTAGATGTATTTTTAAAGTAAAATTTCTAAATATCTCATGAGGATACAACTATTACAATAATCTCAATAAGACTTTGTGAACTTTTACATAAAATTAGTGATTAATTATCATCTGATAGGAGTTAAGTTTGTACTATATTCAGAGTAAAAGGCTTGTTATTAATATAAGTAGGATTAGTGCGATGAAATTTTAACCTGCTTTACAAAAACACTTCAGCAAGCATACCTTTAATAGTATAATTGTCAGGGAAGGGGTAGATGGGAAACAGATTTGGCTGATTTATTTAACTCTTAAACTTGTCCCTAAAGCCTAACAGCGACCAGACACCTCTGTGTGGCAGCATTAGTCATGTTTGTAACTGGCATATTGTTCGCGTCCATTTAGTTTAGTTTTTCCCTAACAATTCTAGTTCGATTCAATACAATGTGGGCTTGGAACAGGGAGCAAACGATCAGTTTATGGCTTCCGTGTCGATGGTTGCTGGACCTTGCACGCTTACTAAGTCATGCAGTCAGGCGTTACCTGAGCATCGATTGGCTGGTGATACTTTACCACTCTTGTTCTCCATAGTATGAAAAAGGGGCAGATACTGAGCATTCTTCACGCCGCGCCTCCCGACTGTCCTTTTCACTCACATGAAGATTTCCAGAGGCACTGGGGTGACCTGGTAAGGAATAGAAGTAGACGCGTGATGTTAGAAGTTACTTGGTTCTGCTTCTTGTAACTCAGGCTTCTCTTTGTCTTGAGAGAGGGTCAGCTCTGTTCTTCCTTTTCAGTACGGCTATGAGCTCCCGGGAGCCCACGGAAGGGCCGACGTGTACTGCAGCGTCTACTTCAGAGCGCTAGGAGGGCGGACCTTCACATACCCTTTCCGCGCTGCCCTGCCCGCGCTGCTTCCAGCCTGCCCTGGGTCTTTTTATCGCATGAGTCGTTTCGTTTTTCTTAGAATTTTCCAAATTTAGACAACAAAGAAGCTTTACCGTAGATGGGGAAGATGGTTATTTGATTTCTAATAGAAAGTTAAGGAAATAATCATAGGGTTCTCCTTAGCCAAGGGCGCCCTCCAGTGGCACTTTGGATATTACTGAAAGGGTGGAGTTTGAATTAGTTTAACAAAGAATTTTATTTTTTGGAAGATTATTTTACAGGCAAAATTTAGAGGATTTGACTTGCACTTAAGGCACCCCATGGACTTAAGAAAATATCTTAACATTATTTTAAAACTACCCATGAAAGAGCACAGGTGCTGGGGTGAAACTCTTCAGTCTCCCTGCTGATCCTGCTGCCCTGTCCCTCTGTGTTCTGACCACGGGGTTTGAAAGTGGGAGAGAGAAGAGCCACAATGTCCCCTCTGTGTTCTGTTTCCTGACCCAAATCTTAACATAAAGTGCACAGATACCCATCGTTCCCTTTCATTAGATGCCAAGTTTTCAGAGTAGTGTTCATCAGAAAAGGAACTGCTTTTTTCAAAGAACTGCTTTTGGAGCCTGAACAAAATCTACCTGTGTGCTTTCTCTGAGCTGAATCTTCACCGCTTTTTGGAGAAGTAACCTGTGTACTATTTACTATAAACACTCTTAATAATCTATAAAGGTCATAATGTCTTTCTCACAAATCATTTTGGAGATATCTTTCCAGTCTGTGTAGAAAGCCATCAACTAAAGATACAATGAGTTGTCTTAATTGTGAGCATTAAAACAGGAGTAATTAACATCATCCCTGTGAGGAAACATGCTTTTAGCTTTGGGTTGTAAACTTGGAATTGCTTAGCTTGGGGTGAATGCGCAGTCGATACAGCAGCTAGGATTCAGGGGGGTGTGCCTTTTCCACAACTCGCGTTGTTCTTTAACGCCGCTCACCTACCCTCTCAGCTGCGTCAGAAGTCAGCCCGCACAGTTCTTCCCGAGGGTGGATTTGGACGGTGTGATGAAAAGTTTTCTTTCAGATTTAATGTCTAAATTATCCCATGTATGTGGGTTTCCCATTAAGATGACAACGAAATCGTGCTACTACACACAAGAACTGACTAAACCACGCATACAGGTAAGCGATCCGTGTCCTGTCCAGTTCTCTGAGGCCTGCTATGCACCTGTCTTCCTCAGGTCTCAGCTCAGCATTTCCCTGTTTGCTGTTATTGTACTTAGTCATCGTCACCGTCATTGTCACGGCGCTTGTTGTCATTGCGTTTAACGTGCTGTTGTAGAAGAGGTGGTTCACTGGCCTGTTCAGCGTGAATCCTTGGAGGCTAAAGACCGTGTTCGTCACCTGGTGCATCACAGGTGTCCACTGGGTGTTTTCTTCAGTGAACCAGCAGTCTTACGAGATAGTTTAGAAACATTTGCCTCATAGAAGTCCAGCTTGACTTTGAGTTTCTGCCACTTCATTTGTCTCATTGATTGAAAAAGCCTTTGAGTAATTGCATTTATAGAAATTAAATTATTTCAGTAACATTTTCATTGTAAGATGATATGCTAAGTGAAATCTTATTTATGAAAAAGAGAAATTAAGTAATGCTGATAAAGAAAATATGATGGCCTGTCTTCGCACTCACTAGAATAAGATAGTTTTGTTCAAAGAAAACGAAATGGAAAAGTTTAAAAGAACAACTCGAAGGAAGTTTAAAATTTTCAACAGTCTTTCTTTGGAATGACAAATAGTTAACATATTTTCATCAACGCAAAGACAAAAGGTTGAACAATTAAAAATACAATATGAAGTAGATGCATGTTTCCTTGTCTGCTCCTCTCCTCTGTGACTTCTTAGTGGCCCCTGCTGGTGGTCACTTCCTCTGCCCCAGGGGTTCTGTCTCTCACGTGGCACGGACGCGCAGCCCTTGTGCAGCTTTGCCGACGTGCTGGTCTCCCTCTCTAACCCTCACCTGAAGTTCACCAAGGCCGGTATGACGGGCCCCCTGCATCTCCTCGGGCCCAGCCACGGCGCCTGCATGAGCCAGCGTGTGGGTTCCGTATCCCTGGGCCAGGGGCCAGCACCTCTCACACAGGGTGTGAAACGGGACAGCCTGGGCGTCAGGGGCTGTGGGCCAGGCCGTTCCCTCGGAAGGGAGTGTGGGTGGACAGGTAGCGCTCACGTCTCTGTGATAATGAGCCTGGAGGTTTCGCCCAGTTACAACATTTTTAAAAGTTCAGTTGTTGGACAGGTCCAAACCTCAGGAACCTAGAGGATAGGTCATTACTTCGTACATTTGTGTTGAATATATTTATTGAATACTGAATATTTCTAGCCCATGCTGTTTTAAAACTAGTGAATCCAAACAATATACTTGTGAAAATTTGCTTCTTAACTGTGAAATAACGAAGTGGAAGTTCTGGTCTTTATCCTGCTCCTGACAATAAGAATGTCTCCTACTCAGCTTTATTTAGTGCCTTCTGTGTGCCAGCTGCTTTTATGTATATTATCTCATTTAGTTGTCAAAACAAATTCTTGGGATAAAGGATTGTTTTCTCAATTTCCCAGAAGAGAAAACTGAATCTCAGAGCATCCAAGTAATCTAATCAAAGCCATGCAGTTAAACACATTGCAGAATTAGGACTGAAACCAAAGTCAGATTCTTAATCCTGAAATTGGAAAAGGTTAAATGTGTGGTTAAGATCCCAGGCTGTCTGGGTTTGAACCCCTTTACTACTTGTATAGTCTCGGGCAAGTTCTCTGGCCTCCCTGTGCCTCAGCGTCCTCAGCTGTGAGGCGGGGCCTGGTAGTGGGGGTGGTACCAGCAGTCCTCACAAACTGGGCTTTCTAGGAGGCTGGCTGACCCTGAAATGGAGTCTAGTGCACGTGACCTTTATTGGGGCCTGCCCTTGGAATCAGCACCTGCCAGGTGGGGGCGGGGCGAGGAAGGAAGCGCGATTGGATGGAGGGAGGAGCTGGAAGCAAAGCAGCCGCCAGGTCGCTGGGCCAGCCTTCTGTCACTTCATCCGTACAGACTGGGACACGAGTTTCTGCCTCACAGGAGCATCTGAAACCTTACTTAGCAGTAGTTCCTTGTCCTGTCCCAATTCCCCATTAACGCAGATTATTTTTAGGCATTTTTGTGTAACTTAGAATCCAAGCAAGAGCCATGTAATTTCATTTGACTGTTATGTCTCTTGAGTCTCTCTTATTCAATAACATTCCAAACCCACGTCTCTGTATCTAAGCCAGTTATCTGCTGGGAAGGCAAGACCGCTTTCCCTGGAAAATGCACTGCATCCCAGATCTGGCTGACCTCTTCCTTGTATCATGTCACTTAACATTAACGTACTCTTCTAAACCCCGTATTTCCTACAAACCCAAGTCGAACTGGATTCTGGCTCAATTTTAATGAAGAAGCTGGTGTAATGCGTGATCAGGTTTCAGTAGATAAAACATCTGATGGGTCGGTTTGGTCAGTCCATTCAGATCTAGACATTAAAGCTTTTTGTTTCTCTATAATTTTATGTTAATGCACAAAGCTATATAAATTATATATAAAGTTCTAGAAATTAAAAGTCAGCTAAGCCAAATTTGCCATTGACACCTGGCAGAATAATGGTAATAATGTGGTGAAGTATATTTTTTTTGTGGGATTATGACTTCACAGAGCTTTGGTTTGCTGACTATTGAAGTATTTTAAGTTCTGTAAATTATTTATCATGCCATCTGCTATTTCCACGGACCCTTTTTGTAACCTTTTTATAAAGTTTGTATGTAAACCTAGAGGTGTCCCCCTTTGGGCTATGTACTGTATTTAAGAAATTGGAAGAGTGAGTAAATAATACATTGACAGGCTGGAAGCAAAACAAGCTCCTGGGAATTATTTCCCTCTGACATACACGTCTGAGTGACAGATGAAGATAAAACAGGTGTGAGCGTAAACATATTCCAGACACAAGTAGTCTGTTCCTCTGTGAATCTGCCTAGAATGAGAGAGTTTGTTTTTTGCTTTTATTTTTGTTTTGGTATCTCAAGTACTGTAGCAGTCCTTCTGTATATCACGGTTCAGTTATAGCAGCCTCACTGTATTGCGGGATTTTTAAAAATATTATATTTATCACAGATTTTTCGCTATATCGTGGGATTTTGTGGTGCTGTATACGTAGTTGTTAAAGTTACGTAGGTTTAAAAGTGTAGAACGTGTTTAAGAACATAGGTAGTGTTTATAAAAGTGTGGGAAAGGTTAATAAGGGACTGGGAAAGGTTCATAAGGGACTGGGAATGGTTTATGAGTGTGTGGGAAGGGTTTATAAAGCCTTAAAATATATATAAACACTAAAATAAAGGTAAGGTTCCTACTTTGTGGATTTTCACCTATCGCGGGCGGGGGCGTCTAGAACAGAATACCCGCGGTAAGTGAGGGAATACTGTACATATGTTGTTTGAAAGTTACTATTGTTAATGAAACCCAGGAGTCTTTGATTCTCTATGATTGATTTCAATTTATTTCATCAGATGGAAAAAAATTCAGTCTAGACGCTTTAAAATGACGCGGTCACTTCTAACAAAACACCTCTTGTGAGGGAGCCTGTTATTCGAATTGAAGGCCTGTAGTCCTGATAGCGTCTCTGTGCAGGGGAAGCCTGCGGGCGGGGAGGGCTGGAGGGCGTTGGATGCGTTTGCCTCTCCGTCCGCATGAGGAGAGGGGGTGCCCAGCCCTGTTTCCGGACACCTGCAGAGCACGTGGGTGGACTCTCGTCGTCTGCTAACTCTGCAGCTGGAAAACCAAAGGCGTCGGTGGTCAAACTGCTCAGCAGCGGCCGCAGCCTCCTGGCGTCACCTCCCGCCTTCCTTCCAAACACGGTGTGAGTGCACCTGATGGGGGGGTCCCAGCTCACACCCTGGACCCCGGCTGCAGCGGAGAAGGCGTCCGTTTCTGATTTCCCGGCTCCAGAAGGAGCGCTAGGAGAAGCGTGGGCCGCGTGCTGAACGCCAGTCCCGCGTCCATCGCACAGCCACGGCTGCTAGTGGGGCCATCGGGAGAGAACCAGTGCAGTGACGGGGAGAGGGTGCCGCGCCGGACAGCGGCTTGAGGACAGTGGGCATCTGAGCCTAGTTGTTAGAGTTGAGTTATGCAGGATTCAGAACGTGTCCTCACCTAAAACACGTCATGAACGGCTGGGGTCTGAAGAAGGTTACAAACCATAGGAAATACACACATTTACTCAAGAAGATGCCTTTGGTTTTTGTTTGTTTGTTTTTTAACCTACTTTGTATATTGTGGTATTACTTTATGTCCTTATTTTAATGATACATTATTTCCATTAAGGACATTATTACATTTTAAAAATCTCTTAATCTATATTCTTTCAGGAAAACAAAGTCAAGCTACCCAATCTGACCACTAAAGAAATGTTCAGGTCCTCTCTGACTCGGGCCCCTTCCACGGGACCCTCCTGGGCTCAGCACCTTCCACCGCACTCAGCAGCCCTGGACCACAAGGTGGAGCTTTGGGTCAGCCAGCAGAAGCCCTGCAGGTCCTCGGCTCTGCCTCTCCAGCCGGCACCTGCTCAGAGCAGCAGGAGATCCCTGTCTGACCAGGTACCACAAGTACCTTCGGAAGTACCAAAGCCCACCAGAGCAAACACTCAAGTTACAGACACAAAGTCTAGCTCCCAAAGTAACATGGCCCCTAAAATCATACCGGTCTTCAAAACTGGATCAGTATGGAAGGACAAAAGTGTCTTCGGGCCTGGCAACCTGGAACAAAAACAACGTGTTACAGAATCTAAGTGTTTGCTTAAAACCAGTGTGATCCAGGATGACAAACTGAATTTAAACCCAGCTATTAAAAAACGATCTAATCATGACACTCAGATGACTGCTAGAAATGTAAACCAGAAGATTTCTGGACCTCTGCAAAGAAAAAAGGCTGGGTCCTGTGAAGACAGGACGAAATACCCCCCTTTTAATGGCAGATCATCAGTCGTGAGTGTCAGTGGACCTTGGCGACTGTCTGATGGCTCGGGATTTCAGCAGTCAGGTAACAGTGCGGGTGTGGTAGGTGCCACTGACTGCCAGGTGAACAGAAAAGAGAGTGTAACAAGCAGGTGCATAGCACAACTTTTGGGGAAAGGACGCGAGTCACTGAAAGTGAAAAGACCACATATTTTTGAATCAGACACGGAAATGGAAGATGCCCAACTACTGCTGCATCAATCAGTGCATCAGACTAAAGAAGTCGGTGTGAGTGACCGCGGACGGAAGGGAAGCGCAAAAGCCCACGGGTCCAAGGGAAAGCGGCGTCAGGAGTCGTCAGAGACCTCAGAACAGCCGCGTCCCGACAGCGTCCGTCACAGAGAGTCCAGCTCCTCCATGAACCAGGTGAGAAACCAGCTTATCATACGGCAGCCCTTAGAACCCGTGAGTAACGATTTCAAGGGCTTCTGCAAGGTCATCCGGAAACGCCCCGCGATGAGGTTGTGCCCTAACCCATCTGTAAGTATGTGCAGTTAGCATATGAAAATCACGATTCTTCACTCTGATTTACAGGTGCAGGACTTCGGCAAATCAAAACCTAAGAAATCTCTCATCCTCCCTCTGGCTTACAGCGTGGGTGCGAGAGCAGGAAACATCCCTCGGGTAACTTAGGTGAGGCCTTTTGATTCATTTTTCATTCTGTCACCTGAATTAGAACTGCCAGGTTAGGGATCTCCAGCCTCTTCTAGAGACGGACTTACTCTTGCCCCTTGAAGCCCTACGTTCAGCCGGGAAACGGGAAATGCTGAGGGCAGCACAGCCCTGAGTCGGGACTGAGCACAGCACCTGTTCCTTCAGCAGAGGCCCCACGGGGGAGGGGGAGGGGCCCGCCGGGGTGGGGGGGGCTGCAGGCTCTGAGTGGGGCGGCAGCGCTGACTGCCCAGAGGCCGGAGGCCACACCACGGGGCGTACCTCTGGGGACTCTCATCGAGATGATTCACCTTACAGGGCACTTCAGGGTCAGCATTTCAGTTCCAGGACTCAGGAAGTGCTGGGGCTGCCTGAAGGTGCCCTCGGGCTCAGCTGGTACTGCTGCGTCTGCCGCGCTGCTGCACAGGGCGCTGCATCTGGGAAGGGGGTGTTTCCCGTCCTGCCATCTGTTCTGGGCTAAGACAAACGTTACTGCAGCATCCACAAATACTTTTCTGCAGGAGACTATTCGAATAGTTTCAATTCAAGTTCTTTATGTGCAAACTAGGAAATATTTTCTTCTTTTTTCTTCCAAATGTTATTTCTTTTTATAATAAATTGAATTTTTGCCCTGATTTGAGTTAACCAAAAGGTACTTAAGTCTATTCCTGTGTATTTTATAATGTGCGTTTCATGTGGTTTTTGACATCTTAAATTTTAATGCACTTGGCGGTTAAGGAAAAAAATGTATGTGCTCGAATGCCTTAAAATTTTTCATTTTTAAAATAAATGAATTCTAGTCCAGATTTCATAATTTTAGAAGTACATCATTTTCCCGCCTTGAATTACTTAAGACCCAAGACAATTTTAAAATACAAAATCATTCCTATTACCTAAAAAGAATAACATAATGAGAAAAATTATAGGCTATCACTATAGAAACTAACATTCCTCAAACATAAAATTAATATATGCCCCTATAAAAAAGTTGAGAAATTCAACACAGTTTCAAGAAAAATGTTTGAAAAGCCACCTGTAATTTCTCTTTGCAGAGAAAAGCACCTGAGCCACGGACGGGCCTTGCGTGCTCCTGTGAGCGTGAGTCAGGCCCCGCACGTGGCCACGCGGCCTCCCCTCCTCGGCAGTCGTTTCCCGTGGCCACACGCCTGGTTCACGTGGGTGGAGTCGCCTGTCCCTGCTGACTGCACTTAAGTCTCCCCAGCGTTTCACTATAACGTGTGAACAGCTGTGTACAGATGTTTGTAAAATACGCACTTTGTTCAAAATATTATTTTGTCCTTCCTGTTTTTATTATTGGAATTGACTTGCATTCATTTTTTATTGAGAATGTGTATATATCATTACATTTTGGGGTGTCTGCCGTATCTTTATTGACTCACTAAATCTCACTTTGGTTTGTCCTAGACTAACAGAAAGCCCTCAATAAACATGAACCCTATTTCACAGAAGAGCTAGCGCCCACCGTCACACAACCAGAGTTCTGGAGTAGAGATGCCTTTGCTCAGACCTCCTCCCAGGCCTGTGCTCTGCGCGGCCGTGGGTAAGGCTCGGTCACTGAGGCGGGCAGTGCTGCCCTCCAGCAGGCCCTCCTGGCTCCATCTGGGGGCACGTGTGTGCTGGCGCAAACGTCACGGACACCTCTTGGCCCATGTTGCAAGTACATTGCCTGACCCACACGAGACGGGAGACAGAACTAGCTGCTCACTAGTGGGGTTCTGGCTTTCTGACATTTTAGATGTTTAATCTGCAAAATGTGATAGCATTATTCCAGTAAGATAATTTTAAAATTCTTAATATTCCACTGAAGTAATTGTTCATCACATTTTAATAAAGTATCAGAGAGCTGCGTTTAAGTGGAACTTTTTTTTAAAACTGTTTTGCCATTTCACTAAACCATTGCATTTAAATGCAAAAAGGAACGTGAGCTCTACTTCAAAGCTGCAGGGTCATTTTTTCTGTTGAAATGGGGTCGGCTAACTAAGTTATCATCTACTTTTCCTGTAAGCATTTGTTTTCCAGAATTACCTGTTGTACAATTATTTCCCATTTTTATAGGGAAATGCCTCGAGTTTAAAGCCCGCCTGGAGGGCGCCTTTCTCACCCCTGGACTGGTGTGACGGGCAGTTAGCTGACTGCAGGAAATAATGTTTCTGAGACCAGGCCGGGGACATCTTTCACGGAAGTGCAGTGAATAAGTGTTCCATGGGGCCACTCGGCCGTCCACGGCACGCACGCGCTCCCCGCGGCCTGCGTGTCCTGCGCTGCCTTCCGGCGCCTGCCCAGCCGCGGTGCTGCAGGGGGCGACCCACCTCATCAGCGCACGGAGCAGTCACTGGAGGACAGACCCCCTGCCTCGGTGGTGTGTAGTATCTTCTAGTTCTTCTACCAGACGATCTCGGCAGCTCCTCCCGCGCCCCCTTAGGTCTAGGGCTTGGGGCCTACAGTGCGGGGCTTCACTTAGGTGAGCGCTAACTCCACGGCAACGCCCGCACGCGGCAGGTTCCTCCGTTCTGCTGTGCGGGAGTGGGTTTCTTTTGTGTCTTCCGGGTCGTCCTGATGCAAGTGTGCCCCTCCCCAAACACACACCTACGCACACACGCATCGGTACTTATGCTCTACCTGGGCACACCGGCGGGCTGGTCACTGACTGCCCACGTCAGGCTCCAGACCAAACTGCTGTGCTAGATTCCCCTGGGGAAGTCGAGGAAGGTCTCGGTTCATGTGAAGGTTTACATTTTGAAAGCCAGAATAAGTCTACGTTTAATTAAGGAGAGCTGGACTGCACTTCCTTTAAGTTTTGATGATTTCTGTGCCTGTGGACCCTCTGCCCTGCCCCCAGATCTTTCCTCCCATCCCAGGTGTGTGTTAGTTTTACAACCGTTATAATTTTAAAACCGCAAATAAACCATTCTTCCGTTATCAGGCGTCTTAGAGAGCAGCCAGTGCCTTCACACCTGTGGCAGTCTGCCGAAGTTAGTGCTGGGGCCCGTGCCCAGGCCGCGGGCTTGCTCTGCGGGTGGGGAAGCCACGGGGCTGGCAGGCCCTCCGTGCCCTTGCGGCCCGCGTGACGTCCCACCTCAGGAGACCCCCACGGAGCCCGGCAGGCTTGCCGCAGCCCCGGTGTAAATCGGCGTTAATGATGACAGCCGAGACGTCTATGGCATGTCTATAAAATAAAGAACTTTTAAACGTTGCAAAACTGAGCAGGCTCTGTTTCCTGGAGCAGTAAATCCGGCCTGCTTTCCCGCTAAGAACTGGTTTTAGTCCTTTATAAGCTGAAGTGGCCGCGCCAGGTACGGGGCTGTTGAAGTGAACCAGATTTACCACATTTCATCACTTCGCTGCCTGCTAGTGCTCCGAGGTCCCCAAGGGAGCAACTAGATGAAACTGAGAATAGGAACGACATAAAGTAGGATATTCGATACCTCGGGCTGCATATACCCCGTCGGGTCACACAATGATACATTTAGCTCTAGTTCCGTCCTGGGGCCAGAGAAACAATGCGTGTTCTGCATTATCAGGAAATATTTACATTGAGACATGTGGCTTCGAGTTTCCCTGCCACGCAGGAACATTGACACGCAACAGGCAGGTTCCCCTTTGGCAGGTCATTGAAAGTGGCGTGTGAACTCCAACGTGACAGACCGGCGCGGCCGAGGAGAGAGCATCAGCCCGGTGGGTCTTGCTGCTGCCTCTCCACACTCGCGTGTCCCCTGTAGCATCTCTGCCTGTTGGGCTCTCGGAAGGAACACACGGCTCGATCTGGACATGGGGAGCTGGGAGGCATCTGACAGGCAGCTCCAGTCAGACTTCATCTCCCCAGGCTTTTTGACTTTGGAAGTAGCTCTCATTGTTTGGAAAGACTCCCCAAGGTGAAGGGCAAGTCAGAGGAAGGAACGTTCAGGCCTTTAACGCTGACCTGTAACAAAGCTGTGTAATTTCTTCCTGGGGCCAGGGAGAGTCAGATTTCCAAATCAGATAGGTCCATTTTGCCTGGACCGGTTTTAATTAGGCCGTGATTGTGCTGGGAAGGAGCTAGACCGGAAGTCCTCAGAGGCTCCCGCACGCGTGCCTGCTCCCGGCTGGACGACAGAGACCCGGCCAACGCGTCCGGTCACTTCACTGAACAGTGAGGAAGCCGAGGTGCGCGGAGTAAGTGCAGTTCACACTCATGTCATAATGATGAAAAAATAATAATGTTGCTTTGTAGACCCGTTTTCTCTAAAAAAAAATTTGTGAAAATATCATGAATTAAAAGTGTATCAAGTACACATGTGCAATGTCAGGAATAAAAACGACACAGACCTCATGCTTTTCTTCAACCTCAGCCCTGGCGCCTCTTCACCCCTGTGCAGTCGGGGGGAGCCCTGTGGACGGGGACCCGGTGCCATCTGGGCTCTTCTGTGACGGTCTCCTGCCAGTGGGCAGCGCGTTTGAGGTCCGAGCCTGTCGGTGCCAGCGTTGTAGCTGACTCGCTGTCCCTGCCAGACGCGGCCTGTCCCGCTGTGTGAACGTGCCCTCATCCATGCATTATTCCGCGGCGGGGGGGACTCTGGCTTATTGCCTCTGGTCGTTTTTGTTCATCTGTTCTGGCTGATTTGCGTGTGACTTGCCCCTGTGCAGGCGCCGTGGACTGTGGAGTTGAAAGGTAAAGAGAGAGACAACTTTAAATTGGAGAAGTGCTGACTCTTTCCACCCGTGACCTACAGTGAGGGACATGCTCCTGAGCCGTGTCCCCGGGTCAGAGGGGCAGAGTTTTCCTGCCCTGCTCACGGATCAGTCCTCCCTGGCTCCCTGGAAAATGTCAAATCCCAGCTCACAGCCGAGCGTGGGGATGGAGCAGGGACGGGCCCCCTTGACCCTGACGCCAGCTCCTTCCTTCCTGCAGGTGGGGCTGGAGTTCTGAGAGCCACCAAGTTTCACGGTCCAGTCCTGGTCCTCAGCTGTGGCTTTGAGCTCCCTTCAGCCTGGCACTGGGGGATTCTCAGCCTGGCTCTGAATTTCCAAACATGCTATCATTTCAACGAGACTTTTTTTTTTACATGTTTGGACGAGGGCCACTGTGTTAATCTAAGGGAAGGACTCCCGTATCAGCTCCACCCGCCCTGTCCCGTTGACCAAACGTCTGAGATCCCGGGGCAGAGTCAGGGTTTTCAGTGGCCAGCCCAGCCCAGCCCAGCTGATGGCAGAAACCCACGCACGCTGCCCAAGTCCCGGCGGTTCACTCTTCAGCCTCTCGTCTGCCCGGAGTCCCCGTGCCCGGCACCGGCCATGCCCAGGGACGAGCCCAGGCCGGAGGAGGTGGACGCGCTCTGCTTCTGACTCGCAGACGTCTCCTCTAGTTTTTGTAACTTCCTGGAGCAGGTGTGCGTCTACCCCTCCCCCACACACTTCCCAGGGCCTGGAGATTAAGTCACTTGCCCGGGGCCACTCGGCTGGAACACAGCGAAGCTGGGAACCTGCCTGGGGTCTGTCCCCGACCAGAGCCCATGTGTTTTAACCCAGATGCACTCTGGAGCCTTCCAGAAGTTTGCTGAACAAAGGAGTGTGGACGTAGGAAGAAGACTTCGTGGTGAAATAGATAAATGGGTAGAACCTAAATGGAAACTGATTTCAACTCAGATGAGGCTTTTTATGTTAATTAAACCAGTGGGCCTGGCGTGCTCTGAGTCCCTGGGCACTGGGAGAGTCCAGGTATTGACTGGATACCCCGGCAGGGGCGTTGCCAGAGGGAAGGGATCCCAGCGGGGAGCTGAGCTGAGCCCAGCGTCACACTAGCTCCCAGCTCAGGTCCTTTCTAACCTCGATGCTGGGATTCTGGCAAAAGCGGCTTTCACATCCATTCAGAGCCTGCCAGTCACCGGACTATAATGCCTCCTTTGATCTAATTGATGACCCAAATAGCTCTAAGTGGCTCTCGGCGGGTGGCCCATGCATTGTGCAGGGGATCCGGGTCCTGGTGGGCTTTCTCTCCACCGGGGGCAGGGCACAGCAGCCCCCCAGGTTCAGGACAAAGGACATCTGTGGCTGGTGGGGCCCAGGCTGACCCCCAGTGACAACCTCTGGACCTCACCAGGGAGCAGAGGAGTAGAGCTGTGAAGGAAGAAAGAGGAGGAAGAAGGGGCTGGGGGAGGGCAGGGAGGAGCAGAGCCTTTGGGAGTGTTTCGCAGCACCCGAGGCTGGTTACCTTCCACCTGCACCTCTGCAGAGAGTGCTCCCTGGGCACCTGCTGCCTCGGCTCCGCCCACAGCGCCGGTGCCAGTGTACCCTGTCCAAGGAAGGCGGTTAGCTCCCGGCTCCGGGGCCCATGGCTGGGTGAGCACGGACGTCCACCAGGCTCATTGGGGAGCTCGGGCAGTTTCCTCCAGCCCTGGGTCTGCGCCCATGGTGCAGGGCCTTCGTGGGAGCAGCTGATGGGCCCCCCATCGTTCCCTGTCCATCCTGCCCCGGCTCAGTGCGCACAGAGGGCCTCCATCTGACATCCCGGCCCTCCTGGGCCCAGTCTCACCCCGCCCGCAGGGGCCTCTCCTCCTGCCTCTCCGGAACCCCATCTCGGTGCCCCTGCCCTGGGGGTGCCCAGCCCCAAGGACGGCAGCAGCAAAGCACAAGCAAAAAGCAACAGCAGCTGACAGGTGACACCACAAGCTGCTTTTGCTGCTTGTCTAGAAGGGACTTGGAAGGAAAAGAACTAGGATGGCGAAGAAACAGTGTGGCCGCTGCAGTTTTTCCCATCATCCCCCCAGGACCCGCGCTTGTTTCTCTAGAACCTTTCCCTGGAGCCGCAGGGTCCTGGCTCCACCCCGCCCCCAGCACAGGGTGCTTCAGACCCGGGCGCACCTGCCACGGGAGGGAGCCATGACTCTGCGGGCCCAGCTTGGAGGCTTTCCTTCCTGAACCCGCACAAGGAAAGACGCTTCAAGGACTAGCATTTTCCAGAGGAGGAGCTGAATGTTTGCGCCCCCCAAAATTCATAAGTTGAAACCTACCCCCCAAGGTGATGGCATCAGAAGGTGAGAAGGTCTTGTGGGTGGGGCCCTGTTGTCTAGGTAGACACCATGTTGGTCGTGACCTAGTCACAAAGCATTGCTGGGAGTCCTCGTTAAGGCTCAACGGCCATCACCTGAGGGTCCCGGCCATTCCCCGCCGGCCCCGGGGGCCCTGCAGCACCCTGACTCCTTGGCTCTGCATCCCCTAGCTTTGCTGGGGTGGGACGAGGCCCAGACCCAGAGCCTCTCCCCGATGTTGGCCTTGGGGTCTGGCCACAGCCCGCGTTCTAGATAGAACCTTGGAGCTTGGAGCCAGGACGTGGAAGAGAGACTCTCCTGGCTCCTCCAGGCCCGGCGAGGCCCCAACTGAAGCCACGGGCAGTGGGGGCAGCTGAAGGAAGGGCCCGGCGCCCCGCTCCCCGGGTCAGAGCCTGGGGAGCAGAGGTGTCCCTCACAGTGTCTGTATGGCTTAGTTCGGGGTGAAAGAAGGGTGCTCATGCCACCCATGCAGCCATGGGACCATTTCAAGTGGCCAGTCCTCGGCAGCAGAGTCAAACCCTGGTGGTCACAGGGTCGTGAGGTCACTGTCACCGGTCCCTGTGCACAGACAGCTCCGGCTGGGAACCCACTGTCACCCATCTCTCCACTGACCTTCATGGGAGCACCCCCTCCATGCCCGGCTCTGGGTAGCACTGGCATCATGACAGGCTCTGTGCCCAGTGCCACTCCGGGGTGAGGGCACCTGATCCCAAACAGGGAAACTGAGGTACACGTGGTGACGTGACCTGAATCCACCTGCACATGCCAGCACGAGGCTTCACTGCCTTCAGTCCCCACTGTAGTTGGGGGCTCGATACCATGAAACCAATGAGCAGAAACGGAGCTCAGAGCCAGCATCCCCTTCAAGGTCAACCACACAGCCAACAGCAGCCTGGGCACAGCACTGCGGGACCCAGCACCGCCGCCCGGCCCCAGGGCCGCAGGGCCGGTGAGTGACCCGCCCTGCTCTGCTGGAGGGGCCAGGCCTGGCTGGCGAGGGCAGGAGGCTCCCTTCTGGCCTGTGCACGTCACCATCTGGGCATGTTCCCTCCCGACACAAACACAGAGGGCTTCTTGAGATGGGGTCCCGCTCTCCAGGGGCCCCGGAGCGATAACCTTTGCCGGGCCCCATCTTGGCGTCTCAGGGTCCCACGAGAAAGAGCATATTCCCACACTCGGCAGCAGCTCAGGCACTCGGTTTTCAATCAGTTCCAAGCATTAGCAGCTCAAAGCAGATTTTCATCTCAAGTGACTTTATATGGTGTCAGAGACAAAAGCATTATTATTCACTCATTGCTTTAAGGAAAAGAATGTCGCTTAAAAACACAGTTACTTAAGTTCTCTGACTTTCTCTTCATAATCTTGAGGTACTTGTAAGAAACCTTCCACTCCTTCCAGCCACGCCAGAAAGGCCCTGGAGAGCGGCTGTCGGTGATTTGTGACCTGCTCGCCTCCGTGTCAATGGCGCAGCTGTTCCGCCTAGAAACGCTCCCCGGTCGCTCACGTGGTGAGGTCTCGCTTCCCAGAAGAAAGAACTTCCTCAGAGCAGAGTAGCTTTAGGTTAAAAGGACAAGGGACACAAAGTGAAAACGGAGCGTTTCCTTTGGGAACACAGTGGGTCAGGGTGGAGATGACCTCTGTGTGCAGGCTGAAGCGGTGACCATACTAACTGCCACGTGGCATAAGGTCTCTGTTCCCAAAGACGCTCACAACCGTCCCGCCCTGGGAGCAGAGGTAAGGCCCCCCGCGCCCCCTCCCCCGGACAGGTGCCTGCTGGAGCCCTGACAGTGGCCCTGGCGCTTGCTGTTCTCCGTCCCCCCATCCCCCCCACCCCCCGCTGTGCCTCCTCACGCCTGGGAACTCCCTAAACTCTGGCCGACCACAGCCTGGGCCCCGCTTGCCAAGCACAGGCCGCGCCTCCCAGCTCTCCTCCTCGACCCGCCAGAGCTCGCGGCCCGAGGAGCCGGCGGCAGTTACACGCAGGAGGTCAGCGGGCCTGCTCAGCCCCCTGGTCACCCGTTCAGACTGGCCTCGGGGCACGCCGACCCGCGAGCCTCCCTCAGGCCCCGACTTAGTGCCTGGAGCCTGTGAACACTTCCCCTTCTGACATAAAGGACGGCGCGGGTGTGATCCAGTGAAGGGCCTGAGACGGAGAGATCATCCTGTGTGTTGGCTGCTGGGGCCCTGCGTGTCGTCAGGAGCGTCCTTAGGGAGGGAGGCAGGTGGGCATCAGGCCATGGGACAGGAGTAGCTGATGTGCGCGCAGACAGATGGGAGTGGCAGGGCCACAAGCCAGGGGACTCGGCGCCACCGCAGCCAGAGGCGGCGAGGAGAGGCATCCTCCTGGAGCCCTGCTCTGCGTCAGTGACCTTGCCCTGTGGCCCCCAGAGCCGTGCGGGGGGACAGTTGTGTCGTTTCAGCCACGAGGGTCCTGGTACCTTGTCACAGCAGCCCCAGGAGCCTGGCGCAGGGGGACCTCGTGGCCGCCCAGCCTCCTGCCGTGCAGACTTGGCTCCTGTCTGGGGGTCCTCGGCGTTGGCACTTAGTCTGCTGGCCGTGGGGAATTTGGCAGCGTGAAGGGCAGACCCTGCCTCAGCCGTTAGTGTACAGTTGCCCACCCCGCCCCCAGCCCCCAGCCTCTCCAAAGAACGACACCAAAGTCACTTTAAACAGGTGGGCATTGTTGTTAAAGACGTCCCACGCGAATACGTTTTTGTGCTGACATTTGGCAGAGCAGCCTGGCTGAGCCTCAGGGTCACACGGGAAGCTTTAACGGAGGGGATTCCAGCGTCACCCCAGAGAGTCGGATCTGGAAGGCTGGGGACAGAGGCTGCGCTTTCTCTGTCGGGAGGTCTCAGGCTCAGGCCGCCCGCCCGGGGAGTCGCGCCAGGCACCCCCCCACCCTCCAGTATCGATCCACGTCCGAGCAGTGACCCCGTCCTCCCGGCGGACCGCACCTCCGCCAGCTGCTCCCCTGGGTCGGGCCAAGCGGCGGCAGCTCTACCTTCTGCTCAGCTTTGCTGGGGACCTGAAACTCCTCTGAGAGTCTGTATATTTTCTGAAATGACGTTACTTGGCAAGGAGCTGGGACAATTCCATCCGGAGCGTGAGCTCCAAAAGCTCCCAGGAGCCCGGGATACTCTGGCCGGCGTTTGCATTTTTTCTAGGGGCCATAAAGCAGAAAAATGGGGAGCGCGTTAGGGCATGTTCAGGAGCTGGTTGAATGGGGGTTCGCTGAGCTAGTGTGGAGTCGGGGGGCCCGTCAGGATGGTGTGGAGACAGACCCCGCCTCGCTGTTCCCAAGCATCCGCCTTAGCAACACGGGGACCCGCAGAACAACCCCGCAGGCCGAGGAGAGCCGCAGACCACCTCCTCTGAGCGCGGCATTTGCCTCAAGTTCCAGGCACCCCCTTTGGAGAGTGGGGGTCGTTCACAGAGGGGCGCCCCGCCCAGGAGTTAGGGGAGCCCACCGAGCGTTCAGGCGGCATGACAAGAGCACCCACTTGGGATGGCTGGGGGCTTTGCCGTCCCTTCCGCATGCGCGACAGACTCGGTCACGTTACAGGAACCCCCAGAAGGACCCGGCCCTGCCGCCGCCTGCACCGCCGCCTCTCACTGGCTTCCTCGCTTTCCCCTTCCCAGCCAGTCCCTCCGGCGGGGCCCCAGCGAGTGGTCTTTCATTGATCCCCATTCATTTCCTCCAAGGAATCCGGAGGCTTCCTGTCCATTTCCATTTCCAAAGCGGGTCGCAGCTGAGAAAAGTGCTTTCTTCAGATCAATACCCCCTCCCGGCTTGACACGGAGCGACCATAATTACACGGTGCGTGATTTCACTGGGAAAAACAGGCCGTGCACGGATATAAAACTAGCTGGTGTCCTCCAAGACGGGCTTTCGGGGGAGGCCACCGAGGCTCCAAAGAAGCAGAAAGATGCCCCAGGTCACTGCTTCCCATTGTCACCGAGCGTGGGAGCCCATGGCCAGGGACGGGGCCCATCTGGCGAGAGTCCCTTGAGCGATCTGTTCTGCCGACTGCGCACAAATGCCTCGCTTTCCTCTCCGTGGTTCCCAGTGGAGGACTTTGCTGGCCAATTCAGCAATTACTCAGCATTATACATTATTCACAGTTAATAAAACGGTTTTGGGCTGATTCCACTGGAAACGCAAAATTCCTCCAGGGCTGCCCCTCCCCCTTGGGGCTTCTCTCCAGAACTCCAGTCCCAGCCTTGGGGACACATCGTCCTCCTCTCCCAGGCTCCCCGCAGCCTTCCCAGCTCCGCCCTCCATCCTCCATGTCGCTGAAGATTCTCCAGAAGGGCTTAGAACAGCCACTAAGGGGGGCTACCAGGTAGGAGAGGAGGACGTTTTCAGCAGCGTGAGACGGCTCCGCCTCTGCCTGTCCACCGGCGAGAGAGCCAAGCAGAGTCCTCACCCCTCCCTCACCCGCAGAGCTGCCGGACCCCGTTCCCACCCCAGCGGTCCCGGTCCCCCTGCCCAGGTTCACCTTCAGAATATGTCCCGAGGGCGTCAGAGAACCCGTCCAGGCTGGCGTGGCCCACTCAGGGTTGTCTCGACCTTTCCTTTTAAACATCGAGCTGGCTCCAACTGGTGCAGCACACACGTGTGAAAACACAGCACACAAGTACACGCATGTGCACACATGTGTGATCACACGTGCTCCCAAGGTCGGCCTCAGTGGAGAGCCAGTGGGTCAGAGCCATGTGGAGGGACACATACGCCTCCGAGCCCCACGGCTGTCACGGTCACAGTGCTCGTGGGCAGTGGGCATTCTGGGGTCTCGTACCCTTGCCCACGGCAGAACCCTTTTCGGGTCCTGCTTCCCTAAGGTGCCTGCCTCTCAGAGACAGAGGCCTCAGCCTCGCCAAGACCCAGGCGGGCCTCTAAGCACCTGCTGCAAGGGCCTGGGGGGCGGGGTCCGTTCTTCAGCGACCGGAGGAGGTGCGAGGGAAGTGGGGAGCAGGAGCATGTGGTTCATTCTTTCCCTTGTCCATGCAGGGTTTGCATTTTAAAAGCCACTTCTGTAATGGGAAGAGGGCTTGGGAGGACTCCGTCCCGTCCCCCGGCCCTCACTGCCCCGTCTCCCAGGAGCGCTGAGTGCTCTGCGAGCTTTCGGGCTGGGCTTTGGGGCAGAGCGGCCCACCTGGTAAGACTTGGAGGCCCCACTGTGAGCAGTGGCCAGTCCCCGCCCCCGCCTAGCCAATCACCCCGACAGTGAGCATCTCCGCATGTTGCTTCCCCCAGGGGTCCCGTCTCACTTAATATTTCCTCTGCAACTCCTGCGCAACTATTTCTGTTTGAAGGAAATATGTCCCCCATCAACAGACAGAAGGATGTGCAAGGGCGGATCTGCGGCCTGATGGGTTGACGAGTAGCTAAGAGAGGAGCTTTTCTCGCCGAAGCTAGCACATTGCAGCTGTTCCCTTGGAGCAGGTGCCCGAACCTTCTGGCCGTTTGTTAGCTGACAGTGCGCCCCTGGGCTTATCTTCAGACTCAGACTGGAGAGGAGAAGGCTGCACTGACAGCGTCACCAGGGGACCTCGGGCCTGCGTGTTCTCGGGACAAGCCCCGTGGGAGGTTTGGTGAGCCCACACGGATCCAGGGAAGCGGCAGGAATAGCTGCCTTCAGAGCCCCTGGCCAACAGACCTGAAAGTTAGCCGCACTGTTGACCCCAAGTAGAAAAGTCTTCGCCCACCCTGCCATCAGCTTCCCAGGTCCCCATGTGGCGCTTCCTGTCCTCTGTGAGCTGCAGCCCCCCCCCCCCATGCCCATCCCCGCTCGGGCCCCCTGTGGGCGGTGACAGTCCCGGGAAGCTTGGGAGAGCCAAGCTGCACAGACAGATGGGAGCAGAGGCCAGGCCAAGTGCAGATGTGCTTGTGAGCGGTTCCAGAGGCCGTGCACACCAGCCGGGGCTGGAGCCCAGCACACGGGCTCGGGCTCGGCCTCCTCGTCCCAAAGGGTTTCAGAGGGAGCGCCGCGGTCCCCACAGCCGTGCTCACGCTTCGGAGGGAATGTGTTTTCTCAAGCCGCCTCCAGCAGGAGGCTCGAAACCAAAGTGTCAGAGACCCTGAAGACACTCTGGGCGCACTACCCCCCACATTTTACAAGCCGGCTTCCTTTAGCCTCCACATCTGTTTTCTCTGCCTGTGTCTTCAGGTCTGAAGAGAAGGCGTCACGACTCCAGGGTCCTTGATTAACTGAGGACGTGGCATCTGTCACTACATAGAGTTAGGTGTACGGGCCACTTGTCATTAAAAAATAAACAGGTCCTGACCGGTGTCAGAAGTCAAGTCCAATTCCGCCCAGTCAGCCTACAGAGGTGGGCAAAGGTGGATCAGTGGTCGTCATAAAGGCTGCGGTCAGGAAGAAGCAGGAACGCAGCAATGGGCCGCCTGGGCTCACAGTGTAAACCCTGCCTCTGAGGGGACAGTGCCTTGAATTGCAAAGCATTTCAGAAACGAGCAATGGGTTCAAACCATGTAATTTTCTCGCCACAGGGGCGTCGCTGACCATAGACGCTGTGCTCTGTGGCGTTTCAGGCCCCAGCAAAAGGGACGCCCAGCCCCTGCCTGAGGGCAGAGGTCAGGGCACCTCTGAGGTTGTTCACAGGCAGGCAGCACATATCTGGGGGGCGAGACTGAGTTGCTTTGCCTCCCAACTCACAGAAGAGTTCGTACTGAGGGTCTGAGCAAAAATAACCTGGATTTTTATAGACTTGTATTTTTTCCCCAAGGTCTTGGCCCACAATCATATTAAATTTTATAGTTCAAAATAAGTTTCCCTGGGAAACTTTGAAAACTCACTCTTGAAAAACTTTTTAAAACATTGACTTTGAAAAAAAATATTATTTTTCAATGATTACTACCAAAAAATCAGAAATATACAATGCTGAAGAATACAATTTACGAAGTATATATCCCACTCTCAGAGAGAATCACAATCAGAAGTTTGTGTGTATACTTTCGGAGAGTTACATACACATTTTTGTACATATGTATACACATGCACAAACAGATGTGCATTTTTTTTTTAACAAAAAGTGAGTTGTATACAAAGAGACTGGTTCTTAATTGTTACTGCCACAGAAATAAATAATCACTTAATGGGACAGGGGTATTAGCTAATGCTGTGGTCCTAATCATATTGTAATGCAAGGGGAGACTCCCCCAAACTGGAATTTATTTATAAAAATAGCGTTCTTATTCTTACATGTTCAAACTTCATCACCTTCCAAGTCCTCTCCACTTGATGCAATGTCTGCCAAGACATTTTTTCTACTGCTCAAAACAGTTTTTGAACTCATCAATTTTGATGCCTTTTAGTGCTTCTGCCGGTTTTGGCTTTACCCCTTCCACATCGGCAAAACATTTTCCTTTGAGGACTTCTTTCATCCGGGAAAACAAACAAACGAAAATGTCACTTAGGGAGGGTGAGGCACGGGGGTCATGCTGCTTTTGGTCAAAAGCTGCTGAACACCCAGCGCAGCGCAGGCAGATGTGCCCGTAAATCACCCACCACGAAATGGGTAAACGCATTGAAAGAGCCTCAAAAAATATTCACTGCGACCGAACGCAGCCTCTCACAATAACGCCAGCTGGTGCACTGGTCCAGATGGGTTCCCCGAACACTCACCTAGTGGGGGAAGCCTGTACTGCAAGGGGCCCATCTTCCAGATAATCCTGGTGTGTTTTGGGTCTCCCCATGTATATAAATGTATTGCATCAATGTGTCATGTACCTTAAACTTACACAGTATTATATGCCAATTACTGTTCAATTTTTTAAAATATTTTCTTTATTTATTTTTAGAGAGAAGGAAAGGGAGGGAGAAAGAGAAGGAGAGAAACATCAATTGGTTACCTCTCACATGTGCCCCAAATGGGTACCGAACCTGCAACCCAGGTCTGTGCCCTGACGGGGAATCGAACCAGTGGCCTTTGGCTCTGTGGGATGATACCCAACCCATTGAGCCACAGCAGTCAGGGCAATAGTTCCATTTTTTAATGAGAAAAAAACTGAAGTCTAATGTAGCAATGGCAGAATGTTGTTTTCATGAGTTAATGTATTGGTTTATCAAGGGCGTGGCTCCTGGCTGGCAGGTTACAGGACAGTGACGCTGAGCGGGCAGGTGGGGGCCTGGGGCTGTGAACCCGGAGGGAACAGAACAGGTGGAGAGAGCTGGTGTCTGCTGCCTGTGCTGGCCCGAGGTGCACTTAACCAAGGTGTTTCTGGAGGTGACGCTGCCCCCATCCAGGGACTTGCCCAGCTTACACGCCAATGGCCCTTGGGGGGGGTGAAGGGGGTGGGGGTGGGGTTGGACTCCAACGCGGGTCTCTGATCCCAAACCTGGGTGAAGTGAGCTGCCACCCGACCGGAAACCAAAAATCCGTAGGGTAGTGAGTGGCAGAGCCACACGATGGAAAACCATTCTGTCGTAGGAAGGAAGGACATTCTGGCACCTGCTGCCCCCTGGATCAGCCTTGAGGACATGACGATCCGTGAAATGAGCTGGACACAGAGGACAAGTACAGTGTGACCCCACTTCCACGAGGACCTGGAGGGGTCAAATTCACAGAGGCAGAGCAGAGGGTGGGTGCCAGGGCTGGGAGAGAGGAGAAGGAGTCAGCGTGTGACGGGGACAGACCTCAGTCTGGGGAGACGACAGAGACCTGGAGACGGTGCTGGGGATGGCTGCCCAGCGCTGTGTGCATGTGCTTAGTGCCAGCAACTGCCCCTCGGAGCGGCCCCTTTTATGTCGTATGTATTTGACCTTGAGAACAAAGTGCAGGGCACAGCCTTGTCTCTCCCCAGCCAGGCTGCACCCCTTCGTTCTCTGCTTTGCCTCTTTCCCCTCATTCGTGGCGGCAGAGGTTGGCCCTTTGGAAGAAGAGAACTGCGTGGGTGTGAGGCCTGGTCCCAGGGACAGAGTCCTCATCAGGGGTAGTAACAAAACACCAGCACCATGACCTGCTCCGGAAGCCTCCTAGTTTGCTTTCCTAGGGACGCAGCCCACGGAGTTAATGCGCTCGGAACAAGACGCTCCAGGAGACGGAGGAGGCTCGGGGGGCCCATCAGACCCTCGGCTGTGCAGGCGTGGCTGGTCCCACACTGATTCCGTGGGAAACGCTGGGCCAGGCCACCCTGGGCTGCACAGAGGCCGCGCCCTGTGGTCTCTCTCCTCCCAGGCCCCAGGCCCCAGCCCTGTCTCCACCGGGATCCCTGTGGGGTCTGGAGAAGGCTCACCTTCCAAGGGACTCGGCCTCAGATTTTCAGAGAGAACAGCAAAATGAAGAAGTGAAGCAAGAGTTTTCACAGTGGGTGGGGGCGCCGGGTAAAAGCACAGACGGGGAAGTTGGCGGCTCTCTCAGAAGCACACGCCTCCCCGCACTGCGCCCCCAAGTCTTGGCTCCCGCCTCCCAAGAAGCTGGAAGGATAAAAGGAAAAGTGATTGAGAGCAAAGAGCAAAGAAGAAGAAAAGAGGCCCCGCACTCGCCCGCTGCCACCAGCCGGCCAGGGGGCTCTGTGAGCCCGTCCCTGACGGGGGCCGGTGGCGCTGTCACGCTCCCTGAAAATGGAACGCATGGTCTCCAGGAAGGTGAGCTGGTGGCCCGGGTCCCAGCCTGAGTGCGGGCCAGCAAGGTCCTCTCCGGGTACGCACACCTTGTTTCAGCACCTGCAGGTGCGCCTGGCTCGGAAGCAGAAATAGACACGTTGACTGTCCCTGCCAGGAGCAAAGGGCCTTCTCTGTAGACTGTGACAGTCAGGGAGCTGTCGGAGGGAGGGCGCTTCCCAACTAAAGGGTGACAAACAGCACCCAAGAGAGGCAGCGAGAGGCTCAGGGCCACGGGTGGGTTCCCATGCTTTCCCCTCCCCTGGCCAAGGAGGGGGCAGGAATCACTGTCCTTGCACCTGGGGACGTGGTAGACAGGGGCTGGTGAGAGGTGATGGGGAAGGAACAGGAGTGGCAGGGACAGAACTCACGCCTCCAGGCCTATTATGAGAGAGGGACTGGTCAGCAAGCCATTGCTTTAGGGTGATCTTTTACAGAAAAACTGACAAAATGCCCTGCCCTGCAGGGAGCATGCTCAAGAAAGACTGGCTGTAGCGTCACTTGGCGGTGGCTTTCACAGTGATAGACACCAGACGAGGAAGGACTCGGCCAGCCCTAGGGAGCAATGTTCTCAAACTTTGGGGTGCATCAAAAATCCTCAGCGTGAGGGGCAGCCTCCACCCCAAAGACCCTGATTCCAGACCTGGGAATCCGCATTTGAAGAAGATTCCAGGTGGTTCCAAAGCAGCCGTCTGGGACTCCTTGTGGGGAGGAGGGTAGACAGCCGCCTGCCACCCTGTGACACTGCAGGACGTCCCACCCCCCCCAAGGTGCCCATCAGCCCGGGTCCCCTGGGGTCGGCAGCACGTGACCCTAGCCGCCTTCAGTTTCTGTGCAGCCCGTGTTTGCCTGTGGTCACCCCACGGGGCGGGAACTGTAACTTATCAGGACCGACTGTGACGGCTGACGCCGGGGGAGGGGCTGGCGGTGACCAAGCACTTCTCGCTCTAATTCCAGTGCAACAAGAAGAGGCCCCACCTGGGCCTCCCGAACCCGCTTTATACCCCACCCCCACTTCCTGCCGCCCACCCACCTCCGGGAACGGTGAGTCTCCTGTGCGTGGCACCAAAACAAAACGCGGACATTTCTCAGGCTGCCGAGTGTCCCTCCAGCAGCCGGCTGCTCGTCAGGTAACTATTAAGTCCAGCCACGGCCACGTGTGTTTATTGTGTCACGTAAAGGTAGTGCATCGCAAGGGCTTGAAATTAAAAAGCGAAACAAACACTGAGCTTCAACACGGACCGTGAAAGAGACATGGCCGTCAGCACTGTTCCCCAGGTGGGTGGGAAGGGGGGGGTATGTGTGCGTGCGTGCACATGTGTGCATGTGTGAGAGAGAGGAGAGGTCAAACGCAAGGGGAAAGGGACGAACCTGTCCCCTCCCAGCAACAAAACCCCACTGTGCTCGGTAATTACATGTCGCATAGTTTCCATGATAATGAAAACATTTGTTTGCATTTTGGTGGAAACAGAACAAGCCTCTTCCCTCCCACTTCCGAAGCCCACCACTGAGCCCTGAGCCAGTGCGGGGGCTGTAATTCCAGGGTCAACCCGCCCGAGACCTGTGGGCCCCCACAATGCAGGAGCCAGCCATTTAAGGGCGCAGACCACAAGCCCCCCCCCGTCCCCTCCCTCCGCTGCCCTCTGCTTCACACCCGTGTTCATGGAAACCATGTGCCCACAGAAAGAACCGGGACCAGGGGACTCCACTGTCACCATGGGAGAGTTTTACACTTCAGATTAATCTGTTTCCTCCGACGTGCAAGCCATGAGAACGTCCTCGTCCTGTGTCCTTCTCAGTGTGCCTCCGGGTGACTGGTCGTATCTGCTGAGTCTCACTGTCCCCGGATTGGAGTAGCAATGAGTCTCTGCGCAGGGACGTCTGGCTGGCTCCCGCGGCGTCCCCTCCCTGGCCATGGCAGTGGCCACAGTGCGGTTTCCCTCATGTTTGTCTCTTGTGGAATGGCTTGGCGGGGAACCCTGCGGGCAGCAGAGCTGCCAGCGAGTGACATGTGGCGTGAGCCTGTGACCGGGTCACTGCTCCATGGATGGGCGGGCGTGGGCCTCAGTCCTGCCTGCGGTTCTTGGGAGGGTAACACCCTATCCCACAGCAAACACCCTGGATGGACCGCCTTCCCCGTCCCACCGAGCACACCAGCTCACAAGCACCCGCTCACACTCACCTGCTCACACGCACCTGTTCACTCTCACCTGCTCCCGTTCACACTCACACACCTCACACTCACACTCACATGCACCTGCTCACTCTCACCCACTCACACACACCTGCTCACACTCACCTGCTCACACCCACCCTCACCCGGTCACTGCGGCATGTGTGCTCACACGTGTGTATGGGCACAGCCACACCGGTGCACATATACCCGCACAGGTGTGCACACACACCTGTGTACACACTCACACGCACGTCTTTCACGCAGCAACCGTGTGCCGCGCAAGGAGCCGGAAATGTGTGTCCTGAGCCCCAGCCCCTCCCGGGCGGCCGCACGCTGGCAGCGGTGCCGTTAGGACAAAGCGCCTTCGGCCAGACGCCCCGCGGCCGCCTCCCACCGCCTGCATGTCGCGGTCAAAGGGGCGCCGGTCAGAGGCCGGGGTGGCCCCCCGGACCAGCAGTCAGGGCAGGAGGCGGGAGGGGACAGCAGGGGGACGGGGACGGCGCAGACGCGCTCACGCGCCGAAGGCCTTGGCACCCAGGGGCCCCCCGCAGTGAGAACGGCTCCTCTGCGCACCCGCGGAGGCCACCGCCCGAGCCAGCGTCGGCGAGCCCGCGCGGCTACCTCCCCACCCCCCGCAGCGCCCCCAGCGCGGCCCGCAGAAGGCGCTGGAGCTTCCGGAACACGGCGGGGGCCGCCGCCGGGGGGCCGCCCGGGGCCGCGCACTCCTGCACCGCCTCGCGCAGCTGCCGCTGGAGCCCGAGGGAGACGGCCGAGCCCCTGAGCGCCGAGGAGAGCCAGCGTCGGAATATCTTGTCGCAGACCACCTGGGGGGAGGGCAGGGCTGCGTCAGTGCCGGGCAGCGGGTCCCCGGAGAGCCCCCAGCCCGCAAGTGCTCCCACACCCCAGGGGCCTTCCAGGGACGTCCTGGGACTCAGCCGCACCCCTAACCTTCCCGTCGGGGACGAGGCCACCGCGTGTCCGGCAGCAAGTCCCATTTCTGGCCTCAGAGCACGTGGGGACGTTCTGGTGGCACGTCACAAAGGACCGAGTGCATTTCTGAAGACAAGGGGAGCAGAGTCCCGGGCAGGGACTGCTTAGTACGGGGCAGCCCCTGGGCGGACCGGGGACAGTCCCTGCCCTGTCACCACTGGCCGCATGACAGTGACAGCCAGCACGGGCGTCCTGCCGGGGGCCCAGTGACACGCTGCTGAGAAGCAGCCTGCGCCGGTGGCACGCCTCGAGGCTCCCGGGAAACAGGCAGACGACGGGAAAGGCCGCACGGCTGAGCTCTTGGAAGGAGCCTTTGAAACGCCGATCTTCAGAGCAGACACAACAATGAAGCCTGCGCCTCGCGGCCTTTCGTGCCGACCGGGAACGGGATTCACCTGGGCTGGAGGCCTCTCTGAATGCCCCGCCCACCCCCGCTGCCTGGGGACAGCTTCCTGCCACCTCCACCACCGGGGGCAGGGCTCCTGCGGCCTCCTTGTCCCATAGGGGCATGGCACCTGGCGTTAGCCTCAGGGAACGCACGCCGCTCTTTCACAGAAACAGCTTTAACTCCCGCCTCCCAGGGCCTGCGAGGGCGAGCGTTTGCTCTAAAAACAAGTTATCGTATTTCTTTTTTAAATGGCTAATACGTTTTCATGTGCAAAAATGTAAAATATCCCAAAAGACGGACTGTCATCTTAGTCTGCATCTCAGTCCTGACAGCCAGGCTCGGGGCTCCGGCTCCTCGGACGTCCTAGAGAGTGCACACACGAGCCTGCACGGCCACTCCTTTCCCGTGCGCTGGCCACAGATGGGGAGTGTCACGCGCAGCGTTCTGCAGCTGCCATCCCCACGTGCCCACGTGTCAGGGAGAGCCAGCCAAATCGCTTCTCGTGAGGAGACCCCGTTAGTCTTAAGGGCTGCACCTCAAATGTGTGGATGCCTCATCCGTGTGAAAGTTTATTCTTGCTTTATTATCTAAGAATGACTATTATTTTCCAAGCGAACCACTGTAAACCTACTTCTGCCCCTTAGGAACCTTAGTCTCTCATTAGGTGGCAAAGGACAGGTGTCTGTACTTTGTGGGCTCAAGGTCACAGGTAGCTGATGCTCTGGTGAAAATCGTGTTCCCCCAGCTGACACAGAAGGACTTTCCCGAAGACCCCCTAGGGCAGGAATGCACAGGAGGTCAAAGAGGCTGGGATGGGGAGGCCTTTGGCCTGGCCTGGTCCGGGAATCACGAATTCACAACCACTGTCCGGGTCTCCCGAGAACACTCCTCCTCCACGGCATGGCGCGGCCCCAAGCTCTGGCCTGCTCCGACCCCGGCCCACATCACCAGGTCTGCACCCAGTCACACTGGCCTTTCGGGTCGGAGGACCAGAGGGAGGAACGGGCCACAGGAAGGTGAGACCAGGAAGTGAGCTGGATAGGGCGTAGCTGCGATCACAGGCAGCCAGGTGGCGGGCCCAGCTTCTCCGCCATGAGCTCTTCCTGGTTGTGATTAACACCCGTGAGCTCAGGCTCATCCAAACCCACCTGAGAGCCCCAGTGAGGGCCACAAGCAGGCACCTTGTGCCCAAAGGAGGGTGTCCCTACTGATGGGTGTGGAGCCCTGCACATGCCCCCCAACCCCCCGACTCCAGACCCGATCTGAAAGTCGGATCCAGAATCGACTCCTCCCTGTCGTCTCTGATTTCTAGACTCAGGACACGTGTTCCCTCTCCTGTTAACCACCTGCGTGCAGGCCCTAAGCCCTGGTCTGTCTGTGCTGTGGTGTCTGTCCAACCTCTGTGGCTTGGCCAGTTTCTCGGGGCTGCTTTGCAGTCTTTTCACTCTTCGTTCTCATTCTGAGTGAGTGTGCGTGCGTGCGTGTGTGTGCGTGTTTGTGTGCGTGTGTGTGCAGAAAGCAGACCCCGAGAGAACAGCTGTCAGAGCCCCTGTAGCGGGGGTGGGGGAACCAGGCTGGCTTTGCTCAGAGCTGCATCTGTGGAACCTCATGGCTCACTTGGCCAACAACCCCATGGGGCTGGCGGCAAAGAATGAATGACACGTGCCCCGGCCGTCCCCGCCCCACAGCACACAGGGGACCGAGGGCACAGGAAGGAGGCCGTCAGCACTGACAGGTGCCGCAAGCCGGCGGGCGGGGAGGCAGCGGGCTCACCTGCAGGTTGCTGTTGACTCTCTGCGCGCCACACCTGTTGACCCGCAAGTCACACCTGGAGAAGCAGTCGAAGAAACTGCAGTCCCCGTCTCCCGTGCAGTTCTGCCCGAGAATTTCCCGCATTTTAGGCTCAAAAAAGGCCATGTCCACATCGATAGCCACCACCTGCAACCACACAGCGCAGGGTGCTTACGGCAGCGGCTCAGCTCAGGGGGCTGGGCAGCCGCTCTGGGTCCGTCGCCGCGCGGGAGCAGGTGTCACGGGGGGGCAGGGTCGCAGAGCTCTGCGGCCAGCGGCCAGGCCCAGGCCATCCTGGGAAACGCGGGCTTCGTTACACCTGCAGTGGCTTTGACCTTGACGATATTGCAAGGCTCCTACTGCAGGCAGGGCCTTTGCTATGACCCATGAAAGCCTGGGATTTGGGACACCGGAGAAGCCTGTCCCTTTTCACCTTTCAATGCTTCTCTGCTTTCAAAGTAGCACCTCTGAAATGTCTTCAGAATCAATCGCCTCCCCCTTCCTGGCTTTACCACTTTGGTCGGGGACCTACCAGGGTCAGGATTACAAAGCAGTGAGACACAGATCATCTGCCCCATGAGGAGAAGCCATAAAAGGGAGCCACGTTCACGAGGCAGGTCTGTGGGCACGATGGCTGGGGGGAGGCGGGTGGTGTCTGAGCTGCTGCTGATGGCATCTCTGTCCCCCAGAGTCACCTGCTTTGGCACTGACTGATTGAACGGACACGTGGGGGAAAGGGCAGCCTCAAAGCGCTCAACTTAGGGCTGCTGTGTGTGGGCCTGACCCAGTGTCAGGCACCCCATCCCATCATCAGCAGGGGCTGGTGACCCCAAGAATTTCAGATTTATCTTCTCAGCTTCAAAAGCACAAGGAGAACATCTAAATTATGCAGCTTTCCCTTCCTCACCTGAATTTAAAAAAAAAAAAGATGAGCTCAAACCTGAGGAAAGCTGGAGGCAGCCCAAGTCAAGCCACTCATAGCTTCAAGGTATTAAAAAGCCATTAATGCATTAATGCCCTGGCTGCTGTGGCTCAGTGGATTGAGCGCCGGCCTGCGAACCAAGGGGTCTCTGGTTCAATCCCCAGTCAGGGCACAGGCCTGGGTCGAGGGCCAGGTCCCCAGTTGGGGGCGCATGAGAGGCAACCACACATGGATGTTTCTCTCCCTCTCTTTCTCCCGCCCTTTCCCTTCTCTCTAATAAATAAATTATTTTTTTTAAAGGTATTAAAAGGCTTGATGGATTGAGGGGACTTGTGGCATCTCAGAAGCCTTTGCAGGTGAATGTCAAAACATCGCCTGTTTCTTCTCCGTTGGCAGCCTCTCCAGAAAGGGTTCCTTTGCCCTGGTCTCTCACTCCGGATTGATGCCGGAAGGCAAGAGAGTATCTTGGGGAGGATTCAGTGAAATGAAGGAGGGAGCATAATTTATTTCAAAATATAGGGAGACTAGTGGGGGGGGAAACCAGGGATGTTTCCTCATTAAGAGCTTTGCCTACTTACTAATTCAGGCACAGCGAACAGAAATTATCGTTTTAATCAGTTTTCCTGTCTCTCTTCAAAAGAAATAGCTCACTTCAGTACTTGCGCCGGTTACTAGGCTGAAAAGGTGTTAGGCGGGGCTCATGATCCACTGGCGTCCTGACGTGCTGCCGGAGCGGGAAGGCCCTCCTGCTTTCTACAGGTCCTGGCAGCACCCCCAGCTTCCCCGGGCCCCCAGATGGGGTCTCAGCTCCTCACCGTCTCTCTCCCCACTGTTTCTGATGGTTCCCCTCTCATCTTCCAGGAGAGTCAGATTTATCTTTCATTTCGCTGTAAGGCACAGGGTGGGTTCCAGCCATTGGGAGCAGACCTGTTACCAGGGACGGTAACGAAACAAGCCGGAAACCTGCAAGAGGTCTCTTCCTGGAACTTCCAGAACCCTCTGGAAGCCCAGCTCTTTCCCTTCCACACTTGGAACCGCCCCCGGCTAATCACCCCCTCGGGGACCGCCAGGGACAGGGCATTGGGACAAAGCAGTTTGGGCAGCGCCCTTCATGTGACAAAGACGTGACAGGAGAAGCGGTGTGTACCGGTTTTGGGCTGTTTTAAGCAGACGGTCCTGTGTCACCTGCCACGGAGGCTGTGGCCGGCTGTAACAGCACCTTCCATTTGTCCCTTACATTTTCATCGGGGTGAAGGGTGTGTCCACCATGAGCCAGCCCCCATAATGACCAGCCCCCCGAGGTGGCCAGAGTCACACTGGCCTGGCCCTTCATGTGCAAATTCCTGCGGTGTAAGAGATGGCCCACAGCAGCAGGGCGACCCCGGGCAGTGACACCTGTGTTAGCAGGTGCCCATTATGGTGACACCTGGCTTGGCCTAGCTGGGGCCAATGCAGGGGTTATCCTGTAGTGACCTGCAGCTCCTCCCTGTTCCTTCCCATGGCCACCAGGCAGGAGCTGAGCGGCACCTCCCCACACCAAGCAGTACACAGGCCGACACTTCCACCTGAGCAGGTGCGTCCCTTGTGGAAGGTACCCAGACTCCAGGTGTCCCTCTAGAATTCTTACCCACAACAGGGAAGCTAACTAGAACCTCTAGGAAGAAAGTGCTAGAAGATGCTGCACATTGTCATGAAGGCTGGGCAGTGTGAAGACAGTGACCCCCAACTGGGTCCTTGTCCAAAAGCCCCCAGAGGCCACCCTCCTCCTGGTCGCTGAAGATTGCTTTCTGTTCACAACAAGGATTTGCTTCGCAGGAGAAACCAGGGCAGCCCTCGGGGTGGCCGCGCCAGGGGTCGGGCCCAGGCGCCCGCTGTCCCCGCCTGACATTCTGGTGGCCCTTCCTGGGGTGGGGACGCGCGAACACCCTTTGAACTCGCAGGAACGCAGCTTGGGTAGCGGCCGTCCAGGCTAGAAGGCTGCATCCTGTTACCCCGTTTCCCAGGATTTCAGAAATCCTCTCCTTCACGCCCCCCGCCCAGAAGTCCCGCACGGGACCCATCCGCCCTCCCGGGAGCGCGCACTCACCGTGAAGTCTCTCCTGATGGCGAAGTTCTCGGGCTTGACGTCGCAGAGGTGCAGGCGGTGGGCCAAGCCGCTGTCGAAGTGTCGCACCAGGTCCAGGAAGCTGAGTGCCACGCGGCTGACCGCCCGGGCCCGGCCCCCGGAGGCCCCGTGCAGGGGGAACAGGGCGCTGTGGCGCGCGCTGCCCGCCGCCAGGTGCTCCACCGCGTAGAAGTGGCCGCAGGAGCCCAGCACGCGCGGGGCGTGCGGGCTCAGCCCCCGCAGGACGCTGAGCAGCACGAACTCCGGCTGCTGCGCCAAGGCCCACAGGGTGGCCAGCTGGCCGCGCCCCCGCGCGCCCCCGCGCCGCGGCCCCAGTGTCCCCAGGCTGCGCGCCGGCAGCTCCAGGCCCAGGGCGCTCCTGGCCTCCCCGGCCACCAGCAGGAGCAGCTCTGCCTCCGGGAAGGCCTGGGCCGCGCCCTCGGCCGGGTCCTCCAGCAGGCCGGGCGTCCGGAAGCTGGAGAAGGCCTCCTCCTTGGACTTGAGGATGACGGGGCGCCCGCGCCAGTCCGCCTGCAGCACCTTCTTGCCCCCCTCGTAGTAGAGACAGCGCTGGTACAGCAGCTTCCCCGCCACGCACAGGTCCTCGCAGAGGTCGCCCGCCAGCGCCCCGCCCTGGTAGTCCCGGCACTGGGAGGAAGAGACAGTGGTCACAACATGGGGTGGGAGAGGGGACAGCGCGCTTCTAACAGCCTTTGAAACCTGGCGAGTGTGAACCAGCAGGCTCCTCAGGCCTGCGTGTAACTGAGTCAAAGACGTAAAAAGGTCTCGTGTTTACGTTTCTCAATCAGGCCCAGGACTAGGTCCTCGAATGGAGACACCCAGAGGGAGCCCGAGGTCCCCCGCGTCCAGCTGGGTGATGCACGAAAGGCCGTTTGCCACCTGGGTGTCAGCGTTCTATCTGTGAGAGGGCGGCGCCAGGTGGGGGGGCCCCCAGAGCTGGTGGGACCCCCCAGGACAGCTGGGTCAGAACTCGGGCTCCAGCGGTCGGAGAACTGGCCTGGCTGCAGGAAGCGGGAGCTGGCATGGGCTTCACGGCTGCCGGTGTCCACAGGCCTAGAGAGGGGGCGTCACCAGGGACCACGTGGGACCGACTGTGGACGTGGGGGGGGGGGGTTGCTTCCTGGTGGTGGTGAGGGAGGCGCCCAGGGACCCTCGATGGGGTGTTTCTCCTCAACTTCAGGGGCCCTCCAGATGGGGACCACCTGAGGAGACCTGTGACGCCCCCACCACCGCACTGCAGTCGTCCCTAAGAAGACAGCCCAGCCAGGCCCTGACCACGGACCTGCTAGAGGGCTGGCCACGCAGGAGGCCTACCTGCCTCAGCCATGCCTGGCCACCTTCCAATGCACATGCCACCTTCCTAACTTAGTCCGGCCGCACGCAAGCTAAGCTGAGACCCCACTGCAGGGGCCGGGCTCCAGAGTTCACGGGACAGAAGCGGCCGCCTCTGAACCTCGTCAGCGGCGTTGGAGGACCACACGGGCAAGGTAGGGACCCGGCCAGGTGCGGGCGGGGAAGTCTGGGTTCGCATCTGGGCTCTGCCCCTCACTAGGTGTGTGGCTTGTTTTCAAGTCTGTAACACAGGATGATGATACCACGTCCCAGGAGCCCTGTGAAGGCCAACCAAGGTCACAGGGGCAGAGGACTGGTCATCTCAGAGAAGGCTAGCTGTTCAACCAGCCCTGGTCATTAGAAGCCGGGGGCCGGGGAGGCTTCTTCCAGGAGAGATGCGTCTGATCTCAATTTTGAAAGACAAATTGCAAGTCTGCCTCACAGACAAGGAGGGCGAGCGCGGGGAGCCTGCCGGTGCAATCACTGCAGTTGCGGAGTGGCATGGGGCGCCCCAAGAACCAGGCCAGTTCAGGGCGTGGAGAGCAAGGCCCGATCGTGGGCCTGGATGTGACAGACTGGGGTGTCCTATCCAAAAGGCGATTCCTGTGCCTCCACCTGGTACAGATGCTTCCTGCCCTGCAGAGGTCAGACCCACCATCCCCCAGGGCAGCGTCAGCTGCTGGCGGGGATGCCCCTCTGCCCCAGGCTCTCGCTAACGAATCCGCCTGGGTCACTTGCATGCCCCTCCCCCCACCCCCACAGGCTCCCTGCAGCTGGGCCTTCCCTGCAGAACTGCACGGAAATCAAATTCACACTGAACTGAAACCTGAACAAGACTTGCCCCTGCAAACGTGGAAGGCAGTTCCCAGCAGGAGTTGCCAGGTATTTTGAACAATGGCCTAATCATTGAACTTGGCACGTGGTGGCTGGCCTATTGATTTTGGAGGGAACATTACTGTGGGCTGTTCTCTGAAGATGAGCGTGCTGAGGCATAGGGATGAGGTGTGGGCATCAGAAAGGACAGGCGTGGAGCAAGGGGCCCAGGTGAGGCCTCAGGTCTAGGACTAACCTTGTGGAACCCCGCGGCCTCGTTTGTTCTAGGGGACTGTTTACATTAGAGCAACACACACACGAAATGCAGATTTTACATGGCTGTTCTTTGTTAACATCTTTAGGACGGAGGATTTTTGGCATTTCAGTTCCTCTGCCTCTCATGCAGGACATAAACCAACGTAAAGTCAGTTCACTCTGGCTGTTCTGGTCCCCAGTGTTTGCGTGTGTCCCCAGGGTCTCCTGGGTACCTATGCCTGCTCCACACAGGCAAGGCTTAACCCAGCATTAACGGGACAGCAAACCTACAGTGCAAGTCACGAGGTTACAGACTAATACTTGTCGTCAGGCTGGAGACAACCATGAAATTATTTTATTAGCAGCAGGTTCTATTGAAGTAGCTACTTTTAACTAAAAAAAAGTGGTTTTATTTACTTAAACTCATTTTTAAAACAAGCGCTCTCTGACTACGAGGCAGGCCTAAGTGCTGGTTTGAAGACAGGTGTGTGTCCGTACTCAGAAGTGTGTGCCCACAAAACCCACGGGTCTACACGGAAAAACAAGTCTCATTGCAGGTAAGGGGCGTTTTCTCATTAATTGAACACGCAGTACGTCCGTGTTTCCCATAGGTTGTGTGCGGACGTGCGAACACACGCGTCCACACGCACAGCTCTGCGGAAGCGTTCTTACTGGGTGCCACCTAGCGTCTGTCCAGCTTGTATCACGCTTCTCAGGCAAAAACAAAGCCTGTCCACTCCGGTTTGGGCACTGGTTGCCAGAGTCTCAGAGGTCATGCCTCAGGTCTGGGTTTCCTTTCGTGCATTTGTTTTTATTTTTAAGGAACATTAAGTTCCTCCGTGGCTAGCAGCCATCCTGTCACACGATGGGGTTCCTTGCACAGCGTGACCCTGTGCATTGCAGAATCCCAGAGCGACGGGCCAGGCCCCCGGGCAGCCCTCCTTGACCCTGGACAGCTTGGACAGCGCACATGACGACACGGCCGCAGCCCACAGGGTAGAGAGAGCTGTTCTCTGATCTCAGGTCTTTCTGGGTACGCACCCTGGCTGCTGTGGTCCCCTTGGGCCTGGGGGCTCCATCACGGCAAAGGACGCCAAGTCTGTCCTGTTAAAGAGGGACCTCGAATGCAGACACCCTGAATGCTGTCCTGTCAGGCTTAACCGGCCAGAAGGGAATTCAGCCTCTGAGTAAGGGTCTGTGGGAATTGCTTTGAGATGCTTTGAAAGTGATATGCTGTTGGAGAGTTAAGTGCACCCCGTTGTTAGTGATGGTTTTCATTGTTGAAGAAGCCACCCATTGTCACGGGTGTCTACGACCCCACTGTGCGCATGTGGGTTTGGTTTCGCCACCTGCGAAATGGGGTGGTTAAAGCACCCACCCCCAGGGTTTGTTAAGGGGATTGCATGAAGTGATCCATGTGCAGCTGCTTAGCACGGCACCTGCGCAGTGAGGCACCTGCCCAGCGAGGCAGCCAGGCCCCCACGGTCTGGCCCCCACGCCGCTGCGGGGAAGCCCTGCCCGCAGAACCGAGGCCGCCTTGTGGACTCTCGAGCTCAGCTCGGTGCAAGGCCGCCCAGCGCGGAGACCCAGAGCCTCCGGGCACTGCCCTCTGGGACAGCAAGGCCGTCAAAACCTCCTGGGGAGGTCAAAGAGGGCGCGAGAGCGTCTTGGTTACGGGATGTGCTGAAAAGCCGCAGTCTGGCTAGAAAAATCCAAAGCTCTCCATCCCAGGACTCGACTCTTTGGAGCAAGTCCAGCTGGCTCTGCCAGGGCCAGGGCGTGTGGTGGGCCCCCTCAGGAGGTAGGTGGGCTCGGGGCTCGCAGCAAGCCTGGCTCCCAGCTCCTCTGCCTTAGCTAGACCTCCCTTCAGGCCGGGGATGCCCCTGCGTGCTGGGGATGCGGAACGCACCAGGCCTTGCCCACAGCTCTGCAGCCTTTGCCAAAGCAGGGGTGGAGGGGCTCTCTGTGCTCTGGTATTCAGAGGGAAAGCTAATGAGAGTCTGGAGGCCAGTCAGGAAACTCACAGCCAGTTTTATTATGGAGGATAAAAGCCAGGCAGAATGAATTGAAAGTGTTCGGGGAGCCTAGAGACAGAAGCTCGATTCAGCTCCAGCCCCAGGAGGCCACCGTGCCAGCCCTGCATACGGCCAGGGCCCGGCGATCTGAGTTTGCAGACTGGGGGCAAATTCAGGCCTCGTACTGGTGCAGGGAGCCCTGGGTAATGGGGAGCCAGGGTGCTGCGTGGAGCCCCATCGACAGGTCAGAACGGAGAAGACAAAAAAGTGACGCGGCAGGAAGAGAGGGACAGACAGCCGGGTCCTGAGCGCGTGTGAGGGATCGTGGCCTCAAACGAGGTGTCCCACTGGTGCACCCCAAAAAGTCTGTTCACTGAGACCACGGCAGTGAACTTCAGGAAGCCCTGGTACCTCAAATTGTTCTTTGGCAATAGGAAGGGCACCAACCTGCTCAGCTTTACATCGGGCTGCAAGCGAGCCCCTGTGGCCCCCTTGGAGACAAACCCAATCAGAACTGGTTTTGCTTCCTGAGCTGAAATGCCTGGGAAAGTTGTGAGTATCAGTTACTAATATTATATTAGGCTATTTCATTTCCATTTGGCCTTTTCTCACTCCACCAAAGGTAAATAAATGAAAAATGGAATTCATTTTTCACTTTCCAAAAGATAATTATATTATTTTGGTGACCAAAAGTATTCCATCCTGGCCAAACTGCTCATTCCTGTTCACTATAAATAGTCCGTCAATCCCCCCAAAATGAAGGGAACTTTTAGGTGGGTTGCTGAGGAAATCAATGCGCTCATGTAACTTAAGGAAAACTTGGTAGCGTTTCAGTGTAAGTGGACAGACGGACGGATAGACAGACAGATGATGGATGAGGGGCAGATGGGTAGATGGGATGGAGGAGGGTCAGTGATGAGTGTCTCACCTGCATTATGACCAGATCATGACAACATGTCAGACTCAGTGAGGGAATATGATTGTTCAGCTTGTACCTTTCGCTCATTATGTTTTAAACTTTTCCAATCTCATTTTTTATTTAAAAAACAATCCTTTACTTGAAAACGTGGATGCTACCCGGTTGGATAACCTACAACGTATAAGCTATTGGACCCAAAACGCCCTATGCAGTCCTTGAAGATTTCTTAGAAAATAGGTCACTTTTCACACCAAATGCTTTGATGCTCACGGTTTGGGGAATTGAATAAACACTTCAAACATCCATGGAACAGTAGGAGCCGCGGTCTTCACTGGTCTAGGCTCTCCTTTGTGGAATTCCTAACCTTTGTTCAAGTCTCCTAACGCCCATCACCTTCCAAACCAAACTGAGACGCTGAGGAGCGGCCAACGCGGGGGAAGCAGCCGGCCCGTATCCGGGACCCAGGGCGGCGGGCTGCCGACCCCGGTGTTTCCCCTACTGCCCTGCCCCGCCCAGCTGAGCAGCCATGGGGCCTCCCCCGGAGGGACAGAGACCACAGTCACCACCCTTGGACAAGGGTCCGCCGGGTGCGAACCGCCTCCTTGGAGGAGCGCGCTCTGCCTGGGGCCCAGGAGGCAGGACCCTGGTGGCCCTCTGCGTCCAGGCTCAGCGTGAAGTCGCAGAAGGAGCCTGAGCGAGAGGACGGGGACCGAGAGGCATCTCGGCCGCATCCTGGGCAGCGCCCCTAACCCGGCCGGCCCGCCCGGGACACGGGCGCCGAGGGACTGTCTGTCGGAAGACTCGCAGCCAACCCGCAAACTTTTCCCAGCAGCGCGGGCTGGGGGCGGCGGAGAGCAGTCGGGCAGAAAGACTCCCGGGACAAAGGGCCGATTTGGGCGATGGGGAGAGACACGCCCGCGCCCCCAGAGGACTCCCGGGCACGGGGCCCATCCCAGGGACAGGGATGTGCGCGCCGGCGTTCCACGCGCCGTGTCCCACCCTGTCGCCCGAGCGCGCGCGTCGCGGAGCAGTGCGGCAGCAGGACCTACCAGTGCGGCCAGGATGCGCCGGCTCTTCTCGTCCGTGCAGCGCTCGGAGAGGGCGTCCGGGTGCGCGCGGAGCAGCAGCGCGGCCGCCAACACGCAGCCCGCGGTCCAGGCGGCGCAGACCACCAGCGCGCCCCGCCCGCACCTCCAGCGCCGCCCCGGCCAGCCCCGCGCGCCTGCAGCCCGCGCCATGGCCAGCCTGCGGGCCACCCACTCGGCCGCCTGTGCCCAAAGCTGGTGTCGTGGCTCCGCTGCCTCCGGCTCAGCGGGGGAGGGGGCTGGAGGAGAGGCCACGCAAGGGGAGGGGAGGCCCCGCGGCTGGATACCCTGCCCGGTGAGTCCTGGAGTGGGTGGGGGTGTCTGTCGGAGCACCCGGGGCAGGGGGTGTGCGCTGGCCGCTCCCCAGTCCGCGCACACTGGATGCCCCGCCGCCCCCCCGCCCCCCGGCACCCTTCCCACTTTCTTTTCCACATTTTCTCCCCAAGACCAGCTCCCCTTGAAACACAATCCGCATAGATTCAAACTCCCTGGTCTAGACTCCTGGCTCCTCAGTCAACACGTCTTCGGTTCAGGAAAGACCCAAGACCACCCTCCCCCTCTGCAGGGCGCTTAGTGCCCCAAATGTAGACCCGGGGCTGCTCTATGTCCCCCCCTCTCCCACTTGCCTCTCTGCTAGGTTCCTCCCTCCTCTACATCACCCTGACTTGGAAGGGCCCCCCAGGTGAGACCCCGAGGAGCACACATTAGCTGGGGGTCCCCGGACAGTCTGGGACACTGTAGCTGCTGCAGCTGGCCTTTCCCATCCCAGGCAGCCTCCGGAATCCAAAGGCCCCCTCCCATCGCAGCCCAGGCTGCCAAAAACTCCAGGGTGTCCTTTGCAGGGGCAAAAAGCACAGCACTCCTTAAACGGTTCCGCGCCCCCCTGGTGAGGAGAAAGTGCTCACAGAATGTGCCTGAACCTGCATTTGGGACTATTTGTAACTTCCTCATCGGAGCGAGCTTCGGGCTCCATCCCAGCCACTGCATAGAACAGGCCGGCCGCTCCCCGGGCGGGACCATCTGTCCCTGGTTCTGCCAGCGGTCCCCTCCCCAGGCCAAGCGGCTCCTCCCTCCCTGAACGCCTGTCTCCCAGAGACAGGGCCCTGGTGTGTGGGGAGGCACCCTGAGCTGTGGCTGCCCAGGGCCTCTGAAGGCGGCCACCCAGGGCTCCGCCTCCACCCTGCAGGAGCTTACTCTGCCCCCCCCCCCCCCAATAAGTGCCAGCCCAGGGCCCTCACAGCCCTGCCTGTGCTGGGCCTGAATGCCACATCCGGTCCTGAGCGCAGGGACGCAGGATTCCTCCTGCCAGGAGGAAGCAGCCTGTCCTTCTCCCTGGGAACCGGCTTCCCAGCCTTGTCTGTCCCGAAGCTCCCCAGTGTCGCTCTGAAGCTTCATGATAGTGTAGTCTCCGGAACTGTGAGACCTCACGTTAGCCAATGCTCAGCCCTAAGGAACGTGCTGGGTACACCGCAGGTGCTCCCTAATGCCGCAGACACTGGGGACTTGGGGATCACTCAGTCAGCAGCAACAATGCCTGTCCCTTCCCTTTATGACCAGCCCCCCACCCCCAGGGCACACCCAGCCCCAACCCCAGACACCACCTCAGTCGTCTCAGCTCAAAGTAGCTGGGGCACAGAAGGCACCTTAGGACACTGGTTTAAAACCCTGACTTGATGGCATAAGGTGACTGATTGATCCCCTTCCCCCACCCAACGTTGTGAGGGGGGAGGGGCAGGAGGAGGAAGGAGGATGAGAGAAAGAAGTGCCAACGCATCGTTTCAAACCTAAGAATAAAAATCACAGGGGAAAAGCAGAGCTCGAAATCAAAGTTCGGATTTGCAAGGTAAGCTTTTCTTCTGTACGTTCTTAAAATACGTTAATAATCACACTGCTTTTGGCATTTTACAAAGAGAAGTACCCAGAAGGGGAAGTTAGAACGCCACACCGAAGAGATGCTTGGAGCACTCAGCATTCTTCAGCACAGAAGGTCTGGTGCCCTGGAGCCGGAAGCACAAGGCCTCCGGGGTTGTCCCTCACTCACAGAGCCGTGAGGCCTGCTGGGGCTGAAGTCCCCAGCTCAGCCCACCCAGCCCCCTTCCTGGGGCGGCGTCTGGGCTCACCTGGGGGAAGCCGTTTAGAGTTACCTGTCCCAAGGGAGCTTTGGGGGAAATCCACATGAAGGTGCCTTAGAGGCCAGCTGGGACCCAAGATACTTCCCTAGAGCTGCAAAAAGATAAACAAATAAATCATTACACTGACAACGAAATGCGAAGCTTTGGCTTAATGACCAAGGGAGCAGGGGCGGGGTCTCCTCTCCCAGGAGCCAGTGGTGACCGGTGGCCTGGCAGGGGCTGCAGGGCAGGCTGAAGGGACAGGCAGAGCCCGGAGAAGGGCCTGGCCCCCTGCTGGCTTCACAGCAGGTTGACTTTAATAGGCTTGGACTCCTTAAAAAACTGAAATCCAGGAACTGTTCCCTGACCCAGGCTACGGAAACCGGAGTCATGCTGCTGGGAGTGGCTGAGCGCCATGACCCTCCCAATCATGCTAAGTTCACACAGAAATTCCTAAGGCAGTTGCCCTTTGTTTTGAAGGAGACGGGAATTTAGGTCTGTAGAACCGACGGGCAAATGTCCTGTCAGCAGACCAAAGGCACAGGTCTCGGGCCCCCCAGCACGACAGACCAGGGCGGACCCACGGCAGAAGCGGGCTCGTCCGCTCTAATTAAGCACAGAGCCCAGGCTGAGCTTATCCCCTGATTCCTGCCAGTGGGATATTCTATGTTCTGATCCCGACGTCTCATCTGGTATCTGATCCAAAGGCCGTCCTTAAACACCTGTTGAAGAACCGTGGGGAAGATATGGTCTAGCCTTTCCTCAGAAAGATCAGAAAGCTTTGCATGCCCTGTGGACTTCTTTTTGAGAGTTTTTCTTTTAACATGTAAATATTTCTCTCTGATTTCCCGAGGCTCAATGGAACAATGCAAACACATCACAGGGTTGTGAATACTTTTGAACATATCCTTTGGGTTCTGAACTCCTGTATTGACAGTCGAACTTGTCACTGAGAACAGAATATGGATATTTTGCTGATAGGCCATTACTGGAAGGAAAAGTACAATTCTGTGGTTTTCTGACTCTGATTCTTCCAGACAAAGAGCTTAATCAGTGCTTGCTTCTGCTACATTTCTGCGTACTTGGAGCTTATACAAATATTTTCCTTCCTAACAAAGACTTGGACATCAACAAACACACCTGTGCTTGTATGTCCTTAGCATGTTCAAACGCATCAGTGTACACAATTATCCCAGCACCCAGGTAGGGAGACTGGGTGACCGTCGGTATCTAACACTGCAGAGAAGGACATGGCCTTTTCGATATGATCTGTTAGCAAGAGTGACAGGTTACAAGCCCACTCACCTGTTTCTGCGCTCGATGAGCTACTTCCTGTTCTGCTGTTGGAATTGCCCACTCTAGAGGTGAGACCGTGAAATGTTGTGTACACATTGCAGTCACTGAAATGACCTGCTGCAGGCCAGGAATGTTTCAAACGTTTGTCCACATTACCCATCATTTGAAAAAATTATCAAGAACAAGGCTTTCACTCCGTCTTAGCTTGCTTATTGGACGTCTCTGCCACCCAGCCCAGCAGCGGCTGCCCTGTTACAGGGCAGGAAAGGAGTGGGGGCTGCCCTGCAGAGGGAGGCGAGTTTCTGATCCCCTTTACGGGGCTGGCGGCCGAGGGAAGGTAAGCCTGAAGGAGATGAGGGACAGCCAGACTCCCCACCCCACTAAAAAAGAAGTTCCTGCTGAAACGCACAGCACAGCTCTGAAGGGTTCCCCATGCCATCACTTGGGCTTCCCTTCACCCGGGTACTTAGCTCGCCCTTGTCTCAGGCGAGATCAACACAAGTTACAAACGCGAGTTCAGTTTGGAGAGGAAGAAGTTATCTCCTGGTCCGGGGAGTCCGTCGTTCACCGGCTGCACTTCTGTGGGCCTGAGCTACGCCAGGACCGGCCGCCCCCGCAGTGTCTTCCAGGGGGCCTCCGGGCCCTGAGCGGGCTCTGGCTCCTCTCCCCACCCCTCCCTGTGCCCTGGCCCGGCCCTCCCAGCCTCTGATTGCTTGACTCTCTCCACGTTTTGCTTTTCCTTAATGTCCCGTAGTTGGAATCAGTCGGTTTGCGGCCTTTTCGGACTGGCTTCTTTCACTCAGTGACATGCACTCAAGGCCCCTCCACATCTGTTCGTGGCTGATAGCTTGTTTCTTCTTAGCACTGAGTAATATCCCCTGTCTGCGTGACCCACCGTTTATTTATGCATCACCCACCGGGGGCGCCATGGTTGCTTCTAAGTGTTGGCAGTCGTGAATAAAGCTGATATAAACACCCGCTTGCGGATCTCTGTGTGGACAGAACTCCTCTGAGTCAATACCAAGGAATGCAGTTATGGTATCATATGGTCGGAGTCCGTTTAGCGCGTCAGAAGCTGCCAAACTGTCTCGCAAAATGGCTGCACCATGCTGCATCCCCGCCGGCAGCAAACGAGGGTTCTAGTTGCTTCCCGTGTCGCCAGCGCTGGCTGTTGTCAGCGTTCTGGAGTTTGGCCATTGTAATGGGCGTGTAGTGGTGCCCCGTTTTTGTTTCTGCTTCCAGGCCCTGGTGACACATGGTACTGAGTGGGTTTTTTCTATGGGCACCGTCAGGATGCCTGGATGGCACAAAAACGCAAACCGTCTGTCGGAAGTACTTAGAATCGCTTTATTTGGGGCCTCTCATGAAGAGCAATGAAATAATCTTTGTGGCGAAAATGAAATTTGTGGCCCTTGCGTGCCGTTGATTCCTGGCTGGGGATGACTCTCCTGCCGGCTCAGTTTGGGGAAAACGCCACCATCTGCTTGCGCTGTGGGCTCTGGGGGGGACGGTCCTACCTAGCCCTCTTGCCTCCTATACATTAGCAAGTCCTGTGTGGGCCCCGAGGACAATATTCTTTCCTGTCCCCAAAGGCCCCCTCCAGTCCCGCCTCTCTGGAGCTTGGACAAGGAAGCAGACAGATGTGCTCCAGCTCCGGGGTCGTTTGGTGACTCGTTCTGTGACATGCCCCCTGCTGGTGCCACTCCCACCATCTCCTGCGCAAGCCACCCACCCACACCTCCTTGTCTGTCCCTCGGAGCCGCTGAGTCTCTATCGCTCCTGGCAGCCCTGCTCGTCACCTCCAGTGCTGCTCCTCAGGGTCTTACCTGACCCCCGCCTCTCCCCACGCTGCCGCCGTAGCGACCCCCGCCCCAGAGCTCACCTGGGTGTCTGTGTTTTACAGATCAGGTCTCCCCCTGGACCGGGGGTGCCAAACAACACCAGGAACCAAGGAACTCCAGGCAAAACCAACAAGTAAATAAATAAGGCTGCCTTCCCTCCACGCAGACCCGTAAATTCAGCATCCTCTCCGCCGCCTCCAGCACCGTGTCTGCCTTTCCAGCCTCACTGCCAAGTCCTTTCATTCCATCTGTCATTTCTTCCTCATCCACTCATCGCGTCTGACACATGCCCTGGACCCTTCCCTTGGGCGGGGTGCACTTTTAACGGGGAAGGTGGCTCCGCTGTGCACAGGCCCAGCATGCCCCCTGGACGTCACTGCCTGCTCGGGCCGCAAGTTCCCAGAGGGCAGGGCAGTCCTGCCCCCGTTACTTGGAGCTGGGAGCTCACCTGCGCATCCTGCTTTGGTGGCAGCAGTGCGTGTGCCTGTGACTATGGGACTTAGGGCGGGGGACTGGCAGCAGCCTTCTCCCCAACTCTGTGGCTTCTGTCTCAGCAGAGGGGGAGCATCACGTCAGCAGAAGACCTGGCTTGTCTTGTCTGGCACAACCAGGAAGCCGATTTCTGGGTGTTCTTTTTCTCCACAACATGCTGTGCTTCCAGCTCTCCTGGCTCCTGACGCGTCTGGCCGTTCTCAGGGCTTAGTCACGTTCAGTGCTAGACAATAGCCTCTTTTCTGGGTAGAACAGAGTCCGGTCCTGTTTAACGTTAGAGCTCCAGGGCTCGTGTACAAACGAACTGTCTCTTTCTGGCTCACGTCAGCCTCCAGCCAGAACAGCTGCGCTGGGGACGGGGTGTGACCGTTTTCTCTGTATTTCTTATGTCTCCCTCCTTCCCTCACATACACACAGGGATGGTTTTATTTCCACCTTCCAATCCTATGTCTTTAACTTGTTGAACCCCAGTCAGTATTAGAAATAGTAGCAGTAAGTCTTGTCCCTACATCACTTGTTTGTCCTGTGACGAAACTGGGCATCTTATTTGTGTAACTGAAGACAACGTGCAACTGGCATCGGGAGCTTCAAGGAATTCCGCTCTCATGAGGGCCTTGCTGATACCTGTCAATTAAAGTGCATGATAATCATCCATAAAGTTCTAACTGATATTAGCTTCTACACGTCCACTTTTTAATTAGCGTACAGTAGCATCGACCTCTGTGTGAGCACATGTACTGTGCTCGGGATGTTTAACACAGGTATAGATTCATGTAACCATACCTACAGAATAGTTCCGTCACCCCCCAAACTCCCTCATGCTGCCTTTTTAGTTACCTTCCTCCACCCCTACCCCGTCACCTCTGAGTTTTGTGCTTTTGAGAATCGCCAAATCCAGCAATATAGATTCCTCTCTAGAGATCCGTCCTCTCAAGAATGTCATAGATGTGGCCTCATACATTTCTGAGACCAGCTTCTGTCACTCAACATGATGCTTTCGAGGGTCATACACGTTGTCCCGCGTGTCAATCATTTTTACTGTTGAGTCATACAGTTTGCAAATGTAGCGTTTGTTGATCCATTCACCCGCTGAAGAACATCTGAGTGGTTTCCCGTCGGGAGAATGTGACCAGAGCTCCTATGAATATTCATGTCCAGCTGTTGGTGTGAACCTATGCTTTTATTTCTCTAGTAATTTCATACTTAGGAGTGGGATCGTTTAACTTTATAAGGAGCTGCCAAACCGTCTCCCCTCTGACCCCCCCAGCAGTGCCGGGAGCTCCGGCTGCTGGGCACCCTCTCGGGCAGCTGCTGGTTTAATAGTCTTTCGTCCCAGCCAGTCTGCCAGGGGGCAGCTTCCCTGGCCTCTTGGGACTGACAGTCTGAGGTGATAACACCGATGTGAGGGGCACCTAAGGCTCATGGCGATGCTTTGTGGCTTTAATTTGCGTTTCCCTGACAGTTAATGACGCTGAACGACTTTTTATGTGCTCGCCGGCCGCCCACATATCCTCCTTAGCCAAGTGTCTGTTCCAGGCTTTTGCCTAGTTTTAATTATTTTTTTTATCGTTGAAGGTGGGAGTTTTTTTAATCTGTTCTGGATAAAAGCCCCTTACTGGATATGTGGGTGTAAATACTTTCTCCCGGCGGGGAGCCTGTCACCGCCTTCCCTCAATGGCGGGTTTCACTCTCTGCGTTGCTTTCTAAGTAAATACCAAAGACGAGGATCTCTTTTCTGCAGACGAGCATCCTTTTGTTCTAACGTCATTTGTTAAAGAAGACCATCCTGTTTTCCCGGAACGGCTTTGTGCCTTTGTCAAAAATTCACTCGGCAGACTCATGTGGGTCGATTTCTAGACCCTGTTATGTTCCATTTCTACGCACCGTCCCTCTGCCAATACCCACTGCTGTGGTTACCGCCGTCTGATAATAAGACGTAAAATAGGGCCTGGGATTCCTCCAGCTTTCACCTTGTGTTTCACAGTTTCCGTGAGTATTTTAATGCCTTTCCTTTTTCATAAACACTTTAGTTAGACTGTCTGTGTCTGTAAAATAGTCCTGCTGGGGTCTTGTTTGGAATTGCGTTAAACCTGCAGGTCACTTGGGGGAAGAATTGGCACCTTAACCGGGTTGAGTTTTATAATCCGCGAACACAATCTGTTTCGGAATTTATTGGGGCATTCATTGATTTCTTTATCACATTTTTAGTGTGCAGATTACAGACTCTGCGCTTTCTGCAGGTGAGTGGCAGGCGCCTCCCGCACACGCATTCCGTATACAGTATTCCATTTGCCCGAAAATCGCTGGGAAACTCCACCTCCGGCGCTTCTCGGCTTCACTGGCGTGCCGGGCGCGGGGCGTCGATTCTCACTCTCAGCGCCGGGGGGCGGCGTTGCGCTGAGACCCAGGCCTACGGCCGTGGACTTGGCTGAGCTCCCCTGGCCTTAGGGTCTCCCCCCACCAGGTACCTCTTTCCCCCACTGCCCCCTACTTTTCTTCTTCTTTCTGGTTCCCTTTTTCCTTCAGGAAGTACTGGTGTACGCCATGAACTGCTCTGGACACTGCTTATCGGTGAGTGGCTCCCATGGCGGGGCGACAGGTGGCAGAGACGGGGCCCTGGGCGTTACCTTGACCAGCTTCCCGGAGGATAGGGACACAGGCGTGCACGTGCCGCGGCAGGTCGCTGAGAAACGCGTGCTCACCGGGCCGAGTCGTATCACCCCGAATTCTGTCCACCTGGAGTCTCACAGTGGCGCCTCATGGGGAAAGCGTTTTTACAGATGTCATGAGTGAAGACCAGGTCTTACTGAATTAGGGGGAACCTAAGTTCACTGAGCAGAAGAGGGGACACCAGGGGGCACACACAGTGACGAGGCCACCTGAAGACAAAGGCAGAGACTGGTGTGGTGCAGCCTTAAGCCAGGGCAGGAAAGGCACACAGAGGGTCACCTGGAGCCCCCCAGAAGCTGCAGGAGGCAGGGGGGTGGGGGTGGGGTCCGCCCCACACACCCCACCCCAGCCTCTAGGACAGGGACACATACGTTCCCGCTGCCTGTGAGCCATCCGTGGGGCGGTCATTTGTGAGGACGGCCTAGGAGCTTAAGGTACATGTCAATAAACTACTTAAAAAACAAAACGTCTCAAGCGTGGCTGAGTGTATATATGGTAGTGAGAGACCAAACCTGAACTTGTTTTTGATGCCTGAAGTTTTTCAACATGGCCTTTGTTTTACAATTAGATTTAAGACCTCATAGTAAACGGGCCCAAGGAAAGGAACACACTGATTTAACGCAGGCCCGCTGAAAACAACGCGGGGAGCCAACCACCATGTGCAAACCTTGCTGGGGTCACTGAAGGTGACAAGTATCTAAAGGCGAACAGAAAATGCCATCGCGTAAGTGACCGTTTCCTGTGCACAGGGTTATGCTGTCGGGCCCAGCAGAGAAACTGGAGTTCTCAGTGGCACCTGTGGACTTTGCACGGAGGATACGCAGCTCCCGCGGTGCCTCTCGCTGCTTCTCCTGATCATCCTCCTGTGTTTGCTCAGATCACTATCACCTGAGGCACACGGGACTCCTGACATTTGCTGGAACATTAGCCGGTTTGAATTCCCCTTTGCGGATCCCAGGGTTTTAAAGCTGTTTATGTTCTGAAACACGATAGGTTTTCTTCTTTCTTTCCCTCACAAGAAAAATAAGCTGGGAAAATAGTTTCCAACCGCCAATGAAAGGGGAACAAATGATCAATTTTTAAAAGTCCCCTAATATAGACTTCCCTTCTCGAATTGTTGTATTAAATGTGGTCGAGGGCACAGAAGCGATTCCAGCAAGGAGAACCAGTCGGTTGGAGGGCTGCCGCACGCTCCGGCAGGTCAGCAGCGAGCGGCGCAAAGACCTCTCCTTTTATTGAGTTTGCAAGTATAGAAATCAATAGGGAGGGTAAGGAATGAGCTCACAGGCACATTCCAATATTGATTACAATATACAATTACTTACTTGGGATTACAATAAAAGGAGGTTAATATATAAACTATAAAGAATGTTTCCTATCAAAAACAAAAAACAGGAATTCAATCATCTATTCTTTTAAGACTATGGGAACGGCCACACTGTTCCTTAAACATTAACAGAAAGCACGCAAGGTTAAGCACTACCTGTGCTCGGCTTTGTTTGGTTTCCTTGTCAACATCAGGGAGGATGGAGTACTCAGCAAGATTCCTTTTAAGTCACGAGATGTCTTAAAACCCTGAGGCCTGATCAGTCAAAGACTGTCAGCGCTAGCGAGTCCAGCTCGCCAGCTCGGGTCATAGAGCACCCGGACCGAGAGCCATGAGAACATGCCTCAGTTTAGGAACCTTGATTTCCAGCATCGCAAATAAGAAAGTGAAAGCTAACAGAAAGTCCATCAGAAAAGGAAACTTGATCCCTTCCGTCCTAACCATCCTCAAGTACAGAAAAATAAACTACCGTGGTTTAGAAAGAGGGGAAGATATAGAACTCACAGACACTAAGTATAGCCTGAGGGTTACTGGGGCAGAAATCTCCTGGGAGCAACTGGTAGTGGGCCCAATTTTTGGTGAGCACACATGTTTCTTATTATATTTTATACCCTTTCTTTTAAATCAGAAGTAACCTGCCACAAGTGTATTCTTATGAGTTAACTCAGCATTTGGTTCTTCTCTAAACAATCCGTGCAAGATGGGGAGTGGGCTTACACATGATCAAGTTTTTCCTAATTTATCAATAAATAAAATCCTTAACTAGTTGGATACTTTTAAAGACACTGAGAAGTGAGTAATGGAAAAGAGATGAGCTACACCCGCATCACTCACAGCTGAGTCTTGATAACCTGTCACCTTGCAAAAGGTGACAAACCCCAATGAGCACAATTCGTGGCAAAGCCCCAAAGTCATGTTGAAATTCTTACAACGGTGTGGGAATTCACACAGGTTCTTACTGTGGACTGGATGCAAATACCTAAGATGAAAGATAAATCGTTTTTATTCAAGCTGTTGTGAGAATAAAGGAATACATGTATGTGAACTTGGTAACCCGCCCTTCTTGTCCCCTGTTCTGGCCATTTGTACGGAGGGTGCCGTGTGCCGAGAGCCCCGGCTGCCCTGGTTAGCCCCCCTTCCACCTCCCTGCGTGACCTCGGAAGCTTCCTTCTGTGACCTGGGCCGCAGCATGACCTGAAGGCCTTTACCTTCTCAGGTGCTCCTTCGCTTCTCCACGAGGAGCCAGTTTCTGTTTCTTGAACAAGAGGTGAACGTTTTTCCCTGACGTACTAGGAATGAAGGACCCTGTGAAGTCTGTCCTTAAAAATGCCAAGCCATCATTAAAATACCTTTGGATTCTTCCCACATTTTGGCTATCATGGATAATGCTGCGGGGAGCCTGGGCACACCCCTCGGTCTTCAAGACCTCAATCTCAATTCCCGTGGGCCACACCCAGGAGAGGGATTGCTGGACCACGCGGTAGTGCTAATTTAATTGTTTGAAACAAACCTCCGTGTCTGTTGACAGACGGACATATTGATCAAGAAAAGGTGCTGTATCCACACACCAGGGAATCCTATCCCATGTGACAACACTGATCAGCCTGGAGGGCGGGCTGCGGAGTTCAGGAACCAGACACACAGGGACAGATCCTGCGTGAGGACCTAAAACAGTCAGGCTGGTAGCCCAGAGAGGAGGATGCTGGGTGCCGGGCGGTGGGGGGAGGGGAACGTGGTGGATGGTGTCAAGTTCTGGTTCTGCAGGTTCTACTGGCCCCTGAGGCCCCTGAGCCAGGCTGTGCGTTCCCGCGCCCCCGGGTCACAGCGCCACCGTCCTGCCCAGAGAAGGTCATGCAGAGGGCCCGTCTCACCTTGTGTTCTCACTGCAGGGGAAGCAAAAAGAAACTTTCTGGAAGTTCTGCCAGCGTTAATGTTTTTGTCTCTTGGGCGTCATACGTTTTTCAAAAAAAAAAAAAAAATGGGAGGAAACTCACGGATTCAATTGTGTGTCGGGCCTTGGTAGGAACCAAGGGGACCCTGTTGGAACCGCAGTCAGAAGACACCTGTCCTGTCTGTCACCCCCGCCCGCCCCCCGCCCCCCGCCCCAGTTTAGTCCACGAGACAGGTGGGATGGGGGCGAACAGAAGGACAGCGGAGGGCAGAGGGAAAGCGGCCTGGTGTCTGCGGGGAGGATCAGGACAAACAGGAGGATTTAGCAGCACACGCTGTGGACAGAGCACTAATCAACTAGGGTTGGTTTCTGTGTTTCCCTGCATTTAATTAACACAGGAACCCCAGAGGGAAGTCACCACAGTTCGGTTTCAGACTAACTGAAGCTTTCATGGAAGGCCCCCCGGACACAGACCGCCGTCGGGAGGCCGCGTGGTGGCTGTGCGGCCTCGGTGCGTGAGTGGTCCGAACATCTCAGGACCCGGGGAAGAGCTCAGAAGGCGCTTTCTGCAGAATTCTGGTTTGTGTTGAAATTTTGCCAGGGGGCGGAGTGTTTATATATTTTTTTCCTTCGGAGCCGTTGTCAGAGTGTAAATCGCCCGGGGTCATTATAACTCACGACCGTAGAGTTCTGTGCACTTACGCAGCGGTCCGGCCTCGGGTGACGTGTCTGGAGCCCAAAGGTAATTCCTGGTTGCCAGTAATGCAGGAAGACTTGGGGAGAAGAGGGGACATTTTAACTTTTCCTGAAAATCACTTTAGCTATACGATCCACGTGTTCGAGAATAGTCAGGGCAGGGAGGAAAGAACCACAGCATTACTTTGTCCCGTTCTTGTTCACTCGCCAAGTTCAGGGAGGTCCCCGGGCAGCCGCGGGCACAGCGGCTGTTACCCAAGAAGACGCGGGTCGCAGCGCCGCCTGCTGGGCCCCCTGAGCTGTGCACACTTCGGGTGCCGCACTCGCTGGTTTCCCTGGGGGCGGGGGCGTCCGAAGGAGGTCGCGCGTCCCAGGTGCGCAGACCTTGTGTGCCCTCTCCAGAGCTGACAGGTCTGGGAACTGCGGGCGGCGGAGCCAGCTGCTGCCCTCCTACCTGCCTTCCTGCTGGGGGAATTTGGTTCCCCCAGATTCCTGTGATGAGGTCTGATCCCCAAGGAGATGGTGTCGGGAGATGGACCTTTGGGAGGGGACTAAGGTCCTGAGGGTGGAGCCCCCCTGAATGGGATCCGTGCCCTCCTAGAAGAGGACACAGGACAGCAGTGGGACGTTGGGGGCGGGGTGTAGAGGGGGGAGAAACGGCGATGCATGGAGACCTGGGGTGGGGAACACACAATGCAGCGTGCAGCGGTGTGTTGTAGAACTGCGCACCTGAAACCTGTATAATTTTGTTAACCAGGGTGACCTTATTTTACACATTGCAGTCAAAGGGAAAGATTAGGGGGTTACATGAAATGCACTGGTGATCGATTAGGGAGCGGCTGGGGAGAGATCGGGGCGACCCCTGGGACTGGATGAAGAGAAAAGTGATACTCATACTTCTTTTACACGGGGGGGGGGGCGTACAGGATCATTAACAGTCAACGAGGAACACAAGAGCAGTGAGGGCGTCTGTGGTCTCCACTCTGATCCGGTTACCTGTCCTTTGAGGGGTCCGGAAAAAGGGGAAATTAATTAGTTATTGCTCTTGCAGGTATGTTACAGCCTAGATGCAGAAAGGCAGCGCACTGGCTCAGGTAAGGTGAAGACTGACCCTCGTTGGGGGAACCACTGCCCTGGACGCGGCACGAGCCACTTCTGCGTGGACGGTTTTCATTCCAGACCATGCTATGGGGTCACTTTCTGTCTCCAGCGCGCAGGCCTCCCCTGAGCTTGGCAGGGTTAGTACGTGGCCCCTTTCCATCCACGCAACTGAGCCGTTTGCACTGAATGCAGGTTCCTTCTTCACGGGACCCCACGCTGGGGTTGCTGTTGGCAGTCTACCGTCCTTATTAATTTCCAGGATTATTGAGCATAAACGTTCAAATATCGGTAACGGTGCTGCTGACGGTTTTGTGAGAGACGTGCCAAAGCTACGGGAACTGGGCATGTGGGACCAGCAACATGCGCACTGCTCAGGGGCCCGCGGGGATGGGACGTCCCCAGAGCCACAGGGTTCATGGGGCAGGTGTGGCCGCTCCGACTGGGACCTCAGAACATCAGTAAAGACCGCGCATCCGGCCCCAACGGGAGGGGGGGCGGGGGCGCCAATTGAAGGCACCGAGTCGGAGGGGGCCAAGGCCACCAGGGCGCGCTCAGGGCTCAGGACCTGCGGCCGCGCCCTGGAGGGGCGGGGCGAGGGCAGGGAGGGGCGGGGCTAACACAGGGCGGGGCTACCCAGCTCCCCGGAAGGGGCCGGGCTGGTGGGCGGGGCGTGCGTGCAGGGGGCGTGGCTGGCCCACGTGAGGCGGCCTCTGCGCAGCGGCTGCGGGCGGTGAGTGGCCTCCGCTGGCCCCGCGGGGAGGCCCGGGCGGGCGTCGCTCGTGGCTCCCGGTGCGGAAACGCCGAGGCGGGGTGAAGGGCTGCCGCCAAGGCCGGAGGAGCCGCGGGGCCCCGGCGTGCGGTGCGGCGGGGCCAGGAAATGAGGGCGTCGCGTGCAAACGCGCCGGCGTGGCCTCCGCGGCTCCGCCGGGCTGGGCCCGATGCGCACGGCCGCCTTTGTCCCGCGGGGCCTCTGCGGAGGCTCGGGGCCGGGACCCGCGGTCTCTGGCCGGGCGTGCGCTCGCGGGTCTCAGCGCTCCGTGGGCCTCGGTGTCCTCACCTGGAAGGTGGGCGTGACCCCCGGTCCCCGGCCCCCACGTCCTCGAGTCCCCGGCCTCGCAGCAGGGCCCCCGGCCCGCCCCTGCCTCCGGAGTGGGGGCGCGGGGCCGCCGCCTTGTCGCCCCCGGGGTGGCGCTGAGGAGCGGGGACGGGCTTTGCCCGCTGTGGGCTCAGGGTGCAGCCCCCGGGGGGGCAGATCGGAGGTGCCCGCCCCCGTCTCGGTGCGTTTTGCGGAGGCTGAGCCATGATGCGGGCGCTGATTTACTGTCACACACGCCAGGGACTCCCGGGGACAGGCGGCCTTGCGGGCGCTGGGCGGGGTCCCCTGCGGCGCGGTCCCCGCCCCCCTCGGTACCGCCCAGGACTTTCGGTTTCAGGAGCGGGCGTGCAGGTGGGCCCGTTCCCCAGGGGCGCGCGCTCTGCTCCCCCGCCGTCGCAGGTGGGGTCAGCGGGTCCCGGTCGGGGACGGGGGCGGAGAGGCCCAGGACCACCCAGAGCCGGGGCGCTGGCGGTGCTGCCTTGGCCCAGCCCTGCGCTCCCGGGCCGCCGCTCTGCCCGGTGGAAGGGGCGATGCCGGCAGGCAGTTTCCCCCGCGGGTGCTCTGCAGGGAGGCCCGGGTGAAGCCCAGCGCAGGGAGTTTGGGGTTCGTGGTCGCTGGGGACCAGGAGCCCCAATAAAAGCGCCAGCCCAGCGTGTTGTCACCCACGGCGTGCTGTGCGCCTTCCCGATGACGCCGGATGCGAGCGGGGCTTCCTGGCCCCGTGCGGCCCCTCCGCAGCTTTCCCGGGCGGTCCGGCTGGGCTCCTGCAGGTGGGAGCCGCGCCGAGCCCCTGCGGGCTGGGAGCTTCGTGCTGGGGACCGTCTGAGGCTCCGAGGCTGGCCTTTCCGTCCTCACTGAACGCGCCCTGCGCAGCTCGGTGGCTCCTCGTCCCTTGAGCTCCCTGTCGTGGTGGGTCCAGTCCCTCCTCTGTTCACACAGCGCTGTGGACTCCGATCCCAGGCAAAGCTCCTGGACTGGGGGTGCAGGCGGCCGGACGTCGTGGGCCTGAAATGCTGCCGGTCACTGCGTGTAGCTGAGCCCTTTCCCACTGCTTGGTGGGATCGAACTGGCCGTGGAAGCAGTTTTGAAAGTCGCAGTGCCAGGCTTGGTTTGTTTCCTATGCGTTCCAAATTTTAAAGGTGACCCATCTAAGTGTTACCGGAGAAACCCCGGTGCTTCTTGCAGATGCCTTGAAGAATTACAGATCAGCGAGCCTATCAGCCTGCGTGCAGAATTTATTAGTGAACGGGGGGAGCCAGAGCAAGGGGGGCTGAAGGCCAGGGTGGTGAGCTCGCCCTCGGGTGGCCGGAGGCCCAGGGTCAGAGGGCCAAGAGAGCGAGTCCTTGGTTCTGAAGGCTTACGCGGTTGGCGGGATGGGGTGAAGGCGTTACCTGGTGATTGACGGATGCAGGTGGAGCCAGCTTCTCTGCAGGGGATGGGGACCACCTAAACTTAGGTATGGGGGCGGGTCTGTTACCTGGCGTCCTTATCTTGCTCCAGACCCCATTTTGTTCATCTTGTTGTAAAATGGGTAGGTGAAGGGAGGCAGTCAATTAAAGTTGGGGCGGTTACCCAGAGTTATTTACAGCGCTGTGAGCGTTAGGGACCCCCTGGGAAACGGACAGTGAAAGCAGTTTCAAAGGCCTCCTTCCCAGATAGTGGAGAGAGAGACATAGAATTTCAGGGACTGCCCTCCTCCTGCATTAGCACGGTGTTTTCTTGTGACATTGGGACACCTGGCAATGTTATCAGACCAGGCCCAGGCCTGCTGGGTTAGCGGGTGGGACAGGCCTCGGCTCCGCCACTAGCCTTCTCCGTGGAGTTCTGTGCTAACGCGCAGTGGCGAGGGCCTGCCTTTATTTCCTTCTGCTACTCATTCGACTGTAACAAAAGGATTTCTTTCTTCATGTTTGTGGGGTGGGGCTGGATGTGCTGGGTCTCACACAGGGACCCGAGGCTAGAAGATGCTCTGGGAGGTGGGGCAGAGGTAGATGGAGTTGCTTTCCCTGGTCAGGCCTCCGGCTGTGCAGGTAGCATGTTGCTTTGGGCAGGCTCTGGACTCCGATGGTCACCGTCCTTGAAGAGTTTATATGCCGGGCCGTGGGCCTTCTGGCTGTGTTGTGACGTTTTGCTGGGATCCTGGGGGCGATGATTGCCTCTGTGGCCGTGACAAGGGGAAAGTTCTCTGTGTGCTCCAGAAAGTGAAATTAAAACCTTCAAGTGCTCCCAAGTCAGTGTCACTAGGAAGCGCCTACGTTTACTTTTCATCAGGCCGCCTCCCACCAGGCCCCCCCTTCATTATTTGCCATTTGACACACTTTGGGGTACATTTTCCTTCTGCAAAAGTGTGGGAGATCAACCTGGACCTCCAACTGCATCGCAAAGCTTTGCTTCCTGGGTCCTGCGGCCACTGCCTGGAACTCTCCCCGGGACTTTGGCACTTGGCCAGCAGCTGGGAGGGCGGGGAGGAGGGGACGGCCCTGATCGGTGCCTCTCCTGAGTCAGTCTGGCCCCGTCCAGAGCAGAGGCAGGACTGACCAGTCACTTTTCCTTCCAAGAATCCCCACGGTCTGCCCTCGGTTGAAAGATGTCGGCCCTCACCGCCCTGTTTAAGTATGTGGATGAAAATCAGGATCGCTACATCAAGGTAAGGGAGCAGCTGTTTCTTCTGATAAACCTGAAACCCAGTTTAATCCTGCGGGACTCAGGGAAGCTGGTAGAGTTATGCTGTGCACATCAAGTGTTGCAGACAGACAGACAGACACCTCCTGTTCTCACTTGTGAGCGTCTGAGAAAGGAACTCACAGAAACAGAGAGGGGACTGGTGGGTGCCAGGGCCGGGGTGCGGTGGGGAGATGCTGGGTGAAGGGCACACACTTTCGGTTCTAAGTTCAGCACAGTGACTCACAGCATCATGTTGTAAACTGGAAGTTTGCTAAGAGAGCAGTTCTTACGTGTTCTCACGTCCAAAAAGGTGGTTCCTAAACATGTATGTAACATACACGCACACAAACGGAGGGTGAGGGAAACATGGGTTTACAGCTGTAATAGTACAGTAATAAAGTAATACGAGAATAAACTGTGTTTCATGTGCTCACAACTGTGAACCGCTTTTGCCCCACTGTGTGTGTGTGTGTAGTCTAGAGATGTTTTCCTTTACCTTCTCATTACAGTATAGAAGTTACATTTCTTGGCTTTTGACAAAAAGTCATATTAGTTTAGTCTTCATCTATAATTCCTTGTAGTAGGTACAGGTTAAAGATCTATTTTACATTTAGGATGCTGCGAATGACTCAGTAACGTTATAGATTAATCTGTTTCTTGAGGTTAATGTAAAGAATCATGCTTTGAAGTTCTCGTGGGAGACACATTTCCGATGAAATCTTCAGAGTTCTCATTCTAAAAATTGCCCTTTGGAGAGCTTGGCCATTGTCAGGATGGTGCCTGAGCTGACTGGGAACTGAAAATCTTGGGTACTTTCTGCTTCCCTCAGTTGTAATTTTGTTAGATTCAGCTATAAAAGTATTTCTAGAACTTTGTACGTTTTACATTCACCTCATGCTCAGTGGTTAGAAATACACATTCTGACGTGTTTCCGTTATGCTACAGTTCTTGCAGTAGGGTCAGTAAGAGCAGGTTTTAAAAACCTTAAGCACAGAGTGGGGGTGGGTCTGTCCTTCATCTGGTCGGCATGTTCAGAACGGAGTGGCTGCAGGTTGCAGGGCCACGCTGGGTGCCCAGAACACGGCAGAGGCATGGGTGCCCCTCTGCCCTGAGAGCCCCCCGTGAGAACCCATTTCTGCTGCTGTGCACAAACAGAAGCTCGCGGAGTGGGTGGCCATCCAGAGCGTTTCTGCGTGGCCCGAGAAGAGAGGCGAGATCCGCCGGATGATGGAGGTCGCCGCTGCGGACATCAAGCAGCTGGGCGGCTCCGTGGAGCTGGTGGACATTGGGAAACAGAAGGTAAGTGCGTGCGGCCGCCCCACCCACTGTGACGGGAAAGGCCCCATTTGGGTGCCGGTCTCTGGGCAGTGTCCTCAGCGGCCCGGGGCAAAGGTTTCGTCACCCTGGGCCTTTCTGTCCCGGAAGGAGAGCCCCGAGGGTTCCGAGAGAGGAAGTTAGCCCGGAGGCTGTTCTCAGGAAATAGCTGAGATTCCTGGAAACCAGTTCTCTCTGAAGCGAGGCCCTGCCACCCCAGCCCTGTCGTGTAAACGTGGGGGACTGCCCCGGCCCCCTCTGGCCCCCACCCTGGCACGTGTCCTGGCACAGAGCGGCTCTGGGGGGGGCCGGGCTCTGGCAGGTGGCGTCGGCGTTTCCTTCCCGGCCGGAGGGAGCAGCGCTGTCCGTGCTGGGCCCGTCCTCTCCGAGCCTTAGCTGAGTCAGGCCCACGCGAACGACACGCAGGGTGCAGCGAGGTCTGGTGTATCTTGGGGCTCTCGCCTGATGGTGTCAGTGTCCGCTGAGGATTCTGCGTGCGGACCTTCTGCCCAGTCTGCTCTTGCCATGAACGGGAGACCCCGAGGCCCAGGCGGGCTGGGTCTCCACCGGGGGCCCCTCCAGCTCGTGGCAAAGGAGAGGAAACCGGGGCTCCTGCTTTCTTCTGACCATGAATCTGGTAGTTGACTCAAGGCTGCTACAGCGAGTGTCAGCTTCCCTGCCCTTCCCTGCCCTTCCCTGCCCTTCCCTGCCCTTGGGAGAAGGCAGACCAGCTGTCTCGGCATCGTTTCCTCTGTGGAGCACACTTCAGTGGCGCCCGCTCCTAGCGCAGTCCCACGGGCCGGTGCCCACAGCGCTGCCCCGGGAGGCTGTCCGCGGGCCGCCACGGCCACCGCACTGCTGTGAGGTCCGTCACACCCGTTCTGCCTAGGAGTCAACAGGCTTCATTGCTGTTGGCGCCGTGCAGGGCTGCCTGCGCGCGGGGTCACAGCGCAGTGGTCCCCACGGGTCACTGGGCCGCACGGGTCTGGTTTCCAGGAAGCCGCGGCGACCGCGGACAGCCGTGGCGGGAGATTGCTGTCATCCTGTGCACGTACACAGGCCCCCGTAGCAGGTGACAGAGGGGTCCCGGGTCCTGGGGACGGGCCTCGGAGCCGGGGCCCAGCGGGTGAGGTCCCGGGCCGGCGCTGCCCGTGGGGGAGGCAGACCCGGGCTGTTCGGAATGCGGCCTCACGGCCGAGGCCAGAGCAGCAGAGGCCCGCGGGCTGGCCAGCAGCCGTGGGGGCCCTGGCCGCCCAGGCCTGCCCCCCAGCAGAGGAGCTCAGGGAGTGGAACAGTCGCGGCCCCTGAGCCGAGAAGTGACGTCAGGGAAGAAGCTAACAATGTACCGGACGGAGCAGGGCTCCCTGGGCGCTGCATTCGGGTGGCGGCCATGGGACTGCGCACCCAGCGGCTCAGAGCCCTGCAGCCTGTCGCGGTGGTGTCCGGGTGGGCTGGCACGTCCACTGGCTGCCCCTCTGCCTCCTGTCAGCCCTGAGGTTAGCTTCGTCACCAGTCTAGTCTGCGTCTTCATTTACTTTTTTATTTTGAAAATATTTTATTCACTTATTTCTAGAGAGAGGGGAAGGAGGGAGAGAAACATCCACGTGTGGCCACCTTCCGCACACCCTCCACTGGGGACCCGGCTCACAGTGCAAACGTGTGCCCTGACTGGGAATCGAACCGGCCACCCCTTAGTTCCCACACCGGCACTCAGTCCACTGAGCCACACCAGCCACGGCTGTGTGTTTATTAATGAATATTTTCATAAAGACCATCTTCCAGTCACTAGACATATGTACACGCATGTTGGTTCTAGCGTGGATCATCCCTACCCAGCAGCTGGCACAGAGGATGCGTGCTTTCCCCCCCCGGCCCAGCCCCAGCCCCAGCCGTTTGCTGGTGGTACTTTGTAGCGGTGACAGGTGTCCCCCTGAGAATACAGGAGCTGATGAAGCAGGTACAGGGTGCAGGGCATTTAGAGCGACGGCAGGGGAGTCCAGCCGACGTGAGCCTGGGAGGAGCCCTGGGTGTGCCTTTGCGCCCTGCATTCTGTTCTGGACAGAGATGCTGTGGTTACTGCACCGGCCCTGCTCCCGTGGGGCCGTGGGAGACGGCCCAGCCTTCGGGGGACGCTCAGGACCTGCTGTCAGTGCACGACTGTGCGGCTCCCCCGTCTGTGCAGAGTTTCAGACGCCTGCCTTCTGCTTTTAGATTGTGGTGGTTTTTATCCATTATTTTAGAAAATAGTGAACTTCGTTGCATCCCAAACTCACCTTTCATAACATGTTTTGTTATATAAAAGTTAAAAAGCCATCTGCCTCTGATATTTTACCAAATTGCCTGCAGTTGGTAAACATAATTCAGTCTTTGTTCTCTGGATTATAGGAAAGTGAATTCCTGTTAGGTGATGACCCGGGTGAGCAACCTGATCTTAAACTCCGCAATAGAGGGTGATTGATGAGAAGGGGTGAGAGCTTCCAGGTATTTTAGTCACGTCGGCCGTGAGCACCAGGTTTTTAAGGCCTGTGCTCGCTTGCTTCCCTCCCCCACCCAGCTCCCCGATGGCTCCGAGATACCACTGCCTCCCATTTTACTCGGCAAGCTGGGCACCGACCCCGGCAAGAAAACGGTGTGTGTCTACGGCCACCTGGACGTGCAGCCGGCAGCCCTGGAGGACGGCTGGGACAGCGAGCCCTTCACCTTGGTGGAGCGAGACGGTGAGCACGCTCTCCCTGGGGAATGGGGCTCCGCTCCGGCAGGGTCACCCGCAGGACAAGCCGTTGGACATGCTGGGGAAATCGGCTTCTGGAAGGAGGGTCCACACGTGTGCACAGGTGTAGACCCATCAGCGTGCCTCCTGTCCCGTGGGAACGGGATGCTGTGGCCTGGGGTCAGCTGCCCCGCCCCTGAGGCAGTGCAGCCCTGGGACACCGGTCGCCCAGCGACAGCCGAGGTCGCCGTGCGTCATGGCGCATTTCAGTAGCTCCGCTGGCAGACAGGAGGGAAGCATTCGTCTTCCCGCCCCTGGCCGCTCAGCCATGGTCATGGACGCCCCCCTGCCCGGCAGGCACAGGTGCTCAGAGTCTCTATCCCAGAGCCCCTGCCCTCCGGCGGGCCCCTCCTGCCCGCCCGTCTGCTGTGGAGCTTCTGCCTCCCTTTCCGGCCCCTCCCTGCAGGCCCGCCTCGTCCCGCCGCCATCTGGAACGGGGCCTCACTGCCCTGCCTGCCCTTCCTCCATCCCCTTTCAGCACCCCACCTGCTCCAGGACCCCAGAGCGGGGCCTGGCCCAGTCTACAGGCCCGCCTCCCCGCCTGCCCAGCCCTGCCCGCCCCCACGGCAGGCCCTCCCGCGGCTGTTACAGGCACTGAGCCCCCTGCTTTCCTGTCCCAGGGCTGCGTCACACGCGGAGTCCCCACTTGCCACCTCTCTGCACTGGCTCCCCCACCTCCCTGTCTTGTCCCCCAAATGGCTCCTCCCCCACCTGCATTCCCCGCCCAGATGCGCTGGACAGACAGACTCCCTCAGTAAACTCACGTCTGCCCCAGCGTGGGCGTCACCTCTGCCGCACACTTCCGTGCAGCGTGGCCCACACACCACGGTCCCCTCGTCAGTGCTCGTCCTGGGAACGAGGATGCTTTGTAGGAGAGCTCTTTAGCTTTTGTGAAATGCTGGGTTTCACTTAAAAGGAGGTCCCCAGGGTAGCAGTGGCTTTAAGCCTCATGCTGCTTCGGGGTTAAAACTGCCACCGATTTAGAAACAGTCTGGGGAATGAGGGAGTCGGAGGGCTGACCATGACGGAGAGGCTGAGCCTGGGCAGGCCGTGGCCACGGTGCCCTGCCCTGGTCGCCCTCGGGTGCTCTGCGTCCCGTGACAGAGGGCCAGGGGGAGGGACCAGTCCTGTGAGGGGTCCCCAGAGCCAGTGTGCAGTGGGGGGGACTGGGACTCCTCACACTGAGGAGAAACAAGATCATGCTGGTCCTCTTCAGGGGCAGCCCAGAGAAATCAGTGCCAGGCCAAAGGCCTGTTCTTTATCATTGGAGAGGTCAGGGTCAGTGTTCGGGTGGGGCTGAGATCTGTCGCTCTCTTGATAAGGGTGCTTCTGTTTCCTATCTGCACCTAGCTTTCCCACCCCCAGCACTACCGCCGCTTGTGGCAATGGACTTTAACAAGCTGGCTGCTGACGGTGCGTTCCTGGGGCTGGGGCTGAAGTCTGCGCCCTGAGCCAGCAGGAGCGGGAGCGAGGGCCACTGCTGCATCTGCAGGGGTGGAGGCGGGGGGTGGGGAGTGGGGGCATCCACATGGCTGCCTCAGCTGATGGCACGTTCTCTGGTGATTCCAGTTCAGGGCTGGATGGACGCTCCAGGCTCCTGATGTCAGGAACATGGGTTCTGCTGTCGGGAGAAACTCAGGACGGGAGCGTGTGGTTTGCTGAGATGTCATCAGATGGCCACTGAGGACTCGCGCCTGCCTGTGTCCTTGCCATTGTAACTTGATGAATTTGCTGGTCGTTCTTCTAGGCAAACTGTACGGGAGAGGTGCGACCGATGACAAGGGACCGGTGGCCGGCTGGCTGAACGCCCTGGAAGCCTTCCAGAAAACGAGTCAGGTGTGTCACTGCCTTGCGCTGCGCCCGGTCACCCAGTCCCAGCTGAGGGCCTGGGCTGGGCTTGTCCAGACCAAAGATCACGGGCCTGTGAGGCAGCCAGCTTCCCCCCAGGTGTCAGCCCAGGGACTCCGCTCTTAGGCGATGGCTTGGGTCCAGGCTCGGGACCCTGCAGGTTAATTGTTTGTACAGTGTTCAGGGGTCACCCTGATGGCTCAGCGGGCACCCGGGCCGCCCAGCAGAGGGCTGACTCTGCACTCAAGGGCCGTGTTGGTGAACAGACCCCTCCCTTTCTCTGTGCGGTTTATGGCCTCTGAACATACATTTGGTGTTTAAAAATCTTTTTCCTTAACTGTATGCACTCCTTGTTGGAAGTTTGTAAAATACCAGGAAGTGGGAAAGACTCCCTAGAATCTCAACCTAAGAGACCTGGTGTTTGGTCGGGGGAGCAGGCGGGGCTGTCCTGGAGACCCCGGCGATCCCCGTGACGAGGAAGCGTGTCACCCTGAGCCGTGGCCGGCAAGGCGCTCCCAGTGAGGATGCAGCCGTGGCTGGAGCCAGGCTTGTCCCCTGACGGCCCAGTGCCTGGGGACAGAGGTGTCTCTTGGGGACGCACACAGCCTGCCCAAGTGCTTGGTCTGGAGGAAGCCGGGTCCTTGAAATGGGTGATTTCAAAATAACGGGTGACGTCCTGTGTGTCGTGTGAGACTGAAGGCCGGACGCGCGCCGACGCTCTGTCCCTGTTGCAGGAGGTCCCCGTCAACATCCGGTTCTGTCTGGAGGGCATGGAGGAGTCGGGCTCCGAAGGCCTGGACGAGCTGATCTTTGCCCAGAAGGACACGTTCTTTAAAGACGTGGACTACGTCTGCATCTCTGACAACTACTGGCTGGGGAAGAAGAAGCCTTGCATCACGTACGGCCTCCGGGGCATCTGCTACTTCTTCATCGAGGTACGGCCCACGGGGGTCCCTCCCCGACCCACTGTCACAAGCAGCAGGAAGGGGGCCGCAGGCACCCGACGCCCGCTCTCGGGGGCAGGAACCGCTGCGGTGCTGCGGGCCCGGCGCCGGCAGCACAGGCCTCACCCGCCTTCGCGCCGGGTGCGCTGCCGCGCGGCAGTGGACCAAAGGCCAGGCGCGAGTCCCCTCAGGGAGATGAGGCTCGCGCAGAGCGTTTTTGAGGACGTGTGGCTCAGCTGGAGCGCCGCCCCTACACCGAAAGGTTGCAGGTTCGGTTCCCGGGCAGGACACCTGCCTAGGTTGCGGGTTCCATCCAGTCCACGAGCTTACAGGAGGCTACTGATGCATGTCTTTCTCTCTCCTTTCCTCTCTGAAAAAAAGCGATGAGAAAACGTCATGGGGTGAGGATAAAAAAAGTGAAAGTGTTGGTATTTCAGCCGTTAACCCCTTATGCCTTGTCTGAGTGATTTTGAGGGAAGTGGCAGGTCACCCTGGACACAGAAGCGGGAGGACTTCCCTGCCACTCAGTGTCTGGTTGGGGAACCTTGGCCTCCGCCTTTGCAGAGAAGGCGGGGTCCCACCAGTCCCGGTGACGATGACGAAGGCAGTCCCTGCGCGGGAGGCTGGTTTGCAGCCATGCACGCGCAGAGGTGATCGCAGCCGCTACACTGCGCACCCCTGCGGGCAAGGCGCCTTTCCGCCTGCCGCAGGGGACCCGGCAGGGACGCAGCCGCTGGGAGGTGGCTGGTCCTGCTCTGCCGCGCTGCAGGGGTGGGGCTGGGGGCCGCAAGCCGTCGCTGCCTTGCCTGGTCGCACAGCGAGGCCGCCACGGGCTGCGGTCTGACCCCGGGGCTTCGGGCTCCGGGGCCCTGTTGGCGCCAGTGCTCCTGGGTCACCTGCGGTCACAGTTCCAGGGTCACTTTTCGTTGCTTCCAGTTTTTATAATTTAGGAAATGCCTTGCTTAGCTTATTGAGGGAACAGAGTGATTTTGAAAACTGCCTGTCAGGTCTTGTGAATGTTCTTGGTTTAATTTCCTGTCGCACCATAAAAATGAGCTCGCACTAAGCAGCCCAACAGAGCGGCCTTTGTCCCGCGCAGGTGGAATGCAGCGACAAGGACCTGCACTCGGGCGTGTACGGGGGCTCGGTGCACGAGGCCATGACCGACCTCATCACCCTGATGGGTAAGCGCTGGGGAGAGGGGCGGACCTTCCCGGCTGTCACCAGCGTCCGGTGCGTTCTGGAGCTCTGCGTGAGCCCCTCCCCTGTCCCTCCCTTCACTGTCCCTTCAGAAGGCTGGGAGCTGGTGCCTCGTTTCTGCCCCCTCTTCCTCAGCCCCCTGCATCCCTGCGTCACTGACGCTGCCTCGCCTCCAGGACCCGACCCGTCGCCCTGGTTCTGTCCTGGCGTCTGGCCCTGTCCAGCCCGTGCCCTGGACTCACACGACCGTCCTTCTGGTCGTGGCGTATGCCACGTCCCTGGGAGGGCATCTGCTGGAGTCTGCATTGTAACTGGCCAGCGAGGGCTCCTGCATGGGCAGCTCCTTGAGCGCGAGGCCCCGGCTTACACCTCCCGGCAGCTGTTTCCTTCCCGGGGGCACGGGGGCTGCCATCTGCGCGGTTGGCACTGCTTTGGGGACCGCGGTCTCCTCTGCCCCCACTCTCTGCCTCCTCGGTGTGGGGAGGTACTAATGGAGACTGTCCTGGTTTAGAGGGGCCTGGAGCCGCTCTGCCAGGGAGTCCTGGTCTGTGACCGGGGACAGCTCACCTGCCCTTTCAGGTCTCAACCTCTCTGTCAACATGGGAGGCTGCACCGAGCGCCGTACTGGGTTGTTACGGGGCCCGAGCGAGCCCGTGTGCCCAGCGCGCATCACCATGAGGCTCCTGCGCCCAGACCCCTGCCCAGGCGTGGCCGTGGCTGCAGGGTCGGGGCTCCCTGCTGCCTCCGTGCTGAGCGCTCCCTCCCCGCCCTCCTGCAGGCTCCCTGACGGACAGGAAGGGGAAGATCCTCGTCCCCGGCATCAATGAGGCTGTGGCCCCCGTGACGGAGGAGGAGCTGGAGCTCTATGACAAGATCGACTTTGACCTGGAGGAGTACGCCAAGGACGTGGGGGCACAGACGCTGCTGCACAGCTGCAAGGTGCTGCCGGGCCCCGCGGGGGGTGGGGGTGGGGCTGGCACAGTCGGCCATTTCCGTGGGCACCGGAGCCACCGGGTTGTGCAGACCCCAGATGCCAGCCACTCCTGGCTGGGAGCCAAGTGGTCGTTAGAAATGTCATGTGTGAACCGGTGACGCTGTAGGCACCGGAGACTGCAGAGCCAGCCGAGATGGGCAGGTGGCTGTTGCCTTTTGTGTGGGTGGGTGGGTGGGTGGGGCGAGCTGCAGCCTCGCAGGGCCGTGCTCGGGTGCCCGCGCGTGAACCGTTCCCCGAGCCTCGTGGGAGAGCTGTCGTGCCCTGTGAGTAGGTGGCGCCTGGCTTGGGGGCTGGGGCACAGGCTTGCACTCGGTCCAGCCAGCGACCGGCCTGGGGTGCGAGAGCAGCATATGGGCGGCCTGGCCCTCGGCTTCACCTCTGAGAGGCGGGCGCGCAAAAGCGTGTAAGAGCGCGTGCGGGGACCGCGTGGTGCGTGCCCGCGGGGGGCAGCGAGGCCTGTGGGAGGCAGGCCGGCCCCTCTGTCCGGGGGCACCGAAGGCGCCTGGTGTCCCGCCCCCGGTCCGCCAGCGCCCCGTGCTCTCCCAGAGGGCGGCGGCGCGGTGGGCTCTGAGCACGGGGCTGAGCGGCGCAGCCCTCACTCGGGCGCAGACGGAGCGGAGGGCAGCTGGGCCGCTGCGAGGAGAGCCTTGAGCTGGGGTCGTGGGGACGGGCAGGTGCGGGAGGGGCCGCCCAGGCTGCGGGTGCACCTGCTGATGGCATTGTGGCAGGGGGCGGCGAGGAGGTGCGCCCGGCGGTACTCGGCTGGGCCCTGCACCTGGGCACCGGGAGAGGGTCTCAGGGCAGGACCACCTGAGGAAAAGCAGGTTCTGAGACCGCCTCTGTCTCCTCCTGCCCTGCTGCCTTCAGATTAATGTTTGCTGTTATGTGAGGTGTCACGCTAGGGTTGTGTGTGCATGTTCTTCAAAGGGCCCCTCAGCCACCTGGTTCACAAACGAGAGCCCCAGGGGTCGAGGCGCTCTGTCCCTGAGGAACCCGGGGCCCCGCCAGGCGTCTTAGGGCGGCTGTGTGTCCCTTCCGCACTCGTCTTGTGCCGCTGCTGGGAAGCGCGGGCACCAGAGGCAGCGTCGTGATTGTGTCCTCGAGAGATGGAAGACTGCCCGGGGCCAGCGCCCTCGGCCAAGGGTGATGATGCTCGTCTGTGGTCGTGGGCCCTCGCAGGATGTGTGCCTGCATCCTGCGCCCCCTGGGCCTGAGGGGGTTCGCAGATGGCCCGAGTCATGCCTCCCTCTTCCTCGCGGTGCCTCTGGTCCCGCAGCAGCTCTGACGGCTGCAGGGCCGTGACCTCCCCGGGAGTCTGCAGAGCTGGCAGGAGCCCGTGGCTCTGTTGTCTGTGTGGTTAGCCCACGTGGCCCAGAGCTGCAGCGAGGCACGGATGTGGCGCACTCAGGCCGCTGGGAGTGCAGAGCCCCCTTCAGGGGGCCATGTAGCAGGTACCAGAGCACATCTGGGGCCGGCTGCTCGGCCAGCCCGAGCGGGGTCTGCACCTCCTTCCTGTGCTGGTGCTGATGTCGGGCTGGTGGTAACTGGGAGGGACGTCCCAGATGATGGCTCTGTCTACTCGAAGGCAGGCAGTGCTGTCCCCTGACCCCTCTGCCATCTCCTGCAGAAAGACATCCTGATGCACAGGTGGCGGTTCCCGTCCCTCTCCCTCCACGGGATTGAAGGCGCCTTCTCCGGCTCGGGGGCCAAGACCGTCATTCCCAGGAAAGTGGTCGGCAAGTTCTCCATCCGGCTCGTGCCCCACATGACTCCAGAGGCTGTCAGCAAGCAGGTATGTGGGCCTGGGGCATCAGGAGGGGTGGCTGTGCAGCAGCAGAGACTCGGGACCAGGGAGGTTCCCTAGGGCTCTGCACACTGAAGAACAGGGACCCAAGCCCCATAGCCCCACCTCTGGGCTCTGGCCAGCTTGGTGATTACTGGGGTAAGCAGTTCAGAAACTGATCAGAGATAAAGGGCTTATAAAAAGCATCACATGTAAAAGTGACCTTTGTCATTGCTGAGCCATGTCACTTTGGGTCAAATGTTACGGTGAGTCCAAGGGGAGCTGCCTCTGGCGTGGTGAGGAGTGCAGGGGAAGAATCCAGAAAGGGAAGGTTTCAGAAGGGGTGAATTCTGGCAGCTGCCGGCCCAGCAGGCTTCCCGGGAGCAGTCACCCCGGACGGAAGGGTTTGGAGGGATGGAATCCAGGGCTTCCCTAGTCGAAGAGGACACTGTGGGCTCGCCTTCTGTCGTTAAGGAGGTGTCCCTGGGTTGGCACCTGGCTCCGATTTTGGTCTGGATGTGATCATTTTCATAAAGAAGCAGGTCAAGAAACACTTAAAAACTTGTCTTAAATATTATAATCATATGGGAACATCTATGTAAAGGGTGAATTGCTTGATATTAAAACATTACCTTTTACCTTCAAATAACTGGATTTTGATTCTTGATAAAATCCCTTCTGTTATCACAGTTCTGCAGGTCAGTGTTTGGCAGCAGAAAATGAGGCCCATGGTAGACTCACTAGAGACTCAGTATGGACCCATTGTAGAACTATTGTAGACTCAGGGTAGACTTCCTGTAGACTCGTGGTAGAGTCACTCTAGACCTGCGGCAGACGCACCGCGCACCTGCAGCAGACGCACCGCACACCTGTGTAGACGCACCGCACACCTGCGGCAGACGCTGTAGGCTAGTTGTAAAGCACTGTGGGCTCCCGGAGACCTGCACAGGTCTCTAGCAGTGGATTGGTGCCGAGCCTAGTAACACCCTGTCTGTTCTGCTTGTGGTTCAGGTTACAAAGTACTTAACTGAGAAGTTTGCTGAACTGCACAGCCCCAACAAGTTCAAGGTGTACATGGGCCACGGTGGGAAGCCCTGGGTGTCCGACTTCAACCACCCTCATTACGTGGCCGGGAGAAGAGCCCTGAAAACAGGTCGGACTTTACCCTTGGGGCAATGCCGGCCCTTGGCACGCCGGCGTGGGCTCTGCGTGTCGGGTGGGCGCGCAGCTGCGTGGGGAGGCGCTGGGCGGCGTCAGTGCGCCGGCGGGGTAGCACCGGTGGCCCGCCCTGGGGGGCAGCTGTCCCGGGCCTCACCCGGGGGCTGGCCTGCGTGTGGAGGAAGTGGGTCCATCTCCAAGACTCCGTGTTTCTTGTGTTTCACCCCCCAGTGTTCGGCGTGGAGCCGGACCTGACCCGGGAAGGCGGCAGTATCCCGGTGACGCTGACCTTCCAGGAGGCCACGGGCAAGAACGTCATGCTGCTGCCCGTGGGGGCGGCCGACGACGGGGCCCACTCCCAGAACGAGAAGCTCAACAGGTGAGGCTCCCGCCACGTCCTGGCGTCTCCGCCTCCCCAGGCCTTCCCTGTCCTGACGCTGAGAGGCCGTTTCTGTGGCCCCTCCTCCCGTGCCCTCCCCCATCTGCCCTCGGAGGGGCCCTTCTGCGGGGGTGCAGGGAAGGAGGCCCGTGGGGGGTGGCGCTGCTTCGACGCAGGGTTCACCTGGTGGTCTGTGTTTCTCTCTGTGCTTCCCCACGGCTCCCGAAGGGCCTCTGGAAGCATCGTGACACCACCGCTCTGTGCCCCTGGCTCTATGGGCGTGGTGGGGCTCCGCTTGGCAGCAGGGACAGCAGCTGGTCCCTGGGTTGGCAGCGGCAGGAGAGGCCTGCGTAGCAGGCAGGACCTAAGACAGCCAGGAAGGCTGAGGGGGATGGAAAGCAGGGCTCAGGGACAACGGCGGGGCAGAGACCCTGCGCGGAGGTTGGGGGGAGGGACAGAAACCTGGGTCCTAGGACGCGAGCTGGAGGCTTGGATCCAGGGAAACAAAGGGAGGCCACGACGTAGGCAAGGCCTTTCCCAGCCAGGGGCTGGGGGAGACGCCCATACACGCGATGAGACCAGGGCCAGGACGGGTTCCTGGTGGGACACTCGGACCGAACCCCAAATTCTAAAGGCAAGCAGGCCTCGGAGCCGTCCAGCCAAGACGGTGGGGCGCTCCCAGAATGCCGCTGTGTGCCTGGGCCTCGGGACGGCAGCCACCGCGGTGACTTGTTCCTCTCCATTAGGCATAACTACATAGAAGGAACCAAAATGCTGGCCGCGTACCTGTATGAAGTGTCTCAGCTGAAGAACTGAGGACCCGCGCCCTGGGGAGCGCCCGCGCAGGGCCCGCCTCCGCCCCCGGTCACTCAGGAAAGCAGCCTGTCTTCCTCCTCTTCCACGAGTGGACATGAGGGCCCCAGCCTGTCCCATGAAGGCCGTGACCTGCACCGGGCAGTGGCGGTGACACGTGTCCAGTCCTGGGGGCTGGTCAGCGGCCGCGCACGTCCGTGGAGCTCTCGGGTGCCCATCGTGACTTGGACTCCCACTCCAACAGCACGAGTTCTTCTGTAGAAGGTTCTGGTTGACGTCCCGTCGGCTAAACAGAGGCCTTGGTGCCTCCTGGCCTGACCTCTGCCTCTGATCCAGGGTCGGGCCTGCTGGGAGTATCCACTCAGGGCATCTGAGCGCCCTCTGACCTCGCGTCGTCCTGCGGGTCTTCCTCTGCTGAACACTGTCGCCGTGACGGGCCTCCTGTCCGCTCCTTGCTGACCCTGCCGTCCTGAGCCTGGCTGGGCGGGTGCTGTGTCCCAGTCTGTGGCATCAATAAAAAGTGCAAACGGAGCCTCTGGATGCGTCACTGCCCGCCGCCTCGGGGCGCACGGCCCGTGGCCGTGATGGGTCAGGGAGGGGTCTGTCCCTGTCCCCGTGCCTCAGGCTGCCGTCACCAAAAACCAAGCTGGTTTAAACAAAAGGGAGACTTGCTGGCCCAGCCGAGCCCCAGCCAGAGGGAGCGGGAGGCCGGGCTTTGCTCACCCGCAGGCGCCCCCGCTGGCCGTTGTGACCCGGGTCAGCGCGCCTACGGGACCAAGGCAGCTGTGTATCGGCCCTTCCTGCCTTCGCTTAAGGGAATGGCATGTGACACTGGAAGCCTTTCTCCCCCACCCGCACGGCCCCTGCCCCCGTCACCCCTGGGTCCGCCCTGCCCCTTGGGTCACCGCTCCAGCGTCCTGTCGCCTGGGGCTCTGCCATCTCTTCCTCTCCTTCCCAGCCCCCAGGGAGGCTCCTCCAGGAGAACGGGGCTGTCAGTCACCCCCTCCTGGGACCCAGTCCTGGGAGCTGTCTGCCCAGAGGGCTCTGCCTGGAGCCCGAGTTCCTCCTTAGAGAGGAGACGCTTCCTGCTAAGGAGATGGCCTGCGGGCGGAGCGGAGGCCTTCTTGGGGTCGCGCGCCCCAGGTTTGTGATGGTCGCTGTCCTGTTGTGCACTGTGGGGGCTGGCTGCTAGTGACACGCACGCAGCTGCCTGTTCTCACGCAGAAAATGTCAGAAGGAGGCGGGGCGTGCTCCCGACCCGAGGGGCCGTGGGCTTCATTCTGCTCTTGTTACTTTGTGGTGCCTGGGTCGGAGGTCAAGCCAGAGGTGCACGGACCCGTAAAACACCGTGTGATAGTGAGGATTGTCGGCTAGGTCCTGCGCCCCAACCAACCAGGCCTTCAGCTCGGGGGCAGTGACACAGGCCGCCCAGCCTGGCTGGGGCTGGTGTGGGCACCTCCTCTGCCCCCAGGGCCATCTCACGGTCATGACCTGTGCCCGCAGCCTGTAACCCCAGCTGCGCTTCAGCCTGGGGACAGCAGGAGGACAGTCCAGAGTTAGCGGATGTTCCTGCCTTGGGCATAATTCTCAGCAAGGACTCCCGGCGCTAACTGCTCCAGAGGCCGCACGTGGGGCCTGGCTGGAGTGCTGTCCTCACAGGAGGGAAGACAGGTCCTGGGGAGTCACTTGAAGTCCTCCTGTTGCACCCCAGGGCATTCATTGTCCCAAGAAAATCCGAGAAAAACATTTTTGAGAAAACTAACATCTGCCTCAGCCCAAGGCTCTGGGATTGCTGGGAGTGGCGAGGGGAGGCAGCCTTTTTAGAAATGCTGATTATTCTAAGCTGGTTATCTTGAAGAAGTGAAAGGCGGAGGAAGGACCTTTGGCCTCCCCCACGGGCCTGTGACATCAGATGAGGGCCTGCTCCAGGGAGGGCGCCGCCGGAGGTAGCGAGTTCACTACCAGCTGCGCGCGGCCAGGCCCTGACCAAAGTCCTGTCTGGGTGCCCGTGTTCAAGATTCAAGACGACGTTTCTTTACCAAACCTTTGCTTTTCCACCTCCTGGGGAATCACTTTCCCGCCCTTGGAAGCCCCCCACCCCTCCTCGTGTCCTGAGCTGCAGACGGCACTGAAGCCGTAACCGCCCCGTTTGTCCCCAGCTCTCACATTCCTCGGGGACACCGTGCATACATAATAAAGAGGGTCATTGAGTCCAGCCCGAAGAACTTGGACAAGAAGGAGGAAAGCTAATGTCTCACTCCCACAGCGTCGGCCAGCCACGCGCGAGGACTTCCCTGGCTGGCCTAGCCTGCCGCTTCGGGACTGCCGGGGATGAGGCGCGGGCGTCTGGCCGTGTTTTTCCCGTGTCAGCGTGACCCAGACCCTTGTCTGCAGTGTTTGGTGGAGGGACACCGGTAGGAATTTTTCCTCTTTCTGGATTTGGATTAGTAGATTTGTGGAAGTAGTTTCTTGGGCAAACACAATTCTGGTGAAGATTTGAACACACTCGTTTCTGGTTTTCTTTGTGCCCTTGGCCCCGCTCTGTCCGGGGAGCTTGGTCTTGGTCCCGTCTTCGGTCTCTGACCCCAGCGGGCGCACGCATCAGCCAGTCTAGCAGGCACGGGCGTCTGGGCGGCTGTAGCCCGGCCACGGCCATCCTTTCGCCTCTTCATCCAGCTGCGCCAGCTCTCGGGGGAGTTTGTCCTAAGGGTGTCAGTCCGCAGGGGCCTTTGTCATCTCAGCCTTGTGGCTTCACTGCCTGCAGCAGTGAAGGGATTTACTGGCTTAGACTTGCTGTAGGAGTGACTCAGTGGGTTTGCAGAGCCCCCGACTGGTCCTTGCGGAGAGGGTGGCCTTGGAGAAGGGGCTGGTTCAGCGCACAAGGGGAAGGTAGGGCACGGCCCTTGGAGGAGTGACGTTCTCTGGGACAGCAGAGGCCGCACCCTGGAGGGAGCAGTGTGGACTTCGACCCAGATGTTTGAGGGAGCCGGTCCTCCGGCCCCGGACGGCCCCAGTGGTGAGTGGGAGGGACCAGGACTACCCACACCTTCCCGGCTCGGGTGCGTGGGCCTGCTGTGAGGTGGAAGCTCACAGCCTGCTGGGATTGGATTCCATCCCCCAGACACGTACGTGGAAGCCCTAACTCGCAGCCCCGCAGAATGGGACGTGATTTGGAAACGGGACCTTTGCAGGCGTGGGACTGATGCCCCTACGCAGGGGGGTACCGGATAGAGACCTGCACACAGGACAGGGCCATGGGAGGGTGGAGGTGGGGTCGGGGGACGTGTTTGCCAGACAAGGAACGCCAGGATTGCCCGGGGCCCCCAGCAGCCAGCGGAGAGGCCGGGGACGGGCGCAGAGGAGCCCAGGCTGAGCGACAGCAGGTTCCGGCCCAGCCCCTGGCGGCCTGAGCAGACGCGCACATTGAGGGTTTGGCTTTGGGAAGCTGTCAAAAATGTCACAAGTCATCAAACACTTGACTAAATACGACCACAGCTCACTGTGAAACAGCCCTGGTTATCCACGTAACCAAAGTGACAATTAAAAACTTCAATCCAAGTAGAGAAATTTACATGATTATTGAAGACTTTATTTTTTAATATCAAGAAGACGCAATATTGAAAGACTGATGTTTGAACATTCAAGTTTTCTTAAGTCCTCAAGGACCCAATTAACACAACATGGAGCCCTGACTGCTGTGGCTCAGTGGGTTGGGTGTCGTCCCCCAAAGCGAATGGTCGTTGGTTCAATTCCAGGTCAGGGCACAGGCCTGGGTTGTGGGTTTGGTCCCCAGTTGGGGTGCAGAGGCAACTGATCGACGTTTCTCTCCCTCTCTTTCTCCCTCCCCCCCTCTCTAAAAATAAATAAATAAAAATCTTAAAAAAAAAAAAAAGGCAATATGAAGTACAAGAAATTATTCGGATGACGCGCGTGTAATCCCCGCTTCCCGGGCAGGCTGTTCAGGCCGGCCTAGAGCAGGGGCGGCCTCTGACCGCCGTTCAGCGGGTGTTCGCGCTTACACCCTCCCCTCCACTGCCGGCAACGCTGTCACACAGACTTCAAGTTTTTAATTAAAATGACATCGACTCAGAAACGGAATCGATACCCCTACTGAGCAGACACACAACATTCCGTGGTGACCGGGGGCGGAAGCTGCAGCTTTGCTGGACTCTGGGTCCACAACAGGCCGTGGGCACCTAGACACGGGCCTCCTGCAGAGTAACGGGGTCCGAGGTGCCCCAGGCCCAGAGGACAGCTGCGCCGGCACCGTTGCACGGAACCGGGGACCGGGTGTGTCCCCTGCTGGGACAACCCAGCCCTCACTGCACATGGGCCCCGGAAGGGGTGTCCGAGAGCCCCAGGCAGAGGCACCCACAGCATTTCCGGCCAGAAATAGTGGCAAAGAGATGCACCGACCAAGCCCGGGTCCTTGAAGGGCCGGGTGCTGTGGGTGCCTGCCCTTGGCCTCCCCACTGCCTGCATGGGGCGGTGCTGGGTGCTGCGTCCCCTGGACACCCGCCCAAGCCGGCGGTGAGCGTGAGCTTAAGCCTGATTCCGAGCCCTCCCTGCACCCCGCCTGCACCCGGCTGCTCCTGTACCCCGTATCTGGTGATCTCCGCCTCCAAGTACTGCTGTGGCCTCGCTGGGCCTTCCAGCCCGTGGCACATGGGCGCGGGCATTGCCTTGGGTGCCAGACTGAGCCTGAGCTAAGCTCTTCTTGGGGGTCCGACTTGCCCGTCAGACCCGACGAGAGGATAAAGGAGAAGCTCGTAGCTCTTGGGACTTTCTGGAGAATTCTGTTTCTCACAACTGCTTCTTCACCCCCCAGTGTGTGCAGGCTGCCCTCCAAAGCCATGGCCAGGACGGCTCACCCTTCCCGCCTCGCCCCGGAGTTCACTCGGGCACGAGAGCCTTTCCGGGGCGCCCAGAGCTTGCATTTTGGTTCTTTATTCCACTCAGCCGCAAACAGCCGCCCGGCTCCCAGCCTCGGCTTGGGCTGCAGGAGACAGAAGGGTCCCAAGTGGCATCGATTTCAGAGTCACCGAGGCCACTGTCGGCTAAGCTGGGAGGGGGCGAAGCCTGAGCCTCTCTGTTGGGGGGGAGGGGTCCCTGAGGACTGGAGCTGAGCTGACTGGGACCAGGATGGGGGCGGGGGGGTGGGCGCGACCTCAGCCAGCCTGGAAGGTGAGGTGTTGAGAGTAGGGCTCAGCGCCGGGCACTGAAGCCTCTCCTCCAGATCAGGGGCGCGGAGCTGGCGCCGGCAGGGCCGTGTGCAGTGTGTGCGTTGCCCCTGCGAGGGTCCCGCAGCGGGCTTCTCCAGCTGGGCCTGGGCTACCTGCCCCCGCCGGGAAAACGCGAGGGCCAAGCCTCCCGCTCTGCTCCCTGACCCCTCACCCTCCTGTTCACCAGAAAGGCAAACACCGGGAACAGCCCCCCAAGTCTCCACGGTTTCATTGCGCACTCAGTTCTAAGTCAAGTGTGGCTGTAACCGAAGAAAACAAACAGAAGGGTAACTAACGGGTGTGGGAGAGTGGGGGCGGGGACCCCACCCAGAGCCTCGCAGCCCCTGTCTGCAGCAAGGGCCCCTGCGCCCCGCGACCCCCGCCCCCCGCGGCACGGTGGCAAAGCGCAGTGCTGCAGACCTGCGCCCACCAGGCCGCCAGGGCGTGTCCTCCCTGTGGGGAAGGGAGGGGCTCCCACTGAAATGAAACCCCAGCCATTCTTAGTCCTTACGGTTGTGGTTTTCCTTCTCTTCTTTAAACGCCCCATTTTGTTTTCTTATTGGAGAGGAGCGCCAGCTAACTTTTTAATGGACGTCGAGGGAGTGGCTGCAAAAAATAGCCCACTCCACCTCCAAGAGCCTTTCCGGGGCGCCCAGAGCGGCTTTCCCTGCGGCTGCCGGTCCCCAGAGGCCCTTTCCTCCCGACTGACGTCCAGCCCCGGGGCCACGGCTCCGCCCCGCAGGGCCGAGGGGGCCCTGCCCGTCCCTGTTACACCCCCGGAAAGGATGCTCAGGCGCGGCGCGTGGGCGCCCTCTGCGGACCAGGTTCTCAGTCCGCTCGTGAGTGAGCCTGCCTCTCTCTTACTGTGAATTGACCCACCTCTTAGCTTCCTTTTTAGACGTGTTTCATAATGGATAATATATTTATATTGCCGAGCGAGTGTTTATGTTTATGATTGCACTGCATTTCTGTGGAAGCACACCCCTTACAGGTCGCCCACGTAAAGTGTGCAGTTCAGTGGCGTGCAGTATATCCAGCATTGTGCAGTCACCGCCTAACTCCACTTTGGAACTTCTCATCACCCCGAAAAGAAGCCCCTGCTCATCAGCATCAGTCGCTCCCCATCTCCCCCCAGTCCCGCCAGCCCTAGGCGACCCCCAGCCTACTTCTGTGTCCCAGGATTTAACCGTTCGGGACACGTCATGCCGTGGACTGACACCAGGTGTGGTCCTCTGCCCGGTGTCTGCACTCAGCACAGTGTGTTTGGGCTCATCCGTGCTGCGATGTGCCTCGATTCCCCCTTTCTTCCCGTGGCTGCGTCGCGCTCCGCTGCACGGACGCACGGCGTGCATCCGCCGATGGACACCCAGGTCCTGGCTCTGATTAATGATGTTCCTGTGAACATCCATCTGCGAGTATTTGGGCACACGTCGTCACCCCTCTCGAGGACGTGACTAAGAGTGGAACCGCTAGGCAGATGTTTAATCATTTGGGGACAAACAGACCCTTTCCCAAAGCATTGGCGCCGTCCTGCATTCCCGACAGCATGTGTGAGGAGGGCTCCAGCGTCCCACATCCGTGCGGACACTGGACATTACCTGACGTTCTGATTTTAACCGTAGGAGTCGGTGTGAAGCGGGGGTCTCAGTGCTGTGGGACTTGCGGTTCCCTGGTGGCTCATGACGCTGAGCATCTTTTCAGATGCTTACGCGATCGCTTGTCTATTTTCTTTGGAGAAATGTCTATTCAGATTGGGCTGATTTGTCTTATATTATTGCCTTGTAGTTGTTCTTTATAGTCTAGACACACGTCCTTACCTTGGCTCTGTTGGTGCCCAGAGCTGGAGGCTGATGAAGGAAGCTACCTAAGCCTAACTCGACTGTAAAAAGTAAAGTCTGTTTTCAAAATGTATAAACACCCGCAAGGAGGAGATGCTTTGGGTGAAGACAATGAGTTAGTTCTGAGCCTGGAAGTCCTACCGTGTGGTTTTCTGCTGTGCGCCCTGGAGTCACCAGGAAGGGCAGAGTCACGGGCAGGTCCCCCATTTATCAGTGAGGGAAGGGAGGGACCCATAAGGGACAGAAGCGGAGACAGAAGAGGCTTAAACATTAGACAGTCTTTCAGAGGAAAGCGTTCTCATTTATCGTGCTCAGAATTGTGAGGCCAGAACAGAGATTAGTAACTGAGTAACGTTTCTTGGAAAATTCCTTTTGGGGAGAAGGGAGAAAGTGCCTCTGGTCTGGGGCGGCCCAGCAGAGCTCTGCGGTGCAGACGCTGCTTTTTTAAGGAATCCCTTCCCCAAATCCTTTATCAACATTAAACTGATGGGTCATTCTGGAATGTATACATTGGGCATCACCTTGAATTCTCCTTCACAGCCTTAGTTAAAACTCCTCTGCTACAAACAGAGATGTTGGGAACGTGAGTGACCCATACATGGAACACATGTCATAAACTACTGTACTGTATTCATGTTAGAGACACGCTGATCCCGGATCTCACAGGTGAATGGGGGAACTGTTCACGTTTGGATGGAATGATTTGTTTCATTAATTGGTTGGTTCAGGATCTCCCCGTGAACGTCAAGTTCATCCTTGGAGGCATGGAGGAAGCCGGTTCCGTGGGCCTGGAGGAACTTGTCAGGAGAGAGAAGGACGGGTTCCTTTCCAGGTGGACTGCATCGTGATCTCAGACCACCTGTGGCTCAGCCAGCGGCCGTCGCTCGTTTATGGAACGCGGGGGAACAGCTACTTCATGGTGGAGGTACTGGCTGGTGTGGTGGCGTGCAGGCAGGGATCCGTCCTGGGCCCTACTGGGGACAGGGACGCAGCTCTGTGAGTTCCCCTGGCTGCTGGACCTGGGGCACCGGGGAGGTTTTGGGACTGGGGTTTGGGGTGGGGTACATGAGGCTCCCATGCTATGAGCGGCTGTGCTTTGTGTATTGTGCTGCAGATGGGACTCGGGGCATGTGACTCACAAGCCAAAAGGCTTAGGAACTGCAGCTGTGGTGTGGGGGGTGAGGGACAGCTGGGGACGGGGGACGGGAACAGTCCCTGCGCCATGGGCCTGCCGGCATGTCTGGGACGGAAGACGAGGGCCCTGTTCACTTGGCTGCACCTTGAACATGGACGGGGCAGGGAAACGCGAGCTGGGCTGGAGAGATGGGAGGAGTGAATTGGGGAGACAACGAAAAACCTCATCGGACCTGGGTAACAGATTGGGTATGGGGACTGCAGCCTGCCGTCTGTCCGTCTGGACTGCATGGTGTCCGCCAGGCAGAGAATCCCATTTAACCTCACAAGGGCATATTACTCTGCTAGGAAAAGTCAGCTCAGGCCCAGGGACAGAATGAAAAGCACGGGGCTTCACTCTTTTTAATTTGAAACAAGTCAAATGACTGATCTGTAACAAAGTGACACCGGATTGTGTCCCCTACGTGGTTCTCCCTGCTTGGTGCAGACGCAGAAGGACGTGGGTGCGCTGCTCCCAGTTACCGGGCACCTGCGATGTCCAGGCACTGGACGGGTGCTGGGGTACGTACCTAAGACCCCCTCCGCCAATGAGGGTGCTGCCTCTGACCACACAAGGCGAAGTAACGAGTGTGGCCCCACATGGGTGGGCCAGCAGGCGCCTCGGCTCTGTGGGGACATAACCCAGCCAGGCAACGCCCCGATTTCCGACTGGCGTGCCCCGAGAGGCACCCCAGGGTGCTGCAATGGCTTTGAGAACACTTTTTGGAAAGAGGACACGCGGACCTCTTTTCCCTTAGACTGTACAGTAAAGACACGCAACACCAGCCACCCGGTGTGAACGAGTCAAAATCGTGCCTAATTTTTTGTCAGATGGGCAGAGAATATACTTTTTGGTGTGCCACGGAATTTCAGTCATTAGTGCGTGCAGTGGGACGGAGGAGGCCGAACATCGCTGGTCCGCGTGGACGGCAGCAGTGTAACGTGTAAAGGGGTCCCCCCGCTTTGCGAGGGTCACAGAGAGCAAGGCCCTGAGTGCCGAGGGGGCCAGGCAGCAGGACGTGAGTAGACGACGTCACTGTCCTGGTTTTCGACCGCACCCTCCTTAGCCTCTCTCGGGGTCTCGCGGACTCACCCAGACTGTCACCGCCCTTTGGGGACAGGACGGCGGATTGCTGCCAGCGAGTACGTGCACTGCTGGCTGGAGAGAGACGTGGGACAGGGCGTCCAGGCCCGCAGGGAACTCGAGCGCTCTCACAGGCACGCATGGGTCCCCCGGGGCCTCTTTGCGGGCTGAGCCGGAAAGCGGAGCATCACCGTTCACACTCGCCTTGTCTGTGGCTGAGGCCCGCGGGGCGTGTTCTCCGTCCTGCCTCCGTCTTGTCTGTCATTCCCCCATCACTGGCCTCGGTTCGGGCTCGTCTCTTTCTGGGCCCTGCGACCCCGCTGAGCTGTGTCATGGGACACTTGGACATCTGAGTTCAAACACTGATGTCCAGGAGAGAGCTGACTATAGCTATTTACTTATATATTTTTATAAAAAACAAAGAAGAAAACACCTAATTCCCACTTCCCTAATATTTAATTCATGAAACAACCAAAAACGCAGGCACACGCTCGGTGGTGTTATTGCCAAAAACGCATGACCTGTTCCAATGATGAGAAAACAGACAAACCCACACCGAGGAACATTTTACAAAACAGCTGGGCAGCACTCTGCGGGAGGGTCGAAGGTCAGGAAGGACAGGGAAGGACTGAAAACCTGACGCAGACCCAAGGGGGCTGGGGAGCAGAGACGAGCTGCAGTGCAGGATTCTGGGAAAAGGGGGAGCGTCGTGAAGTTCAGAGAAGGTCGGGTCCAGTAAGTCCTATTACCCAGTTTACTTTCCTGTTCATGGCAAGTGTTCAGTAGTCACACAAAGTACTGACACGGGGGGAAGTGGAGCAAGGGGTCCACGGGAAAAATAGCGTTTGTGCAACTTTCCTGTAAGTCTGAAATTAGCTCAAACTAAACATCTTCTTTAAAAACGCGTTTGAGAAGCTGGTAGTTGTAAGGAAGGCAAGCGCAGTTTTCTTCTGGACTCCACCGTCTATTTCAGAGCGCAGACTGCATGGCAGCCAGACGGCACCCAGCGCCACGGGGGTCGCGCGGCGGCGTCTTGCCGTCGCTTTGTCCGTGTGCCTCTTCTTCCTGCGTCCCAGTGTCCGGGACGGAGCCAGACCTGACCCGGGATGGGTCCACCACGCCCACCGCCCCGGTATTCCAGGGTGTTATCCGGAAGAGTGTGCCGATGCTTCTGCTGGGCGCCGTGGACGACGGGGAGCACTCTCGGAACGAGAAAATCAGCAGGTGGGGGCCCGGGGCACTGCGCCCCCCCTGCCCACCCCCAGGACCCAGGACCCCCCCATCGGTAACCTCCAGACGTGCCGCCTACGTCCGCTTAAAGTTACATCCCCAACTCTTTCCATTTCAGTTGCAGACTAGCTTTCCTCCACCGTCTGAATGGGATAACGGCATTTCTCTCTGCTTCCTTCATCAGGCGGAACTACACAGATGGGTCCAAGTTAGTCGCTGTCCTCTTCCTAGAGACGGCTCGGCTGCGTGGTGAGTGACAGGACCTTCCAGCTGAGCTCTGCGCTGCTGGCGCATCCCCTCTCCCACGCCCCAGACAGGAATGGAATCAAAACAACCAGGGCATGTGGGTCCAGGAAGTAATCTTTTCCCTCCCACTTAAAGTATCTCTGGACATTTGGACCCAAACTATAATGTCTTAAAGGCACAGGCATTGGGCATGTGTTGGTGTCCCCATGGCACGTCCTTCTAATGTCACAGCTGTCCTCACCAACTGGGTCTCCCCAAGCTCAGCGGCAGCAGCCCAGGAGTGGCCTCGTCCTGCCCTTGAAGCACAAAGACAGTCCTGATTGGACTCTCCCCTTGCGACGACCGGCGAAGTCACGGTGCTGCTTCCCATGTCCAGTGGTGCCCCTGACACAAGTCATTCCACCCGTGACCGTTGGTCCTCACGTGCCCTTGCTTGTGCCCCGTCTTCCTTGCACCTGAGTAACAACAGCGGTGGTCCCACCTCTGACTGCCGTCGTCTCCTGGTGGGCGTGTTTTTAGAGGAGCTGCTAAAGCTGATACTGTGTTACCCTCTTGCTTGCCCTCCATTTATTTTCCCTGCTTCTGAAAAGCTCCGAAGCAGGAACGATCGCCACCCGTGTCCCAGACAGGAACGACCGCCGCCCGCGCCCGAGACGGGAACGGTCGCCGCCCGCGTCCGAGACGGGAACGATCGCCGCCCGTATCCTCATACCATTTGGGATTCCTTGGGTGAAGATGAGTCTTTTTTATCGGAAGTCTTTTTACCTTAGTTGGGATGGATGCCCTCGACCACCCCTCCCGAATTCTGTTCTCTCTTTCTCGCCCCCAGTAGAGGCCCGCTCTCTCTCCCAGGTCTGTGCACACGTGGCTTCACCACAGCAGCATCAAGCCTGAAAGAAGTTTGCTCCGCCCACTGGATGCTGACTCAATGACTTCATCTAAATTGCTCAAAGCTTTTAATAGCACCAGTGATAGATGGAGAACTAATCAACCCCGACTTCCGTCACACAGTCTGTATTTAAAGCCGTCAGCGAGTGCGCGTTCATTACTCATTTGAGTTAGCTGTCTTGTTGGGCTTGATTGGATTTGAGGCTGTAAACAAACAAGCCAACAAGAATGTAATTTTTCTGAGGTTGAGTGTATGTAAACAAGTCAATTCAATCTTTATGAATTCATTATCTAAATCACATTAATGGGGAAGAATTTAAGGGCCTATTAAAAATGTTTCTGTTGTGATTCCAAATAAAAACAAGCCCAGTGCATTCCAGCTTACCGGGACTCTGGTCACGGAAAGGGGGCCCCACCGACGCCTCAGCCCGGTGGGTCACATACCGAGGGTCCACATCTCTGACGGGGAGATCATCAAGTCCTGGGGTTGAGTGTTGACAGGTGTCTGATATTCTTTGCTGTTAAGCGTGGTTCATGCTTGCTGGATGACATTGAATCATGTGACATCCTGGATTTTGTGGGGCCTCCCTGATGTATTTGGCAGAGTTCCCAAGATCCAACGGTGCCAGAACTCTACTATGCTAATTTGTAGTTTTAAAAGGGTCTTCAGATAAGTCAATTAACAAGAGCTGGTTGTAAAATATAGTGTGTCCACTTCTGAGCAATGGAACATCAGTTTTACTCAGTCGCTGAATAATAAGACTTTTTTTTTGACCTGCACTCCCACTGATCTGAGATTTGCAGTGTCTCGGTTGATTATTCAGACCTCCGAGGTCACTGAATCTAGGAGATTCCCAGCCTGGGGTGCTCAAGTCCGGAGCCCATCACCCCAGCTCTCACAGGTCACTAGATTTTCTGTCTGCCTCCAGTGGTCTAGCCAGCCAGGTCCAGCGGTGACGATGGCACCAGAAAACCAGCGTCTTCCAGGTAGGGTCCCTTCGGAGAGGTGACAGGAATCTACCCAGTTCCTGGCCAGGAGACCGGGGAATCCTCTGTTGGAAGACAAAGAACTGGAGGAGAGCGGAATTTAAATGGTTGCCTGAAGAGTTTCACTGAAGGAACGTAGGCACGTGGGGAAGAACGGCCCCCGCACGCCGGCGGGAGGGGCTGCGGTGCATGGCAGGGGTGCCCCGCGCCAGGGTCCGGGGCTGACCGCCGGCTGGACTCGGCCGATGCCCTCGGAAAGCACGGGGGACTGGGGCTCTTTTGGCTTCGTGCTGTATTTGTAACAAGACAGCGTGCTGGTCGGAGACCCTGGGGGAGCGCACGGGAGGGGGCGAGCCCTGGACCGCAGGGGACCGAGCCTCTTCGGATTCCACAGCCCCTTCCCCGACCTCCCCTGAGAACCGGCCAATCCTCCTGGTATTTCATATCTAAAGCTCGGTCCTTCCCAAACGGAAACTTCCACCTGTCTCCCTGAACCTCCTGTCCCTCCGGGGCTCCCTCCCCGGCCCATGGACCTGCAGCATCCTGAGTCTTCTTGGACACTTGCCCCTTCCAAATCCAATGCGATGTCAAGACCAGTCACCTCCATCGCTCAAAAGCCACCACGTCCTTCCCCTCCACTGTCACCTCCCAGAGCCTGTAAGCCCAGCCCTGTCACTCTTGGTGGGTTATTGCAAAAGCCCTGACCTAACCTCTTTGCCCACCCGGGCAGACCCCTCCAGGGCCCCTCCCATCTGCTCACAACCGTGGAGCAGCCTGCGGGTCCCGGCAGTGTCTACAGAACGGCTCACCCTGTTCTCCGCCGTCTCCTCCAGCGCAACCCCAGCCTTCCAATCCTCTGGCCTCTCAACCCCAAAGCCGCCTGCCCCGAGCCTTCTCCTGTCCCTCCGGGTCTGGCTCCCCAACCAGCCTGCCTCCGTGGTATTCCTCAGATCTCCGCTTAGCTGAGCCTACTCAGGGAAGCCCTTTCCCACTCCCGAGTGAGTTAGGGGTCCCTGGTCACCCTCAGTCTCCGTAGTTCGGTTGTCCCGTTTAGTGTAATCTATTTTCTTAAGTCCCCGCCCGAGGCTCTGCTCCCTGGTATTGAGAAAGAGGGAGAACAGGGAAGAGCTGTGAGAAGCACTGACCGGTCGCCTCGTGTATGCGCCCGGCCTGAGGACCAGTCAGCGCCCTAGGGGAGTGCCTTTGCCGGGGATTGAACCCGCAACCTCTCTGGTGCACAGGACGAGGCTCCAACCAACCGAGCCACCCGGCTCAGTTGCTATACTATTTTAAATATCCAGTTTTAGGTGTACTCAATGTCATCTGGCTATTATTCTTATCTAAAGTATTTTATTGATTTTTTAGAGAGAGCGGAAGGGAGGGAGAAAGAGCAGAAGAGAAACATCAATGTGTGGTTGCCTCTCGTGTGCCCCCAACTGGGAACCTGACTGGCAACCCAGGCCTGTGCCGAGTGGGAATCGAACAGGTGACCCTTTGGTTTGCAGGCCTGGGCTCAATCCACTGAGCCACACCAGCCAGGGCTCATCTAGCTATTATTTTATTTTATTTATTTGTATTTTTTCTTTTTAGAGAGAGGGGAAAGGAGAGATAGAAGGAGAGAAACATCACTGTGTGGTTGCCTCTCGCGTGCCCCCGACTGGGAACCTGGCGTGCAACCTAGTCATGTGCCCTGACTGGGAATCGAACCAGCGACACTTGGTTTGCAGGTGGACGCTCAATCCACTGAGCCATAGCAGCCAGGTTAGCTATTATTTTTTGTTAGTTTTCAATTCGTTTGAATATTAACTGCATGTGTAATAGCTAAAAAATTAAACAATGATTTGAAGTCTTGATTATATGAGATGAAAGAAGATATTTGTTGCTGTGATAATGCACCTGTGGTCAGAGCTGTCTGTACTTCCATTCACGGCGAGCAACACAATTGAAACCCACGCCGGGCCCTTGCCTCTTCCTGCTGTGCTCCTCTGACGGGCTCTGTAGCATCTACATTCTACTTGGTAGAGCACTTGATTTAGAAGCAAGAGAATTTGCTCCTCGCTGTACTGAAAAGAACGTTCCTCTCCAGGGAACAGGCTGGGGGCTGGGCTGGGACGTTCTCTGCTTTGCTCTGCCATCCAAATGCTCAGTCAGTTGATGAAGTGCAAAAACAGAGGTACGGATTTTCTGAAGCAAAGGGATCTCGTTTTTCTTCCCAGCATGATGTGAAAGAGAATGGATGGGAGGTGTAATGACTATAATTTCCAAACAGTTATGGTAAGTAAATAAATGCTTCTGAGTGCTTTAAATTTGGGGAGATTGAAGAGAACAAAATGTCATTATGTGGAAAAATTATATTTAAAAACACTATTCTCGTGTACTTTCTTATTCAGAGTAAGAAAAGATGTCATAGAAATTATGCCTTTGACTATAACAGAAAATATGAAGTTTAAAGCCATTTCACCTCCCACACTGAAATTCACCGAAAGGCATTCAGAGGAGCTTACACTTAAAATCCTAGAGTGGGAGGGTAAGTGTTCGTGGCAGCCCGTCACCGTTACTGTAGGTGGGCATTTGACTGCAATGACAGAGTTCTAATTTAAAGGAAATTAGAACTTTAAAGGGAACGGTGACAGTAAATTAGTCGTCAAAAAGGAGTCACTCCAAATGACCAGTGTCTCCTTTCAAATTTACAGAATCATGATCATATAAAGGAGGCTCTGCAGACTTTAAGCCCCTGGCGAGGAGCCAGAAGGCAGAGCGCAGGCGTGTTAGGCCGGCACAGACCGAGGGCGCGGAGAGCCAGAGGGAGGCAGCACAGGCTGCAGATCCTGCCCGACCTCTGGATGGACCTCTGCACGCTGCACCCCGAGGCCGCTACGTCTGCCAGCCACGGCGAGGGGGCGTGACCACGGGCCCAACAGCTGCCTGTGAAAACAGCGCCTACAACCGCCGGGCTCTTCGGAGGAACAGAACTGAACCCGGAATCCCTATGTCCTACTACTCCAACGTCTAGGATACAAATCAGTTACTTGGCATGTAAGCAGGCGGCAAACATGACTCATAATCAAGAGAAAATGTAGCTTACCACCAAGAAATAAGAAAAAAATTACTAGCTGCTTTTAACAGGTGACTGAAGAGACAGGAGAATCGGGAACATACAAGCTAGATCAACTGAAATTATCCAATCTGCTGGTCTGAGAAAAAAAGAATAAAAATAAGACAAACCAAAGAGCTTCAATGAGTTGTGTGTAATATCAAGAGACGTAACGTATGTTTTATTGGCATTTGAGAGAAAAAGGAACGAGGGCATCGCCCCTGTCCTGTTAAGGAGCCTCCTTGCTGGGGCCACACCAGCCACCGGGCCGGGCTAGTAGGAGCCATCTGTGTGTGAGGAGGTGTGGACCAGTGGGGAGGGGCAACGGTCCCCGCTACCACGCATCATGGAGAGCACCAGAGAGTGTGACACGTCCCTTCGAGCTTCACTCTGTAGAGGTTACAGGATCCCGGGAGACAGTGCATCTCAGGTGTCAGCTCAGTGCCTGGCATTCACAGAGCTGGTGTATCATCTCTCGTGTACCCTCCTGCTAATTATGCCGCCTGCTCTTATGAAAGTGTTCACTATTATCCAGTGGAAAGAACGACAACTACCTGGAAAAAGATGTAAATCTGTTGACTGCTGTATTCCCTCAAATACGAGAGCGTACATTTTTTATTTATGAGGCTTGACAACTTTGGCTCTGAGTTTTTCTGTCTGCAGCAGGGGTAGATTTGAGAATGGTCCTTCTGCACCATTTAAGTTGCTTCTGGGTGCAAGTAGAAGAAAAGCTGGCAAACAATACAAGGGCTTTCCCGGGCTGGTGCCGGCGGATGCGCCGGGCAGGGCCGGCTGTCTGGGAGCCCCCGCCTGCCCCGGGCACCTGCGCACCACTCCCGTCAGGCGGGGCTCGGAGGACTCCTTCGCTGATCTTCACCCTTAGAATAAGAACACCAGTCCTTGCTGAGAGCCACGGAAACTCCCGACTGGAAGTGAGGGACCCTTGGGTGTTGAGGAGACGGTTGTATTCTGAGAGCTGCGCTGGCCCTCTGATGAGGGAAGAGTCATGACTCTTCCACACTTACTTTTGTTAAGGACCAGCAGCTTAAAACTAAACACGGTGAAGGCAGGAGGCTGTCCACTTGTTTTAGAAAATTTGAGTGGTTTGTAATGCTTAAGGACGCTTTAATTTTTTATGGTACAAGTATTAGGATAAGTATAAACATTTCCATGGTTTAAACCACATCTCCTGCCAATGATGGGTGACAGTTGTCTTCCCTTAAAGTTCCACTAGGTTCCCCCGATCCCAACATCAGGGTCATGTGCTCATTAGCCAACGTCCTGTAGGTTAAAGGAAGAACTATAACCCAGACCGTCTCACCCTCAGTTCAGGGGCCCCATGGAGAAATTCATGAAGACAGTTTACTGCAGAAAAACTAACGTGGGGAGTTATTTGTATAACCAGATACAAACCCTCCCCTCTCGAGGCTGAGGTGATGGGGGACGCCTTAGCTGCGGGTGTAGGGGTCACAGGCGCTTGAAGAAGCCGTGTCTGCAGCAGGAAAAAGGATCAGCAGCGCAGAGAGCGGAGCTGGAAGACGATGGGCGGGCAGCCGCATGTGTGAGGTCAGCGGCGGGACCGGCAGCCCCCACGCTGGCCAGGCTCCTCCATCAGCTCTGTCCCGTCACTGGAAGGAACTGGGCCGTGGAGCAAGCTGCCCACAGGCTCCACGAGTCTCCCACAAACACCTGCATCTGGCTGGTCGGCCACCTCCGTCCAGAAAGGCTGCGTGGCCTTCCCCCTCTGGGGCGCCTGGTCCTTCAAATGCCAGACGAGCGTAGAGAAGCCGTGGACTCTTGCGTTAGAGCAACCCTGTAAAACGAATTACAAGTTCTTGTCCTGTGGCTACATCAAGGTGTGGGGAGAAGTAATTTTTAAAAAAGCCCCAAGGCTTTATGTATGTATTTATATGTAATATAAATATTATACAAATTTTATAAAGCTCATATAAATAACCCTGGGTCTTCCCATATAATAAATTTTTAAAAATATTAATTTTCCTAGTGAGACAGAAAAAATTATCCAAATTTTCCTATATTCTTGGGTGTTTCTAGAGCACTGCATGAAATATAGATGCTTCATAAACAACAGCTATCATTATTAGTATTACCTAATGGAACCAAGTCCTTTATGTTAGACATTAGCTTTTATTTTTTTTTTAATTGATTTTAGAGAAACATCATTTGTTGCCCCATCTATTGACGCATTCACCGGCTGCTTCTGTATGTGCCCCCCTGACTGGGCATTGAACCCCCAACCTTCGAGCAACTGGATGCTGCCCTAGCCCACCGAGCTGTCCGGCCAGGGCTCATTTATAAATTTTAGAACCTCTTCCACTAATACAATTTTAAAAGAAGGGAACTGGGTCCTAAGTGACTGTACACAAGAAGGAGGTTAAATTCATTCCCTTAAGGTCACATTTTGATATGAACGGTCTGGTCTCAGCAAAATAATGGACGACGGAACTGAAAGGTCAACTCAGATTTCCTCTCGCCGCGCAGAGAAAGCCGGTGAAATGGTAACAGGATCCCCAGGTGGGAACGGAGGCCGGAATCGCCCCGCAGGCCACGCGACGCCTGATCCACGAGCGGCGGTTCTTGTGGACAAACTGATCACCTGTCGCGCAAGCCCAGCGCTGCGGAAATTGCTGATGGGCACTACACTTCCAGGTCAATTTTAAGTACATTTCAAAGGAACCCTGAAGACAGCCTCCAGTTTTCTTCCTTTTATTCACTAGGCATCCAGTCGAAGTCAGTTAATGAAATAAACAGGCCACCGACACGCTGGTCACCTGCTCCGCGAAGCCCGTGCTCCGCGTGTCGTTCCGCGCAGTGCGCGCCCAGCCCCCTCCAGCCGCCCGCCATGCGGCCCCTTCCTGCCGCGGGGACCCGGCACTCCCCCGGGCGCTGATGCAAACGCGGTCGGGTACGCGCTGCTCTCCGTCCTGACTCTTCCGATCCGAGCAGCTCGGCGCGGAAATCGGCCTGGGAGCCGCGGCGGGCAGCAGGCCTCACTACCATTACAAGGCCACCGTCACAGGCTCCCAGTCGCTCCCTCTTCCCACCTGCGACCCCGTATCTCAGCGAGGCCCCTGGGCCCACGAGAGCAGGGCCAGCTCTTCTCGGGCGCCGCTGCGCCGGGCGCCGTGGCCCGCGGGCTCTCTGGCCGCGTCCCCCTTCCCAGGCCCGGGAGCCCGGCCTGCCTTTCCTCCTTCTTGCCGGGCCTGGCGCCGTTAACGTCCCCACACAGGCCCCGCGGCAGCGCCTGAAACAGCCCGGCCGTTTTCCGCGTTCGCCGCCCACCCGCACCACCTCCTGGAGCTCCTCGGCCTCTGAGCTCGGCTGGCGGCTCCCCCAGGCCTGCGACTGCGAGGACCTCCATCTGGCGTCTCTCGAGACTTCCTCTTAGGCTGCGGGTGCGCACGCGCCTGGCTCAGCAGAAGGGTCGCGGTCCTCGACGTGTGAGGGTCTCAGAGGCGCCGGGCACCGCTCAGGCCGGGTCAAGGCCAAGGGAAGCGGCCGTGCGCCCGGCAGCCTCCGCGGCCCTCGCACCGCCGGGGGCGCGTCCGTTCCGCCCACGCTGCCCTCTGGGTTCCCTATGGCGGGCAGGCTGGCGGGCGAGGGGATGGAGGGACGGGTCGCGGAGGCGGGGTAGCCGGGAGGGACCCGCTCGGGGACCCTCTATAAAGGCCCGTTAGCCCTACAGCTCGGACACCTCCAGCCCTGCGGCCTGACGACTATTTCCTCTTCTGTAATTGACTCCCTCGGCCTTCCGCCTTCCTCTCGGGGAGGGGCAGGACTTCCGGCTCCATCTCCGAGTGACTTCCGGCAAGAGCTGATGTACCGAAAACAAGTCGGCACCGAGGTCCGTAGGCCATTCAGGGCAAAAAAGAAAAAGAGCGAGAACTCGACGTGGGTTCTACTAAACCAGTCCCGAGATCCCGATGTTTCGGTTGTAATGTCCGGCGATCGGTCCACAACGAAGTCGACCTGGGAGCTGCCGGAAGTCGCTCCAAGGAAAAAACAGGAAGTCCCGCCCCTTCCTCCCAGAGGGAAGACGGTGAGCCAGAGGAGTCAGTCGTAGGGGCGAGCAGGGGCGATCCTGTCGGCAAACAGGTAAGTTACTGTCTGGCCGGGGCGGGGGGTTTGGAGGCGGGGACCGTCCAGCGTCAGCGCGGGGCCTGGGGGCGGTGGCTTGAGGGCCGGGGCGTCCGCGGCTGGACGCCGGGAGCCCCGCCAGGGCCCTTCGCTCTTCCTCCTCCCCCTTCCCCCGCCTCCGCCCCTCCCCGCTCGCCGGTCCCTCCCGGCGCCGCCCAGACTCGCCCCTCACGCTCCCGCTGGTCCCCGCCGCCACCGCCGGCCTGCGCGCCAGCCCTCCCCGGCCGGCCCCTGGCAGCGCCGCGCGCGCCCGAGGCGCTTCCGTTTCCCCGCGTCGCCGCGCTGTCAGCGCCGCAGCGGCGCCCCGCGCCCCCCTGCCGCGGCCGGGACGCCTCTTACCGCGCGCTGGCTCCGGGAGTGGCACCAGCGCGCCCCGGCGTCGGGCGCAGGCTGGGCGGCGGCTGCCTCCTTCCGTGGGGCACGCCGGGCGCGCAGCGGCCCCGCGGGGGTCGGCGCCCCCAGCCTGGAGGGGGAGCGCGGGCTGCTGCGCGCGGCGGTCTCGGCGGTGTCGGGTGCCCGCGGACGCGCGCCGGTCCCGAGCGCCTGCCGCTGCCGGGGCCGAGCCTGGGGAGCCGGGCGCTGCTGACCCCTGGCGGCTGCGCGGCGCCCGGAACGGCCCGTTTATTCATTGGGCGTCGGGGAGGACGCACCCGGGGTTCCCTTGCTCCGTAGGTCGCCGCAGCCCAGCGGGGACCGGGCTGCAGCTTCCTGTCCGCGCCCGAGCACGTGCGGGGCGGGTGGGCTGGAGCCCGGCGGGCGGGCGAGGAGGGCCCGTTGGCTGGGCCCTGGGTCTGCGTGAGCGCATCCGCGTCGGAGGGACGGTTCCCTTTCCCGCCGAAGGAGGCCGGCACTGACCAACGTTAAGGCAGGACTCAGGTCTCGGGCGTTCTTCCTCCACGCTTGCTGCCGGGGACATGGCAGACCCCGCACCACCTCCGAAAACCCCCAAGGCCGGGCTCCGTGTGCCCCGTAAGGCCGTTGTGAGGATAACGCTGCCGTTGCTGCGGGGCCTTAGAAAAGCTGCGGCACAGGACAGGGGCTCCCTGGCCCCCAGCCAGGCCTCCACGTCCCAGACGCCGTCCCGCTGCCGCAGAGCGGGGCCTGCCGCCCGAGAGGGCTTCCAGGGGCGGGGGAAAGGCAGGCGCTGGCCCGGGACCCTGGCCCGGGACGGCGAGGCCGCGGCGCGCCCCCGTGGGTGGGTCGGAACCCATGGGCAACAGACGCTTCCGTTTGGGCCGGCCTCTGAGATTGGGTTCGCAGGTAACACAGGTTGTGAGAACAATCTCGCTTTATAAACCCACAAGTAGATTAAATGAAGCTGCGTTTCTTCCGCGGTGATGGAAACTTCTAGATCAATACATTTTAAAATGATTTCTCGTATGTGCCAAGTCCTTTCTGGGGTCCTGTCGCACGCGTTCTGTCTGGGAGAACGGGCCCGTCCTGAACTGGAATCGGTGTTGAATTCCCGCAGCAGAGGGGACCTTGCAGTGAGTGTCTCAGTCGCCTTGGGCTCCTGTAACAAAACACCGTAGCCTGGCCCGCCGGAAACACGGTTCTTTCTCACAGCTCTGCAGGCCGGGAAGTCCAAGATCAGGGTGCGGGCCTCTGGGGGGGGCTCCTGCTGGCCTGCCGAGGGCTGCCTCCCTGCGGCGTCCTCACGTGGCAGAGAACGGAGCGAGCTCGGCTTGTCTCCCTCTTACAAGGGTGCTGATCCCATCTTCGGAGCCCGTCTCTCGACGTCATCTGAACCCAGTCACCTTCTCAAGGCCCCTCCAGATCCCATTACATGGGGGTCAGACCTCAAGGCATGCGTGTTAAGGGGGACACAGTTCAGCCTGGTGGGTGGGTTACTCTGAATTTCTGTTACTTGGAATTACTGTATCTTTCGCACTGTAAGACGCCCCTGACCATAAGAGGCACCTGGGTTTAGAGGAGGAAAACAAGAAAAAAATATTCTGAACCAAATGGTGTGCTAAGATATGTAATAAAATATAACAATAATATTTCAACCATGGAAAGTGAACAGCAGTCAACAGCATATTGAGAACATCGTCACTGTCATTAACAGATGAGGAGAGACTTGAAGGGTCAAGTGCTCTTCTGGTTTCCTGGGAACCCCAAGAACTCATCGTCGCTGGTGTCAGAATCTATGAAGCTCAGTCGCTCACAATCACTGATATCACTTTCTTCGCTGTCTTCATACTGACCAGACGCCCTGAGATTCAGCAGGAAAGTGGGACATTTAAGTGTCCCCAGGTGTTTTGTGTGGGCCTGCCGCTTCCTCTTCTAACAGCTGTCGCCACCGCTGACAGGCCAGGTCATACACATCATGGTCTGTGACGCATCATTCACTCCATAAGACGCACCAACATACGCCCCCCCCCCCATTTTTGGGGGAAAGAAAAGGGTGTCTTATGGAGCGAAAAATGTAATTCCTCCAAAACAGACTTGATGCAGAACTAAATAGGAAACGAAGATTAGTGTTTATATAGCTTTTCACTCAAGCAGACACAATTTTCTTTAAAATAATTCTTTTTGATACTGTGATTCAGACACTAATGGATGAAGAAATTGTGGCAGGTTCATTTTGACGAAGGGACTACACGGTGACCCACAGTGGTGCTCATCACGTTCAGGACTTGTGGGAAGGGATGCCCCCCATGAGCTGCCAATGAGGGCACAAGGACTGTGGCATTGACCTCTTGCAGCCCCCTTGTCACCTGATGGGGAGGCTGAGCCAGGCTGAAGCTAAGGGACAGATCTGTCCTGGGGATTAGAACCCGGCCTCCTGGCGGGCGGGCTGGCCTTTTGGCTCCTTCCCCAGTGGTTCTCAAACTTAGGTGTGTGGAATCACGTGGGCTGGGGCTGAGAATTTGCGCTTCTGACAGGTTCCTGGGCTCTGGTCGAGTACTGGCTGAGACCCCGCTTTGAGAAGCGTGGCCTCACGTGGTGTTCCTTTGTGCTCGCACGAGGAGAGTAAGTGCGCCTCCGTGGGAGTAAGCCAGCCTGACCTTTTCCCTGGTACTCTGAGTCGAGTTTTTAGCCAACAGCAAGGCACCAACATCAAAGCGAGGAGATGGAAAAGAGGCAGTAGAAGTGGAGTATTTCTCAGTCATTTTGACATTTGTAAGGATAATTTTTGGAGGTCAGATCCATGTTACTGTTGCAGGGGACACGCTTGAGCTTGAGGGTCTTCTGTCTGTGAACACTGGTGCTAAAGAGGACGCCCAGAGTGATCACTAGATTGTAGAGCAGGGAGAAATTGCTTCCGGTGTTGCTACTTGATACATTTCTGTTGCTTTGTGCACTGAAAGTACTTTTTCTTATATATCAAAATCTTGGCAGGCCCTAGCACAGTTACACGCCCACTGTGGATGTTCAATGTAAGTGGAATTAAATTAAAAATGAGTGAGGAGGAAAATAAGGTAGGTTATTTACCTGGAGAGACTTCAGTGCCCTAGGAAAGTTACTCTGCTCTCCAGATTATCCCAATTGTAGGTTTTGATCAAGTTTATTCCAGCTTAAGCCTTTTTTATAATTATTGGGATTTTTTTTTTAAGTAGAAATACTGGAGGAGAGAGAGTATTTTTATGTTAGAATTAATGAGTGATACCTTACACCTTTTTATAATTCATCTGAAATGATTTTTAGAAACGTCTTTCTTTGGCCTTGCCAGTGAGGCTCGGCTGGAACACTGTCCCGTGGCCGAAAGGTTGCGGGGTCGATCCCTGGTCAGGGTTTGTACTGGGGGCAACTGATGGGTGTCTCTCACCCTTCCTGTCCCCCCTTCCTCTCTCCCTGGAAGCAGTGAAAAACTGTTCTCAGGTGAGGATAAAAATACATGAATAAGAAAAACTTGCCTGTGAAATGACTTAAGAGTTACGTAGAAGCTGCAGGGAGCTGGTATCTGTATGCCTTTCCTCCGGACCCCTCGTTAGCATCTCATGGAACCCCAGTGCGGCCACTGACGCCGGGCAGCTGACACAGTGACTCTGAAGTCTTGCCTGCAGCTTCACCACTGGGGCCCCTTTCCGGCCCAGGAGCCGGGCCAGTCTCCCGCCTCGCGTTCCGTTCTGTGTCCTTGGTGCCGTCCGGCCTGCGACAGCCGCTGTTCACGTGCCTGTCCTGGCCTTTGGAAGAGCAGCGGCCCATTGTTTTGTGGACCCCCCTCGGTTCGGACGCATGTGCTCTGCTTCATGGCTGCATTGAGGTTAAGCATTTTTGGCAAGAACGGCACAGTGGTGAGGCCGTGCCTGTCCCTGCGGTGTGTCGGGATGCCCGTGTCACGGGTGGATTTGCTGACTTTGAGACATCTTTCTGTGCCCGAATGTGAAAGCTTTTCCCGTTGGAGTTAGCGAGCCTCGTGCCGTTGCTGGCTTCGATGCAGAAGTTAAGAAACATGAGCCTTTAACGTCAGACTCCCCTGAGCCTGACCCTGACCGTGAGCCGTTCCTTATCTGGGGAGGCCTCGTTACTGTTTGTTAGGCCCGGGCCCAGCAGGGGCGGGTCAGGCGCTGGAGGACAGTGACTTGCTCAAGTGCTGTCCCCGGTCCCCGGTCAGCCTTGGCTCTGACTCGGCAGCAGTGCAGGCTGTTGGCCCAGCTCGCTTGCCGTGCTTCGGCGGTCTGTCCCGCACCTGCCCTCCACGGTACAGCTTTCCGTGGCTGCGGATTTCTTGTCCCTGGAGCACTTCCGTAGAAGATGAGCGCTCTCCCGCTCCTCACAAGGCAGCGCGTGAGGAGGTGGCACCTGCCCGCGAGCCCGTGGGCTTGGCATGTTCTCTGTAGGCTGTGCTGATGAAACGCGGGGTTATTGCATATACACACGTGTACATCATCTCTGTTTTCAAAATGCTTGTGCCTTTAATACCCCAGCTGGAGTAACGTGGAAGATACTCATCTGGTCTCCCCGCCCAATGCTCGTAAGCTCCCTGGAGGCGGGGGATGGGTGGCTCGGCACCTGGCACACGCAGGCACTCGATGGATGTTTGTGAATAAATGCGTCTTGTGTGTGGGTCTGTCCTGTGTGCTTTTGTCAGCTGCTTGTACGAGTCCCCTGGACACTGTGAGCGCCTTCGCACGGCAGCCCGGCTGTGCAGGGCCCGAGTCCGTGGGCGTGCTGCGGCGGAGCCCCGCGGCCCTGTGCCTGCCCGGCGCCCGCGGGGGCTCGTCCTTCCGTTAGACAGGGCTCCCCGCTGCCTGTCCGGGAACCCGCTGTGGGGCGTTACTCCCTGAGGTGAGTCGGGTGAAGAGCCACTGAGCTCCAAGGAGATGTGTGTCTTAGGGCTTTTGGTATAGACATTGTGGGATTACTCTCTAGGAAGGTTCTGCCCATTTCTAGCTCAGCCAGTGCTATGGGGAATGCCCGTTTCCCCGTACTTTCTCCAATGCCTACTGTCTTTTCTTTCTGAATGAGATTAAATTGTGGGTTTTTCTTTTTTGGATGTTTCTAAGGAATATTCCTGGAGTGTGGTGGAGAGGGGCATCATAATCTGACTGATTTTCTAAAACCTTTCAGATTTCCACGTTGAAGATGTCCAGTTTTTTCTTTGCCTCAATGAGCGGAATAAACCCCAATAACGTGGTTCACATCCACGCAGGATCTTACTCGAGGCGCTTTTTGTGTTGTCCTGAAGTTGCAGGTGGCTCTGACGAACAGGAAACGTTTTGATAATGGGATACATTTCAAGTACACATCGTTCACAAAAATCAGCTACAAGAGTCAGTGACTAAAGGCTTAAATATGAAAGGCAAAACAATGAAGCATTTGAAGACAGCGTAAGGCAGTAGTTGTATGACTGATTAGGGAGAGGTTTTTAAACAAATCGCAGAAGGTGCAAACTGGAGGAGATCGGTGTGTTTGGCCTCAGCCTTGGGCACTTGGTTTACAAAGTGAGACGAGGAAGTGAGCAGGCCACTCACAGTGGGAATTGGGTATTTTCAGTGCGCGTTGCTGGTAATAGGCTTGTGTCCAGGAGGGAAACAAGACAAAGCAGTAAGAGCAACAGAAACGGGCGATGACCCCGATGGGCATCCTGCACAAGAGGAGACTGGAGCGCAGAGGTCCTCAACGTCGGGAGTAATCAGAGACGGCCCGGCTGGGACCTGAGCGGTGGAGGGTGGCCCACGCGTTAGCTGGCCGTGATGCAGAAGTCTGTTTGTGCGTAGCACACAGTGGGGTGGGGGTGTCAGTAGTACAGTAATTTTGGGGTTGGCTAGTACAGTTAGAGATGCATGTGCCCCCTGCCCCGGCCATTCCGCTCCTACCCTAAGTCTTCCTCCCGGGGCAGTGCTTCTATCCTAAACTGTGTTCCCAGCACATCGAGGGAGCGTGTCAGGAATGCAGTTTGAGTCCTGCCCCAGACTGCTGATGGGAGGCTTTGGGGAGGGGCCCGTGTTCAGGCTCAGCAGGCTGTCCAGGTGATTTGATGCTAAAATTGGCAAACCACCGAGTGCTCAGTGCCACTGTCTGTAAAATGGGAGCGCGGGAAGCAGTGTCCGTCACGGGAGAACGGATGGATTGTGTTCCACTCCTGTAGTTCAGTTTTCTGCAGCAGGGAAACCGAATGGATTTCACGACATGCATCATCGAGGATAAGTGGTGGGAACATTATTTTTAGGGGAAAAAAGCTGTTTCCAGAAGAATGGCTATGGTAATTTTCCATTTGTTGTTTTAAAGTTTAGAAAAATGCAAAACAATTGCAAATTGTTAGGAACACAGATGTGGTAAAGTAATAAAGAAAACAGGTAAATTACCAACAAAATTCAAGTTAGGGGTAGCTCTGTAAGACGAGGGGACATGAGGGGGACACCAAGGGGGGCTTCAGAGACAAGAATTTATTACACTGTGACCCATAGGCAGAGTTCTGTTATATTATGTGACACCTTGCACATATCAAAGTTATTTGTGTAATCTATCAAATACTTGAAAAACTGGCAGAGAAGTGATTCTACAGAAAGTCACCCCACAGGGTGGGCTGATTGCCACCTCCTTACTGGGCAGGCCATGGTGGGCAGTCGTGCCCAGGCTCGCCGCTTCCTTCGTCCAGGCTTCTCTGCCTTTAGCGAGCCCTGTCCGTCTGTCCTGTGCACCGAGGTGAGTGCGCTGTGGGCGTGGGGAAGCACTACCTCTGGGAGGCTCGGCCACCCTCGGGATGGCACAGAGGCTGACCTGTCCTGTGACCTGTCCGCCTGCGTCCTCCGCCTCCACGGACCCTTTCCTTTCAGGTGCGTGAAGGAAACTGCAGACCGTCACCCTCCAGGGCAGCTGAGCCCTTGCTGCCCGGCCATCGCACTCCGTTGGGCTCAGATAAATGGTGTTTAAACCATCGTGCTGGGGCCGTCACTCCCTGAAGTGAACAAGTAGAGGGAAAAATAATCATACGGTTCTAGAAGTTCTGAGTCAGAGAGCGCGTCCTGTGGAAGCAGAGAGCACCTGTTTCAGTTTGATTCTCGGGCGGAAGATGTCTGAGCCACGAGACCTGTCAAGCGTTTGTCATGGTGTCCTGTCAGACGCGGCAGCAAAGCCAGCACCTGGAGAGGCAGCCAGGGAGTGTCCTTGCAGAGCGGGGCCTCTGCGCTTCAGACACCGGGAGTGCTCGGCAGAGGTCCCCTGCTGGCGGCCCCGGCCGGGCGTCTACGCAGCTGTAGGGGTGCCGGCTCTCCTCGTTCCAGCCGCATTTGCCGCAGCCGGGCCGTCTGTCTCCGTTCAGAGTGCTCTTCAGCGTGCTTGGTGTTCGTGCTCCTCTGTTAGCAGGCAGGCTGATAAGCAGCCTGGGAGGGGAGAGCCCGTGTCTGACACAGCTGGGCTAGCAGCGGCATAGTCACCCAGGGCTCCGAGGCCCCGTGTGAAGGCCGTAGGAGCCGAGTGTCAGAACTAGAACAGGCGCACACCACTTCCGTCAAAGTGTGCAAGTCCCTTGCGGTTTCTGCTGATTGTGAATTATGGATCGGAATTTGATACATGATTATTGGATCCATTATTACAGAACGAGGAGTCACAGTTATAGGAGTGCATATGATTATAAAACCATTAGAATTTAAACGAAGGTGGTAATGTACTTTTAAAAATAACTTGGGAAATTTAGATTACTCAAGGAGAGGTAGAAGAAATTACACTTTCATAAAACGAGAGCAGACGGTTTTCATTAGAAATCTCCATAGTCCATAATCAGGGTGTCCACCCGGGAGGTGTTTAAACCCCCAGGAGTGCAGGGTGGCAGGTTAAGGCAGGGTCGGCTCACATGACTCCCAGAGTAACGTGTGGCAAACTGTGACATGTGTGAGAGGCCCGCCCTGTTCATGCAGCGCATTTACCCCCTTCCTGACTTACCGTCCTCTCCCGCCCTTTGTCTGTCTCCTCCGCACCTCGGCTCTGTCTGGTAAATGTATGTTAAGGACACAAGCATACAGATATACCTTTTTAAGGTAAGAGAGACTTTGATGCACTGGGTTCTAAATCTGACTATTCAGAGTGACCCAGGGAGATCTTTAAAACTACAGATTTTTGGGGGCGCAAACAACAGAAATTTATTTGCTCGCAGCTCTGAAGGCTGGAAGTCCAAATCACGGTGCTAGGAGGGTTGGTTTCCAGAGAGTCCTCTCCCAGGTTTGTAGGTGGCCGTCTTCTTGCTTAGTCCTGTACTACCCCAGCCTTCCTTAGTCAGAACCCCTCCACGTCTCCATGGGCAGGACCCAGGGGCCCATGTTTGGGTGATGAGCTACGTTTGTAGATGGCCCCGCTTTAGAAATGTGGGAGCAGGAGCTCCAATGCGCTCTTCCGCAGGGAGTCACACGGCTCAGAGGTTTTTGTAAGTCTTGCAAAGACTAAAGCCTTCATCCGTGGTAGAAGGACAAGCAGTGTGATGAGTCTGGGTTGGCGTGTGGCAGGGACGGCTCTCTAACGAACTGAGCTACCCGGCCGGGGCCAGAAAACTCATCCTTAATATTCGGGTCCTCTAGGACCGGTCTCAGTCCCAAGACTGTATTGGTCGGGGCTCTCTAGAGAAACAGAATCAACAGGAAACACATATATCCATTATAGGAGTTGGCCCCCGTGATTATGGAGGCAGAGAAGTCCTGCAGTTCTTCTGCAGCTGGAGAAAGGACAGGAGAGCTGATGGTGTGATTCAGCTTGATGGCCAAGGTCCAAGAACCAGGAGCGCGGCTGTCTGAGGGCAGGGGAAGGTGGGTGTCCCAGCTCCAGGAAAAAGGAAAAAAGCCAGCAGACTCGCTCTTCCTCCGCCCTTCAGCAGAGTGGGTGATTGAGAGGCTGTCCCCTTCACTGAGACCTCATCAAACGCGGGTCCCTTCCCGGCACACCGGAAATAGCGTCTTACCAGCTACCAGGGCACCTTCCCTCAGCTGCCCTAACACGTCCTTGGTGGCACTTTGCCGCCCATCCCAGGGCCCAGGGTGAGGACGGGCATCGCGTTTAGTTGGCCTGTCTCTCCAGCCTCTAATCCGGTACCTAACATGGTCTTCGTCTGTCTCAGGACATTGACACCTGTGAAGAACAGCCCTCCCCGTTCCGTTTTCTTTTGTAAGGAACACACCCCTCGCTGTGTTTGTCTGCTCTTCCCTCTGGATTAGCTGTGGATCTGCACCCCCAGCTGCAGTGATAACAGGCATCCTGTCCTTCCAGGGGTCTCACCTGGGGCCCGTCCCGTTGGCCTGCCCTTCACTGAGGGTGCCAGTTTATGCACCGGACAATTACTGAGTGTTCTCCCATTCCTTGCACTGGTGCACAGGTTGTAGGGAGACACTTGCACACCTTTCAGACATTCTGCACGTCATGATTGTCCCCCTAGACTTGTCATCCGTCGGTGATTGCTGTCTGACAGGTGCAGTCTTGCCCGTGTGCTTTCCTGTCTTCTGCAGGCCTTCCGCATTCACCAGTCGGCCCTCCGCGTTCTGTTCTGTCCTTTCGCCTCGTCAGTTTGTCCGTCCTTCTGTCTTCAGTTGCCAGTACGGACTTACTCATGACTACTTTTAATGCTGAGGGTGCTCTGATGGTCCCCGTAGGGTTCAGTCAGCAGAAGCCAGTTCCAGCTGGCTCCCGTGCCCTCGTGGCGTCATTATAAAAAAAGCACGTCCTCGCTTTCTGACGCAGTGAGATGCTCCGGACTCCAAGTGTAGCTGCCTTGCCCCAGCCCTGGAATCTGTCACGCGTTGAGGAGCCCAGGTTCCTGTTAGTGGGGATGGTGTTAGAGGCCGAGACGTGGGTGCCGGCCCTGCGCATTGTCCCTGGTCCTCCTCACTCCGTTCCCGGGGTCGTGTGCAGTCCTGGGGGCCACAGGCATGCTTCTTGGAGTCGCTGGGTCATGTGACCAAAATTAGACCCCAAGATTCTGTGACTGTTGTAAGTCACTTTCTCACTTCATTTGTTTTGATTCTGAGTTTAGTCCGAGAACCACAAAGAAAAATGTATGCCTCTCTTAGGAGTTACTTTCTTTCTTGAGAGTAGTCATCATTTCACATTCTGCAGCCATGTGCAGAGATTTTTAAAAAAGTTATCCTACTCTCTTCCTCCCCAAGTGATATATTTGGGAAAAGTACAGAAAAGTACCAGTATAATTTCACCACTCAGAGGACAAAACCATTAACCTTATTATTGGCTTGGCCAAAAAGTCCCCCTGCCCCCGGAAAACGGCTCTGGTAGTGCTTAGCTGTCTTTAACTTCATTCAAAGCAATTTTGTTAGATTGTATTCTGACAGCTATCATATCAGCGTGCATTAAAAACATCAAAATTGGTGAATTTTTGGGCAGCCATTTTAATATTGAAAATGCACAACATTTTTGGCATATTATGATTTATTATTTCAGGACAGGTAAAAACGCACCTGAAACACACACACACACACACACACACACACAGATTTGTGTAGAATATGGAGAAGGGGCTGTGTCAGAAATGGTCTGTGAAGTTTTGTGCTGGAGGTGCCCCACGGTCGGGTGGACCAGTTGAAGTTGACAGTGGTCAAATTGAGAGGTCAGTTGAGAACGGTCAGTGTTACACCATGCGGGAGAGAGCCGACAGACTCAGAATCTCCAAATCAATCAAGTTATTGGTGAAAATGAAAAATGTGCCTTTTATTTTACAGAAAAATCCATACGGACTTTTTGCCCAACCCAATATATAAATGGGCTTTGTTTGAATTATATTTTTAAAATTTAATACTGAAGCTCTTTCTCAATATATTTTCTTAGCACTCAGATCTTTGATACCTAATAACTTACATTCCACATGCCTTGAGGCTGATAGTGTAACATCATGTGTTAGCTTATTGACATTTGGAATTACATTGTTTTCCAGGTTTCTTCCAAAATTAGTAGTTTAGTCTTTTTTCTTGCAGTTCTTTATTAGCTATTCTCTTCCATCTCTTCTCAGAGGATGTAAAGAGTCTATATGTAAGCAAGAACACTGGGGAGTGAGTCCTTAGATGTTTCAAAGTTCTGTTCCCCCCAGACTGGCATTTTCTAATTTCCCCTTTTCTCCTTCCTTCCTTCCTCCCTCCCTTCCTTCCTTCCTTCCGTCTGTCCTTCCTTCCTTCCTTCCTTGAATGAAAAACAAATCCATGCCTGAGAATACTTTTCTCTGTGGTTTGGCAGGTCCTTACCATCTGATTTTTGTCATTGAATTTACGAACCTTAGTCCTTCCTCCCACTTTCTAAACAAGGAAATGGGCTCTTGGGAAAGTTCCGTGGTCGCGTGTGTGCAGCACACATTGTTGGGGTGGCTGGGATGAACCCAGAGTCTGCCTTACTTGGCGTGATGCTCTTTTCCACTGGTGTTTGCCGTTCCGGCGTGAACGCTACGCTTCTTCGCTTTCCCTCTGCTGGCTCTTCCCTCTCCCAGGCGTCCCTGGGCCGTGTGCTTCGGCCTCCTGCCTTGTGAAGAAGATCAAAGGCGAAGCCAAGGAAAGCGTACTGACTTTCATCATGGGCTGCTTTTTATGGCTGCATTATAAATTCCTGAAAATAAAGGGTCTAATGGAAACTCTTAATGAGGAGGGAGGGGCTCCACCACGCATGGACCCCCCCTCCCCTTTTTAGTGAATTGACCCTTTAAACTAAATTAAGTGAAGGATATATATTCTGTTGTTTCAGTTTTAATAGTTCATGACTGATTTTATAGATGAAATTATATTTTACAATAAATAGGAAGAAGAATTTATACAGCCTGTTCTATTTGATGGGAACCAGCAAATCCTATTTCTCTGTAGCTATAAAGAAAATTCATTATAATGTCTTTAGTTGGAAGAGGTGGTTTCATCGTGATTAGTTGCGTTGCTAGTAAAACAACCTCTTCAAATAGCATAAGACACGATGATCTTTTGTGTCTGCTTTTAATGGTGGATTTTTCCATTCTCTAGTCAGAGAATCCTCCTTTCTTTTATCCCGTTTTCCTGTCCCAATAAATTTTTTATCTAAAAAAATTAAAATAGTTAACTGTAAATACTAACAAAACACTGATTTAAAAACACTTTTCGAGCTCCTAGCCGCCTGTCCTCAGGCCGCTGGGCTCGCTCGGTCTCTGGCCCCTCTGGTGCCCCGCCCCGCGGCGGCCCGCGCTCCGCGCTCCCCGGGGAGAGCGCATGGCCCGCGGACCCTGCTTGCGCGCTAACAGGCGCGCCCGTCTGTAATTCCTTACCGCGTCGGCGGAAGCACCGAGTTTCTGGGACTTGCCCCGGTAACGGAGCCGTGACTCGGATGCCGCCTCGGGTCTCCCTCCCCACCGTCTCCATCCGCTTCAGGCGCAGTTACGGTGACACTCCTGGGGGTCAGGTCCAGGCCAGGGTCTCGACGGCTCCTCGGGATCGGCGAGAAGCCCCTGGAGGACCGGCTGGGGCAGACACGGCCTCTGTCCCTCGCGTCGCAGGGAGCAGCGGCGGCGGGTCTGCGCGCCTCCCCGGGACTTGTGTTCCGGGGTCCCAGCCAGAGGGGCGTGCGCCCCACTCAGTGTGCAGGTGCAGAAGGAGAGGGCCAGGAGGCAGCCCCAGGACACGGGGTGCATGCCCCCAGAAGGCGACCAGCTCTCCATGCGGCCGCGGAATTACAGAGCCGTGGTCCCGGGAAGCAGAGTGTTCACTGTCCTTTTCTGCACATTTACATCCGTGTTTGTATATGACACATATTAAAGGCCACGAGTTCCCACCAATATGTCTTATTCCAATTTAACACCGTAGGGTTTATTCTGAATTAAAATACTAGTACTCAAATATCAATTGAAGAAAAGAAATGGGCCCCTGCCTCCCAGGCTCTGTGGAAAGGTAGGACCTGGGTTAGGCAGGTCCCGCTTAGCAAGCGCGCGGGTCTGCTCGTCCGGAGCAGGCGTTCCCGTGGCGTTTTCTCAGCTACCGCGCCCCGGCGGTAAAGGCCCTCCTGCGTTTTGCTTTGACAGAGTGAGCTCTTCCTCTCTCCCTTAATGCAATAGCCGTGACCTGTACTGCAATATTCTTGAATAAAGCCTTTGCTTGTCAAAAAAATACCCTTTGAAAGGAGATATATTAAATTTTACCTTTTTGTGTAAAATTTTTCTGACTGCAGGGTACATTTGTCAGAGGTTGATATAAGATGGTTGTAAAATTAACTACATTACTGGATCAACTTAATGTATTTGGAAAATAGTACTTGAGGTGTAGGAAGACTTTTTTTTTTTTTTAAGAACTAGCTAGGTAAGGAGGCTGAGCTAATTTACAGTTTATTTTGTACCTGACATATTTTGTACTGGTTTTCATAGGTAGTGTTGGAACGGTGGGGACCCTCGGTAACAGGAGCAGTGACAGTGTGTCTCTTCCCTGACAGTCGCCAGGGTTTGATCCCTGTCAGTACGGCTTATCAGTGATGGTTTCAGCTGTAACTTAAGCATTAACTAAGTATTTTAATTTTTAACTTGCAGGTAGAATTGAATGGTAACTTGAAGTAGAGCAGGTACCCCTGGGATAGGAGCAGTGTTCTCTTCTGGTGAGTGGGACTTCCGGTCTCCATCTGATAGTTTGCCTGCGGCCATTTGGGCTTGGGAGCACATGTTCTAGCCTGATGCCTTCAGCGTGTCCTTGGACTCTGGCAGGCGGAGCTGCCTGTTTAGGGTTAAGCTAACCGTGGCGTGGGCGGCGCCTTGGCTGCGGGAAATAGGCAGGAGTCCTGAGGCCAGAGGCCCCTGCATGGCCCAGCTCAGCCGCCTCCTGCTGGGGAAGGCTGGGGGTCATTAGTCTGCCCGCGCCCTGGGGCTGCCCCCGCGTGTGTGGTGTGGGCCCCCTCCTCGGGTTTGGGGTGTTGGAATTGTAGGCCAACGCTTCCGAGCCGAGCTGGGAGGGGCCCAGGGCTGCTGCTGGCTCCGAGGCAGGCCCGTCGCTAACCGGTTTCAGGGGCCCATCGGGACGCGTGTCTTCACCCAGAAAGAGGGGGTTCCTCAGGAAGCCCCGGCGGTGTCAGCCACCCTTTCTGGGAACGTGGGCTCTGGGGCCGCGAGCCCGTGGCTCTCAGCGCAGTGAGCTGCACTCTGTCGTCAGGGCAGAGGCGCCCGCTGTCCTACAACAGCGGTGCTTCCGTTCGCAGGCTCCGGCCCCGCTGTTGTGGTTGCTGGGACACGTGGGCGTCTGGGGCGGGGAGAAGTGAGGACCCGTGAAGGCGGCACCCGCACTGAGCCGGAAGCGAGGCCGTGGTGTTTTGGAGCGACGACGGATACCACTTTCTCCGGACCAGCCTCCCTGTGCGGCCTCGGGTGCTTTATGAGATGAGGGGAGAGTGTAACAGTGGGAGGTGGTGCCAGTGCAACGTCCGGTTGCAGGCGGCAGGTGACGGACGAGGTCCGAGCAGTCCGCCAGTTTCCGTGGCTCTTGCCTCGCTCCGCTGTCCCCCGCACAGCCCCTGGCCGGCTGGTGGGAGTGGTAGCGAGTCTTCTTACCTGTCCTTCCCCGCCCTGCCCGAGAGTGTCCCTGCGATGGCGCCTGAATGGCGCCCGTGCTGTGGCCTCTTTTCAACTCCCCCAGGGGGAGGGCAGAGTCCACTGCGAGTTTTCAGACATGCGTGTGTGTGTGTGTGTGTGCACACCTGCCAACACCTGTCAGGCGGCACACGGGTGTCCCCTGCGGTGATTTCCTGGTGGCCTGGTGCCAGTGCCCGCTGCCCTCAGCTGCTTGTGTGTACCGCTGGTGTGGGTGGTCCCGGGGGTGGGGGTGGGATGGAGGCGGGGAGGAGGGGGTTTCCTGTGTGGGTGGCCTTGCATGCCAGTGAGAGAGTAGGTCTGTGCGTGCGTGTGTGTGCGTGCGTGCATGCGTGTGCGTGTGTGTGTGGAGGAGGGAGAAGCAGAGGGGGAGAGAGGGGCCCCCAGGCTTGCTCGGTGTGTACTCGTTGGGAAAGAGAAGGGGTGCGAGAGGGTCGGAGCCAGGGCTGGCAGGAGAAGAGGGTGGAGCCAGAGGGAGGAGAAGGCAGGGGGAGCTCCGCTGTGAGGAGACAGGAGACCCCGCGGAGCCCTCGAGTAATTAATTAAGGGCTGCGTTTCTCTGATCATTCCTGAGATCCCTGCAAAGGCTGCGAGGGACTTCCCAGGAGAAGTGGCCACCAGGTGTCATCAGAAGGCTGCTGTGGATTTGTTTCGTGATTGTTCTTAGGCAGTGTATGTTTTGATTTCTTTCTTGTTACTCTTATTCCTTTATAATCGTGGGAGAGGCTGTTTATTTCAGTTAGAGCAGGAACTTTGCTTTGCGACATGTTCTTGGTGAGTTAATTTCCGGTAAAGCCAAGGCACTGCAGTGACAGGTGACTGATGTTCTCTAGTCCAGGCCCAGCCAGTCGAGGCCTCGGAGGAGGGCAGGCCCTCTGACAGCCGCTGTGGCACCGTGGCGTGGGGCGCGGGGCGTGGGCCCTGAGCGGCGGTTGCGTTTGCAGGGGCACCGCGTGCTTCAGGAGGCGTGGTTTAATGGTGTATCTCATTCTTTTAGCCTAAGCGCCTGCCAGGCCCTCTCAGGGTTCCAAGTGCCGCGTGGGAGGGAATCAGACTTCTTCCTTCTCCGCTGGTCCCAAGTACCAGGAGCTTCAGGAAGAACAGCGACGGCGCCCTCTGTACTCCTCCGAGGGTCGCAGCGGCCCTGCCTGCGCTGCAGTCGGCTCTGGTCCTGCCGGAGCTCAAGGGTGGCGCCCAGGGAGGGTGTCCTGGGGGTGAATGCGAGGGGCCTCCAGGGGAAGGAGCCCCCCAACTGCTCCAGCTGCATCAGTTTCGACTTCCGCTTTAAGAAAAAGACCCTATCCTCGCCTCCACTGGGACTCGTTCTTATCTTAAAGAATTTTGTTTTTGAGTTCTATACTTGCTTTAACACCCTTCTGATGAAGGCTTCCTTTGCCGTGACGTTACGTAAACACCTTCTGTTCAGTCTGCTCGGGTCCCCTTAGGGCACGTACTGAGTCCCTGCCCTTCTGCCGGCTGCCACCATCCCAGCCCTGGGCGTCCCAGCCTCTGCTCTCGGACCGCGCCTGCTCTGCCCCTGGACTCTCTCCTGCGTCCTGCGTCCCGGGTCCCGAGAAACCAGTCTGCCCGAAGCCGGGCTCGGGCTTGGCGACTCCGCACTCCACTGCTGAGCGAGTTGCAGCTCCGGTTCGAGCCCGTGTGACGGGCCCTGGCTGACCACCCGCGCCGGCCTTGAGCTGCGTGCGGGCCCTAGGAAGCCGGGCAGCTGTCGGAGTGCGCCCCGGCGTGTTTGGTGGCTCTGCTGCCGCCCTTCCTCCTGCTGGGGCCGTTTCCGGGTCCCTGCCCATGCCCTCAGGGTTTAGCTCAGGTGGTAGTCCTGCTGCTTCAGCCGGCTGTCCCACCTGGGAGTCCAAGCCCTGCTCGTCTGTGCTTAGGTCTCAGCTTCTGTCACACACAGGCATCGGGTGTGGCCTTGAATGAGTCCCTTTGCAACGGCCCCTAACAGAACAGGGACCTGGGGGCGTGGGGCAAGGAGAGTGTTTGTGTCCTTGGAGCTCCTTTCTGGGTGGGTGGGGAGGGCGCTCAGTGCATACGTGTTCAGTGTTGTTCTTTCTTGATAGAATGATGTGAATTATTTCATTAATTAAAAAATTAGTTGGGAAATAACAAGCGGAGAAACATTTTCTCCTTTCATGTTATAATTTTTGGAGTTATAATTCTATAGATGATAATAAAGGGTGTCATAATTTTGCTTCTGCATATTCATATGTTGTCATTCTTTTGTCTCCAAAAATATGAGTCAGGCGTCACCATGGGAACATTTACTCTGAACAGACGTGATGCTCGGTGGTCCTCCCGAAGTTCGTGCGTGTACGTTTTACACGTGCTCTGCCGAAGCTGGGCCCCCTGCCGTGTCTGCAGGGAGGGCAGTCGGTGGGGCTGCGGCGGTGGGTGAGGGAGGGCTGCACCCCTCACTGAAAGGGGGAGAATTCGCATCATTTTGGACCAAGCATTAAAACATTTTAAACCTAACTTCTGTTACGGACATTTTCAAACATGTACGCACATGGACGTTGGAAAACTGTAGAATCGTGTATTGCGTCCCTGTGTCCCTGTCACTCAGCTTCAGTCCCTGCCAGCACGTGGCCTTCCCTGCGCCCTCCTCCTGGTCTGTCTTGAAGCGCATCTCACACGTTTTTCATGTCGTCTCTAAGTTCTTAGCGAGGAGACGCTTCTTCTATCGCAACGAGGCGCTCACTCATTGTGGTGCTCGATTGGTGCCGGGGATTGTTCTGGGCTCTTGGGATATAAGGGCGCCCTTACATTCTAGCCCAGGGAGAGCGAAATAGCGCAGACACGTATTACCCAGAGCAGGAAAGCAGCTGACTTCATCAACACTTACAACTTCAGCTTGACAGAGACGACAGTAGTGACGTGCAAAGGGAGGAGGCATTTGGAGAGCGGATCCGACAGAGGGTTTCTCTCCAGGGTGCATGAGCAGCGCCTCTGGCTCAGCAGCAAACAACCAAACTGAGAAACGGGCAAAAGGCTGGCAAGGGCTTCCCAAAGCGCAGGGCAGAGTACCGGCCCCATCCCTGGTCTCAGAGAAACACAGGAGAGCCACCCTCACCCACGGGAATGACCCAAACCGAGGAACTGACGGCGTCCCCTGTGCGTGAGGACGCGGGTCACTCGGAGTCCTTTGACGCTGCCGGCGGCTCTGTGAGCAGTGCGGCCACTTTGCACACCAGCCAAGCAGAGCCTCACAAAGTGAGCCCTCGCTCTGCGCTGGGACCCAGCACGACCCCCCAGGTGTTGCACAGAAGGGATGAAAATATGTGTCCCTAAGGAGGCTGTGTGGCAGCACTCCTAGTGGCTCCCGCCTAAGAGCCAAACAGAGGGAAGCCGCTCGCTTGCTGTCTGCCCCAGAGCTGGCTGCACCCACGCACGCACACACGCCGCAGGGACTCTGTGCTGAGCAGAGGCCCGACCCTCCTCCCTCCGGAGCCACGTTGTCTGAGCCCTTTTCCATGAACTGCTGGCACAGGAAGGCTGACCTTCTGTGGGAGAATTTGGAGCGGCGGTTGCCCCAGGAGGAGACGGACCACGGGCGGAGTGTGAGGTGGCGTGAGCCAGGTTTTCGGGAAGATGGCAGGGTTGTCTGTCTTGATAGGGATACTCGGGCAGGACCCTCTGCAGACCTCTGGGCTTCTCGTCCTGGCACCTCTCCGGCCCGTCCTTCTGCCTGCCTCTCAGCTCTGCTGGGAGACCCCTCCCCGCGCTGGGGCCTGCGTCCTCTCCAGGGAGATGCCAGGACACACCTGGTGTAGTCTCTCTCGGGGATCACGGCCCTCTGGTGCCCGGGGTCCAGTGCAGGGGGGTCGCGTCACAGGTCTTCTCTGCTTGTTCCTTTCTGGTTGTGTCCTGCATGAGAGCACACTTGTCCCTGCGACTCTTCTTGACCATAAGGGAGGGGATGTCCTGGAAGGAGAATATATATAGTAAAAAAAAAAGTCTCGCCCCTGACACTGTAAGGCAGCCATTTGGACTGTTCTTTGATGTGATTCCAGGGTCTACAAGCAGGAGCACTGGGCATATAGAGGCACTAAGGGGCATTTTTGGAACAGACATGCGATTAGTCCATCCCTCTTTTTCTCCCTTTGCTCGCCTGGTGACACATGTTGAATAACAAAACCAGTGCTTTATCTACAAGAGCACTTTCTTAAAGGGTCCTTGGGAACACCAGTTTCTTGATCCTTTATAACCAAAGGGTTCTGTAATGAAAGTAATGTGGGAAACGCTTACGTACCGAGAAATACCGTCCGTGGTAAGGAATTTTGTTCAAACCGGAGTTTTCTAAACTTAATTGGCCAGGGATTCCCCCCCCCCCCCCCCCGTGTCTATTAACTTCTTATGTAACTAATATTTCCTGGAACACATTCTGAAGAAATAGTGGATATCTAACATGTGTGATAAAACTGTACATTTCTCTTTTTCACTCTTTAGTAAGAGCAATACAGTAACAAATACAAGATGATTTTGTATTACAGAGTAGAGTATATATGACAATTTTCCTTATTTTTCACACTGTAAGACGCACCTGACCATAAGACGCACCTGGGTTCAGAGGAGGAAAACAAGAAAAAAAATATTCTGAACCAAATGGTGTGCTAAAATATTTAATGAAATATAACAATCATATTTCAACCACGGAAAGTGAACAACAGTCAACAGCATATTGAGAACATCGTCACTGTCATTAACAGATGAGGAGAGACTTGAAGGGTCAAGTGCTCTTCTGATTTCCTGGGAACCCCAAGAACTCATCGTCGCTGGTGTCAGAATCTATGAAGCCCAGTTGCTCACAATCACTGATATCACTTTCTTCGCTATCATCATACTGACCGGATGCCCTGAGATTCAGCAGGAAAGTGGGACATTTAAGTGTCCCCAGGGGTTCTGTGTGCGCCTGCTGCTTCCTCTTCTAACAGCTGTCGCCACCGCTGACAGGCCAGGTCATACACATCATGGCCTGTGACGCAGCATTCACTCCATAAGACACACGGACATTTCACCTCACTTTTGGGGGGAAAACAGTGCGTCTTATGGAGTGAGAAATGCAGTATATATTTTTAAGTGACTTTGAGATATTTACATATCATAGAATCCACTCATTTATCCTACAATTTAATGGCTCCGGCTGGTGTGGCTCAGTTGGTTGAGCATCGTTCTGCACACTGAAAGGTCGCGGGGTCGATTCCTGTTCAGGGCACATACCTGGCTTGTGTGTTTGGTCCCCAGTTATGCAAGAGGCTGTCAGTTGATCTTTCCTTCTCACACTCATGCTTCTGTCCTTCTTGTTCTCTCTCCCTTCTCCTCTGTCTGGAATCAATAAAAGAAAAAAAAACAAACCCACTACAATTTAATGAGGTTCAGTGTATTCACAGGGATGTGCAGCTCCCAGCGCATGACCACGTGCATCCTCACCAGCACCGTCTGAGGGCCATGGTTTCTCCATGCTCCCACCAGCGTTTGTTGTTATCTGGCTGTTTGATTCTGGCTGTCCTAGTGAGTGTGACGAGGCATTGCGTCAGGGTTTGTGTTCATTTCTCTAATGGCTACTGATAGGTTATGTTTTCATGGGCTTTTGGCCATCTGTGTATCTTCTTTTTTAAAAGTATTTAATTTATTTTTAGGGAGAGAGGAAGGGAGGGAGAGAGAGAGGGAGAGAAACATCAGTGTGTGGTTGTCTCTCATGCGCCCCCAACTGGGGACCTGGCCTGCAGCCCAGGCATGTGCCCTGACTGGGAATCGAACTGGCGACCCTCTGGTTTGCAGGCCGGCGCTCAATCCACTGAGCCACACCAGCCACGGCCATTTGTGTATCTTCTTTAGAGAAAAGTATATTCAGCTCCTTTGCTCATTTTTAAATTAGCTTGCCTTTTAATTATTGAGCTGTAGGGTTCTGTACATGTCCTAGGTTGGGTCCTACATGATTTGCAAAGACTTTTGCATTCCATTGGTTGTCTTTTCATTTTCTCAATAGCGGCCTTTGAAGCGTAGTGTTATTTGAAGTTTTTATGTTAAGGGGATCAGTTTATCCGATTTTTGTTGTTGCTGCTTATACTTTGGGTGTCATGTCTTACATATGGTTTTTGCTCCTTTTAGCACAGTCAAAGCAACAGCCTTCATTTGGTTCCTCATTGTTATGGAAAAGTAATTAAAACAGTTATCATTAGCTTTGAGGTCATATCGTGTGACTATCAAATGGCCTTCGGTTGAAAATTCCAGTCATGGTGTAAACAGAAAATATGTTTTAATTGAATTAAATAACATAATGAAAAATAAAAGTCAGTGTAATCGATTTTGAAGCATTTTGTTCCGTAAGTTTTCTTCCCCCGAACTTGCTCCCTGGCTTCTGCTCTGGCACTCCCGGCTCCCGCTGCGCTTGGCCTCAGACCCACAGTGGCTGCTGGGGGAGGGGAGGGGTGTGTGGCAGTGGAGCGGCCTAAGGACACTTCCCTTCTCGGGCTGGGCCCCTGCGGGCAGGCCTGGCGCCCTGGCTTGCGCCCAGCGACTTTGCTGCGGCCGCTTCACGGAGGGCGTGATGAGGAAGGGCAGCTTCCCTGTGCGGGAGAAGCAGCAGGGAACTGAAATGTTTTGGTAAACGGAGTTGAATCCGGGGAGCGTTTCTTGTATGTGGTTGAGAGAATACCCTTTTTGATCAAAGACACCATAGTACTGCCCCCCGAGTCACAGCGTGGTGATGTGGCCCCCAAATCCCACCTCACGCTTCTCATACGGGTCATGGGATCAAATGCATCTCAGTATAGGGAAGCTCGCACCGAGGCCGACGTTGCGATATTTCTCATCCAGAGTGCCGTTGGATGTTCACTTTTGGGTTAGCAGGTGTGTCTTTCTCTGTGTTCGGAGGTTTAACGCCATGTTCATTTTCTTCACAGGCCACGAGTCCCAAGGGGACCCCTCGACAAAGGGACACCGTCACACTTGCTAAATGATGGCCGCTGAGAAGAAGCCCGAGAACGACGAGGATGAGGATGGACACCAAGAAGCAGAAGACCCGAGAAGGCTTTCGGCCCCTGGTGTGCGTCGTGGGCTCGTGTCTGACGTGACAGCAGAGTCCTCTGAGAGTTCCACGAGCAAAAGGGCCTTTGCAGACTCATCAGCCGCCACTGTTACGGAGGACGACGGAAACAGCCACGCTTCCAAACGAATGAGGTTAGGTGAGGCGGAGCCCCTTAGGCCTGAAGAGCAGGGCGTTCGTGGGGGCTCCGAAGTGGGTGTCCCGTCCGGTGACACAGTGAAGGCGTCCGTCCGGAACGCCGGCTTGGAGGCAGACCCGGGTTTCCCCACGGCCTGCGCCCCCCTCTGCGGCTTTAGCACGACAGGCACTGCTTCTCTGCCAGCGGACACTGAGCGGAAGTCTGCTCAGGAGGTGGTCTCCCCCGACCCAGAACCCGATTCTTCTCTCTCCACGGAAGTGGTGACTAGTGTGGGTTGTGCCACTGGAAACGTAGATTCAGTTTCCAAGTGCCCCACTTGTGGTCGTTTGTTTTCTCCTGGCTCTGACCTGGAAGAGCATGCGGAATGTCACACGCCACCGTCCAAGGAGACTGCCCGCTGCCACTGCCTCCACAGAGCAGAGAGCGGCGCAGCACGACAGACGCATGTCACGCAGACCCACGGGCCACGGAAAGTCTTTTCTTGTGACCTCTGTGGCTTTCAGTGTGTGGAAGAGAGCCTTCTGAATGCGCACTGTCTTGGCAAAACACATCTCCGACGTCAGAACGTTGCTGCCCGTGGAGGACTTGTGCAGATCTTAACAAAACAGCCTTTTCCTAAGAAACCGTGTACCATCGGAACAAAAAACGTTCGCGCAAAACCAAGCACTTCGAACCGAATGGCAAAGACTAGTGATTCCGAAGGACTGAGAAACACTGGAAGCAAATGTAAAGATTTCCGAGGAAGCAGTTCTAAACAAAGTGGGAGTAGCAGCGACCTCATTGAAGTGAGGCCATCTGGGAGTACATTGCTAGAAAGGGGAGAGATTGTCGAAGAAAATGTCACTTCCCTTAACACAGCTCGAAACGTTGCAAACCAGAGCAGAAGGTTAGGAGCGTCAGTAACCTCACAGGGTCTCTTAGATCAATTGGAGTCGACCAAAAAGACCTTACAGACGGCACAGGGCGTCAGCACAGCCTTGAGACCAAGACCCGAGCGAAATGTCCTCACGCTGGCTAATAGCTTCCGACGACGAGGTGCCACGTTCCCCTTAAGAGGCCAGGCCAAGAAAAGGTTTTCTCTTTTAGGAACTAATAAGAGAGGCCCCAGCGACGCTCTGAGGATATGTGTGAAACACTTTAGGACTCAGATGAAGACAGGCGACGCGGAGGCCACACCGGGACTTGTAGGTGCGAGCGGCAGTGCCCGCAGCCCGAGCGTGGCTTCCTCAGAGCCCCAGCCCCTGATGCGGGGCGAGAGGAGCGCCCCCCTCCTGTGCTCCCCGGACCCTGCGGCAGCGAGGGCCGCTGCGGACCGGCAGACCTTGTGTGCGTGGGCAGGCTGTGGGCAGGTGGCTACAGGCCAGGCGGAGTTGGAAGTCCACGTGCAAAGGTGCCCCACAAGGGAGGGGAGATTGCCCTGCCAGAGCCGTGAGCCCGCCGCTGTGCCGCGGGGGGACCCAGAGGAGCACTTGCACGACAGCCAGCCTCAGCAGACCGCCCCTGTGCTCCGCGGTCAGTGCTGCGCGTTCGTGCCCGCGGAGGAGACGCCTCTGAGGGAGCACGTGCGGGAGAAGCACAGCCTGGCTGCCCTCTGCGCCCCCTGTGACCGGTCCTCATCTGAGAAGGACGTGGAGGCACACAAGGCAGTGCAGCGGCACACCGGCCTCTTGGGTCAGCCCAAGACTTCTCGGTTACTTAACAGTGCCTCGGTGTTACAGACTTCGGGTACTTTAGAGTCCGGAAACACAGAAGAGTCCACGAGCGAGTCGGGCGGAGCAGCGCAGGGGGAGCCAGCGACGGCCCGGCCGGGCCCCGGGGGCGACGCGAGGCACTGCAGCAGGCCTCAGTTCCAGTGTGAGCAGTGCTTCTACAAAACCAGGTCCTCCACGGTGCTCACGAGGCACATAAAGCTCCGGCACGGCCAGGACTTCCACTTCCTTTGTAAGGCCTGTAACCTGTATTCACTGAGCAAAGAAGGCATGGAGAAGCACATTAAGAGAAGCAAACATCTTGAAAATGCTAAGAAAAATAATATCGGCTTAAGCTTTGAAGAATGTATTGAACGGGTCTGTATAGGTGCGAGTGACAAGAAGGAGGAGCCTCCTGTTTCCGGGAACGAAAGGACAGAAGGCCACGCGGAGGGCGTGCAGCCGCAGGAGCAGCCCTCTGCGGGGAAGAGCGCGCTGACGCCCGGGGAACGGCCGCAGTCTGGTGAGACCGCCAAAGATGACGGATCAGCTCTGACCGCTGCTCCAAAGAGAGGGAGGCCTAAAGGTAGCATGTCACGGACATGTTCTCACTGTGGCCTGTTGGCCTCTAGCATCACGAACTTGACCGTCCACATTAGACGGAAACACAGTCACCAGTACAGTTACTTATGCAAAGTGTGTAAGTACTACACTGTCACTAAGGGGGACATGGAGCGGCACTGTGCCACCAAGAAACATAAAGGGCGTGTGGAAATAGAAGCAAGTGGAAAACAAAGTGCAGACATCATCATTGGCCCCGACGCGGGTCACCTTGAAGCCTGCGGCAGGAACGCCAGTTCCGATGAACACGCCAGTAAGTCAGCTGAGCCGGCCCCCTCCGTGTCAGAAAAGCCAGGACAAGGGCATGGCGACCCCATTGAGGTCGGAGCTGAAAACGTCCTCCCTTCTGTGGACGGGGAAGCTAGCAGTCGCCTTACTGAGGGGAAGGAGCAAGTCCCTCTGGAGCCGGAGGGCCCGGCGCAGCAGGAGGAGGCATGCTGCCAGAGACGCGCCACGGGCGCCGGCGACCGCAGGCGGGAGCGCTGCGAGGTCAGCGGTCACGCGTCTGCCTCCCTGGAGCCGCACGTGAGACGGAAGCACAGCAAGGAGTTCGCCTTCTATTGCATGGCCTGCGACTACTACGCCGTGACGCATCGGGAGATGACGAGGCATGCCACCACCGAAAAGCACAGGGTGAAGAGGCAGTCTTACCTGCACTCGTCGGACGTGCAGGCGAGGCCCTCAGAGGTGTCCCAGACCGTCATTGTACCTGGGGCGCAGCAGCCACCCAGCTCTGCAGAGTTTCAAGTGATTTCAGAGCAGGCGCCCGAAACTCTTAAACCTAGAAATGCTGCGGCTGGGTGCGTGTTAGACGAGAGCCCTCACCTAGACATGCCTAAAGCGCTCTGTGAGCCCGAGTCCGTAGAAGTTGAGACTGAGGAAGAATCCAGTCTCAGTGAGGAGCCTTCCTTTTGTGGAACTTCTCAACAGCCTCTTGCCAAGGAACAAGTTAGGAAACCCGAGGAGACGGTGACTCTTAACATTGCCTCTAACTATGGCTCCCCGAGCACATTCCACAGTGAAACTGCAGGAAGCTCAGCTTTGGATTACGAGACAGTGAGGAGCAGCCGCCATAGGCTGAGTGACATCGGGGACCCAAGTGTGCCTCATGAGAGAGATGGAGGGAACAGAGGAGACGGGGCAGGGGGCGTCCTCCACACCCACGGGTGCCCTGGGGTTCTGGATGGAGCCCATTCCGCGGAAGGCACCGTCACCGTTGTGATGACAAGGACGGAAGGACAGCTAACCCCGGAGAGCCACGGTCGAGACAGAGTTGGCAACGTGCAGAGTTCAGCAGATGTGAAAGCTACGCTCATGGAAGATAAGGACATTCTGATGAATTCTCAGCATGCTACTGCGATTATTCTGGAAGAGGACGGTCCAGCTTCTGACGGCGCAGTGGAGAGCGGCGGTGTTTATGAAACCATAATCAGCATTGATGATGAGGGGCAGGCCACGTACACTTTTGGCCCGTTTGACTCTTCCATAGTGAGAATAAAGAACTCGGAAGATGGTGAATGGCTGGACCAGGCTGAAGAAGGCCTGATAGCAGCCGAAGTGAGAGTGAGCGAGTCGCCCTTGAAGGACTGCGCTCAGGGCGGGAAAAGGAGGAAGTGCGAGGGCAGCTCCGTGGGCGAGCCCACGCGCATCCGCTGCGACGACTGCGGCTTCCTGGCCGACGGGCTGAGCGGCCTGAACGTGCACATCGCCATGAAGCACCCCACGAAGGAGAAGCACTTCCACTGTCTGCTGTGCGGGAAGTCCTTCTACACAGAGAGCAACCTGCACCAGCACCTGGCCAGCGCCGGGCACCTGCGCAACGAGCAGGCCAGCGTGGAGGAGCTGCCGGAGGGCGGCGCCACCTTCAAGTGCGTCAAGTGCGCCGAGCCCTTCGACTCGGAGCAGAGCCTGTTCCTGCACATCAAGGGGCAGCACGAGGAGCTGCTGCGGGAGGTGAACAAGTACATCGTGGAGGACACGGAGCAGATCAACCGCGAGCGGGAGGAGAACCAGGGCAGCGTCTGCAAGTACTGCGGCAAGATGTGTCGCAGCAGCAACTCCATGGCCTTCCTGGCGCACATCCGCACGCACACAGGTACGTGGGCGCAGGAGCAGGGCGGAGAGCAGGCGCCCCTGCCCGCGGTGCGCAGGCCTCCACCTGGCTCACGGCGCTCTGCTGGGGGTGCCCGGGGCAGCTGCCAGCCGTCACTGTCGGCACTCCCCGCCTGTGCGGGCCGTGAGGCCGCGCGGACCCCGAAGCCAGGCAGCTGCTTCACAGAGTCCTGTCTGTGTTATCAGGACGCCTGCTGCCTGGGAGGCTCTGGGCATCTTCCTGTCTTAGAGCCTTTCAGACGCTTTGAGTCCTGACTTGGGTTTCCCAAGGTATCCACTCAGTGACGCTTTGCGTTTCAGAGGGCGTATTACATGGCTTTTGAGGAATGAGATAATAAAAATTTTCCTACAACTTCAGGGCTTTAAAAATATTCATTGCCAGATAGTTTATGTCCAAAAGAGTAACTCTAGGCAACAACATTCCACTTTCAAGGATCAAAAATAGTCAATGCTTTTCAAAGTCAGTATGTTTTGGGATTTGGTTTTCATGGAGACAGGACCTGGTTGAGTTTCTGCGCTCAGCACATACAGTATTCCTTTTTCATGTTTAAGTTTAGGTACAAATTTTTTGTAAAAAAAAATTTTTTTTTTTTTGCTGGAAAATGTATAAGCCGCTGTTCTAAATTTATATAAAAATTCACTGCACTGTTTCTATAAACCTGCCATACATTCTTTATTTTAAATAGACATCTTTTCTAAATCATTGTGCTCTGCTTAGACAAGTTCTGTCTCCATGGTTGAATTTATGAGTGGATTTGAATAATAAATTCACATTTTAATGAACATATTTTCATTAAAACTGTAAGGTTTATTTTACTGTACTTTAAAATAATGGCTTATTATTAAAGCCATACTTTAAATTCATGCAGTTTTTGAAACTTTTTGCATAGTCACAAGACGACGAAGAGTATGAAACGTTATGAACAGTTCAGAGTGATTAGAGCCGTGTAGAAGGTTTTCACTGGCGGAAGTCGCAGGGAGGCCTGCGTGCGCGTAACCTAGGTAAACATGGACGCTCCACGCCCAGCGCCCGGGGGCTGGTGTCGGCACTCTTAGCGTCTGCTGGTGCCGTGTTCCTGCCTACCTTCCGAAATGACAGGTTTTAGAAATCGGGCTTGTTCCCATGTGCAGAAAATATGTACTTTCTTAATATGCCCTCCGAAGGCAGCTCCAACTGAATGAAACTAAGAGGAAGATGCTAATGGAGCTCTCTTTAGAATTCTTTATGCAACTGTCTGGTCAAGACATGTTGCTTATAATTGATGTGTCCATTACTTGAATTCTCTTGTAATTATAGTCAATAAGTCTTGTAAATGTGTTAAAGCTCACTAAAAGCATACAAATTCAAGAACAGAGTAAGGCTAATAATTTAAAATAATCAATGTAGGCATTTCAGCACTTAATTTCCCTTGTGTGTTGATAGCTGATCATTCTTAATCCATTAAGATTTATTTAGTCGTTTACAATGCAAAATAGGTTTGCACTGGTCACTTGTGCCATTTGAAAATGTCCAGCAGGTTAAGTGCAGAATGTAGTGCATTAGTCTTCCTTGACTATGTGTATTAATTGCATTTAAAATCAAGTTAATGTGGATGTGAAAGTGAGGTACCTATCAATATGTGACAAAGCAACCCTCCTTATAGAAGTTACATCATTGATTGTAACATTTAGTAAAAGTTAGCATACTTTTTAACATTTCGAGGCGGGCTTATCAGCGAGTCCCTGGGACTGCGTTTGGAGGCCCCATGGTGCCGGGCTGCCATTTCAGTCTTGCACGTCATTTTGGGGGGAGGTTGCCCTCCCGGTAGCCACTCCAAGTTTTTTCTTGGCGCATCTGAGAATGAATTGCTTTCCTGATACGTTGCTTATGCCCATGAAATCGTAATGCAGGGACTGTTATTAATGGCTAACTGGAAAAGGGCTTACTCTTCCAATCCCTGTTTTCATACTTGGTGATTGACTCTGGGTTTTATGTACCCTTTTCTTCCCGCCCGAGTCCGCTGGAGCAGCGCTGTGAGGAGTAAATGAGTTTTGGTCGTCGGGAGCTGTAGGGGAGACAGCGTCGCAGTGCCGCGGTGTCCTTGCCACCCGAGCCACAGGCCGGGGCCCACGGAGCCTGCCGCCTCTCCCCGGGCGCGAGCGGACGGAACCCCGGTCCTCCCTCCCGTGCGCTTCTGCGGCCCGCGCCCGGCTGCCTAGAGCGCGGGGGGTGCCTTCGTGCCATTTGGAAACGTCCACACGCAGGGAGAGGGACTCGGGTGACATCCCTGAAAGTCCCGCAGTCAGGGCTGCTGGTGTCTGTGACCTGCTAGGGGGCCGTGTTTAGGAGCTGACGCGGCCTGAGAAGGGAAGGTTGAGAGGGTCGGCCGGAGAGGCGCGTGGACAGGGGGCCCAGGCGTGGCCGTGCCCTCGCCAGGCTCTGCGCCCGTGCCTCCTTGGCTCTCAGGGCCATCTGCTGGGTGAGCGAGAGAGGGAAGGAAGGAAGGAAGCGTGCGATGTTAGGGAGGGGTGTGCTGGGTCGGCCCAGAAGTCCGCGACGTTTCTTCCGTGAAACGAAGACACATTCTTCATTTTCACCAGTAACTATTGATTCGGGTATTTTGAGTACGTTGGCTGCCTCCCACTATTGGCTTCTTGTGGGCAGAGGCCAGGGGGCTGCTGAACACCTTCCAATGCGTAAGGCAGCCCCACAGCAGAGTCGTTTGGTCAGACTGTCAGCAGCACCAAGGAGCTTCACAAGCCGCTTTTGACACGTTCCATCAGTCACAGCACCTTCTCCATACACGGCACACCTCTTGTGTGTGTGTGTGTTTCAGCTGTGTTTTTACCTGTCTTGAAATAATAAAGCATAATATGCTGAAAATGTTGCGTATCTTCTTCCATCTTCAATATTAAAATGGCTAACCAAAACTACACCAGTTTTGATCAGCCTTTTGGAAAACACACTCTGATATGACAGCGGTCACAGTACAGTCTCACAGATTTTTTTGAATGAAGTCAATGACAACTAAGTGTTACTAAGCCATCGAATGGAAAAAAACCTGAATGAACTTCTTGGCCAACCCAACAGAACTCAGGCTCTAGTTGGCAGGCGTCAGGCGGTGAGTGGTCTCCGTCTGACCCGGTTCTTTAAGACCGAACGTTGTGTTGATTTTGAATGTTAATGTCACCCCCATGTTTGCATAGCGATCAGCAGTGATTGAGGCTGAGGGTGCCTGTGTGGTCTGAGTGAAGGCTTAGCTTTCAAAGGCTTTAGAATTCAGCTGGTAATATTGTAAGGTGCCAGCCAGCGAGGAAGCCTCCTGTTTTTCCCTTCCCCAAAACCTCGCAGGCCAGATGAGAAGGAAGAGAAGACCTGCCGAGGACAGTGCTGCCCCAGGAAATAGAACTGTTTGAAACACCATCGACAGCTTATAATCATCACAATATACCTCAAAAATACATTTAGAAATATGTGGTTTTATAAAATGTGCCCTATAAACACTACGCTTGCATAGCAAGCTTAAAAATGGAAATGTTATTAGGAAAAAAGGGACATATATATTTGTTTACCCAGAAAAGTATCACCTCTGGCCCCCTAGTATTTGAATTTTTATGGCACAGAAGGGAGAAGCTAACACAGTCTGCGCTGGGAGTTAGGGCCTTTGTGATTTCCACACGAAGGCTGTCTGTCCGGGCCCTGGCACTGACCCCTGAGAACTGCTGAGGGGCCCGCGCGGCCCACCAAGGAGCCAGGCACTGATGGGGACATCACGGAGGGCCGGGCCGGCCCGGTCGCCCCTGTGCTCACCCCGTGTCAGTCCACGGGAGAGGTGCTTCCACTCCTCGCCCCGAATCGCACTCCCAGTGTGGAGAGAGCTTTATCTTCTTTGTTTGAAGTCCTGGTGTTATTGTTAATTAATAACTTCCTAATTACCTTATTATCTGGAATGCATTTTAATTCAAAGTGCAGCTGAATTGGTTCTTCTCACTGCTGTCTGCTCTAAGTCCCTTTATAGAGGTCTCTGCTGTGATGAAGTGTTTCAAAGTAGTGCTGGGCTCAGTTTTATCAGAATCATTTAAACAAACTGTAGTTTCTAATGTGATTGATAGAATGTGATTGCTGTGAGCTGCAGTCTCTACCTGCTTTTGACATTTACACATGAAGCTGACTAGATAGAACCGTTCGGGTGCTCGGTATATTTTACATTTACCTTCTAACAGAAACGGAAGTATTAAGAGATCTGGCTTCATTGTCATTGAACTGTGAAATATTCAACCTTGTCTGCCCGTGCTTAGCACTGTTGACTTTTTTATTTCTGTTAGAAGATTAAAATTAAATGCTTCACTTTTTTGTCAGCTTTGGGGAATTAAATTGAAATTTAAGACTCTAAAATTTTTTACTGAGTGCTTCCATTTCAACAAAGTATTCTTGGAGGATTTTTTTTCAAGGGCACTGCACAGGGGTTCATTGATCAAATATGACTTACTGCAGTTTTTTGGTTTGAGCTCCTTTTGTGTGCTTAGTCAAGTTCACATGCTTCATACTCTGCCTAACTTTGTTAGGGGAGGCGTTTCACCACATAGGGACTAGGCATGATACGAAGAGCCTGGAAACATATTGTACTGACTTTAAACTGTGACTTTTGTGGTTTTGATTTTTTTGAAGATTTAGCGGTTAGAAAATCAGCAAACGGTGTACGCATGCTGCACGTCAGGAAGTGTGGTGTCCCATCAGTGTGTGTGCTCACAGTCTCCTGGTGGCTGTCGTCCCACGTGCAGTCCGTGACAGGGTTGTTGACTCAGATGGTTTTGGTTTCTCACTGAGGATAGATTAATTTTATTTCTTTATTAAATAAAAACAAGTTTGTTGTTACTGTGCTTTTTATGTTGAAATTTTGTTCTTGAAATCAATAATAACCGAATATCAATACTTCTGGATTGCAGAATCCGCACAGATTTTTAACTAGAAAATGATCATAAAAACAAATTCCTTATCCACTGTATATAGTCTCATATTGTATGCTGTTAAAATAGCATAGCGAATCATTTGGAATAAATGTAAAAAAAATCTAAAATCCTATTATTAGTGTGAATAAATTTGAAGCTGCAGAACTATGAGAAAACGAGGAAGTGGTCACTAAGAACATTATTTATTTGATGATAAATATATGTAAGAAAATATCAGTTACCCTATGTGCATTTATGTTTCTCAAATGTTCCATTTTAAATGTGGAGTGACTGTAAAGACATTTTTGGGAATTGTAAGGAAAATATTTAAAATTATTTAGCTCATCTCATCTACTTAGTCCTGCTCGGCTGTATCGCTGTTGCTTTTAAATCTTAGAAATACTGTTGAGAGTTCGGGGTACCCCCTGAAACGGTCCTTTTGGTAGAATAGTTACGGAATGCAGGTCTTTTCAAGTTAGAAAGGAATCCAGGTATTTCATTTTGGGGACAGGAATTTGTAATTAGATTAATAGTATGACTTAAGATCTAAGCCTCTTTTTAAACTACCAGGACTGTATTATTCAAATTCAAATCGTATTTTATGTTAAATTTACTTAGGATCCAAACCATTCAAGTGCAAGATCTGCCATTTTGCAACAGCTCAGCTTGGCGATGCCAGAAACCACGTCAAAAGGCACCTTGGGATGAGGGAGTACAAGTGTCACGTGTGTGGGTGAGTGAACTGAAACCGTCTCCACCGTGTGAGCCGGGAGGCATGTGCGGGGTGTCCATTGTTTCAGGATTCAGAACTGATCTGAGTAAGAGTGGCTACATTATGCATGCAGAGCCCCTGCCCATTGTTATGGTAAATTCCTTAAATACAGTTATGACACTTCTCCCACTTCTCAGCCCGTGCTGGAGAGGAGCAATTTTATGGGCCGCAAGGTCAATTGGAACCTGTAATCTGTAAATTGACTAAATTATAGGATGCTCATTCACATTGCCAGAGAGAACTGGAAATTCCATTTAAAGACACACAAAAATACATAATGTAGCGTTAGGGGTGTATACGTATGTTTTTTTCCTTTTGCTATGCCGCTTTAATTTTAATCACATTAATGGCTCTTTGGATCCATTGGACATATTCTGTAAGAAAAAAAAGCAGAAAAAGATTTAATTTCAGGCAACTGCTTACTGATTATTGCAGGGATGAAGCTTTTCAAAAAATAGTGTATAATGTCTGTTTCGTGCAACTATTTCAAAACTTGTTTTCCTTGTAGAGTTAATGGCTCTTCCCTCTAAGGAACCACTCACCATCTTTAATTGCCATTCAGATCCACCGGGTTAAATAGGAAGGACTGAGATGGCCTAAAAGGTGTTAAAGTGCTGTGACATCTGTGGGATATCGTGGGGCAGTCAGAGCTGGACCTGAATACCGTACCTCTGATTAAAAATACATTTTAATGTCATGCTAGAGAAATTAACTAATAAACGCAGCACATGAAAGCACCTTACATGAAACCCGAGAAACCTGCAATTCTTACGGTTAATTCGCAGAATGCTTCCGGCTCAGTTAGATGATGCGGAGTGCTCAGGTTCACTTCGGCTGCTTCTTGGTTGCTGTTGACACCACCGTGTAAATAGAAATATCTCTTATGTCACAAACACCTTCTGGTTTTTGCTGGACAGCACACTTCATCCCAGGATGCCACTGCATTTTTTGACCCTTAAGAGAGTTTTACAAATAACTTTGCCAGCAGTTTTATTAGCCGTGGTCTGTGATTTATTCATTGGTAGAATTGATGGTTCAGTGACTTGCAGCTAAAGTAAATGAAGACGAACCTTTGCCCTGGAGCCCCTGAACATCAGTGGGAGAATGAGTTCTGTTGCTACTGATTTTAGCTGCAAGGGTCGGGTGCCACATGGTTCATTTTAATTGCTCTAGGGCTTGGGATTTAAGAAGATATCTCATCTATTGTTTTTACCATATGACTTATAGGAAAGAGAAAGGCCTTGATGTCAATGGAAATTTGCTCTTAGATGGCAGTGAGCAGTTTCGTCCTTGTGTCCACGAAATAAATGATTTTTGCATATTCTGTTATTAGAAATCTAATTCCATTCATTTTTATTATCGGTGCCAAGACCCTGGAAAGGGGTGAAGAAACGTTTTCAGAGAACAGGTTCTGACATATGTAGCCCCCCAAACCATACGTGACTGACTGGCGTGGCTCGTGGACTTTGAACAGTGCACACTCTGCTTAGCTCTTTGCCTACCACACACCAGTGAAGTGTTGCATGAGCGGTGTATGTATTTGATTCCCGAGGTAAAGAATGACAGAGGCCTGTAGATATCTTGAGGCTTGTACTGTTATTATAGAGTCTGCGTGTATGGGTGTGCGTGGGAAAAGCTATCTAGGCTCCCGAATTGCAGCTCTTAGAATTATGGTAGTCACCACATTTTATTTGACTACTAATGGTAGATCTCTTAACTTTTTAAAAACGAAATTGGATTTAAAAGTTACATAGCCGTAATTTCTACAGGGTAGCTACTTTCACAGTGCAGCTGAATGTGCCGCGGCATCGCCGTGGACTAAACCTGCCTACTGACCGACGTAGCTGAGCTATAGCACACGCGTGAGAGGGACACCCTTCGGGGCGGAGAGGAGGTGGCGTCGGGGGCGCGCGGGCCTCAGTGGGACAGGGCAGGTGCAGGCTCAGCGTTAAAGTGACACATTAAGGAACGCAAGGACTGGCTATCAGATGAGTGGCAGCAGGGAGCATCGGTCCATTAACACCCTGACAATGTCAATTCATTATCACCGATGGCTGAGTCGTCTTGGAGATGCTCAGTGGGCCTATTAGTTCCTGAGCATAAGCAGCGCAGGCTGCGTTTCTTCATCAGCTTTAATTGCTGTGAATTTTACCTTCTAAAAAATCAGGCTTTAACAGGTGAAGTGATCTTTCAGGGACATTAACGCCCTGATTCTGTCACAAACAGAAGGTCCTGCACTGTCTTCTTTTCTGCAGCAGTTAGTCTCTGCATTTCTGTCTCTTAGAACTTTGTAATAACCTCTTCATTATTTGAGTTGTAAGAAATAAACTCGTTTTCAAATAGTTTTGATTGCATAATAATATATAAAAATAGTGGGGCGGGCACATTTTAAGAATGAAATGATTATAATAGTCTTTTTTTTTAGTGACCACTGGTTTTCTTGGAAAAAAAAAAAAAAAAACCCACTAACATTTTATGGTGAAATGAATGGAAACAACAAAGAGTGCATTTTGTTTACTTGACTCAGTGTTAGTGTCAGATGATTGTAATTGACGTTTTTGTCGTGCGTGTGTGGGTCTCTGTGGGAAGATACACGCTCGTCAGATGTATCACTGACATTTCTTGCTAAGGCTTAGTTTAGCGGTTGTGCACCAGCTGCTCCCTCAGCAAACACTGCCTTTTAAACTTTTAGTTCCGTTTTTTGGACCTCTGCTGATTTTCTTTGACTCTTTAAGGGGAATTTTAAGTTAACCCCCCCACCCCCCACACTCCCCGCCCCCTTGCCGTCAGCATCTCTTAGTTACACTGTATCGTGGAGTTAAGGTTCATTGACCAGAGAAGCTGGAAGTCTTTGACCTGTGATTCCTCCTAGGCAGCTGGGTCCAAGCTCAGGATGGAGGTCTCGGGGACCGGGGGCTCACGTGCCCCCGGCGTGGGGAGCTTTGCAGACACGGGTGCCTGGCACTTCCTGCGTGGAGAGCCTGTGATGGATAACTGCATTGACAAGCCTGTTATTTTACTTTCACTTTTAGGAGGTGCAGCGTTTGAATAGCAGTTCCTTAATCTTACGTCTGAATGGGGGAGAAGATAACAAAGCATGGAAAGCATTCCTAGACATAAGTTAATAATCTTGTTTGTGACACATGTTTAAAAACAGGTTAAGCTCACTTTTACCAAATTCATGATCTTTACCTTTGTTTTTTCAATCGTCAAGAACTGGGAAATCTCAGTGGCTCAAAAAAGTCATTGTAGACACCATGCTTTGTTAAATTCATTTAACTTATTTTAATACTCTCTCCACGTATATATAATAATACATAATACTCTGGTAAGTAGCATTTAGGCAGCGCTGTGGTTTAGTGCGCACCGTAGGTAGCCTTCGTCTGGTGGTCTCTGTCGTTGCCTGCGATGGTGTGCCTCCCGTGTGTTGTCCCCACTGCACAGATGGCAAACCTGAGGTCCAAAGTGTTTTCAGCGAGGGACTGAAATTATGCAGTGTAATGGTGGGCCTCTGTTCCCTTCCTTTTCACGGTCCTCTTTCTTTATTTCTCTGCTTTTTACAATACCTGCTGTTTGGGCTGCTTTCGTTTGTACTTACTTTTCCTCTCTAGGTTGTTTTCACCAGCGCGGAGCAGCTGCAGCTCCTCTTTCCAGCCCCCGCCACTCTGGTTCGCTGCCTTTGCTCAGATTTATGTTCTTTAAAAAAACTGCTTGCACAGTGTTTTACTTTAGTACTCTGTTATTCAGGCTCTCTTATTTGTATCCCTCTGTTTCACTTTTCTCATATTAAACTATTGTTTTTAAATAATTTTATTATTTTTCCCAGTTCTTTAATGTGTTGATCATTTATTGCACTTGAGTGGCTAAATTAAAAATGTTGGTATAACAGAAAGAAGGGCCTCAGGAAGTGAAGATTTTATTATCTTTTCATTAGCAGGAGAGAGGTAAAATTGATCAACCTGAAGTATTGTTTTTGTTCTCCATTACTAGTTACTAAAAAGTGTTAGTAGAACACTCCTGAGTAGCCTGTGATTTCAGTAAACCTAGCAAGTATACCTAATTTTGTGTGCCATTATTCACAGAGACTCTAGTATGCATGATTTAGAGATTATGTTATTTTTCTGATTTAATTTCCTATGTCCACTCTTGAATCCTGTGTGTAAAGTTAAACAGTCGAGTAGAATTTGCCTAATCAGAAGGGAATCAGGGCATTTTCTAACTCTGTGACCTCTGGGTTCATGAAAAGATTCTAGACGTTTTCTACTGTGCATTAATCTGCTTACGAGCTGTGTATTCTCAGCTGGTTTAAGAACCTTAAATAGAAAGTTACTAATGCAGTAAAACTCTCCTTTTTTTTGCATGTATGGCATTACCTAGTTTTTGTGCATCAGAAGGGATCTCTGTGTAGATGATTATAATGTCACTTTCTGACCTTTGCAGCCTGAATAATTGTAAATCATTGCTTCATAACGTGTCAGAGAATGTCTGTACTAGGCAATTAAATGGCAGAATATAATAGACCAAATTATTGCCTGTCATGTTTTCAACAACACAGTTAGTATTTGAGTTACACTTAATCATTACGTGCATTAGCAACTTCATTGGAATCCAGCTTCAGGCTGAGCATGAAATACATTACATTATTTAAACCTCTAATGGTGCGAGTCATTTATTTGTGTGGAAGTGTACAACATGCGGAGTTTCGTAGAGCCAGGAACACTTGAGAGCTTAATTTATCCAAATCAAAGTCTAAATGCAGATAAACACAAGTGGCAAAAATTAGTAATTTTTATAGGCTGGAAATATTTAAAAATACATGGTTGTGGGTAATTGTGGCAGCAGGAATAAATTAAAATCACTATTTTTAGTCTGCTCTGAGAACTAACGCTGTGTATACCTAAGTCATTAAAAGCGCCGTGGAACTGCATTTGTAGCTGAGCAATTAATTACACCCATCATATCTACAGATGTGTCCAAGTAAAATAAGTTTGTGGTTTAGCTGCTTGCTGTGGTTAAAGAGTTGTAGCTAGAAAAACTGTTTTCCACTGTGGCATGAATCATGCTCATAACAATATACAGAGCACATCTCATTTTTATAAGAAATCTAAATTAACATTAAAAGTGCTCTTATAATAAGGGTGTATTACATATATTATCCATATAATATTTTAATGCTTTTTGTTTAATGATATATTTTTGTCTTGAGTTTGAAATTCTTAAAATGCCACCTAATGATTACTATGTCTCCCTGTCAGTGAGGAATACAAAATTAACAAAGCAAATAAATTAATTGTTGGTTTATTCCTATGTTAAAAGTCCTTGAAATACAGTTTAAATAATGAATGGATGCTGTTTTATATTTTTCACATACATGTCACTCTGCAACTTGAAAATCTAAGCAATATCTTAGTTATTTTGTTAAAATAAAAAGCATTGTCAGCTGGGATTCCAGGTTGTTTTCCCAGAAACGGTTGCGTGTCCAGGGGAGAGCGGGAAGGCAGGGCAGTGGGGCAGGGACAGAAGAGAGGCTCCCAGCCTCTCCCGCTGTGCAGAGGGGCACCCCCTTGCCGCTGCGTGCACCCTGCTCTCAGTCTTTGTGGCGGCGTTTCCTTGACTTCTTGTACGGGACAGTGTTACAGATTTACCCCAAGGCATAGTGGGTGTGGCCAGCCTGCAGCAAAGCAGAAACTAAATGTACGTTGTCGCCTGTCGGTGGTGCAGTTGAAAGCATTGGCCTCTCTCTACGGTCTTTCAGCTCAGTGACGTAAGTCATTTTTGCTTTATTTTTACTTTAAAGTGGTTTCGCAGTGGCTTTAAAATTACACCGTGGGCTTCCAGGATGCTTTAGCCCTCCTGGTCCCTACAGTGGAACACAGGCGGGCCGCTGCTCTCCTGGTTTCCTTTGCCTGTCGTGTGATTACAGAAAGAATGGTTGGCCTTTGTTCTCCCGCCCTCTCCCCATTTCTTCATGTGTTTGCGACGGGCTTTCGTTTTCTGGAGGGAGGCAGCAGGAGAGGAGGTCTTGGAAACGCAGTCGGAGGGGCGCGTGGCCACTGACGTGCAGGTTCCTTCTCCAGGGACTCCTCTGCAGGCCCCGGGCCCCGCTGGTGCAAGGGCCCTGTGGTCACAGGCTCCACGTGGGAGGGACGGGCATCAAGGGGGCTCAGCGCAGGAGCGGAGGTGGGGGCGGTGGTCTGGGGCGGTGCTCGCCCTGCTTGGGGCACCAGGAAAGGCTCACTGAGAGGTCCCGCTTGGGTTGCGCCTTGGAGGACGAGGAGACAGGCACAAGGCAGATGTGGACGTTTTCGTAGAGGGGACAGAAGAGCCAAAGCAGCAAAGCACGAGGTAGGGCGCGTAATCAGACCTCGCGAGGCCCCCCTGGAGGGCGAGTGAAGCGGGGGTTTTAAACAGCACGAAACGCTGGGGAGCATCGGGACATGCCGGGGCTGTCAGGCTTCGGGGCCGGAGGGATCAGAGCAGAGAGCTGGCCAGAGCTCCAGGAGAGTGTCTGAGTCTTGTTGGCGGGTTCAGAAAAGGTTTCACTGGATTGGTAGCCTTTGCTATGCAGGTGAGTGGGGGCAGGCGCGGAACCAGAGCTGCGCATTCCAGGCGGGGTCCACGCGTGTTCGGCCAGGAGGTTCAGGGCGGGCCAGGACTCCAGCCCTGCGGGAGGCCAGGTTGTGTGCGGGGGGCCGCTCCCTGCGGGGTGCTGACCGCGGCCCTTTCCTCCGCTTCCGCTGCTTCCTGTTCACCCCTGTGACCCCTCCGGGGTCCTGGACTCTGGGTGGGGCGGGAGGGGAGGACGCGGAGCCTGGTGGGGGGAGGGGGGTCACTATTCCAGAATCCAGGGGGTTGGCCATGAGTTACTTTTAGGAGAACTTCACTGCCCGTCATTTTAGTTCGGGATGTTACCCATGGCGGATAGTTGTCAGGATCCAGGTTGATGCCGGTCCCCTGTACCCCGAGGCAGCACAGCCCCAGGCAGGAGTCACAGGGACGCACAGTTACGGCCTCGCTGCAGGTGTGCGCCTGCCCCTGGCCTGGAAGCGGGTGCACAGCCGTCACCCCGCGGGCGGCGCCCCTGGGTGGGCAGGGTGAGCGGGGAGAGCAGGGCGTCGGGGCACGCACACGCTCTTCAGTGAGGCCCGCTCCTCTCTGGTCCCTCCGCGCCCTTCCCGCCCGAGCGCCCTCGCTCGTCCCGGGTGCCGCTGGCTGTGGCGTCCGGCCCAGCATCAGCGCCACGCCCTTGCTGTGAGCACCGTTAATGCTGCTCTCCACGTGTGTGCATTGCTTACGAATCAGGTTCAGTCTGCTTTTCCCAATCAGGGGCTGTAGGAAGGCAGTGTATTGAGCTGGATCAAAAGGTGCTTGTTCTGAAGGGCGCCTGAAGGGTCGATTGGCATCCTAAGTGCACGGCCAGCTTCACGCGGGGTTCATGGGAGCTAGAAG